>NC_082708.1:46769458-49169458 GCF_030144855.1 Hypanus sabinus | reverse complement strand
TAAATCACTGGGAATCCCTCTTGCCAGGGACTTTTCATGGCCGCTCCTGTTTTTCCTAATTCCCTTCTTTAGTTCTATTTTGATTTTTTTATACTCCTCATGTACTTCATTTGATACAGGCTTCTGAAGCTTTGCATACTTTCCCTTTTTTTCTTGACTAAATTCATCACCCCTGGATATCCAAGATTCTCTTATCTTTCCGTCCTTGTCCTTCATTCTAATAGGAACATACCTTTTCTATATTCTGTGCAATTGATCTTTAAGCACATGTCTGATGTGGACTCATTTGAGAAAATGTGTGGCTGCCTAATGCCCACATAATTTTCCCTACTCCAATTTAAAACTCTCCCACAAAGACCATACCTATGCTTACCTATAGCTACCCTGAAAGATAAGGAGTTGTGGTCACCCTTCCTGAACTACTCACCCACTGGAAGATCAGTCACGTAGCCAGGCGCATTGCTCAACACTAGGTCCAGTATGGCCCCTCCCCTCATTGGACCATCCACATACTTATTTATGAAACTTTCCTGGATGCGCTTAACAAATTATGCCCCATCTAAACCCCTTACACTAAGAAGGTTCCAGTTTATATCAGGGAAGTTGGAATCCCCTTACTATTTTTACACATTTCCTCAATCTGATTACAAATCTGTTCCTCAATACCCCGATGGCTATCAGGGGGTCTGTAGTACAATCCCATCAATGTGATTGCACCCTTCCTATTTCTGAGTTTCCCCAAAATGGACTCAGTGGCTGACCCCTCTGTTATGTCTCTGAGTGCAGCTGTGATATTGTCCCTGATCAGTAGTGCAACTCCATCTCCTCTCTTACCTCCTCCTCTATCTTTTCTAAAACTTCGGAAACCTGGTACAGTAGTCACCCGTTCCTGCCCCTTTCTCAGCCAAGTTTCAGTAATGGCCACAACATTGCAGTTCCATGTACTGATCCATGCTCTAAGTCCATCACTCTTACCCATAATACTAGCATTAAAATGCACACACTTCAAACTGTCCAACCCATCATACCTGTTATTTTGATTTTGCTTTTCAATACTTTCCCTGACATCTATCTTCTGGTCCAATCCTTTCCTTACTGATCTGTGGATCTGGTTCCCAACCCTCTTCAAAACTAGTTTAAACTTTCCTGAGTAGCATCAGCAAACCTCCTGGCTAGGACATTGATTCCCCTGCAGTTCTGGTGCAACCCATCCCTCTTGTTACAGGTCACCCTTTCCCCAGAAAAGGTTTCAATGATGAGGTGAGCGGAGCTATGATGGCACTAGACAGCGACTTCTTCAAGCTCACCTGCAGAAACTGTTGAATTTCTACCTTTAATGCCTCTCTTTTTCCTTTCAAGGTGGGTAGGATTCTGTCAAAGACCCTGACCTGGAGCTGAACTCAAACTTCGTTTCTTTATGATGTTGGTTCCTGTACTCAGGGCTCACTGACTGGCTGTTTTTTTGATATCTCAAGGAAGTAGGCTGGAAGATGAGTGCATCTTCGGGGTTCCAAGGGACGAGCTGAATCTATGCTGGTGCTGCCGACTGAAACATTGCAGGAGAAAACAGAGTATCAGGAACAGCAGATCAGCTGTTGGGAGCTCTGTACTCAAATTGTATTCTCTCTCTCTCTCCCTTTCTCTCGTTGTGGGGCAGAGTTTGTTGACAATTCTCAAGTCGGGGAACTCGAGAAATAAAAGCAAGGTGGCAGACTTTAACACCATAAATCAGCGAGTTGTTTATATCTCCCCTCTCGCTGAGTGACACTTCTCTGCCCTTTTATTAAGGGGAAAGAGAGAGAGAGAGAGAGAGAGAGAGAGAGCCTGTGGTGTGTCGAATTGCCAGGCGAACAATTAGTTTTTGTTGTACTGAATAATCATGGTCTTTCTGGTGGCTTTGCTGTTGCTTGCTTGGTGGGTGGAGGGTGCTGATGCTTTTTGCTGAAGTACGAGGGGAGAGTGGTGGGGGGCTTTGGGGTTCTAACGTTTTTACTGTCACTCATTCTTTGGGGCACTCTTCTGTTTTCATGGATGTCTGCGAAGAATAAGAGTTTCAGGTTGTATATTGTATACATTCTCTAATATAAAATGGAACTATTGATCCAAGAACTTGAAACCCTGTCCCCTGCACCATTCCTGCAGCCACTTAGTCATCCGTGCTATCACTCCTGTGACATGGGCAAGTCCTACCTGTACGTGGCACAGGGAGTAATTCAGAGATACTAACCTTGGTGGTCCTTCTCTTCAGCCTCTTTCCTGACCCTATATAGTCACTGTGGAGGACCTCTTCCCCTTTTCTGTGCCCCCTCCCCCTTGAAAATATCCTATAGCCGCTCTGATACATCATGGGCCATAACACCCAGGAAGAAACATACCATCCTAGTGTCTCTTTTGCTACCACAGAATCTCTTTTCTGTCTCCCTAATTATTGAGTCCCCTGTAACTACAACACTGTCTGACTTTGCCCTTTGCTGTCGAAGCTCAGAGCTGGCTACAGTGCTACGAGCATGGCAGCTGCTGCTGTGATCTGATGGGTCATCCCCCCAGCAGTATCCAAAGGGGTATACTTCATCCTGAGGGGAATAGTCACAGGGGAACCCTACACTGACTTCTTAATTCCCTTACCTCTCCTGGTGGTCATCCATCTACTGTTCAAAGAATGTAATCTGGGTTTGACCACCTCTTCAAAAGTCTTTTCTATAATATCTTCAGCCTCCCGAATGATCCTGAGTACAACCAACTCCAGCTCCAACTCCTTGACCCAGTCAGTCAGGCAGTGAAGTTGATTCCACTTCCTGCAGATGCAGTCTTCAGGGAACACGTCATGTATCCTGTATTCCCACATTTGACAGGAAGAGCGTTTCATCCTGATGACTCTATACCAAAAAAAGAAAAAGGCTTGCCTCTTCTTAACTGTGTCTTCAGCTGTTCTTGTTGAAGCCTGTTAAACCAAAGCCTTCACTGTCACACTCAAACAATGGCTGCTCTGCTTGAGCCTACCCTTCTTTTATTTGCAGCTGAGGTTAGGCCTCTGACCCCAACACCTTCTGCTCCTGCACAGTCCAGAAAGACTGGCTTTGCCCGAATCTGTTCCTTTTATCCTCTCTCCTGCCTTGCGTAGGGCTCTGCACCAATTCTCACTCCTCTTGCTTGAGCTGCCAGAAAAGGACCAGCTCTACCCGAGTCTGCTGTTTGTTTCACTTGCACTCCTAGTTTTGGTAGGCCACTGATGCCACACTTACAGCACCAAAGTTCAGGATTGGAGCTGGGTTGTTCAAGCTCTGAGGCTGCTTGTAATTTTTAGCACATTAATATGTTTAAAGCTAGTTACTTTTTAAAAATGATATGTAATTAATATGTATACTTTTTAACAAATGACAGATTCCCCAAATTAAATACTAAAACAAATTGAGGATTCTCCACAAATACTTCCCAGATTAGTTTCCAGAAGATAGGCACTACCCTTGAAGGTTCATGCCAATTGATTTGTTTTAGCTTCTGATGAATTATCATTGTCCTGAAACATTAACTTTGTTTTTGTATCCAAAGATGCTGCCTGACCTGTTGAGCATTTCCAGTATTTTTGGTTTTAATTTGGTATGTCTCCAAGCAATTTTTATGACTTTTACCCACCCAGTTGTTTTGTAGTATGGCCAAGGGAAAAATGAATACTCCACTTGACATAATGTATTACGTGTTGCTACAAGCATTCCATAGGATGAAAATACCCAGACTATTCCTGCTTTGAAGCTCTCTCATGGTACTGATGCCTTGTCGCAGCGGTTTCCAAAGTGGGTGATATCACCCCCGTGGGGGGGGGGGAGGGCGGTGGGAGTTTCTAAGAAGCAATAAAGATAAAGAGGACAGTGCTCAGTGGCAAGAGTGGACTGCAGGCTTAATTTAAGAAATTAATTACTGATTATATGCACAAAGAAGAAAAAATCTGCAGGTGATGGAAATCCAAGCAACACACACAAAATACTGGAGGAATTCAGCAAACTAGGCAGCATCTCTGGAAAAAAGCCTGAAACATTGACTGTACTGAGACCCTTCAGCAGGACTTCACAACAAAACAGTGATCATTTGAGTGCTTCATACAACATTTCATTGCTCAGTGCTAAATCTGGAAAGCCTCATACAATTGGAAAAGAACAGATTCTGCCAGCATTAAGGGTTGTTCTGAGTATAGGAATAAAATATTTTCGAAAATGTTTGCAAAATTCAAGTGCTTACTCTTTCCTCCACCCTGCCTACTGGAAATTGTGAGTACAGTTTTGCGTGAATCATCAGACCAAATAATTAAAGTGATTTCATTCAGTGACAACTCTGTTTAAAGACAAATAAATGATATGTCTGAAAATGTTGAAGTACATAATGCAACATACTTAGGACAACAGTATTTGCTCTTCAGTTGGCTGAGTCAACTTTGCCAGGCAACAAACCATTGCTTCTTGGTTATCTTTGCTTCATAAAGATGAAAGGATGGTTGAAGAACTGTTATTTGCAAGGGGACTAGAAATAGATATAAAGGGGTGTTAATATTCAGGATGGTGAGCAATTTTTCAAAGAGAAGGACATTCCAGGGTGCCAACAGTAACAGGACACTATCAAAGAAAGGTATACCTAACATATTTACCATTCACTGTGTAATTCACAGACAACATTCTGCTGCAAAAATCCCAAACGATCAGCTGCACAAATGATTAAGTATTGGTATCACAGTGGTAAATAAAATCAAGTCCCATGCTCTCGATTCTCGACTATTTCGAGAGCCTTGCATTGAGAATGATGAACAGTTTGAATGCTTGCTGTTGCACACAGAAGTCAGGTGGCTCTCAAAAGGAAACTGTTTTGAAAGATTTTTATGTGCCTTTTGAAACTGTGATAAAATTCCTAGAAGCTATGAATGCTTCATTTGGTAATCAGCTCAAGAATATTAGGTGTGACTTTACTTATTTGTTGAACTATTCACAAAGTTTAATTAAATCTACCTTCAACTGCAAGGAAATAATATGAATCTTATTAAAGTCAAATCAGCTGTCTCCACATTTCTGTTTAGATTAACCCTATTTAAGTGCAACATTGGTCATCATGACATTTTCCAATTTCCCTGCCTCTCTGGGTTGGAAGAGAAAGAATACCAGATGATGACCTTCAAGTATTCTGTGCCCATCTGGGTGAGCTGCACGGAGACATATCAGAGAGATTTCAGAACTGTTTCTCGATTCAAATTCCAGATTGGGTAATAAATCCATTCCTGAACACTTGAAATGAGGAAGAATTGGTCTAGCTAAAAATGACTTTAAGCTGAAGCCGAGGTTCAAAATATCATGTCAGGACATTTTATTGCAGAAAGAAATCGCTTCCTGTACTATGGAAAAAGGTCAAGATGTTCTATATTGCCTTTAGAACATTATATTTAGTGGAGAATGGTTTTAGTGCAGTCACCCAAATTCTGTCAAAGAAACGAAACAGACTGCACTGAATATGGGGATCTGAGACTCCTTCTGAGTGACATTCAGCCTGATGTTGAGAAGCTGATATCACTGCACCAAGCCCCTCCATCTCATTGAAAGTTGTAAAAGCAATGAAGTAGTGAATAATTGGACTACTAATATAAGCTTTAAAGTTGTTGATGAAAATAGTTTTTACTGTAAATAAATTTTTAAAATTGTAGCTTTAAACAGATTTGATTAAATTTTGCAATTTGTCCTTCTTTGAATTTGCCATTCCTATTTTTTAGTATGTGTCGTAAATCAAAATTCTTTATAATTTTTATATAATGTCCAGAAGGGAAGAGGGGGCACTGGGGATATTTTGTGGGAGCCAAGGGGGGTGGAAACCTAGAAAGGTTTGGGAAGTATTGGTCTATAGTAACCAATATCTGATCAAGGCCAGGTGCTATAGATATACTAGAAATAAATTGGTTGTTGGAGTGAGAATGGGACCAAAAAAGTCCCATAAGTAAGGTGTATGCAGATTGTTCCGAGAATCATGGACAACATTCTTATCTGCTCAAGGAGAGAAAGTGGATATAGGGCTGGCCATCCAACCTTGTACCACTGCAAAGATGGGTTATTCCAGGGAAATAGGAAGAAAGAAACTTTATCTGGCTGCATAATGCTACTTACCAATTCCAGTTTTATTAAACTCTGTATCTCTCCTCCTGTCAGCAACATTATAATATTGTGATGCCTGAACAAATGGCATTCTTCTGCTACTGACATATACTTGAACAATTTGCTGGCGTTACCAAAGCCTAGGACTGTTGCCATAGTCTTAAGTAAAGATAAACAACAATGCTTCTGAATACCGAAGATCTATAGCAGAGTATCAAATGTAGAATGGGAAAAGGGCCACTAATTGTTATTTGGGCTGGATCTTTTAGGAAAATGTGATTGATCTCTTATCAGCTTGTTCTATCAACTCAATCTTGGTGAATCAGCCTTTTAAAGGAACTTTGTCTTGAAACAAGCTGGTGAATCTTCACTACATTTCCTCTCTGGCTAATATAGTGTAACATGCTGTAAGGTTTCACTGATAATGTAATGGTTTATCTGTAGCAGCAATGTTTGGGTTATGACTAGAGATAACAGGGTTTGGAATGCTGCTGTTCTTTCTTGTGAGTGATTTTCACAGTCTTTTGCCAGGGAGATGTGAGGAGAGAAGATGTAAACGGAGAGAATTGGTAGACTGCGAGGGTCCGAAGGGTAGCGACAATCAGAGGAGGTTGATGGTCGATGACCAGCTTATCAGTGAGCTCCAACATTGCGCAATAGACTGTTTCATAAGATTGGGCCCTTTTTCTTTATTTTTATTTTCTTTACTAACCATATAGTCAAAGTAAGAACTATAAAGCTTAATCGTTTAATCAGATATTGTGTATTGTTTGTTATTTCGTGGTACTGATTTGTAACGGGACACATTGCGCAGCATCCACCCAAACGCGATTTCATAAGTTTGTCCGAGCTGGGTGCTATCACCCCCTATATTAAACCGCTAGCCGAAGCGTGAGTTCCAATAGGATATTTTTATGTAAGAAGATCAAAACTGAACATAATACTCTAGAGATGCTTCTACCAAGTCACTGCGTAATTATTATAAGACACCATTTACTTTTGCATTCAAATGCTTTTACAATAAATGACAATATATCATTTGCCTTCCTAACTGCTACGTTTTAGCTATCAGTGACTTGTATAAGTCATATTGAACTTCAACATTTCTCGATCTCTAACCAGCTAGAAGCTTCTATTGAAGCGGATACACTTGCATTAGATTGTCTGCTATGTTGTTGTATACACATTCAGCATGTGTATATTGCCTTGAAGTTTTTTGGCATCCAGTCTATCATAGAAGGATTTTCACATTTATCCAGAAAGTTACTGGCGCTGATCTGCACAGAATAGATATCAGTGTAGAGAACTCCCATATGTTTCATGTGAACAATCCCTTGATACCAAGTTGGGCAATCAGAACAAAGTGCCAAAGTCTACAGTTCAAAGTTCAAAGTAAATTTAATAGCAAAGCACATATAGGTCACCATATTCAAAACTGAGATTTATTTTCTTGCGGGCATACTCAATAAATCTATGATAGAATAAGGACCATAATAGAATCAATGAAAGACTGCACAAACTTGGACATTCAACCACTGTGCAAAAGACAAACTGTGGAAATACAAAAAGAAAGAAAAATAATAATAAGTAAGTAAATAATAAGTTTTGAGAACATGAGATAAAGAGTCCTTGAAAGTGAGTCCATAGGTTGTGGGAACATTTCAATGATGGGGCAAGTGAAATTGAATAAAGTTATCCCCCTTTGGTTCAAGAATCTGATGGTTGAAGGGTAGTAACTGTTCCTGAACCTTGGTGGTGTGAGTCTTGAGGTTCCTGTACATTCTTCCTGATGGCAGCAGTCATGTCCCTTGAGGTGGGGGTCTCTGATGATGGATGCTACTTTCCTGCAACAACACTTCATGTAGATGTGTTCAGTGGTGGGGAGGGCTTTACCCTTGATAGACTGGGCTGTATTCACTACTAATTGCAGGATTTTCCATGCAAGCACATTACTGTTTCCATGTCAACCAATCTGTATACTCTCCACTACACATCTACAGAAGGTTGTCAAAGTTTGAGATGTCATGCTGAATCTTCACATACTCCTAAGGAAGTAGAGGTGCTGCTGTGCTTTCAGAATCAGGTTCATTATCACCAGCATGTGTCATGAAATTTGTTAACTTAGCAGCAGCAATTCAATGCAAATCATAATATAGAGGAAAAAAAAAACAAAATAAATAATAATAATAAATAAATTACAGTATATGTATATTGAATAGCTTAAAAAATTGTGCAAAAAACAGAAATAATATATATTAAAAAAGTAAGATAGTGTCCAAGGGTTCAATGTCCATTTAGGAATTGGATGGCAGAGGGGAAGAAGTGTTCCTGAATTGCTGAGTGTGCCTTCAGGCTTCTGTACCTCCTGCCTGATGGTAACAGTGAGAAAAGGGCACGTCCTCGGTGCTGGAGGTCCTTAATAATGGATGCTTCCTTTCTGAGACACCGCTCCTTGAAGATGTCCTGGGTACTTTGTAGTCTAGTACCCAAGATGGAGCTGATTAGATTTACAGCCCTCTGCAGCTTCTTTCAGTCCTGTGCAGTAGCCCCTCCATACCAGACAATGATACAGCTTGTCAGAATGCTCTCCAGGGTATACCTATAGAATTTTTTGAGTGTATTTGTTGACATACTAAATTTCTTTGTAATTAAAAGTTGCTGACCATCTCTGAGCCTCCGATGAGGACTGACTTATCATCTTCTGGTCTCCTCCTCCTGAAATGAATAATCAGCTTGTTGGTCCTGCTGAGGTTGAGTAAGGGGTTGTTGTGGCACTACTCAGCCAGACCTGCTGAGGTTGAGTAAGGGGTTGTTGTGGCACTACTCAGCCAGATTTTCAATCTCCCTCCTATATGCTGATTCATCACCACTTTTGATTTTGTCTATGACAAGGTGTTGTCAGCAAACTTGAATATAGTATTGGAGCTGCAATTAGCTACACAATCATAGGTGTAAAGTGAGTAGAGCAGGAGATTAAGCACACAGTCTGGTAGAGCACCTGTGCTGATGGAGATCTTGGAGGAGATTATGGTTTATTATTGTCACATGTACTGAGATACTGTGAATATCTAGGAAAACAGGTTGTGAGATAGGTGCCACGTTCTTTTAGGCAATGGTATGGGTGCAGCCTGCTTGAAGCAGGTGGGTACCTCAGACTACCGAAGCAAGAAGTTAGAGATATCGTTGAACACTCCAGCCAGTTGACCAGCACTGGTCTTTAGCACTTGGACAGGTGACCTGTCTGAGCAGGTGCTTTGCATGGCTTCGCCCACATGAAGACTGTTCGCACATCACCCTCAAAGACTGAAATCACAGGATCATTTTGGGCTGTGGGAGTTTGTGATGGTTCTTACATATTTTGATGGTCAAAGCGAACATGGAAGGTATTGAGTTCATTTGGAAGTGAAGCCTTGTCACAAGTGTCATTTGATTTAACTTTATAAGAGATTGTTTTATCAACCATCAGTACTTAATTATAACCCCACTTAATTATAACCCCAATTAAAAAGCATCATTACAAATGGTTACTCATGGATAAAAATTACTTACATGTTTTTTAATCACTGTAAAGAGCAAGGTAGATTTTCTTTCAAAACGACTGGACTTGACTGATCTTACTGGACTGTTCTCTGTACTGTTGGCTACTAAATACCAAGGAAAATAATTACAAAGATAAAACAACTACTTAATATTCCTTATGAATCATGGAAGTTATCTGACTTATTTTAGGATTCTAATTCAATCAAGTAAGTCAGTTGGAATTTCTTAATAAGCTTTATGGATCTATCAAGTATACAGTCCAATTGCTATTAGTGGATTGGGTTATGTACTGTAATCAATTTAAGAATTTAATTTTGTGGGGAAAGTCATTGAAATTTTCAGAGATTATCCTGATAAACATGCATAAGTAACAGCAGTTTCCACATTTCACAGATGAATATTATCTAGTGATTGTTCTCTGACACTCGACACTTCAGGCTTTGGACTGCAGTTCTGATGATACCATACATTTATTATCTGGAGTCCTTCAGTTCATCATGTCCAGCTCACGTGGAGTTCAGGAAATGCATACTTATTGAACTTAGAACATACAATCATATCACATTGGATAGGCCATTTGGCCCATTGTGTTGTGCTAATTTTTAATGCCAATTTATACTAAATGTGCTTCTCCTGACTATCATCCATATCTATTCATTTACATGTTGATCTAAAAGCCTCAAACTCCACTAAACTGCCTACCTACTACTACCCCTGGTAACCTGTTCCAGACAACTCCCATTCTCTGCACAAAAAAAACTTGTCCTTCACATCAATTTAAAACTCTGCCTCCCCACCCGGTGTTTAACATTTCTACCCTGGGGAAAAGATAGAGAGCGTCTATTCTATCTATACCTCTCATGATTTTATAAAGCTCTCCCGGGTCTCCACTCAATTGCCAGCACTCTATGGAAAACAACCGAAGTTTGTCTAACTATTCCTTCTAGGCAGCACCTCTTCTGAACCTTCTCCATACCTTTCCTATAATGGGTGACCAGAGCTGTGTGCAATGCTCCAAGTGTGGTCTGGCTAAAGTTTTATATACCGTAGCTACAGCATAACTTTTCTACTCATACTCAACACCCCTACGAATGAAGAAGAGCTTGCCACATACCTTCTCTACCACCTTATCCACTTGCACAGCCACTGTCAGTGAACTATGGACCTGGACAGCAAGATCCCTCTGTACCTCAATGCTATAAGATTCAAGATTTGTTAATGTTATTTCCTATACACAGGAGTAAGGAGAACAGAAGAATTGTCACTCTAGATCAGACGCAGCACAAAAAAAAACACAGAAGATAAAGGAAACAATAATAATAAAAAACACAATAAATATAAATACATAAGACAGGTATATGGAGGAATTTAAGGTGGAGTGTTATATGGAAAGCAGGGTTTAAGGGTCGGCACAACATTGTGGGCCAAAGGGCCTGTACTGTGCTGTATTGTTCTATGTTCTATGTTGTTCGATAAGATAGCTTTTATACATAAATTGACCATAAAGTGATGCTAGGCTGTACAAAAGGTAACTGACAGGAAATAATAAAGTAGTGATGGAGTTAGTGGGTGGAGGTGCTGATCAGCCTCACTGCTTGGGGTAAGTAACTGATTTTGAGTTTGGTGATCCTGGCATAGATGCTACGTAATGTCATTCCTGATCGGAGTAGGACAGACAGTCCATGAGCTGGGAGTGTGGGATCCTTCATGATGTTACTGGCCCTTTTCCAGCACCTTTCTGTATATATATCCTTGATGCCGGCTAGGCTGGTACCAGTGATGCGTTGGGCAGTCTTGAACCTTCTTGAAGGCCACAGTGTAGTTTCCATACCAAGCAGTGATGCAGCTTGTTGGGGTACTTTCTACTGCTCATCTGTAGAATGACATGAGTATAGATGTCCAAAGTCCAGCTCTTTTCAGCTTCTTCAAAATGTAGAGAGTGGTCATTAATTGTATACTTTCTCCTTCTATTTGACTTCCCAAGGTGCAGTACCTCACACTTGCCTTGAATAAATTCCATCTTCCATTTCTCAGTAGTTGATCTACAAACTGTATATCCTGCTGTATCCTTTGATAGTCTCTTTCTTTCTCTCTCTCTCTCACGCACACACACACACCCTCTCTCTGTCTTCCATTGGCAAGCCAGTTCTGAATCAAAACTTGCAATTCAATCTGTGTTCCATGCATCTTTATCTTTGGAATCAACCTACTACGAGGGTCCTTATCAAATACCTTACAAAAGTTGATACAGATAACATCCACTGCCCTACCCTCATTAGCACCTAGGTTACTTCCTCAAAATTCAACTGAAGATCACTAGGCATGACCTGCCCCACACAAAGCAATGTTGTTTGTCTCTAAACAGGCCATCCTCTTCCAAATGCACATAAATCTCATCCTTCAGTATCCTCTGCAGCAGTTTCCTTACCCCTGACGTGAGGCTCACTGGCCGATAGTTAACTGGATTATTCCTATTTCCTTTCATGAACAAAGCCACCATATTTGCTGCTGTCCAGTCCTCTGGGGTCTCACCTGTTGTTAGCGAAGGTACAAAGACCTTTGTCAAAGCCCCAGCAATCTCCTCACTTGTTTTCTTCCAGTTTCTTGGATATATGCCATTGGAGACTTATCCATTTTAGTGTTTTCCAGAAGACTAAGCACTATCTTCTTCTTAATCTCAAAGTTTCCCAGCACATAGTATGCCCCACTCTGCCCTCACTACCCACCAAATCCCTCTCTTTGTTAAACACTAAAAGAAAGCATTAATTTAGTACCTCAGTCATGAGCTCTCACTCTAAGCACATATTCCCTCCTTTATCCTTGAGTGGATCTACCTTCTTCTTAGTTATCCTTTTTCTTAATGTAAGTGTAAAATTCCTTGTGATTCTTCTTGAACTTGCTCACCGAGAACATTTTATGACCGCCTTTTGGCCTTCCTAATTATCTACTTGTGTACTTTCCTGCTAGCTTTATATTCTACAAGGACCCACTCTGATTTTAGCTTCCTAAACATTTTGTATATTTCCTGTTTTCTTCCTGACTAAATTTAGGACCTCTCAGGTCATCCAAGTTTCCTTTACCTTACCATTCCTGTCCTTACTCGTAATTGGAACATGCCAATCCTGAACTCTGATCAGCTGGTCTTTAACCAATTCCCACATGTCAGACATGGACTTTTCTGAAAGTAGCTGCTGCCACTCAATGTCCTTTAGCTCCTGTCTTATCCATTCATAATTTGCCCTCCCCCACTTAGTACCTTACTGAAGATCTGATGTTATTTCACTCATAACTATCTTAAAGCATAACAAGTTGAGATCACTATTCTCAAAAAGTTTACCCACTCTACTGTCACCCTGACTGGCTCATTTCCCAAAATTAGGTCCAATATGATGCATCCTCCACACAGTGTTTCAAGGACCCCTGTTGAATGCACTGAACAAATCCCATTCCATCCAAGCCTGTTTTATAAAGGGTTCCAATCAATACTGGTGAAGTCAAGACCCTGGCTAAGATAAACCTATTGTTTCTGCACCTTTCCATAATCGGTTCACATATCTGTTCCTCTACTTTTTGATGGTTACTGGGGTTACTATAGTATAATCCCATCAATGTAATTGCACCTTTCTCATTTTGGAGCTCCACCCAAATTGCTTTTTTTGTAGTCACACTTCAGTATGTCCTCTCTGAATGTTGTTGTGGCATTCCCCTTTATCATTAATGGAATAATTCCACCTCTTTTACGCCCTTTCTATCAGGTCCAAAACAATGAAATCCAGGAACACTGAGCTGCCAGGTCCCTCACACAAACAGGTATCTGTAATGGTAACAACGTTGCAATTCCACGTACTGATCCAAGCTTTAAGTGTGTTGTCTTTACCCATAATAGTCCTAGTGTTGAAATAATCACAATTCAGCCCCATCGTGTTCTTTAATCTGCCCTTTGTTTCCTTCCTGTTTGTGATTTACACAAGAAAGTATGAGTAGAAGTCTGAAATGTGACCAAGAGTTTGCCCCGAGGTTTGCTCTGCCTTTCAAAATGATTTTGGCT
This sequence comes from Hypanus sabinus, assembly GCF_030144855.1. NCBI lineage: Eukaryota > Metazoa > Chordata > Chondrichthyes > Myliobatiformes > Dasyatidae > Hypanus > Hypanus sabinus. Next base: position 49,155,751 of record NC_082708.1, on the reverse strand, counting down.
GATCAGCTCCAGGTCTAAACTCAACTTCTGTGCCAGGTGCCCAAAGCCATTGATTGCCTTTTCATTCAAAAATATGTCTACCTCCTCTTTTGATACTTACAAAGATTCAGCCTTCACAACTCTGCAGCATACAGAATTCCAGGAATTTGCCACAAGAAGTTCCTATGCAACTCAATTTTAAATATGCCCTTTACCTTGTGACTCTGATACCAGTGGAAACATCCCAACATCTGCCTTGATATAGTAAGATCAGCTCTTATCCTCCTGAACTCTGAACAATACACATCTGCCTTCTCAAGGTGCTCATGATAGGAAATTCTCTCAGCCAGGAGTTTGCCTAGTGACTCTCTTTTGGATTGTTTACAAAGCCGTGGTAGCATTGCAGTTATTACAGTTCGGGGCATTGGAGTTTGCAGTTCAATTCCAATGTCATCTCTAAGGAGTGTATACATCTTCCCTATGGAATACATGGGTTCCTGCGGGTGTTCCAGTTTCCACCCATTGACAAAGTCATACCAGTTAGTAGGTTAACTGGTCATTGTAAATTATTCCGTGGTTAGGCTAGGGTTAAATCAGGGGCTGCTGGACGGCATGGCTCGAAGGGCTGGAGGAGCCTATTCTGTGCTGATTCTCAATTAACAAACAAACACATTGATGCACCATCAATAACTCACACTGAGACGTAGGCGAGATATCGGCTTTTATTGACTGGAAGAAGGAACCAGGAGTGAGTGTCTATCATACAAGATCCTGGAGACTGAGGCCGATCTTCAGGCCGCAGGTCTCCTTTATACAGGGGCCTGTGGGAGGAGCCACAGGAGCAGTCAGCAGGGGCGTGTCCCGACAGGCACATAGTTCACCACATTCACCCCCCCTTCGTTTGAAAAAGTCCTCATGTAGCGAAGGTTCTTACAAGTCAAGCCGATCAGGCGGTCGAATCTGTCGCTGCGATCTACGTAGCACCGGCTGTGACCGCATAGGTGCCGGCAACATTGGCGATTGCACAGGGGACGGGGGTTGCGCGTGTTCTTGCCCACTAGGCGCCGGTGATCCCTCATGCATGTGCGAGGCGCCTGGTATAAATGCGTACGAAACGCCCGGTATACAAGTGTCGTGAGGAGTCTGTGTAGGGCCTGGTGAGTACGGTGTCACCTCTGGTGCAGGGTTCACAGTTACCGGAGAGCCTTCAGGGTAGTGGTCTGCTGCACCTGTGGGTGCCAGGTCGCGGATGGAGACCGTGTCCTCCCGCCCATCAGGTAAGACCACGTAAGCATACTGGGGGTTCGCATGGAGAAGGTGAACCCTCTCCACCAGCGGGGAGTATTTATTGCTCCTCACATGTTTCCGGAGCAGCACTGGCCCCGGGGACGTCAGCCAAACTGGTAGGGTGGTCCCAGTGACAGACTTCCTGGGAAAAGAGAATAGGCGTTCGTGAGGGGTGGCATTGGTGGACGTACATAACAGAGAGCGGATAGAGTGCAGTGCCTCAGGGAGGACCTCCTGCCATCGAGAGACCGGCAACCCTTTGGACTTAAGGGCTAAAAGTGTGGCCTTCCACACTGTGGCACACATTAATTAATTAAGAGACCAAAGCTCTGCACAGTCCTCCAGGTGTGGCCTCCACAGTGTCCTGCACAATTGTAACAATACTCCATGATCTTTAAACCCCAATCCTAATAATGAATGTAGCATTTACCTTCCTAAACACTTGTTATGCAATCCATTGTGCTGTTTACGATTTATACATAAGATCATCTAGATCCCTCTGAACCTTTCACATTTTACATTTTTCCCCAGTTGTTGTCTGCCTTTGATTCCTTTAATTAATGGAAATACACAACCTCACACTTTTACACATTAAGCTCCATTTGCCAAGTTTTCTCCTATTCACTCAATCATCTATATCCTCTTAAAGGGTATATATATTCTTATTACAACATGCTCTGTTTTATCTGGAGGACTGTGCAGAGTTTTGGTCTCTTTAGTGTCACTCACAAATCAGAATACCTTACACACTTTCCCATCCTCCAGATAATTAATAAAAATAACAACTAACTGAGGCCAAGAACTTATTTTAAGGGAACTTCACTAGACACATTTATTCCAATTCTCTGTCTTCTCCAAGATACCAGTCTCACTCTCTCTCTCTGGCTACCCATCCCCTAGGATGATGATGGTTCCTTTCAGTCGGTTAGTGGGGTTTGATATGTGCGTCCTGGAGTGGCTGTACAGGCCAATCCTTGACAGGCACTGCTTGCCACGTACTTGGCAGGTGAGGCCTGGAGGGGCAGCAGGGGCAGAAGCTCTGTTGTGGCGCTTCCTGTTCCTTTCCTCTGTTGCCTCGTTGAGCTTGTTCTCAGCAGCGTCCACACCTTTTCTGATAGCGTCCCTCCACTGTGAGCGATCTTGAGCCAGATCCTCCCATGTCGATGGGGCAATGTCAGCTTTCTTGAGGCTCCTGTGCAGAACATCCTTGTACCGTAGTCACTGGCCTCCTCGTTTTCGGGTACCACTGGACAGTTGGTCATACAAGATGTCCTTGGGCAGTCTCCTGTCAGGCGTTCTGACAACATGTCCTGCCCAGCACAGTTGGGCTGACATCATCAAGGTTGAAACTGCTGGCATTCCGGCTCGAGGGAGGACCTCTGTGTTGGAGACCTTGTCTGGTCAGGTGATCTTCATCAGAGAACATAAGTGCTACCAGTCTAGTTACTTGCTAGATACTTAATCCAAACCCATTTCCTTTAGTCTTGTGCATCAACAACTTATAGAGTGCCTTGTCAAATGCCCCTTGGAAACTAAATGTGCTGCATCTATAGGTTCCCACTTTTGTAGCAACTCATGTCTTTGGGCTGCACTGCTGCTGCAAAACACCAAATTTCACTATGTATAAGTCAGCAATGACTTATCCTGATTCTGATTCTGATCTTGATCAACTTTGCTTTTTGAAGACATCTGGAAAAAGTGCCAACATGATTTATCTCTCATAAAATCATTTGACTTGGTTTGATTGTATTGAACTTTTTGAAATGTCTAAATATTTCTTTCCTGACTTTAGACTCCATATTTGAAAATTCTCAGCCAAAGAATCTCTGCAGCTACCTCCTTTGAAATGCTCGGATGCAAACATCATTTCTTTCAATTTATTTGTATTTAGATCTATTAGTTTTTACAATACCTTGTCTTCAGATTGTTGCAAGCTCTTGTATTATTGAAACTGGACCATCTGTTTTCTTTCTGATATCTATCATGTCTGCCATTTTGAACATTAATGTAAACCATTAGTTTAATTTACCTGAAAATTTTCCTGCTTCTCTTTATTAAGTCCCCCTTTACCTCTACCAGCTCTAACCCTGTTCTTTTTATACACCTGCAGAAGTCTTTGTTCATTTTCTTAATATTTGCAGGTTTTTTTGAAAATCAAATTTCTCCTTCCTTTAGTCTCTTGCTACTGGTTCCTGAAAATCCTGCAGGCTTTCCAAGATCAAGATTACAATTTAATATTTTTCTTGGTCATCATTGTTAACCAGAGATATTTTACCTTTATCATGGAAATTCAAATTACAAATTAGCATAAACTTCTGTTAAGTAACATGAATTAACTGCTTAATTATCTGGTCATCCACTGACATATCCTTTAGCACATTTGCCCAGTCCACTCTAGACAATTCCACTATCACATCATTGTAACAGCGATTAATTCATGGGAGGACACTGGTTTTGGATCTGTGATGTTTGCCATCAAGATGTATCTGGAATTCTACCATGGTGTGTCACAATTTCCTGAATCAAAAGATCTATTATTATAACTATCTCATTACAAGTGACCACATTCCTTTAGAGATGGGGGACCTTGGTAAGTGTTGGTTAATTTAGATATTTTTTAAAGCAATCTTTTGGGCCTAAGTTTTAACCAGCTCTGTTCTTTGTAAATGTAGACCTGATTTTTACATACTCCATTCTTGGGATGTAAAAGTTGCTGGATAAATAATTTATTGCCAACCTCCAATTTGCTCCTGAGAAGCCGTAAGCAGAACAGTGATTGCTGGCAGCTTACTGCTCCAAGGAAATTATTTAATATTTTGATGACAGTTGTTGCCTTTTGAATTGTAGTTAGGGATTTTGAGATGGTTCTGATAAAAACACCCAACAGGCCAGATATGATTTGACTTATGGGCCGTATGTTGTGCACCAGTGCTTTCACAGAGATTCATAGGACAAAAAAAGGCTTGTTTGTATCCATGTGGATCCATTTTCTAACACCTAACCAGACACTTCAATGTTGTGGCATTTTAGGTACCCATGTAAAAACATTAAATATTGAGAGGACCTTAGTCTCCACTACATCTTTAGCCTCTGCCATCTGCTAATTTGCTGATCCAGTTTACCACATTATCATCTAGGTCTTTGATATAGATCACATACAACAATGTATTCAGCACCAATCCCTGCAACACACCATTAGTACAGGCCTCCAGTTAGAGAGGCAACCATCTATTACCACTCTCTGGCTTTCCCCACAAAGCCAATGTCTAATCCAATTTACTTCCTCATCATGAACCTTCTTGACCAACCTCCCATATGGGACCTTGTCAAATGCTTTGCTGAAACCCATGTAGATAACATCCGTGGCCTTGCCTACATTAGCTTTTCTCATAACTTCCTTGAAAGCTCTTTAAGATTGGTTAGCTATGAATTACCATGCACATTGACTATCCCTAATCTGTCCCTGTCTATCTAAATACTTATGTACTCAGTCCCTTAGAATACATTCCAATAACTTTCCCACAACTGATGTCAGGCTCACTGGCCTATAATTTCCTGGCCTGTTCTTAGTGCCTTTCCTAATTACAGAGCAGCGTTAGCTGTCCTCCAATCCTTCGGTACCTCTCCCGTGGCTAAGGATGTTTTAAATATCTTTGCTAGGGCCCCTGCAATTTCCACACTAGCCTTCCACAGTGTCCAAGGGAACCTGTGTAACGTCCTGGGGATTTATCTTTTTCTGAACCATGCTCTCAATATCTCTCAAAAACCAAGGATGCTTAAACCTGTTATTCCTGCCTTTCATTCTGACAGACACAGGCAAGCTCTGTACTCTCAAAATTTCACTTTTGAAGGCCCCCCACTTTGGCAGAAACAACCTGTCCCAGTCCACACTTTCTGATACCATCAAAATTGGCCTTCCTCCAATTTATAATCCCACCTCGTGGACCAGATCTATCCTTTTCCCGAATTACCTTCAAAGTAATGGTATATGATCACTAGATGCAAAACGTTCCCCTACACAAACTTCTGTCTCCTGCCCTATTTCATTCCCTAAAGGGACATCTAATATCACATCCTCTCTAGATGGGACCTTTATGTACTGATTAAGGGAACTTTCCTGTACACATTTCTAGTCCTTTTCTAGTATGGGAATCCCAGTCAATATGTTGATATTTAAAACCACCTACTTTCACAACCTAATGTTTCTTGCAACTGTCTGTGATCTCTCTACAAATTTGCTCCTCTAAATCCCATTGACTGTTGGGTGGTTGATAATAAAATCCTATTCACATGGTCATACCTTTCTTATTCCTCAGTTCTACCAATGAAGCCTCACTTGATGAGGTATCCAGTGTTCTGACTGAGCAATGCCATGACGTTTTCCCTGACTAGCAATGCCACCCCCCCCCCCCAACTTTTAGTCCTTTCCGCTCTATCATGTCTGCGTGGATGTCCTCTGGGTGTTCCAGTTACCTGCACATTGCAATGACTACAGGTCAGTAAGTTGTGGGCATGCGATGTCTGTGCTGGTAGCATGGCGCCACTTGTGGGCTTGCAGGTCGTTGACACAATGTTGCTGTGTGTTTCAATGTTTTGATGAACATGTGACAAAATAACACTAATCTTCTTGTGTCAAATTTTATTAAAGCTTGACTGTGAGACATTTTATTTTCCTTTTGAAGTTTTAAAGTTTCAGTGGTGCAGCTGGCTCAGAGGAACAGAGAACTGAATTCAACCCTGACATTAGATAGGGCCTAACTAACCCACTTGTTTTCATTTACGGATTGCAACTCCCCGTTCTTTTCACTCCCTGGGGCCCTGTTCCTGGCTTCACTTTAACCCCTGACCCTGTTCCTGGGTTCACTTTAACTCTCCTGACCCTGTTCCTGGGTTCACTTTAACCCCTGACCCTGTTCCTGGGTTCATTTTAACTCCTGGCTCTGTTCCTAGGTTCACTTGATCTCTCCTGGCCCATTTCCTTGCTTCCTTTAGGATCACTGAAGCTTTGATTTAGATGCTCACTTTAATGAACAGGAACTCGAGTTCCTCTGCACCCTTTTAAATAGTGGGGCCTTGATTCTCATGTTTCCTTTGAATTATCAATGTCCCAATTTCTGTGTTTCCTTATACTGCTGGGGGTGGTGTTGCTATTCCAACACTGTCTTCAGTCTCAATGGATTTACTGATGCATTTATTACTCGGATGTGTCAGGGCAAATTAAAGATGAGATGAAATATAGGTACGAGAGGTGATTGATAAGTTTGAGGCCAAGGTAGATGATGATTTATACTGCTCTCGTTACATGCACATGCAGTTCAACTCTTTTGAGTGATTATTCAGAAAGTTTGAAGTTAATACCGCATCTCCTTTACCTTAGGCCACGAACTTATCAATCACCCCTGCTGTGGACACTTTCTGGAGGTCCAAGACACTGACTTCCTACAAAGGAGGGATCTGTATGCTCCATGACTGCTGGACTGTGTGTGTAAATGTAGGAAAAATAAATGTGCTAGGTTTTCTAAAATTGACTCCTACCTTAGGCCATGAACTTAACAATCACCCCTCGTATAGCATTCAATAACGTAGAAAATCAGAAAATGCTGGAAGATCTCAAGATCATCAAGTAGTATCTCTGGAGCGAGAAACAGTTAATATTCCCATTGGAAGACACTTCATGACAACTGATGAACTGAACAAATGCTGTATGAACTGCTAAGTTTTTCCAGCATTTTCTGTTTATGTTTTTGATTTTCAGTATCTGCAGTTTTACTTTTTTTTTTGGTTCTGAAAAATTGATGAGTTCAGCAACATAAAAGCCCCAAATCTGTCAGATCAAGAGTTTACTGTGTTAAACATTAGCTATAGGAACACACAGGATGCTGGAGGAACTCAACAGGTCAGGCAGCATCTGTGGAGTGAAATGGGGAGTGTATATTTCAATTCGAGACACTTCACCTAGAGTGGACAAATTGTAGGGATAAGAATCAGAACAGATTTAATATCACTGGCAAATGTCATGAAAGTTGTAGCAGCAGTACAAAACATGATAAAATATAAATTACAATAAAGAGGATACATATATATATATAAAATAAATAAGTTGTGCAAAAAGAGAGCAAAAAATGTGAGATAGTGTTCTTGGGTACATTGTCCATTAAGAAATCTGATGATGGAGGGGAAGAAACTGTTCCTAAAAAGCAGAATGTGTCTTCAGGCTTCTCCTTGATGGTAGCAATGAAAAGAGAGAATGTCCTGGGAAGGGGGTCCTTAATGATGGATGCCGCCTTTTTGAAGATGTCCTCGATGCTGAGGAGGCCAGTGCCCATGATGGAGCTGGCTGAGTTTACAACTTTCTGCAGCTTTTACAATCCTGGTGTAGAGGTCCCGTTAGAATGCTCTCCACGGAACATCTGTAGAACTTTACCTGTAGCTTTGATGACATACCAAATCTCCTCAAATTGCGAGTGAAATTTAGACGCTGTCGTGCCTTCATTATGATTGCATTAGTATCTTGGACTTCAGAGATGTTGGCACCCAGGAACGTGACACTGTTCACCCTTTCCACTCAATGAGCACTGGTGTGTGTTCCCTTTCCCGAAGTCCACAATTAATCCCGTCGTTGTTGGTGCAGGAGCCGAGTTTACTGTTTGCTGGGTTGCTCGAGCATCTGCGGTCCAGTTGTCTCCATGAGGCCGAAACTTTCCCCGGGTTGACCGACCGCGCACCCTGTCGTCATTAATACGCGACAAGCTCCGGCCGCCGGCGTCATTACTGAGCGACGGAAAGTTGATCATTTCCACGTTATTTTCAGGCATGGGCTTCGCCGGGGACCCGGCTGCTACTCGCAGCGATATTATTAATAACTATGAAAAATGGAAACAGAAATATCAAAAGAGGAAGGCTAAGAAGAAGCTGTGGAGGATGAAACGAAAACCCGAGTGGCTGCTGGAGAGGGAGCAGATCGCCAAGTTGGTTCGTCGCTATTCGCAGGTAGGAACGGTGGAGTGAGTGCCTCAGCTCGGCACGGGACCCGAGCAGGCCCGACTTTGTCCCCCCAGTTCGGCTGCTTTGTAGTGAAGGGTGTTGGTGGACTACTATCCCAGCATCGTGTGGAGCGCAGTTCAGTCACGGTATCCATGGAACTAGATTAGGCCGCAGCATTTTGCGAAGCACCAGTGATTGGTATGAATGACCCAATGATTATTGGTTGGAAAAGTCCTAGGAAGATACAATATGTTGTCATGCGTTTAAAATATGTAAAAAGTATAGTCAAAAGTTATTGACACCTTGCAGAACCTTGGTTTAGACGGGTTGTTTTCCACAGAGATACACAAGATGCTGGAGGAACTCGTGTGATTGTTGTGATTGAGGAACTCTGCGGGTCAGGCAGCATCTGTGGAGGGAAATGGACAAACGACGTTTTGGGTTCGAGACCCTGTATCTGAATTGAAAGATAGAGGGGAGATATGATTTAAAAAAAAAGGTGGAGAGAAGCGATAAAGTAAGCTAGCAAACAGTTTATTGATGGCAACGGATAATTATTTGACGATATTTGTGTATGAGTTTTTAGATGCTAGGTTATGTGTTTAACAAGATATTTGTGAAATATAACAACTTAATATAGCTTGCTTATCTTGAACCTGGTGGTTTTGTTTGAAAATTAATAGGTAAATTGTTTTAAACTCTTTTAAACTGTTTCATGAAGAATATACAGTGGATTCTGGTTAATCGGGGCAGCAACTTATTTGATACAACTCCTAAAGAGCAAAAATCAGTTGAGAAAATAGCTGAGATTCCTTTTGATTGTTTAGAATGTATTTAAATCTTACATCCATTCCATAACGCAAGGGAGTTAAAATCTTTGTGTTATGGTTCTGCAATGTACAGACATGAATTTAAAAGTCTAATGGCTTGTAGAAAGAAGCTGTCCTGTAGCCTTTTGTCCTGGCTTTTATGCTGTGGTACAATTTGCCTGACAGAAGCAGCTGAACCAGTTTAAGGTTGGGGTGACTGGCGTCCCTGATGATCTTCCAGCCCTTCCTTCAAGTCCTGTTCCTGTAAATGTCCTCAATGGAGGGAAGTTCACATCCACAGATGCACTGGGCTGTCTGTTCCACACTCTGCAGTGTCCTGCAATCAAGGTTGGTGCAGTTCCTGTACCAGGCAGTGATACAGTCAGTGTGCTCTCAATGGTGCTCCTATAGAAGGTCTTGAGGATTTGGAAGCCTATACTGAACTTATCTAGCCGCCTGAGGTGGAAAAGACGTTGTGCTTTTTTTGCCACAAAGCTGGTGTGTACAGTCCAAGTGAGATCATCGGTGATGTGTATACCGAAGAACTTGAAGCTACTCACCCTCTCAACTGCAGAGCCACTGATGTTGATCAGGCTGAGCCTGACTCTGTTCCTCCTGTAATCCACAACTAGCTTTTTTCTCCTCTGTAGGCTGTCTCATCACTGCTAGAAATAAGGCCGATCAAAGTTGTTTCATTTGATCAGTAGATTGGAGCAGTGTGTGGCAGAACAGTTGTGTGTGTAAAGGGAGTAGAGAAAGGGGCTCAACAGAACCTGGGGGGCACCTGTGTTGAGGGGCAGAGGTGAGGGAGCCCGTCCTTACCACCTGTTGGTGATCGGATAGGAAGTTTAGGATCCAGCTGCATAAGGTGGGGTGAAGGCCGAGGTCTCTGAGCTCCTGTCAAGTCTGGATGGAATTATGGTGTTGAACGCTGAACTGCAGTCTGGGAACAGCATTCTAATGTATGCATCATTCTTCTCCAGGTGAGTGAGTGCTGTGGCTATGTGATCAATCGGTAGCATCAGTAGTGTGCGCCTGTGTTCAAAATGCAGTGACTTTTGTCACTGGTAGTTGGAGAGGCCTAGGCAGTAAGACAGTTCAGAACTGTTTTGCTCACTGTGACTTCAAGCATTCAGGCTTGGAGATGTTGCAAACGGCCGGGAGTGAAAATGAAATTATTTTGCTCCTTTCATAAGTTCAGAACTACAAAGGATTTGAAGTTATCGACAATCATGAATGTTACAATGAAAATGACGTTTAGAAGGATGCCATCAATGATTGCATTGTATGAAGGCAGTCCATTGTCTACCCTAGATACCAGTACTGATTTTGTTAATTTACAGTGAATCAAACAAATGCGTATACTAAATGAGTTTCTCTGTCAATAACTAATACAGTTTTATGGTACCTGGTGGTATTGATTGTGTTCAGAACCTTCTAGCTGGAGTGTTTAATCTCTTTTGGGCTGACAAAATTCGCATGATCTCTGGCAAGACCCATGGTGGAGGTGTACATATCTGCGTTAATAAGAACTGATGGCACTATTCATCTGTAGTAGAGTTCTTAAAGGTGAAGAGCAGGCCTCTCATCTAATGAGGGAGTTTACTGCTATTGTGATTTTTGGCCGCAAACATCCCCCCTCCACCCCTGTGCTAATGCTGGGAAAGTGCTGTGTGACCTCACACAAAGTACACTGCAGATGCTGTGGTCAAATCAACACGTACAAACAAGCTGGATGAACTCAGCAGGTCGGGCAGCATCCGTTGAAACGAGCAGTCAATGTTTTGGGCCAAGACAAAGGGTCTCGGCCTGAAACATTAACTGCTCCTTTCAACGGTGGGTGATAGTTGTTCAGAGACTTTTCCAAGCTGACCTGTTTGAAATCTCCCGCAATAATAGGGAAATGAGTTCTGTGTCTGCTGAATATGGAGCTTAGCTTCTCCACTGTCTTGTCTGACATTGGCCTGAGGTGGAATGTTCATCACTACTGGGATGATGATGGAACCTCCCTTTGCAGATAAAATATGAATTAAGGACTTTATTTCTTACATCCTTCACACATATGAGTAAAAATCTATGTTATGTCTCGGTCTGAATGTGCATTGTGCAAATTACAGTAATTTGCAATTAGCAGTATCGCAGTAAGATATACAATAGAACAGTCAATATAACATAGAAATACAGTTGTGTCAGTGTGTGTTAATCAGTCTGATGGCTCTGTGGAAGAAGTCCCAGAGCCTGTTGGTCCTGGCTTTAATGCTGCTATACCGTTTCCCGGATAGTAGTAGCTGGAACAGTTTGTGGTTAGGGTGACCTGGGTCCCCAGTGATTTTTGAGCCACACCTGTCTCTGTAAGTATCCTGAATAGTGGGAAGTTCACATCCACAGATGCACTGGGCTGTCCTCGCCACTCTCTGCAGAGTCCTGCAGTTGAGAGGAGTACAGTTCCCATTCCAGGCAGTGATGCAGCCAGTCAGGATGCTCTCAATTGTGCCCCTATAGAAAGTTCTGAGAATTTGGGGATTCATGCCAAAAGTCTTCAACCATCTGAGGTGAAAGAGGCACTGTTGTGCTTCACCGCACAGCCGGTATGTACAGTCCAAGTGAGATCATTGGTGATGTGTATGTTGAGGAATTTAAAGCTGATTACCCTCTCAACGACAGATCCATTGATGACAATAGGGGCTAGCCTGTCTCCATTCCTCCAGTCGTCCACTACCAGTTCCTTTGTTTTTGCAACATTGAAGGAGAGGTTGTTTTCTTGACATCACTGTGTCAGGGTGATGACTTCTACTCTGCAGGCTGTCTCATTATTAGAGATAAGGCCAATCAATGTATCATTTGCAAATTTAATTAGTGGATTGGAGCTGTGGGTGGCGACACAGTCATGGGTATACAGAGACGAAAGGAGTGGGCTTTGGACACAGCTCTGAGGGACACCTGTGTTGAGAGACAGAGAAGCAGAGAGGAGGAGCCCACTTGTACCACCTGCCAGTGGCAATTTGACAGGAAATCCAGGATCCAGCTGTACAAGGCAGGGTGAAGGCCGAGGTGTCTGAGCTTCTTGTCAAGGCTGGAAGAAATTATAGTGTTGAATGCTGAACTAGTCCAAGAACAGCATTCTCACATCCCTCCTCTCTAGAGGCTATTGTGTTGTCTGTGGATCTGTTGTGTTGGTAGGTGAATTTAGGGAGCCCAGTGTGGGTGGTAGCATGCTGCAGATGTAGTCCTTGACCAGCCTTTCAAAGCATTTGTGTATTTTTGAGATGAATGCGACAGGACGCCATTTGTTCAGACATGTTACCTTTGTCTTTTTAGGTAAAGAGACAGTGGTGGGTGTTTTGAAGCAGGAGGGCACTCTACAGTGGGAGAGGGAGAGATTAAAAATGTCTGTAAACACACCAGCCAGTCGTGCCACGCACGTCCTGAGTACCCACTGTGGGATGCCATCCGGTCCCACAGCCTTGTGACTGTCCACTTGTTGGGAACACCTGCGTTAGAGATGACCAAGGTGCAGGTCGCATCAGCGGCTCCCCTTGGGGTTTCAGCATTGGCGACATTGAACTGACCATAAAAAAGATTGAGCTCATCTGGGAGAGAGGCAGCAATGTTGGAAACTCCATTGCGATGGTGTGCAGACCTTACCATAAGCTGTGCGTGTTTTAGGTGGGGAGTTGTGTCTGGTTCTTGTCCCTGTATTGTTTCACTGCCTTGATAATTTTGTGTAGATCATAGTTGTATCTCTTGAGTTTCTGCTGGTTACCTGCAATATCAGTTCTGTCTCGTGCGATAAGTGCTCCTCGCTTGGAGCTGTTGATCCAGGGTTTCTGGTTTGGATAGACCCTGATCGATTTTTGGGGACAACATTCTCGATGCATGTCCGGTTGAAACTCGTGATCCCTTTCGTGAACTCGGAGACATTCTCATAATGAAAGACTTTCTAGTTGATGTCATTATAGCAGTCCTATAGCATGGAGACTGATTGGTTGGACCAACAGTGGACAGTTTTAACAATGGCCGCCTCTTGTTTCAGATTCTGTCTGTTCACGGGCAGAAGCAGGATGGAGGAGTGATTCAACTTTACAAACAGTGGATGGAGGAGCACCTTGTTAGCTTTGCGGAAGGGAGAGTAGCAGTGGTTGAGTATACTATCTCCCCATGTGCTCACCTGGATGTGATAACAAAGCTTCAAAAAAAACTTTAGACAGCAACGTTCGATTAAAGTCTTTGGTGATGATGAAAGCAGCCACCAGGTATACAGTCTCCATGGTGCTGATGGTCATACAGTTTCTTGAGAGCCAGGTCAGTATCAGCCTGCAGCAGAATATACACAGCAGTATACATAGACAACACTTGAGTGCTCATGTTCCAGGTCAGGTGAGCTGGACTGAGACAGCCACCATGTTTGTGCACCACAATAAGTTAATCATAAATGTATTCTATCTCGTCTGTGTTTAAAACACTGAGCTGTCCTATCTTTGCAAAGAATGGTGAAGTCACCGGGCTTCATTGTTGCAGGTGTTAGCCATGTTTCTGTGAAGCGAAGTACACGACAGTCCCATGCACAGAAGCCGCAGCTGACAGTACAGATGTTCAGGCACTCCTGGGAAATCATGATGCTGCCTTCAGACTGGAGGACAAGACAGTCCTCAGGTCAGCAAGAGCACTGCGTTTTCCGGTGTCATCGGGAAGCAAAACGGGATTATTCATGGAGAGTGTACAGCCATTTCTGGGACAGCAGAGACATGAGGTGCATGTGGCAGGGCATTCGGACCATAACACCACAGATCCACCCTGCAAGTCAATGACAGAGATATCTCTCTTCCTGATAGGTTGAACGTCTTTTACATTTTGTTTGATGTGAGAAGTGATGTGCTGACAAGGAAGGCCACACTTCTCTCTCCCAACAATGAGCAGGCACTCTGTCTGGCTGCAGCTGAAGTGAGGAAGACCCCAGCTAGTGTCAACCCACATAAAGCTGCAGGGCCTGGTAACATACCTGGTCGGTTGTTGAAGGACAGTACAGCCTAGCTAACAGAGGTTCAAACAGACATCCTCAATATCTCTCTGGAGCAGTCCACTGTGCCCACAGGCTTCAAGGCAACTGCCAACATCCCAGTGTCAAAGAGGGCAATAGTAACCTGGCTCAATGATTACCATCTAGAGGGCCTGACATCAACAATAATGAAGTGCTTTGAGTAGTTGGTTATGGATTATATTAAATCCCATCTTCCTGCTACAGTGGACCCTTTCCAGTTTGCTTATTGCTCAAATTGGTCCACTGATGATGCAAACACGAGGAAATGCATTTGCTGGAAATTCAAGCAATGCACACAAAGTGCTGGTGGAATGCAGCAGGCCAGGCAGCATCTATAGGAAGAAGTACAGTCGACGTTTCGGGCCAAGACCCTTTGTCAGGACTAACTGAAGGAAGAGATAGTAAGAGATTTGACAGGGGGAGGGAGAGATCCGAAATGATAGGAGAAGACAGGAGGGAGAGGGATGAAGCAAAGAGCTGGAAAGTTGATTGGCAAAAGAGATACAGAGATGCTGTAGCCTTTGCATTCCTCTATCTTGCCCCACCTGGAAAATGGTGCCTCGTGCCAGAATGCTGTTTGTTGACTTTAGCTCGCTGTTTAATACGATCATCTCTCAGAAGCCAGTGCATAAGCTGTCCTTATTGAGTCTCAACACCTTCCTCTTTATCTGGATCCTGGACTTTTTAACAGAAAGGCTGCAGTCATCTGTGTTGGCAGCAGCATCTGCAGCTCCATCACACTGAGCACCAGTGCTGTCCAGAGCTGCTTGTTCTGCCTGCTGCTGTTCACACTGCTGATGCATGACAGCACTACTAGATTTAATTCAAACCAATTCATCAAGTTCGTGATAACATAACAGTGGTTGGCCTCATGAACGACGACGCGCCAGCGTACAGAGAGGAGGTGGAGTGGCTGGTAGAATGGTGCAAGCACAACAACTTGAGTCTCAGTGTAGGCAGGACCTAAGAGATGACTGTCCACGTTAGGAAGGTTGACCACTCCTCACTGCATGTACGCGGCTCCTCTGTGGAGAAAGTTAGGAGAACTCACTTTCTGGGAGTGCACATAACAGATGATCTCTTCTGGTCTTTTAATACCACCCCTTTGGTCAAGAAAACACAGCAGAGTCTCCACTTCCTGAGGAGATTGAGGCAAGTGTGGCTCCCCCCCACACCATTTTAACCAATTTTTGCAAGAGCACCTGATCAGCTCGACCAAAGTTCAAAGTACCTTTATTATTAAAATATATATGCTATGTGCAAACTTGAAATTTGTTGTCTTACGGGCAGCCACAAAAACAAAGAAACCCAGTAGAATCCATTTAAAAAAAACCTGAATACTCAGTGTGTGGGAAAAAAAAGAAAAAATGCACAAAAATGAAAAGTAAACTAAAAGTAAAGTGAGACCACAGCCACGAAGCCAGTTTGTCGCTGTAGCCCGTCGCTGTAGTCCATTAGATGCAGGCCATGCCTCAGTTTGGCACAGAGACAAGTGGACCTTGTGCGGCAAGCTGAACATCAGTCCACACCTCACCTCTGGCCCTGACTTTCTCAATCTGGCCCTGCGCTTAAATCAGTCAAACCTTGACCTGATTTCTTGCTCTTGGGTCTGACCCCCACTGCCTCGATTTGGCCCAAACCCAATCTTTTCAATTTGACCTGGCACTTAAATCAGCTAAACATTGGCTTGTTCTTGTACTGCATTTGGGCCGGGTCATGCTGCTTCTGTTTGGCCCTCAGACTGTTCCAGCAATGGTCAAACATCAGCTCTTTCTTCTCTTGTGTGCCTGAGCCCTGCCACCTCAATTCAGCCCATACCACACGGCACCTTCGAAACTCCAGTTCACAGAGTCTCCCAGAGCACTGACAGGTCATGCACCACTCCAAAAGGGAAGTTATAGGCTACTGATTGCAGTGATCATTATCCAGAATAAAGGTGATTACCATCTGGTACGGCAATTGCAAGGCATTTGACAAAAGATTGTAAGGACTGCTGAGAGGATCATTGGGGTCTATCAGGAGGGCTGCGTACACAGGCCCCTTAATGTTGTCAATGATCCATCCCTTTCATCTGTCCAGCAATCTTTTTAAGTCCCGACCTTTGGGCAGGAGGTACTGTAGCATTCGGACAAGAACCAGTACGATGGGAAAGAATTTCCTACCCCAGGCTCTTAAAGACTAAATGTTTTACCACCTCCCAGGTTTCACCATGTATGAAGCACCAGTAATGTTATACTGTTTATTTTTTAACTTGTGTTGTATATGTACCTCATCGTTAATTTATTTCTGTTAATATTACTTTGTGTTATGTGTGTGAATTGTACTGTGTTAATGCACCTTGGTCAAGTGGTATACATATTGAATGACAATAAACTGAATTAATAATCTTAATTATTTGTACCAGTTTTTCTTTTGAACATTGTCATTCTTTGTGTCAGTCTTCATGTGTAGTTTTTTCACAATTTTATTCTATTTCTTTATATTCCTGTAAATCCCTGCACAAAAATGAATCTTAAGGTAACAGACAGTGACATATACATATTTTGATGATAAATTTACTTTGAGTTCAACTTTGAAGAAAAGTCTCTCCATTTCTAACTTTGGTGATACATTACAAATAATGCTAAGCCAGAGTACAGGAAGGACAAAGAGTTTAGTTATAGGGTGTTATAACAACAACCTTAATGTCAGCAAAACAAAACAGCTGGTCATTGACTTCAGGATGAAGTGCAGTGTCCTTGCTGCTGTCTGTGTCAGAGGTGTAACGGTCAAGAGCTTTAAAATCCTTGGAGTGAACATTGCTAATGGCCTGTCCTGTTCCAACCATGTATTTGCCATAATCAAGGAAGCTCAGTGGCTTGTCACCATTGAACCTTAAAAATTTTTTAGAAAGCATCCTATCTGAATGCATAATGGCTGGTATGGCCACTGCTTGGCCTGTTACTGTAAGAAACTGCAGAGAGTTGTGGATGCAGTTCAGCACCTTACAGAAACCAGCTTCCTGTCTACAGACTCTGATTATGCTGGCTGTCCTTAATAATGGATGCTGCCTTTCTGAGACACCGCTTCCTAAAGCTGTCCTGGGTACTAAATGCTCAGCATTTAATACCATCATTCCCACAATCCTGTTTGAGAAGTTGCAGAACCTGGGCCTCTGTACCTCCCTCTGCAATTGGATCCTCGACTTCCTAACCGGAAAACCACCATCTGTGTGGATTGGTGATAACATATCCTCTTCGCTGACAATCAACACTGGCACACCTCAGGGGTGTGTGCTTAGCCCACTGCTCTACTCTCTATATACACAAAACTACGGCCCGGGGGCCATATGCGGCCCGTTAAGCTTTTTAATCCGGCCCGCAGAACTTGATGAAATTATATTAATAAACCTTGTTAACGTTTTTTCCCCACAATTCTGGCGTTTTCCCAATAGATGACGTACTCTATATACGTTGACCTTTGTTGAGGTGCAGTGTATTACTCCACATTTGCACTTTACTCTTTGACCTCTCACCCCTTCTGTAAAGATGAGTGGAGCTAAGAAAAGAAAAGTGGATAGAGAATATCGGGTGTTTAATAAGGAGTGGACAACTAAATATCTTTTTACCGAACACCGATCAACTGCTGTATGCCTGATATGCCAAGAGACTGTGGCGGTTTTTAAAGAATATAATATCAGCTGTCACTTTGCCACAAAACATGCCAACTATGCTAGCAACCAGTCAACGAAAGAATGGGAAGCTAATGCTCAGAGGTTGGCTGCTAATTTACAGGCTCAACAAAATTTTTTTCACCGTCAAACTGCCATTCATGACTCAAGTACCAAGGCGAGTTTTATGCTGTCATTCAAATTAGCAAAGGCCAGCAAGCCTCTGAAGGCGAGTTTTTAAAAGAATGTATGGTGGAGGCAGCAGGTGTATTGTGTCCGGAGAGCAAAGATAAATTTGAAAAAATCAGTTTATCACGCAGGACAGTGACTCGCCGTGAGGAACTGATAGATGAAGATATAACCACCGTCTTAAATAAAAAGGCAGAGTCGTTCACGTTATATTCATTAGCACTGGATGAAAGCAACGATGTAAAAGACACTGCTCAGCTGCTCATTTTTATCCGAGGAATTAACAATACTTTTGAAATAACGGGAGGAGTTTTTGACAATGGAGTCTCTGAAAGGAAAAACACGGGGAGAGGACTTGTATGACCAGGTGTCTGCTGTCATCGAAAATATGATGCTCCCTTGGAGTAAACTTAGCAACGTCACCACAGATGGATCTCCTAATTTGATGGGGAAAAATGTCGGCCTGCTGAGGAGAATACAGAATAAAGTGAAAGATGAAAATCCTGACCAGGATGTTATTTTCCTTCACTGCATCATCCACCAGGAATCTCTATGTAAATCGGTATTACAGCTGAATCATGTTGTGAATCCTGTCGTAAAACTTTTCAACTTTATACGTGCAAGGGGACTTCTGCACCGTCAGTTCATCACGTTCCTGGAGGAAACTGATGCGGATCACCAGGACCTACTTTATCACTCCCGTGTCCGCTGGTTAAGTTTGGGCAAAGTGTTTCAACGAGTATGGGAGCTCAAAGAGGAGATCGGTGCATTTTTGGAGTTACTGAGGAAGGCCGGCGAATTTCCTGAGCTGAGCAACAAGAGCTGGCTTTGCGACTTTGTGTTTGCTGTGGATATATTTTCACACATGAATGAACTGAACGTGAAGCTACAGGGGAAGGATCAGTTTGTGCATGACATGTACACAAATGTGAAAGCCTTTAAATCCAAGCTGGCTTTTTTCTCCAGGCAAATTTTGAATAAGTTATTCACTCATTTTCCCACACTACCCACGCTGGAAGAGGCTGGCGCAAATGTGAAAAAATACAGCGAATCACTGGATGCGCTGCACAGAGAATTCTGCCGTCGCTTTTCTGATTTTGAAAAAATTGACAAGTCACTTCAGTTGGTGGCCTGTCCCCTGTCACAAGATCCTGAAACGGCACCAGAGGAGCTACAGCTGGAACTGATCGACCTTCAGTCTGACCCCATCTTAAAAGAGAAGTTCAACTCTCTTAAACTGAATGACTTTTATGCTTCACTTGGTAAAGAGGTGTTTCCAAACCTCCGGAGGACGGCACAAAAGATGCTGGTGTTGTTCGGCTCGACCTATTTGTGTGAACAGGCGTTCAGCGTCATGAACGTCAACAAAGCCAGCCACAGATCCAAGTTAACTGACCAACACCTCAGATCCATCCTGAGAATCGCCACAACAAAACTAAATCCAGACTTTGATGTGCTGGCTAAAAAGGGAGACCAACAACACTGTTCCCACTGAAATTAAAAATAAGTTTCTTCATTGTGTTATGTAAAAAATGCAATTGAAAATATTTTTTTCAATAAGCCTTACATGTTACATGTCATTTCTGTTAAGTGATGGACATGAGTAGTGTGCAGGTGCACGTACGTTCTCAAAATAAAAAATGCGCTCCAGATCAAATAACGCGCTCCGCATACTGGCGCGCTGTCACTGTTCTGTCCTTGTGCTGGCCGTTGTTGAGTTTTGGCACGGGACAATTGAATAAGAAGGAGCAGGACAAGTAGACCTGCATCTCCTACCGTTTTTGAAATAAAGACAGTCAGGAGGAGAGTGATGATGATAATATCTTGAAGGATAACAGAATTTTCAGTGCTTTAAAATAATAACTGTTACTATTTAAAAAAAGCTGTATTTTATTCATTTAATTTTCAGTGTTTTAAAAGTCATTTCAATAAATAGCTAAATACCATGGGACTTCAAAGACAGATATTTTGTTGTAATGCATTTGTTCATTTTCAATTGAAATTAAAGCACATGTTTTCTACATATCCCATGATATTTTATTTTCTCTTATGAGGTGTATTACCAAAACACTCCGTCCATCTGCTCCTGGTCTGGCCCCCCTGTCAAACTTTAGAACCTTTTGTGGCCCTCAAGTCAAAAAGTTTGCCCACCCCTGGGCTAGGCATAGCTCAAATACCATCTATATATTTGCTCGTGATATAACCATTGTTGGTAGAATGTCAGGTGGTGACAAGAGGGTGTACAGGGGTGAGATATGCCAACTAGTGGAATGATGCCGCAGCAGCAACCTGGCACTCAGTGACAGTAAGACAAAAGAGCTGATTGTGGACTTCAGGAAGGGTAAGACAAAGGAGCATGCACTAATCCTCTTAGAGGGATCAGAAGTGGAGTGAGTGAGCAACTTCAAGTTCCTGGATGCCAAGATCTTAGAGGATCTAACCTGGTCCCAACACATGGATGGTTATAAAAAAGGCAAGACAGTAGCTATACTTTATTAGGAATTTGAAGAGATTTGGCATGTCAACAAATACACTCAAGAACTTCTATAGTTGTACCGTGAAGAGCAGTCTGACAGGCTGCATCACTGTCTGGTATGGAGGGGCTTCTGCAGAGGACCGAAATAAGCTGCAGAAGGTTGTAAATTTAGTCAGCTCCATCTTGGGCACTAGCCTACAAAGTACTTGGGACATCTTTAGGGAGCGGTGTCTCAGAAAGGCAGCATCCATTATCAAGGACCTCCAGCACCCAGGGCATGTCCTTTTCTCACTGTTGCCATCAGGTAAGCGATACAGAAGACTGAAGGTACACACTCAGCGATTGAGGAACAACTTCTTCCCCTCTGCCATCCGATTCCTAAATGGACATTGAATCTTGGACATGTCGGTGATAGTAAACCTGTTTCTGATTTACTGATGCGGTCAGAATATAGACAAAGACCCTAGTTACCCAGGACGTTTTCTCTCATTGCCACTTCCATCGGCGATGTTAATAGACTATTAAATGGTTCCCTAATACTATAAGATGGGCTCTTCTCACCGTCTACTTCATTAGGACCATGTACTTCATTATTATTTACACTGCAGTTTCTCTGACACTGGTACATGTTATTCTATGTTATTGTTTTATGTTGTTCAACTTTAATGCACTCAAAGTATTGATCTGTATGAAGTATACAAGACAAACTTGCCACTATATCTCAGTGCATGTGACAAAAATAACAAAAAAATCTTAAATGTTGCTCATTCAATTGAATCACGTTTCGTAGAAAGGATGATAAATTTTAATTATTTATTGCATAATGAACTTGTCAATTTCACTCCTGAATAATCTTGTTTTAATTTTATGATTATACTTGGAGTTTTTATGATTATACTATCTCATTATTTATGATATTTAATAATCTTTGAATTAATCCATTCATCTATTTAAGCAAATAAGGTTAAATAGTTTTTATCCATTTAAATAATCCGGGTAATTTAACATCTCCAAATTACTTTGCAGATGATTTAAAAAAAACTCTCCCAATTTTCTAAAAAAAAGAACTAACTCAAATTTAAAATATTTAAAACATTATTTTGGACATTATTATAAATTTCTTCAGTACTTAATGATTTTTAAGTGGAAAATATCTGATGATTGGTATAATCCCTAACAGCGTTGATGTGCATCAAGATCTTGGGGTTTCCAAGTCCATAGCTCACAAAAATGGAACACAGCTTGATAAATTTGAAAAAGAAGGCATATGGCATGTTTGGCTCCTTTCATTCCTTTCTCCTTTCACTTGTCTCAAGTGTATGTATTCAATTTTTAAGAAGAGAAATCAAGCTTAATGCAGTTTTGAATGCTTCTCATTCCTGAACCGTATAGTTATACCAGAACCTTCTATTTTTATATTCTATCCGCCTTGCAGTGAAGACCAACATGCAGAACTGGGGAGGCAACAAGTTAGTTTTATGTAGCACTAATGGTGGAGAGGAATGCTTTGGACAAAGGAAATATCTTGGCTAGGCTTTTCATAAATCAACTTCTGTATGACACTGAAAGAATGTGATTTACAGTCGGCCCTCCTTATCCGTGAGAGATTGGTTCCGGGACACCTCACGGATACCAAAAAACGCAGATGCTCAAGTCCCTTATTCAACCTGCCTCAATGTGGTGGACCTTAGGACCCAGTGGAACCCCAGATCTTATTTAACATGTCTCAGTGCAGCGGACGTTAGGGCCCAGCGGTGCAGCTCTGAATATGCAGTGTTTCTGTTCACGAAAGTAATCACGATTGAAAATAAACTGGAAATAATAAAGCGATCGGAAAGAGGTCAAATGCCATTGGTCATTGTAAAAGTGTTAGGCTACGTTGGTCAACGATTGGAACAATTTTAAAGGATAAAGTGAGAAAGGCCCTGCCCAGATTAAGGCTACAATTATTACTAAGCAACGCAATGGTTTAACTATTGGGTTTTGGGATTTTGAGTTTTTGATCCTCCACATCAACCCGGCATGGTGCAGAATGCACTCGATAGCGGTCTGTCACTGGATCGAACTCGGGAACTTCCGTTCCCAAGCCCGGCGCTGAAACACACGTTCTTAAGTGTTTTATATGCATAGAAAGGTAAAATATATACTATATACAAAGACAAATGTTTGACTAACTGATGCTAAATAATACTGGATATGCCTGTTCTGACTTAGTAAGAGAACTTCCGATTTTTTTTCAATCCCGATCCACAATAACCCACGCACATCCTCCCATATACTTTAAATAATCTCTAGATTACTTATAATAAATACAATGTAAATGCTATGTAAAATAGTTGTTATATTACATTGTTTAAGGAATTATGATAAGAAAAAGAAGTCTGTACATGCTTGAATAACAAGTGCTGGAAGAGCACTTCCGGGTTTTCTCAATTCATGGTTGGTTGAATTCGCACATGTGGAACTTGCAGATAAGGAGGGTGGACTGTATATTTATGTATACAAGGCTGCTGTGGGAATAAACTAAAGGTGTTTATTGATTTTTAATTTTCCTACTATCTTGTGAAGCAAAATTTTCAGGAAATATTGAGCTCTGTTCTGGTTTCAAATTGGTAACATTTTGGATGAAAAATTGGCAAGGTGCTCTATTAGAGAATATCAAATGTGAGTACTATTGAATGCTTTGTAAGTTTTAACTTGATCATTTTAAAGCTTTTTCTTAGTAATTTAGATTGGGGTAACTTGCTACTTTTGCTTATGTGATCTATAAGCACTTAGATCGTTATAGTTTGAGAGTTAGCTGCATTGTTAGGAAATCCCTCTACTTTTGTAGATGATAAGTGGTGACCCCTTTTTTGTGTAGCTCCAATGGGAATCATCAAATATTCCCATTTAGTGCTACTACAGTTGAATCCACAGGCACAGCCATGGTTACTTCAGTAAGCAACATCATTTTAAAACATTTTAAAAAAATCTACATATCCTCAATCAGTTGACCCCAGACTGCAGACATGGGTTGTGAGTGCAGTTTCCCTTTAACAAAAAGGAAACAAGGAAAGCATGCTGGTCTGCAAGTAATGCAGAGCCCTTAGTACCACTTTGTACCATTCTATTAGTGCTTGTACAGTTTCTAGAAAATAAAACTGAAGACCTCAGAGCAAGATTGCAGTACCAGAGAGACATCAGGGACTGCTGTGTACCTTGTTTATGGAAACATGGCTCATCTCCTACATCTTGGACGCTTTCTGCAGCCCGGGGGCTTTATCATCCACTGCAATGATAACAGAATCTCCTAGAGGAGGCGGAGTATGCTTCATGATTAACTCTTCGTGGTGAACAGACGTGGTGGTTCTGCTCAGTCCTGCTCACCAACCTGGAATATCTACAGCTCATGTATCATCCATTTTATCTACCGAGCTTTTCATTATAATCCTGGTAGTGGATGTCAAGGACACGCTGGAGGAGCTGAACATGGTGATCAGTCATCAGGAAACGGTGTGCCCTGATTCCTTCCCAGCTGCTGTGGAGGATTTCAAGCAGGCCAGCTTAAAGAAGTCTCCAAACTACTATTGCCTACATATCACCTATTGAACCAGAGGAGCCACCACACTTGACCACCGTGGCACCACCATCAAGAATGCTTACTATACCATCCCATGCCTACATTTTGGAAAGTCTAATCACCCTGATGTACGACTTCTCCTGGCATACAGGCAGAAAGTGAGGACCACATACCAGTGGTGAAAACCACAAAGATATGGTCCAGGGAGGTGGAGGAGCACTTGCAGGATTAGTTTGAATCAGTGGACTATATATTAAATAATTCATCTTCAGATCTTAATGAATACACCGCAGTTGTCATCAGACCTGCTTGGATGAGTGTGCGCCTTCGAGAACATATTGGATATATCCAAATCAAAAGCATTGGATAAATCAGGAGATGCGTAATCTGTGGCATTCAAGACTGGTGATCCAGAACTACGCAAGAAATTCAGGTGCGGCCTACAG
This sequence comes from Hypanus sabinus, assembly GCF_030144855.1. NCBI lineage: Eukaryota > Metazoa > Chordata > Chondrichthyes > Myliobatiformes > Dasyatidae > Hypanus > Hypanus sabinus. Next base: position 49,131,332 of record NC_082708.1, on the reverse strand, counting down.
AAATCTATTTTAAAAGCAAATAAACTATTCTGATTGAAGTTAGAGATGGGATCTGATGCTTGTCAGCTCTGGCAGGGTCTGGAGGCTATTACTTCCTACAGGATGAAACTTAACATCATGAGCGGCTATGTTGTTGCACATCCAGATGGCCAATGTCCACTAGACTCGTAAATTTAAACAACCTCGTTCAAAAAATAATAGGCAGGTCCGCTTTTTTTGATCTATGCTCCTCAGCTCCTCAACTCTGAAATTCAATGCGTATAAATATATGGGAAGCAGACTCAGTTGACACTTTTAAATGCAAGCTTAAAACCTCTTTGCTTTTTAACTTAACATCTTTTTGTCATTTATTTTCATGTTTATTTTATTTTAAAATTTTCATGTTTGTACTTTATCCCATTGTAAAGCACTTTGAAAAGTTCTCTCTCAGTTGTGACAAAAAATTGGCTGTTTTATGCTTCAAATTGAATACAAAATAAAATCCCGTTGATACAACTTATCAAATATTTAAAGTGTTTTGGTAGTTCTCTGAAAGAGTGTGACTTCACGAGGATCTTTAGAAGTCGACTCAGTTTTTACCTTATTTGTAAGAAAAGTTGCAAGATCTACTATAAAGTTTGTAATTGGAAAGTATTTTGAAAAATAAATGCAACATGTATGAAAAAGCATCTCTTTTGTGAAATGTGCTAATTAATATTTTTCTGACTTTCAGATAAATGCCAATGCGATACTGCAATTTTCAGATTTTCCGTTGTCCAAAAAAACTATTAAAGGTATGTTCTGTTCTACTTTTCCCATTGCTTTTGAATTACTGATCTAAGTCAATGTATTGTTTGTGCTGTTTTCTCTATATTGCTTTGTAAACTGCCAGTTGGGAATACTGGAAGCATAGCAGGATATTGCTTGCTCACTCACTGTTTCGCTTATTCTCCTGCTCTGAGATCAGTACAGTCGGCCCTCCTTATCCATGGGGGATTGGTTCCGGGACCCCCTGTGGATACCAAAAAAAGTGGATGCTCAAGTCGGTGGAGTTTAGGACCTGGCGGAGCTCTGGAGCTTATTTAACCTGTCTCAGTGCAGTGGACTTTAGGACCCGGCTGCCTCGGGACCCACCGCCCTCAGTGTTTCTGTTCCGGAAAACGATCATGATTGAAAATAAAGTGGAAATAATAAAGCGAGTGGAAAGAGGTGAAACGCCATCGGTCATTGGAAAAGCGTTAGGCTACAGTCAGGATAAAGTAAGAATAATGGAGCATGTGATGGCCCTGCCCCGATGAAAGCTACAATTATTGCTAAGCAGCACAGTGGTTTAATTATTGAAATACATGTGTTTCTTAAATGTTTTATATGTATAGAAAAGTAAAATATATACTATGTACTAAGACAAAAGTTTGACTAACTGACGCTAAATAATACTGCATGTATCTGTTCTAACTTAGAGAACTTTTTTTTTTGGATTCCTGATCCATGGTAACCTATGCACATCCTCCCGTATATTTAAATCATCTCGAGATTACTTATAATACCTAATACAATGTAAATGCTATGTAAATAGTTGTTATACTGTATTGTTTAGGGAATAATGACAAGGGAAAAAAAAGTCTGTACATACTCAAACAACAAGTGCTGGAGAGAGAACTTCCAGGTTTTCCCGATTCGCGGTTGGTTGAATCCGCACATGCGGAACCCGTGGATAAGGAGGGCCGACTGTATTCTCATTTAATCTATTGCTGCTTGCAGCTAAGTGATCTGTGGGTGAAAATGTGCCTACTTGAATGGAAGTTAGAAATCTGACTGATTTTTCTGCATTTAACCAAAGTATTGTAGAATTCAGAGTGTGAGTTCATTTATTTTCAAAGTTTGAACTATAAAACAAAGAAACACAACAGAACCCTTTTTTAAAAAAAAACAACAAAGACTGTCAAACACCCAGTGTTGGGTTGGGGGGGGGGGGGGGGGGAAGGGAATCAATCGTGCAAACAATAAAAAAATAATACCAGTGAATAACACATGCAACATTAACCACAAAGTCCCTGAAAGTGAGTTTACAGCCGCAGAGGCAGTTCAACATTGAAGTGAGTGAACCCAGTTCAGGAGTTTGGCAGCAGGCCACAACCACAGAACCTATTCAGTGTCGTGGCAAGTGCTGATGGCTGCAGAGTCACTTCAAAGCTGAAGTGCCTTGATTAAATTGCAAAAATATTTTTTTTTAAAAAGAAAAGGTAAACAAAAATACGTGGAAAATAAGTTACAGAGTCCCCGAAAGTGTCTCTGCAGGAGCCTATTCAGTGCTGAGGTGAGTGAAGCTTGTCCAGGAGCCAGAGGGCTACAGGGCAACAACTGCCCCCCAAAACCGGCAGCATGGGATTCATGCCCAATGGTATTAGCGAGAAGAGAGGGAGACCTGTCAAACACACACAGATGGCGCTAAATACCTGTTGGTTTTTTGCTCTATTTTAATGTTGCGACTATTTTAATGTTGGTTGATGCTTTAATCGGTGGGGAGTAATGGAGATGACCATGGGATCATGTCCTCCATTAGGCATTGGCTCAGTGTCCATCTCCAGTGATGGCCACCATACCTGTATCTACGCTCTTGTCAATCTACTTATTGCTATTGTTGCTGTTCTGAAATGCATTTTTTACAACATTCAAGGTCAAAGAACTGAATTATTTTTGTTACAGTAGCTGAAGAATGGGGGAGAAAGGAATTTTGACAGTGAACGTTTCAAAAATTGTCAAACCATGTATGGGAGGCTAGATAAGTTTTTTTTTGGTCTGTTTCATTGACGCTTGAAGACCAATGTACATGGCTGTCATCTAAATGTTATGTTTTGTTTATATCCTTGCCCTTCTCTTTCAAAAACTGTTGATTACTTGTCATGTTTAGTTTGTTTTCTTGGGTCATTAATAGAAGAAAACTAATAGGACATTTATGATTGACTGCCTACTTTTGTGTGCCTGGTCATTTTTTTCAGAGATGGTACCAGAACTGAGGTTGTAGCTGAGGATGAAAAAGCACAGACCTAACTTTTAGAAAAATGAGGGGTTAACCTGATCAGTGCTTAACTTCATGTAATGGACTAATAGGTTAGATGTGGTGATGTTGCCTTGGAGCAATGGATAACAAAGGGGTTGATGCAGCTCGTGCAAGATCAGGTTTAATGCAGAGAAATGTGAGATGATGCATTTTGTGTGGAAGAATGAAGAGACGCAATATTGAATAAAGTGGACTGTTCTAATATGGATATAGGAGCAGAGGTATAAATGATAATCCAGAAAGCACTCTATATCACAATTTTATATACCCTGAAGCTGCATTATCTGTGTGTATAAAGAAATGTAAGTTGGGGGAAAATACATTGTGTTTCTTATTTGCTTTTCTTCCACATAAATTCTGTAACACCAAATTTTATTCCATATCTACAATTTTTGGCTAGTGACTTTTGAGTTCTCTAAGAACAAATTTCTGTTATTTCTATGGCCATAAGGTAGGAAGCCATATACAATTCTGGGCTTGATCAGTATAGGCGTGGAGTATAAAAGGAAGGGAGCTATATTAAATCTTTATTAAAACATTGTGTTTGCCTTAACTAGAGTATTGTTTTCAATTGGAAGGATGTGAAGGCATTAAGGTCCAGAAATGATTTATGCCATTGCTTCCTGTGAATGAGAAGGGAACACAGTTACTAGAACGGTTTAGAGAGGTTACGACCATGTTTGTTATTGGAGAAGACTGGGGAAAATTTGATTAGGAGTTTATAAAATGGACTCTGTGGATAGGGGAAACATTTTCTCTTTGGTGAGGATTTAGGATCAAAATTCTCAAGTATAAAATAAGGTCAATACTTAAGCATGTGCTGTCAACCTGGTGGACCTGTCACACAGGATTATATCCCTGCCTTACGGAAAATAGTATGCAATGGAAAAAGCTAAACTATTCCACAGTGAAATGATGTGATCAAAGTTCTGCACACCTGCCATACCTACTTATGCATTATGGTGTAGAATTAAGAAGCTAGAGTAACACAAAATGCTGGAGGAACTCAGCAGGTCAGGCAGCATCCACGGAAACCAATAAACCATTTCGGGCTAAGACACTTCATTAGGACAGTGAAGTTCTGATGAAGGATCTCTGTCTGAGACATGATCATTCATTTCCATGGTCCTGATGAAGGGTCTCTGCCCGAAACGTTGACTGTTTATTCCTTTCCGTGGATGCTGCCTAAGCTGCTGAGTTCCTTCAGCATTTTGTGTATTCTACTCTGAATTTCCAGCATCTGCAGAATCTCTTGTGTTTATGAATTAAGAAGCTTCTTGGAGATGGAGGTGGAACCTAAAACATGCCCTTAGTCTGTGATGGCAAGGCCTAAAGTGTGAATGCCAACGATGAGACTGAAGCAGTGTAACCAATATTCCGCCAGAAGGGCTGAGTACATATTCCATCTAGGCTTCCTCTTGAGATATCGCCATCATAGAAGCTAGTCTTCACCCATTTTGATGTGGTCCATGTGAAATCAAGATTAGTCACTTGATACAGCAAATGCTATGGGACTAAACAGTATCGAGGCTGTAGAACTGAAGACCTAGCTTTAGAAGTGAGGGTTTCTAGCCAATCAGTTTCACTGGCAACTGATCACACTTGGATGAACAGATGAATCTTGCTAATTATTGCCTAGTCAAACTGGTTTTAGTTATGATCAAAAAGTGATGGAAGATGTCATCGATGGTACAATCTCACCAGTAACCTGATGCCAATTTTTGGGTTTCACTTGGTTCCATCTCTCACTGCAGCTTGGTCCAAGTATGGACCAAATAATTGAATTCCTGAGGTGAAGAGAGATGAGAGTGACTGTCCTTTATCAATGTGACCTTCACTGATTTTTGGCCTCAAGAAACCCTGGTAAACCCTGCCATTGGGTATGCATGGAAAATACACAAATGGTTGGAATCCTATCTCACACAAAGGAAGGTGGTTGTAATTGTTGAAGGTCAAGATATCACTGTAGGAGTTCAGTACAGAAGTGTCTTGAAGCTTAAGAGATCTCCAGCTGGTTCATTAATGACCTACCTTCCATATACCAACCTTCTCCAACACAAAATCCAACAATTTGCCTTTAAAATTAAATAACATTACTACTTCTGCATCATCCATTACCAATTTCCTCAGGGGAGTCGTCAGGAATTCAGCTGGAGGTCTTTGAATGCTTTGGCTACATCAGCAGTTAGAGATTGGGTATCCTGAGTGACATGTGACTTGTCAAAGCATTCCCTCTATGTATGGAGTCTGATTATGAATGCTGCCCAACTGAATCACTTGATGGATAAGTACAGCTACAGCAACACCCAAGTTCGACATTATTCAGGACAAATTTAACCGCTTTCCATCCATCAGAAGCACTACTATAGTGTGGCTGCAGTCACATACAAAGGCCCTGCAGTATATGAGATGCACACTGCTGCCTCTCTGCACTCATAGCTCCTCCAACAGTACCCCAGAGCCCATGACTTATACCAGCAAGAAGCAAGGCTTTGAGTGCATGGAAATATTATCACCTGCCCATTCCCTGGCCAGCTACACATTGGAGACACACACGACTGCAGATACTGGAATCTGGAGCAACAATAAGATTTTAAAAAGCTCGGTGTTTGGACCAGATGCAGGTCTTGACCTGAGTTGTTGACGGTCCCTGTTTCCTCCACGGATGGTGCCTGACTGGCTGAGTTCATCCAGTGTCTTGTTTGAAATTGCAAACTGACTTGGAAATTTAGATGTTATCTAATTTGAAGCATTAAACAAACTAACAACAGTATTCTCTTGCAAAACTGCATCCCCAGCTCTGAGGCTCTAAATGCAGATCCAAAATAAGTTCTAAAGGATTTGAATGTGCTATTTTTGTGTATGGGGTGTCGAGGGAGGGGTAGCACCTCTGGAGGGGGGGTGGCCTGCTGTGCCCTTTTTCAGGGTAGCCCGTCCACCTTTGGTCTCCACCTGGCGCTCAGCTCTCACTTGTAGTAGGTGCATTGGCCACACCCTGGTAAACCATCTCGGCAGACAGGCTAAACCAGGTGAAGGTAGCCGACGGGTTTTTGACCATTGGTGAGGTAGGGATTTGCCTATCCCAGTGTGTGAAGTGTGGCCCTGGCAGATTGAGCAGAGGAGTCAGATTAATGGTGCAATGGTCAAGAAGGCAGACCAGTAGACAGTTGTGGAGCACTAAGAGCACGACAAGGCACTTAGACGTCCTGGTCATCCACTGCAAGAGGTGGCGATCTCTGTAAACTCACACGGCAGAAGGCAAAGGCAAACCACTGCTGTAACCTACCGAGTACATGATTTCCCAATATTTCAGAGCGGTGTGGAGGGAAATCGTCTGCCAACTGGAAATAGGCAGATGCGACCTGACAATGACGATTTTTGTTCAGTTTTCAAAAATAATTTCTTGAAATTTGAACCAGACCTAAAATAAAAGAAAAGCCAGTAAGCTGGAAGTTATTAACATTTGCTACTAAATTCTGAGTCTGCATCTAAAAGGTGATAACAGGAAGAATTTCCAATTTTTAGGGAAAAATGCTTTCATATAGCCCTCACTATGAGAACTCAATCCAGTTTCATGTAGTATTTATCCCTGAAACATGTAATTATATTTCTGTTCATATTTTGGAAGAACTTTGATTATCAAAACTTTTGTGTATGTGAGTGGAATGACAATGGAAGCTTGTAAGTAGATATTTGCATTCCTCCCCAGCCCTTTTTCCACTGAGATAATGTTACAGTATTTTCTTTTGCAGGTGATAATGGGTAATTAATTGAAGTAGGGTTTTTCTGATGTGTGGCAGTATTTGGTTTAAATTTTTTTTCCAAATAATTTTAATAGTTGAGTATCATTTTGATAACTGTAATCTTATTTTGGTTATATTGATAAAGGAATATTTAAGGACCAGCGTTATACGCATTGTTGGACACTTGATATTGCAAGATGTTTTATTTATGTATAGATTCTTTCAGTGCAGTGCTTCCCTTTGATTGGAGGGAGGAATACAGTATGGTTGCATTAAGCAGCAAATGTACTGATGCTCAACTGATTTGAAAATCTGAAAGCTGTATTCTTTCTTCTAGGCTTGATGGAGGCGGAATTTCGCCTGCCAACTGAAATACAGAAGCAGACAATTGGCCTCGCCTTGCAGGGCAAAGATGTACTTGGTGCTGCAAAAACTGGATCTGGAAAGACATTGGCCTTTCTTATTCCTGTAAGTTACTGGGACTTAATGCTTTGTAAAACTGATTTCTTTGGCATTGGCCCAAGCAAACTGAGTACTTCTAAAGGAAATGTTTGTTTTATAATACAATTCTATTTAATTTCTTTTTTTATCTAGCTGTTCTTTTAGTGAAAGAATGCAAATACACATAAACCATTTCACTTGTATCTCTAACACCATAATTGCAAATGACTGCAAATTTTACTATGAGGACTAAGCTGTATTTGCATCCCTATTCCAGTTATTTTAATATTATTTCACTGAAAGCCTTGGTTCTCCTTGGACCTTACCATGAGGATTAATTAATATTATATTTGTTTAACATGGTAGTAAAATAAAGAATTACAAGAAAAATATTTTGGTATTTTATTGTCCTTTTTTTTTTGAAAACCTGACTACTATTTTACTTTTATATTCTATAAAAAGAGCCTTCTGGAAGAGGGCAAGTAGGATAGTGTTCACTGGCAAAATATTGTGCACTAATTCCTTTGAACTGTATGGTTCCTCGTTGCAGTGTAGTTTGGTGATGAGGTTTTGGAATTTTATTTGCCTAAGCAATGGATTAAATTAGCTACAGCAGGATTTCAGTCAGCGGTAAAGTTTGGTGTAAATGGTAAGTGGGGCTTTCAGATGGTTGTCATTCTTAAATCTGCAGAACGAATGTTCTCAATTTTATACACTGCTATTTAGGTATGCTTATATTTGGTTAAATCATACCTGGAGTAATATTTAGTTCTTGACATAAAAGAATGAACATATTGGCAATGAGAATGCAGTATAGATTTAATAAAAATGATATTTGGTTGCAGAGATAAATTTTGAAGGAAAATGAATCAAATTCAACTTGAGGAATGAAGGGCAGAAGTATTAAACATTGGTTAGCAAGGATTCTGTTGAACAGCAGACAGGCAGGAAAAACTAGATGGATATTTATTTTATGGAACATAAATTTACATGCAACTTGATCTTTGTGTGTTAGTTGTGCATCTGAAAAATATAAACTTTTCAAAATAGTAATACTGTTGTGACTGTAATACGCAATCACATAAATGCAAATTCAGTTTTGACAGTGTGATGCTAAGTTGGTAGAAAGTGATTTTTTTTTGAACTGGCCTTCAACAACTTATTTTTTGCCATTCCACAGGTACTGGAATGTCTTTATCGTCAGCAATGGACTTCAGAAGATGGAATGGGTGCTCTCATTATATCACCCACCAGAGAATTGGCTTATCAGACCTTTGAAGTCCTTCGGAAAGTGGGGAAAAACCATGAATTTTCAGCTGGACTCATAATAGGAGGGAAGGTGAGCATTAAGGAAAATCATTAAATACTTAAATTGAGATGTGAAGTTGTTCTAAGAAACATTTTTGTTTTAAGTATTGGGGGAACATACGATATATTGTAGGTGTCTGCCATAAATATGTTTGACAATTAGCAATATTACCTGCAAACTTCAATGTTCAGCTTCTGTGTTATTGCTACCAATTCTAAATTGTCTTGATTAGTGACTTTTATTTTTTATTGCTTTATGTTAGTTAAGTCAGCTTGGAAAGATGGAGACATTTAAAGAAAAACTGTCTTAAAGCTGGCGTTTTTGGATGGTACTCCTCACTTTGCTGTTAAAATATTATTTATGTTGTGGCTCTCCCCGTTATATATGTGTAAATGGTACATCAGTTTTCTGTTTGCAAGCACTTAAATGTCCAAATTAACTTATGAACTTGTTGTGTAGCAAAGAAGACAGATGACTTTCATAACATATTCTTGCACTTTGCTTTCAAGGTATTCTTCATACTATTCCCCTTAAATTTCCCACAGAAAAGTCTATTGCATACTAACTTTAATAGTTTCCTTTTGACCTATGTTCTTGGTTAAAGAACACTACCATTTTAAAATGTTCACTTTGGTTTTCAAATCCTTCATGGTCTTGCCTTACACAATATTCCTTTAGCCTTATAACCTTATGAGATAAGTGTGTCCAGTTTGGGCTTTTGGACATCTCTGATTTTAGTTGCTCTACCTTTTGTGCTTGTGCCTTTAGCTGTCATGGTTGTGTGCTGTGGAATATCCTGCCTAAACTTCTCTAATCACCGGCCTTTATTCCTTGAAGATGCTCTTTGAAATCTACCTCTTTGTTCTGAAAATTGACTTGAATGTCCCATTCTGTAATTGGTGTCAGTTTTTTGTCAGGTGATATTGATACAAGTGGAAATGTTTGCTACAGAAAGTTTAGTCATTTTAATTCCAAGTATTTTATTGATAATTACCTGTTAATCTTTTGACGATGTCTGTTAAATTCTACACATGCAATGTTTCATTCCTTCAAACATTTATAGTTTTTGGATTTGTAGATATTTGGATATAAAATTTCCCAACTCCTAACTCTTATCTGTCCCATTTTTTTCCCCTCCCTGTCTACTGATGAGCCATTTTCACATTTATCAGCATACCTCACAGGGTTTTAACACCTATACATAGAAGACAAGTTCATGCATGGAATTGTTCACTATACCTTTTGAGAGCTATGCTACCTATAGTATCTACCTCAAGGCACTGGAAATCTGACGCCAATGGTCTTGTGCAAGTTATTCTTTAACTCCAAGGGATGCATATGTCGATCTACCTCTCTACCAGAGGTCTTTAGGTTCAGACCCAGGGAATAATTGTTAAACACAGTTTACTTAAAAGTACAGTTTATTAACAAGCTTGTGTCACTCAGTTGATAAAACAGTCCCTGCTGACAGAGCCTGGTAAAATCAGCAAATCAAGTGAGCACCCAAGTAGTCACAAGGAAAGAAAACAAATATAGAAGACTGCTCCAGCCACCCATTGAAATGTTATGTACTAAATTTAAATGAACATTTTTCCCTTTTAGATGGCCTTTGTGGTTTGCTTTGAAAGACTGAACCATGACACTTCTTTCTGACAAGGCGTTAGATTGTCAATACAGCTACAGTGATAAATAATGAATGTCTTTATCTGATTTACAGCTTTCCTAGAAATATTTTGTCTTTGTGAACTACAAACTAATTTCAAATGGCTTTCTGAAGCTTGAGTGGATTCTGACCAGTTCATATTGTTGACTTTAACCTTGTTGGCCACCTTGCTGGGCAGGGCTTGGCGGACGGGAACATAGTTCTGTGGGGACTGGTTCCCTGCTGTGTACACTTATCTGATTGTGCAGAGTAAAGGGCATGAAAGCATTCTAGGAAATCATTTGGGGTCTCTCCTTTCCTGGGTTTACACTCTGAGACTTGAGTTACATCTATGCAGGGGGCCAGAACGTGGGACAAGGCGTCCAATATATTTTCAGTCATCTGCGTTTCGGTTTGCTAGGGTGCAGTTAACTGGTGGTAGTTGCCATGTCCGAGCCAAGTGGTGAATCGTGTCTGATTAGTCAGAGTAAGGGCGGCCATGGCTAGAGGGAACAAGTCTCAGGATCTAGTGGACTGAATAGTCAGGACAATTCTTAAATAATTACATAACCCTTGGGGGCTGACCTATTTGTCAGGGATGGCATTCAGTTTACGCAGAGTTTGTAAGGGGTCCAGGACTTGTGGATTTGCATAGTAGGTGCTTGTCTTGCCACTCTGGCTTGTAGGTTAAGAACTGTCCTCATGGGTAATTGCTACTGAGTCTGTATCAGTCCCGGTAAAACCAATGACCCTTGTTCAGGGGTCTGGTCTGGGAGAGGTCCAGTCTGACTGCGCGTGTAGGCAGAAACGGGTATTGGGCTTCCCAACTGTTCTGGTGGAATTACATCGGTCGGTGGCGACTGAGGCACCAACCAGGGTGAGAACCATATAGGAGTGGGGAGCCTGAGCGTGATAAAAACAGACGCCAACATACTACGCACAGTTGTGCGTAGTATGGTGGGATCATTCGGTCGCTGTACCCATTCCCAATCATTATCTGTGTCGTTTGAGGAATCGTTCGGTATGTCTGGATAGAGGCAGGCAACCCCAGAATTATTTTTATTTTCCCTTTCCCTTTTCCTTTTATTCGTTCTTCCATGGCTGTTATGTTTTGCCTTTGATACAAATTCTTTTCCCATCTCCTTTGTCTGTATTTGTCCCTTATCCCATACTTTACAATTGCTCTCAACTCTTTCCAACACCGAGGATTGCCTTATCTATCACGTCAGTCTATCCCTCTTCACTTAGTGTTATCGGTCCAACAATTTAATTAATGCCTGTCTTTTATCTCTGCCTCTTGTTGCCATGGGCCAATCAGGCAACCATACACTTTCCCCACCTGCCCTTTCCATATTCCCTGTTCTGTCTGCTCTTTTAAATTTAAATCAACTGTACCTCCTGCAGGCCAATTGTCTTTTCTTATATTTGTCTATTATTTTCTGTAACCGACTACTTCCCACCTCCCTCCCCACCGTTGTCTAAGTGCGCACCCGTCATATTCTGGGGGACTCGAACCACCTGTCTTGATTTATGAGAAGACTCAAACTTAATTTATTCCGGGGGCTCAAACCACCCGTCTTGATTTACTGGAAGACTTGATCTTCTCAGTTATTCTGAGGGACTTGAACCACCCACCTTGACTTCCTGGGGGATTCAAACCACCCGTCTCCTTTTTCCGGAGGACTCAAACTGCCCGTCCTCTTTCTGGGGAACTTGAACCACCTGTCCTTTTTATTCCCTTTGGGTCATGTCAGTGGATTTTCCCCGCCAAAATGGGGGAACAAGTAGAGTCATCAGAGAGCAGAGAAGAACCAAGGTTAAAGCTTACCTTGTGGGCCCATTCGTCTCTGATTCACCCCAACGGTCCTTTTATTCACTTAGTCAGTTCTGGCGAGGGACCTGCCACATATTGGGACCCTGCTTGCTGCTGCGCCAAGATGTCGATCTGCCTCTCTACCAGAGGCCTTTGGGTTCAGATCCAGGGAATAATTTTCAAACAGTTTGCTTGAAAGTACTTACTGTTTATTAGCAAGCTCGTGTCGCTCTGTTCATAAAACAGAGTCTCCGCTCACAGAATCTGGGAAAATCTGCAAATCAAGTGAACATCTGAGTTACTGTCTGGGCTGCTGCTATCTTCTTCAGTTGTCCATCGAAATCCGATGACGACGTCCACTCCTTTAACGGTGAGATCTTTGATGACTATACAGTCCTATCCTGTACCCACAAGCTCTATTGCAGGTGGGATATGTACAGGTGTCCCCCAGTTTTCGAATGTTCGTTTTGCGACAACTCACTGTTATGAAAGACCTACATTAGTACATGTTTTCGCTAACCAAAGAGGATCTTCGCTTTTACGAAAAAAAGACACCTGCTTTATACGTGTGTTTACCCCAAGAAAGACTACAGTGACCGTTGTTACGAATGTGCCACAACTCTGAGGGGCCGAAGGGTACAAAGTCGCCCCCTCCTTTTTGAGAATCGCAAGATCGCTATTAATTCGGGTCTGGGACCCAGGAAATGAGAGAGAATCCACAAGGTTTGGAATGTGTCCTAGCCTCAGCGAAACAAAACCATTGATAACGGCTACTGTCTCTTGGAGATGGAATTGTGTATTGAGTACTGTACTATTCATTGAATTCCCTCAGGGGACGACCAGAGTGGGGCTGGTTGAGGGATTGCATCATCCCAACCGGATTGACATCTGAGACCCTGTGAGTAAGGATAAAAGAGGGTTTGGGGAACAACCCCTTTAGACGCACCAGGAGAAACACTAGAAATCCCGTGACAGCGTTTAATAGCGACAGCTGTTAGGAGGCTCGTGTGCGTCCTTCCCTTGCCTGGGATTGTCGGGCTCACCATGGAAAACGGTTTAGCTAAAGGAGAGGCCACAAGTGAATGGCCACACCAACGAGACTGACGGATCGAAATCATAAAAGGAATCAGCAAGTTTCTCAAAATCTCTCTCTCTCTCTCTCTCCAACCATTGCAAACCCAGCGGTCCCCAAAGACTGCAGCTTGCATGAACTGACTGACTTTATATTTCCATCGGACAATACATTATCCCCTAGACAACGATAGAGCTTATTTCTTATTGATTATTATTATACCCACACTTTTACATTTAGTATTGACGACGTATATTTGTATATTTGCATTGACGTTACTTTTGTGTATTTTTACTAATAAATACTGTTAAAAATAGTACCATCAGACTTCAACGGACCTCTCTATCTTTGCAGGTAAGTGACCCAGTTACGGGGTTCGTAACATAGTGAAGCCTTGTACGGGCAGTTGTTTGCGCATGCGTGTATGTGAGTACGCTTACGAGTACATATGCATGTATATGCGTAGGCGTGTACACGTTTTTTTTCTCCAAATAGATTTTGGCTCGCTGTCTTCCTGATTTTGATAAGTGAAACTGCACCGTGCTTACAATATTTCTACTTTATATAGGGTGTATATTTGTCATATCATTCCTGCTTTTACTATATGTTAGTGTTATTTTAGGTTTTATGTGTTATTTGGTATGATTTTGTAGGTTATTTTTTGGATCTGGGAACACTCAAAAAATTTTCTCCTAAATTGATGGTAATTGCGTCTTCACTTTATGACATTTCAGTTTACAAACTGTTTCATAGGAATGCTATACCTTCGGATTGCGGGGGAAGCCTGTATGTTTGGTGGTGGTAATGGTGGCAACCATGGCTATATTTCTCCTGGCTCTCCTCTGCTGTCTTCTGGTTGTTCTTTCCATCTCCAGAATACAAACCCCATCCCTACACAGCTGTTGCCAAGTGTTATGGTCAGCAACACCATCCTCCAGGTCCTCAGGTCTGATTTTGCACTTCCTTAAAGCATTCTTCATCTGATCCTTATAGCGCTGCTTTGGCCCTCCAGCTGAGTGTTGACCACGATGTAGCTGGCTGTATAACACTCTGCAGGTAGCTGACATGGGGGCATCCTTATCACGTGCTTCAGCCACTGCAGCTGACACTGGGTGATCATAGCCTCAATACTTCTGCTGTTGGTCTTTATGAGTATTTCAGTGTGAGGCACCCGCTCATGCCAGCTAATTCCTAGGATGCGTTGGAGGCAGCTTTTCTGGAAGCGCTCCAAGGACTTGATGTGATAGCTGTAGGTTACCCAAGCTTCACAGCTATAAAGGAGCTGTGAAGCATTTGACACTGTGTAAAGAGAGCCCTTATGGCATGTCCTCCTCCGGTTTGGCTGTCCCAATAAATTTGTTAACATCCTTCGCCAGTTCCACGATGGGATGACTGCTCGGGTGACCACAGGAGGACAAGAGTCCGAGCCCTTCCTTGTACGCACAAGGGTGAGGCAGGTGTGTGTGCTCGCGCCGGTGCTGCTGTAATACATCTGTTATCACTTGTGATAACTTTGATAAGGGAAGATAGAGCAGTTTTCTCATGCAACAAACATTTCTTTGTTCATACATTATTCTCACAGCAAGACTTGACAAACTGCCAATAAATCAGTTAGGTTTTAGCCCTTGTAATTCTGCATGTAATTCCTCACATAGTCTGATTTTGTGAAGGTAGGTCATGCCTTATGAACCTGATTGAATTCTTTGAGGAAGTAACAAAACAAATTGAAGGTAGAGTGGTGGATTTGTTTTACATGGGTTTTAATAAAGTGCTCAATAAGGGTTGCAGTGGTTGGCTCATTCAGAAAGTCAGGAGGCATGAGATCCAGGGAAACTTGGCTGTGTAGATTCAGCATTGGCTTGCTCACAGAAGTCAGAGGCTGGTAGTAAATGAGGTCGGTGACTAGTGATGTTCTGCAGGGGTTTGTTCTATTACCCCTACTGTTTGTGATTTATATAAATGACAGAAGTAATAGTATAAGGGTGGGTTAGTAAGTTTGCGGATGACACAAAGATTGGTGGTGTTGTGGTCAGTGTAGAAGATATCGTAGGTTCTAATGGGACATTGTTATAATGGGTGCAGAGATGGGCTGAAAGGTGGCAGATTGAATTCAAAGTATGTAGTGCTTTGGAAGGTCAGACTTGAAGGCAGAGTGCAAGTTTAATGGAAGTATTCTTAGCTGTGTGGAGGAATCCTCAATCATGGATCCCTCAAAGCTGCTGTGTGTTGATAGGGCCTATGGTGTATTGGTCTTGATTAGTTGGGTGTTTGAGTTCAAGAGTTGTGAGGAATGTTGCAGCTCTATAAACACACTTGAAGTATTGTGTTCAGTCCTGGTTGCCTCATTACAGGTAGGATGTGGAAGCTTTAGGGAGCGTGCAGAGGATGCTGCCTGGATTAGAGAGCATGTCTTATGATGAAAGGTTGAGTGAACTTGGGCTTTTCTCTTTGCAGTAATTGCTAATGAGAGGTGACCTTGTAGAGGTGTACAAGTTGGTAAGAGGATTGGGTAGAGTGGACAGCTAGCGCCTTTTTCCCAGGATGGAAATGGCTACTAAAAGAGGACATGGTTTTAAGGAGATTGGAGGAAAGTATGGTGGGGTGGGGGGGGGGGGGAGTATTAGAGTTAAGTTGTTTACACAGAGTGGCGGATGTGTGGAGCCTGCTCCCAGGGGTAGTGGTAGAGGGGGATATATGAGACACATATAAGAGACACCTATGTAGTTAGGCACATGGGTGAAAGAAAAATAGATGGCTCTGAGGGAGGGAAGCATTAGATTTATCTTAGACTAGGCACAACATCATGGGTCAAAGGGCCTGTACTGAGCCTTATTGTTCTATGGTCTATGGATTGTCAAAGAAGTTGTGAGATTCCAAGATGGCGGCACGACACAGCTTGTAGCGGCCACTCTGGAGCTGATTATCTGTTATTGTGAAGTCTGTTATCAGACTTTCTGATCGCGAGCTGTAGTAGAGCGTGCATCAAGCTTCAAATTCCTTGGTGTCCACATTTCCAAGGATCTCACCTGGTCCCTGAACTCCTCCATCCTGATCAAAAAGGCACAATGGTGCCTTTATTTCCTGAGGAGCATCAAGAAAGCTCACCTTTGTCCCAGGATACTGACGGACTTTGACCGCTGTTCCATTGAGAGCATACTCACCAACTGCATCTCAGTGTGGTAAGGCAATTGTCCCGTATCGGACTGCAAAGCACTCCCAGTGTGTGGTGAAGACTGCCCAGCGGATTATCAGCACCCATTTGCCCACCATTGAGAACACCTACCATAAATGCTGCCTGGGCAGGGCGAAAAGCATTTTCAAGGATGCATCTCACCCTAACCATGGACTTTTTCCTCTCCTCCCATCAGGTAGGCGCTACAAGAACCTCTGCTTCTGCACCAACAGACACAGGAAAAGCTTCTTCCCTGAGGCTGTGACCCTGCTGAACCTCACATCACAGCACTAAGCAGTATTTCACCCATATTGTACTGTCTAACTTTTTATTCGCAGTTATTTTGTAAATAACACTATTCTTTGCATTTCTGGTTAGATGCTAACTGCATTTCATTTGGCTTTGTATCTGTACTTGGTGCAATGACAATAAGGTTGAATCTAATCTAACGTATTCACACTCACAGATCAAAATTTTAAATATGAACTAAACTGATATTAAAACTGGTGTAGTCACAATATGGCTTATCAGCACCTTTTTGTAGAGAAATGAGGAACAAGCAATAAATGTTGGCTTTGCTAATGATGCATGCATGCTTCAAAATAAAATTTCTTCACAGTAGCAGAGTAGTCCCCTCCCCTTTTCCTTTGATTCCTGAATTTTTACGACAGCCAGAAATGTACATAGTACTGCACACTTGGCCATATCCATGTGTAATTCCAAAGAAGATGATTATCACCTCCCAGGGAATTATGTTCCATTCTTCTGCTGTACATTCTAAGATCCAATTAGCTTTGTTTGTTATTGACTATCTCAATCTGACAAAGCAAGATCTCTCTTCTACTTTGTGTCTTGCAGTCTGGCGGGACTTAATTTAAAATGGCCAGATTGCTTTTCTTGACTAGTTTTGGTATCTTGCAGTTGTCACTGTGTTAATAATAATTTTTCACTCAGTGGAACCAGTTATTTCCCAGGTGGCCCTTGCATCTTTTTCTCATGAATAATATGTCTGTCATTAATTTGGCTGCTATTTCTGGTTTTGCTAACTGCAGTCAGCACTCCTTATCCGTGAGTTCCGCATGCATGGATTCAACCAACCATGGATCGGGAAAACCCGGAAGTTCTCTCTCCAGCACTTGTTGTTTGAGAATGTGCAGACTATTTTTTCTTGTCATTATTCCCTGAACAATACAGTATAACAACTATTTACATAGCATTTACATTATTAGGTACATAAGTAATCTAGAGATGATTTTAAAGTACAGGCTTTTGAACGGGGTTATGAACGAGTTCTGTTCCTGAGTCCGTCTTTAAGTCGGATTTGAAGTCTGAACACCTGGTATTATTTAGCGTCAATTAGTCAAACATTAGTTTTAATATATAGTATATATTTAACTTTCTATGCTTATAAAACACTTAAATGTATGTATTTCAATAATTAAACCACTGCGTTGCTTAGTAATAATTGTAGCTTTCATTGGGGCAGGGCCTTTCACATGCTCCATTAAAATTGTTCTGATCGTTGACCGACTGTAGCCTAACGTTTTTCCAATGACCAATGGCGTTTCACCTCTTTCCAATTGCTTTATTACTTCCATTTTATTTTCAATCATGATCGTGATTATTCTCGTGAACAGAAACACTGCAGATTCAGAGCTCTGCCGGGTCCTAAAGTCCACCGTGCACCGAGACAGGTTAAATAAAGGACTTGAGCATCTGTGTTTTTTGGTATCCACGGGGGCAGGGGGGGTTGTGGTGGTCCCGGAACCAACCCCCCATTGGATAAGGAAGGCTGACTGTAT
The DNA here is from genome assembly GCF_030144855.1 of Hypanus sabinus. Classification (NCBI taxonomy): domain Eukaryota; kingdom Metazoa; phylum Chordata; class Chondrichthyes; order Myliobatiformes; family Dasyatidae; genus Hypanus; species Hypanus sabinus. The sequence goes on along the minus strand of NC_082708.1, from coordinate 49,113,298 downwards.
TTTAAAAGTCCTGTCAACTGTTTGCTTCTCATGTTAGCTTTCTTTCCTTTACCCCTCACAGCCAGTAAGTGACTAACGTAGGGGAACATTTCAGTTGGTCATCATATACCATATTATGATTTATGTGGCCTATTTGTTGGTATCTTTGAACTATAATAATGTATGTGTAATATTGATGTATGTTAGTTTACTGATATCTATAATATTGTCTGATTGGGGAACGTCTTTATGGAAAAGTTAATTAGGCAATATGTTAGTCCTGTATATGCTCTTTCTTGCCCTGTTTCTATTGTAGTAGTCCATTTAATGTAATCTTTAATACATATTACTTGCAATAGAATTTGGAAGGAGAATCAGCGAGGATCCATCAGACTAATATTGTCATCTGTACTCCTGGCCGTCTCCTGCAACATATGGATGAGACTTCGTATTTCCATGCTTCTGACCTTCAGATGCTTGGTAAGTATGTCTGGGACAATACATACAGTTTGTGGTGGTGGGAAAAGCACTGTCTTTAAACATAATTGATATTGATTACTTTCAGATATAAATGTTATTAAAATATCACAATATAGAGTGATGGATCCTTGTCATTCAATAGAATTGGAGTTTACAAAATGTCTCCATTTTCCTTCCTTGTCTCCCTATCCTGCCAGTCTTGGCTTTGAAGTTTTTACTGTTGGCTGCTCTAGACTATTAAGTAATGAACCAATGAGCAGGGTATTTTATAGAGTGCTAGGTGGTGGATATGATCTGCACTTAACGTTGTGGGAGAGATTGGAATCCAATTGTCTGTGATCTTGGGATGCAGAATATTGGTGTTTCAGTGCACACCTCTAATTCACCACTGAGTTAAACATCTCTAATGCACCACTGAATTAATTAGCTGGTCATGGTAGAGCAAATATGTTGTGCCTGAAATGTTCAGGCTTTCCTGTCCTAGTTAGAAGTAAGTGTTTTATGCTCCTCTGTTAATTTCTGTAGTCACTTTGCTGTACATTTCTGAGAGGTATGCAACAATAATTAGGGTTAATTTGTTTGAATCCTTTTCAGTTAAGTGCTTAGCCTTTCTTCCATTGCAATGTGCTGTATATTATTCTTTTGAGAATTGGTCTCCTTGTCTTCATTTATGATTAAGGTGAAGAAAGGAGCCTGATGTGCCACAGCTTATTGGTGGATTCTTTCAGGATTTTTCTGGAGTAAACCCTGATTTAGGCAGCAGGAAACGGACTGAAGTTTATAAAAGTTGACTTGAATCTGCAGTAAGTGTAGAAGGACTTTCTGCATGATTGTGTACTTATGTTTTTATAAGCTAGGGCATATGCAAAAGCAAGGGTAGATTCAAATTGGGTTTGCCTGTGTAATGAGATTAATTACGATAAATGAATGGTGTATTTTTAATAGCTGATGTAAAAAGAGGTTGAAGTAATGTTTGAATATTAATACCTGGGAAATGAAAAGGATAATACTTGTCGAGGTGTCTCACTTTGTTTTGTCACTATGACGTTATTTTCATGCGCTGGACAAATGTTGTGGGTTGAGAAAAGTTTAGTGTACAAAGATAGTGTGCCTTGGAGAGCTGGATATTGAGGTAGGGACTGAAGCAGATGTCCCTTTATGAATTGTAATGTGCAAGAATATTGATATTTATGATGTGTGACCGAAATTGAGATAAAAATAAGCAAGTGACCTGCATGTTGGGTAATTTATAATTAGTTTTTTATGCTTTGCAATGTTTGTTATGTGGTAAAAGATGCCTTGTAAATGGGTAAAAGAATAACTTGTAGCTTACCAGGGAGAGAAGAGCTGAGGTAATTCATGGGCAGATCATAGCCATTTCAAAGGTTGGAAAACTTGTGCTGCTTGGAAATCAGGTTTATGAATACATGCCATGTTCTTTGGGCACAATGTATTGGAGAAGTAACTTATTGCTACACATTGCTGCTGTGTGGCAATGTGATAGTTCCTGGACTGAAAGAGGATAATGTTGGGGTTAATAGAAAATATTAAGATCGTTTTGAAGTTCTTGTGTGATTGATTTGTATCAGACCCTACATTGTACAAAATTGGAGAGAACGTATCGATATTTATAATGGCCAGTCTGAATTATTATTATTATGAGTAGGTTTCAACAATAGACTGTATTCTTATTGTGACTAAGTGTATGTACAGGTGTCCCCCGCTTTACAAATGTTTGTTTTACGCCACTTCGCTTTTACAAAGCATCTACATTAGTAACCTGTTTTCACAATACAAAGAGGATTTTCGCTTTTACGAAAATTTTTCCCATATAAATTTATGGTTCTTCGCTTTACACCATTTTGGCTTAAGAAAGGTTTCATAGGAATGCTCTTTCTTTAAAGGGGGGGAGGGAGACACCTGTAATCCTTACCTTTGTTGAGATGTATTTTTTCTCTTTTAGTGTTGGATGAAGCTGATAGAATTTTGGATATGGGATTTTCTGAGACGATGAATGCCATTGTTGAAAATTTGCCCAAGAAACGCCAGACGTTGCTTTTCTCAGCAACACAGACCAAGTCTGTGAAGGATTTGGCACGACTGAGTCTGAAGGACCCAGAATATGTTTGGGTGCATGAAAGAGCTAAATTCAGGTAGGTGTTCATTTAGATGGATATAATAAGTTTGTAAGTTGCAACAGATTATCAAACTTTTGTTTCCTTTAGGTTAGGCATTAAATTCTGGCTTTGTCAGTGAACTCCTTATTTCAGTGGACCACTTTTAAGTACTAAATGTTTTCTGGCTATTGACATCTTGCCCCTTGTGTAACTGACTTGTTTCTTTATCATCTGTCTGTTTTTCTTTCCAAGTTCCAAATTTAATTAAAAAAATTCATGAAGCTACAGTACAAAGATATTATTTACCCTCTTTTGACTGCTTCTTGAGTTTTCAAGATTTGAATTTATTTTTATTCCTTTCATTTGCTCTGTCTTTGTATACATATTCATTTGCTTATGGATTTGGTGGTGGTTGCAGTTTGCATATGGTTTCATTCAAGAATAGTGGATCACACTGCCTTAGTAACATGAAGAATGGACAATCTACATTTCTTAAATGGTCAAACAAAATTGCAAATTCCATGGAAAGCACATAAGGGACGCATATATTCATCTCAAAACAATATCAACACTATTTAATTATTTTGTAATTCCTAGTAGGTACACTAATTAATCAAAGGTGAGGAATCTTAGATCAGTGGATGTAAGTGTTTTCTAATTATTTTCTAACAATTTCACCATTACAACGTAGGATTGGGCTGGAGTTAATTTAATTTCTTATTGATGGAAGTTCATTACCTACAAACTTGCATTATTTTATCTACTGGACTTATTGGCCATTAAAATAGTTGTCAGTGAATTGGAAGACCCCAACGTTTTTGCAGCATTCCTCTTCAGAAAGTGTATTCTTCTTTTCTTACATTTACTTATTCCCCTCAACTTCCCATTCTCATTACAAACATGGAATAACTTTTTAATACTGTGTAGTCATTATCATAAAACCATCTAATGTGGCTGCCTTCTCGCAGATTGAGACAAAGGTGTTCAGAAAACTAACTCATTGTCAAATTTCAGTTTTGATGGAGAAAGTGATGAACCTGCAGGTTTTAGATTTAATACTTGTTCAACTTGCTAAATTTGGAAACGCTGTACATCAGTATTGCTGAGCTTTGCAGCTGCTTGCCAACTTTTTGTTTGTTAGGTTTCATACAAACTGTAGGATGTGTACTTTTGGATGAGGGAACTGAATGAACAATCTGTGATGACAGAACAGACACATCAGTTTCCAAATGAGTCAGAATTGCAATTCGGAAATTGTATGAGATGTATTTTATTATATAGCTATACAATGTTGTGCGAAATCAAATTTGGTGAGTGGGGACAAAAGATCTTAAGATATAAGAGCAGAATTATGCCATTTGGCCCATCGAGTCTGCTCCACTCACTAATGACAAGTAAGTTAATTATTTATTTACAGGACAAGGCAGACATTGAATATTCAGTAAGGCCTTTAAGCTGTACTCATTTACAAATACTTATCTAAACTGAGTGCTGAATTGGAAGGACAAAAAACACTAAATATACAGTGGCAAATACCTAAAGTGTGTGCCTGGGCCCTCTATACTACATCACACCTCCACATTTTACCATTTCCATGGTACACCATAACCTACCGGTCAACTTCTACACTTTGCAATTTGCCTACCAGAGCAACAGGTCAACGGCAGATGCCATCTCTCTGGCACTACATTCCTCCTTAGAACACCTGGAGAATAAAGACACATATGTAAGGCTCCTTTTCATTGACTACAGCTCTGCCTTTAATACCATCATTCCAAATAAACTGACTCCTAAGCTCTGGAACCTGGGTCTTAGCACTCAGATCTGCAGCTGTATCTTCAACTTCCTCACAGACAGGACACAGGCTGTAAAAATAGGGGACAAGCTCTCATCTACAATCACTCTGAGCCCCACAAGGCTGTGTACTCACCCCCCTGTTGTACTCACTGTACACCCGTGATTGTGTAGCCAAGTTTCCATCAAACTCAATATATAAGTTTGCTGATGACACCACAATTGTAGGCCGTATCTTGGGTCAGCAAGACGGAGGAACTGGTTGTTGACTTCAGAAGGAGTAGCGGACTGCACAACCCCATCTACGTCGATGGTGCGCAGGTGGAGCAGGTCAAAAGCTTTAAGTTCCTCGGAGTGAATATCACAAATGACCTGACTTGGTCTAACCAAGCAGGGTCCACTGCCAAAAAGGCCCACCAGCGCCTTTACTTCCTGAGAAAGCTGAAGAAATTTGGCCTGTCCCCTAAAGCCCTCACTAATTTTTATAGGTGCACCATAGAAAGCATTCTTCTAGGATGCATCATAACCTGGTATGGAAGTTGTCCTGTCCAAGACCGGAAGAAGCTGCAGAAGATCGTTAACACAGCCCAGCACATCACACAAACCAATCTTTCATCCTTGGACTCACTTTACACCACACGCTGTCGGATCAGTGCTGACAGAATAATACAAGGACAAGACCCACCCAGCCAACACACTTTTTGTCCCACTTCCCTCTGGAAGATTCGTACGGCCAGATTTGGAACCAGCTTCTTTCCAACTGTGATAAGACTGCTGAACAGATCCTGACCCGGATCTAGGCCGTCCCTTCCAAATATCCGGACCTGACTTGCACTACCTTACTTTCCCTTTTCTATTTTCTAATTATGATTAATAATTTAAATTTTTATTATGTTTGATTTGTACTTCAGGGAGCGTGAAGCGCAGAAACAAATATCACTGATGATTGTATGCTCTAGTATCAATTGTTTGGTGATAATAAAGTAAAGTTGACTACCTGCTTCACGATGACCCAGAGAACAAAGGAGATCACATAGTTACCATGTGCGGTATTTAAACTACCGGTTCTGTGAGGTCATCAGTTAAATGGCAGGTAGTGGGATGGGCTGCAATGCACGGGGGAGTGACTTTCGATGAACGGGCAAGCTAGACATTTAATGCAACAAACATTTACTCGTTAACTCAACCAAGTATATTTTTCAAGAGTTGTATAAATTCCCAAGTTTATATTTCTTTGGTTCTGTTTATCTGGTTAAAGCCATCAATTCAAAGTTATGTTGGGCAGTCATCTTTTCTAAATTTCAGTCAGGCTTGATCATACTGTTAGTGATGCTACTTTTAACTAGTTCTCCTTTTAATCAGCAGCCACGTATTTCAGTTTTGTTTGTGTGTGTGTTTATAATTTTTCTGTCATCATCTTAAAGTACTAAACATCATCTTAAACTATGGTAAAACTGCAGAATCTTTGATTTTTTTTAATGGTATGAGAAATCCATTTTGCCCAACAAGTCCATCCTGATGTAGAGCAATCTATTCAGACTCATTGTCACAGAATTTTCCTTCAAAATATTTTATTCTCAAGTATTTATCCAGCTCCCCTTTTTAAAACACTGAAAGAAGCTGCAGAAGGTTGTAAATCTAGTCAGCTCCATCTTGGGCACTAACCTACAAAGTACACAGGACATCTTTATGAAGCAGTGTCTCAGAAAGGCAGCATCCATGATGAAAGACCTCCAGCACCCAGGTCATGCCCTTTTCTCACTGTTACCATCAGGTAGGAGGTACAGAAGCCTGAAGGCACACACTCAGTGATTCGGGAACAGCTTCTTTCCTTCTGCCATCTGATTCCTAAATGGACAATGAAGCTTTGGACACTACCTCACTTTTTTTTTAATATACAGTATTTCTGTTTTTGCACGTTTAAAAAAAAATTCACTTGTTTATTGTTTTATTTTATTATTATTTTTCTCTCTTTGCTAGATTGTGTGTTGCATTGAACTGCTGCTGCTAAGTTAACAAATTTCACGTCACACGCCGGTGATCATAATTCTGATTCTGAATAATAGTATTTTCACCTTTGCAGACAGTGACACCAAGACCATAATCACTCAGTGCAAGAAATAACAGATTCTTTTTCCCTAGCGATACACACAAAATCTGGAGGAGCTCAGTAAGTCGGCAAGCATCTGTGGAGGGGAATAAAGCTCCTAGAATTTTGGTCTGGAACATTTACTGTTCATATCCCTTCACAGATGCTACCTGACTTGCTGAGCTCCTTCAGCTTTCTGTGTTTGTCACAGTATCTGCAGAATCTCCCTTGTGTTTATTCTTTTTCCTTGCATTCTTTTCCCCTGACAGTTCACCTCATAACTTCTGCCCATTACTTTGAAACAATGTCATCTGGTGCTTCAACCATCCTGTGATGAGAAAAGTTTATCAGTAGTCACTGTTTGAACCTGCCATAATCTTGAAGACCTTTATTAAATTAACGTCCAAGAATCTGTACCTCAAGAAGAAGAGTCTAGATTTATAACTGGAAATCTTTCAAGCCTAAAACCTTTTACAGTGCTGGAAACCATCCTAAACCATTCTAGTGTATTGCAGGGAAAATTCAGCAGATAATGTTTGTAGGTAGAGAATCAGAAAAACAACTCTGATCAATGGTCCTGGACCTGAAACTTGTAACTCTTTTACTTTCTGCTGGTACAGCTGAACTTGAGTGTTTCCAACATTTTCAGTGCTTTTTATTTCAAATATCTGGCATCTGCAGTTTAAAAAAAAATACAATGCCAGAATAATATTGGGTTGTGTTCAATGGGATTCTGAGAGTTCTCTCTAAAAGCAGAATTATTAGAATAATTGACATCAGTTAAAAATGATTAAATCATGACAAGAGAAATGAAGAAGAAGCAAAGATGAAGGTAGCTGGAGTAATCTTGAATTTTATATGTAAATTAACCTGGATTTTATTTGTACAATTTTAATAACTGAAGGAAAAGATTCAAAGTTTCGAAATATATTTATTATCAAAGTATACCACTCTGTGATTCGTCCTCCTGCGGGGCAGTTATGAAACAAAAACCATCAAACCCATTTAAGAAAATACCAAAACACCCAATGTGCAAAATAGAAGAAGAAATTGCACAAATGGCAAAAAGCAAGAGGACTATACAAAGAATATCAAATCAGGAGTCCTGTACATTCAGTTTATTTTAGTTCAGCTTTGCGCTGCTAGCCGACTGCAGGCTACAGGGCAAAGCGTTCTTTGCTGAAGCGTCCCAGACCGCATCGATCGTCCCAAACAAATCACTCAAGCACAGCAATTAAAAAGAGTAACCATAATCCAGGAGCATATGCAACGTGAACCCTAACCTCCCCGAAAATGAGACTACAGCCTCTCCGATCAATCCTATCAACATGGATACCAAGACAACTGCACCTTCCTCCGACAGCAGCTAGCGAGAGGGAGAAGAAGACTGGCCAAATGCAGGCTTCGAATGCCTGCCTGTCCTCCGCTCTTATCCCTGTCGATTTCAACCTTGCATGATGCCTCAATCAGAGAAAAGCAATGGAGGCTCCAGACTTCCAGTCCTGCAGGCCACACACTCTGCTCCAAACCTCACTCTTCTGTGTTTAACAAAAATCCCTACCCCTGACATCCCCCACCTGTACTTTCCTCCAATCACCTCACAATTATGCCCCTCCTATATTACATACCTGTAAACACCACTTTATTCTCGCTTTCTGTGTGTCTTTATAAAGTGATCTTCTGCGTGAATGTTGACGTGAGTTTTGTGTTGCAGCACCCCCGGAACACTGGAACAGAACTACGTGGTTTGTGAGCTGCACCAAAAAGTAAACATGTTGTATTCATTCGTGAAGAATCATCTAAACAAGAAGACGATTGTCTTTTTCTCAACCTGCAAACAAGTATGTATTTCTATTTCCATTTTGTGTCTTTATTATTTCCTTGCTTAAACTTATTTCTGTATTCTTGGGAATACATTGTAAGATAACTTCATTGCAATAAACACACACAAATGCTGGAGGAACTCAGCAAACCAGGTAGCATCTATGGAAAAGAGTACAGTCGATGTTTTGGGCCAAGTCTCGGGACTGGAGAGAAGAAAAGATGTGTGAGAGTAAGACAGCGAGGGGAGGTGAGGAAGTAGCACAAGGTGATAGGTGAAACCAGGAGGGGTGAAGTAAAGAGCTGGGAAGTTGAATGGGGAAAGAGATACAGGGCTGGAGAAGGGGGAATCTGATAGGAGAAGATTGAAGGCTGTGGAAGAAAAAATAGGGGAAGGAACACCAGAGGGAAGGGATGGGAAGGTAAGGTGAGAGAGGGAGATGGGAATAGGGAAATGGTGAAGGATGGGGTAGGGTGGCATTACTAGAAGTTTGAGAGATCAATGTTCATGGCATCAGGTTGGAGGCTACCCAGACGCCATATAAGATGATGCTCCTCAACCTGAGTGTGGCCTTATTGTGATGACAAGAGAGGCCATGGACTGACATGTTGGATTGGAAAGTAAAATTATAAACCCTCTGATCCTCATAGCTGCCTGGACTTTACCTCTTTATACCCTGTTACTTGTGGGGGGGAAAAAAGGCCATCACCTTTTCTCAATTCCTCCATCGCCGTCGCATCCGCTCTCAGGATGAGGCTTTTCACTCCAAAACTGGGCTTCCCTTCCTCCATCAATACTGCCTTCAACTGCATCTCTTCCATTTGCGAGTTTCTGCCCTCTCCCCATCCTCCCGCCATCCCACCAGTGATACGGTTCCTCTTGTCCTCACCTACCACCCCACCAGCCTCTGGGCCCAGCACATAATTTTCCATAACTTCTGCCATCTTCAGCGGGATCCCACCACTGAGTATGTCCTTCCCTCCATCACCCCCCTGCAGAAAGCAGGGATCACTCCCTATGTGCCTCCCTTGTTCATTCTTCCTTCCACACTCATTTCCCTCCTGACACTTTTCCTTGCAGGTGGAACAAGTACTACACTTCTCCCCATGTCTTTTCCCTCACAATCATTCAGGGCCTGAAACTGTCCTTTCAGGTGAAGTGATACTTGATCTGTGAGTCTGTTGGGCTCATTTACTGTATCCCATGCTCCCGGTGTGGCCTCCTCTATATCTGTGAGATCCGATGCAGATTGGGAGACTGCTTTGCAGAGCACCTACGCTTCATTTGCCACAATATGCTTCATCCACCAGACCAAGCGGGATCTCCCAGTGGCCACCCATTTTAACTCCACTTCCCATTCCCATTCCGATATGTCCATGCATGGCCTCCTTTGCTGTCGCGATGAGGTCATAGAAACATGGAGAACCTACAGCACAACACAGGTCCTTCAGCCCACAAAGTTGTGCTGAACATGTCCCTACCTTAGAAATTACTAAGCTTACCTATAGTCTCTATTTTTCTAAGCTCCATGTACCTATCTAAAACCCTCTTAAAAGACCCTATTGTATCCGCCTCCACCACCATTGCTGGCATCCCATTCCATGCACTCACCACTCTCTGAGTAAAAAAACTTACCCCTGACATCTCCTCTGTACCTACTCCTCAGCACCTTAAACCTGTGTACTCTTGTGGCAACCATTTCAGCCCTGGGGAAAAGGCCTCTGACTATCCACACGATCAATGCCTCTCATTATCTTGTACACCTCTATCAGGTCACCTCTCATCCTCCTTCGCTCCAAGGAGAAAAGGCTGAGTTCACTGAACCTGTTCTCATAAGGCATGCTCCCCAATCCAGGCAACATCCTTGTAAATCTCCTCTGCATCCTTTCTATGGTTTGTACGTCCTTCCTACAGTGAGACGACCAGAATTGAGCACAGTACTCCAAGTGGGGTCTGACTTGGGTCCTATACAGCTGCAACATTACCTCTCAGCTCCTAAATTCAATTCCACAATTAATGAAGGCCAATACACCATACGCCTTCTTAACCACAGAGTCAACCTGCGCAGCTGCTTTGAGCGTCCTATGGACTGGGAACCCAAGATCCCTCTGATCTTCCACACTGCCAAGAGTCTTACCATTAATACTATATTCTGCCATCATATTTGACCTACCGAAATGAACCACCTCACACTTATCTGGGTTGAACTCCACTTCTCAGCCCATTTTTGCATCCTATCAATGTCCTGCTGTAACTTTTGACAGCCCTCCACACTATCCAAAATACCTCCAGGTCATTTATAAAAAAATCACGAAGAGTAAGGGTCTCAGAACAGATCCCTGAGGCACACCACTGGTCACTGACATCTATGCAGAATATGACTAGTCTACAACCATTCTTTGCCTTCTGTGGGCAAGCCACTTCTGGATCCACAAAGCATGTCCCCTTGGATCCCATGCCTCCTTACTTTCTTAGTAAACTTGCATGGGGTACCTTATCAAATGCCTTGCTGAAATCCATATACACTACATCTACTGCTCTTCTTTCATCAATATGTTTAGTCACATCCTCAAAAAATTCCATCGGGCTCGTGAGGCACAACCTGGCCTTGACAAAGCCATGCTGACTACTCCTAATCATATTATACCTCTCCAAATGTTCATAAATTCTGCCTCTCAGTATCTTCTCCATCAACTTACCAACCACTGAAGTAAGACTCACTGGTCTATAATTTCCTTGGGCTATCTCTACTCCCTTTCTTGCATAAAGGAACAACATCCGCAACCCTCCAGTCCTGTGGAACCTCTCCCATCTCAATTAATGATGCACCAGGGGGTCAGCAATCTCCTCCCTTGCCTCCCACAGTAGTCTGGGGTACATTTCATCCTGTCCCGGCGACTTATCTAACTTGATGCTTTCCAAAAGCTCCAGCACATCCTCTTTCTTAAAATCTACATGCTCAAGCTTTTCAGTCTGCTGAAAATCATCACCACAGTCACTAAGATCCTTTTCCATAGTGAATACTGAAGTAAAGTATTCATTAAGTACCTCTGCTTTTTCCACTGTTTCTATAAACACTCTCCCACTGCCACACATGAACTTACACTCATGTTGGATGAGCAACGCCATGTGTTCCATCTGGGTTGCCTCAATTTCTCGAACTTCTGATAATAACCCCCCCCCCCCCCCCCCCCCCCCCGCCGACACACACGTCATCATTTCCCATTCATATTTCCCTCTCTTACCTTATCCCCTTGCCTGCCCATCACCTCCCTCTGGTGTTTCTCCCCCTATCTTTCTTCCATGACCTTCTGTCCTCTCCTATCAGATTCCCCCTTCTCCAGCCTCGTATCACTTTCACCCATCAACTTCCCAGCTCTTTACTTCACCCCTCCAAGTCTCACCTTTCACCATGGATCTTCCTCCCTTCCCCTGACTCAACATCTTTTTTTCCAGTTTTTCTCCCCCACCCCACCATTTCCTGTCTTTTTCAAGACCTAGGAAATTGGCCCGAAACGTTGACTGTTTACTCTTTACCATAGATGCTGCCTGGCCTGCTGAGTTCCTCCAGCATTTTGTGTGTGCAGATTTTTCTCTTGTTTGTGATTTCATGTAAATAAACTATTTGAATGCCATTTCCAGACATGAGACCCAAGTGAACATAAACATTACTGAGCTCTCTGCCATACTCTATTTTTAGATATGGGCTCTCGGGATTACAACTGGCAGAGAAGCCTCATCTTGTATTGTTTCGAGCTGTCACCCGTTCACAGGACAAAGTTGGTTGTACTCTTGATCAGAAGGGAAATGAACAGTTGGAAGACAAATGCTTGCACATCTAATCCTTCGATCCTTGGTATCAGTGAAGGAAAAGATGAAAGTTTGATTAAAAGCAAACTGTTGACTATTATACTTAAGTGCAGTTTCCTTTTACTGAATTTTGGACTGAGAGCAAATCAAAAAAAATATTCTGAATGTGATGCAATAGAAAGAAATATTTGTTCTTTTTCCATGTAAGCATCAAAGTTACCTTTGCAACTTTTTGAAGGATTAAGGATTATGGTTTGTTATATAGACTTGTGACCTTTCAGGTAAACTGCAACCTGTTTTATCTTGTGAATGGGTGACAGCTCAGAACAATACAGGAATAGGATTCTCTGCAAGTTGCAAGCCTGAGAGTCCATATCTAAAAACACAGAGCTCACTTGCCAATGTCGTACAAACAGTTTATTGTAATGAAGTGTCCTTGAAAACTAGTCAACAGTGTAGTGTCAGAAATCCCGTGACAAGTTGAAAGGGATCAGCAGAAATGGAATACATCTGGAGTCTGGTTTACTAAAAACTAAGACTATTTATTACTACTATAAATTAATATCATTAAAGCCGGATAATACGATACAGGTTATAACCCTGAACCCTGAACCCACCTGGCTTCACCATACTCGCCCATCCGCCATAGCACCTCAGACAGCACCACTCAAAACTCTGCAGCCTAACCTCTCCCAGCCAAACATATACAGCCACCAGCCCAACACTCAAACCTAATCCTGAAGTCCAGAAGGGGTACACAACCCAACAAACCCTAGGCACTCCCCAATTAACCCTGGCTTCAGCCCAACAAACCCAAAGCACACACTGATTAACCCCTGCAAAACCCCCACAAACCTGATGTCCTATGTCAAGAGGGGCAAGATTCAACAAAGGCAAGTGTTGGACCTGGTTAATGAAGGTGTGGGCCAGATCAAAGTGGCAGGGTCGAGTGAAACTGAATCTCAAGTGATGAGATCAAAAAGCACAAGAGGTCTGATTCGCCCACTGCCCGCATAATCTCAACCTAACCCTTAACCCTAACCCTAAATTTTTATTCATGACCTCCCCCCTCCCCTCCCTCCAAAATGTATGTGTGTGCGAGAGATAATAGTCCTCGAGGTAGATATCGGTCTTATGGTGTCAGGTAGGTTTAGGCAGTTCAGTTCACTTTGTGTTGCGTCGAGTTGAATTGATGGAGAGAGAGAGAGTTAATTGAGTTGTTGTTTAAGTTGGCAGCTTCAGTTGTTCTTGCTTCCAAAGTCTTTAGAGTCACTTCATGTGAACCCCACACAGACACAGACGGACAGAGCCCCTTCTAGGGAACGGTCTACTAACCCACGGCACGGGTTCACCACCAGCAGACCCCCACAGGCAAGCTCTTACCTGCACTGGTAATCACGGGTTGAAATTAATTGGTCCATGGCCTCCACTGTCCTGGTGGTCTTAAACTCCACCAGTGATTTCTTGGGTAGCTTCTGCACTTCTCCTGTGTCGTCTCTCCTCTGCCGTTATCAGACCAACCGCCTCAACTTTTATAATCCATTCGAAATTCCAGCCGTCCGTTAACTCAACCACTCTGAGCTGTTACCATGGTGACTTCCCAGCTCATGTCTCAGCTGGTGCCGAACTCTCTCTCTCAAGGTCATAATTAAAAGTGTTATCAAAACCGTCAGAGTCCTCTCTCTCTTTTAATTGCCTCCTTGTTCATTAGACTGCTGAATTTTGTAGCCAAAATGTTTCAAGTTCAAATTTAGTGTCAGTAAACCATACAGATATATACAGTTAAACAAAACAATGTTCCTCTTGGCCTAGGGTGCAAAACACAGTACATGTATCACAAGCAACACTTAAAATAATATTAAAACAATAACATTAATAGAGAATTAAAAATTCTATAGATATACAAGTTGACAAAAAGTGCATATATGACATAGTTAAATATACACCAGTATAATGATACTGGTGCTGTCATAAATAATGTGTACTGCGTATTCAGAAATCTCACAGCATGTTACCTAGCCTAACAGTCCTTGTTCTTTATACTGTGGTACCTTCCATCTGAATGTAGGATGTTGAAGAGTTTGTGGGATGGATGGGAGCGTTTTTGATAATACTGAGAGCCCTGAGAATACACCACTTCTGGGTTACCTCCTGGATTGGAGAGAACACTGAGCTTACCCACATAATGGTTGAATGTTAGCCGCAAACAAGATTTGCCATAATATGTTGTTTGACTAGCATCGTGAATTAATTGGGATTGGGAGGGGAAATATGCAATTCTTGAAATGGAAGTTTGAAAAATGTGTTTTACAACTTCAATCCAAACACCTGAGCTCAGTATTTTCAGCATTTATGTTTTTATTCCAACAAAAAAAAATAGATTAACTTTTTGCAACAGTTTGAGGTGTTTTTTTTTTATTTGTAACCTTCACATTTCTGCTTCTCTGCATTAGGTCCAGTATTTGTTCCGGGCATTCTGCCGTCTGCGTCCCGGATTACCAGTCCTTGCACTTCATGGCAAGCAACAACAGATGAAACGAGTTGAGGTCTACAATGATTTCTGCCGGAAAAAAGCTGCTGTCCTGTTTGCAACGGATATTGCTGCTCGAGGACTTGGTATGTTGTCTACAGGATGAAGAATGTGGGCAAGTGATGAGGGCAATTCAAACTTTTTTTTTCTATTGACCTGAATAACTTTCGAAGAACTTTTTACTGTAAATATTTAATCAGCATCAGGTTTAATATCAGGCAGATGACAGTTGTAGCAGCAGTACATTGCAATATGTAAAAATATTATGAATTTCGTTAAGAAATATGTATATATTTAAATTAAATAGTAGGGCAAATGGAGAGGAAAAAAGTAGTGCGGTATTGTACATGGGTTCATTGTCCTTACAGAAATCTGGCAGAGGGAAGGCTCTTTCGGGCTTCAGGCTCCTATATCACTGCCTTGATGGTATCAGTGAGAAGAGGACAGGTCCTGGGTGATGAGAGTCCTTTATGATGGATACCACCTTTTTGAGGCATTACCTTCTGAAGATGTCCTCGATGCTTCGGACGCTAGTGCCCAATTTGTTAGTCTTACTGACTTTTGAATACAAGCTTCTTGATGCGACTCTACCCAACAGCTGATCTATCCCAGTTCTGTACGTCTCCTTATCATCTGAAGTTATGCCATAATTGTGTTGTTGGCACATTTGTAGATGGCATTTGATCTTTGCCTAGCCACGCAGTCATGGGTGGAGAGAGAGTTGAGCAATGGGCTCACACCCTTGAGGTGCAGCAGCGCTGATTGTCATTGAGAAGGAGATGTTATTTCTGATCCGCACTGATTGTGGTCTTCTGATTAGGAAGTCAAGGATCCAGTTGCAGGGGTCCAGATTTTGGAGGTTATTCAGTCATACTATGATGGTGTTGAATGCTGAGCTGTAATCAATAAACAGCAGCCTGGAGCAAGGACTGCTATTGTCTAGGTAAATCAAGACCAAGTGGAGAGCCAGTGAAATTGCATCTGCTGTAGACCTATTACGGCGATAGATAAACTGCAGTAGGACCAAGTCCTTAGGCAGGAGTTGATTCTGGCCATGACCGACCTCTGAAAGCACTTCATCACAGTAGATGTAAGTGGACCTGGTTGATACTTGATGGTTGACGCAGATTTTCATTGTCCTACCAGTTACACCTTCAGGGCCTGACATCTTGCAAGTGTTCATGCTCATGCAAGATGTCCTGACATCGGCCCCAAGACAGAGGTCACCGAGTCACCCGACGCTGCAGGAATTTTCACAGGTGTAGTTTTATTCTCCCTTTCAAAGTGTGCGTTGAGCTCATCTGGAAATGAGGCATCACAGCCATTCCTGATGTTATTCTTCACCTTGTAGGAAGTAATGGTCTACAAAGCTTGCCAGAGCTGACGAGCATCAGAGTTTTTTTTTTGCTCTTAAAATAGCCTTCCATAAGCCTTCCATAAGTCGTATCTTGACTACTTTTATAGTGCTGGGTTACTGGTCTTAATGCTCTCAGCAGGCTTTCAGTCTCCTGGTTTGGGTATGTCCAGTATATAATTCAAAGGCAAACACTTATCCACATGGGTCTTGGCGAAATCAGTGACAACTATGGCATATTTATTCAGATTTGAAGATGAATCCCTGAATATTCTCCAGTCCACTGATTCAAAGCAGTCCTGTAACCTCTTGTCCACTTTCCTTGACCATACTTTCATGGTCCAGAGCATGGGATAGGATGGCATGGCAAGCATTCTTTCTGGTGGTGTGACAGTGGTCAAGTGTGTTGGCCTCTCTGGCTCCATAGGTGATTTTGGTGGTAGTTTTTTTTAGAGATTTCTACGAGTGGACCTGGTTGAACTCCTCCGCCGTGATTGGTTGTGCTGTTTTGTTGCTGCTGATCACAGTACTTGACTCCTCCAGTGCCTGCCTGCCTGCCATTGGCCACGAGTGGATTGCACACCACTACTAGGATGGCAGTGGAAAACTCCCTCGGCAGATAAAATGGATGTAACTTGACCACCAGATGTTCCAGGTCAGTGGAGCAGGGCTGAGACTCAGCTATCCTGTCTTTGTGTTGGATGGTAAAGCTTTCGGCTTGCAGTGCAGCAATCCAAAATGATGGGAGTGGGCAATATTTCCATGAAGCAAAGTATAAAGCAGTCCTTGATGTCCCTCTGGTACTGCAATCTTGTCTGAGGTCTTCAGTTCTATTTTTGAGAGACTGTCAGCAGGCTAGTAGGAGGTGGGAGGTAAGAGCCAGTGTTTCAAGTTTGCTTGCAGACCAGCATTCTTTCATCATTCCCCTTTTCTTAAACGGGAGCTGCACTCGCAGCCTGAGTCTTCAGTCCAGGATCAGCATATTTTGAGGATTAGTAGGATTTTTAAATGTCTTAAAACCATGTTGCTAACTGAAGTACCTATGGCTATGACTGGATTTTAGCTGTGGTAGTATTAAACAGGAACATTTAATGATTCTCTTTGGGGATGCACGTAAAGATCACTTTCCAGTGGCATCTTGCAGAAGCCTCACGTTACTGTTGGAATGCCTCATTCCAATACTTTCATTCTTATGCTCACTTGTACTATCACATTCTCTTTTTTTTCTTTCCTCTTTTGTCCTGATAATGACGACACAGTGATTGTTATGCAGAATGGATGAGCTTTTATTTTTGTTAAATTGTAAAATATAAATATTTTACCTCATTTTTTCAATATAATCAGTTCAACATTCAAAGTGAAAATTTATTATTAAAGTGCACGTAGCATGTCACCCCACATTGTACAAACCTCAGGTTTATTTTCTTGTAGACATAGTCAATAAATAACTAATAGAATCAATAAAAAATTGCATCATACAGACAACCAGAGTGCAAAAAAGATGACAAACTGAGCAACTGCAAAAACAAAAAAAATGGAAATAATTATAAATGAACCATAAATATCAAGAACATGATCTGAAGAGTGCTTGAAAGCGAGTTCATAGGTTGTGGGAACAGTTGATGGGGCAAGTGAAGTTATCTCCTTTGGTTCAAGAGCTTAAACCTGGTGGTGTGAGTTCTGAGGCTCTTGTACTTTCTTCCTAATGGCAGTAGTGAGAAGAGGGCTTGTTCTGTGAGGTGCGGTTCCCTGATGATAGATGCTGCTTGCCTGTGACAGTTTTCCTTGTAGATGTGCTCAATGGTGGGCCGGGTTTCACCCATGATGGACTGGGTAATATCCATTGCTTTTGGTATGATTTTCCATTCAAGGGCATTGATGTTTCCATACCAGGTTGTGATGCAGCTAATCAATACCCTCCACCACATGTCTGCAGAAGTTTATAAAAGTTTTAGATGTCATGCCGAATCTTTGCAAACTTTGAAGGAAGAAGAGGTGCTGTCATGCTGTCTTTGTAATTGCACTTGTATATTGGGCCCAGGACAGGTCCTCTGAAATGATAACACTGAGGAATTCAAAGCTGTTGACCCTCTCCATCTTTGATCTGGCTCATGGACTCTGGTTTCCTCCTCCTGAAGTAAAAATCAGCTCCTTGGTCTTCCTGACATTGACTGAGGTGGTTGTTGTGGTACCACTCAGCCAGATTTTCAGTCTCCCTCTATGCGTTTGTCACCACCTTTGATTTGGCCTACGACAGTAGTGTCGTCAACAAACGTGAATGTGGCAGTGGAGCTGTGCTTAGTCACACAGTCATAAGTGTGAAGTGAGTCGAGCAGGAGACTAAGCCCACATGTGCTGACGGAGATGGTGGAGGAGATGTTGCCAATCCGAACGGACTGGGATCTGCAAGTGGAGAATTCCAGGATCCAATTGCACAAGGAGGTATTGAGGCCCAGTTCTTGAAGCTTATTAATTAGTTTTGAGCAGATGACAGTATTGAATGCTGAACTGTAGTCCATGAAGAGCATCCTGATGTATGCATCTTTGCTGTTCAGATGTTCCAGGGTTGAGTGAAGAGACAATGAAATGGCATTTGATGTTGACCTGTTGTGCCAGTAGGCAAATCGGAGCAGATCCAAGTCACTTCTCAGGCAGGATTTGGTATGTTTCATCACCACCTCACCAAACACTTCATTATGATGATGTAAATGTTTACTGAATGATAGTCAATGAGGCAGGTTACCACATTCTTCTGAAGCACCGGTATAACTGAAGCCTGCTTAAAGCAGTTTTAGATGTCATGCCAAATCTTTGTAAACTCCTAAGGGAGTAAAGGCGCTGGCTTGCTTTCTTCATCATTGCACTTATGTGCTGGGCACAGGACAATTCCTCTGAAATGATAACACAGGAATTCAAAGTTGTTGACCCTCTCCACCTTTGATTCCCCCATGAGGGCTGGCTCATGGATCTCAGACTGTTGAAACGAGAGGTTTAAGATCTTAGTGAACATTACGACTCCAACCAGTTGATCAGTACAGGCCTTTAGTACTCAGCCATGTACCCTGTCTGGGCTGGATGCTTTCAATGGGTTCCCCCTCTTGAAGGATGCTTTCACATCTGCCTCAGAGACTGAAATCACAGGATCAGTTGGGGGCTGTGGATTTTGTGATAGCTCCTCCATGTTTTGATGGACAAGTTGAACCAGTCTGGAAGCCAAGCCCTGTTATCACCTACGATCTATCACTTGATTTCATTTTTTAAGGGGTGAAAATATTCAAGCCCTGCCAAAGCTGTCATTTATCCTGATTCCAGTTTAGTCTGGAATTTTCACTTTGCCTGTGAGGTGGCTTTCTGGAGAATGTACCTATACCTCTTGTAGCTTTCTTGGTTGCCAGACCTGAATGCCTCTGATGTAACCCTTAGCAGATTGTGGATGTCAAGGTTGATCCAGGGCTTCTGGTTGCTGAAGACACTGAATGATTTTGTGGGGATACACTTGTATACGACTTTTTATAAAGTTCATGGTGTATTCGTTCAAATCCATAGATGAGTCCGTGAACATTGTCCAGTCCACTGACTTGAAGCAATCCTGTAGTTGCTCTTCTGCCTCCCGTGACCCTCTGTTTGGTGTCCTAATCTCTTGAGCCTTGCTTGTTAGTCTCTGCCTGTGTGCAGGTAGGAGAAGGATCAGATTTTCCAGAAAGCGGTCTGGGCATGGAAAGGTAGGCATTCCTTATTGTAGTACAGCAGTGCTTTAGTGAGTTGGGACCTCTGATGCTACAGGTTATAAGCTGATTGTAATTAGGTGCGCTTTCTTCAAACAAGCCTGATTGAAGTATGGTCAGGATCACAGAGGAGAACTCTTGGTAAATAGAACGGTCAGCATTTGATTGTTAGCTGTTCAAAGTGTTTTGGGGGGGGGGGGGGAACAAGCACGTCAAAATCGCCACATCAGAGCACCACAGGAAGTTTATCATGAGAGTTTCGTCTGGGTTAATTTGAAGTTGCAGTCTAAGTTCTTAAACAGATTTTTGGACGTGAAAGGAAACTGAAGCACGTGGAGGAAACTGACATGGTTAAGGAGAGAACTTGTGAACTCTGTACAGAAGGCACCCTACATTGTGATTAAACCCAGATTCCTGGAGGTGTGAGGCTGTGGCACTAACTGTTGTATCACTTGGCTGTCCTGTTGTATTCACCCGTATCTTCCTTTCTCATCTCATTTATACGAATTGGTAAACTGGCGAGGCTTTATAGTTTGGTTAAAAATCCTACATCCTGATCTGCCATTTACAGCAAGGAAATCCTCTGTCTAACAGTGACTCTGCAAACATGGTGAATAGGATACTGTCAGAATATCTGTGAGATTAAAATTAGTAATATGTGGAGTACCTTGACCACCAATAACAGTAGGAATTTGTTATTCCGGCTTTGTATCTTCCTGGTTTGCCATTGAAGACAGGATCAACCCTTGTTCAATAATGAGTGCAGAAGAGCTTGTTAAGAACAGTAGCTGAAAACTTATTTATTTAGTGATATACCACAGAGTTGGCCCTTCTGGTCCTTCAAACCATGCCACCCCAGCAACCCCTGACAAGCCCAATTAACTCTAACCTAAACATGGGACAATTTACAATGATCAGTTAAGTTACTCGGTATGTCTTTGGACTGTGGGATGAAACCAGAGGTCCCAGAGGAAACACACACATTCCACAGGAAGGACGTCCAGAGACTCCTTGCAGAAAGGCACTGGAATTGAACTACAGAATGCCCTGAGCTATAGTAACGTTGCGCTAACCGCTATGCTACTGTGGCGACTTTTTCAAAGTAGGGGAGCTCAAACGATGAGACGCAACACAGAACTGTTTATATGCTTAGCAACAAAAGTAGTATGTGATGAGCAGAGCTAAGTGATCTTGCAGTCAGGTCATAGCTCAGGAGTCTCTCAGTTAGTCATGAATGAACATGGACAATTAAACAGCTAATGGACAGAAGAGGTTGCAAGAATGTCACTATTCTCAATTCAGCATCTGTGTGCTTAAGTAAAAAGACTGAAGTATTCGTATCCACATTCAAACAGAAATGCCAAATAGATTATCCATTTATAGAAACCAATCATAAAGAAACCTGTCTTTGGCCATTTTAATTTACTCCATGCGATATTCATTGCCCACAGACCTCTCTCGGTGGTTTTGAGACCAGGCAGGGTACCAGCTATTGTATTGAGAACTTGCAGAACAGAACTGCCTGCTCCTCTAATTAACTGGTTGCATTGTAGCATTAATCTAGCAGTGTGGGAGGTTACCCATATACGTCTGTTCAGACCACATAAAGCATGAAATGGTAAGTGGCAGGTAGTATT
Source organism: Hypanus sabinus (assembly GCF_030144855.1). Classification (NCBI taxonomy): domain Eukaryota; kingdom Metazoa; phylum Chordata; class Chondrichthyes; order Myliobatiformes; family Dasyatidae; genus Hypanus; species Hypanus sabinus. The sequence goes on along the minus strand of NC_082708.1, from coordinate 49,091,961 downwards.
CACATCACAATAGTTCAGACAATGACCATCTTCACAAAGTATGAAGTCAAAGTGTCAAAATAATATAGAAGGACAGCAGGAGATCATGCTAGATACTCAACAGGATACATCTGGAGATACTTTCATCTATGGGAGAATCTTGAACAAGGAGACATAGTTGCATGATTAGAGGCTTGTCATTGAAAACTGAAGTTAATAGGAACTTTTCACAGAGGGGGATGATATCTAGAATTCTAAAGTTCATGTGTAGAATATACAGCTTTTATTACACTATGGTAGTGTCTAATTAAAAGAAAAATGTTTTTTTTACCCAGATTTCCCTGCTGTGAACTGGGTTCTTCAATTGGATTGTCCAGAGGATGCTAATACTTACATTCATAGAGCTGGGAGGACAGCCAGGTATTGTGAAATGAATCCGTGCTTATCTAACTGTATTCCAGTTCTCTTGGTGAATTTTATTATAGACATTATTTGAGTGCTTATAATGAATATTAAGTGGCAATTTTAGATTAACTTGTAATTTGACTTTTAAAGAGTCATACATTTTCTTTACCTCACTTGATAAATTATTTTCTTTTGGTTATTTTCTTTTATATTACAAATTGTTATGAATATTGCAATGGCTTTCTTGGTTTCTGTTTAATGCTACTACCTGTGTTCTGGAAGAGGCAAAAGGAGTGTGAGTGCATTCAAAAACGTACTGCTGAATATTTCCTGCCTGAACTGGAAAAAACACTTAATTTTTTTTTACTTTCATATTTTGAAATGTTAACCTGTCCACCATTTGGTCAGGCATTTCTTGCTCTATATGTAGTATATTCTGGGGGGTGGGGTCCCAGATTGACCTCAGAACCCATTGAACTGGAGTGGAGACAAATTCTCCTTGATTCCTCAGGGACCACTTGAGAAGAAAAGAATGTCTGGTAGAGATAAGAGACTGCAGATGCTGGAATCTGGACCAAAAAGCAATGTTGGACAAATTCAGGCAGTATCAATGGAGGGAAATGGACAGTCAACATTGTGGATTGAGACCCTTCGTCTGGACTGCAAGATGGAGGAGAGATGGCCAATATAAAGAGAAGGGGGTGGGGGGAAAGAGTAAGAGCTGGGAGGCAATAGGTGGATCCAGGTTAAGAGGGTTGGCAGATGGAGGAGGGAAGAGCGGATATCATGACAGAGGCTGGGAGACAATAGTGGAGGCATCAAAAGGCTGTTGCTGATGAAATCTGAAAGGAAAGTGGAGCAAGGAACCAAGTAAAGGAGATGGGGTGGGAAGGAATGTCTTTCAACCTTCACACGAAATTTATCTCTGTCATGCATTGAAATACATTCCTTCAAAAAGGGCAATACAATATTTCAATCACCTGACAAAGGTAGGCACCAATTGTAGGGAGCATGAAAGTATGAATTTCCGTGTTAAGCTGATGGATAATGGATTTAACTTTTTTGTAATGAGTGTTGGAATATTTAGTAGTACGTCAGCAAGTCAATACTTAATTGGTAATACACCAGTTTCCATTGCTTGTGTTGGAAATTATTTTGGCAGGAGCATTTTAAAGAAGTTACTATACAATAAATTACGTGAGATTTCATGTCTATTTACTTGAACACCACAATCTGCTTTGAAAATATTTATTGTATTGGATTTTTGTGATTACTTTTAAGATTAACTGTAGGACTTTGCAATTTGCAGTGAGTACTCTTCAAAGAGGGGAAAATTTGGTTATTTTTAATTCGTACATTTCTGAGGTTCTGAGCACTGTTGGCAAGATGAACTGCTCAAACTTGTGAAGGTGGTGGTGTGAAGCTGTCTTAACTGGCCAGAATCCTCCTGTTGGGTGTGGAGTTCCAGGATTTAGATCCTGTGATGACACGGAAATGGTGAACTGTTTTCAAGTTGAGATGTTGTGAAACTTCGACGATAACCAGTAACTCTTCCTCTTCTTAAAGTTCTCTTTTTTGTGGTCGGAGAACAGTCAATTTTGATGGTTTCAGAAATCATTGGCGAGTGTGGATTGGGACAGCCTGTTTTCTGGGAAAGGTGTACATGGAAAGTGGGAGGCCTTCAAAAAAATGAAATTTCAAAAGTATAGGGCTAGTATGTGCCTGTCAGAATAGAAGGTGTGGGGAACCTTGGTTTTCAAGTGGTCTTGAGGCCCTGGTTAAGAAAGGTAGGAGGTGCACAGCAAATATAAACAAGTAGGAACATATGAGCTGCTTTTGGAGTATAAGAAGTGCAAGAGATCATTTAGGAAAGAAATCAGGAGGGCTAAAAGAAAGTATGAGGTTACTCTGGCAGACATGGTGAAGGAGAATCCTGAGGGCTTCTACAGATATGTTAAGAGCAAAAGGATAGCAAAGGACAAAATTGGTCCTCTGGAAAATCAGAATGGTAATCTATGCATGGAGCCAAAACAGATGAGGGAGATTTGAAATGCATTCTTTGCATCTGTATTTACTTGGGGGACGGATGCAGAGTCTATAGAAGTGAGGCAAAGCGACATCAACATGGACCCTGTACAGTTTAGAGGAGGAGGTGTTTGCTACCGTGAGGCAAATCAGGGTGGATAAATTCCCAGGGCCTGACAAGGTGTTCCCTTGGACCCTATGGGAGAGAAGTGCAGAAATTGCCAGGGCCCTAGCAGAGATATTTAAAACATCCTTAACGACAGGAGTTATCAGAGGGTTGGAGGACTACCAATGTTGTTTAAAAAGGGTCTAAACAGAATTCAGAATATAGGCTGGTGAATATGATATCAGTTGTGGGAAAGTTACTGGAAGGTATTCAAAGAGACTGATGTTCAAATTGGCTTTGAATGAGAAGCTAGTGGTGGTAGGTTGCTTCTCTGTCTGGAAGCCTGTGACTAGTGGTGTGCAGCCGAGGGAGGTGCTGGGTCCTTTGTCATCCAAATCATTGAAACAGATGACAATGTGATAAATTTGCGGTTGACACCAGGATTGGGAGTTTGTGGTCAGTGAGGAAGGCTATTGTGGCTGCAGAGGGATCTGTATCAGCTGGGAAAATGGGTTGAAAAATGGCAGATGGAATTTAATGCAGACAGGTGTGAGGTTTTGCACTTTAGTCTGACCAACCAGGGTAGGTCTTGCACAGTGAATGATAAGGCACTGAGAAGGGTGGTAGAACAGAGGGATCTGGGAATATTGGTATATATTTCGCTGAAAGTGGCGTCGTAGGTAGATAGGGTTGTAAAGAAAGCTTTTGGCACATAGGCCGCCTTAAATCAAAGTATTGAGTCCAGGAGGTGATGTTATGTTGAAGTTGTATAAGACATAAATGAGGTCTAATTTGGAGTGTTGTGTGCAGTTCTTGTCACCTTACCTACAGTAAAGATGTAAACAAGTTTGAGAGAGTGCAGAGAAAATTTACAAGGATATTGCCGGGTCTGGAGGACCTGAGTTATAAGGAAAGATTGGATAGGTTAGGACTGTATTTTTTCAAATGTAGACGATTCAGAGGAAATTTGTTTGAGGTACACAAAATTATGATCAGGGCCTGATCAGTGGCATTCAGGTCTGGCGACCTAGTTTGAATACTGGTGAGACTTGACGTAGATTGGATTGTTTTGTTGAATACCTCAAGTCCATCCTCTGAAAGCAGAATTTCTCAGTGGCAAATCATTTCAATTCTTATTCCTATTCATGTTCTGATATGTCAGTCCATTGCCTCCTCTTTTGCAATGATGAGGCCACTCAGGTTTGAAGAGCAGCACCTTGTAATTCCTTGAGGAAACCTCCAACCTGATGACATGAACCAATTACTCCAACTTCTGGTAACTTTTCCTTTCCCCTTCCCTCTTCTTCATTTCCCCGCTTTGTCCTCTTGCCTCTTCTCCTCACCAGCCTATCACTTCCCGCGGTGCCTCTCCTTCCCTTTCTCCCATGATCCACTCGCCTTTCCTATCTAGATTCCTTCTTCTCCAGCCCTTTGCCTTTTCCCACCTCCCACCTTATTCTGACTTCTTCCCCCTTCCTTTCTAGTCTTGATGAAGGATCTTGGTCCAAGTTTCCTTGGATGCTGAGTTCTGCAATCATTTTGCGTGTTGCTTTGGATTTCCAGCATCTGCAGCGTCTCTTGTGTTGATTTATTAGTCCTTGGTGGAATGCTGTCTAGATCTTGCTTCATTCAAATGTGGACTGGTGTATTTGCTCAGGAGTTGTTAAATCAAAATAAATATTGTAAAGTAATATCAAAACTTATGTCCTTAAAAAAAAATCTGGTCAAGGTAGTGCTTGCATACAATGCTCCTTTGGTTGACATCTTCAGGATAGATCATGAAACCATCTTTTTCACATCTTTTATGTTTGTTTCTTGTACTGAATGTGATTCTGGAACTGCTGGAGCCTTTGTTTTGTTGTCGAGATCATTTGGGTGCTTCAGTACTCTGCAGTCTCCAAGAAAATTCCAGGAGGCAGAGGCAATGTGAGCGAACCTTGTGGCAGTCAGGCTGCAGGATGGTGCGCGAGATGATTTGGGGGTTGATTTGCCTGTCAGTTTTTTTTGTGGGAGGTGGGATTTGGGGGTTATGCTGCCTTTTTTTTTCTTTCATGGTTTCACGGCTAACTGGAGAATTGAATTTCAGAGCTGTATACTTTGATAATGAGTCTTTGAACCTTATAATGGAAGGAGATTCACTTATGGTTGTAATGAAAACAAAGTCAATGTCAAGATGAGTCAATTTTGATGAAGGATTCTCAAGCTGAAGCATTGATACTTTACTCTTTCCACAGATATTGTCTGACTTCCAGAGCCTTTTCAGCATTTCTGTCCTTGTACCAGATTTCTAGAGTTTGCGGTTTTGTTGTTTTGATAATTTTTTTGTTTATTGATAGCTGACCTGAAAAACTCCTCCTGTAATTACATGGGGTTGGGAGAACTGTTGACAAAAGTTAGATATATACTCCATCATGTTCACTAACTTCAGGTTTACCAGTGTTCCTTGATGTTACATTTGTTCAAATGCTGCCTTGATGTTGAGGGAATGTTTGATAGACACCAGTATTATAACAGTAGTAGAACAGCTTGGCCAGATTGTGTCTCGTTCTGGACCTCAGGTTTTCAGAAATAGAGCTGAAGTGTTTTCCAGTCTCATAGCTTTAGAGGTGTCCATTGCTCTCAAATTATTCTTGCTATCCCGTGGAATGAATTCATTTGGTGGAAGACCAGCTTTTATGATTGTTGGTATTTCAGGTGAAAGTGAGATGGGTCATATATTTGGCACTACTGACTGAATTATTTGGTGTCTTGAAGATGATAAAGTACTTTTGATATGCTTCACTGCTGCAGTGCAGAAAGCAGTCAACCAGGCTGCACAGAGACTTTTGCAAACTGTAATCAGCTACGTTGCTTGAGTGCTAAATGTTCTCCAGGGCAGTGACGTCCCTGGTCCTTTTCCATATCATTGAGTCTCTTGCATCTGCCAAAAAGGTAGAAGTAAAATAAAGTCCTAATTTTAGAACAGACACTATTTATCTTTGATATTGATTCTTTTACTTTAGTTGAGAGTTTATGACTAAAATGTAGTGGATGACAAACAGTGCAGTCATACAGCATGGAAACAGGCTCTTCAGCTCAACTGGTCAATGCTGATCATGATTCCCATCTAAGCTGGTCATATTTGCCTGCTTTTGGCTCATATTCCCTAAACCATTGCTGTCTGTGCATATGCCCCAGTATCTTTCAAATGTTAATGTACTTCCCTCAACCACTTCCTCTGGCAGCTCATTCTTTATTCATACCACCCTCTGGGGTGGATGGAGGAGGGAGATGGGGCACTGCGGATTAAACCCTCTATGTGCATCGTGATTACATTTTCAAAGGTGCAGAGATCCAATTTAATGTCAGAGAAATGTATACAATATACATCTTGAAATGCTTTTTCTTTTCAAACATCCACGAGAACAGAGTAGTGCGCCAAAGAATGAACGACAGTTAAGTGTAAGAACCCCAAAGTCCCCCCCCGCATGTAAACGGCAGCGAGCAATAATCCTCCCTCCCCCCACCACCAAAAAAAAACAAGCATTGGCACTGCCACCGAGCACTCAAGCATTATCAAAGACACAGACTTGCAGTTACCCCAGAGTCTTTGTGTTTCACCCGGCGTACAGCATATCAGTGGTTCTCTCTTTCCCTAATAAGTGAGAAGGTGATGTCTCCCTTTTTTTTCCCAGCGAGTAGGGAGACATAATACCATAAACAAGCGAGTTTGTCGCTTTTTCGAGCTCTGTGCCTGAAGATTGCAAAGATCCTAGGTCTTCAGGCACACAGCGGTAGATTTTCCGACTCCCCTGAAGACTCATGGGTCTCCTGTCTTGACACCGACCCTGGATCCGACGGTCTCCAGAGCCCTGAGAACTTAGGCTTCCAAATCCGAGCCAGACTCTCAGGCCAAACCCTTGGCATGCCGAACACCAGCCAGTCCTGAAACCCCAAGAATGGGTCCCATTCCTGCAAAGCACCAAAGTCAGCGTGTAACTCCAGGTCAGGGTCTTCAAAAGAACCCTGAAAAGGAAAAATAAAGTTATTAAAGATGGAAATAGAGCTGTTTCTGAAGATACAAGCAAAGGAGTTGTCGTTTAGTGCCATCTTAACTTTGCTCTGCCCCCCAGAAGATAAGGTGACCTTCCACCCCCCCACTCTCCTATAGTCCATTGGAAAAAGTCCTGATCTACTCAACATGTCTATAACTCAGTCCCTAGTCTTAACAACATCCTTGTAAATCTCTTCTGCACTATTTCCAGCTTAATGGCATCTTTTCAATAATGGGATGATCAAAACGAAACTCTATCTAAAAGTGGCCTTACCAATCTAATATCCCATTTTCTTTACTCAGTATCTTGAATGATGATGGAGTTAAAAGGCTTCTCCACCAGCTTGCAATATGACTTTCAGGAAACCATTCAGGGTCTTGGTTCCTCCTTAACTTATGAACTTCAGATACCTACTCTAAGTTATGAACTTAATTTTGTGTCCTTTTGCCTGCTTCAGAGGTCAGTTGATATCCATTGATGTTCCTTATAGAATGACCAAATCTGCCCTTCATGAGATGCTGAGGATCAAGTTGTGTTGCGAGCTGTCTCCTTTGCTTCTCTTTGTCCTCCACTCTGTTTATGTGATCTTGAAGCTGCAGGTCCAACTACACCCTCAGCTATCAACTGCAGATCTTATCAGGTTCCTGGACTACTTGGCTGTGATAATTGCCAGAGTTCAGTTTGACTGGCCATAGCTTTTTTTTCAACGTGAACTAAAAACTGCAAAAATAAAACTAAAAAATGCTGGAAACACTGAACAGGTCAGGCTCCCAATGAAAGTGAAACGGAGTTAATGTTCTGTTCAGGATCCTTTGTCAGAACTGGGAAAGAGGAAGAAAAAGGATATTAGCTTTCAGTAGGAGTGAAAGCAGGGGAGGGATAAATAGAACTGCAAATATCTTTCATTCGTTAATACTAGATGTAGTCTAGATGTTCTGTAATCATCTCGTGTTGCAAATAGTAAGGCTGCAGGATATGCCCAGCATGCATGAAGACAATAAAAAATAGTCAGTTCTGATACACACAAAAAAGAACGAGTTATCTGACACTGGAGAATTCAGTATCAAGTCTGGGTAATTCAGTCTACCCAGACAGAAGTTGAGGTGTTGGACCTCGTTCTGAAAGTGCAGGAGATCACAGGTCAGAATGTCAATGGGATGGATGATTGAAGTGGTAGGCAGCCCAGTACCATTCCTGTGGACTGCACAGGTTTGGTCGTCTGCCACTCTTAATTCACCATTCCAGTCTTGAGGAAGCAGAATCGAAAGTTATACTTTTGTTGTAGTGAGCATTCTTGCTTCTGACCCTATAGTGGAGGACAGGCCATTATCAGAGCAGCAGAAAATGGCTTTGTCTTGAACAAAGCCTTGGGAATCGGCTGCAGAGAAATGCAATGATGATTGGCCTGTAATAATCACAACAGTTTTCTTTCACCAGGTCAAAGACAGCGACTTCTTATTTTCTTTGTCTTCTTCTGCTGTGAATTTCCCATAGCCTTGTCTTTAATAATATATCATGCTGCTTTGTCTGTGTAACCTGCTAGTAACCACACCCATTAGGACTCACTCTATTGGAGATGTTCTATCCATCTCTGCTCTACCTTTGTACCTGGCTGACAGCAAACTTGTATTTCTCTCTTTCCCAGCTTTGATAAAAAGATTCTGGATCTGAGATATTAACTCTTTTCTTTGAGCTTGCTCCTGACTTGTTGAGTGTTTGTTGCATTTTTGGTTAACATTTTTAAAATCTTGCATTGATGTTAATTTTTTAAATATATTTTTAGTCAATCAGTGATTTACAATTAAGTTATACTTCATGTTATAAAATACACCAGTTGATACTGCTTATCATTTTGCACCCAACTCATTTTGTCCATTTGGTAGATGATTTGTGGAATCAGTCCTTTTTGTTTACAAAGCATTTTATTTGAAGATTCAAAGGACGTTCATTATCAAAGTATGTGTGTAGGGAACAACCCTGAAATTTGTCTTCACACAGACAGCCACGAGACTGAGAAACGCCGTGGAATCTGTTCAACAAAAACATCAAACACCCAATGTGGGGGGAAAAGAACAAATCGCACAAATGGCAAAAAAATAGAGCTGTTTCTGAAGATGCAAGCAAAGGAAAGCTGTTGGAAATGATTCTTAGAGATGGGATCTATGGGCATTTAGAGAATCATGGTCTGATCAGGGACAGGCAGCATGGTTTTGTAAAGGGCAGATCATGTCTAACAAGCCCGATTGAGTCCTTTGAGGAGGTGACCAGGCATATAGATGAGGGTAGTGCAGTGGATGTGATCTACATGGATTTTAGTAAGGCATTTGACAAGGTTTCACATGGCAGGCTTATTCAGGAAGTCAGAAGGCATGGGATCCAGGGAAGTTTGGCCAGATGGATTCAGAATTGGCTTGCCTGCAGAAGGCAGAGGGTTGTGGTGGAGAGAGTACATTTGGATTGGAGGGTTGTGACTAGTGGTGTTCCACAAGGATCTGTTCTGGGACCTCTACTTTTTGTGATTTTTTATTAACGACCTGGATGTGGGGGTAGAAGGGTGGGTTGGCAAGTTTGCAGACGACACAAAGGTTGGTGGTGTTGTAGATAATGTAGAGCATTGTTGAAGATTGCAGAGAGACATTGATAGGATGCAGAAGTGGGCTGAGAAGTGGCAGATGGAGTTCAACCCGGAGAAGTGTGAGGTGGTACATTTTGGAAGGACAAACTCCAAGGCGGAGTACAATGTAAATGACAGGATACTTGGTAGTGTGGAGGAGCAGAGGGATCTGGGGGTACATGTCTACAGATCCCTGAAAGTTGCCTCACAGGTAGATAGGGCAGTTAAGAAAGCTTATGGGTTGTGAGCTTTTATTAGTCAAGGGATAGAGCTTAAGAGTCGTGGGGTAATGACGCAGCTGTATAAAACTCTGGTTAGGTCACACTTGGAGGACTGTATCCTGTTCTGATCGTCTCACTATAAGAAGGATGTGGAGGCACTAGAAAAGGGTACAAAGGAAATTTACCAGGATGCTGCCTGGCTTAGAGAGTATGGACTATGATCAGAGATTAAGGGCTTTACTCTTTGGAGAGGAGGATGAGAGGAGACATGATAGAGGTATACAAGATATTAAGAAGAATAGATAAAATGGACAGCCAGTGCCTCTTCCCCACGGCACCACTGCTCAGTACAAGAGGACATGGCTTTAAGGTGAGGGATGGGAAGTTCAAGGGGGATATTAGAGGAAGGTTTTTCACTTAGAGAGTGGTTGGTGCATGGGAGATACACATGAAATTTAAGAGACTACTGGACAGGTATATGGAGGAATTTAAGGTGGGGAGGTTATATGGGAGGCAGAGTTTGAGGGTTGGCACAACATTATGGGCCAAAGGGCCTGTATGGTGCTGTACTATTCTATGTTCTATTAACCTAATCTCAGTGCTTGGTTAAATGTTGGAGGCTACTGACAAAATTAAGTCAAAGTCGGCATGGCTTCTGTGAAGGGAAATCTTGCCTGACAAATCTGTTAGGGTTCTTTGAGGAAGTAACGAGCAGGGTGGATAAAGGAGAGGCAGTAGATGTCATTTACTTGGATTTTCAGAAGGCATTTGATAAGGTGCCACACATGAGGCTGTTTAACAAGATAAAATCTTATGGTGTTACAGGAAAGATACTGGCGTGGATAGAGGAATGGCTGACAGGCAGGAGGCAGCGAATGGGAATAAAAGAGACCTTTTCTGGTTGACTGCCAGTGACTAGCCCTCCTTATCCGTGGTTTGCACATGCACGGATTCAACCAACCGCGGGTTGGGAAAACCCGGAAGTTCTCTCTCCAGCTCTCGTTTGAGCATGTACAGACGATTTTTTTCTTGTCATTATTCCCTAAGCAATACAGTATAACAACTATTTACATAGAATTTACATTGTATTGGGTATTATAAGTAATCTAGAGATTATTTAGAAGTTCAGGTAGTCCCCAGGTTATGAATGAGTTCTGTTCCTGAGTCTGTCTTTAAGTCGGATTTGAAGTCAGAACAGGTACATCCGGTATTATTTAACGTCAATTAGTAAAACGCTTTTCTTTGTGTGTGTGTGTATTTTACCTTTCTATGCATATGAAACTTAAGAAACATATGTATTTCAATAATTTCATATTTCATACATATTTTCAATAATTCACCACTGCGTTGCTCAGTAATAATTGTAGCTTTCATTGGGGCAGGGCCTTTCACATGCTCCATTAAAATTGTTCCAATCATTGACCGACTGTAGCCTAACGTTTTTCCAATGACCGATGGCGTTTCACCTCTTTCTGGTCGCTTTATTACTTCCACCTTATTTTCAATTGTGATCGTGATTACTTTCGTGAACAGAAACATTGCGGATTCAGAGCTGTGCCAGGTCCACCGCACTGAGACTGGTTAAATAAAGTCCGGGGTTCCGCTGGGTCCTAAAGACCACCACACTGAGCAAAGTTAAATAAGGGACTTGAGCTTTCGCGATTTTTGTTATCCGCAAGGGTCCTGGAACCAATCCCCCCGCGGAAAAGGACGGCCAACTATAGTCAGTCTGATGGCCTGGTGGAAGAAGCTGTCCCGGAGCCTGTTGGTCCTGGCTTTAATGCTGCGGTACTGTTTCCTGGATGGTAGCAGCTGAAACAGTTTGTGGTTGGGGTGACTCGGGCTCCCAATGGTCCTTCGGGCCCTTTTTACGGACCTGTCTCTGTAAATGTCCTGAATAGTAGGAAGTTTGCTCTGGACTGTCTGCACCACTCTCTGCAGAGTCCTGCGATTGAGGGAAGTACAGTTCCCATACCAGGCAGTGATGCAGCCAGTCAGGATGCTTTTCGTCATGTCCCCATAGAAAGGATTTGTGGACTCATGCCAGGCTTCTTCAGCTGTCTGAGGTGAAAGAGGTGCTGTTGTGTTTTTCTCAGCACACAGCCGGTATGTACAGACCACGTTAGATCCTCAGTGATGTGGATGCCAAGGAACTTAAAGCTACTACCCTTGTCAACCCCAGATCCATTGATGTTTATAGGGGTTAGACTGTCTCCATTCCTCCAATAGCCCACAACCAGCTCCTTGTTTTTGCAACATTGATGGAGAGGTTGTTTTCTTGACACCACTTGTGTCAGGTTGGTGACATTATTAGGCTGTAGGCTTCCTCATTATTATTTAAGATTAGGTCAATCAGTGTAGTGTTGTCAGCAAACTTAATTAGCAGATTGGAGCTGTTGGTGGCGACCCAACCAAGGGTATGCAGAGTGTAAAGGAGGAGGTTTAGGACACAGTCTTGAGGAGCAGAGGTGAGGGAGCCCATTCTTACCACCTGCCAGTGCTCTGACAGGAAGTCCAGGATCCAGCTATACAAGGCAGGGTCAAGGCCGAGATCTCTGAGCTTTCTTGTCGAGTCTGGATGGAATTATGGTATTGAATGCTGAACTGCAGTCCAAGAACAGCATTCTCACATTAGCATCCTCCTTCTCCAGATGTGTAAGGATGGTATGTAGAGCTGCGGCTATTGCGTCATCTATCGATCAGTTGTGTCAGTAGGTGAGTTGTAGGGGGCCCAGTTTGGGTGGTAGCAAGCTGCAGATGTGGTCCTTGACCATCTCTCAAAACATTTGCTTATTATTGAGGTGAGTGCGACAGGACACCAGTCATTCAGACATGTTGCCTTGGTCTTTTTTAGGTACGGGGACAACGGTGGATGTTTTGAAGCAGGAAGGCACACTACACTGGGAGAGGAAAAGATTAAAAATGTCTGTAAGCACACCTGCCAGTTGTGCCAAGTACACTCTGAGTACCTGCTCTGGGATACTGTCCGGTCCTGCAGCCTTGCTGCTGTCCACTCGATGGAAACACCTGCGTCAGAGGTGACCAGGGTGCAGGTTGCCTCGGCGGCTCCCCTCAGGAATTCAGTGTTGGCGACATTGAACCGAAAGTTAAAAATATTTCGCTCATCTCGGAGAGGGGCAGTGATGTTGGCAGCACCACTGTGTTTAGCTTTGAAGTCTGCGAGGGTGTGCAGACCTTGCCATGAGCTGCGTGTGTTGGTGGAGAGTTGTGTCTGGATCTTTTCCCTGTATTGTCATTTTGCTGCCTTGATGACTAGATCAAAGCTGCATTTCTTGAGCTCTGGCAATGTAAGCTCTGTGACGAGTGATAAGTGTTGTTCATACAGAACTGTTGATCCAGGGATAGACCCTGACCGATTTCTGGGGGATAATGTCCTCGATGCACTTCCAGATGAAGCTCATGACCCCCATTTGTGAACTCTGAGACATCCTTGTTGCAAAAGACATTCTAGTTGCCGTCTTCAAAGCAGCCCTGTAGCATGCAGACCGATTGGTTGGGCCAACAGTAGACGGTTTTAACTGTGGCCGCCTGTTGTTTCAGCTGTTGTCTTTACATCGGCAGAAGCAAGATGGCAGAGTGATCCGACTTTCCAAAATTGGATGGAGGAGCACTTTATAAGCGTTGCAGAATAGCAGTGGTCGAGTATGCTATCTCCCCGTATGCTCATCTAGATGTGTTGACAAAACTTCAGAGAGACTTTATACAGTGACGCTCTATTAAAAATCTTTTTAGCCAGAGAGCGGTAAATCTGTGGAATGCTCTGCCATAGATTGCATTGGATCCAAGTCTGTGGGTATATTTAAGGTGGAAGTTGATAGTTTCCTGATTGGTCAGGGCATCAAAGGATATGCTGAGAAGGCGGGTATATGGGGTTGAATGGTTCTGGGATCAACCATGATGGAATGGTGGATCAGACATGATGAACGGCCTAATTCTGCTCCTATCTGTTTGGATTCCAATGTCACTGAATGTGATCTCAGCCATCTGTTGCACATATACCAGCTGTGAAGACATAACTAGCATCAATTTAATGTTGTATAGCAAGTGTGAGAATCAAGTAACTGTAAATTTCATATTGTGAGATCCTCCTTGCACTCCATTACGAAGTGTTGCAACTGCTTTTGAATGTTAAAACATTTTAGTGAGAATTTGCCTATCTGTGTAGTATACTTAACAGATATTTTGTGATGTAAATTAGTCCAAATGAATTCTAATTTTCTAAAGAATTAAAGATTATTAGATTAATTTCTACATTCGATCCTGTCATTATTCTGAATATACAGTAGATTCTGACACAAAGTTCTGTTCAATTGATTCTGCACTTACTCTTAAAATTTCAACCTATTTCCATGTACTTTTTCAAAATGCAGAGAATTGTATCTTGCAAAGGTATGAAATGGAGTATCGGTTGCATCAGGAATTATTCATAACTCTGCTTTTTTTTTCAACTGTGTAATTTACTCAGATCACAATATTTTCAAGATGAGTGATTTATAAAAAGTTGAATAATTTCTTCCTTCTATGCTTATTTCAATTGTATGAAGTCAGTTGCAAACTACTTTAGGTTCAAAATGATTAATCAAAAATGTTTGTAACATGCGGGTGAATGTAGTAAATTTCGTTTTTATATATGACTCAATGGTTTGTTTTCCATGAAGAGCAAATAGCTTTCCATAACACATTATATTAGGAACACAAGAGCACTGCAACAGGAAACATAGAGCATGGAATGTAAAACTTTTATAGTACATGAACAGGCCCTCAGAATCTCCATGCATGTGTTGATTATGTTTGACCCTCTATTCCTTGCCTGTGTTGTTTGTGCCTGTATGAATATCTTTTAAATATTAATGTGCTGTCATGAGAAGTGATAGAATGTTCCAGGGACCTACCACTTTCTGTGTAAAACAAAAATAACATATACTAAATTGCTTTGCACATCTTTAAAACCTCCCACTCTCACCTCAAAGCTATGCCCTCTAGTATCTGATATTTCCATCCAGGTAAAAAGACTATATCAACCCGATCTTTGGCTTTTATCATTTCATTTCTGTCAGGTCTTCTCTCAGCCTCCAGTGCTGCAGATAAAATATCCAACTTTGTCCATTTCTTTTTATAGCTGATACTCTCCATTCTAGACAACTGCCCCCCCCCCCCCCCCCCCCAGTGAGCCTTTTCTGCAAGCTCACCAAATCTTCCACATCCATGCTGTCGAAACCAGAACAGTGGAGCTTTCTGCAACATGGCTTGCCAACTTTTATACACAATGGCCCAACCAATGAAGACAAATGTGCTGTACATCACCTTTGCCATTCTATTTATTAGCATTGCCTCTTTCAGGGAACTATGGACTTGCACTCCAAGAATCTGCTGACTATCAATGCTCTTAAGGATCTTGCCATTTATTTTATATTTTCTTTTTGCATTTCACCTCTCACTTGTCAACATTAGATTTCCTCTGCCATTTCTTTGCCCAAGTTTCCAACTGACCTGAACCTCGCTATCCACAATTCCACCAGTTTTTGTTTAGTCTGCAAACATACTAATCATGCCATCTACATAAATTACGATCAACAGTGGTACCTGCCCTTGTTCCTTGTGGAAACAGTGCTGGTACCCCGGTCAGAAAAACAGCCCTCCACCACAATCCCCGTGTTTTATGATGAAGCCAATTTTGCACCCAACTTATCAGCTCACCGTGGATCCAATTTGACTTAATTTTCTGGATCAGCCTACCAGGATGGACCTGTTCGAATGCTTTACTAAAGTCTATGCTTCCAATATCCATTGCCCTACACTCATTGATTACCTAATTTGAAAAAACCTCAAATTTGTAAGGCAGGTTCTCTGCTGCACAAAGCCTTGCTGATGATCTCTGAATAATTACATGCTTTATCAAATTTGAATAAATCCTGATCCCTGGCATCTTCAGGAATTTCCCTACTACCAATGTAAAGCTCACAGAATTATAATTTCCTGATTTGTCTCTGTTGTCCTTTTTAAACAAAGGAACAACTGCTTTGGATCATTTGGATTATCTGTACACAGTCAGTATGTAACATGACATGGTAGTGCAAAGAATAAAGTAAATGTACTTCAGTGGCATTAAAGTTGTGATTATGGACACTTGCAAATGTCATATTGCAATAAGATGGAAGAGTTGTATCAGAAAAGGATAATTTGGGAGAGTAGCTTTTCCAAATGCAAATAAATCCTATCCCTTCGAATCCTCTCCAGTAGCTTTCCTACTGGGTCCATGGGCCTATAATTTGCAGGATTATCCCTATTCTCCTGAAGTAAAGGAACAGCATCCTCAACTCTCCAGTCCTTTAGAGCCTAGTCTCTTTTAACACCCAATCATTTCCTCTCTTGACTCTTGATTATTTTGGATCGATTCCCTCAGACCCTGGGGTCGTAACTACCTTAATTTTCTCTTGGAGACCTTCAAAATCACCATCTCCTTGATATCACCATCTTAGAATGTTATCAAACCTCACACTGATCTCTTTATCCACCATAATCTTTTCCTTATTGAATACTGATAGCATGTTCTCATCTAGAACCTTGTACAGTTTCTGTGGCTTGCAATATAAATCCCCCTCATTGTCCCTTGAGAAGCACTACCCATTCTCTAGCTACAATCTTGTTTTTAACCTATGTATAAAATGCCTTTGTATTCTAATTAATCTGCTCCCTGAGAGCATTGAGTTCTGATATTCATTGATGTGGATTTTACCATTCATTGGTATTTAAATCTATCTTTCCATTTCATAGGTACAAGGAAGGAGGTGAAGCTTTGCTTGTTTTACTTCCAAATGAAGAAAAGGCCATGGTGAAACAGCTGGAAGAGAAGAAAGTCCCTATCAACAAAATAAAGTAATACTTTTACCTCCTCGAATTTTAATGCAGTTAGTGCATTACACTGGCTAAGAAAATTACAAATATTGCAGCTAAGTGTTTTGAAAATTACTGGACTTGTTGAAGTGGTCTTAAGTGAAGCTTAAAGCAATGCACTTAACCTTTTTGAAATCAATCTTTCTGATCCGCACAGAGAAAATGCACAATTTTTATTTTTGATTTTCTGTTTGTACATGATGTAGAAGAGGGATGTATTGATGGTAACATAAATAGATTTCTGCTGTTTCTGATGTAACCCAGCAACATATGGTTTGTTTTACTTTGGACATTATTCTACAGGTTACTTGCAGTAAACAGAGAAAAGTAATCTTGCCATACATGAATATTCATCAGCTGGGGTGTATTTAAGGTTTCAGATACATATAAACTTTGGAATAAAAAGTTGGCAAATATGACATTAATTATTGATGGATAAGTCATTAGAATATTCTTGAATATACGGATGTAATTTCCAGTAGATTGTGCAGCAAACAAAAATTACTTTGCATAAATTATATGGTCTTACAATATTTAAGTGAAAGTTATACCTTTTTACAGGAATGATTTTACTTCTGTTACTTTGCAGCTGCCAAGCTCTGTAACATCGTTCAGCCTTTGAAAGCTGTTTATTAATTACAGCTTAGTGCTCAACACAATCATACCCTCAATTCTAATCAACAAACCCAGAACCTGGGCCTCTGAACCTCCCTCTGCACCTAAATTCTTGACTTTCTCTCTGAGAGGCCGCAGTCTGTACAGGTCGGAAATAACATCTTGCTGACAGTCAACACTGACACACCTCAAGGATGTGTAGTTAACCCACTGTGTCACTTTTTCTACACTCACGACTGTGGCTAGGCACAGCTCAATTGGCATATATAAATTTGCTGAACATGCAACTATTGTTCACAGAATGTCTGATGGTAACGAGGAGGCATACAGGAGTTAGATAGAATCTGAATCAGGTTTAATATCACTGGCATATGTCGTGAAATTTGTTTTGCAGTAGCAGTACATTACAAGACATAATAACAGTTTTAAATTTCAGTAAGTATATGTAAAGAAGAAAATTAAATGAAGTAAATAGTGCAGAAAGAGAGGGGGAAGATAGTGAGACAGTGTTTATGGGTTCATAGAAATTCTCTAATTTCTTCCTTTCCTTTCCAGTCCTGAAGAAGGGTATTGGCCTGGAACATTGACTGTTTACTCTCTTCCATAGATGTTGCCTGGCCTGCTGAGTTCCCCCAGCATTTTGTGTGTGTTGCTGGCAGACTTTGCAACCTTTTGCTGCTTATTCTGATCCTGTTCAGTGGCCTGTCATACCAGACAGTGATGTAACCAGAATGCTCTCCATGGTACTACTGTGTAAATTTGCGAGTCCCTTTGGTAACATACCAATTTTCCTCAGACTCCAAATGACATATAGCCATTGTTGTGCCTTCTCTATGCTTGCATCAATATGTTGGACCCAGGTTAGATCTTCAGAGATGTTGACACCCAGGAACTTGAAACTGCTCACCTCTTCCACTTCTGAGATTGGTGTGTGATCCCCTAAATTCACCCCACCTGATGAATATTTGTTTACCGAAAGATTGTTTTTCTCTGTTTACTGCAAGTATCCAGTACAATAATACCCAAGGTAAAACAAATGAAAGAAAAAAGGCAATAAATATTGAGAACAGGAGATGAAGAGTTATCTCCAGTGTGTCAAGGGCTTGCTAATTGCAACAGTGAGAAGGAAGCATGACCTGGGTGGTGGAGGCCCTCATGAAGGATGCTGCTTTCCTGCAACATGTAGATTTGCTCAAAGGAAGGGAACTCTTTGCCCATGATGCACTGAATCTCTAAATAAAAACAAATATGAATGGTGGTGTTCATGGATTGTTCACAAATCTGATGGCGAAGGGAAAGAAGCTGTCCTTAAAATGTCGATCTTCATCCCATCATGTAGTGATGTGAATAAGGCCTTTTTGGATGGTGAAGATTCTTAATGATGGATGCTGCATTCTTGAGGCACTCCTCTTGATGAAGTCCTCGATGGCAGCACGGGTTGTGCCTGTGGTGGAACTGGCTGAGTCTATGACACTCTGTAGCCTCCTGTATGTTGGAGTCTCCGTAGTGGGCTGCAAGACAACTGGTCAGAATGCTCTCCACCATAGATCTGTAGCAATTTGCAAGGGGCATTGACACCTAAATCTCTTCAAATTCCTAATGAAGTGGGGCTGCTGGCTTCCCTTCTTCATGGTTGAATCGAAGTGTTGGGCCCAGGATAGATTACCTGAGGCATTGATGCCCAGGAACTTGAAGCTGTTCACCCTTTCCACTGCTGACCCCTCAATGGGGACTGGTGTGTGGTTTCCTCACTTGCCTTTCCTAAGTTCACAATCAATTCCTTGGTCTTGCTGAGGTTTGATTGCGAGGTGGTTGTTCCAGTACCATTCAATCAGCCAATCTGTTTCACTTCTATATACCTCATTGACATCTACGAGCAACAGTGATCTCAGCACTGGTATTTGAGCTGTGCCTGATAAGCTTGGCGAGAGCAGAGCAGTAGGCTAAGCATGCATGCTTGATGTGTGCCTGGGCTGATTGTCAACAAAGTTATTTTGAAAACTGGTGACATGCTTAAACTGTCCTTGAGTAGAATGAGCGCTTACAGGCTGGAATTTTATTTTCCATCTCACTCGATGAGTACAGCACAGAGGCATCTCAATTGCTGAAGTCATTGGGCAAGATGGATAAAATAGATATGTGCAGAGTTTACTTCAGCTCTTTCCCTTTTTGAAGTCAATAATTTGCACTGTAAGTCTATCTTCGACCATTCATGTTTCCATTCTATTTAAGTACATCATAGTAAAATGTTGAATCAGATGTTGCTGCATTCACTTTCCAGAGGGGGTCACTGGATTGCCACTAATATTATCAATTACTGCAGTTATTATACACAGCAGTTTTGCCTGATGATTCATCCTTACTTGAAACATTAGGTATGAATCTCAGCTGTTTTGCTACAGGTTGGGGATTGTACTTTGTCCTGCTGCTCTATTTAGCAGAATATCATGGCACAGAATGGATTTACCTCCTTTGAAAGTGAAATTGATTTTTACACTTTTTTTTCAACCTTGGCAGCAAACTTGATTTCTCCTTTTAGTTCAAATTAATAGTGTGAGAATCGTACTTCACTGCTATATCTGTTGAAGAAGTTAAAGTACATTATTCTTATTTGCTACTTATGTTTTGGGAATGCTATGGAGTTATTCATTCCTTTCCTTGTGGCTTTGTTTAATTGATGATAGTTCCTTATATCAGCAGAGCCTTTGGTCTTCTGGCACTGGCTTAAATGTGGACTGCAACAAATGAGTCCCACGTCTCATTTCCCCTTTACCCTTCCTCCACTTCCCCAGCTGAATCAGACTTACTTTTCAGTCCTAAGATAACATCCTTAACAGACACCAGGCAGGCAACAGGAGGTGAAGTTGTTTCAATGATGAAAGACGACATTTTGGCAGCAGTGAGGAATGATCTTGGTTTTGAAAGTCAGAAGGTAATACCATTTTATATGGTGGTCAGAGAGAGCAAAGGGGAGAAATCGTTGCTGGAAGGACCCTTGGGTCCATTTGCAGTGGTATTGATTTATGTACAGAGATACAGTTTTAAAAAAAAACACTTCTGTATGCTGTTACATGGTGCATTGAGTAGGACAAGGTGAAACAATAACAATGCAGAATAAAGTGTAACAGCTACAAAGAAAGTTCAGAGCAGGTAGACAGTAAAGTGCAAGATCATAATGAAGTAGATTGTAATGATGAGCCACCTTGAACTGCTGCGGATTTAAGGAGTAAGAGCAGAAAATTAGGAGAAGTACTCATCAGATTGTTTCGGATCTGAGAAGCAAAGTTAATGTTTCAGTACTGGAAACATTATAAAACAAGCATGTTTTATTGCTGAAAGGCAAGAGTTGAAGGAGGAAAGACAATTTCTGTGATATTTCTTCTGTTGACTATTAGGAGAGGGAAATGAAAGCTTGTAAAATTTTGCAGGCGTGGAGGACTTTAATAGAAGAGGATAATTAAGGGCAATGCTGCAAAGAGAAACAAAACGTCCTGGAACTAAGATCTGGAACACAGTTGCTGGGAGTCTTTTTATGATGCTTGTCTTTTCAAAAGTGATGTTATATTCACCTATCACAGTACACAGTACATTAATCCTCTTTTATTGTTTAGCTTCACATTTTTGATTATTATGCTTCATCAGATGAAGGGTCCAGGTCCTGAATGTTAACAGCGTTGATGTCTGGCCTAGGTGTTTTTAGTATTTTCTATTTTTATTCCAGATTTCCAGCATTTACAATTCTTTGAAAATCATTAGTAATCAAATAATGATTTTCATTGCACACACTGCAAGTTTTACTAACTGTGCACATTAAAATCAAACTTGCCAGAAATGGGAAGCAAAAGGGACAGCAGATGCTGGAATGTGGTTCAACAAATGACCTGCTGGAGGAACTCCGGTCATGCAGCATCTTTGGGGTGGAGGGGCAGGAGGGGCGGGGGTGGCGTGGCAGCTCTGAAACACTGACTCTCATTATCAACCTCGCACAGAGGCAGCTCAACCTGCTTGGTTCCTCCGGCAGATTGTTTGTTGCTTGATTTGATATTTTTTAATTGTTATTTTGGTAGCATTGCTTTGTATATTGATATGTTATCAGCATTTAAGAAGTTTAAAAGAAACTATTTTATACAGAATCAATCCTGCAAAACTGACAAATATACAGGCAAAATTGGAAGCTTTTTTAGCTCAAGAACAAGAGCTGAAGGAAAGAGCACAACGAGTGAGTACAATAACTTTTACTGTGATTTCCTTCTTTAAAAAAGTTTTTGCTGGATTTGGTGTAAAAGCATGAGCACTGTGGATGATCACTCTTCCTCCCTTCAGTTGGCAAATCAGGCATTTTGCAGTCACCAGTGCACCCGAGAGGATTATCACACGACTGGATGTTGAAATATTATTTTACTTTGGTTGGAAATTTGATAATTGAGTGCAATGAACACAATGGTGATAATAAATCAAAGCTTGAATCCTGTGGGACACAGCAGAGAGCCGCTGCAGTGAGCTATCAGTATCCTTGTATTAAAAATGTTTCCCGATATAGAACACAGCAGAATCCAAAAATTGCCTTTCAAAGAGGCTTGATTTAGGACCTTTGTATTTGAAATTATTGCTTTTCTTTTTTCTTGTAATTTATTTTTTTAATTGAAGTTAATCAAACAAACATTTCCATAAGATGTATTTCAGACATTTTACATATATATCGTATAATCATATATATCACAAAATCTCCACAAAGTATTTATTTACTTTTCATTGGTAAATTGTTTCATTAATTAGTATTGATAAATTTAAGGAAGTAGAAGTTTTTAGAAGCACTCTAATTTGGATTTTTATAAGATGAAACACCAAGGAGCAGAATTAAGGCATTCAACACATCAAGTCTGCTTCAGCATTCCATCATGGTTGGTATATTATCCTTCTCAACCCTATTCTTCTGCCTTCTCCCTGTAACCTTTGACATTCTGTCCACCTCTGCTTTAAATATACCCAATAACTTGGCCTCCATTGCCATCTGCAGCAATGAACTCCACAGATTTGCTACTCTCTGGCTAAAGAAATTCCTCTTCATCTGTGTTCTTAATGGACTCTATTCTGAGGCTGTGCCCTCTGGTCTTAGACTCTCCTACTATAAGAAACATCCTTTCCACGTCTGCTGTATCTAGGCCTTTCAATATTCAATAGGTTTCGATGGGGCTCCTCCCTCATTCTTTTGAAATCCAGTAAGTACAGACCCAAAGCCATCAAATGCTCCTCATGCACTCACCCTTTTATTACCGGATCATTCTTGTGATCCTCCTCAGGACTTTCTCCAATGCCAGCACATCTTATAACTATATCACCATTACAGCACGGAAACAGGCCATCTCAGCCCTTTGAGTCCGTGCCAAACGCTTACTCTTACCTAGTCCCACCGACCTGCACTCAGCCCATAACCCTCTGTTCCTTTCCTGTCCATATACCTATCCAATTTTTTTTTTAAAAATGATAATATCGAACCTGCCTCTAACACTTCTGCTGGAAGCTCATTCCACACAGCTACCACTCTGAGTAAAGAAGTTCCCCCTCGTGTAACCGTTAAACTTTTGCCCCTTAACTGTCAACTCATGTCCTCTTGTTTGAATCTCCCCTACTCTCAATGGAAAAAGCCTATCCACATCAACTCTATCTATCCCCCCCATAATTTTAAATACCTCTATCAAGACCCCCTCAAACTTCTACGCTCCAAAGAATAAAGACCTAACTTGTTCAACCTTTCTCTGTAACTTGGGTGCTGAAACCCAAGTAACATTCTAGTAAATCTCCTCTTTACTCTCTCTATTTTGTTGACATCTTTCCTATAATTTGGTGACCAGAACTGTAGACAGTACTCCAAATTTGGCCTCACCAATGCCTTGTATGATTTTACAATTGTACAATTCCGATACTCAATGCTCTGATTTATAAAGGCCAGCATACCAAAAGCTTTTTTCACCGCCCTATCCACATGAGATTCCACTTCAGGGAACTATGCACCATTATTCCTAGATCACTCTGTTCTACTGCATTCCTCAATGCCCTCCCATTTACGATGTATGTCCTATTTTGATTAGTCCTACCAAAATGAAGCACCTCACACTTATCAGCATTAAACTCCATCTGCCATCATTCAGCCCACTCTTCTAACTGGCCTAAATCTCTCTGCAAGCTTTGAAAACCTACTTCATTATCCAGAACATCACCTATCCGCATTCTTACTGATCCAATTTACCACCCCATCTTCCAGATTATTAATGTATATAACAAACATCGGACCCAGTACAGATCCCTGAGGCACACCACTAGTCACCGGCCTCCAACATGACAAACAGTTATCCACCACTACTCTCTGGCATCTCCCATCCAGCCACTCTTGAATCCATCTTACTACTTCAATATTAATACCTAATGATTGAACCTTCCTAACTAATCTTCTATATGGAAGCTTGTTAAAGGCCTTACTGAAGTCCATATAGACAACATCCACTGCTTTACCCTCATCAACTTTCCTGGTAACCTCTTTATTTGTCAAACATGACCTTCCACGCACAAATCCATGTTGACTGTTCCTAATCAGACCCTGTCTTTCCAGATAATTATGTATACCATCTCTAAAAATACTTACCATTAATTTACCCACCATTGATGTCAAACTTACAGGCCTATAATTGCTAGGTTTACTCTTAGAACCCTTTTTAAACAATGGAACCGCATGAGCAATATGCCAATCTTCTGGCACCATCCCCATTTCTAATGACATTTGAAATATTTCTGTCAGAGCCCCTGCTATTTCTACACTATCTACCCTCAAGGTCCCAGGGAATATCCTGTCAGGACCTGGAGACTTATCCACTTTTATATTCTTTAAAAGCGCCAGTACTTCCTCTTCTTAATCATCATAGTCTCCATAACTTCCCTACTTGTTTCCCTTACAATTCAATATCCTTCTTCTCAGTGAGTACCGAAGTGAAAAAAATTGTTCAAAATCTCCCCTATCTCTTTCGGCTCCACACATAGCTGTCCACTCTGGTTCTCTAAGGGACCAATTTTATCCCTCACTATTCTTTTGCTGTTAATATAACTGTAGAAACCCTTTTGATTTATTTTCACCTTACTTGTCAAAGAAACTTCATATCTTCTTTTAGCTTTTCTAATTTCTTTCTTAAGATTTTTTTTACATTCTTTATATTCCTCAAGCACCACATTTACTCCATGCTGCCTATATTTATTGTAGCTGTCTCTCTTTTTCCGAACCAAGTTTCCAATATCCCTTGAAAACCGTGGCTCTCTCAAACTTTTAACCTTTCCTTTCAACCTAACAGGAACATAAAGATTCTGTACCCTCACAATTTCACCTTTAAATGATCTCCATTTTTCTGTTACATCTTTCCCATAAAACAAATTGTCCTAATCCACTCCTTCTAAATCTTGTCTTAGATAGCGGGTTCAAAACTACTGATAATACTACAAGTGCAGTCTGACAAATACCTTTTAAATCTTTAGCATAATATGCTTCCTTTTATCTTTTAGTCCTCTTGAAATGAATGCTAACATTGCATTTACCTTGCTTGCCACTGGCTCAACCTGCAAGTTAATCTTAGTATCCTGCTGAGGGCTCCCAAGTGCCGTTGCACCTCTAATTTCTGAATTTTCTGCCTGCTTAGATGGTCTGCATTTTTATTCCTTCTACCAAAGTGCATGACCATACACTTCCCACCACTATATTCTGTCAGTCACTTCTTCGCCCATTCTCCTAATCTGTTGAGGCTTTCTGCAGACTCCTTGCTTTCTCAACACTACCTGCCCCTCATCTTTTTTTGTTTCATCTGCAAACTTGGCAACAAAGCCCTCAATTCTGTCATCCAAATCTTTGATGTATAATGTGAAAAGAAGTGGTCTACCACAGCCCTCTGTGGAACACCAATAGTCATCAGCAGCCAAACCAGAAAAGGCTCTCTTTATTTCCACTCATTGTCTCCTGCCAATCACCAATTCTCTATCCTTGCTAGATCTTTCCTGTAATACCACACGCAGCCTCATGTGCAGAACCTTGTCAAAGGCCTTCAGAAAATCCAAGTCATGTTCTGATACCTTTCTCTGTTGATCTGCATACCAGTGTTTCATTGAGTTGGGTTTGACGCATGAAATCTTAAATAGATAGTACTGTAACCTTGAAATTGTTTTTAATGTCTGAAATGTATCTGCTTTCCTGCTCTGTTCCAGTGTTTTGTATCCTATGTGCGATCGGTCTACCTGATGAAGAACAAAGATGTTTTTGACGTTTTCACACTATCTTTAAAGGAATATGCTTTGTAAGTAGCATTTTTTATAGGTGATAGTTGTGGGGTTTGAGTGAGGGCATGTAGTAGCTCGATCAGGAACAACTTTATCAAGAACAGAAAACATTGCCATGTTCAGTAACAAGTGACCGTATTGTGCAATCTCAGCCCTATTAGAATGTGGACTGCTTGAAATTATGCCTCCTTGCTCTTTAAAAAATAAACATTTCTCTTGTACTTCGATTTTTTAAAAAAAATTTAATTCTCTGCATCTTAGTTGTATTGGGTTATTGTTAGTTAAATTTTTGCTACATTGATTTAGTTTGTTGTAATTTTTAAGTACACATCTGTCATTCCTTAAGTTCCTTTGACATTATCTGTTGTCCAAGAAAATACTGAATTTTTAATTGGCATCCATCATTGTAATGAAGAAATTAAATATTTGATGTTTAGTTTTTTTACTGCAGGGGATTATTTAATGTATTTTAGTTGCTTTTTTTAAAGTTTGTAATCACTTTAAGCTCTGATCAAAAATAAGTTCATGGCAACTTTAGCAGTGTGCAGACCCTAGGACTATTCAGCCGGCTGTCTGCTTTTTATCCCCCTCCAGTATTTTCATAATGGGATTTTTGCTGCCCAACCACTTCTCCCATGATGCCCCCGACTGACTTGAGTACAAGCTATGGGCTTTCGGATTTTTTTTTTGATCTGCTAATGCCTAGTTATTGCCAAAACCATCCTGATTTTAAAAGGACAAGATCCTGAAAAGAACCCAGAAAGTCCACTTTGTATAGAAAACCAGCTGGAATTCTTTTGTCACATGAACAAGGAATGCACAAACTGCCTTGTAATTTTGCTAGAGATTAGTAAGAGTTTGTAGTGCCAGAAATGGACAAATTATTTTGTTTTGGATGGAGTGAATTCTTTCGTGGGGATAGAAATAGACGCGGATTTCCATTTTGCTTCCCTTTCCTTAAATAACCTGATTCTCCATCTAGAGTTGTGAGAGAGTGTGATCATGTTGTGAAAAGTGAATAGTATAAATAGATTTGAAAATGCTTCTGGATAAATATGTGAAGAAGGGAAAGGAGATTTATGATGATAGTAGAACAGGAGGTGACCTAAATGGACCATAACCAACATATGTAGGACCTGAATAACCTACTTGGGTGCTGTCTTATTTTGGAAGATCAAGTTGTTAAATATGTAATATGCCCTCTTATTACAGCTCCTTGGGTCTTGCTGTTCCTCCCCGAATTAGATTTCTTCAGAAAGCACAAAAAGAAAGAGAAATGCTTTCTATGAGCAATATAGCCGAAGATAGTGAACCAGCTGTTGTGAATGATACTGCAGCAGAAAGCTCTCAAGAAGGAGCTGATGACGAATTAGAAGACTTTAAGGTTCTATTTCGGGAACAGACCTCTTCCCAACAAGAGCCCAAGAAGAAGACCAAAGAGAAAATAGCTAGCAAGGACAAGTTATGCTTTCTGGATGATTCCATTGATAAGAACGATCCAAGCACTGAAGAAGAGGAGGATAAACAAGAAGCAGCACTCCAGTTCATTGATGATGATGATGATGTTTTTGATGACCATGATGATTCCAGCCTTCTTGTAGTGAAGCGGAGAAATGTTTTCGGCTTTAAAACAGAAGAAATTGAAGAAACTGAAGAAGAAACAGTAAGTTGGTCTTAATTCATCTCAAGTAGAGGGCTTGGTTTACTAAAAGTGGTTTACATGCAAATACTTCCTCCCTTGCAACCACACTTGTCATATTTCTGCCATCTTAAATACTATGCAAATTTCCAGAGGCTGATTTGCAATTTTTCAATTTCATGAATAGCAACCTATATGAATTAATAGAAAGTGAGTAGAAAAATTTATAATAATGAATTAAGCATTTATGAATATATTAAGTTCATGCAATTACCAAAATATGCAAAAATGTTTTAAAACATTGTACCATATTTCTTCGAAGTAATTGATTCTGAAAATGTCCTAATTTAAACAAAGACACTTTTTCATATGATAACATGTAACTAGTCATTATGTGAGGTATGTTCTCAGTTAACTAGGGCATTGACTATCACTTCAGACTGTATACTTTTTTGAATCAGAATCGGGTTCATTATCACTGATATATATTGTGAAATTTGTTGTTTTGTGGGTACAGTACAGTACAAACAAACAAACTAACTAACTAACGAACGAACGCAAAAAGCGAGCAAAATACTGAGGTAGTGTTCATGGATTGTTCATAAATCTAATGGTGGTGGGGAAGATCTTCCTAAAACGTTGAGTGTGCATCTTTTGATCTCTGTACCACCCGTCTGATGAGAATAAGGGCGTGGCCTGAATGGTGAGGATCCTTCATGATGAATTCTGCTGCCTGAGGCATTTCCTTTTGAAGATGTCCTCAATGGTGGGGAGGCTATTGACCTCAGTGGAGCTGGCTGAGTTTTCAACTCTCTGCAGCTTTTGTGGATGCTGTGCATTGGTTCCTCTGTACCAGACGGTGATGCAGCCACTAAAATGCTCTCCATGGTACACCTGTAGAAATTTGTTCGGGTCTCTTGGTGACATACCACGTCTCTTCAAACTCCTAACGAAATATAGCTGCTACCATGTCTTCTTTGTAATTGCCTCAATATGTTGGGCCAACAATAGATATTCAAAGATGTTGACTTCAGGAGCTTGAAGCTGCTCACCTTTTCAGTGCTGACTCCTCGATGGGAACTGCTTTATGTAAGAACATAAGAAATAGGAGCAGGAGTAGGCCATCTGGCCCATCGAACCTGCACTGCCGTTCATTAAGATCATGGTTGATCTGACCATGGACTCATTTCCACCTACCTGCCTTTTCCCAATAATCTTTCATTCCCCTACTATGCAAAAAATCTATCCAACTTTGTCTTAAATATATTTATTGAGGTAGCCACCACTGCTTCATTCGGCAGAGAATTCCACAGATTCACCACTCCCTGGGAAAAGCAGTTCCTCCGCATCTCCGTCTTAATTCTACTCCCCCGAATCTTGAGGCTAGGTCCCCAATTATGTTTTTCCAATTGCCCCTTCCTGAAGTCCATAATCAGTTCTTTGCTTATTGACATCACTGAACTAGCTGATCGATCTCACTCCTGTACACCTCATTACCAACTGTGATTCTGCCAATGACAGTTGTGCCATTGGCAAATTTATTGATGACGTTTGAGCTGTTCTGAACTTTACAGTCATGAGTGTAGGGAGAGTAGAGCAGTGAGCTAAGCATGCATCCTTGAGGTGTACCTGTGTTGGCAAAGAGGGGATGATGGTGTTGAACACTGTTGTAAACAATAATCAACAGCCCGATGTTGTTGCTGTTGTCCAGTGAGATTGCATCTGTTGTTGTGGTGATAGTCAAACTGCAGTGAGTCCAGGCCTTTGCTCAGGCTGGAGTTCATTCTAGCCACGATGGACCACTCAAAACTTCAATTTTCACCACCTCTTTGTCATATTATTGTCTTTGTGGTGACACAGTGGTGCAGCATGTTAGATTCTGATCAGTTGCGCTTTATTTTGACAATTTGTATATTCTCTCTGTGAGTGAGTCAGTTTCCTTTAGGTTCTCTGTTTTCCTCCACAATTCAAAAACACATAACCTGATTGGCTAAATACATTACTCCTCTGTAGGTTAGTGACAAATTAATCTAAGGGAAGTTATTGAGAAAATGAAAGTGGGAATAATTTGCAGTTTCATGAAATTGAGGAGAGGGAGAATAGAACTGATGGGTTTGCTCTGTTGATCGCCAGTGTAGATCTGTTGAGCCAAATGGTTGCTGTAAGTTACTGCAGTGGATTTTGGCTTGATTCTGGGTCTCGTCCCATTTCCCAGGAGGTTCTGAAAATACTGCAGTTTCTTTTAGATTCTATATTTTAAGGTTCTGGTTTTACTCAGTTTACTAATTGTAGCCAGCGTCCTTCAATGAGATGGGATGGTTTGCGTACATAAGAGAGGTTAAGTCCATTTCATTTGAAAGATGCTTGCATCATTGAATATCTTTCTCAAATGGACATAAAATTCCATGCATTACTTCGAAGGTTGGGGGAATTAAATCATGTGTTCCTCTCTCAATATTAGTTTTATTTCATGTCCGTGCACAAAATGGTTGCAGTATTTTCTTGATTTCATATTTTACAACAAAGAGTAACCTTTCACCAGCAGAGGTTAAGAGACTAGCTGGTGTTGTATTCATGCACGTAGTCAGTCATAATATAATAACTTAAATTCCAGACCATCCAAAATATTAAACATTAAGCTTTTAAGAGAACAATGAGCTTTGTTTTCCTAAAGTAAATAGGTTAACTCAGGCGAAACATAATTCAATAAAATATTTACATAGAATCCAGAGAAGCATTATGCTCTTTTTTTTACATTAAATGTGTGTCTATAAAAAGCATTAGGTTAGATTAAACATTACATGAGACTGCACCAATAATTGATGATTACTGAAGAACTGCAAGTGCTTCTTGGTCCCAGTGGATCCTTTAATGTATTTCAGCATTGAGAAAAAAATACGATAGCATGTCACATTAGTGCAACTTTACAAATTTTAGATCAACACTGCAGTCCAAATAAAATTTGTTTAACTGTAAATTTTTAGTTTTGTAAGGCAGGAAATGTTTTTTTATTATACAAGGAATAGCAAAAGAGTGAATTAAAAAAAATTGTGCTAATGACATCAGTGAATTAAACTTGCTTTTTGTTTTATTAAAGTAGCGCTTTAGTTTGTTTCTGTGCATGGCCCAGTGTTTTTTCTCTGCACTTTGGCAGCTTTTTCACATTTGATGCCAGTTTTTACACTGTGTTCAGCAATTTTTTTTCAGTAACATGATGAGCTCCAATCCAGCTACACTGAGCATATCAATGTTGCATTCTTCTTTCATTAATATTTGCAAGCAATTTCACACACAAAAATGGGTTAACTGGATATCACTCTATAGATTCCTACCTTGTTTTATCTATTTGTTGTCTATTTTTTTTATCAACATTTGGTGATCTACAGATTAGGTTTTAGAACATGCTTTGTTCAGTTTTTTTTGTCACCACCTTTAAAAGGACTACTTATTTTTCAGTCCCTCAAAAGCCAACTCCAACCTGTCAGGGTTACTATTGGTCATTGCACCCGGAAAACAATAGCACATTTTCATCAAGCTATCGAGTTAGTACTGGAAACTCTTTCGTTACCCATTGTTCTTCCAAAAACAAAATCGGTTGCAATAATGTTCCCTATAATGCTGCAGTTGAGAGCAAAGGGGAAACAAGTAGTTAAATGTAAAGTTGAATGTAAAACTACTACTGAAATCCCAAAATGGACCCTGATTTTATAAAAGCAAAATTATGCAGATTCTGCAAATCTGAAATTAAAAAAAAATATAGCATATTCAGTAGTTCAGACAGTATCTAGTGAGTTAATGTTCCAGATTGATGAAATTAACTCTATTAAATGTTAGCACCTTATTCCAGGATACTGTACTTTTCCTAGCTTTGTCTACTGAAGGAAATATTCTGTCTGTATCCATCATTTATATTTTAGGAAGGTCTTCTAAACTCTAAAGGTTAAACATGGTAAATATTCTTGCATAAGATAACCATTCCATATTTCTCTGAAATCTCCAAGGTAAGTATATTCTTTCTAAAATAAATGCTACAACTTTACTCCCTTTTTTCCTATTTCTGTACACCTCTTCACTTGTAGACTAACACTTCATTTGTAGAGCAGAGTCGATAGGCCAAAGGAGCACAATTAACTCATATGTCTTGTGTGCATATTTGTCTGCCCACTTATTACATTTTTGTTTTGTATATGTTAATATTACTGCCTTGCACAATTCAATTTGAATTCTTTTTTTCTGTTCTTCTGGCTAAAGTAGAAAGCTCAATTTCCTCATCTTACATCTGCCATAGCTTTCCCAGTAACAGAACCTTTTTTTTTAGTCGTCTTACAGTTTTTCTGTTGTCATCACAAATGTATTTCTCACCCCCTATATTTACTACAGTGTAATATCTTTGGTCACCTTGACCAAATTATTAAGATAACTTGTAAATAGCAGAAGCCATAGCTGATCTCAATGGTACCCCACTTTGACAGACTACTAAGTGTGTGGCACTTGGTTACAAACAGCTCCAGCATTTTCTCAATTGCAGTGGTTAACGAGCTTGTACATTTTTCTTTTGTTCTTTTTTAAACTATGGTGTGACATATGCAGCTTTATCTGCTGGGAACTCTCCAGTGCATAGTGTAACTCTTGAAGGTTGCAATTAGTGCATCCATGATCTCTGCATCCTCTTTCTTTTTTACCCTTGTATGTAGCTTAAATACTCCTTTCAGTGAGAATGATTACTTTTCTCACTCTTTTCCCTGCTGCATTTCAATTATTTCGGCACAACATCTCAATCTCTCTTGTGGAAAGGAAAAACAAATTAATTAATGTCTGTTATTTACTCAATTTCCGTAATTAATTTCCTTGTCTCTGTCTTTAAAAGAGCAATGTTGATTTCTCCATCTTTTGGTAATTCTCTTTCTGCCTTTTATCATTTTGACTGTATAATTTGTACTCTTTGGCTTGTACCATAGCCTTGCTATTTGCAAGCCATTATACAGACAAAGAAGCATTACATGTGGTTCTTTTTACTACTGTATTTGCTCATTTGGTCTTTCTTTAATCAGAGCTAGTTCCTTTGATCTATCCATCCCTACTACCACTGAAAACTAACTTGTGTTTTTCTCTCTTTCTCAGGTCTAATGAAGAGTCTTGCACCTGAAATGATAGCTCTGTTTCTCTTTCTATAGATGCTGCTGAATGGCTGAGCTTTTCCAGAATTTTGCCTTTTTTATTTTATTTGCAGTTTGTTTTGTTTTGGTTTTTATTAATATCGTATTCTCTATTATAATTTCTAATCCTTTGTCATTGGTTCTTTTGTTCACTTGTAGATCTACTGTATACTTTAAGTTTTGAGATGTTGGTTTTGGAGCTGCATTTGCTCCTCTCAAGCAGTATGCATTCTTCTGTTTTTATGCTTGCTCTTCCCCAGCTGAAAGGGCTGATTAGTTTTATCTCCTTACATATTATCAAATCAAAAGTAGGCTATTTCCTGGAATCCTGGAACAATGAGCCACCAGTCCTGCCCTTCCTGCAACAATGGCTTACTAACAGCTACAATGTCATAAAACATAGCTCTCCAATCCATCCTGTCAGTGCACTTGACATTTTCCCTGACTGGTAATGCCACTTCTTCCCCTTTAATCCCTCCTACTCTCTCACGTTTAAAACAATGGAATCCTGGAACATTGAGCTGCCAGTCCTTGCCCTTCTTGCAGCCAATGCTTATTAATGCCTTCAGTGCTGTAATTCCAAATGCCAGTCTATGCTTTCTTACAATACTCATAGGGTTAAGTACAATTTACCTGTTGCAACTTTATAAAACTCTAGTTACGCCACATCGGGAGTGTTGTGTACAGTTCTGCTTGCCCCACAATAGGAAGGATGTTGAGGCTTTGGAGAGAGTGCAGAGGACGTTTACCAGAATGCTGCCTAGCTTAGAGGGCATGTGAATGTGTTCCCTGTGAACTCATTATCACGAGATTTGACTGTTGATATCATGTTTGCAGTCACTCATGATAGCTATTTCTTGGGTAATTCTTTTCGCTGAACAAATTGGCTGCTATTAAGTTGCCTATCAACTATCCCACCAATCATTTTATTTCTTATGCTTCACCTAATCTGATTCTATTTAGGAACCTTTTGAGAAAAGATTATTTACCTCTATTGTTCTAATGTCATTCCTTTTATCATATTTACTGTACTTAATTTTACATGTTGCCCATTCTTTTGGTGTCAAGTAGAATAGTCAAGTTCCAAGTTAAATCATTTTGTGATCATATCTCTGGTATAGTTATTAGACTATACCCATTTATCTGTATTTGCGCGACCATCAATTCAGCTACCCTTCTGTGAATGCTTTGTGCATTACGGTAGGGAAGCTGCAGTCTTTGACATCCAGGATCCTATTTGCATACACTCTTACTTTAATTTTCTGACACTGACCATGTCTGACTACTACCTCTTCTTCCTTGTCGTTTTATGCTCTCTCCTCCTCTCATTCATCCCCACTCTTCCATTTGCCATGATCCAGTCAACTCACTGAGTTTCCCATTTTCTCCTGTAGCTTACACCCTCTGTACCCACAATCCCACCGAGTTTAGCAATGTCTGAAAGCTTGGAAATATACCATTTAGTCTTTTCAGGTAAATTGTTGATCTAGATCAAGAAAAGTTGGACCCCAAGTGCAAACCCCTACAGTTATTAGATACCTTCCATTAATTACATTTTCTCAACCTGAGAACGATCTGGTTATTCTCATCCTTTGCTTTCTGTCTAATACAGAAAGTTTGGGCACCCCTGGTCAAAATTTCTGTTACTGTGAATAGTTAAAGTGAGTAGAAGATGAACTGATCTCCAAAAGTCATAAAGTTAAAGATGAAGCATTCTTTTCAACATTTTAAGCAGGATTAGTGTATTATTTTTGTTTTGTACAATTTTAGAGTGGAATAAAAGGAGCACCATGCGAAAGTTCGGGTGCCCCAAGAGATTTGAGCTCTCACATAACTTTTACCAAGGTTTTAGACCTTGTTAGGGCTATGGCTTGTTCACAATCATCGTTAGGAAAGGCCAGGCAATGCAAATTTCAAAGCTTTATAAATACCCTGACTCCTGAAATCTTGTCCCAACAATCAGCAGCTATGGTCTCCTCTAAGCAGCTACCTAGCACTCTGAAAATTAAAATAAATGATGCCCACAAAGCAGGAGAAGGCTATAAGAAGATAGCAAAGTTTTTTCAAGTAGCTGTTTCCTCAGTTCATAATGTAATGAAGAAATGGCAGTTAACAGGAACAGTGGAGGTCAAGTTGAGGTCTGGAAGACCAAGAAAACTTTCTGAGAGAGCTGCTCATAGGATTGCTAGAAAGGTAAATCAAAACCCCTGTTTGACTGCTAAAGAGCTTCAGGAAGATTTAGCAGACTGTGGAGTGGTGGTGCACTGTTCTACTGTGCAGCGACACCTGCACAAATATGACCTTCATGCAAGAGACATCAGAAGAAAACCTTTCCTGCGTTCTCACCACAAAATTCAGAGTCAGAATTTTGCAAAGGAACACCTAAACAAGCCTGATGCATTTTCGTTTTGGAACCAAGTCCTGTGGACTGATGAAGTTAAAATAGAACTTCTTGGTTGCAATGAGCAAAGCTATGTTTGGAGTAAAAAGGGTGCAGAATTTCATGAAAAGAACACCTCTCCAACTGTTAAGCATGAGTGTGGATCGATCATGCTTTGAGCTTGTGTTGCAGCCAGTGGCACAAGGACCATTTCACTGGTAGAATGAATTCAATTAAATACCAGCAAATTCTGGAAGCAAACTTCACACTGTCTGTTTTTTTTTTAAAAAAAAGCTGAAGATGAAAAGAGGATAGCTTCTACAACAGGATAATGATCCTGAACACACCTCAAAATCCACAATGGACTACAAGCTGAAGATTTTGCCATGGCCTTCACAGTCCCCCGGCCTAAACATCATCGAAAATCTGTGGATAGACCTCAAAAGAGCAGTGCATGTAAGACGGCCCAAGTATCTCACAGAACTAGAAGCCTTTTGCAAGGAAGGATGGGTGAAAATCCCCTAAACAAGAATTGAAAGACTCTTAGCTGGCTACAGAAAGCGTTTGCAAGCTGTGATACTTGCCAAAGGGGGTATTACTAAGTACTGACAATGCAGGGTGCCCAAACTTGCTTTGGGCCCTTTTCCTTTTTTGTTATTTTGAAACTAAAAGATGGAAATAAAAGAGTAATCTTGCTTAAAGTATTAAAGAAATGTGTCATCTTTAACTTTATGCCTTTTGGAAATCAGGTCATCGTTTACTCGCTTAGCTATTCACAGTAGCAGAAGTTTTGACTAGGGTGCCCAAACTTTTGTATGCCACTGTATCTAATTTTCTGTCTCAATTTCTATGTGCTTTAACCGTGTTGAACAGGCTCATGTATAGGGTCTTACCAAAAGCCAAATACACTAGATGCCCCTTACTGATTCTACTACTTATATCATCAAAGAACTCGAACAAAACAAATGTGTTTTTTCCCTCTCCCTTTTTAAAAACGTGCTGACTCTGCTGAATCCATTTATTTTTTAAAGGTTATTTTGCAGTTACTTCCTTCATTATAGATTCCAGCATTTTACTTAACTCCAGTGTCAGGTTGGAGTTTGCATTTCCCTGTTTTCTCTTTCCCTACTTTCTGAAGTAAATGAAGTCATACTTTATACTTTCTGATCATTTCTATGGAGCCCTGGAAGATGATAACCAGAGTATCCCCATCTCTAAAGTCCTCTTTCAAAGCCCTTGTATATGAATCATCAGGTGCTTGGACTCCAATTTTAAAGTGCACCATCTCTAATGACACAGGATATTTGTCAGAATCTGGATATGCTGGAGGAACTCGGCTGGTCAGACAGCATCTTTGAAGGGAAGGTCAGTCCCTTCCTTTCCAGTCCTGCTGCGTCTCAGTCTGAAATGTCAGTTGTTTACTTCCATCCAAAGATGCTGACTGACCTGTTGAGATTGTACAGCATTTTGTATGCTTAACACTATCTTGTTAAATACAGGGTCTCCCTGGGTTACAATAGACTTGTAGAAATCTATGCAAATTCTCCATAAATTTTTAAAGAATTTTTTAAGATAGTAATAATGAATATAGTGAAATATTTTATTGTTAATAGCTGGATATAGAACATGCTCCTTTAAGTTAATTATGTTTAGTGTTAGGGTGAACATAGAAGATAATTGATGCAATGAAACAATTGAAGCAGTATATCTAGTGCATTAAGATATGGGTAGCTGTAGAAAATGGACATTTTTGACATGAAAAAGATGTGTTTAAGGTAATTTCTCAGGAATAGAAACCTTGTGCATCCTGGGGATTGCTTGTCCTACTTTATGACTTGTTATTTCCTCATTCCCTTGTTCTCATTTTACCCTTGATGCTCTAAAATGTCCAGCAGATATTCTGTAGAGCTAGATAATAAGCCAACATTTACTCCCACTAATACATTTTCTTCTGGCATGCCTATAAAAGTTCTTACAGCAAGTTTTTGGGTTTTTTGCCATTGTGTCTTGTCTTTATCAGTTTCTCGCTTTTCTTCTGCTGTGCTCCAAAATGGCTCCAAGTTCTCAGACCTGCAGCTGTTTCTGATGACCAAACAAGTGTCTTTTTTTGATTTAACTCAACCTCTAATTTCTCTGGCTACCCATGGATGAATCACTTTTCATTCTGGGCTTTTGTGCCTTAAAGGAATGTAGGAATTTCTGCATTTCCTTAAAAGCTAACTGTTGCCAGTGCACTGTCATGCCTTTCAATATATGCCTCTCATCAACTACAGTCTCCTGTTCTTTGATAGCTTCATAGTTTCTTTTGTTTGCATCTAAAATCCTTCTTTTGGTTTGAGCTATATCTCTTTGGAACCCAAAGTAAAATTTGATTATATTATACTTTATCCCTCACAGTAATTCTTGACAACAGTCATTTACTGTCATTGCACCAAACAAGATCCATCATAATCTTTTCCTAGTTGGTTCCTTCTTGATATATTGATCTAGAAAAGTGTTGGATAAATGCCATTGTCCATATCATAACACAGTTCTCCAGCCCATATATACTGTAAGCTAGTCTCCTGCAATTATTGTTGACCCTGTAATTGGCACCATTAATTTCTGATGTCTGTATTGCTGTACTGTTGAATCAGGTTTGCGGGAAGGTGAGTGAGACAGAAAACACTGACTATGAATAACTATATTAATCATTTGTTTAAAAACGGTAAAAATTTGACCAAACATTTATGTTCCCCAAGTTACAGAATGTATGAAGTTGAATATTCAACAAACATGCTTAGTTAAAAGTGCGTGCAAAGCATACTTTTCCAATGGTTATGCACGCTGCTTGCCTTAACAGAAGAGTTAGCAAGACATTTCCTTTCTTTTCAAATCTTTATTATTATTATTCAAAAATAACACAGGTACATTGAAGTAACAACACAATGCCTCAAAAAAAAGAGAAATTATAAGATTGAAAATTTTTGTGAATTTAAAAAAGCCCTACTAAGCAAGAAAAGTGAGGGGAAAAAAAACCCATTGAGGGCACAACCCTGGAGCCATGCGTCTTACAGAAAGCTTCTAAAAATAAACATCAAACTGCCAACAAGAAAGAAAGATATATCAAAAAAAAATTTACATTTAGATCGTAGAGGAAATCTATCAGTTAACTGAAATGATAATAACGCACAAATGAGCCCCATCTCTTCTCAAAATCAAATTAAGGTTCAAAGGTTTGACTTCTAACCTCCAAGCTAAGACACAGCATCACTTGAGAGAACCATTGTGACAAAGTGGGAGCTGATATATCCTTCCATTTCAACAAGATGGCCCTCCTAGCTATCAGTGCAACAAACACGATAATATGTTGGTCAGACACTGAAATACCATGGATATTTTGAGGAATTATTCCAAAAAGCACAACTTATTAGGTTGTAAGTTGATTCTGAGTGCTTTAGAAATTGTGAAAAAGACTGACTTCCAAAATTGTTTTATTTTTTTTGTAATTTATTTTTTTATTGAAGTTCATCATCAAACATTTCCATAAGATGTATTTCTGACATTGTACGTATATATCATATAATCATATATATCACAAATTTCCACAAAGTATTTATCTGAGGTATACACTTATAGAAAAGAGTGGAGAGAAAAAACAAGCAAAAGGAAAGAACTATGTATGAGCAGGGAGTGATCTTTTTTCTTTACAACATATTCATTGATTTGTGAGAATAGAATCAGGCCC
Organism: Hypanus sabinus; assembly: GCF_030144855.1. Classification (NCBI taxonomy): domain Eukaryota; kingdom Metazoa; phylum Chordata; class Chondrichthyes; order Myliobatiformes; family Dasyatidae; genus Hypanus; species Hypanus sabinus. Next base: position 49,053,835 of record NC_082708.1, on the reverse strand, counting down.
ATGAGGCATTATGTAGTTAAACCATTTTCCCAGTATGAATCAAATTGTTCCAGCTTATGATTAACAGATGCTGTTATCTTCTCCATTTTGTAAATATCCATTGTAATTTCCATCCATGCATTTAAAGTTGGGCTCTCCTGTGATAACCATTTCCTAGTAAGAGTCTTTTTACCAGCCACCAACAGTATATTCATTAAATATCTATCTCTTTTCAACCATTCTTGAGGGATATATCCAAAATATATGGTGTTACTCTCTAAGGGTATTTCACATTTAACGATGTCTTGTAAGGCATTGTGTATCCCCCTCCAATAGTCTTTGATAACAGGGCAGTCCCAAAAAATATGATAATGATTTGCATTTTGATTTCCACAATTTTTCCAGCAAACAGGGAGGTTACTATTATAATGGGATTTCTGAGAGGGTGTAATAAAATATTAAGCTTTTCTACCCAAACTCCCTCCATTTCTGTGAACTGGTACACTTCCATTGATACCTCCATGTTATTGTCCATTCTTCCTCAGATGTAATTATCCCTCCTTCTTTCTCCCATTTTGTTTTAATGTATGAAGTCGGAATGTGTTTTAAGATTTGACAAACCCTTATACATGCTTGAAATGATTCTACATTCTACTACCGTTATCTGAATTATATGCTTTTCCAAATAGCCCTATCAAGCATGTACTTGCCTTGGTTACATTTTTAAGCATCCTATTAACATATTGTCACATCTGTAAATACCGATTTAAAAATCTTGTTTTTCTAGTAAGTGTTTCTCTTTAAACATTTCAAAACTGAACAGTGTTCCTTCTTTCATTATGTTGCAAAGAACTGTTATTCCTTTAGCTGTCTAGTCCTTAAATCTAGCATCCAGTTTATTTGCTGTAAAATCTGAGTCATCTGCACACCATTTAAGAATTGCAATATCTCCCTTTAGATTATTTTTTAATAGTAGTTTTCCATATTTTAAGAGTCAATTTCACCCATAGGTTATTAATAGTATTTATGTACCTTTGCAGATTGTTATCAGCCAAAATTGCTTGTATGGGGATGGGAAGTACCCGCTCCTCAATGTTTTTCCATTGAGCGTCATATAATGTGTTGCACCAACATATCACAGCTCTCAACTTTGCTGCAAAATAATAATCTCTAAGAGAAGGTAGGCCCCATCCCCCCCCTTTTCCTTTGCTGATTGCAAAGTTTTGAGATGAACTCTAGACCTTTTACCTTGCCAAATATACCTTGGTAACATCTTGTTCCATTCATTGAATTGATTTTGATTAATCTCTATTGGTAGGATCTAAAAGAGATGTAACAGTCTGGGCAGTATATTCATTTTGATAGACTCAATCCTTGAACTAAGACTGAAAAAAGGAATCAGGTTCCATCTTGCCATATCTTTCTTAATTTTTTTTATATAAAAGCTGATAATTACATTCTGATAATTTTGCCAAATCTTTTGGCATAATGATGCACGAATATTTGAAAGACTCTGTTTGCCATGCCCAGGGATATCTACTTTCAATTTCTCTTGGTGGGCTATAGTTATATGAAAGTAATTGGGTTTTATCTATGTTGATCTTGTATCCTGATAATTGACCATATTGTTCAAAGGATTGCATCAATTTAGGTAAAGAGTATGTTGGTTGCCCCAGATAGATCAAAATGTCATCTGCTGGAATATAGACTTTTGTGAAACACTTCAAAAGCTTCTTCAATTTCACTTAGCTTATTTTTTTTTAATCATTTTTGTTCTTGGGTCCCTAATTCTATGAATTGTATTTTCTGTTTTATTTTTTCAGTTTCCACGCCAGTATTTTCATAGACTTCGATCCACTTTCAGAATGTCTCTGTTTCAGAAACATTGTTTTTCTTGATTTCTTGCATAGCCAAACTATTAATTTCATTCCTAATTCTTTCAATTTCCCCTAATGTATCCTGTGCCAAATTCAATTTGTATTTTTTCTCTAGTTCCTTCAGCCTATTTTATAATTCCTCTAATGTTTTTTATTTTTCTCTTATATGAAAATATCGCTATAATTTTCCCTCTTAAGACAGCCTTCGGAGTATCCTTTAAAATGGGGGGTGAAACCTCTCCATTATCATTAAATTCTAAGTAGAGACCAATTTGTTTTTTTAATTTGTTCCTTAAAGTACGGATCATTGAGTCGGCTTGAATTTAGTTTCCAAATAGTATTCTTTGGTTGTAGGTCAAAATCAACACCTAAATATATAGGTGCATGGTCACTTACATCTATTGCCCCAATTCCACAGGTGTTTATTTTGTCTTTGTCTTTTCCAAATGTTATGAAATAGTCTATTCTCGTATATACAGAATGGGGAGCAGAATAATGAGTGTAATCCCTTCTGTCAGGGAAAAGGTCCCTCCACATATCAATTAAACCAACATCTATGCTCATTATCACTCAAGTGAGTTTCCTGTAGATATACTACATGAGCTTGTTCTGTTTTCATTTTGGATAAAATTCTATTATGTTTGATTGGATTTAATAGCCCATTGACATTAAAAGAAATGAATTTTACTTTGACCTTAGCCATCTGTATTTATCCGTCAATGTATCATTGAAATTAGCAGAATAAAACTTAATCGATCTACTCCCTGAACAAATAAAAACCAAGAAACGCAAATAATAAGAGAAAAGGCAACAAAGGTGTGATTCCAAGGCTGAGATCTCTAGTAGATGACCCTGGGTTGAGCTAGAGGAAATGTCTAGCTGTGGGGGATAACCCCTCTTACTTGTGAGTTGAGGGCCCCCATTGCAGTATTCATAAAAGTCAGTGAACAAATCCATTACACAGAAAAGATTTCCCTGTGTACATATATACACACGTATACAGACCCACCCACATATATACATATATATTACATACATACACATATATACATACATATACATATATTCTCATTTTGGTGGGGAAAAAGGAGTAAGTGAGCGAATAAAGAATAACAACTAAGTAATATAAACTCCACATTATAATAAATATTTCTCGAGATAGGTATATCACCGTCTACTTTTGCTTCTGTTTAGCTTCTCAACATTTTTAAAGTTAGCCAAACCATATGGCACTTCTGGAGGAGGTGAGGGCTGTCTTTGGGAAAACTCCCAGTCTCTTCCTGATATACTTCTGTTGGCCTCCTCCTGTCTCCTGCCTTCTTGATTCTCGCACTATTTCCCAAGCAGAGCGGGATAATTCGTCTGCCAGGCTTTCTCTCAGTTTGATCACGCTGACGGGCAACCCTTTGGCCTTCATGTCTGTAGTCACCTCTTCCACTGTCTGATACAATCTCCTATAAACACCCTCTTCTTACCCCAGGCCCTTCGTAGAATCTCCGCCTTGGTACTGTATAGAAGGAATTTAATTACTATTGAGCTTGGCTTATCTTCTCTGCCTTGGGTAGACTGCGGGACGATCGCATAATGCGCCCTCTCAATTTCCAGCTCCATAGTCGAGGGAAGCTCCAGCGCATCCTGCAGCGACTTTCCTACAAGCTCCATCATAGACAAACCCTCCGCTCCTTCGGGAACATTGTATATCCTGATATTTTTCTGCCGTAATCTTCCCTCCAGGTCAAGCAGTTTACCTTCTTGTTGATTTAATATTTTTATCGTCTTATTTAGCATCTGTTCCACATTTTGCACGTGATCTTCCACCTTCTCAATTCGAGTATTGGGCTGTTAATTTGTGATATATATCCTATATTTTTTTGATTGATGTTGACTTAATATCATGTAGCTGCTGTTTTATATCTTTTTGGAGCTCCTGTATCTCTTTCAAAATTTTGATCATATTTGCCACTTCGCCTGAATGAGGCCCATCATCAGCCTCGCTAGCACGTGGTTGGGTAGGAGAGCCGCTCGCTACACTCCTCTCATCCACAGGCTCCACAGTGTCGCTTTTTAAATTTTCATTCCTTTTCCCCATTCTTGCCCCTTATCAGTTCAAATACTTTCAAAAAATCCTATATTTGATGGGTTAACGGGGCAAAATATGTGTTTTTCTGGAGGAGCTATTGACTTAAGCTGCCGTTCTCGACGATGATGTCACTGGAACCCATCTGGCTGATCATTCCTATCACCCCAATATAACCAAAAGGACATATATCACAAATTAACAGCCCAATAATACATTCTTAGATTAGGCAAAGTGAAACCTCCATCCTTTTTCAACTTTTGTAAATGACATTTACTAATTCTTGGTCTTTTATTATTCCAAATAAAAGATAGAATAATAGAATCAATCCGATCAAAAGAAACTTCTTAGTCAAAAAAAGGAATATTCTGAAATAAATTTAAAAATTTTGGTAAAATCATCATTTTAACTACATGAATACGACCAACAAGTGAAAATGTAAGTGGGCTCCATCTACTAAATGAGTACTTCATAGAGTCCACTGAAGGAGAAAAAGTGGCTTCATAAAGATCCTTATTTTTTAGTAATTATGTCACCTAAATATCTAAAGGAGTCTGTAACTTTAAAAGGAATACTATCATATATAGGGACAGATTAATTTAAAGCAAGTAATTCACTTTTACTAAAATTTATTTTATATCCTGAAAAATCTCCAAATTTGTCAAATAATTTTAGCAAAGCAGGAATAGATTCTTCGGGCTTAGATACATATATATACCAATACATCATCAGAGTAAAGAGAGATCTTGTGCATGGTCTCATTCACAAAAATCCCATGAATATTTTGGCTTACTCTTTGCAAAGAGTAGAGGGAAGGTAGCCAGTATAAAGAAGTGAGGTGCTGAGGGGTGGTGTGAGGGAAGAGCAGGAAAGTGATAGAGAGAGAATGATAAAATATAAAACTTTGGCACAATGCTGTGAAAAAAGGAAGATGAAGTCTGGAACCAAATCTGATTTGGGTGATGTTCAGTAGGTGAGGGAGGTCGGAATCAGATTCGGGTTTATTTTCTCTATCAGATGACATGCAACTAATCCATGCCGGGTTTTTTTCATCAAAAAAAGACAATAAATCTAAGTTGATTTGCTTTATAATAATTCTTAAAATTTGGAAGTTGTAACCCTCCTAAATTAAATTTACACGTCAATTTTTCCAATGATATTCTTGACATCTTTCCTTTCCAAAGAAATTTCCTTACATATTTATTCAGTTCTTGAAAAAACTTCTGAGGTAATTGTATTGGTAAAGTTTGGAATAAATATTGCAATCTAGGAAATATATTCATTTTTACAGCATTAACTCTACCTATTAATGTTATTGGTAACATCATCCATTTATCAAGATCTTCTTTTATTTTTTTTAATAATGGCAAATAATTTTGTTTATATAAATTTTTTACATCATTATCAACTCTAATATCTAAATACTTTATCCCATTTATTGACCATCGAAATTGAGTTACTAATCGACATTGATTATAATTTCCTTTGGTAAGGGGTGAAATTTCACTTTTATCCCAATTTACTTTATACCCTGATACTTTCCCATATTCTTCCAATCTAAAAGATAATCTTTGCAAAGATTGCAATGGATTTGTTAAATAAATCAAAACATCATCAGCAAATAAATTAATCTTATATTCTTCTTGATTAACTCTAAAGCCCCCAATGTCTGAATCTGTTCTAATTAATTCAGCTAATTGTTCTATTGCCAATACAAATAAAGCAGGTGATAATGGGCAGCCTTGTCTAGTTGACCTCGTTAAGCAAAATGGTGTTGAAATCTGGCCATTTGTAACTACTTTAGCTTGAGGATTAGTATTTAAAGTTTTAATCCATTGTATAAAAGATTTTCCTAACTCATATTTTTCCAATACCTTAAATAAAAAAATCCCATTCCAATCTATCAAATGCTTTTTCTGCATCCAAAGCAACTGCCACAGTCATTTTCTCTCTTTTTTGTGCCAAATGAATTATACTAAGTAACCGGGTTATATTATCCATTGATTGTCTGTTTTTAATAAAAACCTGTTTGATCCATATGTATTAATTTTGGTAAATATTTAGATATTCTATTAGATAAAATTTTTGCTATTTTATAATCTGTATTCAACTAAGAAATAGGTCTATATGATGTTGGTGTTAAAGGATCTCTATCTTTTTTTGGCAATACAGTTATGATGACTGTTAAAAAAAGGTTGTGGGAGTTTATGCATTCTTTCCACTTGATATATTAATTCCATAAAAGGAGGAATTAATAAATCTTTAATTTTTTTATAAAAACCATGGATTAGAATAGAATTAGATAAGATAGGAGAAAACTTACCAGAAGATTTTGTATATAAATGGGAATCCAAATGGATAAGGGGAAAAAAAGAATCTCCTATATTAAGACATTTGATTGATTTATGGAATAAGGTAAATATTGATGATGAGATAAAGAAATCTTTATTAGCAAAAAGAACTTTAATTCAAAATAGGCTTATTCCTTTTACAATGGATAATAAACTTTTACATAATTGGTTCCAAAAGGGGATTAAATATATAGGTGATTGTTTTGAAGGAGGTATATTGATGTCGTTTGATCAATTAAAAAATAAATATAAAATATCAAACAATACTCTTTTCTGTTATTTTCAATTAAAGGCTTATTTACGAGAAAAGCTGGGTCAAACAATGTTGATGCCAAAACCTAGTGAAATAGAAATATTAATTCAAAAAGGAAAAATTTAAAAATTTACATCTTGTATGTACAATTTGATTCAAGAACAGACAATTGAATCTGGAATTCATAAATCAAGACAAAAATGGGAATCTGATTTGAATGTTAAAATTGATGGAAAAGTTGGTCAAGATTATGTTCTGATAGTATGATAAATACAATAAATGTTCAACTTAGATTAATACAATATAATTTTTTACATCAATTATATATAACACCACAGAAAATAAATAGATTAAATTTAAATATGTCTGACCAATGTTTTCGATGTAATCAAGAAATTGGTACTTTTTTACATTCTACTTGGTCTTGTTTTAAAATTCAACCATTTTGGATAAATTTAAGACTTTTATTGGAACAAATTACTGGAGTACAACTCCCACGTAGTCCAATGTTATTTTTATTAGGAGATATTGAAGGGACAATACTGAAACTTAAATTGAATAAGTATCAGAAAAATTTATAAAAATTGCATTGGTAGTAGCTAAAAAAGTTATCACAGTTACTTGGAAATCTGATTTATATTTAACTATGGATCATTGGAATAATGAAATATATAGTTGTATTCCACTTGAAAAAATTACATATAATCTAAGAAATGAATATGATATATTTTTGAAAATTTGGCTCCCATACATACAAAAGATGGGATTAAATATATAGGTCCTTTGAAGATAAAATTATAAAGTAATTGGGGAAAGTAAAAATAAATATTAAAATTATTTTGAACTCCCTGGAGCATGTGGGGATCCTCCGATATCCAGGCAGTCTTTTTTCTTCTTTCTTTCTTTCTTTAGAAAAGGGTTAAGGGGGGGAGGGTTAAGGGGAGGGGGGAGGATCAATATTATTTTTCTTTTTTTCATTACATTTATTCTTTGTAATTTTCTAAAAATTTAATAAATAAATAATAAAGAAAAGGATGACATGCAACTTGTTGTTTTGCAGTAGCACCACATTGCAATACATAATAACAAAAAATCTACAAATTACAATAAGTATACATGAAAATAAATAAGTAGTTCAAGATAGGGGAAAAAAATTTGAGTTGGTGTTCATGGCTTCATTGTCCTTTCAAAAATCTGATGGCGCATGGTGGTGGGGGGGAGGGCAAGAAGCTGTTCCTGAAACGTTGACTGTATATCTTCAGGTTCCTGTACCGCCACCTCGATGGTGGCCATGAAAGAAGGGCATGTCCTGGGTGATGTGGTCTTAATAATGGATGCTGCCTTTTTGAGGCATCACCTTTTGAAGGTGCCCTCGATGCTGTGGAGGCTGGTGCCCCTGATGGAGCAGGTTGAGTTTACAACCTTCTGCAGCTTTTTCTGATCCTATGCAGTGGCCCCTCCGTACCAAGTGGTGATGCAACAAGGTGGCACGAGGGTAATGTATGAGGTTAAGGAACGTGCATGTGAATCTCTGCTTCACATGGAAGGACAGGTCAGGTCCCTGCATGGATCTGGAGAGCCCCTGTCACCCAGCTTTGTTCCACGCCCTCCCCCCCCCCCACCCCCACCTTCTGTTACCTTTTGGCCACCATTCCTTCCTAATTTGGTTCCACTCTTCATTTTCCTTTCAGAATTAGGTTTAATATCACTAGCACATGTTGCAAAACCTGGTGTCTTTGGGATAAATAATAGAGGAAAAAAGAACTAAATTACAGTAAGGTTTTGGAACTTTTCATTCGTAACTGTAAATGCTGAACTGTAGTCAATAAACAGCATTCTGGCATAGATGTTAGTATTCTTCAGGTGATCAAAGGCTGCATAAAGAGCCAATGAGATCGGATCCACTGTATATGATGGAATCTTAGCAGACTGTGTTATCTGCAGCCCTTTGATACCTCCAGCTATTTGCTTTCCCTCCACGCCAGCCAGTTACCCTTTCCTCACCTGGATTCATGTTTCACTTTCCTGCTCTTGCCCCACCCTTACCCCAACATCCTTATATTGGCTGTCTCTAATCTTTTGCGCAACATAAAGGGTTGTGTCTTGTTATGGATTCAAGCAACAATAAATATATGAGTCAGGCAGGGGTTTTTATAACAAATAACATGTTTATTAAACACTGAAAAACAAACCCCCCAAAAGTAAACAAACCACTCAGGTAACCGGAAATCAGCTGCTATGCGGCAGCTTAAACAGTTCTTAAAGCAAGGAAGCTTAAACTGTTCTTAAAGCGATGTTGCAAAAACAGTTCTTCAAAGTAGTATTACAAAAGTTCAAAATGCTTACAGTCCATTTAAGGGAGAGACTTTTTAAGACGATTTAAATTCTCTTTCACGTCGTGTTGCTTCGGTTCCCAAATCGAACTTTTCCCACGAAGAATTTACGGAGATGGACAAATGAAACGGCTTAAGGGCACTGACCTTTCCTTTACAGAACTGTTCCCAATCCTTTCTGCTATTTCACAGGGTTTAATACGAGAACAATCAACAAATTCCTTCCGAATAAGGATCAAACAAGGTCGAACCTGCTTCACCGTCGAAATCAGTTCTCCTCGATCTTTTAACTCCCGAACTCCCATCTTCACTCTCCACTGATTCTCAACTAGCAGTTTTATAAAGAAACTGCTGGCAAATACCTTTTAAACTTTAGGCATTGGATAAAACTTCATCTTTCAACTAAACTGCGTCATAACATTAAATCACGCAGTGGCATGAAGTCAACATGGCAAATCCAGCCACGAACTACCCCTCCTCACAGAGAGGGGTCCTCCTTTTATAACCTGTTTTTAAAAAAACCTGTCACATGACCTCTACTGGCGGGAAAATGATGTCACTCCACCATCACAAGACCATTACCTCAAGTCCAGTATAGCTTCAACCCCTGTCATATGACAAGTACACCACTGTCACGTGTCACCGGTACGTAACAGTCTTGAAATGTCAAATGTCCATTTTTCCCCCACAGATCCTGTCTGACTTGCTGAGATCCAGCAGCAGCTCATTATTTTGTGTGTTGTGTGCCCTTCTTGAGCTAGTTGGATGTTTCAGGCAAAAATGAATAAATTTAGTTCACAATGTCAATTTTACGGCAAAGTTAACAAGCACTGTGTGTGTTATATTTTTGAACTTTTGTCTAATTGAATTCACCTGTTGTGGATAGTTTTGAGGCTAAGCAACATATATTGCACATTAAGTTCAGGCAGATGATGGTTACAGGTTGCTACTTAGTGTAAATATAATGCATAGTTCCTTAATCACTAGCACAGTGTAAGAGATGTGCAGCATGACTACTGCAAATTTTAAAATGAGGTTAAAATTTATCGATTTTTGTAAAAGCTTGGTAACAATCATCCATTCTGATAATATGTCTGATAGTCTGATATGGTTGTTTATTATATGTTACTGATCACTATAGAATTTGTGGGTGACTTGGGTTGCCAAGAGTTACATCAGGAAATGTGATTCGAGGTGATTTAAGTTATGTATGATGTTCTATCATGGTGTGCTCATGTTCAGTTGATAGTGGGCCATTTGCTTTATAATTGTACAGTTTATAATTTCAGAAAGAGTTGATTCTGGTTCAATGGGAAGTACAAATCGAAACTCACTGGTCCAATCGGTTTCAACTGGTGGCTACAGATACTGCTGAAATTGAAAAGCTTATGTTTTGTAATTCTTAATTGATGGCAAGCATAGCTGTTGCAAACCTCAATTTTAACATTTTTGAAAAGCTTTGATAAATAACGGGTTGCTTATATTTTGATAATCATAATAGTTGTTCAGTAAACTTCCTTAACAAGACAAAGGAGATTATTAACTTCAGGAGAGCTCACACCACTCACACCTCCCCCTTTTAATTGGCAGCACAGCAGTGGAAATTGCAAACAGTTTTAAACTCCTGGGAGTGCACATTGCACATAACTTCTCATGGTCCCAGAACTCATCCTACATTGTCAAGGAAGCTCACCAACGAGGAGGCTGAAGAGAGCTGGGCTTTGCACATCCATATTCATGTCATTCTACAGATGCACAGTAGAGTGCTTCCCAACAAGCTGTATCACTGCTTAGTACGGAAACTGCACTGTAGCAGATAGGAGGGCTCTACACTGGTAGTCAAAACTGTCCAATCTGTCACTAGCAGCAGCCTACCTCCATTAAAGACATTTGTACAGAAAGGTGTCAGGAAAAGGCCAGTAACATCATGAATGATTCCAACCGCTGTTTGTCCCACTCCCATCGGGGAGGAGACTGTGTAGCATCCACACCAAGGCAACCAAACTCAAAAACAGTTACTTTTCAAAAACAGTAAGACGGATCAATGCCTCTACCCACTAACTCCATCTTTATTATTTCCCGTCAGTTATCTTATTCAACAGCCTAGCGTCACTTTATGGACATGAAATCAATGTTTATAAGCTATCTTATGTATTTATATTTATTGTTTTTAAAATTATTATTGTATTTATCTTTTGTGTTTTTTGTTCTGTATTTGATCTGGAGTAATTATTATTTTTCTCCTTACATTTAAGTATAGGAAATAATATTAATCAGTCGTGAGTCTTTTTTTTTAAATTTTTTTTTATTAGTTTTTCAAAACATTTTACAAATTAAAAACCCCAAATCCCAATGAGGAACATTAAAACAGTGCAAAATTAAGCATACAATAACAATATGCTATAAAGGAAGAGAGTTTAGCAAAAAAAGCACCTGAATTAAAGACAAGTAAGCTTAGTGTCCTCCCCAAGCCCCACAACACAAGAAAAAACAACAGCAACTCCAGACCAACCACAACACAATATAGAGAGTATAAGTCAGGACAGCCAAACTCCCAGACTGTGAATACACTCAGCAACAGAGGGTAATAATGCCTTCTACCAGAAAAAAGAAGGAGCTGAAAGCAAGGGACCGAAAAGAAAAAAAAAACCCTAGTCAAGTGGAAGGTTATGAAAGTACTCGATAAAAGGTCCCCAGACCTCATGGAACTTTAGATCCGAATTAAGAACTGAATAATGAATTTTTTCGAGGTCCAAACAGGCCATGATGTCATTAAGCCATTGAGCATGAGTGGGCGGGGCAACATCTCTCCATCTGAGGAGGATCAAGCGTCTAGCCAGGAGAGAGGCAAAGGATAATATTCGGCATTTGGTCGGACCCAGACATAAATCTGTCTCGCCCCAAAAACCGAACAGAGCAATTAAGGGGTTTGGTTCTAGGTGCTGATTCAGAATACATGATAATGTAGTGAAGACATCTTTCCAGAATTTCTCCAAGCTAGGACAGAACCAGTACATATGGATGAGAGAGGCCACGCCCCTCTTGCATTTATCACAGAGCGGACTAACGCTAGGGTAGAATCGAGATAGTTTAGATTTGGACAAATGGGCTCTATGAACAATCTTAAACTGTAAAAGGCAGTGGCGAGCACAAAGAGAGGTTGAGTTAACCGATTTGAGAACTGAATCCCAGCTCTCCTCAGATAAGGAGATATTTAAATCCTGCTCCCAGGCCATTTTGATTTTATTCATGGGGGCCCGTCGTAAGGCTGCTAGTTTATCTCGGATAGTCGTGAGTCTTTAAGAGAGGATCATCTCAGCAGTTGCCCAGCATTGCTGTCAGCCTGTTTTTGGTCAAATTGCTAGAATTTTTTTCAGACCCGAGAGAAACCTGACCTTTTCCAAGCCACATTTTGTGGCACAACAGGTAGACAGGATGGTGAGGAAAGCTTTTGTCACACTGGCTGTCATCAGTCAGGGAATTACAGATAGAAGTTGGGATGTTATGTTGCAGTTGTACAAGATGTTGATTGTATTCAGGTTTGGTCACCCTGCTATTGAAAAAATGCTATTAAGCTGGGAACAATGTAGAGGAGATTTATGAGTGTGTTGCAGGGAATTGGGATATTATTCATTGAAGCATAAAAGAATCCAAGTTGCTATTATTGAGGTCTATAAGATCATGAGGGGGCGTTGGAAAGGTCTCGCACAGTCTTTCTCAGAGGATGATCTGTATACTATATGAGATGCCAGAGGAAGTGTTTGAGGCATTTAAAGCATGTTTGGGCAGGTACATGGAAAGGAAAGGTTGAGAAGAATTTGAGCAAATGGGACTAGTTTAGTTGGACATCTGGGTTGGCATGGAACACTTGAGCTGAACCTGCTTCCGTGCTATGTGACTCCAAGACCCTATCTAGCTAAATCATAACTTGAGTTGCTTATAGCACTTGTTAAAGTATTGTTTGTTGGCGGTGATGATTTCTTCTGGTTTGTCCATTTCCAACAAACATCAGGTGACTTTTATTTGTTCTTTATACAGGTACCACTAACGTGTCACTTAAGATACATTGAACGATAGTTATTTGCATGCTGACATTTCACCACAAAGCAGTGTTTGAATGTGTATTTCACATTCATTCTGTATATCGGTCTTCGCAGCTTCAACAGCTCACATATATTATATGTGTGCAAATACGTAGATTTTCTGCCAGCAGAACCAAAGACGGATAACATGTAAAGATGGGTGTATTCAATGCAAAGCAGCTGAAGTTGTTGAGCATTTCACAGGATGAATTGAACAGATGGCTTTGTCAAAATGTAACCCGTTAATAGAACTCTGAGAACTCTGAATTAATTATTTATTTTGAGATAGGGGGCTACAATAGCCATGGGGTGGTTTTGAAATTAGATGATAGTTTTACAATTATTGCTAGTTGTTGTTTATTCATAGAAGCCAAAGAATCATACAGCATGGGGACAGACTAATGGGCCCAATGCATCCATGCCAACGAGTGGGCACCCTTCCGTATTCATCCAATCTCTCAGTGTTTGGCCGATAGCTTCCTAGGCATAGGTGGTTCAGATGCTTATCTAAATACTTTGTAAATGCTACCAACAACCCAGCTTTAATCACTCGTTCCAGCAGTGCATTCCAGGTACTTGCCACTGTTTAGATGAAGAAGGTGCCCTCAAACCTCTCAAATCTTTGTTCTTACCCTTAGTCTGTGTCCTCTAGTTTTATCGCTGAAATGGGGAATAGTTTCCTGAGATCCACCCTATCTACCTCAATCAGGTTTTCTCTTAACATCCTCAGCTCTGGAGAGAACATACCTAGCTTCTCCACTCCCTTCACATATCTGTACTGCTCTATCCCAGGTTGCATCCTGGTGAATTTACTCTGCACCCTTTCCAGCACTATCACACATTTCCTGTTCACTGGAACTGCACATAATATTCTACCCAAGGCATAACCTCCCTACTTCTGCTTTTGATGTCCTGATTAATGAAGACCACTGTACCATGCCTCCCTAACCACATCATCTACTTGTGCTACCCCTTCAAAGATTTCTGTTCTTCAATACTCCACTATGTCTAAGCCTCATTTGTGCAAACAAAATGTATAAGTTTATCTGTCTGGATTAGATACCATCAGAAAGATGGCCTTCTACACCATCAACAATTTAATCAATGGCTCCCATGTCCAAATCATTCACATTTATTACAAACAGCAAGGGCTCCAGCAAAAAGAACTCTCAAGCATCACCTTTTTTCCCTTCCTATTTGCTTGGCCTTCTTTTGTTTTATTCTCTATACCCTGATTGCTGCATTTCTTTTTAAGCTTGTCTGTGTCAATTGGCATTTGTGTAACTACTGAGCATGTAGTAATTTATGTTTAAATGTATAATAATAAACCAGTACCAAAATCTATTTTACTGTGACCTTTAGAAAGTTATTGAATCAAGTATAGAATAATATTATATAGGGAATTGTTCAATGAAGCTGTTGGGAAGGGTTTAAATTAACTTAATTTAACTTAATTAATTAAAAACTTAATTAAATTAACGAGGGGTGGGAACTGGAATGATGGGTGAGGATTGAGCAGATGGAATACAAGTAGATGCAGTGTGCAGTGACTGTGAGGAAGGACAGGCAGATGATAGGGCAAAATTGCAGCTACTGGGGTGAGTTGAAGTGCAACATGGAGCAACATTGGACAGGGTGATGAATACAGACAAGGTGTTGTATTTGAATGCACACAGAATACAGAATAAGGTAGATGATCCTGTAGCGCAGTTAGAGATTGGCAGTAAGGTGTTGAGGGCAGCACTGAGTTGTTGCTGAAAGAAGATCTTTTTTGGGAGCATAACATGTAAAGATACAGTTTGTATCGAAAGTGTAGGCAGAGGGTGTGGAGAGGCTCTGTTGCTTAAAAAAAAATGAAATCAGATCCATAGGAATACAGTGTCGGGAGGTGTCTGGTCACACACTTTGGAAGAAAGAAAAAGACATGGACTATTTTCTGAATGATTCAAAGCGGCATTTATTATCAAAGTCTGTATGCAGTATACAACTCTGAGATTCATCTTCTCCAGATAGCCCTGAAACAAAAAACCAAGGAAGCTAGTTCAAAAAGAATCAGCAAGCCCACCCCTTGCACAAAAAAGAAAGAATACGATCATCAACCATCCCTCCCCTGCACAAAACAATCCATAAGATTGAAAAAGTTCGTAGTCCAATCCATAAACAGAAAACTTCAGTAACATCCTCCAACATCATCAAAAGGGAGAAACACCACTTGAACTCAGAGGCCTACCCTTCGAGCACAGCGAGAGCCACACAGTCATCTTCTCTGACAGCAGGAGGATCCCGTCAGCAATCAAGAGGCAGGCAGTCAGCACTGAACCTTCATTTGCCTTACGAGTTTGCCTCGATGTTTTCTCGGCGCTTTAATTGGTGAAATGGAGTCAAACATTGCCTTGTGCCCCATCTCAAAGTTTCTTTGCCTCAAGGACACTCAAACTCGCTTCCTGGAATCTACTCAGAAATAGCAAAGTGCTGGATTACCCAATCGATCTCCAAGCTGTAAGTTGCAGGCACTAACAGTTCCAGAAACACATTTAAGATGAGAAGCAGACATACAAGTGTGAAATAAGCAGTTTCATGGACTTTCTGGAAGGTGATGACTTAAGAGTGTGTTCTGCAGAGGCACCATCTTGACTAGAAGATGGGGAGAAAATTCAAAGATTAGAGATGCAAAATGGCTTGACAGTCCTTGTGCAGTATTCCCTAAATCAGGGGTGGGCAAACTTTTTGACTTGAGGGCCACAAAGGGTTCTAAAATTTGACAGGGGGGCGGGACCAGGAGCAGATGGACGGAGTGTTTTGGTAATACACCTCATAAGAGAAAATAAAATATCATGGGATATGTAGAAAACATGTGCTTTAATTTCAATTGAAAATGAACAAATGCATTACAACAAAATATCTGTCTTTGAAGTCCCATGGTATTTAGCTATTTATTGAAATGTCTTTTAAAACACTGAAAATTAAATGAATAAAATACAGCTTTTTTTAATAGTAACAGTTATTATTTTAAAGCACTGAAAATTCTGTTATCCTTCAAGATATTATCATCATCACTCTCCTCCTGACTGTCTTTATTTCAAAAACGGTAGGAGATGCAGGTCTACTTGTCCTGCTCCTTCTTATTCAATTGTCCCCTGTGCCAAAACTCAACAACGACCCGCACAATGACAGAACAGTGAGAGTGCGCCAATATGCAGAGCTCTGTGCCCCGCAGGCTATCTCCCTTAGCCGGAACGCTGGCTAATTGTGAGCTGGTTCGGATGTGCCAGGAAATGGGTCGCCACAAGGTCACAAAGTAAAGCGCAAATGTGGAATAATACGCTGCACCTCAACAAAGGTCAATGTATATAGAGTGCGTCATCTATTGGGAAGACGCCAGAATTGCGGGGAAAAAACGTTAACAAGGTTTATTAATATAATTTTTTTATCAAGTTCTGCAGGCTGGATTAAAAAGCTTAACGGGCCGCAGTTTGCCCATGCCTGCCCTAAATGTTAACTTGTAGGTTGAGTAGGCTGGAGGAAAGGAAGGTAAATGCAATGTTAGCATTAACTTTGAGAGGACTAGAATATTAGAGCAATGATGAGATGCCGAGGCTCTGTAAGGCATTGGTCAGATCGCATTAGGAACGTTCTCAGCAGTTATGGGCCTTTTATCTAAGAAAAGATGTGCTGGTATTGGAGAGGGTCCAGAGGACATTCATAAGAATTATTCTGGGAATGAATGATTAAATGCATGAGTGTTTGATGGGACTGGGCCTGTACTCACTGGTGTTTATTTGAATGAGGGGCACCTCATTGAAACCTATCAAATATTGAATGGTCTGGATAGAACAGATGTAATGAGGATGTTTCCTATAGTGGGTGAGACTAGGACCAGGGGGCGCAGCCTCAGACTAGAGGGATGTCCATTTAGAACAGAGATGAGGAATTTCTTTAGCTAAAGGGTAGTTAATATGTGAAATTCAATGCCACAGGCGGCTGTGGAGGCCAAGTCAGAGTGTTTAAAGCGGAAATTGATAGATTAAGATTAGTAAGGGTGTCAAAGGTTAGAGGGAGAAGGCAGAAGAATGGGGTTGAGAGGGATAATAAATCAGCCATGATGGAATGATGGAGCATACTCGATGGGCTGAATGGTCTAATTCTGCTCCTATCTCTTATGGTCTTATCTTTGGTTGTGATCATAATGACAATGAAAATATTAAGGATGCAGTGTTATAAATTTATGATTTGCATTTGAAGGCTTTATTGATTATGTGAAGGTAACATGCTTTGAACCATATCATTTCAGTACTTAAGGATGTTATTGCACAGTTATATTTCATTGATGGAACAGGACTCCATTAGCATGTAGCTGACAGAATAACTGTAGATGCTGGATACTTGTATAAAAACTGAAAATAGCATGTCTCACCAGATGGGGCTTGATCTGTAAAGTATTTCCAGAGTTAATCTGTTTTCATTTCTGATAAAAAAAAAGTTTGTAACTCGGGGGTAGTCACGCAGTCAGTAAGAAATCTTTACCTCTACAATTATTACTCATTGCATTAATCTTTAATCTGTCAGTTGGTTTCAGAAACCAGCTATTGCACTTTTGAAAGATGTTGCTGGCTAAGCCCCTGCTTTAGTGAATCTACAGTACCTCTGAAAGGTTGAGTAGAAGTAAACTTGCAGCTGGGTTATCCTAATGCATTTCCTTCATTCTGTTCTTGTCACTGTCCAAATCACTGCTGTCATATCCTTAATTGAGGTCAGAATTGGATTTAAAAAAAAATTGTGATGCTTTTTAGATGAATGGTCAAGATGCCGCAGCTTACTTTCCCATCAAAGGGTTTTCATCATTTAAGGTGCTCTAATTAAATAGCTTGATTAACTCTGAGGTCGGAAGTTTATGAGTTTAAAGTTTTATCCCAGTTTCAGTCTTTTGAAAGAGGAGATGCGAAGAAATTGACTGATCATCTAGCTTGGATCAGTTGTCTACTGTTTCCATGAGTCAGGAACACATTTAACATATAATTTTGTTACTGGAGTTGTCACCTTCTCAACATGGTTCAATTTACATACCACTGGCACATTCTTCAAGGTAGCTCTCCTGGTGCCTAATAAATATTTATCTATTAACTATGCATCAGAAGCAGGTGAATATATTTTCCTTTCATTAAAAAATACTTGCCAAGGTACCATTAAGTGATGTGTTTTCAGACTTTTGAAGATGGAAAGATGACATTCTTTTGATAGGAAAGGACCAATCGAAAATAATTCACACCCTCTGCTTTTGTCTGCTGTGAAAAATCTAACATGCATATGGGTATGTTGTAGGGATTCAAGTATTGAGATCACATCCCCATGACGTGCCCTGTTACTTATTTATTAATCAGAAGTGCAGTAGTAGTGGTATGTAGTTTATATTTAAGGGATACCACAGTTCCACATATCCGTTATAGTTGTATACTGCATGATACCCTTGCCAAATATTCATTGACAGCCACCTTTAAAGAATTCAATATTTGAGCACCACAGTCTCTTAAGAGCGGAAACTCAAGATTTATGCTTCTCTCTGTATATTAGAATTTCACTCCCAGAAGGCCCATCTTTAATCTTGATTCCTTAATCCAGGTTCTCATCAGAGGGGAAAATAAGTCAACTTATTGAATCATTTAAATATCTTTACCAGCATCAAATTGTCCACAGCTGCCCTAATTCTTCAAGGGAATTGAAGTCAGATTTATGCACCCATCAACATAATATCACACTAGGACATAGTTTCTTTTATTGAGCATGTGCTGTACACGCTCCACGTCGATAATATCTTTCCTGTGATACAGTGCTCAATAATGAATGCAATTCTGGATAAGCTTTACTAGTTGTATTAGTAGTATTTCCTGAATGGTTTTGGGTGATATGTTGGAGGTCTGAGACTGGATCATACAATCAAAAGGTGGCGTACTGACTGTAAAATAAGTTACTATCTGTGACGTAGGCTTTAACAGGGAGTTTGTTATCTATAGCAATGAAAGAATCTGGGCTCACTTGAAGGAACAAATTGTACTGGAGATAATTGAGTTTTCAGTTGGTGTCCCAGCTGCAGAATAAATGTTCAGGTGGTTGTTTGCCTGGTGTCCTTTTAAACTCATTATCTGAGGTACTGCAGTCCATCGCTACCACTAAATAGCAATGCCTTTGATGCTGTTTTTTTAATAGATATCCAACATTGCTTCACTCATTGTTGCTGCCAGTTTAACTTAATTTTAGATTCTTGACCGAATAAGGTTAATGTAGTTCTTATTAGTGTTTTGGTGTATGAAGGATTTTAATGATTAGTTCTAATTTGGTATGTTGCTGTCAAAATCCTCCCTTATATACAATGTTGCCCAAGGTCACCTGCAGGTTTCCTTCTCAGCCAAAATATTTTCATGACATAGAAGAATCAGTCATTTGTGAGTATAATGGCAGAATTATGAATTTGTGCTTTTTTTAATAGCTGGAATAACGGTGTTAATAAATACAACCAGCAAACTATAGTGTGTTTGGTGGTGTGCCTGTCAATTTTATATTGAACCAAGATTTTATTATATTGAATGCTTCTCTGAAGATGGATTTTATGGCCAATGTGAGCAGTCACAAATCAGAATTTCTTCAGAATTCAGAATTCTTCAAAATTGCTTTGACGATGCTGCTGACAATATTTTGTGTGCCTGCAACACCTCTAGTGGCATGAATGGAGACTTTGCTTTCAGACTTGCTTTGAAATTGGAAATCAGCATCTTTATGTTAAGAAACAGACGTCCTGAAATAACTAGTCTCTGGCCAGATAGATAACCAGTTGCAAAGCAGTCACTTTTGTTATACTCAACAGCACTATATGATCCTTTGAGTGTTCAGCTATATCTCATGGGTTGCATATCTTTCATCCCTTATATTTTGTCACGATGTGTTCTACTTGGGTGCTAACCTTTTTTCTTGACAATATGAGGTTTTTTTCTAGCCTATGCTTAAAAATGGTATAGTAACCTAATGTTCTGTGTATAAACAGGAAACTGATGCAAATACATTGTTTTTCAGATAAATGTCATGCAGGAATTAATATTGAAATAGATTGTTGATTTGCACCATTTACTTTCATGAATATAAAATTCACACCATTTCAATAGCAAGGCAAGAGTAATGTTTTTAAGAAATGCTTCTTGGTAGCAAGAATATCTGCAGCAATAATTTCTCTGTAAGTTTGGCGATTGGGCGTGGTTTTATTGATTGCAGGAATTGTGCCGTGCTCTGGAGAACTGCAATTAAATTGTTTCTGAAACAGGCAACTTCTTCAGAAATTCCTGTAGAAACGATAGGTCATGAACACAACTGGTGAGTAGAGGAAACGTAGACCCCGATAACATACCTGTCGAGAATAAGTAATTTTGAAGGGATCTTTCTGTTTGATTATTTTGGATATTGATGGGTGAGGTGGGGTGGAACTGAAGATTGTTTAATGTGATTTCTTGTACATGAGTAAATGAGAACAAAGTAATTATTACTCTGGACCCTGTGCAGCACCGAAAACCCACAAAAGGTAAAGAACTCAACAACAGAAACACAATAAATTTGAATACATAACGTAGACATACACTGATTGTACATCCATAAAGTGATGCTAGGCACAGGAGAATCTGTCAATGAGGTGACTGACAGGAAATAATAAAGTAGTGATCGGTGTTTCCTCTATTAGTAGTCAGTGTGCGCAAAAATCTTATAGTATGCAAATTTTTTCCTGTGACAAAAGTATGTGCACACTGAATGCACATATGGCACAGTTTATGTAGGTTTACAAAATATTTGACAAAAAACTGCATAAAATAACAACAAAATAACATACATATTTAAGTCACTCAGTTATTTTTTCTCTATCTTGTCTTGGGCATTTACCCATTCTTTGTAAACTCTCTCTAGACTAATAGAACTTCCATCCAATTGATAGCTTTTGATTCTCATTAACATATCCAAATGACATTCACCTAAACGATTTCTCAGCTTTTTTTTGAGTTGATTCATTAGGCTAAAACCTCGCTCACAGTGCACGCCAGACGCAAGAAAGGTCCCCCCAATGTCCATCAACTGTGCAAGGTCGCAAACTGTTCATTTTGAAGTACAAATGCCATCATTTGAGCAAAGTTTAAAATCAGTTTGTATTTAATTTTTTCTTGCATGGAAAATGGAAATCATTAAACTGTCTATTACAGTATATTCAGCTAGAAAATCATGATATTTTAGACATAAGGCATTAACTTGTTCATTGCCAAATGTGAAGTCCCAATCTGCAATTCTAGAGAAATCAAAAGCTGACCATTCTTGTACCTCATCTTCAGGAAACCCTTCTTCTAAATGAACACAAAGACTATTTATAAAAGTCACCAGTGAACTTGTTTTGACTGTGACATTTTCAGTGTATCATTTTCTACTATTTTGTTAAGCCATTCAACTTTAAATCAATTTGCAGTCCTTTTGCGCTTCACACCCTTAGCTTCTTTTAAATTTGACATAGTGAATCAATATTTTTTTCAATAAAAACTTAGTAAGCTGTCTACAGGATTTGAAACAGGTGTTTGTAAACTTTATGATACGAACACGGTCCACTAAAGATGGCTACCGCCGTGGTGCAGTTGTACAAACTGGAACAGGAAAGGTGAGGTGACGTAAATTAGTGACTTGCATTGTGGTATTTGAAAAACCGACTAGTTAACAGAAAAATTTAGCTAAAAGGTTATTTTCAATAAGTATAATTATTAATTACTACTTTATTTTAGGTAGTTAACGTTTTGTGCGCACATTAATTTCCTTTGTGCGCTGGTTGAAAAACGTGTGTGCATGCACATGTGCACAGCTTAGAGGGAACATAGGTAATGATGGTTGGGAATGTGGAGCGGTGGGTTAGTGGGTGGAAGTATTGATCAGCTTTATGACTTGAGGAAAATCATTGTTTTTGAGTTTGGAAATAGCCCACAAGCAGAGTGGAGGTGGGGGGGGGGGGGGTTGCGGGAGAGGGAGCTAAAGCTCTTTAGATAATGCCTCTCATCTGAAAGGTGAAAACTCTGGACACAGATGCTGGAAACTTTGAGCAACACACAAAATGATGGAGGTTAGGCAGCATCTGTGGAGGGTATGTTTCAGTCTGAGGAGTCCTGATATAGGGTCTTGTCTGAAACATAGAATGTTTATTCCTCTCCATAGATGCTGCTTGACTTGCTGAGCTCCTCCAGCATTTTCTGTGTATTGTTCCAAAGGACAAGAGTCTGGTTTTTTAATATATTTGATGGCTATGGGGAGCTAGTTATTTATAATTTTATATTCAATGATTTTATTTGTAAAGGTACAGAGTTATTAGGTTTCTTTAGCAACAGAACAAATGTAAGAATTTGTATTTTTATGCATTTATTATTCGACCTTCTGGCTTGAAGTATTTTGTCATTGCATTTAACTAAATGCAGTGACATAAGAATGTAAGCAGAAACAAAAGTCAGCCACTTTGCTCCTTATGTCTACAGTGTTATTGAATGAAATCATGGTTGATTAGTTAACCTCTGTACAACTTTCTTATGTTAACCCTTATATCCCTTGATTCCCTTAATATCTAAAAACCTTATTGATCTGTGTCAAGAATATATTCTGACTCAGACCCCAGAGGATTCTTGGATTGAGAATTCCAAAGATTTGCTGCTCTGTTTTATGATTGTACAACAGTGTTTCCCAACCTTTTTTAGCCCAATGTCCCCCTAAATCTGGTTCAAGTTGTGACAGTAAAAACCTCGCACATAACGATGTCCAAGCAGTTTCTGTTGTTTGTGAGTATGTGGTTCACTGCCTCATTCAGCAAGGTAGGAGGATGGAAATGCAATGATGAGCAATTTGTCTCTCCTCCAAAGACCAGGAAACTTCATCTAACAGTGGTGCCACATCCCACAAAAGCTGATATTTTGGAAGAGCATTTTCTTTATCATTCTAAATTTCGATAATTTATTCTTGCAAGCTCTTTTCCTGTTCTTTTGCCTTGCCAAGAAATGGGCTAATTTCCCAGACTGGAATTTCCAGTTCATTTAAATCCTTGAATTGAATCTGAAAATCCTTCTTCAGTGACTGCAGGTATAAACAGTACTTTTGTAAATCACTGTCTATGAAATCACTTTCCATGCAGGGAAACTGAGAACTTTCTTCTCACAATTTTCCGATAAAAGTGGACACTGCACTGTTTGACTGGATTAAATTGAAATTCCCACTCTACATTTTCATATTTAAAATGTTCATTTTGCCATACAGATTGGCTAGGTATGCCACATTTCCACGTAGAAATTCAATCTT
This sequence comes from Hypanus sabinus, assembly GCF_030144855.1. Taxonomy (NCBI): domain Eukaryota; kingdom Metazoa; phylum Chordata; class Chondrichthyes; order Myliobatiformes; family Dasyatidae; genus Hypanus; species Hypanus sabinus. The sequence continues at coordinate 49,030,542 of NC_082708.1, read as the reverse complement.
GTTTCCCAAGCTCTTGTCGATTTTGAGCAAAAATTCAACCAGTGTGAAAAGGATCAAAGAAATGTTTTAAGCAGCAGCTGTTTGACAGCCAGTGTCAAGGAGCAAGTGTCCTGTGGACAAACTGTTTAATTTTTCTACTATTTCTTTACTTTCTGACTGCCTCAGTCTGTAAGAAACTCGTAATCTTTAACTACTATCTTCTTCTTTACTTGTTTACTTCTGTTGTCCAGTTTCATGTTTCTTGCTTGCTACCCAATCTGGCTGCTTTTGGGTTAAAAGTCCTCATGTCTGGATGTTTTCATTGGTGTTTTACAGAAAATTAATAAAAATATTGTTTTACATATTGTTGACTAACTTTAGTTTCAAAAGATTATGCATAGCACATTTAAACTATATAATGAGAGCAGTTGAAATGGTTCATAATTTTTGAAGTATGCACATTGAACAGTACAACTGACATCTCGTTCTGTATGTTCAAAGTTGATTGTTTTTTGGCATGAAGTTCAACTATAAATCCTCTATCAGGTGGATCAATATGTTTTCTTCAACTGTCATTTATATTGCATCTTTAATGGGAGGGGCATTCCAAGGCCCTTCACTGGAGTGTAATTGGGGGTAAAATGTGCCATTGAGTCACAATCTAAAGCTTACTCAGTTGGTTTTAAGAAGTTTCTACAAGAGAAAAGAGGGATGTGGAAGATGGAGAATTTTAGAGAGGGGTTCAAAGCTTTGAACCTATACAACTGAAGTCACTGCCACTGATTGTAAAATGAGGGAAAGTAGAGGTGGAAAATTGGTCAAATTGGAATTCTCTATTAAATTATTTCTATATCCTGCTATATATTTTAATGTACCGATGCCATCAAGAGAAAAGATACAGAAATCTACAATGGGTTCATGATACAAAAAAAGTATATTGCTCCTTTTCTGCAGTGCCCTGATGTTCTAACAGTTTCCATTTCTCAATATCCCTTTGGGTTTTCAGTTCATTCCTTGGTGATCTAAACGTACAAACACAGGGCTACAAACAGACAGGCACTACCTCTTTGCCTCTCTCTGCCTTGATTTCACAGTCTACTTGCTAATTTTTAGTTCAGCCCTTGAAACCATAGCAGCACCACCTTTTCTCTGGTACTGATGAGCAGTACAGCAAACACTAGGCTCTTTTCTTGCATGAGGTATGACTCTAACCATTGGAATGCTTTATCCTAGATGCCCATTGACTTTAGTTTCATCGGGGTTCTTTGATGTCAAAGACAATCATCCTCACTTCACTATTAGAACATCACAAACAACAGAAAATCTGCAGATGCTGGAAATCCAAGCCACACACACACAAAGTGGTGGAGGAATTCAGCAGGCCAGGCAGCATCTATGGAAAAGAGTAAACAGTCGACATTTTGGGCCAAGACCCTTCATCAGAGCTGATGGAAAGTCTCGGCCCAAAATGTCAACTGCTTAGTTTTTTCCATAGATAGTTGGCCTGCTGCTTTCTTCCAGCATGTTGTGTGTATTGTTTCTCTTTTAGAATGTACTTTTGTTACAACTTTTGGACCAAAACTGTGGGAATAGACAGACTGGGCAGTAATTAACCAAAGTGGATTTGTACTGCATTTTGTTAACAGGATGCAATTTTCTGCACAGTTGAGTAACTATGTTTTGGTAACTACGCTGAAACAACTTGACTGGAGGCATAGCTAGATCTGGAATGTATTTCTTCAGTAATAATACAGTTGTGATTAAAGGTTTCATCGCCTTTGATTTGATAAAATATTAACTGACAAATATGGAGTTGAACATTTTGTAATTATCAGTGAACACCCACTTCAAATGTTATAAATGAAGGAAGGTCATTAAAGAGCTACTAAGTGCTTCAGCCAAGTACACTAGATAGTGATTTCATGAAACAATGCCCTGGGATTGAGATGATTGATCTTCAACAACCACAGCCCTCTTTCTTAGTGTTTGACATGCCTCCAGCCAGAGACAAGGTCTCTGGGGGTGGGTGGGTGGGTCTGGTGATGAGATTTGAATAGGGAAGGCAGGTTATGGGGAGGATATATGTGTTAAAGGACTACTGTAAGCTTTATCTGAACTGGGGAGAAAAAAAGCATTTGTTGGAAGTTTTATCTCTGTACAGACAGTGCTCTGGATATGGATCCTATTGAAACTTCCTAACTGAAAGATCACAATCTGTGCGGATTGGTGATAACATCTCCTCGCTGACAATCAACACTGGTGTGCCTCGGTGTGTGCTTAGCCTACTGCTGTACTCTCTATATACTTATGGTGTGTGGCTAAGCATAGCTCAAATACCATCTATAAATTTGCTAACGATACAACCATTGTTGGTGGAATCTCAGGTGGTGACGAGAGGGCATATAGGAGCGAGATATGCCAACTAGTGGAGTGGTGCTGCGGCAACAACCTGGCACTCAACGTCAGTAAGACAAAAGTGCTGATTGTGGACCAGGAAGGGTAAGAGAAAGGAACACATACCAGTCCTCATAGAGGGATCAGATGTGGAGAGAGTGAGCAGCTTCAAGTTCCTGGGTGTCAAGATCTCTGAGGACCTAACCTGGTTCCAACATATGAATGCAGTTATAAAGAAGGCAAGACAGCTACTGTACTTCATCAGGAGTTTGAAGAGATTTGGTATGTCAACAAATATACTCAAAAACTCCTTTGATGTACTGTGGAGAGCAATCTGACAGGCTGCATCTGGTATGGGGAGAGGGTGGGGGCTACTGTGCAGGACTGGAAGAAGCTGCAAAGGGTTGTAAATCTAGTCAGCTTCATCTTGGGTACAAGCCTACAAAGTACCCAGGACAGCTTCAGGGAGTGGTGTCTTATGAAGGCGGCGCCCATTATTAAGGACCTCGAGCACCCAGTGCATGCCCTTTTCTCACTGTTACCATCAGGTAGGAGGTACAGAAACCTGAAGGCACACACTCAGTGATTCAGAAACAGCTTCTTCCCCTCTGCCATCGGATTCCTAAATGGACATTGAACCCTTGAACAACTACCTCACTTTTAAAATATATTATTTCTATTTTTTGTATGATTTTTAATCTATTCAATATACAATTACTATAATTTTATTTATTTATTATTTTATTTTTTTCCCTCTTGCTTCTATATTATGTATTGCATTTAACTGCTGCTGCTAAGTTAACAAATTTCACAACACATACGCTGATAATAAACCCAACTCTGATTCTGAACTGAATCTTGCTGGCATTGTTTAGCTGTTCACATGAAACTAGAGTTTGGGGAAGGGTGGTCTTGTTAGATTCTCGATGCATTACGCTGGAGATTTGGAATCAGGATCCTGCACCAGTCCGACTTGATAAGATATTTATCTGACTTGAGTGCTTCCCCAAATTGCTTTCTAGTCTTTGGTCTCAACCTTTGCTAATCTGCCAATTATTTGCTCTGTCACATTGCTTCTACAGAGAAGAATGCAGATTAGATTGCAGGAAGACAGCATATTTGACCCCAGGACTAAGAATGGCTTAAAATTTCTATAAAAATTTGGATCATATTAGGCACATGATCGTGACAAAAGAAACATGGCCCCTTGTCTCGGAACCATCAGATTTGAAATGTTTGACTGCTCTTCTACCCACTGTCCAGTTCGGTAGGTCCAAATTTTTCAGTCTAGTTATAGCCAAAAAAAATCACTCAGTGGCTTCTGTTTCCTCGCCCATACTGTTGTGTTTTGTAATTTTCCCAAGGGTCATTCCTTGCCTTCCTCCTAGTTTTTATCTACATGTTTTTTTAAATACAGCATTGCCTTAAAAAAAAGGTAGCTGTTTCCAGATGTGTGAAGTGTTATCTAACGTTGCCTTGCAACTGCTTTGCTTGAACCTCTCCACTGTCTTTAAATTGTCAAGCTGCTTGCCTGGAATTCAGTGGAATTAGCAAAATATTTATTTTAGCTATGTAGGAGGGAAGGGTTAGATTGATATGAGAGTAGCTTAAAAGCTTGGCACAACATCATGGGCTGAAGATCCTGCACCATTCTGTAACGTTCTGTGTTCTAGATGAAGACCAAAGATACTATCATTGGTCATTTCACAAGCACTATTTGCTTGCTGATAACTCCATCCTTCTCCCAACTACCAGCTTAAACTGAACTTGACCTTTATTGAGTTTCCTACATCACACCTGTGGTGTCAACAAGACAGTCTTCCTCCAGAATATGATCTGACTTTCCCCCCTCCAGTGACTCAATCTACACTTCCCTCTGCCTTGAGGAAACAGCAACTATATTCAAAGTCCCCTCATTCTGTGGTCATTCTCTTTTCTCCCCTCTTTCATCAGGCTGAAGATACAAAAAGTTTGAGGGTACTTTCCACTAGTCCCAAGACAGTTCCTCTCATATGCGAAAAGATGGGCCCTTGAACTGAACCTTGCGAAGGCCCACAACATCACCTCCCTAGATGCTGCCTGACTTGCTGAATTCCTCCAACTTTGCTATATTCTGAGTGCTATTTTCTTTTTACTTCCTTGATTTAATTACATATAAATGGCATGATCTCTGGGTGACACATAAACAGAAGCCTTTCATTGTACATGTGACAAAAATACTGTACCCTGTACTGATGACTTAGCTGCTGTCAGATCTTGTAATTGTGTCCAGTATGTTGGAGCTGTGAGGGAGCAGTTTACGGGCTGTGCTACTGTGCCGCCTGTGAAGTTGTGACTTCATTTTGAAACTCTTATCCTTGCTTTCATATTCTACTGTAGCAGGTATCTTTGTAATCTCCTTCAGTTGAAACCTCAAGTCTGGTTCCTTGCCCGTATCCAGATTGAAGCACTTGTGTTTCCACTGCCTCTTCATCTGTCAAGGTCATAAATTCTGGAAAATTGTACTTTCTCATCTCTGCTACGCCGATCAAACAAAAACTTCCCTAACGCTTTCTCATTTTGATAGTTCAAAAAAAATCTTGAAGACTATCCCTTTGACCAATTTCTTGGTCATCAGCTTTAACATTTCCATATGTGACCCCAGCATTTTTTTGTTTGATAATGGTCTTGTGAAGTGTTTTGCGTGGTGCCAAAGCAGTGCAGTTGTTGCTACAACAGAACTGAACTATAAATCTGAATGAGCATGTGATAGGATTACACTGGGTGCAAGAAGACAATGAGCTGAACTCAAAGTAAAATATTACTGCCATAGAATATCTACAATGGAGAATGGTAGTTGCTCAGAGTGAGATCGGGCATTGCTGAACTTGTCTGCAAAACAAAATAATTGAGATGTTGCTGAACGGAATGCCAACATTTGGTATAGTACTTGACACCTTGATTTTGAGTCACATATCTGAGTCATCAGATCTCTCCAAAATTACCAAAAGTGTTTGAAATTGAATTTCTTCCTTGTAATTTAATAGGGCTTTGAATGACGGTAAATAAATTATTAGACTAGATCTGTAAAAAGTAAATCTACCCTTCATCTCTGTACTTAACAATTTAATGTATCACTAAATCCAGCTTGAGAAATGATTATATGAATGTTTTTTAAAATTTGAAGTACAATTACACCCAGTGGCCACTTTATTAGGTACACCTATGCATCTAGTTATTAATGCAAATATTTAATCAACCAATCACGAGGCAGCAACTCAATATATAATCGCATGCAGACATAGCTGTTGTTTAGACCAAACATCAGAACGGGGGAACAAATGTGATTTAAGTGACTTTGACCGTGGAATGATTGTTGCTGCCAGACGGGGCGGTTTTGAGTTTCTCAGAAACTGTTGATCTCATGGGATTTTCATGCACAACATTCTCTAGTGTTTACAGAGAAAGGAGCAAACAACAAAAAAAATTCTCCTGTTCTGTAGGTAAAAACATGTTGTTAATGAGAATGGCCAGATTTGTTCAAGCTGACAATTCGAGTTCAAATTTAATTGTCATTCAACCATTCACATGGTCCATTCAGAAGACAGGACGGCGTTACAACAGAGCTGGGCAGAGGAGCGGCTCTGAAAGCATGTCAAACATTAATGTGGATGGGGACACAGAACTATAAGACACAGGAGCAGAATTAAGTTCAGCCCATTGAGTCTGCTCTGCCATTCAGTCATGTCTGATCTATTATCCCTCCTAATCCTATTCTCCTCCCCATAACTTTTGATATTCGTACTAATCAACCTCCACTTCAAGTATACCTACAAACACAAGCAATTTTGCAAATGTTGGAAATCCAGAGTAACACGTACAGAGGAAGTCAGCACATTAGACGGCATCTGTGGAATGGGATAAGGTCGATGTTTCAGGGCATGGCCCTTCATCAACACTGGAAAGCAAAGGGAAAGAACCAGAGTGAGGTGTTGGGGGGAGGAGGAGGAGGACAAGTTAGAAGGTAACAGGTGAACCAGGTGGCTGGTTGGAAGGAGGTCGAAGTGAGAAGCTGGTAGGTGATGGGTAAAGGGCTGAAGAAGAGGGAATCTGATAGGAGAGGAGAGTGGATCATGGGAGCACCAGATACTATAGAACTGGATCCAGCACTATTTGCTTTTGTTGTTGAAGAAATCAAGAAATTGTTCATTTTGCTTGATTTCCTCCTTGCTTTGCTTGTAACACTGTAACTCTTCTAGTCTGTACCGGCATAATGGTAATCTTCCTTTATTACTGCTTTGCAGTCCATACATCATTTCATTATTTTCCTCTAGGTTTGAATACCTATTTGCCAACTATTTGTCATTCTGTAGGTACACACCCAGGAATTACATTGCTCTACTATTAGTCTAAACAAACAGACTGTCCATGATCTTGACATCTCTCTCTCTCCTGAATTATCATCTTATATTTAAGAAATATTTACCTCAGAAACATTTTATATATTGTTCTGTCATTCTTGAACCCTTTGTCCTTGGGGATGTTAAGTTTCCAATCTTTGCTCGTATGATTTTTGTATTAGCATGTTGTCATTAGCTCATCTGATGTCTTGTTCCTGCATCTCTCTATACCGGGGGTCGGCAACCTGCGGCTCCCGAGCCATTTGTGGCTCTTTCACCTCTGTGCTGCGGCTCCCTGTGGCTTTGGGAAATAATTGGTCAGTATTTAATTAAAATGTATTTTATGTTAGTTTGTTAGCTTTTGAAATGTAATTCTAAATTTGAAGATTATGGTGATCTTGTACAATCTAAGTGTGGCGACACATTTCCTCACAATTAGCCAGCATTCCGGCTAAGGGAGATAGCCTACGGGGGTTTGTGAGTACGCGTCTTTTGCAGCATCTGCGTCCATGGGGGCTGGGTTGAGGGAGGCTTAAAAGCAAGGCTGTTTAGTTCGAATAAAGTTATTCGACTGCAGTTTACTGACTGCGTGAGCACACCGCTACAACGTGTTTTTATCGCTATTAATATACGTCACCACTGCCAATACCTGACACCCGCCAGTGCGCGATTTCTTTAATTTTTCGATCCAAGGTAAGCCAACTATGGAGAATTCTAAAAAAAGAAAAGTGACTGAAGAAAATAGAACGTTTAATGATACGTGGACAGATTCATTTGCTTTCACTGTTGACGAGACTGGTTTACCGGTATGCTTAATATGCAATGAGAAACTAGCAAACAACAAAAAGTCAAATGTCGCAAGGCATTTCCAGAATAAACACGCAGCCTTTGCTCAAAAATATCCGGATGGAGATGAGAGAAAAAAAGCCGTTTCGGAACTGATGCGGAAGGTTGATCTGAGCAAAAATCATTTCCAGAAATGGATGAAGTCTGGAAAATCAACGACATACGCCAGTTATATTGCCGCTCAGGAAATAGTCAGGCACGGGAAGCAGTTTACAGATGGTGAATATATAAAAGAATCTTTCATTAAGATTTCAGAACATCTATTCACGGACTTTAAAAACAAGAGTGAAATTGTGCAGAAAATCAGGGATATGCCCCTCTCTGCAAAGACTGTCAAAGACAGAACCATAAAAATGGCAGAAGACATCACAAGACAGCAAATTAAAGACATCAATTCAGCTGTGGCCTACTCGATTGCCTGTGACGAGTCTAAAGACAAAGGTGATATTGAACAAATAGCGTTGTTCTGCCGGTATGTAAACTCTGCCGGGCCACAGGAAGAACTGATTGAGTTGATACCTCTAAAAGACCAAACACGGGGGGAGGACATCTGTGAGGCTGTCTTGAATTGTTTAAGAGCCAAAGGAATAAAGACCACCCATTTGGTGTCAGTAGCTACTGATGGGGGCACCGAATATGACGGGAACACACAAGGGAATTGTGGCTTTACTGCAGAAGTTGCTGGACAGAAAGCTGCTGACTTTTCACTGCATCTTGCACCAAGAGGCACTGTGCGCTCAAACATTTCCTCCGGAATGCACAGAAGTAATGGATGTTGTCATTCAGATTGTCAATAAAATAATGGCAAAAAGTTTAAATCACAGTCAATTCCGTTTGTTACTGGACGAGCTGGAAATTGCATATTCTGATCTCCTGCTGCACAACAAAGTCTGATGGTTGTCCAGGGGGGAGGTGCTGAAACGCTTTGTCGCGTGTCTGGAAGAAGTGAAAACTTTCCTGGGCAGCAAAGGGCTCAACTTTCCTGAGCTGGAACAGCCAGAGTGGCTGGAAAAGCTACACTTCATGGTAGACATGACAGCGCACCTGAACACGCTGAACACAGCTCTTCAACGGGGTAAGGACGTACAGCCCTGCACATGTTGGAGAATGTTTTGGCATTCGAGCGCAAGTTGACGTTGCTTGCCAGAGATTTACAGAAAGGCACATTGTCTCACTTCCCCAATTTGAGAGAGTTCAAACAAGGTCACGACATGATAAATTCGGAGTATTTACATTCTGCAATCATCGCAATGCAAACATCGTTTGGGAAACGCTTCTGTGAGTTCAGAGAGGAAAAAAACACATTATCCTTCCCGGTCACTCCCCTAAGCATCGATCCATCCCTACTAAATACGACTGCATTGTCAGGTGTGAGTCAACCTGAACAAGTATGATAAATATTTTAATTGCCTATTATTTTACGTATATTCATATGTTTTCATTGTTCAGTGAAATAGTCCTTTTATTTTTCAGGTTGACAGCTGGCTGACGTTATTTTTGGTTTGCTGCTGGCGGCAAATTTAAGTTTGGCGTTTTTCATAAATACAAGAAGGACTCAAATAGACGTTGAGTATTTTACTTAAAAGTAACCTTCAACCCAACGTCTTTTTTTCGGAGTTCAAAATGTTTTTGTTGCATGCAGAAATGTAATTTCATTTTCTCTGCAGGAGTTCATCAATTTCATAAATGCAACACATTATAGTTTGTTTATACATAGCATAAAGGCAAAACAAAACGTTGTATGCAGTGTTATTTCATTTTAAATGTCAAGCGGGTTTTGCGGCTCCCAGTGTTTTCTTTTCTGTGGGAAACGGGTCCAAGTGGCTCTTTCAGTGGTAAAGGTTGCTGACCCCTGCTCTATACTGTAACTTTGTCACTTGCACTGCATATCTGACTTGGTTTTCCTTGCACCTGTCTTGTGCCCAATCCCGCCAAACAACAGTACTGTTTGCCTCTTCCAGCTCCTTTCCTTCATCTTATTTCTTATTTCTCATATTTCCTCCAGGTACTATCAGCCTGATAAAGGTTATGTCACATGTACATCAAAACATACAGTGAAATGCGTTGTTTATGTCGCGGATATGCTGGCGGGCATCCCGCAATTGTTGCCATGCTTCTGGTGCCAACATAGCATGCTCACAACTTGCTAACTCTAACCCTAAACGTAAGTCTTTGGAATGTGGGAGGAAAAAGGCATACCCAAAGGAAAGGTGCAGTCGTGTGAGAAGGTACAAGCTCCTGACAGATAGTGGTGAGAATTGAACACCAACCTTACAGCTGCCATTGTAAAGCATAACTCTTACTGCTGTTACCTTGCCACCCACTTGATAGGTGAAGCTATGCAGCTTTCTGCAGCATAAATTCCTTGTCAGGACATTAATCCAAATCTTGTGATTCCATCAGTTATTCCTGAAGCTCCAGGGTAACTTAATTTTTATGTTAATAATTCTAATATGAAGTACAGCTTCTGTCACTTTCCTGACACCTCTTTCATAGCCCTGTCAAAATTTAAACAATGTCCTTCCTTTACTTGGGCACAGGGAAGTAATACCATCGAGCTATCCCCACCATTGAGCACATCTACACAGTGTTGTTGCAGGAAAGCAGCATCCACCATTAAGAACCCCCACCACCTAGGCCATGCTCTTTTCTCGCTGCTGCCATCGGGAAGAAGGTACAGGAGCATCAGGACTCACACCACTAGATTCAGGAACAATTATTACCTCTCAACCATTAGGTTCTTGAACCAAAGGGGTTAACTTCGCTCAACTTCACTCGCCCCCATCACTTGAACTGTTCTCACAACTTATGGACTTGATTTCAAGGACACTTTGTCTCATGTTCTCGATATTTATTGCTTATTTGTTTATTATTACTATTTTTCTTTTTGCACAATTTGTTGTCCTTCATTGCTTCTATTTATGGTTTTAATGAGTATCCCCACGAGAAAATGAATCTCAGGGTTGTATATGGTGACATATATGCATTTTGATGATAATATCTGCTTTGAACTATGTCAAGTCTTGTTGATGGATGCTATTCACCCTTGACTATATAATTGTCTGTAATTCCTTCATTTCTACATTTTGCTGTACAATTATGTGCTGCATAACTTGGTGGGCTAAAGTGTTGTCATCCACTCTAAAGGCTAGCTTGAATGTGCCACTTTCCTCGAGATATCTACTTCCTAATGTCCCAGTTTGTCATCTAATTCTTGCTATGGAGTGTCAGGTTCCAGGTATTTGAGGTCGTTGCAATCTCTGTCATTATGTTGGCTGAGAAAAAATGCACCTGAGTTCATCAGATTGGTTGCAGTTAATTTATTTTCAAAATAAAAATCAAAAATGTACACTTCATAAACCACTGCATTTTAAAATATGAATGGCGGAATGGCAAATGGCATCATTTCTGGAGAGAGGCTGCAAAACACTGGCCTTTTAAGAAGACAGAATCATGGAATTTCTTCTTTGCCTTTGTGTGGTATTCATTGTTTAACATGGAAATAGAAACATGGAAAACCTACAGCACAATACAGCACCCTTTGGCCCACAAAGCTGTGCTGAACATGTCCTTACGTTAGAAATTACCTAGGCTTACCCACCTCTCTATTTTTTTTCTAAGCTCCATGTACCTATCCAGAAGTCTCTTAATAGACCCTATCATATCAGCCTCCACCACCACCGCCAGCAGCAGCCCATTCCATGTACTTACCAATCTCTGCATAAAAAAACAACAACAACCTACCTCTGACATCTCCTCTGTACCTACTTCTAAGCACCTTCAAACTATGCCCTCTCATGCTAGCCATTTCAGCCCTGGTAAAAGCCTCTGACTATCCACATGATCAATGCCTCTTATCATCTTGTACACTTCTATCAGGTCACCTCTCATCCTCTGTCGCTTCAAGGAGAAAAGGCCGAGTTCACTCAACCTATTCTCATAAGGCATGCTCCCCAGTCCAGGCAACGTCCTTGTAAATCTCCTCTGCGCCCTTTCTATGGTTTCCACATCCTTCCTGTGGTGAGGCGATAGAACTGAGCACAGTACTCCAAGTGGGGTCTGACCAGGGTCCTATATAGCTGCAACATTACCTCTCGGCTCTTAAACTCAATTGCACGATTAATGAAGGACAATGCAGTGTATGATTTCTTAACCACAGTTTCAACCTGCGCAGCAGCTTTGAGTGTCCTATGGACTTGGACCCCACGATCTCTCTGATCCTCCACACTGCCAAGAGTCTTACCGTTAATGCTATATTCTGCCATAATATTTGACCTACCAAAATGAACCACCTCACACTTAATCTGGGTTGAACTCCATCTGCCACTTCTCAGCCCAGTTTTGCATCCTATCAATGTCCTCCTGTAACCTCTGACAGCCCTCCACACTATCCACAGCACCTCCAACCTTTGTGTCATCAGCAAACTTACTAACCCATCCCTCCACTTCCTCATCCAGGTCATTTATAAAAATCACGATGAGTAAGGGTCCCAGAACAGATCCCTGAGGCGCACCACTGGTGACCGACCTCCATGCAGAATATGACCCGTTTACAACCACTCTCTGCTTTCTGTGGGCAAGCCAGTTCTAGATCCACAAAGCAATGTCCTCTTGGATCCCATTCCTCCTTACTTTCTCAATAAGCCTTGCATAGGGTATCTTATCAAATGCCTTGCTGAAATCCATATGCACTACATCTACTGCTCTTCCTTCATCAAGGTGTTTTGTTGTCGCCTCAAAATCTTGAAGTTATTGTCAGTCTTATGATCCATTGATGGTGAACACTGCTAGTTTCATTATAATTACAACTCCAGAATCTGTGTCATAGTCTTGCATTTTCATTTGTTGTGAAGTTCAACCATCAAAGTTAATTGTGCACTAGAGTTTGAGCAAGTATACTCAAGTATATTTGGCATGCTTGATTTTGCTCTTTTGCCAAGGCGTTTTACAGCTATGTGAAACGATCAATTTAAATTGCTTTCCTTTCTAATGGGGTATACATGATCTAATAGAGTATGTAAATCCCTTCACCATGACTGAAATCAAGAGCAAATCACATGGATACTTTGACATGTGGCTTTATTCCCAATTGTAAATTTTATAAAAATTTAGAGGTTAATTTACAATTCTGGGATTCTTCTCCAGTTAGCCACAAAACGCAGCAAGAACATTGGCCCTCTCCATGCACAAAAAAAGAACAAAAATGTAACAAGAGGATTGACCCCCCCTCAAACTCCTCCCCCCACACGAAACACAAAAAAGACATTGGCCTCCATATCCCCTTCTCACTGCACAAAGAAACTAACCAAAAAAGAAAACATGAAAACCTACCCCTAGCCCCCCTGCACAAAATGCCACAAGAACCTCGACCCCAAACCCCTTCCCCCACCCAAAAAGGTATGAGAGAGAACAGGTGAAGAGCACAGAATATTAAAAAAAACTAAGTGAAATATTGTCAATCTTATTGCAGAATACATAGTGTTCCTTTATTGGATTATCTCTCATCAGCTGCTGTGCTTCCTGACCTTTCCCGAATGCATTTAAAAGAAAGTCCGTATGGATGTTCATAAGTAATTATGAACTTCTCTCCTCTGAAAATTTAGCTAGTTGGTCATTTTCTGGTCAAGATGGCATTGAGCTGATGTCTCTATTGAGGTTGTGGTTCAGATTTAGTTGTTGGTTAGGTTTGGAGAGATGATTTTGAGGCAGAGGGGAGTTAGGGGAAATTAGCCCAGATTCTAGTCCTCTGCTCTGCATTCAAAGGGATGCAGGCATGGCACATCTGTGGTTGGGTGCGGGGATGAGGACTGGTGATGTCCCCCCCAACCCTTGCATAGTGAGTAATTGACTAATTGGATCAAAGTTCTTATTCCATGTTGGCAGAAGACACACAGGCCCCCTAGGTACGTGAATTGGTGAGACCAGAGTTCAAGTCCTAGTGTTCAGGGTCCTGTCATTGGCAAGTTCGGAGTTCAAGACTGAGGACTCTTATCCTGGAGTCCACAAGTGCGCTGGAGGCTGAAGATGGCCTTTCTTGGGACTGGAGGCTGTGTGTGTGCATGGATTGATAGGAGGGAGGGATGGTGCTTATTTTGTTGCTTGTTGTGTTTGGTGTTCTTTTGCTGAGCGTTGTTGCATGCTGTGTTGGCCCCGAAATGTGTGGCAGCACTTAAGGGCTGCTCTCATCACATCATTAGTCTGTGTTGGCAGTTGATGCAAACGTTGCATTTCACTATATGTTTTTGATGCACATGTGCTAAATAAATAAATCTGAATTTTGGTGAGTCAGGAATTAGCAAACTTTATTCAGCAAAGTACAATATGTGGGTCTAGTTGCCAAATTTTAAGCATTTATAGTGATAGGATTATCAACACAAAGCTTGACCAAACAAAAAACTTACTTTTATTTTAAAACTTTTGGAAGATCTAAACTTGCAATATCTGTGGAAATTTTACATGGAAGTTTTCTTTTAGTCACAGAATGCACGAAGCAATTCAGTGGGAGGAGCTTCAAAGTATATCTGGCACGAAGAAAACTGGTTGCACCACATATTGTGCTCATATAACATTAATATGTGATTTCTGCCAGCAACTGAGAAAAAGAGTATTTAATCAAACTCATAGTAGTTGGTGGTTGTTGTGTTACTTGAGCCACTGATTTGTATTGACTTGTTCAGATCCTAAGGCTGCTTCCTATAATTAATTGAACAAATGCTTTGTTGAATGATTTGCTTGGTGTGCTGACCAACATTAACTTCATGATTGGAGTCACTTTTCTTTATTGATATGTAAAGTTTTGCTTTTTAAAAAAAGCTAAAACTTAAGAAAAATATGTAGGATTTCAAACAAACATGATTTATTTCAGTCAGTACAAACATAACAAAAAGCATCAATATCCCTGAATTATGAATGCACTATTTGTGTACACTTGTACATATGAACTACCTCCCATAGTATTGAATTCAAAAGTCTGGTGCAAGTTGGTCCATTTAAAAAAAGACAGAACTAATTCCTCTCCCCTCTCTACCCCATCCACTGCTTGAAGACAGAGTTGTAGTCTGAAGTAAGTGTCCTTACTGTTCAGATGTTCCTGGGATGAATGTGGAGCCAGGGGAATGGCATCTGCCATAGACCTGTTTATGTGGTAGATAAATTGTAGTGTGTTGAGTTTGTTTAGGAAATCTGGAGTTTGATGCTTGCCTGGGCTAACCTGTAGAAACACTTTATTCAAGATTGTTTAATACCATTTTCCATAAACAAGTGTGAAGGAAAACATCATAATAGTTACTCCAAATTTGATGCAACACAAAAAAATCAATAATAAAAAATCACAATAAATATAAGTACATAAAGGTAGCTTGTATACATTAATTGTATAAAATGACTCTAGGCACATGAATGTCTGTTCGTAAGGTGACTCTGACATCAAATGATAAAGTATTTGTGGTGGGGGTTGTGGAGGGCTGGGTTATTGAGCATTGATCCTCCTTACTTCTTGGGAAATGTAACTGTTTTTTAGTCTGGTGGTCCTGGTATGGATGTCAGAACAATTGGGAAGTAGTCGCTCAGCCACATTATCTTGTTTTTTCTTGGGTATCAGGATGATACTGGTCATCTTAAAGTAGGAGGGAACCATTGCTTAAAGCAGGAAGAAGTTAAAAATGTGTCCAAATGCCCGTCAAAT
The DNA here is from genome assembly GCF_030144855.1 of Hypanus sabinus. Classification (NCBI taxonomy): domain Eukaryota; kingdom Metazoa; phylum Chordata; class Chondrichthyes; order Myliobatiformes; family Dasyatidae; genus Hypanus; species Hypanus sabinus. The sequence continues at coordinate 49,015,260 of NC_082708.1, read as the reverse complement.
GATCTGCACACGATCTAAGAACGTGGCCAGGGGCATCAACCGGGCTTGGATGTTTTCCGTGTGTTCACCCTCTGGAAAACTGATCTTGTGTCCACAGTAGTGACTGTAGATTCAGGTACAGTGGAGATTTGCTAAATTATTTTGTTAATTTTGTAGACTCTTGTCAGTGTGGAAGATCAGAGGGATCTTGGGGTCCAAGTCCATATAACCATATAACAATTACAGCATGCAACAGGCCATCTCGGCCCTTCTAGTTCGTGCCGAACGCTTACTCTCACCTAGACCCAATGACCCGCACTCAGCCCATAACCCTCCATTCCTTTCCAGTCCATATACCTATCCAATTTTACATTAAATGACAATACCAAACCTGCCTCTACCACTTCTACTGGAAGCTCGTTCCACACACTTACCACTCTTTGAGTAAAGAAATTCCCCCTCGTGTTACCCTTAAACTTTTGCCCCCTAACTCTCAACTCATGTCCTCTTGTTTGAATCTCCCCCCCACTCTCAATGGAAAAAGCCTATCCATGTCAATTCTATCCATCCCCCTCATAATTTGAAATACCTCTATCAAGTTCCCCCTCAACCTTCTATGCTCCAAAGAATAAAAACCTAACTTGTTCAATCTTTCCCTGTAACTTAAGTGCTGAAACCCAGGTAACATTCTAGCAAATCTTCTCTGTACTGTCTCTATTTCGTTGACATCTTTCCTATAACTCGGTGACCAGAACTGTACGCAATACTCCAAATTCGGCCTTACCAATGCCTTGTACAATTTTAACATTACATCCCAACTCCTATACTCAATGCTCTGATTCATAAAGACCAACATATCAAAAGCTTTTTCCCTATCCACATGAGATTCCACCTTCAGGGAACTATGCACCATTATTCCTAGATCACTCTGTTCTACTGCATTCTTCAGTGCCCTACCATTTACGATGTATGTCCTATTTGGATTATTCCTACCAAAATGTAGCACCTCACACTTATCAGCATTAAACTCCATCTGCCATCGTTCAGCCCATTCTTCTAACTGGCCTAAATCTCTCTGCAAACTTTGAAAACCTACTTTATTATCCAGAATGCCACCTACCTTAGTATCAAGTGCATACTTACTAATCCAATTTACCACCCCATCATCCAGATCATTAATGTATATGACAAACAACACTGGACCCAGTACAGATCCCTGAGGCACATCACTAGTCACCGGCCTCCAACATGACAAACAGTTATCCACCACTACTCTCTGGCATCTCCCATCCAGCCACTGTTGAATCCATTTTACTACTTCAATATTAATACCTAGCGATTGAACTGTCTTAACTAACCTTCCATGCAGAACCTTGTCAAAGGCCTTACTGAAGTCCATATAGACAACATCCACTGCTTTACCCTCGTCAACTTTCCTGGTAACCTCTTCAAAAAATTCAATAAGATTTGTCAAACTTGACCTTCCACGCACAAATCCACGTTGACTGTTCCTAATCAGACCCTGTCTATCCAGATGATTATATATACCATCTGTAAGAATACTTTCCATTAGTCCATAGGACTCTCAAAGCTGCAATGCAGGTTGACTCTGTGGTTAGGAAGGTATACGGTGCATTGGTCTTCATCAATCGTGGGATTGAGTTTAAGAGCTGAGAGGTAATGTTGCAGCTACATAGGACCCTGGTCAGACCCCACTTGGAGTACTGTGCTCAGTTCTAGTTGCCTCACTACAGGAAGGATGTGAAAACCATAGAAAGAGTGCAGAGGAGATTTACAAGGATGTTACCTGGATTGAGGGGCATGCCTTATGAGAATAGGTTGAGTGAACTTGGCCTTTTCTACTTGGAGCAACAGAGGATGAGATATGACCTAATAGAGGTGTATAAGATGAGAGACTTTGATCGTGTGGATAGTTAGAGGCTTTTTCTCAGGGCTGAAGTGGCTAGCACAAGAGGACACAGTTTGAAGGTGCTTAGAAGTAGGTACAGAGGAGATGGCAGGGGTAAGTTTTTTACTCCGTGGTGAGTGTGTGGAATGGGCTGCTGGTGACGGCGGTGGAGGTGGATACGATACGTCTTTTAAGAGACTCCTGGACAGGTACATGGAGCTTAGAAAAATAGAGGGTTATGGGTAACCCTAGGTGGTTTCTAAAGTAAGGACATGTTTGGCACAGCTTTGTGGGCCGAAGGGCCTGTATTGCGCTGTAGGGTTTCTGTGTTTCTAATAGTTACCAGTGAGCTATGCACATTGATTAAGAATCCCTATTATGCCCTGGCAAGCACAGAGACTCTTGATGTTCTGACATGAATTGGTAACCTTTGTGGTCATCTCCATTCACTAATGAAACTGCTAAACTGTGCATTTCTTCAAGTTAATAAAGGAGTTATATTCCTAAAGAGCCCTATGTTATAAGAAAAATTGTACAGCAGAACATATAGTAAATACTGATGGTGAGAAGTGACCTTGGGATCTTGTCAATCTCATCCCTGGCAGTAAACCAGAGATCAGGTTGTTCTAGTAGTCCAATCCAAAATGTAGAGTATTGCTTTCCTCCCACAAGATGCTGCTTGATCAGCTGAGTCCTCAGGCAGACTTTGTTGCTCCAAGATCAAACCATGTTTGTTTGCCAAGTTAAAGCAAATAAGTCATTCATTGGTTAGTTTTTATTGTCAGATGAAAATGCACAGGTACTTGAGATTTGTTTATATTTAAGAAACTCATTTCCAATGACTAAATTCAAAAAATTTGTTTAATGTTACTGGTTTTTACAGATCTACATGCACTACTCCAAGATGTATTTCAATAAATAAAGTGTGGAGATGACTGATTTGACTTTGATAAGATTTCACATCATTTCCTTGAAATTTAAGATTGATTTCATTAAACTTTACAAATAATTCCTTGAAAAAAGTAATGTCATGCCTAATGTTCTTGAGTTGGTAACTGACTAAAGCATTTGAGTCTTCAAAGGATTTTATTACAGTTTCAAATAGCACATAAAAGCACCTCAGGCAGTTCCTTTATGAAAGCTATCTGACTTCTATGTGCAACAGCCGACATTTAAACTGTTCATCATTCTCAATACAAAGTTCTGGAAATAGTCAATCATTGAGAGGATGGGACTTGGTTTTATTTACTGCTGTTGTTACGTACCCCATAACTGGGTGTCTGACCAGCAGAGAAAGGAGAATCCGTTGGAGTCTGATGGTACCAAACTAAAGGTGTTTATTAGTAAACTACACAATACAATATCAAAAATGCAAATATACATATAAAACAAGTTGGCAGTAATAACCTAAAAGTGTAGGAATAATAATAATCAATAATAAACAAGCTCTATCGATGTCTAGAGGTAAATGAATTGTCATAGAAAAGTATAAAGTTCAGTTCATAAATGCTGAGGTGGTTATGGTTGTTGTGTTGAAATCGTTGGAGAGAGAGAGAGCAAGTGAGATGTAACAGCAACAGCTGCGGCAGGCAAACCTTTTGTGGCTTTCTTAATCCGTCGTATCGTTGTGGTCATTCAGTTGTGACCCCTCTGTTCTTCAGCTAGACCGTTCTTCTGTGGTGAACTCGTCACTCTGGCATGAGTGGACACACACACAAGTTCCCACTGGCCCTGCTGTCACACTGAGAGCTTTACTGACTGATCTCCTGATTCGGTCTCCAAAGCCCCCACCTTTCTGTGGGTTCCCATCACTCAGTCAGTGTCCACTGGTGTGTCTGATGGGTGTCTCTCCAGACCTGTCTTTTATCCCCACTCACAGGGTCTCAGCTATCCATCAACTCTGAATGACCGTGTCCATCAAATCAGGTCACTCCTGCTATCTCCTGAGGAATGTTAACGAGCAAAGTAAAGTCCTTGTAGTGGAAGGTAAATAATCCAGGAAGAATCAAAATACAGTAAATCAACGGTCTCTCTCCCCCCCTTATCTGTAGCAAGTGCTCTTGCCCGGGCTTTATCTCTCTCTCATGAGCAGCGTAGCAACAGCAATAGTTTGTAGTTCTGAGGAGTGGGGTTGGGAATGGTTAACTCTGCACCCCATTGACCATCAGGTCTGTTCATCACTCATAACACTGACAACGGTGTTTAATGTGCAGCCATTCATTTGGGTGTTTTGCAACAAGCTGTCTGTGAATTGCACAGTGAATGGTAAATATATCAAGTACAGCTGTTTTCAAGAAAGTAATAAACCCCCCCCCCCCACCAGTGGCGTTCTATCATTGATGGTGCCCCATTTGTTGCACAAGCAAGATTATTGGTGAGCAGAATGTCGTTCTCTTTGAAAAATTGGTCAACAACCCAAAACATTGTCTCCCCCTCTCTATCTGTTTCTAGTCCCATTTTAAATAACACTTGAACAATGCTTTCATCTTTATGAAGCAAACAATCAAGAAGCAAAGATTTGTCACCTGGCAAAGTTGACTCATCCAACTGTAGAGCAAGTTCTGTTGTCCTAAGTATGTTGCACAATGTGTCTTCCACATTCTCAGACATTTCATCTTTTTGTCGTTGAACAGAGTTGTTTCTGAGCGGAATTGCTTTAATTATTTGGTCTGATGTCTTTTGCAAAACTGTGCCCAGAAGCTCCCTTACTGATAGCAGAATCAGTTCTTCTCCAGTTGTATTTCTTCCAGTTGTATCAGTTCCTCAATGAACAGTGAAATGTATGAAGCAAGAAAATCATCACTGTTTTGTTGTGAAGTGCTGGCAAGCATGTTTTGAAAGTATTTTTTGTTGCAAAAAGTTTTCATTAATTGACTGAAATTGTTTGCTTTATCACAGTGTATTCACTTCAAATATACAAGGAGCTTGGATGGTTTCATTGTCCCATTTGGGGGAATAAAAAAGCTTTTTCCTATACCAGACACATTGGCTGCTGTTGGTTTCTTGGTGCTAGTATAAACGCATATTTCGGATATGATGCTTTATCGATAGTATACCACACTATATAGCCTACCTGTTTTGTTTGGGTCTGTTTCTGCTTTTTTTGTTCTGGATTAACTGCCACAGTCAGTCGCTTATTGTTTAAGTCCAACCTTAGCTGTGATCAATAAAGAGGAAAGTTATGATGTCATCTTAGGTCAAGCAAAACCTGATTCTCTGCCTGAAGGTATATAAAAGGGGGCAATAATATCTCTGGGCCATGGGCTAGAGAAATGTGGTCAAGACCATATGAAAAGGCAGATTCTGAACTCTACTCTGTTGAATGCCATATCCTAATTCACAGGAATTATGTTACTCTGTGACTAGCATATGGGAATCATACTACCTAACATCGTTCTCTAGTAGTGAATGGCAATAATGCATGGCCAAACCTGGAAATAACATGACTTCTACCATCGAGATTTCTCATGATATGCTAAAAACAAGTTCCATATTTTTTTTTAACAACTATAATGTGCTTTGAGCAAAGTCAAAGAGGATGGTGAATGAGCAAGAGATGAGGTGATTACATGCTTATTATAATCAGCTATGAGGCACTGAGGATCAACTTATAATAGGTAATTCATTTCTTAAATTAAGCCTGTAATTTCACTGCTGCTCCACTTGCTACCAAGCAACCCACTGCCCCCTTTATCTTTTTGCCCTATTAGAAGCTACGACCACCGGCAGGGGAGGACGATATCACCCACTTTGGGAACCACTTCTAGTTTCCAGCCTCTCTCTCCTACACAGCCCATAGCCCTCTATTTTTCTTTCAACCATGTGCCTATCTGAGAGTCTCCTAAATGTCTCTAATGTATCTGCCTCAACTGCCAATCCTGGCACTTCGTTCCATGCGCTAATAACCTGTGGGGAGTGCAGGCCTAAAGCTGCTAAATTCTGCTCATATGTTAACCCCTTAATTCCCGGCATCATCCTTGTGTACCTCTTCTGGATTCTCCAATGACAACACATCCTTCTCTGAGATAAGGGGCCAAAACTGTTGACAGTCTTCCAAGTGCAGCCTGACTAAGTGTCTTATAAAGGCTCAGCATTATCTCCTTTCTATTCTATTCCCCTTGAAATAAAAGCCAACATTGCATTTGCCACCTTTAATTAACACAGACTCAAACTGTAAATTAACTTTCTGGGAGTCTTGCATGAGGACTCTGTGCACTTCTGATGTTTGAAACTTCCCCCCATTTACATAATAGTCCACACTATTGTTCCTTTTACCAAAATGCATTATCATACATTTCCCAACACTGTATTCCATCTGCCGCTTTTTGCCCATTCTTCCAATTTGTCTAAGTCCTGCTGCAATTGCATTGCTTCCTCAGCACCAAGTACCCATTCACCTATTTTGTATCATTTGCAAACTTTGTCACAAAACCATCAATTCTACCATCTAAATCATTGACAAATAGTGTGAAAAGCAGCGGTTCCAATACTGACCCCCGAGGAACACTACTAGTCACTGGCAGCCAACCAGAAAATGTCTCCTTTATTTCCATTCACTGTCTCCTGCCTGTCAGCCATTCCTCTATCCATGCCAGTATAAAAGTTTTTTATTCTGTTAAGCAGCCTCATGTGTGGCACCTTATCAAATGCCTTCTGAAAATCCAAGTAAATGACATCCACTGCTTCTCCTTTGTCCACCCTACTTGCTATTTCCTCAAAGAACCCTAACAGGTTTGTCAGGCAAGATTTCCCTTCACAGAAACCATGCTGACTTTGACTTATTTTATCATTAGTTTCCAAGTACCTTGAAATCTCATCCTTAATATCAGACTCCATATCTCATCCTTAATAATAGACTCCAACATTTCCCAGCTTCTGAGATTAGGCTAACTGGCCTATAATTTCCTTTCTTTTACCTTCCTCCCTTCTTGAAGAGTGGAGTGATATTTGCAATCTTCCAGTCCTCTGTATCATGTCAAAATCAAGTGATTCTTGAAACATCATGACCAAAGCATCTGTTATCTGTTCAGCAACCTCTCTTGGGACTCTGGGATATAGTCCATCTGGTCCAGGTGACGTATCCACCTTAAGACCTTTGAGTTTGTCTGGCACTTTTTCCTTTGTAATAGCAGTGGCAGTCACTCCTGCTCCCTGACACTCATGTTCAACTGGCACACTGCTAGTGTCTTTCACAGTGAAGACAGATGCAAAGTACTCATTAAGTTTCATCTGTGATTTCTTTGTCCCCAATTACTACCTCACCAGCATGATTTTCTGGTGGTCCAAATCAGCTTTCATCTCCCTTTTACTCTTTATACAACTGAAAAACTTTTGGTATCTTTTATATTATTGGCTAGTCTCCCCTTGTATTTCATCTTTTCCCTTCTTATAGCTGTTATTGCAAAGAAGGCACAAGGCACGACAGCACCTCTATTTCCTTAGACATCTGTGCAGATTCAGCATGTCATCTAAAACTTTAAAACTGAAACTTTAGAACTGATGTTCTCTATATTTATTGCTTATTTATGTATGTTATTATATATTTATTTCTTTGTGTTTGCACAGCATGTTTATTTTTTGTACATTGATTATTTGTCTTTGTAGTTTTTCATTGATCCTGTTGTGTTCCTTTGTGTCTACTGTGAATGCCCATGAGAAAATGAATTTCAGAATGGTATATGGTGACACGTTTGACAATTTACTTTGAATTTTGTATTGACCTTTGACCTTGGTTTTCCTATTTGTTTATGTATTTCAAACAGATTTAATGAATTTTGTGATTTGTATTAACGTGAAAATGAGGAATTAATTTTATTGTACATATTGTTGCACAACAACAGACTATTTAAATGTGTAATTTACTGGCAAATGTCCAGTGTTTTGCCACTTGAGATCTGACGAACATTGATGAAAACTAAATGATTGTCCGTTAATAATATGCTGCCACTTCAATTTGTACTTCCTGTAGTTCTCATTTAAATTGAAATGCACAGCCCATGTTATTTGTAAATGATATATCTAGGCTTCCAGTGCTAGAATGAATAAACCAACAGTGTCTTGAAAAAAAGCTGTAAATTTTCCATTGCAGCTGTGCTGTTATTTTCAATTTTTTATTGTAAAATTCAAAGGTTAACTATCATAACACAATTCTGTCATTTGAACTTGCATACAATCATCAGTGCTTCAAGAATGTAAAATCCAAATAATTATTAAGAGTTAAAGATGTTCTAGAATTCTTCTGATCCGCTTTACAAATTATTGGAAAAAATAAAGAACTTTACAGCATATTTTACATAAACCAGGCAGAGACTATTAATGGAATTAATTGTACTGTGAATGAAAATGATTGCATGGTATAATTCTCATGACTTCTTGTGGCTTAAAATTACTATCCGTATTTGCATTTCCACTTTACATTTGTTCGTAAATGTTTATATCGTTGTTCTTATTTTACAATTTTTAATTATTAATATTTCTCAAATAAGATGTTTGCTATTTAGTTCAGTTTAATTTTACCCCATACATCAGAAATGGGAGCATAGGTTGGCAATCATCTCTTTATGCCTGTTTGATATTTATGGCTGATATTTTGCTTCAATTCCAATTTCCAACATAATCTCCGTATCCCACAATTATTCTGATATGTATTGTGTTGATATCTGTTTTCAAAACAGCCAGAGACTAAGCTTCTACTATTCTCTGTGTTAGAGAATACTGACACTTCATCACCCGTAGATCAGTCAGGGGTACCATCCTCCAATAACTTCCCGGTCAAATTAACACTACTAGTGTCATTTTACACTACTTTTTTCTTGGAGCAAATTCTTTTAAATTCTAAAAGATTGAGACCTGTATTTAGGAGTGGATCTCTCCTGTAATGTCAGACATGCTATCCCAGGAACTACTTTGGTGACTCTTTGCTTCATTCTCTTTATAGCAAGTTTCTCCTTCTTTTCAGGGAGGTGACCAGAATTATACACACCACTCCAAGTGGTCTAATGAAGGAAATATTTCACCTTTAATTTATATTAAAAGGATGACTTTTTATTTTTAAAGAATGCTGGAAATGAAAAAAATGATGTTGAACTATTTTAAGATGACTTGAATTCAGATGTACTGACAAATTCAGATTTATTTTCACTGTACATTGAAACATGGAGTGAAATGCAATGTTTGTACAAGCAACCAAGGCTGTGCTGAGGCAGGCTTCAAGACAATATAACATGTCACAATCTGCACATTATTGCCCTCCATGGATGTAAATTTCAAAGATCTGAACTGAATTGCTGTTTCCATTTCTAATGATTCCATATTAGGAGGAATATTAATATAATTATAAGCCAGATAAAACAAGAAAGGGATATTCTTCTCTCTTAGCTTTGCTGTTTTCATAATTTATACATTTATCGTACAGTTATATCTCCAAAGCTATCACGTTTCATTTTTTAAAAACTAATTGACTGGGATATGTAAGGAAATCTGTATACCTCCAGTTGATTTTGAACTAGCTTATGCATTCAATGTTTGGGCTGAAGAAGAACTGTGTTTGAAATGAAATTTACATGCAGAAAAATGCGATTAATCCCATAACACCAGGTAACAGATGTGATGGGGGCAATTGGCTGCCTCCTTTTCTGTACAGTGTTCGATTTAATAATTTATATCCTTCTCAGTTTTCTTTAAATTGTAACAAACAACTTACATAAGGCCATAACTTCCATTTGCTATTAAAGATTTGCTGCCGTTAGACTGAGGAATCTTCATACTGGATAAGATGATTTCCAATGTATATGGATGATAAACAGAAGTACAAGACTAGTGATGCAGATATGAAGCAGATTAATGTTGCTGACTGAAATATATTAACTAGTTCAGTATGTGTTACGTTTGGTCTCAATTGCACCATTATTTTGTCATCAGACCAACAGAACCTTAGCTTTCCTTTATTAATGTAAAGGCTTGGCACAATTCTTTGGACACCTATAACAAGTAGTTTATTATGAGTTATTGATATCTAGTGTTGATTTACAGCAGTGAATTTCAAGGTGTAGATTTATTGTGAAACCCGGCACAGACTATATAGTGTGCCTATTTTGCTGTAAGCAAAGTGCCCTTGCATTTTCTTGTATACTCTTTTCAGCAACGGACAGAACAGTTCTATTTCCACTACTTTACCATATTTGCTTATGTTAATTTCTATAAGCATGATGCCTAATATGTAAATCTTACAAATTCTTTTATGGAATGTATTGTCTAAAATTGTATTAATATTATTTCTAGTTTATAATGTTGCTGAATCAGTAAGCTGCTCTGAAAAAAGAGAAATTCAAATAAATAATAAATTAGTCTGAATAAATTAAAATATGTAAATAAGGATATTTGAGCTTCATAAAAGTGTAAAAGTTGCAAGTTCTGAACATGTAGCTTTTAATAATATCTTTATTTTGTTCTCATTTCATGTTCAGCTTGTGCTCGAAAGGGCATTTTAACGTCAGACTTCTCTAAATTTTCACGCTATAAATTACTGAAATTAATTACTGAAATGTTGGCTCTTTCAAAAAGTATTTTTAAAGATGAAGCACTAGAATCACGAGTTCAATTTTGAAAATAATGCCAAATGTTCAAGGGGAGTAGAAACACTTCATTAGTCACATCAGGTGGTCAAATAACTCAAAATGAATTTCTGAAGTCAATTCACACTTCAGTTAAGCTTCAATTCACACACAACAATGATTCAGCTTTCTTCATTAGAAAATGGTTTCACTTACTGCATTTGTGAAGTATGTGTGTTCACAATTTGGTTCTCTTGAAATAAATTATGCTTAAAATATAATAAGCTGAAAATTAGGATGGGATTTTTTCTATCCAGCAGTTTTACTAGGGCAGAACATTTATGAAACATTAGGCTTTTTAAGTGAAGTGCTCGTCTGTCTTTATGTTCATTGGACATCCTTGTTTATCTGCCTATGGCAAACCCTACACATATGCTATCAGAATCAGATTTAATATCACCAACATATGTCATGATGTCTGTTAACTTTACAGTAAGCAGCACAATGGAATACATGATTAATAAATATAGAGAAAAACTAAGTTGCATGAAGTATATACAGTATATATGTCTATTATATAGTTAAAATAACTAGTACAAAATAACATATAAAAAATAGTAAGGTAGTGTTCATGGGTTCAATATCCATTTAGAAATCAGATGGCAGAGGGGAAAAAGCTGTTCCTGAATCATTGAGTGTGTGCCTTCAGGCTTCTGTACCTCCTTCCCAATGGTAACACTGTGAAGAGGGCATGTCCTGGGTGGTGGGGATCCTTAATGATGGATGCAGCCTTTCGAAGGCACTGTTCCTCGAAGTTGTTTTGGAAACTATGGAGGCTGGAACCTATGATGAGCTGACTAATTTTACAATTTTCTGCAACTTCTTTCAGTCTTGTGTAGTGAGGGCCCCATACCAGAGAGTGATGCAGCCAGTCAGAATGCTCTCCATGCTGAAGTTTTCGAGTGCTTTAGTTGACAAACTGAATCTCCTTAAACTACGAATGAAATGTAGTCACTGTCTTGCCCTCATGCAGCACCACCATGTCATGTTACCCAACTATCTCTCTGTACCAATCCCATTCATTTACTCTCATCTCTCTTTTTACGTTTTCATGAAGGGAAGCATTAACATTTTTTGGCTTTCTACCAGTGTGTGGCTTGCTAAGTGTTTCCAGCATTTTCTGTTTTTTTGGTCAGTTTTCCAGCATTTGCAAGCTGTTAGATTTCCATTTCCCCTATGACTTTATAAAGAAAAGAATGCCATTTATGAAACAGTTGCATTAAATATTGTCCTGAGGAACTCTTGCACTAATACCTGGGAACTCAAGCAGTCACAACTGAGTTATGAGTTTGACTATTTAAATATTAAAATGAATATACAACATATCTTAAATCGAGGTAGCAGGAGAATGTGGCACAATGTAAGCCCATACCCACATTACTGATTTAAATATAAAATGCTTATTTAAAAAGAAGCATTTTACTGATTGTTATGTGATTGTGAGTGTTAATGAACTAAAGCCATCAGTATATTAAAATATATTTTGTATAACTGGTTCTAGAAAAAGTTTCCATTATTTTTTTCTCTTTCTTTTTCTTCTGTTAATAAACTGTTTTGGGTTTTTCAATGACTTAAATTATACACAGAGTAACAGGATGCCAGTGTTCCTTCTTATAAACAGCAGTTTCCATAATCTATAAGTGCTCACTTCAATCCAGGATCCAAGAAAATGTTTAATTTCTTCTTCACAAACTCCCACTGTACAGGTATTTCACTAAAAAGACATGGCAAAATAGGACAGAAAATGCGCTAGTTCCCAATTGTTTATCCATTAACTGTGATAGAAAAGGGTAAATTCAGATTTAAGTTTGAAAGAGTCCAGAGAAAATTTACAAGGATGTTGCCGGAACTGGAAGACCTGAGTTATATGGACAGTTTGAATAGATTAGGACTTTGTTCCTTGGCACATAGAAAACCGAGAGGAGATTTGATTGAGTGTACAAAATTGAGTGATATAGTTAGGTTAAATGCAAGTAGGCTTTTCCCCCTGAGGTTGGGTGACATTACAACCAGAGGTCATGGGTTAACAGTGAACGGTGAAAGGTGAAGAATCTTTACTCTGAGGGTGGTGAGAGTGTGGAATGAGCTGCCAGTGCAGGTGATGGAGATGAGCTCAATTTCAAAGTTTAAGAGAAGTTTTGAAAGGTATATGGTTAGCAGGGGTATGAATGGTTATGGCCCAAGTGCATGTTGTTGAATCTAGGCAGTTTAAATGGTTTGACACAGACTAGATGGGCTGAAGGGCTTTTTTCTGTGCTGTACTTTTCTTTGACTGTGTAGTTTTAAAAGGACATAAATCTTCACAACATATCCAATCATGTATTTAATTTCTTAAGTATGGAGTCTTAACTCATTTTATTATTGAAGTTATTTTCAATTTATTTTGTTTGTTTCTCTCACCATTTTCTTACTACATACTCAATTGCCCATCTGACATGCTGCTCTTCATTATCACTTTGTCTACATGTATTGCCACTTTTGAGAAACTATGTACAGTACTTGTACCTCAAGGTCTCTTGATTCTACAGCACTCTTCAGGGCCCTGTTATTTACTCTGCAAATCCTGCACTGCTTTAATTTTACCAAAATGTAGCATTTCACACTTGGTTGAGTTAAGTTCTATCTGCTGTTCTTTTGCCTAATTTTCCAGTTGATCTAGATCATGTTAAAACATTCTTCACTTTGATGTAGAGGCATTGTTTAAGCTCTGTCTCTTGGGGGGTGGGAGTGACTGGCTCTGCCACATAGCAGGGTGCATATAATATTTAATTATAAATATTTACACAGATCAACTGATGGTCATGCCTTTCCCAACTTAGTTTGCAAGCACTGAAGAGAGCCAGGGTCTCCAGCTACCCCCCACACCCCATTGTCTGTCCCTTCTACACACTGTGCACATGCAGCTTCTGACAGATAATTCCAGCCAAGAAACAGTGGCTTGTTTGTGCTGAGACGTGCCCTGAACAGCCAAACCGAAAACAGTCCAATGGGATGCTCAACAAACGTAAAACATTCATGTGTTAATAGACTTTATTATTATTATTATTATTCCGTGTATGTGTTTGTATTTAAAGCTATTGCAGTGCTGCCCAAGGCCAGTGATTGAGCCCTCTGTCACATCACCACTCTGCTCTCCAGGATTGCCACTGTTCGGCAATCTGGGCAGATAGCCAGCCATAATGTTCTGTCTTCCTGCTTCGTGGTGAATATTGAATTGGAAGGAGCGTGGAGCGCTCTGGCACTTGGTCTTTCATGGTGGTCAATGTCCTGGTCAAACTCTTGCTTGAGTATTGTATCGGAGGCTGTCGTGCCCACTTGATGGCAAGGCACTCCTTTTCTATGGTAGAGTATCTCACTTCCCTGGATAGAAGTTTGTGGCTGAGATAGAGGATTGGCCATTCTTCTCCTGCCTCTCCTTGTGCCAGCATAGCTTCAATACCTGAAGCCAAGGCATCCACCTGCACTAGGAAACACTAGTTAAAATCTGGGCTTTGCAGATTGAGAGACAGGCAGTGGTGGTCCTTGAGGGTGAAGAAAACCTTTTCACAGTCCTTGGCCCATTCCACTGGATTTTTCACAGACGGTGGTCAGATTTGTCATGAGTACTGCAATGGTGGCAAACTGGGGAATGAACTGCATTTACCACCCAACGAGCCCCAAGAAAGATTGTACCTGCTTTTTTTTTGTTCATGGCCTTTGACTGATTCGTATGGCCTCTAACTTATCACTTATGGCTGTACTTCCCCCAGCTGGTAGCGTGGGTAGAGGGTCTCTTACTTTGCCCAGTCATACTTTTGTAGATTTAGCCTAAACATGAATATGTTTCAGGATCTGGCACAGATGCTGGAGATGGTCACTCCAGTTGTCGCTGTAGATGCCCTGCAGAGCCTGGTCCATCAATCTGCAAAATGTTGCAGGTGCTCCACGTCACCCAAAAGACATGACTGTGAACTGGTACTGGCCTATTGCTGTCCTAAATGCTGTGTACTCCCAGGCCTTGGGCTTCCAGGGGAACTTTACAGTAGTCATTGCAGTGATCCAATGTTATAATGTACCTGGCTCTTCCAGTTCTTTCCAACGTTATCACTTAGAGGCATAGGGTAGACATCAAACTGGGAGGCTTCTTTGAGCTTCCTGGAATCCAGGCTGATTCGTAGGGAGTTACCCTTTTTGGGAATAATAGCAATTGAGCTGTTCCGTTCACTTTTAGAAGGTTCGATTACCACCATTTCCCTCATAGTTGTAATCTCCCTCTTTAGTGGCTCTAACAGTCTTTCAAGCACCTGGTATGGTCTCTGACGGGTTGGAGTGGCATCTTTCAAATGGATGGCATGCGGTAATACCTGGGTTTTTCCAGCCCTTTGCCAAAATAGGGCTGGATACTCCTGGGTCACCCTTTGCAGCTCAGCAATTTGGCCTTCCTTCACGAGATCTAAATTCAAGAGTATCTGGTGTTACCACGTCACACCCCTCTTCTTCATCTTCCTCCACCTTCCGAACCACTAGTGCCATCTCTGTAGTGTTTGCCTCTCTCTCTTTCCATTCTTTGATGGTAGGTTTGCTGGTCCCTCCCCTTGTCTGGATGATGGAATTCATAAGTGACAAAGCCCATCTTGCGGAGGATGGTGTAGGGTCCCTGCCGCTTAGCCAGGAGTTTGTTGGAGTTGGACGGTTGGGGCAGCAAGACCTTCTGAACAGGCAGGTGCTCCCTATGGCAGGGTAATGTTCAGACCACCTCCTGCTTTTGTTAGGCTTTCTGGAGGTGTTTTTTTGGGCTTCCCCCTGTACTGTTCTTGGTGTTTTTGCATCAGTGTTACATACTGCACAATCCCTTTGTTTGAGGGCATTGAAGTTGGTGCCTCCCAGCTCCTCTTCATACCACCCACACAACAGTTCAAGACGTGAAAATCCTGTTGATGTTTAAGGCACTCCCAGTAGGCATATAGTAAGAACGGCAGCCATTTGTCTCAGTCCTTACCAGTATCTGCTACAAACTTTCTCACCATATTGTGGGTTTGGTCAAAGCATTCATCAAGTCTTTCAGAATCAGAATCAAGTTTAGTATCACCAGCATGTGACGTGAAATTTGTTAACTTAGCAAGAGCGGTTCAATGCAATACATAATCTAGCAGAGAGAGAGAGAGAGAGAGAGAGAGAGAGAGAGAGAGAGAGAGAGAGAGAGAAATAAATAATAAATAAAAGATAATAAATACATAAATCAATTACATATATTGAATAGATTTTTTAAAAATGTGCAAATACAGAAATACTGAATATTAAAAAAGTGAGGTAGTGTCCAAAGCTTCAATTTCCATTCAGGAATGGGATGGCAGAGGGAAAGAAGCTGTTCCTGAGTCGCTGAGAGTGTGTCCTTCAGGCTTCTGTACCTCCTACCTGATGGTAACAGTGAGAAAAGGGCATGCCCTGGGTGCTGGAGGTCCTTAATAATGGACGCTGCCTTTCTGAGTCACTGCTCCCTAAAGATTTCCTGGTTACAGTCTGTGGATATACCACTCCTTCCTCAACTTTGTTCACAGTCACCTACCACAATTAGGGTCTACCTCCAGCCGCACCTGGGGATAAACTGAGGCCCATTTTTAGTTTTCCCCACCACCGGCCCAGAAGGAGCGCTTCGGTTTTGGCGAGACGTACCCATGACCGTCAAGCCACAAACTAATGAACAGGCAAGCAATCTAGTGGAGTGTTCACCAAACAATTAATGTATCAATAGACTTCACTTTTATTCCCGCATGTGTTTGTGTATTGCTTTGTGGTTGTAAAATTATTGCAGTGTTGCCCAAGGCCAGTGACAGTGACACTGTCATCAATCAATTTGTTTAACTTATTTTTATAGGTCTGAAGTAGGGTCTTCAGCTTTTACTTCCTCTCCACATATATGTGCCTGATCTGCCAAATGTTTCCAGCATTTGTTTTTATTTAGATTTCCAGCATCTCCGGGGTTTTTAATTTTTATTTATGTGTTTTGTGTTTGGATTTATGAGCTCCTCTTGTCAACGCAGTTACCTTCAGGAGGTGAAGGTCAGCCAAACTGGAGATTTACGATTATGTTGGTAGAAGAGAAAGATACTCTGATTATACACCTATAGCTCAGTGTAAGATTTCAGATTCAGTATAAGTGTTCAGAATCCAGGTATTAATTTCAGTGGAAAAATTACAGGCTACAAAACTAATGTTGAGTATTTATTATGACATCCATAGCTTGTTCATACTTGAGTAGAGGTCCATTGTTCAGGACATTTTCAGGAGTTAGAGACATCTTGTAAGATACAATTACATAGCTGTATGGACTGCAGTCAAATTGTGTGCTGCGTTTTGAAGCCAAGCTGTCATACTTTCAACTTGAGTGTTCTAATTTTGAAGTGATTTGTATTCCTCCCCGCTGTCCCTGGATTCTGTATAATT
Source organism: Hypanus sabinus (assembly GCF_030144855.1). NCBI lineage: Eukaryota > Metazoa > Chordata > Chondrichthyes > Myliobatiformes > Dasyatidae > Hypanus > Hypanus sabinus. The sequence continues at coordinate 48,998,337 of NC_082708.1, read as the reverse complement.
CACAAGATAGAGAAGGTTAAATCAATAGTTTTCTCCTAGTGTGCTTATTACTAATTGTTGGAGTCAGGTACCTGAGTGACCGTCAGGGGAGGGAAAGGGAATAGACAGCTGTTCTACTCAACAATAAGTATGCCGCTTTGAATACTGTTGGGGTGACAACCGACAAGGGAGAAGCCGCACCAACCAGGCCTCTGTCACTGAATTTTGCTCTGTGGCTCAGAAGACGGGAGAGGAGTGCAATAGTGTAGACTGATTCCATAGCTGGAGGAGCAGATGTGTGATTCTGTGGATGTGAAAGAAGCACCCAAATGGTATGTTGCCAGGGTCAGGGATGTCAGGTCCATAGAATTCTAGAGGAGGAGGGTGAACAGCCAGAGGTCCTGGTACATATTGGTACCAATGACATGGGTAGGAAAGGGAGGAGATCCTGAATAGAGAATATAGGGAGTTAGGTAGAAAGCTGAACAGGAACACCTGCAGGGTAGTGATCTCTGTATTGCTCCCTGTGCTGAGTGCTAGTGAGGGTGAAAATAGGATGATCTGGCAGATGAATGTGTGGCCAAGGAACTGGTGTAGGGCTAAGTTTGCCCGAGTTTACGAACATACAAAGATAGGATTCTGCATTAGGACTTGGACAGATTGGGAGAATGGGCAAAGAAATGGAAGATAGAATAGAGTGTAGGGGAGTGTATGGTCATGCACTTTGGTAGAAGGATTAAAGACGTAGATTATTTTCTAAATAAGGAGAAAATACAAAAAATAGTGATGCAAATTGACTTAAGTCCTTTAACAGGATTCCCTGAAGCTTAACTTGCTGGTTGAGTCGGTGTAAAGAAGACCAACACAATGTTAGCATTCATTTCGAGAGGGCTAGAATACAGGAGCAAGGATGTGATGTTGAAGCTTTATAAAGCATTAGTCACACTGCACTTGGAGTGTTCTGAGCTGTTTTGGGTGCCTTAGCTAAGAAAAGATGTGCTGACATTGGAGAGGGTCCAGAGGAGGTTCACAAGAATGATTTTAGGAGTGAAAGAGTTAATGTATAAGGAGCATTTGATGGCTTTGTGTCTGTATTCACTGGAGTATAGGCGAATCTCATTAAAACCTATTGGTATTGAAATGTGTAGATGGAGTGTATATGGAGAGGATGCTTCCGCTAGTGGGTGAGTCCTGGATCAGAGGACACAGCCTCAGAATAATAGGACATCCATATAGAACAGGTGAGGAGGAATTTCATTAGCCAGAGGGTGGTGAATTTGTGGAATTCATTGGCACAGATGGCTGTGGGGACCAAGCTATTGATATATTTAGTGGAGATTGATACGTTCTTGATTAGTTAGGGTGTCAAAGGTTATGGGGAGAAGGCAGGTGAATGGGATTGAGAGAGATAATAAAATCAGCTATAATGGAATTGTGGAGCAGCCTCGATGGGCCAAATGGCCTAATTCTGCTCCTATGACTTTTGGTCCTTTACATTGGAACCTCCATATCAGATGGTGATACAACCAGTCAGAATGCTTCCACTGTACATTTGTAGAAATTTGCTGGAGTCTTGGAGATGTGCCAATTCTTCACAAATTCTTATTGACATACAGCTGTTAGCCTGCCTTCTCCATGATTGTGTCAATGTGCTGGGCCCAGGATAGATCCCCCAACATGTTGCTGCCCAGGAATTTGAAGCTGTTCACTCTTTGCACCACTGGCCCTCAATGTTCTCCCAATTTCCCCTTCCTGAAGTTCACAATCAATTTTTTTGATTTTGTTGACAGTGAGTGCAGGAATGTTGTGACAACAGCTGATGTCTTTAGCTCATTGGATGTGATTAAATCTGCTTTAATTTTCCCTGTTAAAGTAGTCTGTTCTGATTTCTAGACTGGTTTCAATTTTTTTTGCTTGGAGCAGTGTTCTCTTTACTGAGTAAGCTTGGACTTTGGGAACTATTTAGGCCAAGATTCAACACAAGATGGTTTTGTAATTCTATTGACAATCATTCATTTGAAGACAGCAGCACACGAAAAGTAGTTGCATTTCTCTGCCATTGATTTCATAGTTTTTCTGATGTATTGGTCTCAAGGTATGAAGGTGAAAAATGACAAAAAGGTATTTTCTCTGACAGATTTTCTTTTCTGCTAAATCTTTAATGGTGTTTTGAATTTTGCTATTCTCTTGTTGTACCACTTATATGGAACATTGGTTCCAAGGTATTTTTGTATAAACCAAAATTTCAAGTAGCAGTGATTGTTACAGGCAAACTGACCACTGCCTCAGGATAATCTGCATATGCTTTTTAATGATTTTTATTGATTTTAACACAAGCGATCTAGCTGCTTAATGTAATTTAGTAAAGCAACTGATTGTCATTAGCCAGTCAAAGTGGGGTTGTTTTGAACTAAGATACTTATTACCTTTTTAATTCATAGGTACCTCAGAAAGAAAAATTAAAGAAAACGACAGCAAAGAAAACAAAAGTCAAAGAAGCAAAGAAAGTTTTGAAGAAGAAATTTAAAGTGAATACAAAAATAATTTTTGATGAAGAAGGAGAGGTGAGTTTCAGATAAGTAATAAAAATGCTGAAGTACTGTAGGTCACCCCTGCCGTCCAGTAAAATCACGGCTAATACTTCATCTCTTTCCTGCACTAATCTGACATCCTTTGATTTATTTAATATCCAGAAATCTTTCAGTTTGCCTTGAATATACTTTGCAATTTGAGTTCCAAGCAGTGAAGTAGCAGTGAAATTAAATAGTGAAATTTCAAAAAGCTACTACTTGAATGAAAGACAAAATTTAATCTTGTCTGTTCTGAATGGTCAACCCATCATTTAGGTTTTGTCTCCTAGTTCTTGACTTGCCAACGAAGGGAAACACCAAATGTATCTAATTTGCCACGCCCTGTTAAAATTTTGAATGCTTTAATGGTATCATCTCTCTTAACAAGGTCCTGATTGTGTGATATTCATAGTGCTGCGTGACATGAAGGTGCTTGTTTTGTGGCAGCAGTATAGTGCAAAGACAGTACAAATTATTATAGCTTACAAAATAAAAGTGCAAAAGAAGGAATATCAAAAGTAGCATTCTTGAGTTCGTGGATCATTCCAAAATCTATTGGCAGAGGTTAAGAAGGTGTTCCTAAAATTGTGTGGCTCCTCCCCGATGGTAGTAATGAGAAGGCGGCATGAACCAGATAGTGGAGGTCCTCACAGTTGGAGGGCACAAAAGGATCTGAGGCACGATAGCAAACTGAATCCAAAACTTAAGCATGAGAAAGTCTGCAGATGCTGGAAATCCAAAGCAATACCAATGAAATGCTCGAGGAACTCGGTAGATAAGGCAGCATCTGTGGAAATGAATGAACAGTCAACATTTTGGGTTGAGACCCTTCTACAAGACTGTAAAGGAAGGGGGAAGATGCCAGAATAGACAGGTGGGGGAGGGGGGAGGAGGAGGGGACGCAGAGAGAGGGGATCCATAGAGAGGTGACAGACAGGTGTGAAGAGTTAAGAGGCCAGAGCGGGGAATAGAAGAAGAAGGGAGGGGGAGGGAAATTTTCTTTAATCTCCTTCTCCCAAGGCACTGAAGTGCTTCCAAATCAAATCAAATCAAATCAAGTTTTATTATCATTCAGGCCATACATAGATATAGCTGAACGAGACAGTGTTCCTCTAGGCAATGGTGCAAAGCAATCAAAATAGCAAGCAAACATTCAAAAAGAGTGAGCAACAAATTCAAAGAAGCATATTCACTCGGGAAAAACTTACGTGTGTGTGTGTGCATATATAAATATAGTGTGTGTGTGTGTGTGTGTGTGTGTGTGCACATATGCGTGTGTGTCTCAGTGTTTAGAGCGAGGGTGCATCCACAAGGTCTTGTATTTTGCCTTCTGCTGGAAGATGGTGTTGGTTATGGTAAGGTTATCCTCAGAGCAAAGAGTAAGTAGCCTCATGCAATTTTCATTCACCTTGCCAATACCATGCCTATACCTAGCACTCCACTCTGTATCCTGTCGTTCTGTCCCACCCTAGTGCTGAAGTCGCCGAGCAAAAGGACCTTATCATTCTTAGGGATCCAACAAAGAGCTTCTTCCAGTGTCTGATAAAAACATTCCTTGGCCTCGTTCTCAGATGGCAAAGTTGACACATAGGCACTGAGAAACGTAGCATAACATTTCTTTGCCGAGGGATATGGAGGGTCATTAGTCTTTCGGTAATGGAGTGCACTGCCCCACCCACTCTCCCTGCCTTCACTGTTGGTGATGAAAAGCTGTCAGTAGGGCCATCTTTCAAATATCTGGGGAGCATTCTTTCTGAGGATAGCGGCATTGACGACGACATCCAGAGCATTAAACAGACATCAGCTGCCTTTGGGAGACTTCGGCGTTGAGTCTTTCAGAACAGGAGCCTTCGTCCCTCCACAAAGGTCGCCATGTACCAAGCGGTCTGTGTCACCACCCTCCTTTACAGCTGTGAAGCTTGGGTAACCTACAGCCGTCACATCAAGTTCTTGGAGCACTTCCATATAAGCTGCCTCCAGCGCATCCAAGGAATTAACTGGCTTGAGCAGGTGCCTCACACTGAAATACTTGTAAACTGCAGAAGTATTGAGGCTATGATCACCCAGCGTCAGTTACAGTGGCTGGGGCATATGATAAGGATGCCCCCATGTCAGCTACCCCACAGAGTGTTATACAGCCAGTTACATTACGGTCGACGCTCAGCTGGAGGGCTGAAGAAGCCCTATAAGGATCAGATGAAGAATGCTTTAAGGAAGGGCAAGATCAGACCTGAGGACCTGGAGGATGGTGTTGCTGACCGTAACACTTGGCGACAGCTGTGTAAGGATGGGGTTTGTATTCTGGAGATGGAAAGAACAACCAGACGACAGCAGAGGAGAGCCAGGAGAAATACAGCCATGGTTGCCATCACTACCACCACTACCACATATACATGTCCCACCTGCAATAGAGCTTGTGGGTCCAGGATAGGACTGTATAGTCATCAAAGATCTCACCGTTAAAGGAGTGGACATCGTCATCGGATTTTGATGGACAACCGAAGAGAAGTATGTGTGCGTGTATGTATACACAAGGTTCCACACAGTAGGCTTATTCAGAAAGTCAAAAGGCATGGGATCCAGGGAAGTTTGGCCAGGTGGATTCAGAATTGGCTTGCCTGCAGAAAGCAGAGGGTCGTGGTGGAGGGAGTACATTCAGATTGTAGGGTTGTGACTAGTGGTTTCCCACAAGGATCTGTTCTGGGACCTCTACTTTTCGTGATTTTTATTAACGACCTGGATGTGGGGATAGAAGGGTGGGTTGGCAAGTTTGCAGACGACACAAAGGTTGACAGTGTTGTAGGTAGTGTAGAGGATTGTCGAAGATTGCAGAGAGACATTGATAGGATGCAGAAGTGGGCTGAGAAGTGGCAGATGGAGTTCAACCCGGAGAAATGTGAGGTGGTACATTTTGGAAGGACAAACTCCAAGGCAGAGCACAAAGTAAATTGCAGGATACTTGGTAGTGTGGAGGAGCAGAGGAATTTGGGGATACATGTCCACAGATCCCTGAAAGTTGCCTCACAGGTAGATAGGGTAGTTAAAAAAGCTTATGTGGTGTTAGCTTTCATAAATCGAGGGATAGAGTTTAAGAGACGCGATGTAACGATGCAGCTCTATAAAACTCTGGTTAGACCACACTTGGAGTACTGTGTCCAATTCTGGTCATCTCACTAGGAAGGATGTGGAAGCACTGGAAAGGGTACAGAGGAGATTTACCAGGATGCTGCCTGGCTTAGAGAGTATGGATTATGATCAGAGATTAAGGGAGCTAAGGCTTTACTCTTTGGAGAAAAGGAGGATGAGAAGAGACGTGATAGAGGTGAACAAGATATTAAGAGGAATAGATAGAGTGGATAGCCAGCGCCTCTTCCCTAGGGCACCACTGCTCAGTACAAGAGGACATGGCTTTAAGGTAAGTTGAGGGAAGTTCAAGGGGGATATTAGAGGAAGGGTTTTCACTCAGAGAGTTGTTGATGCGTGGAATGCACTGCCTGAGTCAGTGGTGGAGGCAGATACACTAGTGAAGTTTAAGAGACTACTAGACAGGTATATGGAGGAATTTAAGGTGGGGGGGGGTTATATGGGAGGCAGAGTTTGAGGGTTGGCACAACATCGTGGGCCGAAGGGCCTGTAATGGGCTGTACTATTCTATGTTCTATATATGCGCGAGTGTGTATATGTATGTACCCAGCAGTGTACAGACACATGCAATCCAGCCTGTCATTCCACCACTCGAACACCGGAGGGAAGCACCAAAGGACAAGGCCAGGTCCCAACCGAGCTCCACCTGGTGTGCAGCTGTAGGAAACTCTGAGGCTCGTGACCAAGATCTCACTACAACTGAGAGCTCTCATGTTGACTGTCCCTCCACCAGTCAAGGGAAACAGGCCTATGGCAATTTACATTATCATTCAGAATCAGAATCAGACTTTAATCGCCAAGTACCTGTGCACATACAAGGAATTTACTTCCGGCAGATGTTGTCTCTCTGCTCATAACAATAATAATGATAAATATAAATGAAAATATAGGTTATACGTACAGGTGGTGCAATCCAAGTAATAGTTAGCCGACTGTTAACTGTTCAGCAAAGTGACCGCAGTAGGGAAAAAACTTCTCCAGTGCCTATTAGTCTTAGTCTGGAGGGACCTGAAGCGCCTACCAGACGGAAGCAGTTCAAACAGTCCGTGCGCAGGATGGAAGGAGTCCTTTATGATGTTCTCCGCCCTCTTCTTCAACCTGGAAGAGTACAGGTCCACAATAGAGGGCAGGGAGGCTCCAACGATGTGATCTCCAACAGAGTCTTATGATCACAAGTGAAATGTCCGAGACAAACTTCCACGGTTAAACTGCATCAACTCCGATGCTTCTGAGTAGCAGGGAGTAACACAGTCTGCAGCCAGGCCAGCTCCTCTGAACCCAAACCGTAACCTCCGACCCCTTAGCCTTTGATACCTTAGCCGGCTCTCCCCCGCCACCCCCCTCAAATCCTAACCTTGGCTGACTCTGTTACCGACACCAGTCAGCTATTCCGATCAATCAGCAGCTCACTGATGGAGTAGCCCTGCAGTCTCGAATGTTTGGAGTTGAATTGTCTTTGGATCATAAAAAAAAAACAAATTTTACAAAGAAAAAAGCACCTTTGGTTGGCACCCGAGAGGCCGCTGCATCTGTGTGCGCTGTCATCTTGTGTATGGGTGAAGTTCTGGAAGATGGGATTTATATGGAGGCGTATATCCATGGGTCATCTTGGAGATGGTGGACTGGATGGCTGGCTTCTATGATGTATGACTTGTGGTGGGTGGGGCTGGGAAGAAGGTGGCCATAGTGTATTGAGTGAGTTAATCATTCATATTCTCATTGAGCAGACCAATCTGAAATCTGATGCCAGATGGGAAGAAGCTGTTCCTAAAATGTTGATTGTGTGTTTTCAGGCTCCTGTGCCTCCTCCCTGATGGTAGTAATGAGGAGAAGGCAATCCCACATGGGGGGGGGGTGGTCTAACTGATGACTGGTCTTTGAAGATGCCTTCAGTTGTAGGAGGTGTGTACCTGTGATGGACCGGCCAGAATCTGTAACCGGGTGCCTCTTTCAATCCAGTGTCTTGGTGTCTCCATACCAGACAGTGATTCAACCAGTCAGAGTGCTCTCTATGTGCTGGATGAGTTGATACTAAATACTTAAGAACATACCTAACTGTGAAACATTGATTTCCCCAAATTAAAAAATTCCTTTCTCTAATTTATGCCTCATTTTCTTGATTACATTTAGGAATGTTTTGAAAGAATTTATTACTCGGATTAACTTTTTTTGGGCAGTTCAATTTATTCTGGAGGCTTAGTGCTTTTAAGTTGGGGTTTTCATTGTATGTTAGCAGTACTTATTAAGTTACAATGATATTACATTTAAAATTGCTCTCTAACATAAAGCTGTTGTTTTAATTTTTGTTAGGAATTTCTTACATAATGTTCTTAAATATTTTAAAGCCCTAATTCTTGATTTTAACAATGAGCTGAAACTTAACTGCTTACATTGGTCTTTGAATTTAGGCAACTAATTAATCTATAAATCTGAATTTATTATGCTAATTTTGTTATTTTTTTAATGCAAATTCAAGGTAGTGTTTACAATTCTGTTTTTGTGATGCTGTTTTATATTTGAAAAGTAATCAAATTTAATTCAGCGCCAGTTTGTTCTTCCTGCCATTCACAGTTGTCCACTTTTTATACTGTAGGTGGCTCAGCAGTGGCCACCCATGCAAAAAAGCAAAGTGGAGAATATCACAGACGATGATGATGCAGGGGGAATAAATATGGAGATGGCGAAAGAGAGGCTTCGTAAGGAGGATAAATATGACAAAGAAGAGTACAGAAAAAAAATAAAAGAAAAACACAGGGTAAGTGGTATTCTGTAACCTGAGAAATTGACATTTATACTAATATGACTTTTTTGTTGTGGGAAGTGTGAATGAGGAGGAACTGGACTTTATATTATCCTTCATCCCATTGAGAAAGAAGTTGTCCAGCTTCTTCATGCTCTCTACCAGAGATCCAAGAAAATCAACCATCTTCTGTCTTTCTTTTTCCTGCAGTTTTTCTTTTCCTCTCATCAACTTGCCATAGGTGTTTGCTGCATACTGATCCTGTTGTGTTATAAATGTACATTGAAGCAATCCTCTCCGAACAAATGAATTGTTAAAGAATGATGTTGAACATCCTTAACTTCAGTTAGACGTTTACAATATTTAGCATGGGACACTACATCACAGTACAGGCACTTCGGCCCACAATGTTGTGCCTACCTTTTAACCTACTCTAAGATCCATCTAAATCTTACCTCCCACATTGCCTGCTATTTTTCTTTTATCTACAATATATGCCTATCTAAGTGTTTCTTAAATGTCCTTAATATAACTCTCTACCACCATCCTGGCAGTGGGTTCCACACAACTATCATTCAATGTTGAAGGAACTACCTTTGATATCCCCCCTATACTTTCCTACAATCACCTTAAAATTATGCCCTGTCATATTAGACCAAGTCGCCGCCTGTCCACTTTGTTCATGCCTCGTCATCTTTTATGCCTCTGTTAATTCACCATTCATCCTTCTTCGCTCCAAAGACAAAAACCCCAGCTCTCTCAGTCATCCCTCCTTAAGATATGCTTGCCAATCCAGGTAGCATCCTTGCAAATCTCTGCACCTTCTCTAAAGCTTCCTACAGGTCAGTACCAGACCTGAACTTAATACTCCATGTGTGGTCCGACATTACATCTTGAACGTTATCTCCCTAACAATAAAGGCCAACACAACATAACCTCCCTATCAACTTGTGTGTCAACTCCATGGAGTCTATGGACATGGACCCCCAAGATTCCTCTGTTCTACTTTTCATTATTTGTGATGATTTCAACAAATAATGTGTGTGTGCCTTTAGTTCCCTGTGTTCCATTACACTCCTAGTGCCTTACCATATATAGTACAAATACTACAGTGATTTGACTCTCCAAAACGCATCACCCACATTTACCTATATTGAATCCATTGGCCACTCTTTGCCCCACTTCCCTAACTGATTAAGGTCCACCTGTCATCTACAATAATCTGTGATGAAACAGTAGCCATTGCAATGAATGGTAGAGCGGACATAAGGAGCTAATTGTGGCTTTCTCTTAGTTCTGTGTCTTTTCTTCACATTGGTGCTCGACGCAATGTGAGATTTTGTAAATAGGTTTCTTTTCAAAAAAGATCAAAATGAAAGTTCCAAATATATTTTACTAAACTTAATCTCGCTGTATAGCCATTGGGTTTCAGATTTAAAATTAAATAATTTGCAGTTAGGGCTAAAACTAGAAGAAGAGAAGATTTATCTTCTAATGTAGAGAATGCATAAAAATCTTTTGATAATGATTCATTTTGAAGCTTGAAATTTTTTCATACTTGACCTGTTTCTCAATAGAATAGGGAGGAATAATTTATGGTTGTGTAATTGATTCTATGTTTTCATCTGTACCTAAATTGTGTGAACCTAAGCATTGATAGAAAGTTATTAACTAAGAGTGCATGTTCTCCAAATTTTGAAATGACTGCATTGAGAACTTAGCCAGGGAATAAAGTAAATATCTAGCAGATCTTAAATAAAAAAAATAGTAGGATGACTTGATTTAAAAATGAATATAGTTAAATATTGAAAAGATAACTGAGCAAGGTGTTTGAATATAGTTTTTGACAGTGAAATTTGTAATTACTTGTTTTCCTCTTTAAAGTGTGGAAAATGAAGTTGATTCCACTGCAGTGTTGGAATAGAAAATTCAATGTTTGATTACTATTAGTGTGCCACATAGAATACACAAATTACACTTGATGGGTGACCTTGACGGATTTTAATTTTTAAGTATTCAATTCTGGTTTCCCTTATTCTTAGTCTAGAACATTTAGTTAGCAACTTATGATTGCTATTCTTACATAACTTTACATAAATTATCACATCATGTTTCTGCTTTTCTTACAGCGGTGCTGCTTCTAAATATGAATGACCTGATGATTTTATTTTATTTACTCGCTTGGTCTTGCTGATTTAAGCTTGTCCTTCAGCACTGTACAGCCACTCATTTTCTACTCCGTTACCCTGTTTGCACCAAAACAGTGCATCAACATTTTATACAAAAACAGGTTCTGTTTTAGAAAACAAGCTTTTGTCTAGTGCATTTCAGCATCTCAATAAGCAATTAGAATAAGGTAGACTTCTTGCACAAGGTCTCCATTTCTGACAATGTAACATTGTCTTGTTCCTGGACTGAAGTGCTACCTTGAATAAGTGTCTAATTCTCTGGGGCAGTTTGAACCTAGCTGAGTTACAACTAGTTTATTTTTTCCCCCTTATCCAAAAAAATAATACTAGTATTTTGAAAGTGGCGGTGAATTTCATCATCAATATCTGCTTTTGCCACAAACTAGCTTTTGAGATATGGGGAATGGTTCCATGTTTTTTATGGTCCTGCCACAATCTTCTGGAGTGTCTACTGATTCCAGTGCTCCCTATATAGAGTTAGCACCCCTGTGATCACATGGATCTCAAAGACATTATCCCTAATGTGCAGGTAAAGAGCAGAATCTGGGGTTAGCAAGGATAAAATGGGATTAGTTTATAAATAGTGTAAATGGGTGCTTGATGCTTTAGCTAGGACTCAGGAAACATGACTATGATAAACATCCAGATTAGAAGCAGGAATAGGCACTCAGCCCGATGGGCCTGTTCTGCCATTTATTAAGATCATGCATAATCAAACTGTAACCATAACTCCACATTTGGCCTACCCATAGTGACTTTTATAACCCCTTGCTTATCAAGAGTCTATGTGTCTGCCTTAAAACCTTCAAAGCCGTTGTTTTTATTTAAGCCTGTTATCATCTAACTTTGAAACTTGTTACTTGTTACATACACCTGTTAGGGTGCATTCTCCAGATTCCTTATGAGGTAACTGTGGCCTTCAGCCAGGAGCAAATGTTATCAGGTGGTTCCCAACCTTCACAGAGTGTTTCGACTTTAAACCACGACACTCTCCAGTTGGTGGGCTGGCAGTGGTGACCAAATCACTGCCTATTTGTCCCTGGCTTCCAGCCTCCCTCCTCTCACCTACTCCAAATCCAACAAGAGGCTTGTTCTGCCTCTTCCCCCATCCTACGAGCTGCTTGCTTTTTGCTCCTTTCGTTCAGGCCCAAAGCTAACAACAACTGCCATGCTGATTTGGCTGGGAAACCTCTGCAGCCGATATCCACAGGGAACAACCATGCCTGCCATCCCTTGTCTTTGCACTCCTGCACTAAGGGCTGGTACTTCAAGGCCTTTCTCTCGTGGGTCTCTTCCCATCCATCCTCCCACGGCACCATCAGCTCAACCAGAATTATTTTCCGGTCTTCAGTTGACCACAATACAATGTCCAAGTGGACATTGTGTGCACCACCTCCGGGAACAGCAGCCTCCTTCCCACATCGACCCTCATCTCCCAGGACCTGGCCGTTAGCAGCAGATTTGGCTTTGGTTGTTTGGTTACAAAAGGCTGGCTCCCCCTTTGATGAAGGTGATGGCATTCCTCAAATCTGTGCCAGCTGTCCTCTTCTTGCATCTCTCTCGCTCTAGTGCGTCAGCAGCACCTTATCATGGCACCACCTATACCGCCCTTGAATTAGAGCTGTTTTACACCCGGACAGTATATGAGCCAGTGCTCCTTTTGACCACAAAGCTTACAGTTCGGGTCCTCTCTTATCCCCCATGTGTACAGATGTAATGGCGAAGGAAGGGTGTCATACACAGATCACAAGAGGAAGGAAATACGGAAGAGCTCCAGTCTCCATAACTCTGCCCATGAGATCTTGTGCTTGGGCTGATCCCATTTTGTCCAGGCACCCTGGGACACTTGTTCCACTGCCTTTGACATCTACTTCTCTTCCTCATGGATCAGTACTTCTGCCTGTACCATGTCACATCTGTTCCTTATGCTTGCGTTTCCCCACTGCTGGAAGTGAATTGAGCTGAGGCCTTGCTGCCCGACGCAGGGGTTGCCGATGATATCTCGCAGCTGCAGAGAACACACTGCCTGCTCTACTGCTGTATTAGCAACGCCTGCTCGCTTTACCAGGTCATCATTGGAATTGCTCAAGCTTAATAAGGCTCTGCATTTAGCCACCTTGAATTTCTCCACAACAGAGGACAAGGGAAGCTGCAGTTGCCCGGATCAAATATAGAGGCCCACTGAGGAGAAGCCTGGGGGATCTCCTAACCATCTCCGCAGGTGCTTGTTGGTTTTCCTCTCGATACCTTCTACGGATGTCATGGGGAACTCATAAAGTGTGAAGAGCCAGAGAAGCCTGGGCAGAAGGCCGTATTGGTACAGGCAGGTCTTGAATTTACCGGAAAGTCTGGATTTGTCGATCTTTTTCAGCCATTTGTCTATCTGCTTCATAGCATTAGTGACATTGGCCCCATCTGTCAGCGACTCATTAAACCACTTCCCCAAGCATTTTAACAGGTTATCTTTGATGGAAGGGATGACCTCACCCTGAACTTGGAGGCTAAACTTGCTAGTTACTTTGCCCTTTCTGATCACCATACACCTAGACTTCTTGGCCTTGCAGGACATACTCACCCAAGTGGTTACATTGTCCGGGGTTTTCAATACCCATCTTGCTTGGATGTGTGACACAGTTGTTATAGTGATGTCGTCCATGAACCCTCGTAGAGCCGGCTGGGCAATGCCCGACTCCAGCGTCAGGCCGCAGGTTACATCTTCTGCTGCTGATATTAAGAGGTTCATTCCCATAATAAATAGGGTGGGGGAGATGGTGCACCCTTTCAGAATCCCCTTCTAGAAGTTGTGAAATGGGCTGATGTAAATCTGAGTTTGAATCCTCCTATGTAGTTGGTGATCATGTCTCGAATAGCCACTGGGATGTGGTAGTGGTCAATTCCTTCTTCATGTGGAGTAGACCCGTAGGCGTTCACAAGGTCTAACCAGACAACTGTTAGGTTGCCTTTTTTCTGCTTGGCCTCAAGGATCAAATGGCTAATCATTGAGGGGTGTTCCAAACACCCCAAAAAGCCTGGAATGCCGCCTTTCTGGGTGGACGTGTTGATATAGCGGTTCTGCGTCATGTAAGAAGTGAGCCATCTTGCAAGCACAGAAAAGAAAATCTTACATTCCACATCCAGGAGAGAAATTGTCCTAAACTGGGCAATTCTGGAAGAATCCTCTTCCCTCTTGCAATTTCCAACTTGATGGAATAGTACCTTTGTCCCAGATCTTTCTCATGACCTTCCACAGTCTCCGAAGAAGTTTTGGGCATTTCTTATACACCTTATAAGGTGTGCCACTTGGGCCTGGGGCAGCTGATGCTTTAGCTTTCCGGATGATGTCCTGGATTTCCTGCCATGTAGGCTCCTTCACATTCAGCTCAATTGATGGTTTTTCTGGTCTACACAAAGCCAGATTGGTTCCTAGTCCCTGACCCCTCCATGGATTGCTGTATGCCTCCCACAGGAACTCCTCTACCTCTGACTTCGAGCTGGATAGTAAACCAGGCCAAGAAGAGCCCTGGTGAAGCTGAATGGATCGCTCACAAACTGCGCTCGCCTTTTCTCTTTCTTCCTTCTTTGCTGTTGAAGATGTTCCGCCCTCTGGAGTTTACACAGCTGTTCCCACAGCATGCTAGTTAAGTCCTTAATACCTTCTTTTTTGGCCAGTGAGCTGGTTTTAAACCTCTTGTTGAGCATCTTTAATTCGCCTCTCAAGCAACGAACCTCCCTTTCCCTCCTATTTGGTTGCCGCAGTAACTTGAGCTGACTTCTCCGCTCCATTGGGCCAAATCGTTCCTTAGCTAGATTGTACACTATGGCTGTGAGTGAGTCGAGCTTTCTGTGTATTGGACTTGGTAAGGCAACTTCCAGGATGCCGTCTAGATCATCACCGAACTGCATCCATCTGGGCCGATGCAGTTCGGTGGCCGATGGCCGATGTCTGCCGATCTGGGCCATTTGATCCTGTCTCTCCTTGACGAATGGATTGGGGTAGCTGAGAGCAAACCCACTTGGTGTGTCGTTTGGTGCTGAGGCGACTCAAGTGCGGAGAGATCTTCAGCTCTGTGGGGTGCTTCCTGGCCGACATTCTCCTTCGTCGCAGCGGATACTAAGTCTGTGCGCTGCACTTGGGTCACCATTGATCCACATCTAGACCTGCTGTGGTGTATCTTGAGCCCTCTGATGTTTTTGCAGACTTTCTTACCGTGAATTCTTCTCCGATCAGTATTGTTAGCTTTAGCTTCCTCGTAGTATGTTTCCTGTCCTGGCCGTTGCCTGTATGACCATCCCGTTGTGTCTCTCATCCTCCCCCACTCTCGGGAGACTCTGGGGGTATTGCTCTTCGTGTTCAATAGTAGCTTGAGTGGTGCCATCTTGCGAGTGCTGCCCACGAGGTTGCTAGCCTTGTGAGCCCACACCAGTCTTTCCTGGAAGCCACTGGTAAAAACCAGAGATTACTTGTTACATACACCTGTCAGGGCGCATTCTCCAGATTCCTTATGAGGTAACTGTGGCCTTCAGCCAGGAGCAAATGTTATCAGGTGGTTCCCAACCTTCACAGAGTGTTTCGACTTTAAACCACGACACTCTCCAGTTGGTGGGCTGGCAGTGGTGGCCAAATCACTGATCCTGGCTTCCAGCTTCCCTCCTCTCGCCTACTCCAAATCCAACAAGAGGCTCGTTCTCCCTCTTCCCCTCTTGACTTTACAGTCTAAGAGAACGTCTGTTGCTGGTAATAATGAAGAGGGCCTCTGGGAATCCCATTTCAAGGCTGTTGGCCACGGTTCATTGAGTACAGGCTTCACATCAGCCTTTGGTGGGATTAATTATTTTTAATGTTTTAATTGTTCAGTTTTGTTTCAATTATTTTACAATATCTCTAATTATTGTAGAGATTTCAAAACAGCAGGAGGTGACAACGGGCTATTATGATAGTAAGGATTGAGTCTGAGGATCTATTGACAAATTTCTACTGATAGATTGTTCTTCTTTCCAGTACATCTGCAGCTCCAAAGACTGGGGCTTCATTCCTCCTGTAGGAGGTTCATGCCGATGTAGGGGAAGCACGGAGAATGAGAAAGTGACACTAATTAGAATGAACACAAGATGAACCATTTTTTATGTAAATTCTTTATTCCAGCAACCTTTCACATTCTTTCTCTTTTTGTATAGTATCTGTGTTGATCTCTTTGTGAGAACATATGCAAGTATTCAATAACCGTGATGATATCTTCCACTTTCACACGCCATTACCGCTTTAGACCTTAATAAATTACTGTCTTTCCTTTCTTGTTGGGTGGAATCATGCTCCATTTAGCCTGCTGCTCTCATTTATCTATGTGGTAGCTTTCTTTGTAAAATTTTCCAATTTCACTGGAAGGAGAGCAAACCAATATCAGCATCCTCTCCCAGGCCAACACTCTCAGTATTGAGGCCTTAGTTGCATTCAGTCCACTAGATTGGACAAACCACATAATTTGTGTTCACAGTACCTGACTCCAGAAAGTTATGAGCTTTCTCATGGAAGAAGCCTACAAGTTAGGTAAAATGATTCAAGGCTGTGCTTAAAGCCTCCTTGAAGCACAATATCCCTAGTAACTCCTGCAAAAATATGTCTCATGACTGCTCAAATGGGGGATGGAGTTTTCTGAATGGTATTGAGAACCAGAACAAGCACATTGGGAGCACGCACAAGTGGAAGTAGTCAATTACCCACTCAGTGCTGTCCTAAAGAAAGGCCTCAGCCTGGAACATCAACTTTGTTCATTTCCGTGGATGCTGCCTGATCTGCTGAGTTCCTCCATCATTTTGTGTGTGTTGCTTTGGATTTCCAGCATCTGCAGAATTTCTTGTGTTTTACACACTCACCTGCCTTCTCAAGCACCACCTGTTCCACCTGTGGAATAGTCAGTGGTTCCCACATCTCCTTATTAGCCACCTCAAAACAACAAACTCTGTGCAAGTTAGTCATCCTCGTCCAGGAAAGATTTATTAAAAAGAAGAGTTCTCTGAGGGTGTGACTCTCAAAACCCATGAAGCTTTTGTTTTGCAGCTGTCCTACAAGCCGATCAGGCTCAAGAGGGTACCTCTAGGTGAACTGGAGACAGGAGCTGTTAAGTTATTGAAGTAATTCAAATTATGAAGAATTGTTTAAGATAAACAATTAAAACCCACTAAATTACTAGTAATTAATTAAAGCAAATATTCAGTGAAATAAAGAAATGTAAATAAAACTGAAGATTGCTAATGCCATGATGCAGAGGTGGGTGGAGTTACAGGGAAAAGAGGCATGTTGGTTGCTAGATAAAGGAGTTGCCTTATAGGGACTTGTAACAGCTCAATGGTAGGTCAAAAGGCAAGAAATTTGACTAAAAACGTCACTAAAAGCACCTTTTCTGAGGTAAATTGTGCTGAATTATCGCTGCAAACAGTGAGGGGGTGAGCGATGGTGAGGTGAGTTTGGGGATTGAGCTGGGAGGGTGTGCTGCAGCATCGATGCAGATGGAGTGGGCCATTCGAAGAGGAGAGGTCAGGGCAGTGGAGCTCCAATGTCCGTACAACTAGCATGGATGCAAGCTGGGATTGCTCTGGGCACTGTGCTGATTTGAAGAGGTTTAGAGCAGCTTCTGGCTGGATGGTGAAATCTGGGCTTGGAGCGATTCACTAGGCAGCGTGGTCTAGGTGCTGAGTACTTCGTAGCAGCTGGGTCCTACTGCGAGGCATGATCCGCTGTTTTGATGCCAGCCCAGATAGACTGAAAAGACAGGATGTTGGAATCTGAGACGAGAGCCAATTTTGCTCGCTCTCCGCCGTGGAGTCTCTGGAGACTGTCCCGGCTGTTGTGCTCTGTGCCTGTTAAGATGATGGGCTAACAAGTGAGACTTTGGGCTAACTCCAGGCTGCTCCTGGGTTCGGATCTGAGCATTCAATTTTGGTTTGGAACGCTGTTGCTCACATCAATTGTTTACATCATTTCTGTTTTTTTCCCCCTTTCTCTTGCATATCAGGTATTGATCTTTTATTTTTAATTCTGTCTTTAATTGGGTTCTTTTGGATTTCTTGCTCTGTGGCTCTCATGGTTGTATAATTTATACATTCTTTGATAATAAATGTACTTTGAACCTTTGAAGTGCATTGTGCCTATACTTTTTGGGGTTTGGAAATGTGGCCAGTCCCGTCTCAGTAAGTTATGAAATGCCTCGAGATTCATTGGTGAATATAGTGATGGAATGAGAGTTCACATGTACTTGCAAATAACTCCAAAGTTGTTCTAGATTTATGGTGCCAAAGTCTGGAATGTCCTATGCATGCATTGCAGTCTGCTGATGTTCCTTTACATCAGCATGATCCATCCCATTTTAAAGCTGTTTGCATGAGAGATTTTAAAATCAATGCAATAACCTGATTGTGGAATTCTCTATCTTGCATTCAAATTTCTCCGTGGTGTTAGCTTTTCCTGTCTTTTACGAGTCCATCCTATTTCAATCCTTTCCTCCCATGCTTTCTGTATTTCTATATTATTAGTAGCGTCTTCAGATATGGCAGCCAAGCTCTGAGATTCATTTCCTGAACCACTCCATCTGTCCTCTTTTGTAATGTTTCTGAAAGGTTACTTAGATTCTGTCTACATGTCCTAAAACTGTTTTACTCAGGTGAGGTTCGGTGGTTGCCATGTGGATTAGTTGACCATCTTTTACCATGCTAAAAGTGCAAGTTTTTGAGAACATAAGAAACAGAGCAGGAGGAAAACATTCTGCCTCCCATGCTTGTCCTGCCATTCAGCTTGATTATTGCTGATCTTATACTTAATTGGCACTGTCTTGTTAAAACTCTATAATAACCACACCCCCCCCCCCAACAATCTGTCAATCTGTCTCAAATATACTTAGTAACTAAGTATTCACATCCCTCTAAGTTTGAGAATCTTGAGAATGTTTCACTGCTATGGATGGATGTGTCTAATGATCTATTTTCACTCCTGAAGAGCAACCCTTTTATTTGAGGATCCATTATGCAGTTTTTTCTTTGTCAATTCCTCTAAGAAGTTTGTGGTCACCTCTCATTCTTCTAAATCGGAGGGTACAGATCCAGCTCACCTAATACCTCCTGATAGGGCAGATTGAACATTCCAGGAATCATTCTCCTGGACCTTTTGTTCACACCATCTATTGCATCTTCTTGTTAGTCAAGGGAGCTTGGCGAGTAAAGGAATTTCATTTGTCTGGTCAGTTGTTGTATTTTTCTTTGTCCTGGCTAACATGCAAATTTAATTCAATTTAAAAGCAGCAGAGAGACTGATAAATTGAACCACTGCAAAATTTAGGTTTGTTTTATATTGAAATTTTGCACAGATGCAACTTTCTTTTCCATCTTCAGACGTGTGATAATTCAGTGTTACAACTGTGAACCTTTCATAATCATTGTTACTATTCACATTTCTATGTGTAAAAGTTAAGAAACTCTTTAGGCACTTGGGCCTTATCTGTTGACTTCAAAAATCAAGGAAAATTATTCTTTGTTCTAACAAGGAGAAACTATTTAACTTTGCACTAGGAAGAAAAATAAATTTGAAGATGAATCAATAAAATATATCGAAATACCATTTGTTTGAAAATAATCTGAGAATAGAACAGTTTTTCTTTAGGCATTATCCTTAAGAAAATAACAATTTGTGTAATTACTTTTTAAAAAAAACTAAATCAATTTCTTCTTGAAATTGATACCAATATATTTGACCCACATGATTGTAGGGCAAAATTTAGCCTGTTTCCTGGAAAATGCAATTATATGTAGCTGTCTAATCCCAGTAAGAATTGGGGCCAGAATTCCATAATTCATTTTATTTCAGAATTTAGAGTTACTATTTTTTCCTCCACCAGTTTGGCTAGATTATCACATCTTAGTACACCACACCATTCAAACCTCAGGGGAAATTTTCAAAATCACAACAGCAAATCAAAATTGAAGCGATTCTTGATACCTGGGGCTGTAAAGAAACAGAAATTGCTTTATAAGGAAAAAATAAATTAAACTTTAACAATTGATGTTTTATGATTCTAGGAGTTCAACTTGTCAATTTCATCTTTTTTTAAGGTAAAGAGGCTTAAGGAAAGAGCAGCAAGAAAGGCCACGAGAAGGAAAGATGTAAGTATTTTACTTTTGTGTGTTGTGAAAATTCCCTTCAGAGACAGGAAAAGTATTCAAACACAGAAGAATATTCTAAACAAGGCAATTGCTAAACTGGTATAGCTAGTTCAGCTTTACTGATTTGATATCTACATGATCTTCAAGTTTGTAGAGTACCAGAAACTAAGCTTATATTGTCCAAACTTTCTTATTATTGATACCTAAATGTGTACTGGCTGTTTTAAACAATTCCTTTAAAACAAAAAGTTGTCTTTTTGTTTACATTTTGGTATTGTTTCCAAGTTAATTAATTGCTTAGTTTTGCATAATTTAACTCTAAACTATATTACTAACATCTTAGTTCATAAGGTGCACATTAATGTCCCAGTTCCTGGGGTTCATACTTACCTTGTTCTACCAGAAATGGTTAATTATTCCAATGTTAGTATGTGTGTAAAATTGTATTCCCTGTGATGTTGGGTAGTAATTACTCAATTTTAGTATGTGTGTTCCCTATATTGGATTGGTTAATTTCTCTTTGATGTTTTAAGTGACACCTCATTTTCACTGAGGCCTTGTTGCACATTTTGGATTAGCAAGATGGACCTTTAGAATCTAAGGAGGTAGAATTGTGTTGGCAAACCAATAGATTCAATAAATCCAAGACTTTTAACAATATTTTATTGTGATTGTCACTTGTTAAATGCAAGTTCAGTTTATTTTGCATTTGAACTCGAAGCTGTCATGGCTTGAAACCTTCTGTAAGGTTTAGTAGGGTTTTGTTGCATTATGTAATTCCAATATGTATAGATTATTGTCATTGGATATTGTTTCATACTGGAATTACTGTCAAATAGTATCTATGTTGATATAACTGCATTCACTTTGTAAAGTGGTTTAATGTCCATTGTTGGAGACATGCATGATAAATAGAAGTAGATGCAGGCCATTCAGTCCATGGCTGATTATCTACCTCAGCAGCATTTTGCAGTACTTTTGTCGAGTTCCTTAATTCCCTTATTGTCCAGAAATATATTGATCACAATTTGAACATTAAGACTTAGCTTCCACAGTCATCAAGGGTAGAAAATTCTAAAGGTTCTTCACCTTCTGAGTTCATTTTCCCTTGGCCTAATTGACCAACAGATTTCCTTCATCGTTAGCCACTGGTGAAGTTCCCAAAAACTGGAATATTGTTCTGTTATTTAAGAAGGGCAGCAATGACAAGCCAGGGATCTGCAAGCCAATCAGCCTGACATGAAACATCAGAAGTAGGGAAGTCACTGGAGGGAATTCTGAGGAACAAGATCTAGTAGCATTTGGAGACACTGAGTCTGATTACAAGGAGTCAACCTGGCTTTGTGCATGAAACATCACATGTGATGAACCTTTTAGAGTTTTTTGAAGAGGTAACCAAAAGGCTTCTACAAGGACCCACATGGCAGGCAGGTTAAGTCACAAGGAATCCAGGTTATGCTGGTTAAATGGATTCAAGATTGGCTTGCAGGTAGTAAGCAGAGGGTGGTGGTTGAAGGACTAGTAGAGTGCTACCATGGTTGCTGTTAGAGACCTTGTTATTCATTATTTATATTTATATTTATATTTATATTTTTGACACAAACACACAAGGTTTGATATTAATGTTATGGATGACACAAAATTAAGTGTTACTTGTGAAGAACAGATCAGTTAGAGAAGTGGGCTAAGAAGTGGATTTCCAGTTATCTGGATTTCAATGCAGATACTGCGTGGTGATGCATTTTTGAAAATCAAACCATTGTAAGCATTTAGCTATAAATGGTAAAGCATGAGGGAGTGCAATTGACAAGGACTTAGGAGGACAAGTGCATGGTTTGTTGAAAGTAGCATTGCAAGTAGACAGTGGTGAACAAGGCTTTTTGCACACTTTATCAATCAGGGCATTCAGTATAGGAGTTGGGAAATGGTGTTGCAGTTATGTAAGTCGTTGGTAAGGCTGCACTTCGAGCACTGTGTACAGTTTTGATCACCCTGTTATGGGATAAACTCAAAAGGGTGCAGAAAAGATTTGAGGATGTTGTCAGGACCAGAGGACGTGGTTATGGGGGGAATTGACTAGCCCAGGTCTTTATTCCGTGAAATCTAGCAGAATGAGGGATGGGACTTGTAGAAATGTTTAAAATCGATAAGGTGGGCAGTTAGTCTTTTCTCCAGGAGAGTCCAAAACTAGGAGGCATAGGTTAAAGGTAAAAGGAGTAAGATTTAAAAGAGACCTAAGCATCACACTTTTCCATGCAGTGTGCTGACTATATGGACTGAGGAAGTGATTAAGATAGATACAATCACAGCTTTTAAGAAACATTTGGATGGGCAGGGCTCAGAGGAATAGGGGCTTACCACAGGTTAGTGGGACAGGTTGGATGGGCATGTTGTATCCACACTCTAATACTCTAAATCTATTTACACTATTTGCTTCCCTTGTGTACTCTATTGATCAAATGCTTAAAGAACTTGACAAATTTGTTAAATAATGTTTTCCTTTCTTAAATCCACGCCGACTGAGGTCAATTCTATTCTATTTATGGTGTTCTTTTACTATATTTATTGAGATACTTATAGTATTGAAGCAATCCATTCCCTCACTACTCTTCCCATAAAATAAACTTAAAATTGTCAAACTTCTAATGCAAATATATGTCAGTATCATTCTGTTATTTAAAGGGGAGCGAAGGCAGGGTAGTATATAAGGGCCCATTGTGAGAAATATTTCAAATGGTTGGTTAGGGCATCCAAGATGATAATTTATGCAAATACGCAAAGTTGGGAAACAGCAACTTATGAAGCAATTGTTACGGACAATTGACAGCTATTTGGCAGAGTATATTTGGTTGTATACTCCAATTGAAAGTTGTCTATGTTAACACGGAAGTTTTACACGTTGTAGTAAGTTAATCATCGAGTACAGCACAGTATTTCAGGTGCTTGCAAAACAACTGCAAGATTTAAACTAATAGCTTATGACAGTTTTAAATAATATGTATTGTTATTTTATAGATAACTGCTTATTGTATTTTCATAGTCCCGGGAGATGAGATAGTGTCTTGAATAAGCATAAACATCTTGCTGTGAATTTTGTTCTTGATTTTGCTTTCAAAGCGTGTATGATGAATGACTATGGATCTATTTTTTAGTAAATACAAGAATATTTTCATACGTACATTGATGATTTTGCATAAACCTTGCATCGTCTTTTTTTAAAAAAAACTCAGTGGTAGATAGATTAAGTAGTAAATGCTATCAGTTGCTCATTTCTATGCTATTGGTGTGTGTGGTAATTGTTTGCTAAATAAAGCACTATTAAACAAATATTTTCTGATATATGACCAAAAATGAGAAGTAAAAGCTCTTTTTGTACTACACAATGAGAGTTATTACATAAGTATAGAAGTAGGGGTGAAATACAATCCATCAGAAGTAATTATAGGCAGAAAAGTAAAACAATAAAATCTCTAAAAACAAGAGAAAATCTGCAGATGCTGGAAATCCTGGAGGGGCTCAACAGGCCAGGCAGCATCTGTGGAAATACGTACGATCAACACTTTGGGCTGAGACCGTTCGACAGGACTGGAGAAAAAAAAAAAGCTGAAGAGTAGAGTTAAAAGGTGGGGGGAGGGAAGAGAGAAACACAAGGTGATGGGTGAAACCTGAAGGGGAAGGGATGAAGTAAAGAGCTGGGAAGCTGATTGTTGAAAGAGATCCAGGGCTGGAGAAGGGAGAGTGATAGGAGAGGACAGAAGGCCATGGAAGAAAGAAGTGGGTGGAGGACCATCAGACGGAGGTGATGGGTGGGCAAGGAGATGAGGTGAGAGAGGGTAAAGGGATGGGGAATGGTGAAGGAAGGGGGGGCATTATCAGAAGTTCAAGAAATCGATGTTCATGCCATCAGATTGGATGGTACCCAAAAGGAATATAAAGTGTTGTTCCTTTGACCTAATCGTGGCCTTATCACAACAGTGGAGAAGGCCATGGATAGACATATCGGAATGGGAAGTGGAATTAAAGTGGATGGCCAATGGGAGATCCCACTTTTTCTGGTGGACGGAGTGCAGATGCTCAGCAAAGCGGTCTCCCAATCTACATCGGGTCTCATCGATATACAGGAGGCCGCACTGGGAGCACCGGACACAGTATATGACCCCAACAGACTCACAGGTGAAGTGTTGCCTCACCTGGAAGGACTTTTTGGAGCCCAGAATGGTAGTGAGGTAGGAGATGTAGGGGCAGATGTAGCACTTGTTTAGCTTGCAAGGATAAGTGCCAGAACGGAGATCAGTGAGGAGGGATGAATGGACAAGAGTTGGACAAGGGAGTTGTGTGAAGATCAATCCCTGCAGAAAGTGGGTGGGGGAGGGGAGAGGGAAAGATGTATTTGGTGTGGGATCCTGTTGAAGATGGCAGAAGTTGTGGAGAATTATGTGCTGGATGTGGAGGCCAGTGGGATGGTAGGTGAGGACAAGAGGAACTCTATCCCTGGTTGGGAGGAAGGGGTGAGAGCATTATTGTGTGAAATGGAAGAGATTTGGTCGAGGGCAGCATTGATGGTGGAGAATGGGAAGCATCTTTCTTTTTAGAAGGAGGACATCTCCATTCTGGAACTAAAGGCATTGTCCTGAGAGCAGATGCAGCGGAGACAGAGGAATTGAGAGAAAGAATGGTGTTTTTACAAGTAAGAAGGTGGGTGGAGTTATAGTACAGGTAGCCGAGAATCCATGGGTTTGTAATAGACATTAATAGATAATAGATAGAGATAGAGATCATCAAAGGGGAGAGAGTTGTTGGAAATGGACAAGGTAAATTTAAAGGCAGGGTGTCGTGATGAGGCCACACTTGGGTTGGAGGAACAACACCTTATATTCCACCTGGGTAGCCTCCAACCTGATGGTGCCGAACATGTACTTACTTTAGAAATTCTCGAGCTTCTGGTAATGCCCCCATTCCCCCTCACCTTCACCAGTCCCCATTCCCTTATCCCTCTGTCACTTTATCTCCTTGCCCGCCCATCACCTCCCTCTGGTGCTCCTCCCTCCTTTTCTTTCTTTCATGGCCTTCTGTCCTCTCCTATCAGATTCCCCCCTTCTCCTGCCCAGCATCTCTTTCACCAACCAACTTCCCAGCTCTTTATTTCATCCCTTCCCCTTCAGGTTTCATCTGTTTCTCTCCCCCCCCACCCCCAACCTTTTTAATCTACTCTTCAGTTTTTTTTCTCCAGTCCTTCTGAAGGGTCTTGGTGTGAAGCATTGACTGTACTTTTTTTCCATAGATGTTGCCTGACCTGCTGAGTTCTTCCAGCATTTTGTGTGTGTGTGTGTGTTGCTAAAATCTGTGAAAAATATCAGTGGTTCTGACTTTTGAAAATGTGAAATAAATTGTTTGTAAATACTTAATCTTGAAATAAATTTTAGTTGTTCTGTTTAGATTTGATATTAAGAGGGACCTTGGGATCTGAGCAGGTTGACACTGTGGTTAAGAAGGCATACGGTGCACTGGCCTTCATCAACCGTGGGATTGAGTTTAGGAGCTGAGAGTTAATGTTACAGCTATTTAGGACCCTGGTCAGACCTCACTTGGAGTACTGTACTCAGTTCTGATCACCTCACTTCAGGAAAGATGTGGAAACTATAGAAAGGATGTAGAGGAGGTTTACAAGGATGTTGCATGGATTGGGGAGCATGCATTATGAGAGTAGGTTGAGTGAACTTGACCTTTTCTCCTTGGAGCAATGGGGGATGAGAGATGACCTGATAGAGGGGTACAAGATGATGAGAGGCATTGATCATGTGGATAGTCAGAGGCCTTTTCCCAGGGCTGAAATGGCTAGCATGAGAGGGCATAGTTATAAGGTGCTGGGAGGTAGGTACAGAGGAGATGTCAGGGGTAAGTTTTTTACACAGAGAGTGGTGAGTGTGTGGAATGGGCTGCTGGCAGCAGCAGTGGAGGTGGATATGATAGGGTCTTTTAAGAGACTCCTGGATAGCTACATGGAGCTAAGAAGAATAGAGGGCTATGGTTAACCTTCGGTAATTTCTAAAGTAAGTACATGTTCAGCACAGCATTGTGGGCCAAAGGGCCTGTATTGTGCTGCAGGGTTTCTATGTACATTTTTTTTTCGAAATGTAAGCAGGCAATATTCTGGGCTAGGCAGTATCCGTGAATGCAGCAAATATGGTTGTTAATCTTTCAATAAAGATGAGACCATAGAAGTTAAACATAATTTAAGCTTCAGAAGAGGGCTGGAATTTTGAGAGGAAAGTGACATTGATGAGTTGAAAGAGCTGGATGAGGAGGAGTAGTGAAAAGGTATCAATCATGCATGATGTGTCCAGAGGAGATGAATGGAAACAGAAGGGTTAATTTTAAAAAAAGTGCTGCAACTGAGATTCAGACGATAAAAGCAAAACACTGTTGATGCTGGGAATCTGAAACTGAAATAGAAAATGTTGGAAATAGACTGACCAACATCCGAGAACAGGATGTAATAAAAATGATGCTGTAATAAAGCACTCTTGATGGAGCGAACTGAGGTGCTCTGCAAACTGGTCATTAGTCTACATTGATTTCCAGCATAGGGAGGATTGTTTATGTGATTAAAATAAAATCCAAAGTAAGATGAGAAAAACCGTTTGATCTTCTGACAACACAGACTATGCTGGAGGAGCTCGGCAGGCCAGCATAAAGAGTACAGTCAACATCTCAGCCTGACTGTCAACTGCATTTTCCAGTCCTGCTGAAGGGTCTTGGTCCAAAATATTGACTGTACTCTTATTCATAGATGCTGCCTGGCCTGCTGAGTTCCTCCGGCATTTTGTGAGTGTAGCTTGGGTTTCCAGCATCTGCAGATTTTCTCTTTTGATCTTCTGACAACACAGACTATGCTGGAGGAGCTCGGCAGGCCAGCATAAAGAGTACAGTCAACATCTCAGCCCGACTGTCAACTGCATTTTCCAGTCCTGCTGAAGGGTCTTGGTCCAAAATATTGACTGTACTCTTATTCATAGATGCTACCTGGCCTGCTGAGTTCCTCCGGCATTTTGTGAGTGTAGCTTGGGTTTCCAGCATCTGCAGATTTTCTCTTTTGATCTTCTGACAAAGCACATTACTGTCCTGAGGAGTTAGCAATGAATTCAACAGCGTCAGAGGATTGGCTTTATCAGCCTGCTATGTTAGTTTCCAATATACTGGTTTTATTTCAGATTTACAGCATAGCTTTTTTTCCTTTTGGTTGTTTTTATTTGATATATAGGAATAGCTAAACACAGCAAAAAAGGCTGTGTTCCCTGACTGTATTCTGGCAATAGTACTGAAGACTTGTGCTTCAGAACATGACGAGCCTTTGGTCAAAATTTTCTAATAGTTCTAAATACTAGCATCTCCCCAAAAATGTGGAAAATTGTCCTAGTATGTCCTGTCTGCAAGAAGCAGGGCAAGTCAAACCCAGCCAATTACTGCCCCATTGCACGATCATTAGCAAACTGACAAAAGGGATTATTGATGGTGTATTAAGCAGTAACTGCTGGAGCTGGTTGAGTTGGCTACATGGAATCCAGGTGTGAACACCAGAAAGCCATTAAGGGCGCCAAGAGGCAATATCGAACCAAGTTGGAAGCCCAGGCTAACCAGAGGGATGCCAGTAGACTATGGCAGGGTCTAAATGAGATCACTGGGCGCAAAGAAAAGGCTGGGAATATAAATAACTGTAGCGCTTCTCTTCTTGACGTACTTAACATATTCTACGCAAGATTCGAACAGAAGGGGAAAGTCCCGCCCCCTCCGGATGAACCGGACCTGGTGGCATTGAGATTCATCATCACCAAGGAAGACGTTAGAAGAGCCTTCCTGAAGATAAATCCAAGGAAGGTGATGGACCCAGATGGCTTCCCGGGATGGGTTCTCCGGGCCTGTGCAAGCGAGCTAGCTGGAGTGTTTGCTGACATCTTCAACTGCTCTCTGCTTCAGTCTAAGATTCCCTCGTGTTTTAAGAAGGCAACGCTAATCCCGGTGCTGAAGAAAAGCAAGGTGGCATGCTTGAAAGACTACCGACCTGTGGCTCTGACATCAATTGCTATGAAGCATTTCGAGTGATTGGTTATGGTACACATCAACCATAACCTATCGGTCAACCTCGACACTTTGCAATTCACCTACAGGAGCAGCACGTCAACAGCAGATGCCATCTCTCTGGCACTATGTTCCTCCTTAGAACACCTGGAGAATAAAGAGGCATATGTAAGGCTCCTTTTCATTGACTACAGCTCTGCCTTTAATACCATCATTCCAAATAAACTGATTCCTAAGCTCTGGAACCTGGGTCTTAGCACTCAGATCTGCAGCTGGATCTTCAACTTCCTCACAGACAGGACCCAGGCTGTAAAAATAGGGGACAAGCTCTCCTCTACAATCACTCTGAGCACCGGTGCCCGACAAGGCTGTGTACTCAGCCCCCTGCTGTACTTACAGTACACCCATGATTGTGTAGCCAAGTTTCCATCAAACTCAATATATAAGTTTGCTGATGACACCACAATTGTAGGCCGTATCTCGGGTAATGATGAGTCTGAGTACAGAGAGGAAATTAAGAACCTGGTGGCATGGTGCAAAGACAATAACCTATCCCTCAACGTCAGCAAGATGAAGGAATTGGTTGTTGACTTCAGAAGGAGTAGTGGACCACACAACCCCATCTACGTCGGTGGTGCACAGGTGGAACAGGTCAAAAGCTTTAATTTCCTCAGGGTGAATATCACAAATGACCTGACTTGATCTAACCAAGCAGAGTCCACTGCCAAGAGTCCACCAGTGCCTTTACTTCCTGAGAAAGCTGAAGAAATTTGGCCTGTCCCCTAAAACCCTCACTAATTTTTATAGATGCACCGTAGAAAGCATTCTTCTAGGATGCATCACAGCCTGGTATGGAAGTCATCCTGTCCAAGACCGAAAGAAGCTGGATGGGTCGTGTACTTGATT
The DNA here is from genome assembly GCF_030144855.1 of Hypanus sabinus. NCBI lineage: Eukaryota > Metazoa > Chordata > Chondrichthyes > Myliobatiformes > Dasyatidae > Hypanus > Hypanus sabinus. The sequence goes on along the minus strand of NC_082708.1, from coordinate 48,969,586 downwards.
ATCCTGGCAGCACTGCTCCGACATAGCCCAGCACATCACACAAACCAATCTTCCATCCTTGGACTCACTTTACACCACACGCTGTCAGAGCAGTGCTGCCAGGATAATCAAGGACACGACCCATCAAGCCAACACACTTTTTGTCCCTCTTCCCTCCGGGAGAAGGTTCAGGAGCTTGAAGATTCGTATGGCCAGATTTGGGAACAGGTTCTTCCCAACTGTGATAAGACTGCTGAACAGATCCTGACCCGGATCTGGGCTGTACCTTCCAAATATCCAGACCTGACTTACACTACCTTATTTTCCCTTTTCTATTTTCTAATTACGATTTTATAATTTAAATTTTTATTATATTTACTTTGATTTGTACTTCAGGGAGCGCGAAGCGCAGTATCAAATATCGCTGTGATGATTGTACGCTCTAGTATCAATTGTTTGGTAACAATAAAGTAAAGTTTACAACTCTCTCCCACTTTTTCCAAGCCTCTGCACTGGCTGTTGATGAAGTGCCTTGAACTCCTGCAGTGCTGGTGGTGAAGGTACTCCCAGACTGCTATTGGGTCAAAAGTTCTATGATTTTGACCCAATGGTTGAAAAATGGCAGTTTACTTCAAAGTCAACTTGAAAATGACTTGGAGTAGAAATTGGAGCTCTAAGCAATCCCTGTAGCTGCTGTTTTTGACATTCCAGATTGTATATTTAACAAGTAATTTGCGAAGAAATCTTGCTGTGTGGTGCAGTACATTTGCAGGCTGGTCCATTTTGCAGCTGTGGTGAATTTTGAAATAAGTGGTTAATGTGGTTGGAGTGCCAAACAATGCCAGACAAATGATGTTTTGTCCTCAAGAGTTTCTTGAGTGTTTCTAAAGCTACTGGCTACCAGGGAAGTTGAGAATGTTGCATTAGATCTATCATGACTCCTTCCTTGCAGATGGCAGAAAGGCTTTTAGGGAGTTGAGCATCACAGAATGGTGTGACTATGGCAAAAAAGACACTTTGAATGGCTTTTGCCTGAGTATTGTCCTGTTGTTGTTGGCAGTTACCATCTTCCTTTTCTGTGGAATGAAAAATTAAACGCACAGTACAATGATGGGCAGAATTCTGATGGAGAGTCAGTAATTGATGAAGCTGCTGAAGATGATTATTGATATGTTATGCTTTGCCCCTTGGCAAAATTTGCATGACTAATAACTATACCCATTTTTCAGTGTATAGAAAATTTTCTCCTTGATTTCAATTGGCTTCAATTACTCTTGAACTCTATTTGATCAAACGTTACTTTTTGATTACTGCATTTCTCAGCCAGCCCTGGAAATTCAGCTTTTTATCCATGACTAAATCTGTAATGAAGTCTCAATCTAGATGTTTCTGATGGAACACAGACTGAGCATCATCAGGCAAGTTATTGCATGAGTAAGTGATGCTCGGTGGTTCTCTTGATAACACCTTCCATCACTTTGTTGACTAAGACAACACTGAAGCTGCAGCAATAAATGAGATTGGATTCATTGCATCTTTTGTGGACCCTTTATATATGCAAACTTTTCCACATTTTTGGAATTATTCTCTGTTGTAGCTCTACTAGAATACCTTGACAAGAGGATTTGATAATTTTAAAGCAACCTTCAGATCAAAGCAAGGATGTTATTGGGCAAATTGACTTTGCTGTATCTTGTGCACTCTGTTACAATGTTTAGATTTCTCTCATGATAGCAGAAATAGGTAGATAGTTTTGGGGTTTCTTGTAACTTTAAAAAGAAATTTAGCGTAGCAGCGATGAATAGTCAGTCGATTTCAATACTGCTTGTTGCCCAGTGTTTATTTTTCTTTCCCTTGTGTCTTCCACTTTCCCTAGACATCACCCTACTACATTAAGACTCTATCAAGACTTGCATATTAGCATGTTTAGCCACAGCTAATTGGGGAGAGAATAACCGTCTTTTTTTGATCTATCTTCATTACACATATCTCAATTCTTGAAATCTAGTTCACTTATTGTTGGTATGCTACTTCTATCCTTTGTTATCTTGGCAATGTTATCTGCACATACAAAATTAGCTTTCATTTGTAAAGAAGTATTTGTTTTTGCATGACTCACTAGCTGCTTAATTGTCATTAAATCGACTGGACTGGCATCTTGCAAGAATACATCACATTTAAGTCGTCTTGAACATTTCGCCATTGCTACAGAATCTCACCCTAAATAGTCAGTAAAACTCAAGATCAGCTTTAATACCCTGATTGACTCTGAAATCACTTATTACTCAGACCCTGTATCAGCACCAAAGGTGTCTGATTCCACCTGTGATTCATCAGCAACGTCCATGTCACTTTTGCAATTGAAACGTTTGCCAGTGTTTGTTACTGTTGATTGAGTGTTCTAAGTGCTAACTGAACTTCCATATCAGAAAATCCTCCAGTGTCAAGAATTTGCTTGACCCAAGTGCTGTCCCATTCATGTCAGTTCCTCTATTCTAAGGACTATTTAAAATATTCTATTTAAAATCCCCAGGCAGAAATCTTTTACCTATTCCCTGCTCTGAAGTGTTTAGATTGTCATGCCTTCTTACACAACTTGCCTACAATGCCACTCTCTATCTTCCACCTCTATTGCTGGCAGTAGCAGATTGAGCCATTCTTTCTCCTTGCTTTGAAACACAGTGCTTTACTTTGGATGTTTCTGAATAATTTCCTTGGATTCTGCATGACACTGCCTTTTCAAACACCTTCCCATGCTTTTATGGCATATTATTATTAAGATGTATTTTTCTATAGAATGACTGACATATCAATAGAGAAACATAAATTAATCTAATATTTATGCAAAAAGTTCAGATTTGAAGTTATTTGTAGCTTGATATGCCTGTATAACTTATGGCCACATTTCAGCAAATATTATGCTTGCTTCAGGAAGGGCACTTTGCTATTCACTGGCAAGCTACAGGTGTCTTCAGCACAAGATCATAAGATATCGGAGCTGAATTAATCCATGTGGCCCATCATGGATGATTTTCTTCCCAACCCCATTTTGTAACCCTTAACCCCGTTACCAATCAGTAGCCCTATTATTTTCTGTGTTAAATATATCTAATAACTTCACCTCAGTGGATTTACAGATTTACCATCCTCTAGCTGTAGACTAGTGGTCACCAAGCTTTTTAAGCCCAAGATCCCCCACCTCAGCCTTAGTGAAAGGCGAGATCGACCCCAAATCAATTAGTTACAGGCATGCGCACTGGGGCAGAAAAGACCGGAAGTAAAACCCCACAACCTGGAAGTAGAAATAATGTATAAACACCAGGAATACCCGCCCTTTTTTGCACCGCAGACCGGTTTAATAGTGACAATATTCTTGCGGACCGGCCGATGGGGGGGGGGGGGGGGCGGGTGTTAAACACGACGGGAATACAGCGATACTCAAAGCAGGTTCCTTATGTCCAGTCTATTCTGCAATTTCGGCACTTAGCTGCTGTCCCGTACTGCTAACGTTTTTTCCGCTGGAAAAATCTCAGCGGGTTTGTCTTTAAGTGCAGGGTGCTTGGACTCAAGGTGCCGAAGCAGTTTTGAGGGCTTCATTGCCTCATTCATTAGACAGCCTCCGGGCCCGAACTCCAGCCTCCTGTCCAGCCGCCTTGGCCAGGTGCGGCTGGTCGTGGGTGGGGTGAGAGGGGCCGCGGCGGCGGTCGCAGTCCGGAGAGAGCAGCTGACCAAGCGAGGAGAGCAACAGCCCCACGCCCACCCCCTTGTAGGATCTATCGGTTGACAAAAGTTTGTTGCAGTAGATCGCAGCGCGGTAGCTGCTCTACTACTTACGAAACCCTGAGCCTGGATTAGGTTGTCTGTGAAAATTTCAGCACCGGGTTCCCCATGAACATTCGGTGTGGTAAACAAGTTTAGAGACGGCGCCTATCTGTCCGTGCTCCAGGCCAGCAGCAACGGCACTTCCCGCCGGCCGCGCAAGAGTATCACTGCGTGTAGGCGACTGATGACGTCGTGTGGGTTCAAGTTCAACAGTGGGCATGACAGTGATTGAGGAAGGGTGCAACTGACTCATATTGTTTCCTTGCGGCCTGGTGGTTGGGGACCACTGAAGTACACTGTGTAGTGCAGGGGAACTGTAAGCATGCGCACTGGGCAGAAAGTACGGAACTAAAACCCGAAAACAATCTCTCAACAGTATTTGTGTATTTATTTTTCTTTTTTTTTTCGGGATCTACTGGGAAAGTCTCAAAGATCGACCAGTCGATCGCAATCGATGGGTTGGCGAGCACTACTGTAGAAGTTCCTTGTTACCTCAGTTTTTAAGGGATGCCCTTATTTTTTGAGGCTATGCCCTACGATCTTAGATTTTCCTACTAAAGAAATCTTCCCCATTGTCCACTTTTTCCAGGTCTTTATGTATTTGGTAAGTTTCAATGTGTATCTTCTGAAATATGAGCATGCAAATAAATGGAGCTTGGTTATATGTCATGTCATGATTGTGCTCCAGCTTGACAGCTCGTCTCCTCTAAAATATAGTCACAATATAGTTTAATCAATTTCCTGTACTCTTTGTGATTTCACTGGCAAGGAGAAACAGATGGTATTATAAATTTCCTAATCAGTAACAAATAGGAAGACAATCTTTTCCATTTCCAAACTTCCAAAACAAAATCTTTAGCTTCATTTCAGGTGCAGCTGCAGCCAAGTTGATACAAAGCAAAAATCTGCTAACTTCTAAAGAAAATTTCTTTTGGATGAGTTGTAGCAAGATAAGGCTGACGTAAGTGGTGTTTTTCGAAACAGTTCTGCTGTTGACGCAAGTGAAAATCTTTATTCAGCGCTGGTGCTAACATTCTAGTGAAGTAGTGACAATATTGATAAATTGGAGGTAAAAATAGGCAATTAAAAATCTTGTAGCTCAGTTTATTTTTGGTCCAAACATTTTTATTTGCTTTTTTTTAAAAATGAACTGGTTGTCTCTTTGTCCATTTCTGCAGACTTTATATTTGAAAAATATATCTGTGGAAATTGCTGAGCATGGTTTCTGATGAAGATATTTCCTTAGGCTTCAGAGTCTTGGCTTGAACTGTGCAGTTATCACTAAACTAATAATGCTGGTCAATGACTTAAAGGAAGCTGTCAGCAAAGATTGATCAATCTCTATGTGGTGGCTTTTCTCTTTCCTACTCTCTGTTGCTGTTCGATGTTTGTAGAGATCTCAAATTTTGCTATCAATAATGTTATCAAGCAGAACAAATTACTTGTACTTATTGTGATAGCCAAAATGACACAACTTAATTCATTTTCAACATTTTATGAATTTGGAAATAACAATTAGAACATAGCTGAAAATATTAAAATTTTTATTTCCACATTTTCCTTGACTTGGTAGCAATTTTGAGAACTGGCAATGTTGCTTTCAGTATAGGTCATAGTGCAGTGGCTGTGTGGAAGTGGTTCGAAGTTCAGTGTAAACTTATCATCAAAATACATATATGTCATCATATACTACTCTGAGATTCATCTTCTTGTGGGCATTCACAATAAATAAAGGAAACACAATAGAATCAATGAAAAGCCACACACAACAAAGACAAACAACTAGTGTGTAAAAGACAAACTGTAAATACAACAAATTATAATAATAATAACAAGTAAGCAAAAAATATCAAGAACATGAGATGAAGAGTTCTTGAGAGTGAATACACAGGTTGTGGAAACCGTTCATTGTTGGGGTGAGTGAAGTTATCCCCTCTGGTTCAAGAGCCTGATGGTTGAGGGGTACTAACTGTGCTGAACATGGCTGTGTAGGACCCATGGCTTTCTGATGCAGCAGCGAGGCGAAAGCATGGCCTAGATGGTGAGGGTCTTGATGAATACTGCTTTAGCAAACCTTGTAGACGTCATCAATGGTAGGATGGGCTTTAACTGTGATAGACTGGGTTGTAACCACTACTTTTTGCACAAGGGCATTGGTATTTCCATACCAGGCTGTGATGCAACCAGTCAATATACTCTCCACAGCACATCTGTAGAAGTTTGTCAAAATTTTAGATGACATGCCGAATCTTCCAAACTTCTAAGAATGTAGAGGTGCTGCTGTGCCTTCTTTGTAATGGCAGTTATGTGTAGGACCCAGGACAGATCCTCTGAAATGAAAACCATCTTTGCCATATGTGTTCAACTGTGGACTGCTGCAACTTTTGTGGACTCAGGGCCTTGGACTTTTTTTTTGTGTGACTGTATCTTACTGATATCTTGTATCTGCTTGCTATCTTATATGTGTCCCGTGCTGTGTTTTGCACCTTAACCCCGGAGTAATGCTGTTTTGTTTGGTTGTATTTATGGGTATTCATGTATGGTTGAATGACAATAAAACTTGAACATAGGAGGAGGACATTGGTTGAAAAGCTTCAATTATGTAACCACTGGCAATATCCATCTTTATTCTGAAAGAGCAAAACATCTTGACTTCTAAAGCCTTCTAGAGAATCCAAAGACTCACTACCCCTTTTACTCACTACCCCATTACCCCTACATGTAATTTCTTTCATCCAAGTCCTGAACAATTTGTCCCTCATTCTCAAACTGTGCTTTTTGGTCCTAGACAACTGCATCAAGCCAATCAAATTAAAAAAAAATGTGTGTGACATCCATTAGTCTCGTGAGACCATGAATCTGTTCCCACTTAAGGACGCAGGCCTGGGCAAGGTTGTATGGAAGACCAACAGTTGCCCATGCAGCAAGGCTCCCCTCTCCACACCACTGATGTCCAAGGGAAGGGCAAGGGCTGATGCAGCTTAGCACCAGTGTCGTCGCAGGAGGTGCCAGAACGAAGTTGAAGACAACATCAGACTGTATTAGTGACTCCAGCTCCGGATTTGTCCTCAGGGTTTACTCCCGAAGCCTTTCCCATGAGTGGGTATGGTCGCAAGGCAGCGGAGGTTTGAAATCAGAGTTTTCCCTCTCTTAGATGGACTGACTTCCCAGGCTGACGAGCTCCATCTACCCGAAATGTGTAAGTTTCAATTAAACCCTGTCACCCTTTGAAACTCCAAAGGATGCAGTCCAAGTTAATGGAATCTTTTATCATACAGCAAAGCTCCCTATTCCTTAGTGCATTTTTGCTGAACTCCTTCTGTAGCAGACAACATTGGATCTTGGTGAGACCACACCTGGAGTAGTGTACACCAAACACCCCTTAAAAACGGAATTGTCAATCATCTTCTTTTCATCGCACAAAAAGATCAGAAATTACTTTTCTAGTTGGCTCTGTAACACTTTGATCTAGAAAATTAGGTGGCACGATAGTGTAGTGGTTAACTCAGCACTTTACAATACCAGCGACCTGGGTTCAATTCCCACCACTGCCTGTAAGGAGTTTGTACATTCTCTCCGTGACGATGTGGATTTCCTCCAGGTGCTGCAGTTTCCTCCCACAGTCCAAATCGGTAGGTTAATTGGTCATTATGATTAGGCTAGGGTTAAATCGGGGTTGCTGGGTGGCGTGGCTCAAAGGGCCAGAAGGGCCAACTCCACACTGTCTCTCAATAAAATAAATAAACAAAGATCTCCAATGGTACAGGAATGACAAGGTTTACCAAGGTTGTCCTTTTTGAGGTTGAGGTGGTCTGTGTGTGCTGGGGATGATGATGCTGGAGGCTACAGGGAGAGGATCAGTAAAGGAACTAATGCCTTTGTCTGGAGACAATGGTTGTTACTTTATGTTGAAGTAATTTTCCAGAGGTAAGGGCAAGAATGTGTCAGGGGGAGTTGGCATTCAACCTCTGCGTGGTGGCTGTCAATCTGCCTTGCAACAGTACTTCCTTCACCAGTAGGTTTGATGACAATGTTGGAGTTGGTTCTTAGCAGGTGGATGGCTGCAAGTAGTGTGTCATTTTTGTAAGAGTAATGGTCATATTAAGTCATAGAAAATGTAGACTGAAATACCATTAAAATTAATCATGGTTTTGAATTTTGAAATATTTACTTGAGGCAATGGCAATTAACACAAAGTATTATTTTACTTTAAGTGTTAATTGTACATATCATTTATACCTTGTGTAACATCATGTTAGATTTTCATGGGTTTTGGCCACTGAGTATACGTTCCTTCAATAGGGGCAGTACAAGATATCAGTATTTTGCAAAGGTGACTCTAAATCAATGTAGACGTACTAGTTTCCTCTGAATGCACAACAATGCATTCCATAACCAAGTGGGTCATTATTCAAGGCTGATTCTGGATTTCCATGCTTAACTGAGCATTTGTGCCTTCAAAAATTGCTGCAGGTTTTGCAGTGTAATCACAATCATGCTGACTTTCTTATATTTCCACTATAATTGCAAATTCCAAGACATTATTTCAGATGTATGTTAAAGGAATACTATGTGAACATTATGTTTCTCTTGTGTACCATTGAAATCCTACCTTCATCCTAGTTACAGAGGATGGCCACTAATTTGTCATTACATTGGTTTTGGTGTAATATTTATAATGAGTGTTCCAGTGCTATGTTATAATGTGGCATGTTTTTGCCAAACGACATTCATGTATTTCTAAATTTGGATTTTTTAAATTGTATTTACAAACATGTAATAGAATCCAAAATATTTATCAGTGATGGCAATTTACTTTGATGGAATGTAATTCTGTATTGAAGTTGAAACTGTTTAGATATGTTGTGGTAAACTCAAATCTTCCTTTGAAAATGACATAATCAACTAACATTTCTATGGATACTATATTGATCCCAAATGAAATTACAATGTCACAGTAGCATTACAAGGTCACGGATGTACAACTATTAGGAGAGAAGTAAGAAAGAGTAAAAATAAGTTACCCCCGACAGACTAACAGGAGGGGTCGTCAGACTAACAGGAATGAGTCAACCTGGCTCTAGGTTGACTCATTATAGAGCCTAATGACCAAGTGTAAGAATGACATTGTATAGCGCTCTTTGGAGCAGCACACCTTTAACGTAGTAAAAGGTCCCATGGTACTTAAGAGAAACATAATTGGGCACAACATAACTCCAATTCAAGGAAGAAGTTTCAAAGAAAAAATTAATGGAAGAAGGTATTCTGAATTTTATGGCTCATTCAGTAGTTGAAGAAAGAAGACACAAAGAAGTAAGGAACAAAAGGTTAGGTTTATAAGAATCCATGTTATTGATTGTTCTGTAGTACAAAAATAAAGCTCAATTTAAAAAGGAGTGAAGTTAAAAATTCATCTTTAGTGAACAGCCATGTATTATATTTTTAGGATGGTTCATAAAACATAATTGTTAAATTATGTCTCACTTTATAGCTATTAAGAGCAAACATAGAACATAGAAATCTACAGCATATTACAGGCTCTTTGGCACACAATGTTGTGCCGACAGTGTAACCTACTCTAGAAACTGCCTAGAGTTACCCTACTGCATAGCTCTTTATTTTTCCAAGCTCCATGCACCTGCCTAAGAGTCTGTTAAAAGACCCAATTATATCCGCCTCCACCACTGTGCTGGCAGTGTATTCCATGCACCCACCACTCTTTGTGAAAAACTTGCCTCTGACATTCCCCTTGTACCTACTTCCAAGCACCTTAAAACTATGCCCGCCTTATGTTAGCCATTTCAGCCCTGGGAAAAAGCCTCTGGCTATCTACACAATCAATGCCTCTCATCATCTTATACACCTCTATCAGGTCACTTCTCATCTTCCATTATTCCAAGGAGAAAAGGCCAAGTTCACTCAACCTATTCTCATAAGGCATGCTCTCCAATCCAGGCAACATCCCTGTAAGTCTCCTCTGCACTCTTCTCTATAGTCCCTTTGCCTCAAAGATCCGATCTATTTTGCAGATTTTTTTTTGTTAGCTCTGATGTGAATGATCCGAAATCTATCATTTACCAGAATGTTCATAAAATGAGGCCAATGTACTTCATTGTTATTGATTGTGCACCCAACACCCAGAATTAAAAAAAAAATCAATTTAAGTTAATTTGTGAATAACTGTATAAACCCTAATTGAAGTTAGGAAATTAAACATGAGTGCCTTAAGTTCTGTGAAATAGTAGTAGGCAGCTGTCGATCCAGGAGATCATGGGTTTGTGCCTCTAGTGGACTGTGTTGTCTCCAGGGCGCAAGCCTGGGTGGAAGATTTGAAGAACCGGCTGTTGTCCATGCAGTGGGCTCCCCCTCTCCACGTCACTGATGTAGTCCAAGGGAAGGGCTGTCGCAGAGGTTGCCAGAGTGAAGTTATAGACAACATCAAACTGCCTTAGGGATCCTGACTCCAGATTTCTTCCTCAGGGTTTACTCCCGAAGCCTTTGCCATGGGTGGGTAGGGCCACAAGGCAGCAAAGGAGTTTTCCTTCTCGGCGGGCTGCCAACCAAGGCTGACGGGCCCCACCTATCCAAAGCAACTGGTTTTGAGGCACCAGTGGAGCACCTTTGCCCCTTCTCTTATCAGTAGAAACAATTCTGCCAGGCCTAGTAGCTAAGCCACACGTGAAGGCCAAGAGTTGGACTTGGTTGTCAGAGGCTGTTACAATCGCATGAAATTTGGAGCACTTTGTAGGTAGTGGGAGCTTAAACCCACTACCAACCCCAGTTATGACAACCTTAGGAACCTATGTGAAATAATTAACATTAATCTGGATATTTACCATATAGCTTGAGGAACTGCTATTTAATAGCAAATTACTGGCAGTAAATGTCACCATAAATTTTGCAATGTCATATAATTGTATAAAAATGTACACAAAATCACAAAATGCTGGAGAATTGCTGCCATGATGAGGCCACTCTCGACTGATGGAGCAACACCTCATATTCTGTTTGGGTGGTCTCTCCCTGGTGCCTCTCTTTTCCTTTCCCAATGTTCCATTCTCCTCTCCATCAGTTTCCCCCTTCTTCAGCCCATTAACTTTTCCACCCCCCCCCCCCCCAGCCTCTCACTTCACTCCCCCCTTCCACCCATCTGGCTTCACCCATCACCTGCCAGCTTTTACTCCTTTCCTTTCCTCCCCCTCTCACCATTTTGTTCTGGCTTCTTCCCTCTTCCTTCCTTTCTCATGCTGTTGAAAGGTCTCGGTCTAAAAAGTTGACTGTTTGTTCCTTTCCATAGATGGATTTGCAGAACTAGTTGTGTTCCTTTATTTGCATGTTTGAATAAATTTAATTGGAAGCTAGTATCGGTCTTTGACTCCACGATTGGGTTATATGATCAGCTTTTTAGTTCTTCCATAAAGGAATTTTGAGGATGATCTATTTAATGGGTTTGGTAGGGTGGTTGGTGTGGATTGTGTCTGGGAAAAATTAAAATTAAGGTTAGACTATACCTTATGAAGATACCATGAAAGACTATGAAATAGAGATGGAAAGGAATAGATAGATAGAAGATAGAGATAGAAAGGAATCTCTTTTTCCTACAAAAGCTTTTGAGGAAGATTGAAGTTTTCCAAACTTTTAAAACTGTGATTGATAGATTTTTGTTATGAATCAAAGGAAATGGAATGAACTTTGGTAAATGAGTTACAATACTAAATGGTTATTATTTAAGTGGCTGGAGCATGTCTTGGAACAGCCTCTAATAATGTGGCATTTTAGTGTTCACTCTCTTTAAAAATGAACTATGGAATTAGCAGGGATATGCTGCAGCATGATCATGGTCCCACTTTGAAGGGCTGAGAACTGCCTTTCTATGAACATTCAAAGCTTCTATTGATTGTGAAATTAGAAGTGTCCACTTTGAATTTGAATGCAGTGGTGATATCCACATATAGTAGAGGAGTAGATCATTGTTAGACTTTTTAACCTAGTGGATTCCTGCAAAGTGAGCAGTTTGCTCAGGTACTGAATCATGCTTTTCTATTTGTATGACAACTATTTAAAGTGGATAATTGCTTAAAAGGGACATGCTCATCAGAGCGTGCCCATTAAGAATTTAAAGCAGTGCTAAACATTAGGTATTATTGAATGGCAATTATTTTATGGCTTGGGAGCTGCACTTTTCCTGTAATCTTTTAAATAATTTATTTCACTTACTAGGAATGATTATTGCAGTGCTTTAAAACATTGCATTAATTTAAATCTTAAATCTATCTGCCAACTTTGGGACATATTTTTGTATCAAGGGGAAGATGAATTTGTTTTGGATTATGCAATTTACCTATACAAAATTTATGGGATTTTCTGACTCCATTATGTAAAATAAATTCTACAGATGTTAAGAAATTAAACAGCATTATTCAGTAGAGAATTTTCATCTCAGTAGGGAACAGAAATGTTTTTCCACAGCAGGTAAATATCAGGGTTCTCCTTTTGATGCGTTTTTATTTTGTTGGAGGTCTACTGTTGAATGTTGAGAGGTCTATTAGTGCGGATGCTGAGAATAAAGGGAACTGTGTGTTGGAATGGTCTGGAGTGAAATAAACAGTAAGAAATAGTCAAAGGCCCAGTCAAGCTCAACTGAAGCAAAAGAAAGACGGATGTAAATTTTGAATGCTTAATTTTTTTACTCATAAATTAAATATCAAATTTGTTTTGTGTATCAAATTACACTTCACTGAAGATGACAAAGAATGCTTAGTTATCACTTCACAAAACTCATACCAGCTGTCTTTAAAAATGTGGTTGTATCCTAGTGCAATTTCAGATCTCTCTTAGATGGTGTAAACTTTGCTATTTTGAAAATGCAAATCTTCAGCAAAACTGGGTAATTAAAAAGGATTGAAAACCTTAGACATCAACAACATTAAAACAGCAGATTTTTCAGGTGCTGACAGTTTAGAATCAGGGTTATTATCTCTGGGTGTGAAATTTGTTTTTTGGCAGCAGCAGTACAATGCAATACATAAAATTACTGTAAGTTACAATAAGAAAAATCAAAAATAGAAACAGGTAGTACAAAAAGAGAGCAAAAGATGAAGCAGTGTTCATGGCCCATTATTGAAATCTGATGGAAGAGGGGGGAAGTATGTAGTACCGTAACTGCCCTTCTCTTAAGTTCAAGCAAATGAAGACATATTTTGTATGCCTTCTTACTTATTTGAGCCGCTGACTTCAGAGATCCTTAGACTTGGTCACCAAATCCCTCTATTCCTCAGTACTAAGTTGTGGCATTATTTTCTTGTGTTTAAAGTAAATCTGTTGTCAAATTATGTTTATGTTACTATATGCTAACTTGAACTACAACTTCTTACAGACATTTACAGAAAAAGGAAGGTACTAAGCTGCAATATTATTGGATTCTCCTTTTAAAAAAACAATAAGGTATTTACTTCATAGTACAGCACAGGAACAGGCCTTTTGGCCCACCATGTCTGCTATGATCATGATGCCAATCTAAACTAACCCAATCTGCCTGGATGTGGTCAATATCTTTCTATTCCTCACTTGTTCATGTACCTGTCTAAATGTCTCATAGACATTGCTATCATACCTTTCTACTGACTTCCCTATCAGCACGTTCCAGGCACCTATTACACTCTGTTTTTAAAAAAAATCAACCTCACACAACTCCTTTAAACATTCCCCCTCTGACCTTAAAACGATGTCTCCTAAGATTTGGCAGTTCCATTTTGGTGGGGTGGGGGGGGAGACTATGAGAGTATCTAATCCTTTCTATCCCTTCCATCATTTTCATATACTTCTATCAAGTCACCCCTCAACCTCTGACACTACAGAGGAAACAATCGGAGTTTCTCCAAACTCTCCTTACAGCTAATGCATTTGAATCCAGGTAGCATGCTGGCAAGCTTCTCCTGTACTCTCTGCAAAGTCTGCGTCATGTAATGTAGTGACCAGAATTATGCATAATACAGTCAGCCCTCCTTATCCGCGAGTTCCACATCCGCGAATTCAACCAACTGCGAATCGAGAAAACCCGGAAGTGCTCTTCCAGCACTTGTTGTTCGAGCATGTACAGACTTTTTTTTCTTGTCACTATTCCCTAAACAATGCAGTGTAACAACTATTTACATAACATTTACATTGTATTAGGTATTGTAAGTAATCTAGAGATGAGTTAAAGTATACAGGAGGATTGCGTAAGTTATTGTGGATCAGGATCGAAAAAAAAAACAGAAGTTCTCTTACTAAGTAAGTTGGAACAGGTACATCCGGTATTACTTAGCGTCAATTAGACAACCGTTTGTCTTAGTATATAGTATATATTTTACCTTTCTATGCTAAGAAATGTAAGTATTTCAATAATTAAACCACTGCGTTGCTTAGTAATATTTGTAGCTTTCATCGAGCTTTTCTTACTTCATCCTTTAAAATTGTTCTGATCGTTGACCGACTGTAGCCTAACGCTTTTCCAGTGGCCAGTGGCGTTTCACCTCTTTCCATATAACCATATAACCATATAACAATTACAGCACAGAAACAGGCCATCTCAGCCCTTCTAGTCCGTGCCAAATGCTGACTCTCACCTAGTCCCACCTACCTGCACTCAGCCCATAACCTTCCATTCCTTTCCTGTCCATATACCTATCCAATTTTTTTTTAAATGATAAAATCAAACCTGCCTCTAACACTTCTACTGAAAGCTCGTTCCACACGGCTACCACTCTCTGAGTAAAGAAGTTTCCCCTCGTGTTACCCCTAATCTTTTGCCCCTTAACTCTCAACTCATGTCCTCCCTGAATCTCATGAATCTCCCCTGCTCTCAATGGAAAAAACCTATCCATGTCAACTCTATCTATCCCCCTCATAATTTTAAATACCTCTATCAACTCCCCCCTCAACCTTCTACGCTCCAAAGAATAAAGACCAAACTTGTTCAACTTTTCCGATTATTTTATTATTTCCACTTTATTTTCAATTGTGATCGTGATTATTTTCGTGAACAGAAACACTGCAAATTCAGAGCTCCACCAGGTCCTAAAGACTACCGCACTGAGACAGGTTAAATAAGGGACTTGAGCAACCGCGTTTTTTTTGGTATCCGTGATGGGTCCTGGAACCAATCCCTCACGGATAAGGAGGGTCGACTGTATTCCCAAAGTGGCCTAACCAAAATTCTCTGCAGCTGCAACATAACTTACCAACATTTTATTCAGTGCCCCAGTGGATGAAGACAACCATGCTGTATACCAATTTTCCACTTTTACATGTAGCCCGAAAACCTTGCTTCTCAGGATCCTGCCATTTTGCATTCTGTCATCTTGCATTCCACTTTCCAAAATGCATCACCTCACAATTGCTCAGGTTAAGCTCTATCTGCCATTTTTCCACCTAAATTTCCAAGTGATCCATATCCTTTTGACAATAAATTTCACCAATCCTGTCCCCGCCAATTTTTGTGTCATCTGCGAACTTAATAATCGGACAGGCTACATTTTCATCTAAGCCATTTTTTATGAACTATAGAGGTCCCAGCACTGATAAAATATGGATCACATGGTCACAGACCTCCAGTCTGAAAAACGTCACACTTACCCTAGACACAGGGGATTCCACAGATGGTGGAAATCCTGAGCAACACACACAAAATGCTAGAGGAACTCAGCAAATCAGGTAGCATCTATGCAGGGGAATAAACAGTAGATGTTTTGGGCCACCGATTTCTCTAACTTCTAGTAATAATCCCCTCTTCCCTTCTCTCCCTTTCTATTCCCTTTTCTGGTTACCCTCTCTTCAAGGGACAAAAGATAATTGTAGCCAGTTAAACTAGTTGAAATGTGTCTATTTCAATGCTAGGAGTATTAGGAACAAGGAGGATGAACTTAGAGCATGGATTAGTATGTTGAACTACGATGTTTTGGCCGTTACTGAAACTTGTTTGCAGGAAGGGCAGGACTGGATGATGCAGGTCCCGGGGTTCAAGTGTTTTAAAAGGAATAGGATGGGAGGTACAAAACGGGGTTGGGGGGAGTGGCATTGCTAGTCAGGGATAGTATCACAGTATCACAGCTATAGAAAGGGAGGACACTGTAGAGGGAGTGTCCACGGAGTTGGTCTGGGTGGAAGTCAGAAATAGGAAGGGATCAATCACTGTGCTGGGAGTAGTCTATCAGCCCCCAAATAGCCCTCAGGACACCGAAGAGCAGATAAGCAGGCAGATTTTAGAATGGTGCAGGAAATACAGGGTAGTAGTTATGGGTGATTTCAACTTCCCTCATATTGACTGGCACCTCCTGAGTGCAAGAGGGGTAGATGGGGCTGAATTTGTCAGGTGTGTTCAAGGAGGATTCCTGACACAGTATGTGGACCGGCCGACGAGAGGAGAGGCTATACTGGATCTAGTTCCGGGTAATGAACCTGGTCAGGTGACAGACCTCTTGGTGGGGGAGCATTTTGGTGAGAGTGACCACAACTCCCTTAGCTATGGAAAGGAATAAAATCTGATGAAATGGTAATGTACTTAACTGGGGAAGGGCTAACTTTGAAGGGATGAGGCAGGAACTAGCGAAAGTAAATTGGAAACAAGATGTTCAAAGGGGAAAGCACAGGAGTAATGTGGGAGGAGTTTATGGACCACTTGAGCTGGGTTCAGGATAGGTTTGTCCCATTGAGGCAAGGAAAAAATGGTAGGAAAAGGGAACCGTAGGCTGACGAAACATGTGAGGCAACTCGTCAAGAGGAAAAAGGAAGCATATGTTAGATATAAGAAGCATAAAGTAGGAGGGGCTTATGAGAAATATAGGGTAGCCAGGAAGGAGCTAAAGAAAGGACTTAGGAGAGCTCGAAGGGGGCATGAGAAGGCCTTGGCATGTAGGATTAAGGAGAACCTCAAGGCGTTCTATGCGTATGTGAAGAATATAAGGAAGACGAGAATGAAGGTGGGACGGCTAAAGGATAAAGAGGGCAACGTGTACCTGGAGGAGGTTGGGGAGGTCCTAAATGAATACTTTGCTTCAGTATTCACAAGTGAAAAGGATCTTGATCAGGATGAGGTCCAAGTAGAGCTGGCCTGTATGCTGGTCAATGTGGATATTAGGGAAGAAGAATTGCTGGATCTTCTTAAAAACATTAAGATTGATAAATCCCCAGGACCAGATATGATACACCCCAGGTTGTTGTGGGAATTGAGAGAAGAGATCACAGGAGTATCAGCTATGATCTTTGAATCCTCTTTGGCTACAGGGGAAGTGGCGGAGGACTGGAGAATGGCAAATGTTGTTCCCTTGTTTAAAAAAGCTAATAGTGAGAAACCTGGGAACTATAGACCAGTGAGTCTTACGTCAGTGGTATGCAAACTGCTGGAAAGGATTCTTAAGGATAGGATCTATGAGCATTTGGAGAAGTACGGTCTACTCATGGATAGTCAACATGGCTTTGTGAAGGGAAGATCGTGCCTCACGAGCCTGATTGAGTTTTTTGAAGAGGTAACAAAAGAAATTAATGAGGGTAGGGCAGTGGATGTGGTCTGCATGGACTTTAGCAAGGTATTTGACAAGGTTTCTCTCGAGAGAGACTCATCCAGAAAGTCATGAGGCAAGGGATAAGTGGAACCTTAGCTGTTTGGGATAAAACATTGGCTTAAAGGAAGAAAGCAGAGGGTAGTTGTGGAAGGAAAGTATTCTGCCTGGAGGTCGGTAACTAGTGGAGTGCCGCAGGGACCTGTTCTGGGACCCCTGCTATTTGTGATTTTTATAAATGACCTGGATGTAGAGGCGGAAGGATGGGTGAGTAAGTTTACGGATGACACGAAGATTAGAGGAGTTGTGGATGGAGCTGTAGGTTGTCAAAGGTTACAAGAGGGCATAGGCAGGCTGCAGAGTTGGGCAGAAAAATGGCAGATAGAGTTCAATCTGGACAAGTGTGAGGTGATGCATTTTGGAAGGACAAACCAGAAGACTGAGTACAGGGTTAATGGTCAGTTACTTAAGAGTGTGCATGAACAGAGGGACCTTGGGGTTCAAATCCATACATCCCTCAAGGTCGCTGCGCAGGTTGATAGGGTAGTTAAGAAGGCCTATGGGATGCTAGGCTTCATTAACAGGAGGATTGAGTTCAAGAGTAGAGAGGTCATGTTGCAACTCTACAAATCTCTGGTGAGACCGTACTTAGAGTATTGTGTTCAATTCTGGTCACCTCATTATAAGAAGGATATGGAAGCTATGGAGAGGGTGCAGAGGAGATTTACCAGGATGTTTCCTGGTTTGGAGAACAAGTCATATGAAGCAAGGTTAGCAGAGCTGGGACTTTTCTCGTTGGAGCATAGAAGAATGAGAGGGGACTTGATAGAGGTCTACAAGATTATGAGAGGTATAGATAGGATGGATAGTCAGTATCTGTTTCCCAGGGCACCAATAGCAAACACCAGAGGGCATATGTACAAAATTAAGGGAGAGAAGTTTAGGGGAGACATCAGGGGTAAGTTCTTTTACACAGAAGTTTTTTTTAAACTAGGCTACATAATTTTTTTTGTTTGATAGTTTAACCGACTTTCACTGCTCCAAATAGTTTGTGTCTCCCACCATATTGTCATAACAAAAATTAAACCTGAATAATGCAGAATAAAACAACTAGCAATCAAGAGGTGTCAGTGATAAAAAAGATGAACAAGACTTCTTTCTCCATATCTGTCACAAGATTGACTATATTAAAAATAGGCACTGATATCAAATGATTAAGAAAATTCAGAGGAAAAATTTCATTAATGGATCAAAAAGTCAGATAAGGAAAAATTATTTTACATTTGTCAGTGGCCCAATCAAAAAAATCCATAAATTTAAAAATATCAGCAAAAGAAGTGAGAGATTAAGAGATCTATAAAGAAATGGTCATTAGGATGCAGAGCACTCTGTTATTGGATGTCTGCTTTCATCACTGCTTCTAGTTCAAGGTTCGTGTTCCAATTGCTACCACTGGTTTGAATTTAGATTTGAATTAATATCTGCAATTTAAAAAGATTGCTTCAGAGTTTGAGGAGGTTTATCTGTATTGTCTTTTTGTTCTGGCTTTCTTTTTCGTTAAGCAGAAAATTTCCACTCTTAGTTAATTTATTTTAATATCCTTAGCTCAATCATTATAAAGAGGCAGCGCGGCAGCAGCAGCCTCTAAGGACCTGTTGTTATTTTAACTTAATTTTTTTTAACTAGGGCACTAGGGCACAATTTTTCAATTGCACATGGACAACAGAGCAACCGGTGTTCGTTTCTACCCTCGCCAGACACTGCTACAGTACAGAAATTGCCCAACAACAAACCTTCATGAGGATCTGCTGCAGAAGCTACGCGACCTCGGCCTGCTTTGGGGACCAGGCCTACAGTCCTCAGTGTTGCCTGATGCTGGTGGCTGGAGGTGGGGATGTCATAAGCGGTGTGTGAGGAAGCAGAAGTGTGGCAAGCGGGCAAGGGTCCATGCTAGACTAAAAACAAACCTTAGCCGGCTGGCCCGTCCATTCTGCCCTCCAATGTCTGCTCCCTGGGCAATACTTCTGACTCCAGTGACTACTCGGTGGGAGTTCAGAGTCTGCTGCGCTTTCATTTTCACGGAAACGTGGCTTAGCGACAGAGTTCTGGATGCCGCCATTCAGCTAGATGGGCTCATCTTGTTTCGGGCCAACAGAGATGCAGCTCTGTGCATTAAGGCTCGTGGTGGTGGCTTGTGTGTATACATCAAAACAGATTGGTGCAAGAGCTCTGTGCTGCTCTCTAGTTACAGCTCATTGCTGGTGGAGTTTGTGACTTGTTAGATGCAGACCATTTTATTTACCGTAGGAATTCACTAGTCTTTATAGTCGGTGTGTACATTCCCCCCAATGCTAATGCTAAGGAGGCACTCTGTGAACTATATGGGGCTATTAGCGAAATGCAGAACGCACACCCTGATGGACTGTTTATTGTCGCCGGAGATTTTAACCACACAAACCTCAAGTCAGTGCTCCCCAAATTCCATCCAACGAATACGTTGGACCTTATTTACACAAACATCCCCAACGTGTACCGGGCAGAGCCAGCTGGTAGATGTTCTCACAGACATCTTCAACATCTCTCTGAGCAGTGCCGTCGTTCCAACGTGCTTCAAGGCCGCCACCATCGTCCCCGTGCCGAAGAAGTCTTCAGTGTCATGCCTCAACAACTACTGTCCCTTTGCACTCACATCCATCATCATGAAGTGTTTTGAGAGGTTCGTCATGAGACACATTAAGACCCTGCTGCCCCCCTCACTGGAGCCCCTGCAGTTTGCGTACCGTCCCAACTGTTCAACAGACGACGCCATCGCCACCACCCTCCACCTGGCCCTCACCCACCTGGACAAAATAGACACGTACGTTTGAATGCTGTTCATAGTTCAGCATTCAACACAATCATTCCTCAGCACCTGATGGGAAAGCTGAAACTGCTGGGCCTGAACACCTCCCTCTGCAACTGGATCCTAGACTTCCTGACTGGGAGACCTCAGTCAGTCTGGATCGGGAGCAGCATCTCCAACACCATCACACTGAGCACAGGGGCCCCCCAGGGCTGTGTGCTCAGTCCACTGCTGTTCACTCTGCTGACCCACGACTGTGTAGCAATACACAGCTGAAGTCACATCATAAAGTTCCCTGATGACACGACCATGGTGGGTCTCATCAGCAAGAAGGACGAGTCAACATACAGAGAGGAGGTGCAGCGGTTAACGGACTGGTGCAGAGCCAACAACCTGTCTCTGAATGTGAACAAAACAAAAGAGATGGTTGTTGACTTCAGGAGAGCATGGAGTGACCACTCACTGCTGAACATTGATAGCTTCTCCATTGAGATCATTAAGAGCACCAGATTTCTTGGTGTTCACCTGGCGGAGGATCTCACCTGGTCCCTCAACACCAGCTCCATGGCCAAGAAAGCCCAGCAATGTCCCTACTTTCTGCAAAGGCTGAGAAAAGTCCATCTCCCATCCCCCCCACCCCCCCACCCCAATCCTCACCACAGAGGATATATTGAGAGCATCCTGAGCAGCTGCATCACTGCCTGGTTCGGGAATTGCACCATCTCGGATCGCAGGATTCTCCAGCAGATCAGGTCAGCTGAGAAGATCATCGGGATCTCTCTTCCCGCCATTACAGGCATTTACACCACACGCTGCACCTGCAAAGCTAACAGCATTGTGAGGGACCGTACACATGCCTCATACAAACTCTTCTCCCTCCTGCCATCTGGCAAAAGGTACCGAAGCATTTGGGCTCTTACAACCAGACTGTGCAACGGTTTCCTCCCCCAAGCCATCAGACTCCTCATTACTCAGAGTCTAAACTGCCATCAGCATCATTTGTTATTATATTGTAATTTGTTCTCTACTGTGCCTATTGTCTTGTTTATTATTTATTTATTAATTATTGTACTGCCCTGCACTGTTTTGTGCACTTTATGTAGTCTTGTGTAGGTCTGTAGTCTAGTGTAGTTTTTGTGTTGTTTTACCTAGTCGAGTGTAGCTTTGAGTTGTCTCACATAGTCTAGTGTAGTTTTGTGTTATTTCATGTCGCATCATGGTTCTGGAGGAACGTTGTTTCGTTTTTACTGTGTACTATACCAGCAGTTTATGGTCAAAATGACAATAAAAAGCAACTTGATTTGACTTGTTATCATCAAGCAATTAAAGATTACAAAGTTTGGCCAGCTGTATTTCTTAAGGAAATGTAGGTGAGAGAAAGCAGGAAAACACTGTCTGAAATGTGGAGTGAAGACAGAGCAGAAGTTGTTGATGGTGCAGAAGTGGCAGTAAATGTTCCTGAGCATTGCTATGACGTGGATTCTGAAGCTTAATTTCAGGTGAAATAAAAGATTTACAAAATGTGCTGAAGGGCTTAGCAGATGGAGCACTACTTATCAAAGAGATGTCATTTTCAAAGTCCAGCAAGGCAGATATTTATAGATATTGCTCAATCAGAAAATTGAAATCCTGAAACCACATGAAGGGGATGTCAGGCAATATTGTTCCAAACTGAGATTGAGTAGAGGAGAATGTTGATGTGTGCAAAAATTCAGATAAAATCCAGAAAAGAATCATATGATCTATAAGAAAATGGCCATCAGAAGTTTTGCCATGATTCGCAAGCAGGGCTGCCTGCACAAACAAGAGGAAATTTGCAGGTGCTGGAAATTCAAGCAACACACGTAAAATGCTGGAGGAACTCAGCAGGCCAGGCAGCATCTATAGAAAAGAGTATAGCCAACATATCAGGCCAAGACCCTTCATCAGGACCGGAGAAAAAAAGAATGCAGAAAAGAATGCATTCTACGTATCTCCCAGATGACAGCATATTCCGTTTACATGGGGATGAAATCTGTCTGGAAGAAATTAAATAGTCATCAGCCTCTTCCATTAGCCACACTTAAAGCAGAATCTTACCAAGATTTCTTTTTGCTCCCAACTATTACAATTGTATTCTAGGTATCTTTGTAGAACACCTTGATTAATTTGTTGCTGTGTTGTGGGTCAAAGCCATTGAAAAGCTGCAGCTATATCATAATAATCCCACTCCAGTTAAAAAAAGAGAAAAGTAAGGGTGGCGTGCAGAAAAGTCAAGTGCGTAAGAGACAAAGATTACTAGATCTTAAAGGCTCAATGTGTGCAAGGGCACTTTATCTGAATGCCCGTGGTATTTGTAACAAGGTCGATGAACTTGTGACGCAAATCAGTACAAAAGGGTATGATTTAGTGGCCATTACAGAAATGTGGTTGCGGGGTGGAGAAGATTGGGAATTAAATATCCAAGGACATCAGGTAATATGGAAGGATAGGCAGGAAGGTAAGGGAGGTGGGATAGCACTCTTAATTAAGGATGAGATTGGGCCAATAAGATCTAAAGAGCAGAATGTCAAATCCATCTGAATAGAGATTATGAATAGTAAAGGAAAAAAATAACTGGTGGGAGTTGTCTACAGGCCATCAAATAGTAACATTACAGTGGCACAAGCAATAAACAGAGAAATATCTGAGGCGTGTAAGAGTGGAACAGCAGTTACCATGGGGGACTTCAACTTGTACACAGTTAAAGTTGGGTGAGTCAAGTTTATTGAGGCAGTCTTGAGGAGAACTTCATGGAATGCATATGAGATAGCTTTCTTGAATAGCATGTTACTGAACCTACAAGGGAACGTGCTATCTTGGATCTGGTTTTGTGCAATGCAACAGGTAAAATTTGTAATCTTGTAGTTATGGATCTTCTTGGATAGGGTGATCACAGTATGACTGAGTTTCTCATACAAATGGAGGGTGCAATATTTCGATCGAAAACCAGTGTACAGTATTATGACTAAACAAGGGAGATTACAATGGGCTGAGGAAGGAGTTGGATGGGGTAGATTGGGATAGGTTGTACGATGGGACAGTTGAGGAACAGTAGAAGACTTTCAAACAGATTTTTCATGGTGGTCAGCAAAAGTATATTCCAGTTAAAGGCAAAGATAGTAAGGGTGGGGAGAGACAGTCATGGGTAACTAAGGAAATAAAGGAAGGCATCAAACTAAAAGCTTGTGTGTACAAAGTCACCAGGAGTAATGGGAAACTGGAAGATTGGGAAAACTTTAAAAAGCAACAAAGGACCACTAAGCGAAAGAAAGGGAAGATAAATTATGAAAATAAACCAGCACAAAATATAAAAATGGATAGTAAAGTTTTTACAATTATATAAAGCGAAAAGGGTGGCCAAAGTGAATGCAGGAGAATGAGAAGGGGGAATCGATACTGGGTAATGAGAAAATGGCTGAGACTTTGAATGACTATTTTGTGTCGGTTTTCACGATGGAGGACATGTCTAACATACCAAAGAGAGATGCTATGAATGCGATGGGAAGTGAGGACCTTGATACGATAGCTGTCACTAAAGAGGTAGTGTTGAGCAAATGTAGGTCTAAATGTAAACAAGTCCCCTGGTCCTAATGGTACGGGAGGGAAAAAAAGGCAGAAGTTATAGCTGAGGCTTTGGTGATAACTTACCAAAATTCTCTGGACTCTGGGCAGGTCCCAGTGGATTGGAAGAGGCAAATGTCATGCTACTGTTCAAAAAGGATGTAGGCAAAAGGCAGGTAACTATAGGCCAGTTAATTTAATATCTGTAGCGGGGAAAATGCTTGAAGCTAGCATTAAAGAAGGAATAGCGAAGCATCTGGGAAGAAAATGATCCACCAGGCAAAGGTAGTATGGATTCAGCAAAGGCAGGTCCTGTTTAACAAAGGTATTGGAGTTCATTGAGGATATAACAAACACAGTGGACAGAGGGGAACAGATGGATGTTATTTACTTGGATTTCCAGAAGGTGTTCGATATGGTGCCACATAAAAGACTGATTTATAAGATAAGGATGCATAGAGTTGGGAGTGACGGATTAGCATGGATAGAGGAATGGTTAGCCAAAAGAAAAGCAGAAAGTTGGGATACATGGGTGTTTCTCTGGTTAATAATCAGTGGTGAGCGGTGTGCCACAGGGGCCGGTGCCGGGCCCACAACTATTCACGATATACCTTAACGATCTGGAAGAGGGGACCAAATATAGTGAATCTAAGTTTGCTGATAACACTAAATTGAGTGAAAAGAAAATTGTGCAGAAAATATGGAGAGTCTGCAGAGAGATAAAGATAGGTTACGTGAGTGGGCAAGGGTCTGGCAGATGGAGTATGATGTTGGTAAATGCGAGGTCATCCACTTTGGAAGGAAAAATGGAAGATCAGCTCATTATCTAAATGCTAGAAGATTGCAACATGTTGTTGTGCAGAAGGACGTGAGAATGTCTGTGCATGAATCACAAAAGGTTGGTTTGCAGGATTGAATTTAAGAGCAGGGAGATTATGCTGCAACTGTTCAGGGTACTGGTGAGGCCGCACCTGGAGTATGGGTGCAGTTCTGGGCTCCTTACTCGAGGAAAGATATACTGGCTTTGGAGGTGGTGCTGAAGAGGTTCACCAGGTTGATTCTGATGAGGGGGTTGAACTATGAAAGATAGTCAGCTGGAACTGTACTCACTGGAATTCACAAGATCATGAAGAGATAGAAACATATAAAATTAGGAAAGGGAGAGATGTGATAGAGGCAGGAATGTTGTTTCCACTGGTAGGTGAGACTAGAACAGGGGGCATAACCTCGAAATTTGGGGGAGTAAATTTAAGATGGAGATGAGGAGGAACTGCTTCTCTGAGAGAGTGATGAATCTGTGGAATTCTCTGCCCGATGAAGCAGTGGAGGCTACCTCAGTAAATTTACGACAGGCTTGTATGGATTTTTGCATAGTAGGGGAATTAAAGGTTATGGGGAAAAGGCAGGTAAGTGGAAATGAATCCATGGTCAGATCAGCCATGATCTTATTGAATGGCAGAGCAGGCTCGATGGGCCGGATAGGCTCCTCCTGCTCCTATTTCTTATGTTCAATTCAAGGGTTCATTCATGCATCTCCTGAATGTCAATTTTGAGTCCTTCTGAAAATAGCAGATGGCCAGTTAATTTCTTTGTTACCATTTCAACTCTGATAAATACATTTTATTTTTCCCAGAATGAAGGCCCTCAGGTTAAAGCAAATAGAAGCAGCTAGAACTAGCAATAGGCAATGAGAATAATATTGCAGGAGGGAAAGGAAACAGAATGGGCAGAAATTTTTTAAAAAGACTAAATGACAGAAGGAGAGAATTTTGGAAAGGAGGGGAGAGAACTTGAGGGTAGTGATTAGAAGTAGCTGAGGGACAGGATGGATTGCTGTTCTGTAACTCCATGGTGGCACTTATTGAAAGAGGAAAAACGCTTGAAGTCTATAAAATTCAAAAATTAATCAGAATGTAAAACTCTTAAAACCAGAACTAAACATATTCCGGTTAGCCATAACTTTGCAACAACTGGTGACCCAGAGAGAAGTAACATTTAGGTAAAAAATGTAAATTCTAACTTATACTTACTGAAATGGCAACAAGATCAGTTTTTAATCCTTCATTAATTAATTTCAAAAATAAACTAGTTATTTTTATCATACAAATTGTAATTTTAATGAAACGGAGAATTTGATGCAATAAACTAGGCAAAGTACAATGGATAATCTAAGGTATTGTTACAAGTCAGCAGAATCCATATTCTCTGGTAAACGCCATTTGTCACTGTCAAAGCTTCAATATATTTAATATCGATTTTAAAAAAGTTGCTTTATTAGACATTTGCATTTTTTATTCCCTTTTGGCTTTGGACTGTATTACCTTTGCTATTCTGAATACCAAAATACCAAAATGAATATGGCAATTCAATGAATTTCAGCCTGCAAAGTTCTGAGTTAATTGTACAACAATAGAAAAGCCTGGTCAGTTTCATTCTGTAGTATGTTTCACAGTGGAGGGATACAGAGAAAATGAGCGTTTTTAACAAATTACAGCAAGATAATATTCAACTCATTATTTAAAAGTTACTTTAGTTCAGTTACTTTAACTATCTTTTGTTTAGAAACAAGGTTCCTTTTCAAAGTTCAAAGTACATATAAGTTACCATAAACAACCCTGAGATAATTTTCCTGTGGGCATACTCAGCAATTCTGTAGAATAGTAACTATAACAGGGTCACTGACAGATCAACCAGAATGCAAAAGACAACAAACTCTACAAATGCAAATATTAATAAATAGCAGTAAATAATGAGAACATGAGATAAAGAATCCTTAAAGTGAGATTTTTGGTTTTGGGAACATCTCAATAGATGGGCAGGTGGGTTTATTATTCTGATGTTTGAGGGATAGTAACCGTACTTGAACCTGATGGTGTGAGTCCTGAGGCACCTGTACCTTCTAACTAATTGCAGTATTCAGAAAATAGCATGGCCTGGGTGGTAACATTCTCTGGTGATGGATGCTGCTTTCCTACGACAGTGTTTCATCTAGATGTGCCCAATGGTTGGGAGGGCTTTACCTGTGATGTACTGTGTCGAATCCACTACCTTTAGTAGGATTTTCTCTTCAAGTGCATTGGTGTTTCCATACCAGGCCATGATGCAGCCAGTTGATACACTTTCCACAACACAACCGTAGAAGTTTGTCAAAGTTTTAGTTAACGTGCCAAATGTTGAATATACATTCAATGTGCTCTCCATAATAAAAAATACATCCATTAATTACTACAAATATGCAAGGTAGTTTGAAGTGATCATTTTTTGCAACAGATTCTGATCAGATGATGGGGAACACAAGATTTCTTTATTCGAGGGTTGTTGAAGCTTTAATCAAAACTTATTGCGAATATTCGCAACAGCTCAAGTGAGTGGTTCTTTGAAACCTGATTAACAGTCATCAAAGAAAGACAACTGAACATTCACAATTTGAAGTGCTAATGACAAAATTGTTGGAGAGTTCAGAATGTTTGAATTTTTAAAGGTGTTTTCTCCTCCTTTAGTAGGAGAATACAAGGATCAGACCTTTCAATTAGAAACTGAAGCTGAAATATGAGTTAATGGAGAAGCAGCAGCAATATAGACAGAAAAGAGAAAATCACTGTGGAGTTGTTGAAGGGTTAAACCATTATTATTCTTTGCCAATAAATGCTGTTATAATTTTGCTCCACTCTGGTAGCCCCCCTTCATCTTCAAATGGCTTCTTGTGACTTTCTGCATATGCCTGTAGTTCACTGTTAATTTTCTCTCATTTTTCCAACAACCATCCACATCACTTTCATTATGGGGGGGTGTGGGTGGGGTGAGTGTAATACTGTCCAGGTTTGCCATTGCACAATTTAATCACATGCATTTTATTAATGAAATGGATCCCACTGTACCTGGAATCACAGCTTGAAAACTAGCCAAGACTTATTTAGCCAGTGCTATTTGATGGCATTTCTTGAACATGGAACAGAAGAAATATGATAACCAAGAGGAAGAGTGTAATTTTCTATAATATTTACTGTTGTACAGCACAGGAGTGAGATAGATCAGCTAGTTGGGTGGTGTCACACTAACAACCTTACATCAGTAAGACCAAGGAACTGATTGTGCATTTCAGGAAGGGGAAGTCGAGGGAACACACATCGAGGGATCAGCAGTGAAAAGGGTGAGCAGTTTCAAGTACTAGGGTGTCAACATCTCGGAGGATCTATCTGGGCCCAACACATTGTTGAAATTAAAGAGAAGGCATGCCACTGAATACGTATCATTAGGAGTTTGAGGTGATTAGATATATCACCAAAGACTCTAGCAAAATCCACCAGAGCATTCTGTCTTGTCGTATCACTGTCTGGTAACTGGTACAGAGGTGCTAACGCACAGGATCAGAAAAGGCTGTAGAGCTTATAAACTCAGCCATCTCCATCATTGTCACTAGCCTCTCCACTATCAAGGTCAACTTTAACAGATGATGCCTCAAGGCCAGAATCCATTATTAAGGGCTCCTCACTATCCCAAACCTGCACCTTTCTCATTGCTACCAGTAGTGAAGAGGTACAGGAAGGAGTTTTATGATACTGAACGTTTTAAGAACAGCTTCTGTACTTTATAATACATGGGTTGGCCCACAGCTTGAATGCACCCTGTAGGAGAGGCTGCGATTGTGTAAGAGAGGCTGCAGAGGAGGTTTACAAAGACGTTGTCTGAGATGGACCGTTTCGATTATGAAGAGAGACAGGAATAGGCTGGGTTTTTCCCCCCTGGAGTGGAGGTGGCTGAGATGGGATCTTCTTGAGGTCTACAAGTTAGGAGGGATGTAGACAGGGTAGATAGTGAATTTTAATGGTTTTATTGTTCTCTGGAGCACAAGGTCTATAACTAGAGGGCTTAAATTTAATGTAATGGAATAAGAGATTTAGAGTTTCACCAGAATTTTTTCACCAGAAGGTGGAATGTGTCACTGGAATTTTAATAATAGTCATTACTACATTAGTAATTGCCTCATCTCAGCATTAATCTTTCTGAATTCTAAGGATTTTAGGTAGTTTAATGTAATAAGCATTAATTTAGAGCAAGATGAAAGCTGGTCCTGTTTAATAGCTACTTTCTATATGATGACACTAAATGAGTCTCAATAATTTGCAGCCAAATAAGCCTACAGAGTTTGAAAACTAAGTCAGAATAGTTAATCTAAAACTTAATATAACTCGTACATCAGCACATTTTGTTCTTTGAAATGTGAACTATCACAATTGTAAGGTCTTGTTGCCAAGAGTTTGTTTTCGTATGATAGGCATGTAATGAATTAAGATTTTAACAGTTTTAGTTGTTGCTATAGATGCAAAGCATTTCCACTGTTTTGGAAGAAAAGGCAGAGCTAGTTATAACAGCTTTTGATTAAGTTACTGTAAAATCTTTTTTAGATATGAATATTGAGTGTCATATTATAAAAGGTTAGTGTTTAGGGAGCAAGAGTTGATTTCTAATTATAAACTGAGCTACAAATTACTTTTTATTGATTGAGAATAGTATGTCTAAAAATGCAGCTGCTATGGGTAAACAAAAATAAAGTTAAACAAGATAATTTTTCTGAAGTTTGCCTTTCAGCAAGCGCTGTGTAAATATGACTACAAATTGTTGTCTTTACAAGGCAGCAAATGTTTGCCAGTTTATTAAAATGTTGCCATCTTTCTCATCATTTATTTGAATTCTACAGCAGTTTCTTCCCTACATAGATGTGTTTTATCCCAATAATGCCGGCAAGCGTTGGTCTTGGATCATAAGTGGATCAACATTGTTTTATATACCCAGTTAATAAATCCCACATTTGAAGTACAATTAATGAAAATCCAAGGAAGGGGAGATCTCCTGATGGCACGAGCTTGTAATGGTGATGCCAATTACTAAGGCGGTTTGCAAAAGCAACAATACTGCAGATGCTGCCTAGCTAAGATAAAAATGAAAAATGCCAGGAACGCTCAGCCATTTCAATTGACGGTGTCCGGTCTTTTGTTTGAAAGCAAACAGAGGAAATCAAGTGACAGAGCATTTCTGTGATTTGTGGTGAATTTTTTTTCGTACTTAGCAGCTCAAGAATGTTTTTTTTGAATGTGGCAAACTATATGAGATCTAAGTTAAAGATCTAGCAGCGTTTGCTATTGCTTCCCACTGAAGGAGGTGGCATGCATTTCAGATTATGGTTCTGTGGTTCATTGCATATCATTTCAACCTGTGATGTACATTCATGCCAGTCAATATTATGCAATATAACCTTGGTATAAAATTCTTGTAATCATGACTATAACATTCCATGGTTCTTTGTATATCCACCTTATTTCAATCACAGGTAATTTTTTGTTAGTTTAAGGACCATAACTGACATTGTACCAGTGAGCTGTGAAATTCCTGCCTATATTAAAACAGCACAGCTTGCTTAAAAATGTAGTTACTTTCATTTGCAGTATACTTATGTAGCAAAGATAGAGTGCAGCTTAAGAGTTGTTTATAGCTGATGCTTTGCCATTACCACCTAAAGGGGCATAAGACCTATCATTCTGTATATTAATCAGTTGGTGTTGCTTACAACATTGGCAATTTAAGCATTTTTAACTTTTAAAGTTCTAAGGAATAAGCTTAACATTTCAATAAATGCAGTGGCAGGAACTCTGATATTTGTCAGGTAGGTGGGGTAATTAGTGGGTACAATGGGGAATGAGAAATCAGTGCAGGGTAATACATGCCATTGGGCAAAGTTTTGAAACAGATTTAGCTCACTGTAGCTGAGTAAATTATTATATTAGGTTATGCCCTTCCCTCATAGAAATAGATCTCAACATTGATATTTTATTTTATTTTTCCATGTCATTGTTCAGATTTTGACATTCTTGCTCTCTTCAGACTCACCATTTACACAGTGCTTGGTTCATGCTAATTTATTCTGCTTGGTCATATTGTTTAGAAATTAACTTTCTTTACTGAGCCAAGTGTAATAGGTAATGGTGGTAATGTTACCTATCTTCACCCACTGTTTCACCACTTTCAAATCTATCTTCATCATTCCTCTTCACAAAAAAGTCACTTTACTACCTCTGTCCTCACAAACCATCATCCTATCTCCAACTCACTTTCCCACCAAAGGTCTTTGAATGAGTTGTTATCTTCAAAATCTGTACTCACTTTCCTAGAATTGGACATCTAAATGCCTCCAGTCTGATTTCTGGCTGCGTCACCGCATTACATCACAAATACCACTTTGATGTCTTTACTGCAGTAAATTGCAGTCTTTAGTAAATTGATGTCTCTACTGCAGTAAGTACTCCTCCTCTTCGCAACATGGCTTCAGCCCTCGTAACAGCTCCAGCAGCGCCTCCCCGCCATTATCCATCTGGGCAGAATTGCCCTTGTTTCATTTGGTTCTTATTATCAAACCACAGCCATCATCTGCAGAGGCCCATGTGATGGATGATACTTTGCTTTTCTTGATCCTCATCACTGCGTACCCTTCCAAATTTTCAATGTAATATTTGACTATCAGGAAGGTCCAACTCGATATCCCTTTCTGGGCCATTCGCTTTCATACTATTTATCTAACATTCAGTGTTGCATGAGCAGGAAATGTTAATACTGAAGACTTGCAACCTTGGTGCTTTCTTTGTAAATTAAACTTCTGATCTGGCATAAAAACTCATTTTTCCCATTTTCTGATCTAATATGACCCTACTTTTTGAAAGCTTATCTGGTACTCTAGTTCTGCTCTGTGCCATTGTTACCTCTGGATATGGCTGTTCCTATACTGTCCTGGCTGGAGTTCCCTATTACACCCACCTACATAAGCTTATGGTCAGCTTTGTACACGTGAACTCCTGTTGCAATAACACTTCCGTTTTAAAACCAACATTGAAAAGAATAAAAATTGCAGGTGCTGGGGTCTAGTAAACAGAAACAGAAATAGTGAAAAAAACTCAGTCTGTCAAGCCGCGTCTGTGGAAAGAGAAACCAGTTAGCATATTGAGTCAGGAGCCTTTCCTCAGAACTGGTCCTTCCTATAGCCTGAAAATAGCTCCCCAATTTCTTTTACTTTAATTTTTCCCCTTAAAGCCTTTGTTACTAAACTTCTAATAAAGTTATCATCAAGTTTTGTTAGACTTTCATCATGTTCTCATTAAGTGCCCTGGTAAGAATCAGTGAGTGTGTTGGAGATGTTATGTAAGACAAGTTATTATTCTTATTAATAGTTAATGATTTAAAAATTTTAATATAATTTATTAAAAACAGTATCGTTTGTGGCAAAAAAGCCTTATCCTACCCTTTTCATCTTTTTTTTTTAGCAGATCTTTGTTTTCTTTCCTTCCTTGAGAAACTTGTTCATAATAAGGCACATGTGTTTACCGAGGAAAAGTCAAATAGCAACAAAATGCTTGATTCTCTCTTGAGTGCAGTCTAAGAACCTATTAAGTTGTATTGTCAGCTATTCAGCACTTTGTTGCTCACCAGTTCCCAGAAAATCTGATGTGGGGAAGAAAATGCATCTTTAAAAAGATCAAAGTATAACTTTGCACTGGAAAAACCTGAAGGAGCTCTAAGTCCTTCCTTTAAAAATGTCATAGAAATAGAATTAGAATATTGTGCAGAATTGCTTTTATACTTTCAATGAATGCATGAAAAAAAGAAGTTTCTCCATGAAACATTCAGGACCCTGGTGCATTCTTATTCTCAATCAGAATTTGGTAAAAACAGTTAAATTCATTTTTTTCATGCTTGAGTACTTTATGTCATTTAGCTGTTCTTGCATACAGAAAATCAGCAAAGTTGTGAGGCCTTGGAGTAGCTACTCGACTGCTTATGTCACAGTACATTACCTGTGGTGCTCCTGTTCTACAGATACTGACAGTGACAAATGAATTGGGCCATCAGTATTTCTTGGTTGATTGCTTGTACTGGGTTAAAGAAGAAATGTTCTCATCAAGTCAGTTTACAAACCATTACTAAACTAAGTTGGTGAAATTCTGATTTCTCCTTGGCAATTTAATTCACAGA
Organism: Hypanus sabinus; assembly: GCF_030144855.1. Taxonomy (NCBI): domain Eukaryota; kingdom Metazoa; phylum Chordata; class Chondrichthyes; order Myliobatiformes; family Dasyatidae; genus Hypanus; species Hypanus sabinus. The sequence goes on along the minus strand of NC_082708.1, from coordinate 48,936,805 downwards.
ACCATTATATATAAATACAAAAAATTCATTACTGTTTCCCTGACTCTCAATTGCTTCAAACTAGAGGAGATTATGTATGGAAGAAAATTTTTAAATATCCTACATATTTTGATCTTAATTGGACTGAAACTTGTAGAGGTAATCTGTTTTACTTCCATTATTAAAAGTTCAGTGTGTGTCCTGGAAAAAATACGGTCGGGTACACATTGACGTCTTCGTGCTCTTTGTGGTTAATTCTCATCATGTCTACTGTTGCTTTACGTGAGCTTTGTACCAACTGTTTCTATTAGACTTGGAGCATGTTTTTGATGAATCTTAGGGATCATAAATTGCAGCGTTTCAAATGAAAATGCTAACACTGAAAATCATATTTTGCATTAGATGTAACTGCTTCCATGCTGTAATCTTTTATAACCCAACAAAGGAGCATTCTGAACAATTTCTTCATACAGTTCAAAGGCATGAGATTGCAGGTGACCTTCATGTTATGGTTGTTTAGTTAATGGAAATTCACACCCATGGAGTTCACAGATCACTTTGAGATGCAGAATAAAATTCCCTCTTATAGAATTTACGTGGAGAAAAGATAAACAGAAGATAGAAACAGCCAATGCCGTTGATTGTGTTGGCAGTTCCAAGTCCCTCTTTGGAACACACTCACTTGTCTGAGGACGTGTGAACATGTGAGACGTCCTGGGTTGCAGTTTTGCCACACTCTTCACCTGCAAGGCATTTTCTCTGGTATGGTGCATTGTGGGGAGCCCACAGTAGCCATGGCCAGCTCCTTTATTAAGTCTCCTGTATTAATAGACATTTTATTTCACATTGTACTGCCATGGTATTTATGAGTTTCAAAGAATATATCATTGAATAAAGCCATGCACCAAGGAAGCTAAATAAACAAGTGTATTGCATTAAATGATGTGGCTTGTCACATCTCAGGCCTGTTTGCAAGATGTCAATTCTGCAGGAAATAGAATCAATTTTTATCTCGAGTTATTACCATAAAAATGTGAAACAATATGCCACCTATTCCTCCATTCTCTGCATGTTTACGAGCTTGCTGAAATGCCTCTTAAGTGACACTACTGTATCTGCTACCAGCTTCCCTCACCAGTCAGCTCCTCATAATTTTATTATCTTCTATCAGGTCTCTCTCCAACTTCAGAGAAAATAACCTATCCATTTGCTGGTATTCTCTAATCCAGGAAACGTCCAGTGAACCTCTTCTGTACCTTCTCCAAAGTCTCCGCATCTTTCCTGAAACATGGCAGCCAGAAATGCCCACACTGCTCTAAATGTGGCCTCATCAATGTTTTATAGAGCAGCAACATGACTTGATAACCTTTATATTCAATGCCCTGACAGATGAAGGCAAACATGTTGTTGCTGTTGTACATAATTGATAGCACATTTTATTTTTTGTTGTATTATTTCATACAAGGAAGCCAGAGCTAGTGTGAAGATAGAGGACTGGGGAGCTTATAAAAACTTGCAGAAGGAAACTAAGAAGGTCATTCGGAAGGAAAAGGTGAATTATGAGAGGAAGCTGGCAACTGATATCAAAGAAGATACTAAAAGCTTTTTTAAAGAATATAAAAGGTAAAAGAGAGTCGAGGATAGATATAGGACTGATACAAAATGACGCTGGAGATATTGTAATGAGAGACACAGAAAGGGCAGAGGAACTGAATGTATATTTTTCATCAGTCTTCACAGTGGAGGATGTCTGTAGTATACCGGACATTTAAGAGTGTCAGGAAAGTGAAGTTTGTGCAGTGAAAATTACAACTGAGAAGGTGATCAGGAAGCTTAATGGTCTGAGGGTGGATAAATCTCTGGACCTGATGGAATGCACCCTCGGGTTCTGAAGAAAGTAGCTGGAGAGATTGCGGAGGCATTAACAATGATCTTTCAAGAATCGATAGATTTTGGCATTGTACCAGAATGCCAAATAACTGGAAAATTGCAACTGTTACTCCGCTATTTAAGAATGGTGGGAGGCAGCAGAAAGGAAACTATAGATCTGTTAGCCTGACAGCAGTGGTTGGGAAATAGTTGGAATCGATTGTTAGGGATGAGATTACGGGAGTACCTAAAGGCACACGACAAGATAGGCCAAAGCATGCATGGTTTCCTGAAAGGAAAATCCTGCCTGATAAACCTACTGCAATTCTTTGAGGAAATTACAAGTGGGGTAGACAAAGGAGGTGCAGTAGACATGGTGTACTTGGATTCTCAGAAGGCCTTTGACAAGGTGCCGCACATGAGGCTGCTTAGCAAGATAAGAGCCCATGGAATTACAGGGAAGTTACTAGCATGGGTGGAGAATTGGCTGGTTGGCAGAAAACACAGTGGGAATAAAGGCATCCTATTCTGGCTGGCTGCTGGTTACCAGTGGAGTTCCAAAGGGGTCCATGTTGGGACCACTGCTTTTTAAGTTGTATGTCAATGATTTGAAATATATTTTTAATGGATTTGTGGCTAAGTTTGCTGATGATACAAAGATAGGTGAAGGAGTGGGTAGTGTTGAGGAAACAGAGTCTGCAGAGAGACTTAGGTAGTTTACGGGAATGGGCAAAGAAGTGACAAATGAAACACAATGTTGGAAAGTGTTTGGTCATGCACTTTGGTGGAAGAAATAAATGGGTAGACTATTATTTAGATGAGGAGAGAATTCAAAATGCAGAGATGCAGAGGGCCTTGGGAGTCCTTGTGCAAGATACCCTAAAGGTTAACCTCCAGGTTGAGTTGGTTGTGAAGAAGGCAAATGCAATGTTGCCATTCATTTCTAGAGATATAGAATAGTGGTCGCCAACCTGTCAATCGTGATCGACTGGTTGATCTTTGAGACTTTTCCCAGTAGATCCTGATTTAAAAAAAAAGAAAAATAAATACACAAATACTGTTGAGAGATTGTTTCTGGGTTGCGAGGTTTAGTTCTGTTCTTTCTGCCCAGTGTGCATGCGTGTAGCTCCCCTGCCACGCACTACAGTGTACTTCAGTGGTCCCCAACCACCAGGTTGCGAGGAAACGATTTGAGTCAGCTGCACCTTTCCTCATTCACTGTCACGCCCACTGTTGAACTTGAACACGTGAGGTCATCACCCGCCTAAACGCAGTGACACCCTCGCATCAGGGATCACTGGCCACCTCGCCCGGCCGGCAAGAAGTGCCATTGCTACTGGCCTGGAGCACGGACAGATGGGCGCCGTCTCTAAACTTGTTTAGCACACCGAATATTCATGGGGAACCCGGTGCTAAAATATTCGCAGATGACCTAATTCGGGCTCAGGGTTTTGTAAGTAGAAGAGCAGCTACTTCACTGCGATCTACTGAAAGTCATCCCTCGAGCCAAAATTTTGTCGGCCGATAGATCCTGCAAGGAGGGTGGGTGCCTCCTGTTGCACTCCTCGCTAGGTCGGTTGCTCTCTTCGGACTGCGACCAACGCGGCCCTGGTACGGGGACCTCTGGCCCTGACCTTGTCCTCTCACCCCACCCACGACCAGCTGCACCTGGCCAAGGCGTCTGACGGAGGGCAGGCAGGAGGCTGTCTAATGAGGCAATGAAGCCCTCAAAACTGCTTTGGCACCTTGACACCAAGCACCCTGCACTTAAAGACAAACCCGCTGGGCTTTTTTTCTAGTGGAAAAAGCGTGACCAAGTGGGACAGCAGCTAAGTGCTGAGAGCCACAAAAAATAAATCGCAGAATAGACTGGACATAAGGAACCTGCTTTGAATATCGCTGTATTTCTGTCGTGTTTAACACCTCCCCCGCCCCGTCGGCCGGTTCGCGGTGCATAAAAAGGGCGGCTACCCCTGGTGCTTATACATTATTTCTGCTTTCAGGTTGTGGGGTTTTACTTCTGGTCTTTTCTGTCCCAGTGCGCATGTGTGTAACTAATCGATCTGGGGTCGATCTTGCCTTCCTCTAAGGCCAAGGTAGGGGATCTTGAGCTTAAAAAGGTTGGCGACCACTAGTATAGAATATAACAGCAGGGATGTGATGTTGAGGTTCTATCAGGCACTCTTGAGACCACACCTGGAGTATTGTGTGCAGTTTTGGACTCCTTATTTTAGAAAGGCTATACTGACATTGGAGAGGGTTCAGAGAAAGCTCACGAGAATGATTCCCTGAGTGAAAGGGTTATCATATGAGGAACATCTGGCAGCTCTTGGGCTGTATTCCTGGAGTTCAGGAGAATGAGAGGGGACTCATAGAAACATTTTGAATGTTAAAAGGCCTGAATAGTTTAGTTATTTCCCACGGTAGGGGATTCTAGGACATGAGGGCACGACTTCAGGATTGAAGAATGTCCTTTTAGAACTGAGATACAGAGAAATTACTTTAGTCAGAGGGTGGTAAATCTGTGGAACTTGTTGCCATGAGCAGCTGTGGAGGCCAAGTCACTGGGTGTATTTAAGCCAGAGATAGATAAGTTCTTGATTAGCCAGGGCATCAAAGGGTATGGGGTGAAAGCAGGGGAGTGGGGATGACTGGAAGAACTGGATCAGCCCATGATTGAATGGTGGAGCAGACTCGTTGGGCCGAATGGCCTATTTCTGCTCCTATATCTTATGACGTTATGGTCTTATTTCCGTCCCCTTCAAATTTATTGATTGCTCTATTACACATCAAAGTACTTTCTGTGCCAGGTCTTTGGTGATACTGACAGAAGCTCTGCCATTCCCATTCTGGAGTAGATGAGTATGTCCTCCATTTTACCTAACATGATGGTATAATTACAAACCTCATACAAACTCTCTAACTTTCTTGAATATTTTTGATTGATAAGTATTAATAGCTGATGCTTTCAAATTACAGGAGGAATGAAAGGCAGTTAGATTTTCTACTATGTAAATAATCAAGCTACTCATAATATCAATCATTTCTAAGCTCTCATTTGATTTTGTTGGCTTCTTGCTTTCTTCTCCAAACTCCCTATTTTGCTCTTGCTGCCTTACCCCCAGTTTTGGTTTTATGCCCACCCCACTTTCTCTCCTTGGATTTTTGCCTCAATCCTGCAACCTTAGTCTTGCTTTTCCAGTCAGGTTCTCCTTGCTATTTATCCTGGCACATTTATTGATTGTCCTTGAGAAGGTAACAGTGAGCTGCGTCCTTGATCCTCCTCAGTCCCTGTGGTGAATGCAGTCCCACAGGCCTGTTGGGTGGGGAGTCTGATAATTAGAACCTGCAATGATTGAGAACCAGTGATGCATTCTCAAATCTTGGAGGGTTCTTGCTGGTGGCAATGTACCCATGCACCAACTGTCCTTGTTTTCCTTGATGGTGGAGTTACAGAGTTGGCAGGTGTAGTTGGAGTAATTTCTGTGTGTAACTGCATTGTAATTTGTACATTATACACACTTGTGCTTGCTGAAGGGACTGAATGTGTAGGGACGTTGATGGGGCACCAGTCAAGTGGGCTGTGTAACCTAGATAATGTTGAGCTTTTGAGGTGTTACTAGAGTTGCATTCATCTAAGAAGAACTTGTTCTTAAATGTTGAGTGTGCATCTTCAGGCCCCTGTATCTCCTCTCTGAAGGTGGTCATGCAGAGAGGGCATGTCTTGAATGGTGAGGGTCCTTATTGAGGCATCCTTCTTGAGGCATCTCCTTCTGAAGATGTATTTGATGGTGGGGAGGCTAGTGGAAATATTTCAAATCTACCCCGCCATGCCCCATATGTATTTCAATAAGGTCACCGTCCACATGGGTGCTGTACTTAGTGCAGCCTCACTTGTATATTTGAAATATGCTTCCCTCTTTTTCACTGCAACTACTTAACAATAAAGTTCAGAATGTCAGGTGTGTGTGCAAAACAAAGCTTTTCTTTTGGTGCCTGTGACGATAATAAACCAATTCTCTTATACATTAGTAAATTAATGCCAAAATGAACCCTCAGGTATTATTATTTTACACTGCTCTCACTTAGTTGCAACTTATTTATGTAAAGAACTCATCAAATACCGGTACCTGTTCAGTCCTTGAAGCCAGAATCTTAATTTATTTTCCTTGTTTAGTTTCCTTTGTTCAATCTCCCCCAGATAAGACACCAATCATTCATAATCAAAATGCATATTTGTTCATAGAATATTGGACAGTACCATGTATCCACCATCTTGGCCTGTCAGTGATGGTGATTTAGCAATTTAAACATCTGATTTTTCTCCTCTGCAGTAAAACCAAAGCACAGTTGTAGGGAAATGTAAGTTTAAGTTCCTTATGTGACTCAACACAGAACAGGAATTTTGAGTTGTTTGGAGGAGGAGAAAGAGATATGTCTATCTACATCATTCCTCTGTTTTGCGTCAGAACTGGTTATATTTTTCAGCTGCATGGAACCGAGCAGCAGGCGCCTGGGATTTTTTTCTTCATAATTAATTTTCTAAATCATAATTTAATTAATTTATTTTTTTTAAGATACAGCATGGAATAGGCCCTTCAAGCCTCACTGCCCAGCAATCCCCTGATTTAATCCTAACTTAATCACAGAACAATTTACCTTCCAATCAGTACATCTTCAGACTGTGGGAGGAAACCAGAGTACTGGGAGAAAACCCACGCAGTCACAGGGAAAACATACGAATTCCTTACAGATGCAGTGGGAGTTGAAGACGGGTTACCTGTACTGTAAACTGTTGGGCTATAGTGCACACCCAATCCAAATATATTCAAGAATAGTCAATTTAGATGGAATATTGCTATTGTAAGGATTGTAGTTACGCATTCAGCTTTGTATTGGTTAGAATTTTGGACAGTTAATACATTTTGCTGGCTAATGTTATGTAATTACACTCCTCAGGATAGTCCCCTGGTATCTTTGTAGGTTTTGATCAAAATTACTGCTTCTACTCAGTATGCTGAATGCAGTGCTTCTACTGTAATCAATTCAAGTGGCCTTTTCACTATGTTATCTCAAAATGACAGATTCTTTTGAATGAGTGATATATCTTTAGGTTTTTCGCTTGAAAACTTGTCTCAAGTTGCACAGAGCAAGTGTATTGATAGACTACAGATTTTAAAAAAATGAGTTTCAATTTGCACTAATACCATTGTTGTATGATCTTCATTGTGATCTGTAATTGAATAGAATTGTTATCATTTTCTATCATCATTGAATCTCAGGTATAAAATGGACTTGGATAAGGGCATATTTTTAAAGTTTGGTGCAGCAATCTTCAGTTTCACCATTCAGCCCGTACATGAAAACTAGGTTGTAACATTGTAGCAATATTTCCTGTAATAAGACCTTAAGATCACAGGGTATAAGAGCAGAATTTGGCCCATCACATTTCTTCCATCATTTCGTCATGGCTGCTCCATTTCCCTCTCAACCCCGATCTCCTGCTTTCTTCCACTCACTGGCTAAAGAAATTCCTCCTCATCTCTGTTCTAAATGAGCGCCCCTGTGTTCTGAGACTGTGCCCTCTGGTCCTAGACTCCCTCACCTTAAGAAACATCATCTCCACATCCATTCTAGGCCTTCCAACATTCGGTAGGTTTCAATGAGATCCCGGCCCTTGTTCTGAATTCCAGGGAGTACAGTCCCAGAGCCATCAATCAAACTGCATAGAGTATCCCTTTCATTCCTGGACTCATTCTCGTGAACCTCCTTTGAACCTTCTCCAGTGTCAGCACATCCTTTCTTAGATAAACTGCTCTCAATACTTCAAGTGAGGCCTCACCAGTGCCTGAAAAAGCCTCAACATTACATCTTTGCTTTTATATCCTAGTCCTCTTGAATTGAATACTTGCATTGTATTTACCTTCCTCACCACTGACTCCACCTGCAAATTTACCTGTAGGGAATCCTGCGGTGGACTCCCAACTCCCTTCGCATATCCTTTGAATATCCTCTGCGTATAGAAATTAGTCTATGCTTTTATTTCTTCTATGGAACTGCATAGCCATACACACTGTATTGCTTCTGCATCCTCTGTTTCTTCAACAGAAACTGCCCTTCTCCCTGTTTCAAATTGTCTGCAAACTTGGCCACAGAGCCATCAATTCTGTCATCCAACATAAAAAAAGAAGTGGCCAACACAGAGCCCTAGAAAAGGCTTGCTTTATTCAAGCAACACACACAAAATGCTGGTGGAATGCCTCGTGTTTGCTTTATTCATTCTTTGCTTTCTGCCAATCAGCCAATGCTCTATCGATGCTAGTATTTTTCCTGTAATACCATTGGCTCTTAACCTATTAAGCAGTCTCATGTACGGCATCTTGTCAAATGCAAGTGCACAGCATCCATCGATTCTCCTTTGTCCATCCTGCCTGTTATTTCTTCAAATAATTTCCACAGATTTATCATGCAAGATCTTCCCTTAAGGAAACTATGCTGATTTCAGTCTATTTTATCATGTGCCTCCAAGTATCCTGAAACCACATCCGTAGCAATTGACTCCCAACATCTTCCTAACCACTGAGGTCAGACTAACTGGCCTATAATTTACTTTCTTCTGAATCCCTCCCTTCTTGAAGAGTGAAGTGACATTTGCAATTTTCCAGTCCTCTGGAACCATGCCAGAATCTATCGATTCTTGAAAGATCATTATTAATGCACTCACAATCTCTTCAACCATCACTTTTAGAACCATCAGGTGTAGACCATCTGGTCCAGGTGATTTATCTACCTTAGACTTTTCAATTTCCCAAGCATCTTCTCTTTAGTAATGACAACTTCTGCCCCCTGACACTCCTGAAATCCAGCATACTGATAATGTCTTCCATCAACAGACTTTAATGTGATGCAAATTACTTATTCACTTTGTCCGCCATTACTATGTCTCCAGCAACATTTTCCAGTGGTTTGATATCTACTCTTGCCTCTCTTTTACTCTTAATACATCTGAAGAAATATATGCTATCCTTTTTAATATTATTGGCCAGCTTACTTTAGTATTCCATCTTTTCCCTTGTGATTTTTTAGTTGCCTTCTGTATTGCTTTTAAAAGCTTCCCAATCCTCTTAGCTTCCCACTAATTTTTGTTCTGTTGTGTGCCCTCTCTTTGGTGTTTGATTTCCCTTGTTAGCCACAGTTGCATCATTGTGCCTTTATCGTACTGCTACTTTGGGATGTATCAATCTTATACCTTCCGAATTGTTCCCAGAAATTCCAGCCATTGCTGCTCTGCTGTCATCCCTGATGGTGTCCTCTTTCAATCAACTTTGGCCAGCTCCTCACTCATGCCTCTGTAACTCCCTTATATTCCACTGTAATACTGATACATCTGACTTTAGCTTCTCCCTCTCAAACTGCAGGGTGAATTCTCACACATTATGATCACTGGCCCCTAAGGAGTTTTCTATCTCAAACTCACTAATGAATTCCATTTCATTACTCAACACCCAATCCAGAATAGCTGATCACCTAGCGGGCTCAATCACAAACTGCTCTAGAAAGCTGTCTTGTTGGCATTCTTCAAATACCCCTCTTGGGATTCAGCACCAGCCTGATTTTCCCAATCTACCTGCATATTGAAATCCCCCATGAATATTGTAACATTGCCCTATTCATGTTGCTTTTCTATCTCCTTTTGTCATTTGTAGCCCACAACCTGGCTACTGTTCAAAGGCCTGTATATAATTCCTTCAGGGTCTTTTTACCCTTGCAGTTTCTTAGCTCTATCCGCAATGGTTCAACACATTCCGATCCCATGTCATCTCTTTCTAAGGATTTGATTTAATTTTTACCAGCAAAGCCATCCCACCCCCTCTGCCTATCTGTCTGTCATTTTGATACAGTGCGTATCCTTGGATGTTAAGCTTCCAGCTATAATCTTCTGTTAGCTATGACTCAGTGATGCCCACAATGTCATACCTGCCAAACTCTAACTGTGCTACAAGATCACCTATCTTATTCTGTATACTGCATGCATTCAAATATAACACCTTCAGTCCTGTATTCATCCTGCTTTTCAGCTTTCTGCCTAGCTTCCTAAAATCTGTCTTCAGCCCTCCTTGCCTTTCTTATCTATGCCATTGGTGCCAAGACTTCTGGCTGCTCACACCTCTCCCTTTAGAACGCTGTGGACCTGATCTGAAACATCCCGGACCCTGGCACCTGGGAGACAACATACCATCCAGGTGCTTCTCTCATGACCACAGAATCTTGTCTCTATTCCTATAACTATGGAACCTCCTGTGATTGCTGCAGTCCTCTTCAACTCTTCTGAGCCACAGTGCTAGGGTCAGTGCCAGAGACCCTGTCATTGCAGCTCCCCTGGTGGTCGCCCCCTCAATAGTATTTAAAGCAGTATACCTCAACTTATTATTGAGGGGAACAGCCACTTTTGTTAATAATGTTAGTCTACTGAAATAATATTTTTTTTATTTACAGTATTGTTTCTAATGTAAAGTGTTTGAGAATATGGGTTTTTTTTTGCTCTGTGCATTCCCTTACAATTAATCTTTTTAGTAAAATTGGGGAAGGTGAGTGTTATAGAAGTTTGATAGTGCAGCTCATGCTGAGGAAATCAAGCACAGCAGGTGCCAGTGAGGAATAGGTATGCACAATTTTTTAAGCTTTTAAATGTTGCTGTGAAAAGAAATAAAATTGACTTCAAGCCTGAACTGAATGACTATATTTGTTTTTAGATGATAAAAAATAATTTTCCAATAAGTTTATTTTACTGAATGTTATTGATTTGCCTTTTTATCTTAGCAATCTGAAGAGGAGGCTGTTGCTTACCTGGAACGGAGTGACGGGGAGGAAAGTTTTGATCCTTCTGAACTTCCTGATCCTGATAAATGTAGAGACTCCGATGAGAACGATGACAGTAGTGTTTCGGAATCTGAAGACTATTACAGGTTAGTTTTCTTTTGTGCGGAGGAATCTTTGTTTTTGTTTCATACAGAGAACTATTTTGTCCATGTTTAAAAGTGAAAAGGGCCCTTACAAAATGTTCCCTGATTGCTAGTAATTAGTTCAGTTACCAGTTTTTTAAAAGTTACAAGATTTCAAAGACCCCATTTTTTCCGTTTCTATGGGAACTAATCTGGCTAATAGAGGAAGGGGTAAGTTTTAGCAAATTATCTTGTTATGTTCAGGTATGATGGAAGTCACTGTAATGACGTAAGAGCTCTCTGCACAGTGACTTGAGTGCCTTTGAAATCACACTGACTATATAAGATAATTTTGTTGATTTCTAAATGATTGTTTCCAGACAGGTGGTCCATGTACTTTTTTGCCAAAGCATTTGTCCATTGTAAAAAAATATTGTTCTTGTCTTATTTCTTTGGTTTGGATAGCTTAATTTATCATTTTTAGACCATAAGGCAGAGGAGCAGAAGTCGGCCATTCGGCCCATTGAGTCTGCTCCACCATTTTATCATGAGCTGATCCATTCTCCCATTTAGTCCCACTCCCTTGCCTTCTCACCATAACCTTTGATGCCCTGGCTACTCAGATACCTATCGATCTCTGCCTTAAATACGCCCAATGACTTGGCCCCCACTGCTGCCTGTGGCAACAAATTCCACAGATTCACTACCCTCTGGCTAAAAAAATTTCTTCGCATCTCTGTTCTGAATGGGTACCCTTCAATCCTTTAGTCATGCCGTCTTGTACTAGGCTCCCCTACCATGGGAAACAACTTTGCCACTTCCACTCTGTCCATGCCTTTCAATATTCAAAATGTTTCTATGAGAGTCCCCCTCATTCTTCTAAACTCCAAGGAGTGCAGTCCAAGAGTGGTCAAACATTGCTCATATGTTAACCCTCTCATTCCCAGAATCATTCTCGTGAATCTTCTCTGAACCCTCTTCAACGTCAACACATCCTTTCTTAAATAAGGAGCCCAAAACAGAACACAGTATTCCAAGTGAGGTCTTACCAGTGCCTTACAGAGCCTCAACATCACATCCCTGCTCCTATACTCTATTCCTCTAGAAATGAATGCCAACATTGCATTCGCCTTCTTCACCACCGGCTCAACCTGGAGGTTTACCTTAAGGGTATCTTACACAAGAACTCCCAAGTACCGTTGCATCTCAGAACTTTGAATTCTCTCCCCATTTAAATAATAGTCTGGCCGTCTATTTCTTCTAACAAAGTGCATGACCATACACTTTCCACCATTATAATTCATTTGCCACTTCTTTGCCCATTCTCCCAATCTATCCAAGTCTCTCTGCAGTCTCTCTGTTTCCTCAGCACTACTGGCCCCTCCACCTATCTTTGTATCATCAGCAAACTTAGTCACAAAGCCTTCGATTCCATAATCCAAATTGTTGATATACAGTGTAAAAAGAAGCGGCCCCAACACGGACCCCTGTGGAACACCACTGGTAACCGGCAGCCAACCAAAATGAGATCCCTTTATTCCCTCTCTCTGTTTCCTGCCAATCAGCCAATGCTCTATCCTTGTATGTAATTTTCCTGTAATTCTGTGGGCTCTTACCCTGTTTAGCAGACTCATGTGGCACCTTTTCAAAGGCCTTCTGAAAATCCAAATGCACAACATCCACTGCATCTCCCTTGTCTAGCCTACTTTGTAATTTCCTCAAAAAATTGCAATAGGTTTGTCAGGCAGGATTTTCCTTTAAGTAAACCATGCTGAGTTTGGCCTAACGTCATATGCCTCGAGATACTCCATAACCTCATCCTTGACAATCAACTCCAACAACTTCCCAACCACTGATGTCAAGCTAACAGGTCCGTAATTTCCTTTTGCTTCCTTGCCCCCTTCTTAAATAGCGGAGTGACATTTGCAATCTTCCAGTCCTCTGGAACCATGCCAGAATCTATTGACTTTTGAAAGATCATTGCTAATGCCTCGGTAATCTCCACAGCTACTTCCTTTAGAACATGAAGGTGCATTCCATCTGGTCTGGGAGATTTATCTACCCTTAGACTATTCAGCTTCTTGAGTACTTTGTCTGTTGTAATTGTGACTGTACACACTTCTCTTCCCTGCCACCCTTGAGTTCCAGTAAACTGCTGATGTCTTCCTCAGTGAAGACTGATGCAAAATACTCGTTCAGTTCCTCCGCCATCTCCTTATCTCCCATTACGATTTCTCCAGCATCGTTTTCTATCGGTCCTATATCTACTCTCACCTGTCTTTCACACTTTATGTACTTGAAAAAGCTTTTAGTATCCTCTTTGATATTATTTGGTAGCTTCCTTTCATAGTTCTCTTTTCCCTCTTAATGACCTTCTTAGTTTCCTTTTGTAAGCTTTTAAAAACTTCCCAATCCTCTGTCTTCCCACTACTTTTTGCTTCCTTGTATGCCCTCTCCTTTGCTTTTACTTTGGCTTTGGCTTCTCTTGTCAGTCCCGGTTGCATCCTTTTTCCATTCAAAAATTTCTTCTTGTTTGGAATATATCTGTCTTGCACCTTCCTCACTTCTTGCACAAACTCTAGCCACTGCTGTTCTGTCCTTCCCGCTAAGTGTCCCTTTCCAGTCAACCTTGGCCAGTTCCTCTCTCACGCCACTGTAATTTCCTTTACTCCACTGAAATACCAACACATCGGATTTCGGCTTCTCTTTCCCAAATTTCACAGTGAACTCAATCATCACAATCTCCTAAGAGTTCCTTCACTTCAATCTCTCTAATCACCTCTGGTTCATTGCACAATACCCAATCCAGTACAGCTGATCCCCTAGTGGGCTCAACAACAAACTGTTCTAAAAAGCCATCTCGTAGACATTCTACAAATTCTCTCTCTTGAGATCCAGTGCCGACCTGATTTTCCCAATCCACTCGCATGTTAAAATCCCCACAATTATCATAACACTGCCCTTCTGGCAAGCCTTTTCTTTTTCCTTTTGTAATTTGTAGTCCTCATCACTGCAGCTGTTAGGAGGCCTGTATATAACTGCCATCAGGGTTCTCTTACCCCTACGATTTCTTAGCTCAACCCATAAAGGTTCTGCACCTTCCGATCCTATGTCACCTCTTTCTAATGATTTAATATCATTTCTTACCAATAAAGCCATGCCACCCCATCTGCCTACCTACCTATCCTTCCGACATATTGTGTATCAGCTCCCAGAGACAATGCATCCTTTAGCCACGTCTCAGTGATGGCCACCATATCATACCTGCCAATCTGTAGCTGTACGACAAGATCATCCACCTTATTCCTTATGCTGTGTGCATTTAAATACATAGAATTTTAGTCCAGAATTTGGTACTCTTTGCTTTGATTGCAGTGCAAATTTATTGCACTGTAACTCATCCCAATGGCTGCAAATTTGCCCCATCACTTGCCTGTCCTTCCTGACATCTTTACTGCTCACTATCTTAGATTTATTTCTGTTTTCCCCCTCCTCCGCTCTATCATTCTGGTTCTCACCCCCCTTTTGCCTCTTGTTATGGAGATGAAATGCTTTTGTTCAGCCAGCATGATTATTAGTTTAGTCATTTACTTTTTTGTTTTCCTTTCTTCATTATGGGATTTTTTTTAAAATGTCCAAAAGGAATTACCCAGGCTTTCTGAAGTTATTACAGCTTCTGTTGCTTTCTGTTGTACACCAGAAGAAATGTTTGTTAATTAGCTTTAACGTTGAAGTACTGTAAGTGCTAAATATGCCGCTTTTCCCTGTTCTTTTCAGTGTCCCTAGTTTACTGTGCACAAAGCTATTCTGAGATTTGTGCTAGACTCATTCACTCACTCATCTCTGATGTTAATTGCATCTTGATAATGGCAAAATGCTTTCCTTTACATCCTTTGCCTTTGGGCTGGCTTGCTGATTTAATAAGTACATTTTCCCAAAAATGTAAAAGCACTTTTCATGTATCTAATTAACTGAGATGCTTTATTGAGGCCTGTATTATTTTATTTGGATTGACGAGGCTATAAACTGTGTTTAAAACCTCGTACGTTATTAAGAAAATAGGTGGGTGATACTTACAAGCACCATCACATTGCTAGAAAATAACTGGAAGACTTAAGCATTGGTTTAATTTTGAATCATTTTGTTCTGAATTAGAAGAAAAGTACCTTTTTATGTATATCTTAGGAATTGTTTTAAAATAACTTGTTATTGGCAAGCTTTTACCAGAAACTCAGGTGGAAACCGTTACAAGGGCATACCACAGTTTGCCTCCAACCTGGTCTTTCCTCCAGCTTTGGGGCAGAAGCACTTGGGGAAATTAGGGAAATGGGCAAAGATGTTCTGATGGAATATAATGTAGGGAGGTGCATGGTCATGCACTTTGGCAGAAGGAATAAAGGCTATTTTCTAAAAGGGGAGAAAATTAAAAAATCAGAGGTGCGAAGAGATTTGGGAACTCTCATGCAGGATTTCCTAAAGTTTAATTTGCAGGTTGAGTTGGTGGTAAGGAAGGCAAATGCAATGTTAGCATTCATTTTGAGAGGACTAGAATACAAAAGCAAATATGCAATGCTTAGGCTTTTTAAGACATCGATCAGACCACAGTTGGAATATTGTGAGTAATTTTGGGCCCCTTATCTAAGAAAGGATGTGCTGGTATTGGAGAGGAGGAGGTTCACGCAAATGATCCCAGGAATCAAAGGGTTAACATATGAGAATCATCTGATGGCTCTGGATCTGCACTCGCTGGAGTTTAAGAAGAATGAGGGGCAGAAGAATCTTATTGAAACCTATCAAATATTGAGAGGTCTGGATGTGGAGAGGATGTTTCCTATTGTGAGGGAGCTACAACCAGAGGGCACAGCCTCAAAATTGATCCTCATCCATTTAGAACAGAGATGAGGAAAGATTTAATCAGAGGGTGGTAAATTTGTGGAATTAATTGCCATAGTGGCTGTGCAGGCCAAGTTATTGAGTATATTGAAAGCAATGGTTGATGAGTTCTTGATTTGTCAGGGCATCATCTGTTACAGGGAGAAGGTAGGAGAATGGGGTTGAGAGGGATAATGGATCAGTCATGTTGTAGAGGTGGAGCAGACTCAATGGGCCAAATGGCTAATTGTGCTCCTATATCTTAAGGTTTGAGGCAGAATTATAAGCTTGACAGGACACTTGTACATCTGTAAAGAGTGACCACATGTTGAACTGAAGTGGAAGAAAAAAGCTGAAAGCTTTGTTCAGGAAAAAATCTATTGAGTCCATTTCTAAGTGGGGAGGGGCTGGCTTTTTTCTCATCTGTACTTAAGAATAGAGCTGGATTTAAATGAAAGGCTGTATTTATTTTTTTTAGTTGACAAACAGTATGGAGTAGGCCTTTTGAGCCACACCACCCAGCAAATCTCCTAATTTTAGTTGTAACCTACTGCAGGCCATGCTCGTGGCTAGAAAATGTAAGCATTGTACACATCCTTGTCCGAGATGAGGTAATTGACAAATGCACAGAGGTAAATGGACAGGACCATGCAGTTCAAAACAGCAAAATTATATTTTGCTTTATTTTCATTGTATGTTTCAAACCAGATCTAATGCCTTTATATTTTTGCCCTCTTCATTGCCGATAAACACAAAAAAAAGGCAATCACCCATCAGTATCCATCCCTGAGATTTTCACCACACGTTGAAACACCTGCCAACCTACACACAATCTTGTTCAATCTTAGCGCAGCTAAACCCCACTTCGCTTTTTTGTTAAATGTATGTTGCTTACTTACAAGTGTGCATATTTTCATAATTGTTACTGGTAAGGTAAAAAGCATATGCAATAAATAATCTTTGTTTGATAGGTTTCTGAATGGAATGGTCAGTAATGCAATTTGAGCCCCAAAGCACCAAGCTAACAGATTTGATGTGTGTTTTTTTTAAACATTTATTTTTGGGATCCTGAATCATTGCTGTCTTTCAGGGAGGTGTGCTCCCACAATGCTTTTGGGAAGTGAAATTTTAGGCCTAGTAATGATGAAGGAAGATAAATATACTCCCAATCCAGGATGGCGAGGAACCTCATGGGATGATGTTCCCATTTGCCCTTGACCTGTGTGGTAGAGATTGCAGGTTTGGGATAAGTTATTCAAGTAAAAATGCAGTGCATTTTGTGGATAGTATCACTACAGCTACTGTGCACCAGCTGAGTAGATAACGTTTTGGGTGTTGATGAGGTATCAATCCAGCAGGAGAGATTTTGCCACCACTTTACTTAATTCCTTGTTTCTTTCGGCGGCGGAAGGCCCATAGTTAGTCAGTGCCATACACAAAACAATTGCATTCCTCCACTTGGATCTCTTCTAACCTATTCTTTCCATATTCCCATCGACTTGCCCCAAGTTCTGCCACTCACCTGCATGCTTGGTGTAGTTTACAGCAGCCAATGAATTTACCAACCATGCAGCACATTGGGGTGAGGGAGGGAACTAGCATATCTCCATGTGGTTACAGGAAGAACCTTCAAACTCCATACGTGTGTAGCATGAGTGCCAGGTCACCGTAGTTACCTATTCTTGTAACCATGGTGCTTATGTCATTGGTCCTGTTGACTTTCTGGTGAATTCAGGAAATTAAAGTTGAATGACTCAGTGAAGGTAATACCTAACTACTGCTGATACTACTTTCAGATATTCTAAATTTGAAAAGCAGATCACACTATGCATGTATTTTTATATAAAATGGAATTTACATTAGACGCTAGAATACTACAGCCCCGTGCAGGCCCTTCAGCCCTCGATGTTGTGCCGACCAATATATTCCTTAAACAAAAGTACTAAACCGACACTACCCTGTAACCCTCTATTTTTCTTTCATCCATGTGCCTGTCCAAGAGGCTCTTAAATACCCCTAATGTTTTAGCCTCCACCACCATCCCTGGTAAGTCATTCCAGGCACCCACAGCCCTCTGTGTAACAAACTTACCCCTGTTGTCTCCCCTAAACTTCCCTCCCTTAACTTTGTACATATGCCCTCTGGTGTTTGCTATTGGTGCCCTGGGAAACAGATACTGACTATCCACCCTATCTATGCCTCTCATAATCTTGTAGACCTCTATCAAGTCCCCTCTCATTCTTCTACGCTCCAAAGAGAAAAGTCCCAGCTCTGCTAACCTTGCTTCATATGACTTGTTCTTCAAACCTGGTAACTTCCTGGTAAATCTCCTCTGCACCCTCTCCATAGTTTCCACATCCTTCCTATAATGAGGTGACCAGAACTGAACACAATTCTCTAAAGTGTGGTCTTACCAGAGATTTGTAGAGTTGCAACATGACCTCTCTACTCTTGAACTCAATCCCCCTATTAATGAAGCCTAGCATCCCATAGGCCTTCTTAACTATCCTATCAACCTGTGCAGCGACCTTGAGGGATGTATGGATTTGAACCCCAAGGTCTCTCTGTTCATCCACATTCTTAAGTAACTGACCATTAACCCTGTACTCAGTCTTCTGGTTTGTCCTTCCAAAATGCATCACCTCACACTTATTCGGATTGAACTCCATCTGCCACTTTTCTGCCCAACTCTGCATCCTGTCTATATCCTCTTGTAACCTTCTACAACCTGCAGCTCCATCCACAACTCCTTCAATCTTTGTATCATCTGCAAACTTACTCACCCATCCTTCTGCCTCTTCATCCAGGTCATTTATAAAAATCACAAATAGCAGAGGTCCCAGGACAGATCTCTGTGGCACTCCACTAGTCACCGACCTCCAGACAAAATACTTTCCTTCCACTACTACCCTCTGCTTTCTTCCTGTAAGCCAATTTTTTAATCCAAACAGCCAAGGTTCCACTTATCCCATGCCTCATGACTTTCTGGATGAGTCTCTCATGGGGGACCTTGTCAAATGCCTTGCTAAAATCCATGTAGACCAATTTGTTACCTCTTCAAAAAACTCAATCAGGCTCGTGAGGCATGACATTCCCTTCACAAAGCCATGTTGACTATCCCTGAGTGGACTTTACTTCTCCAAATGCTCGTAGACCCTATCCTTAAGAATCCTTTCCAATAGTTTGTAGACCACCGACGTTAAGGTTCACCAGTCTATAGTTCCCAGGATTCTCCCTATTACCTTTTTTAAACAAGGAAACTACAGTTGCCATTTTCCAATACTCCCCTGCAGTCAAAGAGAATTCAAAAATCATAGCTACTGCTCCAGTGATCTCTTCTCTCACTTACCACAGCAATCTGGGGTATATCACGTCTGGCCCTGGGGACTTGACAATCTTGATGTTTTTAAGAAGATCCATCACTTCTTCTTTAAGCTCCACATTGTCCAGCACACAGGCCTGTTCTATTTCGACCTCACCCTAATCAAAGTCCTTTTCACTTGTGAATACTGAAGCAAAGTATTCATTTAGGACCTCCCCAAACTCCTCCTCCTCCAGGCACTTGTTGCCCTCTTTATCATTTAGCAGCCCCACCTTCATTCTTGTCATCCTTCCGTTCTTCACATATGCATAGAACGCCTTGGGGTTCTCCTTAATCCTACAGGCCAAGGCCTTCTCATGCCCCCTTTGAGCTCTCCTAAGTACTTTCTTAAGCTCCTTCCTGGCTACCCTATATTTCTCATATTTAATTTATTCATTCCTTGTAACACAGTCATCCTGATCCATAAAGCATTATTGTCATAAAAGAACAAATTCTTCAGTTCTCCTTGCGAAGTAGTTTTAAGTTTTATTGACCCTTGGAAGAAGACCCTTGGAAAATGCTTCTGCTGGAGCAGGCAGCATTTGTCTGATTTTATACAGTTGAAGCTGAAAGAAACATTGCAAATCTTGTTTCATGAGTAGCTTGTAGATGTATTGGATCTATTGTCATGACTCTTGCTCGGGTGGTGTTGTGCACAATTTGTAGCTTAAAGGGTCTTGGAGACTGCTCAACCCTGTATCTGCTGATGCTTCCTTCACTTCCTGATGGCACTTCTCAAGTGTTATGGAAATATTTAACTTTTGAGTTGTATGTGCTCTTCACTGCAGACTATAGAGGATGCTTCAACATATTTCAATGTGAAATGCTTAACAATCTGATAAATCTCTGTGCTAAAATTGAAGTTTATTGTTTAGATTAATTTTCAACCACTTTGGCATTAATTTTTTTGCTTGCTAAGTACTGATAAACTGATTATATAGAAAATAAAAGGCATATTTATGGTTTTCACAAAATAACTTTCAGTGCATGTGGGATATTTGGTTTTAGATCAACTAATGTTTTTTTAACTAGAATTTTATTTTTATTAAAAATACATTTTGCTGAGGTTTTCTTTTTTCTATTTGATTTTTCTTTCAAAATGTTCTGTAAAGCTTTTCTGTCTTGAATTTGCTGGGGTTTCTCTCTTTTTGTTTATAATGACAAATTAGCCAAGCCTGAGCAAAGAGTACTTCCATGATCCTTGGTTTGAGATCACAGTGATCTGGCATTTACCTCCATATACCTTCCCTTATCGCATCTCCTTATAACTTAAAAAAAACTAATTGATTTCAGATACAAAATTAACAATTGAGCAAGATTCAGTTGCTGTTTGCAGAAGAGATCCAAGTTTGTTCTGTGCATCCAAGGGGACATTGCTTTGTGGATCCAGAACTGGCTTGGCCACAGAAGGCAAAGAGTGGTTGTAGACAGGTCAGCAGCTGCATGGAGGTCGATCACCAGTGGAGTGCCTCAAGAATCTGTTCTGGGGCCCTTACTCTTCATGATTTTTTAAAATGAGCTGGATGAGGAAGTGGAGGGATAGGTTAGTAAATTTACTGATGACACAAAGGTTGGAGGTGTTGTGGACAGTATGGAGGGCTGTCAGAGGTTACAGTGGGACATGGATAGGATGAAAAATTGTCTGAGAAGTGGCAGATGGTGTTCAACCCAGGTAAGTGTGAGGTGGCTCATTTTGGTAGGTCAAGTATGATGACAGAATATAGTATTAATGGTAAGACTCTTGGCAGTGTGGAGGATCAGAGGGATCTTGGGGTCCGAGTCCATAGGACGCTCAAAGCTGCTGCACAGGTTGACTCTGTGGTTAAGAAGGCTCATGGTGCATTGGCCTTCATGAACCGTAGGATTGAGTTTAAGATCCGAGAGGTAATGTTGCAGCTATATAGGACCATGGTCAGACCCCACTTGGAGTACTGTGCTCAGTTCTAGTCACCTCACTACAGGAAGGATGTGGAAACGATAGAGAGGGTGCAGAGGAGATTTACAAGGATGTTGCCTCGATTGGGGATCATGCCTTATGAGAATAGGTTGAGTGAAATTGGCCTTTTCTCCTTAGAGTGACGGAGGATGAGAGGTGACCTAATAGAGGTGTATAAGATGATGAGAGGCATTGATTGTGTGGATAGTGAGAGGCTTTTACCCAGGGCTGAAGTGGCTAACATGAGAGGGCATAGTTTTAAGGTGCTTGGAAGTATGTACAGAGGATATGTTAGGGGTAAATTTTTACGCAGAGAATGGTGAATGTGTGGAATGGGCTGACCGGTGACGGTGGTGGAGGTGGATACAATTGGGTCTTTTAAGAGACTCCTGGATAGGTACATGGAGCTTAGAAAAATAGAGGACCATGGGTAACCCTAGGTAATTTCTAAAGTAAGTACATGTTCCGCACAGCATTGTGTGCCGAAGGGCCTGTATTGTGCTGTAAGTTTTCTGTGTTTCTATGCATCAACCAAAATAAGTTTCTACTGTTTTACTTGAGTTATATTGAAAACTTAAATCATTGTCCTCTATATATCCAAGTAACACTATTGTAGTTTATGCATTCTCTCCTCATAACTTATTCCTTGAATTTCAGGGATCCTTACAGTAAATTAATGCTCCAGGGCCAGTAAGTTCCTTGTACTGTTTATAATACTCCAGATTTTATTGAACCAGAGCTGCGAAAAGCTATACATAACTCTTATTATCCTGAACTGTACTCCAGTTCTCTAGCTGTTCAGTTTTGCAGTCCATTAATTTGTTTGGATATTTTCTGAAGCTTTCTTTGACTTGTTAATGATCTGGTTACACAGTCTCCTGAGACACTTTGTACCTCTGTTGCTTTTGAATGTACTCCATCTCATCCCAAATAGACAACAAAGCATTTGCCTACTTTTGAATCTGTTTGCTACAATCATCTGTTAATCCATCTTTATGATTTTGTTTTCATTGGTATTGCTTATAATATCATCTACCACTCTGTCCATAGTCAAACTCGGATCTATGCCTTTTTGTTCCATTGTATAAATAATGTCTAATAGTTAAAAAGTGTTATGGCAAATTGATGAAGCAGTATTTGGCCCAATAGATTTTTACTTGCTAATTAAAGCTTATGATAGAACACCCAGTACAAGCTATAGTATTGTGCAACAGGCTTAGGCACATTTAAGTTTAGCTAGGGTACCTAAGACTTTTGCACAGTACTGGAGTTATTAACGTGGATTGCACACCAAGGTAAATCTGGTGGGAACAAAGGATGTTGAGAATGTTGAGGGTGGAGTGCCATAGGACGGGTGTGGGACGTGTGTCAGAGAAAGAGTGCCAGGGTTGGGGTTGGCACAGGTGGAGAGACACCCAGCCCTGAGATACCAGGCAAGGTCATTTCATTTTAAACAAATGGTTTATTGATCATTACAGAATGTCACTCTCCGGTGCTTTGCGTTCCCTCTCCTCTCCCTTCCCCCTTTCCCAACCATGCTTTCCCTCTTGCTGTCCCCTTCCCACCCTCAGTCCACAATACAGACCCATAACAGAATCAGGTTTATCATCACTCATATGTCCAAATTTTATTTTTAAATCAAGGCAGCAATTCAATGTAATACATAAAATTGCTATAGTACTGTGCAAATGTCTTAGACACCGTAGCTACATATGTGCCTAAGACTTTTGCACAGTACTGTACATGTCGGTTCTCTATCAGCACACGTGCTGAGTGGTGCCACAATAACAATCTCCTACACAATATCATCAAGACCAAGGAGCTGATTATTGACTTCAGGAGGAGGAAATCGGTCTAGGAGCTAGTCCTCATCGGAGTTTCAGAGATGGGGAAGGTCAGCAACTTTCAATTCCTCAGTGTTAGTGTTTCGGAGGACCTGTCCTAAGCTCAGCATATGCAATTATGCTTAGCTGTCCTAAGCTCAGCATGAAGAAATCACAGCAGCTTCCTTAGAATTTTGCAAAAATTTATCATGATATCTAAAACTTTGACAAACTTCTAAAGATGTGTGGTGGAAAGTACATTGACTGGCTGCATCACAGGCTGGTATGAAAACACCAGTGCCCTTGAATAGAAAATCCTACAAAAAGAAATGGATATGGCTCCGTCCATCATGGGTAGTGCCACCATTGTTGCAGGAAAGCAGCATCTATCACCAGTGACCCCCATCGGCTAGGAAGAAGGTACAGCAGCCTCCGGACTCACACCACCAGGTTGAGGAATAGTTTTTACCCCTCAGCCAACAGACTCTTGAACCAGGGAGCATAACTTTACTCAACTTCTATTGTGCCAACATTGAAGTGTTCCCACAACCTATGGACTCACTTTCAAGGACTCATCTCATGTTCTCGATATTTATTGCTTATTTTTGTTCTTCTTTCTTTTTCTATTTGCACAGTTGGTTATATTTTGCACACTGGTTGCTCAATTAGTGCAGTCTTTCATTTATTCTAATATAGTTATTAGAGTTATTGAGTATGCTTGCAAGAAAATGACTCTCACAGTTATATATGGTGACATATATGTAATTTGATAATAAATTTATTTTGAACTCTCTCTCTTTGCAGTGTGCCATTTCTGCCTAATGACTTAGACTAATCAGAATTTTCAAGTTATTGAATAGGAATTAGCTGAAATGTTGACCGCAATGCATTATGCGAAATAAATCACATGCTGCAGTTTGAGGTATTTTGAACTAATTTTTAAATTGCTGGTCAAATTAACTCTGTTACTACTGCAACTGAGAGCATTGTTAGTCATCTTTACCGTGATTCATAGGTACAAGTAATAATCAAGCAGTCAAGACAAGCTTTAAAAAGCCGGGTTGCATTATGCCATTATGGAATGAGTTAAATGTGCTCATGTAGGGAATCCAGATTAGAGTGTGGTTGTTGCTGATATATCCTGATATTTGATATCAGTCATCACTATGACTCATGCTCAAGAAGCTTTGTGTATCGTTTTTTCATGGTTATCATTAAAGTGAAATTCAATATACTACATATAATTGCTATTATGAGGCTACTTCCCACCTATCCTTCCAGAAGCAATAACAAAGACGGCAATAAGATGAAAAACCAACTCTCTCACTAATGCTTAGTTAATATAAATGGCAAACAGATTTGTTTTTGTAAGTTGGAGTAACCATAACTGCTTGCTGCTCTATATATGAATATCTTATATTTCCTAAAATATTTGTTGCATGTTGTGTGTATAACAAGGTTTTGAGTTGCATCATGTTTTCTATAGTCCAAAGATCACCCTTTTTGTATCCAGTTAATTCGTGTTTTTTTCAAAGAAAATTAGTCAGTTCATTGAGAATGTTTTAAGTTTTACTAAAGTAAATAAAGGCCATGTATTTTATTAACCTGTTTTCTGGCACACTCTGGCAAGAAGTTGATCTAAATTAAACTTTTAACTGAGCCCTAAGCAAATTAAAACACATTTTAATATTGAATAAAAGTGATTCATTTTTCTGGAGGAATCAGTCAAAACTTAAGAGATTCAATTTCACATTAACATATCTAAACACAAGAAGTCAATGTTTTCAGTGCTTAAGAGAAGTTTGGATAGGCACATAGATAGTAGGGAAATGGAGGATTATGATCCAGGTGCAGGTCATTGGGAGTAGGCGGTTTAAATTGTTTCGACATTGACTTGATGGGCCAAAGGGCCTGTTTCTGTGCTGTACTTTTCTATGATCCCAAGTATGAGACACTACACATGGATTTGAATTCTAAGTCGGTATACAATTTCTTAAATTGTGACAGGAAATAGGAGCGAAGGGAGAACAGTAAACACGGATGACCATTTGAGCTTTAAGGACATTTTGCCAAATGTGATGAAATGCTGCACCATGAAGGGCCATCTGAAATGTTATAAATGTTTGACTGAAAGCTGTGTAAAAGGGGGAAAAGCTCAGTGAAAGCTGAAAAATGAATGTGGCACCACAAATACTAAGCTGTGTGTGAAAAGTAGCAAGCTGAAGTACAACGGGCCAATGGGCATGCTTTTCTTGCTTCCACTGTGATGTTCACAGCCTTGCGGTTAACTCTGGTCTTCTGTCTGCCATGACCTTTATTCATAATTTTACTGCCACTAATTTGCAACAACAGGGAGTCCCCGGGTTACGTACGAGTTCCGTTCCTGAGTCCGTCTTTAAGTTGGATTTGTACGTAAGTCGGAACAAGTACATCCGGTATTATTTAGCGTCAGTTAGTCAAACGTTTGTCTTAGTATATTGTATATATTTTACCTTTCTATGCATATAAGACACTTAAGAAACATATGTATTCCAATAATTAAACCACTGCGTTGCTTAGTAATAATTGTAGCTTTCATCGGGGCAGAGCCTTTCACATGCTCTGTTATTCTCACTTTATCCGTTATCGTTTAAAATTGTTCCGATCGTTGACTGATTGTAGCCTAATGCTTTTCCAATGACCCATGGCGTTTCACCTCTTTCCAAATGCTTTATTATTTCCACTTTATTTTTAATCACGATCGCTTCCCGTCAATGGAACAGAAACACTGCGGGTGGCGGGTCCCGAGCTCCGCCAGGTCCTAAGGACCACCGTACTGAATTCCCCGGGTCCTAAACTCCACTGCCCTGAGACAGGTTAAATGGGACAAGTGGGGGCTGTGCTGGGTTTGGGTATTTGTTCCTCCACAATATTCCGCGTGGGAATTTAAACTGGAGATGGCAGTGTTTTTTTTACGATGTCGAGTTGCGAACTCGACATCAACTCGGCACGGATGGTGCGGGAGTCACTGGATCGACATCAGCCCGGCACGGGAGCAGTCTGTCACTAAATGGAACTTGGGAACCTCCGTTCTCCAGCCCAGCGCTGATCTCGCTGTACCGCCAGGCAACCGGAATGGGGGAGGTGGGGTCAGGGTGAATCTTACTAAGAAAAATCTAAGCCAAATATAAAGTTAAAAGCACAACACAGTGTCAATGGCAATGACTTAAAATGGTGAACAGCATTCTCCTTCCTCGGTTCATAAGTTGTCCGTAAGTCAGATGTTCGTAACTCGGGGATTACCTGTAATTAGAGTTAATTTGCATTGTTTATGCTGTTTTGGCAAAGAGAATGGAACTATTACACAATGCACACCTCTGGCTGTTGACATCATTCTGGGGATATTGTATTGACATTTTGTATGTTCCTTCAGTGCACAAGTGCATACCAGTTGAAGTGCACAAACTTTCATTAACCAAAAGGCTACTGAATTAAAAACAGAAAACAGTGAAAGTACTGTATCTTGCCCAATAGGATATTTCTGGCAATTTATATTTTTATATCAATTTGCTGCAGTTTTGACTGTGGAACTGGTCCTAATTTTGATTAAAAACCTTGGATTTCTGTCAAAGAAAGGAAATCTATGCTGAATTTCATCCATCCATTGTAGAACCATAGAAAGTTACAGCACAGAAGGAAGTCCCTCTGCTGATCATATGCATGAATCCCACTTGAAACTGTGACTGCCAGTCTGTAGGTTATAACAGGTCAGAAAAGTACTTTTTAAATATGGTGAGGGTTTTTGCATCCAACAGCTTTTCAGATGCATCAGTCGTTGGATGAAAAGCCATTTCCTCAACTACTATTCTAATTCTTGTAGCATTACCTTAAATCTGTGTTCCCTACCTTTCAAATTCTCTGCTGTGGGAAATAGATTCGTCTTTTATTCAGCCAGTCTTACCTTATCAGAACTTTTGTACTAATAAAACAACCAAAGATAACAATCCCAGCCAATCTTGCCTTATAATTTGCATTCTCCAAGTCTGCCAGATTGCTCATAAATCTCATTGCTTCCTTTTCTAATCTTATCACATCCTCCCCATAATAAGGTGATGAGGCAATCCTTGGTATACTAGCTGTGCCTAACTAATATTTTCTACAATTTTAGCAAAGCCTCTGTACTTTTACCTTCAGGAATCTGCAAACATGCAGCCAAGATCCTTCTGTTCCTTTACACTTAGTTTCTTACTAGAATATATTATTTCCTTGTCTTATTTACACACTCTTAAGTACACTTCTCACATTTATTTACACTTAATTCCATTTGCTACATTTTTGCTTAGCTGATCCATCCATTGGTTTATTTTCCCCTTCGTCAACCGTATCACCATGATTATTAATTGTGATCCCTTAAGTTTAATATAGGCCATGTAAAACATGGAGCCAAGGTATAGTTAAGACCTGCAGAACCCTCTTGCCTGGAGCCTATTTATTTAAAGCTGCCTGCTTTCTGTCATAAATGGTATGAAATCAGAATCATTTTCCCTTGCATCCATTGGGTGTTACTTTTCCCAGCAGTTTTCCATGTGATATTTTGTCAGACACCTTGCTAAGTACACATGGACCATATGATCCAAATCACATATCTTGCCCTCATGCACTCTCCTTGTTATTTCTTCAACCATTAATCAAATCACTTTAAATATTCATGCTGATTGTCCTTCATTAAACTGTGTCTTTAAAGAAAAATTGTGCATAATCCAGAGAGAATGCCTTGGGTTATTAATCTTCAGAATAGTGTTTATCACTTTACTGGATTAGAAGTGTGAGATGTAATTTGCCTATACAGTTTATTTAATTAAGGAAATTGTTTTGATAGAAGTCTCATTGCTTTGATGTCTAGTTATTTGGTATTTTATGGTTTACGATGTTTTAGATTGTTGAGAAGTTATTGTCAATGAAAATTGCTGGGGGTGGAGTTTCAAGATGGCGACGTAAACATCTGCCTTTTAGGCGCTCTTCATTTTTTCAACTGTAATCACCCTTTACAAATCTTTTCGAATTTAATCATATGGGTTGATACTTTCGATTAACTCTTTTTTCTTCCTAAAACAATATTTGATCTAATCTTGTCAAACTTAAAATGGCTACAAGCAAGAAATCGTCTAAGGATCCTTTATCCATCGACGCAATTTCTAGTCTTTTGGACGTTAAACTGGATGCTAAACTTGCGGGTCTGGAAGGCAGATTAGATGGTAAATTGGGAAGTAGACTGACAAGTTTGGAAAATAAGCTTACCAGGAAAATATCTGAACTTGAAGAAGTTGATAGATCGCTCGAAACTAAGCTTCAATCGCAGGCATCAGACATTCAGCGGCATGAAGATAAGATCGCGACTCTTGAAAAATCAATTTGTGAAAAAGTACATACAATTGAAGCGCTGGAGAAGAAGGTAGAGTCGAATGCTAAAACTATGGATCAGTATAAGTTTAAAATCACTGATCTTGAAAATCGATCTCGCAGACAGAATTTGCGTATCATCGGGTTTCCCGAAAAAATTGAGTCCGGTGATTTAACTGAATTTTTCTCTAAATTACTATGGGAAACTTTCAGTGCTGAAGGTTTGCAATCTATACCTGTTATCGACCGCGCTCACAGAGTTGCGAGATTTTCGGCTCTGTCTGATAAACCACGAGCGGTGATTGTTCGCCTTCATTATCCTCGGGAGAAAGAGCTTTTAATTCGATTAGCTCGTAAAAAAGGTATGATTTCTTACAACACTAACACATTTCGAATTGTTGAAGATTATTCATACGATGTAATGAGAGCGAGAATCGCTTTTAAACCAGTGATGGCAGAGATTCACTCGATTGGACTTAAACAAGCTTTAATGTATCCAGCGAAGCTTAGAATTACGCTGAACGACAACAGTCAGCAATTTTTCAACACTCCGGAAGAAGCGAAGAAATTTGTTGAAGAATATAGATCTTCTAGTGCAACTTGAGCTATGTGTCATGTTGAAGATTTTTCAGAGAGAGGATGCCATCTCATTTTAATTAACCTATGAAGCTGGGTTATAACTTCTTATCTTGATCTACGGGTCTGGTTCTTTTTTTTACTATCATCATTGTTCTATAGATGCTTTTTAAATTTTTATAATATTTTTTTATTCTTTTTTCTGTTTCAGATATACACATTTATATTTTGTAATAATTTATTTTTTTTCAAGATGTCGTTTCTTCTTCCCATAAGACTTTGCTTTCTATAAGCATTTATTTGTTTGCCTGTACTTAGAAATGGGACGAATGTTTTGAATTTTTTAGTCTTTTTTTATATATTGTAGTGTCTATTAAATCTTTTTTTAATCCTATTTTGATAACTTTTTTTTATTAAACTTTTTTTAATAGATTGCTGAATTTACAGTTATATTTTGTAAGATGGCTTTTTCAAAATGTCGTTTCTTCTTCCCATAAGTCTTTGCTTCTGAAACGTCATCTTTCTTGTATTTGAATATGGAATTTTTTTTTAAAGGTATATTACACTTTTAAATTTTAATGTTTATACCTTTTTTATTAATGATTGTTTGTTTTATTATATTATTTTTTTCATTCTGATATATATTTTCTTTTTGCAACCCTATATATAAATCTGGGTATTATATAGTTTTTTTAAAATCTTTTTATAGAGCTGCCATCTTGAAATGGGGGTAAGGTTAGTGTTAGATTATGCGCCTGCCGCTTGGCTTTCCTTCGAAGGGTGGGGGGAGGGGGTAGGGATCTTTTTTCACGCTTTTGCTTTTTATTTTTTTGCTTTTAGTTTATGGGCCGACTTTAAATTATTAATATTGTTGAGGTGTCATGTTCTCCGGTTGCTCTTGAATCTATTTTCCTTCTTCCTGAATTATGGGTTATGTGTCTTTTTAACCTATTATGATACACACAACTAATATTGGCATGATGGATAAATCTATTAACTTTATCTCTTGGAATACTAATGGTTTAAATCATCCGATTAAACGTAAAAAAATATTTAAAGTATTCCATAGATTAAACGCTAATATTATTTTTGCACAGGAGACCCATATTAGGAGGGAGGATAATCAACGTTTTTTTAGGTTCTGGAAGGGTCAACAATTTCACTCGAATTGTACCGCCAAAATTAGGGGTGTGTCTATTTTTATAGACCCCTCAATTTCGTTTACACATCATGAAATTATTTCTGATCCACAGGGCAGATTTTTGTTGATAACTGGTTCACTTTTTAATCGAAAGTTGTTCTAGTTAATATTTATGCTCCAAACATTGACTGCCCTGAATTTTTTAAACGTTTATTTACTTCCCTTCCTAATCTAAATGAATATATGTTGATAATGGGTGGAGATTTTAATTGTTGTTTGAATCCTTCGATGGATAGATCTAAACCTATCCGAACTCTTCCGAATAGATCAGCCTTACTTATTAATTCTTTTATGGTTGATTAGGGAATTACAGAAATATGGCGGTTTTTGAACCCTAAAGATAAAGAATTTTCATTTTTTTCACATGTATATCATAGTTATTCTAGAATTGATTATTTCCTTATTGATCATCAGTTATTAACGGATGTTATTGATTGTAAATATGATTCTATTACTATTTCGGATCATGCACCTTTGAAGTTATCTATTAAGATTTCGGACTTTTCCAATAATGTTAGATCTTGGAGACTTAACGCTACTTTGCTTCAAGACCCAGAATTTATCACCTACATAAAACAGCAAATTGACTTGTTTTTCTCAACAAACTATACTGAAGAAATTGACAGAGGAATACTTTGGGACTCTTTCAAGGCTTTTATCCGTGGACAAATTATCTCGTATTCCGCTGGTAAAAGGAAACAAAGATATTTAGATATTGCTTTATTAGTGGATAAAATTAAGGAAATTGATAAGATTTATTCCGTGACTCCTACCATAGAACTTTATAAGAAGAGAGTTGAGCTTCAAATGGAACATAGCTTATTATTATCTTCTTCAATTGAAAATCAATTAATTAGGACCAGGGCTCAATTCTATATTCACAGTGATCGAACTGGTAAACTGTTAGCTAATCAATTAAAAGCTATTTCGACTAAGCGACAAATTATTAAAATTTGTAAACAAGACGGTAATTTAACTACTGATCATAAAGAAATTAATAACACTTTTCAAGATTTTTATAAATCTTTAGATCAATCAGAATTTGATGGTGACCTGTCCATGATGGATAATTTTTTTAACAATTTGAATATTCCTAAACTGATAGATGAAGATCGTAGCTTGTTTGATGCTCCTATTTCTATGGCCGAAATAGGTGAGGCTATCTCATCAATGATTTCAGGGAAAGCTCCTGGCCCTGATGGTTATATTGTAGAATTTTTCAAAACTTTTTCTTCTTTGCTTTCCCCTTGGTTATGTGAAATCTTTAATGATGCGTTTGTTAAGATTACCTCAATCTTTTTATGAAGCTACTATCTCTCTAATTCTTAAAAAAGATAAAGATCCTACTTTATGTACATCTTATCGCCCTATATCATTATTAAATGTAGATTCTAAGATTCTTACAAAAATTTTAGCCATTAGATTAGAAAAGGTACTATCATAGATTATTTCAGAAGATCAAACTGGTTTCATTAGGAATCGGTATTCTTTTTTTAATGTTAGAAAATTGATTAATATAATTTATACTTCATCACCCACAGTCCCAGAATGTGTTATCTCATTAGATGCTGAAAAAGCCTTTGATAGAGTTGAATGGACATACTTATTTAATGCATTGAGAAATTTTAATTTTAGTCCTAATTTTATATCATGGATTAAATTAATAGACAATAGACAATAGGTGCAGAAGTAGACCATTCGGCCCCTCGAGTCTGCACCGCCATTCTGAGATCATGGCTGATCATTCTCTATCAATACCCAGTCCCTGCCTTGTCCCCATATCCCTTGATTCCCCTATCCATCAGATATCTATCCAGCTCCTTCTTGAAAGCATCCAGAGAATTGGCCTCCACCGTCTTCCGAGGCAGTGCATTCCACACCTCCACAACTCTCTGGGAGAAGAAGCTCTTCCTCAACTCTGTTTTAAATAACTGACCTCTTATTCTCAATCCATGCCCTCTGGTACTGGACTCTCCCAACATCTGGAACATATTTCCTGCCTCAATCCTATCAAATCCTTTAATTATCTTAAACGTTTCAATCAGATCCCCTCTCAATCTCCTCAATTCCAGCGTGTACAAGCCCAATCTCTCCAATCTCTCTGCGTAAGACAGCCCTGCCATCCCAGGAATCAACCTAGTGAATCTATGCTGCACTTCCTCAATTGCCAGAATGTCCTTCCTTAAACCTGGAGACCAAAACTGTACACAATATTCCAGGTGTGGTCTCACCAGGGCCCTGTACAAATGCCAAAGAACATCCTTGCTCTTGTATTCAATTCCCCTTGTAACAAAGGCCAACATTCCATTTCCATTTGCCCATTTGCCCTCTTCACTGCCCTCTTTTATAATATATTATAAACCTGTTGCTTCTGTTCTTACAAATAATTATAGATCCTCTTTTTTTCAATTATCTCGTGGTACGAGACAAGGTTGTCCTTTAAGTCCTTTATTATTTAATATTGCATTAGAACCTTTAGCCATTGCTATTCGTGAATCTCCTAATATTTTTGATATTACCCATAATGAGAAGTTATACAAATTATCACTTTATGCTGATGACTTGCTGTTATATATTTCTGATCCTGACAGGTCTATTCCTGCTATTTTATCCTTGTTGGCTCAATTTGGTAGTTTTTCTGGTTATAAATTAAACTTAGATAAGAGTGAATGATTCCCCTTAAACGCGCAAACTTTATTGAATGACAGGATTCCATTTAAAGTTGTTACTGATAATTTTATCTATTTAGGTATAAAAATTACCAAGAAATATAAAGATTTATTTAGACTGAATTTTTTACCTATGCTTCATCAAATTCAACACCTTACTACAAGATGGTCTCCCTTATTCCTATCATTAGTTGGTCGGATTAATGCTATTAAAATGATGATTTTACCGAAATTTTTATATTTATTTCAAGCCTTACCAATTTTTATTCCTAAATCTTTTTTTGACAACATTGATTCAAAAATTTCCTCATTTGTGTGGCAAAATAAAAACCCCAGGTTAAGTAAAAGGCAATTACAAAAATCTAAAAAAGATGGTGGTTTAGCTTTACCTAACTTTAGATTTTACTATTGGGTGAATAATATTCGTAACCTAACGTATTGGAAATTAGATTTGGACTCATCATTGTGTCCACAGTGGGTAAATTTGGAATGCAATGAGGTAAAGGGATATTCTCTATTCTCTGTTCTTGGTTCTTTTCTTCCTGCTGATTTAGTTAAATTCAATAAACAGATATCTAATCCTGTTATCAAACATACATTACGAATTTGGTTTCAATTTCGTAAATTTTTTACTCTGAAAAACTTTGTTCTTGATAGCCCTATTTTATTTAATTTTTTTTTCAAACCTTCCTTGACAGATCAAGCTTTTAGCATATGGAAAAGGAAAGGTATAAAATGTTTTCGTGATCTTTTTTTTGAAGGTACTTTGATGTCTTTTGACCAACTTTCCAATAAATTTAAATTACCTAAATCTAATTTTTTCAGATATTTACAAATCAGAAATTTTTTACATAAAGTTCTACCATCTTTTCCCAATTCAACTTCAACGAATTTCTCAGATTTGATTTTTACCTTAAATCCTTGTCAGAAGGGATTAGTAGCTTTTATTTATAACATGATTATGAAGATACAACCAGAGATATCTGATAGAATTAAACAACAATGGGAAAAAGAACTTCGATACAATATATCAACAGATAAATGGGAAAAAATTTTACAAATGGTTAATTCTTCTTCTATATGTGCTAAACATGCTTTAATACAATTTAAAATTGTACATAGAGCTTATATGTCTAAAGATAAGCTTGCTCGATTCTATTCTCATATTAACCCTCAATGTGACAGATGTCACTCAGAAGTGGCTTCATTGACCCACATGTTTTGGTCATGTCCCACTTTACATAACTATTGGAAGGACATATTTGTTACCATTTCCTCAATTTGGAATATCGATCTACAACCTCATTTTATTACTGCAATTTTTGGTATACCAAATGAGGATGGTAATCAGTTTTCTCCTTCAATCAGACGAATGATTGCTTTTGTAACATTAATGGCCAGAAGGTCTATATTACAAAATTGGAAAGAAGTAAATCCTCCTACCACGTCTCAGTGGCTTTTTCAAACTATTTCTTATCTGAGTTTGGAAAAAATTAGAAGCACTATTTTTGACTCATCAATTAAATTTGAAGAAACTTGGGGACCGTTCATTCGACATTTTCATATGAATTAATTTGGCCTTTTTCAGACCTTCTCTCTGCTTATTCTTGTTCAGGTATGGAGTTCCGGAGTTTTTTTTGACACTATCATATACTTATAAACTGTTATTATTGCCCATGTTAGTTTAGTTTAGTGTTTTTTTCATATATATTCTCTTTTATATATTTTCAAATTTTTTTTTCTTTTTCTTTTGACGATTATTTTTGTTTTTTTCATATATAATTATATAGACTCGATTGATTAATGTACTTTTTTTGTTGATGTTCAATAGGATATCATTATCTTATTATTATTTCAAGTCTATTGTATTCATAACCTATTCATTATTATGTTATGTTTTTTTATATTTATATGAAACTCAATAAAAAGATTGAAAAAGAAAGAAAGAAAAAGAAAATTGCTTAATTTTATACCATAATGCCATAAGATATACAAGAATTAGGCTATAGGGCCCATTGGGTCTGCTGTCCATTTCCATCTCACCCCAATCTCCTGCCTTCTCTCTGTAACCTTTCATACCCTGACTAAGCAAGAATCTGTCAACCTGTCCCTTAAATATACCCAATGACTTGGCCTCCACAGCCACCTTGTGGCAATGAATTCCACAGATTCACCACTCTCTGGATAAAGGAATTCCTCCTCCTCTCGATTCTAAATGCATGTCCCTCTATTCTGAAGCTGTGTCCCATGGTCTTAAAGTCCCCCAACCATAGGAAACATCCTCTCCGCATCCACTCTATCAAGGCCTTTCAGTATTTGATAGGTTTCAATGAGATCTCTCCTAATTCTTCTGAATTCCAGTGAGTACAGGCCCAGAGCCATCAAATGTTCCTCATATGATAAGCCCCTTTCAATCCTGGAAATGTTTTCGTGAACCTCGTTTGAACCTTCTCCAATGTCAGCACATTCCTCCTTAGATAAGGGGCCCAAAACATCTCTCAGTACTCCCAAGTATGGCTTCACCAGTGCCTTATGAAGCCACACTCAGGTTGGAGGACCAACACCTTATATACCGGCTGGGTAACCTCCAACCTGATGGCATGAACACTGACTTCTCTAACTTCCGTTAATGCCCCTCCTCCCCTTCTTACCCCATCCCTGATATATTTAGCTTCCCCCCCCCTCCTTTTTTTCTGTCTCTTTCTGCCCATCCTGTTCTCCATCTCCCTCTGGTGCTCCCCTCCCCCTTTCTCCCAAGGCCTCCCGTCCCATGATCCTTTCCCTTCTCAAGCTCTGTATCCCTTTTGCCAATCACCTTTCTGGCTCTCAGCTTCTCCCCACCCCCTCCGGTCTTCTCCTATCATTTTGCGTTTTCCCCTCCCCCTTCTACTTTCAAATCTCTTACTATCTTTCCTTTCAGTTAGTCCTGACGAAGGGTCTCGTCCCAAAACGTCGACTGTGCTTCTCCCTATAGATGCTGCCTGGCCTGCTGCGTTCCACCAGCATTTTGAGTGTGTGTTGCCTCAACATTACATCCTTGTTTTTATATTTTAGTCCTCTCAAAATGAAGGCTAACAGTGCATTTACCTTCCTCACCACTAACTCAACCTCCAAATAACCTTTAGGGAAACCTGCACAAGCTCTAAATGAAGAATTTTCTCTTCATTTAGAAAACAGTCTAACCTTTTATTTCTTCTACCAAAGTGTATGACCATGCACTTCCCGACACTGTAATCCATCTGCCACTTCTTTGCCCATTCTCCTCATTTGTTGTTTGGGATGTACCTATCCAGCACCTTCTGAATTGCTTGAAGAAAATCCAGTTGTCGCTGCTCTGCCGTCATTGCTGCTAGTGTCCCCTTCTAATCAATTTTGCCAACTCCCTTCTCACGTCTGTGTAATTCCTGTATTCCATTTTAATACTGATATATCTGTCTTTTACCTGCTTCCCAGTTTGCAGGGAGAATTATATCACAATCACTAGTCCAAGGAGTTCCTTTACATTAAGCTCCCTTACCAAATCCAATTCATTGCACAACACCCAATCCAGAATAGCTGATCCCTTAGTGTGCTCAACCACAAGCTGCTCTAAAAGCCATCTTGTAAGCAATTTACAAGTCCGTCTCCCCCTCCCTCCCGGATTCCAGCACCAAACTGAGTTTCCAATTTAGCTGCATATTGAAATCTCCCATGACTAACATAACATTCCCGATAGTGTTGAACCTGAATCAGTCAATATATTCATTGGATACGTACTTGGTCATGGAAAGGCAGTACTAGTTTAAATTTAGAGCATCTTGGCCTATTTTACTGGTCCAAAGCAACATATTGCGGATGCTGCAATTCTGAAATAAACCGAAAATGCTAGAAATACTCATGGTTTTAGCAAATCTGGAGAGAGAATAAACTTTACAGATCAATGATCTTTCATCCCTGGAAAAGGTTAGACAATTATCAAAAAAAAATTAAATGCCATAGGCATGGCAAGGGCAGAGATAACAAAAACATTGGAATGTAATGGATGAGGCGGGTGTGATTAATAATCATTGGTGATAAAGCCATGTGGCACAGGGTCAATAAAGTATTATTAAGGAATAAAAATGTTTCTGGAGATTATGGAAATATATAATAATCAGCTGAAGTTGAAAACAAATGAATAAAAACTCAGAGTTGAACATCATGAATGTGAGAAACGGTGCTGGAGTTGCTGATCATCTAAAACCATTGAACTCTAATTTTGAGAGCAGG
This sequence comes from Hypanus sabinus, assembly GCF_030144855.1. NCBI lineage: Eukaryota > Metazoa > Chordata > Chondrichthyes > Myliobatiformes > Dasyatidae > Hypanus > Hypanus sabinus. The sequence goes on along the minus strand of NC_082708.1, from coordinate 48,899,950 downwards.
AATTTGCAATGCAGCTAGTTGGAAAGTAAGGATTTATCCTTTATGTTTACGTTGGGCTTCGTGGGAACTTTATGGGAGGCTGAAATCCAAAGTCAGTGGGAATGGGTTAGACAATTTAAAGTAAGAGGGAAGTTCAGTGACAGGAAGATTGAGGGTTATATTCAGGGGCTGAGCAGCAACATTCTTCAAAGTGGCTGTCTAATCTGCTTTTGAACCCTCGGTGTGGAGGATTTCATATTGTGAGTAGTAAGTGCTGTACATTAAATTTGAAGTACAATGGGGACCTAAAAAGAGTGTTTGAGCTTCGATATAGCAAGAAATGCAAGGAAGGGAGTGGTCATTGATAGTAAATGTGAAGCAGGGATTATCAGGAAGAAGAGTCCAGTTGAGATGCTGTAAGCGGGGGTGATGATGAAAATGTGTCTGATGCTGGCTTTCTGCTTAGAGGTAACAAAGTACAGAGAAGAGATTTTGAACTTGGAGGCTTGTGGGGTGGAAAGTGAGATCCTAACCTTGCTCTGGACTTGTAGTGGATTCTGCTGTCTGGTCTAGGAATCCAGATTTAAAAAGACAGGTTGAGGTAAAGTGAAAATGGGAGCAGATTGAAAACTGGATCGACTTATTTCCTTCATTGCTATTTGGCCAAAGGAGCAGTTTAATGTGAGGTCCAATTTCAACAAGTGGAAGGAGGGTGGCAGTAGGAGTTGAGGGTCTGATTGGTCCTCTGTTCAAGAAAGAAATGAAGAGTCCAGAAGCTGTTTGATAGGGAATGATTAAAAAGAGTTAGATGTCCATGATGGCAAAAGATAATTAGGGCCAGACTTTTCTACTAAAATAAAAGCAAGTTGCTGGAATTAACTTCAGGTCAGGTGGTATCTGTGAAGAGAGGAAACAGCTAACTTTCTGGGTGGATGAAAGTACGTTGACTTAAACCATTAATCCTGTTTCTTTCTCCATAATCGCTGCCAAATGTTTCCCAAGAATTTCTGCTATTTCAAGCTCCCAATATCTGTAGAATTTTTGTTCTTGAATTACTATTTCATTTCCTTTTGTTTTTTTTTCGCTTGGATTTTGTTTTATTTTACTTTTAATTCAAAAGCTACTCATGTTATAACCAGAAGTATTCGAGCAGTTATTTCACATGGCTCACTATGAGTTTGACAGAGAGGCCACTGTTCCTACTAGAAAGGAATAAATGGTCGACTGTTTATTCCTTTCCACAGATGCTATCTGACCAGCGTGTTGTGTGTGTTATTCTTGATTTCCAGCATCTATAGAATCCTTTGTGCTTGTGTCTCTTCTAAATGTTTGTAATCCATAACCTTCTAATACTGTCCAAGTAAACATTAGAATTTTCTAGGAATAAAATACTGCATTGTTATTATTCTGAGCCAATTTACTGAGTTCACTGCCCATCAGTCCTTCAGAACATGTATTATTTATGCCCAGTTGTTCAGGATCATGTTTATTATCACTGACATTAATCACAAAGTGTGTCATTTTGTGGCAGTAATACAATGCAGGTATAACAAATGAATTTCTGGTCAAGATGATGCTAGTGAATGATTCCTCAGGCAACATCTTCCAGATAGTCAATCATTTCATTTTTCTACATCTTCTACTTATTCTTTTTATCTTAATTTTGTTTTTGAAACTTGGAGCCTGGGACTTGGTCTGTGGTTTGTTCGAGTGAGCTAGCACTCTGCTGTCACTGAGAAAACACCAGGAGAGAAACTACCACGAAGAGAAGCTCAGTGACAAAGTGTAGAGCCATGAGTGACTATATTTCTCACCAATTAATGTGTTGAGGAAGTTTGAAACATCGAGGCACATGTGGAGAAAAGCGAGTGGCTCTTGGAGAAGCCACTAAAGGGGCCGGCGGTACGAGTCGCTGCCCTTGGAGGGACCGGCGGTACGACTCGCTGCCCTTGGAGGGACCGGCGGTATGAGTCACTGCCCTCGGAGGGGCCGGTGGTACGAGTCGCTGCCCTCGGAGGGACCGGCGGTATGAGTCGCTGCCCTCGGAGGGACCGGCGGTATGAGTCGCTGCCCTCGGAGGGACCGGCGGTATGAGTCGCTGCCCTCGGAGGGACCGGCGGTATGAGTCGCTGCCCTCGGAGGGACCGGCGGTATGAGTCGCTGCCCTCGGAGGGACCGGCGGTTCGAGTCGCTGCCCTCGGAGGAGCCGGCGGTTCGAGTCACTGCCCTCGGAGGGGCCGGTGGTTCGAGTCGCTGCCCTCGGAGAGACCGGCGGTATGAGTCGCTGCCCTCGGAGGGACCGGCGGTTCGAGTCGCTGCCCTCGGAGGGGCCGGTGGTTCGAGTCGCTGCCCTCGGAGGGACCGGCGGTTCGAGTCGCTGCCCTCGGAGAGACCGGCGGTACGAGTCGCTGCCCTTGGAGGGACCGGCGGTTCGAGTCGCTGCCCTCGGAGGGACCGGCGGTTCGAGTCACTGCCCTCGGAGGGACCGGCGGTTCGAGTCACTGCCCTCGGAGGGGCCGGCGGTTCGAGTCACTGCCCTCGGAGGGACTGGCGGTACGAGTCACTGCCCTTGGAGGGACCGGCTGTTCGAGTCACTGCCCTCGGATGGGCCGGCGGTACGAGTCGCTGCCCTCGGAGGGACCGGCGGTACGAGTCACTGCCCTCGGAGAGACCGGCGGTATGAGTCGCTGCCCTCGGAGGGACCGGCGGTTCGAGTCGCTGCCCTCGGAGGGACCGGCGGTACGAGTCGCTGCCCTCGGAGGGACCGGTGGTATGAGTCGCTGCCCTCGGATGGGCCGGCTGTTCGAGTCGCTGCCCTCGGAGGGACCGGCGGTACGAGTCGCTGCCCTCGGAGGGACCGGTGGTATGAGTCACTGCCCTCGGAGGGGCCGGTGGTACGAGTCGCTGCCCTCGGAGGGACCGGCGGTATGAGTCGCTGCCCTCGGAGGGACCGGCGGTATGAGTCGCTGCCCTCGGAGGGACCGGCGGTATGAGTCGCTGCCCTCGGAGGGACCGGCGGTATGAGTCGCTGCCCTCGGAGGGACCGGCGGTATGAGTCGCTGCCCTCGGAGGGACCGGCGGTATGAGTCGCTGCCCTCGGAGGGACCGGCGGTATGAGTCGCTGCCCTCGGAGGGACCGGCGGTTCGAGTCGCTGCCCTCGGAGGGGCCGGTGGTTCGAGTCGCTGCCCTCGGAGGGGCCGGCGGTATGAGTCGCTGCCCTCGGAGGGACCGGCGGTTCGAGTCGCTGCCCTCGGAGGGGCCGGTGGTTCGAGTCGCTGCCCTCGGAGGGACCGGCGGTTCGAGTCGCTGCCCTCGGAGAGACCGGCGGTACGAGTCGCTGCCCTTGGAGGGACCGGCGGTTCGAGTCGCTGCCCTCGGAGGGACCGGCGGTACGAGTCGCTGCCCTCGGAGGGACCGGCGGTACGAGTCGCTGCCCTTGGAGGGACCGGCGGTATGAGTCGCTGCCCTTGGAGGGACCGGCGGTATGAGTCGCTGCCCTCGGAGGGACCGGTGGTACGAGTCGCTGCCCTCGGAGGGACCGGCGGTACGAGTCGCTGCCCTCGGAGGGACCGGCGGTTCGAGTCGCTGCTCTTGGAGGGACCGGCGGTACGAGTCGCTGCCCTCGGAGGGACCGGTGGTACGAGTCGCTGCCCTCGGAGGGGCCGGCGGTTCGAGTCGATGCCCTCGGAGGGGCCGGCGGTTCGAGTCGATGCCCTCGGAGGGACCGGCGGTACGAGTCGCTGCCCTCGGAGGGACCGGCGGTACGAGTCGCTGCCCTCGGAGGGACCGGCGGTATGAGTTGCTGCCCTCGGAGGGGCTGGCGGTACAAGTCGCTACCCTCGGAGGGACTGGAGGTTCGAGTCGCTGCCCTTGGAGGGACTGGAGGTTCGAGACGCTGCTCTCAGAGGGGCTGCTGGGTCCCGATGCTCTTGAAGATGTTATCAAAATTCTGAGAATTATGGATCGGACTGTAGTTCATATTGGTCTCTTTCAGTTCTATGTTTTTATCGCGTACTCGCCGATTCTTTCTTGTTGCGATTAGGGGGTTGGGTGATCTGTTAGTTTTTGTGTGAGGGAGGGGTCAGCAGAGTTTGGGGTTTGTGATTTTTTGTTATTTTTCTTTTCGTGCGGCAGATTGATGTCTTACCGCTACTCTGGTTTTCTGTATTTTATGGCTGTCAGGAGAAGACAAGTCTCAGAGTTGTAATCTGCGTGCATACTTTGATAATAAAACATACCTTTGAAATTACTATGCTACAATGAAAATAAATAGTTTAAAAAAGGAATAGTAACGTAGTTTTCATGGGTGTGTGAACCACTTAGAAATCTTTCCATCACTGACCCCTCAATAAGAACATGTATATATTCTCCTGATTTCCCCTTCATGAAGTCCACAGTCTATTCCTTGGTCTTGCTGACACTGAACGCAGGGTTATTGCTGTGAGTCCTGTCTACCTCCTCATCTCCATCTGAGAGTCTGCCAACAACAGTGGTGTAATCGGTTTGTAGATGGCGTTTGAGCGGTACCTAGTCACGAGAGTAGAGAGAGTAGAGCAGCTGGCTGAGCACGCATCGTTGAGATGCCCCTGTGATGACTGTCCTCCCCGGTCTGTACTGACTGCTGTTCTGATGAGGAAGTCCAGTAGAGCAGCTGGTTGAGCACACATGGGTGATGCTATTGTTCAGATGGTTCAAAATCCAGTGGCGAACCAGTGCGATTTCATCTGTTGTGGTGGTAGGCAAATTGCAGTGGATCCAGGCCTTTGCTTAGGCAGGGATTAACTCTGCCTATGAACAACCTCCCAAAGCACTTCATCACAGTAGTGGTGAGAGCTACTGGGCAATAGTCATTAAGTGGCTCTCTCTGCTCCTCTTGGGCACCAGTATGCCTTTTTGAAGCAGGTGGGGAGCTCCAGCTGCAGCAATGAGAGGCTGAAGATGTCCTTAAACACTTGGTTGTCACAGGTTTTCAGCACTCTGACACCTGGCGAGGATACATTAGAAATACGGGTTTCACTAAGATGTAGTCCTCCACACCCTACATTCTAAACAAAATGTGAATAATCTTACAGAGATTGCGGTGTTTAACATCATTGCTTATGTTTCCCCAAGTAAAGGTTTAGAGGTATGAATGTTCTACTCTTTGTTGTTTTTTTGGTGTTTCAAAGCAAGACAAGTAGAACCTTGCTTTGAGAGGCAGAGCAATTTTCGTACAATGCAGTTTTATTCAAATTGTGAGTTAAGCTGTTTTCTCTTCCTGATGAATTACCTGCATCAATCTTTTGCACAAGGGCTGTATGCTTTGGTTCCAGAAGAATCAAATGCATTATTGACAGAACAGCTATTCATACGACTAATGGTGATATAATATTCCTCAGAGTCTGCAGAGTTTCAGTTTGGTGAGTAAAGAAGACAGGAGAGAAAGTGAATAGGGGTGACTTCTGTGAAAGTGTGAGTCAATACAAATCAATTAGATACTAAGAAGTTGGTGAATATTTTTTGATTTTTTTACTTTATAGCTATCAGAAAAAAGTGAGAATATTTTTGCACACCATACTCCATTTTGCATCTACAAACTAGTCACTTAACCTGTCTCCATTCTTTTGTAGACTGTGTATCTCATAACTCACATTCACACTTAGCCTTGTGTCATCACTAAACTTGGGTACATTTTCATTTAATTCGTAAAACTGGGCCCATTACAACCCCAGTTGCATCCTTTTAGTAACAGTTGGTCAAACTGAGTCCTGTTAATTCCGACTGTTTGATGTCTGCCCTCATTCCATGCCAACCTTGTGCATCCTCGCATCATCTTATGAAACACTTCTTTAAATTCGATTTGAAATAGAGGTGTACTACATCTGGTAGTTTCCCTTATCTGCCCTGCAAAGTTACATCCTCAAAAACTGAATTTATTATTAGCTTTTTACCTTTCACAAACTGTGGTCCCTGTAATGCTGTTCTGTGATTTTTGTAAACATGTTGTTACCACATTTTTGTATCTTTCAAGCAACTGGTATCAGGCCAAGTAGTTTATAGTTCCCATTTTGTCTTCACCTCACTTGAAACAATTACGTTTCCAAAATTCTAGTTTGTTAGTATTATTACTGAAACTAAGAACTCTGAAAGATCATGACTAATTCAGCTGCCTGTTTTAGAAATGTAGGATGTAGACGGTAAGACCCAGAGTGTTTGCCTGCTTTCAGTCCCTTTCATTTCAACACTGTGTTCCCTTTATAGATATGATGCCGCTCTGTTTCTTCCAGCATGATCTCGGGTACATTCTTCCAAAAGGAGTCCAGATCTCGGCTTGTTCACACATAAATGGCCTCTTTCAGTGAATGTATCTGGCTGCACTGAGAACAGATTTGACATCAAATGTTTCTCTAGTTGGCAGTCAGTGGTGAGCAGTGTGCTGCAGGGGCCGGTGCTGGGCCCGCATTGTTCGCAGTATGCATTAACGATTTGGAAGAGGGGACTGAGTGTAGTGAATCTAAATTTGCTGATGACTCTAAATTGAGCAGAAAAGCAAATTGTGTAGAGGATGTGGAGAGTCTGCAGAGAGATATAGACAGGTTCATTGAGTGGGCAAGTGTGTGGCAGATGGAGTACAATGCTGGTAAATGTGAGGTGATCCACTTTAGAAGGAAAAGTGGATGATCAGATTATTTAAATGGTAAAAGATTGCAGGATGCTGCTGTGTAGGGGGGCTTGGGAGTGATTGTGCATGAATCGCAAAAAGTTGGTTTTGCAGGTGCAGCCGGCTCTCAAGAAGGCAAATAGAATGTTGGCCATTGCTAGAGGGATTGAATTTAAGAGCAGGGAGATTATGCTGCCACTGTATAGGGTAATAGTGAGGCTGCTTGTGGAGTACTGTGTGCAGTTCTAGTCTCCTTACATGAAGAAGGTTATACTGGCTTTGGAGTCGGTGCAGAGGAGGTTCACCAGGTTGACTCCAGAGATGAGGGGGTTAGACTATGGGGAGAGATTGAGTCACCTGGGACTGTACTCACTGGAATTCAGAAGAATAGATAAGATAGAGGCAGGAAAGTTGTTTTCACTGGTAGGTGAGACTAGAACTAAGGGGCATACTCTCAAGATTTGGGGGAGTAAATTTAGGATGCAGATGAAGAGAAACTGCTTTTCCCACAGAGTGGTGAATCTGTGGAATTCTCTTCTCAATGAGGCAATGGAGGCTGCCTCAGTAAATGTATTTAAGACCAGGTTGGATATGTTTTTGCATAGTAGGGGAATTAAGGGTTATGGGGAAAAGGCAGGCAGGTAGGTAGAGATAATTCCGTGATCAGATCAGCCATGATCGTACTGAATGGCAGAGCAGGCTCGACGGGCCAGATGGCCTACTGTTGCTCCCATTTCTTATGTTCTTAAGTCCTTCTTTACAATGTATGATGGTTTTGAAAACACACACACACAATGCTGGAGGAACTCAGCAGGTCAGGTAGCATCTATGGGCGTAAATAAACAGTCGACGCTGTAGTGCTCTGACTTTTTGACTCTTTATGCTGATTATAGCCCTGTATTATTCTAACATTATGTGATACCACTGTCTGAGAATAGTGTATTCTGAAGCGAAATGCAATATCTTTAACCTCATAATTGAATTATTTAACTCATCAAAATCCAGAATTGGAGATTACTGGTCCAGATAGTTAAGCTCTTCCATTAGATTAACTCAGAGTCATTAAGGAACCTGCGGGTGACATGATTAGTGCTAATATATTTTACTTCTGTGCAGTAGATTGTTGAGACAGCTTGTTATAAGGTGATGTCAAGAGCCTTATTTTATAAGACACTAATTATTCAGATTTATGTAACAACTCAAGCAAATTCTGTTTGTTAGTTTTCACAATGAGGTGACAACCTGTTGGAGCAAGACAATTATTGTCAGCATTGCAATAAATGAACACTTCTCCCTATGATAGTGAGCTGTATTAAAAAAATTATTCCAATACACTTTTTTCCCCTGGATTCAGGAGCCTCTAATGATTGTTGTTTTTGATTTTCAAGTTTTCATTTGAAAGAGTAACATCTGTAAAGTATTGATGGTGCAATTTATCAAGACACCTGATTTTAGTCAGCCTGCAGAGCTGTTTATTACGGCCTACATTTTTTCAAATGAGTATAGCAGGTTTAATTGATTTTAGCAGGGTGCGCTGAGATGTGCATTTGGAAACAATAATTAAGTTTGAACATGAAAACTTTTAAATACAATAGAAAATTTTGAAGAATAATTTAAGATAACTAGTAATGAGGAGTATAGCAGCTTGTCTTGCAGGAATATTTCTGAATCGTTTGTGAAATGAGTTCTGCTTTTCCTTACTTCACCTATCCAGCCACCGATAGAAGCCATTTTCAGTTTTCCAGGATCATGGGGCCAGGAGAGATGATTGAGCTCTCTTGCCATTTATTTGGATCTTCTATACCTCAACTTCATTTTTGATACTTGGCCCTTGAAACACCCATGTGCAAAAGTTTTTAATCTCAGTTAGAAAATGAATTTATTCAGTATTTACATATTATATAGTAGTAATGACATTTCTATTAGATATGTAATTCATCCTTAAGTTTATAATTTTACTCATGATTGTTTTGTGATTTTATTCGCAGATACCTTGATAGGATTGCTAGATAGTATTCTAGCAATCTTTATGCAGCCATTCACTTTTTACATAATTTACTTCTGCTACCTGTCCCACACCCCTCCCACATCACTCCACCTCACTATTCCCAATATCCTTTGTTCCTCCGCTCGACATTGACAAATACAGTACCGTACAACAATCTAAGGGAACAGTAGCTATGCCCAAGACTCTTGCACAGCACCATATTTTCCATTAATTCTGTTCATTTCATGTGTGCGGTCACTGCTCAGAATTTTCTGTGGTGCATAGGGACTTGCATATTACCTGGGAATCTTCCCAGTGCCTTGTGGATTTTTCCATTTGTGTCATGTCAGCGCTTAAAAAAAATTAGGATTTCAGAGGTTTTCAGATTTTGGAATTTTAGATAAGGATTGCTCAAACACGAGGAAATCTGCAGATGCTGGAAATTCAAACAACATACACAAAATGCTGGTGGAACGCAGCAGGCCAGGCAGCATCTATAAGGAGAAGCACTGTCGATGTTTCGGGCCAAGACCCTTCGTCAGGGTCTCGGCCCGAAACGTCGACAGTGCTTCTCCTTATAGATGCTGCAAGGATTGCTCAACCTGTGTTTGCTTTGAGATTACGGTTGTATCAGATGAATTTCATAATTGATTGTTCCTGTGATTGTGCTGGTACAAAGAGGGGTGCCTCCTGTAGTGCACTAAGGAGAAGATGGATGTAATAAGGTTCCATTTCATCCTCAATATATTGACTACTTCAGCTCCTTTATCAATGAATATGTAATGATGAAATTTAATTAGAATGAACCAGTGGTGGCATACGTTAGTCTCGCGAGACCATGGATCTATGCCTGGAATGGTTTCCAGGGCGCAGGCCTGGCAAAGTTGTATGGAAGACCAGCAGTTGCCCATGAAGCAAGTCTCCCCTCTCCATGACACCGATGTTGTCCAAGGGAAGGGCAAGGGCCGATACAGCTTGGCACCATACAGTAGGAGTTGCCAGAGCGAGGTTGAAGGCAACATTGGACTGCCTTAGGGACTCCAGTTCCGGATTTGTCCTTAGGGTTTACTCCCAAAGCCTTTCCCATGAGTGGGTGTAGCCACAAGGCAGCGGAGGTTTGAAATCAGAGTTTTCCCTCTCTTAGATGGACTGCCTTCCCAGCTGACGAGCTCCATTTACCTGAAAGAATGAACCAATAAGTTGTTAGAAAACTTTGCAAAGTTGGAACAGAGTCCATTCTCTTGTTAATCAAGTGATCAATCTGGTGTGACTGAAATTAATTTTCTGTGCATAATCTAGGTACAAATAGTCCTCACACACTGCATTTTTAGTTGAAGAATTTGCTTCTTTTAGTTTGAAGTGCCACTAGTTTGTGTTTCCTCAGCTCTTGAGATGTTTTCTAAATTGGGTTTGCAGTAAAGTTGACTGTTTGCTTTCAATAATGCGCTTTATCCACCTCTCATTGACTGATGTTATGTTGTCAGTGAATGTTCTGTATACAGTAATGAGCAAAATAAAATGAAATATAATCATTTAACTAAACTTGCAGTTGCAAAAAATGAATAATTTATTACTTTAAAAAATTGGAGTAGGTGGTGTTACTGAATAAGTTATTTACACTTATGTTTGAAGATTAATTTTGCAATGAGAAATTTAATTGAATGTAGAAGATGGATTGAATAATGTATAATAAGTGTGTTTTCTGTTGTGGATCAAGAAATAAATAACTTTATCTGAAATGTAGCGATCTTAGTTTAGACATACAGTACTGTGAGAAATCAGTGAAAAATGAATTAAGAGCAATTAATTTGAATGAAGATAAAATAATAAGTCAATGGGTAGTTACATTTAATGTCGGAGAAATGTATACAATATACATCCTGAAATTCTTTTTCTTTGCCAACATCCATGAAATCAGAGAAGTGCCCCAAAGAATGAATTGCAGTTAAAACATTAGAACCCCAAAGCCTCCCCCCAGTTTCACTTCCCACCGAGCACTGTAGCGTGCAGCAAAGCATCAATAAAGAGACAGACTTGTAGTACCCCAAAAGCTACTCGTTCACCCAGTATTTGACATACCACAGGCTCTCTGTCTCTCTCCCTAATAAGGGAAAAAGAGGTGTCTCCGTTTCACAGCGAGAGGGGAGACATAATAAAGAATTTGCTGATTTATGATGTTAAGACTGTTGCATCACTTTTATCAAGCTCTGTGCCCACAGAGTCGGCCCCAGAAAGGCGCAGCTTTCTTGGCACACAACCCCCGGCAGCTAACTCACTACTCCCAATGTTCCGTGTTCTTCTGCGACGCTTCAGTCAGGGGCACCAGCCTAAAATCAGAACATCTCCAGAGCCACAAAAATCCGGAACCCTGAAGGCACACTCACTTTTCAGGCTGCGTCCTTGGGATATCAAACAGCGGCCGGTCATGAGGCCCTGAGAGTGGGACCCATTCCCACAAAGAACCAAAGTCAGAGTGTAACTCCAGGTCAGCGTCTTCAAAAGAACCTTGAAAAGGGAAAAAAGAGATATCAAAGATAGAAATAGAGCTGTTACTGAAGATGCAAGCAAAGGAGTCACCACTTAGTGCCATCTTGACTTTACTTAATTGGCAGAAACAACTTTTAAGTAAAGTTAATTTTTTGTTTTAAGTCGCATTTGTGATTTTTAAAAGAAGGTAGATCTTTGGATAGGATAAAAAGAGACCAGAAAATAGCCTTGGACTGTATGACCCTCCAAAAATACTGCTGTAAGCCAATGTAATCCATTGTTATCTTTTTAAATAGATTTTAATCCCATTAGATTCAGTAATGCTTCTGACAGCCAGCTTCTTTGAAATAAGTTCAGTAAGATAGTTTAATCAAAAACAAGAGAAAATCTCCAGGAGCTGGAATTCAAAGTGATGCACACTGAATATTGATGAAGGCACTTGGCAGAAACATCAACTGTTTACTCTTTCCCATAGATGCTGCCTGGCCTGCTGAGTTCCTCCAGCATTTTGTCTCTATTACTGTCAGTAAGATAGTTCATACTTGTGGATTTTTTTTTTACAGAAATAGTAGAGAAGGCAATTACCATTCACAGTTCCTACAAAGGAAATTGGACAAGAATCGAAGTATTTCAAGATGTATGATTAAACATAGCATTTGGGGTGTTTCTGTCCTGGGTTTCCTGCTCCCCCAGTGGCCTTGATAAACTGGATTCTCATGAGGTTACTTAGAGGTTTGGAGTCTGCTGAGGGCTGGATTTGTGGCATTTAAGCCTGGTGATCCAGGTCTATATAAGAAAACCAGGTATGACTTGGGGAGGGCTATTTCAAGATCCAAGAAACAATTCCGAGCGAGGTTGGAGGAGGCATCGGATGCATGTCAACTCGGGCAAGGTTTGCAAGGCTACTTCCTACAAAGCAAAATCCAAAAGCATGAATGGCGGTGATGGTTCACTACCAGTCAAGCTCAATGCTTTTTGTGCCCACTTTGAAAGGGAGAATAAAACCACAGCTATGAGCATCCCTGCAGCATCTCTGTCTTTGAGGCTGGCGTCAGGCTGTCTTTGAAGAGGGTGAAGCCTTGCAAGGCAACTGGGCCTGATGGAGTACCTGGTAAGGCTCTGAAAACCTGTGCAAACCAACTGGCAGGAGTATCAAAGACATTTTCAATCTCTCACTGCTACCATTGGAAGTTCCCACCTGCTTCAAAAGAGCAACAATTACACCAGTGCCCAACAACAGTAGTGTGAGCTGCCTCAATGAATATCGCTAGCGATTCTATGGTTAGCATCAATACCTATCTTGGGAAGGACATGGACCCACTGCAGTTTGCCTAGTGCCACAATAGGTCTACAGCTGACGCGATCTCAGTGGCTCTCCACGTAGCTTTGGATCACCTGGATTTTGCAAATCCTTGTATCAGGATGCTGTTTATTGACTATAGGTCAGCATTTAACACCATCATTCCTACAGTCCTGACTGGAAAGCCTCTGTACCTCCCTCTACAAATAGGTTGTCGACTTCCTAAGAAGAAGACCACAATCTTTGCAGATTGGAAATAACATCTCCACCTTGCTAACAATCAACACTGGTACTCCACAGGAATGTGTGCTGAGCCCACTGCTCTGTTCTCTCTGAAGCTATAACTGTGCGGCTAGGTATAGCTCAAATAGCATCTATAAATTTGCTGATGACACAACCATTGTTGGAAGAATTTCAGATGGAGGTGAGAGGGTGTACAGGAACGAGATAAACCAACTAGTTGAGTGGTGCTGCAGCAACAACCTTGCTCTCAACATCAGCAAGACCACAGAGCTGATTGTGGACTTCATTGAGGGTAAGATGAGGGAACACAAACCAGTCCTTGTGGAAGGATCAGAAGTGGAGAGAGTGAGCAATTTTAATTCCTGGGTGTCAATATCTCTGATGACCTAACCTGGAAACAAAATATTGTTGCAGCTATAAAGAAGGCAAGAACCCTCTGAAGAAAGTGTCTATATTTCATTAGGAGTTTGAGACGATTTGGTTTGTCAATTAAAACACTTGAAAGTTACAAAGGTATGGTGGACAGCATTCTGACTGGCTGAATCACTGGTATGGAGGGGCTATTGCACAGGATCGAATTAAGTTATAGGAACTTGTGAAATTAGTCAGCTTCATCATGGGTACTAGCCTTGTTGTATCAGTGCCCGTCACTAAGGACCCCCCCAACCCAGACATACCCTCTTCTCTTTGTTAGCGTCAGGAAGGAAGTACAGAAGCCTGAAAGCACATGCCCAGCAATTCAGGAATGCAACCTCACTACTTTTTTCTGTTATTTGCTCTACTTATTTTAACTTAACTATTTATTACATATATGTATGTGTATGTATAGATTTTTTTTCTCGATATTTATTTATCATGTTTTTCATTGTACTGCTGCCATAAAGTTAGCAAATTTCAGGACATACACCGGCGATGTTAACTCTGATATTTGGAAGAAAACAGGAGTAGTTTTGTAGTACTTAACCATTAGAAACTCATCAAAGATTTCAAATGAGAGTGGAGTTTTAGCTTCATAACAGGTCTTAATACAGGCCTGTCCTTCTGTACTAAAATTAACTTCTAGAAGTTTCTTCAGAGTTGGGGGTTTTTAGAAAGCTGAATTGTTTGGGTCTTATTTTCTTTTTATCCCATCATGCTTTCCTCATATTTTGCATTTTTTGTGATTTGGCTTTAAATTAACTAATTTAACTTGTTTAGGTTATAGAGTTCCCTAGAGCACAGTGGCAGTCCATTAGTGGGATGGGAGCAGTGAGCAGTCTCTATTCCATAACTGATATTGGAGGAAAGTATCTTAACTTGACAGCCTTCAAAATTCACTAGATTTTAGATTGGATCCAGCTGGTTTAAAAGTAACAATTAGAATCCTGTTCCAGAAAAAGAAAGAACAAAGGACAGTTAGTTTGACACCAATAGTAATTTATTATTAGAATTGAGAAACAGAATACTTTGTAAATCATATTATTACAGTGGATTCCTGTTAATTGTTAATCATGGCATTAATGGTTAATCATGGCTACCGCTTATTTGGGACAACTCAAAGATCAAAAAGTGAGTGTAATTTATTCATATTTTGCCAATGAAATATTCTGGTTATGCAAAGAAGCTACAAGGGGATAGAGCTGAGTGACATGACCGGGCTAGATCATTGCATTTGAAATACTTATAGAAACAGAAACTAAAAAATGTGTACAAAATGTAAACAATGAGGAACTGAGAAATGCCAGTATACTGAAGTCTCTCTCTCTGCCCCCTCTGCCACCCCCCACCACCCCCCTCTACAGCCCTAACCCCTACCCCTCCATCCTCTCCCCCTCTCTCCCCTTCCCTCTCCCACCACCCCTTCTCACTCCTCTGCCTCACTTCCTCCCCCCCCCACCGAAGCATCAACTGTACTTATTTCCATAGATGCTGCCTGGCCTGCTGAGTTCCTCCAGCATTTTGTGTGTATAACTGTAATATTCCTTTCACACTAAACAGCTAACCTCTCTCTTGTACGGATAATTACAGGAACATAACTATCTGTTCAGTGGTTGACACCTGCCAGTGTGTAATTTTATATTATGAGCAAAAGATTTAGTAGAGCTGTTTTATTAAAACTGTGGTTCCAATACTTTTTAATACTCTTTGGTTACTGCATTTGCCAAGTATCAATTCTGCACAATGCTAAATTTGGGATTAAATCTTTTGTAAGTGGTAATTATAACCAAGGGCAATCAGTGGGTGAGAAAATCTGGTGTATGTTATATTTACATTTTTTTAATGTTATAACTCTGGGCTGGCATTCTATGGGCCAGGTTTTTTTGAATCTGTAGTAAAGATTTGCACTGACTAATTCTAATTAAGGTTTAACTGGATTAGAGAGTTTAAGCTACAAGGAGAGGTTAGGCAAAAATAGGTTGTTTGCTAGAGGGCTTTGGAGGCTAAGGGGAGACCTTACAGAAGTTTATAAGCTAATGACAGGCATAGATAGTGTGAACAGAGAGAATCATTTTCCCAGGATAGCAATATCAAGAACTAGGGGGCATGCATTTAAAGTAGGAGGCAGAAAGCGTTTTAACACAGAGTGTAGGTGCCTGGAATGGACTGACCAGGGGAAAAGTAGAAGCGGTCCCAGTAGTGATGTTTAAGAGGTTGTTTGATAGACATGGAATATGCAGAGTATGAAGGGATATGGATCGTGCGCAGGCAGAAGAGAATTTGTTTAATTCAGCACATGTTGTAAGCCTAAGGACAAATTCCTGTGCTGTATTGTTCTATGTTCTTGACCAAGATGTAAATTTGGCTAGAATCTATTCTAACTTGTACTGAATTAACCTTCAAGTGCAACTTTTGCAGTCACACCTGAAGTTTCAGGTTACCAGTGGTACTCAAAGCCCTTGCATAACTAGTGAATGACTGTATCAAAGGTGCTGAACTAGAGGGCTTCAACCCGAAGTAAAATAAGTGTCTAGCTTAAAGTGAGAACACAGTGATGGTGCCACCATTAACAAACTGAACTGCAGTAAAATGGAAAATATAGCTGAGTTGGAGAATGAGAGAATGGAGCCAGTCAGAGGAACCAGCAACTCTCCGTGCTTTAAAAAAAACTCATTTTCTTCTGAGCTCCTAGATTATTGATTGTCAAAAGGATTAAGCCAAAATCACATTTAACTAAGAGTTGAAAACCTGATGAACATAGACAGAATAGCACATGAAATTTTAGTTCTAAAGTCATGCACTATTCTGGTTGTATGATCCAGCATGACAACTTTACACAGTAAAACTGAACGCTAAATTTCAATATTGCGATTTATTGTAGAGCAAGAATTAGCACAAAATTTTGTTAGCGCATTTATGTATGTCAGTTAACATAAGCAGGTTTACAGAGTTTAATAACTTAAAAAATATTCTATTGAAGCATAACTTTATATATTCACGAAAAATAATAATCATCTGAATTTCCTGGCATACTACTTTCTTTTCATATGCTAAGATTCAACACTGTAATTGCAGTGCTGTACCTGGAAGATATTAATAACATTCTTTGCTTTTTTTCTGTTTTTGAGAATGCCATTTTAATTTAGCCTTTATTTCCAATAGTTGAAAAGTTTAAAATATTTAAATATTTAAAAATATTTAAAATTAAATATGAATATATGGAGATCAAGTACGATTTTTTTGTACAATCATTTTCTGTAGGGGGTAATATTGTAATTCCAATATAAGGTATCATTGCAAGTTGATCCATAATATCATGCAAAGCATGGTGCATTAATTCACAGGTTTAAAGAGCTCTGTCAAAATTCTTGGCTCTGCAGTGAGAAGGAATGATATGACCAGTCATTGATGAAGACAGTGTTGATGAAAACGAAGGTGGACAGACAGGAATTGGTGTGCTTTAGGATGTAGATGTCAGAGTTGTGAAGAAAGTTGATGTTTATGAAGTTATTTGAAAAGTGAGCTTTTGAGTTTTATTGATTTCTTAGCAGCTTGATTTTTATTTTCCTGTTCATTTGGAGTTCTATTATGTTTAAGGCAGAGAAAATCATATATTGAGACTTGTGCGTTCTCAGTACATAGGTTAAACCCATCATCAGTAGAGTTTTGAAGGGGTAATTCCTGCACTGATGCTCCCTGGGATGCTGTGCAGATAATGCTTCAGGGTTTTGAAGTAGCATATGGCCTCTGTATCCAGCCTAGGGATCTCTTTATGAGCAAGCACTACAGGAACCATTTCTGGGCAGTTAACCCAGGCAAGATAAGCACAGGAGTGGTTCTCTTCAAGGAGCCTGTTGGCTCAGAGCTGTACGACATCGAAACAGATCCTTCATCTTAATGCATCTTTGCCAATCATGATGCCTATCTATACTAATCCCACTTGACTACATTAATTCCAGATACCTCTTAAATACTATTACTGTTCCCACCTCCTCCACCAACCTCTGGTAGCTCATACTAGATGCCAATTACTGTGTGTGTGTGTTTTTTTTACCTCTCAGGTGTCCTTTAACCTCCACCATCTCACCTTAAACCTATGACCCTAGTTTCCAACACACCTAGTATGAGAAACAGACACTGATTATCTACCTGATCAAAGCCTCTCTTAATTTTAAATATCTATCTTATCAAGTCATTATTCCATTAACAAATTGGTATTCTTGAGGATTTTTTTTAAGAATTATGCATTTCGCTTTTTCATTTATAATTTGCATGTTATATAAAATAAGAATAGGCAATTAAACTAAAATGGTTGGCATGGTCCCTAATCTCATTCTAATATGTTAGTCCACAGCCTCCTCTACTTCAGTGATGAGGCCACTCTCAGGTTGGAAGAGCAACACCTCGTATTCTGTTTGGGCAGCCTCCAACCTGACAATATGAACATTGCTTTCTTCAATTTCTGGTAATCTCTCCCCCTCCCCCTTCTCTCTTTTTCCAATTCTCATTCTGGCTCCCCTCTTACCCTCTCCTCGTCTGCCTAACCCCTCTGGTGACCCTCCTCCTTTTCTTCCTCCCATGATTCACTCTCCTCTCCTGTCAGTTTCCTTCTTCAGCTCTTTACCTTTTCTACCTATTACCTCCATGCTTCTTACATCATCCTCCCTCCCTCGACTTATTTACCATACCCATCATTTGGCTTCACCTATCACCTTCCAGCTTCTCCTTCTCCTCTCTCCACCTTCTTATTCTGGCTTCTTCCCCCTTCCTTTCCAGTCCTGACGGAGGGTCTTGGCCCAAAACATTTGCTCTTCATTCCTCTCTGTAAATGCTGCCTGACCTGCTGAGTTTGTCCAGCATTTTATGCATGTGTGTTTCCTCCAGGCATCAGTTAGCACAACGCTATTGCAGTTCAGGGTGTCGGAGTTCAGAGTTTGATTCCAACGCTGTCTGTAAGAATTTTGTACATCCTTCCCATGAGCACACAGGTTTCCTCCGGGTCCTCTGGTTTTCTTCCATATTCCAACAACGTACTAGTTAGTGGGTTAATTGGTCATTGTAAACAATCCTGTGATTAGGCTAGGGTTAAATAGGTGGGTTGCTGGGCGGTGAGTCTGGTTGGGCCAGAAGGGCCTGTTCTACACTGTATCTCTAAATAAATAAACATTTCCAGCATCTGCAGACTCTCTTGTGTTACAGCCTTTAATGTTGAATTTTATTGTCTTGTTATTCTGTTACTCTTAAATTCTTAATACTGCTGCAGTATAATTCTAAATGTTTGCTTTCAACAAAATATTTAGCATGTAAGGTTGACTGTGTAAAATATGATCAGAAACAAAAGTAATTAATGAATTCAGTTTAGGAGATTGCAGCAATACTATCATAGATCAGGGAGGTCAAGGTTGTCTTCACTTTGGTGGATTTATTAGAAAAAGTTGTACAGCTTAGAGCAGTCTTGATAAATATTGGTGATCACTCAGTGATAGTGGGAAATGATGGATGATTTGGGCTGCTGTTTACAAGTGTTATTTAAAATGCAAGAGATAAAGAAAGATATTTCCATTATCAAAATGTACTCGCAAACATGGGCAGATGTTACTGTTGTAAGCCTGCTTTTCCTCCTTCCTGCATATTAACCAAACCCTTTCCTGTAGCCTGGGGTCCACAGATAATGTGGGACCTTGGCTAATACTGGGATCAATAACCAATGGGGTTTAACATTTGAGGAAGAAGCAGAGGCATAACCGAGAAGGCAGGTGAATTAGAGTTAACTCTGGTTCAGAGAGAGAAGTCTTGGAATTGATTTAGGAATGGTGGAAAGGAAGGAAGTTGATTTGTATTTGCTTTCAGAAGTCGATAAAACAGTTTTACTGAGCTGTTCAAATTTATTTCCTTTAATTACAAATAAGTCAAAGTAGGTTTCATTTTTTCCAGGAAGATAATGAGATCACAGCCAACTCCTATGCAATTTATTTCATAGACTAGCAGAGCTTGTGTATGGTGAATGCACATTATTAGTTCAGACATGTAAAACTAGACCACAACTGGTATGTGGTCACTGTATCGATAATAAATAACAATCAGGCCAATCTACCAAGTCTGCCTAAATCCCATGTGCCTTAATCTTCTGCATCAGTCTACCATGAGAGACCTTGTCGAAAACTTTGCTTCTGAAGTCCATTGTCCTATTCTCATAAATCACCTTCATTACCTCTCAAAAATTTCAACATGTCCTCCCTAACTTTCCCTAGTAAGTCTATGCTATTCTTGATGTGTGTAGATTCTTGCCCTGGGAATCTTCTGTAATTCCCTACCACGAACGTAAGGTGCACCAGCCTATGATTGTCTATGCCAAGACAATGTTGGCTATTCTTTTGTTATCATAAAGGGGTCAATTAGCAGGACGGAACTCATCAGAGAATCAGAAATGGCAAAAGGGGTCATGACATGTCCTTGACAATAGATTCATTAGAACAAAAGGATATCAGGGAAAGGGTAGAACCCATCAAGGAGCCAAAGACAATGATCAATGATAAGTTAACACTCTACATTGGAGAAGAGCATGAATGATAGCAGGGAGGGGAATGTTCATTGAACATATCAGTATTAAGGAATAGGAAATGTTGGGTCTTTTAAAGAACGCGTTGAGTAGATAACCCCATCAGGCCTTGGGGGCCTATGCCAGTTATTGGGGAGGCAAGTGTTGATTGCTGACACAGTCCTTTGTACCCTCTTTAGCCACAGAGAAGGTCCCAGAACGATGGAAATGCTGGACAAACTTGGAGTGTCAGAAGCTGAGGGGCCATTTGATAGAAATATATAAAGTTATGAGAGGGGCAGACATGACAGTACTAAAGAGCGTAACTGAGGTGAGAGGGAGAGAGTTTAAAGGAGATTTACATAGCAATGTTTTTTATCCACACTGCCAGGGGAAGTTATTGAAGTGGGACTTTAGCAAAGTTTGAGATATTCTGACAGACACAGGAACAAACAGAAATTGTGCACCATAGTTTAAATTGCCATTTTGTCAGCACAGACTTAATAGGACAAAGAGTCTGTTCCTGTCTGTTCTGTTCATTGTTTAATTAATTAGTTGAATTATTATGTGGCAATATGAGAACTATTCAAACTTCCTCAGATTTTGGTATTAGTCTGAAGCTCAACTGCCCAATTCCATAGATTCCACCTCTAGCATCTTGCATTTGGAGTTTTTATCCCTAAATTTAAAAGGGAATTGAGCTTTGGAGCATAATAGTGAGCACCTTTTGTAATTTTGCATACATGCAAGGAAACCCTAAACTTGCTGGGCAAATGTTGCTAGCTTCATGATCCATCTCGGGGCCATTCTATTAGGCAGGCATACAAACAATCTGGGAGTACTGCATTTGCACAATGACAAGGAACACTGTAAGTGTACAAATCACTTGTGAACGTTTGTTGAATCAGAATCAAGTTTAATATCACTGGCATATGTGGTGAAATTTGAAGTGACTAGTTAGTGTAAATCGTTTAAGAAGCTAGTTAAACACAAGGGAGAAAGGAATTGAATATATTGATGTGGCAAGATGAGAAATGTGGAGCATAATCTTTGATGTGGACCTTTTGGGCTGAACGATCTGTCCCTCCATTTATAATATAACTGAATTAATGAAGTTGAACATCCATTTTCCACCATCAATTATTTCATTAGCTACCAATGAATACGGAACGTACATTTGTTCCACAAAGTGCAGTAAATCTGTATTTTGTTGAATGCTGTAATGCAATAATTTGCATGGGACTGAATGAATTGCAAGGAATATTTCATGGTCATTCTACTGAAGGTAGGAATTAATTAGCAGTTTAATTAGGTTTTGTTACAGGATTGCAATTGCTGAGTCCTAATGTTGGTTACATTCTAGTACCACTTACTTGGATTACCTTTCAAAATGGTGAAACTCAACTTTAAAATTAAATTATTGATTCATATTGTAATATATGTAATTTATTGCTGTACTTAAAGTTTTGTTATTGATTTTTACATTGCTCTATCTTATATGCAGCAAATCAACTGAAGTAAAAGTCAAAAGGAAGAGAAATGATAGCAGCAGCAGCCATGAGGAATGCAAGGAGATGACAGCAGCTCGGCAGAAGAGAATGAAGTCTGAAATTGATTCTGATGAGCATAGGCCACTGGACACTGGCCTGTCCCTGGCAGAAGATGAAGAGCTAGTACTTCATTTGTTGAACAGCAGAAACTAATTGCAATCTCTAGGCAGCTTTACAGGTCGGCCCTTTTACTGTGCTAGCCATGTTCCTGCAGTTGCAATCAAACCAGAGCAGGTGGGCCTGTCTGACAGTGATGAATGCTTTCTGAGTGGGGTTGCTGCAGATCTGTAGATGTCTGCCAGAACACTGCCTACTCTGTAGCAGTGGTGAAAAATCTTGCACTCTATAGAAGACATTGAGGCTTTGCTTTATTGGAAAGCTTTTCTCATTAGTATGTCAGATTTATATAACTGACATCCTCTTACGTGTTTTAATTCCAAGTAGACAATTGGTGGTCTCCTATCGAAAGACCATTTGAGAAAATAAAGTCAGCAGTCAGAGCATACTTTATTATGGAAGCTTTTAATCAATTTTCATACAGTAAAGCAATGTGTAGATACTGATATTATCTTGTACCTTGAAAATGAAAATAACTGGACAAAAGTAAATTTTTCAGATTAAAATGTACTTAATAAATTTCAGGAGTTGGTTTTATAAATTATTGCAATGAAAATGTTTAAGAAGAACATTCTTTATACCTTTTATAGCTAGATACTCCAGTTTATTTGGCCTACTCTATTTCCTAGAGAACCCTGATGATATATCTGTCTCTTGCAAGAGATCTGTTTTATTCCATTTGGTCTCTTTTGCTGAATGTGAAAAATAATGTGAACATTTGTTTCTGTATGCTAACTTCCCCTTTTCCAATGTGATTCTAGATAACTTTGCTGCTAAAGGTTCATGGGTAGTGTATTAATATGGTAACAGTCTTTTACCAGACAGAAATCATTAATATCTTTGAATGACATTCGCACTGTTGGGATTTTTTTCTTTGAGAATAATACACTTATTTGGAGAACATGTAACCTTCAATCAAACATTTGACCATTATGAGGACACTCATCAGTAGTATTCCAAATTCAATAATTTCTGAATATCTGTAAGTAAAACCATCAAGAGCAATTTCTGTATTTACCTGATTACCTGATACCTCCTTGAAATTCAACAACTTTATCCCCCGCTTCGTTCCCAGAACATTTGGTGACGTACGTATCTGTTTCTCTCCTCCATTGTTTCTGCCTTGGCTCAGGCGATTGCAAAGATTGCCTTGCTTAACCCTCCCTTCTTGATGCTGGCTATGAAGTGAGCTACCCTTCAGCTCTGTGTGAAGACTGCAAGTGTTTGCCCACCCGACTGAGGGGTCCACCTGCTCCTTCATCCTCATCATCAACATTGCGTGAAAGATAAATCTGAGAGTATCATCATCTCCATCCAGAGCATCCCACTGGCAATGTTCCAGAAAACATACACTATCTACAAGTTGGTTCACATGATGCCAACCTAAACTATCTGGAGCAGTCTGGTTTTGATGGACTGGCTCTGACCCTGGCATAATATGGTGCTGCACATCTGGGAGATGTTACAGGCTGATGTACTGAGATCGTAACCTTTTGTCCTCTTTCCATTTCCTGAGGTTTTGATTGCGCATCAAAATCAGCTTTACTCTGCTGTGTTTTTTCTTCCACATGATGGTCTGCGATTTAATGGACTTCCTTAATAGTGTCGATTAATTGCTGTAGCCATTTGACCTTTACAATACCATCGGCAACCTCCTGCTTGTACTGTGGACTGGTCACTCACAGCTTCATCGCTGGCTCATACAATGAAATGTTGCGTTTCCCTGCACTCACCCAGATGGCACAGTTTCCAGCACTGTTGTCCCTCTCTGGCTGAACCTTGTGAGCCTCTCCCTATTGGGATTTTTGAAATTATTTCAGCAGTGTGAAGAGAGAAAGAAGAGAAAAAAAGTGGGAAAACAAAGGCTGGAGGAGATGACCACTATGAATATTAAGATGATTTCAGGAAGTTTTTGAAAGCCATGGGCTTGATAAGGTAGTATCAAGCCCTTCTCAAGCAAACATTACTTGAGACTATGCTGGAGACCAGCTTGTGGTGCTGGAAAATTATCTGCTGATGAAGAGAACAATAGCTTTAGAGTAATGGTGATCAATCATGTCTTGGTTTTCGTGGGTGAGAATGAGTAATCATCGGCCAGAGGACTTTTTAAAATGATGGGGAAAAATTAGGTAGTTTCCAGGAAGGAGGTTCCTGTAAAACTTGTCAAAAAGTCATAGAGTTATACAGCATTGAAACAAGCCCTTCAGCCCAGCTTGCCCATGCTGAGTGAAATGCCTACTTAAGGTAGATCCATTTGTCTGTGTTCGGTCCATATCCCTTTCCTAACCATTTCTTTGAAATGTATTCTTCTCTATCTCTTCCTCGTTCCATACACTCAACATTTTCTGTGTGGAATAAGTTGCCTCTCTGGTCCCCCTTTAAATCTTTGTTCTCCCATCTTAAACCTCTAGTCTTAGACTCCCCTATCTTGGGGAAAAGACTGTGACCACCCAACTCATCTATGCCTGTCTTGGTTTTTACAAATTTTTAAGGATACACTTCATTCCAAGGAAAACAGTCCTGCCTTTCCATTCTCTCCTTATAAGCTCAGGCTCTCCAATCCTGAGTGTAAAATTATTCACAATGCAATCAAAAGATGGAGAAATAAAGTAAATGAATGAAGTTCAAGATGATCTAGAAGTTCTAGTATGTGAAACACAGGAAGGAGGAAAACGGATTTTTGAAAAATTATGTCATTTGAAGCCATCATAGAATCAGAAAATTGAAGGGTTATTGGCCCATGTGATGCATTTTTCAAATGTACCTATTAAAATAATAATGTGCTGCTCTGCATTCTGTGCATCCTCTTTCAACAACAGTGGCTTGAGGCAAAACATACAGTTTTGGGAACATTCAAGGTGAGAAAAATGTGCATTTATTTAAGCTTTATGAATGGTTCACTGATTTGTCTGGTTATATTATCATTTCTGGACAAGAGCAACGCTCAAATTAATACATTGGCTTTTTAACCTTAAGAGTTGGCTTTTTAGACCATTAGAAGTGAAAATAAGAAATGTATTTTAACTGTGTGCTTCCATTTATTTTCCCTTCTCTAATTGCTGCATAGCCCTTTTGATGTACAGTATCTGCCACTTACCATTGATCTATTTTTCTATTTTGTTCCATTTTCTTTTCTCCTGAAGACCAGTCTAGCTGTTTATTAGAAAGATCTAGATCAAACAATGGACAGTAGGTGCAGGAGTAGGCCATTCGGCCCTTCTAGCCAGCACCACCATTCACTGTGATCATGGCTGATCATACACAATCATTACCCCATTCCTGCCCTCTCCCCATATCCCTTAACCCCGCTATCTATAAGAGCTCTATCTAACTCTCTCTTGAATGCATCCAGAGACTTGGCCTCCACTGCCTTCTGGGGCAGAGCATTCCACATATCCACCACTCTCTGGGTGAAAAAGTTTTTCCGCATCTCTGTTCTAAATGGCCTACCCCTTATTCTTAAACTGTGGCCTCTAGTTCCGGACTCACCCATCAGCGGGAACATGCTTCCTGCCTCCAGTGTGTCCAATCCCTTAATAATCTTATATGTTTCAATCAGATCCCCTCTCATCCTTCTAAATTCCAGTGTATACAAGCCCAGTTGCTCCAATCTTTCAACATATGACAGTCCCACCATTCCAGGAATTAACCTTGTGAACCTACGCTGCACTCCCTCAATATCAAGAATGTCCTTCCTCAAATTTGGAGACCAAAACTGCACACAATACTCCAGGTGTGGTCTCACCAGAGCCCTGTACAGCTGCAGAAGGACCTCTTTACTCCTATACTCAATTCTTCTTGTTATAAAAGCCAGCATGCCATTAGCTTTCTTCACTGCCTGCTGTACCTGCATGCTTGCTTTCATTGACTGATGTACAAGAACACCTAGATCTCGTTGTACTTCCCTTTTTCCTAACTTGACTCCATTTAGATAGTAATCTGCCTTCCTGTTCTTGCCACCAAAGTAGATAACCTCACATTTATCCACATTAAACTGCATCTGCCATATATTTGCCCACTCACCCAACCTGTCCAAGTCACCCTGCATTCTCATAACATCCTCCTGACATTTCACACTGCCACCCAGCTTTGTGTCATCAGCAAATTTGCTAATGTTACTTTTAATCCCTTCATCTAAATCATTAATATATATTGTAAACAGCTGCGGTCCCAGCACCGAACCTTGCGGTACCCCACTGGTACCCCACTGCCTGCCATTCCGAAAGCGACCCGTTAATCACTACTCTTTGTTTCCTGTCAGCCAGCCAATTTTCAATCCATGTCAGTACTCTGCCCCCAATACCATGTGCCCTAATTTTGCCCACTAATCTCCTATGTGGGACTTTATCAAAAGCTTTCTGGAAGTCCAGGTATACTACATCCACTGGCTCGCCCTTGTCCATTTTCATAGTTACATCCTCAAAAAACTCCAGAAGATTAGTCATGCATGATTTTCCCTTCATAAATCCATGCTGACTCGGACTGATCCTTCTACTGCTATCCAAATGTGTCGTAATTTCCTCTTTTATAATTGACTCCAGCATCTTTCCCACCACTGATGTCAGGCTAACCAGTCTATAATTCCCTGTTTTCTCTCTCCCTCCTTTCTTGAAAAGTGGGACAACATTAGCCACCTTCAAATCAGCAGGAACTGTTCCTGAATCTATTGAACATTGGAAAATGATTACCAATGCATCTACAATTTCTAGAGCCACCTCTTTAAGTACCCTGGGATGCAGACCATCAGGTCCCGGGGACTTATCAGCCTTCAGACTCAACAGTCTATCCAACACTGTTTCTTGCCTAATATAAATTTCCTTCAGTTCATCCTTTACCCTAGTTCCTTTGGCCACTATTACATCTATTATGGGAGATTGTTTGTGTCTTCCCTTGTGAAGACAGATCCAAAGTACCTGTTCAACTCATCTGCCATTTCCTTGTTCCCCATAATAAATTCACCCGTTTCTGTCTTCAATGGCCCAATTTTGGTCTTAACTATTTTTTTGCTATTCACATACCTAAAGAAGCTTTTACTATCCTCCTTTATATTCTTGGCTAGTTTACCTTCGTACCTCATTTTTTCTTGGCGTATTGCCTTTTTTGTTATCTTCTGTTGCTCTTTAAAAGCTTCCCAGTCCTCCAGTTTCCTGCTCATCTTTGCTATGTTATATTTCTTCTCTTTTATTTTTATACTGCCCTTTACTTCCCTCGTCAGCCACAGCCGCCCCTTACTCCCCTTAGGATCTTTCTTCCTCTTTGGAATGAACCAATCCTGCACCTTCTGCATTATCCCGGAAATACCTGCCATTGTTGTTCCACTGTCTTCCCTGCTAGGGTATTGTTCCATTGAACTTTGGCCAGCTCCTCCCTCATAGTTCCATAGTCCCCTTTGTTCAACTGTAATACTGACACATCCGAGTTCCATGGGCCTCTCGGTTAATGGTAAGACTCTATGGCATAAAAAAGACTGGGAACCCTGGTCCAGGTTGGCAAGAGGGAAAGAACTGTTGGCAGAAGACTCGACAATGTGACTGATGTAGGGGAGGCAATTTAATTTGGAATTGAGTCTATCTTTAAAATGTATGTGCATGAATAGATTGATTATTCTCCAATTTTCAGTTACTTTTTCAAAAATTTCTATGTCAACCAGGACCTAATTTCTACAAGCCTGCTGTAGCTGTTTGGTGTGTTAATTTTATGCTGTACCCAATGCCAATGAGAGGCTTAACTGATTTATGCTTCAGAACTAATTGTTCCTTCCTGCAGAGCTACAATTGCCTAGTGCATTCTCTACAAAAGAACCACTTGTCAAAGACTGCAGTTGACCCTTTCCATACCACCATCACAGGGGTAGTCAAAACTAGTTTATCTAAACTAATTGCGTTCTCTGCTTAAAAATACTCCTTTTCAATCAATTCAGTACATGAAAGAAGTGAATAGAAACAAGCTACCCTGTTTATTGTCAGGTCTTGGAACACATTTAATACACCCCATTGAAGCTGAAAAGTGCCCTAGCCTGTTTGTTCAGAGGCAAAAGAAAACATCTCAAGATTTGCTTGTGGTGCGGAGCAGAGGCACATCTTTTTCATTTGTAGGAGGGAAGGTGAAATAGATTCAGACTTTCCAAACTTGAATGTGACTATCATATTTATAAGGGTGCATTAGCAAATGAAACCCGAGATGAATTTGGCATATACAATATGCCACAGAACCCTTAAGATTGGTAACTCTACCTATCTTAAATCATCAATTTATTTTCATTTTAATATACATGGAATCACTGAGCACAGAAACAGACCCTTCAGCCACCTGGGTTTTTCTGTCTTGTCCCGTTTACCTGCACCTGGACTTCAGCCCTTCATACCTCTCTTGTCCTTGTACCTATCTAAACTTCTCTTAAATATTACAATTAAAACTCATTCCATACATTCACCACCCTCTGAGTGAAGTAGATTCCCCTTAAATGTTTCACCTTTCACGTGTGACCACCCCCTAAGTTGGGCATAATTATTGGTGAGAATATACCACTGCAGAATATCTGCCCTATGGGCCAATTTCTGGCAGCATTGATTCATGGTTAGTTTATGGAGCCTTCGCTAGAGAGCCTGGAAGCCCTGTTGATACTGTCCCTCAGTCCTTGCCTTCCCAACAAGGTGCATTCATCAACTGGGATAAGTAAGACATCTCACTCCAATCAGTCAGCCATAGCGTACCTGCAGCTGCACCAGAGTGTGTATTGCGAATTCTGCTTCGAGGTACGGTGCTCCATGGAGCAATCACGGCTTCAGCAGCAAACCCATTGTTGTGCTCAGGAAGCTCCCATTACTTTTCTCAGTGGGTTGTGATCTTTATCAGAGGTCATTCGTTGGTGACGCTGCACAAGGTTTAAAAAGAGCAGTAAAAATACAAAAGGTTAAAAAGTGCAGTACATGCTGCCACTGACCAGACTCCCGCGATGATGTTTCTAATCAGGAACATGAGGCCCCGCATGGATCTTCTCAAACCAAATGCACGGTGTGATGTAGAGAACAAGACAGTTCAAACACTAAGTCAACACAGAGTTTCAATGTTGGACAGTCAGTTTTTGCACGAGATTACCGGACTGAAAGGTGACAGCCGGGTATAATTTCCACCATAGGTGAGCCACTGATGTATAGAGTACAGGTGGGAGAGAATGTATGGAGACATCATCTGGATCAAATCCTGGACGCTCAGGTGAAAAACTCAACAGCACCTTGCCCGGACTCCCATGACATAGAAGCACGTCGTGTGGATCAAATCCTGGACGCTCAGGTGAGAAACTCAACAGCACCTTGCCCGGACTCCCATGACATAGAAGCACGTCGTGTGGATCAAATCCTGGACGCTCAGGTGAAAAACTCAACAGCACCTTGCCCGGACTCCCATGACATAGAAGCACGTCGTGTGGATCAAATCCTGAATGCTCAGGTGGAAATCACAACATCCTGCCCTGACTCCCCGGACATAGCAGCAAACACTCCTGATATGACCACATCAGCCCTGGCCACAGAAAAGCCTGTCATCAGTGCTGAGGACCCACCTGATGTACCTGTGAAGACTCATTCCCCAAAGCAAACGTTGCAGGGCAGATGTTACCTGGGGAGGCAGAGAAGGCCCCCCCAGAGACTTCAGTTATAATTATTATGTTACTTTTTTATAATTTCATATTATTAAGTTACTAATTAAACAGTTGGTGGGCATTTGTATATTAAGGGTACACATACAGTATTCGTTTAGCATAGTGCCCCAGAAAAAAAAGTTGTTACACTTTTAAAATAAAATGGGAGGTGTGTACCATATAGCCTACTATATAATATGGGACTATTTTATATCGTAGTAACACATTATTGAGCGTGTGCTATTAGGCGTGTATTAATATGTATATATGTGTTCAGTTTGGGTGAGTAAAAACCCCTGGTAACTTAACTGCAGTCTAGTGTTTTTATTTATAGTTTTGTTATGTACAGAGTACAGAATGCACAGAGTAGATGAAATAAGGTAGATGAATTGTAACGCAGAGATTGGTAGGTGTGATGATGTGGGCATCTTTGAATCATGGCTGAAAAGATCATATTTGGGAGCTTAACTTCAGAGGATACACATTGTATCAATTGATAAACTTCACCCTAGAATTTGAGAGGGAGAATATAATGTCAGCTATATCAGTATTATAGTGATGTAAACGTAATTGGAGGCATGAGAGAGGAGCTAGCAAGGTGGGAGCAATTTGGAAGGGGCAGAATAGATTCATCCCAAAGAAGTAGTAGTATTCTAAAGGCCCAAGGTAATGACCCCCCCCCCCCACTTCCCATTCCTCATCTCCTCTTCCCTCTCTCACCTTATCTCCTTGCCTGCCCATTGCCTCCCTCTGGTGCTCCTCCCCCCTTTTCTTTCTATCATGGCCTTCTGTCCTCTCCTATTAGATTCTCCTTTCTCCAGCCCTGTAGCTCTTTCATCCCTCATCCTTCAACTTTCACCTGTCACCTTGTGCTTCTCCCTCCCGTCTCCCCCTCCCCCCACTTTTTGAAACTACTCCTCAGTGTTTTTCTCCAGTCCTGGTATAGGGTCTTGGCCTGAAATGTCGACTGTACTCTTTTACTTATTTGCTGCCTGGCATGCTGAGCTCCTCCAGCATCTGCAGGTTTTCTCTTGTTTGTGAAAGGAGAATCGGTGTATCGGTGTACATGGATTTTCAGAAGGCTTTTGACAAGGTGCCGCAAATAAGGTTGTTTAACAAGAGAAAAGCCCATGATATTACAGGAAAGATGCTGGATAGAGCATTAGCTGATTGACAGGAAGCAATGAGAGGAAATAAATGAGCTTTTTCTAATTGGCTGTTGGTGACTAGTGGTGCTCCGCAGAGTTCGGTGTTGGGATGGCTTCTTTTTACATTGTATGCCAATGATTTGGAACACGGAATTGATAGCTTTATGGCAAGTCTGTGGAGGATACTAAGGTAGATGGAGAGGCAGATAGCGTTGAAGAAGCAGAGAGGCTGCAGAAGGATTTGGACAGTCTAGGAGATTGGGAAAAGAAGGCCAAATGGAATACAGTATCGGGAAGTGTATGGTCATGCACTTTGGTAGAAGGAATAAAAGCACAGGCTGTTTTCAAAATGGGGAGAAAATTCAAAGATCCGAGGTGCAAAGGGACTCGGGAGTCTTCATGTAGGATTCCCTAAAGGCTAATTTTCAGGTTGAGTCAATGGTGAGGAAAGAAGATGCAATATTAGCATTCATTTTGAGAGGACTAGAAAATAAATGCAAGGATATAATGCTGGAGCTTTATAAAGCACTGGTGAGGCTGTAGTCTCGGATGTCTGGGAGTGGCTGCAGAGTACTTTCAAGGGGGAGGGTGAGCAGCCAGAGGTCATATTGCACTTTGGCACCGATGATATGGTTAGGAAGCGGGAGGGGTTTCTGTGCAGGGATTTCGGGAAGAGGCCCTGGATTACTCCCGGTGCTACTTGCTAGCCAGGGCATCAATAAGCTGATAGTACAGATGAATGAGTAGTTGAGGAAGTGGTATAAGGGACAAGGTTTCAGGTTCTTGGATCATTGCAACCTCTTCTAGGCAGGGCCTGTACAAGAGAGATGGGTTCCACCTAAACTGGAGGGGAGACAATATTCTAGCTGTGAGGTTCATGATTAGTGCTACTTGGGGTGGGGGTAAGGTTTAGAATAGCTTGGCAGGGTGGTGGGAGCCACATCAAAAAGCGGAGCTTTGCAAAGGAAGGTAGATGTCAGGACCAGTAAAAATGAGCGAGAGCAGAGTAATAGAATCAATAGGAAGTGTGTGTATTTTAATGCCAGGAGTAATAATGGATAAAGATGATAAGTTTAGAGCATTGTTCAGTTCATGGAACTGTGATGTGGCCATTACAGATTTGGTGAGAGAGGGACAGGAATGGGTGACTATTAACACAGGGTGTCAATGTTTTAGAAAAGATAGGGTGGAAAAAGAGGTGTGGGGCAGTTGCACTACTACTCAGGGACACGTGCATTGAAAGGGGACATAATGGAAGGCTCACCCACCGAGTCTATACCTGTATAACTCAAAAATCGGAAGGGTGAAATTATTCTGATGGAATTGCACTACATACCCCCCAGTAGCCACTGGGACATTGAGGAACAGATGTGCTGGCAGATTAAGTAAAGGTGTAAAAAAAATAGGGTTCCCTAATTTAAACTGGGTCCTTCTTTGTGCAAGTTGATTAGATGGGGCACAATTTGAGAGGTGTGTCCAGGAGGGTTTCTTAAATCAATATGTAGGCAGCCCAACAAAAGGAAGAGCTGTAGTAGACCTGGTGGTGGGTAATGAACCTGGCCAGGTGACTGAACTTTCAGTGGGTGAGCAGTTAGGGAACAGTGACCATAACTTTTGAAGTTTTAAGATAGCTATAGATAAGGATAAGTATGGAGCTTGTGCAAGAGTATTAAACTGGAGCTGGACAAATTACGAGAGCATTAGGCAGGAACAAGAGGGAATTATTTGTTTTTGGACAGATCCTCATCTGGCATATGGAGGGTGTTTAAAGACCAAGTGTACAGAGTTCAGGACAAGTACCCCCTAGGCAAAAAGAAAATGTATGTGAAGCTTAGGAAGCTAGAATGGAACAGAGTCCTTGAGGATTAGAAGGAAGTCATAAAAGAACTCAAGAAGGGAACGAGGAAAGGCACAAAGGGCCATAAAAAGTCATGGCAAGCAGAATTAAAGAGAATCCTTAACGTAGATCAGGATCAAGAGGATAACCAGGGAGAGGATGGGACCACTCAAGGATAAATGGGAGAACATTTGCTTGGGTGTGGAGGATGTGGGTGAGGTCTTAATGAATACCTTACATCAGATTTTACCAAGGAGGAGGTGGAGGGTACCAAGAGTATTGATACGCTAGGGCATTTCAAAATCGAGGAGGTGGTGGAGGATAGGGAGATCAGTACCAAGAGTATTGATACGCTAGGGCATTTCAAAATCAAGGAGGAGTTTGTGTTCGGTCTCCTAAAGAGCTTTAAGGAGAACAAGTCCCCAGGGCCTGATTGGGTATACGCCAGGATATTAGAAACATAGAAAACCTACAGTGCAATACAGGCCCTTTGGTCCACAATGCTGTGAGGAACATGTACTTTTCTGTAGGAATAACCCATAGCCCTCTATTTTTCTAAGCTCCATATATCTATCCAGGAGTCTCTTAAAAAATCCCTATTGTATCTGCCTCCACCACCTGGCAGCCAAATCCACGTGGTCAGCACCCTCTGCGTTTTTTAAAAAAACTTACCCCTGTAAGTACCTAACTTACCCCCTCCTTTGTACCTACTTCCAAGCACCTTAAAACTCTGCCCTCTCATGTTAGCCATTTCATCCCTGGGAAAAAGCCTCTGACTATTGACATGATCAATGCCTCTCATCATCTTGTACACCTCTATCAGGTCACCTCTCTTCCTCCACCACTCCAAGGAGAAAAAGCCAAGTTCACTCAATCTACTCTCATAGAGCATGCTCCCCAATCCAGGCAACATCCTTGTAAAACTCCTCTGCAGCCTTTCTATAGTGTCCACATCCTTCCTGTAGTGAGGTGACCAGAACTGAGCACAGTACTCCAAGAGGAGTACTGTCCTATATAACTGTAACATTACCTCCCTGCTCTTAAACTCAGTCCCACAGTTGATGAAGGCCAATGCATCATATGCCTTCTTAACCACAGGGTCAACCTGCACAGCAGCTTTGAGTATCCTATGGACTCGAATCCCAAAGTTCCTCTGATCCTCCTCACTGCCACGAGTTTTACTGTTCATACTATATTTTGCCATCATATTTGACCTACCATAATGAACCACCTCACACTTATCTGCGTTGAACTCCATCGGCCACTTCTCATCCCAATTTTGCATCCTACTGATGTCCCGCTGTAACCACTGATAGCTCTCCACACTATCCACAACACCCCCAACCTTTATGTCATCAGCAAATTTACTAACCCATCCCTCCACTTCCTCATCCAGGTCATTTATAAAAATCGCGAAGAGAAGGGGTCCCAGAACACAACCCTGACTTACACCACATGCACCGACCTCCATGCAGAATATGACCCATCTACAACCACTCTTTGCCTTCTGTGGACAAGCCAATTCTGGATCCACAAAGCAAGATCACCTTGGATCCCATGCTTCTTTGTTTTCTCAATAAGCCTTGCATGGGGTACCTTATCAAATGCCTTGCTGAAATCCATATACACTATATCTACTGCTTTACCTTCATCAATGTGTTTAGTTGCATCCTTTAAAAATCCAACCAGGCTCGTAAGGCATGACCTGCTTAGTAAGGTATGACCTGCTTTTCACAAAGCCATGCTGACTATTCCTTATCATATTATGCCTCTCCAAATGTTCATTAATCTTGCCTCTCAGGATCTTTTCCATCAACTTACCAACCACTGAAGTAAGACTCACAGCTCTATAATTTCCTGAGCTATCTCTACTTCCTTTCTTGAATAAGGGAATAATTTCTGCAACTCTCCAATCCTCTGGAACCTCTCCCATCCCCCTTAATGATGCAAAGATCATTGCCAGAGGCTCAGCAATTTCCTCTCTCACCTCCCACCGTAGCCTGGGGTACATCTAGTTTGGTCCCAGAGACTTATCCAACTTGACACTTCCCAAAAGGTCCAGCACATCCTCTTTCTTAATGTCTGTATGCACAAAGTTTTCAATCTGCTATAAGTCATCCCGACAGTTGCCGAGATCCTTTTCCATAGTGAATACTGAAGCAATGTATTCATTAAATACCTCTGCTATCTCCTCCGGTTCCATACACGCTTTTCCACTGTCTCACTTGTTTGGTCCTATTCTCTCACGTCTTATCCTCTTGCTCTTCATATACTTGTAGAATGCCTTGGGGTTTTCTTTAATCCTGTACTGTTCTATGTTCCTGAGGACCCCATATCTGGATGTATAAGGCTAAATGTATATCCATAAAACACTAAGAGCTTTATGAACAGGGAAAGATTCACCACTGAAACCGGCTTTGCACCTCTTGCCTGATGTCTGCTGTGGCCCTTTACACCCCAGACTCTTGAATTGACTGTGGCTCTCTTGTATTCTTCCCTGTCAACTCCATCTCGACAGCACTCCTACATGGAATGGTGAAGGTGGGCTCTGGCGTAGCTGAAAGTTTGACTCAAATGTTTGGGCCAAAAAGTCCACTCGCCCATGCTCTGCACAGAAATAATGCAAAACTACAATTTCTCACTAGTTATCTCAAATCTACAATGTAATTGCCTACTATTTCCCTGACATTTGATTATATGTTTTGAATTTGGACCTCCAAGTTTCTTTGAGTTAGCTTGTATGGATGTACAGGCCCATTTCGGTATTAGGCTTGCTGCCATTCCCAGATCACTGCTTTTTTTAAATGAAATTTTTACTTGTAACTTCTACAATATTATTACTTTGAACGTTCACATTAAGACTAAATGCCCTTTTATATTCTATCTTATTTAATGCACCCAACATAGCCCATTGTCCCATTTTTGATATCTTGCCTTGCTACCTATTGTTTCAGTACCACCTTCTCTGCTGAGCTCTCTTTAAGTTGCAGACTCATTAGTTTCTCTCTATCAATACTCATCATCATAATAGAATCCCATCCTTATCACTCCTGCATAGTAATTAATTTTTGTTTTAGTACTGTTCAGTGTTATGTAGTTCAAATGCAGTGACACAAACAATCTTAAGGGGATACTTACATTTTACAATATTATACACATATTGTAGGATAATTAACCTGTAAACAAGCAAATCTAAAAGGGGTAAAAACCTGGGGCACAAAGGTGTGGCTCCTGCATGCTCACAGAAATCTGGGAAGACATAGCTGAACCAGTGATTTTTATTTATTGAGATAGAGTTTGGAGTAGGCTCTTCTGACCTTTCAAGCCAGATTACCTAGCAACCCCCAATTTAACCCTGGCCTAATAATGGGACAACTTACAATGACCAATTTACCTACCAACTAGTACAACTTTGGGCTGTGGGAGGAAATCCACGCAATCACAGGGAGAGCATACTGTTACGTACCCCGTAACTGGGTCACTTACCAGCAAAGATGGAGACGTCCTTTGAAGTCTGATGATACTATTTTTAAGAGTATTTATTAGTAAAAATACACAAAAATAATATCAATGCAAATATACAGATAATATACGTCGTCAATACTAAGTCTAAAAGTGCGGGTATAATAATAATAAGAAATAGCTCTATCGTTGTCTAGGGGATAATGTATTGTCCGATGGAAATATAAAGTTCACTCAGTTCATGCAGGCTGCAGCCTTTGGGGACCGCTGGGTTGCAATGGTTGGAGAGAGAGAGAGAGATTTGGGAGAAAAACTTGCCGATTTTCCTTTTATGATTCCAATCCATCGGAGTCTCATTGGTGTGGCCGTTCACTTGTGGCCTCTCCTTTAACTAAGCCGTTCTTCCGTGGTGAGCCCGTCAACCCAGGCAAGGGAGGACGCACATGAGCCCCACCGGCTTTTGCTATAAAACGCCGTCACTGGATTTCCAGCGTTTCTCCTGGTGCGTCTCAAGGGGTTGTTCCCCAGACCTTCTTTTATCCTTACTCATGGGGTCTCAGATGTCAATCAGGTTGGGATGATGCAATCCCTCAACCAGACCACTCTGGTTGTCCCCTGAGGGGTTTCAATGAATAGTACAGTACTCAATACACAATTCCGTCTCCAAGAGACAATGGCTGTTATCAGTGGTTCCGTTTCGCTGAGGCCAGGACACATTCCAAACCTGTGTATTCTGGACGTCTCTCTCTCATTTCCTGGGCCCCAGACCCGAATTAATAGTGATCTTGTGATTCTCAAAAAGGAGGGGGCAACTTTGTACCCTTCTGCCCCTCAGAGTTGCGTCACATTCGTAACAATACAAACTCCTTATGGACAGCAGTGGGAATTGAACCCGGGTTGCTGGTACTGTACAGCATTTGCTAACCACAACGAGATACAAATTTTCCATTGAAAATGTGTGGTGTCAAAGAAATATCGGATATTAATGTTGTTTCTCCGTACACTTGAATTATTGAATTTAAGTTTTCTTAATTGCCATGGTGAAATCTGAAGCCTTGTCTCCAGATTGATAGTGCAGACATCTAGATAGCTAATTCAGCAATTTAACCACTACGCACTGTAACTTCAGTATCATAATTGTCTGAATATACTTCCACCATCCTGAAATGATTGCTAATTAATTCACATTGGTACATTGTTCACAGTGGCATAGAAACCTATAAAAATGAATGGTGGACGGGATGTGGGAAGACAGCAGGTTACTTAAGATATTAAAAGTAATAACAAATGCGGGATCTTCAGTACAGTGTAAAAGTCCTAGATTATTTTATATGTCCCAGATTGTATATCTGGTTTCAGATGGTCTGGCCTCCACAGAGCCTTAATCGCAACATCATCGAGGTTGTCTAGGATTACCTGGAGAGACAGAAGTAAACCAGAGAGCCTAAGTCTACACAAGAACTGTGGCAAGTTCTCCAACGTACTTGGAACAAACTAGCAGCTGATTTTCTTATAAAACTGCATGACAGTGTACCTAAGAGAAATAATGCAGTTTTAAAGGTGAAGGGAGACCACACCAAATATTGATTTGGTTTTTTTTAAACTGTGTATTGATCTTTATAGTAATTTTTTGATATTTAGTAACTTTTCATTATTTTTGAAAGCCTTTGCTTTACAGAATTTTTTTTACATATGTCTAAGACTTCTGCACAATACTGAATTTCTGGGTATACAGAGGTGAAAAGCAACAATATTGGATAGGTATCTCAGAAAACACATACTGTGTACAGTTCTGATCTCAGAACTGTTAGAACAATATCGAAGGACCTGAGAAAATGTAAAGAAAATATGAGAATGCTACCAGCAGCTACCAAATGAGATTACATAGGTGAGAAAATCTTTAGAAAATACATTTTGGAGATAAAATACAGATCTTTATCTTTTCCCTTTTGAAAAAGCAGCTTGGATTATTGCAATTATTCATCTTTTTATATGGTGTATATTTAGAATAATTCTTTGGCACCACTACTCTGAGATGGTCTGGGTTCAAGCCAGGCAGAACCTCTCTTTAATTTGGTTGGTTGCCATCTGGCTAGACCTTAATCATCTCTGTACAGTGGAGAGCTCTGCACAACCACATGTGTAAATTCCAGGAGAATTTTAAAGTTTAACTGTTTAGGTATTGAGGGTTTCTAGTGTATTAACATTTCAGATTAGAGCAAACAGGTTTATGCAAGGCTTGATAATGAACTGTATTTACCCTGAAACCCTGTGTTTCACTGAAGTGAGCTACTGACACCATGAGAGTTATGATTTAGAGACAGCTTGGGTACAAGATCTCAATCGTGTTTTGCTAGTTCAGCAATGCTGCAGAACTTTCTACCCTGGAATTGTTTGTAATTTAAAAAAAAATAAAAAAGCTAAGGCATGAATCTTGGAGAAAAACTGGCAAAAGATGGATTTAAGACTGTCAAAGAATTCTATAACTGATTATATACAGAATAGTAAGGTATAGTAAGAATGCAGTATTCAAAAGCCTGTTAGATTTTTTGGTTCGGTGATGAGAAACCACTCAGATGGAGGGGAACAAAAATGTTGGTTTGCAAGGAATCGTTTGATGATCTGCAATGAACTTTCGTGCAGTTCTGGTATTATCTTCAACTCCCCAAAAGGAAGATTGTCTGTTACATTAGTCTAAATTACCAAGCCGCAAAGATGAGCACAGAACAATGGAAGGAGGAGAGGAGAAGTGGTTGTCATCAACTTTTCCATCAATTACCCAAATACAGATAGCTATGGACTGAACACCTGAGACAGCTGCGCATTTTTCATAAGAAGTTAAAAGGTTTTAAAACCATTGAAAAAGTGAATATAAGAATACAGTTCTTCCTAGTTAGTAAATCTTTGAAAGTGGTGGTAATAATTAACAATTATCATAAGGTCAAGAAAGAGAGGTTTGGAGAAATTTCTTTCTATGGTGTTCTGTAAGAATTAAATGTTTCCCAGCAGGAAAGTGGCTGAAGCATGATCAATTGTATCTTGAAAAAACATCTAAATCATATTCAATATCATTGAGATATGTTGCAGAACATGTTGTTTTGCAGCAGCAGTATATTGCTATACTTAATCAAAAACTACAAACTACAGTAAGAAATTGGTGTGTTTTTGATATATATACATATATATATATATATATATATATATATATACACACACAATAATAAGTAATCTAAGTTAATTACAATTATAAAACACAAAATAATTGATTGCTTAAGTATTCACTCCCTTCACGTCAGTATTTGGTAGATTCACCTTTGGCAGCAGTTACAGTCTTAAGTTTGTGTGGATAGGTCTCTAGCAGCTCTGTACATCTGGATACTACAGCTTTTCCCCATTTTTCTTTACAAAACAGCTCAAGCTCTGTCAGATTGCAAGGGGATCATGAGTGAACAGTCCTTTTCAACTCCAGCCACAAATTCTCAATGGATTAAAGTCTGGACTATGATTTGGCCACTCCAGGACATTAACTTCATTGTTTTTAAGCCATTCTTGTGCAGCTTTAGCGTTGCGCTTGGAGTCATTGTGTTGCCGGAAAACAAACCTTCTCCCAAGTTGCAGTTCACTTGCAGACTGCATCAGGTTTTCTTCTGGGATTTCCCTGTATTTTGCTGCATTCATTTTACCCTCTACCTTCACAAGCCTTCCAGGGCCTGCTGCAATGAAGTGTCCCCACAGCGTGATGGAGCCACCACCATGCTTCACGGTAGGGATGGTGTGTTTTAGATGATATACAGTGTTTAGCTTATGCCAAACATAGCATTTAGTCTGATGCCAAAAAAAGCTCAATTTTGGTTTCATCAGATCTTCCAGCTGACTTCAGAATCTCCCATGTGCCTTCTGGCAAACTCGAGCCAAGAAGTCATGTGAGTTTTTTTTCCCCAGCAGTGGCTTTCTCTTCGCCACTCTCCCATAAAGCTGTGACTGGTGAAGCACCTGGGCAACAGATGTTGTATGCGCAGTCTTTTCCATCCGAGCCACTGAAGCTTGTAACTCCTCCAGAGTTGTCATATTTCTCCTGATGGCTTCCCTTACTAGTCCCCTTCTTGCACAGTCGCTCAATTTTTCAGTTGGCCTGCTCTAGGCAAGCTTACAGCTGTGCCATATTCTTTCAATTTCTTGATTATTGACTTAACCGTACTCCAAAGGATATTCCATGACTTGGAAATTTTCTTGTATCCGTCTCCTGACCTGTGCTTTTCCTGGAGTTGCTTGGAGTGTTATTTTGTCTTAATGGTGTAGTTTTTGCCAGGATACTGACCCACTGGCAGTTGGACCTTTCAGATAAAGGTGTATTTTCAAAACAATCAATTGAACTACCTTGACTGCACACAAGTCTCCAAAAACAGATCTCCATTTAACTTATTATGTGACTTCTAAAACCAAGTGGCTGCACCAGTGATGATTTGGTGTGTCATATTAAGGGGAGGGGGGTGAATACTTATGCAATCAATTATTTTGTATTCTACATTTGAAATTAATTTAGATCAGTGTGTCGAGATCTGTTTATTCCTTGACACGAAGGAGTCTTTTTCTGTTGATCAGTGTGTGAAAAAAACAAATTAAATCCACTGTGACTCATGATGTAAAACATGAAAACTTCGAAGGGGAGTGAATACATTTTACAGGCATTGTGTGTGTGTATTGGGGAGGTGAGTGCACGTGATGGAGTTGGCTGAGGTTGCAACTTTCCGCAACTTTTTCTGATCCTGTGTTATGGCCCCTCCATAACTCAGACAGTGACAAAACAGTTGGTATGCTCTCCATGGTACGTCTGTAGAAATTTGCGAGCTTCTTTAGTGACATAGAAAGTCTCCTCAAACTCCTTATGAAATATAGCTGCTGTTGTGCCTTCTTTGTCATTACATCATTATGTTGGGTCCAGGAAAGATCATCAGAGATGTTGTCACCCAGGAACTTTAAACTACTCGCCCCTTTCCACTGCTGATCTCTCGATGAGGACTGGCGTGTGTTCCCTTGATTTCCCCCTGCTGAAATCCACAATCTGTTCTTTGGTCTTCCTGACATTGAGTGGAAGGGTGTTGTTGTGACACCACTTAACCAGCTGATCTATCTCGCTGCTGTATGCCTCCTCCTCATCATCTAAATCCTTTGCAGCAAAAGAAGTTACAAGCTTATCGAGCTATAAAGGTTCCAGCAATGAACCAAATGGCCCCTTGTGTGTTGAAAATTATGATTCTTTTGAAAAATGCAACTTCTATTGATGTACTGAACTGCTCTGGGATGTGAGACACCACATCAACAGAGTAGGGCAAAAAGCTCAAATAAGGTATCCCCAAAGGATAGGTATACTACATAATGGAATATCAGAAAGATTATGCTCTGCCAATGAGAGATTATTTCTATTTTATATGAAACCTCGATGGCTTTACTTTAATTTTAGATTTTAGCCATTGTTAACTCTCTGAAAGATGCTCCATGTATCTGGACTACCTATCAACAATTATTTTCACAATTGAGCAGTGTGTAATTTTAATTTGAATACTTCCTCAACAAGAGCAGATATATTTTAGCTGAGCATCATATCTCCTTTCTTTAAGTACTTCTCCCAGCTCATCATTCTATTCAAGCTGGGCAAAGCTGTTTAAAAAGAACCACTCTCACGTTTTGACACTTTACATGTCACCAAAGCCTTCAATTTCATGATGTATGGTGTTGTTTGAGAAATATTTTAATGCATATAGTACATTCTGCCTTGTCATTTTGAAGCAATATTTGCTATCTTTGTACTAATGCATAATCATTTCATTTCTAAACTAAATTCAGTTTAAATCTCTGAATGTTATCCTTTTCCATCAGATATTTAGGCATTCTATTTTTAATATCTTAATTATGTCCTATTGACTCAAATATCGTTCAATAAGCCACATCTAAACCTGGCATTTAATTAGCGTATGTTTAGAAGTTAGTCTGCCATTTGTCAGCATAGTATCTGATGATGTCGGATTGGATCAGTCGAAGCACTTGTGTCTCTGAGCCAGAAGGTCATGAATTCAAATTTCACCAGGTAATTAAGCACACCAATCTAGGCTTATTATGATATAAAATGATTGCATTTCAAAAGCAGCTAATTTTCCATGAAATAATTCAGTTCATCGTTAGTACAAGAAAGATGCACATTCGTTCATTTCCTTTTCCTCTCTTTCAGTCAAAAGCTTTAACTTGTGCTATGCTGTTATGAACCACATCAATCATCTTATCAAGAAGTGGAATTAATGCTTATAGAATATAGAATAGTACAACATGGGAACAGGCCCTTTGGCCCACAGTGTTGAGCTGAACCAGTTAAATTAGTAATCAAATGCCCAACTAAACTAATTCCATCTGCCTTCATAATATCCCTATCATTCCATCCGCCTACATAATGTCCATATCCTTCCATCTGCCTACATAAAATCCATATCCTTCCATCTGCCTATCTCCTGCCTATGTAATATCCCTATCCTTCCATCTGCCTATGTAATATCCATATCCTTCCATCTGCCTACGTAAAATCCCTATCCTTCCATCTGCCTATGTAATATCCCTATCCTTCCATCTGCCTATGTAATGTCCGTATCCTTCCATCTGCCTACATAAAATCCATATCCTTCCATCTGCCTATCTCCTGCCTACATAATATCCATATCCTTCCATCTGCCTATCTCCTGCCTACATAATATCCATATCCTTCCATCTGCCTATCTCCTGCCTACATAATGTCCATATCCTTCCATCTGCCTATCTAAGAGCCTCTTGACAGCCCTTTGTCATACTGTCATAAGGTGGGCATTGGGAGCGGACCCAGATGCAAGACACAGACACTGAAGTACTAGGGAAAGTGGGACCTGGTGTGTCAGAAAGCAAGGGAAGTGGGGGAGAAACAACACTGGATAAGACACAGGCCCTGGACAAGATTAGGAGACTGGGCATGGGCTAGGACTAGAGTAGGAAAGTGGGACCTGGACGAGGAACTAGGAACTGAAAACTAGGAACTAGGAACCTGGACAAGGACTCCGAGCCAGAGACCCAGAACCTGGGTCTTGACTCGGGCTCGGACTCTGGATCCAGGCGAGGACTGGACGTGGGGGCAGGACGTGGGGCTCCAGGGCTGGATGAGGACATGAAGCTCAGACTAGGTCTTTATCGAGGGAGAGCTGGAACGCAGAGCCTAGGATGAGGGAGAGCAAAACAGCAGCAGGGAGAGGTATAGCTGGACATGGACACTAGCCCTGGATGAGACCAGGACTTAGGGCCTAAACTATGACTTGGGACACAGACTGGAACCTCCTTGGAGCCTTGGACATGGAATGGAACCTCCACAGAGCCTTGGACTTGAGCACAGAACACAGAGCTGTGAACCCTCCTTGGGAACAGGACATAGGGCTGGGGCTTTACACAGAGTCAGGACCCCTCTTTGGGGACAGGACATGGGGCCGGGACTCATACACAGACGCTGAACAC
Organism: Hypanus sabinus; assembly: GCF_030144855.1. Taxonomy (NCBI): domain Eukaryota; kingdom Metazoa; phylum Chordata; class Chondrichthyes; order Myliobatiformes; family Dasyatidae; genus Hypanus; species Hypanus sabinus. The sequence goes on along the minus strand of NC_082708.1, from coordinate 48,857,084 downwards.
AGGGACACAAAGAGACAGTTCCATGCTCAACGATAGCTATTTCCTTCAGTTGGCATGGCAAGGCTCCGGTCTCACTCCGGCGGCTGAACTTGATGGTGATACAGGCAAGGTTGCCGGCAGGGCTTCAGAGGGAAAGAAGGGAACAGTCCAGCCTCAGGGTAATGGCAAAGATGGCTTGTCTTACCCAACAGAGGCAAGGACAGGAAGGGACAGATCCCACCATAGGGTAATGGCAAGAACGGCCTGACTTACCCCACAGAAGCAAGGACAGGATACCAACAAGGCAAACCAGCAACCACACGTGAACCCAGGGCCACTTATATTCCAGCCCAATATGAGAATCAGATGCCTGTGATTAAGCCCAACTGAACAACAGACAGCCAGAAGACCCGGAGTCCGGAGTCCACCGTCCGGACCGTGAACCGGAACACAGACTTCATGGACCGGACCATGACTCCTACTTGGCTCCACCACCATCCCAGTGTATTCCATGTATCCACCTCTCTCGGTGTGAAGAAAACCTCGTCTACTTTGAACTCACTCCATTCTCAACTTAAATGCATATCCTCTGGCGTTACATAACTCTACCTTGGGATAAAGATATTGGCTGTATATTGATGCCTCTCATAATCTTATAAACCTCTATCAGATCTCTCCTTAGTCTCCACCACTCCAGCGAAAACAACCCAAGTTTGTCCAGCCTCTCTTCATGGTGCATGTCTTCTAATCCAGGTTTTTGTTTAAGAAATTAAATCAATTGTTAAAGGAATTTAAAGAATGCAAGTCAGCACTAATATAGGTATTGGCTTCTACTAAATTATTTACTTATCTATTTTCTAATTCATTCATTAATATCTGTGTGTTGATGGAATTGGCTCCTGGGCCAGAAAGTTGAGAATTTCCTCTTGGCCTTAATATCATTTTAAGTAGAGGAGAGGTATTTTTCCTGTGTAATGGCCAACATTTGACCTATAAACATCAGTGCATCAATTATCCAGCCATCTGTCTGTTTATTATGTACAGCACTTAAATATACTTAAGAGTTCCAGAAGATGTGAGAGGCGTTATATCAGTAGAATTTCTTTTTCTAAGTATGTTTTTTCTAAAATGCAATATAACCTATACCTTCCAATAGTCTAATTCCCATGGTCTGTAAAATAACCCACTAATTGTTCTGGACAATTACATCTGTTCTAAATGTTTGTCTGTTGAATTTCACATTAAACTAGATGAAACAAAAACAGTTTTAACACATTTGGCTCTGTTGTCTGCTCAAAAATGAGAATTCCCGGAGGCATTCCATATAAAGCAAACAAACCTGACAGAAAAATGCAACGAATCACGTAGGAGGCAAAGGGATCATCGATGTTTTGAGTTGAGACCTTTCATCAGTTAACCAAAGCCTAGACAAGGCGACCATTTTGCACTCTGTCCACAGTGGCCACGTTGAACATCCAGTTGCATGTAATTTTAACTCTCCTACTTCCATGTTGGCCTAACTGTATTCTGTTTTCTTCATTGCTACAGAGAAGTCAAATGCAAATGTTCTGCTGCACAGCTAATGGTCCAATGGTATGAAACTTGATTTTTTTCACTTTCAGGTAATCCATGCACCCTATATTCTCCTATGAACCTCTCTAGGTAGAGGTTTTCTTCTCCCTTTGTTCACCTCTCATAAATCTACCTCCACCCCCACCAATACTGATTCCAGCTTTTCATCATCTCCTCCCATTTGGTTCCACCTATTTTCTAGCATCTTCTATCCGAAATCCCACTCCCAGCCCCTCCCACTGCTATATACTGCCATCTGTTTCCTCTCCCCTCTCACTTCCAATGCAGAGTCCTAATCTGAAGTGTCAACTTACATTTTTTCTCTGCAGATGTTGCTTGAACCACTGAGTTCTTCTGTTTTTTTGTTCCATTTTGGGTTTGATGCCAATGAGGCCAACATGGCGACTATAGGCCCTTCCATAAGTTGGATCAGAGATGTCCAACTAATTAAATTGGATCAGGGAAGGTAAGTGATGTTTAATGAAGCACTCCATTCTAGCCGCTGCTTAAGAAGATTTCTCAGTGTGCTCCCAAAATCTGACCTTGAGGTTCTCAATACCATTCCAAATGCTCTTTTCCCACTTAGAATGATCTTCATCCAGAGGTTCCCAAGAGTTAATGTGGCAAAATTCATCATGTCCTTGAATCTTTTTCTCTATTTCCCAGGTAAGCTCTTCCCACAACTTAAGTTAGAACCAGATATCTGTTTTGGGAGTCTGGTGCTAGGCATGAGAACGATGTGCCAGTCCATACTAGCTGTCCAGACGTAGCTAGAGCTTTAGCACTGGAGACGTCGGCCTCGCAGAGCTCACCAACGTTGGTTCACCTTCAAATTTGAAGGATTTTGTTGAGATCTTGTGGGCGATATTGAGATACTTGCTGTATGTGGTTAATATTTTAAAAACAAATGGGACAACTGATGGACACCCAAGTGGGCCATGAATTGTGTTTACAGTTCTTGATCTTCAAGTGCTCTGGTCATCAGTCGAACAAGGCAGTGATGGTGAATTTCATCATTGATATCTGCCTCTGCCAAGAGATGGGAAGCAGTCATTTTTCAGGCTTTTGATATGGTAGTTTATTGGTGGGGAGAGCAGTGTGGTGCAGCAGGAATAGGTTGGTAGGTGGTTTTCATTTTACAGGTATGTATAAGACCCATTCTCTCATGCTTTGTTGAATGAGTCAACAGCGTCTTAGAGCTTAGTCTTCTGGTGTGAACTGATGGAAGCTTCCTCTATGCTGCATGTTGACTTGCATGTTGACTACTGAGGTTTACTGGTTTCTGTAGTTTGGTCACCACTGGTTGAAGTTTTTTCTTTGAGTTCTGAAGATTAACTTCATTTCTGCACGGCGTTGGAGGTAAGGTACAAAATTGCTATGAGGAAAATGGACTTCACTGAGATTTGATTCTGTTGTGCTCCGGTTGGTTGGTATCATAGCTTGCATGCCATCGTGGTGCAAACATAAACTGCATATAAATTTCAACCCTCTTGAATGATGGAGTCAAAGGATTTAGTGAGGTTGAAGAGACCTGTGAAATTCCCTGCATTTTGCTAGTTGTAACCAAGTGAGGATTACATGTTTATATCTTTCGATAGAACAAAGAGTATAGAACAATTCAGAACAAGATCATGTCTTTCAGCCCACAATGTTGTACCAAGCTAATTAAGTTAATGATGCTTAATTAAACGAGTACATTCCGTGTGCATGTGGTGCAAATTTCTCCATTCTATACATTCCTGTGCCTGGTGACAAGCATCTTAAACACCTCTGCCTCCATTATCACCCAAGCACACATCACTCTCGTGTTCAAAAAAAAGATGCCCTGGACATCTACTTTGAACTTTCCCCCCCTCACCTTAACTGCATGCCCTCGCAGCAGTAATCTTGACTTTAGGAAAAGGGTACCGGCTCTCTATCTCTGCCTCTCTATCCTTTCAGCCTCTACCGCTCCACAAAAGTCAATCCATGTTTGTCCAACTTTTTCTTGTAGCAAGTGCACTCAAATCCAGGCAGCATCCTGGTAAACCTCTTCTGCACCCTCTCCAAAGCCTTGACGTCCTTCCTACCAAGGGTGAGCAGAACTGAATACAGTGCTCCAGGTCCAGATGGAGAGAATCCACACTTTCACACAGGAGGCAGTTGAAGAGGAACCTGGTAGTGACTTATCCTGTGGCAGGCAGTAAGGCAACCCCTCTGTAGGTATCGAAGTCGAGCTGGGCTCCTTTCAAGAACGTGACCATAATTATTCTGTAATTCTTTGATAAATTCATGAGATCATGGATATGTGACTGAAGCTCTTCGAGTTATAGGATTTCAGCAGGACAGTGCCTGCTGACTTTGACTTTAACAGTGCCTTTGACTTTGAATATGGCCCTTTCAGCTTGTCAGTGAGAAGTGACAACCTGGCTGGCCTAGAATAGAATCAAAGTTTCTCACCTCAAGGAGAGTCTCATGATGAGCTGTGGACCTTCTATGGTTTTGTGGGCAGAGAGTTGACATGCTATCTACGTGAGGCCATGTCTAGGAAGAGCTGCTTTTGTGAGCTTTGGCATTGTCTGTTTGTGGCAATGCTTCTGTTGATAATGATATTTTGAGGTAAAGTTCACTTCTCCAGTTTGCTTCTCTGGACCATGACTTCCATTTCAGCTGCCTCCTCCATCCATTTCTCCTTGCCCTTTGCACAGGAACACTTACCTGTTTCCTCCCTCTGCTTCCCACCCGCAAATCAGTTTGTGACTCCAGCTCACAAAAGGTCATGATCCTGACCTTGGCTTTGGCTACACTTCCTTACCCCCGCCCTCATTCCCAACTCCGAGCTTTGGATCGTGATACGGGCTTGGTGCTAAATTTGGCCTTCAATATTCCTCATGAAAACATTTTATAAATACAAGTGTGAAAAGGAGAATTATCTGGAACTCAATGAAAGGTCAATAATCTGAAATATTCACTCTGTCCATGGATGCTACCTGATCTGTGAGTGTTCCCAGCATTTTCAGTTTTATAATAATCACAGGTTGTTGGTGTAGAGTATATGCTGACAGCTAGGGTCACCTTGCTTGGTTATTAAATATACATTAGAATGATCTTCCTTTATCTCAGCACATAATTGTTTGACACATTTGAAATAGATTTTTAAGCACAAATGTTAACATACCATTAGGTCTTTTTTTCATTGTCCTTCTAGGGTGCTGACTAGGCAGTAGACAAAGAATTCCAAATACATTTCAATTGGGATTGTTTAAAACCTGGCAGATTTACATTACCTCTCCACACTTATCTAGTTTCCTTTGGCACCCTGTCTTGAATGTTTGGCATTAGACTTTAAGGGCTATGATTGAACCAGATGAGTAATTCTGACAACGAAAAGACGAGAAGGAGTCCAGTCAGCCTGTAGTGCCTGTGATGGTTCTTTGTAAGTGTGACAGAAATGCTTTAACACACCGACAGTTTCCTTCCAACCTCCAACATTAACCTTCAGGTTTTTCTCCCCGGTAGGTTCCGATTCCACCACTCCTTTCAGCTAGATGGCGCTAATCCCCATTTCCCACAGGTTGCTTTACCACTTCTTTTGATTTAATGGGTATTAATCCATTTGCCTGCCACAGAGATTTCTTTGTGCTTCGTTTTATTAAGTCCCAGAAACACGTTCTGTAATATATCTGCATTACTCTCACAATCCCTCATTCCTGGCATACAGTATACACAAATACTGTATTATCAAAAATGTACAGTGGACTCCAGCTAAGAATTAATCAATGACTTGTTGTGGGCCAGCATAGTAACCCATGTCCTTCAATGCCAAGCATCCAATATGATTTTTGACTGCTGTTGCCTTGCTCTGCATCTGCAAGGATTTGAAATGTGCATCCTCTCAGAGAGCACTGTTTAGATTATATACTGCTTCTCTGCTTCTATACTGTTGTTTTGCCTGAACTGCATTGTCTCTCATTTACCCATTTTAAATAACATCTGCCACATATCAGCCATCTTAATTAGTCTATGTTTCTGCTGTTCACTATTTAAAATGTCAACATGATTTATATCATCCACAGCATTGAATTTGTGTGTGTTTTTACTCTCATCCTGCCCATTGTGCATAACAAGAACAATAAAGGTTGTTTTTTGCTCTCAGATACAAAGAATATTCATTCACCAGTACTTTCTCTCTCTTTTCCTTGACCAGTTCTGAAACCAAGTTAATTCACTACCTTTAAAACAATATTTAATTTTACGAAGTCTATTCTTAAATTAATCAAATATGCTTTATTTCTCACTATTCACGTTTACTGAATTGCCTTCATGAACCTTTCATCAAAAAATTTTATTGATTTTGTCAAACACAGTTTGTTTTTAACAATGTTTAAGGACAAATAGCAGCATACTGGCTCCCTTTGTTTTCCAAGTAACTTTAACTTTCTCTTTGACAAGGTCTCCAGCAGTTTTCCCTCAGTCAATGTTAGGTTAATGCCTGGAGTCATCAGGTTTATCCCTTTTTAAAGTGGCGTGGCACATTTTCAAACCTCCAATTATAGAATCATAGAGTACAATGGCACTGAAATAATTCCCTTTGGCCCATCCGGTCCATGTTGAGCTATCTTCTGCCTAGTCCCATTTAGGTGTATAAGATGATGAGAGGCATTGATCATGTGGATAGTCAGAGGCTTTTCCCCAGGGCTGGAATGGCTAGAACGAGAGGCACAGTTTTAAGGTGCTTGGAAGAAGGTACAGAGGAGATGTCAGGGGTAAGTTTTTTTATGCAGAGAGTGGTGAATGTGTGGAGACGAATACGATAGGGTCTTTTAAGAGACTTTTGGATAGGTACATGGAGCTCAGAAAAATAGAGGGTTATGGGCAACCCTATGTAATTTCTAAGTAAGGACATGTTCAGTATAGCTTTGTGGGCTGAAGGGCCTGTATTGTGCTGTAGATTTTCTATGTTCTATATTCTACCTACAGCTGGACCATATGCCTCCAAAGCCCTCCCATCCATGTACCTATCCAAATGTTTTAAAAATGTTACAATTGAACCTACATCGATCAGTTTCATTGGCAGCTTGCCCCACACTCACACTACCTCTGAGTGAAGAGGTTTTTCCCTGAGGTTCCCCTTAAATATTTCAACTTTCACACTAAACCTATGTATGACCTCTAGTTCTAGTCTTATCCACCAACAGGGGAAAAGATCAGCATGTATGCACCCTACCTTTATCCCTGATAATTATATCTCTATAAGATTTTCCCTCATTCTTCTACACTCCTGAGAATAAAACCCTAACCTATTCAACTTTTCCCCATAACTCAAGTCCTGGAGACCCAGCGATATCCTGGTAAATTTTAGATATGAGAAAGTCTGCAGATGCTGGAAAATCAAAGCAACACACACAAAATTCTGGAGGAACTCAGCAGGTCAGGTAGCATCTATGGAAATAAACGGTTGACGTTTCGGGTGAAGACCCTTCATCAGGACTGGAAAGGAAGGGGAAGATGCCAGAATAAAATTGCTGGGGGTGGGGGGAGGGGATGGAGGATAGCTAGAAGGTGATAGGTGAAGTCAGTTGGTAGGAAAGGAGAAGACTGGAGAAGAAGGAGGAAGGAATTTGATAGGAGAGGAGAGGGCACCATAGGAGAAAAGGGACCCAAGGGGAGGTGATAGGCTGGTGAGAAGAGGTAAGAGGCCCAAGAGGGAATAGAAGAAGAGGGGAGGGGGAGGGAAAATATTTTTACTGGAAGGAGAAATCAATATTCATGCCTTCAGGTTGAAGGCTATTCAATCAGAATATAAGGTGTTGCTGCTCTACCCTGAGAGTGGCCTTATCTTGACACAAGGCTAGGCCATGGATTGGCATGTCAGAAAGGAAAGCCACGTCCTGGGAACAGATATGGCGAAGACAAAGGTGAATAGCATTTTTACAGAAGATAGGGTGGGAAGAGGTTCAGATAACTGTAGGAATTGATAGGTTTATAAAAGCTGTTGGTCAACAGTTTATCTCCAGAGATGGAGACAGAGAACTTGAGAAAGAGGTGGGTGATGTCAGAAATGGACCAAGTAAATTTAAGGGCAGGGTGGAAGTTAGAGGCAAGGTTGATGAAATTGATTAGATCAGCATGGACACGTGAAGCAGCTCCAGTGTAGCTGTCAATGTAGCAGAGGAAGAGCTGGGAAGCATTACCAGGGAAGACTTGGAACATGGACTGTTCTACAGAGCCAACAAAGATGTGGGCATAGCTGGGGCCCATGGCTTCCTCTTGAGTCTGGAGAAAGTGGGAGGAGCTGACAGAAAATTGTTGTAAATTTTCTCTGCACTCTTTCAAGCTTATTGATAACTTTCCTATAGGTAGGTGATTAGAACTGCACACAGAACTCTAAACTTGCCCTCACCAACACCTTATGCAACTTCAACATAACACCCCATTCCTGTACTCAGCACTTTAACTTACAAAGGCTAGCGCGCCAGAAGATCTCTTTATGACCTGATCTACCTGTGATGCCAGTTTCAAGGAATCATGCCCTCTCTTAATCCCCTGATTCTCTCAAGTGTTCTCTTGTATTTCTTGTACTCCTTAAGCTCTTCATTTGATCTTAACTGCCTGTACCAGATCTGCATCTCCTTTTTCTTTAATGTGACCCAAGTATCCCTCAATCTATTAACCTTGCTTTTATCCTAACTGGAAGGCAAAGGTTCTATATGCTCAAAATTTCACTTTCAAATGCAACCGGCACCTGTTGGGACTTGTCAGGGAAGTAAGACATCACGGTGTTAGTTGGAGACAGCTCCTTGTGGACTTTACACCCCAGGCTTCAAAATAAGTATCCTTTTATTTCTTCTATATTATGTACTTCATTGTTTAAAAAACTGACTGAGGCCCGTCAGGACATTATGCGAGCTGCAGTCATCCTGAGAAGTCATTCATTGGTGAGGCAACATGAGGTTTAATTAGAGCTCAGGGCCTTTTGGAACTTCCTGGTGGGCTGCAATCATAATGATCATGTAGGCACTAGGTGGGGTGTAAGTGGAGTGGCCATCATGTGAGTGGACAGTGATAGAGTGGTCAGTCTTTGGTTCAGCAGGCTTAGGTGAGAAGAGGTGCAGACTAGAACTCAAGCTTGAGAAGCTGGAGATATAACACATGTATGCAGGATGGTAGTTCAAACAGTGGAAAGCTCCTGCTCTGAGATATGTGATTCCAGGGTAGCTTTAGGTCTCACTGATGACTACATCTGCTGGGAGTGCATCCAACTGCAGCTCCTGGCTGACAAGGTCAAGGAACTGGAGCTGGAGCTAGATGTACACAGGACCATCCAGAAGGCTGAAAACCTCACAGATGGGACTTTTACTGAGGTGGTCACACCCAGAGTACAGGCATGAGATGGTAGATGGGTGACCACCAGGAGAAGTGAAGGGGGTTAAGCAGTCAGTACAGGGTGCCCTTGTGTCCATACCCCTCAGCATACTGCTGCAGGTGGGGAATGACCTATCAGAGCACAGCAGCAGCAAGTCCTGTGGCTCTGTGGCTGGCTCTGAAGGGAAGGGTCAGACAGTGAGAGGAGACTCAGTAGTCAGGGGATTCTGTGGCCACGAAAGAGAAGCCAGAATGATGTTTTGCCTCCCAGGATCCAGGATGGTCAGAGTGGCTGGAGCATAATCTCAAGAGGGAGGGTGAGAAGCCAGAAGTCATGGTGCAATAGGGGAAGAGGTCCTCCGCAGTGAGTATAAGGCTGAGGAGCAGGACCTCCAGGATAGAAATTTCTGGATTACTCCCAGGGCAGGATTAGGACAATAGTACAAATGAATGAGTGGCTGAGGAAGTGGTGTAGGGGGCAGGGTTTCAGATTTCTGGCTCATTGAGATCTCTTCTGAGGAAGGTATGCCCTGTACAAAAAAAGGATAGGTTGCACCTGACCCTGAGGGGGACCAATAACCCTGTGGGCAGGTTTACTAGAGCTTTTGGGGGAGGGGAGGTTTAAACTGATTTGGCAGGGGGATGGGCAGTGGAGTGATAGGGCTGAGGATGGGGCATTTGGTATACAAGGAGGTACTGGGTGTAGTGAGACTGAGGAAGGGACAGGCAGATGAAAGGGTAAAATTGCAGTCAGTGGGATGAGTTGAAGTGTAAATCAAAAAGGTGATGAATACAGGACTGAGGATGTTATATTTGAATTCATGCAGTAGACAGAATAAGAGATGATTTCGTAGTGCAGTAACAGACTAGTGAGCATCACTGAGCAGTGGCTGAAAAGGAGATTATAGTTGGGAGCTTTACATCCAAGGATACACATTGTATTGAAATTAAAGGCAGGAAGGCAGAAAGGGTGGTGTGGCAAAAATGAAATCAGAAAGAGGTGACATAGGATCAGAAAATATAAAATCCTTTTGGGTAGAATTAAGAAACAAAGGGTACAAAGACCCTAAAGGGAGTTGTATACAGTCCTCTGAATAATAGCCAGAATGTGGGATATAAAATACATTGGGAGATCGGAAAGTTATGTAATAAAGGCAATGTTACAATAGTCATGGGGATTTTACTATAACAGGTAATTTGGAGAAATTGGGTTGGTGCTGGAACCAAGGAGAGGGACAAGATAGCTCTTTATAGCAGCTTGTGGCTGAGCCCACTAGGGGCAAGGCAATTCTGGATTGGGTGTTGTGCAATCAAACTGATTTGATTAGGGAGCTTAAGGTACAAGAACCCTTAGGAGACAGTGATCATAAAATGATAGAATTCACCTAGCAGCTTGAGAGGGAGAAGCTAATATCAGGTGTATCAGTATTACAGTGGAGAAAGGGAAATTACAGATGTATGAGGGAGGAGCTGCCGGAATTGATCAAAAGAGGACACTATTAGGAATGACAACAGAATAGCAATGGCTAGAGTTTCTGGGGGCAACTTGGAAGGCACGGGGTTGAAGCACCCCAAAGGCGAAGAAGTATTCTAAACGCAGGATGAGGTAACTGTGGCTGACAAGGGAAGTCAAAGTCAGTATAGAAGGAAAAGAAAGTTTATATAATATAGCAAAAAATAGTGGGAAGTTAGAGGACTGGGAAGCTTTTAAAAACAAACAGTAGACGACTAAAAATGACATAAGGAGAGAAAAGATGAAACATTAAGGTAAGCTAGTGAGTAATATAAAAGAGTATACCAATTTTTTCAGATATATAAAATGTAGAAGAGGGGAGAGTGGATAATAGATTGATGGAGAGGTGGTAATAGGGGACAAGGTAATGGCAGATGAACGTAATTATTTTGCATCAGTCTTCACCATAGAGGACACTAAAAGGAAGTCAGAAATTTGAGAGTGTTGGGGCAGAAGTGATTGTAGTTGCTGTTACTGAGGAGAAGATGTTTAGGAAGGTGAAAATATCCAACTGAAAATAGGTAAGTAACCTGGGCCTTATAGAATGCACCCCAGGGTTCTGATTGAGATAGTTGAAGAGACTGTGGAGGCATTAGTCTTTTAAGAATAACTAGATTCTGGAATGAATCCAGAGGACTGGAAAACTGCAAATATCACTCCACTATTTAAGAAGTGAAGGGGGAAAAAGGAAGGAAATTATAGGCCAGTTAGCCTGACTTCAGTTGTTGGGAAGATGTTGGAGTCTATTTTTAAGGATGATGTTTTGGGGTACTTAGAGGCACATGATAAAATAGGCAAAAGCCAGCCTGTTTTCCTTCAGGGGAAATCTTGCCTGACAGATTTGTTGGAATATTGAGGAAATGACAGGATAGACAAAGAGAGCCAGTGTAAGTTATTTACTTGGATTTTCAGAAGGCCTTTGACAAGGTGCCTCACATGAGGCTGCTAAACAAGATAAGAACCCATGGAATTACAGGAAGGATACTAGCATGGTTAGAAGATTGGCTGACTGGTAGGCGGCAAACAGTGGAAATAAAGAAGTCTATTCCGGTTGACCGCCAATGGTGTTCCTCAGAGGTCGGTGTTGGGACCACTTCTTTTACGTCATGTCAACAATTTAGATGACGGAATTGATGACTCTTAGGCCAACTTTACGGATGATACGAAGATCGGTGGAGGGGCAGGGACTGTTGAGGAAGCAAAGAGTTTGCACAAGGACTTAGTCAGATTTGGATAATGGGCAAAGAAGTGGCAGATGGAATGTAATGCAGGGAAATGTATGGTCATGCGCTTTGGTAGAATGAATAAAGGTGTAGACTATTTTCAAAATGGGGAGAAAATTCAAATATCACAGGTGCAAAAAGACTTGAAAGTCCTTGTGCAGGATTCCCTAAAGGTTAACTTGCAGGCAGAGACAGTGGTGAGAAAGACAAATGCAATGTTAGCACTCATTTTGAGAGGACTAGAATATAAGAGCAGGGATGTAATGCTGAGACTTTATAAGGTATTGGTCAGTCTGCACTTGAAGTATTGTGAGCAATTTTCACCATTGACCACAAGACCATAAAATATTGGATCAGATTTAAGCCATTTGGCCCATTGAGTCTGCTTTGCGTTTCATCATGGCTGATTCATTTCCCTCTCAACCCCATTCTCCACATTACATTTGATGCTCTGACTAACTAAGAATCAATCTCTGCCTTAAATATACCCAATGACTGGACTGCCACAGCCACCTGTGGCAACAAAATCCACAGATTCACCACTCTCTGGCTAAAGAAATTCTTCCTCATCTCCATTCTAAGTGGATGTCCCTCTATTCTGAGGCTTTTCCCTCTGGCCCTAGACTCCGACACCATAGGATACATCCACTCTATGGAGGCCTTTCAACATTCAATAGGTTTCAATGAGATCCCACGGCACCTCCCCTCCCCCTATTCTGGATTCCAGTGAGTACATTCCCAGAGCTATCAATTGGTCCTCATATAGTATCCATTTCATTTCTGGAATCATTCTTGTAAACCTCCTCTGAACTCTCTCCAGTGTCAGCACATCTTTTTCAAGATAAGGAGCCCAAAGCTGCTCTCAATACTCCGAGTGAGCCTTTACCATTGCCTTATAAACCCTCAACATTACAGTTTTGCTTTTATATTCTAGTCCTCTCGAAATGACTGCTAACACTACACTTGCCTTCCTCACCACTGACTCAACCTGCAAATTAACTCTCAGTGCAAGGTTTCCAATGTTTTTTATACCATGGACCAATACCATTAAGCAAGCAGTTTGTGAACCACAGGTTGGGAGCCCTTGCTTTAGGGAATCCTGGATGAGGCGTCCCAAGTCCCTTTGCACCTCAGATTTTTGTATTTTCTCTCCATTTAGAAAATAGTCTACACCTTTGTTTACCAAAGTGCATCACCATACTCTTCCAGACACTGTATTCCATCTGCCACATCTTTACCCATTCTCCTAATCTGTTTATGTTCTTCTGCAACCTCTTTACTTCCTCAACACTAACTGCCCCTCCAACTATCTTTGTATCATCTGCAGACTGATGATAGAGCCATCAATTCTGTCATCCAAATCATTAACACACAACATAAAAAGGAGCGATCCCAACACAGACCTCTGTGGAACACCACTAGTCACTGGCAGCCAACCAGTAAAGGCTCCCTTTATTTCCACTCTTTGCCTCCTGCCAATCAGCCAATGTTCTATCCATGCTAGTATCTTTCCTAAAAATGACCTAGTCTCTTAATTTGATGAGTAACCTCGTCTGACAGGCACCTTTTCAAAATCCAAGTACACTGCATCCACCAGTTCTCCCTTGTATTTCCCTTGTTATTCCCTTGTTATTTCTTCAAAGAATTCCAACAGATTTGTCAGGCAAGATTTTCCCTCGAGGAAACCATGTTGACTTTGACCTATTTTGTCATGTGTCTCCAATTACCCCAAAACCTCATCCTTAACAATTAACTTCCACTGAGGTCAGCCTGACTGGTCTTTAATTTCCATTTCTTCAGCCTTCCTCTCTTCTTGAAGAGAGGAAGGACTTTTGCAATTTTCCATTCCTCCAGAACCATGCCAGAAACTATTGATTCTTGAAAGATCATTACTAATGCCTTCATGTCTCTTCAGCTGCCTCTTTCAGAATCCTGGGGTGTAAACTATTTGGTCCAGATGATTTGTCTACCTTCAGACCTTTCGGCTTCCTAAGCACCTTCTCCTTAGTAATGGCAACCTCACTCAGATCCCTGAGGAGCACAGGGAATGACAGAAGTTGCCTTCCCAATCCTCTTAACTTCACACTAGTTTCGCTCAATTATATGGTATTTATTTGCATTTACATTGGCTTTGACTTCTCGTTAGCCATGGTTGCATCATTCTGCCTTTAGAATACTTTTTATTTGAGGATATGTCTATCCCACACCTTCCAAATTGCTCCCAGAAATACCAGCCATTGCTTCTCTGCTGTCATCTCTGCTAGTGTTCTCTTATGATGAACTTTGACCAGCTCCTCCTTCATGCTTCTGTAATTCTCTTTACTCCACTATAATACTGATACATCTGACTTTAGCTTCTCCTTCTCAAATTGCAGAGTGAAATCTATCATAATATGATCACTGGGCCCTAAGGTTCCTTTACCTTAAGCTCTTTAATCAGTCTCAGTTCAATGCACAATCCAGAATAGCTGAACCTCTTGTGGACTTAATCATGAACTGCTCTAGAAAGTCATCTCATAGGCATTCTACAAAGTCCCTCTCTTGGGATTCAGCACCAAAGTGCACCAATCTACCTGCATATTGAAATCTCCTGTGACCATCATAACATTGTCTTTATGACTTGGTTTTTCTATATCCTGTTGTAACTTGGAATCCACACCTTTGCTGCTATTCTGAGGTCTGTTTACAACTCCCATCAGGGTCTTTTTACTCTTGCAGTTTCTTAGCTCTATGCATGAGGATTCCATACCTTTTGATTCTATGCCACCTCTTTCTAAAGATTTGATTTCATTTTTTACCAACAGAGCCATGCCAATCCTCTGCCTACCTGCCTGTTTTTTGATACAAGGTGTATCCTTGGATGTTAAGCTCCCAGCTATAATCTTCTTTCAGCCACAACTCAGTGATGCCCACAATGTTATACATGTCAATCTGTAACTGTGCTTCAAGTTCATCTACCTTATTCCATAAATTGTGTGCATTCAACTATAACACCTTCAGTCTTGTATTGATCACCCTTTGATTTTTTCTCCCTTTTACATTGCAATTCATCCCATTGACTGCAATTTTGCCCTATTGTCTGTCTGTCCTTTCCAGAATTCTTATTACATGCTGCCTCTGTTTGTTAGCCAACTGTCCCATTCCCAGATCTATCTCTCCATTTCCTATCCCTTTGCCAAATTAGTTTAAATCCTGCTGAACAGCTTGGGCTCCTTATCAAAGAGGAGATGTGCTGGCATTTGAGAGGGTCTAAAGCAAATTCACAAGAATAATTCTGGGAATGAAAAGGGTTGATGTACGAGGAGCATTTGATAGCTCTGGTCCTGGCCTCACTGGAGTTTTGAAGAATGAAACCTGTTGAATATTGAAAGGCCGAGATAGAGTGGATGTGGAGAGGATGTTTCCTGTAGTGTGAGAGATTAGGACCAGAGGGCCTCAGAACAGAGGGACATCCTTTTTGCATAGAGATGGGGAGGAATTTCTTTAGTCAAAGAATGGTGAGTCTGTTGAATTTATTGCCACAGGTGGCTATAGAAGCCAAGTCATTGAGTATATTTAAAATGTAGTTTGACAGGTTCTTGATTAGTCAGAGCATCAGTGTTTACAGGGAGAAGGCAGAAGAATGGGGTTGAGGGAGATAATAAATCAGTCATGATGGAATAGTGGAGCAGAAACGATAGGCTGAATGGCCTAATTCTGCTCCTATGTCTTATTGTCTCACAGTGTCCTACTTACTAACCAACTCTTTGCTGGATCAACCTATCTCAAGTCACGTCCACCAACCTGCTTCTGATGCCATCAATATTAGCCTTATTCCAGTTTAGAATATCAGAGGACCAGTACTTCTCTGTATTTATTTCGAAACTAATGACATTCTGATCACTAAATCCAAAGTATTCCTCTACCTACTATTTTGTCACCTGTCCTGTCTCATTCCCTAACAGGAGTTTCAGTTTTGTGCTCTCTGGTTGGGACCTCTGTATATTGAGGAAGGAAACTTCCCTGAGCAAGTTTGACAAACTCCATTCCATCCAATCCTTTTACAGAATGGAAGTCCCAGTCAATATATGGAAATTTAAAAATCATCTATTATCACAGCCTTGTATTGCTTTCATCTGTCAGCAGTCTGTTTCAGGAAAGAATGTGGGTAATATTTATTCATACTGTCCCTGATTTCCTTCAGGAAACTGATTCATCTGGACTGTGTGTCTTGTTAACTTTGACTGATTCCAGTCCTTATCATACTCTTTTTAAAAAAAAAATTCTATCTCCTTGGTCTCAAAAGGCAATGGTGTTTAAAATTATAAAAGAGCAGTAAAGAAAGAACAGACAATGGTTTCCAGTAATTCACGTGGCTGCAGTGAGGGGCCATTGATGTGATTTTGAACATAAAAGAAGAAAAACGTCATGCAGGATGTTGTGGGATTTGTTTTCCAGGCAGAAACAGTATCAATATCCTAGAGAAAATTCAGTAGATGGATGAAGGAAAAGTAATTAAAGTACATAATGAAAGATATAATGTGAGCTGTATTTGTGATAGAACATGGCCAGTGACTGACTTGAACAGATAGCTCATTTTTATTTATTTCAAGGGTTCAGCTGCAGAAATTAGTGTTTGTTTTAAATGTATGGTTAAAACTTCTAAATTCAGTAACTTAAATGTATTGGTTACCTTAGTTATTAAAAAACTGAAGATCAGTTGAGATAAATTCCTTACTACTGTGCAATTCACGAGACCACGACCCAGTCCAATACTAGTCCACACTAATCAAATCTCTTGTATCTGTAAAATGCATTTGGGTTTCTGTTGTAATCAATAATGAGGCACTAAAGTGTTTAAGAATAGCACTGCATTCCCAGAGTTTAGCTATCTCCCTGCGATCCTGCACTGATCATTTTGTAAAATCTCTTGCAGCGTTGGAATAGGTTTTTCAATCCTTTGGTGAAAGGCAAGAGGAAAATTGTAATGAATCATGTGGAGCTGATGACTGGTTTCTGAATGCTCTCAGATTTTCTTTTGTTTTGAATTTAACCAACAGCTTCATGCTCCCAGTTTATACAGCTTTTACAAAAGATTGCTATTCTTTAACCATCTCTCATAGAAAATCAATTCTTTCATTTGAACACAAGAGAACACAGATCCTGTAATCTGGAGCAAAAAGAGCACTACAGGATCTGAAGTGCTGTTAGAGTTAGGGAGGTCTATAGGGGTTGGAGGGGGTTACTGAGATGGAGGTTTATATGGTCTGATATTCCACCCTGATAGTCTACAACCCAATAGTATGAACAATTAATTTTCCAATTCCAACTGACACCTGTTTCCTTTCTTCTGATCTGCTCATGATCTCTCATGCCCCTTTGTCCAAACACTTCCACTTCCCCTAGCCCACCATTACTCTGTTTCATTCTCTACCTCACTTGATTACACCTGTGAATCACCCGTACACTTAATTTCCTGGATTTTCTACCCGCTCCCCAAGCTGCTTGCATCTACCCATCATCTCTCCCTTACCTGGTTCCATTTTACACCTTCCTTCCCTTTCAGGTTCCAGCATCTACAGCTTCAGGTCTCGATGCTCATCACCTCCCATCTCCTCTCTCCAACTTTACCCCTCCATTTCTCGGTTCCTCCACGAACGCTGCATCTGCTCTCAGGATGGGCTTTTCATTCTAGAACTAATGAGATGTAATCCTTCTTCAAAGAAAGGCATTTTCCTTCCTTCACCATCAACACTGCCCTCACATTTGCCCTCTCTCCATCCTCTCACCACCCCACCAGGGATTGGGTTCCTCTTGCCCTCAACTACAACCCCACTAACCTCTGCATCCAGCACATAATTCTCCATAATTTCTGCCATCTCTAATGATCCCACCACCAAGCACATCTTTCCCTTCCCCACCAATCTCCCTCCTGGCACTTATCCTTGCAAGCAGAACAAGTGCTACACCTGCCCCTACACTTCCCTCATTACCATTCAGAGCCCTAAACAGGTGAGGCAACGCTTCATCTGAGAGTCTGTAGGGGCCATCTACTGTATCCAGTGCTCCCAGTGTGGCCTCTTGTATAATTGGTGAGACCCAACGTAGATTGAGAGACTGCTTTGCTGAGCATCTTCACTCTGTCCACCAGAAAAAGAGGGATCACCCAGTGGACTGCCCATTTTAATTCCACTTCCCATTCCTTTTCCAATATGTGGGCCCTTGGCCTCCTCCATTGTCCACTGTCACACTGAGGCTACACTCAGATCGGAGTAGTAACACTTTAAATTCTGTCTGAGTAATCTCCAATCTGATGGCATGAACATCGATTTCCTCCAACTTCTGGTAATGGCTCTCCCCCCCAACATTTCCCTCTTAACTCCTTACTTGCCTATCCCCTCCCTCTGGTGCTCCTCCCCCTTCCCGTTCATCCATGGTCTTTAGTCCTCTCCTATCAGATTCCCTCTTTTCCAGCACCTAATCTCTTTCACCGAACTGCTTCCTCACCAACTCTTTACTTCACCCCTCCCGGTTTCACCTATCACTTACCACCTTGTAACTTCTTCCTCCCCTCTTGCTCTGACTTGTCTTTATTTCCAGTCCTGATGAAGAGTCTTGGCTTGAAACGTCAACTGTTTACTCTTTTTCATAGATGCCACCAGGCCTGCTGAGTCCCTGCAGCATTCTGTGTGTGTTGCTCAGATTTCCAGCATCTGCAGATTTCCTCTTGTTTGTAACAGCTACAGAGAAAGTACAGTGCACGTCGACAATAAGCTGCAAGATGATAACGAGGTAGATTGAGTGGTCAAGAATCAATCTTATTATACTTGAAGAACCATTTGACAGTCTTGTAGCAGCTGTCCTCGAGTCTGGCGGTACCTGCTTTTAGACTTTTGAATCTTCTGCTCAGTAGGAGAAGGGAGAAGAGAGAAGCCTGTGATAGGTGGGGTCTCTGGTTATGCTGACTGCTTTACTGAGGTAGTGGGAAGTATAGACAGGGTCGATGGCATGGGAGGCTGGATTACTTGATGTGCTGAGCGGTGTCCAGAACTCTGCAATTTCTTGTCATGGGTAGAGCAGTTACCATAGCAAGCCACAATACATCCAGGTCGGATGCTTTGTATGGCACATTGATAAAAATTGATAAGCGAGGAAAAGCATTGGTGAGCTTTCTCGACCACGATGGCCAAGGTGCAGGACCAAGACAGGCTCACTTCTAGAAACCCGAGGAACTCAACCCCCTTAAGATGGTGTTAAATCGGTCTTTCAAATTAAAAAAAACAAATATGAATAGCAAAGAGCCATAAATTTCCATTATTAAAAGTGTCTGATATTTAGTAATTATCTTATATTCTACATTTTTAACGAACTTTTAACTCAAACTGCCAATATTTTACATCCAAATATACTTGAAACTGCTAAACTACTAGTTCTGGTTAAATGCTTCTTAAGTAACCTTTTCAACAGCTGACCTGGTACGTGATGATGAATCATATTAAGACTGGTCTCATACAGTCATCTGTTTCACAATATTATCAGGATACTGGAGCAGGGACCCAATCACAGACCCAGTACTGTGCACAGTGATATTAATTGAGTAACAAATCCCGAGGTGCAAACAAAGTCAGTATCAAAGTTCAGGCAGAGATCAAAACATCCAGAGAAATCCAAAAACTGGGATCGGGAAACAGGCAGAGTTGATACTCGGACAGACAGAGTTCAGATACAAATGCTGGAAAGGCTCAGGAAATTTCACTGGCACAATCTGACAACAAACAGGTGAAAACACAGGACTGAAATACACTAAGCAATAAACAGAGAGGCAGATGATAGGTGGAGCACAATCAGCAATACAGGTAATAATGAGAAACAGGTGAGAAGCGGAGTACTCAGTGATACAGGGGCCGGAGTAGAGCAGGAGGGGGACAGGAGCACATGGCAATATGAAACCACAGACTGACAGCTGGGGGGAAATACACAAAAGGACAGAGTTCAACTGGAGGTACTGACAAATTCGGAGAAAAACTGCTGTTGTGTGAGCACTCCCTTCTTCTCAAGTTTGCCTATCATTCACATAGCAAGAGCTCAAGTCACATAATCTATGTGCGACTATGTGAGAGCAATAGAAAGTATCATATTACACCAATCCCTTTGGAAAAAAATTCACATCTTACTGCAAATTAAATATTACAAATGGGAATTCCATGATGGCCATTATGCCAATAATTGTAGCTCTCAATCTAAACTATAAATGAGAGAGTGCTTTTGTTTAAACTAGAATATAATCATTGAGAGTCAACAAGATGTTAATGTTCAGAATTCTGGCAGATTGCAATAATGAATCCATATGAAGGCTGATTTCCTAATTGCTTAAATTACCATGGAACTACTTGTACAAGAAATGCTTTTCCCAAATCACAGCATTATCTTTTTTTTTATGCAGAGTATGTAATTCCTCAAGCAGAATTTGGATATACATCAGCAACTGCCTGGAGTGTATTCATGGTGTGTGTGTGCACTCATAGCTAGTACATACATTCTCATGGTTTACTTGTCAAAAATTAACACTAATGGCTCAAGGTAGCTTCAATAAAGCTGGCAGCCAAGGGTTAAAACCAACATATATTTATTCACAACAAGCAAACTCTTGCATTTAAACAGTGCTTCTTATGACTGTAGGATATCTTGAAGTGCTTTACGCTCATTGTAGGAACTGCTGCAGCCAAATTGTACACAACAAGTTCCCACAAACATTAATGTGAGAAGATCAGATAATCTGATTGTAGTATTGGAGACCCACGATCCTCAGACTATTATACTGTTGTCCGAGGGATCGCTCTGAACACAAACAGACTTTCTTTACACCACAGAGTTATATTACAGGTCCTGCAGCCCAACTCATCCATGTTGACCAAGTTACCTAAATGATCTGGTACCATTTGCCTGCATCTTGCCTTCTAAACCTTTATGCCAGCTAAAACTTTAGATGCACAGTGGAGAGTATCCTGACTGGTTGCCTCACGGCCTGGTATGGAAACACCAATGCCCAGGAACAGAAAAAATACACAGAACGTGATGGATACAGCCCAGACCATCACAGACAAAGTCCTCCCCACCACTAAGCACACTTACATGGACTGCTGCCACAAGAAAGCAGCATCCATGACCAAGGACTCCCGCCTTCCAGGCCATGCTCTCTTCTCACTACTACCATCGGGCAGGAGGTATGGGAGCCACCACCAGGTTCAGGAACAGTTATTATCCCACAACCATCAGCCTCCTGATACAGCATGGATAACTTCACTGATCACTGAACACAAACTTCGGACTAACTTTCAGGGACTCTACAACTCATAATGTTTATATTTTTATTTGCACAATGTGTCTTCTTCTGCACCCTGGCTGTCTGTCAGTATAGTGTTTATAAATTCCATTGTATTTCTTTACTCCCCTGTAAATGCCTGAAGAAAATGAATCTCAAAGTAGTATATGGTGACATGTACGTACTTTGATAATAAATCTACTTTGTCTTTGACCTTTCCTATCCATGCTACTGTTGTATAAACATTGTAATCGTATCTCTTACTCTGGCACCTTCTTCCATTAATGCGTATTTCTCTGCGTGAGAAACTGGCCTCTCAGGTCCCTTTTAAATAGTCCCCCTCTCAATCTAAATCTCTTCCCTCTGCTTTTAGACTCTTCTATCTTGGTGAAATTACTTTGGCTTTTCACCTTATCTGCACCACTTGTGGTTTTATAAATCTCTGTAAGGTCACGTCTCAGTCTCCCATGCTTCAATGAAAGGAAAGCCCTGGACTAATCAGCCTTTCATTCTAACCCAAACCCTCCAGTCCCAGTAACATCCTCCCAAATCTTTTTAAAAGCTTAAGTCTCTTTTCCTTTGTTCAAAGAACTCAAGGAACCTTTTGACACCATCTTGATTAGTTTTGTTATTTTTCTGTAAAACTTTGGGCAGCTGAAACTGTGAATAGGAATGGATGGGAATAGCTTTACCTAGCCTGCAGTGTTGATAGTGGCCTTGCCTTGCTGGTGAGCCTGCTGTCTGCTCCTATATGAAAAGGCCTTGGTGGTGAGCCTACTGTCTGCTCCTAAATGACTAGGCCTCGCTAGTGAGCCTGCCATCTGCTCCTATATGACAAGGCCTTGGTGGTGAGCCTGCTGTCTGATGACAAATTATAGCAGAGAAAATACAAGTACCATTTATCCAAGTATCTGCAGTTTCATTTTCAAACAGTCCAGCACCTAATGTGTGTTATAGTTTAATGAGTGTTATAATAAATCCATTGTCGTACTGATTGTTCTTTATCGTTAAATGTTTACAAAATGACCAGGTCCTTCTGAATTCCGTTTTCTTCTAATGGGTTTGTAATCGGGTACCAACCAAGGCTATCATCCATTGCCAACTGGTCTTTGCAAAATCAGTAACATTTTCACAAAATCAGATTGTGATTGATACATTGCTTTGGCAAACCAATCAATACTTCAGGTGTAATTGAAGTAAAAAGGTTCAACAATGGCGAGTGTCATCGAATACGGCAAAATCTTTGATTTTGATCATAGGTATTGGTCGGGACAAGAGCTGCCTCGGCTCCTTCTCCACAATGGTCATCTCCACAGTGATGGAGCTATGAAGACTGCCCCAGCTGTTGTGCTCCATGCCCATTAATATGATGAAATGATAAGTGAGGCTTTGTGCTTACCCTAGGCTGCTCCAGGGTTCAGATTCAAGGACTCCATTTTGTGAGCAAGCAAATCTCAAGGGTGTATAATTTATACAATCTTTAATAATAAATGTACTTGAATCTTTATGAAGAGACAAGATTATCAATCTCAGTGAATGAACAATATCTAAGGTGTCACCTTAAATGCACTTGGGACAGTGGTTTCAGCCACAGCTTATATTGCCAGTGTGGTGAACTACATATACCTGTCTGGACACGCCCCCTGCTGACTGCTCCTATGGCTCCTCCCACAGACCCTGGTATAAAGGCGATTGAGGTCTGAGCCCAGCCTCTCTGTCTCCAGGATGTAGTATGGTGGTCAACCACTGCTTGTTCCTTCTTACAGTCAATAAAAGCCGATATCTCGCCTTTACGTCTCAGAGAGAGTTATTGATGGTGCATCAGCCAGCCATACAAAGTCAGCGTTAGAGGTAAGTACTTGTCCAAACAAAAGGTTTACATTAGCTATACTCTGTCTCCAGGAAAGCCAATTATCAAATTAAGAATGCCCTTGAGCTTTTGTGATGGAAGCTAATGTTGGCCAGAAAGAATGACAACCTTCAAATCAGTGAATTCAAATGAATCAAGGACAGTGGAAACAGTTTTTGTTCTTGCCGTGTGCTTGGGGGATGGAGGCTGTCATTTTGTGAAGTCACTCGATTCTCCATTTTGTGAGCTTGACATGCTGGACTTGATTAGTGCTTTAAAGAAGACACAAAGACCAGGTAATCTGCTGGACTGGAAGTCATTTCCAAATAAAGAGTTGTTTGTGAGGTGTTCTTTGGTTGGCTATAACATGCAGACTTGCGATTCAAGCTCATTGCCGACTGAGAATAAAGAGCCATGAGTCAGCAACTGTCCCTTGATGGGGAGAGGACAATAGATGGAGGCTGCTTGGACCAGAGCCAATGACCAGGTGTTAAAGGCCAGACACATGACCTGTGGTCAATGACACAGGAATGCGACATTTGAATTGATAAGCAATGGATATAAAAGTGGATGCTTTGTGTGCGCCGGTGTCGGTAACTTTGAAGAATAACCATCACAGACAGAAGTGAGAAGAACCCTGCGTGAACACGTGGAGAGTGAGTCGGGACCACAAGGAACAAGGAGCGCCTGGCCAGCGTAAATTCCTCTGCCCGGGTAATACTTTTGCTATTCTTTGACTATCCAGGAGAGTCAGGGGTACATAGCAGGTGTGCGCACAAGGTATTTAGTGTATAAATTCACGTATTTGTTAGTTTGAACAATAAAGGTAATTGTCAGTAAATAAAGATCTCTCTGTGCCTCACTCAGAATCGTTGGAAGAGGTAGAAGCGGTATCTCTCTCTCCTCTCCTTTCCAACACTAAGCTAAATGAAACAGCTTAGCAGAATAACATGGAACAGTCCTACACAAACTTAGCAAATGAAGCCTTCTTGTTTATATCCAGCTATTGGCAGAAATCACGAGAACATCAACCAATCACTTTGGTGCCTGTCTTTGGCCTGAGGATGGTCTCCACTTTGATGTCAAAGACGTGAGCTTCCTCTGTGTAATTCTGCTTCTGGGTCCTCAAGTGCTGATGTGCTCCTTTCCCTCCAATGACTACACAGGAATGAATGGGCCCAAACTTTACAACCAGCTCAAAGCATGGCTGGAATCGTAACGTTTGGCACAGACTTGCAGGCAGACTGATCAATGCACCAAATGCAGTCCATCTCAATCGGCTGTCCCACCAACACGTTCATCTGTGAGTCTAGAGCAGTTTTTTTGTACAGCCTTCCCCTTCAAGAAGATCTCACCAGACCTGCCACTTTCCTCTGTCTGGACATTACCCAGTAACTGAGCAACTTCAAGTTTCACCTCAGCACATTGAACAGTTTCTGAGGCTGGTTAAGCATTGCATCTAATCCATTCATTATCACATGAGGGGGGTTGCTTTGATCGTGCCTCCTTGAACAACAAAGTCCTCATTTGCCACCGATTTCTGATCACTCCTCTGCAGTTCTTTCTCTGATTTTGATCTTGCTGCCGAGGTTATTTGTTGCTGTAGGATGTAGATTTAAGTATAAAATTGGGATCATTGAAGGCAAAAATGTCCAAGCTAAGGTCACACAAAGATTCACTCCAATGAAGGCCCTGAAGAGAGTTTTCTCTTGTAATTTATTTGTGGACAATATTGTCTGTCCATCCACAATGGACCCTTGAACAGAGTGACTTGCTGGGCCATTTTGGGATATGGTTCAAATCTTCCAGATCTGGAGATGAAGGCAGGCCAGACTAGACCAGGTAAGGATAGCAGACTGGAAGGACGTTAGTGAACCCATGAGTTTCTTTTTAACAAGATGAGAGTAACATCCATGGTTATTGTTATAATTGTTATTGTTATAATGGATCTGTCATATAAGCTACAGTGGGATGATCGACCCAATCAGATCTTTCAATGTTCAGCAGTTGGCCAGACCATTAGGAGAACTCTACCACTTTGCTTTGTATACAACCTTGAGATTTTGCTGCTAGGGAACACTGGGTCTAGGTCAGACATCTAATCTGACAGTGCAGCTGGCTCTTGGCACCACGGCCCCACAGTGATGTCATTCTGGATAATAGCAACAGATCTATGTAACACCTACCCTCCTGGCTTCACAACATGTTTGTTAAAGTTCTTTTCCCATACAGCTCAGCTGTCAACTTAACTGTACAATTACATTGCTGCATGTAACTGAACTGCAAAAGAAATAGCCCAATGCACTTATTCACCACTAAACGAACTGGCGCTCATCCAGTTCTGAGTTTGAAATGCTGTGATTAAATCTGTGATTTTATTTGCATTGGGATGAGGGGTGCTGCTGAGGGTCAATTGGAGTGCAGGTAAGTAGTCAGGAAGTAGACGTTGGGAGTGTGGGGTGGGGAGTAGTGGAAAGATCTCTAGCCAGGGAGGGAGCATCAGCTGAGGCTGAATCATGTTAGTGAGAACAGAGGCAGAAATGGTATTTGCATGACCATGGTGTACTGGGACCTGTTCAGACAGCTTCTCTCTGTGTCATGCCTCAGACCTTGTGACAGATGCTTCTGCAGGAGTTGTCCACATACACTTGACTATCTCAGCAGTGATGTCCACGCGGTTGGGATGCCACTGTGCTGGTCCATCAGACACACAGAGGACTCAAAAGCAGTACCACAGGCTTCATGAGGGTCTTAGTGAATCGCCGATTTCCCTTCATATTTTATTTAACTGAATCAAGAGAATATGCCAAGTATGTGACCCAGTTTGTCAGCTCCAATTTTGTTCAAATATAAATTGTAACAACTCATGAGAAATTCAACAGCATTTCATATATAGATATTGTACATCCCTGAAATAAAAAATTGCTAATGAATCTATGTCTATGTAAATATCACTCAGTTGTTTAATGTGGTTGCAAATAATTCAGACTAAGAACTAACACAAACAATATACATAATATTTTGCCTACTCATTGCAAAACTGCATGTCATGCAAATGTACATCAGATTTTGATTCCAAAAGGCAATATGTAACAATTTCAAGTCTATCTGCTTTTCAGACTTGCAACATCACAACAGTAAGTGTGTAACGCCAGGCTAAACGTGCTATTCCATAGTATTTAAACAACATTGGCCATGTAAACTCCGGTCGGCTGTCCTTACCTTGAAGAGTGATGCGGAGATGTCAGTAAATTCGTATCAAGTCTCTGGCGTACTTGCAGAGTTGTATGTGCTAGTGATGGCTGTGTTATATTTTTATTTTCCTGTCAAGCCACTGGAATCTGGTTAGCACTATGTCATTGCAAAGTAGTAATTTAACTCACAGGAACATTCCTATCTTCTTTAAATAATATCAAGATCTATGGTACTAATTCAACAAAGGCTCAACAAATTCAAAGCTCAAACATAGTTAAATACTGATTGATTCTTTTCCATGAAGAAAATGGTATCCACATAAATGTAACCCATTTATTTGTAGAGTGGTACAGAAGGAGGCTGCTCGGTCCTTTAGTTCTGGATTCAACTTGACAAGACCAATCTGATTGCACCCTTTCAAATGTTCAGCATCCTGTAAATATTTTCCCTTCAAATGTTTATCCAGGTCATTCCAAATATTATAATTAAGCCTATTTCTACATCTTTCAAGAAGAGTATTCTAATTCAGATCATAACAACTCACTGTGTACAAAAAATTGTTTCATCCTGTTCCCTGTGGTCCCTTTGAGAGATCTGATATCATTTTACATCTGTGAATTTTTTGCCACCAGTAGAAAATTCTCCCAATTCACTCTATTTAAAAAAAAACGCATACATTTGCTACTTCAAGAAGCATTTTCAACACCAATCTACTTGTCTCTTGTTCTTCCAGAAAATCTCTTTGGCACCTCTGTAGGGCCCACATATTGGACCTGACAGGCTGAATAATTAGTTTCTGGGTTCAAAGCTGCAATGATCCCAATCTTTACTTTTCTCATGATAAGAATTTCTCATGACAAGTGCGGCTCTTAAAATGCAACATTTAACATTCAAGACAGGGTGCCAAAGTGAACTCAATCAATATGATGCCCAGAATGGATGTGATAACTCAGCTGAGGCCTAACCAGTGATTTATAAATGTTTAGCATTATTTCCTTGTTTTTGTGTTCTTATTTTCCATGACTATAACCAGGGATTTATGATTATCTACTATACTTCAGCCATAGTTAAAGCCTTGACTACTTAGACCCATAGATTGCCTGTTTTTCCATTCAGAAATTGTACCATCTCCATACCTTAACTGATAGATTGCTCTCATATTACATTAAACTACTTCTGTGACTGCCTAGTTTCTGTCATGCATCTTTGCTAACCTGAGGTTTGCTGCTGTTTCCAGCTCAATCCTTCCTTTAGTCAGCTGCCTGCAAACTTTGAAGTTATGGTCTGGGGCTCAATGCCAACCCCAGCCCAGCTGGTGTGCCATGGCTTCCGTCCCACAGCTGGCTACAAAATGCAGTCAGGCAGCATTGCCCACACCAGCACGCCTCTTTCCGATGAATTTAATACATTCTATGAATATTCTGAACAGGAGGGGAATGTATATCACCACCCACCATGACAGCCTGCAATGTACCTGATCTCAAAGTTACCATTGCAAGTATAGATTAGTCATCCAGAGAGTGAGCCCACAGAAAGCAGCGGGCATGGATGATATCTCTGGCTGTGTCCTTAGATCCTGTACAGTGGGACAAGATTATCTGGGAGGCTGGAGTTAAGCAGGTGGCGGTATTAACCTCATCCCTCTTCTGTCTGAGGTTTCTGTCTCTTTAGGAGGACCACTATTGTCCCAGTACCTCAGAAAAAAAGTTTAAAAGTGCCTTGATGACTACTACCCAGTGGATCTGACATCCACTATCATGAAATGTTTCAAGAAGCTGGTCTGGCATGTACTAACTCCAGCTGCCAGACAACCTTGTCCCTCTGCAGTTTGCCTACTAGTGAAACAGGCCTACGATAGATGCTAATTCCCTGGCCCAATGCCCCTCTCTGGAGCATCTGAATTACAAAGACACACGCTAGACTATTGTTTATTGCCTTCAATTCCATAATTCCAAGCAAACTCATGACCAGACTCCGAGGTCTGGGATTCACCACCTGCATTTGCAACTGGATTCTTGATTCCCAATCAACAGACCACAGCCAGTAAGGATCAGCAGTAACACCCCAGCTACGATTACCTGCAATACTGGTGCCCCACAAGGCTGTGTCCCCAGTTCCCTACTCTTCCTGTATATATGCACGGCTCGATGGCCAGTCGGGCTCCAACTCCATCTTACAGGTTCACAGATGATACCACGGTAGTGAGCCGTATCTCAAATAACAATGGATTGGAGCTCAGAAAGGAGACAGAGAGCTGGTGCCGTGGTATCATTTTCCTCGACATCAGCAAAACAAAAGACCTGGACATTGGCTCCTGGAAGATGGGTGTTGAACATGCTCCTGTTTACAATAATGGTGCTGAGGTTGAGAATGTCAAGTACCTAAGGGTGAACATCCCCGGGTGTCTTCCCTGGTTCACCCACATAGAAGCCATGACCAAGAAAATTCACTATCACCTCTACTTTATTAGAAGGCAAAAGGACTCTGGCATATCCCCTTTGATCCTCCCCAATGTGTACTGATGCATCGCAGAAACCGTCCTATCCCCATGCATCACGGTTTGATATGGCAACTGCTCTGCAAGAGACCGCACAGAGTTGTGACTGCAGCTCAGCACAGCTTGGAGACCAAATTCTCTGCCATGGATTGCTGCCTTGGCGAAGCAGCCAACATAATCAAAGACCCCACCCCATCTGGGGACCAGCTTCTGCCCTTCAAAAACCATGAAGCACATAGCACCAAGCTGAAGGGCAGCATCTATCACACTGTTATAAGACTATTGACCATTCCACCAGTACAATAAGATGGAATCTTGACCTTACAATCTACCTATGGCCTTGCATCTTCTGTCTGTTGCCCTTTTACTAAGCAGTTACACTTTATCTGCATTTTGCTCTTGCATTTCCCTCCTACTACCTCATTGCACTGATGTGGTAAGATGCCCTGTAAGGAAGACATGCACAACAGTGATTTTCACTGTGACAATAACAAACCAATTTATCAATTTATGACATTGGTTGTGAACTGAATTGTCGGAATGCCATCACCATATTTATTTTAATATATTCAACTCCAGATCAGAATTCCTCAGTTCAAATTAGATTGTACACTATTTCATGATGCTTCTGAATCCCATTCATTTGCTCTGCAAGCTGTATTGTACAGAGGAACTTTCACAGGTTTCATCCCTGCCCTGTGAAAAACACGTCATGTGCTTGTGATTCAGTGGCTGTGTGCAAAGGACGATCCCATCAGTGCAAATTTAGGTGAGCTAATTTAGGTGATTGTTCTCAATAGACCAGTGCCAGTAATTGTGTAGAGTGACTTTGGTGTTTCCCATTGCAATTGATTTGGGGGCAAGCCCCCTGATCTGATTCAGGGAAGGGGTTAGATTTGAGTCACCCTGAAAAGCAGAAAGCCTCCCCTGTAAACCTATAGGAATCTGGTCCACTCGTGCATCGGAGAATGAACCGTTATTGTCTTCTATGATAGACTCAGTGTTGGGCTTGGGGTAACTGGCTTCTCTTTTGAAGTACACGTTGTTTTATCTTCATGTATCTGTGTTCTGTTATATCAGTGACAGTTGCTGTCTCTCCAGCGTTACATTGAGAGCTGCACAGATTCTACATTGCACGTACACAGTCATCCCAGTCTGTCTTCAATTGATCTGCACTTGTATAAGCTGATGAGAGGAATCGATCATGTGGATAGTCAGAGGCTTCTTCCCAGGGCTGAAATGGCTAGCATGAGAAGGCACAGTTTTAAGGTGCTTGGAAGTAAGTACAGAAGAGATATCAGGGGGTAAGTTTTTTACGCAGAGTGGTGAGTGTGTGGAATGGGCTGCCAGTGCTGGTGGTAGAGGTGGATACAATAGGGTCTTTTAAGAGACTCCAGGACAGGTATATGGAGCTTAGAAAAATAGAGGGCTATGGGTAACCCTAGGTAATTTCTCAGGTAAGGACATGTTTGGCACAACTTTGTGGGCCGACGGGCTTGTATTGTGCTGTAGGTTTTCTATGCTTCTATGTTTTAATTAAATCACATATAAAACAGATCAAGCAACTGAATACCAAGGCTGCTGTATGCGAAGTTCTGGATTTAATTTCCAAGATCTGAACTTAAAGATCTCCAAAATCCCAGTCAAGCAACTACATTTGGTGGCTGGAGATTATCTTTCAAAATGACAATCATTATCAATGTAGAAAATGATCAGATTTAACTTTCTTCCTTTACTTTGCTGGCAAGGCCAGCGTTTACTGTTCATTCCCCGCTACCCGTGAGCAGATGGTGAGCCATTTTCTTTCACTGCAGCAGTCCATCTGGTGAAGGATCTCCCATAACGCAGTTGCATGGTTTAATAGGGCCTGATTTCCATAACAAAGCGCACGAGCATAACAAAATATGGGCAGGAGCAGGGCACTGACCCCCTCAACCTTCTCCACCATTCAATGTAATCATGGATCATCTGCTTCAGGCCTCTGCTCCTCTTCTCTTCTGTGCTAGTTCCCCACAGCCATCAATTCCCGACCTTTCGAAAATGAATCTACCTCATTTGATTTAGTTTCCATAGCCACTGGAACACCAGAGGTTCACCCTCCCTGCGAGAAGAGATTCCTTGGCATGTCTGTTGCAGGAGATTGTCCTATTCCATCACTTTAGACATGATGGCAGGTGAACAATGCCAAGTGTGTTTGGTGCCCTTGCTACTTCCAGCATTTCTCTCCCGCGTCATTCAGCTTGGAGGATAGAGTGCTCTATTAGTGGAGCCAAGGCCTTGCAGCTTCAGCTACCCGGGTTCAGTCCTGACTTCAGGTGCTGTCCATGAGGAGTTGGCATGCCCTCTGTGACCACTGACATTTCTTCCCACATCCCATATACGTAAGTGTAGCAGGTCACCGTGAATTGCGCCGGCATGTATCTGAGTGTTATAGCTTGCAAATGGTTGATGGTAATGTGTGGAGAATAAAACAGGGTTAGTGTAGGATGGGTGTTTGATGGTTGACATGGACCAATTCAGCTGAGGGGCCTGTTCTACATTGTACAACTCCATGGGCCCAGTGAGGAGCCTGTTCCACACTATACAATTCCATGGGCCCAGTGAGGGGCCTTTTCCACACTGTACAGCTCCATGGGCCTAATGGGGTGATGGGCGTGTTCCACACTGTACGAATCCAAGGGCCCAGTGAGCTGAGGGGCCTGTTCCACACTGTACAAATCCATGGCCCAGTAAGAGCCCTGTTCCACACTGTACAAATCCATGTGCTGCATGAATCTGTCAGTTGTGCGAGAATTGTTGGTGATTCCTCTGCCCAGGCTTGCAGGGACTGGAGTTGATGGTGCATGGTCTGAGGGGTATTCCCTCCTACTTTTGTGCAGTTGAACAACCCTGACTGGTACCTCGGTCCTGCCTTTGGCTCAATATATACCACTGTTAGTAATGAAGGATTCACGCACACTGACTGTTCTCCTAATTCAGTCAGAAATGCTGAGTAAGACTACATCTGTGGAAAGAGATGTCTAACATTTCTCTTCCAAGTCATATGTTCTGACTCAGAGCATAGAACATAAAGCATGACAACACAGTATGGACCCTTCAGCTCAAGATGTTGTATTGACCTTTTTACCTAGTCTAAGATCGTTCAACTTTACCTTCTACATAGTCCTGCATTTTTCTATCATCTATGTGCCTATCCAAGAGCATGTCAAATATCCCTAATGTATTTGCCTCTACCATCACTCCTGGCAGTGCTTTCCACGCACCCAAACTCTCTGTGTAAAAATCCTACCTCTGACATCCCCACTATACTTTCCTCCAATCACTTTAAAATTATCCCTGCTTCGTATTAGCCATTTCTGCCCTGGGAAAAAGTGGCAATCCACTTGGTCTATGCCTCTTATCATCTTGTACACCTCTATCATGTCACCTCTCTCCCTCCTTCGCTCTAAAGAGAAAAGCCCTAACTCGCTCAACCTACCTTCATAAAACACGCTCTCTAATCCAGGCAGCGTCCTGGTAAATCTCAGTCTCCTCTCTAAAACTTCCACATCCTTCCTAAAATGACGTGACCAGAACTGAACATAATATTCTTAGTGAGGTCCAACCAGGGTTTTTCAAGCTGCAACATTATCTCATTGCTCTTGGCTTGCTGAACATTTCTAGCATATTCTGTTTTAATTTCAATTTCCAGTGTCTATCAGTTTTAAAAGAAATTTCTCTCCCAGCTGGGTCCCTGGATATGGGAGAGATTACTAAACTAGACTTTGCTCTGTCTGGACGTAGGCCAAGGCTTCGTTCTCATTCGTTTGTACTGCAGCAGTCCAGCCGAACTGAATGGCCTGTCAGACTACTTTCAAGGGCAGCTGGAAGGCAACCACGTTAGTCAGACTGGAGGCGCATAAAACAGCAATTTTTTTCATCTAAAGCACAATAGTAAAGTAGATAAGTTTTCATGGCAGCTGAGTATTTTTGTGGTCATCATTATTAAAACTGTATTTTGTGTACATTACAACATTTTTCACCTTAGGATCATCTGGTCAAATGCTAGTGAGCATTATATATTTTCAGCTTGTAGAGATAAAATGAGATTTGATAGTTCAGGGACCAAGCAGGAGGAACTGTTTGAGAGCTTACTTCTGTTGCTGCATGCACGTGAATTTTTTTCCACTGGACTGAATTGCTTTTTTTACATTGACTGTTACCTCAAATTCAAATGAATCGGTGAAGTTATTTGTGAGCATGCTACCTTTTAAATTCTGGTTCCCATTGTCTGCTACTTTGTGTCTCTCAACCACACCGTGTTCTGCAGTACAGTATTACTTTCATAGTTTAACCATTACCAAAAGGGGAAATCAGTGGATGGATCTCTCTCAAAAGAACCTGTCTCCCACTCTCTTTAAGAAATTCACTTATAAGTTAGCTTGAGTCCCAGGTGTGTAAATAATGGATATAAATTCAAGAAGAGAGTATGCCAGGATGCGTTACATTATCCTGCTAGTCCTTCCCAGATTTCCAATGCCACTGCTGGGAACCCACATCTTCCCATTCAAATTCCTTTCAATTTAACTTTAAATTCCTTGGCACCGTCATTTCAGAGAATTGTTCATGAGTCCAGCAGGTAATTGCCGTTACAAAGAAGGCACAACAGTGCCTCTACTTTCTTAGAAGTTTGCGAAGATTCGGCTTGACATCTGAAACTTAGACAAACTTCTATAGATGTGCATGGAAATTTTCCTGACTGGTTGCATCACCTACTGGTATGGAAACACCAATGCCCTTGAATGAAAGAGCATTTCATAGCAGATACAGCCCAGTCCATCATGGGTAAAGGCCACCTGCCACTGAGCACATCTACAAGGAGCACTGTCACAGGAAAGTGGCATCCGTCAGAAGATCATAAGATATTGGAGCAGAATTAGACCATTTGGCCCATTGAGTCTGCTCTGCCATTTCATCATGGCTGATCCATTTTTCCTCTCATCCCCAGTCTCCTGACTTCCCCCTGTATCCCTTCATGCCCTGGCCAGTCAACAATCTATCAACCTTTGCCTTAAATATACACAAAGACTTGGCCTTCACAGCTGCATTAAGCAAAGAATTCCACTGATTCATCACTCTCTGGCTAAAGAAATTCCTTCTCATCTCTTTTCCAAAAGGAGACCCCTTTATTCCAAGACTATGGCATATAATAGAGCAAGAATTAGTGGGAAGCTAGAGGATTGGGAAGCTTTTAAAAATCAACAGAAGGCAACTAAAAAACCACAAGGAGGGAAAAGATTAAATATGAAGGTGTACTAGTGAAGCACATAGGTATATGTATATGTAGTTCACCACAACTAGCCAATAATATCAAAGAGGATACCAAAGCCATTCTTCCTATAATATATTTCTTCTTCTTTGGGATGTATCTATCCTGCATCTTCTGAATTTCTCCCAGAAACTCCAGCCATTGCTGCTCTGCTGCCATCCCTGCTAGTGTTCCCTTCCAGTCAATGTTGGCCAGCTCCTCTCCTGTACCTCTGTAATTCCCATTACTCTACTGTTCCGCTAATATATCTGAGTATAGCTTCTCCCTCTCAAATTGCAGAGTGAAGTCTATCGTATTGTGATCACTGGCTCCTAAAGGTTCCTTTACGTTAAGCTCCCTAATCAAATCTGGTTCATTACACAACACCCAATCCAAAACAGCCTTTCCCCAAGTGGGCTCAGCCAGGAGCTGCTCTGAAAAGCTATCTCGTAGGCATTCTACAAATTCTCTCTTAGAATCCAGCACAAACCTGATTTTCCCAACCTGCCTGCATGTTGAAATCCCCGTGACTATTATCACATTACCCTTTTGATGTATGTTTTCTATCTCCAATTGTAACTAGTAGCTCACATCCTGGCTACTGTTCAGAGGCCTGCATATAACTCCAATCAGGGTCTTTTTACCCTTGCAGTTTCTTAGTTCTGCTCACAAGGATCCTACGCCTCCCGATCCTATGTCACCTCTTTCTAAGGATTTCATTTTCCACATCCGAGAACAAGGAGCAACCAGCGATTTGACTGATTTTTGTGCTGGGCCACATTGAAAAGGTCAGGGTGCTGGGGCCAGAGGAAAGGACAGGCTATTGCTCAGCTCAAGGTTACTCATCTCTGTGTGGAACTGAGGCTGTGGCCTCAACTAACGGGCTCCTGAATCAGCTGCAGTGATGACTGGCTTTGTGGCTGTGGACTCAAGGTGCCATTTTAGAGCAGCTCGTGGTTGATCCCACCAGGAGAAAGTTCTGTTCAGTTCCATTCAGCTCATGGTTGATCCCACCAGGGGAAAGTTCCGTTCAGTTCCGTTCAGATCGTGGTTGAGCCCACCAGGGGAAAGTTCTGTTCAGTTCTATTCAGATCGTGGTTGATTCCACCAGGAGAAAGTTCTGTTCAGTTTCGTTCAGATCATGGTTGATCCCACCAGGAGAAAGTTCTGTTCAGTTCCGTTCAGCTCGTGGTTGATCCCACCAGGAGAAAGTTCTGTTCAGCTCGTGGTTGATCCCACCAGGGGAAAGTTCTGTTCAGCTCGTGGTTGATCCCACCAGGGGAAAGTTCTGTTCAGTTCCGTTCAGCTCGTGGTTGATCCCACCAGGGGAAAGTTCTGTTCAGTTCCGTTCAGCTCGTGGTTGATCCCACCAGGGGAAAGTTCCGTTCAGTTCCACTCAGATCGTGGTTGATTCCACCAGGGGAAAGTTCCGTTCAGCTCATGGTTGATCCCACCAGGGGAAAGTTCTGTTCAGTTCCGTTCAGCTCGTGGTTGATCACACCAGGGGAAAGTTCTGTTCAGTTCCATTCAGATCGTGGTTGATCCCACCAGGGGAAAGTTCTGTTCAGTTCCATTCAGATCGTGGTTGATCCCACCAGGGGAAAGTTCCGTTCAGCTCGTGGTTGATCCCACCAGGGGAAAGTTCCGTTCAGCTCGTGGTTGATCACACCAGGGGAAAGTTCTGTTCAGTTCCGTTCAGTTCGTGGTTGATCCCACCAGGGGAAAGTTCTGTTCAGTTCTGTTCAGCTCGTGGTTGATCCCACCAGGGGAAAATTCTGTTCAGTTCCGTTCAGATCGTGGTTGAGCCCACCAGGGGAAAGTTCTGTTCAGTTCCGTTCAGCTCGTGGTTGATCCCACCA
This sequence comes from Hypanus sabinus, assembly GCF_030144855.1. NCBI lineage: Eukaryota > Metazoa > Chordata > Chondrichthyes > Myliobatiformes > Dasyatidae > Hypanus > Hypanus sabinus. Next base: position 48,821,465 of record NC_082708.1, on the reverse strand, counting down.
GGAGAAAGTTCTGTTCAGTTCTGAAACTTACATTGTTTGCACAATTTATTTTATCATTTCTGCACATTGGGTGTTTGACATTTTTTTTAAATAGGTTGTATTGGATTTCTTTGTTTTGTGACTGCCTGTGAGGAGACAAATCTCAAGGTATACATACTTTGATAATTAATATACTTTGAAGTTTTGAAGTTTGATTTTATTTTTTACCAATGGAGACATCCAGCTCTCTCTGCCTACCTGTCTGTCCTTTCGTACACTGTGTATCCTTGGATGTTAAACTCCTATCTATAATCTTCTTTCAGTTACGACTCAGTGATGCTCAAAATGTTATACCTGCCCATCTTTAACTGTGCTGCAAAATCATCCATCTTATTCTGTATACTGCGTGATTCAAGTACAACACCTTCAGTCCTGTATTCGTCACCCTTTGTGATTTTGTCTCCATGTTAAACTGTAACTCGTCCCACTGCCCTGTCCTTCCTGATGGTCTCACTGCACACTGTATCTAGTTGTTTATCGACTGCCCCATCCTCTGGTCCTATGCCTCTGCCAGTTCAGCTTAAGCCCTCCCCAACAGCACTAGCAAACCTGCCCACAAGGATATTGGTTCCACTTGGGTCCAGGAGTAATCTGTCCCAAACACAGGTGTAACCATACTTTCTTGATAATTATTGTTTGTTTATTTATTATGATTTTGTTTTATTTTGTATTTGCACAATTTGTCATCTTTTGCACACTGGTTATTTGTCTGTCTATGTTGTGTGCATTTTTTCATTGGTTCTATTGTGTTTCTTTGTATTCAGTGTGAATGCCTGCAAGAAAATGAATCTCAGGATAGTATCTGGTGGCATTTATGTACTTTGATAATAAATTAACTTTGAACTTTTAAATACTCCTTTAAAGGGCAGACCTTATCACATACTTCACCCAACAGATCACACTGCCACCCCCACACACCCCACACACCCCACCCCCCAAAACAGGTTCCATTTATCCCTCTGTTCTCCTGCATTGGTTCCAATTAGCACATAAGAAATGGGAGCAGGAGTAGGCCATCTGCCCCATTGAGCCTGCTCCGCCATTCATTAAGATCATGGTTGATCTGGTCATGGACTCATCTCTATCTACTTGCCTTTTCCCCATAACCTTTAATTCCCCTACTATGCAAAGAAAAAGCACCTGTTTGAATGAGCAGGTTTCACCACTGGTAGCCCGTTTTCCTTCTTATCACCATCCTGGTTGTCTCACCCCATCTGGCTCCACCTATTATGCACCAATGTTGTGGTAACTTCTACTTTACAAAAAGACCACTCGACATCTTGATGGCCAAAGGAGCATCTTTATCTGGGACGGCAAATGATATTTACAATACAGAGGCTTCCAGGTACCTCGTGCGGGCTGGGTGGAGGAACTATATACAATGCATACTGGGAGTAAAAGAGCGGAAGTAAAGACCCCGCCAACCCCGGATCCCGCCTCTGGCTACCAACAGCTCCCCGATTAGTATTAACTTACTTTGAATAATACTCACATTACAACAAATGCCATCCCTGGCTAGCTCCATCTGTCCTGACAAACGGTCTCAGCCAAAAGCATCGACTGTTTATTCTTCTCTATAGATGCTGCTTGATTTGCTGAGTTTCTCCACCATTCGGTGCCTGTTATTCTGGATTTCCAGCATCTGTAGAATCTCTTGTGTTTCCACGTGTCCGTCACTCCACCTACTTGCCCCTGTTTCAGCACCCTTTCCTCATTATACCAGCTCCCTCCCCTCTCCAGCCTCAGCCCTGACACAGGGTTTTAACCTGAAACACAGACAATTCCTTTCCTCCCACAGATGCAGCTTGACCTCTGAGTTCCTCCAGCAAAATTCCTGCATCAGCAGTTGCTTGTGTCTCCTGACCAGCTCCAAGGTGGATTCTCAATGCTTCACAGATGGAACAAAGTCATTGGGGTTTTGTAGCAGAGGCTTGTGACTTTGGCAGGGTGGATGGGATTTGTGTGTCAGTAGTTAAAATGTGCTCAGTTCCAACTCTCCACAGCAGCACAATCAACACAGGAGTTCAGGAGAGTGATGAGGAAATTTAAATGGCATAATCTGTCTTGGCTGTTCTCACACCCTGTACTGGGGAGTTTAACTGTTGATGTTGTGGATGGCCTGCATGATTTACCAAGGAGATGATGCCGTATATCTTGCGTATTGCTACCTTATAAAATAGACATAGCTGGCTTTTGCCTCTGTTTGACATGAACTTTGCTCGAGTTATTGGAGTTAGTTTAAATTGCAGTGAATGCTGATGCCAAACAAGCAGACTGCTTAACTTGGATCTGACACAAGGAGATTTGGCTGTTTTATCTGCTGATGTAAAGTATGCTTATGTGAAAATCTAGAATTTTACTCCAAACTGTTCTGAGTTACTGTTGATTACAAAGTGAAGAATAACCTCAATTTCTCATTCATCTTGTTTCTGAATCTCATTTGAATCTTTTTTTTAAGATTAAAGAGATTTAATGTAGGTTTAATTTACAGATGGAAAACCTATTGGTTACCTATTGCAAGCTGTCCTTGGGAAGTTAGCAGCCCGCTGACCCGTTGTAGTTCACCACGTTTTCTTCCAGTCAATAAAACTGATGCACCATCAATAACTCTCTCTGACACATAAAGGCGAGATAGCAGCTTTTATTGACTGGAAGAAGGGACAAGCAGTGGTTGACCACCATACTACATCCTGGAGACGGGGAGGCCGGGCTCAGACCTCAATCGCCTTTATACAGGGGTCTGTGGGAAGAGCCATAGGAGCAGTCAGCAGGGGGCGTGTCCAGACAGGTATATGTAGTTCACCACAGCCGTGAAACGATTGAGAGAGTTCCAGGAAGCAGATGCAGCCGTTGTGGTAGATGGGCTTCAGGGAAGCCTAGCTGAGTTACATGCCCCAGGATACAAAGCCTCCAGCCTGCCCTTGTGGTTCATCAGGCTAAGTCTCTGAAGTGTAGTCAACCTTGATAGCTCAGAAATGGTAATGCTTTGAGTATGTTTGATAATTGGTTAATTATTGTCGCATGTACCAAGGCACTGTGAAAGTCTGCTGAAAACATGTTGTCAAAACATGAGAATATCGAGATAGCACAAAGGGAATGCGGCGACAATGCAGAATACAGTGTTCCAGTGACAGAGAATTGCAACACTGGTAGACATAATGTGCAAGGGCCCTTGTGAGGTAGGTTGTGAGGCCAAGTGTTCATCTCTATTATACTGGAGCAGGGTGGTGAACCTTTTTGAGGACATGTGCCCAAATTGGTGATGATCATCTAAAAAAAATTCTCTCATGTGCTATAGTAATTTTGAGCAGAGATTATCATTGCATAATGAATTAGTGACAATTATGGATTTTTTTAAAGGAAAAGGGATAAGTTCTGTTGCTTATTTGTGTATTTTACTATTAATAAACAGAGGCAGATTGAAATAAATGAAAGGTTTCAGAAAACCCATTCAAAAATCAATGAAATTAATCCTTAAAAAACAACTGAAAAGTCAGATCTTTTCTAAATAGTATAGATATCGTACATCTTGTATAACATAAGAAACATGAATGTGAAATTGTTGGGAAAGGAAAGTAAACACACTTTACTCTCGGTGAGACTTTTGTTTATTTCAATTGTTTATTTTTATTGTTGATGATATTTGCCTATACCTACAGAGTCCATGATACAACCAGCCCATAGTATTTGTAAACACCAGTGGGAGTTACTGAAGCCAGTGATCTAAATTCTGCCACCTCTCAGACGAGCGGCTGCTTTGTCCTTCACCAGTCCCAGAAGAACAACTTGCGGCCATACTTGGCAGGCTGCAACCCTCCTTCGGTGACTGTGGACTGGGTCAGACTCTGGGCTTGTCCTGGAGTGGCAGACGTTCTCAGCAACTGGCTGCACCTTGGTAACCTTAGATACCTCCCGTAGATCTGGATGAACCCAGCATGCTTTGTCTGGCACACAGTAATCAAATACCTCGTGTTGTTTGCAGCAATGCTGAAACTCCTGCAGATCGGTTTAATCAGTGCAGGTCCAGCACTCTGTGATGGGTTCAGCACAATGGCTCCAGGTTGCTGCACTATTGCAAACATTTTATATCCGACTTGTATTTGGTTGTTTCCAGACTTACATGTATCTTCATGAAGCCGCTAAACTGCACACAGTATTTACTGCTATTATCACTGAATATCCAGTATTCGTTCACAAACTACAGAATTAAAATATAACACGAACAAAGCCTTTGCCAACTGGTCCAAATATTTACTGTACTAGCACCAATGTGCATTCCAGTTTGGTGAGGATTTCAAAATGTATCATTCAACGTCATGTGTTATCGCAACTGTCTCGCTGGTGCCAAGCCGGCGTGAGACGTTCCCTGTGAAAACATCTCACTTCTCTCAGTTGTAAAAATTCATGGCTCCTTCATTTGGCAGCAAAGATAATCTTTTATGTTTTTTTTTAAATTAAGGGTGGGATTTAAAGAATTGAGGGGTAGCACTGCATCCTAGGTGCCAACAACATTCTCATGTCTGCCACCCTGGGCACATGTGCCATATGTTTGCCACCCGTGTTAGAGGTTTGTTTAAGGATAGCGGGATAGAAGCGGACCTTGCTGGAAGGGAGGAAAAGAGAGGATGACCTGGGTGGGAGGGTACTTTTACTATGTTGGCTGCTTTCCCAAGACAGGGCTAAATGTACACTAAGTCAATGGAGGTGGATGCTAATTTTGTGATGGACTGGGCTATGTTCACAACTTTCTGCAATCTCTTGTTGTCATTCCAAGCCATGATACATCTGGATAGGATGCTCTCCACGGTGTATAAAAATGCATTGAGGAAACAACAGGTGACAGCATGCCTTCTTGGCTAAAACGGGCATGAATTGCAGGTAGACTCTCTTAGTTTCGCATTCCTTGGCACTTTCAATATTATGTGCTACATACTGGTACATAGTATTCACATACTATGAATGTTGATAAAGTCTTATTCATGTGCAGAATTTATTTTACTTATTGAGATCCAGCACAGAATAGGCCCCTCCGGCTCTTTGAGCCAGGCTGCCCAGCAACCCCCCAATTTAACCCGAGCCCAATCACAGGACAATTCACAATGACCAATTAACCTACTAACCAGTGCATCTTTGGGATGCAGGAGGAAACCGGAGCACCCGGAGGAAACCCACACAGTCACGGGGAGAACAGGCCGCGGCGGGAACTGAACCCTGGTCGCCTGTATTGTAAAGCGTTGTGCTAACCACTATGCCACATAGGCTCCTTCATTTTCAGGGGGATTGTAAATGATTTAGAACTGAACATTGTGCAATGAATAAAAATTGATTTAATTACGGAAGAAGGTATTTGTTGAAACACCTGAAGATGGTTGGGCTAGGGCTGTCTTAAAAATAGAAATGTCCTGGGGCTGGGGTGATTGACTTCAGTAATCACAACCGTCTTTCTTTGTGTGAGGTCTTGGACTGCTTTTCCTTGATAACCAAAGGCTTCAGTGCTACCAGGGCTCCTTCATGGCATTTTTCAGTCAAATACAATTACTATATTTAGGAGATATTTAGACAGGCACTTAAATAGTCAAAGCATAGAAGGATATGGACCTAGTGTGGGCAAATGGGATTACTGGAGACGCTGTGATGAGCCACAAGGCCTGCATCTTGCTGTATAACTCCTACTGCTTTCACCAGTAAGTGAGAGCGCATTCAATCATTCTCCCAGCCCATCACGGATACTGACTGAGTGTAGACCAAATATCCTGGATGGGATTTGTACAGCTTTTTGTGTTCAGGATGTAATCCTGACAATTTCTACCTTTTCAGGTAAATGTAACCAAATGGGAAGAGCCTGGCTGGACGTTTCACAAGTTCTGTGGTTTCCAGCACTGCAGCTGGGACCTCGATTAGTCCATAACGTTCTGCTCCTTCAGGAGTCTTGTACTGTTTCTTACTGTTACCTGGGGTGAATCAAAAAATCTGCAGACTGGGATGAGCAATGGGGAACCAACAGTCATGAACTCACTTCTTCCTTGCCTTTGGCACTGAGGTACTGGTCCATGTCATTATGACAGGGTTGTTCTTGAAGCCTCGCACTCCCGTTAGTTCAATTATCCTTCACAGCAACTTTTCTAAGTTTAAAATAAACTCACTGAAACCTTTTTTTTCTCTGTAATTAATGAGGCCATGTTATTGTTCCATATTTCTTGTTGACTGCTTTGATTTAAACACCTCCAAAGAGAACGGGCCCATCCCAACAGAAAGAGCTAGTGAGCCAGCTGGGTGGAGAGCTCCAGGACTTAGACCCAGTGTTGGTGACAGAACAATCCTTTCCAACTCGCAATGGTGCAAGACCCGGAGCCATGTCGGGACGGGCTGACCGTTTTCCGAGAGGTTGGAAATAGAACTGAATGCTACACAATCATCAGCGGCATGATGGAGAAAAGGTTATTAACGAAAGGAGCTGAGGCTGTCATGGCAAAGGTGATCTTCCTCTAGCATCTGCAATGCAGAGAGTTTCATTTTTACTGGGTGTAGCTCAAGCCCGTGGATAGATTCCTAATGAATTCACATTTACCAGGACTCCTGATACCACAGCCAATTAGTTGGACTTAAGTAACATTGCACAGTTTAATTTAAATCTGGGGCCAAGTAGCCCTGCAGAAGCAAACTTTGTATTTCATGGGAATAGATCTAATGAAATTTGATAGCACAGTTGGGGACATGTTCAATCACTTTGCTGATGTAATGAGCTATATCAAATCGCAAAATGGTCAGAAGGAGACTATTAGTCTTATTGAGTCTGCAATATTTGTACAGGAGTGTAAACAGCCTCCCTAGCCAATGCTTTTCTCCTTAAACTGATAATACAATTTCATTTTGTAGGTCGACATTGAATCTGTATCCACCGTCATTGGAGGATGCAATTTCAGCTATTGGTTGTGTCAGAATGTTTCTTTTATCAAACACCTTAAATCTGTGCCCTCTGTCCCTTTGGTTATTGAAAAACCTGCTCTTCTTTTTATTCCGTCTAATGCTCCATCACTTTAAGCAACCCCAACAAAGCTTTTCCCATCCTGTTCCTCCCCTGCAGGGGACTGATGGATTTTTATGGCAGTTTAAAAAAAATCTGAATTTATATTGTACAATTCTCATGATGGAATCTGAAGTCAGTGTAACTAACCAGAGCCTCTGGATTGCTCATTTAACAACTTAACCATTGCACCAGATTATTTGTATCCGTTGTGCTTCTACCATATTTCTAAATCTCCTTTTCTCCTCAGCTATGGTTTTCCCTCTCAGCTGGGTTTGCTCCATTTCCAGGACTTTTATCCCCTCTTACTTCACTCTCCTGCCCTCCACATCCTCTGTAACATCTTCTCCGTTCTGCATGATGTCAACTGTGGGCATACCTCTCCCTCCCTTCTCTTTCAGCTTTCCCAAGGAACTGCCTCCCTGATTCCCATCTTCACCACTATTCATTGCCCTTCTGTACTTCCCCGGCAACACCTACCCTGTTCCCTCTTTTCTTGCCCCCATCCCAAGGACCCAGTCTCTTCTGCATTGAATACTGATTGGTTAACTCCTTTATAGAATGCCCCTATTCAGTGCTTAATGGTGATCCCAAGCTTCCATTAGCTTATAACTTTAATTCTCTATCTCAGCTCCAGCTTTGGTTAAAAAGACTGTACTACCATCTGTCAGTTAGCACCACCAATAGTTGTGTCAGTTGGCCTCCCTTGGACCTCTCCACCACCACCCTCCCCCCTCCTCACCTTACCCCCCCCCCCTTTTCAGCAACTGTTTGATGTGTAGGTTAGTTCAGATGTAAGGTTCATGACCTGAACCTTTAACTCTTGAGATGCTGCCTGAAATCATGAAGAGTAAGGGTCCCAGAACAGATCCCTGAGGCACATGACTGGTCACCGACCTCCATGCAGAATATGACCCGTCTACAACCACTCTTTGTCTTCTGTGGGCAGGCCAGTTCTGGATCCACAAAGCAATGCCCCCTTGGATCCCATGCCTCCCTACTTTCTTAATAAGCCTTGCATGGGGTACCTCATCAAATGCCTTGCTGAAATCCATATACACTACATCTACTGCTCTTCCTTCATCAATGTGTTTAGTCATGTCCTCAAAAAATTCAGTCAGGCTCGTGAGGCACAACCTGCCCTTGACAAAGCCATGCTGACTACTCCTAATCATATTATACCTCTCCAAATGTTCATAAATCCTGCCTCTCAGGATCTTCTCCATCAACTTACCAACCACTGAAGTAAGACTCACTGGCCTATAATTTCCTGGTCTATCTCTACTCTCTTTCTTGAATAAAGGAACAACATCTGCAACTCTCCAATCCTCTGGAATCTCTCCTGTCTCTATTGATGATGCAAAGGTCATCACCAGAGGCTCAACAATCTCCTTCCTCGCCTCCCACAGTAGCCTGGGGTACAGCTCATCCAGTCTCGGCAACTTATCCAACTTGATGCTTTCCAAAAGCTCCAGCACATCCTCTTTCTTAACATCTACATGCTCAAGCTTTTCAGTCTGCTGAAAGTCATCACTACAATCACCAAGATCCTTTTCCATAGTGAATACTGAAGCAGAGTATTCTTTAAGTACCTCTGCTATTTCCTCCGGTTCTGTACACACTCTCCCACTGTCACACTTGATAGATCCTATCCTTTCTCGTCTTATCCTCTTGCTCTTCACATACTTGTGGAATGCCTTGGGGGTTTTCCTTAATCCTGCCCACCAAGGCTTTCTCACAGTCCCTTCTGACTCTCCTAGTTTCTGAGTTTGTTAAATTCTCCCAAGTTTGTTAAGTGTGTCCAGGATGGATTCCTGTCACAGTATGTTGACAGACCGACTAGGGGGAATGCCATACTAGATCTAGTATTAGGTAATGAACCGGGTCAGGTCACAGATCTGTTAGTGGGTGAGCATCTGGGGGACAGTGACCACTGCTCCCTGACCTTTAGCATTATCATGGAAAAAGATAGAATCAGAGAGGACAGGAAAATTTTTAATTGGGGAAGGGCAAATTATGAGGCTATAAGGCTAGAACTTGCGGGTGTGAACTGGGATGATGTTTTTTCAGGGAAATGTACTATGGACATGTGGTCGATGTTTAAGGATCTCTTGCAGGATGTTAGGGATAAATTTGTCCCGGTGAGGAAGATAAAGAATGGTAGGGTGAAGGAACCATGGATGACAAGTGAAATGGAAAATCTAGTCAGGTTGAAGAAGGCAGCATACATGACGTTTAGGAAGCAAGGATCAGATGGGTCTATTGAGGAATATAGGGTAGCAAGAAAGGAGCTTAAGAAGGGGCTGAGAAGAGCAAGAAGGGGGCATGAGAAGGCCTTGGTGAGTAGGATAAGGAAAATCCCCAAAGCATTCTTCAATTATGTGAAGAACAAAAGGATGACAGGAGTGAAGGTAGGACCGATTAGAGATAAAAGTGGGAAGATGTTCCTGGAGGCTGTGGAAGTGAGCGAGGTTCTCAATGAATACTTCTCTTCGGTATTCACCACTGAGAGGGAACTTGATGACGGTGAGGACAATATGAGTGAGGTTGATTTTCTGGAACATGTTGATATTAAGGGAGAGGAGGTGTTGGAGTTGTTAAAATACATTAGGATGGATAAGTCTCCAGGGCCTGACGGAAGAGATTGCTGAACCTCTGGCTAGGATCTTTATGTCCTCGTTGTCCACAGGAATGGTACCAGAGGATTGGAGAGAGGCAAATGTTGTCCCCTTGTTCAAAAAAGGTAGTAGGGATAGTCCAGGTAATTACAGACCAGTGACCCTTACGTCTGTGGTGGGAAAGCTGTTGGAAAAGATTCTTAGAGATACGATCTGTGGGCATTTAGAGAATCATGGTCTGATCAGGGATAGTCAGCATGGCTTTGTGAAGGGCAGATCGTGTCTAACAAGCCTGATAGAGTTCTTTGAGGATGTGAGCAGGCATATAGATGAGGGTAGTGCAGTGGGTGTGATCTACATGGATTTTAATCATTTTAAAGATTAGGATTTTAGTAAGGCTTTTGACAAGGTTCCACACGGTAGAAGATCTGGGGGTACATGTCCACAGATCCCTGAAAGTTGCCTCACAGGTAGATAGGGTAGTTAAGAAAGCTTATGGAGTGTTAGCTTTCATAAGTCGAGGGATAGAATTTAAGAGATGCGATGTAACGATGCAGCTCTATAAAACTCTAGTTAGGCCACACTTGGAGTACTGTGTCCAGTTCTGGTCACCTCAGTATAGGAAGGATGTGGAAGCATTGGAAAGGAAGAGTACAGAGGAGATTTACCAGGATGCTGCCTGGTTTAGAGAGTATGGATTATGATCAGAGATTAAGGGAGCTAGGGCTTTTCTCTTTGGAGAGAAGCAGGATGAGAGGCGACATGATAGAGGTGTACAAGATATTAAGAGAAATAGACAGAGTGGATAGCCAGCGCCTCTTCCCCAGGGCACCACTACTCAATACAAGAGGACGTGGCTTTAAGGTAAGGGGAGGGAAGTTCAAGGGGGATATCAGAGGAAGGTTTCTCACTCAGAGAGTGGTTGGTGTGTGGAATGCACTGCCTGAGTCAGTGGTGGACGCAGATACACTAGTGAAATTTAAGAGACTACTAGACAGCTATATGGAGGAATTTAAGGTGGGGGGTTATATGGGAGGCAGGGTTTGAGGGCTGGCACAACATTGTGGGCCGAAGGGCCTGTAATGTGCTGTACTATTCTATGTTCTATGCTCCTGTTAGCCTTATAATCTTCTGGATCTCTAACATTACCTAGCTCTCTGAACCTTTTGTAAACCTTTCTTTACTTCTTGACTAGATTTATTACAGCCTTTGTACACCACTGTTCCTGTACCCTACCATATCTTCCCTCTCATTGGAACGTACCTATGCAGAACTCCACACAAATATCCCTTGAACGTTTGCCACATTTCTTCCATACTTTTCCCTGACAACATCTGTTCCCAAATTTAAGCTTCCAATCTCCTGTCTGATAGCCTCATAATTCCCCTTACTCCAATTAAGCACTTTTCTAACTTGTCTGTCCTATCTCTCCCCAACGCTATTGTAAAGGAGGTAGAATTATGATCACTGTCTCCAAAATGCTCTCCCACTGAGAGATCTGATACCTGACCAGGTTCATTTCCCAATGCCAAATCAAGTATAGTCTCTCCTCTTGTAGGCTTATCTACATATTGTTTCAAGAAGCCTTCCTGAACACATCTAATAAGCTCCATCCCATCTAAACCCCTTGCTCCAGGGAGATGCCGGTCGATATTTGGGAAATTAAAATCTCCCATCACGACAACTCTTATTATTACACCTTTCCAGAATCTGTTTCCCTATCCGCTCCTTGATATCCCTGTTACTATTGGGTGGCCTATAAAAAACACCCAGTAAAGTTATTGACCCCTTCCTGTTCCTAACTTCCACCCACAGAAACTCTGTAGACGATCCTTCTAATGCCATCCACCTTTTCCGCAGCCGTGACACTATCTCTGATCAACAGTGCCTCCCTCCCAGGTTTATATTTTAGATTTCCAGCATCTGCTTTTCAATGTCATTTCACCTCATGGTGTTTGCAACTACCTTTCCCTGTCTATATTATGACAAGAAAATCAAATCACACAAATGAACAGGTAATATTTTGGCATTTGAAAATGATATGATTATGCTTAGCTTGAAAATAAGCAGGCAGCAGTGTAAGAGTAACAAAGCAGTTAAAAGCTGTTCGACAATAGACCAATGAAGCAGTAATTGGCTGGATTGAAATGCCCTGTGTTTTCTGTGGACAGGTCATAACCGACTAATTTTCCACATTATTACCTTATTGCATCACTTTAATGATTTTAGCATTCAGCCACTGCTTATCTTGTTCTTTTGGCTAAAAGCCTAATTTTATGCATGGCCAGTGCTAATTTACACAGACTGCGCCATTTAAACTGGCTGTTGAAGGAGGAGTAGTAGTCATTTATATTTGAGGATTTTGTCATGAATATCAAGGCCAGCATTTATTGCCCATCCCTCATTGCTCTTGAGGTGTGGAGATCACCTATAGAGACCATTGCAATCCTCCTAGTGAAGTGAATGTTCCAATGGGCAAAGTCAAGGTACATTGATTATCAAAGTACGTATACTCTATACAGCCTTGAGATTTGTCTCCTCACAGGCAGCCTCAAAACAAAGAAACCCAATAGAGCCCATTAAGACACAAGGAGGCTGTCAAACACCCAGTGGTGATATTAGGGTGGAGTTCTGGGGATTTGAATAACTGATGATGAAAGAATGGTGACATATTTCCAATAACAGGACAATGTGGAGTTTGGAGGGTAACTTGGTGGGGTTCCCATACACCACCTGTCCTTGTCATCTTTGGCCTTGAGGTTGGAGGATTCCCTCTGAATATCCTAGGCGAGTAACAGCGATGCATCCTGCAGACACGTTGTGCTGACAGGGTAAGATTTAAAGGTGCTGGGTGGAGTTGTGGACATAAAGTTCTGTGTGCTTTTGGGAGGGATTTTGGATCAGTACGTACTGTATCCAGGCAAATGGGTAATACTCCATCGCAGACCAGACTTGTGATGGTGGGATGGTTTTGAGGCATAAAGAGGACAATACTTACTGCAGGGAGACTAACTTCTAACCTGCTCTTGTAGTCACTGTATTTATATAGTTAGTCTCCGGTCAGTGGATGTTGATGGTCGGGTACCCAATAATGGTAATGCCATTGAATGCCAACGGTAAGTGTTTGGTCTCTTGGTGGAAATGGGAATTACCTGGCACCGTCAGGGAGCCAGCAACCACTCTAGGCACATTGGGGAGAAATGATACACCTGTCCTCATCATGCTTGTAAATGGCCATGGACTGCACCCTCCCCAGTAGTGTCTGAAAGCAAGAGAGTGACTGTGAAGACTCTGTTTTGCCCGAACCTTCACATTTACAGGCAGAAGCTCAGACAGCAAAACCCTATCCACGGCCGGGATGCAGGACTCAGTCTTTGTTACTGGGCACGAGGGAAGGTGTGGCTCTGAAGGGGTGAAATCTCCGCAGGGGATGCAATAGAGAATGTTTTAGAGCAGCCAGTCAGGGAGGCACAAGGCAGAAAGAAACACAGACCTGCCAGAAAGCCTGCGGTATAAAGAAATATAACATAGAGAAATCTGGCATCATGCTTGCATGTGGCTCTGCAATGATCGTGGAGCCTAGCCCTTCCTGTATGAACGAGGAGGCTGAGCTCAGACCAAACCGCTTGTCCAAGCACTGGGGTCTCAGCTTCCACCCGAAGCTCACGCTGCAGATGCGGTTTCATAGTTGTGGATGCCATTGCATAAGGTAGCTTGTGTGTGATAAATAAGTCCAGCATTTTGATTTACAGCGCATTGCGGGGATCGCTGAAGCATTGCACAGCCCTTTGAGGCCAGGTTTTCACGGTCCAGGATTATCCTAATCCAAATGCAGTGTAAATCCTCTGCAAGAAGCCTTCTAACAGCTGTGACGCAGCCACCAGGGGGAGCTCATTCATCCAGCGCAAGGCTTGGGATAAACAGGCTCCACAGAGGGAACATAGTTCATATCTGACATGCACTGATTTATACATTTGTGTTGAACACTTTTGTTCTGAATTTGGCTTCTCTTCTGTTTTTATGGGTAAGCAGACAGTGTGATGATCAGCAAAGGAGTTTAGATGGGAACAGTTGGTGAAAGGGGAACTTAGTGGTGATGGTATAATCATTTTCCAGCCATCTGCAATTTCTTACAGTGGACGCACAGATCAGTGCATGCAAAAGGATATTTGACCTTACAACTTTTTCTCTTGCCCCAAGTATTGAAAATAATCATTACTTGAATATATTGTCTAAAAATCTCCTTCACCTTGCCATTCATGCAGTAAAATGTACATCACAATGCATAATGAAATAATCAAGATTATACTAATCTTTAAAATCATTAACATTGAAATAAAAGATTAATTTAGTTGACAATTATGAAAAATGAGACAAAAGAGTACTTTAAAAGAGAGAATGCATTCTTGTATTGATATATTCCGGTCAGGTTTCTTTGCAGCTGATGAAAAGGCATGTCCTCATTATTGCCTGGTTGTAAATGGAGTGATTAGCTTTGCTGAGTACTCTAAAGTGGTCCAAGCAGCGGAACTAGTGCTTGAGCACAGTAGCAGTTTGCTGTATCAGGTAGAAATATGTCATTCATTTAACGTGTTTTTCTTTAATGTTCGTGGACCCTTCCCACCGAGGCCCAGCTCCGTTATCGGGAGTAGACTCCACACTTCCCTGATCACTCCCTGGGCTCAGTGATCCCAGGCTTCCCCACTCAGAAGCTCTGCTCCTTCATGCTGAGCCCTCCTTGGACCCACTCACTGCCCACAGCTCCAAACTTGCTTGCCACCTACTCCATCATTCTGCCCTAATCCTGGCACACCTCTTTCCCCTGGAACCAGTCCCTGATCTTTCTTGCAAACACCAATGACCCAGCTTGTTGCATCCAATCTCACTCTGTCCACTTATGTTGCTTGCCAACCTGGCCGCAGATTGTAACTGATCATCTTGCCCTCAATTTCCCAGTTCTAGCTCACTTGGGTGAAAGTTGGAAAAACAATGATAGTTTAGAAATCTGATTTGTGAATGCAATAAATTACTAAATCCATTTATGGATATTTTACAATGTAATGTATAGCTAATCAAATAAAATGCTTAGAATAAATAGTTAAAAGATCAACATTAAAACAGTTTTAGATGCCTTGCTAACCTGGAGTTGAAAATAATAAAAGAAGGTGTTATAATATGGGCAATGTTAAATTGGACAGCAACTTGCGAAAAGTAGGAATGATGGGATTTATCGAGCCACATAATTCTCTACCCACCCCTCTTGCTGCACTCATTATCCACACTTCTTTGGGCTCTGTGGGCCTAGTTGTACCAGAGCCCAAGCTGCCACCGCTGTCTGTGAGGTGAAGTGTTGACTCAGATCCTGACTCCCACATCATACTGATGTCTCTTTCAAGCCTTCGAACTTTCAGACATGTCTGATGATCCAGCCCAATCAATAATAATATTTAAGAATTAATTAAAATTAAATAATTACAATAATATTTTAAAAAACAATATGTTGACCTAAAAACCTACAAGACCTGGGTGTTAATTAAAACATCAAATTAAAGAAAAGTGTATTGGCACTTACGGCTTCCAGTGCCCCATTTCAATGAATGGGGAACGCTCCATTTGCTATTATCTGAATTCCTAGCTTAGCAGTAAGTTCTGCTTTCAGGACGCACCAATTCCTGGGGTATTGGTTCCCTGCCTCAGGAGTCGGTGCCAAATACAGCAGCAGGGCGGTAGGGTAGATGCACTGGAATCTGGCCTAATGATCATTCCCAACTTCACTTTACAAGGAACAGATGAGAACAAGCTGCCTCACACAAAGCAACAGGCTGATGGTTTTCCATCCAAGTGCTGTCTAAAAGATTTGTTCGTAATGGAAGCAAAGGACTGTGGATTTTGTTAAGCACTTAAAATGACTCTCGTGTGTTTAATTCGCAAAACCCTACCTTGGTGAAGCTGACACTCTCAGACGATATCAGAGTTACTCAACGACGTGTCGACCAACAGATTTCTTTGAAGCTGCCGGAGTTTTGGAAGCAGATGCTACTGCATGGTTTGCACAGGCAGAAGCCGGGTTCGCGTTGCAAGATATCACCGCGGGCAATACCAAATTTCCTTAGGTCGCTAAGTATTTCCACTGCAGCCAGAGTGGTGAGTCTATGAGAAGACCTGCAGGCACATGATAAATATGTCACTCTGAAAACTCAGCTATTGCAGCCCGTTGGACTGTTTGAGTCTGAGCTTGTCAAACAGTTGCTCTCCGTGCCCAGCCTGGACTTCAGAACTAATGCATGCTATCTCTCCTGGGCAATCCCTATCCTTATTTTATTTTTAAAGAACTCTTCATCCAACAAATATCTGATCAAGTTCACATAACCCTCCCTAATACACCCCTGAAGGACGAAAGGGAGCTTGCTAAAATGGCCGATAATCTACACTTCACCAAGTAGAGGTGCATTGTTCCTCCTCCATTCCAGTTTCAGTCAGCCCTATTGGCAGCACCTCCAGCAGACTCACACACACACCTCCAAACTGGACAATGTCGAGTCTTTGTTTTTACCATTGATTGATTCTGTTATGGATTTATTGAGTATGCCCACAAGGAAATAAATCTCAGGGTTATATATGCTGACATATACATACTACTTACTTAGAACTTCAAACTTACCATGCACACTTTGGCACAAACGCCAAGAAGTGCCGACCACCATGCAACTTCGAGATATTGGAGGTCGGTAAACACCATGGCTTCCAGCTGCTATGGACGTCCATTGTTCATTATGGACATCCTTTCAAAGTGATGCTTCCTGTGTGACACAGACGTCAATTGCTCATGACAGGCACCCTTTCATAGAAACATAGAAAACCTACAGCACAAAACAGGTCCTTCGGCCCTCAAAGTTGTGCCGAATATGTACTTACTTTAGAAATTACCTAGGATTACCCATAGCCCTTTATTTTTATAAACTCCATGTACCTATCCCAGAGTCTCTTAAAAGACCCTTTTGTATCCGCCTCCACCACCATCGCCGGCAGCCCATTCACCACTCTCTGTGTAAAAAATCTTATCCCTGACTTCTCCTCTGTACCTACTTCTGAGCACCTTAAACCTGTGTCCTCTTGCGTTAGCCATTTTAGCCCTAGGAAAAAGACTATTCACATGATCAATGCCTCTCATCATCTTATACACCTCTATCAGATCACCGCTTGTCCTTTGTCGCTCCAAGGAGAAAAAGCCAAGATAACTCAACCTATTCTCATAAGGCATGCTCCCCAATCCAGGCAACATCCTTGTAAATCTCCTCTGCACCCTCTCTATAGTATCCACATCCTTCCTGTAGTGAGATGACTAGAACTGAGCACAGTACTCCAAGTGGGGTCTGACCAGGGTTCTATCTAGCTGTAACATTACCTCTGAGCTATTGAACTCAATCCCACAGTTGATGAGGGCCAATGCACTGTATGCCTTCTTAACCACAGGGTCAACCTGCACAGCTGCTTTGAGTGTCCTCGGGACTTGGTCTCCAAGATCCCTTTGATCTTCCACACTGCCAAAAGTCTTGCCATTAATGCTATATTCTGCCATCATATTTGACCTACCAAAATGACCCACTTCACACTTATCTGGGTTCAACTCCATCTGCCATTTCTCAGCCCAGTTTTGCATCATATCACTGTCCCGCTATAACCTCTGACAGCCCTCCACACTATCAACAACACCCCAAACTTTTTGTCATCAGCAAATATACTAACCCATCCCTCCACTTCATCATCCAGGCCATTTATAAAAATCATGAAGAGTAGGGGTTCCAGAACAGATCCCTGAGGCACACCACTGGTCACCAACCTCCATGAAGAATATGGCCTGTCTACAACCACTCTTTGCCGTCTGTGGACAAGTCAATTCTGGATCCACAAAGCAGGGTCCCCTTGGATCCCTACTTTCTTAATAAGCTTTACATGAGGTACTTCGTCAAACGTCTTGTTGAAATTCATATATGCTACATCTACTGCTCTACCTTCATCAATATGTTTAGGCACATCCTCAAAAAATTAAATCAGGCTTGTAAGGCACGACTTGCCTTTGACAAAGCCATGCTGACTATTCCTAACCATATCATGCCTCTCCAAATGTTCATAAATCCTGCCTCTCAAGATCTTCTCCATCAACTTACCAATCACTGAAGTAAAATTCACTGGTCTATAATTTCCTGGGCTATATCTACTCCTTTTCCTTAATAAGGGAACAATGTCTGCAACCCTCCAATCCTCCAGAACCTCTCCTGTCACCAATGATGATGCAAAGATCATTGCCAGGGGCTCAGCAATCTCCTCCCTCGCCTCTCACAGTAACCTGGGTATATCTTGACCGGTCCTGGTGACTTATCCAACTTGATGCTTTCCAAAAGCTCCAGCACATCCTCTTCCTTAATATCTATATGCTTAAGCTTTTCAGTCCACTGTAAGTCATCCCTACAATTGCCAAGATCCTTTTCCATAGTGAATACTGAAGCAAAATATTAATTAAGTATTTCTGCTATCTCCTCCGGTTTCATACACACTTTTTCACAGTCACACTTGATTGGTCCTATTCTCTCATGTCTTATCCTCTTTCTCTTCACATACTTGTAGAATGCCTTGGGGTTTTCTTTAATCCTTCTCACGGCCCCTTCTGGGTCTTCTAATTTCATTCTTAAGCTCCTTCCTGCTGGCCGTGTAATTTTCTAGACCTCTGTCATTACCTACCTTTTTGAACCTTTTGTAAGCTTTACTTTTCTTCTTGACTAGATTATCAACAGCCTTTGTACACCATGGTTCCTGCACCTTACCATCCTTTCCCTGTATCATTGGAACGTATCTTTGCAGAATGCCATGCAAATATCCCCTGAACATTTGTCACATTTCTGCCATACATTTCCTGAGAATATCTGTTCCCAATTTATACTTCTAAGTTCCTGCCTGATAGCCTCATACTTCCCCTTACTCCAATTAAATGCTTTCCTAACTTGTCTGTTCCTATCCCTCTCCAATGCTATGGTAAAGGAGATAGAATTGTGATCACTATCTCCAAAATGCTCTCCCACTGAGAGACCAGGTTGATTTCCCAATACCAAATCAAGTCCAGTCACTCCTCTTGTAGGCTTAGTCTACATATTATGTCAGGAAACCTTCTTGAACACTCCTGACAAACTCCACCCCAACTAAACCCCTCACTCTAGGGAGATGCCAATCAATATTGGGGAAATTAAAATCTCCCACCATGACAACACTTATTATTACACCGTTCCAGAATCTGTTTCGCTATCTGCTCCTTGATGTCCCTGTTACTATTGGGTGGTCTGTAAAAAAAAAACACCCAATAGAGTTATTGACCCCTTCTTGTTTCTAACTTTCACCCACAGAGACTCAGTAGCCAATCCCTTCATGACTTCCTCCTTTTCTGCAGCCATGACACTATCTCTGATCAGCAGTGCTGCGCCTCCACTTCTTTTTCCCTCCTCCCTGTCCTTACTGAAACATCTAAAGCCTGACACTACTTAAGAGTCTCTGTAATGGCCACAACATCATAGCTCCAAGTAGCGATCCACGCTCTAAGCTCATCCATTTTGTTCATGATGCTTCTTGCATTAAAATAGAAACATCTCAAACCAAAGGTCTGAGCATATCCCTTCTCTGTCATCTGCCTATCCTCCCTCTTGCATTGTCTACAAACCTTTTCTATTTGTGAGCCAACTGCACCTTAAGCATTCTTTTCAGTTCGGCTCCCAGCACACAGCAATTCTAGTTTAAACTCTCCTTAAGTAGCCTCAGCAAACGTCCCCGTCAGGATATTGGTCCCCTGGGATTCAAGTGCAACCTGTCCTTTCTGTACATTACACTCCTGCCCCAAAAGAAATCCCAATGGTCAACAAATCTGAATCCCTGCCCCCTGCTCCAATCCCTCAGACACGCATTTAACCTCCACCTCATTCTATTCCTATACTCACTGTCGCATGGCACAGGCAGTGATCCAGTGATCCTGCTTCTGTGATGTTTCCTGTGTGACCCTGATGTCTATTGTTTGTTACAAATGTTCTTTCAGTGTGATATTTCCTGTGTGACCCAGATGTCTATTGTTTGTTACAGATGTCCTTTCAGAGTGATGCTTCCTGTGTGACCCAGATGTCTATTGTTTGTTACAAATGTCCTTTCAGAGTGATGTTTCCTGTGTGACCCTGATGTCTATTGTTTGTTACAAATGTCCTTTTAGAGAGATGTTTCCTGTGTGAACCAGATGTCTATTATTTGATACAAATGTCCTATCAGAGTGATGTTTCCTGTGTGACCCAGATGTCTATTGTTTGTTACAAATGTCCTATCAGAGTGATGTTTCCTGTGTGACCCAGATGTCTATTGTTTGTTACAAATGTCCGTTCAGAGTGATGTTTCCTGTATGACCCTGATGTCTATTGCTTGTTACAAATGTCCTTTTTGAGTTGATGTTTCCTGTGTGTCACAGATGTCTATTGCTTGTTACAAATGTCCATTTTGAGTTGATTCCTGTGTGTCACAGATGACTATTGTTTGTTACAAATGTCCTATCAGAGTGATGTTTCCTGTGTGACCCAGATGTCTATTGTTTGTTACAAATATCCTATCAGAGTGATGTTTCCTGTGTGACCCAGATGTCTATTGTTTGTTACAAATATCCTTTCAGAGTGGTGTTTCCTGTGTGACACAGATGTCTATTGCTTGTTACAAATGTCCTTTTTGAGTTGATGTTTCCTGTGTGTCACAGATGTCTATTGTTTGTTACAAATGTCCTATCAGAGTGATGTTTCCTGTCTGACCCAGATGTCTATTGTTTGTTACAAATATCCTATCAGAGTGATGTTTCCTGTGTGACTCAGATGTCTATTGTTTCCTACAAATGTCCCTTCAGTGTGATGTTTCCTGTGTGGCACTGATGTCTATTGTTTGTTACAAATGCCCCTTCAGTGTGATGTTTTCTGTGTGACCCTGATGTCTATTGTTTGTTACAAATGTCCGTTCAGAGTGATGTTTCCTGTATGACACTGATGTCTATTGTTTGTTGCAAATGTCCTTTCAGTGTCATGTTTCCTGTATGACACTTATGTCTATTGTTTGTTACAAATGTCCTTTCAGAGTGATGCTTCCTGTGTGACCCAGATGTCTACTGCTTGTTACAAATGTCCTTTCAGACTGATGTGTCCTGTGTGACCCTGATGTCTATTGTTTGTTATGAATGTCCTTTCAGAGTGATGTTTCCTGTGTGACCCGGATGTCTATTGTTTGTTACAAATGTCCTTTCAGAGATATGTTTTCTGTGTGACACAGATCTGTATTATTTTTTACAACTGTCCTTTCAGAGTGATGTTTCCGGTGTGACCCAGATGTCTATTGTTTGTTACAAATGTCCTTTCAGAGTTATGTTTTCTGTGTGACACAGATCTGTATTATTTTTTACAACTGTCCTTTCAGAGTGATGTTTCCTGTGTGACACAGATGTCTATTGTTTGTTACAAATCTCCTTTAGAGTGATGGTTCCTCTTTGACACAAATGTCTATTGTTTGTTACAAATGTCCTTACAGATTGATGTTTCCTGTGTGACCCTGATGTTTATTGTTTATTACAAATGTCCTTTTAGAGTGATGCTTCCTGGGTGACTCAGATGTCTATTGTTTCTTACAAATGTCCCTTCAGTGTGATGTTTCCTGTGTGACCCTGATGTCTATTGTTCGTTACAAATGTCCTTTCAGTGTGATGTTTCCTGTGTGACACTGATGTCTATTGTTTGTTGCAAATGTCCTTTCAGAGTGATGTTTCCTGTGTGACAGAGATCTCTATTATTTTTTACAACTGTCCTTTCAGAGTGATGTTTCCTGTGTGACCCAGATGTCTATTGTTTGTTACAAATGTCCTATCAGAGAGATGTTTCCTGTGTGACCCAGATGTCTATTGTTTGTTACAAATATCCTTTCAGAGTGGTGTTTCCTGTGTGACACAGATGTCTATTGTTTGTTACAAATTTCCTTTTTGTGTTGATGTTTCCTGTGTGTCACAGATGTCTATTACTTGTTACAAATGTCCGTTCAGAGTGATGTTTCCTGTATGACCCTGATGTCTATTGTTTGTTGCAAATGTCCGTTCAGAGTCATGTTTCCTGTGTGACCCTGATGTCTATTGTTTGTTACGAATGTCCTTTCTGAGTGAGGTTTCCTGTGTGACCCTGATGTCTATTGTTTGTTACAAATGTTCTTTCAGAGTGATGTTTCCTGTGTGACCCAGATGTCTATTGTTTGTTACAAATGTCCTTTCAGAGTGATGTTTCCTGTGTGACCCTGATGTCTATTGTTTGTTACAAATGTCCTTGCAGAGTGATGCTTCCTGTGTGACACAGATGCCTACAGCTTGTTACAAATGTCCTTTCAGAGTGATGCGTCCTGTGTGACCCTGATGTCTATTGTTTGTTACAAATGTCCTTGCAGAGTGATGCTTCCTGTGTGACACAGATGTCTATTGTTTGTTACAAATGTCCTTTTAGAGTGATGTTTCCTGTGTGACCCTGATGTCTATTGTTTGTTACAAATCTCCTTTAGAGTGATGTTTCCTCTTTGACACAGATGTCTATTGTTTGTTACAAATGTCCTTTCAGAGTGATGTTTCCTGTGTGACCCTGATGTCTATTGTTTGTTACAAAGGTCCTTTCAGAGTGATGCTTCCTGTGTGACCCCGATGTCTATTGTTTGTTAAAAATGTCCCTTCAGTGTAATGTCTCCTATGTGACACTGATGTCTATTGTTTGTTACAAATGCCCCTTCAGTGTGATGTTTCCTGTGTGACCCTGATGTCTATTGTTTGTTACAAATGTCCTTTCAGAGTGATGTTTCCTGTGTGACCCGGATGTCTATTGTTTGTTACAAATGTCCTTTCAGAGTGATGTTTTCTGTGTGACACAGATCTGTATTATTTTTTACAACTGTCCTTTCAGAGTGATGTTTCCTGTGTGACCCAGATGTCTATTGCTTGTTACAAATGTCCTTTCAGAGTGATGTTTCCTGTGTGACCCTGATGTCTATTGTTTGTTACAAATGTCCTATCAGAGTGATGTTTCCTGTGTGTCACAGATGTCTATTACTTGTTACAAATACCCTTTCAGAGTGGTGTTTCCTGTGTGACACAGATGTCGATTGCTTGTTACAAATGTCCTTTTTGAGTTGATGTTTCCTGTGTGTCACAGATGTCTATTGCTTGTTACAAATGTCCTATCAGAGTGATGTTTCCTGTGTGTCACAGATGTCTATTACTTGTTACAAATACCCTTTCAGAGTGGTGTTTCCTGTGTGACACAGATGTCGATTGCTTGTTACAAATGTCCTTTTTGAGTTGATGTTTCCTGTGTGTCACAGATGTCTATTGTTTGTTTCAAATGTCCTTTCAGAGTGATGTTTCCTGTGTGACCCTGATGTCTATTGTTTGTTACAAATGTCCGTTCAGAGTGATGTTTCCTGTATGACCCTGATGTCTATTATTTGTTGCAAATGTCCGTTCAGAGTCATGTTTCCTGTGTGACCCTGATGTCTATTGTTTGTTGCAAATGTCCGTTCAGAGTCATGTTTCCTGTGTGACCCTGATGTCTATTGTTTGTTACGAATGTCCTTTCTGAGTGAGGTTTCCTGTGTGACCCTGATGTCTATTGTTTGATACAAATGTTCTTTCAGAGTGATGTTTCCTGTGTGACCCAGATGTCTATTGTTTGTTACAAATGTCCTTTCAGAGTGATGTTTCCTGTGTGACCCTGATGTCTATTGTTTGTTACAAATGTCCTTGCAGAGTGATGCTTCCTGTGTGACACAGATGTCTACAGCTTGTTACAAATGTCCTTTCAGAGTGATGTTTCCTGTGTGACCCAGATGTCTATTGTTTGTTACAAATGTCCTTTCAGAGTGATGTTTCCTGTGTGACCCTGATGTCTATTGTTTGTTACAAAGGTCCTTTCAGAGTGATGCTTCCTGTGTGACCCCGATGTCTATTGTTTGTTAAAAATGTCCCTTCAGTGTAATGTCTCCTATGTGACACTGATGTCTATTGTTTGTTACAAATGCACCTTCAGTGTGATGTTTCCTGTATGACACCGATGTCTGTTGTTTGTTGCAAATGTCCTTTTAGAGTGATGCTTCCTGGTGACTCAGATGTCTATTGTTTCTTACAAATGTCCCTTCAGTGTGATGTTTCCTGTGTGACCCTGATGTCTATTGTTTGTTACAAATGTCCTTTCAGAGTGATGTTTCCTGTGTGACCCGGATGTCTATTGTTTGTTACAAATGTCCTTTCAGAGTGATGTTTTCTGTGTGACACAGATCTGTATTATTTTTTACAAATGTCCTTTCAGAGTGATGTTTCCTGTGTGACCCAGATGTCTATTGCTTGTTACAAATGTCCTTTCAGAGTGATGTTTCCTGTGTGACCCTGATGTCTATTGTTTGTTACAAATGTCCTATCAGAGTGATGTTTCCTGTGTGTCACAGATGTCTATTACTTGTTACAAATACCCTTTCAGAGTGGTGTTTCCTGTGTGACACAGATGTCGATTGCTTGTTACAAATGTCCTTTTTGAGTTGATGTTTCCTGTGTGTCACAGATGTCTATTGCTTGTTACAAATGTCCTTTCAGACTGATGTTTCCTGTGTGACACAGATGTCTATTGTTTGTTTCAAATGTCCTTTCAGAGTGATGTTTCCTGTGTGACCCTGATGTCTATTATTTGTTGCAAATGTCCGTTCAGAGTGATGTTTCCTGTATGACCCTGATGTCTATTGTTTGTTACGAATGTCCTTTCTGAGTGAGGTTTCCTGTGTGACCCTGATGTCTATTGTTTGTTACAAATGTTCTTTCAGTGATGTTTCCTGTGTGACCCAGATGTCTATTGTTTGTTACAAATGTCCTTTCAGAGTGATGTTTCCTGTGTGACCCTGATGTCTATTGTTTGTTACAAATGTCCTTTCAGAGTGATGTTTCCTGTGTGACCCAGATGTCTATTGTTTGTTACAAATATCCTTGCAGAGTGATGCTTCCTGTGTGACACAGATGTCTACAGCTAGTTACAAATGTCCTTTCAGACTGATGCGTCCTCTGTGACCCTGATGTCTAATGTTTGTTACAAATATCCTTTCAGAGTGATGTTTGCTGTGTGACACAGATGTCTATTGTTTGTTACAAATGTCCTTTTACAGTGATGTTTCCTGTTTGACACAGATGTCTATTGTTTGTTACAAATGTCCATTCAGAGTGATGTTTCCTGGATGACCCTGATGTCTATTGTTTGTTGCAAATGTCCTTTCAGAGTGATGCTTCCTGTGTGGCCCAGATGCCTACTGCTTGTTACAAATGTCCTTTCAGACTGATGCGTCCTGTGTGACCCTGATGTCTATTGTTTGTTATGAATGTCCTTTCAGAGTGATGTTTCCTGTGTGACACAGATGTCTATTGTTTGTTACAAAACTCCTTTAGAGTGATGTTTCCTCTTTGACACAAATGTCTATTGTTTGTTACAAATGTCTTTACAGATTGATGTTTCCTGTGTGACCCAGATGTTTATTGTTTATTACAAATGTCCTTTTAGAGTGATGCTTCCTGGGTGACTCAGATGTCTATTGTTTCTTACAAATGTCCCTTCAGTGTGATGTTTCCTGTGTGACCCTGATGTGTATTGTTTGTAACAAATGTCCTTTCAGAGTGATGTTTCCTGTGTGAACCAGATGTCTATTGTTTGTTACATATGTCCTTTTAGAGTGATGCTTCCTGGTGACTCAGATGTCTATTGTTTCTTACAAACGTCCCTTCAGTGTAATCTTTCCTGTGTGACACTGATGTCTATTGTTTGTTTCAAATGCCCCTTCAGTCTGATGTTTTCTGTGTGACCCTGATGTGTATTGTTTGTTGCAAATGTCCGTTCAGAGTGATGTTTCCTGTGTGACCCAGATGTCTATTGTTTGTTACAAATGTCCTTTTAGAGTGATGCTTCCTGGTGACTCAGATGTCTATTGTTTCTTACAAACGTCCCTTCAGTGTAATCTTTCCTGTGTGACACTGATGTCTATTGTTTGTTTCAAATGCCCCTTCAGTCTGATGTTTTCTGTGTGACCCTGATGTCTATTGTTTGTTGCAAATGTCCGTTCAGAGTGATGTTTCCTGTATGACACTGATGTCTATTGTTTGTTGCAAATGTCCTTTCAGTGTGATGTTTCCGGGATGACACTTATGTCTATTGTTTGTTACAAATGTCCTTTCAGAGTGATGCTTCCTGTGTGACCCAGATGTCTACTGCTTGTTACAAATATCCTTTCAGAGTGATGTTTCCTGTGTGACCCAGATGTCTACTGCTTGTTACAAATGTCCTTTCAGAGTGATGCGTCCTGTGTGACCCTGATGTCTATTGTTTGTTACACATGTCCTTACAGAGTGATGTTTCCTGTGTGACAGAGATGTCTATTGTTTGTTACAAATGTCCTTTCAGAGTGATGCTTCCTATGTGACCCAGATGTCTATTGTTTGTTACAAATGTCCTATCGGAGTGATGTTTACTGTGTGACCCAGATGTCTATTGTTTGTTACTAATGTCCGTTCAGAGTGATGTTTCCTGTATGACCCTGATGTATATTTCTTGTTACAAATGTCCTTTCAGAGTCATGCTTCCTGTGTGACACAGATGTCTACAGCTTGTTACAAATGTCCTTTCTAACTGAGGTTTCCTGTGTGACCCTGATGTCTATTTCTTGTTACAAATGTCCTTTCAGAGTGATGCTTCCTGTGTGACACAGATGTCTACAGCTTGTTACAAATGTCCTTTCTAACTGAGGTTTCCTGTGTGACCCTGATGTCTATTGTTTGTTACAAATGTTCTTTCAGAGTGATGTTTCCTGTGTGACCCAGATGTCTATTGTTTGTTACAAATGTCTTTACAGAGTGATGTTTCCTGTGTGACTCAGATGTCTATTGTTTCTTACAAACGTCCCTTCAGTGTAATCTTTCCTGTGTGACAGAGATGTCTATTGTTTGTTACAAATGTCCTTTCTGAGTGATGCTTCCTGTGTGACCCAGATGTCTATTGTTTGTTACAAATGTCCTTTCAGAGTGATGTTTCCTGTGTGAACCAGATGTCTATTGTTTGTTGCAAATGTCCTTTCAGAGTGATGTTTCCTGTGTGACCCAGATGTATATTGCTTGGTACAAATGTCCGTTCAGAGTGATGTTTCCTGTATGACACTGATGTCTATTCTTTGTTGGAAATGTCCTTTCAGTGTGATGTTTCCTGTATGACACTTATGTCTATTGTTTGTTTCAAATGTCCTTTCAGAGTGATGCTTCCTGTGTGACCCAGATGTCTACTGCTTGTTACAAATGTCCTTTCAGAGTGATGAGTCCTGTGTGACCCTGATGCCTATTGTTTGTTACAAATGTCCTCTCAGAGTGATGTTTCCTGTGTGACCCAGACGTCTATTGTTTCTTACAAATGTCCTTTCTGAGTGATGCTTCCTGTGTGACCCTGATGTCTATTGTTTGTTACAAATGTTCTTTCAGTGATGCTTCCTGTGTGACCCAGATGTCTACTGCTTGTTACAAATGTCCTTTCAGAGTGATGCGTCCTGTGTCACACAGATGTCTATTGTTTGTTACACATGTCCTTTCAAAGTGATGTTTCCTGTGTGACAGAGATGTCTATTGTTTGTTACAAATGTCCTTTCAGAGTGATGCTTCATATGTGACCCTGATGTCTATTGTTTGGTACAAATGTCCTTTCAGAGTGATGATTCCTGTGTGACCGGGATGTCTATTGTTTGTTACAAATGTCCTTTCAGAGTGATGTTTCCTGTGTGACACAGATCTCAATTATTTTTTACAAATGTCCTTTCTGAGTGTTGCTTCCTGTGTGACCCAGATCTCTATTGTTTGTTAGAAATGTCCGTTCAGAGTGATGTTTCCTGTGTGACACTGATGTCTATTGCTTGTTACATATGTCCTTTTTGAGTTGATGTTTCCTGTGTGTCACAGATGTCTATTGCTTATTACAAATGTCCTTTCAGAGTGATGTTTCCTGTGTGACCCTGATGTCTATTGTTTGTTACAAATGTCCGTTCAGAGTGATGTTTCCTGTATGACCCTGATGTCTATTGTTTGTTGCAAATGTCCGTTCAGAGTCATGTTTCCTGTGTGACCCTGATGTCAATTGTTTGTTACGAATGTCCTTTCTGAGTGAGGTTTCCTGTGTGACCCTGATGTCTATTGTTTGTTACAAATGTCCGTTCAGAGTGATGTTTCCTGTATGACCCTGATGTCTATTGTTTGTTGCAAATGTCCGTTCAGAGTCATGTTTCCTGTGTGACCCTGATGTCTATTGTTTGTTACAAATGTCCTTTCAGAGTGATGTTTCCTGTGTGACCCTGATGTCGATTGTTTGTTACAAATGTCCTTGCAGAGTGATGCTTCCTGTGTGACACAGATGTCTACAGCTTGTTACAAATGTCCTTTCAGAGTGATGCGTCCTCTGTGACCCTGATGTCTATTGTTTGTTACAAATATCCTTTCAGAGTGATGTTTGCTGTGTGACACAGATGTCTATTGTTTGTTACAAATGTCCTTTTAGAGTGATGTTTCCTGTTTGACACAGATGTCTATTGTTTGTTAGAAATGTCCATTCAGAGTGATGTTTCCTGTATGACCCTGATGTCTATTGTTTGTTACAAATGTCCTTTCAGACTGATGTGTCCTGTGTGACCCTGATGTCTATTGTTTGTTACAAATGTCCTTTCAGACTGATGTTTCCTGTGTGACCCTGATGTCTATTGTTTGTTACAAATGTCCTTTCAGAGTGATGCTTCCTGTGTGACCCAGATGTCTACTGCTTGTTACAAATGTCCTTTCAGAGTGATGCGTCCTGTGTGACACAGATGTCTATTGTTTGTTACACATGTCCTTTCAAAGTGATGTTTCCTGTGTGACAGAGATGTCTATTGTTTGTTACAAATGTCCTTTCAGAGTGCTGTTTCCTGTGTGACCCTGATGTCTATTGTTTGTTACAAATGTCCTATCAGAGTGATGTTTCCTGTGTGACCCAGATGTCTATTGTTTGTTACAACTGTCCTATCAGAGTGATGTTTCCTGTGTGACAGAGATGTCTATTGTTTGTTACAAATGTCCTATCAGAGTGCTGTTTCCTGTGTGACCCTGATGTCTATTGTTTGTTACAAATGTCCTATCAGAGTGATGTTTCCTGTGTGACCCAGATGTCTATTGTTTGTTACAACTGTCCTTTCAGAGTGGTGTTTCCTGTGTGATCCAGATGTCTATTGTTTGTTACAAATGCCTATCAGAGTGATGTTTCCTGTGTGACCCAGATGTCTATTGTTCGTTACAAATGTCCGTTCAGAGTGATGTTTCCTGTATGACCCTGATGTCTATTGTTTGTTACAAATGTCCTTTTTGAGTTCATGTTTCCTGTGTGTCACAGATGTCTATTGCTTGTTACAAATGTCCTTTCAGAGTGATGTTTCCTGTGTGACCCTGATGTCTATTGTTTGTTACAAATGTCCGTTCAGAGTGATGTTTCCTGTATGACCCTTATGTCTGTTGTTTGTTGCAAATGTCTGTTCAGAGTCATGTTTCCTGTGTGACCCTGATGTCAATTGTTTGTTACGAATGTCCTTTCTGAGTGAGGTTTCCTGTGTGACCCTGATGTCTATTGTTTGTTACAAATGTCCTTTCAGAGTGATACTTCCTGTGTGACACAGATGTCTACAGCTTGTTACAAATGTCCTTTCAGACTGATGTATCCTGTGTGACCCTGATGTCTATTGTTTGTTATGAATGTCCTTTCAGAGTGATGTTTCCTGTGTGACACAGATGTCTATTGTTTGTTGCAAATCTCCTTTAGAGTGATGTTTCCTGTGTGACCCTGATGTCGATTGTTTGTTACAAATGTCCTTGCAGAGTGATGCTTCCTGTGTGACACAGATGTCTACAGCTTGTTACAAATGTCCTTTCAGAGTGATGCGTCCTCTGTGACCCTGATGTCTATTGTTTGTTACAAATATCCTTTCAGAGTGATGCTTCCTGTGTGACCCAGATGTCTACTGCTTGTTACAAATGTCCTTTCAGAGTGATGTTTCCTGTGTGACCCTGATGTCAATTGTTTGTTACGAATGTCCTTTCTGAGTGAGGTTTCCTGTGTGACCCTGATGTCTATTGTTTGTTACAAATGTCCGTTCAGAGTGATGTTTCCTGTATGACCCTGATGTCTATTGTTTGTTACAAATGTCCTTTCAGAGTGATGTTTCCTGTGTGAACCTGATGTCTATTGTTCGTTACAAATGTCCTTTCAGAGTGATGTTTCCTGTGTGACCCAGATGTATATTGCTTGGTACAAATGTCCGTTCAGAGTGATGTTTCCTGTATGACACTGATGTCTATTCTTTGTTGCAAATGTCCTTTCAGTGTGATGTTTCCTGTATGACACTTATGTCTATTGTTTGTTTCAAATGTCCTTTCAGAGTGATGCTTCCTGTGTGACCCAGATGTCTACTGCTTGTTACAAATGTCCTTTCAGAGTGATGAGTCCTGTGTGACCCTGATGTCTATTGTTTGTTACAAATGTCCTCTCAGAGTGATGTTTCCTGTGTGACCCAGACGTCTATTGTTTCTTGCAAATGTCCTTTCTGAGTGATGCTTCCTGTGTGACCCTGATGTCTATTGTTTGTTACAAATGTTCTTTCAGTGATGCTTCCTGTGTGACCCAGATGTCTACTGCTTGTTACAAATGTCCTTTCAGAGTGATGCGTCCTGTGTCACACAGATGTCTATTGTTTGTTACACATGTCCTTTCAAAGTGATGTTTCCTGTGTGACAGAGATGTCTATTGTTTGTTACAAATGTCCTTTCAGAGTGATGCTTCATATGTGACCCTGATGTCTATTGTTTGGTACAAATGTCCTTTCAGAGTGATGTTTCCTGTGTGACACAGATCTCTATTATTTTTTACAAATGTCCTTTCTGAGTGTTGCTTCCTGTGTGACCCAGATCTCTATTGTTTGTTAGAAATGTCCGTTCAGAGTGATGTTTCCTGTATGACCCGGATGTCTATTGTTTGGTACAAATGTCCTTTCAGAGTGATGTTTCCTGTGTGACCGGGATGTCTATTGTTTGTTACAAATGTCCTTTCAGAGAGATGTTTCCTGTGTGACACAGATCTCTATTATTTTTTACAAATGTCCTTTCTGAGTGTTGCTTCCTGTGTGACCCAGATCTCTATTGTTTGTTAGAAATGTCCGTTCAGAGTGATGTTTCCTGTATGACCCTGATGTCTATTGCTTGTTACAAATGTCCTTTTTGAGTTGATGTTTCCTGTGTGTCACAGATGTCTATTGTTTGTTACAAATGTCCTATCAGAGTGATGTTTCCTGTGTGACCCAGATGTCTATTGTTTGTTACAAATATCCTTTCAGAGTTGTGTTTCCTGTGTGACACAGATGTCTATTGCTTGTTACAAATGTCCTTTTTGAGTTCATGTTTCCTGTGTGTCACAGATGTCTATTGCTTATTACAAATGTCCTTTCAGAGTGATGTTTCCTGTGTGACCCTGATGTCTATTGTTTGTTACAAATGTCCGTTCAGAGTGATGTTTCCTGTATGACCCTGATGTCTGTTGTTTGTTGCAAATGTCTGTTCAGAGTCATGTTTCCTGTGTGACCCTGATGTCAATTGTTTGTTACGAATGTCCTTTCTGAGTGAGGTTTCCTGTGTGACCCTGATGTCTATTGTTTGTTACAAATGTCCGTTCAGAGTGATGTTTCCTGTATGACCCTGATGTCTATTGTTTGTTGCAAATGTCCGTTCAGAGTCATGTTTCCTGTGTGACACAGATGTCGATTGTTTGTTACAAATGTCCTTGCAGAGTGATGCTTCCTGTGTGACACAGATGTCTACAGCTTGTTACAAATGTCCTTTCAGAGTGATGCGTCCTCTGTGACCCTGATGTCTATTGTTTGTTACAAATATCCTTTCAGTGTGATGTTTGCTGTGTGACACAGATGTCTATTGTTTGTTACAAATGTCCTTTTAGAGTGATGTTTCCTGTTTGACACAGATGTCTATTGTTTGTTAGAAATGTCCGTTCAGAGTCATGTTTCCTGTGTGACCCTGATGTCTATTGTTTGTTTCAAATGTCCTTTCAGAGTGATGCTTCCTGTGTGACCCAGATGTCTACTGCTTGTTACAAATGTCCTTTCAGAGTGATGAGTCCTGTGTGACCCTGATGCCTATTGTTTGTTACAAATGTCCTCTCAGAGTGATGTTTCCTGTGTGACCCAGACGTCTATTGTTTCTTACAAATGTCCTTTCTGAGTGATGCTTCCTGTGTGACCCTGATGTCTATTGTTTGTTACAAATGTTCTTTCAGTGATGCTTCCTGTGTGACCCAGATGTCTACTGCTTGTTACAAATGTCCTTTCAGA
Source organism: Hypanus sabinus (assembly GCF_030144855.1). Taxonomy (NCBI): domain Eukaryota; kingdom Metazoa; phylum Chordata; class Chondrichthyes; order Myliobatiformes; family Dasyatidae; genus Hypanus; species Hypanus sabinus. The sequence continues at coordinate 48,789,284 of NC_082708.1, read as the reverse complement.
GTGATGCGTCCTGTGTCACACAGATGTCTATTGTTTGTTACACATGTCCTTTCAAAGTGATGTTTCCTGTGTGACAGAGATGTCTATTGTTTGTTACAAATGTCCTTTCAGAGTGATGCTTCATATGTGACCCTGATGTCTATTGTTTGGTACAAATGTCCTTTCAGAGTGATGATTCCTGTGTGACCGGGATGTCTATTGTTTGTTACAAATGTCCTTTCAGAGTGATGTTTCCTGTGTGACACAGATCTCAATTATTTTTTACAAATGTCCTTTCTGAGTGTTGCTTCCTGTGTGACCCAGATCTCTATTGTTTGTTAGAAATGTCCGTTCAGAGTGATGTTTCCTGTGTGACACTGATGTCTATTGCTTGTTACATATGTCCTTTTTGAGTTGATGTTTCCTGTGTGTCACAGATGTCTATTGCTTATTACAAATGTCCTTTCAGAGTGATGTTTCCTGTGTGACCCTGATGTCTATTGTTTGTTACAAATGTCCGTTCAGAGTGATGTTTCCTGTATGACCCTGATGTCTATTGTTTGTTGCAAATGTCCGTTCAGAGTCATGTTTCCTGTGTGACCCTGATGTCAATTGTTTGTTACGAATGTCCTTTCTGAGTGAGGTTTCCTGTGTGACCCTGATGTCTATTGTTTGTTACAAATGTCCGTTCAGAGTGATGTTTCCTGTATGACCCTGATGTCTATTGTTTGTTGCAAATGTCCGTTCAGAGTCATGTTTCCTGTGTGACCCTGATGTCTATTGTTTGTTACAAATGTCCTTTCAGAGTGATGTTTCCTGTGTGACCCTGATGTCGATTGTTTGTTACAAATGTCCTTGCAGAGTGATGCTTCCTGTGTGACACAGATGTCTACAGCTTGTTACAAATGTCCTTTCAGAGTGATGCGTCCTCTGTGACCCTGATGTCTATTGTTTGTTACAAATATCCTTTCAGAGTGATGTTTGCTGTGTGACACAGATGTCTATTGTTTGTTACAAATGTCCTTTTAGAGTGATGTTTCCTGTTTGACACAGATGTCTATTGTTTGTTAGAAATGTCCATTCAGAGTGATGTTTCCTGTATGACCCTGATGTCTATTGTTTGTTACAAATGTCCTTTCAGACTGATGTGTCCTGTGTGACCCTGATGTCTATTGTTTGTTACAAATGTCCTTTCAGACTGATGTTTCCTGTGTGACCCTGATGTCTATTGTTTGTTACAAATGTCCTTTCAGAGTGATGCTTCCTGTGTGACCCAGATGTCTACTGCTTGTTACAAATGTCCTTTCAGAGTGATGCGTCCTGTGTGACACAGATGTCTATTGTTTGTTACACATGTCCTTTCAAAGTGATGTTTCCTGTGTGACAGAGATGTCTATTGTTTGTTACAAATGTCCTTTCAGAGTGCTGTTTCCTGTGTGACCCTGATGTCTATTGTTTGTTACAAATGTCCTATCAGAGTGATGTTTCCTGTGTGACCCAGATGTCTATTGTTTGTTACAACTGTCCTATCAGAGTGATGTTTCCTGTGTGACAGAGATGTCTATTGTTTGTTACAAATGTCCTATCAGAGTGCTGTTTCCTGTGTGACCCTGATGTCTATTGTTTGTTACAAATGTCCTATCAGAGTGATGTTTCCTGTGTGACCCAGATGTCTATTGTTTGTTACAACTGTCCTTTCAGAGTGGTGTTTCCTGTGTGATCCAGATGTCTATTGTTTGTTACAAATGCCTATCAGAGTGATGTTTCCTGTGTGACCCAGATGTCTATTGTTCGTTACAAATGTCCGTTCAGAGTGATGTTTCCTGTATGACCCTGATGTCTATTGTTTGTTACAAATGTCCTTTTTGAGTTCATGTTTCCTGTGTGTCACAGATGTCTATTGCTTGTTACAAATGTCCTTTCAGAGTGATGTTTCCTGTGTGACCCTGATGTCTATTGTTTGTTACAAATGTCCGTTCAGAGTGATGTTTCCTGTATGACCCTTATGTCTGTTGTTTGTTGCAAATGTCTGTTCAGAGTCATGTTTCCTGTGTGACCCTGATGTCAATTGTTTGTTACGAATGTCCTTTCTGAGTGAGGTTTCCTGTGTGACCCTGATGTCTATTGTTTGTTACAAATGTCCTTTCAGAGTGATACTTCCTGTGTGACACAGATGTCTACAGCTTGTTACAAATGTCCTTTCAGACTGATGTATCCTGTGTGACCCTGATGTCTATTGTTTGTTATGAATGTCCTTTCAGAGTGATGTTTCCTGTGTGACACAGATGTCTATTGTTTGTTGCAAATCTCCTTTAGAGTGATGTTTCCTGTGTGACCCTGATGTCGATTGTTTGTTACAAATGTCCTTGCAGAGTGATGCTTCCTGTGTGACACAGATGTCTACAGCTTGTTACAAATGTCCTTTCAGAGTGATGCGTCCTCTGTGACCCTGATGTCTATTGTTTGTTACAAATATCCTTTCAGAGTGATGCTTCCTGTGTGACCCAGATGTCTACTGCTTGTTACAAATGTCCTTTCAGAGTGATGTTTCCTGTGTGACCCTGATGTCAATTGTTTGTTACGAATGTCCTTTCTGAGTGAGGTTTCCTGTGTGACCCTGATGTCTATTGTTTGTTACAAATGTCCGTTCAGAGTGATGTTTCCTGTATGACCCTGATGTCTATTGTTTGTTACAAATGTCCTTTCAGAGTGATGTTTCCTGTGTGACCCTGATGTCTATTGTTCGTTACAAATGTCCTTTCAGAGTGATGTTTCCTGTGTGACCCAGATGTATATTGCTTGGTACAAATGTCCGTTCAGAGTGATGTTTCCTGTATGACACTGATGTCTATTCTTTGTTGCAAATGTCCTTTCAGTGTGATGTTTCCTGTATGACACTTATGTCTATTGTTTGTTTCAAATGTCCTTTCAGAGTGATGCTTCCTGTGTGACCCAGATGTCTACTGCTTGTTACAAATGTCCTTTCAGAGTGATGAGTCCTGTGTGACCCTGATGTCTATTGTTTGTTACAAATGTCCTCTCAGAGTGATGTTTCCTGTGTGACCCAGACGTCTATTGTTTCTTGCAAATGTCCTTTCTGAGTGATGCTTCCTGTGTGACCCTGATGTCTATTGTTTGTTACAAATGTTCTTTCAGTGATGCTTCCTGTGTGACCCAGATGTCTACTGCTTGTTACAAATGTCCTTTCAGAGTGATGCGTCCTGTGTCACACAGATGTCTATTGTTTGTTACACATGTCCTTTCAAAGTGATGTTTCCTGTGTGACAGAGATGTCTATTGTTTGTTACAAATGTCCTTTCAGAGTGATGCTTCATATGTGACCCTGATGTCTATTGTTTGGTACAAATGTCCTTTCAGAGTGATGTTTCCTGTGTGACACAGATCTCTATTATTTTTTACAAATGTCCTTTCTGAGTGTTGCTTCCTGTGTGACCCAGATCTCTATTGTTTGTTAGAAATGTCCGTTCAGAGTGATGTTTCCTGTATGACCCGGATGTCTATTGTTTGGTACAAATGTCCTTTCAGAGTGATGTTTCCTGTGTGACCGGGATGTCTATTGTTTGTTACAAATGTCCTTTCAGAGTGATGTTTCCTGTGTGACACAGATCTCTATTATTTTTTACAAATGTCCTTTCTGAGTGTTGCTTCCTGTGTGACCCAGATCTCTATTGTTTGTTAGAAATGTCCGTTCAGAGTGATGTTTCCTGTATGACCCTGATGTCTATTGCTTGTTACAAATGTCCTTTTTGAGTTGATGTTTCCTGTGTGTCACAGATGTCTATTGTTTGTTACAAATGTCCTATCAGAGTGATGTTTCCTGTGTGACCCAGATGTCTATTGTTTGTTACAAATATCCTTTCAGAGTTGTGTTTCCTGTGTGACACAGATGTCTATTGCTTGTTACAAATGTCCTTTTTGAGTTCATGTTTCCTGTGTGTCACAGATGTCTATTGCTTATTACAAATGTCCTTTCAGAGTGATGTTTCCTGTGTGACCCTGATGTCTATTGTTTGTTACAAATGTCCGTTCAGAGTGATGTTTCCTGTATGACCCTGATGTCTGTTGTTTGTTGCAAATGTCTGTTCAGAGTCATGTTTCCTGTGTGACCCTGATGTCAATTGTTTGTTACGAATGTCCTTTCTGAGTGAGGTTTCCTGTGTGACCCTGATGTCTATTGTTTGTTACAAATGTCCGTTCAGAGTGATGTTTCCTGTATGACCCTGATGTCTATTGTTTGTTGCAAATGTCCGTTCAGAGTCATGTTTCCTGTGTGACACAGATGTCGATTGTTTGTTACAAATGTCCTTGCAGAGTGATGCTTCCTGTGTGACACAGATGTCTACAGCTTGTTACAAATGTCCTTTCAGAGTGATGCGTCCTCTGTGACCCTGATGTCTATTGTTTGTTACAAATATCCTTTCAGTGTGATGTTTGCTGTGTGACACAGATGTCTATTGTTTGTTACAAATGTCCTTTTAGAGTGATGTTTCCTGTTTGACACAGATGTCTATTGTTTGTTAGAAATGTCCGTTCAGAGTCATGTTTCCTGTGTGACCCTGATGTCTATTGTTCGTTACAAATGTCCTTTCAGAGTGATGTTTCCTGTGTGACCCAGATGTATATTGCTTGGTACAAATGTCCGTTCAGAGTGATGTTTCCTGTATGACACTGATGTCTATTCTTTGTTGCAAATGTCCTTTCAGTGTGATGTTTCCTGTATGACACTTATGTCTATTGTTTGTTTCAAATGTCCTTTCAGAGTGATGCTTCCTGTGTGACCCAGATGTCTACTGCTTGTTACAAATGTCCTTTCAGAGTGATGAGTCCTGTGTGACCCTGATGCCTATTGTTTGTTACAAATGTCCTCTCAGAGTGATGTTTCCTGTGTGACCCAGACGTCTATTGTTTCTTACAAATGTCCTTTCTGAGTGATGCTTCCTGTGTGACCCTGATGTCTATTGTTTGTTACAAATGTTCTTTCAGTGATGCTTCCTGTGTGACCCAGATGTCTACTGCTTGTTACAAATGTCCTTTCAGAGTGATGCGTCCTGTGTCACACAGATGTCTATTGTTTGTTACACATGTCCTTTCAAAGTGATGTTTCCTGTGTGACACAGATGTCTACAGCTTGTTACAAATGTCCTTTCAGACTGATGTGTCCTGTGTGACCCTGATGTCTATTGTTTGTTATGAATGTCCTTTCAGAGTGATGGTTGCTGTGTGACACAGATGTCTATTGTTTGTTGCAAATCTCCTTTAGAGTGATGTTTCCTCTTTGACACAAATGTCTATTGTTTGTTACAAATGTCCTTACAGATTGATGTTTCCTGGGTGACCCTGATGTCTATTGTTTGTTACAAATGTCCGGTCAGAGTGATGTTTCCTGTATGACCCTGATGTCTATTGTTTGTTGCAAATGTCCGTTCAGAGTCATGTTTCCTGTGTGACCCTGATGTCTATTGTTTCTTACAAATGTCCTTTCAGAGTGATGTTTCCTGTGTGACCCTGATGTCGATTGTTTGTTACAAATGTCCTTGCAGAGTGATGCTTCCTGTGTGACACAGATGTCTACAGCTTGTTACAAATGTCCTTTCAGAGTGATGCGTCCTCTGTGACCCTGATGTCTATTGTTTGTTACAAATATCCTTTCAGAGTGATGCTTCCTGTGTGACCCAGATGTCTATTGTTTGTTACAAATGTCCGTTCAGAGTGATGTTTCCTGTATGACCCTGATGTCTGTTGTTTGTTGCAAATGTCTGTTCAGAGTCATGTTTCCTGTGTGACCCTGATGTCAATTGTTTGTTACGAATGTCCTTTCTGAGTGAGGTTTCCTGTGTGACCCTGATGTCTATTGTTTGTTACAAATGTCCGTTCAGAGTGATGTTTCCTGTATGACCCTGATGTCTATTGTTTGTTGCAAATGTCCGTTCAGAGTCATGTTTCCTGTGTGACCCTGATGTCTATTGTTTGTTACAAATGTCCTTTCAGAGTGATGTTTCCTGTGTGACCCTGATGTCGATTGTTACAAATGTCCTTGCAGAGTGATGCTTCCTGTGTGACACAGATGTCTACAGCTTGTTACAAATGTCCTTTCAGAGTGATGCGTCCTCTGTGACCCTGATGTCTATTGTTTGTTACAAATATCCTTTCAGAGTGATGTTTGCTGTGTGACACAGATGTCTATTGTTTGTTACAAATGTCCTTTTAGAGTGATGTTTCCTGTTTGACACAGATGTCTATTGTTTGTTAGAAATGTCCATTCAGAGTGATGTTTCCTGTATGACCCTGATGTCTATTGTTTGTTGCAAATGTCCTTTCAGAGTGATGCTTCCTGTGTGACCCAGATGTCTACTGCTTGTTACAAATGTCCTTTCAGACTGATGTGTCCTGTGTGACCCTGATGTCTATTGTTTGTTATGAATGTCCTTTCAGAGTGATGTTTCCTGTGTGACACAGATGTCTATTGTTTGTTGCAAATCTCCTTTAGATTGATGTTTCCTCTTTGACACAAATGTCTATTGTTTGTTACAAATGTCCTTACAGATTGATGTTTCCTGTGTGACCCTGATGTTTATTGTTTATTACAAATGTCCTTTTAGAGTGATGCTTCCTGGGTGACTCAGATGTCTATTGTTTCTTACAAATGTCCCTTCAGTGTGATGTTTCCTGTGTGACACTGATGTCTATTGTTTGTTACAAATGCCCCTTCAGTGTGATGTTTTCTGTGTGACCCTGATGTCTATTGTTTGTTACAAATGTCCGTTCAGAGTGATGTTTCCTGTATGACACTGATGTCTATTATTTGTTGCAAATGTCCTTTCAGTGTCATGTTTCCTGTATGACACTGATGTCTATTGTTTGTTACAAATGTCCTTTCAGAGTGATGTTTCCTCTGTGACACAGATGTCTATTGTTTGTTACAAAACTCCTTTAGAGTGATGTTTCCTCTTTGACACAAATGTCTATTGTTTGTTACAAATGTCCTTACAGATTGATGTTTCCTGTGTGACAGAGATCTCTATTATTTTTTACAACTGTCCTTTCAGAGTGATGTTTCCTGTGTGACCCAGATGTCTATTGTTTGTTACAAATGTCCTATCAGAGAGATGTTTCCTGTGTGACACAGATGTCTATTGTTTGTTACAAATTTCCTTTTTGTGTTGAGGTTTCCTGTGTGTCACAGATGTCTATTACTTGTTACAAATGTCCGTTCAGAGTGATGTTTCCTGTATGACCCTGATGTCTATTGTTTGTTGCAAATGTCCGTTCAGAGTCATGTTTCCTGTGTGACCCTGATGTCTATTGTTTGTTACGAATGTCCTTTCTGAGTGAGGTTTCCTGTGTGACCCTGATGTCTATTGTTTGTTACAAATCTCCTTTAGAGTGATGTTTCCTCTTTGACACAGATGTCTATTGTTTGTTACAAATGTCCTTTCAGAGTGATGTTTCCTGTGTCACCCTGATGTTTGTTGTTTGTTACAAATGTCCTTTTAGAGTGATGCTTCCTTGGTGACTCAGATGTCTATTGTTTCTTACAAATGTCCCTTCAGAGTGATGCTTCCTGTGTGACCCAGATGTCTATTGTTTGTTACAAATGTCCTCTCAGAGTGATGTTTCCTGTGTGACCCAGACGTCTATTGTTTGTTACACATGTCCTTTCAAAGTGATGTTTCCTGTGTGACAGAGATGTCTATTGTTTGTTACACATGTCCTTTCAGAGTGATGCTTCATATGTGACCCTGATGTCTGTTGTTTGGTACAAATGTCCTTTCAGTGTGATGATTCCTGTGTGACCGGGATGTCTATTGTTTGTTACAAATGTCCTTTCAGAGTGATGTTTGCTGTGTGACACAGATGTCTATTGTTTGTTACACATGTCCTTTCAAAGTGATGTTTCCTGTGTGACAGAGATGTCTATTGTTTGTTACAAATGTCCTTTCAGAGTGATGCTTCATATGTGACCCTGATGTCTGTTGCTTGGTACAAATGTCCTTTCAGTGTGATGATTCCTGTGTGACAGGGATGTCTATTGTTTGTTACAAATGTCCTTTCAGAGTGATGTTTCCTGTGTGACACAGATCTCTATTATTTTTTACAAATGTCCTTTCTGAGTGATGCTTCCTGTATGACCCAGATGTCTATTGCTTGTTACAAATGTCCTTTTTGAGTTGATGTTTCCTGTGTGTCACAGATGTCTATTGTTTGTTACAAATGTCCTATCAGAGTGATGTTTCCTGTGTGACCCAGATGTCTATTGTTTGTTACAAATATCCTATCAGAGTGATTTTTCCTGTGTGACCCAGGTGTCTATTGTTTGTTACAAATATCCTTTCAGAGTGGTGTTTCCTGTGTGACACAGATGTCTATTGCCTGTTACAATTGTCCTTTTTGAGTTCATGTTTCCTGTGTGTCACAGATGTCTATTGCTTGTTACAAATGTCCTTTCAGAGTGATGTTTCCTGTGTGACCCTGATGTCTATTGTTTGTTACAAATGTCCGTTCAGAGTGATGTTTCCTGTATGACCCTGATGTCTGTTGTTTGTTGCAAATGTCTGTTCAGAGTCATGTTTCCTGTGTGACCCTGATGTCAATTGTTTGTTACGAATGTCCTTTCTGAGTGAGGTTTCCTGTGTGACCCTGATGTCTATTGTTTGTTACAAATGTCCGTTCAGAGTGATGTTTCCTGTATGACCCTGATGTCTATTGTTTGTTGCAAATGTCCGTTCAGAGTCATGTTTCCTGTGTGACCCTGATGTCTATTGTTTCTTACAAATGTCCTTTCAGAGTGATGTTTCCTGTGTGACCCTGATGTCGATTGTTTGTTACAAATGTCCTTGCAGAGTGATGCTTCCTGTGTGACACAGATGTCTACAGCTTGTTACAAATGTCCTTTCAGAGTGATGCGTCCTCTGTGACCCTGATGTCTATTGTTTGTTACAAATATCCTTTCAGAGTGATGTTTGCTGTGTGACCCTGATGTCTATTGTTTGTTGCAAATGTCCTTTCAGAGTGATGTTTCCTGTGTGACCCTGATGTCTATTGTTTGTTACAAATCTCCTTTAGAGTGATGTTTCCTCTTTGACACAGATGTCTATTGTTTGTTACAAATGTCCTTTCAGAGTGATGTTTCCTGTGTGACCCTGATGTTTATTGTTTGTTGCAAATGTCCTTTTAGACTGATGCTTCCTGGGTGACTCAGATGTCTATAATTTCTTACAAATGTCCCTTCAGTGTGATGTTTCCTGTGTGACCCTGATGTCTATTGTTTGTTACAAAGGTCCTTTCAGAGTGATGCTTCCTGTGTGACCCCGATGTCTATTGTTTGTTACAAATGTCCCTTCAGTGTAATGTCTCCTATGTGACACTGATGTCTATTGTCTGTTACAAATGCACCTTCAGTGTGATGTTTCCTGTATGACACTGATATCTGTTGTTTGTTGCAAATGTCCTTTTAGAGTGATGCTTCCTGGTGACTCAGATGTCTATTGTTTCTTACAAATGTCCCTTCAGTGTGATGTTTCCTGTGTGACCCTGATGTCTATTGTTTGTTACAAATGTCCTTTCAGAGTGATGTTTTCTGTGTGACACAGATCTGTATTATTTTTTACAACTGTCCTTTCAGAGTGATGTTTCCTTTGTGACCCAGATGTCTATTGCTTGTTACAAATGTCCTTTCAGAGTGATGTTTACTGTGTGACCCTGATGTCTATTGTTTGTTACAAATGTCCTTTCTGAGTGATGCTTCCTGTGTGACCCAGATGTCTATTGTTTGTTACAAATGTCCTTTCAGAGTGATGTTTCCTGTGTGAACCAGATGTCTATTGTTCGTTACAAATGTCCTTTCAGAGTGATGTTTCCTGTGTGACCCAGATGTATATTGCTTGGTACAAATGTCCGTTCAGAGTGATGTTTCCTGTATGACACTGATGTCTATTCTTTGTTGCAAATGTCCTTTCAGTGTGATGTTTCCTGTATGACACTTATGTCTATTGTTTGTTACAAATGTCCTTTCAGAGTGATGCTTCCTGTGTGACCCAGATGTCTACTGCTTGTTACAAATGTCCTTTCAGAGTGATGCGTCCTGTGTGACCCTGATGTCTATTGTTTGTTACAAATGTCCTCTCAGAGTGATGTTTCCTGTGTGACCCAGACGTCTATTGTTTCTTACAAATGTTCTTTCAGTGATGCTTCCTGTGTGACCCAGATGTCTACTGCTTGTTACAAATGTCCTTTCAGAGTGATGCGTCCTGTGTGACACAGATGTCTATTGTTTGTTACACATGTCCTTTCAAAGTGATGTTTCCTGTGTGACAGAGATGTCTATTGTTTGTTACAAATGTCCTTTCAGAGTGATGCTTCATATGTGACCCTGATGTCTATTGTTTGGTACAAATGTCCTTTCAGTGTGATGATTCCTGTGTGACCGGGATGTCTATTGTTTGGTACAAATGTCCTTTCAGAGTGATGTTTCCTGTGTGACCCAGATGTCTATTGTTTGTTACAAATGTCCTTTCAGAGTGATGCTTCATATGTGACCCTGATGTCTATTGTTTGGTACAAATGTCCTTTCAGTGTGATGATTCCTGTGTGACCGGGATGTCTATTGTTTGTTACAAATGTCCTTTCAGAGTGATGTTTCCTGTGTGACACAGATCTCTATTATTTTTTACAAATGTCCTTTCTGAGTGATGCTTCCTGTGTGACCCAGATGTCTATTGTTTGTTACAAATGTCCTATCAGAGTGGTGTTTCCTGTGTGACCCAGATGTCTATTGTTTGTTACAAATGTCCTATCAGAGTGATGTTTCCTGTGTGACCCAGATGTCTATTGTTTGTTACAAATGTCCGTTCAGAGTGATGTTTCCTGTATGACCCTGATGTCTATTGTTTGTTGCAAATGTCCGTTCAGAGTCATGTTTCCTGTGTGACCCTGATGTCTATTGTTTGTTACAAATGTCCTTTCAGAGTGATGTTTCCTGTGTGACCCTGATGTCGATTGTTTGTTACAAATGTCCTTGCAGAGTGATGCTTCCTGTGTGACACAGATGTCTACAGCTTGTTACAAATGTCCTTTCAGAGTGATGCGTCCTCTGTGACCCTGATGTCTATTGTTTGTTACAAATATCCTTTCAGAGTGATGTTTGCTGTGTGACACAGATGTCTATTGTTTGTTACAAATGTCCTTTTAGAGTGATGTTTCCTGTTTGACACAGATGTCTATTGTTTGTTAGAAATGTCCATTCAGAGTGATGTTTCCTGTATGACCCTGATGTCTATTGTTTGTTGCAAATGTCCTTTCAGAGTGATGTTTCTTGTGTGACCCTGATGTCTATTGTTTGTTACAAATCTCCTTTAGATTGATGTTTCCTCTTTGACACAGATGTCTATTGTTTGTTACAAATGTCCTTTCAGTGTGATGTTTCCTGTGTGACCCAGATGTCTATTGTTTGTTACAAATGTCCTTTAGATTGATGTTTCCTCTTTGACACAGATGTCTATTGTTTGTTACAAATGTCCTTTCAGTGTGATGTTTCCTGTGTGACCCAGATGTCTATTGTTTGTTACAAATGTCCCTTCAGTGTAATGTCTCCTATGTGACAATGATGTCTATTGTTTGTTACAAATGCACCTTCAGTGTGATGTTTCCTGTATGACACTGATGTCTATTGTTTGTTACAAATGTCCTTTTAGAGTGATGCTTCCTGGTGACTCAGATGTCTATTGTTTCTTACAAATGTCCCTTCAGTGTGATGTTTCCTGTGTGACCCTGATGTCTATTGTTTGTTACAAATGTCCTTTCAGAGTGAGTTTTCCTGTGTGACCCTGATGTCTATTGTTTGTTACAAATGTCCTTTCAGAGTGATGTTTCCTGTGTGACCCGGATGTCTATTGTTTGTTACAAATGTCCTTTCAGAGTGATGTTTTCTGTGTGACACAGATCTGTATTATTTTTTACAACTGTCCTTTCAGAGTGATGTTTCCTGTGTGACCCAGATGTCTATTGCTTGTTACAAATGTCCTTTCAGAGTGATGTTTCCTGTGTGACCCTGATGTCTATTGTTTGTTACAAATATCCTATCAGAGTGATGTTTCCTGTGTGACCCAGATGTCTATTGTTTGTTACAAATATCCTTTCAGAGTGGTGTTTCCTGTGTGACACAGATGTCTATTGTTTGTTACAAATGTCCTTTCTGAGTGATGCTTCCTGTGTGACCCAGATGTCTATTGTTTGTAACAAATGTCCTTTCAGAGTGATGTTTCCTGTGTGAACCAGATGTCTATTGTTCGTTACAAATGTCCTTTCAGAGTGATGTTTCCTGTGTGACCCAGATGTATATTGCTTGGTACAAATGTCCGTTCAGAGTGATGTTTCCTGTATGGCACTGATGTCTATTCTTTGTTGCAAATGTCCTTTCAGTGTGATGTTTCCTGTATGACACTTATGTCTATTGTTTGTTACAAATGTCCTTTCTGATTGATGCTTCCTGTGTGACCCAGATGTCTATTGTTTGTTACAAATGTCCGTTCAGAGTGATGTTTCCTGTATGACCCTGATGTCTATTGCTTGTTACAAATGTCCTTTTTGAGTTGATGTTTCCTGTGTGTCACAGATGTCTATTGCTTGTTACAAATGTCCTATCAGAGTGATGTTTCCTGTGTGACCCTGATGACTATTGTTTGTTACAAATGTCCTATCAGAGTGATGTTTCCTGTGTGACCCAGATGTCTATTGTTTGTTACAAATATCCTATCAGAGTGATGTTTCCTGTGTGACCCAGATGTCTATTGTTTGTTAGAAATATCCTTTCAGAGTGGTGTTTCCTGTGTGACACAGATGTCTACAGCTTGTTACAAATGTCCCTTCAGTGTGATGTTTCCTGTGTGACCCTGATGTCTATTGTTTGTTACAAATGTCCTTTCAGTGTGATGTTTCCTGTGTGACACTGATGTCTATTGTTTGTTGCAAATGTCCTTTCAGAGTGATGTTTCCTGTGTGACAGAGATCTCTATTATTTTTTACAACTGTCCTTTCAGAGTGATGTTTCCTGTGTGACCCAGATGTCTATTGTTTGTTACAAATGTCCTATCAGAGAGATGTTTCCTGTGTGACCCAGATGTCTATTGTTTGTTACAAATATCCTTTCAGAGTGGTGTTTCCTGTGTGACACAGATGTCTATTGTTTGTTACAAATTTCCTTTTTGTGTTGATGTTTCCTGTGTGTCACAGATATCTATTACTTGTTACAAATGTCCGTTCAGAGTGATGTTTCCTGTATGACCCTGATGTCTATTGTTTGTTGCAAATGTCCGTTCAGAGTCATGTTTCCTGTGTGACCCTGATGTCTATTGTTTGTTACGAATGTCCTTTCTGAGTGAGGTTTCCTGTGTGACCCTGATGTCTATTGTTTGTTACAAATGTTCTTTCAGAGTGATGTTTCCTGTGTGACCCAGATGTCTATTGTTTGTTACAAATGTCCTTTCAGAGTGTTGTTTCCTGTGTGACCCTGATGTCTATTGTTTGTTACAAATGTCCTTGCAGAGTGATGCTTCCTGTGTGACACAGATGTCTACAGCTTGTTACAAATGTCCTTTCAGAGTGATGCGTCCTCTGTGACCCTGATGTCTATTGTTTGTTACAAATATCCTTTCAGAGTGATGTTTGCTGTGTGACACAGATGTCTATTGTTTGTTACAAATGTCCTTTTAGAGTGATGTTTCCTGTTTGACACAGATGTCTATTGTTTGTTAGAAATGTCCATTCATTTAAATTATAAGTAATTTTTTCTAATGGAATACAACCATAGATTTCTTTCTTCCAAGAATCTATACTTAAATGTGTATCCGATTTCCAAGTAACTGCAATAGCTTTTTTGTCTACTGCCAGTGCAATTTTTATAAATTCTTTCTGATACTTATTTAGTTTTAGTTTCGGTTTTATCCCTTCAATATCACCTAGTAAAAATAATATTGGATTATGAGGAAATTGTGTTCCTGTAATTTGTTCCAGTAAAAGTCTTAAATTTGTCCAAAAAGGTTGAATTTTAGAGCAAGACCATGTCGAATGTAAAAAAGTACCAGTTTCCTGGTTACATCGGAAACACTGATCCGATAAATTTGGATTAAATTTTTTTATTTTTTGTGGTGTAATATATAATTGATGTAGAAAATTATACTGCACTAATCTTAACCGAACATTTATTGTATTTGTCATACTGTCAAGACATAGTCTTGACCAATTTGTTTCTTCAATTTTAATATTCAAATCACTTTCCCATTTTTGTCTTGACTTATGGACTCCTTGCTTAATTACCTGTCTTTGAATCAAATTATACATGCAAGATATAAAATTTTTGATATTTCCTTTTTGAATTAAAATTTCTATTTCATTAGATTTCGGCAATAACATTGTTTGACCTAATTTTTCTCTTAAATAAGCCCTTAATTGAAAGTAACAAAATAAAGTGAAACATTTTTGAAAATTTGGAGCCCTTATTTACAAAAGACAGGATTAAATATATAGATGCTTTGAAGATGAAACAATTGGTTATTAGGGGAAAGAAATAAATATACATATTAAAATTATTACGAATTCCATGGAGCATGTGGAGATCTTCCAACCACCAGGCATTCATTCATTCTTTCTTTCTTTCTTTCTTTCTTTCTTTCTTTCTTCTTTTTTTTTTCTATGGGGTAGTTAGGGGGGAGGGGTTAAGGGGAGGGGGTATGGGTTATATACACTGTTTTTTTCATACTTTGTAATCATTTAAAAATGCAATAAAAAATTATTAAAAAAAAAGAAATGTCCATTCAGAGTGATGTTTCCTGTATGACCCTGATGTCTATTGTTTGTTGCAAATGTCCTTTCAGAGTGATGCTTCCTGTGTGACCCAGATGTCTACTGCTTCTTACAAATGTCCTTTCAGACTGATGTGTCCTGTGTGACCCTGATGTCTATTGTTTGTTATGAATGTCCTTTCAGAGTGATGTTTCCTGTGTGACACAGATGTCTATTGTTTGTTGCAAATCTCCTTTAGAGTGATGTTTCCTCTTTGACACAAATGTCTATTGTTTGTTACAAATGACCTTACAGATTGATGTTTCCTGTGTGACCCTGATGTTTATTGTTTATTACAAATGTCCTTTTAGAGTGATGCTTCCTGGGTGACTCAGATGTCTATTGTTTCTTACAAATGGCCCTTCAGTGTGATGTTTCCTGTGTGACACTGATGTCTATTGTTTGTTACAAATGCCCCTTCAGTGTGATGTTTTCTGTGTGACCCTGATGTCTATTGTTTGTTACAAATGTCCGTTCAGAGTGATGTTTCCTGTATGACACTGATGTCTATTGTTTGTTGCAAATGTCCTTTCAGTGTCATGTTTCCTGTATGACACTTATGTCTATTGTTTGTTACAAATGTCCTTTCAGAGTGATGCTTCCTGTGTGACCCAGATGTCTACTGCTTGTTACAAATGTCCTTTCAGACTGATGTGTCCTGTGTGACCCTGATGTCTATTGTTTGTTATGAATGTCCTTTCAGAGTGATGTTTCCTGTGTGACACAGATGTCTATTGTTTGTTACAAAACTCCTTTAGAGTGATGTTTCCTCTTTGACACAAATGTCTATTGTTTGTTACAAATGTCCGTTCAGAGTGATGTTTCCTGTATGACACAGATGTCTATTGTTTGTTACAAATGTCCTTTCAGTGTGATGTTTCCTGTGTGACACTGATGTCTATTGTTTGTTGCAAATGTCCTTTCAGAGTGATGTTTCCTGTGTGACAGAGATCTCTATTATTTTTTACAACTGTCCTTTCAGAGTGATGTTTCCTGTGTGACCCAGATGTCTATTGTTTGTTACGAATGTCCTTTCTGAGTGAGGTTTCCTGTGTGACCCTGATGTCTATTGTTTGTTACAAATGTTCTTTCAGAGTGATGTTTCCTGTGTGACCCAGATGTCTATTGTTTGTTACAAATGTCCTTTCAGAGTGATGTTTCCTGTGTGACCCTGATGTCTATTGTTTGTTACAAATGTCCTTGCAGAGTGATGCTTCCTGTGTGACACAGATGTCTACAGCTTGTTACAAATGTCCTTTCAGAGTGATGCTTCCTGGTGACCCTGATGTCTATTGCTTGTTACAAATATCCGTTCAGAGTGATGTTTGCTGTGTGACACAGATGTCTATTACTTGTTACAAATACCCTTTCAGAGTGGTGTTTCCTGTGTGACACAGATGTCGATTGCATGTTACAAATGTCCTTTTTGAGTTGATGTTTCCTGTGTGTCACAGATGTCTATTGCTTGTTACAAATGTCCTTTCAGAGTGATGTTTCCTGTGTGACCCTGATGTCTATTGTTTGTTACAAATGTCCTTTCAGAGTGATGTTTCCTGTGTGACCCTGATGTCTATTGTTTGTTACAAATGTCCTTGCAGAGTGATGCTTCCTGTGTGACACAGATGTCTACAGCTTGTTACAAATGTCCTTTCAGAGTGATGCGTCCTCTGTGACCCTGATGTCTATTGCTTGTTAGAAATATCCGTTCAGAGTGATGTTTGCTGTGTGACACAGATGTCTATTGTTTGTTACAAATCTCCTTTAGAGTGATGTTTCCTCTTTGACAGAGATGTTTATTGTTTGTTGCAAATGTCCTTTTAGACTGATGCTTCCTGGGTGACTCAGATGTCTATTGTTTCTTACAAATGTCCCTTCAGTGTGATGTCTCCTGTGTGACCCTGATGTCTATTGTTTGTTACAAAGGTCCTTTCAGAGTGATGCTTCCTGTGTGACCCCGATGTCTATTGTTTGTTACAAATGTCCCTTCAGTGTAATGTCTCCTATGTGACACTGATGTCTATTGTTTGTTACAAATGCACCTTCAGGGTGATGTTTCCTGTATGACACTGATGTCTGTTGTTTGTTGCAAATGTCCTTTTAGAGTGATGCTTCCTGGTGACTCAGTTGTCTATTGTTTCTTACAAATGTCCCTTCAGTGTGATGTTTCCTGTGTGACCCTGATGTCTATTGTTTGTTGCAAATGTCCTTTCAGAGTGAGGTTTCCTGTGTGACCCTGATGTCTATTGTTTGTTACAAATGTCCTTTCAGAGTGATGTTTTCTGTGTGACACAGATCTGTATTATTTTTTACAAATGTCCTTTCAGAGTGATGTTTCCTGTGTGACCCAGATGTCTATTGTTTGTTACAAATGTCCTATCAGAGTGATGTTTCCTGTGTGACCCAGATGTCTATTGTTTGTTACAAATATCCTTTCAGAGTGGTGTTTCCTGTGTGACACAGATGTCTATTGTTTGTTACAAATTTCCTTTTTGTGTTGATGTTTCCTGTGTGTCACAGATGTCTATTACTTGTTACAAATACCCTTTCAGAGTCGTGTTTCCTGTGTGACAGAGATGTCGATTGCTTGTTACAAATGTCCTTTTTGAGTTGATGTTTCCTGTGTGTCACAGATGTCTATTGCTTGTTACAATTGTCCTTTCAGAGTGATGTTTCCTGTGTGACCCTGATGTCTATTGTTTGTTACAAATGTCCTTTCAGAGTGATGTTTCCTGTGTGACCCTGATGTCTCTTGTTAGTTACAAATGTCCGTTCAGAGTGATGTTTCCTGTATGACCCTGATGTCTATTGATTGTTGCAAATGTCTGTTCAGAGTCATGTTTCCTGTGTGACCCTGATGTCTATTGTTTGTTACGAATGTCCTTTCTGAGTGAGGTTTACTGTGTGACCCTGATGTCTATTGTTTGATACAAATGTCCTTGCAGAGTGATGCTTCCTGTGTGACCCAGATGTCTACAGCTTGTTACAAATGTCCTTTCAGAGTGATGTTTCCTGTATGACACTGATGTCTATTCTTTGTTGCAAATGTCCTTTCAGTGTGATGTTTCCTGTATGACACTTATGTCTATTGTTTGTTACAAATGTCCTTTCAGAGTGATGCTTCTTGTGTGACACAGATGTCTACTGCTTGTTACAAATGTCCTTTCAGAGTGATGCGTCCTGTGTGACACAGATGTCTATTGTTTGTTACACATGTCCTTTCAAAGTGATGTTTCCTGTGTGACAGAGATGTCTATTGTTTGTTACAAATGTCCTTTCAGAGTGATGTTTCCTGTGTGACCCTGATGTCTACTGTTTGTTACAAATGTCCTTTCAGAGTGATGTTTCCTGTGTGACCCTGATGTCTATTGTTTGTTACACATGTCCTTTCAAAGTGATGTTTCCTGTGTGACAGAGATGTCTATTGTTTGTTACAAATGTCCTTTCAGAGTGATGTTTCCTATATGACCCTGATGTCTATTGCTTGTTACAAATGTCCTTTTTGAGTTGATGTTTCCTGTGTGTCACAGATGTCTATTGTTTGTTACAAATGTCCTATCAGACTGATGTTTCCTGTGTGACCCAGATGTCTATTGTTTGTTACAAATGTCCTATCAGAGTGATGTTTCCTGTGTGACCCAGATGTCTATTGTTTGTTACAAATATCCTTTCAGAGTGGTGTTTCCTGTATGACACTGATGTCTATTGTTTGTTGCAAATGTCCTTTCAGTGTCATGTTTCCTGTATGACACTTATGTCTATTGTTTGTTACAAATGTCCTTTCAGAGTGATGCTTCCTGTGTGACCCAGATGTCTACTGCTTGTTACAAATGTCCTTTCAGACTGATGTGTCCTGTGTGACCCTGATGTCTATTGTTTGTTATGAATGTCCTTTCAGAGTGATGTTTCCTGTGTGACACAGATGTCTATTGTTTGTTACAAAACTCCTTTAGAGTGATGTTTCCTCTTTGACACAAATGTCTATTGTTTGTTACAAATGTCCGTTCAGAGTGATGTTTCCTGTGTGACAGAGATCTCTATTATTTTTTACAACTGTCCTTTCAGAGTGATGTTTCCTGTGTGACCCAGATGTCTATTGTTTGTTACAAATGTCCTATCAGAGAGATGTTTCCTGTGTGACCCAGATGTCTATTGTTTGTTACAAATATCCTTTCAGAGTGATGTTTGCTGTGTGACACAGATGTCTATTACTTGTTACAAATACCCTTTCAGAGTGGTGTTTCCTGTGTGACACAGATGTCGATTGCTTGTTACAAATGTCCTTTTTGAGTTGATGTTTCCTGTGTGTCACAGATGTCTATTGCTTGTTACAAATGTCCTTTCAGAGTGATGTTTCCTGTGTGACCCTGATGTCTATTGTTTGTTACAAATGTCCTATCAGAGTCATGTTTCCTGTGTGACCCTGATGTCTATTGTTTGTTACAAATGTTCTTTCAGAGTGATGTTTCCTGTGTGACCCAGATGTCTATTGTTTGTTACAAATGTCCTTTCAGAGTGATGTTTCCTGTGTGACCCTGATGTCTATTGTTTGTTACAAATGTCCTTGCAGAGTGATGCTTCCTGTGTGACACAGATGTCTACAGCTTGTTACAAATGTCCTTTCAGAGTGTTGTGTCCTGTGTGACCCTGATGTCTATTGCTTGTTACAAATGTCCTTTCAGAGTGATGCTTCCTGGTGACCCTGATGTCTATTGCTTGTTACAAATATCCGTTCAGAGTGATGTTTGCTGTGTGACACAGATGTCTATTACTTGTTACAAATACCCTTTCAGAGTGGTGTTTCCTGTGTGACACAGATGTCGATTGCTTGTTACAAATGTCCTTTTTGAGTTGATGTTTCCTGTGTGTCACAGATGTCTATTGCTTGTTACAAATGTCCTTTCAGAGTGATGTTTCCTGTGTGACCCTGATGTCTATTGTTTGTTACAAATGTCCTTTCAGAGTGATGTTTCCTGTGTGACCCTGATGTCTATTGTTTGTTACAAATGTCCTTGCAGAGTGATGCATCCTGTGTGACACAGATGTCTACAGCTTGTTACAAATGTCCTTTCAGAGTGATGCGTCCTCTGTGACCCTGATGTCTATTGCTTGTTAGAAATATCCGTTCAGAGTGATGTTTGCTGTGTGACACAGATGTCTATTGTTTGTTACAAATCTCCTTTAGAGTGATGTTTCCTCTTTGACACAGATGTTTATTGTTTGTTGCAAATGTCCTTTTAGACTGATGCTTCCTGGGTGACTCAGATGTCTATTGTTTCTTACAAATGTCCCTTCAGTGTGATGTTTCCTGTGTGACCCTGATGTCTATTGTTTGTTACAAATGTCCTTTCAGAGTGATGTTTCCTGTGTGACCCAGATGTCTATTGTTTGTTACAAATGTCCTATCAGAGTGATGTTTCCTGTGTGACCCAGATGTCTATTGTTTGTTACAAATATCCTTTCAGAGTGGTGTTTCCTGTGTGACACAGATGTCTATTGTTTGTTACAAATTTCCTTTTTGTGTTGATGTTTCCTGTGTGTCACAGATGTCTATTACTTGTTACAAATACCCTTTCAGAGTCGTGTTTCCTGTGTGACAGAGATGTCGATTGCTTGTTACAAATGTCCTTTTTGAGTTGATGTTTCCTGTGTGTCACAGATGTCTATTGCTTGTTACAATTGTCCTTTCAGAGTGATGTTTCCTGTGTGACCCTGATGTCTATTGTTTGTTACAAATGTCCTTTCAGAGTGATGTTTCCTGTGTGACCCTGATGTCTATTGATTGTTGCAAATGTCTGTTCAGAGTCATGTTTCCTGTGTGACCCTGATGTCTATTGTTTGTTACGAATGTCCTTTCTGAGTGAGGTTTACTGTGTTACCCTGATGTCTATTGTTTGATACAAATGTCCTTGCAGAGTGATGCTTCCTGTGTGACCCAGATGTCTACAGCTTGTTACAAATGTCCTTTCAGAGTGATGTTTCCTGTATGACACTGATGTCTATTCTTTGTTGCAAATGTCCTTTCAGTGTGATGTTTCCTGTATGACACTTATGTCTATTGTTTGTTACAAATGTCCTTTCAGAGTGATGCTTCCTGTGTGACACAGATGTCTACTGCTTGTTACAAATGTCCTTTCAGAGTGATGCGTCCTGTGTGACACAGATGTCTATTGTTTGTTACACATGTCCTTTCAAAGTGATGTTTCCTGTGTGACAGAGATGTCTATTGTTTGTTACAAATGTCCTTTCAGAGTGATGATTCCTGTGTGACCGGGATGTCTATTGTTTGTTACAAATGTCCTTTCAAAGTGATGTTTCCTGTGTGACAGAGATGTCTATTGTTTGTTACAAATGTCCTTTCAAAGTGATGTTTCCTGTGTGACCCAGATGTCTATTGTTTGTTACAAATGTCCGTTCAGAGTGATGTTTCCTATATGACCCTGATGTCTATTGCTTGTTACAAATGTCCTTTTTGAGTTGATGTTTCCTGTGTGTCACAGATGTCTATTGTTTGTTACAAATGTCCTATCAGACTGATGTTTCCTGTGTGACCCAGATGTCTATTGTTTGTTACAAATGTCCTATCAGAGTGATGTTTCCTGTGTGACCCTGATGTCTATTGCTTGTTACAAATGTCCTTTCAGAGTGATGCTTCCTGGTGACCCTGATGTCTATTGCTTGTTACAAATATCCGTTCAGAGTGATGTTTGCTGTGTGACACAGATGTCTATTACTTGTTACAAATACCCTTTCAGAGTGGTGTTTCCTGTGTGACACAGATGTCGATTGCTTGTTACAAATGTCCTTTTTGAGTTGATGTTTCCTGTGTGTCACAGATGTCTATTGCTTGTTACAAATGTCCTTTCAGAGTGATGTTTCCTGTGTGACCCTGATGTCTATTGTTTGTTACAAATGTCCTTTCAGAGTGATGTTTCCTGTGTGACCCTGATGTCTATTGTTTGTTACAAATGTCCTTGCAGAGTGATGCATCCTGTGTGACACAGATGTCTACAGCTTGTTACAAATGTCCTTTCAGAGTGATGCGTCCTCTGTGACCCTGATGTCTATTGCTTGTTAGAAATATCCGTTCAGAGTGATGTTTGCTGTGTGACACAGATGTCTATTGTTTGTTACAAATCTCCTTTAGAGTGATGTTTCCTCTTTGACACAGATGTTTATTGTTTGTTGCAAATGTCCTTTTAGACTGATGCTTCCTGGGTGACTCAGATGTCTATTGTTTCTTACAAATGTCCCTTCAGTGTGATGTTTCCTGTGTGACCCTGATGTCTATTGTTTGTTACAAATGTCCTTTCAGAGTGATGTTTCCTGTGTGACCCAGATGTCTATTGTTTGTTACAAATGTCCTATCAGAGTGATGTTTCCTGTGTGACCCAGATGTCTATTGTTTGTTACAAATATCCTTTCAGAGTGGTGTTTCCTGTGTGACACAGATGTCTATTGTTTGTTACAAATTTCCTTTTTGTGTTGATGTTTCCTGTGTGTCACAGATGTCTATTACTTGTTACAAATACCCTTTCAGAGTCGTGTTTCCTGTGTGACAGAGATGTCGATTGCTTGTTACAAATGTCCTTTTTGAGTTGATGTTTCCTGTGTGTCACAGATGTCTATTGCTTGTTACAATTGTCCTTTCAGAGTGATGTTTCCTGTGTGACCCTGATGTCTATTGTTTGTTACAAATGTCCTTTCAGAGTGATGTTTCCTGTGTGACCCTGATGTCTATTGATTGTTGCAAATGTCTGTTCAGAGTCATGTTTCCTGTGTGACCCTGATGTCTATTGTTTGTTACGAATGTCCTTTCTGAGTGAGGTTTACTGTGTGACCCTGATGTCTATTGCTTGTTACAAATGTCCTTTCAGAGTGATGCTTCCTGGTGACCCTGATGTCTATTGCTTGTTACAAATATCCGTTCAGAGTGATGTTTGCTGTGTGACACAGATGTCTATTACTTGTTACAAATACCCTTTCAGAGTGGTGTTTCCTGTGTGACACAGATGTCGATTGCTTGTTACAAATGTCCTTTTTGAGTTGATGTTTCCTGTGTGTCACAGATGTCTATTGCTTGTTACAAATGTCCTTTCAGAGTGATGTTTCCTGTGTGACCCTGATGTCTATTGTTTGTTACAAATGTCCTTTCAGAGTGATGTTTCCTGTGTGACCCTGATGTCTATTGTTTGTTACAAATGTCCTTGCAGAGTGATGCATCCTGTGTGACACAGATGTCTACAGCTTGTTACAAATGTCCTTTCAGAGTGATGCGTCCTCTGTGACCCTGATGTCTATTGCTTGTTAGAAATATCCGTTCAGAGTGATGTTTGCTGTGTGACACAGATGTCTATTGTTTTTTACAAATCTCCTTTAGAGTGATGTTTCCTCTTTGACACAGATGTTTATTGTTTGTTGCAAATGTCCTTTTAGACTGATGCTTCCTGGGTGACTCAGATGTCTATTGTTTCTTACAAATGTCCCTTCAGTGTGATGTTTCCTGTGTGACCCTGATGTCTATTGTTTGTTACAAATGTCCTTTCAGAGTGATGTTTCCTGTGTGACCCAGATGTCTATTGTTTGTTAGAAATGTCCTATCAGAGTGATGTTTCCTGTGTGACCCAGATGTCTATTGTTTGTTACAAATATCCTTTCAGAGTGGTGTTTCCTGTGTGACACAGATGTCTATTGTTTGTTACAAATTTCCTTTTTGTGTTGATGTTTCCTGTGTGTCACAGATGTCTATTACTTGTTACAAATACCCTTTCAGAGTCGTGTTTCCTGTGTGACAGAGATGTCGATTGCTTGTTACAAATGTCCTTTTTGAGTTGATGTTTCCTGTGTGTCACAGATGTCTATTGCTTGTTACAATTGTCCTTTCAGAGTGATGTTTCCTGTGTGACCCTGATGTCTATTGTTTGTTACAAATGTCCTTTCAGAGTGATGTTTCCTGTGTGACCCTGATGTCTATTGATTGTTGCAAATGTCTGTTCAGAGTCATGTTTCCTGTGTGACCCTGATGTCTATTGTTTGTTACGAATGTCCTTTCTGAGTGAGGTTTACTGTGTGACCCTGATGTCTATTGTTTGATACAAATGTCCTTGCAGAGTGATGCTTCCTGTGTGACCCAGATGTCTACAGCTTGTTACAAATGTCCTTTCAGAGTGATGTTTCCTGTATGACACTGATGTCTATTCTTTGTTGCAAATGTCCTTTCAGTGTGATGTTTCCTGTATGACACTTATGTCTATTGTTTGTTACAAATGTCCTTTCAGAGTGATGCTTCCTGTGTGACACAGATGTCGACTGCTTGTTACAAATGTCCTTTCAGAGTGATGCGTCCTGTGTGACACAGATGTCTATTGTTTGTTACACATGTCCTTTCAAAGTGATGTTTCCTGTGTGACAGAGATGTCTATTGTTTGTTACAAATGTCCTTTCAGAGTGATGATTCCTGTGTGACCGGGATGTCTATTGTTTGTTACAAATGTCCTTTCAAAGTGATGTTTCCTGTGTGACAGAGATGTCTATTGTTTGTTACAAATGTCCTTTCAAAGTGATGTTTCCTGTGTGACCCAGATGTCTATTGTTTGTTACAAATGTCCGTTCAGAGTGATGTTTCCTATATGACCCTGATGTCTATTGCTTGTTACAAATGTCCTTTTTGAGTTGATGTTTCCTGTGTGTCACAGATGTCTATTGTTTGTTACAAATGTCCTATCAGACTGATGTTTCCTGTGTGACCCAGATGTCTATTGTTTGTTACAAATGTCCTATCAGAGTGATGTTTCCTGTGTGACCCAGATGTCTATTGTTTGTTACAAATATCCTTTCAGAGTGGTGTTTCCTGTGTGACACAGATGTCTATTGTTTGTTACAAATGTCCTATCAGAGTGATGTTTCCTGTGTGACCCAGATGTCTATTGTTTGTTACAAATATCCTTTCAGAGTGGTGTTTCCTGTGTGACCCAGATGTCTATTGTTTGTTACAAATGTCCTTTCAGAGTGATGTTTCCTGTGTGACACAGATCTCTATTATTTTTTACAACTGTCCTTTCAGAGTGATGTTTCCTGTGTGACCCTGATGTCTATTGTTTGTTACAAATGGCCTATCAGAGTGATGTTTCCTGTGTGACCCTGATGTCTATTCTTTGTTACAAATGTCCTATCAGAGTGATGTTTCCTGTGTGACCCAGATGTCTATTGTTTGTTACAAATATCCTTTCAGAGTGGTGTTTCCTGTGTGACACAGATGTCTATTGTTTGTTACAAATTTACTTTTGTGTTGATGTTTCCTGTGTGTCACAGATGTCTATTACTTGTTACAAATACCCTTTCAGAGTCGTGTTTCCTGTGTGACACAGATGTCGATTGCTTGTTACAAATGTCCTTTTTGAGTTGATGTTTCCTGTCTGTCACAGATGTCTATTGCTTGTTACAAATGTCCTTTCAGAGTGATGTTTCCTGTGTGACCCTGATGTCTCTTGTTAGTTACAAATGTCCGTTCAGAGTGATGTTTCCTGTATGACCCTGATGTCTATTGTTTGTTGCAAATGTCTGTTCAGAGTCATGTTTCCTGTGTGAACCTGATGTCTATTGTTTGTTACGAATGTCCTTTCTCAGTGAGGTTTCCTGTGTGACCCTGATGTCAATTGTTTGATACAAATGTACTTGCAGAGTGATGCTTCCTGTGTGACCCAGACGTCTACAGCTTGTTACAAATGTCCTTTTAGAGTGATGCTTCCTGGTGACTCAGATGTCTATTGTTTCTTACAAATGTCCCTTCAGTGTAATCTTTCCTGTGTGACACTGATGTCTATCGTTTGTTACAAATGCCCCTTCAGTGTGATGTTTTCTGTGTGACCCTGATGTCTATTGTTTGTTACAAATGTCCGTTCATAGTGATGTTTCCTGTATGACACTGATGTCTATTGTTTGTTACAAATGTCCTTTCAGAGTGATGTTTCCTGTATGACCCTGATGTCTATTGCTTGTTACAAATGTCCTTTTTGAGTTGATGTTTCCTGTGTGTCACAGATGTATATTGCTTGTTACAAATGTCCTTTCAGAGTGATGTTTCCTGTGTGACACAGATGTCTATTGTTTGTTACAAATGTCCTTGCAGAGTGATGCTTCCTGTGTGACCCGGATGTCTATTGTTTGCTACAAATATCCTTTCACAGTGATGCTTCCTGTGTGACCCAGATGTCTATTGTTTGTTACAAATGTCCTTTCAGAGTGATGTTTCCTGTGTGACACAGATCTCTATTATTTTTTACAACTGTCCTTTCAGAGTGATGTTTCCTGTGTGACCCTGATGTCTATTGTTTGTTACAAATGGCCTATCAGAGTGATGTTTCCTGTGTGACCCTGATGTCTATTCTTTGTTACAAATGTCCTATCAGAGTAATGTTTCCTGTGTGACCCAGATGTCTATTGTTTGTTACAAATATCCTTTCAGAGTGGTGTTTCCTGTGTGACACAGATGTCTATTGTTTGTTACAAATGTCCTTTTTGAGTTGATGTTTCCTGTGTGTCACAGATGTATATTGCTTGTTACAAATGTCCTTTCTGAGTGATGTTTCCTGTGTGACACAGATGTCTATTGTTTGTTACAAATGTCCTTGCAGAGTGATGCTTCCTGTGTGACCCGAATGTCTATTGTTTGTTAGAAAATATCCTTTCACAGTGATGCTTCCTGTGTGACCCAGATGTCTATTGTTTGTTACAAATGTCCTTTCAGAGTGATGTTTCCTGTGTGACACAGATCTCTATTATATTTTACAACTGTCCTTTCAGAGTGCTGTTTCCTGTGTGACCCAGATGTCTATTGCTTGTTACCAATGTCCTTTCAGAGTGATATTTCCTGTGTGACCCTGATGTCTGTTGTTTGTTACAAATGTCCTATCAGAGTGATGTTTCCTGTGTGACCCAGATGTCTATTGTTTGTTACAAATGTCCTATCAGAGTGATGTTTCCTGTGTGACCCAGATGTCTATTGTTTGTTACAAATATCCTTTCAGAGTGATGTTTCCTGTGTGACCCAGATGTCTATTGTTTGTTACAAATGTCATATCAGAGTGATGTTTCCTGTGTGACCCAGTTGTCTATTGTTTGTTACAAATATCCTTTCAGAGTGATGTTTCCTGTGTGACACAGATCTCTATTATTTTTTACAAATGTCCTTTCAGAGTGATGGTTCCTGTGTGACCCTGATGTCTATTGTTTGTTACAAATGTCCTATCAGAGTGATGTTTCCTGTGTGACCCAGATGTCTATTGTTTGTTACAAATGTCCTATCAGAGTGATGTTTCCTGTGTGACCCAGATGTGTATTCTTTGTTACAAAATTTCCTTTCAGAGTGGTGTTTCCTGTGTGACACAGATGTCTATTGTTTGTTACAAATGTCCTTTTTGAGTTGATGTTTCCTGTGTGTCACAGATGTATATTGCTTGTTACAAATGTCCTTTCAGAGTGATGTTTCCTGTGTGACACAGATGTCTATTGTTTGTTACAAATGTCCCTGCAGAGTGATGCTTCCTGTGTGACCCGGATGTCTATTGTTTGTTACAAATATCCTTTCACAGTGATGCTTCCTGTGTGACCCAGATGTCTATTGTTTGTTACAAATGTCCTTTCAGAGTGATGTTTCCTGTGTGACACAGATCTCTATTATTTTTTACAACTGTCCTTTCCGAGTGATGTTTCCTGTGTGACCCTGATGTCTATTGTTTGTTACAAATGTCCTTTCAGAGTGATGTTTCCTGTGTGACCCTGATGTCTATTGTTTGTTGCAAATGTCCTTTCAGAGTGGTGTTTACTGTGTGACCCGGATGTCTATTGTTTGTTACAAATGTCCTTTCAGAGTGATGTTTTCTGTGTGACACAGATCTGTATTATTTTTTACAACTGTCCTTTCAGAGTGATGTTTCCTGTGTGACCCAGATGTCTATTGCTTGTTACAAATGTCCTTTCAGAGTGATGTTTCCTGTGTGACCCAGATGTCTATTGTTTGTTACAAATCTCCTATCAGAGTGATGTTTCCTGTGTGACCCAGATGTCTATTGTTTGTTACAAATATCCTTTCAGAGTGGTGTTTCCTGTGTGACACAGATGTCTATTGTTTGTTACAAATTTCCTTTTTGTGTTGATGTTTCCTGTGTGTCACAGATGTCTATTACTTGTTACAAATACCCTTTCAGAGTCGTGTTTCCTGTGTGACAGAGATGTCGATTGCTTGTTACAAATGTCCTTTTTGAGTTGATGTTTCCTGTGTGTCACAGATGTCTATTGCTTGTTACAATTGTCCTTTCAGAGTGATGTTTCCTGTGTGACCCTGATGTCTATTGTTTGTTACAAATGTCCTTTCAGAGTGATGTTTCCTGTGTGACCCTGATGTCTCTTGTTAGTTACAAATGTCCGTTCAGAGTGATGTTTCCTGTGTGACCGTGATGTCTATTGTTTGTTGCAAATGTCTGTTCAGAGTCATGTTTCCTGTGTGACCCTGATGTCTATTGTTTGTTACGAATGTCCTTTCTGAGTGAGGTTTACTGTGTGACCCTGATGTCTATTGTTTGATACAAATGTCCTTGCAGAGTGATGCTTCCTGTGTGACCCAGATGTCTACAGCTTGTTACAAATGTCCTTTCAGAGTGATGTTTCCTGTATGACACTGATGTCTATTCTTTGTTGCAAATGTCCTTTCAGTGTGATGTTTCCTGTATGACACTTATGTCTATTGTTTGTTACAAATGTCCTTTCAGAGTGATGCTTCCTGTGTGACACAGATGTCTACTGCTTGTTACAAATGTCCTTTCAGAGTGATGCGTCCTGTGTGACACAGATGTCTATTGTTTGTTACACATGTCCTTTCAAAGTGATGTTTCCTGTGTGACAGAGATGTCTATTGTTTGTTACAAATGTCCTTTCAGAGTGATGATTCCTGTGTGACCGGGATGTCTATTGTTTGTTACAAATGTCCGTTCAGAGTGATGTTTCCTGTGTGACACAGATGTCTATTGATTGTTACAAATGTCCTTTTTGAGTTGATGTTTCCTGTGTGTCACAGATGTCTATTGTTTGTTACAAATGTCCTATCAGACTGATGTTTCCTGTGTGACCCAGATGTCTATTGTTTGTTACAAATGTCCTATCAGAGTGATGTTTCCTGTGTGACCCAGATGTCTATTGTTTGTTACAAATATCCTTTCAGAGTGGTGTTTCCTGTGTGACACAGATGTCTATTGTTTGTTACAAATTTACTTTTGTGTTGATGTTTCCTGTGTGTCACAGATGTCTATTACTTGTTACAAATACCCTTTCAGAGTCGTGTTTCCTGTGTGACACAGATGTCGATTGCTTGTTACAAATGTCCTTTTTGAGTTGATGTTTCCTGTCTGTCACAGATGTCTATTGCTTGTTACAAATGTCCTTTCAGAGTGATGTTTCCTGTGTGACCCTGATGTCTCTTGTTAGTTACAAATGTCCGTTCAGAGTGATGTTTCCTGTATGACCCTGATGTCTATTGTTTGTTGCAAATGTCTGTTCAGAGTCATGTTTCCTGTGTGAACCTGATGTCTATTGTTTGTTACGAATGTCCTTTCTCAGTGAGGTTTCCTGTGTGACCCTGATGTCAATTGTTTGATACAAATGTACTTGCAGAGTGATGCTTCCTGTGTGACCCAGATGTCTACAGCTTGTTACAAATGTCCTTTTAGAGTGATGCTTCCTGGTGACTCAGATGTCTATTGTTTCTTACAAATGTCCCTTCAGTGTAATCTTTCCTGTGTGACACTGATGTCTATCGTTTGTTACAAATGCCCCTTCAGTGTGATGTTTTCTGTGTGACCCTGATGTCTATTGTTTGTTACAAATGTCCGTTCATAGTGATGTTTCCTGTATGACACTGATGTCTATTGTTTGTTACAAATGTCCTTTCAGAGTGATGTTTCCTGTATGACCCTGATGTCTATTGCTTGTTACAAATGTCCTTTTTGAGTTGATGTTTCCTGTGTGTCACAGATGTATATTGCTTGTTACAAATGTCCTTTCAGAGTGATGTTTCCTGTGTGACACAGATGTCTATTGTTTGTTACAAATGTCCTTGCAGAGTGATGCTTCCTGTGTGACCCGGATGTCTATTGTTTGCTACAAATATCCTTTCACAGTGATGCTTCCTGTGTGACCCAGATGTCTATTGTTTGTTACAAATGTCCTTTCAGAGTGATGTTTCCTGTGTGACACAGATCTCTATTATTTTTTACAACTGTCCTTGCAGAGTGATGCTTCCTGTGTGACCCGAATGTCTATTGTTTGTTAGAAAATATCCTTTCACAGTGATGCTTCCTGTGTGACCCAGATGTCTATTGTTTGTTACAAATGTCCTTTCAGAGTGATGTTTCCTGTGTGACACAGATCTCTATTATATTTTACAACTGTCCTTTCAGAGTGCTGTTTCCTGTGTGACCCAGATGTCTATTGCTTGTTACCAATGTCCTTTCAGAGTGATATTTCCTGTGTGACCCTGATGTCTGTTGTTTGTTACAAATGTCCTATCAGAGTGATGTTTCCTGTGTGACCCAGATGTCTATTGTTTGTTACAAATGTCCTATCAGAGTGATGTTTCCTGTGTGACCCAGATGTCTATTGTTTGTTACAAATATCCTTTCAGAGTGATGTTTCCTGTGTGACCCAGATGTCTATTGTTTGTTACAAATGTCATATCAGAGTGATGTTTCCTGTGTGACCCAGTTGTCTATTGTTTGTTACAAATATCCTTTCAGAGTGATGTTTCCTGTGTGACACAGATCTCTATTATTTTTTACAAATGTCCTTTCAGAGTGATGGTTCCTGTGTGACCCTGATGTCTATTGTTTGTTACAAATGTCCTATCAGAGTGATGTTTCCTGTGTGACCCAGATGTCTATTGTTTGTTACAAATGTCCTATCAGAGTGATGTTTCCTGTGTGACCCAGATGTGTATTCTTTGTTACAAAATTTCCTTTCAGAGTGGTGTTTCCTGTGTGACACAGATGTCTATTGTTTGTTACAAATGTCCTTTTTGAGTTGATGTTTCCTGTGTGTCACAGATGTATATTGCTTGTTACAAATGTCCTTTCAGAGTGATGTTTCCTGTGTGACACAGATGTCTATTGTTTGTTACAAATGTCCTTGCAGAGTGATGCTTCCTGTGTGACCCGGATGTCTATTGTTTGTTACAAATATCCTTTCACAGTGATGCTTCCTGTGTGACCCAGATGTCTATTGTTTGTTACAAATGTCCTTTCAGAGTGATGTTTCCTGTGTGACACAGATCTCTATTATTTTTTACAACTGTCCTTTCCGAGTGATGTTTCCTGTGTGACCCTGATGTCTATTGTTTGTTACAAATGTCCTATCAGAGTGATGTTTCCTGTGTGACCCTGATGTCTATTCTTTGTTACAAATGTCCTATCAGAGTAATGTTTCCTGTGTGACCCAGATGTCTATTGTTTGTTACAAATATCCTTTCAGAGTGGTGTTTCCTGTGTGACACAGATGTCTATTGTTTGTTACAAATGTCCTTTTTGAGTTGATGTTTCCTGTGTGTCACAGATGTATATTGCTTGTTACAAATGTCCTTTCAGAGTGATGTTTCCTGTGTGACACAGATGTCTATTGTTTGTTACAAATGTCCTTGCAGAGTGATGCTTCCTGTGTGACCCGAATGTCTATTGTTTGTTAGAAAATATCCTTTCACAGTGATGCTTCCTGTGTGACCCAGATGTCTATTGTTTGTTACAAATGTCCTTTCAGAGTGATGTTTCCTGTGTGACACAGATCTCTATTATTTTTTACAACTGTCCTTTCAGAGTGATGTTTCCTGTGTGACCCTGATGTCTATTGTTTGTTACAAATGTCCTATCAGAGTGATGTTTCCTGTGTGACCCTGATGTCTATTCTTTGTTACAAATGTCCTATCAGAGTAATGTTTCCTGTGTGACCCAGATGTCTATTGTTTGTTACAAATATCCTTTCAGAGTGGTGTTTCCTGTGTGACACAGATGTCTATTGTTTGTTACAAATGTCCTTTTTGAGTTGATGTTTCCTGTGTGTCACAGATGTATATTGCTTGTTACAAATGTCCTTTCAGAGTGATGTTTCCTGTGTGACACAGATGTCTATTGTTTGTTACAAATGTCCTTGCAGAGTGATGCTTCCTGTGTGACCCGAATGTCTACTGTTTGTTAGAAAATATCCTTTCACAGTGATGCTTCCTGTGTGACCCAGATGTCTATTGTTTGTTACAAATGTCCGTTCAGAGTGATGTTTCCTGTATGACCCTGATGTCTATTGTTTGTTACAAATGTCCGTTCAGAGTGATGTTTCCTGTATGACACTGATGTCTATTGTTTGTTGCAAATGTCCTTTCAGTGTGATGTTTCCTGTATGACACTTATGTCTATTGTTTGTTACAAATGTCCTTTCAGAGTGATGCTTCCTGTGTGACCCAGATGTCTACTGCTTGTTACAAATGTCCTTTCAGAGTGATGCGTGCTGTGTGACACAGATGTCTATTGTTTGTTAAACATGTCCTTTCAGAGTGATGTTTCCTGTGTGACAGAGATGTCTATTCTTTGTTACAAATGTCCTTTCAGAGTGATGCTTCCTATGTGACCCTGATGTCTATTGTTTGGTACAAATGTCCTTTCAGAGTGATGATTCATGTGTGACCCGGATGTCTATTGTTTGTTACAAATGTCCTTTCAGAGTGATGTTTCTTGCGTGACCCTGATGTCTATTGTTTGTTACAAATGTCCTATCAGAGTGATGTTTTCTGTGTGACCCAGATGTCTATTGTTTGTTACAAATGTCCTATCAGAGTGATGTTTCCTGTGTGACCCAGATGTCTATTGTATGTTACAAATGTCCGTTCAGAGTGATGTTTCCTCTGTGACCCTGATGTCTATTGTTTGTTACAAATGTCCTTTTTGAGTTGATGTTTCCTGTGTGTCACAGATGTATATTGCTTGTTACAAATGTCCTTTTTGAGTTGATGTTTCCTGTGTGTCACAGATGTATATTGCTTGTTACAAATGTCCTTTCAGAGTGATGTTTCCTGTGTGACACAGATGTCTATTGTTTGTTACAAATGTCCTTGCAGAGTGATGCTTCCTGTGTGACCCGGATGTCTATTGTTTGTTACAAATATCCTTTCACAGTGATGCTTCCTGTGTGACCCAGATGTCTATTGTGTGTTACAAATGTCCTTTCAGAGTGATGTTTCCTGTGTGACACAGATCTCTATTATTTTTTACAACTGTCCTATCAGAGTGATGTTTCCTGTGTGACCCAGATGTCTATTGTTTGTTACAAATGTCCTATCAGAGTGATGTTTCCTGTGTGACCCAGATGTCTATTGTTTGTTACAAATATCCTTTCAGAGTGGTGTTTCCTGTGTGACACAGATGTCTATTGTTTGTTACAAATTTCCTTTTTGTGTTGATGTTTCCTGTGTGTCACAGGTGTCTATTGCATGTTACAAATATCCTTTCAGAGTGGTGTATCCTGTGTGACACAAATGTCTATTGCTTGTTAAAAATGTCCTTTTTGAGTTGATGTTTCCTGTGTGTCACAGATGTCTATTACTTGTTACAAATGTCCTTTCAGAGTGTTGTTTCCTGTGTGACACAGATGTCTATTGTTTGTTACAAATGTCCTTTCAGAGTGATGTTTCCTGTGTGACCCTGATGTCTATTGTTTGTTACAAATGTCCGTTCAGAGTGATGTTTCCTGTATGACCCTGATGTCTATTGTTTGTTGCAAATGTCCGTTCAGATTCATGTTTCCTGTGTGACCCTGATGTCTATTGTTTGTTACGAATGTCCTTTCTGAGTGAGGTTTCCTGTGTGACCCTGATGTCTATTGTTTGTTACAAATGTTCTCTCAGAGTGATGTTTCCTGTGTGACCCAGATGTCTATTGTTTGTTACAAATGTCCTTTCAGAGTGATGTTTCCTGTGTGACCCTGATGTCTATTGTTTGTTACAAATGTCCTTGCAGAGTGATGCTTCCTGTGTGACACAGATGTCTGCTGCTTGTTACAAATGTCCTTTCAGAGTGATGCGTCCTCTGTGAACCTGATGTCTATTGCTTGTTACAAATATCCTTTCAGAGTGATGTTTGCTGTGTGACACAGATGTCTATTGTTTGTTACACATGTCCTTTTAGAGTGATGCTTCCTGGTGACTCAGATGTCTATTGTTTCTTACAAATGTCCCTTCAGTGTAATCTTTCCTGTGTGACACTGATGTCTATTGTTTGTTACAAATGCCCCTTCAGTGTGATGTTTTCTGTGTGACCCTGATGTCTATTGTTTGTTACAAATGTCCGTTCAGAGTGATGTTTCCTGTATGACACTGATGTATATTGTTTGTTACAAATGTCCTTTCAGTGTGATGTTTCCTGTATGACAGTTATGTCTATTGTTTGTTACAAATGTCCTTTCAGAGTGATGCTTCCTGTGTGACCCAGATGTCTACTGCTTGTTACAAATGTCCTTTCAGAGTGATGTTTCCTGTGTGACCCAGATGTCTATTCCTTGTTACAAATGTCCTTTCAGAGTGATGTTTCTTGTGTGACCCTGATGTCTATTGTTTGTTACAAATGTCCTATCAGAGTGATGTTTTCTGTGTGACCCAGATGTCTACTGCTTGTTACAAATGTCCTTTCAGAGTGATGCGTCCTGTGTCACACAGATGTCTATTGTTTGTTACACATGTCCTTTCAAAGTGATGTTTCCTGTGTGACAGAGATGTCTATTCTTTGTTACAAATGTCCTTTCAGAGTGATGCTTCATATGTGATCCTGATGTCTATTGTTTGGTACAAATGTCCTTTCAGAGTGATGATTCCTGTGTGACCGGGATGTCTATTGTTTGTTACAAATGTCCTTTCAGAGTGATGTTTCCTGTGTGACACAGAACTCTATTATTTTTTACAAATGTCCTTTCTGAGTGTTGCTTCCTGTGTGACCCAGATCTCTATTGTTTGTTAGAAATGTCCGTTCAGAGTGATGTTTCCTGTATGACCCTGATGTCTATTGTTTGTTACAAATGTCCTTTTTGAGTTGATGTTTCCTGTGTGTCACAGATGTCTATTGTTTGTTACAAATGTCCTATCAGAGTGATGTTTCCTGTGTGACCCAGATGTCTATTGTTTGTTACAAATATCCTTTCAGAGTTGTGTTTCCTGTGTGACACATATGTCTATTGCTTGTTACAAATGTCCTTTTTGAGTTCATGTTTCCTGTGTGTCACAGATGTCTATTGCTTATTACAAATGTCCTTTCAGAGTGATGTTTCCTGTGTGACCCTGATGTCTATTGTTTGTTACAAATGTCCGTTCAGAGTGATGTTTCCTGTATGACCCTGATGTCTGTTGTTTGTTGCAAATGTCTGTTCAGAGTCATGTTTCCTGTGTGACCCTGATGTCAATTGTTTGTTACGAATGTCCTTTCTGAGTGAGGTTTCCTGTGTGACCCTGATGTCTATTGTTTGTTACAAATGTCCGTTCAGAGTGATGTTTCCTGTATGACCCTGATGTCTATTGTTTGTTGCAAATGTCCGTTCAGAGTCATGTTTCCTTTGTGACCCTGATGTCTATTGTTTGTTACAAATGTCCTTTCAGAGTGATGTTTCCTGTGTGACCCTGATGTCGATTGTTTGTTACAAATGTCCTTGCAGAGTGATGCTTCCTGTGTGACACAGATGTCTACAGCTTGTTACAAATGTCCTTTCAGAGTGATGCGTCCTCTGTGACCCTGATGTCTATTGTTTGTTACAAATATCCTTTCAGAGTGATGTTTGCTGTGTGACACAGATGTCTATTGTTTGTTACAAATGTCCTTTTAGAGTGATGTTTCCTGTTTGACACAGATGTCTATTGTTTGTTAGAAATGTCCATTCAGAGTGATGTTTCCTGTATGACCCTGATGTCTATTGTTTGTTGCAAATGTCCTTTCAGAGTGATGCTTCCTGTGTGACCCAGATGTCTACTGCTTGTTACAAATGTCCTTTCAGACTGATGTGTCCTGTGTGACCCAGATGTCTATTGTTTGTTGCAAATGTCCTTTCAGAGTGATGCTTCCTGTGTGACCCAGATGTCTACTGCTTGTTACAAATGTCCTTTCAGAGTGATGCGTCCTGTGTGACACAGATGTCTATTGTTTGTTACACATGTCCTTTCAGTGTGATGTTTCCTGTGTGACAGACATGTCTATTTGTTTGTTACAAATGTCCTTTCAGAGTGATGCTTCATATGTGACCCTGATGTCTATTGTTTGGTACAAATGTCCTTTCAGAGTGATGATTCCTGTGTGACCGGGATGTCTATTGTTTGTTACAAATGTCCTTTCAGAGTGATGTTTCCTGTGTGACACAGATCTGTATTATTTTTTACAAATGTCCTTTCTGAGTGATGCTTCCTGTGTGACCCAGATGTCTATTGTTTGTTACAAATGTCCGTTCAGAGTGATGTTTCCTGTATGACCCTGATGTCTATTGCTTGTTACAAATGTCCTTTTTGAGTTCATGTTTCCTGTGTGTCACACATGTCTATTGCTTGTTACAAATGACCTTTCAGAGTGATGTTTCCTGTGTGACCCAGATGTCTATTGTTTGTTACAAATGTCCGTTCAGAGTGATGTTTCCTGTGTGACCCTGATGTCTATTGTTTGTTACAAATGTCCGTTCAGAGTGATGTTTCCTGTATGACCCTTATGTCTGTTGTTTGTTGCAAATGTCTGTTCAGAGTCATGTTTCCTGTGTGACCCTGATGTCTATTGTTTGTTACAAATGTCCTTTCAGAGTGATGCTTCCTGTGTGACACAGATATCTACAGCTTGTTACAAATGTCCTTTCAGACTGATGTGTCCTGTGTGACCCTGATGTCTATTGTTTGTTATGAATGTCCTTTCAGAGTGATGGTTCCTGTGTGACACAGATGTCTATTGTTTGTTGCAAATCTCCTTTAGAGTGATGTTTCCTCTTTGACACAAATATCTATTGTTTGTTACAAATGTCCTTACAGACTGATGTTTCCTGGGTGACCCTGATGTCTATTGTTTGTTACAAATGTCCGGTCAGAGTGATGTTTCCTGTATGACCCTGATGTCTATTGTTTGTTGCAAATGTCCGTTCAGAGTCATGTTTCCTGTGTGACCCTGATGTCTATTGTTTGTTACAAATGTCCTTTCAGAGTGATGTTTCCTGTGTGACCCTGATGTCGATTGTTTGTTACAAATGTCCTTGCAGAGTGATGCTTCCTGTGTGACACAGATGTCTACAGCTTGTTACAAATGTCCTTTCAGAGTGATGCGTCCTCTGTGACCCTGATGTCTATTGTTTGTTACAAATATCCTTTCAGAGTGATGCTTCCTGTGTGACCCAGATGTCTACTGCTTGTTACAAATGTCCTTTCAGGGTGATGTTTCCTGTGTGACCCTGATGTCTATTGTTTGTTACGAATGTCCTTTCTGAGTGAGGTTTCCTGTGTGACCCTGATGTCTATTGTTTGTTACAAATGTCCGTTCAGAGTGATGTTTCCTGTATGACCCTGATGTCTATTGTTTGTTGCAAATGTCCGTTCAGAGTCATGTTTCCTGTGTGACCCTGATGTCTATTGTTTGTTACAAATGTCCTTTCAGAGTGATGTTTCCTGTGTGACCCTGATGTCGATTGTTACAAATGTCCTTGCAGAGTGATGCTTCCTGTGTGACACAGATGTCTACAGCTTGTTACAAATGTCCTTTCAGAGTGATGCGTCCTCTGTGACCCTGATGTCTATTGTTTGTTACAAATATCCTTTCAGAGTGATGTTTGCTGTGTGACACAGATGTCTATTGTTTGTTACAAATGTCCTTTTAGAGTGATGTTTCCTGTTTGACACAGATGTCTATTGTTTGTTAGAAATGTCCATTCAGAGTGATGTTTCCTGTATGACCCTGATGTCTATTGTTTGTTGCAAATGTCCTTTCAGAGTGATGCTTCCTGTGTGACCCAGATGTCTACTGCTTGTTACAAATGTCCTTTCAGACTGATGTGTCCTGTGTGACCCTGATGTCTATTGTTTGTTATGAATGTCCTTTCAGAGTGATGTTTCCTGTGTGACACAGATGTCTATTGTTTGTTGCAAATCTCCTTTAGATTGATGTTTCCTCTTTGACACAAATGTCTATTGTTTGTTACAAATGTCCTTACAGATTGATGTTTCCTGTGTGACCCTGATGTTTATTGTTTATTACAAATGTCCTTTTAGAGTGATGCTTCCTGGGTGACTCAGATGTCTATTGTTTCTTACAAATGTCCCTTCAGTGTGATGTTTCCTGTGTGACACTGATGTCTATTGTTTGTTACAAATGCCCCTTCAGTGTGATGTTTTCTGTGTGACCCTGATGTCTATTGTTTGTTACAAATGTCCGTTCAGAGTGATGTTTCCTGTATGACACTGATGTCTATTATTTGTTGCAAATGTCCTTTCAGTGTCATGTTTCCTGTATGACACTGATGTCTATTGTTTGTTACAAATGTCCTTTCAGAGTGATGTTTCCTCTGTGACACAGATGTCTATTGTTTGTTACAAAACTCCTTTAGAGTGATGTTTCCTCTTTGACACAAATGTCTATTGTTTGTTACAAATGTCCTTAAAGATTGATGTTTCCTGTGTGACAGAGATCTCTATTATTTTTTACAACTGTCCTTTCAGAGTGATGTTTCCTGTGTGACCCAGATGTCTATTGTTTGTTACAAATGTCCTATCAGAGAGATGTTTCCTGTGTGACCCAGATGTCTATTGTTTGTTACAAATAT
Organism: Hypanus sabinus; assembly: GCF_030144855.1. Taxonomy (NCBI): domain Eukaryota; kingdom Metazoa; phylum Chordata; class Chondrichthyes; order Myliobatiformes; family Dasyatidae; genus Hypanus; species Hypanus sabinus. Next base: position 48,750,605 of record NC_082708.1, on the reverse strand, counting down.
CCTTTCAGAGTGGTGTTTCCTGTGTGACACAGATGTCTATTGTTTGTTACAAATTTCCTTTTTGTGTTGATGTTTCCTGTGTGTCACAGATGTCTATTACTTGTTACAAATGTCCGTTCAGAGTGATGTTTCCTGTATGACCCTGATGTCTATTGTTTGTTGCAAATGTCCGTTCAGAGTCATGTTTCCTGTGTGACCCTGATGTCTATTGTTTGTTACGAATGTCCTTTCTGAGTGAGGTTTCCTGTGTGACCCTGATGTCTATTGTTTGTTACAAATCTCCTTTAGAGTGATGTTTCCTCTTTGACACAGATGTCTATTGTTTGTTACAAATGTCCTTTCAGAGTGATGTTTCCTGTGTGACCCTGATGTCGATTGTTTGTTACAAATGTCCTTGCAGAGTGATGCTTCCTGTGTGACACAGATGTCTACAGCTTGTTACAAATGTCCTTTCAGAGTGATGCGTCCTCTGTGACCCTGATGTCTATTGTTTGTTACAAATATCCTTTCAGAGTGATGCTTCCTGTGTGACCCAGATGTCTACTGCTTGTTACAAATGTCCTTTCAGAGTGATGTTTCCTGTGTGACCCTGATGTCTATTGTTTGTTACGAATGTCCTTTCTGAGTGAGGTTTCCTGTGTGACCCTGATGTCTATTGTTTGTTACAAATGTCCGTTCAGAGTGATGTTTCCTGTATGACCCTGATGTCTATTGTTTGTTGCAAATGTCCGTTCAGAGTCATGTTTCCTGTGTGACCCTGATGTCTATTGTTTGTTACAAATGTCCTTTCAGAGTGATGTTTCCTGTGTGACCCTGATGTCGATTGTTACAAATGTCCTTGCAGAGTGATGCTTCCTGTGTGACACAGATGTCTACAGCTTGTTACAAATGTCCTTTCAGAGTGATGCGTCCTCTGTGACCCTGATGTCTATTGTTTGTTACAAATATCCTTTCAGAGTGATGTTTGCTGTGTGACACAGATGTCTATTGTTTGTTACAAATGTCCTTTTAGAGTGATGTTTCCTGTTTGACACAGATGTCTATTGTTTGTTAGAAATGTCCATTCAGAGTGATGTTTCCTGTATGACCCTGATGTCTATTGTTTGTTGCAAATGTCCTTTCAGAGTGATGCTTCCTGTGTGACCCAGATGTCTACTGCTTGTTACAAATGTCCTTTCAGACTGATGTGTCCTGTGTGACCCTGATGTCTATTGTTTGTTATGAATGTCCTTTCAGAGTGATGTTTCCTGTGTGACACAGATGTCTATTGTTTGTTGCAAATCTCCTTTAGATTGATGTTTCCTCTTTGACACAAATGTCTATTGTTTGTTACAAATGTCCTTACAGATTGATGTTTCCTGTGTGACCCTGATGTTTATTGTTTATTACAAATGTCCTTTTAGAGTGATGCTTCCTGGGTGACTCAGATGTCTATTGTTTCTTACAAATGTCCCTTCAGTGTGATGTTTCCTGTGTGACACTGATGTCTATTGTTTGTTACAAATGCCCCTTCAGTGTGATGTTTTCTGTGTGACCCTGATGTCTATTGTTTGTTACAAATGTCCGTTCAGAGTGATGTTTCCTGTATGACACTGATGTCTATTATTTGTTGCAAATGTCCTTTCAGTGTCATGTTTCCTGTATGACACTGATGTCTATTGTTTGTTACAAATGTCCTTTCAGAGTGATGTTTCCTCTGTGACACAGATGTCTATTGTTTGTTACAAAACTCCTTTAGAGTGATGTTTCCTCTTTGACACAAATGTCTATTGTTTGTTACAAATGTCCTTAAAGATTGATGTTTCCTGTGTGACAGAGATCTCTATTATTTTTTACAACTGTCCTTTCAGAGTGATGTTTCCTGTGTGACCCAGATGTCTATTGTTTGTTACAAATGTCCTATCAGAGAGATGTTTCCTGTGTGACCCAGATGTCTATTGTTTGTTACAAATATCCTTTCAGAGTGGTGTTTCCTGTGTGACACAGATGTCTATTGTTTGTTACAAATTTCCTTTTTGTGTTGATGTTTCCTGTGTGTCACAGATGTCTATTACTTGTTACAAATGTCCGTTCAGAGTGATGTTTCCTGTATGACCCTGATGTCTATTGTTTGTTGCAAATGTCCGTTCAGAGTCATGTTTCCTGTGTGACCCTGATGTCTATTGTTTGTTACGAATGTCCTTTCTGAGTGAGGTTTCCTGTGTGACCCTGATGTCTATTGTTTGTTACAAATCTCCTTTAGAGTGATGTTTCCTCTTTGACACAGATGTCTATTGTTTGTTACAAATGTCCTTTCAGAGTGATGTTTCCTGTGTCACCCTGATGTTTGTTGTTTGTTACAAATGTCCTTTTAGAGTGATGCTTCCTTGGTGACTCAGATGTCTATTGTTTCTTACAAATGTCCCTTCAGAGTGATGCTTCCTGTGTGACCCAGATGTCTATTGTTTGTTACAAATGTCCTCTCAGAGTGATGTTTCCTGTGTGACCCAGACGTCTATTGTTTGTTACACATGTCCTTTCAAAGTGATGTTTCCTGTGTGACAGAGATGTCTATTGTTTGTTACACATGTCCTTTCAGAGTGATGCTTCATATGTGACCCTGATGTCTGTTGTTTGGTACAAATGTCCTTTCAGTGTGATGATTCCTGTGTGACCGGGATGTCTATTGTTTGTTACAAATGTCCTTTCAGAGTGATGTTTCCTGTGTGTCACAGATGTCTATTGTTTGTTACTCATGTCCTTTCAAAGTGATGTTTCCTGTGTGACAGAGATGTCTATTGTTTGTTACAAATGTCCTTTCAGAGTGATGCTTCATATGTGACCCTGATGTCTGTTGCTTGGTACAAATGTCCTTTCAGTGTGATGATTCCTGTGTGACAGGGATGTCTATTGTTTGTTACAAATGTCCTTTCAGAGTGATGTTTCCTGTGTGACACAGATCTCTATTATTTTTTACAAATATCCTTTCTGAGTGATGCTTCCTGTATGACCCAGATGTCTATTGCTTGTTACAAATGTCCTTTTTGAGTTGATGTTTCCTGTGTGTCACAGATGTCTATTGTTTGTTACAAATGTCCTATCAGAGTGATGTTTCCTGTGTGACCCAGATGTCTATTGTTTGTTACAAATATCCTATCAGAGTGATTTTTCCTGTGTGACCCAGGTGTCTATTGTTTGTTACAAATATCCTTTCAGAGTGGTGTTTCCTGTGTGACACAGATGTCTATTGCCTGTTACAATTGTCCTTTTTGAGTTCATGTTTCCTGTGTGTCACAGATGTCTATTGCTTGTTACAAATGTCCTTTCAGAGTGATGTTTCCTGTGTGACCCTGATGTCTATTGTTTGTTACAAATGTCCGTTCAGAGTGATGTTTCCTGTATGACCCTGATGTCTGTTGTTTGTTGCAAATGTCTGTTCAGAGTCATGTTTCCTGTGTGACCCTGATGTCAATTGTTTGTTACGAATGTCCTTTCTGAGTGAGGTTTCCTGTTTGACCCTGATGTCTATTGTTTGTTACAAATGTTTGTTCAGAGTGATGTTTCCTGTGTGACACAGATGTCTACAGCTTGTTACAAATGTCCTTTCAGAGTGATGTTTGCTGTGTGACCCTGATGTCTATTGTTTGTTGCAAATGTCCTTTCAGAGTGATGTTTCCTGTGTGACCCTGATGTCTATTGTTTGTTACAAATCTCCTTTAGAGTGATGTTTCCTCTTTGACACAGATGTCTATTGTTTGTTACAAATGTCCTTTCAGAGTGATGTTTCCTGTGTGACCCTGATGTTTATTGTTTGTTGCAAATGTCCTTTTAGACTGATGCTTCCTGGGTGACTCAGATGTCTATAATTTCTTACAAATGTCCCTTCAGTGTGATGTTTCCTGTGTGACCCTGATGTCTATTGTTTGTTACAAATGTCCTTTCAGAGTGATGCTTCCTGTGTGACCCCGATGTCTATTGTTTGTTACAAATGTCCCTTCAGTGTAATGTCTCCTATGTGACACTGATGTCTATTGTCTGTTACAAATGCACCTTCAGTGTGATGTTTCCTGTATGACACTGATATCTGTTGTTTGTTGCAAATGTCCTTTTAGAGTGATGCTTCCTGGTGACTCAGATGTCTATTGTTTCTTACAAATGTCCCTTCAGTGTGATGTTTCCTGTGTGACCCTGATGTCTATTGTTTGTTACAAATGTCCTTTCAGAGTGATGTTTTCTGTGTGACACAGATCTGTATTATTTTTTACAACTGTCCTTTCAGAGTGATGTTTCCTTTGTGACCCAGATGTCTATTGTTTGTTACAAATGTCCTTTCAGAGTGATGTTTCCTGTGTGAACCAGATGTCTATTGTTCGTTACAAATGTCCTTTCAGAATGATGTTTCCTGTGTGACCCAGATGTATATTGCTTGGTACAAATGTCCGTTCAGAGTGATGTTTCCTGTATGACACTGATGTCTATTCTTTGTTGCAAATGTCCTTTCAGTGTGATGTTTCCTGTATGACACTTATGTCTATTGTTTGTTACAAATGTCCTTTCAGAGTGATGCTTCCTGTGTGACACAGATGTCTACTGCTTGTTACAAATGTCCTTTCAGAGTGATGCGTCCTGTGTGACCCTGATGTCTATTGTTTGTTACAAATGTCCTCTCAGAGTGATGTTTCCTGTGTGACCCAGACGTCTATTGTTTCTTACAAATGTTCTTTCAGTGATGCTTCCTGTGTGACCCAGATGTCTACTGCTTGTTACAAATGTCCTTTCAGAGTGATGCGTCCTGTGTGACACAGATGTCTATTGTTTGTTACACATGTCCTTTCAAAGTGATGTTTCCTGTGTGACAGAGATGTCTATTGTTTGTTACAAATGTCCTTTCAGAGTGATGCTTCATATGTGACCCTGATGTCTATTGTTTGGTACAAATGTCCTTTCAGTGTGATGATTCGTGTGTGACCGGGATGTCTATTGTTTGTTACAAATGTCCTTTCAGAGTGATGTTTCCTGTGTGACACAGATCTCTATTATTTTTTACAAATGTCCTTTCTGAGTGATGCTTCCTGTGTGACCCAGATGTCTATTGTTTGTTACAAATGTCCTATCAGAGTGGTGTTTCCTGTGTGACCCAGATGTCTATTGTTTGTTACAAATGTCCTATCAGAGTGATGTTTCCTGTGTGACCCAGATGTCTATTGTTTGTTACAAATGTCCGTTCAGAGTGATGTTTCCTGTATGACCCTGATGTCTATTGTTTGTTGCAAATGTCCGTTCAGAGTCATGTTTCCTGTGTGACCCTGATGTCTATTGTTTGTTACAAATGTCCTTTCAGAGTGATGTTTCCTGTGTGACCCTGATGTCGATTGTTTGTTACAAATGTCCTTGCAGAGTGATGCTTCCTGTGTGACACAGATGTCTACAGCTTGTTACAAATGTCCTTTCAGAGTGATGCGTCCTCTGTGACCCTGATGTCTATTGTTTGTTACAAATATCCTTTCAGAGTGATGTTTGCTGTGTGACACAGATGTCTATTGTTTGTTACAAATGTCCTTTTAGAGTGATGTTTCCTGTTTGACACAGATGTCTATTGTTTGTTAGAAATGTCCATTCAGAGTGATGTTTCCTGTATGACCCTGATGTCTATTGTTTGTTGCAAATGTCCTTTCAGAGTGATGTTTCCTGTGTGACCCTGATGTCTATTGTTTGTTACAAATCTCCTTTAGATTGATGTTTCCTCTTTGACACAGATGTCTATTGTTTGTTACAAATGTCCTTTCAGTGTGATGTTTCCTGTGTGACCCAGATGTCTATTGTTTGTTACAAATGTCTTTTAGATTGATGTTTCCTCTTTGACACAGATGTCTATTGTTTGTTACAAATGTCCTTTCAGTGTGATGTTTCCTGTGTGACCCAGATGTCTATTGTTTGTTACAAATGTCCTTTCAGTGTGATGTTTCCTGTGTGACCCTGATGTTTATTGTTTGTTACAAATGTCCTTTTAGAGTGATGCTTCCTGGGTGACTCAGATGTCTATAGTTTCTTACAAAGGTCCTTTCAGAGTGATGCTTCCTGTGTGACCCCGATGTCTATTGTTTGTTACAAATGTCCCTTCAGTGTAATGTCTCCTATGTGACAATGATGTCTATTGTTTGTTACAAATGCACCTTCAGTGTGATGTTTCCTGTATGACACTGATGTCTATTGTTTCTTACAAATGTCCTTTTAGAGTGATGCTTCCTGGTGACTCAGATGTCTATTGTTTCTTACAAATGTCCCTTCAGTGTGATGTTTCCTGTGTGACCCTGATGTCTATTGTTTGTTACAAATGTCCTTTCAGAGTGAGTTTTCCTGTGTGACCCTGATGTCTATTGTTTGTTGCAAATGTCCTTTCAGAGTGATGTTTCCTGTGTGACCCGGATGTCTATTGTTTGTTACAAATGTCCTTTCAGAGTGATGTTTTCTGTGTGACACAGATCTGTATTATTTTTTACAACTGTCCTTTCAGAGTGATGTTTCCTGTGTGACCCAGATGTCTATTGCTTGTTACAAATGTCCTTTCAGAGTGATGTTTCCTGTGTGACCCTGATGTCTATTGTTTGTTACAAATATCCTATCAGAGTGATGTTTCCTGTGTGACCCAGATGTCTATTGTTTGTTACAAATATCCTTTCAGAGTGGTGTTTCCTGTGTGACACAGATGTCTATTGTTTGTTACAAATGTCCTTTCTGAGTGATGCTTCCTGTGTGACCCAGATGTCTATTGTTTGTAACAAATGTCCTTTCAGAGTGATGTTTCCTGTGTGAACCAGATGTCTATTGTTCGTTACAAATGTCCTTTCAGAGTGATGTTTCCTGTGTGACCCAGATGTATATTGCTTGGTACAAATGTCCGTTCAGAGTGATGTTTCCTGTATGGCACTGATGTCTATTCTTTGTTGCAAATGTCCTTTCAGTGTGATGTTTCCTGTATGACACTTATGTCTATTGTTTGTTACAAATGTCCTTTCTGATTGATGCTTCCTGTGTGACCCAGATGTCTATTGTTTGTTACAAATGTCCGTTCAGAGTGATGTTTCCTGTATGACCCTGATGTCTATTGCTTGTTACAAATGTCCTTTTTGAGTTGATGTTTCCTGTGTGTCACAGATGTCTATTGTTTGTTACAAATGCCCTATCAGAGTGATGTTTCCTGTGTGACCCAGATGTCTATTGTTTGTTACAAATATCCTATCAGAGTGATGTTTCCTGTGTGACCCAGATGTCTATTGTTTGTTAGAAATATCCTTTCAGAGTGGTGTTTCCTGTGTGACACAGATGTCTACAGCTTGTTACAAATGTCCCTTCAGTGTGATGTTTCCTGTGTGACCCTGATGTCTATTGTTTGTTACAAATGTCCTTTCAGTGTGATGTTTCCTGTGTGACACTGATGTCTATTGTTTGTTGCAAATGTCCTTTCAGAGTGATGTTTCCTGTGTGACAGAGATCTCTATTATTTTTTACAACTGTCCTTTCAGAGTGATGTTTCCTGTGTGACCCAGATGTCTATTGTTTGTTACAAATGTCCTATCAGAGAGATGTTTCCTGTGTGACCCAGATGTCTATTGTTTGTTACAAATATCCTTTCAGAGTGGTGTTTCCTGTGTGACACAGATGTCTATTGTTTGTTACAAATTTCCTTTTTGTGTTGATGTTTCCTGTGTGTCACAGATATCTATTACTTGTTACAAATGTCCGTTCAGAGTGATGTTTCCTGTATGACCCTGATGTCTATTGTTTGTTGCAAATGTCCGTTCAGAGTCATGTTTCCTGTGTGACCCTGATGTCTATTGTTTGTTACGAATGTCCTTTCTGAGTGAGGTTTCCTGTGTGACCCTGATGTCTATTGTTTGTTACAAATGTTCTTTCAGAGTGATGTTTCCTGTGTGACCCAGATGTCTATTGTTTGTTACAAATGTCCTTTCAGAGTGTTGTTTCCTGTGTGACCCTGATGTCTATTGTTTGTTACAAATGTCCTTGCAGAGTGATGCTTCCTGTGTGACACAGATGTCTACAGCTTGTTACAAATGTCCTTTCAGAGTGATGCGTCCTCTGTGACCCTGATGTCTATTGTTTGTTACAAATATCCTTTCAGAGTGATGTTTGCTGTGTGACACAGATGTCTATTGTTTGTTACAAATGTCCTTTTAGAGTGATGTTTCCTGTTTGACACAGATGTCTATTGTTTGTTAGAAATGTCCATTCATTTAAATTATAAGTAATTTTTTCTAATGGAATACAACCATAGATTTCTTTCTTCCAAGAATCTATACTTAAATGTGTATCCGATTTCCAAGTAACTGCAATAGCTTTTTTGTCTACTGCCAGTGCAATTTTTATAAATTCTTTCTGATACTTATTTAGTTTTAGTTTCGGTTTTATCCCTTCAATATCACCTAGTAAAAATAATTTTGGATTATGAGGAAATTGTGTTCCTGTAATTTGTTCCAGTAAAAGTCTTAAATTTGTCCAAAAAGGTTGAATTTTAGAGCAAGACCATGTCGAATGTAAAAAAGTACCAGTTTCCTGGTTACATCGGAAACACTGATCCGATAAATTTGGATTAAATTTTTTTATTTTTTGTGGTGTAATATATAATTGATGTAGAAAATTATACTGCACTAATCTTAACCGAACATTTATTGTATTTGTCATACTGTCAAGACATAGTCTTGACCAATTTGTTTCTTCAATTTTAATATTCAAATCACTTTCCCATTTTTGTCTTGACTTATGGACTCCTTGCTTAATTACCTGTCTTTGAATCAAATTATACATGCAAGATATAAAATTTTTGATATTTCCTTTTTGAATTAAAATTTCTATTTCATTAGATTTCGGCAATAACATTGTTTGACCTAATTTTTCTCTTAAATAAGCCCTTAATTGAAAGTAACAAAATAAAGTGAAACATTTTTGAAAATTTGGAGCCCTTATTTACAAAAGACAGGATTAAATATATAGATGCTTTGAAGATGAAACAATTGGTTATTAGGGGAAAGAAATAAATATACATATTAAAATTATTACGAATTCCATGGAGCATGTGGAGATCTTCCAACCACCAGGCATTCATTCATTCTTTCTTTCTTTCTTTCTTTCTTTCTTTCTTTCTTTCTTTCTTTCTTTCTTTCTTCTTTTTTTTTTCTATGGGGTAGTTAGGGGGGAGGGGTTAAGGGGAGGGGGTATGGGTTATATACACTGTTTTTTTCATACTTTGTAATCATTTAAAAATGCAATAAAAAATTATTAAAAAAAAAGAAATGTCCATTCAGAGTGATGTTTCCTGTATGACCCTGATGTCTATTGTTTGTTGCAAATGTCCTTTCAGAGTGATGCTTCCTGTGTGACCCAGATGTCTACTGCTTCTTACAAATGTCCTTTCAGACTGATGTGTCCTGTGTGACCCTGATGTCTATTGTTTGTTATGAATGTCCTTTCAGAGTGATGTTTCCTGTGTGACACAGATGTCTATTGTTTGTTGCAAATCTCCTTTAGAGTGATGTTTCCTCTTTGACACAAATGTCTATTGTTTGTTACAAATGACCTTACAGATTGATGTTTCCTGTGTGACCCTGATGTTTATTGTTTATTACAAATGTCCTTTTAGAGTGATGCTTCCTGGGTGACTCAGATGTCTATTGTTTCTTACAAATGGCCCTTCAGTGTGATGTTTCCTGTGTGACACTGATGTCTATTGTTTGTTACAAATGCCCCTTCAGTGTGATGTTTTCTGTGTGACCCTGATGTCTATTGTTTGTTACAAATGTCCGTTCAGAGTGATGTTTCCTGTATGACACTGATGTCTATTGTTTGTTGCAAATGTCCTTTCAGTGTCATGTTTCCTGTATGACACTTATGTCTATTGTTTGTTACAAATGTCCTTTCAGAGTGATGCTTCCTGTGTGACCCAGATGTCTACTGCTTGTTACAAATGTCCTTTCAGACTGATGTGTCCTGTGTGACCCTGATGTCTATTGTTTGTTATGAATGTCCTTTCAGAGTGATGTTTCCTGTGTGACACAGATGTCTATTGTTTGTTACAAAACTCCTTTAGAGTGATGTTTCCTCTTTGACACAAATGTCTATTGTTTGTTACAAATGTCCGTTCAGAGTGATGTTTCCTGTATGACACAGATGTCTATTGTTTGTTACAAATGTCCTTTCAGTGTGATGTTTCCTGTGTGACACTGATGTCTATTGTTTGTTGCAAATGTCCTTTCAGAGTGATGTTTCCTGTGTGACAGAGATCTCTATTATTTTTTACAACTGTCCTTTCAGAGTGATGTTTCCTGTGTGACCCAGATGTCTATTGTTTGTTACGAATGTCCTTTCTGAGTGAGGTTTCCTGTGTGACCCTGATGTCTATTGTTTGTTACAAATGTTCTTTCAGAGTGATGTTTCCTGTGTGACCCAGATGTCTATTGTTTGTTACAAATGTCCTTTCAGAGTGATGTTTCCTGTGTGACCCTGATGTCTATTGTTTGTTACAAATGTCCTTGCAGAGTGATGCTTCCTGTGTGACACAGATGTCTACAGCTTGTTACAAATGTCCTTTCAGAGTGATGCTTCCTGGTGACCCTGATGTCTATTGCTTGTTACAAATATCCGTTCAGAGTGATGTTTGCTGTGTGACACAGATGTCTATTACTTGTTACAAATACCCTTTCAGAGTGGTGTTTCCTGTGTGACACAGATGTCGATTGCTTGTTACAAATGTCCTTTTTGAGTTGATGTTTCCTGTGTGTCACAGATGTCTATTGCTTGTTACAAATGTCCTTTCAGAGTGATGTTTCCTGTGTGACCCTGATGTCTATTGTTTGTTACAAATGTCCTTTCAGAGTGATGTTTCCTGTGTGACCCTGATGTCTATTGTTTGTTACAAATGTCCTTGCAGAGTGATGCTTCCTGTGTGACACAGATGTCTACAGCTTGTTACAAATGTCCTTTCAGAGTGATGCGTCCTCTGTGACCCTGATGTCTATTGCTTGTTAGAAATATCCGTTCAGAGTGATGTTTGCTGTGTGACACAGATGTCTATTGTTTGTTACAAATCTCCTTTAGAGTGATGTTTCCTCTTTGACACAGATGTTTATTGTTTGTTGCAAATGTCCTTTTAGACTGATGCTTCCTGGGTGACTCAGATGTCTATTGTTTCTTACAAATGTCCCTTCAGTGTGATGTCTCCTGTGTGACCCTGATGTCTATTGTTTGTTACAAAGGTCCTTTCAGAGTGATGCTTCCTGTGTGACCCCGATGTCTATTGTTTGTTACAAATGTCCCTTCAGTGTAATGTCTCCTATGTGACACTGATGTCTATTGTTTGTTACAAATGCACCTTCAGGGTGATGTTTCCTGTATGACACTGATGTCTGTTGTTTGTTGCAAATGTCCTTTTAGAGTGATGCTTCCTGGTGACTCAGTTGTCTATTGTTTCTTACAAATGTCCCTTCAGTGTGATGTTTCCTGTGTGACCCTGATGTCTATTGTTTGTTGCAAATGTCCTTTCAGAGTGAGGTTTCCTGTGTGACCCTGATGTCTATTGTTTGTTACAAATGTCCTTTCAGAGTGATGTTTTCTGTGTGACACAGATCTGTATTATTTTTTACAAATGTCCTTTCAGAGTGATGTTTCCTGTGTGACCCAGATGTCTATTGTTTGTTACAAATGTCCTATCAGAGTGATGTTTCCTGTGTGACCCAGATGTCTATTGTTTGTTACAAATATCCTTTCAGAGTGGTGTTTCCTGTGTGACACAGATGTCTATTGTTTGTTACAAATTTCCTTTTTGTGTTGATGTTTCCTGTGTGTCACAGATGTCTATTACTTGTTACAAATACCCTTTCAGAGTCGTGTTTCCTGTGTGACAGAGATGTCGATTGCTTGTTACAAATGTCCTTTTTGAGTTGATGTTTCCTGTGTGTCACAGATGTCTATTGCTTGTTACAATTGTCCTTTCAGAGTGATGTTTCCTGTGTGACCCTGATGTCTATTGTTTGTTACAAATGTCCTTTCAGAGTGATGTTTCCTGTGTGACCCTGATGTCTCTTGTTAGTTACAAATGTCCGTTCAGAGTGATGTTTCCTGTATGACCCTGATGTCTATTGATTGTTGCAAATGTCTGTTCAGAGTCATGTTTCCTGTGTGACCCTGATGTCTATTGTTTGTTACGAATGTCCTTTCTGAGTGAGGTTTACTGTGTGACCCTGATGTCTATTGTTTGATACAAATGTCCTTGCAGAGTGATGCTTCCTGTGTGACCCAGATGTCTACAGCTTGTTACAAATGTCCTTTCAGAGTGATGTTTCCTGTATGACACTGATGTCTATTCTTTGTTGCAAATGTCCTTTCAGTGTGATGTTTCCTGTATGACACTTATGTCTATTGTTTGTTACAAATGTCCTTTCAGAGTGATGCTTCCTGTGTGACACAGATGTCTACTGCTTGTTACAAATGTCCTTTCAGAGTGATGCGTCCTGTGTGACACAGATGTCTATTGTTTGTTACACATGTCCTTTCAAAGTGATGTTTCCTGTGTGACAGAGATGTCTATTGTTTGTTACAAATGTCCTTTCAGAGTGATGTTTCCTGTGTGACCCTGATGTCTATTGTTTGTTACACATGTCCTTTCAAAGTGATGTTTCCTGTGTGACAGAGATGTCTATTGTTTGTTACAAATGTCCTTTCAGAGTGATGTTTCCTATATGACCCTGATGTCTATTGCTTGTTACAAATGTCCTTTTTGAGTTGATGTTTCCTGTGTGTCACAGATGTCTATTGTTTGTTACAAATGTCCTATCAGACTGATGTTTCCTGTGTGACCCAGATGTCTATTGTTTGTTACAAATGTCCTATCAGAGTGATGTTTCCTGTGTGACCCAGATGTCTATTGTTTGTTACAAATATCCTTTCAGAGTGGTGTTTCCTGTGTGACACAGATGTCTATTGTTTGTTACAAATTTACTTTTGTGTTGATGTTTCCTGTGTGTCACAGATGTCTAGTACTTGTTACAAATACCCTTTCAGAGTCGTGTTTCCTGTGTGACACAGATGTCGATTGCTTGTTACAAATGTCCTTTTTGAGTTGATGTTTCCTGTCTGTCACAGATGTCTATTGCTTGTTACAAATGTCCTTTCAGAGTGATGTTTCCTGTGTGACCCTGATGTCTCTTGTTAGTTACAAATGTCCGTTCAGAGTGATGTTTCCTGTATGACCCTGATGTCTATTGTTTGTTGCAAATGTCTGTTCAGAGTCATGTTTCCTGTGTGAACCTGATGTCTATTGTTTGTTACGAATGTCCTTTCTCAGTGAGGTTTCCTGTGTGACCCTGATGTCAATTGTTTGATACAAATGTACTTGCAGAGTGATGCTTCCTGTGTGACCCAGATGTCTACAGCTTGTTACAAATGTCCTTTTAGAGTGATGCTTCCTGGTGACTCAGATGTCTATTGTTTCTTACAAATGTCCCTTCAGTGTAATCTTTCCTGTGTGACACTGATGTCTATCGTTTGTTACAAATGCCCCTTCAGTGTGATGTTTTCTGTGTGACCCTGATGTCTATTGTTTGTTACAAATGTCCGTTCATAGTGATGTTTCCTGTATGACACTGATGTCTATTGCTTGTTACAAATGTCCTTTTTGAGTTGATGTTTCCTGTGTGTCACAGATGTATATTGCTTGTTACAAATGTCCTTTCAGAGTGATGTTTCCTGTGTGACACAGATGTCTATTGTTTGTTACAAATGTCCTTGCAGAGTGATGCTTCCTGTGTGACCCGGATGTCTATTGTTTGCTACAAATATCCTTTCACAGTGATGCTTCCTGTGTGACCCAGATGTCTATTGTTTGTTACAAATGTCCTTTCAGAGTGATGTTTCCTGTGTGACACAGATCTCTATTATTTTTTACAACTGTCCTTTCAGAGTGATGTTTCCTGTGTGACCCTGATGTCTATTGTTTGTTACAAATGGCCTATCAGAGTGATGTTTCCTGTGTGACCCTGATGTCTATTCTTTGTTACAAATGTCCTATCAGAGTAATGTTTCCTGTGTGACCCAGATGTCTATTGTTTGTTACAAATATCCTTTCAGAGTGGTGTTTCCTGTGTGACACAGATGTCTATTGTTTGTTACAAATGTCCTTTTTGAGTTGATGTTTCCTGTGTGTCACAGATGTATATTGCTTGTTACAAATGTCCTTTCTGAGTGATGTTTCCTGTGTGACACAGATGTCTATTGTTTGTTACAAATGTCCTTGCAGAGTGATGCTTCCTGTGTGACCCGAATGTCTATTGTTTGTTAGAAAATATCCTTTCACAGTGATGCTTCCTGTGTGACCCAGATGTCTATTGTTTGTTACAAATGTCCTTTCAGAGTGATGTTTCCTGTGTGACACAGATCTCTATTATATTTTACAACTGTCCTTTCAGAGTGCTGTTTCCTGTGTGACCCAGATGTCTATTGCTTGTTACCAATGTCCTTTCAGAGTGATATTTCCTGTGTGACCCTGATGTCTGTTGTTTGTTACAAATGTCCTATCAGAGTGATGTTTCCTGTGTGACCCAGATGTCTATTGTTTGTTACAAATGTCCTATCAGAGTGATGTTTCCTGTGTGACCCAGATGTCTATTGTTTGTTACAAATATCCTTTCAGAGTGATGTTTCCTGTGTGACCCAGATGTCTATTGTTTGTTACAAATGTCATATCAGAGTGATGTTTCCTGTGTGACCCAGTTGTCTATTGTTTGTTACAAATATCCTTTCAGAGTGATGTTTCCTGTGTGACACAGATCTCTATTATTTTTTACAAATGTCCTTTCAGAGTGATGGTTCCTGTGTGACCCTGATGTCTATTGTTTGTTACAAATGTCCTATCAGAGTGATGTTTCCTGTGTGACCCAGATGTCTATTGTTTGTTACAAATGTCCTATCAGAGTGATGTTTCCTGTGTGACCCAGATGTGTATTCTTTGTTACAAAATTTCCTTTCAGAGTGGTGTTTCCTGTGTGACACAGATGTCTATTGTTTGTTACAAATGTCCTTTTTGAGTTGATGTTTCCTGTGTGTCACAGATGTATATTGCTTGTTACAAATGTCCTTTCAGAGTGATGTTTCCTGTGTGACACAGATGTCTATTGTTTGTTACAAATGTCCTTGCAGAGTGATGCTTCCTGTGTGACCCGGATGTCTATTGTTTGTTACAAATATCCTTTCACAGTGATGCTTCCTGTGTGACCCAGATGTCTATTGTTTGTTACAAATGTCCTTTCAGAGTGATGTTTCCTGTGTGACACAGATCTCTATTATTTTTTACAACTGTCCTTTCCGAGTGATGTTTCCTGTGTGACCCTGATGTCTATTGTTTGTTACAAATGTCCTATCAGAGTGATGTTTCCTGTGTGACCCTGATGTCTATTGTTTGTTGCAAATGTCCTTTCAGAGTGAGGTTTCCTGTGTGACCCTGATGTCTATTGTTTGTTGCAAATGTCCTTTCAGAGTGATGTTTCCTGTGTGACCCAGATGTCTATTGCTTGTTACAAATGTCCTTTCAGACTGATGTGTCCTGTGTGACAGAGATGTCTATTGTTTGTTACAAATGTCCTTTCAGAGTGATGTTTTCTGTGTGACACAGATCTGTATTATTTTTTACAACTGTCCTTTCAGAGTGATGTTTCCTGTGTGACCCAGATGTCTATTGCTTGTTACAAATGTCCTTTCAGACTGATGTGTCCTGTGTGACAGAGATGTCTATTGTTTGTTACAAATGTCCTTTCAGAGTGATGTTTTCTGTGTGACACAGATCTGTATTATTTTTTACAACTGTCCTTTCAGAGTGATGTTTCCTGTGTGACCCAGATGTCTATTGCTTGTTACAAATGTCCTTTCAGACTGATGTGTCCTGTGTGACAGAGATGTCTATTGTTTGTTACAAATATCCTTTCAGAGTGGTGTTTCCTGTGTGACACAGATGTCTATTGTTTGTTACAAATTTCCTTTTTGTGTTGATGTTTCCTGTGTGTCACAGATGTCTATTACTTGTTACAAATACCCTTTCAGAGTCGTGTTTCCTGTGTGACAGAGATGTCGATTGCTTGTTACAAATGTCCTTTTTGAGTTGATGTTTCCTGTGTGTCACAGATGTCTATTGCTTGTTACAATTGTCCTTTCAGAGTGATGTTTCCTGTGTGACCCTGATGTCTATTGTTTGTTACAAATGTCCTTTCAGAGTGATGTTTCCTGTGTGACCCTGATGTCTCTTGTTAGTTACAAATGTCCGTTCAGAGTGATGTTTCCTGTGTGACCGTGATGTCTATTGTTTGTTGCAAATGTCTGTTCAGAGTCATGTTTCCTGTGTGACCCTGATGTCTATTGTTTGTTACGAATGTCCTTTCTGAGTGAGGTTTACTGTGTGACCCTGATGTCTATTGTTTGATACAAATGTCCTTGCAGAGTGATGCTTCCTGTGTGACCCAGATGTCTACAGCTTGTTACAAATGTCCTTTCAGAGTGATGTTTCCTGTATGACACTGATGTCTATTCTTTGTTGCAAATGTCCTTTCAGTGTGATGTTTCCTGTATGACACTTATGTCTATTGTTTGTTACAAATGTCCTTTCAGAGTGATGCTTCCTGTGTGACACAGATGTCTACTGCTTGTTACAAATGTCCTTTCAGAGTGATGCGTCCTGTGTGACACAGATGTCTATTGTTTGTTACACATGTCCTTTCAAAGTGATGTTTCCTGTGTGACAGAGATGTCTATTGTTTGTTACAAATGTCCTTTCAGAGTGATGATTCCTGTGTGACCGGGATGTCTATTGTTTGTTACAAATGTCCGTTCAGAGTGATGTTTCCTGTGTGACACAGATGTCTATTGCTTGTTACAAATGTCTTTTTTGAGTTGATGTTTCCTGTGTGTCACAGATGTCTATTGTTTGTTACAAATGTCCTATCAGACTGATGTTTCCTGTGTGACCCGGATGTCTATTGTTTGCTACAAATATCCTTTCACAGTGATGCTTCCTGTGTGACCCAGATGTCTATTGTTTGTTACAAATGTCCTTTCAGAGTGATGTTTCCTGTGTGACACAGATCTCTATTATTTTTTACAACTGTCCTTTCAGAGTGATGTTTCCTGTGTGACCCTGATGTCTATTGTTTGTTACAAATGGCCTATCAGAGTGATGTTTCCTGTGTGACCCTGATGTCTATTCTTTGTTACAAATGTCCTATCAGAGTAATGTTTCCTGTGTGACCCAGATGTCTATTGTTTGTTACAAATATCCTTTCAGAGTGGTGTTTCCTGTGTGACACAGATGTCTATTGTTTGTTACAAATGTCCTTTTTGAGTTGATGTTTCCTGTGTGTCACAGATGTATATTGCTTGTTACAAATGTCCTTTCTGAGTGATGTTTCCTGTGTGACACAGATGTCTATTGTTTGTTACAAATGTCCTTGCAGAGTGATGCTTCCTGTGTGACCCGAATGTCTATTGTTTGTTAGAAAATATCCTTTCACAGTGATGCTTCCTGTGTGACCCAGATGTCTATTGTTTGTTACAAATGTCCTTTCAGAGTGATGTTTCCTGTGTGACACAGATCTCTATTATATTTTACAACTGTCCTTTCAGAGTGCTGTTTCCTGTGTGACCCAGATGTCTATTGCTTGTTACCAATGTCCTTTCAGAGTGATATTTCCTGTGTGACCCTGATGTCTGTTGTTTGTTACAAATGTCCTATCAGAGTGATGTTTCCTGTGTGACCCAGATGTCTATTGTTTGTTACAAATGTCCTATCAGAGTGATGTTTCCTGTGTGACCCAGATGTCTATTGTTTGTTACAAATATCCTTTCAGAGTGATGTTTCCTGTGTGACCCAGATGTCTATTGTTTGTTACAAATGTCATATCAGAGTGATGTTTCCTGTGTGACCCAGTTGTCTATTGTTTGTTACAAATATCCTTTCAGAGTGATGTTTCCTGTGTGACACAGATCTCTATTATTTTTTACAAATGTCCTTTCAGAGTGATGGTTCCTGTGTGACCCTGATGTCTATTGTTTGTTACAAATGTCCTATCAGAGTGATGTTTCCTGTGTGACCCAGATGTCTATTGTTTGTTACAAATGTCCTATCAGAGTGATGTTTCCTGTGTGACCCAGATGTGTATTCTTTGTTACAAAATTTCCTTTCAGAGTGGTGTTTCCTGTGTGACACAGATGTCTATTGTTTGTTACAAATGTCCTTTTTGAGTTGATGTTTCCTGTGTGTCACAGATGTATATTGCTTGTTACAAATGTCCTTTCAGAGTGATGTTTCCTGTGTGACACAGATGTCTATTGTTTGTTACAAATGTCCTTGCAGAGTGATGCTTCCTGTGTGACCCGGATGTCTATTGTTTGTTACAAATATCCTTTCACAGTGATGCTTCCTGTGTGACCCAGATGTCTATTGTTTGTTACAAATGTCCTTTCAGAGTGATGTTTCCTGTGTGACACAGATCTCTATTATTTTTTACAACTGTCCTTTCCGAGTGATGTTTCCTGTGTGACCCTGATGTCTATTGTTTGTTACAAATGTCCTATCAGAGTGATGTTTCCTGTGTGACCCTGATGTCTATTGTTTGTTGCAAATGTCCTTTCAGAGTGAGGTTTCCTGTGTGACCCTGATGTCTATTGTTTGTTGCAAATGTCCTTTCAGAGTGATGTTTCCTGTGTGACCCAGATGTCTATTGCTTGTTACAAATGTCCTTTCAGACTGATGTGTCCTGTGTGACAGAGATGTCTATTGTTTGTTACAAATGTCCTGTCAGAGTGATGTTTTCTGTGTGACACAGATCTGTATTATTTTTTACAACTGTCCTTTCAGAGTGATGTTTCCTGTGTGACCCAGATGTCTATTGCTTGTTACAAATGTCCTTTCAGACTGATGTGTCCTGTGTGACAGAGATGTCTATTGTTTGTTACAAATATCCTTTCAGAGTGGTGTTTCCTGTGTGACACAGATGTCTATTGTTTGTTACAAATGTCCTTTTTGAGTTGATGTTTCCTGTGTGTCACAGATGTCTATTGCTTGTTACAATTGTCCTTTCAGAGTGATGTTTCCTGTGTGACCCTGATGTCTATTGTTTGTTACAAATGTCCTTTCAGAGTGATGTTTCCTGTGTGACCCTGATGTCTCTTGTTAGTTACAAATGTCCGTTCAGAGTGATGTTTCCTGTGTGACCGTGATGTCTATTGTTTGTTGCAAATGTCTGTTCAGAGTCATGTTTCCTGTGTGACCCTGATGTCTATTGTTTGTTACGAATGTCCTTTCTGAGTGAGGTTTACTGTGTGACCCTGATGTCTATTGTTTGATACAAATGTCCTTGCAGAGTGATGCTTCCTGTGTGACCCAGATGTCTACAGCTTGTTACAAATGTCCTTTCAGAGTGATGTTTCCTGTATGACACTGATGTCTATTCTTTGTTGCAAATGTCCTTTCAGTGTGATGTTTCCTGTATGACACTTATGTCTATTGTTTGTTACAAATGTCCTTTCAGAGTGATGCTTCCTGTGTGACACAGATGTCTACTGCTTGTTACAAATGTCCTTTCAGAGTGATGCGTCCTGTGTGACACAGATGTCTATTGTTTGTTACACATGTCCTTTCAAAGTGATGTTTCCTGTGTGACAGAGATGTCTATTGTTTGTTACAAATGTCCTTTCAGAGTGATGATTCCTGTGTGACCGGGATGTCTATTGTTTGTTACAAATGTCCGTTCAGAGTGATGTTTCCTGTGTGACACAGATGTCTATTGCTTGTTACAAATGTCCTTTTTGAGTTGATGTTTCCTGTGTGTCACAGATGTCTATTGTTTGTTACAAATGTCCTATCAGACTGATGTTTCCTGTGTGACCCAGATGTCTATTGTTTGTTACAAATGTCCTATCAGAGTGATGTTTCCTGTGTGACCCAGATGTCTATTGTTTGTTACAAATATCCTTTCAGAGTGGTGTTTCCTGTGTGACACAGATGTCTATTGTTTGTTACAAATTTAATTTTGTGTTGATGTTTCCTGTGTGTCACAGATGTCTATTACTTGTTACAAATAGCCTTTCAGAGTCGTGTTTCCTGTGTGACACAGATGTCGATTGCTTGTTACAAATGTCCTTTTTGAGTTGATGTTTCCTGTCTGTCACAGATGTCTATTGCTTGTTACAAATGTCCTTTCAGAGTGATGTTTCCTGTGTGACCCTGATGTCTCTTGTTAGTTACAAATGTCCGTTCAGAGTGATGTTTCCTGTATGACCCTGATGTCTATTGTTGTTGCAAATGTCTGTTCAGAGTCATGTTTCCTGTGTGAACCTGATGTCTATTGTTTGTTACGAATGTCCTTTCTCAGTGAGGTTTCCTGTGTGACCCTGATGTCAATTGTTTGATACAAATGTACTTGCAGAGTGATGCTTCCTGTGTGACCCAGATGTCTACAGCTTGTTACAAATGACCTTTTAGAGTGATGCTTCCTGGTGACTCAGATGTCTATTGTTTCTTACAAATGTCCCTTCAGTGTAATCTTTCCTGTGTGACACTGATGTCTATCGTTTGTTACAAATGCCCCTTCAGAGTGATGTTTTCTGTGTGACCCTGATGTCTATTGTTTGTTACAAATGTCCGTTCATAGTGATGTTTCCTGTATGACACTGATGTCTATTGTTTGTTACAAATGTCCTTTCAGAGTGATGTTTCCTGTATGACCCTGATGTCTACTGCTTGTTACAAATGTCCTTTTTGAGTTGATGTTTCCTGTGTGTCACAGATGTATATTGCTTGTTACAAATGTCCTTTCAGAGTGATGTTTCCTGTGTGACACAGATGTCTATTGTTTGTTACAAATGTCCTTGCAGAGTGATGCTTCCTGTGTGACCTGGATGTCTATTGTTTGCTACAAATATCCTTTCACAGTGATGCTTCCTGTGTGACCCAGATGTCTATTGTTTGTTACAAATGTCCTTTCAGAGTGATGTTTCCTGTGTGACACAGATCTCTATTATTTTTTACAACTGTCCTTTCAGAGTGATGTTTCCTGTGTGACCCTGATGTCTATTGTTTGTTACAAATGGCCTATCAGAGTGATGTTTCCTGTGTGACCCTGATGTCTATTCTTTGTTACAAATGTCCTATCAGAGTAATGTTTCCTGTGTGACCCAGATGTCTATTGTTTGTTACAAATATCCTTTCAGAGTGGTGTTTCCTGTGTGACACAGATGTCTATTGTTTGTTACAAATGTCCTTTTTGAGTTGATGTTTCCTGTGTGTCACAGATGTATATTGCTTGTTACAAATGTCCTTTCTGAGTGATGTTTCCTGTGTGACACAGATGTCTATTGTTTGTTACAAATGTCCTTGCAGAGTGATGCTTCCTGTGTGACCCGAATGTCTATTGTTTGTTAGAAAATATCCTTTCACAGTGATGCTTCCTGTGTGACCCAGATGTCTATTGTTTGTTACAAATGTCCTTTCAGAGTGATGTTTCCTGTGTGACACAGATCTCTATTATATTTTACAACTGTCCTTTCAGAGTGCTGTTTCCTGTGTGACCCAGATGTCTATTGCTTGTTACCAATGTCCTTTCAGAGTGATATTTCCTGTGTGACCCTGATGTCTGTTGTTTGTTACAAATGTCCTATCAGAGTGATGTTTCCTGTGTGACCCAGATGTCTATTGTTTGTTACAAATGTCCTATCAGAGTGATGTTTCCTGTGTGACCCAGATGTCTATTGTTTGTTACAAATATCCTTTCAGAGTGATGTTTCCTGTGTGACCCAGATGTCTATTGTTTGTTACAAATGTCATATCAGAGTGATGTTTCCTGTGTGACCCAGTTGTCTATTGTTTGTTACAAATATCCTTTCAGAGTGATGTTTCCTGTGTGACACAGATCTCTATTATTTTTTACAAATGTCCTTTCAGAGTGATGGTTCCTGTGTGACCCTGATGTCTATTTTTGTTACAAATGTCCTATCAGAGTGATGTTTCCTGTGTGACCCAGATGTCTATTGTTTGTTACAAATGTCCTATCAGAGTGATGTTTCCTGTGTGACCCAGATGTGTATTCTTTGTTACAAAATTTCCTTTCAGAGTGGTGTTTCCTGTGTGACACAGATGTCTATTGTTTGTTACAAATGTCCTTTTTGAGTTGATGTTTCCTGTGTGTCACAGATGTATATTGCTTGTTACAAATGTCCTTTCAGAGTGATGTTTCCTGTGTGACACAGATGTCTATTGTTTGTTACAAATGTCCTTGCAGAGTGATGCTTCCTGTGTGACCCGGATGTCTATTGTTTGTTACAAATATCCTTTCACAGTGATGCTTCCTGTGTGACCCAGATGTCTATTGTTTGTTACAAATGTCCTTTCAGAGTGATGTTTCCTGTGTGACACAGATCTCTATTATTTTTTACAACTGTCCTTTCCGAGTGATGTTTCCTGTGTGACCCAGATGTCTATTGTTTGTTACAAATATCCTTTCAGAGTGGTGTTTCCTGTGTGACACAGATGTCTATTGTTTGTTACAAATGTCCTTTTTGAGTTGATGTTTCCTGTGTGTCACAGATGTATATTGCTTGTTACAAATGTCCTTTCAGAGTGATGTTTCCTGTGTGACACAGATGTCTATTGTTTGTTACAAATGTCCTTGCAGAGTGATGCTTCCTGTGTGACCCGAATGTCTATTGTTTGTTAGAAAATATCCTTTCACAGTGATGCTTCCTGTGTGACCCAGATGTCTATTGTTTGTTACAAATGTCCTTTCAGAGTGATGTTTCCTGTGTGACACAGATCTCTATTATTTTTTACAACTGTCCTTTCAGAGTGATGTTTCCTGTGTGACCCTGATGTCTATTGTTTGTTACAAATGTCCTATCAGAGTGATGTTTCCTGTGTGACCCTGATGTCTATTCTTTGTTACAAATGTCCTATCAGAGTAATGTTTCCTGTGTGACCCAGATGTCTATTGTTTGTTACAAATATCCTTTCAGAGTGGTGTTTCCTGTGTGACCCAGATGTCTATTGTTTGTTACAAATGTCCGTTCAGAGTGATGTTTCCTGTATGACCCTGATGTCTATTGTTTGTTACAAATGTCCGTTCAGAGTGATGTTTCCTGTATGACACTGATGTCTATTGTTTGTTGCAAATGTCCTTTCAGTGTGATGTTTCCTGTATGACACTTATGTCTATTGTTTGTTACAAATGTCCTTTCAGAGTGATGCTTCCTGTGTGACCCAGATGTCTACTGCTTGTTACAAATGTCCTTTCAGAGTGATGCGTGCTGTGTGACACAGATGTCTATTGTTTGTTAAACATGTCCTTTCAGAGTGATGTTTCCTGTGTGACAGAGATGTCTATTTTTTGTTACAAATGTCCTTTCAGAGTGATGCTTCCTATGTGACCCTGATGTCTATTGTTTGGTACAAATGTCCTTTCAGAGTGATGATTCATGTGTGACCCGGATGTCTATTGTTTGTTACAAATGTCCTTTCAGAGTGATGTTTCTTGCGTGACCCTGATGTCTATTGTTTGTTACAAATGTCCTATCAGAGTGATGTTTTCTGTGTGACCCAGATGTCTATTGTTTGTTACAAATGTCCTATCAGAGTGATGTTTCCTGTGTGATCCAGATGTCTATTGTATGTTACAAATGTCCGTTCAGAGTGATGTTTCCTGTATGACCCTGATGTCTATTGCTTGTTACAAATGTCCTTTTTGAGTTGATGTTTCCTGTGTGTCACAGATGTATATTGCTTGTTACAAATGTCCTTTCAGAGTGATGTTTCCTGTGTGACACAGATGTCTATTGTTTGTTACAAATGTCCTTGCAGAGTGATGCTTCCTGTGTGACCCGGATGTCTATTGTTTGTTACAAATATCCTTTCACAGTGATGCTTCCTGTGTGACCCAGATGTCTATTGTGTGTTACAAATGTCCTTTCAGAGTGATGTTTCCTGTGTGACACAGATCTCTATTATTTTTTACAACTGTCCTTTCAGAGTGATGTTTCCTGTGTGACCCAGATGTCTATTGCTTGTTACAAATGTCCTTTCAGAGTGATGGTTCCTGTGTGACCCTGATGTCTATTGTTTGTTACAAATGTCCTATCAGAGTGATGTTTCCTGTGTGACCCAGATGTCTATTGTTTGTTACAAATGTCCTATCAGAGTGATGTTTCCTGTGTGACCCAGATGTCTATTGTTTGTTACAAATATCCTTTCAGAGTGGTGTTTCCTGTGTGACACAGATGTCTATTGTTTGTTACAAATTTCCTTTTTGTGTTGATGTTTCCTGTGTGTCACAGGTGTCTATTGCATGTTACAAATATCCTTTCAGAGTGGTGTATCCTGTGTGACACAAATGTCTATTGCTTGTTAAAAATGTCCTTTTTGAGTTGATGTTTCCTGTGTGTCACAGATGTCTATTACTTGTTACAAATGTCCTTTCAGAGTGTTGTTTCCTGTGTGACACAGATGTCTATTGTTTGTTACAAATGTCCTTTCAGAGTGATGTTTCCTGTGTGACCCTGATGTCTATTGTTTGTTACAAATGTCCGTTCAGAGTGATGTTTCCTGTATGACCCTGATGTCTATTGTTTGTTGCAAATGTCCGTTCAGATTCATGTTTCCTGTGTGACCCTGATGTCTATTGTTTGTTACGAATGTCCTTTCTGAGTGAGGTTTCCTGTGTGACCTGATGTCTATTGTTTGTTACAAATGTTCTCTCAGAGTGATGTTTCCTGTGTGACCCAGATGTCTATTGTTTGTTACAAATGTCCTTTCAGAGTGATGTTTCCTGTGTGACCCTGATGTCTATTGTTTGTTACAAATGTCCTTGCAGAGTGATGCTTCCTGTGTGACACAGATGTCTACTGCTTGTTACAAATGTCCTTTCAGAGTGATGCGTCCTCTGTGAACCTGATGTCTATTGCTTGTTACAAATATCCTTTCAGAGTGATGTTTGCTGTGTGACACAGATGTCTATTGTTTGTTACACATGTCCTTTTAGAGTGATGCTTCCTGGTGACTCAGATGTCTATTGTTTCTTACAAATGTCCCTTCAGTGTAATCTTTCCTGTGTGACACTGATGTCTATTGTTTGTTACAAATGCCCCTTCAGTGTGATGTTTTCTGTGTGACCCTGATGTCTATTGTTTGTTACAAATGTCCGTTCAGAGTGATGTTTCCTGTATGACACTGATGTATATTGTTTGTTACAAATGTCCTTTCAGTGTGATGTTTCCTGTATGACAGTTATGTCTATTGTTTGTTACAAATGTCCTTTCAGAGTGATGCTTCCTGTGTGACCCAGATGTCTACTGCTTGTTACAAATGTCCTTTCAGAGTGATGTTTCCTGTGTGACCCAGATGTCTATTCCTTGTTACAAATGTCCTTTCAGAGTGATGTTTCTTGTGTGACCCTGATGTCTATTGTTTGTTACAAATGTCCTATCAGAGTGATGTTTTCTGTGTGACCCAGATGTCTATTGTTTGTTACAAATGTCCTATCAGAGAGATGTTTCCTGTGTGACCCAGATGTCTATTGTATGTTACAAATGTTCGTTCAGAGTGATGTTTCTTGTATGACCCTGATGTCTATTGCTTGTTACAAATGACCTTTTTGAGTTGATGTTTCCTGTGTGTCACAGATATATATTGCTTGTTACAAATGTCCTTTCAGAGTGATGTTTCCTGTGTGACACAGATGTCTATTGTTTGTTACAAATGTCCTTGCAGAGTGATGCTTCCTGTGTGACCCGGATGTCTATTGTTTGTTACAAATATCCTTTCACAGTGATGCTTCCTGTGTGACCCAGATGTCTATTGTTTGTTACAAATGTCCTTTCAGAGTGATGTTTCCTGTGTGACACAGATCTATATTATTTTTTACAACTGTCCTTTCAGAGTGATGTTTCCTGTGTGACCCAGATGTCTATTGCTTGTTACAAATGTCCTTTCAGAGTGATATTTCCTGTGTGACCCTGATGTCTATTGTTTGTTACAAATGTCCTTTCAGAGTGATGTTTCCTGTGTGAGCCAGATGTCTATTGTTTGTTACAAATGTCCTATCAGAGTGATGTTTCCTGTGTGACCCAGATGTCTATTGTTTGTTACAAATATCCTTTCAGAGTGGTGTTTCCTGTGTGACACAGATGTCTATTGTTTGTTACAAATTTCCTTTTTGTGTTGATGTTTCCTGTGTGTCACAGATGTCTATTACTTGTTACAAATATCAATTTCAGAGTAGTGTTTCCTGTGTGACACAGATGTTGATTGCTTGTTACAAATGTCCTTTTTGAATTGATGTTTCCTGTGTGTCACAGATGTCTATTGCTTGGTACAAATGTCCTTTTAGAGTGATGCTTCCTGGTGACTCAGATGTCTATTGTTTCTTACAAATGTCCCTTCAGTGTAATTTTTCCTGTGTGACACTGATGTCTATTGTTTGTTACAAATGCCCCTTCAGTGTGATGTTTTCTGTGTGACACTGATGTCTATTGTTTGTTACAAATGTCCGTTCAGAGTGATGTTTCCTGTATGACACTGATGTATATTGTTTGTTACAAATGTCCTTTCAGTGTGATTTTTCCTGTATGACAGTTATGTCTATTGTTTGTTACAAATGTCCTTTCAGTGTGATTTTTCCTGTATGACAGTTATGTCTATTGTTTGTTTCAAATGTCCTTTCAGAGTGATGTTTCTTGTGTGACCCTGATGTCTATTGTTTGTTACAAATGTCCTATCAGAGTGATGTTTTCTGTGTGACCCAGATGTCTATTGTTTGTTACAAATGTCCTATCAGAGTGATGTTTCCTGTCTGACCCAGATGTCTATTGTATGTTACAAATGTCCGTTCAGAGTGATGTTTCCTGTATGACCCTGATGTCTATTGCTTGTTACAAATGTCCTTTTTGAGTTGATGTTTCCTGTGTGTCACAGATGTATATTGCTTGTTACAAATGTCCTTTCAGAGTGATGTTTCCTGTGTGACACAGATGTCTATTGTTTGTTACAAATGTCCTTGCAGAGTGATGCTTCCTGTGTGACCCGGATGTCTATTGTTTGTTACAAATATCCTTTCACAGTGATGCTTCCTGTGTGACCCAGATGTCTATTGTTTGTTACAAATGTCCTTTCAGAGTGATATTTCCTGTGTGACACAGATCTCTATTGTTTTTTACAACTGTCCTTTCAGAGTGATGTTTCCTGTGTGACCCTGATGTCTATTGTTTGTTACAAATGTCCTATCAGAGTGATGTTTCCTGTGTGACCCAGATGTCTATTGTTTGTTACAAATATCCTTTCAGAGTGGTGTTTCCTGTGTGAGACAGATGTCTATTGTTTGTTACAAATGTCCTTTTTGAGTTGATGTTTCCTGTGTGTCACAGATGTATATTGCTTGTTACAAATGTCCTTTCAGAGTGATGTTTCCTGTGTGACACAGATGTCTATTGTTTGTTACAAATGTCCTTGCAGAGTGATGCTTCCTGTGTGACACGAATGTCTATTGTTTGTTAGAAAATATCCTTTCACAGTGATGCTTCCTGTGTGACCCAGATGTCTATTGTTTGTTACAAATGTCCTTTCCGAGTGATGTTTCCTGTGTGTCACAGATGTCCATTATTTTTTACAACTGTCCTTTCAGAGTGCTGTTTCCTGTGTGACCCTGATGTCTATTGTTTGTTACAAATGTCCTATCAGAGTGATGTTTCCTGTGTGACCCAGATGTCTATTGTTTGTTACAAATGTCCTATCAGAGTTATGTTTCCTGTGTGACCCAGATGTCTATTGTTTGTTACAAATATCCTTTCAGAGTGATGTTTCCTGTGTGACCCAGATGTCTATTGTTTGTTACAAATGTCATATCAGAGTGATGTTTCCTGTGTGTCCCAGTTGTCTATTGTTTGTTACAAATATCCTTTCAGAGTGATGTTTCCTGTGTGACACAGATCTCTATTATTTTTTACAACTGTCCTTTCAGAGTGATGTTTCCTTTGTGACCCAGATGTCTATTGCTTGTTACAAATGTCCTTTCAGAGTGATGGTTCCTGTGTGACCCTGATGTCTATTGTTTGTAACAAATGTCCTATCAGAGTGATGTTTCCTGTGTGACCCAGATGTCTATTGTTTGTTACAAATGTCCTATCAGAGTGATGTTTCCTGTGTGACCCAGATGTGTATTCTTTGTTACAAAATTTCCTTTCAGAGTGGTGTTTCCTGTGTGACACAGATGTCTATTGTTTGTTACAAATGTCCTTTTTGAGTTCATGTTTCCTGTGTGTCACAGATGTATATTGTTTGTTCCAAATGTCCTTTCAGAGTGATGTTTCCGGTGTGACACAGATGTCTATTGTTTGTTACAAATGTCCTTGCAGAGTGATGCTTCCTGTGTGACCCGGATGTCTATTGTTTGTTACAAATATCCTTTCACAGTGATGCTTCCTGTGTGACCCAGATGTCTATTGTTTGTTACAAATGTCCATTCAGAGTGATGTTTCCTGTGTGACCCTGATGTCTATTGTTTGTTACAAATGTACGTTCAGAGTGATGTTTCCTGTATGACCCTGATGTCTATTGTTTGTTACAAATGTCCGTTCAGAGTGATGTTTCCTGTATGACACTGATGTCTATTGTTTGTTGCAAATGTCCTTTCAGTGTGATGTTTCCTGTATGACACTTATGTCTATTGTTTGTTACAAATGTCCTTTCAGAGTGATGCTTCCTGTGTGACCCAGATGTCTACTGCTTGTTACAAATGTCCTTTCAGAGTGATGCGTCCTGTGTGACACAGATGTCTATTGTTTGTTAAACATGTCCTTTCAGAGTGATGTTTCCTGTGTGACAGAGATGTCTATTTTTTGTTACAAATGTCCTTTCAGAGTGATGCTTCCTATGTGACCCTGATGTCTATTGTTTGGTACAAATGTCCTTTCAGAGTGATGATTAATGTGTGACCCGGATGTCTATAGTTTGTTACAAATGTCCTTTCAGAGTGATGTTTCTAGCGTGACCCTGATGTCTATTGTTTGTTACAAATGTCCTATCAGAGTGATGTTTTCTGTGTGACCCAGATGTCTATTGTTTGTTACAAATGTCCTATCAGAGTGATGTTTCCTGTGTCCCAGATGTCTATTGTATGTTACAAATGTCCGTTCAGAGTGATGTTTCCTGTATGACCCTGATGTCTATTGCTTGTTACAAATGTCCTTTTTGAGTTGATGTTTCCTGTGTGTCACAGATGTATATTGCTTGTTACAAATGTCCTTTCAGAGTGATGTTTCCTGTGTGACCCTGATGTCTATTGTTTGGTACAAATGTCCTATCAGAGTGATGTTTCCTGTGTGACCCTGATGTCTATTGTTTGTTACAAATGTCCTTTCAGAGTGATGTTTCCTGTGTGACACAGATCTCTATTATTTTTTACAACTGTCCTTTCAGAGTGATGTTTCCTGTGTGACCCAGATGTCTATTGCTTGTTACAAATGTCCTTTCAGAGTGATGGTTCCTGTGTGACCCTGATGTCTATTGTTTGTTACAAATGTCCTATCAGAGTGATGTTTCCTGTGTGACCCAGATGTCTATTGTTTGTTACAAATGTCCTATCAGAGTGATGTTTCCTGTGTGACCCAGATGTCTATTGTTTGTTACAAATATCCTTTCAGAGTGGTGTTTCCTGTGTGGCACAGATGTCTATTGTTTGTTACAAATTTCCTTTTTGTGTTGATGTTTCCTGTGTGTCACAGATGTCTATTGCATGTTACAAATATCCTTTCAGAGTGATGCGTCCTGTGTGACACAGATGTCTATTGTTTGTTAAACATGTCCTTTCAGAGTGATGTTTCCTGTGTGACAGAGATGTCTATTTTTTGTTACAAATGTCCTTTCAGAGTCATGCTTCCTATGTGACCCTGATGTCTATTGTTTGGTACAAATGTCCTTTCAGAGTGATGATTCATGTGTGACCCGGATGTCTATTGTTTGTTACAAATGTCCTTTCAGAGTGATGTTTCTTGCGTGACCCTGATGTCTATTGTTTGTTACAAATGTCCTATCAGAGTGATGTTTTCTGTGTGACCCAGATGTCTATTGTTTGTTACAAATGTCCTATCAGAGTGATGTTTCCTGTGTGACCCAGATGTCTATTGCTTGTTACAAATGTCCTTTTTGAGTTGATGTTTCCTGTGTGTCACAGATGTATATTGCTTGTTACAAATGTCCTTTCAGAGTGATGTTTCCTGTGTGACACAGATCTCTATTATTTTTTACAACTGTCCTTTCAGAGTGATGTTTCCTGTGTGACCCAGATCACTATTGCTTGTTACAAATGTCCTTTCACAGTGATGGTTCCTGTGTGACCCTGATGTCTATTGTTTGTTACAAATGTCCTATCAGAGTGATGTTTCCTGTGTGACCCAGATGTCTATTGTTTGTTACAAATGTCCTATCAGAGTGATGTTTCCTGTGTGACCCAGATGTCTATTGTTTGTTACAAATATCCTTTCAGAGTGGTGTTTCCTGTGTGGCACAGATGTCTATTGTTTGTTACAAATTTCCTTTTTGTGTTGATGTTTCCTGTGTGTCACAGATGTCTATTGCATGTTACAAATATCCTTTCAGAGTGGTGTATCCTGTGTGACACAAATGTATATTGCTTGTTAAAAATGTCCTTTTTGAGTTGATGTTTCCTGTGTGTCACAGATGTCTATTACTTGTTACAAATGTCCTTTCAGAGTGTTGTTTCCTGTGTGACACAGATGTCTATTGTTTGTTACAAATGTCCTTTCAGAGTGATGTTTCCTGTGTGACCCTGATGTCTATTGTTTGTTACAAATGTCCGTTCAGAGTGATGTTTCCTGTATGACCCTGATGTCTATTGTTTGTTGCAAATGTCCTTTCTGAGTGAGGTTTCCTGTGTGACCCTGATGTCTACTGTTTGTTACAAATGTTCTTTCAGAGTGATGTTTCCTGTGTGACCCAGATGTCTATTGTTTGTTACAAATGTCCTTTCAGAGTGATGTTTCCTGTGTGACCCTGATGTCTATTGTTTGTTACAAATGTCCTTGCAGAGTGATGCTTCCTGTGTGATACAGATGTCTACTGCTTGTTACAAATGTCCTTTCAGAGTGATGCGTCCTCTGTGACCCTGATGTCTATTGCTTGTTACAAATATCCTTTCCGAGTGATGTTTGCTGTGTGACACAGATGTCTATTGTTTGTTACACATGTCCTTTTAGAGTGATGTTTCCTGTTTGACACAAATGTCTATTGTTTCTTACAAATGTCCCTTCAGTGTAATGTTTCCTATGTGACACTGATGTCTGTTGTTTGTTACAAATGCCCCTTCAGTGTGATGTTTCCTGTATGACACTGATGTCAGTTGTTTGTTGCAAATGTCCTTTTAGAGTGACTCTTCCTGGTGACTCAGATGTCTATTGTTTCTTACAAATGTCCCTTCAGTGTGATGTTTCCTGTGTGACCCTGATGTCTATTGTTTCTTACCAATGTCCTTTCAGAGTGATGTTTCCTGTGTGACCCTGATGTCTATTGTTTGTTACCAATCTGCTTTAGAGTGATGTTTCCTCTTTGACACAGATTTCTATTGTTTGTTACAAATGTCTTTACAGATTGATGTTTGCTGTGTGACCCAGATGTCTATTGTTTGTTACAAATGTCCTTTCAGAGTGATGTTTCCTGTGTGACCCTGATGTCTATTGTTTGTTACAAATGTCCCTTCAGTGTAATGTTTCCTGTGTGACACTGATGTCTATTGTTTGTTACAAATGCCCCTTCAGTGTGATGTTTTCTGTGTGTCCCTGATGTCTTTTGTTTGTTACAAATATCCGTTCAGACTAATGTTTCCTGTATGACACTGATGTCTGTTGTTTGTTGCAAATGTCCTTTCAGTGTGATGTTTCCTGTATGGCACTTATGTATATTGTTTGTTACAAATGTCCTTTCAGAGTGATGTTTCCTGCGTGACCCAGATGTCTACTGCTTGTTACAAATGTCCTTTCAGAGTGATGTGTCCTGTGTGACCCTGATGTCTATTGTTTGTTACAAATGTTCTTTGAGAATGATGTTTCCTGTGTGACCCAGATGTCTATTGTTTGTTACAAATGTCCTTTCGGAGTGATGTTTCCTGTGTGACCCAGATGTCTATTGTTTGTTACAAATGTCCTTGCAGAGTGATGCTTCCTGTGTGACACAGATGTCTACAGCTTGTTACAAATGTCCTTTCAGAGTGATGTTTCCTGTATGACCCTGATGTCTATTGCTTGTTACAAATGTCCTTTTTGAGTTGATGTTTCCTGTGTGTCACAGATGTATATTGCTTGTTACAAATGTCCTTTCAGAGTGATGTTTCCTGTGTGACACAGATGTCTATTGTTTGTTACAAATGTCCTTGCAGAGTGATGCGTCCTGTGTGACACAGATCTCTATTATTTTTTACAACTGTCCTTTCAGAGTTATGTTTCCTGTGTGACTCTGATGTCTATTGTTTGTTACAAATGTTCTTTGAGAATGATGTTTCCTGTGTGACCCAGATGTCTATTGTTTGTTACAAATGTCCTTTCAGAGTGATGTTTCCTGTGTGTCACACATGACTATTACTTGTTACAAATATCCTTTCAGAGTGCTGTTTCCTGTGTGTCACAGATGTCTATTGCTTGTTACAAATGTCCTTTCAGAGTGATGTTTCCTGTGTGACACAGATGTCTATTGTTTGTTACAGATGTCCTATCAGAGTGATGTTTCCTGTGTGTAACACATGTCTATTACTTGTTACAAATATCCTTTCAGAGTGCTGTTTCCTGTGTGTCACAGATGTCTATTGCTTGTTACAAATGTCCTTTCAGAGTGATGTTTCCTGTGTGACACAGATGTCTATTGTTTGTTACAGATGTCCTATCAGAGTGATGTTTCCTGTGTGACCCAGATGTCTATTGTTTGTTACAAATATCCTTTCAGAGTGGAGTTTCCTGTGTGACCCTGATGTCTATTGTTTGTTACAAATGTCCTTTTTGAGTTGATGTTTCCTGTGTGTCACAGACGTCTATTTCTTGTTACAAATGTCCTTGCAGAGTGATGCTTCCTGTGTGACACACATGTCTACAGATTGTTACAAATGTCCTTTCAGAGTGATGTGTCCTGTGTGACCCTTATGTCTATTGTTTGATACAAATGTCCTTTCAGAGTGATGTTTCCTGTGTGACCCGGATGTCTATTGTTTGTTACAAATGTCTATTCAGAGTGATGTTTCCTGTGTGACACAGATCTCTATTATTTTTTACAACTGTCCTTTCAGAGTGCTGTTTCCTGTGTGACCCAGATGTCTATTGTTTGCTGCAAATGTCCGTTCAGAGTGCTGTTTCCTGTGTGTCACAGATGTCTATTGTTTGTTACAAATGTCCTTTCAGAGTGATGTTTCCTGTGTGACCCTGATGTCTATTGTTTGTTACAAAGGTCCTTTCAGAGTGTTGCTTCCTGGTGACTGAGATGTCTATTGTTTCTTACAAATGTCCCTTCATTGTAATGTTTCCTATGTGACACTGATGTCTATTGTTTGTTACAAATGTCCTTTCAGAGTGATGTTTCCTGTGTGACGCAGATCTCTATTATTTTTTACAAATGTCCTTTCAGAGTGATGTTTCCTGTATGACCCAGATGTCGATTGCTTATTACAAATGTCCTTTCAGAGTGATGTTTCCTGTGTGAACCTGATGTCTATTGTTTGTTACAAATGTCCTATCAGAATGATGTTTCCTGTGTGACCCAGATGTCTATTATTTGTTACAAATGTCCTATCAGATTGATGTTTCCTGTGTGACCCAGATGTCTATTGTTTGTTACAAATGTCCATTCAGAGTTATGTTTCCTGTGTGACACAGATGTCTATTGTTTGTTACAAATGTCCTTTCAGAGTGATGTTTCCTGTATGACCCTGATGTCTATTGTTTGTTACAAATGTCCGTTCAGAGTGATGTTTCCTGTATGACCCTGATGTCTATTGCTTGTTACAAATGTCCTTTTTGAGTTGATGTTTCCTGTGTGTCACAGATGTCTATTTCTTGTTACAAATTGTCCTTGCAGAGTGATGCTTCCTGTGTGACACAGATGTCTACAGCTTGTTACAAATGTCCTTTCAGAGTGATGTGTCCTGTGTGACCCTGATGTCTATTGTTTGGTACAAATGTCCTTTCAGAGTGATGTTTCCTGTGTGATACAGATCTCTATTATTTTTTACAACTGTCCTTTCAGAGTGATGTTTCCTGTGTGACCCAGATGTCTATTGCTTGTTACAAATGTCCTTTCAGAGTGATGTTTCCTGTGTGACACAGATGTCTACTGTTTGTTACACATGTCCTTTCAGAGTGATTTTTCCTGTGTGACAGAGATGTCTATTGTTTGTTACAAATGTCCTTTCAGAGTGATGTTTCCTGTGTGACACTGATGTCTATTGTTTGTTACAAATGTCCTATCAGAGTGATGTTTCCTTTGTGACCCAGATGTCTATTGTTTGTTACAAATATCCTTTCAGAGTGGTGTTTCCTGTGTGACACAGATGTCTTTTGTTTGTTACAAATTTCCTTTTTGTGTTGATGTTTCCTGTGTGTCACACATGTCTATTACTTGTTACAAATATCCTTTCAGTGTGCTGTTTCCTGTGTGTCACAGATGTCTATTGCTTGTTACAAATGTCCTTTCAGAGTGATGTTTCCTGTGTGACACAGATGTCTATTGTTTGTTACAAATGTCCTTTCAGAGTGATGTTTCCTGTGTGACCCTGATGTCTATTGTTTGTTACAAATGTCCGTTCAGCGTCATGTTTCCTGTGTGACCCTGATGTCTATTGTTTGTTACGAATGTCCTTTCTGAGTGAGGTTTCCTGTGTGACCCTGATGTCTATTGTTTGTTACAAATGTCCTATCAGAGTGATGTTTCCTGTGTGACCCAGATGTCTATTGTTTGTTACAGATGTCCTATCAGAGTGATGTTTCCTGTGTGACCCAGATGTCTATTGTTTGTTACAAATATCCTTTTTGTGTTGATGTTTCCTGTGTGTCACACATGTCTATTACTTGTTACAAATATCCTTTCAGAGTGCTGTTTCCTGTGTGACACAGATGTCTATTGTTTGTTACAAATTTCCTTTTTGTGTTGATGTTTCCTGTGTGTCACACATGTCTATTACTTGTTACAAATATCCTTTCAGAGTGCTGTTTCCTGTGTGTCACAGATGTCTATTGCTTGTTACAAATGTCCTTTCAGAGTGATGTTTCCTGTGTGACACAGATGTCTATTGTTTGTTACAGATTTCCTATCAGAGTGATGTTTCCTGTGTGACCCAGATGTCTATTGTTTGTTACAAATATCCTTTCAGAGTGGTGTTTCCTGTGTGACCCTGATGTCTATTGCTTGCTACAAATGTCCTTTTTGAGTTGATGTTTCCTGTGTGTCACAGATGTCTATTTCTTGTTACAAATGTCCTTGCAGAGTGATGCTTCCTGTGTGACACACATGTCTACAGCTTGTTGCAAATGTCCTTTCAGAGTGATGTGTCCTGTGTGACCCTTATGTCTATTGTTTGATACAAATGTCCTTTCAGAGTGATGTTTCCTGTGTGACTCGGATGTCTATTGTTTGTTACAAATGTCCTTTCAGAGTGATGTTTCCTGTGTGACACAGATCTCTATTATTTTTTACAACTGTCATTTCAGAGTGCTGTTTCCTGTGTGACCCAGATGTCTATTGTTTGTTGCAAATGTCCGTTCAGAGTCATGTTTCCTGTGTGACCCTGATGTCTATTGTTTGTTACGAATGTCCTTTCTGAGTGAGGTTTCCTGTGTGACCCTGATGTCTATTGTTTGTTACAAATGTCCTTTCAGAGTGATGTTTCCTGTGTGACCCAGATGTCTATTGTCTGTTACAAATGTCCTTTCAGAGTGATGTTTCCTGTGTGATCCTGATGTCTATTGTTTGTTACAAATGTTCTTTCAGTGTGAGGTTTCCTGTGTGACCCAGATGTCTATTGTTTGTTACAAATGTCCTTTCAGAGTGATGTTTCCTGTGTGACCCTGATGTCTACTTGTTGTTACAAATGTCCTTGCAGAGTGATGCTTCCTGTGTGACAGAGACGTCTACAGCTTGTTGCAAATGTCCTTTTAGAGTGATGCTTCCTGGTGACTCAGATGTCTATTGTTTCTTACAAATGTCCATTCAGTGTAATCTTTCCTGTGTGACACTGATGTCTATTGTTTGTTACAAATGCCCCTTCAGTGTGATGTTTTCTGTGTGACCCTGATGTCTATCGTTTGTTCCAAATGTCCGTTCAGAGTGATGTTTCCTGTATGACACTGATGTCTATTGTTTGTTGCAAATGTCCTTTCAGTGTGATGTTTCCTGTATGACACTTATGTCTATTGTTTGTTATAAATGTCCTTTCAGAGTGATGCTTCCTGTGTGACCCAGATGTCTACTGCTTGTTACAAATGCCTTTCAGAGTGATGTGTCCTGTGTGACACTGATGTCTATTGTTTGGTACAAAGATCCTTTCAGAGTGATGATTCCTGTGTGACCCGTATGTCTATTGTTTGTTACAAATGTCCTTTCAGAGTGATGTTTCCTGTGTGACGCAGATCTCTATTATTTTTTACAAATGTCCTTTCAGAGTGATGTTTCCTGTATGACCCAGATGTCTATTGTTTGTTGCAAATGTCCGTTCAGAGTGCTGTTTCCTGTGTGTCACAGATGTCTATTGTTTGTTACAAATGTCCTTGCAGAGTGATGCTTCCTGTGTGACAGAGACGTCTACAGCTTGTTGCAAATGTCCTTTTAGTGTGATGCTTCCTGGGTGACTCAGATGTCTATTGTTTCTTACAAATGTCCCTTCAGTGTGATGTTTCCTGTGTGACCCTCATGTCTATTGTTTGTTACAAAGGTCCTTTCAGAGTGTTGCTTCCTGGTGACTGAGATGTCTATTGTTTCTTACAAATGTCCCTTCATTGTAATGTTTCCTATGTGACACTGATGTCTATTGTCTGTTACAAATGTCCTTTCAGAGTGATGTTTCCTGTGTGACGCAGATCTCTATTATTTTTTACAAATGTCCTTTCAGAGTGATGTTTCCTGTATGACCCAGATGTCGATTGCTTATTACAAATGTCCTTTCAGAGTGATGTTTCCTGTGTGAACCTGATGTCTATTGTTTGTTACAAATGTCCTATCAGAATGATGTTTCCTGTGTTACCCAGATGTCTATTATTTGTTACAAATGTCCTATCAGAGTGATGTTTCCTGTGTGACCCTGATGTCTATTGTTTGTTACAAATGTCCTTTCAGAGTGATGTTTCCTGTGTGACCCAGATGTCTATTGCTTGTTACAAATGTCCTTTCAGAGTGATGTTTCCTGTGTGACCCTGATGTCTATTGTTTGTTACAGATGTCCTATCAGAGTGATGTTTCCTGTGTGATCCAGATGTCTATTGTTTGTTACAAATATCCTTTCAGAGTGGTTTTTCCTGTGTGACACAGATGTCTATTGTTTGTTACAAATTTCCTTTTTGTGTTGATGTTTCCTGTGTGTCACACATGTCTATTGTTACAAATATCCTTTCAGAGTGCTGTTTCCTGTGTGTCACAGATGTCTATTGCTTGTTACAAATGTCCTTTCAGAGTGATGTTTCCTGTGTGACACAGATGTCTATTGTTTGTTACAAATGTCCTTTCAGAGTGATGTTTCCTGTGTGACCCTGATGTCTATTGTTTGTTACAAATGTCCGTTCAGAGTGATGTTTCCTGTATGACCCGGATGTCTATTGTTTGTTACAAATGTCCTTTCAGAGTGATTTTTCCTGTGTGACCCTGATGTCTATTGTTTGTTACAAATGTCCTATCAGAGTAATACTTCCTGTGTGACCCAGATGTCTATTGTTTGTTACAGATGTCCTATCAGAGTGATGTTTCCTGTGTGACCCAGATGTCTATTGTTTGTTACAAATATCCTTTCAGAGTGGTTTTTCCTGTGTGACACAGATGTCTATTGTTTGTTACAAATTTCCTTTTTGTGTTGATGTTTCCTGTGTGTCACACATGTCTATTACTTGTTTCAAATATCCTTTCAGAGTGCTGTTTCCTGTGTGTCACAGATGTCTATTGCTTGTTACAAATGTCCTTTCAGAGTGATGTTTCCTGTGTGACACAGATGTCTATTGTTTGTTACAAATGTCCTTTCAGAGTGATGTTTCCTGTGTGACCCTGATGTCTATTGTCTGTTACAAATGTCCGTTCAGAGTGATGTTTCCTGTATGACCCTGATGTCTATTGTTTGTTGCAAATGTCCGTTCAGAGTCATTTTTCCTGTGTGACCCAGATGTCTATTGTTTGTTACGAATGCCCTTTCTGAGTGAGGTTTCCTCTGTGACCCTGATGTCTATTGTTTGTTACAAATGTCCGTTCAGAGTGATGTTTCCTGTATGACACTGATGTCTTTTGTTTGTTGCAAATGTCCTTTCAGTGTGATGTTTCCTGTATGACACTTATGTCTATTGTTTGTTATAAATGTCCTTTCAGAGTGATGCTTCCTGTGTGACCCAGATGTCTACTGCTTGTTACAAATGCCTTTCAGAGTGATGTGTCCTGTGTGACACTGATGTCTATTGTTTGGTACAAAGATCCTTTCAGAGTGATGATTCCTGTGTGACCCGTATGTCTATTGTTTGTTACAAATGTCCTTTCAGAGTGATGTTTCCTGTGTGACGCAGATCTCTATTATTTTTTACAAATGTCCTTTCAGAGTGATGTTTCCTGTGTGACCCTGATGTCTATTGTTTGTTACAAATGTCCGTTCAGAGTGATGTTTCCTGTATGACCCTGATGTCTATTGTTTGTTGCAAATGTCCTTTCTGAGTGAGGTTTCCTGTGTGACCCTGATGTCTACTGTTTGTTACAAATGTTCTTTCAGAGTGATGTTTCCTGTGTGACCCAGATGTCTATTGTTTGTTACAAATGTCCTTTCAGAGTGATGTTTCCTGTGTGACCCTGATGTCTATTGTTTGTTACAAATGTCCTTGCAGAGTGATGCTTCCTGTGTGATACAGATGTCTACTGCTTGTTACAAATGTCCTTTCAGAGTGATGCGTCCTCTGTGACCCTGATGTCTATTGCTTGTTACAAATATCCTTTCCGAGTGATGTTTGCTGTGTGACACAGATGTCTATTGTTTGTTACACATGTCCTTTTAGAGTGATGTTTCCTGTTTGACACAAATGTCTATTGTTTCTTACAAATGTCCCTTCAGTGTAATGTTTCCTATGTGACACTGATGTCTGTTGTTTGTTACAAATGCCCCTTCAGTGTGATGTTTCCTGTATGACACTGATGTCAGTTGTTTGTTGCAAATGTCCTTTTAGAGTGACTCTTCCTGGTGACTCAGATGTCTATTGTTTCTTACAAATGTCCCTTCAGTGTGATGTTTCCTGTGTGACCCTGATGTCTATTGTTTCTTACCAATGTCCTTTCAGAGTGATGTTTCCTGTGTGACCCTGATGTCTATTGTTTGTTACCAATCTGCTTTAGAGTGATGTTTCCTCTTTGACACAGATTTCTATTGTTTGTTACAAATGTCTTTACAGATTGATGTTTGCTGTGTGACCCAGATGTCTATTGTTTGTTACAAATGTCCTTTCAGAGTGATGTTTCCTGTGTGACCCTGATGTCTATTGTTTGTTACAAATGTCCCTTCAGTGTAATGTTTCCTGTGTGACACTGATGTCTATTGTTTGTTACAAATGCCCCTTCAGTGTGATGTTTTCTGTGTGTCCCTGATGTCTTTTGTTTGTTACAAATATCCGTTCAGACTAATGTTTCCTGTATGACACTGATGTCTGTTGTTTGTTGCAAATGTCCTTTCAGTGTGATGTTTCCTGTATGGCACTTATGTATATTGTTTGTTACAAATGTCCTTTCAGAGTGATGTTTCCTGCGTGACCCAGATGTCTACTGCTTGTTACAAATGTCCTTTCAGAGTGATGTGTCCTGTGTGACCCTGATGTCTATTGTTTGTTACAAATGTTCTTTGAGAATGATGTTTCCTGTGTGACCCAGATGTCTATTGTTTGTTACAAATGTCCTTTCGGAGTGATGTTTCCTGTGTGACCCAGATGTCTATTGTTTGTTACAAATGTCCTTGCAGAGTGATGCTTCCTGTGTGACACAGATGTCTACAGCTTGTTACAAATGTCCTTTCAGAGTGATGTTTCCTGTATGACCCTGATGTCTATTGCTTGTTACAAATGTCCTTTTTGAGTTGATGTTTCCTGTGTGTCACAGATGTATATTGCTTGTTACAAATGTCCTTTCAGAGTGATGTTTCCTGTGTGACACAGATGTCTATTGTTTGTTACAAATGTCCTTGCAGAGTGATGCGTCCTGTGTGACACAGATCTCTATTATTTTTTACAACTGTCCTTTCAGAGTTATGTTTCCTGTGTGACTCTGATGTCTATTGTTTGTTACAAATGTTCTTTGAGAATGATGTTTCCTGTGTGACCCAGATGTCTATTGTTTGTTACAAATGTCCTTTCAGAGTGATGTTTCCTGTGTGTCACACATGACTATTACTTGTTACAAATATCCTTTCAGAGTGCTGTTTCCTG
Source organism: Hypanus sabinus (assembly GCF_030144855.1). Lineage (NCBI taxonomy): Eukaryota > Metazoa > Chordata > Chondrichthyes > Myliobatiformes > Dasyatidae > Hypanus > Hypanus sabinus. The sequence continues at coordinate 48,709,904 of NC_082708.1, read as the reverse complement.
TGTGTCACAGATGTCTATTGCTTGTTACAAATGTCCTTTCAGAGTGATGTTTCCTGTGTGACACAGATGTCTATTGTTTGTTACAGATGTCCTATCAGAGTGATGTTTCCTGTGTGTAACACATGTCTATTACTTGTTACAAATATCCTTTCAGAGTGCTGTTTCCTGTGTGTCACAGATGTCTATTGCTTGTTACAAATGTCCTTTCAGAGTGATGTTTCCTGTGTGACACAGATGTCTATTGTTTGTTACAGATGTCCTATCAGAGTGATGTTTCCTGTGTGACCCAGATGTCTATTGTTTGTTACAAATATCCTTTCAGAGTGGAGTTTCCTGTGTGACCCTGATGTCTATTGTTTGTTACAAATGTCCTTTTTGAGTTGATGTTTCCTGTGTGTCACAGACGTCTATTTCTTGTTACAAATGTCCTTGCAGAGTGATGCTTCCTGTGTGACACACATGTCTACAGATTGTTACAAATGTCCTTTCAGAGTGATGTGTCCTGTGTGACCCTTATGTCTATTGTTTGATACAAATGTCCTTTCAGAGTGATGTTTCCTGTGTGACCCGGATGTCTATTGTTTGTTACAAATGTCTATTCAGAGTGATGTTTCCTGTGTGACACAGATCTCTATTATTTTTTACAACTGTCCTTTCAGAGTGCTGTTTCCTGTGTGACCCAGATGTCTATTGTTTGCTGCAAATGTCCGTTCAGAGTGCTGTTTCCTGTGTGTCACAGATGTCTATTGTTTGTTACAAATGTCCTTTCAGAGTGATGTTTCCTGTGTGACCCTGATGTCTATTGTTTGTTACAAAGGTCCTTTCAGAGTGTTGCTTCCTGGTGACTGAGATGTCTATTGTTTCTTACAAATGTCCCTTCATTGTAATGTTTCCTATGTGACACTGATGTCTATTGTTTGTTACAAATGTCCTTTCAGAGTGATGTTTCCTGTGTGACGCAGATCTCTATTATTTTTTACAAATGTCCTTTCAGAGTGATGTTTCCTGTATGACCCAGATGTCGATTGCTTATTACAAATGTCCTTTCAGAGTGATGTTTCCTGTGTGAACCTGATGTCTATTGTTTGTTACAAATGTCCTATCAGAATGATGTTTCCTGTGTGACCCAGATGTCTATTATTTGTTACAAATGTCCTATCAGATTGATGTTTCCTGTGTGACCCAGATGTCTATTGTTTGTTACAAATGTCCATTCAGAGTTATGTTTCCTGTGTGACACAGATGTCTATTGTTTGTTACAAATGTCCTTTCAGAGTGATGTTTCCTGTATGACCCTGATGTCTATTGTTTGTTACAAATGTCCGTTCAGAGTGATGTTTCCTGTATGACCCTGATGTCTATTGCTTGTTACAAATGTCCTTTTTGAGTTGATGTTTCCTGTGTGTCACAGATGTCTATTTCTTGTTACAAATTGTCCTTGCAGAGTGATGCTTCCTGTGTGACACAGATGTCTACAGCTTGTTACAAATGTCCTTTCAGAGTGATGTGTCCTGTGTGACCCTGATGTCTATTGTTTGGTACAAATGTCCTTTCAGAGTGATGTTTCCTGTGTGATACAGATCTCTATTATTTTTTACAACTGTCCTTTCAGAGTGATGTTTCCTGTGTGACCCAGATGTCTATTGCTTGTTACAAATGTCCTTTCAGAGTGATGTTTCCTGTGTGACACAGATGTCTACTGTTTGTTACACATGTCCTTTCAGAGTGATTTTTCCTGTGTGACAGAGATGTCTATTGTTTGTTACAAATGTCCTTTCAGAGTGATGTTTCCTGTGTGACACTGATGTCTATTGTTTGTTACAAATGTCCTATCAGAGTGATGTTTCCTTTGTGACCCAGATGTCTATTGTTTGTTACAAATATCCTTTCAGAGTGGTGTTTCCTGTGTGACACAGATGTCTTTTGTTTGTTACAAATTTCCTTTTTGTGTTGATGTTTCCTGTGTGTCACACATGTCTATTACTTGTTACAAATATCCTTTCAGTGTGCTGTTTCCTGTGTGTCACAGATGTCTATTGCTTGTTACAAATGTCCTTTCAGAGTGATGTTTCCTGTGTGACACAGATGTCTATTGTTTGTTACAAATGTCCTTTCAGAGTGATGTTTCCTGTGTGACCCTGATGTCTATTGTTTGTTACAAATGTCCGTTCAGCGTCATGTTTCCTGTGTGACCCTGATGTCTATTGTTTGTTACGAATGTCCTTTCTGAGTGAGGTTTCCTGTGTGACCCTGATGTCTATTGTTTGTTACAAATGTCCTATCAGAGTGATGTTTCCTGTGTGACCCAGATGTCTATTGTTTGTTACAGATGTCCTATCAGAGTGATGTTTCCTGTGTGACCCAGATGTCTATTGTTTGTTACAAATATCCTTTTTGTGTTGATGTTTCCTGTGTGTCACACATGTCTATTACTTGTTACAAATATCCTTTCAGAGTGCTGTTTCCTGTGTGACACAGATGTCTATTGTTTGTTACAAATTTCCTTTTTGTGTTGATGTTTCCTGTGTGTCACACATGTCTATTACTTGTTACAAATATCCTTTCAGAGTGCTGTTTCCTGTGTGTCACAGATGTCTATTGCTTGTTACAAATGTCCTTTCAGAGTGATGTTTCCTGTGTGACACAGATGTCTATTGTTTGTTACAGATTTCCTATCAGAGTGATGTTTCCTGTGTGACCCAGATGTCTATTGTTTGTTACAAATATCCTTTCAGAGTGGTGTTTCCTGTGTGACCCTGATGTCTATTGCTTGCTACAAATGTCCTTTTTGAGTTGATGTTTCCTGTGTGTCACAGATGTCTATTTCTTGTTACAAATGTCCTTGCAGAGTGATGCTTCCTGTGTGACACACATGTCTACAGCTTGTTGCAAATGTCCTTTCAGAGTGATGTGTCCTGTGTGACCCTTATGTCTATTGTTTGATACAAATGTCCTTTCAGAGTGATGTTTCCTGTGTGACTCGGATGTCTATTGTTTGTTACAAATGTCCTTTCAGAGTGATGTTTCCTGTGTGACACAGATCTCTATTATTTTTTACAACTGTCATTTCAGAGTGCTGTTTCCTGTGTGACCCAGATGTCTATTGTTTGTTGCAAATGTCCGTTCAGAGTCATGTTTCCTGTGTGACCCTGATGTCTATTGTTTGTTACGAATGTCCTTTCTGAGTGAGGTTTCCTGTGTGACCCTGATGTCTATTGTTTGTTACAAATGTCCTTTCAGAGTGATGTTTCCTGTGTGACCCAGATGTCTATTGTCTGTTACAAATGTCCTTTCAGAGTGATGTTTCCTGTGTGATCCTGATGTCTATTGTTTGTTACAAATGTTCTTTCAGTGTGAGGTTTCCTGTGTGACCCAGATGTCTATTGTTTGTTACAAATGTCCTTTCAGAGTGATGTTTCCTGTGTGACCCTGATGTCTACTTGTTGTTACAAATGTCCTTGCAGAGTGATGCTTCCTGTGTGACAGAGACGTCTACAGCTTGTTGCAAATGTCCTTTTAGAGTGATGCTTCCTGGTGACTCAGATGTCTATTGTTTCTTACAAATGTCCATTCAGTGTAATCTTTCCTGTGTGACACTGATGTCTATTGTTTGTTACAAATGCCCCTTCAGTGTGATGTTTTCTGTGTGACCCTGATGTCTATCGTTTGTTCCAAATGTCCGTTCAGAGTGATGTTTCCTGTATGACACTGATGTCTATTGTTTGTTGCAAATGTCCTTTCAGTGTGATGTTTCCTGTATGACACTTATCTCTATTGTTTGTTATAAATGTCCTTTCAGAGTGATGCTTCCTGTGTGACCCAGATGTCTACTGCTTGTTACAAATGCCTTTCAGAGTGATGTGTCCTGTGTGACACTGATGTCTATTGTTTGGTACAAAGATCCTTTCAGAGTGATGATTCCTGTGTGACCCGTATGTCTATTGTTTGTTACAAATGTCCTTTCAGAGTGATGTTTCCTGTGTGACGCAGATCTCTATTATTTTTTACAAATGTCCTTTCAGAGTGATGTTTCCTGTATGACCCAGATGTCTATTGTTTGTTGCAAATGTCCGTTCAGAGTGCTGTTTCCTGTGTGTCACAGATGTCTATTGTTTGTTACAAATGTCCTTGCAGAGTGATGCTTCCTGTGTGACAGAGACGTCTACAGCTTGTTGCAAATGTCCTTTTAGTGTGATGCTTCCTGGGTGACTCAGATGTCTATTGTTTCTTACAAATGTCCCTTCAGTGTGATGTTTCCTGTGTGACCCTCATGTCTATTGTTTGTTACAAAGGTCCTTTCAGAGTGTTGCTTCCTGGTGACTGAGATGTCTATTGTTTCTTACAAATGTCCCTTCATTGTAATGTTTCCTATGTGACACTGATGTCTATTGTCTGTTACAAATGTCCTTTCAGAGTGATGTTTCCTGTGTGACGCAGATCTCTATTATTTTTTACAAATGTCCTTTCAGAGTGATGTTTCCTGTATGACCCAGATGTCGATTGCTTATTACAAATGTCCTTTCAGAGTGATGTTTCCTGTGTGAACCTGATGTCTATTGTTTGTTACAAATGTCCTATCAGAATGATGTTTCCTGTGTTACCCAGATGTCTATTATTTGTTACAAATGTCCTATCAGAGTGATGTTTCCTGTGTGACCCTGATGTCTATTGTTTGTTACAAATGTCCTTTCAGAGTGATGTTTCCTGTGTGACCCAGATGTCTATTGCTTGTTACAAATGTCCTTTCAGAGTGATGTTTCCTGTGTGACCCTGATGTCTATTGTTTGTTACAGATGTCCTATCAGAGTGATGTTTCCTGTGTGATCCAGATGTCTATTGTTTGTTACAAATATCCTTTCAGAGTGGTTTTTCCTGTGTGACACAGATGTCTATTGTTTGTTACAAATTTCCTTTTTGTGTTGATGTTTCCTGTGTGTCACACATGTCTATTGTTACAAATATCCTTTCAGAGTGCTGTTTCCTGTGTGTCACAGATGTCTATTGCTTGTTACAAATGTCCTTTCAGAGTGATGTTTCCTGTGTGACACAGATGTCTATTGTTTGTTACAAATGTCCTTTCAGAGTGATGTTTCCTGTGTGACCCTGATGTCTATTGTTTGTTACAAATGTCCGTTCAGAGTGATGTTTCCTGTATGACCCGGATGTCTATTGTTTGTTACAAATGTCCTTTCAGAGTGATTTTTCCTGTGTGACCCTGATGTCTATTGTTTGTTACAAATGTCCTATCAGAGTAATACTTCCTGTGTGACCCAGATGTCTATTGTTTGTTACAGATGTCCTATCAGAGTGATGTTTCCTGTGTGACCCAGATGTCTATTGTTTGTTACAAATATCCTTTCAGAGTGGTTTTTCCTGTGTGACACAGATGTCTATTGTTTGTTACAAATTTCCTTTTTGTGTTGATGTTTCCTGTGTGTCACACATGTCTATTACTTGTTTCAAATATCCTTTCAGAGTGCTGTTTCCTGTGTGTCACAGATGTCTATTGCTTGTTACAAATGTCCTTTCAGAGTGATGTTTCCTGTGTGACACAGATGTCTATTGTTTGTTACAAATGTCCTTTCAGAGTGATGTTTCCTGTGTGACCCTGATGTCTATTGTCTGTTACAAATGTCCGTTCAGAGTGATGTTTCCTGTATGACCCTGATGTCTATTGTTTGTTGCAAATGTCCGTTCAGAGTCATTTTTCCTGTGTGACCCAGATGTCTATTGTTTGTTACGAATGCCCTTTCTGAGTGAGGTTTCCTCTGTGACCCTGATGTCTATTGTTTGTTACAAATGTCCGTTCAGAGTGATGTTTCCTGTATGACACTGATGTCTTTTGTTTGTTGCAAATGTCCTTTCAGTGTGATGTTTCCTGTATGACACTTATGTCTATTGTTTGTTATAAATGTCCTTTCAGAGTGATGCTTCCTGTGTGACCCAGATGTCTACTGCTTGTTACAAATGCCTTTCAGAGTGATGCGTCCTGTGTCACACATGTCTATTACTTGTTACAAATATCCTTTCAGAGTGCTGTTTCCTGTGTGTCACAGATGTCTATTGCTTGTTACAAATGTCCTTTCAGAGTGATGTTTCCTGTGTGACACAGATGTCTATTCTTTGTTACAGATGTCCTATCAGAGTGATGTTTCCTGTGTGACCCAGATGTCTATTGTTTGTTACAAATATCCTTTCAGAGTGGTGTTTCCTGTGTGACCCTGATGTCTATTGCTTGCTACAAATGTCCTTTTTGAGTTGATGTTTCCTGTGTGTCACAGATGTCTATTTCTTGTTACAAATGTCCTTGCAGAGTGATGCTTCCTGTGTGACACACATGTCTACAGCTTGTTGCAAATGTCCTTTCAGAGTGATGTGTCCTGTGTGACCCTTATGTCTATTGTTTGATACAAATGTCCTTTCAGAGTGATGTTTCCTGTGTGACTCGGATGTCTATTGTTTGTTACAAATGTCCTTTCAGAGTGATGTTTCCTGTGTGACACAGATCTCTATTATTTTTTACAACTGTCATTTCAGAGTGCTGTTTCCTGTGTGACCCAGATGTCTATTGTTTGTTGCAAATGTCCGTTCAGAGTCATGTTTCCTGTGTGACCCTGATGTCTATTGTTTGTTACGAATGTCCTTTCTGAGTGAGGTTTCCTGTGTGACCCTGATGTCTATTGTTTGTTACAAATGTCCTTTCAGAGTGATGTTTCCTGTGTGACCCAGATGTCTATTGTCTGTTACAAATGTCCTTTCAGAGTGATGTTTCCTGTGTGATCCTGATGTCTATTGTTTGTTACAAATGTTCTTTCAGAGTGATGTTTCCTGTGTGACCCAGATGTCTATTGTTTGTTACAAATGTCCTTTCAGAGTGATGTTTCCTGTGTGACCCTGATGTCTATTTTTTGTTACAAATTTCCTTGCAGAGTGATGATTCCTGTGTGACAGAGACGTCTACAGCTTGTTGCAAATGTCCTTTTAGAGTGATGCTTCCTGGTGACTCAGATGTCTATTGTTTCGTACAAATGTCCATTCAGTGTAATCTTTCCTGTGTGACACTGATGTCTATTGTTTGTTACAAATGCCCCTTCAGTGTGATGTTTTCTGTGTGACCCTGATGTCTATTGTTTGTTACAAATGTCCGTTCAGAGTGATGTTTCCTGTATGACACTGATGTCTATTGTTTGTTGCAAATGTCCTTTCAGTGTGATGTTTCCTGTATGACACTTATGTCTATTGTTTATTATAAATGTCCTTTCAGAGTGATGCTTCCTGTGTGACCCAGATGTCTACTGCTTGTTACAAATGCCTTTCAGAGTGATGTGTCCTGTGTGACACTGATGTCTATTGTTTGGTACAAATGTCCTTTCAGAGTGATGATTCCTGTGTGACCCGTATGTCTATTGTTTGTTACAAATGTCCTTTCAGAGTGATGTTTCCTGTGTGACGCAGATCTCTATTATTTTTTACAAATGTCCTTTCAGAGTGATGTTTCCTGTATGACCCAGATGTCGATTGCTTATTACAAATGTCCTTTCAGAGTGATGTTTCCTGTGTGAACCTGATGTCTATTGTTTGTTACAAATATCCTATCAGAATGATGTTTCCTGTGTGACCCAGATGTCTATTGTTTGTTACAAATGTCCAATTTAAGTGATGTTTCCTGTGTGACCCAGATGTCTATTGTTTGTTACAAATGTCCATTCAGAGTGATATTTCCTGTGTGACCCTGATGTCTATTGTTTGTTACAAATGTCCTTTTTGAGTTGATGCTTCCTGTGTGACACAGATGTCTACAGCTTGATACAAATGTCCTTTCAGAGTGATGTGTCCTTTGTGACCCTGATGTCTATTGTTTGGTACAAATGTCCTTTCAGAGTGATGTTTCCTGTGTGACACAGATCTCTATTATTTTTTACAACTGTCCTATCAGAGTGATGTTTCCTGTGTGACCCAGATGTCTATTGTTCGATACAAATGTCCTTTCAGAGTGATGTTTCCTGTGTGATCCAGATGTCTATTGTTTGTTACAAATATCCTTTCAGAGTGGTTTTTCCTGTGTGACACAGATGTCTATTGTTTGTTACAAATTTCCTTTTTGTGTTGATGTTTCCTGTGTGTCACACATGTCTATTACTTGTTACAAATATCCTTTCAGAGTGCTGTTTCCTGTGTGTCACAGATGTCTATTGCTTGTTACAAATGTCCTTTCAGAGTGATGTTTCCTGTGTGAGACAGATGTCTATTGTTTGTTACAAATGTCCTTTCAGAGTGATGTTTCCTGTGTGACGCAGATCTCTATTATTTTTTACAAATGTCCTTTCAGTGTGATGTTTCCTGTATGACCCAGATGTCGATTGCATATTACAAATGTCGTTTCAGAGTGATGTTTCCTGGGTGACCCTGATGTCTATTGCTTGTTACAAATGTCCTTTCAGAATGATGTTTCCTGTGTGACCCTGATGTCTATTGTTTATTACAAATGTCCTATCAGAGTGATGTTTCCTGTGTGACCCAGATGTCTATTGTTTGTTACAAATGTCCATTCAGAGTGATATTTCCTGTATGACCCTGATGTCTATTGCTTGTTACAAATGTCCTTTTTGAGTTGATGCTTCCTGTGTGACACAGATGTCTACAGCTTGTTACAAATGTCCTTTCAGAGTGATGTGTCCTTTGTGACCCTGATGTCTATTGTTTGGTACAAATGTCGTTTCAGAGTGATGTTTCCTGTGTGACCCGGATGTCTATTGTTTGTTACAAATTTCCTTTCAGAGTGATGTTTCCTGTGTGACACAGATCTCTATTAATTTTTACAACTGTCCTTTCAGAGTAATGTTTCCTGTGTGACCCAGATGTCTATTGCTTGTTACAAATGTCCTTTCAGAGTGATTTTTCCTGTGTGACCCTGATGTCTATTGTTTGTTACAAATGTCCTATCAGAGTGATGCTTCCTGTGTGACCCAGATGTCTATTGTTTGTTACAGATGTCCTATAAGAGTGATGTTTCCTGTGTGATCCAGATGTCTATTGTTTGTTACAAATATCCTTTCAGAGTGGTTTTTCCTGTGTGACACAGATGTCTATTGTTTGTTACAAATTTCTTTTTTGTGTTGATGTTTCCTGTGTGTCACACATGTCTATTACTTGTTACAAATATCCTTTCAGAGTGCTGTTTCCTGTGTGTCACAGATGTCTATTGCTTGTTACAAATGTCCTTTCAGAGTGATGTTTCCTGTGTGACACAGATGTCTATTGTTTGTTACAAATATCCTTTCAGAGTGATGTTTCCTGTGTGACCCTGATGTCTATTGTTTGTTACAAATGTCCGTTCAGAGTGATGTTTCCTGTATGACCCTGATGTCTATTGTTTGTTACAAATGTCCGTTCAGAGTCATGTTTCCTGTGTGACCCTGATGTCTATTGTTTGTTACGAATGTCCTTTCTGAGTGAGGTTTCCTGTGTGACCCTGATGTCTATTGTTTGTTACAAATGTCCGTTCAGAGTGATGTTTCCTGTATGACACTGATGTCTATTGTTTGTTGCAAATGTCCTTTCATTGTGATGTTTCCTGTATGACACTTATGTGTATTGTTTGTTATAAATGTCCTTTCAGAGTGATGCTTCCTGTGTGACCCAGATGTCTACTGCTTATTACAAATGCCTTTCAGAGTGATGCGTCCTGTGTTACACAGATGTCTATTGTTTGTTACACATGTCCTTTCAGAGTGATGTTACCTGTGTGACAGAGATGTCTATTCTTTGTTACAAATGTCCTTTCAGAGTAATGCTTCCTATGTGACCCTGATGTCTATTGTTTAGTACAAATGTCCTTTCAGAGTGATGATTCCTGTGTGACCCAGATGTCTATTGTTTGTTACAAATGTCCTTTCAGAGTGATGTTTCCTGTGTGACACAGATCTCTATTGTTTGTTACAAATGTCCTTTCAGAGTGATGTTTCCTGTGTGACCCAGATGTCTATGGCTTGTTACAAATGTCCGTTCAGAGTGATGTTTCCTGTATGACACAGATGTCTATTGTTTGTTGCAAATGTCCTTTCAGTGTGATGTTTCCTGTATGACACTTATGTCTATTGTTTGTTATAAATGTCCTTTCAGAGTGATGTTTCCTGTGTTACCCAGATGTCTACTGCTTGTTACAAATGCCTTTAAGAGTGATGCGCCCTGTGTTACACAGATGTCTATTCTTTGTTACAAATGCCCTTTCAGAGTGATGCTTCCTATGTGACCCTGATGTCTATTGTTTGGTACAAATGTCCTTTCAGAGTGATGATTCCTGTGTGACCCAGATGTCTATTGTTTGTTACAAATGTCCTTTCAGAGTGATGTTTCCTCTGTGATACAGATCTGTATTATTTTTTACAAATGTCCTTTCAGAGAGATGTTTCCTGTGTGACCCTGATGTCCATTGTTTTTTACAAATGTCCTATCAAGGTGATGTTTCCTGTGTGACCCAGATGTCTATTGTTTGTTACAAATGTCCTATCAGAGTGATGTTTCCTGTGTGACCCAGATGTCTATTGTTTGTTACAAATGCCCGTTCAGAGTGATGTTTCCTGTGTGACGCAGATCTCTATTATTTTTTACAAATATCCTTTCAGAGTGATGTTTCCTGTATGACCCAGATGTTGATTGCTTATTACAAATGTCCTTTCAGAGTGATGTTTCCTGTGTGAACCTGATGTCTATTGTTTGTTACAAATATCCTATCAGAATGATGTTTCCTGTGTGACCCAGATGTCTATTGTTTGTTACAAATGTCCTATCAGAGTGATGTTTCCTGTGTGACCCAGATGTCTATTGTTTGTTACAAATGTCCATTCAGAGTGATGTTTCCTGTATGACCCTGATGTCTATTGTTTGTTACAAATGTCCGTTCAGAGTGATGTTTCCTGTATGACCCTGATGTCTATTGCTTGTTACAAATGTCCTTTTTGAGTTGATGTTTCCTGTGTGTCACAGATGTCTATTTCTTGTTACAAATGTCCTTGCTGTGTGATGCTTCCTGTGTGACACAGATGTCTACAGCTTGTTACAAATGTCCTTTCAGAGTGATGTCTCCTGTGTGACCCTGATGTCTATTGTTTGGTACAAATGTCCTTTCAGAGTGATGTTTCCTGTGAGACCCGGATGTCTATTGTTTGTTACAAATGTCCTTTCAGAGTGATGTTTCCTGTGTGACACAGATCTCTATTATTTTTTACAACTGTCCTTTCAGAGTGATGTTTCCTGTGTGACCCAGATGTCTTTTGCTTGTTACAAATGTCCTTTCAGAGTGATGTTTCCTGTGCGACCCAGATGTCTATTGTTTCTTACAAATGTCCTATCAGAGTGATGTTTCCTGTTAACCAGATGTCTATTGTTTGTTACAAATGTCCTATCAGAGTGATGTGTCCTGTGTGACCCAGATGTCTATTGTTTGTTACAAATGTCCGTTCAGAGTCATGTATCCTGTGTGACCCTGATGTCTATTGTTTGTTATAAATGTCCTATCAGAGTGATGTTTCCTGTGTGACCCAGATGTCTATTGTTTGTTACAGATGTCCTATCAGAGTGATGTTTCCTGTGTGACCCAGATGTCTATTGTTTGTTACAACTATCCTTTCAGAGTGGTGTTTCCTGTGTGACACAGATGTTTATTGTTTGTTACAAATTTCCTTTTTGTGTTGATGTTTTCTGTGTGTCACACATGTCTATTACTAGTTACAAATATCCTTTCAGAGTGCTGTTTCCTGTGTGTCACAGATGTCTATTGCTTGTTACAAATGTCCTTTCAGAGTGATGTTTCCTGTGTGACACAGATGTCTATTGTTTGGTACAAATGTCCTTTCAGAGTGATGATTCCTTAGTGACCCGGATGTCTATTGTTTGTTACAAATGTACTTTCAGAGTAATGTTTCCTGTGTGACACAGATCTCTATTATTTTTTACAAATGTCCTTTCAGTGTGATGTTTCCTGTGTGACCCAGATGTCTATTGCTTGTTACAAATGTCCTTTCAGAGTGATGTTTCCTGTGTGACCCTGATGTCTATTGTTTGTTACAAATGTCCTATCAGAGTGATGTTTCCTCTGTGACCCAGATGTCTATTGTTTGTTACAAATGTCCTATCAGAGTGATGTTTCCTGTGTGACCCTGATGTCTATTGTTTGGTACAAATGTCCTTTCAGAGTGATGTTTCCTGTGTGACCCAGATGTCTATTGTTTGTTACAACTATCCTTTCAGAGTGGTGTTTCCTGTGTGACACAGATGTTTATTGTTTGTTACAAATGTCCTTTCAGAGTGATGTTTCCTGTGTGACCCAGATGTCTATTGTTTGTTACAAATGTCCGTTCAGAATGATGTTTCCTGTGTGACCCTGATGTCTATTGTTTGTTACAAATATCCTTGCAGAGTGATACTTCCTGTGTGACGGAGACGTCTACAGCTTGTTGCAAATGTCCTTTTAGAGTGATGCTTCCTGGTGACTCAGATGTCTATTGTTTCTTACAAATGTCCCTTCAGTGTAATCTTTCCTGTGTGACACTGATGTCTATTGTTTGTTACAAATGCCCCTTCAGTGTGATGTTTTCTGTGTGACCCTGATGTCTATTGTTTGTTACAAATGTCCGTTCAGAGTGATGTTTCCTGTATGACACTGATGTCTATTGTTTGTTGCAAATGTCCTTTCAGTGTAATGTTTCCTGTATGACACTTATGTCTATTGTTTGCTATAAATGTCCTTTCAGAGTGATGCTTCCTGTGTGACCCAGATGTCTACTGCTTGTTACAAATGCCTTTCAGAGTGATGTTTCCTGTGTGACGCAGATCTCTATTATTTTTTACAAATATCCTTTCAGAGTGATGTTTCCTGTATGACCCAGATGTCGATTGCTTATTACAAATGTCCTTTCAGAGTGATGTTTCCTGTGTGAACCTGATGTCTATTGTTTGTTACAAATATCCTATCAGAATGATGTTTCCTGTGTGACCCAGATGTATATTGTTTGTTACAAATGTCCTATCAGAGTGATGTTTCCTGTGTGACCCAGATGTCTATTGTTTGTTACAAATGTCCTTTCTGAGTGATGTTTCCTGTATGACCCTGATGTCTATTGCTTGTTACAAATGTCCTTTTTGAGTTGATGTTTCCTGTGTGTCACAGATGTCTATTTCTTGTTACAAATGTCCTTGCTGTGTGATGCTTCCTGTGTGACACAGATGTCTACAGCTTGTTACAAATGTCCTTTCAGAGTGATGTCTCCTGTGTGACCCTGATGTCTATTCTTTGGTACAAATGTCCTTTCAGAGTGATGTTTCCTGTGAGACCCGGATGTCTATTGTTTGTTACAAATGTCCTTTCAGAGTGATGTTTCCTGTGTGACACAGATCTCTATTATTTTTTACAACTGTCCTTTCAGAGTGATGTTTCCTGTGTGACCCAGATGTCTTTTGCTTGTTACAAATGTCCTTTCAGAGTGATGTTTCCTGTGTGACCCAGATGTCTATTGTTTGTTACAAATGTCCTATCAGAGTGATGTTTCCTGTTAACCAGATGTCTATTGTTTGTTACAAATGTCCTATCAGAGTGATGTGTCCTGTGTGACCCAGATGTCTATTGTTTGTTACAAATGTCCGTTCAGAGTCATGTATCCTGTGTGACCCTGATGTCTATTGTTTGTTACAAATGTCCTATCAGAGTGATGTTTCCTGTGTGACACAGATGTCTATTGTTTGTTACAACTATCCTTTCAGAGTGGTGTTTCCTGTGTGACACAGATGTTTATTGTTTGTTACAAATTTCCTTTTTGTGTTGATGTTTTCTGTGTGTCACACATGTCTATTACTTGTTACAAATATCCTTTCAGAGTGCTGTTTCCTGTGTGTCACAGATGTCTATTGCTTGTTACAAATGTCCTTTCAGAGTGATGTTTCCTGTGTGACACAGATGTCTATTGTTTGGTACAAATGTCCTTTCAGAGTGATGATTCCTGAGTGACCCGGATGTCTATTGTTTGTTACAAATGTACTTTCAGAGTAATGTTTCCTGTGTGACACAGATCTCTATTAGTTTTTTACAAATGTCCTTTCAGTGTGATGTTTCCTGTGTGACCCAGATGTCTATTGCTTGTTACAAATGTCCTTTCAGAGTGATGTTTCCTGTGTGACCCTGATGTCTATTGTTTGTTAGAAATGTCCTATCAGAGTGATGTTTCCTCTGTGACCCAGATGTCTATTGTTTGTTACAAATGTCCTATCAGAGTGATGTTTCCTGTGTGACCCTGATGTCTATTGTTTGGTACAAATGTCCTTTCAGAGTGATGTTTCCTGTGTGACCCTGATGTCTATTGTTTGTTACAAATGTCCTATCAGAGTGATGTTTCCTGTGTGACCCAGATGTCTATTGTTTGTTACAAATGTCCTATCAGAGTGATGTTTCCTGTGTGACCCAGATGTCTATTGTTTGTTACAAATGTCCTATCAGAGTGATGTTTCCTGTGTGACCCAGATGTCTATTGTTTGTTACAAATATCCATTCAGAGTGGTGTTTCCTGTGTGACACAGATGTCTATTGTTTGTTACAAATTTCCTTTTTGTGTTGATGTTTCCTGTGTGTCACACATGTCTATTACTTGTTACAAATATCCTTTCAGAGTGGTGTTTCCTGTGTGACACAGATGTCTATTGCTTGTTACAAATGTCCTTTTTGAGTTGCTGTTTCCTGTGTGTCACAGATGTATATTGCTTGTTACAAATGTCGTTTCAGAGTGATGTTTCCTGTGTGACACAGATGTCTATTGTTTGTTACAAATGTCCTTTCAGAGTGATGATTCCTGTGTGACCCTGATGTCTATTGTTTGTTAGAAATGTCCGTTCAGAGTGATGTTTCCTGTATGACCCTGATGTCTATTGTTTGTTGCAAATGTCCGTTCAGAGTCATGTTTCCTGTGTGACCCTGATGTCTATTGTTTGTTACGAATGTCCTTTCTGAGTGAGGTTTCCTGTGTGACCCTGATGTCTATTGTTTGTTACAAATTTCCTTTCAGAGTGATGTTTCCTGTGTGACCCAGATGTCTACTGTTTGTTACAAATGTCCTTTCAGAGTGATGTTTCCTGTGTGACCCTGATGTCTATTGTTTGTTACAAATGTCCTATCAGAGTGATGTTTCCTGTGTGACCCAGATGTCTATTGTTTGTTACAAATGTCCTATCAGAGTGATGTTTCCTGTGTGACCCAGATGTCTATTGTTTGTTACAAATATCCATTCAGGGTGGTGTTTCCTGTGTGACTCAGATGTCTATTGCTTGTTACAAATGTCCTTTTTGAGTTGCTGTTTCCTGTGTGTCACAGATGTATATTGCTTGTTACAAATGTCGTTTCAGAGTGATGTTTCCTGTGTGACACAGATGTCTATTGTTTGTTACAAATGTCCTTTCAGAGTGATGATTCCTGTGTGACCCTGATGTCTATTGTTTCTTACAAATGTCCGTTCAGAGTGATGTTTCCTGTATGACCCTGATGTCTATTGTTTGTTGCAAATGTCCGTTCAGAGTCATGTTTCCTGTGTGACCCTGATGTCTATTGTTTGTTACGAATGTCCTTTCTGAGTGAGGTTTCCTGTGTGACCCTGATGTCTATTGTTTGTTACAAATTTCCTTTCAGAGTGATGTTTCCTGTGTGACCCAGATGTCTACTGTTTGTTACAAATGTCCTTTCAGAGTGATGTTTCCTGTGTGACCCTGATGTCTATTGTTTGTTACAAATGTTCTTTCAGAGTGATGTTTCCTGTGTGACCCAGATGTCTATTGTTTGTTACAAATGTCCTTGCAGAGTGATGCTTCCTGTGTGACAGAGATGTCTACAGCTTGTTACAAATGTCCTTTTAGAGTGATGCTTCCTGGTGACTCAGATGTCTATTGTTTCTTACAAATGTCCCTTCAGTGTAATCTTTCCCGTGTGACACTGATGTCTATTGTTTGTTACAAATGTCCTTTCAGAGTGATGCTTCCTGTGTGACCCAGATGTCTACTGCTTGTTACAAATGTCCTTTCAAAGTGATGCATCCTGTGTGACACAGATGTCTATTGTTTGTTACACATGTCCTTTCAGAGTGATGTTTCCTGTGTGACAGACATGTCTATTGTTTGTTACAAATGTCCTTTCAGAGTGATGATTCCTGTGTGACCCGGATGTCTATTGTTTGTTACAAATGTCCTTTCAGAGTGATGTTTCCTGTGTGACACAGATCTCTATTATTTTTTACAAATGTCCTCTCAGTGTGATGTTTCCTGTGTGACCCAGATGTCTATTGCTTGTTACAAATGTCCTTTTAGAGTGATGTTTCCTGTCTGACCCTGATGTCTATTGTTTGTTACAAATGTCCTATCAGAGTGATGTTTCCTGTGTGACCCAGATGTCTATTGTTTGTTACAAATGTCCGTTCAGAGTGATGTTTCCTGTATGAACCAGATGTCTACTGCATGTTACAAATGTCCTTTCAGAGTGATTCGTCCTGTGTGACACAGATGTCTATTGTTTGTTACACATGTCCTTTCAGAGTGATGTTTCCTGTGTGACAGAGATGTCTATTGTTTGTTACAAATGTCCTTTCAGAGTGATGCTTCCTCTGTGACCCTGATGTCTATTGTTTGGTACAAATGTCCTTTCAGAGTGATGATTCCTGTATGACCCTGATGTCTATTGTTTGTTACAAATGTCCGTTCAGAGTGGTGTTTCCTGTGTGTCACAGATGTCTATTTCTTGTTACAAATGTCCTTGCAGAGTGATGCTTCCTGCGTGACACAGATGTCTACAGCTTGTTACAAATGTCCTTTCAGAGTGATGTGTCCTGTGTGACCCTGATGTCTATTGTTTGGCACAAATGTCCTTTCAGAGTGATGTTTCCTGTGTGACCCGGATGTCTATTGTTTGTTACAAATGTCCTTTCAGAGTGATGTTTCCTGTGTGACACAGATGTCTATTGTTTGTTACAAATGTCCTTTCAGAGTGATGTTTCCTGTGTGACCCTGATGTCTATTGTTTGTTACAAATGTCCTTGCAGAGTGATGCTTCCTGTGTGACGGAGACGTCTACAGCTTGTTGCAAATATCCTTTTAGAGTGATGCTTCCTGGTGACTCAGATGTCTATTGTTTCTTACAAATGTCCCTTCAGTGTAATCTTTCCTGTGTGACACTGATGTCTATTGTTTGTTACAAATGCCCCATCAGTGTGATGTTTCCTTTGTGACACAGATGTCTATTGTTTGTTATAAATGTCCTTTCAGAGTGATGCTTCCGGTGTGACCCAGATCTCTACTGCTTGTTACAAATGCCTTTCAGAGTGATGCGTCCTGTGTTACACAGATGTCTATTGTTTGTTACACATGTTCTTTCAGAGTGATGCTTCCTATGTGACCCGGATGTCTATTGTTTGTTACAAATGTCCTTTCAGAGTGATGTTTCCTGTGTGACCCTGATGTCTATTGTTTGTTACAAATGTCCTATCAGAGTGATGTTTCCTGTGTGACCCTGATGTCTATTGTTTGTTACAAATGTCCTATCAGAGTGATGTTTCCTGTGTGACACAGATGTCTGTTGTTTGTTACAAATGTCCTATCGGAGTGATGTTTCCTGTGTGACCCAGATGTCTACTGTTTGTTACAAATATCCATTCAGAGTGGTGTTTCCTTTGTGACACAGATGTCTATTGTTTGTTACAAATTTCCCTTTTGTGTTGATGTTTCCTGTGTGTCACACATGTCTATTACTTGTTACAAATATCCGTTCAGAGTGGTGTTTCCTTTGTGACACAGATGTCTATTGCTTGTTACAAATGTCCTTTTTGAGTTGCTGTTTCCTGTGTGTCACAGATGTCTATTGCTTGTTACAAATGTCCTTTCAGAGTGATGATTCCTGTGTGACCCTGATGTCTATTGTTTGTTACAAATGTCCGTTCAGAGTGATGTTTCCTGTATAACCCTGATGTCTATTGTTTGTTGCAAATCTCCGTTCAGAGTCATTTTTCCTGTGTGACCCTGCTGTCTATTGTTTGTTACGAATGAACTTTCTGAGTGAGGTTTCCCGTGTGACCCTGATGTCTATTGTTTGTTACAAATTTCCTTTCAGAGTGATGTTTCCTGTGTGACCCAGATGTCTACTGTTTGTTACAAATGTCCTTTCAGAGTGATGTTTCCTGTGTGACCCTGATGTCTATTGTTTGTTACAAATGTTCTTTCAGAGTGATGTTTCCTGTGTGACCTAGATGTCTATTGTTTGTTACAAATGTCCTTTCAGAGTGATGTTTCCTGTGTGACCGTGATGTCTATTGTTTGTTAGAAATGTCCTTGCAGAGTGATGCTTCCTGTGTGACAGAGATGTCTACAGCTTGTTACAAATGTCCTTGTAGGGTGATGCTTCCTGGTAACTCAGATGTCTATTGTTTCTTACAAATATCCCTTCAGTGTAATCTTTCCTGTGTGACACTGATGTCTATTGTTTGTTACAAATGCCCCTTCAGTGTGTTGTTTTCTGTGTGACCCTGATGTCTATTGTTTGTTGCAAATGTCCTTTCAGTGTGGTGATTCCTGTATGACACTTATGTCTATTGTTTGTTACAAATGTCCTTTCAGAGTGATGCTTCCTGTGTGACCCAGATGTCTACTGCTTGTTACAGATGTCCTTTCAGAGTGATGCGTCCTTTGTGACACAGATATCTATTGTTTGTTACACATGTCCTTTCAGAGTGATGTTTCCTGTGTGACAGACATGTCTATTGTTTGTAACAAATGTCCTTTCAGAGTGATGCTTCCTATGTGACCCTGATGTCTATTGTTTGGTACAAATGTCCTTTCAGAGTGATGATTCCTGTGTGACCCAGATGTCTATTGTTTGTTACAAATGTCCTATCAGAGTGATGTTTCCTCTGTGACCCAGATGTCTATTGTTTGTTACAAATGTCCTATCAGAGTGATGTTTCCTGTGTGACCCAGATGTCTATTGTTTGTTACAAATGTCCTTTTTGAGTTGATGTTTCCTGTGTGACCCTGATGTCTATTGTTTGTTACAAAAGTCCTTTCAGAGTGATGATTCCTGTGTGACCCTGATGTCTATTGTTTGTTACAAATGTCCGTGCTGAGTGATGTTTCCTGTATGACCCTGATGTCTATTGTTTGTTGCAAATGTCCGTTCAGAGTCATTTTTCCTGTGTGACCCTGATGTCTATTGTTTGTTACGAATGTCCTTTCTGAGTGAGGTTTCCTGTGTGACCCTGATGTCTATTGTTTGTTACAAATTTCCTTTCAGACTGATGTTTCCTGTGTGACCCAGATGTCTACTGTTTGTTACAAATGTCCTTTCAGAGTGATGTTTCCTGTGTGACCGTGATGTCTATTGTTTGTTAGAAATGTCCTTGCAGAGTGATGTTTCCTGTATGACAGAGATGTCTACAGATTGTTACAAATGTCCTTTTAGGGTGATGCTTCCTGGTGACTCAGATGTCTATTGTTTCTTACAAATCTCCCTTCAGTGTAATCTTTCCTGTGTGACACTGATGTCTATTGTTTGTTACAAATGCCCCTTCAGTGTGATGTTTTCTGTGTGACCCTGATGTCTATTGTTTGTTGCAAATGTCCTTTCAGTGTGGTGTTTCCTGTATGACACTTATGTCTATTGTTTGTTACAAATGTCCTTTCAGAGTGATGCTTCCTGTGTGACCCAGATGTCTACTGCTTGTTACAAATGTCCTTTCAGAGTGATGCGTCCTTTGTGACACAGATATCAATTGTTTGTTACACATGTCCTTTCAGAGTGATGTTTCCTGTGTGACCCTGATGTCTATTGTTTGTTACAAATGTCCTTTCAGAGTGATGCTTCCTATGTGACCCTGATGTCTATTGTTTGGTACAAATGTCCTTTCAGTGTGATGTTTCCTGTGTGACCCAGATGTCTATTGCTTGTTACAAATGTCCTTTCAGAGTGATGTGTCCTGTGTGACCCTGATGTCTATTGTTTGGCACAAATGTCCTTTCAGAGTGATGTTTCCTGTGTGACCCGGATGTCTATTGTTTGTTACAAATGTCCTTTTAGAGTGATGCTTCCTGGTGACTCAGATGTCTATTGTTTCTTACAAATGTCCCTTCAGTGTAATCTTTCCTGTGTGACACTGATGTCTATTGTTTGTTACAAATGCCCCATCAGTGTGATGTTTCCTGTGTGACACAGATGTCTATTGTTTGTTACAAATGTCCTTTCAGAGTGATGCTTCCGGTGTGACCCAGATCTCTACTGCTTGTTACAAATGCCTTTCAGAGTGATGCGTCCTGTGTTACACAGATGTCTATTGTTTGTTACACATGTTCTTTCAGAGTGATGTTTCCTGTGTGACAGAGATGTGTATTCTTTGTTACAAATGTCCTTTCTGAGTGATGCTTCCTATGTGACCCTGATGTCTATTGTTTGGTACGAATGTCCTTTCAGAGTGATGATTCCTGTGTGACCCGGATGTCTATTGTTTGTTACAAATGTCCTTTCAGAGTGATGATTCCTGTGTGACCCAGATGTCTATTGCTTGTTACAAATGTCCTTTCAGAGTGATGTTTCCTGTGTGACCCTGATGTCTATTGTTTGTTACAAATGTCCTTTCAGAGTGATGATTCCTGTGTGACCCTGATGTCTATTGTTTGTTACAAATGTCCGTTCAGAGTGATGTTTCCTGTATGACCCTGATGTCTATTGTTTGTTGCAAATGTCCGTTCAGAGTCATTTTTCCTGTGTGACCCTGATGTCTATTGTTTGTTACGAATGTCCTTTCTGAGTGAGGTTTCCTGTGTGACCCTGATGTCTATTGTTTGTTACAAATTTCCTTTCAGAGTGATGTTTCCTGTGTGACCCAGATGTCTACTGTTTGTTACAAATGTCCTTTCAGAGTGATGTTTCCTGTGTGACCCTGATGTCTATTGTTTGTTACAAATGTTCTTTCAGAGTGATGTTTCCTGTGTGACCCAGATGTCTATTGTTTGTTACAAATGTCCTTTCAGAGTGATGTTTCCTGTGTGACCGTGATGTCTATTGTTTGTTAGAAATGTCCTTGCAGAGTGATGCTTCCTGTGTGACAGAGATGTCTACAGCTTGTTACAAATGTCCTTTTAGGGTGATGTTTCCTGGTGACTCAGATGTCTATTGTTTCTTACAAATGTCCCTTCAGTGTAATCTTTCCTGTGTGACACTGATGTCTATTGTTTGTTACAAATGCCCCTTCAGTGTGATCTTTTCTGTGTGACCCTGATGTCTATTGTTTGTTGCAAATGTCCTTTCAGTGTGGTGTTTCCTGTATGACACTTATGTCTATTGTTTGTTACAAATGTCCTTTCAGAGTGATGCTTCCTGTGTGACCCAGATGTCTACTGCTTGTTACAAATGTCCTTTCAGAGTGATGCGTCCTTTGTGACACAGATATCTATTGTTTGTTACACATGTCCTTTCAGAGTGATGTTTCCTGTGTGACAGACATGTCTATTGTTTGTAACAAATGTCCTTTCAGAGTGATGCTTCCTATGTGACCCTGATGTCTATTGTTTGGTACGAATGTCCTTTCAGAGTGATGATTCCTGTGTGACCCGGATGTCTATTGTTTGTTACAAATGTCCTATCAGAGTGATGTTTCCTCTGTGGCCCAGATGTCTATTGTTTGTTACAAATGTCCTATCAGAGTGATGTTTCCTGTGTGACCCAGATGTCTATTGTTTGTTACAAATGTCCTTTCAGAGTGATGCTTCCTATGTGACCCTGATGTCTATTGTTTGGTACAAATGTCCTTTCAGAGTGATGTTTCCTGTGTGACCCTGATGTCTATTGTTTGTTACAAATGTACTTTCAGAGTAATGTTTCCTGTGTGACACAGATCTCTATTATTTTTTACAGATGTCCTTTCAGTGTGATGTTTCCTCTGTGACCCAGATGTCTATTGTTTGTTACAAATGTCCTATCAGAGTGATGTTTCCTGTGTGACCCTGATGTCTATTGTTTGTTACAAATGTACTTTCAGAGTAATGTTTCCTGTGTGACACAGATCTCTATTATTTTTTACAGATGTCCTTTCAGTGTGATGTTTCCTCTGTGACCCAGATGTCTATTGTTTGTTACAAATGTCCTATCAGAGTGATGTTTCCTGTGTGACCCAGATGTCTATTGTTTGTTACAAATGTCCTTTTTGAGTTGATGTTTCCTGTGTGTCACACGTGTCTATTACTTGTTACAAATATCCCTTCTGAGTGGTGTTTCCTGTGTGACACAGATGTCTATTGCTTGTTACAAATGTCCTTTTTGAGTTGCTGTTTCCTGAGTGTCACAGATGTCTATTGCTTGTTACAAATGTCCTTTCAGAGTGATGTTTCCTGTGTGACACAGATGTCTATTGTTTGTTACAAATGTCCTTTCAGAGTGATGATTCCTGTGTGACCCTGATGTCTATTGTTTGTTACAAATGTCCGTTCAGAGTGATGTTTCCTGTATGACCCTGATGTCTATTGTTTGTTGCAAATGTCCGTTCAGAGTCATTTTTCCTGTGTGACCCTGATGTCTATTGTTTGTTACGAATGTCCTTTCTGAGTGAGGTTTCCTGTGTGACCCTGATGTCTATTGTTTGTTACAAATGTTGTTTCAGAGTGATGTTTCCTGTGTGACCCAGATGTCTATTGTTTGTTACAAATGTCCTATCAGAGTGATGTTTCCTGTGTGACCGTGATGTCTATTGTTTGTTAGAAATGTCCTTGCAGAGTGATGCTTCCTGTGTGACAGAGATGTCTACAGCTTGTTACAAATGTCCTTTTAGGGTGATGCTTCCTGGTGACTCAGATGTCTATTGTTTCTTACAAATGTCCCTTCAGTGTAATCTTTCCTGTGTGACACTGATGTCTATTGTTTGTTGCAAATGTCCTTTCAGAGTGATGTTTCCTGTGTGACACAGATGTCTATTGTTTGTTACAAATGTCCTTTCAGAGTGATGCTTCCTGTGTGACCCAGATGTCTACTGCTTGTTACAAATGTCCTTTCAGAGTGGTTTTTCCTGTGTGACACAGATGTCTATTGCTTGTTACAAATGTCCTTTTTGAGTTGCTGTTTCCTGTGTGTCACAGATGTCTATTGCTTGTTACAAATGTCCTTTCAGAGTGATGTTTCCTGTGTGACACAGATGTCTATTGTTTGTTACAAATGTCCTTTCAGAGTGATGATTCCTGTGTGACCCTGATGTCTATTGTTTGTTACAAATGTCCGTTCAGAGTGATGTTTCCTGTATGACACTGATGTCTATTGTTTGTTGCAAATGTCCGTTCAGAGTCATTTTTCCTGTGTGACCCTGATGTCTATTGTTTGTTACGAATGTCCTTTCAGAGTGATGCTTCCTGTGTGACCCAGATGTCTACTGCTTGTTACAAATGTCCTTTCAGAGTGATGCGTCCTTTGTGACACAGATATCTATTGTTTGTTACACATGTCCTTTCAGAGTGATGTTTCCTGTGTGACAGACATGTCTATTGTTTGTTACAAATGTCCTTTCAGAGTGATGCTTCCTATGTGACCCTGATGTCTATTGTTTGGTACAAATGTCCTTTCAGAGTGATGTTTCCGGTGTGACCCGGATGTCTATTGTTTGTTACAAATGTCCTTTCAGAGTGATGTTTCCTGTGTGACACAGATCTCTATTATTTTTTACGGCTGTCTTTTCAGAGTGATGTTTCCTGTGTGACCGAGATGTCTATTGCTTGTTACAAATGTCCTTTCAGAGTGATGTTTCCTGTGTGACCCTGATGTCTATTGTTTGTTACAAATGTCCTATCAGAGTGATGTTTCCTGTGTGACCCAGATGTCTATTGTTTGTTACAAATGTCCTATCAGAGTGATGTTTCCTGTGTGACCCAGATGTCTATTGTTTGTTACAAATATCCATTCAGAGTGGTGTTTCCTGTGTGACACAGATGTCTATTGTTTGTTACAAATTTACTTTTTGTGTTGATGTTTCCTGTGTGTCACACATGTCTATTACTTGTTACAAATATCCTTTCAGAGTGGTGTTTCCTGTGTGACACAGATGTCTATTGCTTGTTACAAATGTCCTTTTTGAGTTGCTGTTTCCTGTGTGTCACAGATGTCTATTGCTTATTACAAATGTCGTTTCAGAGTGATGTTTCCTGTGTGACACAGATGTCTATTGTTTGTTACAAATGTCCTTTCAGAGTGATGATTCCTGTGTGACCCTGATGTCTATTGTTTGTTACAAATGTCCGTTCAGAGTGATGTTTCCTGTATGACCCTGATGTCTATTGTTTGTTGCAAATGTCCGTTCAGAGTCATGTTTCCTGTGTGACCCTGATGTCTATTGTTCGTTACGAATGTCCTTTCTGAGTGAGGTTTCCTGTGTGACCCTGATGTCTATTGTTTGTTACAAATTTCCTTTCAGAGTGATGTTTCCTGTGTGACCCAGATGTCTACTGTTTGTTACAAATGTCCTTTCAGAGTGATGTTTCCTGTGTGACCCTGATGTCTATTGTTTGTTACAAATGTTCTTTCAGAGTGATGTTTCCTGTGTGACCCAGATGTCTATTGTTTGTTACAAATGTCCTTTCAGAGTGATGTTTCCTGTGTGACCGTGAAGTCTATTGTTTGTTAGAAATGTCCTTGCAGAGTGATGCTTCCTGTGTGACAGAGATGTCCACAGCTTGTTACAAATGTCCTTTTAGATTGATGCTTCCTGGTGACTCAGATGTCTATTGTTTCTTACAAATGTCCCTTTTGTGTAATTTTTCCTGTGTGACACTGATGTCTATTGTTTGTTACAAATGCCCCTTCAGTGTGATGTTTCCTGTATGACACTTATGTCTATTGTTTGTTACAAATGTCCTTTCAGAGTGATGCTTCCTGTGTGACCCAGATGTCTACTGCTTGTTACAAATGTCCTTTCAAAGTGATGCGTCCTGTGTGACACAGATGTCTATTGTTTGTTACAAATGTCCTTTCAGAGTGATGCTTCCTATCTGACCCTGATGTCTATTGTTTGGTACAAATGTCCTTTCAGAGTGATGATTCCTGTGTGACCCGGATGTCTATTGTTTGTTACAAATGTACTTTCAGAGTGATGTTTCCTGTGTGACACAGATCTCTATTATTTTTTACAAATGTCCTTTCAGAGTGATGTTTCCTGTGTGACACAGATCTCTATTATTTTTTACAAATGTCCTATCTGAGTGATGTTTCCTGTGTGACCCAGATGTCTATTGCTTGTTACAAATGTCCTTTCAGAGTGATGTTTCCTGTGTGACCCTGATGTCTATTGTTTGTTACAAATGTCCTTTCAGAGTGATGTTTCCTGTGTGCCCCTGATGTCTATTGTTTGTTACAAATGTCCTATCAGAGTGATGTTTCCTCTGTGACCCAGATGTCTATTGTTTGTTACAAATGTCCTATCAGAGTGATGTTTCCTGTGTGACCCAGATGTCTATTGTTTGTTACAAATGTCCGTTCAGAGTGATGTTTCCTGTGTGACACAGATGTCTATTGCTTGTTACAAATGTCCTTTTTGAGTTGATGTTTCCTGTGTGTCACAGATGTCTATTTCTTGTTACAAATGTCCTTGCAGAGTGATGTCTCCTGTGTGACCCAGATGTCTATTGTTTGTTACAAATGTTCTTTCAGAGTGATGTTTCCTGTGTGACCCAGATGTCTATTTCTTGTTACAAATGTCCTTTCAGAGTGATGTTTCCTGTGTGACCCTGATGTCTATTGTTTGTTACAAATGTTCTTTCAGAGTGATGTTTCCTGTGTGACCCAGATGTCTATTGTTTGTTACAAATGTCCTTTCAGAGTGATGTTTCCTGTGTGACCGTGATGTCTATTGTTTGTTAGAAATATCCTTGCAGAGTGATGCTTCCTGTGTGACAGAGATGTCTACAGCTTGTTACAAATGTCCTTTTAGAGTGATGCTTCCTGGTGACTCAGATGTCTATTGTTTCTTACAAATGTCCCTTCAGTGTAATCTTTCCTGTGTGACACTGATGTCTATTGTTTGTTACAAATGCCCCTTCAGTGTGATGTTTTCTGTGTGACCCTGATGTCTATTGTTTGTTGCAAATGTCCTTTCAGTGTGATGTTTCCTGTATGACACTTATGTCTATTGTTTGTTACAAATGTCCTTTCAGAGTGATGCTTCCTGTGTGACCCAGATGTCTACTGCTTGTTACAAATGTCCTTTCAAAGTGATGCGTCCTGTGTGACACAGATGTCTATTGTTTGTTACACATGTCCTTTCAGAGTGATGTTTCCTGTGTGACAGACATGTCTATTGTTTGTTACAAATGTCCTTTCAGAGTGATGCTTCCTAAGTGACCCTGATGTCTATTGTTTGGTACAAATGTCCTTTCAGAGTGATGATTCCTGTGTGACCCTGATGTCTATTGTTTGGTACAAATGTCCTTTCAGAGTGATGTTTCCTGTGTGACCCAGATGTCTATTGCTTGTTACAAATGTCCGTTCAGAGTGATGTTTCCTGTGTGACCCTGATGTCTATTGTTTGTTACAAATGTCCTATCAGAGTGATGTTTCCTGTGTGACCCAGATGTCTATTGTTTGTTACAAATGTCCTATCAGAGTGGAGTTTCCTGTGTGACCCAGATGTCTATTGTTTGTTACAAATGTCCGTTCAGAGTGATGTTTCCTGTATGACCCTGATGTCTATTGCTTGTTACAAATGTCCTTTTTGAGTTGATGTTTCCTGTGTGTCACAGATGTCTATTTCTTGTTACAAATGTCCTTGCAGAGTGATGTCTCCTGTGTGACCCTGATGTCTATTGTTTGGTACAAATGTCCTTTCAGAGTGATGTTTACTGTCTGACCCGGATGTCTATTGTTTGTTACAAATGTCCTTTCAGAGTGATGTTTCCTGTGTGACACAGATCTCTATTATTTTTTACAACTGTCCTTTCAGAGTGATGTTTCCTGTGTGACCCAGATGTCTTTTGCTTGTTACAAATGTCCTTTCAGAGTGATGTTTCCTGTGTGACCCTGATGTCTATTGTTTGTTACAAATGTCCTATCAGAGTGATGTTTCCTGTGTGAACCAGATGTCTATTGTTTGTTACAAATGTCCTATCAGAGTGATGTGTCCTGTGTGACCCAGATGTCTATTGTTTGTTACAAATATCCTTTCAGAGTGGTGTTTCCTGTGTGACACAGATGTCTATTGTTTGTTACAAATTTCCTTTTTGTGTTGATGTTTCCTGTGTGTCACACATGTCTATTGTTTGTTACAAATGTCCTTTCAGAGTGATGTTTCCTGTATGACACAGATGTCTATTGCTTGTTACAAATGTCCTTTCAAAGTGATGAGTCCTGTGTGACAGACATGTCTATTGTTTGTTACAAATGTCCTTTCAGATTGATGCTTCCTATGTGACCCTGATGTCTATTGTTTGGTACAAATGTCCTTTCAGAGTGATGATTCCTGTGTGACCCGGATGTCTATTGTTTGTTACAAATGTACTTTCAGAGTGATGTTTCCTGTGTGACACAGATCTCTATTATTTTTTTACAAATGTCCTTTCAGTCTGATGTTTCCTGTGTGACCCAGATGTCTATTGCTTGTTACAAATGTCCTTTCAGAGTGATGTTTCCTGTGTGACCCTGATGTCTATTGTTTGTTACAAATGTCCTATCAGAGTGATGTTTCCTCTGTGACCCAGATGTCTATTGTTTGTTACAAATGTCCTATCAGAGTGATGTTTCCTGTGTGACCCCGATGTCTATTGTTTGTTAAAAATGTCCTTTCAGAGTGATGTTTCCTGTGTGACACAAATCTCTGTTATTTTTTACAACTGTCCTTTCAGAGTGATGTTTCCTGTGTGACCCAGATGTCTATTGCTTGTTACAAATGTCCTTTCAGAGTGATGTTTCCTGTGTGACCCTGATGTCTATTGTTTGTTACAAATGTCCTATCAGAGTGATGTTTCCTGTGTGACCCAGATGTCTATTGTTTGTTACAAATGTCCGTTCAGAGTGAAGTTTCCTGTATGACCCAGATGTCTACTGCTTGTTACAAATGTCCTTTCAGAGTGATTCGTCCTGTGTGACACAGATGTCTATTGTTTGTTACACATGTCCTTTCAGAGTGATGTTTCCTGTGTGACAGAGATGTCTATTGTTTGTTACAAATGTCCTTTCAGAGTGATGCATCCTATGTGACCCTGATGTCTATTGTTTGTTACAAATGTCCTATCAGAGTGGTGTTTCCTGTGTGACCCAGATGTCTATTGTTTGTTACAAATGTCCTTTCAGAGTGATGCTTCCTATGTGACCCTGATGTCTATTTTTTGTTACAAATATCCTTTCAGAGTGCTGTTTCCTGTGTGTCACAGATGTCTATTGCTTGTTACAAATGTCCTTTCAGAGTGATTTTTCCTGTGTGACACAGATGTCTATTGTTTGTTACAAATGTCCTATCAGAGTGATGTTTCCTGTGTGACCCAGATGTCTATTGTTTGTTACAAATGTCCTATCAGAGTGGTGTTTCCTGTGTGACCCAGATGTCTATTGTTTGTTACAAATGTCCGTTCAGAGTGATGTTTCCTGTATGACCCTGATGTCTATTGCTTGTTACAAATGTCCTTTTTGAGTTGATGTTTCCTGTGTGTCACAGATGTCTATTTCTTGTTACAAATGTCCTTGCAGAGTGATGCTTCCTGTGTGACACAGATGTCTACAGCTTGTTACAAATGTCCTTTCAGAGTGATGTCTCCTGTGTGACCCTGATGTCTATTGTTTGGTACAAATGTCCTTTCCGAGTGATGTTTCCTGTCTGACCCGGATGTCTATTGTTTGTTACAAATGTCCTTTCAGAGTGATGTTTCCTGTGTGACACAGATCTCTATTATTTTTTACAACTGTCCTTTCAGAGTGATGTTTCCTGTGTGACCCAGATGTCTTTTGCTTGTTACAAATGTCCTTTCAGAGTGATGTTTCCTGTGTGACCCTGATGTCTATTGTTTGTTACAAATGTCCTATCAGAGTGATGTTTCCTGTGTGAACCAGATGACTATTGTTTGTTACAAATGTCCTTTCAGAGTGATGTGTCCTGTGTGACCCAGATGTCTATTGTTTATTACAAATATCCTTTCAGAGTGGTGTTTCCTGTGTGACACAGATGTCTATTGTTTGTTACAAATTTCCTTTTTGTGTTGATGTTTCCTGTGTGTCACACATGTCTATTGTTTGTTACAAATGTCCTTTCAGAGTGATGCTTCCTGTGTGACCCAGAAGTCTACTGCTTGTTACAAATGTCCTTTCAAAGTGATGAGTCCTGTGTGACACAGATGTCTATTGTTTGTTACACATGTCCTTTCAGAGTAATGATTCCTGTGTGACAGACATGTCTATTGTTTGTTACAAATGTCCTTTCAGATTGATGCATCCTGTGTGACCCAGATGTCTATTGCTTGTTACAAATGTCCTTTCAGAGTGATGTTTCCTGTGTGACCCTGATGTCTATTGTTTGTTACAAATGTCCTATCAGAGTGATGTTTCCTCTGTGACCCAGATGTCTATTGTTTGTTACAAATGTCCTATCAGAGTGATGTTTCCTGTGTGACCCCGATGTCTATTGTTTGTTACAAATGTCCTTTCAGAGTGATGTTTCCTGTGTGACACAGATCTCTGTTATTTTTTACAACTGTCCTTTCAGAGTGATGTTTCCTGTGTGACCCAGATGTCTATTGCTTGTTAGAAATGTCCTTTCAGAGTGTTGTTTCCTGTGTGACCCTGATGTCTATTGTTTGTTACAAATGTCCTATCAGAGTGATGTTTCCTGTGTGACCCAGATGTCTATTGTTTGTTACAAATGTCCGTTCAGAGTGATGTTTCCTGTATGACCCACATGTCTACTGCTTGTTACAAATGTCCTTTCAGAGTGATTCGTCCTGTGTGACACAGATGTCTATTGTTTGTTACACATGTCCTTTCAGAGTGATGTTTCCTGTGTGACAGAGATGTCTATTGTTTGTTACAAATGTCCTTTCAGAGTGATGCTTCCTATGTGACCCTGATGTCTATTGTTTGGTACAAATGTCCTTTCAGAGTGATGATTCCTGTGTGACCCGGATGTCTATTGTTTGTTACAAATGTACTTGCAGAGTGATGTTTCCTGTGTGACACAGATCTCTATTATTTTTTACAAATGTCCTTTCAGTGTGATGTTTCCTGTGTGACCCAGATGTCTATTGCTTGTTACAAATGTCCTTTCAGAGTGATGTTTCCTGTGTGACCCTGATGTCTATTATTTGTTACAAATGTCCTATCAGAGTGATGTTTCCTGTGTGACCCAGATGTCTATTGTTTGTTACAAATGTCCTATCAGAGTGATGTTTCCTGTGTGACCCAGATGTCTATTGTTCGTTACAAATGTCCGTTCAGAGTGATGTTTCCTGTGTGACCCAGATGTCTATTGTTCGTTACAAATGTCCGTTCAGAGTGATGTTTCCTGTGTGACCCTGATGTCTATTGTTTGTTACAAATGTCCGTTCAGAGTGATGTTTCCTGTATGACCCTGATGTCTATTGCTTGTTACAAAAGTTCTTTTTGAGTTCATGTTTCCTGTGTGTCACAGATGTCTATTTCTTGTTACAAATGTCCTTGCAGAGTGATGTCTCCTGTGTAACCCTGATGTCTATTGTTTGGTACAAATGTCCTTTCAGAGTGATGTTTCCTGTGTGACCCTGATGTCTATTGTTTGTTACAAATGTCCTATCAGAGTGATGTTTCCTGTGTGACCCAGATGTCTATTGTTTGTTACAAATGTCCTATCAGAGTGGTGTTTCCTGTGTGACCCAGATGTCTATTGTTTGTTACAAATGTCCGTTCAGAGTGATGTTTCCTGTATGACCCTGATGTCTATTGCTTGTTACAAATGTCCTTTTTGAGTTGATGTTTCCTGTGTGTCACAGATGTCTATTTCTTGTTACAAATGTCCTTGCAGAGTGATGCTTCCTGTGTGACACAGATGTCTACAGCTTGTTACAAATGTCCTTTCAGAGTGATGTCTCCTGTGTGACCCTGATGTCTATTGTTTGGTACAAATGTCCTTTCCGAGTGATGTTTCCTGTCTGACCCGGATGTCTATTGTTTGTTACAAATGTCCTTTCAGAGTGATGTTTCCTGTGTGACACAGATCTCTATTATTTTTTACAACTGTCCTTTCAGAGTGATGTTTCCTGTGTGACCCAGATGTCTTTTGCTTGTTACAAATGTCCTTTCAGAGTGATGTTTCCTGTGTGACCCTGATGTCTATTGTTTGTTACAAATGTCCTATCAGAGTGATGTTTCCTGTGTGAACCAGATGACTATTGTTTGTTACAAATGTCCTTTCAGAGTGATGTGTCCTGTGTGACCCAGATGTCTATTGTTTATTACAAATATCCTTTCAGAGTGGTGTTTCCTGTGTGACACAGATGTCTATTGTTTGTTACAAATTTCCTTTTTGTGTTGATGTTTCCTGTGTGTCACACATGTCTATTGTTTGTTACAAATGTCCTTTCAGAGTGATGCTTCCTGTGTGACCCAGAAGTCTACTGCTTGTTACAAATGTCCTTTCAAAGTGATGAGTCCTGTGTGACACAGATGTCTATTGTTTGTTACACATGTCCTTTCAGAGTAATGATTCCTGTGTGACAGACATGTCTATTGTTTGTTACAAATGTCCTTTCAGATTGATGCATCCTGTGTGACCCAGATGTCTATTGCTTGTTACAAATGTCCTTTCAGAGTGATGTTTCCTGTGTGACCCTGATGTCTATTGTTTGTTACAAATGTCCTATCAGAGTGATGTTTCCTCTGTGACCCAGATGTCTATTGTTTGTTACAAATGTCCTATCAGAGTGATGTTTCCTGTGTGACCCCGATGTCTATTGTTTGTTACAAATGTCCTTTCAGAGTGATGTTTCCTGTGTGACACAGATCTCTGTTATTTTTTACAACTGTCCTTTCAGAGTGATGTTTCCTGTGTGACCCAGATGTCTATTGCTTGTTAGAAATGTCCTTTCAGAGTGTTGTTTCCTGTGTGACCCTGATGTCTATTGTTTGTTACAAATGTCCTATCAGAGTGATGTTTCCTGTGTGACCCAGATGTCTATTGTTTGTTACAAATGTCCGTTCAGAGTGATGTTTCCTGTATGACCCACATGTCTACTGCTTGTTACAAATGTCCTTTCAGAGTGATTCGTCCTGTGTGACACAGATGTCTATTGTTTGTTACACATGTCCTTTCAGAGTGATGTTTCCTGTGTGACAGAGATGTCTATTGTTTGTTACAAATGTCCTTTCAGAGTGATGCTTCCTATGTGACCCTGATGTCTATTGTTTGGTACAAATGTCCTTTCAGAGTGATGATTCCTGTGTGACCCGGATGTCTATTGTTTGTTACAAATGTACTTTCAGAGTGATGTTTCCTGTGTGACACAGATCTCTATTATTTTTTACAAATGTCCTTTCAGTGTGATGTTTCCTGTGTGACCCAGATGTCTATTGCTTGTTACAAATGTCCTTTCAGAGTGATGTTTCCTGTGTGACCCTGATGTCTATTGTTTGTTACAAATGTCCTATCAGAGTGATGTTTCCTGTGTGACCCAGATGTCTATTGTTTGTTACAAATGTCCTATCAG
Source organism: Hypanus sabinus (assembly GCF_030144855.1). Classification (NCBI taxonomy): domain Eukaryota; kingdom Metazoa; phylum Chordata; class Chondrichthyes; order Myliobatiformes; family Dasyatidae; genus Hypanus; species Hypanus sabinus. Next base: position 48,677,207 of record NC_082708.1, on the reverse strand, counting down.
AGTGATGTTTCCTGTGTGACCCAGATGTCTATTGTTCGTTACAAATGTCCGTTCAGAGTGATGTTTCCTGTGTGACCCAGATGTCTATTGTTCGTTACAAATGTCCGTTCAGAGTGATGTTTCCTGTGTGACCCTGATGTCTATTGTTTGTTACAAATGTCCGTTCAGAGTGATGTTTCCTGTATGACCCTGATGTCTATTGCTTGTTACAAAAGTTCTTTTTGAGTTCATGTTTCCTGTGTGTCACAGATGTCTATTTCTTGTTACAAATGTCCTTGCAGAGTGATGTCTCCTGTGTAACCCTGATGTCTATTGTTTGGTACAAATGTCCTTTCAGAGTGATGTTTCCTGTGTGACCCGGATGTCTATTGTTTGTTACAAATGTCCTTTCAGAGTGATGTTTCCTGTGTGACACAGATCTCTATTATTTTTTACAACAGTCCTTTCAGATTGATGTTTCCTGTGTGACCCAGATGTCTTTTGCTTGTTACAAATGTCCTTTCAGACTGATGTTTCCTGTGTGACCATGAAGTCTATTGTTTGTTACAAATGTCCTATCAGAGTGATGTTTCCTGTGTGAACCAGATGTCTATTGTTTGTTACAAATGTCCGTTCAGAGTCATGTTTCCTGTGTGACCCTGATGTCTATTGTTTGTTACAAATGTCCGTTCAGAGTGATGTTTCCTGTATGACCCACATGTCTACTGCTTGTTACAAATGTCCTTTCAGAGTGATTCGTCCTGTGTGACCCGGATGTCTATTGTTTGTTACAAATGTACTTTCAGAGTGATGTTTCCTGTGTGACACAGATCTCTATTATTTTTTACAAATGTCCTTTCAGTGTGATGTTTCCTGTGTGACCCAGATGTCTATTGCTTGTTACAAATGTCCTTTCAGAGTGATGTTTCCTGTGTGACCCTGATGTCTATTGTTTGTTACAAATGTCCTATCAGAGTGATGTTTCCTGTGTGACCCAGATGTCTATTGTTTGTTACAAATGTCCTATCAGAGTGATGTTTCCTGTGTGACCCAGATGTCTATTGTTCGTTACAAATGTCCGTTCAGAGTGATGTTTCCTGTGTGACCCAGATGTCTATTGTTCGTTACAAATGTCCGTTCAGAGTGATGTTTCCTGTGTGACCCTGATGTCTATTGTTTGTTACAAATGTCCGTTCAGAGTGATGTTTCCTGTATGACCCTGATGTCTATTGCTTGTTACAAAAGTTCTTTTTGAGTTCATGTTTCCTGTGTGTCACAGATGTCTATTTCTTGTTACAAATGTCCTTGCAGAGTGATGTCTCCTGTGTAACCCTGATGTCTATTGTTTGGTACAAATGTCCTTTCAGAGTGATGTTTCCTGTGTGTCCCGGATGTCTATTGTTTGTTACAAATGTCCTTTCAGAGTGATGTTTCCTGTGTGACACAGATCTCTATTATTTTTTACAACAGTCCTTTCAGATTGATGTTTCCTGTGTGACCCAGATGTCTTTTGCTTGTTACAAATGTCCTTTCAGACTGATGTTTCCTGTGTGACCATGATGTCTATTGTTTGTTACAAATGTCCTATCAGAGTGATGTTTCCTGTGTGAACCAGATGTCTATTGTTTGTTACAAATGTCCGTTCAGAGTCATGTTTCCTGTGTGACCCTGATGTCTATTGTTTGTTACAAATGTCCGTTCAGAGTGATGTTTCCTGTATGACCCACATGTCTACTGCTTGTTACAAATGTCCTTTCAGAGTGATTCGTCCTGTGTGACACAGATGTCTATTGTTTGTTACACATGTCCTTTCAGAGTGATGTTTCCTGTGTGACAGAGATGTCTATTGTTTGGTACAAATGTCCTTTCAGAGTGATGATTCCTGTGTGACCCGGATGTCTATTGTTTGTTACAAATGTACTTTCAGAGTGATGTTTCCTGTGTGAACCAGATGTCTATTGTTTGTTACAAATGTCCGTTCAGAGTCATGTTTCCTGTGTGACCCTGATGTCTATTGTTTGTTACAAATATCCTTTCAGAGTGGTGTTTCCTGTGTGACACAGATGTCTATTGTTTGGTACAAATGTCCTTTCAGAGTGATGTTTCCTGTCTGACCCGGATGTCTATTGTTTGTTACAAATGTCCTTTCAGAGTGATGTTTCCTGTGTGACACAGATCTCTATTATTTTTTACAACTGTCCTTTCAGAGTGATGTTTCCTGTGTGACCCAGATGTCTTTTGCTTGTTACAAATGTCCTTTCAGAGTGATGTTTCCTGTGTGACCCTGATGCCTATTGTTTGTTACAAATGTCCTATCAGAGTGATGTTTCCTGTGTGAACCAGATGACTATTGTTTGTTACAAATGTCCTTTCAGAGTGATGTGTCCTGTGTGACCCAGATGTCTATTGTTTATTACAAATATCCTTTCAGAGTGGTGTTTCCTGTGTGACACAGATGTCTATTGTTTGTTACAAATGTCCGTTCAGAGTGATGTTTCCTGTATGACCCACATGTCTACTGCTTGTTACAAATGTCCTTTCAGAGTGATTCGTCCTGTGTGACACAGATGTCTATTGTTTGTTACACATGTCCTTTCAGAGTGATGTTTCCTGTGTGACAGAGATGTCTATTGTTTGTTACAAATGTCCTTTCAGAGTGATGCTTCCTATGTGACCCTGATGTCTATTGTTTGGTACAAATGTCCTTTCAGAGTGATGATTCCTGTGTGACCCGGATGTCTATTGTTTGTTACAAATGTACTTTCAGAGTGATGTTTCCTGTGTGACACAGATCTCTATTATTTTTTACAAATGTCCTTTCAGTGTGATGTTTCCTGTGTGACCCTGATGTCTATTGTTTGTTACAAATGTACTTTCAGAGTGATGTTTCCTGTGTGACACAGATCTCTATTATTTTTTACAAATGTCCTTTCAGAGTGATGTTTCCTGTGTGACCCTGATGTCTATTGTTTGTTACAAATGTCCTATCAGAGTGATGTTTCCTGTGTGACCCAGATGTCTATTGTTTGTTACAAATGTCCTATCAGAGTGATGTTTCCTGTGTGACCCAGATGTCTATTGTTCGTTACAAATGTCCGTTCAGAGTGATGTTTCCTGTATGTCACAGATGTCTATTGCTTGTTACAAAAGTTCTTTTTGAGTTCATGTTTCCTGTGTGTCACAGATGTCTATTTCTTGTTACAAATGTCCTTGCAGAGTGATGCTTCCTGTGTGACACAGATGTCTACAGCTTGTTACAAATGTCCTTTCAGAGTGATGTCTACTGTGTGACCCTGATGTCTATTGTTTGGTACAAATGTCCTTTCAGAGTGATGTTTCCTGTGTGACCTGGATGTCTATTGTTTGTTACAAATGTCCTTTCAGAGTGATGTTTCCTGTGTGACACAGATCTCTATTATTTTTTACAACAGTCCTTTCAGATTGATGTTTCCTGTGTGACCCAGATGTCTTTTGCTTGTTACAAATGTCCTTTCAGACTGATGTTTCCTGTGTGACCATGATGTCTATTGTTTGTTACAAATGTCCGTTCAGAGTCATGTTTCCTGTGTGACCCGGATGTCTATTGTTTGTTACAAATGTCCTTTCAGAGTGATGTTTCCTGTGTGACACAGATCTCTATTATTTTTTACAACTGTCCTTTCAGAGTGATGTTTCCTGTGTGAACCAGATGTCTATTGTTTGTTACAAATGTCCGTTCAGAGTCATGTTTCCTGTGTGACCCTGATGTCTATTGTTTGTTACAAATATCCTTTCAGAGTGGTGTTTCCTGTGTGACACAGATGTCTATTGTTTGGTACAAATGTCCTTTCAGAGTGATGTTTCCTGTCTGACCCGGATGTCTATTGTTTGTTACAAATGTCCTTTCAGAGTGATGTTTCCTGTGTGACACAGATCTCTATTATTTTTTACAACTGTCCTTTCAGAGTGATGTTTCCTGTGTGACCCAGATGTCTTTTGCTTGTTACAAATGTCCTTTCAGAGTGATGTTTCCTGTGTGACCCTGATGTCTATTGTTTGTTACAAATGTCCTATCAGAGTGATGTTTCCTGTGTGAACCAGATGACTATTGTTTGTTACAAATGTCCTTTCAGAGTGATGTGTCCTGTGTGACCCAGATGTCTATTGTTTATTACAAATATCCTTTCAGAGTGGTGTTTCCTGTGTGACACAGATGTCTATTGTTTGTTACAAATTTCCTTTTTGTGTTGATGTTTCCTGTGTGTCACACATGTCTATTGTTTGTTACAAATGTCCTTTCAGAGTGATGCTTCCTGTGTGACCCAGAAGTCTACTGCTTGTTACAAATGTCCTTTCAAAGTGATGAGTCCTGTGTGACACAGATGTCTATTGCTTGTTACACATGTCCTTTCAGAGTAATGATTCCTGTGTGACAGACATGTCTATTGTTTGTTACAAATGTCCTTTCAGATTGATGATTCCTGTGTGACCCGGATGTCTATTGTTTGTTACAAATGTACTTTCAGAGTGATGTTTCCTGTGTGACACAGATCTCTATTATTTTTTTACAAATGTCCTTTCAGTGTGATGTTTCCTGTGTGACCCAGATGTCTATTGTTTGTTACAAATGTCCTTTCAGAGTGATGCTTCCTATGTGACCCTGATGTCTATTGTTTGGTACAAATGTCCTTTCAGAGTGATGATTCCTGTGTGACCCGGATGTCTATTGTTTGTTACAAATGTACTTTCAGAGTGATGTTTCCTGTGTGACACAGATCTCTATTATTTTTTACAAATGTCCTTTCAGTGTGATGTTTCCTGTGTGACCCAGATGTCTATTGTTTGTTACAAATGTCCTATCAGAGTGATGTTTCCTGTGTGACACAGATCTCTATTATTTTTTACAAATATCCTTTCAGTGTGATGTTTCCTGTGTGACCCAGATGTCTATTGCTTGTTACAAATGTCCTTTCAGAGTGATGTTTCCTGTGTGACCCTGATGTCTATTGTTTGTTACAAATGTCCTTTCAGTGTGATGTTTCCTGTGTGACACAGATCTCTATTATTTTTTACAAATATCCTTTCAGTGTGATGTTTCCTGTGTGACCCAGATGTCTATTGCTTGTTACAAATGTCCTTTCAGAGTGATGTTTCCTGTGTGACCCTGATGTCTATTGTTTGTTACAAATGTCCTATCAGAGTGATGTTTCCTGTGTGACCCAGATGTCTATTGTTTGTTACAAATGTCCTATCAGAGTGATGTTTCCTGTGTGACCCAGATGTCTATTGTTTGTTACAAAAGTTCTTTTTGAGTTCATGTTTCCTGTGTGTCACAGATGTCTATTTCTTGTTACAAATGTCCTTGCAGAGTGATGCTTCCTGTGTGACACAGATGTCTACAGCTTGTTACAAATGTCCTTTCAGAGTGATGTCTCCTGTGTGACCCTGATGTCTATTGTTTGGTACAAATGTCCTTTCAGAGTGATGTTTCCTGTGTGACCCGGATGTCTATTGTTTGTTACAAATGTCCTTTCAGAGTGATGTTTCCTGTGTGACACAGATCTCTATTATTTTTTACAACAGTCCTTTCAGATTGATGTTTCCTGTGTGACCCAGATGTCTTTTGCTTGTTACAAATGTCCTTTCAGACTGATGTTTCCTGTGTGACCATGACTTCTATTGTTTGTTACAAATGTCCTATCAGAGTGATGTTTCCTGTGTGAACCAGATGTCTATTGTTTGTTACAAATGTCCGTTCAGAGTCATGTTTCCTGTGTGACCCTGATGTCTATTGTTTGTTACAAATATCCTTTCAGAGTGGTGTTTCCTGTGTGACACAGATGTCTATTGCTTGTTACAAATGTCCTTTTTGAGTTGCTGTTTCCTGTGTGTTACAGATGTCTATTGTTTGTTACAAATGTCCTATCAGAGTGATGTTTCCTGTGTGACCCAGATGTCTATTGTTTGTTACAAATGTCCGTTCAGAGTGATGTTTCCTGTGTGACCCTGATGTCTATTGTTTGTTACAAATGTCCTATCAGAGTGATGTTTCCTCTGTGACCCAGATGTCTATTGTTTGTTACAAATGTCCTATCAGAGTGATGTTTCCTGTGTGACCCCGATGTCTATTGTTTGTTAAAAATGTCCTTTCAGAGTGATGTTTCCTGTGTGACACAGATCTCTGTTATTTTTTACAACTGTCCTTTCAGAGTGATGTTTCCTGTGTGACCCAGATGTCTATTGCTTGTTACAAATGTCCTTTCAGAGTGATGTTTCCTGTGTGACCCTGATGTCTATTGTTTGTTACAAATGTCCTATCAGAGTGATGTTTCCTGTGTGACCCAGATGTCTATTGTTTGTTACAAATGTCCGTTCAGAGTGAAGTTTCCTGTATGACCCAGATGTCTACTGCTTGTTACAAATGTCCTTTCAGAGTGATTCGTCCTGTGTGACACAGATGTCTATTGTTTGTTACACATGTCCTTTCAGAGTGATGTTTCCTGTGTGACAGAGATGTCTATTGTTTGTTACAAATGTCCTTTCAGAGTGATGCTTCCTATGTGACCCTGATGTCTATTGTTTGTTACAAATGTCCTATCAGTGTGGTGTTTCCTGTGTGACCCAGATGTCTATTGTTTGTTACAAATGTCCTATCAGAGTGATGTTTCCTGTGTGACACAGATCTCTATTATTTTTTACAAATGTCCTTTCAGTGTGATGTTTCCTGTGTGACAGAGATGTCTATTGTTTGTTACAAATGTCCTTTCAGAGTGATGCTTCCTATGTGACCCTGATGTCTATTGTTTGGTACAAATGTCCTTTCAGAGTGATGATTCCTGTGTGACCCGGATGTCTATTGTTTGTTACAAATGTACTTTCAGAGTGATGTTTCCTGTGTGACACAGATCTCTATTATTTTTTACAAATGTCCTTTCAGTGTGATGTTTCCTGTGTGACCCAGATGTCTATTGCTTGTTACAAATGTCCTTTCAGAGTGATGTTTCCTGTGTGACCCTGATGTCTATTGTTTGTTACAAATGTCCTTTCAGAGTGATGTTTCCTGTGTGACCCGGATGTCTATTGTTTGTTACAAATGTCCTTTCAGAGTGATGTTTCCTGTGTGACACAGATCTCTATTATTTTTTACAACAGTCCTTTCAGATTGATGTTTCCTGTGTGACCCAGATGTCTTTTGCTTGTTACAAATGTCCTTTCAGACTGATGTTTCCTGTGTGACCATGATGTCTATTGTTTGTTACAAATGTCCTATCAGAGTGATGTTTCCTGTGTGAACCAGATGTCTATTGTTTGTTACAAATGTCCGTTCAGAGTCATGTTTCCTGTGTGACCCTGATGTCTATTGTTTGTTACAAATATCCTTTCAGAGTGGTGTTTCCTGTGTGACACAGATGTCTATTGTTTGTTACAAATGTCCTATCAGAGTGATGTTTCCTGTGTGACCCAGATGTCTATTGTTTGTTACAAATGTCCGTTCAGAGTGATGTTTCCTGTGTGACCCTGATGTCTATTGTTTGTTACAAATGTCCTATCAGAGTGATGTTTCCTCTGTGACCCAGATGTCTATTGTTTGTTACAAATGTCCTATCAGAGTGATGTTTCCTGTGTGACCCCGATGTCTATTGTTTGTTAAAAATGTCCTTTCAGAGTGATGTTTCCTGTGTGACACAGATCTCTGTTATTTTTTACAACTGTCCTTTCAGAGTGATGTTTCCTGAGTGACCCAGATGTCTATTGCTTGTTACAAATGTCCTTTCAGAGTGATGTTTCCTGTGTGACCCTGATGTCTATTGTTTGTTACAAATGTCCTATCAGAGTGATGTTTCCTGTGTGACCCAGATGTCTATTGTTTGTTACAAATGTCCGTTCAGAGTGAAGTTTCCTGTATGACCCAGATGTCTACTGCTTGTTACAAATGTCCTTTCAGAGTGATTCGTCCTGTGTGACACAGATGTCTATTGTTTGTTACACATGTCCTTTCAGAGTGATGTTTCCTGTGTGACAGAGATGTCTATTGTTTGTTACAAATGTCCTTTCAGAGTGATGCTTCCTATGTGACCCTGATGTCTATTGTTTGTTACAAATGTCCTATCAGAGTGGTGTTTCCTGTGTGACCCAGATGTCTATTGTTTGTTACAAATGTCCTTTCAGAGTGATGCTTCCTATGTGACCCTGATGTCTATTTTTTGTTACAAATATCCTTTCAGAGTGCTGTTTCCTGTGTGTCACAGATGTCTATTGCTTGTTACAAATGTCCTTTCAGAGTGATTTTTCCTGTGTGACACAGATGTCTATTGTTTGTTACAAATGTCCTATCAGAGTGATGTTTCCTGTGTGACCCAGATGTCTATTGTTTGTTACAAATGTCCTATCAGAGTGGTGTTTCCTGTGTGACCCAGATGTCTATTGTTTGTTACAAATGTCCGTTCAGAGTGATGTTTCCTGTATGACCCTGATGTCTATTGCTTGTTACAAATGTCCTTTTTGAGTTGATGTTTCCTGTGTGTCACAGATGTCTATTTCTTGTTACAAATGTCCTTGCAGAGTGATGCTTCCTGTGTGACACAGATGTCTACAGCTTGTTACAAATGTCCTTTCAGAGTGATGTCTCCTGTGTGACCCTGATGTCTATTGTTTGGTACAAATGTCCTTTCAGAGTGATGTTTCCTGTCTGACCCGGATGTCTATTGTTTGTTACAAATGTCCGTTCAGAGTGAAGTTTCCTGTATGACCCAGATGTCTACTGCTTGTTACAACTGTCCTTTCAGAGTGATTCGTCCTGTGTGACACAGATGTCTATTGTTTGTTACACATGTCCTTTCAGAGTGATGTTTCCTGTGTGACAGAGATGTCTATTGTTTGTTACAAATGTCCTTTCAGAGTGATGCTTCCTATGTGACCCTGATGTCTATTGTTTGTTACAAATGTCCTATCAGAGTGGTGTTTCCTGTGTGACCCAGATGTCTATTGTTTGTTACAAATGTCCTTTCAGAGTGATGCTTCCTATGTGACCCTGATGTCTATTTTTTGTTACAAATATCCTTTCAGAGTGCTGTTTCCTGTGTGTCACAGATGTCTATTGCTTGTTACAAATGTCCTTTCAGAGTGATTTTTCCTGTGTGACACAGATGTCTATTGTTTGTTACAAATGTCCTATCAGAGTGATGTTTCCTGTGTGACCCAGATGTCTATTGTTTGTTACAAATGTCCTATCAGAGTGGTGTTTCCTGTGTGACCCAGATGTCTATTGTTTGTTACAAATGTCCTTTCAGAGTGATGCTTCCTGTGTGACCCAGATGTCTATTGTTTGTTACAAATGTCCGTTCAGAGTGATGTTTCCTGTATGACCCTGATGTCTATTGCTTGTTACAAATGTCCTTTTTGAGTTGATGTTTCCTGTGTGTCACAGATGTCTATTTCTTGTTACAAATGTCCTTGCAGAGTGATGCTTCCTGTGTGACACAGATGTCTACAGCTTGTTACAAATGTCCTTTCAGAGTGATGTATCCTGTGTGACCCTGATGTCTATTGTTTGGTACAAATGTCCTTTCAGAGTGATGTCTCCTGTGTGACCCTGATGTCTATTGTTTGGTACAAATGTCCTTTCAGAGTGATGTTTCCTGTCTGACCCGGATGTCTATTGTTTGTTACAAATGTCCTTTCAGAGTGATGTTTCCTGTGTGACACAGATCTCTATTATTTTTTACAACTGTCCTTTCAGAGTGATGTTTCCTGTGTGACCCAGATGTCTTTTGCTTGTTACAAATGTCCTTTCAGAGTGATGTTTCCTGTGTGACCCTGATGTCTATTGTTTGTTACAAATGTCCTATCAGAGTGATGTTTCCTGTGTGAACCAGATGACTATTGTTTGTTACAAATGTCCTTTCAGAGTGATGTGTCCTGTGTGACCCAGATGTCTATTGTTTATTACAAATATCCTTTCAGAGTGGTGTTTCCTGTGTGACACAGATGTCTATTGTTTGTTACAAATTTCCTTTTTGTGTTGATGTTTCCTGTGTGTCACACATGTCTATTGTTTGTTACAAATGTCCTTTCAGAGTGATGCTTCCTGTGTGACCCAGAAGTCTACTGCTTGTTACAAATGTCCTTTCTAAGTGATGAGTCCTGTGTGACACAGATGTCTATTGTTTGTTACACGTGTCCTTTCAGAGTAATGATTCCTGTGTGACAGACATGTCTATTGTTTGTTACAAATGTCCTTTCAGATTGATGATTCCTGTGTGACCCGGATGTCTATTGTTTGTTACAAATGTACTTTCAGAGTGATGTTTCCTGTGTGACACAGATCTCTATTATTTTTTTACAAATGTCCTTTCAGTGTGATGTTTCCTGTGTGACCCAGATGTCTATTGCTTGTTACAAATGTCCTTCCAGAGTGATGTTTCCTGTGTGACCCTGATGTCTATTGTTTGTTACAAATGTCCTATCAGAGTGATGTTTCCTCAGTGACCCAGATGTCTATTGTTTGTTACAAATGTCCTATCAGAGTGATGTTTCCTGTGTGACCCAGATGTCTATTGTTTGTTACAAATGTCCTTTCAGAGTGATGTTTCCTGTGTGACACAGATCTCTGTTATTTTTTACAACTGTCCTTTCAGAGTGATGTTTCCTGTGTGACCCAGATGTCTATTGCTTGTTAGAAATGTCCTTTCAGAGTGATGTTTCCTGTGTGACCCTGATGTCTATTGTTTGTTACAAATGTCCTATCAGAGTGATGTTTCCTGTGTGACCCAGATGTCTATTGTTTGTTACAAATGTCCGTTCAGAGTGATATTTCCTGTATGTCCCAGATGTCTACTGCTTGTTACAAATGTCCTTTCAGAGTGATTCGTCCTGTGTGACACAGATGTCTATTGTTCGTTACACATGTCCTTTCAGAGTGATGTTTCCTGTGTGACAGAGATGTCTATTGTTTGTTACAAATGTCCTTTCAGAGTGATGCTTCCTATGTGACCCTGATGTCTATTGTTTGGTACAAATGTCCTTTCAGAGTGATGATTCCTGTGTGACCCGGATGTCTATTGTTTGTTACAAATGTACTTTCAGAGTGATGTTTCCTGTGTGACCCTGATGTCTATTGTTTGTTACAAATGTCCTTTCAGAGTGATGTTTCCTGTGTGTCACAGATCTCTATTATTTTTTACAAATGTCCTTTCAGTGTGATGTTTCCTGTGTGACCCAGATGTCTATTGCTTGTTACAAATGTCCTTTCAGAGTGATGTTTCCTGTGTGACCCTGATGTCTATTGTTTGTTACAAATGTCCTATCAGAGTGATGTTTCCTGTGTGACACAGATCTCTATTATTTTTTACAAATGTCCTATCAGAGTGATGTTTCCTGTGTGACCCAGATGTCTATTGTTCGTTACAAATGTCCGTTCAGAGTGATGTTTCCTGTATGACCCTGATGTCTATTGCTTGTTACAAAAGTTCTTTTTGAGTTCATGTTTCCTGTGTGTCACAGATGTCTATTTCTTGTTACAAATGTCCTTGCAGAGTGATGCTTCCTGTGTGACACAGATGTCTACAGCTTGTTACAAATGTCCTTTCAGAGTGATGTCTCCTGTGTGACCCTGATGTCTATTGTTTGGTACAAATGTCCTTTCAGAGTGATGTTTCCTGTGTGACCCGGATGTCTATTGTTTGTTACAAATGTCCTTTCAGAGTGATGTTTCCTGTGTGACACAGATCTCTATTATTTTTTACAACAGTCCTTTCAGATTGATGTTTCCTGTGTGACCCAGATGTCTTTTGCTTGTTACAAATGTCCTTTCAGACTGATGTTTCCTGTGTGACCATGATGTCTATTGTTTGTTATAAATGTCCTATCAGAGTGATGTTTCCTGTGTGAACCAGATGTCTATTATTTTTTACAAATGTCCGTTCAGAGTCATGTTTCCTGTGTGACCCTGATGTCTATTGTTTGTTACAAATATCCTTTCAGAGTGGTGTTTCCTGTGTGACACAGATGTCTATTGTTTGTTACAGATTTCCTTTTTGTGTTGATGTTTCCTGTGTGACACAGATGTCTATTGTTTGTTACAGATTTCCTTTTTGTGTTGATGTTTCCTGTGTGACACAGATGTCTATTGCTTGTTACAAATGTCCTTTTTGAGTTGCTGTTTCCTGTGTGTTACAGATGTCTATTGTTTGTTACAAATGTCCTATCAGAGTGATGTTTCCTGTGTGACCCAGATGTCTATTGCTTGTTACAAATGTCCTTCCAGAGTGATGTTTCCTGTGTGACCCTGATGTCTATTGTTTGTTACAAATGTCCTATCAGAGTGATGTTTCCTCAGTGACCCAGATGTCTATTGTTTGTTACAAATGTCCTATCAGAGTGATGTTTCCTGTGTGACCCAGATGTCTATTGTTTGTTACAAATGTCCTTTCAGAGTGATGTTTCCTGTGTGACACAGATCTCTGTTATTTTTTACAACTGTCCTTTCAGAGTGATGTTTCCTGTGTGACCCAGATGTCTATTGCTTGTTAGAAATGTCCTTTCAGAGTGATGTTTCCTGTGTGACCCTGATGTCTATTGTTTGTTACAAATGTCCTATCAGAGTGATGTTTCCTGTGTGACCCAGATGTCTATTGTTTGTTACAAATGTCCGTTCAGAGTGATATTTCCTGTATGTCCCAGATGTCTACTGCTTGTTACAAATGTCCTTTCAGAGTGATTCGTCCTGTGTGACACAGATGTCTATTGTTCGTTACACATGTCCTTTCAGAGTGATGTTTCCTGTGTGACAGAGATGTCTATTGTTTGTTACAAATGTCCTTTCAGAGTGATGCTTCCTATGTGACCCTGATGTCTATTGTTTGGTACAAATGTCCTTTCAGAGTGATGATTCCTGTGTGACCCGGATGTCTATTGTTTGTTACAAATGTACTTTCAGAGTGATGTTTCCTGTGTGACCCTGATGTCTATTGTTTGTTACAAATGTCCTTTCAGAGTGATGTTTCCTGTGTGTCACAGATCTCTATTATTTTTTACAAATGTCCTTTCAGTGTGATGTTTCCTGTGTGACCCAGATGTCTATTGCTTGTTACAAATGTCCTTTCAGAGTGATGTTTCCTGTGTGACCCTGATGTCTATTGTTTGTTACAAATGTCCTATCAGAGTGATGTTTCCTGTGTGACACAGATCTCTATTATTTTTTACAAATGTCCTATCAGAGTGATGTTTCCTGTGTGACCCAGATGTCTATTGTTCGTTACAAATGTCCGTTCAGAGTGATGTTTCCTGTATGACCCTGATGTCTATTGCTTGTTACAAAAGTTCTTTTTGAGTTCATGTTTCCTGTGTGTCACAGATGTCTATTTCTTGTTACAAATGTCCTTGCAGAGTGATGCTTCCTGTGTGACACAGATGTCTACAGCTTGTTACAAATGTCCTTTCAGAGTGATGTCTCCTGTGTGACCCTGATGTCTATTGTTTGGTACAAATGTCCTTTCAGAGTGATGTTTCCTGTGTGACCCGGATGTCTATTGTTTGTTACAAATGTCCTTTCAGAGTGATGTTTCCTGTGTGACACAGATCTCTATTATTTTTTACAACAGTCCTTTCAGATTGATGTTTCCTGTGTGACCCAGATGTCTTTTGCTTGTTACAAATGTCCTTTCAGACTGATGTTTCCTGTGTGACCATGATGTCTATTGTTTGTTATAAATGTCCTATCAGAGTGATGTTTCCTGTGTGAACCAGATGTCTATTATTTTTTACAAATGTCCGTTCAGAGTCATGTTTCCTGTGTGACCCTGATGTCTATTGTTTGTTACAAATATCCTTTCAGAGTGGTGTTTCCTGTGTGACACAGATGTCTATTGTTTGTTACAGATTTCCTTTTTGTGTTGATGTTTCCTGTGTGACACAGATGTCTATTGTTTGTTACAGATTTCCTTTTTGTGTTGATGTTTCCTGTGTGACACAGATGTCTATTGCTTGTTACAAATGTCCTTTTTGAGTTGCTGTTTCCTGTGTGTTACAGATGTCTATTGTTTGTTACAAATGTCCTATCAGAGTGATGTTTCCTGTGTGACCCAGATGTCTATTGTTTGTTACAAATGTCCGTTCAGAGTGATGTTTCCTGTGTGACCCTGATGTCTATTGTTTGTTACAAATGTCCTATCAGAGTGATGTTTCCACTGTGACCCAGATGTCTATTGTTTGTTACAAATGTCCTATCAGAGTGATGTTTCCTGTGTGACCCCGATGTCTATTGTTTGTTAAAAATGTCCTTTCAGAGTGATGTTTCCTGTGTGACACAGATCTCTGTTATTTTTTACAACTGTCCTTTCAGAGTGATGTTTCCTGTGTGACCCAGATGTCTATTGCTTGTTACAAATGTCCTTTCAGAGTGATGTTTCCTGTGTGACCCAGATGTCTATTGTTTGTTACAAATGTCCTATCAGAGTGATGTTTCCTGTGTGACCCAGATGTCTATTGTTTGTTACAAATGTCCGTTCAGAGTGAAGTTTCCTGTATGACCCAGATGTCTACTGCTTGTTACAAATGTCCTTTCAGAGTGATTCGTCCTGTGTGACACAGATGTCTATTGTTTGTTACACATGTCCTTTCAGAGTGGTGTTTCCTGTGTGACAGAGATGTCTATTGTTTGTTACAAATGTCCTTTCAGAGTGATGCTTCCTATGTGACCCTGATGTCTATTGTTTGTTACAAATGTCCTATCAGAGTGGTGTTTCCTGTGTGACCCAGATGTCTATTGTTTGTTACAAATGTCCTATCAGAGTGATGTTTCCTGTGTGACACAGATCTCTATTATTTTTTACAAATGTCCTTTCAGTGTGATGTTTCCTGTGTGACAGAGATGTCTATTGTTTGTTACAAATGTCCTTTCAGAGTGATGCTTCCTATGTGACCCTGATGTCTATTGTTTGGTACAAATGTCCTTTCAGAGTGATGTTTCCTGTGTGACACAGATCTCTATTATTTTTTACAAATGTCCTTTCCGTGTGATGTTTCCTGTGTGACCCAGATGTCTATTGCTTGTTACAAATGTCCTTTCAGAGTGATGTTTCCTGTGTGACCCTGATGTCTATTGTTTGTTACAAATGTCCTATCAGAGTGATGTTTCCTGTGTGACCCAGATGTCTATTGTTTGTTACAAATGTCCTATCAGAGTGATGTTTCCTGTGTGACCCAGATGTCTATTGTTCGTTACAAATGTCCGTTCAGAGTGATGTTTCCTGTATGACCCTGATGTCTATTGCTTGTTACAAAAGTTCTTTTTGAGTTCATGTTTCCTGTGTGTCACAGATGTCTATTTCTTGTTACAAATGTCCTTGCAGAGTGATGCTTCCTGTGTGACACAGATGTCTACAGCTTGTTACAAATGTCCTATCAGAGTGATGTTTCCTGTGTGACCCGGATGTCTATTGTTTGGTACAAATGTCCTTTCAGAGTGATGTTTCCTGTGTGACACAGATCTCTATTATTTTTTACAACAGTCCTTTCAGATTGATGTTTCCTGTGTGACCCAGATGTCTTTTGCTTGTTACAAATGTCCTTTCAGACTGATGTTTCCTGTGTGACCATGATGTCTATTGTTTGTTACAAATGTCCTATCAGAGTGATGTTTCCTGTGTGAACCAGATGTCTATTGTTTGTTACAAATGTCCGTTCAGAGTCATGTTTCCTGTGTGACCCTGATGTCTATTGTTTGTTACAAATATCCTTTCAGAGTGGTGTTTCCTGTGTGACACAGATGTCTATTGTTTGTTACAGATTTCCTTTTTGTGTTGATGTTTCCTGCGTGTCACACATGTCTATTACTTATTACAAATATCCTTTCAGAGTGGTGTTTCCTGTGTGACACAGATGTCTATTGCTTGTTACAAATGTCCTTTTTGAGTTGCTGTTTCCTGTGTGTTACAGATGTCTATTGTTTGTTACAAATGTCCTATCAGAGTGATGTTTCCTGTGTGACCCAGATGTCTATTGATTGTTACAAATGTCCGTTCAGAGTGATGTTTCTTGTGTGACCCTGA
Source organism: Hypanus sabinus (assembly GCF_030144855.1). Taxonomy (NCBI): domain Eukaryota; kingdom Metazoa; phylum Chordata; class Chondrichthyes; order Myliobatiformes; family Dasyatidae; genus Hypanus; species Hypanus sabinus. The sequence continues at coordinate 48,661,200 of NC_082708.1, read as the reverse complement.
TGTCTATTGTTTGTTACAAATGTCCTATCAGAGTGATGTTTCCTCTGTGACCCAGATGTCTATTGTTTGTTACAAATGTCCTATCAGAGTGATGTTTCCTGTGTGACCCCGATGTCTATTGTTTGTTAAAAATGTCCTTTCAGAGTGATGTTTCCTGTGTGACACAGATCTCTGTTATTTTTTACAACTGTCCTTTCAGAGTGATGTTTCCTGTGTGACCCAGATGTCTATTGCTTGTTACAAATGTCCTGTCAGAGTGATGTTTCCTGTGTGACCCTGACGTCTATTGTTTGTTACAAATGTCCTATCAGAGTGATGTTTCCTGTGTGACCCAGATGTCTATTGTTTGTTACAAATGTCCGTTCAGAGTGAAGTTTCCTGTATGACCCAGATGTCTACTGCTTGTTACAAATGTCCTTTCAGAGTGATGTTTCCTGTGTGACCCTGATGTCTATTGTTTGTTACAAATGTCCTTTCAGAGTGATGCTTCCTATGTGACAGAAATGTCTATTGTTTGTTACAAATGTCCTTTCAGAGTGATGCTTCCTATGTGACCCTGATGTCTATTGTTTGTTACAAATGTCCTATCAGAGTGGTGTTTCCTGTGTGACCCAGATGTCTATTGTTTGTTACAAATGTCCTTTCAGAGTGATGCTTCCTATGTGACCCTGATGTCTATTTTTTGTTACAAATATCCTTTCAGAGTGCTGTTTCCTGTGTGTCACAGATGTCTATTGCTTGTTACAAATGTCCTTTCAGAGTGATTTTTCCTGTGTGACACAGATGTCTATTGTTTGTTACAAATGTCCTATCAGAGTGATGTTTCCTGTGTGACCCAGATGTCTATTGCTTGTTACAAATGTCCTTTCAGAGTGATGTTTCCTGTGTGACCCTGATGTCTATTGTTTGTTACAAATGTCCGTTCAGAGTGATGTTTCCTGTATGACCCTGATGTCTATTGCTTGTTACAAATGTCCTTTTTGAGTTGATGTTTCCTGTGTTTCACAGATGTCTATTTCTTGTTACAAATGACCTTGCAGAGTGATGCTTCCTGTGTGACACAGATGTCTACAGCTTGTTACAAATGTCCTTTCAGAGTGATGTCTCCTGTGTGACCCTGATGTCTATTGTTTGGTACAAATGTCCTTTCAGAGTGATGTTTCCTGTCTGACCCGGATGTCTATTGTTTGTTACAAATGTCCTTTCAGAGTGATGTTTCCTGTGTGACACAGATCTCTATTATTTTTTACAACTGTCCTTTCAGAGTGATGTTTCCTGTGTGACCCAGATGTCTTTTGCTTGTTACAAATGTCCTTTCAGAGTGATGTTTCCTGTGTGACCCTGATGTCTATTGTTTGTTACAAATGTCCTATCAGAGTGATGTTTCCTGTGTGAACCAGATGACTATTGTTTGTTACAAATGTCCTTTCAGAGTGATGTGTCCTGTGTGACCCAGATGTCTATTGTTTGTTACAAATATCCTTTCAGAGTGGTGTTTCCTGTGTGACACAGATGTCTATTGTTTGTTACAAATTTCCTTTTTGTGTTGATGTTTCCTGTGTGTCACACATGTCTATTGTTTGTTACAAATGTCCTTTCAGAGTGATGCTTCCTGTGTGACCCAGAAGTCTACTGCTTGTTACAAATGTCCTTTCAAAGTGATGAGTCCTGTGTGACACAGATGTCTATTGTTTGTTACACATGTCCTTTCAGAGTGATGATTCCTGTGTGACAGACATGTCTATTGTTTGTTACAAATGTCCTTTCAGATTGATGATTCCTGTGTGACCCGGATGTCTATTGTTTGTTACAAATGTACTTTCAGAGTGATGTTTCCTGTGTGACACAGATCTCTATTGTTTTTTTACAAATGTCCTTTCAGAGTGATGTTTCCTGTGTGACCCCGATGTCTATTGTTTGTTACAAATGTCCTTTCAGAGTGATGTTTCCTGTGTGACACAGATCTCTGTTATTTTTTACAACTGTCCTTCCAGAGTGATGTTTCCTGTGTGACCCAGATGTCTATTGCTTGTTAGAAATGTCCTTTCAGAGTGATGTTTCCTGTGTGACCCTGATGACTATTGTTTGTTACAAATGTCCTATCAGAGTGATGTTTCCTGTGTGACCCAGATGTCTATTGTTTGTTACAAATGTCCGTTCAGAATGATGTTTCCTGTATGACCCAGATGTCTACTGCTTGTTACAAATGTCCTTTCAGAGTGATTCGTCCTGTGTGACACAGATGTCTATTGTTTGTTACACATGTCCTTTCAGAGTGATGTTTCCTGTGTGACAGAGATGTCTATTGTTTGTTACAAATGTCCTTTCAGAGTGATGCTTCCTATGTGACCCTGATGTCTATTGTTTGGTACAAATGTCCTTTCAGAGTGATGATTCCTGTGTGACCCGGATGTCTATTGTTTGTTACAAATGTACTTTCAGAGTGATGTTTCCTGTGTGACACAGATCTCTATTATTTTTTACAAATGTCCTTTCAGTGTGATGTTTCCTGTGTGACCCAGATGTCTATTGCTTGTTACAAATGTCCTTTCAGTGTGATGTTTCCTGTGTGACCCTGATGTCTATTGTTTGTTACAAATGTCCTATCAGAGTGATGTTTCCTGTGTGACCCAGATGTCTATTGTTTGTTACAAATGTCCTATCAGAGTGATGTTTCCTGTGTGACCCAGATGTCTATTGTTCGTTACAAATGTCCGTTCAGAGTGATGTTTCCTGTATGACCCTGATGTCTATTGCTTGTTACAAAAGTTCTTTTTGAGTTCATGTTTCCTGTGTGTCACAGATGTCTATTTCTTGTTACAAATGTCCTTGCAGAGTGATGCTTCCTCTGTGACACAGATGTCTACAGCTTGTTACAAATGTCCTTTCAGAGTGATGTCTCCTGTGTGACCCTGATGTCTATTGTTTGGTACAAATGTCCTTTCAGAGTGATGTTTCCTGTGTGACCCGGATGTCTATTGTTTGTTACAAATGTCCTTTCAGAGTGATGTTTCCTGTGTGACACAGATCTCTATTATTTTTTACAACAGTCCTTTCAGATTGATGTTTCCTGTGTGACCCAGATGTCTTTTGCTTGTTACAAATGTCCTTTCAGACTGATGTTTCCTGTGTGACCCTGATGTCTATTGTTTGTTACAAATGTCCTATCAGAGTGATGTTTCCTGTGTGAACCAGATGTCTATTGTTTGTTACAAATGTCCGTTCAGAGTCATGTTTCCTGTGTGACCCTGATGTCTATTGTTTGTTACAAATATCCTTTCAGAGTGGTGTTTCCTGTGTGACACAGATGTCTATTGTTTGTTACAGATTTCCTTTTTGTGTTGATGTTTCCTGCGTGTCACACATGTCTATTACTTATTACAAATATCCTTTCAGAGTGGTGTTTCCTGTGTGACACAGATGTCTATTGCTTGTTACAAATGTCCTTTTTGAGTTGCTGTTTCCTGTGTGTTACAGATGTCTATTGTTTGTTACAAATGTCCTATCAGAGTGATGTTTCCTGTGTGACCCAGATGTCTATTGTTTGTTACAAATGTCCGTTCAGAGTGATGTTTCCTGTATGACCCTGATGTCTATTGCTTGTTACAAATGTCCTTTTTGAGTTGATGTTTCCTGTGTGTCACAGATGTCTATTTCTTGTTACAAATGTCCTATCAGAGTGATGCTTCCTGTGTGACACAGATGTCTACAGCTTGTTACAAATGTCCTTTCAGAGTGATGTCTCCTGTGTGACCCTGATGCCTATTGTTTGGTACAAATGTCCTTTCAGAGTGATGTTTCCTGTCTGACCCGGATGTCTATTGTTTGTTACAAATGTCCTTTCAGAGTGATGTTTCCTGTGTGACACAGATCTCTATTATTTTTTACAACTGTCCTTTCAGAGTGATGTTTCCTGTGTGACCCAGATGTCTTTTGCTTGTTACAAATGTCCTTTCAGAGTGATGTTTCCTGTGTGACCCTGATGTCTATTGTTTGTTACAAATGTCCTATCAGAGTGATGTTTCCTGTGTGAACCAGATGACTATTGTTTGTTACAAATGTCCTTTCAGAGTGATGTGTCCTGTGTGACCCAGATGTCTATTGTTTGTTACAAATATCCTTTCAGAGTGGTGTTTCCTGTGTGACACAGATGTCTATTGTTTGTTACAAATTTCCTTTTTGTGTTGATGTTTCCTGTGTGACCCGGATGTCTATTGTTTGTTACAAATGTACTTTCAGAGTGATGTTTCCTGTGTGACACAGATCTCTATTATTTTTTTACAAATGTCCTTTCAGTGTGATGTTTCCTGTGTGACCCAGATGTCTATTGCTTGTTACAAATGTCCTTTCAGAGTGATGTTTCCTGTGTGACCCTGATGTCTATTGTTTGTTACAAATGTCCAATCAGAGTGATGTTTCCTGTGTGACCCAGATGTCTATTGTTTGGTACAAATGTCCTTTCAGAGTGATGTTTCCTGTGTGACCCTGATGTCTATTGTTTGTTACAAATGATCTATCAGAGTGATGTTTCCTCTGTGACCCAGATGTCTATTGTTTGTTACAAATGTCCTATCAGAGTGATGTTTCCTATGTGACCCTGATGTCTATTGTTTGGTACAAATGTCCTTTCAGAGTGATGATTCCTGTGTGACCCGGATGTCTATTGTTTGTTACAAATGTCCTTTCAGAGTGATGTTTCCTGTGTGACACAGATCTCTATTATTTTTTACAAATGTCCTTTCAGAGTGATGTTTCCTGTGTGACCCTGATGTCTATTGTTTGTTACAAATGTCCTATCAGAGTGATGTTTCCTGTGTGACCCAGATGTCTATTGTTTGTTACAAATGTCCTATCAGAGTGATGTTTCCTGTGTGACCCAGATGTCTGTTGTTTGTTACAAATGTCCGTTCAGAGTGATGTTTCCTGTATGACCCTGATGTCTATTGTTTGTTACAAATGTCCTTTCAGAGTGATGTTTCCTGTGTGACACAGATGTCTATTGCTTGTTACAAATGTCCTTTTTGAGTTGATGTTTCCTGTGTGACCCTGATGTCTATTGCTTGTTACAAATGTCCTTTTTGAGTTGATGTTTCCTGTGTGTCACAGATGTCTATTTCTTCTAACAAATATCCTTGCAGAGTGATGCATCCTGTGTGACACAGATGTCTACAGCTTGTTACAAATGTCCTTTCAGAGTGATGTGTCCTGTGTGACCCTGATGTCTATTGTTTGGTACAAATGTCCTTTCAGAGTGATGTTTCCTGTGTGACCCGGATGTCTATTGTTTGTTACAAATGTCCTTTCAGAGTGATGTTTCCTGTGTGACCCTGATATCTATTGTTTATTACAAATGTCCTATCAGAGTGATGTTTCCTGTGTGACAGAGATGTCTATTCTTTGTTACAAATCTCCTTTCAGAGTGATGCTTCCTATGTGACCCTGATGTCTATTGTTTGGTACAAATGTCCTTTCAGAGTGATGCGTCCTATGTGACCCTGATATCCATTGTTTGGTACAAATGTCCTTTCAGAGTGATGATTCCTGTGTGACCCGGATGTCTATTGTTTGTTACAAATGTCCTTTCAGAGTGATGTTTCCTGTGTGACACAGATCTGTATTATTTTTTACAAATGTCCTTTCAGAGTGATGTTTCCTGTGTGACCCTGATGTCTATTGTTTGTTTCAAATGTCCTATCAGAGTGATGTTTCCTGTGTGACCCAGATGTCTATTGTTTATTACAAATATCCTATCAGAGTGATGTTTCCTGTGTGACAGAGATGTATATTCTTTGTTACAAATGTCCTTTCAGAGTGATGCTTCCTATGTGACCCTGATGTCTATTGTTTGGTACAAATGTCCTTTCAGAGTGATGATTCCTGTGTGACCCGGATGTCTATTGTTTGTTACAAATGACCTTTCAGAGTGATGTTTCCTGTGTGACACAGATCTCTATTATTTTTTACAAATGTCCTTTCAGAGTGATGTTTCCTGTGTGACCCAGATGTCTATTGCTTGTTACAAATGTCCTTTCAGAGTGATGTTTCCTGTGTGACCCTGATGTCTATTGTTTGTTACAAATGTCCTATCAGAGTGATGTTTCCTGTGTGACCCAGATGTCTATTGCTAGTTACAAATGTCCTATCAGAGTGATGTTTCCTGTGTGACCCAGATGTCTATTGTTTGTTACAAATGTCCGTTCAGAGTGATGTTTCCTGTATGACCCTGATGTCTATTGTTTGTTACAAATGTCCTATCAGAGTGATGTTTCCTGTGTGACCCAGATGTCTATTGCTAGTTACAAATGTCCTTTCAGAGTGATGTGTCCTGTGTGACCCTGATGTCTATTGTTTGGTACAAATGTCCTTTCAGAGTGATGTTTCCTGTGTGACCCGGATGTCTATTGTTTGTTACAAATGTCCTTTCAGAGTGATGTTTCCTGTGTGACCCTGATGTCTATTGTTTATTACAAATGTCCTATCAGAGTGATGTTTCCTGTGTGACAGAGATGTCTATTCTTTGTTACAAATGTCCTTTCAGAGTGATGCTTCCTATGTGACCCTGATGTCTATTGTTTGGTACAAATGTCCTTTCAGAGTGATGATTCCTGTGTGACCCGGATGTCTATTGTTTGTTACAAATGTCCTTTCAGAGTGATGTTTCCTGTGTGACACAGATCTCTATTATTTTTTACAAATGTCCTTTCAGAGTGATGTTTCCTGTGTGACCCAGATGTCTATTGCTTGTTACAAATGTCCTTTCAGAGTGATGTTTCCTGTGTGACCCAGATGTCTATTGTTTGTTACAAATGTCCGTTCAGAGTGATGTTTCCTGTATGACCCTGATGTCTATTGTTTGTTACAAATGTCCTTTCAGAGTGATGTTTCCTGTGTGTCACAGATGTCTATTGTTTGTTACAAATGTCCGTTCAGAGTGATGTTTCCTGTATGACCCTGATGTCTATTGTTTGTTACAAATGTCCGTTCAGAGTGATGTTTCCTGTATGACCCTGATGTCTATTGTTTGTTACAAATATCCATTCAGTGTGATGTTTCCTGTATGACCCTGATGTCTATTGCTTGTTACAAATGTCCTTTTTGAGTTGATGTTTCCTGTGTGTCACAGATGTCTATTTCTTGTAACAAATATCCTTGCAGAGTGCTGCATCCTGTGTGACACAGATGTCTACAGCTTGTTACAAATGTCCTTTCAGAGTGATGTGTCCTGTGTGACCCTGATGTCTATTGTTTGGTACAAATGTCCTTTCAGAGTGATGTTTCCTGTGTGACCCGGATGTCTATTGTTTGTTACAAATGTCCTTTCAGAGTGATGTTTCCTGTGTGACACAGATCTCTATTATTTTTTACAACTGTCCTTTCAGAGTGATGTTTCCTGTGTGACCCAGATGTCTATTGCTTGTTACAAATGTCCTTTCAGAGTGATGCTTCCTATGTGACCCTGATGTCTATTGTTTGGTACAAATGTCCTTTCAGAGTGATGATTCCTGTGTGACCCGGATGTCTATTGTTTGTTACAAATGTCCTTTCAGAGTGATGTTTCCTGTGTGACACAGATCTCTATTATTTTTTACAAATGTCCTTTCAGAGTGATGTTTCCTGTGTGACACAGATCTCTATTATTTTTTACAAATGTCCTTTCAGAGTGATGTTTCCTGTGTGACCCGGATGTCTATTGCTTGTTACAAATGTCCTTTCAGAGTGATGTTTCCTGTGTGACCCTGATGTCTATTGTTTGTTACAAATGTCCTTTTTGAGTTGCTGTTTCCTGTGTGTCACAGATGTCTATTGCTTGTTACAAATATCCTTGCAGAGTGATGCATCCTGTGTGATACAGATGTCTACAGCTTGTTACAAATGTCCTTTCAGAGTGATGTGTCCTGTGTGACCCTGATGTCTATTGTTTGTTACAAATGTCCTTTCAGAGTGATGTGTCCTGTGTGACCCTGATGTCTATTGTTTGGTACAAATGTCCTTTCAGAGTGATGTTTCCTGTGTGACCCGGATGTCTATTGTTTGTTACAAATGTCCTTTCAGAGTGATGTTTCCTGTGTGTAACACATGTCTGTTACTTGTTACAAATATCCTTTCAGAGTGCTGTTTCCTGTGTGTCACAGATGTCTATTGCTTGTTACAAATGTCCTTTCAGAGTGATGTTTCCTGTGTGACCCGGATGTCTATTGTTTGTTACAAATGTCCTTTCAGAGTGATGTTTCCTGTGTGACACAGATCTGTATTATTTGTTACAAATGTCCTTTCAGAGTGATGTTTCCTGTGTGACCCTGATGTCTATTGTTTGTTACAAATGTCCTATCAGAGTGATGTTTCCTGTGTGACCCTGATGTCTATTGTTTATTACAAATATCCTATCAGAGTGATGTTTCCTGTGTGACAGAGATGTCTATTCTTTGTTACAAATGTCCTTTCAGAGTGATGCTTCCTATGTGACCCTGATGTCTATTGTTTTTTACAACTGTCCTTTCAGAGTGATGTTTCCTGTGTGACCCAGATGTCTATTGCTAGTTACAAATGTCCTATCAGAGTGATGTTTCCTGTGTGACCCAGATGTCTATTGTTTGTTACAAATGTCCGTTCAGAGTGATGTTTCCTGTGTGACACAGATGTCTATTGTTTGTTACAAATATCCTTTCAGAGTGATGTTTCCTGTGTGACCCAGATGTCTATTGTTTGTTACAAATGTCCGTTCAGAGTGATGTTTCCTGTATGACCCTGATGTCTATTGCTTGTTACAAATGTCCTTTTTGAGTTGATGTTTCCTGTGTGTCACAGATGTCTATTTCTTGTAACAAATATCCTTGCAGAGTGATGCATCCTGTGTGACACAGATGTCTACAGCTTGTTACAAATGTCCTTTCAGAGTGATGTGTCCTGTGTGACCCTGATGTCTATTGTTTGGTACAAATGTCCTTTCAGAGTGATGTTTCCTGTGTGACCCGGATGTCTATTGTTTGTTACAAATGTCCTTTCAGAGTGATGTTTCCTGTGTGACCCTGATGTCTATTGTTTATTACAAATGTCCTATCAGAGTGATGTTTCCTGTGTGACAGAGATGTCTATTCTTTGTTACAAATGTCCTTTCAGAGTGATGCTTCCTATGTGACCCTGATGTCTATTGTTTGGTACAAATGTCCTTTCAGAGTGATGATTCCTGTGTGACCCGGATGTCTATTGTTTGTTACAAATGTCCTTTCAGAGTGATGTTTCCTGTGTGACAGACATGTCTATTGTTTGTTACAAATGTCCTTTCAGAGTGATGTTTCCTGTGTGACCCAGATGTCTATTGCTTGTTACAAATGTCCGTTCAGAGTGATGTTTCCTGTGTGACCCAGATGTCTATTGCTTGTTACAAATGTCCTTTTTGAGTTGATGTTTCCTGTGTGTCACAGATGTCTATTTCTTGTAACAAATATCCTTGCAGAGTGATGCATCCTGTGTGACACAGATGTCTACAGCTTGTTACAAATGTCCTTTCAGAGTGATGTGTCCTGTGTGACCCTGATGTCTATTGTTTGGTACAAATGTCCTTTCAGTGTGATGTTTCCTGTGTGACCCAGATGTCTATTGCTTGTTACAAATGTCCTTTCAGAGTGATGTTTCCTGTGTGACACAGATGTCTATTATTTGTTACAAATGTCCTTTCAGAGTGATGTTTCCTGTGTGACCCGGATGTCTATTATTTGTTACAAATGTCCTTTCAGAGTGATGTTTCCTGTGTGACCCGGATGTCTATTATTTGTTACAAATGTCCTTTCAGAGTGATGTTTCCTGTGTGACCCAGATGTCTATTGCTTGTTACAAATGTCCTTTCAGAGTGATGTTTCCTGTGTGACCCTGATGTCTATTGTTTGTTACAAATGTCCTTTCAGAGTGATGTTTCCTGTGTGACACAGATCTCTATTATTTTTTACAAATGTCCTTTCAGAGTGATGTTTCCTGTGTGACCCAGATGTCTATTGCTTGTTACAAATGTCCTTTCAGTGTGATGATTCCTATGTGACCCTGATGTCTATTGTTTGTTACAAATGTCCTTTCAGAGTGATGTTTCCTCTGTGACCCTGATGTCTATTGTTTGTTACAAATGTCCTTTCAGAGTGATGTTTCCTGTGTGACACAGATCTCTATTATTTTTTACAAATGTCCTTTCAGAGTGATGTTTCCTGTGTGACCCTGATGTCTATTGTTTGTTACAAATGTCCTTTCAGAGTGATGTTTCCTGTGTGACACAGATCTCTATTATTTTTTACAAATGTCCTTTCAGAGTGATGTTTCCTGTGTGACCCAGATGTCTATTGCTTGTTACAAATGTCCTTTCAGAGTGATGTTTCCTGTGTGACCCTGATGTCTATTGTTTGTTACAAATGTCAGTTCAGAGTGATGTTTCCTGTATGACCCTGATGTCTATTGTTTGTTGCAAATGTCCGTTCAGAGTCATGTTTCCTGTGTGATCCTGATGTCTATTGTTTGTTACGAATGTCCTTTCTGAGTGAGGTTTCCTGTGTGACCCTGATGTCTATTGTTTGTTACAAATGTCCTTTCAGAGTGATGTTTCCTGTGTGACCCAGATGTCTATTGTTTGTTGCAAATGTCCGTTCAGCGTCATGTTTCCTGTGTGACCCTGATGTCTATTGTTTGTTACGAATGTCCTTTCTGAGAGAGGTTTCCTGTGTGACCCTGATGTCTATTGTTTGTTACAAATGTCCTTTCAGAGTGATGTTTCCTGTGTGACCCAGATGTGTATTGTTTGTTAAAAATGTCCTTTCAGAGTGATGTTTCCTGTGTGACACAGATCTCTATTTTTGTTACAAATGTTCTTTCAGAGTGATGTTTCCTGTGTGACCCAGATGTCTATTGTTTCTTACAAATGTCCTTTCAGAGTGATGTTTCCTGTGTGACCCTGATGTCTATTGTTTGTTACAAATGTCCTTGCAGAGTGATGCTTCCTGTGTGACAGAGATGTCGACAGCTTGTTACAAATGTCCTTTTAGAGTGATGCTTCCTGGTGACTCAGATGTCTATTGTTTCTTACAACTGTCCCTTCAGTGTAATCTTTCCTAAGTGACACTGATGACTATTGTTTGTTACAAATGCCCCTTCAGTGTGATGTTTTCTGTGTGACCCTGATGTCTATTGTTTGTTACAAATGTCCGTTCAGAGTGATGTTTCCTGTATGACACTGATGTCTATTGTTTGTTGCAAATGTCCTTTCAGTGTGATGTTTCCTGTATGACACTTATGTCTATTGTTTGTTATAAATGTCCTTTCAGAGTGATGCTTCCTGTGTGACCCAGATGTCTACTGCTTGTTACAAATGCCTTTCAGAGTGATGCGTCCTGTGTGACACAGATGTCTATTGTTTGTTACACATGTCCTTTCAGACTGATGTTTCCTGTGTGACAGAGATGTCTATTGTTTGTTACAAATGTCCTTTCAAAGTGATGCTTCCTATGTGACCCTGATGTCTATTGTTTGGTACAAATGTCCTTTCAGAGTGATGATTCCTGTGTGACCCGGATGTCTATTGTTTGTTACAAATGTCCTTTCAGAGTGATGTTTCCTGTGTGACACAGATCACTATTATTTTTTACAAATGTCCTTTCAGAGTGATGTTTCCTGTGTGACCCAGATGTCTATTGTTTGTTACAAATGTCCTTTCAGAGTGATGTTTCCTGTGTGACACAGATCTCTATTATTTTTTACAAATGTCCTTTCAGAGTGATGTTTCCTGTGTGACCCTGATGTCTATTGTTTGTTACAAATGTCCAATCAGAGTGATGTTTCCTGTGTGACCCAGATGTCTATTGTTTGTTACAAATGTCCTATCAGAGTGATGTTTCCTGTGTGACCCAGATGTCTATTGTTTGTTACAAATGTCCTTTCAAAGTGATGCTTCCTATGTGACCCTGATGTCTATTGTTTGGTACAAATGTCCTTTCAGAGTGATGTTTACTGTGTGACCCTGATTTCTATTGTTTGGTACAAATGTCCTTTCAGAGTGATGTTTCCTGTGTGACCCAGATATCTATTGTTTGTTACAAATGTTCTTTCAGAGTGATGTTTCCTGTGTGACACAGATCTCTATTATTTTTTACAAATGTCCTTTCAGAGTGATGTTTCCTGTGTGACCCAGATGTCTATTGTTTGTTACAAATGTCCTATCAGAGTGATGTTTCCTGTGTGACCCAGATGTCTATTGTTTGTTACAAATGTCCTTTCAAAGTGATGCTTCCTATGTGACCCTGATGTCTATTGTTTGGTACAAATGTCCTTTCAGAGTGATGTTTACTGTGTGACCCTGATTTCTATTGTTTGGTACAAATGTCCTTTCAGAGTGATGTTTCCTGTGTGACCCAGATATCTATTGTTTGTTACAAATGTCCTTTCAGAGTGATGTTTCCTGTGTGACACAGATCTCTATTATTTTTTACAAATGTCCTTTCAGAGTGATGTTTCCTGTGTGACCCAGATGTCTATTGCTTGTTATAAATGTCCTTTCAGAGTGATGTTTCCTGTGTGACCCTGATGTCTATTGTTTGTTACAAATGTCCGTTCAGAGTGATGTTTCCTGTATGACACTGATGTCTATTGTTTGTTGCAAATGTCCTTTCAGTGTGATGTTTCCTGTATGACACTTATGTCTATTGTTTGTTATAAATGTCCTTTCAGAGTGATGCTTCCTGTGTGACCCAGATGTCTACTGCTTGTTACAAATGCCTTTCAGAGTGATGCGTCCTGTGTGACACAGATGTCTATTGTTTGTTACACATGTCCTTTCAGAGTGATGTTTCCTGTGTGACAGAGATGTCTATTGTTTGTTACAAATGTCCTTTCAAAGTGATGCTTCCTATGTGACCCTGATGTCTATTGTTTGGTACAAATGTCCTTTCAGAGTGATGATTCCTGTGTGACCCGGATGTCTATTGTTTGTTACAAATGTCCTTTCAGAGTGATGTTTCCTGTGTGACACAGATCTCTATTATTTTTTACAAATGTTCTTTCAGAGTGATGTTTCCTGTGTGACCCAGATGTCTATTGTTTCTTACAAATGTCCTTTCAGAGTGATGTTTCCTGTGTGACCCTGATGTCTATTGTTTGTTACAAATGTCCTTGCAGAGTGATGCTTCCTGTGTGACAGAGATGTCGACAGCTTGTTACAAATGTCCTTTTAGAGTGATGCTTCCTGGTGACTCAGATGTCTATTGTTTCTTACAACTGTCCCTTCAGTGTAATCTTTCCTAAGTGACACTGATGACTATTGTTTGTTACAAATGCCCCTTCAGTGTGATGTTTTCTGTGTGACCCTGATGTCTATTGTTTGTTACAAATGTCCGTTCAGAGTGATGTTTCCTGTATGACACTGATGTCTATTGTTTGTTGCAAATGTCCTTTCAGTGTGATGTTTCCTGTATGACACTTATGTCTATTGTTTGTTATAAATGTCCTTTCAGAGTGATGCTTCCTGTGTGACCCAGATGTCTACTGCTTGTTACAAATGCCTTTCAGAGTGATGCGTCCTGTGTGACACAGATGTCTATTGTTTGTTACACATGTCCTTTCAGAGTGATGTTTCCTGTGTGACAGAGATGTCTATTGTTTGTTACAAATGTCCTTTCAAAGTGATGCTTCCTATGTGACCCTGATGTCTATTGTTTGGTACAAATGTCCTTTCAGAGTGATGATTCCTGTGTGACCCGGATGTCTATTGTTTGTTACAAATGTCCTTTCAGAGTGATGTTTCCTGTGTGACACAGATCTCTATTATTTTTTACAAATGTCCTTTCAGAGTGATGTTTCCTGTGTGACCCAGATGTCTATTGTTTGTTACAAATGTCCTTTCAGAGTGATGTTTCCTGTGTGACACAGATCTCTATTATTTTTTACAAATGTCCTTTCAGAGTGATGTTTCCTGTGTGACCCTGATGTCTATTGTTTGTTACAAATGTCCAATCAGAGTGATGTTTCCTGTGTGACCCAGATGTCTATTGTTTGTTACAAATGTCCTATCAGAGTGATGTTTCCTGTGTGACCCAGATGTCTATTGTTTGTTACAAATGTCCTTTCAAAGTGATGCTTCCTATGTGACCCTGATGTCTATTGTTTGGTACAAATGTCCTTTCAGAGTGATGTTTACTGTGTGACCCTGATTTCTATTGTTTGGTACAAATGTCCTTTCAGAGTGATGTTTCCTGTGTGACCCAGATATCTATTGTTTGTTACAAATGTCCTTTCTGAGTGATGTTTCCTGTGTGACACAGATCTCTATTATTTTTTACAAATGTCCTTTCAGAGTGATGTTTCCTGTGTGACCCAGATGTCTATTGTTTGTTACAAATGTCCTATCAGAGTGATGTTTCCTGTGTGACCCAGATGTCTATTGTTTGTTACAAATGTCCTTTCAAAGTGATGCTTCCTATGTGACCCTGATGTCTATTGTTTGGTACAAATGTCCTTTCAGAGTGATGTTTACTGTGTGACCCTGATTTCTATTGTTTGGTACAAATGTCCTTTCAGAGTGATGTTTCCTGTGTGACCCAGATATCTATTGTTTGTTACAAATGTCCTTTCAGAGTGATGTTTCCTGTGTGACACAGATCTCTATTATTTTTTACAAATGTCCTTTCAGAGTGATGTTTCCTGTGTGACCCAGATGTCTATTGCTTGTTATAAATGTCCTTTCAGAGTGATGTTTCCTGTGTGACCCTGATGTCTATTGTTTGTTACAAATGTCCGTTCAGAGTGATGTTTCCTGTATGACACTTATGTCTATTGTTTGTTATAAATGTCCTTTCAGAGTGATGCTTCCTGTGTGACCCAGATGTCTACTGCTTGTTACAAATGCCTTTCAGAGTGATGCGTCCTGTGTGACACAGATGTCTATTGTTTGTTACACATGTCCTTTCAGAGTGATGTTTCCTGTGTGACAGAGATGTCTATTGTTTGTTACAAATGTCCTTTCAAAGTGATGCTTCCTATGTGACCCTGATGTCTATTGTTTGGTACAAATGTCCTTTCAGAGTGATGATTCCTGTGTGACCCGGATGTCTATTGTTTGTTACAAATGTCCTTTCAGAGTGATGTTTCCTGTGTGACACAGATCTCTATTATTTTTTACAAATGTCCTTTCAGAGTGATGTTTCCTGTGTGACCCAGATGTCTATTGTTTTTTACAAATGTCCTTTCAGAGTGATGTTTCCTGTGTGACACAGATCTCTATTATTTTTTACAAATGTCCTTTCAGAGTGATGTTTCCTGTGTGACCCTGATGTCTATTGTTTGTTACAAATGTCGAATCAGAGTGATGTTTCCTGTGTGACCCAGATGTCTATTGTTTGTTACAAATGTCCTATCAGAGTGATGTTTCCTGTGTGACCCAGATGTCTATTGTTTGTTACAAATGTCCTTTCAAAGTGATGCTTCCTATGTGACCCTGATGTCTATTGTTTGGTACAAATGTCCTTTCAGAGTGATGTTTACTGTGTGACCCTGATTTCTATTGTTTGGTACAAATGTCCTTTCAGAGTGATGTTTCCTGTGTGACCCAGATATCTATTGTTTGTTACAAATGTCCTTTCAGATTGATGTTTCCTGTGTGACACAGATCTCTATTATTTTTTACAAATGTCCTTTCAGAGTGATGTTTCCTGTGTGACCCAGATGTCTATTGCTTGTTATAAATGTCCTTTCAGAGTGATGTTTCCTGTGTGACCCTGATGTCTATTGTTTGTTACAAATATCCTTTCAGAGTGATGTTTCCTGTGTGACACAGATGTCTATTGTTTGTTACAAATTTCCTTTTTGTGTTGATGTTTCCTGTGTGTAACACATGTCTATTACTTGTTACAAATATCCTTTCAGAGTGCTGTTACCTGTGTGTCACAGATGTCTATTGCTTGTTACAAATGTCCTTTCAGAGTGATTTTTCCTGTGTGACACAGATGTCTATTGTTTGTTACAAATGTCCTTTCAGAGTGATGTTTCCTGTGTGACCCTGATGTCTATTGTTTGTTACAAATGTCCGTTCAGAGTGATGTTTCCTGTGTGACACAGATGTCTATTGTTTGTTACAAATGTCCTTGCAGAGTGAGGTTTCCTGTGTGACCCGGTTGTCTATTGTTTGTTACAAATATCCTTTCACAGTGATGCTTCCTGTGTGACCCAGATGTCTATTGTTTGTACAAATGTCCTTTCAGAGTGATGTTTCCTGTGTGACACAGATCTCTATTATTTTTTACAACTGTCCTTTCAGAGTGATGTTTCCTGTGTGACCCAGATGTCTATTGCTTGTTACAAATGTCCCTTCAGAGTGATGTTTCCTGTGTGACCCTGATGTCTATTGTTTGTTACAAATGTCCTATCAGAGTGATGTTTCCTGTGTGACCCAGATGTCTATTGTTTGTTACAAGTATCCATTCAGAGTGGTGTTTCCTGTGTTACACAGATGTCTATTGTTTGTCACAAATTTCCTTTTTGTGTTGATGTTTCTTGTGTGTCACACATGTCTATTACTTGTTACAAATATCCTTTCAGAGTGGAGTTTCCTGTGTGACACAGATGTCTATTGCTTATTACAAATGTCCTTTTTGAGTTGCTGTTTCCTGTCTGTCACAGATGTCTATTGCTTGTTACAAATGTCCTTTCAGAGTGATGTTTCCTGTGTGACACAGATGTCTATTGTTTGTTACAAATGTCCCTTCAGTGTGATGTTTCCTGTGTGACACAGATGTCTATTGTTTGTTTCAAATGTCTTTTCAGAGTGATGTTTCCTCTGTGACCCTTATGTCTATTGTTTGTTACAAATGTCCTTTCATAGTGATGTTTCCTGTGTGACCCTGATGTCTATTGTTTGTTTCAAATGTCCTTTTAGAGTGATGTTTCCTCTGTGACCCAGATGTCTATTGTTTGTTACAAATGTCCTTTCAGAGTGATGTTTCCTCTGTGACCCTTATGTCTATTGTTTGTTACAAATGTCCTTTCATAGTGATGTTTCCTGTGTGACCCTGATGTCTATTGTTTGTTTCAAATGTCGAATCAGAGTGATGTTTCCTGTGTGACCCAGATGTCTATTGTTTGTTACAAATGTCCTATCAGAGTGATGTTTCCTGTGTGACCCAGATGTCTATTGTTTGTTACAAATGTCCTTTCAAAGTGATGCTTCCTATGTGACCCTGATGTCTATTGTTTGGTACAAATGTCCTTTCAGAGTGATGTTTACTGTGTGACCCTGATTTCTATTGTTTGGTACAAATGTCCTTTCAGAGTGATGTTTCCTGTGTGACCCAGATATCTATTGTTTGTTACAAATGTCCTTTCAGATTGATGTTTCCTGTGTGACACAGATCTCTATTATTTTTTACAAATGTCCTTTCAGAGTGATGTTTCCTGTGTGACCCAGATGTCTATTGCTTGTTATAAATGTCCTTTCAGAGTGATGTTTCCTGTGTGACCCTGATGTCTATTGTTTGTTACAAATATCCTTTCAGAGTGATGTTTCCTGTGTGACACAGATGTCTATTGTTTGTTACAAATTTCCTTTTTGTGTTGATGTTTCCTGTGTGTAACACATGTCTATTACTTGTTACAAATATCCTTTCAGAGTGCTGTTACCTGTGTGTCACAGATGTCTATTGCTTGTTACAAATGTCCTTTCAGAGTGATTTTTCCTGTGTGACACAGATGTCTATTGTTTGTTACAAATGTCCTTTCAGAGTGATGTTTCCTGTGTGACCCTGATGTCTATTGTTTGTTACAAATGTCCGTTCAGAGTGATGTTTCCTGTGTGACACAGATGTCTATTGTTTGTTACAAATGTCCTTGCAGAGTGAGGTTTCCTGTGTGACCCGGTTGTCTATTGTTTGTTACAAATATCCTTTCACAGTGATGCTTCCTGTGTGACCCAGATGTCTATTGTTTGTACAAATGTCCTTTCAGAGTGATGTTTCCTGTGTGACACAGATCTCTATTATTTTTTACAACTGTCCTTTCAGAGTGATGTTTCCTGTGTGACCCAGATGTCTATTGCTTGTTACAAATGTCCCTTCAGAGTGATGTTTCCTGTGTGACCCTGATGTCTATTGTTTGTTACAAATGTCCTATCAGAGTGATGTTTCCTGTGTGACCCAGATGTCTATTGTTTGTTACAAGTATCCATTCAGAGTGGTGTTTCCTGTGTTACACAGATGTCTATTGTTTGTCACAAATTTCCTTTTTGTGTTGATGTTTCTTGTGTGTCACACATGTCTATTACTTGTTACAAATATCCTTTCAGAGTGGAGTTTCCTGTGTGACACAGATGTCTATTGCTTATTACAAATGTCCTTTTTGAGTTGCTGTTTCCTGTCTGTCACAGATGTCTATTGCTTGTTACAAATGTCCTTTCAGAGTGATGTTTCCTGTGTGACACAGATGTCTATTGTTTGTTACAAATGTCCCTTCAGTGTGATGTTTCCTGTGTGACACAGATGTCTATTGTTTGTTTCAAATGTCTTTTCAGAGTGATGTTTCCTCTGTGACCCTTATGTCTATTGTTTGTTACAAATGTCCTTTCATAGTGATGTTTCCTGTGTGACCCTGATGTCTATTGTTTGTTTCAAATGTCCTTTTAGAGTGATGTTTCCTCTGTGACCCAGATGTCTATTGTTTGTTACAAATGTCCTTTCAGAGTGATGTTTCCTCTGTGACCCTTATGTCTATTGTTTGTTACAAATGTCCTTTCATAGTGATGTTTCCTGTGTGACCCTGATGTCTATTGTTTGTTTCAAATGTCCTTTCAGAGTGATGTTTCCTGTGTGACAGAGATGTCTATTGTTTGTTACAAATGTCCTTTTAGAGTGATGTTTCCTGTGTGACACAGATGTCTATTGTTTGTTACAAATGTCCTATCAGAGTGATGTTTCCTGTGTGACCCTGATGTCTATTGTTTGTTACAAATGTCCTTTCAGAGTGATTTTTCCTGTGTGACACAGATGTCTATTGTTTGTTACAAATGTCCTTTCAGAGTGATGTTTCCTGTGTGACCCTGATGTCTATTGTTTGTTACAAATGTCCGTTCAGAGTGATGTTTCCTGTGTGACACAGATGTCTATTGTTTGTTACAAATGTCCTTGCAGAGTGAGGTTTCCTGTGTGACCCGGTTGTCTATTGTTTGTTACAAATATCCTTTCACAGTGATGCTTCCTGTGTGACCCAGATGTCTATTGTTTGTACAAATGTCCTTTCAGAGTGATGTTTCCTGTGTGACACAGATCTCTATTATTTTTTACAACTGTCCTTTCAGAGTGATGTTTCCTGTGTGACCCAGATGTCTATTGTTTGTTACAAATGTCCTATCAGAGTGATGTTTCCTGTGTGACCCAGATGTCTATTGTTTGTTACAAATGTCCTATCAGAGTGATGTTTCCTGTGTGACCCAGATGTCTATTGTTTGTTACAAATGTCCTATCAGAGTGATGTTTCCTGTGTGACCCAGATGTCTATTGTTTGTTACAAATATCCATTCAGAGTGGTGTTTCCTGTGTTACACAGATGTCTATTGTTTGTCACAAATTTCCTTTTTGTGTTGATGTTTCTTGTGTGTCACAGATGTCTATTGCTTGTTACAAATGTCCTTTCAGAGTGATGTTTCCTGTGTGACACAGATGTCTATTGTTTGTTACAAATGTCCCTTCAGTGTGATGTTTCCTGTGTGACACAGATGTCTATTGTTTGTTTCAAATGTCTTTTCAGAGTGATGTTTCCTCTGTGACCCTTATGTCTATTGTTTGTTACAAATGTCCTTTCATAGTGATGTTTCCTGTGTGACCCTGATGTCTATTGTTTGTTTCAAATGTCCTTTTAGAGTGATGTTTCCTCTGTGACCCAGATGTCTATTGTTTGTTACAAATGTCCTTTCAGAGTGATGTTTCCTCTGTGACCCTGATGTCTATTGTTTGTTACAAATGTCCTTTCAGAGTGATGATTCCTGTGTGACCCTGATATCTATTGTTTGTTTCAAATGTCCTTTCAGAGTGATGTTTCCTGTGTGACCCTGATATCTATTGTTTGTTTCAAATGTCCTTTCAGAGTGATGTTTCCTGTATGACACTGATGTCTATTGTTTGTTTCAAATGTCCTTTCAGAGTGATGTTTCCTGTATGACACTGATGTCTATTGTTTGTTTCAAATGTCCTTTCAGAGTGATGTTTCCTGTGTGACACAGATGCGCAAGTGAATGTGTTGCCGACACTGCCATTGATCACAAGGCAGAGAATGATGGACCTTCGCTGGAGGCTGCCAGTGGCAGCTGGGTCCAGACTTACGGGACGTGACACATGGGATCTTCTCTTGGCTAAATCTCTGCTCGGCACAGATCTCCTGTCTGCCAAGGGACTGTCAGTAGATCTTCAGTATTGTCAGGTTATTGACGCAAAGGGTTTTGGGTTGTTACCCTCTACTCCCAGCAGGTGACGACTCTGTCAAGCTCATGCTCCACCACATGAGAGTTCACTTGCCTGCCGAATGAATTCCCAAACCTCACCAAGCCCACATGTTCCACTGGAGTCACAAAGCATGAGGTCGAGCAACGTATTTCCACGATTGGCTTGTTGGCCCATGCCCGTGCACACAGACTAGTCTCCGAATAGCTGGACAGTGCGAAGGCTGAGTTTGCTAACATGGAATTGTCAAATTGCCTTGGGCTTCACCTCTCCACGTGGTCCCTAAGCCTGATGATGGCTGCCATTCATGTGGCAATTACCTTAACGAGGCCACCATGCCCTATTGTTACCCAGCCCCACATATTCGAGACTTTCTGGCACATTTAGCCAGAAGCATAACTTTTTCTAAAATTCACTTAGTCACTACCATCAGGTGCCTGTGTGCACTGAGGACATTCCCAAAACTGCTGCTATAACCCCGCCAGTCTTATTTGAGTTTCTGCACACGCTGTTTGATCTGAAAAATGCAGCACAGACTTTCCAGCGACTGTTGGACTCTCTGCTCAAAGACTTAGATTTTCTTTCTGTTTACCTGGACAACATATTTGTCACCAGCGCATCCAAAACCAAACACTTCTCATACCTCTGCGCGCTGATTATTAACCCCGCTAGGTGCCAGATCGGGTTGTCTACCATTGACTTTCTGCTGCCACTGCATTGCCACAGAAGGTGCGACCCCCTTGCGGTCAGAAGTCGTCGCTATGATGGATTCTCCACTGTCCTGTGCTTCCAAAGCATTGCAGGAGTTTTCAGGTATGGTGAATTTCTGTCACCATTTCATACTGTTTATGTTCCTCTTGTACAGCGTGCTTAAAGGCAGTGCCCCTAATCGCATGCTTGTGTGGTCAGCAGACATGACTAGAGTATTTGATGACACCAAGCAAGCTCTTTTTAACGCCACCCTACTGGCGCACCCGCTCCCTAATGCACCTGTAGCCGTCACTACTGATACCTCAGACTATGCTGTGGGAGCTGTGCATGATCAGTGGTTGGAGGACAGAGGTAGCTGCTCGCCTTCTTCAGCCGGCAGTTCGTTCCCCTCTTCTCCCCCCATGTGGTACTGCATGTTTGACTGCGAGCAACTCACTCTTTATTTGGCCACCCGCCATTTTCAGTTTCTATTGGAGAGTCAGCATTTCACAGTATCTGCTGACAAACCTCACGTGTATGTGGTGGCCTACATTTAGGAATTCACTGGACAGTGTATACTGTACATTGAAGGGAAAAATAATGCTGTGACTGATTGTCTCTCATGGCCCATCATCAATGCTACACACACTGGGTTGACCATTTGCCAGCATTGCAGCCAACACAGCTACGAACCCTGAGGTCTAGGCTGACAGAACAGCGGTCAAGTGCCAAATTTGGGAACGCAGGTGTTTCTCTCCTCTGCAATATCTCAGCTAGTCGCCCTTGCCCCATAGTGCTCACAAACTGGAGGTGAACTGTTTTTAACTCTATTCATGGCCTCTCGCATACAGGCAGGAAGGCTTCACTGACTGGACTGCGGCCTGTGTTATGTGTCAGCGTGTGAAAATTAACCGTCATGTTCAGGACACCATTGGCACCTTCCAAAGTCCCTGAGCGGCAGTTTGATCATGTCAATATGGACCTGGCTGGTCCTCTTATCCCCCCCACCCCGGTTTCCTCTTTATCATGGAAACGGTACCATACCACCAGGTGGCCAGAGGCTGTCCCGCTAGTGTCGATGGTTTTGGGCATGACTCCGGCCTTCATCAGCTCCTGGGTCGCTCGGTTCGACACCCTCTCTGATACTTCTTCCGACCACAGTCCCCAGTTCACGTCAGACCTCCGGGCTGCGAGGGCCCAGAACCTTGGCATTAAACTGCATCACACTACGGTGTATCTCCTGCAGTCTGTGCAAGCGGTTTCGCCATTCCTGAAAGGCTGCTCCGAGGGGTCCCTGACAGACGAGTGTTGGCACAATCGTCTCCCATGGGCCCTGCAGGGGCTCAGAATGGCTCCAAGAGAGGACCTGCACTCCTCCACAGCTGAGTTGGTGTACGGGGAGCTGGGATGGGTGCCAGGTCATTTCATCTCTGAATGCCACAGCCACCTGGTCGGCGACTCAGCAGCGTTCTGCCCTCCTCAGTGAACGCTATTTTTTCACACCTACAGCATTTCTCCTTCCCATCATAGCGTACATCATTCTTGGGTTCCAGGTGACCAATGTTCTACCTTGTTCGTTTTTGCGGGTGATGGTGCATATCAAAACCTCCTAAAGATGCCGTAAGATGGCCTGTTTCGCGTTTTGGAACCCGGCGGAAAGACCTTTATTGTAGATAGGAAGGGTTACCCTGAAAGTATTTCTGTAGATCAACTTAAACCGGCCACTGAGACCAGGATGGTTCCACCCCCCCCCCCCCGCCCCCCCGAGAAAGCGACATAACCGTGTGCATGTCAGCACATCCCGGGACAAGCCAGAGGCACCTGCTGTTACTCCACTTAGGACCTGAGCCAGGTACAAGTTCCAGACAGACTCACAACGCTGGTTCTGCTGAATTCTGGGGAGGCTTGCCTCGGGTAACATAATGGGTGACAGATGATATATATTGTTCATAATGGAAACTGTTCTACATAATTCACAAACAACCTCACTGAGTTGTTATGGGCACTTTAAGAGACTGTGTCTGATGTCAGTGTAAAGTGATTGCTTTTGGTTTGTTCGTAATGGAATTAAGGGCTGCAACTTTTGTTAAGCAGATAAAATGACTCTCACATGTTTCATCCACAAAATCCTGCACTATCATTCGTTCTCTGTCTCATTAACCCATGAACCTGCAGCCTACTGTCTTCATGCCATTCCATCCCTTTAGTTTTCACTCCCCTGCCACCCTACATTATGGATAATTTACAACAGGCCATTAACTTGCCGACCACTGTGGCTCGAGGAGGGAACTGAAGCACCGAGGAAAACGCAAGCAGGCGCAAGGAAAATGTGAAGCTTCAAACAAACAAACAAGACCCGAGGTCAGAATCGAACTGTGTGGCTGCAGGTGAGAAGTAGCAGCTCTAATTACTGTAATGTTGTGCTGCCCCAGTGAAATAAAGGAAACCAAAACTGTATTCAACAAATTTAATGGTAGGCCACCTTCTATAATAGCTGCTTTTTAAAAATAATAAATTGACTTCTGTACCAGATTGTCAGTCTGTCAGTGAATGGAGAAAGGACTCAAACATGGCAGGTTAGTTAATATTCTTTTGTCTGCCTGCTTTCTCCTTCTGCTCCTTGTTTGCTTCTCTATATGATGGCATCATTAGACCCAGATAATATATAGATAAAAACACGCACACACACACACACACACGCACGCACGCACGCACGCACGCACGCTCGCACGCACGCACGCACACACACACACACACACACACACACTCTCATATGCGCACTCACACACGCGCACACTCACACGCGCGCGCACACACACACACACACACACACATACTCGCACACACACACTCACACATACAGACAGGTATACTCACTCACCATCATACACACACTCACTCTCACACACACACTCACTCACACACTCAGACAGGTATGCTCACTCACCATACACACACACACACACACACACACACACACAATCACATGCGCGCACACACACACACACACACACACACAATCACATGCGCGCACACACACACACACGCACACACACACACACACACTCACATGCACACACACACCCACTCACACACTCAGACAGGTATACTCACTCACCATCATACACAAACTCACACACACACACACACACACAAACTCACACACACTCACACTCATACTCACACTCAATCAGTGTGTGTGTGTTTGTGTGTGTTGTTCAACATAAAATATTCAGCCTTGTCCAGGATCTAAGGTTGCAACACAGCAAATGTCCCAATTTGCCTTTTCTCCTGCCTAACATGGTCTTTCTGCTTTCATCCTCTCCTCTTTACGTGGTAAGTGTGCCCCTTGGTGTAGCTTTACTCCCCGCATTCCCTGCCCTGATTCCGAAGAGTTCCTTCACACTTACCCCCTCGCATCTCCCATTCACCTGTCACCTCATTCCCTTCCTTTTTCTGGGCTTTCTTCCCCTGTGTGAACACGGCCCATTATACTTCAGACAGATCATAATTGCACACAAATTAATTTAATTATGTACAGTTCATTCAGGATGCTAGGAACGGATTAGTGAGTTGTGATCCTACTTTAAGAGGAACATTATGTGCTTGTGAAATTTCCAAAAGCATCAATGAACCATGAAAAGTACAATCTCATCACCAACTGCATTAAAAATGAGAGCTGCATTTTCATCTTCCAGCGATTAAGTTCTTCCCTATCATTATTAGTTCATCACCCAGTGGAAATAGATTTTACTTTTCTTTTCATTAGATATCCTTCATGAGCTGAGTACATGAATCAGATTCTGTATTACTGTTTAATGAAAGCACTGTTTATTCAGTAGGTCTACATAATACAGGCCTTTAAATTAATCTTAAAAACACCTTCTCATATCCGTGAAAAGCCTCACCTTTCATTCAGAAATTCAAATGCATTATAGTTTAAGTTGTAAAGAGACAGAGAATTGTGCTTTATTTCACTGAAGAAGCAAAGGCAATTGAAACTTGATGCACATCCTTAAAGAGCTTATGATATTACTTAAAGTGGATCGGTTTATTGAAAAGCAATTGTTATTTGTTTTACAGCAGAAGTACTGGCTAGGATGTTACTGACGGTTACGGCGAAGATGAAATGCTCCAGTGAGGTCAATTGTTTCTTTGCTGCTTGAATTGAACATCAGCAGTGTGAACATGTGAACATGTGATCAGCAGTCAAGACTGAATAATTTTAGTCAATTTTACATACTGTATTTTTACCTACAGGAGAGAGAATGTTTGCTCAAAATATGTAATATCTTGATTAGAATCTGTTGCTGACTGCAAAACTGTTCTGATTCAGAAAGACTTGAACACTGAAGAAAAAGTTGCTTATATTCATACTGATTGTTTTAAATTTATTCATTAGTATAACCTTATGGAACAAGCTTGTTAATTTTGGCATAAAGTAAAATTCTTCAGGTACTAGAAATCTGAAATAAAAGCAGAAAATACTGGAAACACATCTCTAATGCATTTATAGAAACAGCAGAGCATCACTTTTGGAGAATATGGTGACCAACAACAAGTCCACTAATCTAAAATAAAACCTGGAGGAATTTTTATTGTGAAGAAATCAAGGTAGGAATTGCAATTTGAAACGTGTAATTCAATGACATGTTATCCATAGAAAGCAAAACAAAGTGAGAGAAAGAGAGATGACATTAAGCGTGTGAGAGACAGAAAGATAAGAAATAGAAATAAATTGCAATAAACATACTGTAAATGTTCAACAGTACTTTTATCCACTGTTATTGTGTTTATTATCTTTCTTGAGGAGACATTTCAGAGGTAATGGATCTGGAGTATGCAATAGACCAGATTGGGAACGGACAGTAAACTCTTCCCCCGAAGGAAATGAGTGAACCAGATGAATTTGTACAAGAGTCTGGTATTACATAATCTTCAGATCTGACACTTGCTTTTGCTCTTATTCCGGATTTATTTAATTATGTACATTTAAATTCCAGATGTTATGTCAGATTCAAATTCATTATCTCCAAGTCAACAACCCAAGCCCACGGATCCTTATCCATTTCTCAATGACAGTACCCATAAGGAGTGAGAATCCAAATGAGTAATCAGTCTGGATACAGGTTTAAGGAGGCTACCTCTTGTTCAAGGCACTCAGGACACCTGGCATGAAAAGGCCACAGATTTAGGCCCAAATCTGTCTCTGCTGGAGGCCCGGCCTGGGGTTAAAAGATTGTGTTATGTGAGTGGATGGAAGGGAGGAACGGGGCTTGTTTCTGCGGCAATTGTTTGTTGATTGTGTGTTCTGTGTTTCTGCTGCAGTTGGTTGTTGATTGTGTGTTTTGTGTTTTTGCTGTTGTTTACTGATTGTCTTGTTCTGTGTTTTTGCTGTTGTTTTTTACTGATTGTGTGTTCTGTGTTTCTGTTGTTGTTGTTTACTGATTGTCTTGTTCTGTGTTTTTGCTGTTGTTTTTTACTGATTGTGTGTTCTGTGTTTCTGTTGTTGTTGTTTACTGATTGTCTTGTTCCGCTGAGCGTACTGTCAAGGTGGTGCGAGAAGGCATGACACTGCAGATGCCCCCACCACACCCTCAGGTGTGTTGGTTGTTAACAGAAACAACATACTTCACTTTATGTTTCGATGTACACAGGACAAACAAACTTGAATCTTGAATTTTAAATACACATTCAGTAGGGAAATAATGATAGAATGCCCATCCTGAGCCAACACTTAATCAATGTGGATCCTGCTAGCCACTCCTCTCCATAAAACACCTCTTCCTAGCCCCATTTAGTGCTCCACTACTGCTTCTCACTGCCCAACCTGCTCTCCTACCACCAGCACTGCCTGTTTCCTGCTGCTTAATGCTGCCTCACCTTAATCTAACCACCTGAAGCATTCAAACCATTTTTCTGACCTAGTTGGCCCCCCTTTCAGCCCTACCCAAGTCCCCTTGCTGCTGTTCCCATGGGACAGTATTGGGAGGCTTTTTTTGGCAAGTTATCTATTACACTATATTAAAGGCTGGGGCTCAATATCGAAACGTCCTAAAACTTTACTAATCAGAAGCAGAATGGTTATAAAACTGGATGCTCCAAAATGTTTGAGTCAACCTGCTCACTCTTCATTTAATTCTTTGACCTTCCAGTTTTCTGCTGTAGGACTCTCAGTACCAGTAACAGTGGTGTTAACTGTTCAGGCTAACAAAATGGCTTTTCTGTATTGTTATAATGAAATGGCTTCTCTGTAATGTGACCTAATGTTGTAATGGATTTCTGTGTCTGGTATGTTTGGGTTATGACTACCGATAAGGGAGAAAATAACCAATGGAGAATTGTTAGGCTATCTTGTATGTGTGAGCTGAGCGGGAGTTTGCGTTCTTTTCTGGGAGGAGAGTGAGGAGGATAGACAGCGGTTCCGGAGCAACAGACACGCTGGTCACTATACTTCATCGGAGCTGGAGGAGGCTCCAGCGAATGTTTTGCAGATGTACTATGGAGAACATTCAGACTGGTTGCAGGGGAAGCTCCAATACACAGGATTGAAAGAGGCTGCAGAGGGTTGTAGACTCAAATAGCTCCTTCACAGGCACAACCCTCCGCATCAGCGAGGATATCTTAAGGCCAGCCTGGTCCTCATGGACTCCAAGCACTCCAACAGTTCCACGACCATCTGACCAGTATACATCCAAACACTCAATTTACAATGGAGATGGAGAAGAATGGTTCCCTCCCGTTCCTGTACATTCTAATATGACAGAAACCGGACAGTAGCCTCTGGCAAGGCGTCTATCAGGAGCCCATTCACATGGACTTATACCTGAACAATAACAGCCACCATCATACCTCCCAATGTAGATGATGCTTTCTACTTTGAATAACCATGCAAAAACTATTTCAGACCTGGAGAGTCTCCACAGGGAAATAAGATGATTACACATGATGTTCCTACAGTATAGCTACAAGATGAAGGAAGTCAATCGGGCCCTTAAAAGGGCCAATGGAAAAACCAGGAAACCTATCAACGAGCAGGAACCCCTTGCTTACCACCTGTCTTCTCTATATTTCCATGTTTTCTGGAAGGATCACCAGGATCCTGAAGAAATACTAGATTAATACTATCCAGAAACCCAGAAGGAAGCTCAAATCACAGCTTATGTGGGTCAAAAATGACCTGGGACTCAGGTTGGCTGGAATTTACAGGAGTCCCTGTGAATGTAGAGCAGCAGATATTGGCCAGATGACACACAAGGTGGAAACGTGCATCAAGAGCATTGGAGGTGTATCATTTTGGGTTACCCAGAGAAATCGGTAGTAGAACATTCCATTCACAATGACCATAGGATTGACTTCAATGGCACAAATCTACTGTGCCAAGCTTTTGTGATCGCCTGGTGAAGGAAGCCTTTGAAATAAAACTAGAGGAAAATAATTTTAACAAACTCAAAGTGAGAACTGGAATTCAATTGTAAGCAAGGTGGGACAGTGGCAACCTGATTGGATGAGGACTAGCCAATCAGGAGGGACAGATGATGGGGGTATATATGCCACTGGTTGAGACATGCCTAGGCAACATCCCTGATGAAGATGGCAGAGTTTGTCATCGAAACGTTAGTTATAATTGATCCCTGTACCCTGCTGGAAGCCCAAGAAGCATTTATTTGTCATATACATTGAGAAAGCACTAGATCTTTTCTCATTTTATGTCTTGCTACAACAAAACAACAAACTTCATGACATTAATTAGTGGTAATAAACCCGATTCTGAATGTTTAGTTTGGACCTGTGCAATAAACCTTTGGACGCCTGTGTGAGTTTGACTTGCGTACAACTCCAGCTGATGTGCTTGTGAACTCACTATGCTGTAGCTACTTCCTGACTTGATAGTGTAGTCACCATTTGGTTTAAAACAGGGTTAGAATGAACATGACTCTTCTCCGGGCATCCTGGTCAGGATCTGAGTTTAGCAAAGGAAACACAAGAAGCTGCAGATGCTAGAATCTTGAGCAACAAACAATGCGGAGAGGCACTCAACAGGCACTTCTTTCCTCCCACAGACCTTCTGTGATCTTCCACCACATCATTTGTTCCTCTGCGTTTAATGAGTTGTAACATTAGAAGAGTTCAGTTTATTGGAAGACAGAAAAAGAAGAGAGATGGGCTATAAATAATTTGAAGATGAGTTATGATTGTTAACAGAACCTTCTTAAACATTGGACATAATAGGCTGTTAAAAGGAGTAAGACTTTATCTCAAGCTCTGAATTTTGAAGAATGAAAGACACTGAATTCTGACAATAGGGGGTTACATTTGCTTCTGTGATTCATTATTAAGCTCAAGTGCAAAGTTTAGCATGATTTTTGTACATGCTAGACAAAGTAACTACCCCAACATGTTTGGGAATTACCTGAGTTTGATTTATTCTTCATTTGCCAAGTGGTTAAGGCGTCAGTCTAGTGATCTGAAGGTCGCTAGTTCAAGCCTCAGCTGAGGCAGCTTGTTGTGTCCTTGAGCAAGGCACTTAACCACACATTGCTCTGTGACAACACCAGTACCAAGCTGTATCAGCCCTTGACCTTCCCTTGGACAACATCAGTGGCATGGAGAGGGGAGACTTGCAGCATGGGCAACTGCCGGTCTCACATACAACCTTGCCCAGGTCTGCATCCTGGAAACTTTCCAACTCACAAATCCATGGTCTCTCGAGACTAATGGATGCCTATTAAGCTACAACTGATTTTCAGCATGCAGAAAGTTAATGAGGCATTGCACTGCAGGTGGTTCAAGAGTAACCTTTTCCTCCGGTGAGTTAGCTTAAAATTGGAACCATACATTGTCTGTAGTTTATATTCCTGGGAGGCTTTCATTGTGATGACCCATTATCAGATCCTGCACCCTTGATGGAGTGCCCAGCCTATGATGAGAAAGGTCACAAGATGGTCACAGTGAAACTGTTACAGGAATACAAACTACAAACAAACGAATAATTCCAATTTTAAGATAATTCTCCAGAAAGCAAATGGGTGCATTCGAACCACCTGCAATTCATTGAATTCACAAGCTGAAAATCAATTATAGCTTACAATGGCTCAATGCTACTAGTCACTTTAATTGTGGGATGAAAATAGGGCCCATCTGTTTGCTCTATTAGTATCAAACTGACCAATAACTAATGAGTAGTTATATTTCACTTGGACAAATCAACTGGGCATGAATATTGATCTTAATGCAAATGAGTATAAGAATGTTGCCAGCAATGTAGGTTTTAAATTCCAGGGACTCCCTAATCAGAAATGACTGTGCTGGGTCTTTAGCTCATCGAGAAATGAAGATGAAAGTGTCCATAAAGATTCATCAGGACATATGCTCCACTCTGTAGCACTCCTAGAAGGACCTAGCAATGGTCTTAAGCCAAACAAGTCTCACATATTTGAACAGGGTATGGAGATATACAACTGAGTCCTTGTGCTATTACCACAGAGATACAGATAGGCAATGTTCGTGAGTTCAGTCCCACTGTAGATTAACAATTGGAATGCATTTCTGAAGATTTTGACTCTGGAGATCAGGGTGTTGTAAAACCCCAAATGGTTCTGTGATATTCCTGATGGAAGTACACTGCTTGAGGAGGCATTAACGTTAGTCTCATCAACACGTACGAAAGCTGGATGAACTCAGTAGGTCGGGCAGCATCTGTTGAAATGAGCAGTCAACGTTTCAGGCTGAGGCCCTTCATTCATCCAGCTCTTGTACGTGATGATTTGACCACAGCATCTGCAGGGTACTTTGTGTTTACTACTAGTGTTAGTCTTTTTGGTGATGTGCTCCCAGAATCTATAGTAAGTGTAAATTTTTGGTTCCTACTTGGAATTTTGTTGAGGTCTTATGAAGGTGTTAATTGGGGAGCATGCCTTATGGAAACAGGTTAAGTGAACTTGATCTTTTCTCCTTGGAGTGACGGGGGATGAGAGGTGACCTCATAGAGGTGTATAAGATGATGAGAGGCATTGATCGTGTGGATAGTCAGTGGCTTTTTCCCATGGCTGAAATGGTTGCCACAAGAAGACACAGGTTTAAGGTGCTGGGGAGTAGGTACAGAGGAGATGTCAGGGGTAGGTTTTTTACGCAGAGAGTGGTGAGTGCATGGATTGGGCTGCTGGCAATGGTAGTGGAGGCAGATACTATAGGGGGTCTTTTAGGAGACTTTTGGATAAGTACACGGAGCTTAGAAAAATAGAGGGCTATGGGTAAGCCTAGTAATTTCTAAGGTAGGGACATGTTTGGCACAACTATGTGGGCTGAAGGGCCTGTATTGTGCTGTAGGTTTTCTATGTTTCTATGTCGGATATCATGGAGCAGGGCGGAAGTGAGGGAAAGGGTATGGATAGAGTTTAAGACACACTCTCTTCTTGTCTGGATCTTAAAATGCAGAAAATTAAACCAATAAGAATCAATGAGATTAAAATGCCCAGCAGCCGGGTAACATAACGATGTTTCTTCAGCATCTTGTAACTCAAAGTAAATCATGTTAGCAGTCATTCCTCTGTGAGATCATGCTGTCACAAAAGTGGATCAAGCCCTCCTGCTTTTGATCCCCCGAGTGTCTCCCAGCATTGAGTGTGCTCCCAATGGTGTTGATTACTGTGGATGGACATTTCAGGCCTATCCCTACCTGATGTAAGATGGACCCTAACGCTCTCACAATGGTCACCAGGAACACACAACATTATGATCTTGCTTTAGTTGTCATTAAAGTAAGCCTTCACTGATATTAGTGCACAGCTCAAGACAGCTTTGGAACTACTCGATCTGCTCTCCTAACATGCACTGAGCACTTAAACCTGAAAGGATGGCCTGTTGCTGAGCTGTCAGTCAGTGGGCACTTTGCTGACAGCATTCCATTGTGCAGGCTTCTGGAAAGGCAAGTCTTGTCACAATGGGATGATTGTTCTTGTTTTGGGAGACACAGACAACTCACTGATGGACAATCTGTTCATATGTCTGTAATGTGTAAGGCTGTAATTACAGGCACATGGCATTCTGATGATAATGTGTGTATGCTGGTGTATGCTGGTGGTTGTGGTAACTCAATTTCCAGACAACGGTATCGTTCTGAGTACCTGGTATCAAACTCTCCACCATGCTTCACCACTTGCTGCTCACAACAGCACTGGCAAGTCAATCCTGCTCTACACAATTCTTCTTTTATGTCAGGAGCATGTGGCGGCCTGGGCCCCGGAACTTATCAATGCCAGCCTCATTGATAACTGATGCTTCTGAAGATGATATTGTCCACAAGGTTATTCAGAAGTCAAGAATGATGCATAAATCTTGTGGTTACAGCTGTTTTATTTGATGTTCATAACAAAGTAATAACAGTGACCAAGAACAAAGAAAGAAGACAAAAAAAAGACAAGAACAAACAATTTATCATTGTCTTTATACTGAAAACTAGTTCAGTCTAGAGAGATAATAAAATTCCATTGATAAGGAAGAGTTTGATTTATGGTGCGATACAAACTGCAGACAAGAGAAACTACAAACATTGCAGAACCAACTGTATTACATATTACCAAAAACCCACCCACCATTTATAGACAAATAGGTGATTTTATAAACAAATGAGCAAGCATAAATAAAATTAAACCACAAGAAAAATGACAATCCAATTCTTGTTTCAGTTACCAAAGTGACTTGTTACAACAGCAATGTTTTATGATGAATGACTGCCGGCATAAAGTAGCTCAGTCTCCACACCAGTTCCACTTGTCTCTGAGGGACTCTCAATATGCAGGTGCTTTGGCCAACTGCTCAGCATTGATGGTAGATGTTCACCATTGTAGTCAATGCAGCTAAGAGTAATGACTATCCTCTTCTGTATATTAATCAGAATGGCGAACAGTGGCGTGGAGATGCATCGTGCAGCTAACACTTTATACCAGTTAAATCCATATTCATTCATTGATGTGAAATCTGTCATGGAAGTCCAATTAATTCATCTGAAGTCATTAAACAATTGACTATTTTGAAGAGCAGGGAAAAGCTGATGAAATATTAGAGACCGAAGCACTAAAATTCGTCTCTTCACAGTAATTGGGTGAAAATGTGCTCTCACACTATCTTTCTCAAGCAGTCACTTCTGTCTAGCACTCCATTAAGTGTTCCTGTTTTAATCTGCACATAAAGCGGGGGTGGGGGGGGGTTTGTCTAGAGCAGGGGTTCCAAACCTTTTTTTTACGCCATGGACAGACACTTAACATTAACTAAGGGGTCTGTGGACCTTGGGTTGGGAACCACTGCTCCAGAGTCATTAGCATTCAGTAGGTGTTACAACTCACCAAGAATTTTCTCCTATTCCTCAGCCCTTTGGGAATGGTGGTGGATCCACCATTATTTGTATCTGCAGGAACATGTCACCCAGAGAACAGAATCAATCTCACAACGGGGATCTACTCATTCCTAGACACAATCACACACCTAGTCCGTTATCAGCCCAGGATTTCAGTGATTAGCTGCAATGGGACACACTTCCACAGGAAAGCATCCCCCATTTGTCAACAGCAACCAGGGGCCCTGTCAACCCTCCCTCCGCATTCCTGTGTGAGAATACACTTGAATGTCGCTTACACCTTAATTGCTGAAGAAAGCAAAGTCAAATAAAACATAAATGGATAATTGTGACACTTCTCAATTATGTTAAAACCTTTGGTGTGTTTCCTTTTGCACAATCCTATAGATGGTTGTGGATGGCCCAGGGTCAGAGCCCGCCCCCCCAGCTGCTTTCTGGTATTCCCCTTTCAGGTAGATGCTGATGACCCTGCAGAAGGATGGGCAGGACTTGCACAACAGCTGGGGGAGCCTGCGATGACTGACTGTGGTAAGAGGTGAGTTGCTGACCTTGTCTGTGCAGACAGTGGTCTAGCAATCCGCTGGACCCCTGCCCGTTCCAGTGTTTGAGCCAAACTCTCTGCCAGACGGGACCTCGTTGTCTTCATCCCTCCCTCTCCTCAGAGTCAGCCCTGTGCACAACCTCTACTCATGGTGAAGAGGGAGGATGGAGGATTTTGTTTCTGCTCCTGCTGAATGGAAATGAATTCGTTTGTTGGTACATCCACCACATGAGCCAATGGGCGACGTGTGATTTCATTGATTCTGAGCCCTTGTGGATGACACCACCTGAACTCCAAGTTGAAGCCCTGGTCCCCTCACACTCCTGTGTGGGAATGCTGGCAGAGCTTCTACACTCCACATCACTTCCTGGCACTGGTCAGCCAAGCCTGATGGGCGTCCACATCACTTCCTGGCACTGGTCAGCCACAACAGACTTGGCAGTGTATCCCAGTCGTGGCCCTCACCTAATACAATGGGAAGAGGTCATAATGTTGACTCCACCTCAGTACTCAGCCCCCCACCCCTCACTGCAAGAGGTCCTCCTCAGGATTCTCTGCACATCCACTGAGTCAGCAGGCTGCTAATGCCTGATAACTCATCCTGTGGCACTCCTCCATCCAATGTACTTCCTTCTTGGGGTGCCATGAGTTGGGAACAAAGGCAACTCTGTTCACCATCTTCCTCTCTTCCTCCTCTCTTCCTTACTCTCTGTGCCCCAGTGTTCAGGGAGGGAAAAGAAGGGGCCTCTACAGATACAGGAACAAGACCAGAACTAAAGATAGTTGCACTTACAAGCTGTGCCCGAAACAGCCCTGGTGATGCAGCAGCGCATACGGTGGTGGAATCTACTGTTTGCACAACAGGGTGTAGCAAGCAGAGCGAAGCATTGTCAATAAGCTTATCTGGCAGATTATGTAGTGCTTTCTGCCTCTGTAACCGCTCCAGCCAGAAGGAAGATCATTTTCTCCAACCCAGTGTGGAATTGATACAAAGTGTTAATGATCTAGTGTGCACTAACGATAGGTTCAATCCAATCTATGCATTTACTATGACTAAAGTTCAAAGTAAATTTATTATCAAAGTACATCTATGTTACCATATACAACCCCGAGATCGATTTTCTTGCGGGCATACTCAACAAATCCATGATAGAATAATAACCATTATTGAATCAAGAGAGACCACAACAAACTTTGGTGTTCAACCAGTGTACAAAAGTCAACAAACTATGACTATACAAATTGTTTACTCATTTACTTAATAAATAAGTAAACAATAAATATCAAGAACATGAGATGAAGAATCCTTGAAAGTGAGTCCACGGGTTACAGGAACATCTCAATGATGGGGCAAGTGAAGTTTGCCCCTTCGATTCAAGGGCCTGTTGAGCCTGGTGGTGTTGCTGAACCTGGTGGTGTGAGTCCTGAGGCTTCTGTACCACCTTCCTGATGGCAGCAGTGAGAAGAGAGCATGGCCTGGGTGATGGGACCTGCTCTCCACCGACAGCATTTTGTGTAGATGTGCTCAATGGTGGGGAGGTATTTTCCGTTCAAGGGTATTGATGTTTCCATACCACTTTGATCACTTTGCATTAAATTGGCTTTGGTGTGCTTTTGCCCCTTCTCATTGTGTTCATTTCTGTAAGCATTGTATATAATTTATGTTTAATGTATATTTTTCTAGTGAATACTGCTTATCTGATGCTATGCGCCTATGATGCTGCTGCAATCTACTAAAGACTCAGAGCTCACAATTTATCTTATGATCTTTCACCTTAGTGTCTACTTGCATTGCATTTTCTCTTTAGCTGTAACACTTTAATCTGCATTCCGTTCTTGTCTTATCTTGTCCTCCCTCACTGCACTATGTAATGAATTGAGCTGTATGAACAATATGCAAGACAATCTTTTCACTATACCTCAGTAAATGTGATGATAATAATAATCAAATTCCAATTCCATTTTTCATTGCACCTGTGCATACAAATACTTATGCAAGTGACAATAAACTCGACCTTGTCTTTGGTCTCCAGTCATGTGCCTTCAATATTATTTCTTAAATACTGAGATTTTCAAACAGCCAGTCAATATAACAATTGACTGTAATGCGCTAAGCTTTCACAAATGCCTTTATTGCCATTGGTGAGTGAAGGTTATTGGATTTTTTTCAGATTCCCTTCGTTTCCCTTGCCTCTGATCTAGAAAACTTTACCACCTTGTTTCAATCAGCTCCTCAGCCCTGGTTTCACTCTGGTGCCCCACATAAAATATGCTTGTTCATGGATGAACATTGACAATAATTTCTGGGAAGCTATTCAAAAAAGAAATAACACAGTTGGCTATGATATTAAATTCATGCATCGGTAATCTTTAATAAATGCAGAAAGCTTCAGAAGTATTAATGGGTCAGGCATCATCGATGGAGAGGGATCTGATAGAAATGGGGAAAGATGGTCATCTGGAACGTTGTTTAACCAGCACTCTGCCTCACTCCAGACCTTAAGGAACTGCATTTTCCTTCTCTCTTTCTCCTCTGTAACCACCCCATATCTTCTCCAGACAGGCCACCATCTACTGTTGTCTTTTAATGTTCATTCCATTAGTGTACATTAAATGGGCACTTGCAGGAGAAGACAGAGTTAATGCAATCACTCCAATCATGATTATCACTAAGATTTCCTCATTGAATGTTTGTCAGGGATTGAATACAGTCTGCAGCATTCAACTTGGGCTTGTTCACTTGGCTTGAGAGAGATTTGGTTAAAATCTACTGAAGATAAGATTGCCTGCTTATGGTCCAGATATTAACATATGATTCTTTTAGCGACTTTTCCTATTTATTACGGTTAACTTTTTTTCAAGATGTGAATGGCCTCTTTTAGATTCATAGACTTTCCTTATGATCTACCCGGAGGTGTTGAAGGAACGCAGTATTATTGATCACTCCTTCACGCTTCTCAGCCCTTCTCAGCGGTCTCTGCAGCAGGGAGCAGGAGTTGTAACAATCACTGATTGCTTTGCTTTCACAGTCGATCCCAAGGGTGTAGAATTTCTCTTTTTTTGGTAGTTTTATTATTCTTTTTTCAACAGCTCCCTTCTGCTAATTTACTTTTTAAGAGAAATTCCTACAGTTTTTAAACAGAATAAGAATTATGTAGGGAAAAGATTATAAGAGCAGGATTAGGCCATTTTGCTCCACCATTCCATCATGGATGACTTAATATTCCTCTCAACCCTGTTCTCCTGCCTTCTCCCCGTAACTTTTGCTGCACTGATTATTCAAGAACCAATCAACCACCACCTTAAGTATACCTAATCACTTCCTGCACAGCCATCTGTGGCCAAGAATTCCACAGGATCACCATCTCTGGCTAAAGAAATTCCTCCTCATCTCTGTTCTAAATGGATGTCCCTCTATTCTGAGGCCATGTCCTCTGGTCTCAGACTCCCTCACTATAGGAAACATCCTCTCCACATCCACTCTATCTAGGCCTTTCAATATTTGATGGGTTTCAATGAGAGCCCTCTTCATTCTTTAAAACTCCAGTAGAAGCTCCGATCCATCAAATGCTCCTCATGTTAACACTTTCGTTCCTGGGATAATCCTTGTGAACCTCCTCTGGACCCTCCCCAATACCAGCACATCTTTTCTTAGCTAAGTGGCTTAAAATCTGCTCACAATACTTCAAGTATGGTTTGACCAATGCCTTATAAAACCTTAGCATTACATCATTGCTTTTGTATTCTAGTCCTCTCAAAATGAATGCTAACATTGCATTTGTCTTCCTCACCACTGGCTCAACCTATGTTAATCTTTAAGAAATCTTGCACAAGGACTCTCAAGTCCCTTTGCACTTCTGATTTTTGAATTTCTTCCCCATTTAGAAAATAGTCCACACCTTTATTCTTCTGCCAGAGTGCATGACCGTGCACTTCCCCACAGTACATACCATCTGCCACTTCATTGCCCATTCTCCTAATCTGTCTAAGTCCTCTGCAGACACCCTGCTTCCCCAACACTACTACCCTTGCAACTATCTTTGTATTGTCCACAAAGCCATCAATTCCTTCATCCAAATTATTGACATATAATTTGAGAAGGTAAGGTCCCAACACTGATCCCTGTGGTAAACCACTAATCACCAGCAACCAACCAGAAAACGCCCCTTTTATTCTGACTTTTTACCTCCTGCCAGTCAGCCAATCTTCTAACCATGATAGTATCTTTCCTGTAATACCATGGGCTCTTATCTTGTTAAGCGGTTCATGTGTAAAACCTTATCAAAAGCCTTCTGAAAATTCAAAATAAATAGTACCCATTGACTTTCCTTTGTTTATCCTGTCTGTTATTTCCTCAAAGAATTCCAACAGATTTGTTAAGCAAGACTTCCCTTTAAGGAAACCATGCTGACTTTGACCTATTTTGTTGTGTGCCTCCAAGTACCCCCAAACCTCATCCTAAATAATAGACTCCAACATCTTTAAAACCATTGAAGTCAGGCTAACTGGCCTATAATTTTATTTTCTTTGCTTCCCTCCTTTCTTAAAGGGTGGAGTAACATTTGTAATTTTCCAGTCCTCTGGAACCATCCCAGAATCAAGTGATTCTTGAAAGATCATTACTAATGCCTCCACAATCTCTTCAGCCACCTCTTTCAGAAGCCTGGGGTGAGGTCTATCTGATCCAGGAGTCTTACCTGTAGTACCTTCAGGCTTTCCAGCTTCCCAAGCACCTTCTTCTTAGTATTAGCACTCACTTCTGCCCCTGACACTTTTGCATCTCTCGCATTCTGCTTGTATCTTCCACAGTGAATACTGATACAAAATACTTAATAAGTTTGTCTGCTACTTCTTTATCCTCCATTACTACCTCTTCAAAGTAATTTTCTAGTGGTATGATATTCATTCTTGTCTTTCTTTACTCTTTATATATCTGGAAACACTTTTTGTGTCCTCTTTTATATTTCATCTTTTCTCTCTTTATGGCTTTTTAGTTGCCTTTTGTTGGTTTTTAAAAGTTTCCCAATCCTCTACCTTCCCACTATTTTTTTTTTGCTATATCATGTGCCCTCTCTTTTGTTTTTATGCTATCTTTGACTTCCCATGTGAGCCATGGTTTCCTCATCCTCCCTTTAGAATACTTCGTCATCTTTGGGATGCATTTTTCCTTTGCCTTCTGAATTGCTCCCAGAAACTCCAGCCATTGCTTTTCTGCTAGTGTACCCTTCCAATCATCTTTGGTCAGCACCTCTCTCATGCTACTGTAATTCCCTTTATTCTTCGGTGGTACTGATACATCTGATTTTAGTTTCTCCTTCTCAAGCTGCATATTATAATCACTGTTCCCCTAAGGGTTCCTTCACCATAAGCTCCCTAATCAAATAACACTCAATCCAGAATTGCTGTCCCCTAGTGGGCTCAACCATAAGTTGCTCTAACAAGCCACCTCATAGACATCCCTTTCTTGGGATTCAGCTCCAGCCAGATTTTCCAATTCTCCCTGTATATTGAAATTCCCCATGACTATCATGACATTGCCCTTTTGACAAGTGTTTTCTGTCTCCTGTTGTGATTTCAGTATGTAGGTCGAATTGGAAAATCAGGTTGGTGCTAGAAAAGAAGGAGTTATCCAATCAATCCATTCCCTCTCTCCTTCTTTTCCTCTATGGGTATCTTATTCTCTCTCACACATGCCCTTCAATTATCCTTTAATTGTTTTACATTAACATTTGCACTCAGTGGCTGCTTTATTAGTAACACGAGTGGATTTCCTCACTTGTAGACCCTAGTCAGTTTGGATTGCAAACAACATTTCCTCCATGATCCCCATCAGCATAGGTGCACCAAAGGGCTGTGTCCTTATAAATCTGCTCTACTCGCTTTACACCCATGACTGTGTGGCTCCGATACATGTTCAAGTTTGCTGATGATACCACTGTTGTGAGCTGTATCAAAGGGGGTGATGAATCAGCATACAGGAGGGAGATTAAAAAGCAAACATAAGAAAATCTGCAGATGCTGGAAATTCAAACAATACACACACAAAATGCTGGTGGAACACAGCAGGCCAGGCAGCATCTATAAGGAGAAGCACTGTCGATGTTTCGGGCTGAGACCCTTCATCAGGACTAACTGAAAGGAAAGATAGTAAGAGATTTGAAAGTTAATAATAATAATTGTCTTTCAAATCTCTTACTATTGAGGATCTTGCTGTTTCACAGCCTGGTATGGAAACACCAAAGCCTTTGAATGGAAAATCCTACAAAAGCTAGTAGATTCAGACCAGTTCATCATGGGTAAAGCCCTCCCAACCATTGAGCATATCTACATGAAACACTGTTGTAGGAAAGCAGCATTCATCACCAGAGATCCCCACCACCCAGCTCCTTTCTCACTGCTGCCATCAGGTAGAAGGTACAAGAGCCTCAGGAGTTGGACCACCAGGTTCAGGAACATTTACTGCCCCTCAACCATCAGGCTGTTGGGTAAAAGGGGATAACTGTACTCACTTGCCCATCCATTGAGATGTTTCCCACAGCCAATGATCTCACTTCACTCTTTATCTCATTATTTCATGTTCTCATTATTTATTGCTATTTATTTATATTTGTATTTGCACAGTTTGTTGTCTTCTGCATATGGTTGATCTTTCATTGATCCTGTTATAGTTACTATTCTATAGATTTGCTGAGTATGCCCACGGGAAAATGAATCTCAGGTTGTATACAGTGATATATATGTACTTTGATAATAAAATCGACCTTTTAAAACTTTGAACTTTGAACCCAGTGTGGCCTTCTGCAGCCGTAGCCCATCCACTTAATGTTTGATGTGATATGCATTCAGAGGTGCTCTTCTGCACACCCCTGTTGTAACGCGTGGTTATTGAGTTACTGTCACCTTCCTGTCAGCTTGAACCAGCCCGGCCATTCTCGTCTGACCTCTCTCATTAATGAGGTGTTTTTGCCCTCAGAACTGCCACTCACTGGATGCTTTTTATTGTTTCCAATGCCATTCTCTGTGAACTCTGGAGACTGTTGTGCATGAAACTGCAGTGTCAGAGATATTCAAAACACCCCGTCTGGCATCAATATTCATTCCATGTCAAAGTCACGTAGATCTTCCCCATTCCGATGTTTGATCTGGACAGCAACTGAACCTCTTGATCACGCCTGCATGTTTTATGCCTTGAGATGATTGGCTGATTGGATATTTGTATTAATGAGCAGGTGTACAGGTGTATCTCATAAATTGGCCACAGGTTTAAGGGGTAATTCATAGCCGTCAGTTTGTCTTTAAGATGCCTTCTCTTCTCTTCCTCTTTGGCTGTCCATCGATTTTGATGTTGACTGAGGCCTGGGCAAGGTTGTATGGAAGACCGGCAGTTGCCCATGCTGCAAGTCTCCCCTCTCCACGCCACCAATACACCTCCATGACACCTTGGCACCGGTGTCATCGCAGAGCAATGTGTGGTTAAGTGCCTCGCTCAAGGACACAACATGCTGCCTCAGCTGAGGCTCAAACTAGCCACCTTCAGATCACTAGACCAATGCCTTAGCCACTAGGCCACTCACCAACACCTTTGAGATGTGGGAGGAAACTGGATCACCCAAACGAAACCTGATGCTCATAGAGAGAACGTGTAAAAAGGACAGTACCAAGTCCAAAGGTCAAAGTAAATTTATTGTCAAAGTACATATGTCATCATATACAAGCCTGAGATTCATTTTCTTGTGGGCATTCACAGTAGATCCACGAAACACGAAAGAATCAATGAAAGACCGCACCCTACAGGACAGAAAACAGTCAATGTACAAAAGACAAGAAAATGTGCAAATACAAATACAAATTGAGGAAAATTAAAATAATGATTACGTAAGCAATAAATATTGAGAAAATGAGTTGTAGTGTCTTTGAAAGTAAGTCCATAGGCTGTGGGAACAGTTCATTGATGGGGTGAGTGAAGTTATCTTTTCTGGTTCAAGGGCCTGATGGTCGGGGGGTAATAATTGTCCCTGAACCTGGTGGTGAGAGCCCTGAGGCTCCTGTACCTTCTTCCTGATGGCAGTAGTGAGCAGAGAGCATGACTTGGGTGGTGGGGGTCCTTGATGATGGATGCTGCTTTCCTGTAACAGCGTTCTATGTGGATGCGCTCAACGGTGGGGAGAGTTTACTCATGATTGACTGGGCTGTATCCACTACCCAGGGTCAGGAATGAACTTGCCTCCCCAGAGCTGGGAGATAGCAACACTCGCTGCTGCATCATTGTGTACACGAAACCCCAAAAAGTTTAGTATACTTAATGTTCTGATTTTGAATTTTTTTTTATACAGTTCCAGAACTTGCGCCCACTTTATTTGGAAGGTTTCTATTTTAGTAGCCATCACACCACAATTTTATCAGGCAGAATATTACAGTATTATATATTATCGATCCCTAATTCCTTATTTATTACATTGAAGAATTATCTTAGAGGAAATGTGAACAGATTGCACATTGAGTGACATGACAGCTTGACTGTGGCTTATGTTATCATTAAAATAATGCTAAGAAGTTGATTAACTGGGTGGAATGTAAGAGCACGTAAAGATACAAAGAAAATTAAAAAAAATACAGATGGTGGAAGTGCAAAACATAAAGTGCTGGAAGTAGTCAGCTGAACAGGCAGCGTCTGTGGGTAATATTTCAGTGCATGGACGCATTGTCAGAAGTGTGAAAGTGAGAAAGCAAGTTACTTTGAAGTTGCAGAGAGGACGGGGGAAATTTAGATTTGAGAAAAATAATACCTCTGATAGGTCAGGATTGCTGAGGTAATCCTGATGTTTACAGAGCTGTCTGCTTAATAGATTAACAGTGGGGGAAGTGGAGTAGAGGGATGGAAAACAAATAGAGATACATTATGATTCTGTGAATAACAGGTAAGTACTTTTACTACAACCTGAAACCAAATGACAATGCTGGAAATGTTCCATTGCCCTAAACCCTAATTATGCCTTAAAATTAAATTTAAAAACTAAATTAAAGTAGCACCAGATCTGAAAGGCTGCTGCTGCCATGTGCCGTGCAGCCTACAGAATATCAGCCACATCAAGCTGGCTGAAAGTTCAGAGTTGTTCCTGTGAACTGAATTGATGTGTTCTGCTAAATAGTCAATAAATCTGCGTTTGGTTCCTCCAGCACAGGGGGGGATTGGTGTTCCTGCTGGAATGCTTGTTTCAGTCTTTAGAAGCAATGAGGAGCGAATGGAGTTGTATCTCCTTCAGTTGCAATGGAAAGTGCAGTGAGGAGTGGTTGGTGGAGCTAACAGAGTGAAACAAAACTCCAGATATTGAAAGAGGGGAGAAGGTTATGGAATCTCATTAAATGTACAGGAGATTTTAAAAGGTGTTCCCTTAAAGGCAAAGGGTGGTTTTGGCCAGGAGGAGAGGGGCTCACAGCAGAGGTGCAGGAAGTAGATGAAGTTTGGTCAAGAGCTCTGACAATCATGATAGAGGGAAAACCATAGCCAAGGAAAAAGGAAGACATCTTAGAAGCATTGGTGTGGAAAGTCTTGTCATCAGAGCAGATATGATAGAATGGAAGAGAATCCCTACAGGAAATGGGATGGAGAAAGTATGATCGAGTTGCTGATTGAGTCCGTGGGCTCATGAATTCAAAATTGGACACACTCCCTGAAGTGGAATCAGAGAAATTCAGGAAGGGTCAGAATGATCCATATGGAAGTGAGAGCAGTGTGGAAAATGGAAGCACAAGGAATGGAATGTTCAAGTTCTACTTATGTTCAGATATCAACATTACAGAAAAAGAACTGAGGGATGGTCCTCAAGGTGACTAAAATTGTTCCAGGGATCCAACAAAGAAATTGATGTAACTGGAGTCAATGTGAGTTCTCGTAGTTAATCTTTGATCAAATGAACAAACACATTTTCAAAGTTAATCCACTTATGATTCTAAAACAGAGAAGTATTTTGATAATAAAATATATTTAGTAGATTTATAAAGATCAAATTTATAAAGTCATTCTGAGGGATATTTTGTGTAGGGCAGCAAGTAGATAGTAGATAGTGATAGTAGATAGTAGCGCCTACACCTTAAAATTAAGAATCCAAGAAGTAATTCATCTACATAGTTCTTTTCCCAATATTTTTTCCAAATGTAATCTGTTCTATTGTCATAATTAGATCATGAAAGAAAACTCAGTTTCAATCATAAATAAGTTTAGCCTAACCACCAATATTTCCCTCTTCATTCATCTACTTCTCTATAAACATAGGCTCATTGTTAGACTTGCCCACAAAAGTTTGTTGCTCAATGTTCCTGAATACTAAAATAAATAAATTCACATGAAAATGCACTATTGCTGAGGTAAGTATATGTAACTAGAGGAATTGACTACATGAAAGAGCTTGGCTTGTACTTTAGTTCAATATTTGATCTTTGTCAGAATGTATTTAAATATAGTCTACTGTATAATAGAGGTTAGACTATCAACAAGCTTGCTTTCAATGCAACTTTTATACAAATCTGGCATCCTTTCTCCCTTTTCAATTCTATTCCTCTAGAAAGAAAAATCATGCTAAGTTTGATTTTTTTCTAAGCCTTAATAAGCCTACAGGATTAATGCTGCCTTGTAATTTGTTGTAGCTCTTTTTGCTATCGATTATTCAGTCTAATTTGGTCTCACCTACAAATTTAAAACTTCTGGTTCTGAAGTCAAAATCATTAACATAAATTGTCAATAAGAGCAGACTCAGCACTCATCCTTGCCATTCCACTTTCCGCCCTCTGCCCTATTGAGTAGCTGTCCCATATCTATCCTTTCTGCCAGCCGGCCGGCACTGCACACATAAATTGTTCTCTGATTTTACATGTTCTGACTTCATTCATTAGTCCTAATATGTGGCACCTTATT
This sequence comes from Hypanus sabinus, assembly GCF_030144855.1. Taxonomy (NCBI): domain Eukaryota; kingdom Metazoa; phylum Chordata; class Chondrichthyes; order Myliobatiformes; family Dasyatidae; genus Hypanus; species Hypanus sabinus. The sequence goes on along the minus strand of NC_082708.1, from coordinate 48,616,258 downwards.
GAAGGAGTCTAGGAAGTATAGATACATTACATTAAATACATTCCCTCATAGCTGTTATACTTTCAAAGAATTCAATGAGACTGACTGTTAATTCATTGCATTTCTAATTGTTTTTTCTAATTCCTCCTTCTGAATGAATTTTAATTACTTTCCAAGCCGTCAGTGCTATGCTGATTGGTCCATAATTCCCTGGATGTGTTCTGTATGCCTTCTTATATACTGTATAAGATTAAGAGAAAGGGAAGAATAAATAGATAGGTAAGTATGCTTGTGTGAATGCGTATGTGTGTGTACCTGGTGTTGGAAGCTGCTTTAGGACCCGCGCCAATCTCTTAAACATCATCACAGCAGGTCAAGCAGCAAGGTGAAGGTAGGGTGTTCCTGGACTAACAACAATCACTCAAAATGAATGTGAGCCATCCGGACCATGGGTTTCATCCTCCTTACATTTGATGGCATACCTATAGTTTCAATTTTTCAAAGATTCAAAGTACATTTATTATCAAAGTACTTATTCAGCATACAACCCTGAGATTCATCTTCCCACAAACAGCCTTGAAACAAAGAAACACCATGAAATCCACTCAAAAGAAAACATCAAACACCCAGCGCACAAAAAAAAAACAAATTGCACAAACGGAGGAAAATGAGTGAACAACAGGCAGAATACATGGGACAACAAATCTTTCCAAAAGTGTTGCTACCTCAGAATATTTCTTTTGTTTATGATAGACAGCTTGAAGCTCAACACAAATATAATTTCAGACTAGTTGTATCACGTAGGAATTTGAAGAAACAGGATATTAACTTTTATTGAATACAAAGTGTTTAATTGCATAACGGTGCTGATGCTTTGCGGTAGTTCAACTGAGCTAAAAATGTTTTGTTGATGATTTTCATTTGTACTCAGTGACTGAGGCTTCTCGCTTAAGAGTCCAACATGCAGAGAGGCAAAGGAACATAGAACAGAAATACAGAAAATACACAGGGAATATTTTGTCTGTGTGCTTTATGGCATGAAGTCATTTTTAAGTGTGGAACAGAATATTTATTTTGCGATGGGATTTCCCTCTTGCTCTGTGGCTGAGAGAACAACCTCAGAAGGCTGTTCCAGTGAGTGATGAGGAATTGGGTCTGGTTCATTATCATTGGATGAGAACTAGCTCTTCATTCCCAGTTTGAGCAGAAGAGGTTGCTACATCCCTTCATCTCTGTCTCACCCTCTCTCATGTCATCGTCCTGAAATCAAAGAGCAGGAGAGGGCGTGCACCATGCTGATGATACAACCTCAGATACATTGACTCCAGCAAATTTCTTGATTGTCTATGATTTTATGGTCCATCCTTTGATGGCTCTGTTCCTGTTCCAGCTTTCCTGATGTTTATCTTTTTCCCTGCTCTGGATGGTTACTGTGTGTGACCACTGCATGAGTGTTTACAGCTGGATTAAGCATTATTCATTTACTTTTAATTTATGATAATTTTAATTTCCTGCACTAACTAGTGCAACAAAACCACATCTGTCAGTGACAATAAACGTGATTCTGCTGTGGTCCATGGAATGTGAAGCATGGATTTGGCCCTGGACTTGCCGTGAATCCCATTGGTTTTCTGAAAGGTTGCCTTTGGCATTCGACTTGCAAGCATACTCAGTCTGTTTGCTTTGAGCCTCTGCTCTACTGACAGACTTCAATGCGGGTGTTTTAATGCTGGGATCTTGCCCCGTGGCTCGCTCTGCCAATACCCTACTGAAGCCAAGCGCCTCACAGCTATTCATCAATTCTGGTTTAATAATCTGGACTACCTGTTTAATGGATCATCAATTATCCCTAAAGTGCAGCTGATTAATTTTAATTTTTCAACCAGTTGCTGACTCCACACCTGCTGATCAGCCATCTGCTGATCATTTTAAGCCAGCAAACTACGTATGAATAGGAATGGGTTCAACCTCATTTCCTCAATTAGGGTGCCTGCTCGTTTCCCCCCACAGTAGATATTGATCTGTTAATTCTTTCCTCTCTGACACTGATTACAGTCTATGTTACATTTGTAGGTTACCTAGAGCAGAAGTACAAGGGGTGATTGATAAGTTTGTGGCCTAAGGAATCAATTTTTGAAAACCTGGTACATTTATTTTTCAACATAGTCCCCTCCTACATTTACACACTTAGTCCAGTGGTCGTGGAGCATACGGATCTTGGACCTCCAGAAAGTGTCCACAGCAGGGGTGCTTGAGAAGTTTGTGGCCTAAGGTAAAAGGAGATGAGTTATACAGCTCTCGTTACATGCACATGCAGTTAAACTCTTTGAGTGATTATGCAGAAAGTTTGAAGTTAATAACTCATCAGTTAATCTTATGGGGGTGATTGATAAGTTTGTGGCCTAAGGTAGAAGGAGATGAGTTATTAACTTCAAACTTTCTGCATAATCGCTCAAACAGTTGAACTGCATGTGCTTGTAACGAGAGCTGTATAACTCATCTCCTTCTACCTTAGGCCACGAACTTATCAGTCACCCATCTGTGGACATTTCCTGGAGGTCCAAGATCCGTATGCTCCACAACCACTGGACTAAGTGTGTAAATGTAGGAGGGGACTAAGTTGAAAAATAAATGTTTTAGGTTTTCTAAAATTGACTCCTTCTATTTAGGCCACAAACTTATCAATCACCCCTCATAAAGCAAGAAGAGGATGTAAAGGAACTTCAAGGGGATCAAGATAAACTAAAGGGTGGGTCAGAACATGACCAATGGAATATAATGTGCAAAAATGTGAGGTTACTTCTGCTGCATGTAGAAAAACAAAGTGCTGTGGCGACCCACTTCCTAGCGCACTCGAACCGGCTCACAAATAGCCAGCGCGCCAGCACAAAGGCCGGTTCCAAAAGGGCGCCAGGTCTGCTTTACCAGCAAGGGGAAAAGCCCATGCGTGGGACAAGACTGTGAATACATGCCCCCTACAGTATCCGCGCCTGGGGAGGGCGGGATCAGGAAGGCTTTAAAGCAAGGCCGCGAAGTTCGAATAAAATCTCTTTTGTAACTGCAGTTCATCGACTACGTGTCATTATTTCAGCGCTGCGTGTAGCACACTGCTACAATTGGTGACCCCGACGGCCCAAATGATATTTGGGCCGAAGATGACCGACGCCACATCTGTTCATGCAGTTTCATTAAAACTGCCAAGCTTCTGGATGCTGCGACTTCACCTATGGTTCCAGCAAGCAGAAGCCCAATTCCACGTTCAGCAGATAACCTCAGAGGACACACGTTACTACTACGTGGTGAGCTCCCTCGACCAGGAGACAGCGGCCCAGGTTTAGGAGTTCATATAGTCTCCCCCAGTGGACGGCAAATACACGGAATTCAAAGCCCTGCTCATAAGGACTTTCGGACTCTCACGGTGCGAGCAGGCTGCCCGTTTACTGCACCTGGATGGTTTGGGAGGCAGACCTCCATCAGCTTTAATGAATGAGATGTTGTCTCTGGTCGGCGGACACAAGCCCTGCCTCATGTTTGAGCAGGCATTCCTGGAGCAGCTGCCTGAGGAAATACGCCTGCTGCTGTCCGACGTGGATTTCAGCGACCCCCAGAAGGTGGCAGCCCGGGCAGACTTGCTGTGGAACGCCAAGAAGGAGAGTGGGGCGTCCGTCGCCCAGATCACCATGCCACGCTCCCAGCAGCAAACCAGACCAGGCCCAGCAGCAGAGCCCGCTAACCCCAGAGGCAGGGGTGGGGAGCCCAACGAACAATGGTGCTTCTACCACCAGCAGTGGGGCGCAGAAGCCCGCCGTTGTCGCCCACCCTGCAAGTTCCCGGGAAACGCCAGGGCCAGCCGCCGCTGATGGCTACGGTAGCTGGCCATCGGGATAGCCTCCTGTATGTGTGGGACAAGCAGTCGGGACGCCGTTTTTTGGTCAACACCGGAGCCGAGATCAGCGTCTTACCTCCGACGAGTTACGACACCCGCAACAGGGCACCGGGTCCCACCCTGAGGGCCGCAAACGGCAGCACAGTAAGGACCTACGGCACCCGTACGGTGCAGCTACAGTTCGGCTCCAGCCGGTTCACGTGGGACTTCACACTGGCCGCCGTAGCCCAACCGCTTCTGGGTGCGGATTTTTTGCGGTCTCACAGCCTGCTGGTCGACCTGACGGGGCAGAGACTGGTCCACGCCGAGACCTTTCAGACGTTCTCCCTGGGTGAAGCCCAGTTGCCAGCCCCTCACCTCGGCTCCATCACGCTGTCCGGCAACGACTTCACCAGAGTCCTGGTGGATTTCCCGTCGGCTCTGACACCGCAGTTCACGGCAGCCATGCCCAGACGTGGCGTACAGCACCACATCCCGACCCAGGGACCACCGCTGCACACCCGCGCTCGGCGGCTTCCCCCGGACAAGCTCCGACTGGCGAAGGAGGAGTTCAAGAGGATGGAGGAATTGGGATCATCTGGCAGTCCGACAGCCCATGGGCCTCCCCCTGCACATGGTGCCCAAAGCGACAGGGGGCTGGAGACCATGTGGCGACTACCACAGGCTGAACGAGGCTACAACACCGGACCGCTACCCTATGCCACACATTCAGGACTTTGCAGCAAACCTGCACGGTGCACCGATCTTCTCCAAGGTAGACCTCGTCCAGGGATACCATCAAATCCCGATGCACCCTGACGACGTCCCCAAAATGGCTCTCATCACCCCTTTTGGCCTTTTCGAGTTCCTCCACATGCCGTTCGGCCTGAAGAATGCTGCACAGACGTTTCAGCGGTTAATGGACGCGGTGGGACGCGACCTAGACTTTACGTTCATCTATTTGGATGACATCCTCATAGCCAGCAGCAGTCGTCAGGAGCATCTGTCCCATCTCCGTCAACTCTACGCCCGACTGAGTGAATACGGCCTGACAATCAACCCAGCCAAATGCCAGTTCAGGCTCGACGCCATCGACTTCCTGGGCCACAGGATCACTAAAGACGGGGCAACCCCTCTGCCCGTTAAGGTAGATGCAGTCCGCCATTTTCCCCCGACCCACCACAATCAAAGGCCTTCAGGAATTCGTGGATATGATAAATTTCTACCACCGCTTCCTCCCTTCAGCTGCCCGAATCATGCGCCCCCTGTTCGCCCTGATGTCGGGTCCAGGCAAGGACATTACCTGGGACGAGGAGTCCGCCGCCGTTTTCATTAAAACGAAAGAAGCCTTGGCAAACGCCGCGATGCTAGTACACCCCAGAATGGATGTCCCTACCACCCTCACAGTGGACGCATCTAACACGGCAGTCGGTGGGGTGCTGGAGCAACTCATCGCGGGTCGCTGGCAACCCCTGGCGTTTTTCAGCAAACACCTGCGGCCACCCGAGCTCAAATACAGTGCTTTCAACTGGGAACTGTTGGCGCTATACCTGGCAATCCAGCATTTCAGGTACTTCTTAGAAGGTAGGCCCTTCACCGTGTTCACGGACCACAAGCCGCTTACCTTTGCGTTCACGAAGGTGTCCAATCCCTGGTCGTCCCGCCAGCAGCGCCATCTGTCCTACATCTCTGAATACACGAAGGATGTCCGGCACGTCTCGGGTAAGAACAATGTCGTGGCGGATGCGCTCTCTCGCCCTAACGTTCATGCCCTTTCCCAAGGGGTAGACTTTGAGGTGCTGGCAGAGGCGCAGCAGACAGACGAGGAGATCCCGAGTTACAGAACCGCAATCTCCGATTTGCAGCTCCAGGACCTCCCCGTAGGCCCAGGTGAGAGGACCCTACTCTGTGACGTCTCCACCGGACAACCCTGTCCCGTCGTCCCGGCAGCCTGGTGGCGGTTCACTTTCAACTCCATTCATAACTTAGCGCACCCCTCCATCAGGACAACCGTTCAGATGGTCTCCAGCAGGTTCGTTTGGCACGGACTCCACAAGCAGGTCAGTGAATGGGCCAAAAAGTGCATGCACTGCCAGACGGCCAAGGTGCAGCGGCACACCAAAGCCCCACCGCAGCAGTTCCACCCCACCCACCGGCGTTTTGACCACATTCATGTGGATATCGTGGGCCCCCTGCCAGTGTCGCGCGGAGCGCGTTACCTCCTGACTATCGTGGACTGGTTCACAAGATGGTCAGAGGCGGTCCCGCTCACCGACACCACCTCCGAATCTTGCGCCCGGGCACTGATCACCACCTGGGTATCTCGCTTTGGTGTACCGGCCCACAGAGGTGCCCAGTTTACCTCCGGCCTGTGGTTAGCTATGGCCAGCCTTTTGGGGACACAGCTGCACCACACAACTGCCTACCACCCACAGTCGAACGGGCTAGTGGAGCGTTTCCACCGTCACCTTAAGTCGGCTCTCATGGCCCGCCTGAGAGGACCTAACTGGGTGGACGAGCTTCCCTGCGTCCTACTCTGAATCTGCACGGCGCCCAAAGACGACCTGTACGCCTCGTCGGCCGAGTTGGTGTACGGCGCACCCCTGGTCGTCCCCGGGGAGTTCATACCAGCCCCAAGGGGGCACGAGGAAGAACCCGCAGCAGTCCTGGGCAGACGACACGAGAGGCTTGGCAACCTGGCCCCCATACCCACTTCGCAGCATGGGCAGAACCCGACCTGCGTACCCAAAGACCTGCAGAACTGTAAGTTTGTGTTTGTACGAAGGGGCAGGCATCGGCCACCGCTGCAGCGGCCCTACGAGGGGCCATTTACGGTGATCAGGAACAACGGGTCCACGTTCGTGCTGGACGTTGGGGAGAGAGAGGAGGTTTTCACGGTGGACCGACTCAAACCGGCCCATGTGGATGTGGCACAACCGGTCGAGTTTCCGGCACCACGGCACAGAGGCCGACCTCCCAAACAGGGTTCGGCCCAGACTGTGGACATTGGGGGGGTGTATCGCCAGTTCTGGGGGGGGGGGTTATGTGGTGACCCACTTCCTAGCACACTCGAACTGGCTCACAAATAGCCAGCGCGCCGGCACAAAGGCCAGTTCCAAAAGGGCACCAAGTCTGCTTCACCAGCAAAGGGAAAAGCCCGCGCGGGACAGGACTGTGAATACGCGCCCCCTACAGCATCCGCACCCGGGGAAGGTGGGATCAGGAAGGCTTTAAAGCAAGGCCGCGAAGTTCGAATAAAATCTCTTTTGTAACTGCAGTTCATCGACTACGTGTCGTGATTTCAGCGCTGCGTGTAGCACACCGCTACAGTACTTCTTAAAGTAGTGACAGAATCAGTGTCAGGTTTAATATCACCAGCATATGTCGTGAGATCTGTTAACTTTGCTGCAGCAGTACAATGCAATACATGATAATATAGGGAAAAAACTGTGACTTACAGTGAAAAAAATATATAAATACATACACACACAATCGACTCTTTGCTCTTACTGACGTTATATATATATAAAATAGTTAAATTATTTAAGTAGTGCAAAAACAGAAATAAAAAAAAGTAGTGAGGTAGCATTCATGAGTTCAATGTTCATTTAGAAATCGGATGACAGAGGGGAAGAAGCTGTTCCTGAATCGTTGTGTGTGTGCCTTCAGGCTTCTGTACCTCCTACCTGATGGGAACAATGAGAAGAGGGCATGTCCTGGCTGGTGGGGTCCTTAATAATGGACGCCGCCTTTCTGAGGCACTGCTCCTTGAAGATATCTTGGATATTACGGAGGCTGGTACCCAAGATGGAACTGACTAATTTCACAACTCTCTGCTGCTTAATTCGATCTGTGCAGTTGTTTCCACTCCCTACCTCCCCCCCCCCCCCCCCCATACCTAATGGTGTTGCTGCCAACCACAATGCTCTCCACAGTATATCTGTAGAAATTTGCAAGTGTTTTAGGTGACAACCCAAACCTCCTAATGAAATATAGCTGCTATCTTGGCTTCTTTATAGCTGGATTGATATGTTGGGACCAGGTTAGATCCTCAGAGATCTTAACACCTAGGAACTTGAAATTGCTCACTCTCTCCACTTCTGATCCCTCCTTGACGATTAGTGTGTGTTCCCTCATTTTACCCTTTTGGAAGTCCACAATCAGCTCTTTGCTCTTACAGACGTTAAGTGCAAGGTTGTTGCTATGACACCACTCAACTAGCTGGTATATCTTGCTCCTGTGCGCCCTCTCATTACCATCTAAGATTCTGCCAACAGTGATTGTAAATGTTGATGTTTAAAGTGATATAATTTCCTTGTGTGAAAGTCAGCAAGCAATTAGACAGGCAAATGGTGTTCTCCTTTGTTGCAGGAGAATATGGGTAAAGGTGTTTTATTGGGATTATATGGGAGACAGGGAAACCCACCCTGAGGTGTCACAAATTGTTTCAGTCTCCCTACCTGGTTTCTGAGATGGTTTGTTTGCCATAGAAGAGAGATAGAGGGCTTTTGCCAGAGTTTATAACAATAGGGATAACCTCATTGGAACTTATGACAGTACTTGCACCCAGCTCAAGAGTCTAGAACCATGGGGAAGATAATAATGGTTGGGTCATTTAGGACTGAGTTAGGAGAAGGTTGTCTCACTCAAAGAGCTATGGAGGCTCATTCAGTATCAGATTCAGAATCACATTTGTTATCACTGAGTTGTATGAAATGAGGCAGTAGGATCATAGACATAAAAATTACAATGGATTATAAAATTAAAAATAAATTGTGCAAATTTAGAGGAATATCTGGTAATGTTCCTGGACTATGCAGAAATCTGATTGCATGGGGGAAGAAGCTGTTTCTGAATCACTGAGTGTGGGTCTTCAGGCTGCTGTTCCTCCCCCCCTGTGGCAGTAATAAGAAGATGGTAAGGGTACTTTACGATGGACTGCTGCCTTCTTGAGCACCACCTCCTGAAGGTGTCCGTAGTGGTGGGGAGGGTTGTGCCCTTGAGCCTACACCCTCTGCAACCTCTTGCAATCCTGTGAAAGAGCCTTTGGTGACATACTGCATCTCCTCCTAGTCCTAGCGAGGTTGAACTGCTGGGGTGCCTTCTTTCTGATTGTACCAATGCGTCACTGAGTTAATTTAGAACAGAGGATATAATGCAGGAAAATTCAGCTGAGATAGGAAGTCAAGCATCATCTTCATGAATGGCAGAGCTGGCTTCATGGATCTACTTTAGCCAGGTGATGTGTCGCAGCTTGAAACATGGACGCCCTCCACTGATGATGCCTGGCCTGTGGAGTTCCACCAGTGACATATGGTTGGTTTAGATTCCATCAGCTCCAGTGTCTTGTACCTCAGATCCTAACCCCTTTTGTTCCTAAATTTCTATGAGAAGGGTTGCACACAAATAGTGATAGTAGTGATAGTAGGTTATACTGTGTACAGCATTAATGAAATCATCTTTCCAATAACTCATAGCGGATTTATCTTTTGCTGAAATAAAAATATGTGCAATTTTTATGCCTTTTAATATTGCGTGACAGAATTCAGTTCACCTTAAAATAATTTAAGAGTTACCATTTTAACTATGAGCCATATAAAGGTCAGATGAACTTAATGAGATACTTATTTACACTAGTACCTGAATATCTGTAGGACAAGTATCTCCACAAATCTAACCTATGTTTACAGAGGTTGGGGAATGAACTACTGCTGGCTGTTTATGAGTCCAAGCCAAGGACTTAATAATTAATAACAGACTGGAATTTTGCATTCTGTTATACTCTACCTTGATTTGAGTTTGCAATAACTTTTCGTGAGGGCTCACATTACACTGCCAGAAATACTTTCCCTCTAAATTATTAGCTTAACTTGAATTCTAATGGAATCACAAGAAACTGTAGATGCTGAAATCTGGAGCAACACTCAAAATGCTCAAGGACTTTAGTAGGTTAGGCGCCATCTACGAAGGGAAATGGGGAAGGGTCTCAAACTGAACATCAGCTCTAAGGTTGCCCTCTGTAGATGCTGCCTAATTTGCAGAATTCGTCCAGAGTTTTGTGAGTTGCTTCTGCATTCAATTGACCATCTTGTAGTTATTAGTCCATGTCTTCTAGCGGTCACCCCTTTCTTACTGCAGACTTGGTGTGGATGAGAGGCAGATCAGTTAACTCCAACATCCTTAGCAGGCTACCACCCAAACTGGACCCCCTACAATTTGCCTACCGACACAACCAATCGACAGATGATGCAATAGCCACAGCTCTACACACCATCCTTACACATCTGGAGAAGGAGGATGCTAATGTGAGAATGCTGTTCTTGGATTGCAGTTCAGCATTCAACACCATAACTCCAACCAGGGTCAACAGGAAGCTCAGAGACCTCGGCCTTGACCCTGCCTTGTGTAGCTGGATCCTGGACTTCCTGTCAGATTGCTGGCAGGTGGTAAGAGTGGGCTCCCTCACCTCTGCCTCTCTTACCCTCAAAACAGGTGCCCCTCAGGGCTGTGTATTAAGTCCTCTCCTTTACTCCCTGTATACCCATGACTGTGTTGTCACCCACAGCTCTAATCTGCTAATTAAATTTGCCAATGACACTACATTGATTGGCCTAATCTCAAACAATAATGAGATGGCCTAATCTCAAACAACAGGGAGGAAGTCATCTCTGACACAGTGGCGTCAAGAAAACAACCTCTCCCTCAATGTCGCAAAAACAAAGGAGCTGGTTGTGGATTACAGGAGGAATGGAGATGGGCTAACCCCTATTGACATCAATGGATCTGGGGTTGAGAGGGTGAACAGCTTTAGGTTCCTTAGTATCCACATCACCGAGGACCTCCTGTGGTCTGTACACACCAGCTGTGTGGTGAAAAAGGCACAACAGCGCCTCTTTCACCTCAGACAGTTGAAGAAGTTTGGTATGAACCAACAAATCCTAAGAACTTTCTACAGGGGCACAATTGAGAGCATCGTGACTAGCTGCATCACTGCCTGGTATGGGAACTGTACTTCCCTTAATCGCAGGACTCTGCAGAGAAGGGTATAGACAGCCCAGTGCATCTGTAGTTGTGGACTTCCCATCATTCAGGACATTCACAAGGACAGGTGTGTAAAAATGGCCCAAAGGATCATTGGGGACCTGAGTCACGCCAACCACAATCTATTCCAGCTGCTAACATCCGGGAAATGGTACCACAGCATAAAAGCCAGGACCTGGACCAACAGGCTCCGGGACAGCTTCTTCCACCAGGCCTTCAGACTGATTAATTCACACTGATTTGAATGTATTTCTATGTTACATTGACTGTTCTATTTATTATAAATTACTATGATTGCACATAATGTAAAGATTTTTACTCCTGATGTATGTGAAGGATGTAAGAAATCAAGTCAATTCAATTCAATTCAATTCAGTCTTCCCAATTCTCGTTTTAGATTTCTAAGTAGCATTTGCATTAACTCCATCATTCTTACAGCTGCAGGGTGTGAATTCTACTTGTCGAACCTCCAGGCGATCTTTTGCTTAGGAATTTAGTTTGGACTTATCTTTGTCTATTTTTTTTTACCTTGTGTCAACCTTACATTTGTTTTAAATACATTTCAAGTGATCACAGATCTGCAATTATGTTATTGGGTTAGAAAATTGGGTTAGAAAATACAAAGAGGAATCTATGTAACTGTACATCCAACTACAAGCCAACATCCCTCCTTTGATTGTACCACCTTCTTCATATTTGTTGTTCTCAGTCCGCGAGTTAACCAATCCAATATCAAAAGGCAGTCCTGTTCTTTGGGGAGATCAACCATTATCAGTCAAAGATGTTTTGATGAGAACAGTTCTGGCTATACTTCGTTCAGACTTTGAGGAGATTTGGTATGTCACCAAAGACTCTAGCAAATTTCTCCAGATGCACTGTGGAGAGCATTCTGAATGGCTGTGTAACTGCCTGATTTGGAAGCTCCAATGCACAGGATCAAAAGGGACTGCAGAGGTTTGCAGATTCAGCCACTCCATCACGGCACAGCACTCTCCACTGGTCAGGAAATCTTCAAAGGGCGGTGCGGACAGAAAAAGTGATCATTAACTTCAACAAATATATGCACGAATTTGTAACATTTTCTTTAGCTTGCAGATTTACTTTGAATTTTATTACTCTTTAGTGACCAATATAACAATTTAGTAAAAGCACATTTTTTCCACAATCCCATTTAATTTCTTATAACTTAAGATGCATTTCCTTCCCCTTTCTTCCCTGTGAATTGCTTTGTGTTTTTCTTCACTGAAACCTGCTCCCATCTGTGCAGAATGATGGCTACCTTGGTCCTTTTGGCCATCATTGTACATCTCTTGTTAAGGTTTCATATTCCTCTAATTAGGGGATATTTTAAGTTATTACTCCTGAAATGCCTAAATTCAGTTTTTGAGTACAACCATTAGTAGTTTGTCTGATATGCTCCAGTAATTATGAAGATTAGAAATAACTCTAGGGATAAAATACAGTTTCTCCAGAGAAACCCTCTATCATCTGCTGAATCATGGCCACAGAATGTGACTCTCCCCAGTCGTTGTCTAGTCAACTTGCTCCTGGGGCTGGCGAAATCTGCCATCCGTGGGTCTTGGAAACGGGTGGCGGGAGGATCTCCCCGGGCAGACTGCCTGGCGATGTTTAGGGGGTATGTTCATGCCCGGGTAACTATTGAAAAGGAACACGCGCAGTCCACAGCGGCCTTGGAGGAGTTTCGAGACCGTTGGGCTCCGCGGGTGTAAATGCCATCGTGGATAGGGATGGCAACATTCTGGTGTAATGTCTATTGTCTATTTGTAGTGCAGTAATTGTGTTTGCCACTGTTTTGTATTTATTGTATAGCACCGATATTTGTAATAAAGGATTTTGTAATAAAAAAAATGTATTTTTGCTGTTTGAAAGCTTCCTTACATTCCTGCCTTTCCCTTTATGTCCTTCTGCCACCCGAAGTCCAGATGTCGTTGTGCTGAAATTCTTCTAGGTAGGGTCTGCTACTCAGACTCGTTGACGTGCACTTACCTGGTGAGATGCAGAGGGTCGTGCAAGCTGACTCCCTTTAATGCTCAGACACTCCTGCTGAAAGAACAACGGGAGAGACTTTCAGAGGTTGCAAAGCTGGAGTTGTATCACTGCCTTATAGGGAGCCTGTCAATAATTGGCAACGTTGTTAAATTATAAATTATTAATCAAAATTAAAGATTATTGTAATTTAAAAACAAGCCAATTACTTTAAATGGTAAATTAAGTTCAAAAGAAGCCTTTTATCTTTGTCTTTAGTTTCAGACTATAGAAGGGAAGTGGGTGTCAGAGTAGTATTTAAATAAGTCTATTCAAAGTAAACATGTTCCACAAAGAAAGAGGGGAGAACAGTCACATCTGAAGCCTCTGAATGACAAGGTTACAGTGAGTGTGGTAAGGCAAAATAAGAGCTCATTGAGATGAGTATAGAAAACATGGTGGTTTCCCATTATATTGGATGATAACGGGAAATCTGTGTGGGAGTTTTTAAAGTGAAAGAGCTGTTGCACTGGGGTAGTTACGCTCTTTTGAGCTCGGAAGTCTGGATCCAGTAGTATGAGTAGTCGTAACAAACTGGGGTCTTCCTTGGTTGCAGTGGATACCATGATATCTACCGTGCCTTGTCATGCCCTTCGCTCTCCATGGGGCGTCGCAGAACCACCTTCTGACCTTAGCATCTCACTGTAGATCTCATCTGCCCAGTCCACCAGAGCTGACTTTGCACGCTAGGGCAGGCATGTCCCTGTCTCACTGGGGTATGAGGACGGCCAGCTACCCTCACCTGGTTTAGCCCACCTGTCAAAGTGGTATACTGGGGTGTCACATGTAAACAGCTACTGGGAACCACATGTGAGAGTTGTGTGTCCAGTGGGACCAAAGGTTAGTGATCCTCCCCAGATTGGATGCAATAAGCCCCCTCACCAGAGGAGCTACCCCTCCCTGGACACCCCATACACCCGAATAAAAATATAGGGTCAAATTAAAAGGCACATTAGAAAAGCAAAGAGAGGAAATGAGAAATATATTGACAAGGAAAATGAAATAAAATCCAAAGATGTTTTATAATTACAAGTGTGGAGGTGAAGGATATTTAGCAAATATTTGAGTGCCTGCCTTTACAAAGGAGGGGGAATGCCACTGAGTAGAAAGAGAATGAAATATCAGACCAGTAAACATATGTGAGGATATTTCAATGTTTTCAAAGGCTTCAAAAGGAACGTTTAATGTCAGAGAAATGTATACAATATACATCCTGAGATGCTTTCTCTTCGCAACCTTCCACAAAAACAGAGGAGAGTCCCAAAGAATGTACAGCAGTTAAATGTTAGAACCGCAAAGTCTCCCCAGCTCCCCTCCCCCGTGCGTAAGCAGCAGGAAGCAACGATCCCCCCTCTCCCCACTGGCAAAAAAAGCATCGGCACCTGCCACCGAGCACTCAAGTATGGGTAAAGAAACAGCAAAGATACAGACTTGCAGTTACCCTTCACGTTTCACCCGGTATTCGACATATCACAGGCTCTCTTTCTCCCTAATAAGGGAGAAGGAGGTGTCTCCATTTCACAGCCAGAGGGGAGACATAGCAAACAAATTGCTGGTTTATGATGTTAGAATCTGTACACAAAGATAACGAGTCTCTGGGCACATAGCCGTAGATATTCCGACTCCCCCGACGACACACATATCTCCTGCCGTGACACTGACATTTCATCCGCCCGTCTCCAGAGCCCCGAGATCCTAGGCCTCCTAAGTCAAGCTGAACTCTTAGGCCGAGGCCTTGGCGTGCCAAGCAACGGCCAGTTATGAAACCCTGAGAGCGGGTCCCATTCCTGCTAAGAATCGTAGTCAGTGTGTAACTCCAGGTCAGGGTCTTCAAAAGAATCCTGAAAGGGAAAAATAGAGATATTAAAGATGGAAACAGAGCTGTATTAACCAGTTTTACATCCTCCAAATTAAATTCATTCTAAACTGTTTGAAAAACAAGGCAGGAAATTGTAAAAGTGCTGAATACCATTATGCAATTTTCCTTAGCTATAGGAGTGGTGCCAGAGGACTAGAGAATTGTTAGAATTGTTTAAAAAGGAAAGTGGCTAAATATTTGGAATCAGTTTTGAGGGATAGCATACACCTCAAACAGAATTGCAAAAACGAATCAAGAGCAATGGGATGTGTAGGGCTCTCAGTACTGTTCAGGTTAACAAAATGGCTTCTCTATATTGTTATATTGAAATGGCTTCTCTCTAATGTTACTTAATGCAGTAATGGGTTTCTGTGTCTGGAATGTTTGGGTTATAACTGCAGATAAGGGGGGAACTAACCAATGGAGAATCGTTATGCTATCTTGTATCTGTAAGCTGAGCGGGAGTTCGCGGTCTTTTTCGGGAGGCGAGCGAGGAGGACGGACGTGTGAGGAGCGGACAGCGGTTCCAGGGCAGCGGATACTGGACGTCGGCGGCTTGGACGGTGGCCAAAGGCTCGGAAGGTCATTGTGGATGGAACCGGAGGTGTGAGCTCCAACGTATTAAAATATTATGTGCACAAACTGATAAACTTACTGATTTGGTGCCTTTAGGTTATCTGTTTCTACTAACCCATCACTAAGAAATAACTATAAAGTTGCAATTATTTACTCGCCTTTGGTGTATTGTCTGATATTTGTGTTGCGAGCGTGTACTGGGTGGGGCATTACACCATATTTACATTGAAGTATTGCACTATTGGCAGGGCGACAACAGTCACCCTAGGCAAACGGGGGCAAATTGAGGGCACGGATGCTACACATGGATTTACTGATAGAGTTCATGTCTGACTGACCTGACAGTGTTTTTTTGAAGAGGTAACAAGGAGAGCAGGAATGTTAGCAGGGCTTTGGAGAAGTTTGCAGAGGAGGTAACTGTTTTCAATATGTTTCACTGCGAGGGGACTATCAGTGGATTGTGAGCTGGACAAACCAGTGGCAAATGAAATTTAATCCAGAGAAGTGTGAGATCACACATCTGCAATGGGTCTGTGAATACAGGAGGAGCTGAGATGTGTCGAGGAGTGGAAGGGGTAGCAGAATGACTCCAGAGACCAGGTTCAGTGCTGAGCTTTGTGGGTGTGCAAGCTCTCAGCATGACCCAGTTATTCTGGTTTTCTCCCACATTGCTCTGAGATGTAAATTTCCCTTGGGTGTGAGTGAGCTGCAGAACCTGACAGGAGTTGAAAGGAGTGCAGAGAGAATAGGTTGGAAGGAAAGTAGTGGATGAGTGGATTGCTCTGTGAGCTGAGTAGAGCCAAGGGATTGAAGTGTTCACCTTCTGAATGTGGTAAATTAATAAATTCCTTAAGGCAGCAAATCAGGTTGTTAATGGTTCTGGAATGCTTTCTGTTGTTAGTCAATGGCAGAATATAAAACCACGGATGTAATGATCGGACCACAATTAGCTAGGCCACGACTGTCTACTAGATACAGTTCTGGTCACTGCATTACATGAAAAGTCTGATTACAATGCACAAGGTCAAAGGAGGAGACTTAAAAAGATATTACTAAGATTGGAATATTGTATCTATGAGGAATGAAAAATGTTGGAACTGTTCTTTTTGAATCAGAGGGGACTAATGTAAATATGAGGGAGCCCGTGTTGAGAAAGTAGGACAGACCCATCTCCTTTAGCAGTAGGGGTCAAGAACCAGCGGCAGGGATTTAGAGTAAGTGGAAGATTAGAAAGGAGATGATACTTCAGTTAGAGGTCTGGAACCCACTACCTAAAAGCATAAGAGAGGCAGAAAGTCTCAAACACTACTGAGATGTGTTCTTGAAGAGCCATGTCCTACAACACTACAGAGCTGGTGATGTGATGGAAGGTCCAATTATACCATATAGTTGCTTTTTTTATGCATAGACAAGATGGAGTGGCCTCTTGTATTGTAAATTTTAAACGAGAATATCTGCAGATGCTGAAAATCCGAGCAACACACACAAAGTGCTGAAGGAACTCAGCAGGCCTTTGTAAATTTTACAATGTTTTCCAATAGTTTTCATGCTAATTGTAGTATCTGCATAATTTCTGTATTTTATGTAAACAGTTGCAGAACATTTGTGAAGAACTTGTTTTCACACCTTCCTTTTCTTACACAAGTTAGCATTTTGGTTCCTTCAAGTGCTACTCATTCCTTAATTAATCTTTTGCTCTTTAAGCACATAAATGATTTACAGATTTTCTTTCTTTTTCTGCTAATATTTTTCATCCCCTAACTTTGCCTTTTTAAAAATGTCCTTTTAATTTAGTTCCTACATGTCTTATAATCACCTAAACTTTTTGGACCATTAAACCCTTGTTGTCTAACAAAAGCATGACCTTCTTTCCTCATCCAACCTTCTGTACATCTTGTAATCCAAAGTGCCCTAAAGTTTCCACTCTTTGCCCTTCTCTCCTTTTGAACATATTTGCCCAAAATTTTGGAATCCTCTCCTTAAATTAGAAAAATAGAGGGCTAAGTGGTAGGAAGATTGTAGGCAGTTTCTAGAGTAGGTTACATGATCAGCACAACATTGTGGGCCGAAAGGCCTGTAATGTGCTGTAAACATTGCAATTGTTTACAGTCAACTTTTACTAAATCACCTCTTTGCTGCGTAAAGTTGATCCAACCCACTTCATTCCTCTTTTCCATTACTTTGCTAAATTTAGTTGAACTATGCTTGAACTACCAAAGTGCCCTCTCATCTTCCATTTGCCAAGCTTCATTCCTAAAAATTAAATTGAGAGCTCCCAGAGGATTCAGTCCCATTATTTATTTATTTATTGACATACAGTGCGATTAGAACTTTCCGGCCTTTTGAGCTGCACTGCCCAGCAATCCCTGGATTTAATCTAAACCTAATCATAGACCTCCCTTTCTCCTTGTTGGGTTTAGGACAAGGTGATTGAAAATTTTCTCCTGAGTGCAATTTAGGAATTCTTAGTTTTTTTGTGCCTTGTACTCTAACTGTCTTCCATCTAATAGTACAGTAATTGAAAATCCCAGCTGTTACTAGCTTAGTGCTTTTCCACGTCAAAATTTTGTATCATACTTGTTCTTTACTTCCCTCAGTCCACTTATAGTCCGATTAACCCTTTCATGTTATTTAGTTCAACCACTGCAGCCTAATTTGTGGATGGTCTCCTTATCCAATATTGTCAATCCCGGCATTTTATCTTCTTCCCTCCCATCTGAAAGCTCTGTTTCCAGGAACGTTAAGCTTTTGGTCCTGTCTCTTCTATGGTCATGTTTCTATTTTTTTGTAATTTATTTTTCATTATTTTTCTTTAGTTTATCTTGATCCCCTTGAAGTTCCTTTACATCCTCTTCTTGCCTTATGGGGGTGATTGATAAGTTTGTGGCCTAACTAGAAGGAGTCAATTTTAGAAAACCTAAGACATTTATTTTTCAACATAGTCCCCTCCTACATTTACACACTTAGTCCAGTGGTTGTGGAGCATACGGATCTTGGACCTCCAGGAAATGTCCACAGATGGGTGACTGATAAGTTCATGGCTTAAGGTAGAAGGAGATGAGTTATACATCTCTCGTTACATGCACATGTAGTTCAACTCTTTGAGCGATTATGCAGAAAGTTTGAAGTTAATAACTCATCTCCTTCTACCTTAGGCCACAAACTTATCAATCTCCCCATAAGTTATTAACTGATGAGTTATTAACTTCAAACTTTCTGCATAAACACTCAGAGTTTAACTGCATGTACATGTAACGGGAGCTGTATAACTCATCTCCTTCTACCTTAGGCCACGAACTTATTAATCACCCCTGCTGTGGACACTTTCTGGAGGTCCAAGATCCATATGCTCCATGACTGCTGGACTAAGTGTGTAAATGTAGGAGGGGACTATGTTGAAAAACAAATGTGCTAGATTTTCTAAAATTGACTCCTATCTTAGGCCATGAACTTATCAATTACCCCTCGTACAAAAGCCACCAGATACACACCAGCAAGTTCAAGGACAGCTTCTACCCCAATTTAATAAGACGATTTAATGGTTCGCTAGTATGATAAAATAGACTCTTGAACTTTGCAATCTACCTCATTATGATCTTGCCCTTTACTGTTTGCCTGCACTGTACTCTCTCTATAACCATTACACTTTATTCTGCATTGTTGTTTTACCTTATTTTGTTTCAGTGCATTGTATAATGATTTGATCTGTATGAACAGTCTGCAAGACAAACCTATCACTGCATCTCGGTACATGTGACAATACTAAACCAATTTCAAAGCCAATACCAGTAAGGGAAGTGAATGGAAGATAGTGGCAGGTGAATGATAGATGAAGGCAGACAAGGGGAGAGAGAGGTGAAAGGGGAAGAAAAGAAATGGACGTAAGTGGGGGGGTGGGGAGAGAGGGAAGTGTGAAGATAGGAACAGCTGCTGGAGGGAGATGAGCAGCAACACAAAGCACTACCAGTGCTAGATTCTGATCAGCAAAGAAGGTGAGAATGGGAACCATTAGGGGAGAGATGAACTGAGTTAGAAGCAGATGGGGGAAAGGGGAATCTGTGTGTGAAGTAAGTGGATGGTGCAAGGAAGTGGGGAGGGGTCTGATGTGGGTGAAGGGATGTTGCAGTGTGTTAAGAGGGCCAACATTGGAATGACTAGAAGTAAATCAAAAGGAGATTAACAGTGGGGGAATGGGAAAGAAAGGAGAGGTTAACTAAAATTGGAAAACTCAATATTTATTGCATTGGGTTGTAGGCAATCCAAGTGGAATAGAAGGTGTTGATCGTCCAGTGTGCGTTGGGCCTCATCCTAGCCATAGAGAAGGCCAAGGACGTATGAGAATGAGAGAATGGGAGGGGGGGATAAAACATTCTGCAGCTAGGAGCTTGGGATGGCCTTTGTCGAATGACATAGATACTCAGTCTGCAGTTCACACACTTATGTGTATATCAGTGCTCTCAACTTATTTGCCTTATTAACTGTTCGCTTGCATTTAGGTATAAACCGTTAAGCGCAGCCAGCCTCTTTCTGTCGATTTTCTAAAATTGGTTATTTCTGCGTTCCAAGCTCTCACTGATTTTCAGTCTTCTATTTCTAGTTCTGCTTCTCCCCTTTGTGAATCAATGGCTGGCTTCTCATCCCTCTACCAGGGTGGTGCAAGCCCTCTTCAAAGGCTCTGCAAACCAGCCCACCGGGACACTGGGTTGATGTTTTTATAATGAAATCCATTCGGATCCAGCTTCCCCAGTGCTGCCTCAGGAATCTAAAGCCCTCACTCTCTCTCTAGCCATACATTCATCTCCATGAATCTCTGGTTCTGATTAATCCGCATTTTTCTAATTGTTTTCTGTAAACAGTGAGCATTAGTAAAATCACAAATATAATTAATTACAGACTGAAATTAATAACGTGTTCATTTGAATTGTAGACTTCAGTGGGACTGTTTTGGAAATGTTTGTTGTTGTTGAGTATCACCAGCAACAGATTTGTACAATGAACTTTCCAACCACGAATCAGACCACAACATTATAAAACAAAGGGGCAGAATTAGGCCATTCAGTTGCTCCGCTATTTCATCATGGCTGATCTTGGATCCCGCTCAACCCCATACCCCTGCCTTCTCGCCATATCCTTCGATGCCCTGACCGATCAGGAAAGAATCAACTTTCACCTTAAATATACCCATGGTCTTGGCCTCCACTGCAGTCTGTGGCAGAGCATCCCACAGATTCACCACTCTCTAATGCTCTAGTGGCTAAAAAAATTCTTCCTTACCTTTGTTCTAAAAGGTTGCCTTTCAGTGCCCTCTGGTTCTGGATGCCCCCGCTATAGGAAACATTCTCACCATGATCTAGTCCTTTCAACATTTGGTAGGATTCAATGAGATTCCCCCGCATTCTTCTAAATTTCAGTGAGTAAAGGCCAAAAGCTGCCAAACGTTCCTCATATGTTTTTTTTCAGTATTTTTATTCAGAAGAAAAAACAAGATTTACAGAGTGCAACACATAGATACATCTCAACATAAATTGTGTACATTCATATATTGTAATAAAATTGATCAAAATGTTATAGCATATCACATAAAGGTATACCACTCCATAATCAAAAATTTAAAGATAGGTCATACATCATAAAAGAAATTTTTTATATAAAAAAAATCAACCCCCTACCAACTATCAAAGAAAAAAGCTGATGGATGATAATGGATAATTAGAAAAAACAACCATATTCGCTTAAGAAGAGAAGATAGAAATATACATATTGTTAACATTGCATAAGCTTAACATTGCATTGTTAAGCTTTATAAATTGGAAAAGTAATTTAGGAAAGGTCTCCAGATATCATAAACAGATTGTTTCAAACTTAAGACTGAGCAGCGGATCTTCTCTAAATTTAAATAAGACATAATATCACGTAGCCATTGAAGATGTGTAGGAGGGGCAGACTCCTTCCATTTAAGCAAGATTGCTCTCCTTGCTAAAAGAGAGTAAAAACTAAAGCCTGCAGGTTAGGAGTATTTAAAGTTATATCTTCATCTGCAATAATACCAAACAAGGCGGTAAGGGGAATTGGGTCAAATTGGACCCTAAAAGGTTGTGAGAATGTATGGAATACTTCCCGCCAAAACTTTTCAATTTTAGGACAAAACCAAAACATATGAATTAAAGAGGCATCAGCAGAGTTACATTTATTACAAAATGGAGAAACGTTTAGATAAAAACTGGACAGCTTCTGTTTAGAAATGTAAGCTCTATGAACCACTTTAAATTGTAGAAGAGAGTGACGAGCACAGAAAGATGATCTATTAACCCGTTTAAGAATTTTATTCCATCTTTCATCATAAATCTGACAATTCAGATCATCCTCCCAAGCTTTTTTTATTTTATCTAAAAAGTCTTGTTGAGAATCAATCAACAAGTTATAGATACTGGTAATAGAGCCATTAGCAAAAGGTATTAAATTTAAAAGATCGTCCAGTAAATTTTTATCAGGACCTATAGGAAAAGTAGTTAATTGGAAACATAAGAAATCTCTTATTTGAAGGTATCTGTAAAAATGTGTTTTTGGCAGTGCAAACGTTCCTCATACATTAACCCCTTCGTTCCCGGAATCATCATTGTGAACCTCCTCTGGACTCTCTCCGATGACAACACATCCTTTCTGAAATATGGGGCCCAAAACTGTTGTCAAGACTCAAAGCACAGCCTGACTAGTGTCACAGTATTATCTCCTTGCTTTTAAATTCTTTTCCCAGTGAAGTAAGTGCCACCATTGCAATTGCCTTCTTTACCACAGTCTCAACCTGTAAGTTAACCTTCTGGGAACTTTGCACGAGGACGTCCCTCTGCACTTCTAATGATTGAATCTTCTCTCCATTTAGATAATAGTCCACACTATTGTTCCTTTTACCAAAATGTATTATCATACATTTTCCAACACTGTATTCCATCTACCACTGTTTTACCCATTCCGCCAATACGTCCACACTACACCGGATAAATCCGTAACCAAGGCTTTTTCTCTTTGCTTTTACCCTTCGTCCACATTAAAACGGCACTTTCATCCCCCAAAACTGGAGCTTTTCAGAAACCCTCTCTAAAGTGTGTATTTTTGAAAATGCCAGATTGGCTGGATCAGTGTGGATGGGGTAACCGGAGACTTTTGAAAAAGCTGTCAGACGGCATTTCATTGTTTTCTTGAATGCAACCTAACAATTTCAAAACAGGCGGCAACAAGACTGAAGCCAGAAGAGTTAGAAATGTACTCACCAAATACTTTGACCCATAACTTACTGAATAAATAAGTATACTGTACTCACTTTGCCCTGTTTTCTGTCCTTGCTCGTATGAAGGTGGTTTATCTATTTATGCAAGTACTTCTCTGACAATAGATGTGTAACTTAGCCTAATGTAACGTTGTATGGAAATACAAGATAACACCGATGCAGACATGTATTATACATTTAACAAGGTGCTTTATTAACACAACAGAGTTGGTCAGTTTTTCAATGCTCGTCGTCAGCCGGGTCAATCTGTTTGTGAACTCCCTGTCGGTTGCCTCCATACACTCCAATATTTGTTTTTTTTTTACTTTTAAGTTCTCCTGCACAAAAGCCCACAGCTGTCTGTCGTTATAAGTTTTTCTAGTCTGTAACTACACAAACGCGCACTCTTACGGTGAGATTCGACACCAAACATGTCACTTGTTTTCGGTAGATGTGTCCTGCGCATGCGCAGGAGGAGGAGATTCACCGAAATCTCCGTTTCAGTGTGGATAGAGATATTTTTTAAAACTCATAGTGTGGATGCTTATTGTTTTTATGTGAAACTGACGTTTTCAAAATTATCCGGTCTAGTGTGGACGTAGCCTAAGTCCTGCTGCATTCACATTGCTTCCTCAGCACTACCTACCCCTCCTCCTTTCTTCGTATCAACCGCTACCTTTGCCACGAAGTCATGAATTCCATTATTCAAATCACTGACAATGTGAAAAGTAGTGGTCTCAATACTGACCCCTGAGGAACACCACTAGTCACTGGCAGCCAACCGGAAAAGGCCCCTTTTATTCCCACTCACTATCTCCTGCTGTCGGCCATTCCTCTATTCATTCCAATATCTTTCCTGTAACGCCATTGGATTTTATCTTGTTAAGCAGCCTCATGCGTGGCACCTTATACAAGTAAATTACATCTGCTACCTTTCCTTTGTCCGCCCTGCTTGTTACGTCCTTGAAGAACTAACAGATTGGTCAGGCAAGACTTCCTTTTACAGAAACCATGCTGACTTTGACTTATTTTATCATTAGTCTCCAAGTACCCCGAAACTTCATCCTTAATAATAGACTCCAACACTTTCCCAACCACTGAGATTAGGCTAACTGTCCTCTAATTTCCTTTCTTTTATTGTAATTTATTTTTTATTGAAGTTCATCATCAAACAAACATTTCCATAAGATGTATTTCAGATACTGTACATATATATCATATAGTCATCTTTCCCACAAATCTCCACAAAGTATTTATTTGAGGTATACACCTATAGAAAAGAGAGTAAAAAAAAGAACAAGCAAAAGGAGAAAACTATGTACAAGTAGGGAGTGATCTTTCTTTTTACAACATATTCATTGATTTGTGAGAATAAAATCAGGCCTATGAGGCGTTATGTAGTTAAACCATTTTTCCCAGTATGAATCAAATTGTTCCAGCTTATGATTAACAGATGCTGTTATCTTCTCCATTTTGTAAATGTCCATTGTAATTTCCATCCATGTGTTTAAAGTTGGGCTCTCCTGTGATAACCATTTCCTAGTAAGAGTCTTTTTACCAGCCACCAACAGTATATTCATTAAATATTTATCTCTTTTCAACCATTCTTGAGGTATATACCCAAAATATATGGTCTTACTTTCAAAGGGTATTGCACATTTAAAAATGTCTTGTAGGGCATTGTCTAATTTCCTTTCTTTTGCCTTCCTCCCTTCTTAAAGGGTGGAGTGACATCTGCAATCTTATAGTCCTCAATCATTGGCTTGTCCATCCTGATATTCATGTTACATCTACTTGTAAACCTGCTGGATCATCCTCAGCTCTATCATACTGGTTCCCATCCCCCTACCATATGAGTTTAAACCAGTCCCAATAGCTCTAGTAAACTTGCCCACAAGAATATTGGTCTCTCTTGGATTCAAGTGCAACTTGTCCCTTTTGGATAGGTCCCACCTGCCCCAGAAGAGGTTCCAATTATCTAGAAATCTAAATCCTTGCCCCCGCTCCAAATCTTCAGCCACACATTTATCTGCCCCTCATTCTATTCCTATCCTCTCTGTTACATGGCAGAGGCAGCAATCCCGAGATTACTGCCACTGAGGTCCTGCTTCTCAGCTTCCTTCCTACCTCCCAGTATTCTGTTTCCAGGACCTCCTCCCTTTTTCTTCCTATGATACCAGATTTACCATGGCTTCTGGCTGCCTGCACTCCCTTTTCAGGATATTGTGGACGCACTCAGAAACAGCACAGACCCTGGCACCAGGGAGGCAAATTATGATCTGTGTTTCCTTTTCATGTCCACAGAATCGCCCATCTGTCCCCCGATTTGTCACGGTCCATGGACTTCTCATTCCAGTTATTTCCTTTCCCCGTGTTCTGTGAGGCGCCTTGATTAGGGCACCTGATCTTCATTTCGAACTGGCAGCATAAAAGGCTCTGGGATTACAGCTACGCAGCGCTGGACCATCATCAGAAGTAAGCAGTAACCAGTAACCAGTCATCTTAGCAAGGCAACTATGCTCATTTCAGGGCCACTGAGAATCCTGGACTCTAGTTGCTTCAGTGCCGAGGCCGCTTAGTGAATTCAGTCACTTCCGTGTTCAGTTGAGTTGCCGGCCATTTTGCTACTACTCCAAGTAAGATACGAATTCTGTCATTTTCATGGCCGGCTGAGACTGGGTTGAGTCAGGAGCCTGCCGTGTGCAGTTCCTGGATCAAGCCGAGAGCCTGATGTTTGCAGTTTCTGGATTGAGTCAAAAGCCTGTCATCCAATGTTCCTGTGTCAAGTTGAGAAATTGTCATCCGCTGTTTCCAGGTTGAGTCGAAAGCCGGCTGTCCTAGTTCTTCCAACTGAGTAGGTCCATCCGTTGACCATTACTCTGAGTTGAGTATTCGTCTCCTCGTTGTGCAAGTTCTTCAAGTCCAGGCTCATGGTCTGTGTCCAAGTCCAAGATCCAAGCCGTGTTCCAGTTCCAGGCTCCAAGCCGTGTTCCAGTTCCAGGCTACAAGCCGTGTTCCAGTTCCAAGATCCAAGCCGTGTTCCAGTTCCAGGCTCCAAGCCGTGTTCCAGTTCCAGGCTCCAAGCCGTGTTCCAGTTCCAGGCTCCAAGCCATGTTCCAGTTCCAGGCTCCAAGCCGTGTTCCAGTTCCAGGCTCCAAGCCGTGTTCCAGTTCCAGGCTCCAGGCCGTGTTCCAGTTCCAGGCTCCAGGCCGTGTTCCAGTTCCAGGCTCCAAGCCGTGTTCCAGTTCCAGGCTACAAGCCGTGTTCCAGTTCCAGGCTCCAAGCCATGTTCCAGTTCCAGGCTCCAAGCCGTGTTCCAGTTCCAGGCTCCAGGCCGTGTTCCAGTTCCAGGCTCCAGGCCGTGTTCCAGTTCCAGGCTCCAAGCCGTGTTCCAGTTCCAGGCTCCAAGCCGTGTTCCAGTTCCAGGCTACAAGCCGTGTTCCAGTTCCAGGCTCCAGGCCGTGTTCCAGTTCCAGGCTCCAGGCCGTGTTCCAGTTCCAGGCTCCAAGCCGTGTTCCAGTTCCAGGCTCCAGGCCGTGTTCCAGTTTCATGCTCCAGGCCGTGTTTCAGTTTCATGCTCCAGGCCGTGTTCCAGTTCCAGGCTCCAGGCCGTGTTCCAGTTTCATGCTCCAGGCCGTGTTCCAGTTCCAGGCTCCAGGCCGTGTTCCAGTTTCATGCTCCAGGCTGTGTTCCAGTTCCAGGCTCCAGGCCGTGTTCCAGTTCCAGGCTCCAGGCCGTGTTCCAGTTTCATGCTCCAGGCTGTGTTCCAGTTCCAGGCTCCAGGCCATGTTCCAGTTCCAGGCTCCAGGCCGTGTTCCAGTTTCATGCTCCAAGCTGTGTTCCAGTTTCATGCTCCAGGCCGTGTTCCAGTTCCAGGCTCCAGGCCGTGTTCCAGTTCCAGGCTCCAGGCCGTGTTCCAGTTTCATGCTCCAGGCCATGTTCCAGTTCCAGGCTCCAGGCCGTGTTCCAGTTCCAGGCTCCAGGCCGTGTTCCAGTTCCAGGCTCCAGGCCGTGTTCCAGTTTCATGCTCCAGGCCGTGTTCCAGTTCCAGGCTCCAGGCCGTGTTCCAGTTTCATGCTCCAGGCCGTGTTCCAGTTTCATGCTCCAGGCCGTGTTCCAGTTCCAGGCTCCAGGCCGTGTTCCAGTTTCATGCTCCAGGCCGTGTTCCAGTTTCATGCTCCAGGCCGTGTTCCATTTCTAGGCTCCATGTTCCGGTTCTAGGCTCGGAGTCAAGTTTCGAGTTCAGGCTGAGTCCCAGTTAAATTTTGAGTCCGAGTCAAGATCCAAGTCTGAGTCAAGATCCAAGTCCGAGTCCAAGTCAAGTCTGAGTCCAAATCCTAGTCCAGGCTTTAACAGTTTGTTATCCAACAATAACGTCCATGTTAACATTTTTGTCCTCACTCCCTGGCCTCCCTCGTAACTATCAACAAACACTGTTCTGTTTATTGTACCTCTGTGTCTGAGTCCTGCACTTGGGTCCGCCCCCAACGCCCCTGTGTTACATGATCATACAGTCCCCTATTACTGCTGCCATCCTCTTCCATTCTTTACCCTTCTGAGCCCCACTGTTGCTTCCTCCCAGTAGGTTCCCCCCTCCCCAACAGTACTCAAAATGGAGTACTTACTGTTGAGTGGGATGCTCTCCACTATCTGTCATTCTCCCTTCTCTCTCCTGAGGGTCACCCATTTATCTGTCTCCTGTAGTCTTGGGGTGACTACCTCCCTGTAGCACCTGTCCATCAATGCTTCACTTTCCCTAACAAGCCAGAGGTCATCGAGCTGCAGCTCCAGTACCCTAACACATTTTCTAAGGTGCTGTATCTCTATCTATCTGGTGCAGATGTGGCCATCGGAGAGGCTGGAAGTCTCTGGGACATACCACATCTGACATCCAGAACAGAACACTCACTCTGTAAACATATCCCCTATTCTCTTGAGTTAAATAAGAAAAAGAAATAAGAAATAAGGAATGAACTTACCTTGACTCTGCCTGTTCTCAACGAAGCCTTGTTGAGCCAAAGCCTTACTACTCTGACTTAGACTACTCCGATGATGATCGCTAAGCTAGGTGGTACCACTCTTTCAGAGACTAGGTTTTTAAAGCTCTTCGCCAGAATTGTATGGGAACGTTTCTGCTGTGTATGCGCAGTACTCCATTCAACGACTCCGGTCAAAAAACTTCCTACATTCTCCCAAGGCAACACGAGTGAATCTGCAGATGCTAGAAATAAATAAAAAAACAGAGCATGCTGGCAGAACTCAACAGGCCAGACAGCATCTATGCGAGGAGGTAGTGACAACGTTTTAGGCCGAAACCCGATGAACCCTCCTGATGAAGGGTTTCGGCCCAAAATGTCATCACTACCTCCTCCCATAGATGCTGTCTGGCCTGCTGAGTTCTGCCAGCATGCTGTGTTTTTTTACTACACTCTCCCAATCTGTCTAAGCAGACTCCCTGCTTCCTCTGCACTACCTGCTCCTCCACCCATCTTCATATTATCTGCAAACATGGTGGCGAAGCCATCAATTTCATCATCTAAATCATTGACCTGTAACGACCCCAGTACCTACCCCTGCGGAACATCACTAGTACCGGCAGCCTGCCAGAAAATCCCCTGTATTCCCACACATTGCCTCCTGCCAGACAGCCAGTATTCTATTATTGCTAGTATTCTTCCTGTAATACCATGGGCTCTTACCTTGTTTAGCAGCCTCATGTGTGGCACCTTGTCAAAGTCCTTCTGAAAATCCAAGTAAAGAACATCTAGTGATTCTCTTTTGTCTATCCTGCTTGTTATTTCCCCCAAAGAATTCCAACAGATTTGTCAGGTAAGATTTTCCCTTCAGGAAACCACGTTGAGTTTGGCTATTTTATCATGTACCTCAAGATCCCATCCTTAATAACGGACTCCAACATCTTCCCAACCACTAAAGACAGGCTAACTGGTCTGAAATTTTCTTACTTCTGCCTCCCTCCCTTCTTAAAGAGTGAAGTGATACCTACAAGTTTCCACTCCTCCAAAACCATTCCACTACCTAGTGATTCTTGAAAGATCAGAACAAATGCTTCCACAATCTCTTCAGCTAATTATTTTAGAACCCAGGTCTGTAGTCCATTTAGTCCAGGTAGGTCACTTATTTGGGTAGATGGAGCTTGTCAGCCTGGGAAGGCAGTCCATCTAAGAGAGGGAAAACTCTGATTTCAAACCTCCGCTGCCTTGCGACCATACCCACTCATGGGAAAGACTTTGGGAGTAAACCCTGAGGACAAATCCGGAGCTGGAGTCCCTAAGTCAGTCCGACGTTTCTTCAACCTCGCTCTGGAAACTCCTGTCATGTCACTGGTGACAAGCTGTATCAGCCCTTACCCTTCCTTTGGACAACATTGGTGGCGTGGAGAGGGGAGACTTGCTGCTTGGGCAACTGCTGATCTTCCATACAAACTTGCCCAGGCCTGTGCCCTGGAAAGACTGAAGCAAGACTTTCCAGGCACAGATCCATGGTCTTGCGAGACTAACAGATACCATCCAGGTCACTTGTCTATCTTCAGACCTCTTAGCTTCGCAAGCAACTTCTCCTTTAGTAACATTCACTTCTGCCATCTGACACTCTTGAATTTCTGGCATACTATTAGCTTCTGGCATATAGGCAATATACTTATTAAGTTCATTCGCTATTTCTTTATCTCCCATCACTACCTCTCTAGTTTCACTTTCCAGAGGTCCAATATCTACTCTTGCCTCTTTTATACTCTTAACATGGTATATCTGAAGAAACTTTTGGTATCCTCTATTATATTATTGGCTAGCTTACCTTCATATTTCACCTTTTCTCTTTTTATGGCTATTTTGTTGCCTTCTGTTGGTTTTTAGAAGCTTCCCAATCCCACTAATTTTTGTTATATTATATGCCCTCTCTTTTCCTCTTATGCTGTCCTTGACTTCCCTTGTCAGCTACGGTTGCCTCCCTTCCGAATTGCCCCTGAAACCCGAGCCATTGCTGTTCTGCCGACATCTCTGTCAGTGGTGTGGGTTTCCCTAGCTTAACTCCCTTTCCTATATTAACAAGAAATGTCTGAGTTATTTGCCCTTGGTCCACTTTCCAAACCTGTCTTTGTAAGAATTTGAGGGGATTTTGGTTCAGGGTTCTGCTATTTTATTTCTCTGGATCTTCGGATATATTCTCTGAATTTCATCTGGTTCAAGCTTATCTTTTATAGTTAAGAAATCCTAAAATATGCATTTTACCTGAAAACCGAGGCAAAGGGTTTGTAAAGTGTCTTGCCATCCCTGCTCCAGGCTGACTAGATCACCTTCTTTATCATTCAGCAGTCTCCACCTTTACATTAATGATTTCCCTGCTATTGCTGGAATTACTAAAAAAAGCTTTTAAATTGCTTTGATTATTGAAACCCTTAACCTCCCTTTCTGTATTTTTTTACATTTTATATTTTATGGTTTTCATTTTTATTGTTTTGCCTGTAAGTAGAGTGGCACCAATAATTTACAAGCTGTTCCGATTGGTTACATAACGCTTTCTCCAGCACTGACCCCTATTGAATGGAGCTGAGGGAAGCTCCTGACTCTCGTCTGCCTCAAGAATGTGAAATTATTTCGGGCATGTTTCAATACCCGAGCCACATCATTTGAAGGATCTTTTCTAGGTTGATCATACACAAATATAGGAGTCTTGGGACTGTGTAAGAAAGGGTTCCCAGATGGTAATGATGTGTCAAAATAAACACCTACAGTGTGATGGGTTGAAAATGTTCACTACAATGCCATTGTACATCACTTAACAGTGAATTAGCTTGGCACTTTCCCCAGCATGCTCAGTTTTTACTGCTTTTGTACAGGTTTGAAGTGTTTTCACTTTTCTATCATGTCTTTGCAGGGAGCCTGACAGCAGATGCCTTTTGACCAACATATAACAGCATCCTTTCTTCAGCTGCATTGCTCGTGCCACGACTGTTAAGCAGGCACATGGTTTGGCCTCCTTTATGGATTCTTTGTACTACTTTCACTCATGTTTTATTCTATATAACACAATTTTTTGTCACAAACTTTCACCTTTGAGATTGAGTCTTCCCTTTTTAAGATTCACAACTGTCTTTAAATCAGCTGGATTGTCTGTTTCTGTAATGTTGCATGCAGGCAGCTCAATCAATGCAGGAACTGTTGAATAATTACTCAAATACATAACTCAGGTTAACTGTAGTGATATCCATTCAGTTAGAGATATTTGGACTTAGATTCTGGTGCATCACCACTGTATACAATTGAAGAAGCAACAGCCCATTTCCAGAAACAATGCAAATGTTCCCACTTAGTAACTGGAGTCGATCACAATTTATGTATCTATATTGCACCAACTTCATTTCCTTTATTGGACTCATATGCACTTTATCTTCACTGACCATTAAATAAATTACATTTCACAATGGACGATCAATTAATAATTATTCCAAGCTCCTTAGAGGAAAGCCTGTATCTAGAACCACTTACTGTCATATTAAGACTGTTATTGAGATTCTTTACAGTGAAAATCTTCTTCTTGCTCTGCTACTCTAAACCATAGCACTCCTATACACTATTCTTTAATAGCTTGACTGCTATGAATGTGCACAAATACTTCTTTACGTTTTGTTTGGTTTGAAGTAATGTGTGCCTCAGCACAATGTAGATTGACCCATGCGGAACCTTTGAACATTTGAGCTGTTATGGGCAGCCCATCATCTAGTTTCAGCTGGTATGGACATTCATTAGTAACGCCAGGCCAATCAAGATGCCGTACATGTTGGAGACTGGATGGAGCTGCCATTTAAAGTGCAAAACATGGGGGAATTCAAAGTTGGATTTTTTTTTGTTCTTTACAAGCTGAGCAATCAAAGAGGTTGCTGCTTTGGAGACTGGTCAGCTTTTACCTCCATTACTATATAGCATTGAATAAATAAACAAAACACACTAGAAATCTAAAATAAAAGTGGAAAAGGCACTAGCACTTTTCTCCTTTCAGGCTCTGCTAAAAATTTGGAGCATTTTTATTTTTAAATCTGTAAGTGTCAACTTCTGCATCTGCTTCAGAGTTTACCCTCAGGGCGGGGCCTGGATTTTAGAATCACAATGTGCTGAAAATTCAAATATCTTTCATTTGGACTTGTATTCTTTAACGTGGTCAGATTTTTTGGTCTGTCACACAAAACGATTCCCCTGCAACAACTGAGATTAGACTAATTCTGGACTACTTGAATTTTTTCAGTGATTTGCTTCTGAGCATTTCCATTGATCTATGATTCTGCTTCCAGAACCCAACTTTTAAGATTCCACTTATGCCAAAGATGTTGCTTTGTGGACCGAACTGACACATAATGGTCCTAACTCTGGTAATAGTTTATCTGCAGCCTTTAAGGTACTGAAATACTGAAATAACTGCAGCAGTATTCATCTTCATTACAGGGACTGTTTGTTCTTTCACCGTGCTCCATGAATGACTGTGCTGGATTACTTTCCACCACAGTCACTCCACAGAAGATCTTTCTCCAGGAAAGGTGCATTCAGAACAATCGGACAAACTCCAGCACTTATAGAGGTGCTCTGCATTTAGTATGATGGGGAGTGAGGAAAGCTTGGTCTCGGTTTTAATGCTTGCTTGCATTTCATTGTTTAGTGTTTCAGAAATAGTGGAGGTCTCAGAGGAAAGGTGATATTTTAAAGCATGCCATTTCCTTAATGTCATTTGATTTATTATATGATGGTCCAGGGGCAAATTTCAATAGGTGCAGAAAGTATGTGCAATGAGAGCAAAAGAGATTCAGATAAAAGGGACAAAGAATAAAAGAGAGATTTTTTGGGGAGCTCCTCAAAAGTTCAAACTATATTCCAATATGCTTCACAGATGATGTTACAGAAATGAATACAGAGGGTGGAAGGGAGGAATGAAAAGGTTCAATATTGTAAGCGAGTGAGATTTGTTAGGGAGAAAAGGAATGCAGAAGATGAGGTATAGAAAGGACAGAGGTATGGGGTTAGGGAATAGGGTGGAACAGATTGAAATAGCAAATCATGAGGACATTGTATCATCTCAAAAGATGAAACATATAAAATCACAGTTCTGGCTTATTTTGAACTAGCATCTTAGGTTTTCTATATTTGCATGGACATAGAAAAGGAAGCAACTGAACAGAGTTCCGAAAGAGAATGTTGTATTTCAAGTAGTGGGAAAGGATATTTATTGTAATGTTTTCAACTAAAAGTTTTGATCTAGGTTGTTCAATATATCAGCATCTTTCTGGCAATCACTCACAAGCCGTAAAGGGTTTATCACTTTCTTTTATAGCACTGAGCAGCTAAAATTAAATGTGAAGTGAGGATAAGATCGTGACCAAAAATTATTCTTGCTCCCAAACTAGCATGACCAGATATTAAAGCAACAGATCACCGTGCTTTTTATTTATGGAAAGAGCTGAAAGGAAAGAAACTGAAAATGAGAAGTATGACTTTCAGTTCTCAGATATTTTTAATTTTAAATCATCTTTATCAGCGATATCAATGTGAATGCTAGCAAGATGAAATCTTCCGTATATATACAAATACCTGAAATCAAATAAAATTCGTAACACATATTTTAAGAGACTATTGGATATTTATTAATGCCCTTAATTTAATGGGGTACTTTCTGTTAAGACAGAGCACCTCCGATATCACGCATTGACACCCCACCCCTCAGCCTCAAATGCCTGTCCAGCACCCATGGGTCCTCCACTGGTTTACACCAGCACTGCATTAAAAGTTGCATTGGTATGAAGAAAACTTGATGCTGAAGAGGAAAGTAACATTATCATACTCAGAATCACGTTTATTATCACTAGCATAAGTCATGAAATTTATTGTTTGATAGCAGCAATACATAATTAAAAAATTAAATAAAATGGAGTTGACTCCAATGCACAAAGTAGGTGCACTTTCACACAGGTAAGGGGAGCTTCCATTTACATTAAAATATTTATTAAAGCAAAGGAATGCCAGCCTGAGTTTACGTTATCATAGGTGATGTAGTTGCCTCATTTTGCTGTTGGGCCGAACTCCGTCAGACAGCGGTAGAAATGATCAGCTTTTAGATGATAACTTCAGGAAGTTTCAGAAGCAGCTTAAGAGATTTGCATCATCTGATTATAAACCCAATGCTGAAAATCCAGAGCGACCAAGTCCTGATGAAGGGTCTTGGCCCGAAACATCGACTGTTTATTCCTCTCCATAGATGCTGCCTGACCTGCTGAGTTCCTCCAGCATTGTGTGTGTGTGTGTGTGTGTGTGTGTGTGTGTGTGTGTGTGTGTGTGTGTGTGTGTGTGTGGATGTGTGTGTGTGTGTGTTGCATCATATTAATGCTTTGAAAGGAACAAAACTTGGAAAGTGATTATAATGTTTTTTTTAACAGAGGTTTGGTCATCTTGACAAGAAAAAAACAGGGGAAGTTTTATTATATATAAGGTTAGATTATTAGAGTTCCGAGCAGTGATGCAGCACTGGACGATATCTGGAGTCTATTATATCCAATGATTGTTCCAATTACTTTTCAGCAGAAGGGGTTTATTTAATGTATTTTAAATCATGTATTTTCTCTATTTCTCCTTAGAACAATTTGTATTTGAGTAACATGCATCTTTGAACCCTAAGTAGATATCTAAGTACTACTTCACTTCAGGTGCTCAGAAGGTTTGCTCCTATTGATTTTTAAAACTAATTAAGGCTTTTATAGATTTAGAAATAGAATCCATCAGTCACATATTAAGTTCTCCTATAATTTTATTTTTCAAGTCACTGAGGTAGAAATTAAATGCTTTCAGCCGAGCTTTGGTGTTCGACGGACTGAACAATGTGTGAGAGAGGAGCTGCAGAGGTCTGTGCAGTCATATCGGTTGAAAGACTGTTTATTGTATTGTGGGAACACAAGAGGCAGGAGTAGCACTGGGACTCGGGGCTCCTCAAGTCTGCCCTGTCATTTAGTTAGAACAGTTATGCCATCCATCCGTGTCTATCAGCGAATGACCAGTTTCATTGAGTCCTAGGGGCCTACAACACAAAAACAAGTACTTCGGCCCATCTAGTCCATGCTAACCTGGCCTTCTGCCTAGTCCCATCTACTTGCACCTGGGCCATAGTTCCTGATACTTCTCTCATCCATGTACCAATCCTAACTTCTCTTAAGTGTTACAGTTGAACTTGTTTATGCCATTTTCCCTGGCAGCTCATTCCACATTCATCCCATTCTCTGAGTGAAGTTTTTCTCACCTTTCGCCCTAAACCCATAACTTCTAGGTCAAGTCTCACTCAACCTGAGAGGAAAAAGCCTACATGCATTCAGCCTATCTGTACTTCTCATAGATGGTGTTATGATCCCAGCCCCCTCCTTTGTGAGAATCGCAAGAGCACCCGTTGAGAGGGGGTCAGTAGACCCAGGAAGTGGGAGAGAGAGAGATGTGCTGAATAGCACGTTCCACCCGGGATGCAAAATAAGGCGACAGTGACTATTGTCTCATGGAGACCACGTGAAAAGCCCTCGGGCAAAGTGGGCTGGTTGAGAGAGAGATTGCATCATCCCAACCTGATTGACACCTGCGACCCCGTGAGGAAGTATAAAGGAGGGTCTTGGGGGGGGGGGGTCAGCCCCTTCAGACGCACCAAGAAGACACGATAGCGATCCTGTTGTAGCAGGAAGCCATTTTGAAGGAAGCCACGTGCGTTAGATTCTGGGATTGGAATTTGTGGCTGGAATTCACGGAAAACCACTTTTAACTAACATCGGGGAGGGGGAACCAACGCTCCCCCGATTTCACGGAAGCTTCATCAAGACTCAGCAAGTCTTTCCTCTTCTCCCCAATCTCTCTCTCTCGGTCGCCCCACGTGAAACCCAGCGATTCCCAAAAGGCTGAAGCCTGCAGACTTCTGAGTGACTTTTATATTTCCAACAGACAATATATTATCTCCTAGACAACAGTAGAGCTCACTTCTTAATGATGATTATTACTATACCCGCGCTTTAGATTGAGTATTGACAATGTGCATTATCTGAGTGTATGTATTAACTTTACTTTTGTGCCCCTTTATAAATAAAAACGTTTGAAAATACTGACATCAGACTTCAACGGACCTCTCTATCTTTGCTGGTAAGTTCTCCAGTTACGGGATACGTAACAATGGCAAGCTATTCAACCTGTGCAGGCTCCAAGCCATTACTAAGGTCAAAGAGACTGTGCTGAAAGACTTCCTATTCGCTGATGACCATGCCCTCAACATGAGCTCTGAGTCCGACCTGCAGGACATCATCAACAAATTTTCCACTGCACGTGACAACTTCGGTCTCACCATCAGCACCAAGAAGATGAAGCAATCCCAGACCAACCCTACGCGGAGCCGTCCATCTCGGTGAACAGCCTGCAGCTCCAGGCAGCCGACAAGTTCACGTATCCTCTCAAGAGCAGTTCACATTGACAATCAGGGCAGCTGCAGGATCGATAAGGCTGGTGCCCATTTTGGGAGATTATGTGACACTGTCTGGGGTCAAGCTGTAAGTCTACTGTGCTGTCCACCTACCCACCCTCCTCTACACGTGTGAAACGTAGACTGTGTACATGAGGCGTGTGTGTAGACTGAACCATGTACACTTGTCGGGCCTACAGAAGATCATGAACATCAATTGGCAAGACAGAATTCCTGACATGGAGGTGCCGTCTGCAGCTGTCCATCCACACATTGCTGACGAAACACCATGTCAGATGGGCAGGCAATGTTGTCAGGGTTTCAGACGACGGCATCCCCAAGCAGTTGTTCTTCAGGGAACTGTCCACAAGGAACCACTCTCCTGGTGGTTGGCGAAAACAATTCAAGGATATGCTTAAGACTTTGCTCTTGAAATTGATCACACTTCTTATGAACTTGAATTTCATGTTCTGCTACAAGCTTCTCAATAGAGGTGCCACCAAAGCTGAAAAGAGTCACATGTGGAAGCAAATTGGAAACGACAATAGCAGAAAGAATGAGCAGCAATCACCTCAACTTCTGAACCTTCACACGTCCCATGTGTGGGAGGTACTTCCTAGCCCGCAGTGGACTCATCAGTCACCTCCGACACTCAAATAACAAACACACCCACCCAGGGATGGCAGCGGTCTTCATCGCTCGTAATGGAGACACACACACACACACACACACACACACATACTCCTCATAATTTTGTATATCTCTGTAAGATCTTCCTTCATTCTCTTGTGCTCTAGGGAATTAAATCCAAACCTATTGAACCTTTCCCTATAACTCATCTTCCAGTCCCAGCAATATCCTTGTAAATTTTCCATACACTCTTCCAAGTGTATTGGTAACTTTCCAGTAGATAGGTGACCAGAACCAGTTGCACCAGTTTTTCTAACCATGGAAATCTCTGGGTTTGATCTGGAGCATCCAGTAATTTACAAAGGTTATCGAGCGGCTGGAGGCTTTGGAGTAAACATTGGGCTACCAGGACATAAGTCCACCCAAACTTGGGCCTTCACGCTGAGCCTGAGGCTACAGTTAATGTGTGTGCACCAGACGTTGGAGGCAGAGAATGTGCAACGTTTGTTGGATGTTGAACATGACCCATTTGCACTCTGCAGACTGAAACCTAGGAAGTATTGTGATTGCACCTCTGCAGAAGTTGCCTGGCATGCACATTTGTGCATGTCTTTCTCCTTTAGCTGAGAAAGCTGAGTGGAGGACCAAGGCAGAATTTGGGCTTGAGTAAACTGAGTATCAATGATAGAAGGGGTGAATCTAAGCAAAGAATGAGTTACTGGAGCATGAAGAGATTACATTGCAGTGATTCGGGAAGTGCCGATGTAAATGACTGAGAGAACAAATTGAATTGGGAGAGTGGAGGGGAAAGGAGTTGGACATTGTAGGGAGATGAGGAGGGTGATGCAAGGAGGTAATCATAGCTGGCCCAAAAATACATAAGACAATGGCATTGCAGAGCCAAGAGAGGTGGCCAAATCAAAGGAAAGGGAGTGAAGAGGGGTTGGGGAAATTTTAACAGAGGAAGAATGTGAGGGTGAATGGACAGTACTGATGTTAACTGATCTCAAAAACACCTTTAGACTAGGGGCCACAGCTACAAGAACAGGGCATTTAACACCTGGTAAGCAGAACTTCACAGCATTTGCTGGCAGTGGAAATATAGTTTATTATATCCAAAACTGTGTTTTCATTACTCTGAACAAAAGGTCATGATCTTGTCATAAATTCTGTTGAAATCTTTACCACCAAGAAATAATGTGAGGGAGATTTGATGTAGGAGGTCATCAGCGCCTAACCCTAATGCATGGGTTTCATGAAGTGAAGGTGTTTTTAATTTACTGTTATAGTTATAGAGTCACTTAGCACAGAAACAGGCCCTTTGTCCCATCATGGCCATGCTAGCATCAAGCATCTATCGATGTTAATCCAACTAATGAGCACTTGGTCCATAGCATTCTATGTCTTGGCTACTAGAGTGCTTGTCAGATATTTTCTGAAGGTTGTGAGGTTCCTGCATTCACTACCCACCCAGGCAGTGCATTCAAGATTTCAATCACTCTCTGCTGAGGAAATTCTTCTTTAATCCCCTGCGAACCTCCACCATCCTAAGCCCATGTCCTCTAGTTTCAGACACCTTGGCTCCAGGGAAAGGTCTCTGCCTCCCTATGCTATGCCCCTCATGTTTTGTATTCCTCTATCAGGTCAACCTCAGACATCTCCAAGACAGAAAAAACCTAGAATACCCCTGCAAAACCCAGATACTCTCCTGAAATTCTCCATCCAGAAACACTTCAGTAAATATTTTCTGCATGTATTCAAAGCCTTCCTAAAATGAAGCTCCATATGTAATATTCCATTGTGGCCCTACCAGAGTTTTATACCATTATACCATAACCCCCTTGTTCTTAAATTCTATGTCTTGGCTTAAAGGCAAGTATCCTGAAAGCTTCTTCACTATCTCATCAACTTTGCTGCTACCTTCAGAGATCCTTGGACTTCCCGACCATTCATTGTGTATGACCGACCACTGTTGGCCTGCAAAGTGTCAATTTTGCCCTGATCCAAATTAAGTTCCACCTGCCATTGCTCTGGCTGTTTTGTCTGTTTTCACTTATCACCCAGCTGTCTCTGTCTCCCAGCTCCATCCCTCTCCCACCCCACACCTGCCCATCATCCTTCCTTGGCCCACCTATTTCCTATCAGCTATCTCCCCTTCCTCTCTCCTACTTATACCAGCTGCCTTCCCTCTCCACTGTCCACTCTCCATTCTCCACTTTCAGTCCTAATGCAGGATCTCAAAATGTCAACAGTTCTATTCCCCCCAAAGATGCTGCTTGACCTACTGAGTTCCCACAATAGTTTGTTTATTGTTTCTACGGACCACTATCATTGAGTCCAACCGCAGACTCCTCCATTACAAAAAAAAACAGAATACCCCAGCATAACCCAGATTCTCTCCTGAAGTTATCCACCCCAGCAGCATTTTGGTAGATCATTAATGCATATTATAAACAGTAAGGGTTCCAGGACTGATCCCTGTGGTACACCACTGGTCACCGGCTTCCAATCACAAACAAAAAAAATCCACAGTCATGCTCTGTCTCCAGTGATTTGCTCTGGATCCAGTCTGCCAACATGCCTTGGGTCCCGTCAGCTCCAAACTTTTAGACCAGTCTCCAGGTGGGGCTTGCCAAAGGCCTTTCTGAAATGCATGTAGATTACGTCAACCATGCTGGCTTCATCAAAACACCTTGTTTCCACTGAAAAATTCAGTCTAGTAGTGCACATGGGTTGCCACATCACAAAACCAGGACGACTTCCTGCCCCTTTGAGTGTAGGTTAGACCAGTCCTTCAGAAGTTTTGCCAATAACTTCCCTGACACTGAAGTTAAACTCACACGCCTGTATTATTTGTTTTAGCTTTCACACCTTTCTTGAATTAAGTTAACAGATTTGCTCTCTTCCAGTCATTTGGACAATGGATTAGGGTCTAAATTGCCATTTTTCTTGTAGATTAACTTTCTGCTTTCTTATCTATTTGTATAATCACCTGTTTGTGGTATGGGTGGCTCTGTACTTTTTGTAGTTATTTTGTCTCTAAGCCTGAGGCTCACAGCAACATAAACCAAGGCTGCCCGTGTTTTCTTGTAGGCTGTTCTTATCGAGAGAATCCCCTTGTGTATAAAGATCAGCCAGGAAGCTAGGTGCTTTGTTTTTTTCTATTTTCTCCTTACAATGGAGTGAATGGTTACAGTTAGAGTTAGACACCTCCTCTGTGCTTTACTGTTATTTTTTGTGTGAACATCTAGTAAAATGTTAGAGTAGGGATTTGGAGGCTTTAGCTCATTGAGGCTTCAATGAGGAGAGGCTCAAGTGAGAGAAGACAAAAAGCTGTAGGTAGATTTTTTTTCCCGGTTTATTTCTTTTTTCCTTCTTTCTAACTGCACAGTTAGAACAGGAGGGATGCCAGGCAGGGTAGCTGAACGCTCCCCTTGCGGGATGTGGGAAGGCAGGAAGGCTTCCAGTATCCCTGACCAACTCCACGTTAAGGAGTTGGAGCTGGAACCGGAAGAACTCCAGATCATTCAGGAGGCTGAGGGAGTGAGAGGCAGGACCCTGGTTGACAGTCAGGAGGGGGAAAGAGGTTAAACAGCCAGTGCAGAGTACCTCTGTGGGCATTCCCTCAACAACAGGTAATGTACACCACAGGACTGTTGGGGAGGGGGGATGACCTAACACAGGAAAGTCACAGCAGTCAGGTCCCTGGCACTGAGTCTCACTCTGAAGCTCAAAAGAGCAGGTGGGGGAGAAGATCTGAACTGTGGTGATAGAGGAATCATTAATTATGGGAACAGAAAGGAGGGTCTGTGGATGAGAATAAGATTCCTACATGATATGTTGTCTCCCAGGTTGCCAGTGTCCAGGATATCTCAGATCGAGTCCTCAGCATTCTTAAGTGGGAGGGTGAGCAGCCAGAGGCTGTGACCTGTATAGGTACCAATGACATAGCTAGGAAGAGGACAAGGCTCTTCAGAGTGAGTTCAGGGAGTTAGGTGCTAAGTTAAAGGGCAGGGCCTCCAGGATTGTTAGCTGTGTCACGTGCTAGCAAGGCCAGAAATAGGAAATCATGTAGTTTAACACGTGGCTAAGGAGCTGGGGTAGGAGGGATAGCTTCAAATTTTTGAATCACTGGGCTCACTTCCAGGGAAGGTGGGACCTGTGCAGAATTGGAGGTTGACTGATATCCTAGCGGAAAGGTTTCCTTGTTTGCTAGTGCTGCACGGGGCAGAGTTGTTTAAACTGGAGTTGCAGGGGGCTGGAAACCAGAGTGTCAGAACAGACAGTGGAGAGCTTGTGGAGACAGGTGTCAGGAATCAAAAGGTTGAGCGTGGTAGGTCTAATGTTCTGAATTGTGTATATTTCAATGTAAGAAGTATTGTCGGAAAGGCAGCTGAGCTCAGAAGACATGGATCAACTCTTCAAATTAGGATTTTGTATTCATTAGTGAGACTTGGTTACAGGAGGGACAGGATGGGTAGCTCAATATTCCAGGGTTCCATTGTTTTAGATGGGACAGAGTGGGAGGGATTAAAGGAGGAGAGGTGGCATTACTAGACAGCTCAAATGTCATGGCAGTGCCCCATCAGGACAGACTGGAGAACTCATTTAGTAAGGCTTTATGGGTGGAACTGAGGAATAAGAAATGGATGAACATATTAATGGGGCTATATTACCGACCACCCAACAGTCTGAGGGATTTAGAGGAACAAATCTGTAGGGAGGTTGCAGACTATTGTGTTATGAATCCCGTAACTGGGTGTCTTACCAGCAAAGATAGGAGTGTCCGTTGGAGTCTGGTGATACACAAAAATAATATCAATGCAAATATACAGATAACATACGTTATCAATACTAAACCTAAAAGTGCAGGTATAATAATAATCAATAAGAAATAAGCTCTATCATTGTCTAGGGGATAATGAATTGTTCGATGGAAATATAAAGTTCAGTTCAGTTCATGCAGGCTGCAGTAGTTGGTGGTCGCGGTGTTGCAATTGTTGGAGAGAGAGAGAGAGAGAAGTAACAGCTATTGACTTGCCAACTTTCCTTTTATGATCTTGATCTGTCGATGCGTTGTTGCTGTGGCCATTCAAGTATGACCCCTCCGTCCTTTAACTAGACCGTTCTTCCATGGCGGACTCATCACCCAGGCAAGGGTGGACACACTCAAAAGCCCCCACCGATCTCGTAGCGTCTCTCCTGGTGTGTCTGAGGGGTGTTCCCCAGACCTTA
This sequence comes from Hypanus sabinus, assembly GCF_030144855.1. Lineage (NCBI taxonomy): Eukaryota > Metazoa > Chordata > Chondrichthyes > Myliobatiformes > Dasyatidae > Hypanus > Hypanus sabinus. The sequence goes on along the minus strand of NC_082708.1, from coordinate 48,574,288 downwards.
CTTTTATCCCCACTCACGGGGCCTCAGGTGTCAATCAGGTTGGGATGATGCAATCCCTCAACCAGCCCACTCTGGTTGCCCCCTGAGGGGTTTCAATGAATAGAACAGTACTCAATACACAATCCTTCCCCAAGAGACAATAGCAGTAATCAGTGGTTCTGTTCCGCTTTTGTTAGGAGGAGACATTCCACTTTTGTGTATCTCTGCGTTGTCTCTCTTTCATTTCCTTGGTATCAGACCCAAAATAGTAGCAACTTTGTGATTCTCAAAAGGGGGGGGGGGGCGACTTTGCACCTTTCTGCCCATCAGAGTTGCTCCTCATTCGTAACACCCCCATCCTTCTAAGAATTTTCACCCAAAAGGGGAAAATTAGCTAATACAGTCTTACAGAATTTCAGAATCTAACACAATACAAAAGAGTTTTTAACTACAGAGTAATACAGTTACACATTCAACTTAGCATCTAAACATTTAGCGATTACATTGTCACTTCCTTTAATATCTTAATATCTTGTACCTAATAAAATTCCTGTAGCATCAGACTCCAATTTAATAACCACCTATTTTTTTTATTCCTTTTCTTCAGCAAAAACAAAACCAAAGGGTTGTGATCTTAAGTATATAATACAAAATGTGAACCAATACATGTGTGATTATTCTGTAGTACATTACAAAAGTTTATGCAAATACTAATCTTTATTTTACTTTTAAACTTAACAGGCAATCTTCCATGGTGTTGTCTTTATTACTTACGTGCTTTGTCGAAATCCCTTAAAACCAGATCCTGTTATTTAAAGTGGCATTTTATCAACCTTCTCCCCTTTTCCAGTTAACTCTCACGCGGTTAGCTTGCTCACCAGTGTGGAATAGGCTTTCACATACTCCTTTCATAGGAGTTATTTTATCAACAATGTTTTCCAAACGTAGCCCATCTTCTGAACTTCCACACAATTCTTTATTTTTAAGCAAGCCGTTAGTTTTATCTTCAGGACCCTTCATTCTATTAGTTTTTAGTTTAACATTTGCAAGTGACCCCTCTTTGTCCAAACAACATTTCAAATTCTGCCTCTTCACAGCACACCCTTAAATAATATTAGCAAGTGGGGTACCTTTACATTCCAAATTAACCTGTAATTGATTCGCAGGCACCTTGTTAACAAGCCATTTGTTCCTTCAGCCTGGTTACTGCTTCTGACACCAATCCAGACTTTAAATTTTCTTCATTCAATTTAGGAACTACACTTTTTCCTTTTCCTTCAATAATAATATCCACATCACCACCTTTCTCCTCACTAACTTTTAACACCCCTTTGAACACAAACAACTGGGAACTCTCACTTCCCACTAGTACCAAGGTTAACCCTTTCTTCACTGAACCAAGTCCATCTGACCCAAAAGGACTGCATTCCTTTTCAACTAAATTAGGTATCTCAGACTTTTCCTGAGTTTCATTACTAGGTTCAGTACCACGTGCATCCACATCTTGAACACACTCAGACAGGACATCTGCCTCTTCCAGGCTTTCAATACCTGTCCCCTTTTCAAATTCTAAGTTCCCCTGATCCTCCCAGTTACTCTCTGGGCAACTCCCTTCCGGAGTAAACTCAACCCTGCAGGTTAAAACAACCTCATCTGCCAACCCAGCAGACTCCTTCAAGGTAATGGCATCCTTTTCATCTAGGACTGCCCTTATAGCATTATCGGGAATACACTTAAATTCTTCAACTTCTTCAAACAGTTCTGTCAAGCCAGACAGATCATCCATGTCCAACCCTGGACCTTCTAACAGCCTTATCTGTTTCTCATTTTTACTCCGTGCCTCTATAAATTCCCTCCTGGCTAAGGGTAGGTCTACCTCCTCTCCTTTACTCTCTTTCACCTCCCTATTCTCCGTTTTACCATTCCCCAACCCCTCTTGGTACAGGGTCAGTAAAAACGTCTCAGCCAAATCGACACTGGACTGATTTAAACTGGTCTCTTTCTCAGCTGCCTTTCTCGACATGCTGCGAGTGATTGCGCATGCGGGATAGATCTTGGAACCTAGGGGTGGGACCTCAACACTTACAGGCTGGCTCATCAGCTTCATTGCTGACCAAACCTCACCACCGGCTAAATCGTTACCAAGAAGGACGTCCATGCCAGCTCTCGGGAATTCTGATCGCACCCCTATTTCAGATGGTCCAGATACCAGATCACAATTTATAATGATCCTATGCAAAGGCACAGCTTCTGTCCCTTTTCCTATGCCTCTCAAAACTACCTCTCCAGTATCAGGACCAAAATCTAGTACCTTACTGAGAATCAATGACTGCTCAGATCCAATATCTCTCCAGATCCTCACTGGAACTGGTATTTCTCCCTCTTTCACAGACACGGTCCCTTCTGAAATAAATTTCTCACGCCCCTCTCATATTTTATCTACCTGGGGCTTTCTCGTTGATTTGTTGATCGACACAATACACCCTGTAGGGACTGCTGTGTTCCCTTTTCCTGTCTCCTTCCTCGGAGCAAAGCACTTAGATGCAATATGACCCACCTTTCCACAATTAAAACAGGTCAAGCCAGGACCCCTCCTGCCATCTTGCCTTTCTTCCTCCTTATTTTTACCACTAGCTCCCGGCTGAATCTCTGCCTCAGCCAATGGGCTTTCTCTACCGTCTCTACGGTCTTTCTGGTAACTCTTATTCGAGGAAAACGTTGTATTCTGGGTTAGGGCATATTCATCTGCGAACCTGGCAAATTCTGATATAGACTTATTCGGCTTCTCATTCAAATACATCCGGATATCATCCGAAACACAACCTTTAAATTCCTCAATCAGAATTAACTCCCTGAAATGATGGAATTCCTCCTCCACCCTTTCTGCTGCACACCAACGATCCAAGAGCACACCCTTCTCATAGGCAAACTCTGCATACGTCTGATTCCACACATTCTTTAAATTTCTGAACTTTTGTCTATATGCCTCAGGTACCAATTCATAGGCCCGAAGAATGGCCTGTTTTACTTCCTCATAATTCTCATCTCCTCCTCCACAGACAACACCGCATATGCCCATTGTGCCTTCCCTTTTAACACACCTTGTAACAACGCCACCCACTGCTCGCTGGGCCACTTCTGATTCACTGCCACCTTTTCAAAATGCAAGAAATAACTATCAACATCCATCTCCTCGAACGGAGGTACTAACCTAAACTCCCTACTAACATTAAACCTCTCCTCTCTGTCCGCCTCCTGGACCCTTCTCTCTTGCTTTAACTTTTCCATGTCCAGCTCATGCTGCCTCTGTTTCTCCTTCTCCTTTTCGTCTGCTTCCAGCTGTTGTAACCTACGTTCATGCTCCCTCTGGTTTTCTGTTCTTTCCTTTTCCTTTTCAGCTGCTTCCAGCTGTTTTAACCTAATTTCATGCTCCCTCTTCACCTCTAACTCCTTTAGCTGGAGCTCATACTCCCTTTTCTTCTGTTCCAACCTTAATTTTTCCAACTCTAACTGAGCCGTCCCAATAGCTGGTACCTTTTCAGAGATCTGTTCCAATACCTCAGCCGAAAACACATTCTTCTCAATATAATACTGAGTTATGGCCCTCCGCATCTCCCACTTTTTCATTGACAACCTCACCTCTGCGAGATTTAGTCCTTTCACAATATTTACCAAGTCCGTCTTTGTGGCCACCTCTAGCGCCTCCAAAGTCGGGTTTTGTGTAAATTCGTCTACGTCCATCTTTGCTGGTTTCCTGTCTGGTTATCTGCACAACCAGATCCAAGTCTGGACTTTAAAGCCCGATTCACTGGCCCTCCAATTTGGTATCAAATCTCGATACGAGGCCCCAAGTTGTTACGAACCCCGTAACTGGGTGTCTTACCAGCAAAGATAAGAGTATCTGTTGGAGCCTGGTGATATTACTTTTAACAGTATTTATTAGTAAAAATACACAAAAATAATATCAATGCGAATATACAGATAATATACATCATCAATACTAAACATAAAAGTGTGGTTATAATAATAAACAATAAGAAATAAGCTCTATCATTGTCTAGGGGACAATTAATTGTTCGATGGAAATATAAAGTTCAGTTCAGTTCATGCAGGCTGCAGTAGTTGGTGGTCGCGGTGTTGCAATTGTTGGAGAGAGAGAGAGAGAGAGAGAAAGCAGTAACAGCTATTAACTTGCTGACTTTCCTTTTATGATCTTGATCCGTCGATGCGTTGTTGCTGTGGCCATTCACGTATGACCCCTCCGTCCTTTAACTAGAACTTTCTACCGTGGCGGACTCGTCACCCAGGCAAGGGTGAACACACACACAAGCCCCCACCGATCTCATAGTGTCTCTCCTGGTGCATCTGAGGGGTGTTCCCCAGACCCTCTTTTATCCTCACTCATGGGGTCTCAGATGTCAATCAGGTTGGGATGATGCAATCCCTCAACCAGCCCACTCTGGTTGCCCCCTGAGGGGTTTCAATGAATAGAACAGTACTCAATACACAATCCTTCTCCAAGAGACAATAACAGTAATCAGTGGTTCCGTTCCGCTTTTGTTAGGAGGAGACATTCCACTTTTGTGTATCTCTGCGTTGTCTCTCTCTCTCATTTCCTTGGTATCAGACCCGAAATAGTAGCGATTTTGCAATTCTCAGAAGGGGGGAGGGGGCGACTTTGCACCTTTCTGCCCATCAGAGTTGCTTCTCATTCGTAACAATTGCAAGAAACATAGTATGTTATTTTAACTTGCCACACATTGACTGGGACTCCCATACTGTAAAAGAACTAGATGGGATAAAGTTTGACATATGTGTTCAGGAAAGTTTCCTTAATCAGTACATAGAAGTCCCAGCGACAGAGAGTATGAAACTGCTTCTCCTTTTAGGGAATGAGACACGGCAGGTGACAGAAGTTTGTGTAGAGGAACACTTTGCATCTAGTGAACATAATGCCATTTGCCCCAGGGTAATTCTGGAAAAACATAGGTCTGGTCCTCAGGTTGAGATCCTAAATTGGAGAAAGGTTGATTTTGATGGTCTCAGAAAGGATCTGGCAAGTGTGGATCGGGACAGGTTGTTTTCCGATAAAGGTGTACTTGGTATGTGGGAGGCCTTTAAGAGTGAAGTTTTGAGAATATGACGCTTGATATGCCTGCCAGAATAAAAGGCAAGGTTAACTGGTTTAGGGAACCTTGGTTTTCAAGAGATATTGAAGCCCTGGTTAAGAAAAAAAGGAGGTGGATAACTGGCAGGAACAAAATGAGGTGCTCATGGAGTATAAGAAATGCAAGAGAACACTTAAGATAGAATTCAGGAGGGCTCAAAGAAGACATGAGGTTGCCCCAGCAGACAAGGTCCTAAAGGCTTCTACAGAAAAGTTGAGAGCAAGAAGATTGCAAGGGAAAAAAAAACATTGGTCCTCTGGAAGATCAGAAAGGTAATCTATGCGTGGAGTCAAAAGAGATGGGGAGATCCTAGAAGGATTTTTTTCATCTGTATTTACTTGGGAGATGGACAAAAAGTTTACAGAAGCGAGGCAAAACAGCAGCGAGGTCATGGATCCTGTGCAGATGACAGAGGATGAGGTGTTTGCTGCCTTGAGGCAAATTCAGGTGGACAAATCCCCAATACCTGACAAGGTGTTCCCTCAGACTTTCTGGGAGGCAAGCGCAGAAATTGCCAGGGCCCTAGATGAGATAATTAAATCATCCTTAGTAACAGGTGAGGTACCAGATAATTGAAGAACAGCTAATGTTGTTCTGCTGTTTAAGGAAGGGTGTAAACATAAACCAGGATATCCAGAGAGCCTGACATCAGTAGTGGGGAAGTTATTCGAAGGTATTCTAAGGGGCTGAATGTATGAGTATTTGGGTAGATAGGAACTGATGCATGGCTTCATGCATGGTAGGTCATGTCTAACCAGTCTTAGAGTTACCAGTAAAGCTGATGAAGGCAAGGCAGTGGATGTTGTCTACATGGACTTTAGCAAGGGACTGGACAAGGTCCACACGGGAGGCTGGCCAGGAAGGTTCAGTCGCTCAGCGTTCAGGATGAGGCAGTAAATTGGATTAAACATTGGCTTTGTGGGGAAAGTGCCTCTCTGACCGGACGCCTGTGACTAGTGGAGTTCTGTAGGGATCGTTGCTGGTTAGCTGTTTATATCAATAATCTGAATGTTGACATGGTTAACTGGATTGGCAAATTTGCAGATGACATCAAGAGTGGGGACATAGTGGACAGCGAGGAAGATTATCATGGCTTCCAGCAGGATCTGGACTAGCTGGAAAAATGGGTTGAAACATAGCAGATGGAATTTAATGTAGACAAGTGTGAGGTGTTGGACTTTGGTTGGACCAACCAGGGTAGGTCTCACACAGTGAGAGGTAGAGTGCTGAGGAGTGCAGTAAAACACAGCCTTCTGGGAATACAGGTCCATAATTCATTGCAAGTGGCTTCACAGGTAGATAGGATCATAAAGAAAGTGCAGGAGTTGGGATGTAATGTTGAAGTTTTTAAAGATGTAAGTAAGGCCTAATTTGGAGAGTACTGTGTGCAATTTTGGTCACCTACCTACAGGAATGATGTAAATAAGATTGAAATAATACAGATAAAATTTACAAGGATGTTGCCAAGTCTGGCAGACTTAAGTTATAAGGAAAAATTGAATATGGACAATTGAGAGGAGATTTGATAAAAAAAATACAAAACTATGTGGGGTGTACATAAGGTAAAGACAAGCAGTTTTTTTCTCTGAGGTTGGGTGAGACTACAACTAGAGGTCATGGGTTAAGGATGAAATGTCTAAGGGTAACATGAGGGAAAATTTCTTCATTCAAAGGGTGGTGAGAGTGTGGAATGAGCTGACAGCACAAGTGGTGGATACATTTAACATTTAATAGAAGTTTGGCTGATCCAGGAGGCAAGGGAAAACAGAGGAGAACTTGCAGCTCTCTGGCTTGACCTAACTAATGCCTATGGATCCATCCCACAAAAGCTCATTGAAACAGCTCTGACAAGACACCATGTTCCAGAGATGATCTGAAACCTCATTCTGGACTATTACAGCAACTTCAGGTTGAGAGTCTCCTCAGGGTCACTAACATCGGCTGGAGAAGGGCATAATCACTGGCTGCACAGTCTCAGTGTCACTCCTCTCAATGGCCATGAACATGATCGTCAAGTCAGTGGAGGTGGAATGTAGAGGCCCCAGGTCTAGATCTGGCACTCGGCAGCCCCCCATAATAGCATTCATGGACGGCCTGACGGTGATGGCAACGTCTGTCCCTGGGTGCATTTGGCTGGAACGGCTCATCTCATGGGCAAGGATGAGCTTTAAACCAGCCAAGTCCAGGTCTCTGGTCCTGAAGAAGGGAAGAGTGGCCGACCAGTTCCGCTTTATCCTGAGAGGGATTCAGATTCCAATGATGACAGAAAAACCAGTCAAGAGTCTAGGCAAGATCTTCAACAGCTCCGTGAAGGACACAGTCGCACTGCAGGAGCCACTTGATAACCTGGCTCACCATGATTGACAAATCGGGGCTTCTAGGAAAATTCAGAGCCTGGATGTACCAACACGGAGTCTTGCCAAGGCTACGCTGGCCCCTTCTAGTCTACGAGGTACCAATGTCAACAGTGGAGGCGCTACATCAGTCAGTTTCTCCGGAGGTGGTTGGGGCTCTCTCAGGCCTTAAGCAGCGTTGCCCTGTATGGGAATTCCGCCAAGCTGCAGCTCCCCATCTGCGGCCTATCAGAAGAATTCAAAGTCACTCAAGTCAGGGAGGTTATGGAATTCGCGTAAAGACTGGAAGGAAGTGGGAGACTCAGGGAGCTGTCATCAGAGCAGAGGCATGGCTGTGGCACAACATTTTGGTAGGCACTGTGGCGGTGGGGTGGGCAGGACTGGGCTGTTTTCCCAAACCACGCTACGACAAAAGCTGCAGAAAGGAGAAGCGTCAACTGGTTCAGGATGAGATACGAGCAGAAGTGGAGGAGGAACGATACAGCAGGATGGTCAGCATGTACAAACAGGGTGCCAGGACTAGATGGGAGCTTGTGGAACCTTGCACGTTCACCTGAACAGAGCTCTGGAGAGCCGAACCATTACGCATCAAGTTTCTCATCCAATCAGGCTATGATGTTCTCCCAAGCCTGGACAACCTGCACAGGTGGGGCATGGCAAACACTCCAGCATGCCAACTGTGCCAGAAGACGGGCACTTCAGGGCATATCCTCAGCTTCTGCCCAAAGGTGTTGGGGGAAGGGAGATACCGCTGGCACCATGACCAGGTCCTAAGGTCTATGGCGGACGCAATCAGCACAGCGATTCGAGACAGCAAAAGTCAGCATGTTCCCAAACAGTCCATCACCTTTATTAGAGTGGGAGAGAAGGCTCAGCATTGACCTAGCTCCTCGAGGGGTTCTTGCCACTGCACGAGACTGGCAGCTCCGAGTCAGCCTAGGGAGGCAGCTCAAGTCCCCAGAGATCATCACAGCTACTCCGCTCCGCCTGGACATGGTGTAAATATCAGAGTCTAGTGGAACTTACTGTCCCCTGGGAAGACCGGATTGAAGAGGCCATCGAGCGCAACAGGGCTAAACACACAGATCTTGTTGCAGAATGCTGGAGCAATGGCTGGAGAGCTCACTGTGAGCCAGTCGAAGTTGGGTGGCCATTCATTACAGTGGACTCTTAAACTCCTTAGAGTGAAAGGACTGCAGTGCAGAAGAGCCACCAAGAACATTCCGGAGGCTGCTGAAAAGGCCTCACGGCTGCTGTGGATCTGAAGGGGGGATCCGTGGATTAGTGAGCCACTTGAACACAAGTCGGGGGCTGATTACCCCCGGCTGGGTCGCCCGGGCGAGGGCGTCTGATGATTAAAGACCCGAAACATCCCACGACCCCGGGTTCATCACTAAAGACGTGTCCAAGTAACACCGGAAGGTGTGTTCTACAACTGGATAGGTACATGGATGGGAAGGGTATGGAGGGCTATGTTCTGTGTGTAGGTCGAGGGAGCAGGCAGTGTAAATGGTTTGGCATGGACTAGAGGGGCCGAAAGGATTGTATCTGTGCTGAAGCTTTCTCTGGCTCTATGGCTCTAAAATGGCTGTAGCCACAGAATTTGCTTCTCATTCTTGCTTTTTGAAGAGCCTCCTGGGCTCCAACAGCTGCAAAGGTTACTCTAAAGGTTAAAAGCCAATGCAAATGAAGCAACTCCACAATTCTTAACAGCAGCTGAGCTCATTAGTAACTAAAGAAGGAAGTCCAGATGACCATAATAATCCTTCACCTTCTTCTATGTAGGGCCGTCTGTATTGAACAAAACACATCATTGAATAAATGAAAAGACTCTGAAAAATGCCATGAGGACACAAGAGTACAAGAAAATAGGATCTGGAACAGGCCACCAGGCCTCTCCATTCAATATGATCATGCCTGATCGCCGTGGGTCTGACCTCCCCTTCTGTGTCAGTTCCCCATCTTTCATTTCTTTGATGCTTCAAATATTTATCCCTCTTCACTTTAACTATAGCTTAAAATTTCTATGTGCCTCAGTTTTAAATGACTGTGCCTTTATTTTGTAGCTGTGTTCTCTTGTTTGAGACTCTCTCTCTCACGACACGAAGTTTATTTTTCACTGCTTGAGTGGCTTGGGATCACAACACTGGAGGAGACATCTCCTACCAGGCTCTTCCTGACACACACATTATCTCTCTCAAACTAGAGTCCTCTCCCTCCCTACTTCAGCCTACGACTTCTCTGTGAAAGCCATATCAAATGCTCTTCAGACGGTTTCTTTTCTTCTTCGGCTGTCCATCGATTTCGATGTTGACTGTGCTGAGCGCTTAGTCTCTGCAGGCAAGAAACTCTACTCCAACACACTAGATGGTGTCGTGCCCCCACCATACAGTCTCTCTGGGCTTCCGAACCTGATGCCAAGTGGTACACAGGACTGTAACAGACTGAGCGGATAAGGAAGCTCCCCCGCAGTGTCAACTAGCTAGTCTAGTGATGCCATCCGTTGACCAGCAATCTAGTACCTCTGCATGCCACCAAGGTGGCTGTACCATCGACCCTTTTGGATTCATCCGCCACAGACACCATCAGACGCCCTGCTGCCGGCATCTCGTTGGGTGCAGCCTTTGCCTGAAGAGGCATAACCTACAAAGTAGCAAAGGCATGCTTACCTCCTTGACTTGTCTAGCCACTACTAGATCCAGTCTAGTAGTATACCGATGGAACATCACCTTCACCGCTAGGTTACAGCTGCCAGAGAACGAATCTCCACCGTACTTCGCTGATGTTCGGCCAGTGTCACTCCGTGAGGCGCCGAGGTAGATTTCGTAGGACAATTTAGCAAGTTTTTGAAGGGAAACTGAATGACTAATATTGCTCTGCAAAGCACCGGTTAGCAGATCAAAATAGTGTGAAATCAGATAGCTAAATAGTGAAACTATGAATAATTAAGACGGTAAAATTTTTGTAGCCGGATGGTCAAGAACTTTGCGGATACTATTGTACTTCCAATACTGACTTGTTGGACACGAAAATCTACTAGCACTGCTTTCTGGTTGGAATTCTGTAATTAAAGCATGCATTCTGCTGACCTCTGGCAATTTAATAACGATATCTTCTTCCCAACATTGTTTGCAGTCAGAATCCAATCAATGCATTTTTTTTCTCTGCTGTTGCTATAAATGTCTTTTGGAGTAGCTGAAATTCATGAGAAACCAATGAATGGTGATGGGAGCCATTATTAGGTGACAGTTGTGTTACAGAACCATAGAGCACAGATATAGGCTGTACAGCCCTACAAGTCCTGTCTAAACACAGTGACCAACAGGCTACTCCCAACTTGCTGCGTTCAGCCCCTGTCCCTCGGAGCTCCACTGCTCTGTGTGCCAATTATACTATCGTATCTTCCTCAACCACTTCCACTGACAGCTTCTCCCTATCATCTGTGATCCCTCTTAAACCTTTCTCCTTTTGCCCTGGATCTCTAGTTTGCTCTCTCCCACCCTGTGGAAAGGACTGTTGTTGTCCACCTATTTAAGCTGCTCAAGTGATGGCTGATTAAAAAAGATAAAATCAGTAAGATCCTAGCAGAGGTAGGCATGTTGATATGCTTAGAGGGTTTGAATAAAGTCAAGATGTAGAAATATACCAGGTGTGGCTGCAGTTTTAACACTTTGAGTGCTGAAAGCACCACTTCTGTGAGACACCTGGGCATTCCTGCTTTCCTGCTGATTACAGGTGAACTGTGTTTATGAGGTTTTAAGTATGGAGAGAGTTGTACTGACACCCCAGATTAAGTTCACTGTAGATGTAAGTGGGCCGTATTAATTGTATTACAGTATACTGATACCCTTCACTAATAAAGCCCAAGTAAACTCTCAGTGACCTCAGAATTTGTCCAACCATGCTTCGTCAATACGTCTCAATGTTATCAGATTCATATTTCAAAGATCAGAACATTCAGTGTTAACCTTATAGTTAAGTGATGACAATCCTGTATCAGAGGGAGGAAAAGCTTCCGTTTCATTAGACTGCAGCTGCAGGCAAGTTCATATCCAAATATGTTTATTCTGATTCATTGCTGGACTCGAATCTGAGTGGTGAGACAGTAATAAGAGGATCCTGTCACGACCCAAGTTAGTAAATAAGTGGGACGCGGAATGCAATTTATCCTCACTGAAGGAAGACTTAAAAACCAGTGCACCAAGGGGTAACAGATAGAAATAAAAGTCAGAAGATTATAGAATGAAGTTAATGAGAATAATTTGCTAATGTGTTGGAGAAATTAGAGCCGTTCCGATGCTGCGTTAATGCCACAAATTAAGCAAGATAAAACTAAGTGTTGTTTCTGCTGTAACTAGTGCATTGAGCACAGTAGGTAAAGGGTAATATAGCTTACAGGCTAATTACATGGAATAAAATGCATTATGTTATCTGACAACAATTTGTAAACGGGATCTTTGAAATAGAAAAACAAGCAAGGTGACTTCACAGGGAAAATTAGAAAGGAAGTGTTACCAAGTGCTGCTGGGCACAATTTAGGGGAAATTGACTGTGTTTGGTTAATTGTTACATTGTTACATTGTAAGCAAAAATAAGATAAAGAAAAAAGAGCAGAGGGGTTTGTGCAGGAAACTTACTGGCTTCTCTGGGAGGTGTCACATTACTTGAATGGGGTTATCCTATTTCATTGAAATGTGTGATGTCACTGCCTCACACACGAAATGCTGGAGGAACGCAGCAGGCCAGGCAGCACCTGTGGCGTTTCGAGCTGAGGGTCTTTAGCAGGACTCAGTGCTTATTCACTTTTTAATTCCTCCTTGTCTCTTCCTTTGTCTTCTTGGTTCTTGTAACAAAGTATACAATTAAGTATGAAATGATTGTAAGCAACAAATTTTACACCTCATTTTTAATTGTCGAACAACCTTTGGATCATAATGGTATCAGGATCCAACAGCTTTTCAGGGTGGTTGCGAAGTTTTAAGGACGTGGAAGATTTCCAGAGGATGGGGGAGGTTTCAATGTATGCATTCAAAAGGAGGTAGGACAGTCTTCATTTTCCAAATTGTCTAGTTCTTGCTTCAATACAGCATCTATGGAGGTTTAAGAGTGAAGGAAAACTACAATGTTATGCTGGAATCTGAAAAAGTGAAATGTGCTTTAAAAAACTTCAGTTGCAATCTATCAATAATTTGGTTACAGTCTAATGACATTTCAGTTGCAATTTAGTGATAAAGAAGCAAACAGAAATTAAGGTGTTCTACATAACAAAAATTGTTACAGGCCAGTGGAATAACAATGAAATTAAAATTATTACAAGCTGGTGTTTGGCAATAAAATCATCAGATTGTCCAAGATGACTGTAAAAGGAAGCATAATTTAAGAGTTCTGTGCCACAAAATCAGTGCAGTGGCCAAAGTAGTGAAGCCCATTACAGAATTTCCAGTTGTTACATGTGACTGATGACTGATGATTTGAGTTTTTACCTGAACAAAGTGTTTCAATTTGACAAGATTAATGAAGAAACTAGGATGAAGTATACTGTCAACATTGAATCTAATGTAATGTGACTGGGATAAAATGCAGAGAATGCTTGAGGGAAAAGAGGGAAAGTGGATGGAGTTTAGCAGCTTATTGTAGTTACGGAAACGTACAGATGCAGTGTTAACAGAACAAGTGATGAAGCCAGAATCAGAATCAGGTTTATTATCACCGGCATCTGTTTGAAATTTGTTAACTTAGCAGCAGCAGTTCAATGCAATACATAATCTAGAAGAAGAGAAAAAATAAAATAATAATAATAAACACATAAGTAAATCAATTTACTGTATAACTATATTGAATAGATTAAAACTGTGCAAAAAACAGAAGTAATTGTATATTTAAAAAGTGTTCACAGGTTTAATGTCCATTTAGGAATCAGATGGCAGAGGAGAAGAAGCTGTTCCCGAATTGCTGAGTGTGTGCCTTTAGGCTTCTGTATCACCTACCTGATGGTAACAGTGAGAAAAGAGCATGCCCTGGGTGCTGGAGGTCTTTAGTAATGGAAGCTGCCTTTCTGAGACACCGCTCCTTGAAGATGTCCTGGGTACTTTGTAGGCTAGTGCCCAAGATGGACCCGACAAAATTTTCAACCTTCTGCAGCTTCTTTCGGTCCTGTACGGTAGCCATACCCCCCACCCCCATACCAGACAGTGACGCAGCCTGTCAGAACGCTCTCCATGGTATTTCTATAGAATTTTTTGAGTGTATTTGTTGACATACCAAATCTCTTCAAACTCCTAATGAAGTATAGTCACTGTCTTGGCTTCTTTATAACTGCATCAATTTGTTGGGACCTGGTTAGATCCTCTGAGATCTTGACACCCAGGAACTTGAAGCTGCTCACTCACTCTATGAGGATTGGTATGTATTCCTTCATCTTACCCTTCCTGAAGTCCACAATCAGCTCTTTGGTCTTACTGACATTGAGTGCCAGGTTGTTGCTGCAACACCACTCCACTAGCTGGCATTCTCACTCCTGTACACCCTCTCGTCTCCATCTGAGATTCTCCCAACAATGGTTGTATCCTCAGCAAATTTTATAGATGGTATTTGAGCTATGCCTAGTCACACAGTCATGTGTGTATAGAGAGTAGAGCAGTGGGCTAAGCACACACGCCTGAGGTGCACCAGTGTTGATTGTCAGCAAAGAGGGATATGTTATCACCAATCTGCACAGATTATGTTAGGAAGTTGAGGATCCAATTGCAGAGGGAGGTTCTGTAACTTCTCAATCAGGATTGTGGGAATGATGGTATTAAATGCTGAGCTATAGTCGATGAACAGCATCCTGACATAGGTGTTTGTGTTGTCCAGGTGGTCTAAGGCCACAAAAAGTTAAAAACAAGAGAAAATCTGCAGATGCTGGATATCAAAGTAATACACACAAGATGCTGGAGGAACTCAGCAGGCTAAGCAGCACCTTTGGAAAAGAGTACAGTCGACTGTGTATTCTTTACCATAGATGCTGCCTGGCCTGCTGAGTTCCTCCACCATTTTAAATGAAAAAAATTAACTGAACAAGTGGAAAAGGAAAAGAATAATTGTGATAAACTACAAACCCCATTTCCAGAAAAGTTGGGATATTTTCCAAAATGCAATAAAAACAAAAATTTGTGATATGTTAATTCACGTTAACCCTTATTTAACTGTCAAAAGTACAAAGAAAAAAATTTCAAAAGTTTTACTGACCAACTTAATTGTATTTTATAAATATACACAAATTTAGAATTTGATGGCTGCAACACACTCAACAAAAGTTGGGACAGAGTTAAAATAAGATTGAAAAGTGCACAGAATATTCAAGTAACACTGGTTTGGAAGACTCCACATTAAGCAGGCTAATTGGTAGCAGATGAGGTATCATGACTGGGTATAAAAGTAACGTCCATCAAAGGCTCAGTCTTTGCAAGCAAGGATGGGTCATGGCTCCCCCCTTTGTTCCAAATTTTGTGAGAATTGTTAGTCAGTTCAAAAGGAACATTTCCCAATGCAAGATAGCAGAGAATTTTGGTCTTTCAACATCTACAGTACATAATACTGTGAAAAGATTCAGAGAATTCAGAGACATCTCAGTGCATAAAGGGCAAGGTCGGAAACCACTGTTGAATGCACGTGATCTTCGAGCACTCAGGCGGCACTGCCTAAGAAACTGTCATGCTACTGTAACAATTATAGCCACCTGGGCTCGGGAGTACTTCGGAAAACCATTGTCACTTAACGCTGTCTGTCGCTGCATCCAGAAATGCAACTTGAAACTGTATTACGCAAGGAGGAAGCCATACATCAACTCTAAGCAGAAATGCCGGTGAGTTCTCTGGGCCCAAGCTCATCTCAGATGGACCGAAGGACTGTGGAACCTTGTGCTGTGGTCAGATGAGTCCACATTTCAGCTAGTTTTCTGAAAAACAGGGGTCCAGTTCTCCGTGCCAAAGATGAAAATGACCATCCTGATTGTTATCGGCGAAAGGTGCAAAAGCCAGCATCTGTGATGGTATGGGGGTGCATCAGTGCCCACGGCATGGATGAGTTGCATGTATGTGAAGGTACCATTGACTCTGAGGCGTATATTAGGATCTTAGAGAGACATATGTTGCCATCAAGGCAACGTCTTTTCCCGGGACGTCCATGCTTATTTCAGCAGGACAATGCCAGACCACATTCTGCACGGGCTACAACAGAGCGGCTTTGTAGACAGAGTGCATGTGCTTGACTGGCCTGCTGCCAGTCCAGATCTATCTCCTATTGAAAATGTATCATGAAGAGGAGAATCAGTCAACGGAGACCACGGACTGTTGAGCAGCTGAAGTCTTGTATCAAGCAAGAATGGACAAAATTTCCAATTGCAAATCTACTACAATTAGTATCCTCAGTTCCAAAATGATTAAAAAGTGTTATTAAAAGGAAATGTGATGTAACACAATGGTAAACATGCCTCTGTCCCAACTTTTGTTGAGTGTGTTGCAGCCATCAAATTCTAAATTTGTGTATATTTACAAAATACAATAAGTTGGTCAGTAAAACTATTGAAAATCTTTTCTTTGTACTTTTGTCAGTTAAATAAAGGTTCACGTGAATTAACATATCACAGATTTTTGTTTTTATTGCATTTTGGAAAATATCCCAACTTTTCTGGAAATGGGGTTTGTATAAAAACAGTATGACAAATAAAGTACAAAGTCTAAAGTGCAAGTATTTGCATTAATTGAACAAGTGAAAGAACAACATGGAAGGAATACTGAAATCAAAGTGCATTGTATGGTGCTTCAAATTAAACTGGAGCCGTATCAGAAAACCCACCAGAGAGCTCAAGATGTGGTCCTGCAAATGCTGCTTCTCCTTGGGAAACACCCTGTACATTGGTCAGTCCCCCAAAACAGCATCACCATCTGAACTCTGAGGAATTATGACATGGATTCTACAGTGACCTCTATTGACACAAGTGAGGATGACAATGGGATTGGCAGCCATGTCATGACTTGCCCCAATAAAAACCAAGGAAGTGAAGACACACAAGGCCTGGTGATGGAACCTTTGAAAGGAGACAGATGGTTTTTCATCAACCATCTGAACCAGAAAAGATTGGTAAATGGTCCAAAGAAATTCCATGTTCTAAAAGAGGAAATTTGAAGACTTGGGATAAAATTCGATGTATTAAGAACATATACAAATTGCACTTATATGATAACATCCACGTTTTGGCTACTATATTGTCTTTTCAACAAATCAGCCAGTTAACTTGTAGAGTTGAAAACTTAGGGAATGATAAACAAAATCTTCAAGGTGGTTGGGATGCTATTAAGAGATATTGGAAGAGCAGACTCTGATATAGACTTATTGGAAGAAAATGGTTGATTACAAGCAAAAGATTTCTGAGGATGAATATGAGGAACACTACAGGACAGCTTGGTTAAGTTGCTCAGGAGTTCTGGGAGTAAATGAAGAAGACATAGAGGAATCTACATATGGTCCCTCGAAGTCAAATTTTGTGGATGGCTTGAAATCAAGCATTGCTAAAATGGTGAAGCTGACAAAATCAAATTGGAGCGAAGCTAGTGTTCCATATAGTAAGTTAGTGCAAGCCACCAAACAAATGGAAAAAGATACAGGAGTCCCCCATTTTTCGAACATTCACTTTACGACACCTCGTTGTTACAAAAGACCTACATTAGTTACCTGTTTTCGCTAACAGAAGGCATTTTCACTGTTATGATAAAAGGTAGCGCGTGGCTGAGCAGCCGAGCTCCTCTCACAGAACTGCATTCTAGCCGGTATTGCTTAAACACGTGCCTGTGAGCATCTGTGCTTTATGTCGATTTATTTTGTGCATCCGTTAGCAAGATGAGTTCTAAGGTATCGGAAAAGCCTAAATGTGTTACACTTAGTGTAAAACTAGACATAATTAAGTGTTTCCGTCATGGTGAACGAAGTAAGGACATTGTGAGTTTGCTAAGGGTTTGTGGAAGTTGACAAAGATGATGTTGAAGAGGTTTTGGCATCCCATGACCAAGAACTGAGAGATGAAGAGCTGATGAAGAGGAAAGGATAATAATTGAAGCTGAACGCAGTCGTGAACAGCCCGGAAGTGAAGTCATCCAGGAACTGAATGGGAAGCAATTGTGTGAGATTTTCACTGCGATTGACAATGCTGCAATGATTGCAGAAAAGTATGACTTTAATTTTGAAAGGGTATGTAGGTTTAGGGCATGTTTGCAGGATGGTTTGAGTGCTTACAAAGAACTGTATGATAGTAAAATGCGCGAGGCTAAGCAGTCAAGCATCCTGTCGTTTTTCAAGCCTTCCACATCAGCCACAGCAGACGACGAACCTCGACCTTCAACATCGAGGCAGGCAGACATAGAAGATGATGACCTGCCTGCCCTGATGGAAACAGACGATGATGAGATGACACCCCAGTTTCCCACCATCCCAGCCTCCAACGACTCGGCCTAACACACCATCATCACTGTGCTCACTGTCTTCCCGATTCTGATAAGTGAAACTACACTGTACATACATTATTTCTACTTTATATAGGCTGTGTATTTATCATATCATTCCTGCTTTCACTATATATTACTTGTATTTTAGGTTTTATGTGTTATTTGGCATGATTTGATAGGTTATTTTTTGGGTCTGTGAATGCTCACAAGTTTTTCCCATATAAATAAATGGTAAATACTTCTTCACTTTACGACATTCCAGCTTACCCAAACCATTTCATAGGAACACTCTGCCTTTGGATAGCGGGGGAAACCTGTACTGAAATCCAAGTGAGATCATCACAAGTGGGGCTTTTACCCCTTGATCAACAGTAACAGCTACTGCAGGTGAGCCAATGGCCAACACCAATTAACCAACAGAAAAAGTGGGACTGGAGTTCATCATGTGCACCAAAGCAATCACATTTTGAGCCTCACCTCTGAGGCCAATCCCCTGAAACGAAGTGTCACCATTGTGGTGAAAGAATATATTGGGATAGAAGTTGTTGGCATAGGAAACAATGTAGTCAACAGAAACAAGCTCGCTTCATCTTCAGTCCTCTGCTCCATAGTGTCAGGAAATCCTTATCAGATGATATGGATTCAGTAAGTAGTTTTGGATGTTATGACTGAATGGTTGAAATCAAAAACGACCAGGCACTTCCCTACAGTCCTTGCTTGCCTTGATAGAGCAAAACCCAGATGGGTTATACGTGTGTTAATTTACTGATTGAGAATGAATGTGCTGAATTCTTATTGGACATGGAGAACTATGATGACTATGACTATGCAAAGATAATAACATTCGATGAAGATGCAAATTATTATGAAGAAATGCCTCTATTGAATCCGGAACTGATTCTGTACCCAGATGGTTTCTCAACAACTGAGGGAGGAGTTTGTAAGGCTGGTGGGGTTATTCTTGAAATTGAAGTGCTGGCAAGGCTCCTGGTGCCTCTGTGCAATGGGAAGAAATGAAAGTGCTGTAAAATGGCAGAAAGAAGATCCGCTAACATCTACACAGATTTGTTCAAGACTTTGGAAACCTATGGAAGCGAAGGGGATTCCTTACGAGAGTAGGAATTCCAATCATGAATGGCCAGCTAATACATGTGGACTATATTACTTTGCCAAAGTGTTAAGGATCTTCTGACGTATGATAAGGGCGGACAAGTTTTTGAGATGGGTGGAAACTATTCCTGCAAGGAAAGCTACTGCCATACACACACAGCAAAAACTCTGATTAAGGACAATATTTCCAGATGGGGATTGCCGAATGTCACATTGATTCTGATCAAGGAATGCATTTCACTGGGAGGGCTTGTAAAGAATTATGTCGACTGATGAACATTGAATGGTCGTTCCATTGTCCACATCACCCAGAGTCATTGGGACAAATTGAACAAATGGAACCACCAAGCAATGACTGGCTAAGTATCATGAAGAGGGAGTACAAAGGCCTATGGCCCTTCCTATGGTCTTACGCAGCATCAGAACAATACCAAATAATAAAAGGAAACTAAGTCCATTCAGAGTAATAACAGGGCGCCCCATCTCACTTCCAGAAGTTCTTGATCTCAGAGAGGCTGATAGACACAGTTTGGCAGACACCTTAGTTAACTATTGAGTGAAATTAACCCAAACTCTACAGTTTGCTTCCCAACAGGTTTCTGCTGCTTGGAGTCATCCAACCCTGATTCCTGGTGAGTGGGTCCTGATCTAAAAAATGCACAAGGATCCACTGGGAGCTTAGTGGGAAGGTCTGTTAGTTACTAATTCAGCAGTGAAAGTAGAAGGTGTGAGTGAGTGGATACATGCTGGCCACTACAAGCAGACTGAAGTGGTACCTGACAAAGACAAGCACAGAAATTAACGTGCTTGTTGTCTCTGTTTCAGTGCCTACACTGCTGCGCATTTGTGGGTATCACACGGATTTGCTGATACCTCAAGCTGTTGGGTCTGTCAATACATACCACACACTTCAAAATATTCACCCATGCTAGGCATTCCAGCAGATCCGGTACAAACATGCGCTCTCTTCCTTGAGTCAAGTTTATTATTACAGTCAGCTGTAGTGATATTGACATTGTGCCCATGATTCACATTCTCAAAGGAGACATAAATATACAGTCATTACCCCCACATACTGTCTTGAACTAGACCATTTATGTAAATATAATCAGCATGAGTTACGGAATAATATCATATCTGACCCAACTCATGTCTTATCCTGGGATAGCTCCATGTCTGCGTCTAAAGTCTATGACAAAGCTATTAAATCTTTTCATGTATTTACTACAAAAGCTACCTTTTGCTTGAGTTCAGAACGTATCATTCTAGTGAAGTGTAGTTTATGCAGCTATACTCTACACCAGCCTTTCTCAACCCTTTTGCTTTGTAGAAATCCTTGAAATAATTTGCAGGTCTCAGGGAACCCCTGCGTAAAAATGACTAAATCTACAGCTCCCAGTACGTTAGTGTGATCAGTAACTTGTCGATAAAATAATCCAAAAATAATTCTCAATTCTCTTTTGAGTAAAGAATTAATTTATGGCCAACCTTCTTGAAAAAACAGGTAGTTAAGCTTAATTTACCGATCTTAAAATTAATCTCTTTCTTTCCCTGTCATAATTTTTAAAAACTCATAATGCAAACATAATAAATTTCTGTTAAATAATTGGCTTAAGTCAAAATGAGATTTAATTTTTTCTAAAGGTAGGCTCAGTAGATTTAATTTTTAAATAAAACTGGAAAATTGATTTTAATTAATGCTATTTACAACATGAAAATTTATGGACAATGCTGAATAATAAAGTTACAGATATACCATGTATATCTGCCAGGACACCCCCCTCTGCTGACTGCTCCTGTGGCTCCTCCCACAGACCCCTGGATAAAGGTGATTGTGTCATTGCTCCTCCCACAGTCCAGGGCAGTCATCCAGCAAGGACGTGGTCCGTTTTACTGCTAATAAAAGCCTTTCAGTATTTACTCTTCTTCCAGTCTTTTGGAGGTATTGATAGTGCATCAGTTACTAAAACCATAAGCCAAAGCAATATGAATAAAAATATAGCCCAAGACACAATTTTATACAAGACATAAAAAAAAACATTTTCTTACTCAGTGACACGATCAGGCTCAAATCTAGCCCTAGTATGTGAAATCTGTGCTTGTTTTTTGCTGCACAAATACTCAATTTTGGGTCCAACTTGAGATAAGCACACACGGATTTCACCTTCAACTGAAATGAGATGATTCTATCCTTGCTCTTGATGCTTGCTAAACAATAAAAAGCTAAACAATAAATAGAAGTTGAGAACTGAAGCAAAATGTTCATTGTTTTCCTATAAATAGCAGGATACTCTTACAGAAATCCAGAACTTGACCAGGGCCGGGTCAGTAAATCTCATCTTGAGTGCATGATCAGACTGCATCTCACAAAGTTCTTCCTCTTCTCTCAAAGTCAAGTTCTCAGCAGAAGATTCAGAGAAAGGTTTCCTCACCCAGTCATACATTTCTGTTGAAAAGGAAGAAAAATACTATTCAGTTTTGTTCTGCATTTCTTCCAGGTGGCTTTCAATAAGACTCAAGACTTTCTGATATCCTACCTCACTCTCAAGCCCAAGCAGCAGTGGAAATATTTCACGATTTCCTTTTGCAGCATGACTTTTCCAAAGATTCAGTTTTCTTTTAAATCCAAGAATTTTGTCACTTAAAGTCAAAACGTTTTCTCCAAGGCCTTGCAGAGACTTGTTTAACTGGTTCATATGATGAAAAATGTCTTTTAAATAGGCTAGTTTCTGCAGCCATTCTTCAACTTCAAAGCACTCAGCAAAATCTGGCCTGCTATTTTTCTTGAAAGTGAGCTTGCAATTCACCTTTCAGCTCAGACACCCTGTTGAGAACTCTTCCTCTGCTAAGCCACTGGATTTCTGTATGTAGCAGGAGATTGGTGTGCTCTTTGTCCAGGTTTTCACACAGGTTTAAAAATATTCTCTAGTGAACTGGTCTTTGTTTAATAAAGTTAACCATTTTTATAGCATTATCCAGAACTTCTTTCATCTCATCTCCAAGAGTTTTTTGACATCAGCACCTTTCTGTGAAGAAAGCAGTGTGTTGTGACACCGTCAGGATTTTCTTTTTACAAGAAAAACTGAACCTCTCATGGAGCCAACCATTGATGGGGCACCATCAGTACAGATGCCAACACAGTTCCTCCAAGATAGACCTTTTGTTTCCAGATATGAACACAAAACATTAAATATATCTTGACTTTTGCTTGTTTTGGGCAGCTCTTGGCAACAAAAAAAAGTTTTCTTGAATTTCGGCAACATTTATGATTCTTACAAATGCTGCAACATGACATTCATTGGTGAATCCTGTTGACTCATCAACCTGGATAGAGAAGCTGTTGTTTTTCAGTTCATCACAGAAAACCTTTTCAGCATCATGTGCCGTGTCATCAATCCATTGACTTACGTACTGTTTGATAGTGGCTGCCTTCTTGCCCGAACAAAAACAATGCAAGAGCCCGTTCTTGAGCTACTACACGCAGACGACTGTGCTCTTCTCATATACACAGAGGGCGTGTTACAGGCTGCAGTCACAGTTTGCCAAGGCTGCAAGGGCTTTTGGGTTAACAATCTGAAGCAAACAATGATCTTCCATTAGAAGCCCCCTTGTGGCAGTTACAACTCGCCTCGTATCAACTTTGACGACCACCCTCTCACCACAGTTCATCGGTTCACCTACCTGGACAGCATCATCTCCAACGACACTACGGTAGTAAAGGATGTTGACAAACAACTCACCAGAGCTGGCAGTGCTTTCAAGAGCCTCCAGAAATGTGTTTAGAAGAACCATCAGCTGCGTCTGTCCATAAAAATCCAGCTGTACGGGGCTGCCATCATCATAACGCTGGTATACAGCTTCGAAGCCCAATCTTAAGTTTTGATCAACAAGCAAATCTGTTTGCTCAAGCACTTCCATCAGCACTGCCTCCGCCCCATCATAGGTATCAGCTGGCAGGATTGTCTCTCCAACAACTAGGTCCTGAGGAAGGCTCAACTTCCAAGCATTGAAGCCACACTGATGCTCAGGCAGCTCCACTGGCCAGGCCACATATCTCGCATGGACAACTCCAGGTTACTGAAAGCAGTACTCTATGGAGAATTCTCTCAGGGCAAGAGAGATCACGGTGCTCCGCGGGAATGGTATAAAGCCCAACTTAAGCAGCAGCTCTTCCAGGCAAATATTGAGATCAATGAGTGGCAGCAGCTGGCTTGTGACCGAGACCACTGGAGAACGCTGATCCACGGTGCAACCAAGACTTTGAGGAATCCAGAACAGTGACTGCTGGAGAGAAGAGGAGACGCAGGAAGGCTCCTACTACAAAGCATCCCAGCTGTTTCCATGTCCCTACTGCTCCAGATTCTGCAGATCCAGAAATGACCTCTACAGTCACCAACAATTCTGCCATCGCTCCTGAAGACTCTTTGCCTTTCTTGATCTTCGCAAGTGAAGAACCAGCCATTATTCATCAATTAATCAGGTGACCAAGCAGTTTGAAAAGCTCAAACAAATAAATAAAGGGTTACCTCAAGCGGAGCGGCCTGTGGAAAATGGCCAGGGAGTGAGCGGGCCAGTGAAGGAGTGGAGATTTGAGGCTTTGACGAGAAGAGGCTGAGGACGAGCTTTACTCCAAGTGAGGTAAGGCTGGGTAAGTTCCTTTCAAAGGAGAAAGTTTCAAAAGTTGAGGCAAGTATTGTGTAGGTCATGGCAGCTGAGATCGGCCCCGTGGTTTGTTCATCCTGCAGCATGTGGGAAATCAGGGATACTTCTAGTGTCCCTAATGACTATGTGTGCAGGAAGTGTGTCCAACTGCAGCTTCTGGCAGATCGTATTGAGCATCTGGAGCTGCGACTGGATTCATACTGGAGCATCCGCAATGCTGAGAAAGTCATGAATAGCACGTTCAGTGAGTTGGCCACACTGCAGGTAAAGGCTACACAGGCAGAAAGGGAAGAGGGGGGCACTAGACAGCGTAGCAGTAGGCAGGTAGCGCAGGAGTCCCCTGAGGTCATCTCTCTCCTAAACAGATATACCGTTCTGGATACTGTTGAGGGAGATGTCTCATCAGGGGAAGGTAGCAGCAGCCGAGTTCATTGCACCATGGGTGGCTCTGCGGCACAGGAGGGAAGGAAAAGGAGTGGGAGAGCTATAGTGATAGGGGATTCGATTGTAAGGGGAATAGTTAGGCGTTTCTGCAGCCGCAAAAGAGACTCCAGGATGGTATGTTGCCTCCCTGGTGCAAGGGTCAAGGATGTCTCTGAGCGGCTGCAGGACTTTCTGGAATGGGAGGGTGAACAGCCAGTGGTTGTGGTGCACATAGGTACCAACGATATAGGTAAAAAATGGGATGAGGTCTGACAAGGTGAATTTAGGGAGTTAGGAGATAAACTAAAAAGTAGGACCACAAAGGTAATAATCTCTGGATTACTACCAGTGCCATGTGCAAGTCAGAGTAGAAATAGGAGCATATTTCAGATGAATACGTGGCTTGAAAAATGGTGCAAGGGGAAGGGATTCAAATTTCTGGGGCATTGGAACCAGTTCTGGGGGAGGTGGGACCGGTATAAACAGGACGGTCTGCACCTGGTCTGGACTGGAACCAATGTCCAAGGGGGAGCATTTGCTACTGCTGTTCAGGAGGCTTTAAACTAATGTGGCAGGGGAATGGGAACAAGTGCAGAGAGACAGAGGGGTGTAAAATGAGGTTAGAAGCAATAAGTAGTAAGGTGAAAAGTAAAAGTGGCAGGCAGGCAGGCAAATCCAGGGCAAAAAGCAAAAAGGGCCACTTTTCAACATAATTGTATAAGGGCTAAGAGTGTTGTAAAAACAAGCCTGAAGGCTTTGTGTGTCAATGTGAGGAGCATTCATAACAAGGTGGATGAATTGAATGTGCAGATAGTTATTAATGACTATGATATAGTTGGGATCACAGAGACATGGCTCCAGGGTGACCAAGGATGGGAGCTCAACATCCAGGGATACTCAACATTCAGGAGGGATAGACAGGAAAGAAAAGGATGTGGGGTAGTATTGCTGGTTAGAGAGGAGATAAACACAATAGAAAGGAAGGACATTAGCCTGGAGGATGTGGAATTGATATGGGTAGAGCTGCATAACACTAAGGGGCAGAAAACACTGGTGGGAGTTGTGTACAGGCCACGTAACAGTAGTAGTGAGGTTGGGGATGGTATTAAACAGGAAATTAGAAATGCGTGCAATAAAGGAACAGTAGTTATAATGGGTGACTTCAATCTACATATAGATTGGGTGAACCAAATTGGTAAGGGTGCTGAGGAAGAGGATTTCTTGGAATATATGCAGAATGGTTTTCTGAACCAACGTGTCGAGGAACCAACTAGAGAGCAGGCCATTCTAGATTGGGCGTTGAGCAATGAGGAAGGGTTAGTTAGCAATCTTGTCGTGCGAGGCCCCTTGGGTAAGAGTGACCATAATATGGTGGAATTCTTCATTAAGATGGAGAGTGACATAGTTAATTCAGAAACAAAGGTTCTGAACTTAAAGAAGGGTAACTTTGAAGGTATGAGATGTGAATTAGCTAAGATAGACTGGCAGATGATACTTAAAGGGTTGACAGTGGATATGCAATGGCAAGCATTTAAAAATCGCATGGATGAACTACAACAATTGTTCATCCCAGTTTGGCAAAAGAATAAACCAGGGAAGGTAGTGCACCCGTGGCTGACAAGGGAAATTAGGGATAGTATCAAGTCCAAAGAAGAAACATATAAAGTAACAAAAAAAAGCGGCACACCTGAGGACTGGGAGAAATTCAGAGACCAGCAGAGGAGGACAAAGGGCTTAATTAGGAAAGGGGAAAAAAGATTATGAGAGAAAGCTGGCAGGGAACATAAAAACTGACTGTAAATGCTTTTATAGATACGGGAAAAGAAAAACATTGGTCAAGACAAATGTAGGTCCTTTACAGTCAGAAACAGGTGAATTGATCATAGGGAACAAAGACATGGCAGACCAATTGAATAACTACTTTGGTTCTGTCTTCACTAAGGAGGACATAAATAATCTTCCGGAAATAGTAAGGGACCGAGGGTCTAGTGAGATGGAGGAACTGAGGGAAATACATGTTAGTTGGGAAGTGGTGTTAGGTAACTTTAAGGGATTAAAGGCAGATAAATCCCCAGGGCCAGATGGTCTGCATCCCAGAGTGCTTAAGGAAGTAGTCCAAGAAATAGTGGATGCATTAGTGATAGTTTTTCAAAACTCCTTAGATTCTGGATTAGTTCCTGAGGATTGGAGGGTGGCTAATGTAACCCCACTTTTTAAAAAAGGAGGGAGAGAGAAACCAGGGAATTATAGACTGGTTAGTCTGACATCGGTGGTGGGGAAAATGCTAGAGTCGGTTATCAAAGATGTGATAACAGCACATTTGGAAAGAGGTGAAATCATCGGACAAAGTCAGCATGGATTTGTGAAAGGAAAATCATGTCTGATGAATCTTATAGAATTTTTTGAAGATGTAACTAGTAGAGTGGATGGAGGCGAGCCAGTGGATGTGGTATATTTAGATTTTCAAAAGGCTTTTGACAAGGTCCCACACAGGAGATTAGTGAGCAAACTTAAAGCACACGGTATTGGGGGTATGGTATTGATGTGGATAGAGAATTGGGTGGCAGACAGGAAGCAAAGAGTGGGAGTAAACAGGACCTTTTCAGAATGGCAGGCAGTGACTAGTGGGGTACTGCAAGGCTCGGTGCTGGGACCCCAGTTGTTTACAATATATATTAATGACTTAGATGAGGGAATTAAATGCAGCATCTCCAAGTTTGTGGATGACACGAAGCTGGGCAGCGGTGTTAGCTGTGAGGAGGATGCTAAGAGGATGCAGGGTGACTTGGATAGGTTAGGTGAGTGGGCAAATTCATGGCAGATACAATTTAATGTGGATAAATGTGAGGTTATCCACTTTGGTTGCAAGAACAGGAAAACAGATTATTATCTGAACGGTGGCTGATTAGGAAAAGGGGAGATGCAACGAGACCTGGGTGTCATTGTACACCAGTCATTGAAGGTGGGCGTGCAGGTACAGCAGGCGGTGAAAAAGGCAAATGGTATGTTGGCATTCATAGCAAAAGGATTTGAGTACAGGAGCAAGGAGGTTCTACTGCAGTTGTACAAGGCCTTGGTGAGACTGCACCTAGGGTATTGTGTGCGGTTTTGGTCCCCTAATCTGAGGAAAGACATTCTTGCCATAGAGGGAGTACAGAGAAGGTTCACCAGATTGATTCCTGGGATGGCAGGACTTTCATATGAAGAAAGACTAGATCAACTATTATACTCACTGGAATTTAGAAGATTGAGGGGGGATCTTATTGAAACGTATAAAATTCTAAAGGGATTGGACAGGCTAGATGCAGGAAGATTGGTTCCGATGTTGGGGAAGTCCAGAATGAGGGGTCACAGTTTAAGGATAAAGGGGAAGCCTTTTAGGACCTGGATGAGGAAAAACTTCTTCACACAGAGAGTGGTGAATCTGTGGAATTCTCTGCCACAGGAAACAGTTGAGGCCGGTTCATTGGCTATATTTAAGAGGAAGTTAGATATGGCCCTTGTGGCTAAAGGGATCAGGGGGTATGGAGAGAAAGCAGGTACAGGGTTCTGAGTTGGATGATCAGCCATGATCATACTGAATGGTGGTGCAGGCTCAAAAGGCTGAATGGCCTACTCCTGCACCTATTTTCTATGTTTCTATGAGAGTGAAACCTTTTCAAGTTCTTGTACTGCATCTTGTCCTAGCATTTTGCCCACCATAATTATACATGCTGACGTTATTAAGTTCTCACCAACTGTGTGACTTTTCATTTTCTGTGTAGTAAGTTCTGCTACTAATTAACTCACTTACTGGATATTTTACTGACTGTGACTTTATTATCAAAAGCTTTACTCTGTTTGTTTTGAGATTCCAGTAGCTGTTTAAAATAACCAGCACTTTTACGTGTCATATGGCTGTGATTTGGTGTCTTTTCAGTTTAGCTGGAGCCATTGCTGCAGTTGTATGTTGTTTGTCACAGACTAGAACCAGTGGAAAAGGACAACTTGGATCACCAATCCATGGAAAACCCAGTGATAAGTGGCTTTCATCGTAAAGACATTTTGTGTCTGTTGTTGCATTAGTTCAATGAAATGACTCAAAAGACAGTCATTCAAAAATCACCACATTGGACTGTCAGACATGTCTGTAAAACATAGGGGTTATTAATATTAAAATGGACAAGTCCATTCAATGCTTGGAAAACACACTTCACACTCCTTATCAACCTACGGTCCTCCCCTCTATGTAATACAGTGCTCACCAATTATCAATGGCCACCACTACTTTACGTCAAAAACTGTGAATGGACTCAACCAAATAAACCTGGTCCTAACGCGCACTGCCATACTGGAGTGAGAGTCCCCTAACAACATTGCTGATGGGGCTGATCAGTCACTGCCCACCACTGTGAGCGCTAGCATCACACATTGCATGAAGTTCAAAAGCAACGTTTATTTATTTTAATCACAATCTCTCGCAGAACCCCAAATGACCGCTCACAGAACTCTAGGGTTCCACGGAAACCCGAGTGACTTCTCACGGAGTGCTAGGGTTCTGCGGAACCCCGACGAGAAACTCTGCTCTACATTGTCCTAAATGGGGGAAGTGACTCCAGCATTTTCATTGATGATGCCCATCAGGAAAATATTACAGCTCAACAAGCTTCTTTTCAACCAATAAGGAATGACCTAAGCTCATGGAATAATACTTGTGGAAATGGAGCTTATATCACCCTCCCATGTAAATGGTTAGGATCTCATTATTTGGGTTAAGTCTTTCCTGCTATGAGTCATACACAGACTTAATCTTTACATCCCGAGTCTAGAAGTAAATGAGACATTTCAGAAGAAGTTTGTCTTGCATCAACCTTATTCCCATTTTATGGTGTTGCAAGGAGTCTAAGGCCTCCGTCGGTCAGTGTTGACCATGAATATAGCGTACTAGCTGTCTAGATATGCAGGCCAGGGCAGTACGATATGGAGAGCAAGCTCCCCCTCTCCACAAATCTGATGAACCCAAAGGAATGGCCGAGACTGACATAGTTTGGTACCAGCAGTGTCACAGGAGTTGTCAGGCATCAGTGAACTCAATGTAGGACTGCCTTAGAGATTCCAGCTCCGGACTTTTCCCTTGGGGTTTCCTCCCGAAGCCTTCCTCATGAGAGGGTATAACCGCAAGGCAGCAGAGGTTTGAGATCAGAGTTTTCCTTCTAAGTGAGCTGCCAACCATGGCTGATGAGCCCCATCTGCCCAAAGTGACTGGTTTTAAGGCACCAGTTACCCACCTTTGTCCCTTCTCTGGTCAGTAGAAATGGTTCCCCTGGGCTTAGTAGCTAAGCCACACATGAAGGCCAGGAGCTGGACTTGGATATCAGAGGCTATTTGAGGCACACACCATCAAGAGCATTTAATAGATCGTGGGAGCTTGTCCTCATCACCACCTCTGGCTATAACATCTTTAAGGAACCTGAAGTATAAGAGAGATTAAACTTATTCCTGTAGCCTTAGAAAGAGTAAGTGGTGACAAGTGCTGGTGCCTTGGAAAAAGAATCAACAGAAATTGCTGCCACGCCTAAGATGGTTCTTCAAAATCTTTTAGCATTAGTTCATTTCTTAGCAGCGTGTAGTTAAAGGAAGGGAGTGTTGAACTTACATATCTGACAGTCTGAAGACATAACTAATTTGGCTGATTATATTCATAAAGTAAAAACTAAAATACATCAATCTGATGGATGGTATTTCTTTGACTGGATTCAATTAAGTCTCAAAAGCTGGGGTTACTCAACATTTTGAGTCATAATATTTGCTCTGTTATGTCTTATCACAATTTACATCTTTTTTTACTTGTACTGTATAAGGGCAATCATTAATAGGGCAGTTTAAATTCATGTAAGTGTACCTACTTACAAAGACAATCTGCCTAACAATGACATATTCCTACAAATATACTTTGATTCTTCTGTGACATTGGTGAACTTTTGATTGTTTTATACTAAATGTATAAAATGAGTTTTTTACATGAACTGGTGAGCAGTTTTACAGCCTCTGCCAAACGTACTTACTTTAGAAATTACCTAGAGTTACCCATATCCCTCTATTTTTCTAAGCTCCTTGTACCCGTCCGGGAGCCTCTCAAAAGACCCTATCGTATCCGCCTCCACCATAGTCGCTGGTAGCCCGTTCCACACGCTCACCACTCTCTGAGTAAAACACTTACCCCTGATTCCTCCTCTGTACCTACTTCCAAGCAACTTAAGACTGTGCCCTCTCATGTCAGCCATTTCAGCCCTGGGAAAAAGCCTCTCCTCTGACCATCCACATGATCAATGCCTCTCATCATCTTGTACTCTGTCAGGTCACCTCTCATCCTCCATTGCTCCAAGGAGGACAGGCCAAGTTCACTCAACCTATTCTCATAAG
The DNA here is from genome assembly GCF_030144855.1 of Hypanus sabinus. Classification (NCBI taxonomy): domain Eukaryota; kingdom Metazoa; phylum Chordata; class Chondrichthyes; order Myliobatiformes; family Dasyatidae; genus Hypanus; species Hypanus sabinus. Next base: position 48,543,709 of record NC_082708.1, on the reverse strand, counting down.
GCATGTTCCCCAATCCAGGCAACGTCCTTGTACATCTCCTCTGTACTCTTTCTATAGTTTCCACATCCTTCCCGTAGTGAGGTGACCAGAACTGAGCACAGGTTGAACTGTAGAATTGCTATTTTCCTTATTTTTAACTCTGTATTGTTTGTATTTTTGGTAATCACCTATATACATGTTCAGTGAGCTTTGTATTTGAGTTTCTCTGTATTTTTTGAAAACTTCTTGGTTTCAGTGGTGGGTGCCCCATTACTTGAATGGGGCTATCTTTTTGGCAATGATATTTCAATAGAATATCAGTACTTGTTCACTTTTTCTTTCCTTTCTCACCACACTTCTCCTTTTGTCTTCTTTGTTCTTGTAACTCTTAATAAAATGATCATAAATAACAAGTTCTATACCCCATTTGTAACTTCCAAAGAGCCTTTGGACCATAAAGGCATCAGGATGCGATAGTAATAATGTGATGGTGTGGGTAAGCAGCCTTGATGCTAGTTCGAATATAGATTATAAAATTATCTCACAGCTGTACCGAGCACAAGTGAATCTCTCAGCCTGATTCAGTCCGTATGTGGCTGGATAGAGCAAAAATTGATTTATGTTAGAAAAATTGATTTGACGTTAGAGGCTGTGGTCTTCCCAAATGTGAAACCATTGCTGAAGGTATGCTGGCCACATTCGAATGAGCAAGAGCGCAGAGTTAAAATGGGCATTAGAAAGCTTGTCTTTGACGATCATGGTGAATGCTGAGGAGAAGCTGAAGAATAAAAGTTGCAGTTGTACCATTTGGTATTTGTGAAGTTTCGTCACTCTTGAAATTTATTGGGTTCATCAGAAAGTCTTTTTATACTATAGTATTTTGTAACAAAATAATTTTAAAATGTTCTATTAACTGAAATACATTAAATTGTCTAGAGATTTTCCCAGTATTGAACCACCAAGGTCCCAAGAATGCTGGAATAACAGCATTTTCCTGTATTCAATTAGCTTTTCCACTTCCACTGCTGAGAGGGTGCTGCAGTTAGTGAGGTGAGACAGAAATCAATACTCCTGATTGTTTGCCAAAACAAATACTGAAAAGATGTACAGTATAATTGTTGGATAAAGTAAACTTCAGACTCAAGTAAGGAATGCCTGCAGATGATAAAGGTTTCCAACAGAAACAGCGTGGGACAACACGTGACAAAAATTCAGCACATCACACATAAAATGCTGGGGGGGGGCGTTGTTGGAGGGAGGGGCAGAAATACAAGTTATCAGCTGATAAGGTGAAACCAGGTGAGCTGTAGGGTAGGTAAGGATGGGGGGAGGGTGATGAAGTGAGAAGCTGGGAGGTGATAGAAAAGCTAAGGGGGTGAAAAAGAAGGAATTTGATAGGAGAACAGAGTGGATCATGGGAGAGGAAGAAGGAGGAGGGGCACCAGAGGGAGGTGATGGGCAGGTGAGGAGAAGAGTAGGAGTAAGAGGGGAGTCAGAATGCTGATAGGAAAAAGAGTTATGGGGAGGGGGAGAAACTACTTGACAATTATCCAGGTAGATTGAGCATAATTAGCCAGCATTTCAAATATGTGCCAATATCTTTAGGAGGAAACATTTGTAAAGTGTTAAAAAGCACTGCTGAGGAAAGACAGCACCATACTGTGTGAAAGTCCGTGTCTACTGCAGGACATCACATTTTACCCTCACCTGTACACTTCCATGCTCTGAGGAATGCTAAAGGCAGGAAGAACGGTCCTGAGAGAAATAAGAAGTGGTATTGAGGTTTACATCATGTATCTTACAATTGCTTTATTCATTATAATGGTAATGGAGATGTGAGGGCAGACTGCCTTTTCCATGCAATCAAAAGAACTAATTGGGTAGAAAATTATTTTCTGCACCAGTATAGTTTTTGCAAAGCTGCTTGACTCCTGTAAAGTTTGAAAGCAGGATTCAGTTGACTGCGGCTACTCCTGGTAATATCATTACTGAAATTTAATTTTGGCAGCAGCTGGTGGCCTTGATACATTCATAAAATGCATACAGAGAGGAAAATGCCATTGGTTCCTTGTGTATGGTTATACTCCTTAATCTTTAATGAAATAGACTGGAGCAATTTTTCAAAAATCCCTTCCCTTTTCAGAAATTGTGCAGTTATATGTTAGGAATATGCCAAAGCTTATAATTCTACACAAAACATTAATGGCATTTATTTTAAAGCTTTTTTTTTACTGGTCTTTTCTTTCCCTAGAGGCTGTTTAATGAATCGTAATGATAGCAAGCTTCTAATGAACGAAAGCAATTGAAGCCTATGCTTAACTGACTATGCTGTATGCGTTTTTATCTCGCAAATTTCATTGCCTTTTCTGTTCAAGTATTGCTCAGGATCTGAAGAGAAGAAAATGTAAGTAGACACAAAGGCCTAAATTTCCTTGTGCTTAAGCCCACAGGTTGATACTGGCAGGAGGGTAGAAATGGGACCAGGAGGAAAATCTTCCATTGCTTTTCTCCCAGGAGCATAGTATGTGTAGCTGTTTGCAATTAAGATTAAATTAGAGGCTAGCATTTCAACTTTTATTGCTTAGTTCCTGCTTTTAAACTCTCAAAGGATGTGGGCTTCCATTGGCAACTTTAGTGTTTAATGCTGAACTGTAACTAGACCTAAGGAGGTGATAATCAGCCACGTCCCTGGACCAGTGCATTAGTTTAGTGGTGAGGACTGAATTCCACGTTTCTCTGTCTGATGCCTCAGGACTGCTAGTCCTGCACCATAACTACAACATCACTATTCAGCACGGATCCTTGCTCTGAGGTCCTTTAACTATTTGTGGTTCTCTCACAATTCTGTTTCACTTGGAGATTTCTCATTTCCTCTGCTGTGAGAGGAAGAAAGTAAAGGAGCCTGAAGAGTAGCTCACAGAGTGGCCTGTGTGGGTAGATAGCAGAGTCAGCACGGAGTATGTATGTGAAGGTATCCGGGTCTCTGTGCACGTTTACCAAGTGGTCCAAACCTGAATCTAGCCACGTGGAGATGATTGGAGAGTCAAGCTCCTCTTGTGAGGCACTGGTGCAATGGTGCCACCTTTTCTTTGTCAATCAGGAGTGCAACTCCACTAGAATAATTCACAAACACAATTCACGCTCTTTCCTGTAGACTTTGTGCATTGAAATGAGAAGACTGATGGACATGCTTCTAGAGGTAAAAAAAACAATTGTCTGAATAATTTCTGTTAAGTGTTGGTATAATAACAAGGATATTATACCAAAAAGAGGAAAAAGCTACATAAGAGTAGCTTATGACTGCAAGCTATAAGACATTTGTTGGCATAGCATACAGGGGATGTAAATAACGGCAGGTTAATACATGTAATGATAAGAAACAAGACCATGTTTATCACCTGTCACACTGTGTAAGTGGCGATAATCTTTCCCTTTAATTATAGCCATTGTACTGTTGATACTCCCAAGATTCTATTGAGTAAAGACTTTCTGTTGCTGCAAATGCTGTTTTATATAGCTACTCTAATGACAGGTGAGCAGAATTACTCTACTAATTGGATCCGGTGACACTGCACAATGTTCTGTCGTCACACTATTGAGGTTGTATCACAGATGTTTTGCATCACCAAGTATGAACAGTGCATTCCTATTCTTTGTTTTCCACCATGGAGTTAAAACAAGCTTTCAAACAATCACTAGATGCCTATAGGCAGCCTTTTCCTCTGCTCAGCAGTTTAATCAGCTGTGCAGACCCAGAACATCTGGATAATTTGTACAAGCTTTCAACCTGTCTGCAATAATCTAAATCACAGAGGATACAATTTCCTGATGAATGATAGACAATATTACTTTTTCCAATATAGCTAGCAAGAAAATGGACAATGATTTAATCTACCTGTGAACTGATAAATAATCTTTGACTCAAAATGAAAAGTCGATCACTCGAGATGAGCTGTGGTACTCCCTTGTTGTCATTAGATTTTTGATGAAACATGATATGGAGCTGGATTGCTTTTAATATTTTTTGTTGCATTTTGCTTTTATTTAATGTTTTATGTTTGAGACTACCTGTTTATACGTGTTCAGGCATGTGTTTCTCAATGTCAGTTACTCTGTGATTTGTATGCACTGTTAATAAATAAATTGCAGACAGGCATTAGCAATCCCTGTGATTGGAATTAGACCTGGTAATGAGAAAAATTCTCAAAATATTGCTGCTCTTTCTCCAGTTGATGAAAGAGGTTGTAGCCCCATAAGGTACTTGTTCCCAAAACTTGGCAAATTGACCCTGGAAATAGAAAGTATTTTATAGTATTAGAGATGGAAGGATAGATTTTGATTCCTTGGGTAGGGTATTGATCAAATGGACTGCATTGTCCTGGTTAAAAGGTGTTGTTACTGCTTTATTCATTCAAGCAAGCTGTATTCTATCAGACTTGAGAAATATAGAAAGTGAAAGGGCTTTTAAAAGTCAAAAGGTGGGATAATTATTGTATAATTATTCTAGCTATTTCAGATTCAGATGTGAATACACTTATCATCTTTCTCTGATTCTCTGCTCACATATCCATCTGGTATCAAGAGTAGAAAAAGTGGAATTGTTGGGAAATAGATTCCCAAAGCCAAGTGTATCGTTGGTAAGCACCTGGGGATTTGGGTTCCCAACCGTGCCCCCCATCATATTTGTAACAAGCCCATTTTCTGATCCATCCTTTCGGTCAGGCAAATGTTAAGTATTGCCACCATTTGAAACTTGCATTTAATTAGATAAATGATTGAAAGTGCTTCTACACTGAATTTGATAAATGCACGTAGGTGTGCTTTTGGTGCAAGCAATTACCTTGTCTACATTTAAGGCTCTGCTTTAAAGGTTTGTGGCTCTGCGTCTGAATGTTAAATTTTAATTATTTACTTCTGCACTGACCATTTTGTATAATTTCATTTCTCTCAAGTTTGTTGACATTTTATGGAAGTACTCATTTCAGAAACGCAACTTTCCTGATGTTCTGATAACTCTACTTTGTATAAGTGGAAGGAAATTGGAATGGTGTCAATATCGGAATTGGAATTTGTTTACATGTACCAAGATACAGTGAAAGACTTGCCTTGCATATTGCTCATGCAGATCAAATCATTACACAGTGCATTGGAAAGAGTAGAACAATTATGTTAGAAGTATTGAGTAGATTTGTAGACAACAAAATGCAACAGGGTGCTTTTAATTTCTCAAGAATTGGGCGAAGAGGACAAATTCATCAGGCTAAACCATCTTCAGGTCTATCTCTACATCAGATGGTCATTAAAATTCAGTCTCCTTTTGTGTGGGTGCATGTACTACTTTTGTGGCTTCAGTTCAGAGCGCGCTCAAACTGCGTCCCTTGTTTCAGGCTGATTGACAGAAAACTTCAAAGATTAAGATTAATCTTCTCATTATTTAGTTCACCAATGCATTAAGTTTTTATTCATAAGATTCTCTGGAGAGTGCCTGCAAGATGACTAGTGAATATACGTTCCATGGAGGTGACATACAGACAGAAAGAGAACACTGGACTTTCAGGATTCCGTGTTAATCCCAGAACACATTTCAGCTGGCTCTCAGGGTTGGAGTAGGAAGTTGGTGTATGAGTGTTCTATTCAATACATGTGTAAGCATTTTCTGACCCATGAAATGTTATCAGGCACACTCATCAGGTCTCTTACCTGCTTTCATTATCATGCACTAAATCTAAAAGTCACTGTACTTTACACCATTAACTGGATTTCTGAAAGTACACAATGATAATGCTGCTGCAATAATTTTGTGACGTGACTCATGGCAAGGATACTATACCAAAGGCCAGGAAAAGTTTCCCTTCTCCTCCTCCTCCTCCTCCTCCTCCTGCTCTCCAGTTGCTGGCTCAAAATGGGTGAACAGATCTGGTTTGGGCACTCAATCTGCTGAATACCGAAAGATGCACAAAATGGTGGAAACATCCTGCAAGTTCAACAGAACCAGGCTGAAAACCTTCATCACAGCTGGAAAAGAGCAAAAGTGTCAGTTTGAAGTTGCAGAGAGGGTGGGGAAATGATAGAAAGATGAAAAGAATGTTTGTGACAAAGAGAAAACAGGTTTGTTATTGGGTGGTCATCTGGTCGGTGAGCTAATGGAGAGTGAGAAAACGAAGCTATTAAGTAAGAGAACTCCAAGAACCAGAGCAGCAATACAGGAACAGAAAAGTTATCAAAGACAGGGTTGTTGAACTTGAGCACCAGGTCAGCACGTGCTAAAGGAGAGGAAAGGTTAACAAATGGATAACTAATTTCTATAGCTTTTTTGTTGTGTTTTTATCCACAAAAGCATTCATGTAGAATATTCTGGGCAGCAGACAGATTACTTGAGGATTGTGTGGTATGCTGGTTCTACAGTCTGACAGCTGCAGTGAACTGGAATTGGCTGTGTCCTTCTGTGCCATGTGGAGTTTTTAATGTTCTTTCTGATTTGCCCTAGTGTTCAGATGTCATGTAAATAACTTGCTGTGTAGGTGGCTGGTGGGAAAATCAGGCATGACTTGGGGTCATGAAAAATAGGCATGCATGGAAGTGTTAATCCTGGGGAAAAGGCTGTGGCTGTTTTGAAACCTGACGCTGAAAGAAAATGTGAAAATATAGAATATATGACTACTTTGTATGCTTTGTGTGTAAGCATCATGTTGCCTCCTCCACTTCCCAATAATATGTTAAATGGATAGCAAATGCCTGCAAATGCATCATGCATAATGTTCTAGACAACCTAACATCCATGTATGAAGTCTAAAACAACAAGCACAATCAAGCCAATATGCATTGTTCCAATTACATGTCGACATCCTCTACCCAGAGTCAATGCTAACTATCATAAATCAGTTTGGAAAATTAAAGCACATTTACATTTCATATGTGACTCTTGAATGTTAGAAGGTCAAATCACAGGGAGACTGCATGATTCAAGACTCTCCTATGCTGAGTCATGATTAGTTCTGGCTAAAAAAAACCAGATGTGACTGGCAGACACTTCATTTAAATCACTCAACATTTTAAGAAATGTTGCTACGTTACAGAAACACTTGAATAATATATACTTTTTCTAAAATAAAGCAATCTTGGCAAGTTCAAATGGCAGGCGTTTCCAGAAAGTTGATAAAGACAGATTTTGAGAGGCAGCTTTTTCAAGACAGCTGGAGAGATTTTGTGAACAGTGCATTATCCTTGTCTTTTGCATTGCAAACTGTGTACGTTAAAAATACAACTTGTGATGGTGCTTCAAGATCAAGCATGGAGGAAAATTTAGAAGGTTTAAGAACAAAGATAAACACAGGGAGATTACAATCGGTTTCAGTGGAGTACCATGATTTCAAGCATGTTTAAATTGATACAGAGTGGACAATCGATCACAACGGCTTGTCATGGTGGCATAAAGCAGACAATGCTGAAAGTACCCAACAGATCAGAAAGGACCTGTGGGGAGTAAAAAAAACAATCTAATGCTTCAGAATCATGGTCTCCTAGACGTTAGCAGTGCCATAGAGAAACGTGAGAAGAGTTTGGATAGGGAATTCCTTAGTTCCTTGATTCCTTAGTTAAGGAATAATATCTTTGAGACAAACACAGCCTGACACTAACATTTCTGCTAGTGAATCTTAAGGAGGAGGTTTAAGCAAGCTGCACGTGGAACCATGACCATGAGACTAAAAGTTGTCCAGAGGAAATGGGATTATTCACTGTCTAGGAAACTATGGCCCGTATTTTGTGGTGGTGTTATGGTGCAGAGGGAGTTCTGTGGAGAAGTCAGGGAGCTGGCATTAAGCCTTCGCAAGATAGTGGTCAGCGTACCAAATAACTGTGGCACCAGCCATGTCTGCAGGTTTGATGGCAACTGAGGGGTTGAATCACAGTACACCGGATGCTGTAAGTTCAGGGTGGAGGGGTGCTTGGTTGGAATGAGCAAGCGCAGAGGAAGAAAGATCTCCACAAACTGTGGAGTTGTATCATCTTTGAATGGTAATATTAGGAGGAGAGTCTGGGGTCATTATGGAGATCAGATAATTCACTGTTGAAAGGTCAGAAAGGGTTTTAAAAGTATAAAGCCATGGAGTGGTTTTCTACCCTCCGCGGATACACTCCACAGAAGACTTGAAAGCCAAAGCAGATTAAATTACAGGTTATCTTGATGGAGGTAAAAATCTTATGAATTGATCATTCTGAAAGATGTTTGCTGATCTTTTCCAGTTTGGCTTGCTGGGCATTAGCAAGGATGCCACCAAAGATTCTGACTGAACAAATGTAAAATAAGCATCCTTTCCAACCTCCTACAACATCCGGATGGGAAAAGTTGAAGTCAAAATTTTAAGTCTGTGGAATTTTGGAGCCAAAATTTTCCAATTCATAGTCCTCAATAAAACAATGTGAAAACCAAGGTTTAAACCATAACATTCCATCTCAACAGAGAAGCAGGCCAAACATGTATCAAGAAAATCAATCTGTCCATAGCACTAAAGTACATTAATCAAATTAAATGTCATTCAGACAGATTAACTTTTGTGCCAGTTCTTCAGTTTAATTGATCTTATTGTTAAGACAAATAGCACATGGACATTTACTAAAATGCTAAGTAATTTTTAGAAATATTGTTATTTATGCCTTGAATGAGTGTTCCAACAACCACCCTCTTGTGTTCTAACAAATAACTTTAGATCATCAATCAGAATGCTTAATGTAGTCAATGCTCCTGGGTTGAAAAGGATTACTTGGCATTATTTGTGCTAACATATCCATTTATTCAACAGGAACATGGGCCCATAAGCAGGCTTTGCATGCATTGAACTTGAACTCAATGGAAAGAAAAAAAATGACGCAGTTCACAGGCATCTGCTGAGATATGAGATTGTTCATATATGAGCAAAAAATTGAAAATCTATTACAGTCAGATAAAATAATCCATCTCATTATATCATGAATTCTTCCTACATGGAAGGAAATCCTTTTGTTTCTGAAGGGGATGGGTGTCGGGAGGCAGGAATTAAAAAAACAATAAAAGCCTCAACTAGGATCGGAAGAGTAAACATCAATAAAGTCTTTCTTCACTTAATACAATCATATTTGTCTCCTTCCTTGCAATGATGGCATCACTCCTTCCCTTCTCCTACTTTGCTAGATCTGCCCATCATCTTTCACCCCCTTTCAGTCCATCCACTGGCTCCTGTCTCACCACTTCCTCTTTCCACTTTATAAGTCAGGAGCAAAATTAGACAATTCAGCCCATTGAACCTGTTTAGCCATTCTACCATGGCAAATTTATTTTCCCTTCCCTGCTTTGAAAATAATCTATGGCTACACCTTTATTCCTTCTACTAAAGTGCATGGCCATACACTGTCCTACACTCATTCCATCTGCTACTTCTTTGCCCTTTCTCCCAATCTGTCCAAGTCCTCCTGCAGACTCCCTGCTTCCTCAACACTACCTACCCCTCCACCTATTTTTGAATCAACTTCAAATTTGGTCAAAACGTCATTAATTCTGTCATCCATATCATTGACAGACCCAACGATGACATCAGGGGAACACTTGTCACCAGCAGCCAGCCAGAAAAAGCTCCTTACCATAAAAAGTATTTTTCCTGTAATACCATGGGTTTCTATCTTGTTTAGCAACCCCGTGTGCTAAACTTGTCACCTTGTCAAAAGCCTTTCCAAGTAAAGAGCATCCTCTGACTCTCCCTTTTCTATCCTGCTTGTTACTTTCTCCAAGAATTCCAACAGAATTGTCAGGTAAAGTCTCCCCTTAAGGAAACCATGCTGACTTTGGCCTATTTTTATCCTGTGCCTCCAAGTAGCCCGTAACCTCATCCTTAATAAGAGACTCTAAAATCTAATCAACCATTGAAGTTAGGCCTATAATTTCCTCACTTCTTAAAGAGAGTGACAGGTGATTTTCCAGTCCTCTGGAACTATTTCTGACTCCTGTGATTCTTGAAAGATCACTAATAATGCCGCTTTAATCGCTTCAGCTATCTCTTTCAGAATCCTATGGTGTAATCCAAACAGTCCAGGTGACTTATCCACTCAATAACTTCCAACTTCACAGGCAACTTCTCCTTAGTAATAACAACTTCACTCGCTTCCTGCCATTTCTGCTCTATGTCATCCCTGTTAGTGCCCCCTTCCAATCAGCTTTGGCCAGCTCCTCTCTCATGATTCTGTTGTTACCTTTACTCAACTATGATACCGATACATCTGATTTTAGCTTGTCCATCTCATACTGTAGAGTGAATTCTATCATATTATGATCCCTACCTCCTAAGGATTACCTTAATTTCATCAAACAAATATTGCACAACACCAAATCTGGAATTGTCTTTTCTATAGTTGTCCCAACTACAAACCTGTTCTAAAAAGCTATCTCCAAGGCATTCTTCAAATTTCTTATCTTGGGTTCCATTTGCTAACATGATTTTCCCTGTCAACTTGCATACAGAAGTCCCCCAAGGCCACTGTACTTTACTTTTGTTATATGCCTTTTCTATCTCCTACTCTCATTTGTACCTCACATTCTGGCTACTACTCAAAGTCTGTATATATCTCCAATCAGATTTTTATCTTACCCCTGCAGTTTCTTAACTCTACCCAGAGGGCTCCTATGTCAATTCTTGCTATGGATTTGCCTTCACTACGAGCTATCTTCACTCCTCCTTCTGATGTATGGGTTCATCAGGTTTCTTTTCCACCTCGCAAATGTTGCTCATCCCACCAGGTTCCTCCAGCAGAATGTTTTTGCCTTATATTTATGAGTAATTAGCTCCTGTTCTTTCTCCTCAAGCTAGTCCTGGAACTCTCTGGTAGGAAATCCATGAGTCCCTTCAAAGGTTCTAACTTTCCGAACAATCCAGATGTTGTTCGGTAATCGTCAGATTACGGGTGAAGTTTTATCAGACAAAATGCATGTGCAAAGTCCATGGGACCTTCAGTACTGATTCTCACAAACAATGTTTCTGTTTCCTTCATTGTTCTGGGGCCACGCTGATGAAACTAATCGCACCGAGTAGAGGTTGCGGTTGTGAGTCAGCAGCTTTAATTGTGCTTCCTTATGAAGATGGTACACGGCGAACACTTAGATACCAAAACCTTTTATTGTAATGGTTATTGTCAGTTTGTTTCAAATGAATTATGTTACACATTCTGAATTTTAGTGTGATTGTTTTCATCATCCTTCAAGATTCAAGATTGTTTAATAATGTCATCTAGTACACAAGTGTGAAGGAGAATGAAATAACTGTGACTGAACAAAAAACTGTTATGCAGCACAAAAAACCCACAAAAACACAATAAAATATGAATAACACAATAATTAAATACACAATAAATATAAATATAAGATATCTTCTATACACAGATTAATTGTATGTCCATAAAGTGATGCTAGGCACAGGAGTGTCTGTACATAAGGTGACTCTGACAGTAAATGATAAAGTAGTAGTGGTGGGAAGGCGGGGGATGTGGAGGAATGGGTTAATGAGCGGAGGTGTTGATCAGCCTTACTACTTGGGGAAAGTAACTGTTTTTGAGTCTGGTGGTCACGGCATGGATGCTATGTAGCCTCCTCCCTGATGGGAGTGGGACCAACAGTCTCTGACGGGGTGGGTGGGATCCTTCGTGCTTGTCCATTCTTGGCATATTTCTGTAGAGATGTCCTTGATGGCAGCTAGACTGGTGATGTGTTGGGCCTTCCTGTCCGCCACAGTGCTGTTTCCGTACCATGCACCATGCAGCTTGTCAGGGTGTTCTCTACTGCTCACCTGTACAAAGACACGAGTATGGACGTGCAAAGTCCAGCTCTCTTCAGCCTCCTCAGAAAGCATGGTGTTGGTGAGCTTTTCTGATTGAATAGGAGGGGTTCTCCGACCATGAGAGGATGTGTGATGTGCACTTTCAGGAATCTGAAACTGTTTCCACAGCTGTGCTGCTGATCTGCAGAGGGGTGTGAGTGGAAACCACTAACCTTGCCCTTTGTCTTGTTGGCATTGAGGCAAAGGTTATTTTTCTGGCACTAGGCCTCAAGTTCTTCCATCTTCTCTCTGTAGGCCATCTCATCATTATTGATAATGAGCCTTTCCCCCCACTATCATGTCATCGATGAACTTGACAATCTGAATACTTGCATGTTTAGCCATGCAGTCATGTGTGAGCAGAGTGTACAGCAATCGGCTCACCACGCAGCTCTGGGGGGCAAGAGGTGGTGGTGTGGGGACCCACACTGAGGATGATGGGGAGGAAGGACTGTCTGAGGTCTATTGGTTAGGAAGTCCAATGCTAGGTTGCACAGTGCTGTATTTAGACTGACAAGTAAGATTTTGTTCACCAAGGTCTATGGGACAATAGTGTTGGATGCTGAACTGAAATTCAGAAACAGCATTTTGACACAAGTGTCCTTGATTTCTAGGTGTGTCAGGGCCATGTGCATAGAGTGGTTCTATAGGGAAGCTTATATTGGTAAGTGGCCAGTACACCAGGAATGAAATTTTTGATATGTGCCAATATGAGCTGTACAAAACACTTCATGATGATTGGCATCAGTACCACAGGGCGGTAATGGGTTAGCTCTGAGGGTATAGTGTTCATTGGTACAGAGATGATGGTGGCTGGTTTGAAACATGTGGGAACAGCAGCCAGGATGAGTGAAGTGTTGAAGATGTCCATGAAGATGTCAGTGAGCTGGTGTGCACACTCCCTGAGTACTTGGTGGGATGTTGTCTGGCCCAGCTGCCTTAAGGGATTGACTCTGCAGAGTCCTTCTCACATCTGCTGTTGTTACAGATACTGGCTGCTCATGGTCAGTACTGCGTTGCATGCCTCGAAGAGTTCAGAGCATCAGGGAGGGAGACGACATTAATACAGTCAACGTTGATTTTCCTTCTGTAGTCAGTATTGCCCTTGATGCCCAGCTACATGTGTTGGGGATTGCTATCAGATGGGGTGTTCCTGAATTTTTTTTTGTATGCAGGCGGTCATTGTTCTCCTGAGCCTAAGTTGAGCTTTCTCCCGGCTGCCTTGAGAACTGCTCTAATTCCAGACCTGACGGCAGCGTACCAGGTTTTTAGTACAGACCACACCTCTGCATTCAGCCAGGGCTTTCGGTTGGGCCTTGAAATGACTGTTCTTGAGAAACCAACATTATCTACACCCTGACAGATGTAACCGGTGACAGATAGGACATATTCCTTCAGATCTGTGTCCTCTCCATTTGTGGTGGATCCTCGAACATCAGCCAGGCGGTCAGTTCAAAGCAGTCGTGAAGCATAGAAATGGTCCTCTTGGATGGTTTCTCCTTTTTCAGCAACGTTTGGTACACTAGGATTAACTTTATCGGTATGTGGTCAGAGAGGCCAAGATGAGGGCATGGGATGGCTTTGTAAGTACACCTGTTTGTATAAATGTGGTCCAGTCTGTTTGTTCTCCAAGTGACATGATGGTGGAACTTGGGTAAAATGTCCTGTAGTTTAACGTGACTGAGGATACCATCAGGGTACTTGTTTTTTAGAGAGCTGATGATAGTGTAAAGCTCTTCCTGTGCATCCCTGGCATTCACACTTGGAGGATTATAGACAATGGTGATGGACATAACAGTGAAATCCCTAAGCAAGTAATTTGGCTGGCATTTAAACATAAGATGTATTTTGAATGATATTTTAGTAATGTATGTGTGGTAATATTTTGTTTTATGTGCTGTATGTGATATATTGTGGGTTCACTGTAGTCTGGAGGAATGTAGTTTCATTTGGTTTTATGTATCCACGGTCACTTGACAATAAACTTGAACATGATTTAAGTGTTTTCAGCAATTTCTGTTTTATTTGAAGACTTCTTACAGTTTTTTGTCTGTTGCTCTTATAAAAATTAAATTTCCAAGCCACTCATGGGAGTCACTATTGAACTGAACCTAAGATTTTTATTGATGGCAGGGACGGATCCGTAGTGATCATATTAATATTAATAACACAATAATATTAGCAATTAACAATTTGGAGGGACCTGACCCAAAGGAATTTACTTATAAATTACAGTTCTCAAATTGTAGATTGCTCAGCTCCAGTTATATAATGGAAGGTGACTGGGTCAGTGGGCACTTGATTCTTTTCATTCTGCAGTCTGGCACCCATTTGTGAACAAACCAGCGTTGCAGAGGCAGAAGTTAGAAAGGTGGTGCAGTGCCTGAAAATGCCGATGCCAATAAATTATTGTTCAGAACCTTAACCTTAAGACAAAATGATATTGTTTTCAATATGTTCTCATTATATAAAGAATGTTACAATAAATACAGTGTCACTGAGATGCCTTTATTAATGACTTTGAATAGTTCAATTTATGAATAATCTGGTCATCTCTTACTTATGCTTTAGTTACTGCCTGTTATGCTGCTGGGCAGTAATGAAGGTCCTCTGTCTCTGTCTCTCCCTGGCAACATCTATATTGTGCTCAGGTGTGGTTCAGGGTCCTCAGTTCTGCCTCTATGGCACGGCACTAAATTGGCTTTGGTCTCCTGTATTTCCTCTGCCCTTCAAGGGTCCAATGAAGCGCTGTCTTGATGATGGAGTTGGCCTGTTTTCTCATCACATGTCCAATCCATCTGCAATGTTTCTTTCATGTCCTCTTGACACTGAAAGAGCAGGGTGCAGTTGGAGATCTTTCTTGGCCAGAAAATACGGAGGATCTTCTGGATGCTCATGGTGTGGAATGGCGACAGCTCAGCAAGGTTACTCTTTGTCAGGTGCCAGCATTCTGATCTGTACAAGAGTATGGAGTACACAGCTCTGGTACAGCTTCTCCTTGGTGTGGACACTGTACTTGGTTGATCCCCATATGAGCGACTTCTGCTTTGCTCTGCATGTTATTAACCCTTACCATAACTGACTTCACGAGTCAAGATGAAGATAGTGAATAGTAAACTTTTCATCAGAAGTTATACCTGACTGGTTAGCTGCAGATTCAGCAGCAATAAGATGCAGGTCATCCTGTCAAATCATCCACTGGTAAATGTTAATTGCTACTTAATCATAAAGTCTGAAATCCTTACTAACATTAACAGATATAAAGACAAAACCAAGAGTAACCAACAAGCTCATGCAGCAATATCTGTGAAGTTGAAGCAAAGGTTCATTTAGACCACGATTTGATTGGATGTTCACTGTCAATTTGCTGATGATACAGACATACATATCTAAAGTACAATTTGTGACATCAGCAGATGTCTGTGAAATCCCCTTGTCTTTTAGGAAAGGATATGTACTAGATGCTCATTCATACCAGAAGTGTATAACATGGGCAGATCATGACACCCTGACCTTGACTTGATGTTAACATTGTGCGTTTTAGTTCAGTAACTAAGCCACACAACGGCTCTGGTAGTTTGCATTGACTGATTTTGCAGATAGAAATCCAAATATATTAACTTTGAATCTTAATAGTGAAGCTGTTGATACTGATGTTGGTAGACCAAGGTTTGCTGATGCATTTATTGATATTTGTTGTGTCTGTACAACTACATATCAAATAAATTAAGGCTCGCACTCAGAGGTGAAGTCAACTTGTATATTCACTTTGCAGAGAGAGCAACAAATCAATGCACATGGGTAAGTTATCAGTCAATAACTAGTGCTAATGGGAGTAATTGCACTAAAAATAGTACACTACACATCCTCCCTCTTTAGATTAATGTAACATAAAACTGTAAATGTAACAAAATATTCAATTTCCCTTTAACAGATCATGTTCAAATAAACAGGCTTTCACAATAACAGTGTTTGCTTGATTTAAGTCCATAACTAACTTCACAGTTCTAAAGATTCAGTCTTCTGGGTGGTGCTCTGTTTCTCTCAGGAGAGCACCTCTGGACCTGTGGAGTGGCATCAGGTTTAGCAGGTGTCTTATCAAAAATAACTTCCTCTGTTGCGGGTGTCATGTTGCTCTTAGTGTCCGTGTCTGTAATCTGTCCACCTTGTTGGACACAGAAGACCCAGATGTATTCTCCTGCTGAGCAGCCAGTATCTGGTCCACATGACATCTCCACATATGATCTCCAATATCCACTGTGAACAAAACTGATCTGGTTCTTGTAGCTATCCTACTGGGTGTCCACTTGTCTTCTCCGTAATCACGCACTAGGACTTCCTGTCCAATCTTGAAGCTCCTTGATGATTTACTTGGCAACTGGCTGAACTGTTTATTCTGCACTTCCCTCCGTGGATCTGGTTTCAGGAGGTCTATGTGAGATCTCAGATTCCTGTTCATGAACAGCACTGCAGGTGTTTGATTCATTGTCTCATGAACAGAGTTCTGTTACATAAAAAGGAAGTTGTCCACTTTTGCATAGAGAAATGCCCTCTTTGTCCATCGCTTTAATGGACTTCTTGAATGTTTGGACAAACCTTTCAGCTAACTCATTCGTTGCTGGGTGGTGAGGAGCTGACTTGAAATATTTGATGCCATTTTTCTTCATGAATAGTCTAAACTCTTCTGATGTGTACTGTGGTCCGTTGTCATTCACGATTGTTTGGGTAAGCCACTTCTGGTGAAGATAGTCCTCAGGGTGGAGACAGTCTTTGCTGAGGTGGTTGACTTCATTGTCATAACCTCCAGCCACTTTGAATGAGCATCCACAGCAATCAGAGGCATGGAGTCCACGAATGGCCCAGCAAAGTCAATATGTACTCTTTGCCATGGTGAAGACGGCCACTCCCACAGGTGTAAAGGTGCCTATAAGGAAGCGTTTTGAGCTTTGTGGCATCCTGAAGGGCTTTTGGTCAAGTCTTCAATCTGTTTATCTATTCCTGGCCAGCATACATAGCTCTGGGCGAGACTCGTCGTCTTGACTGTATCCAGATGTCCATCATGCAGATTTTCTAACACTCTGGTGCACATTTTAGAGGAAACCACAACATTAGATCCACACATCAGGGTTCTTTCACATAGAAACAGTTGGTCTCGTCTCACTGAGAACTTTGGAGACATAGAAATACCATGAGCTAGCTATCCTTTCATGATGAACCACCAAGACAGTAAAGAAATGGTCTCCAGAGGCCATCGAGCCTCAGAGGACTACTTCGAGATTACTGACTGGAACCATATGGGGAGGACACTAACAGACTTGCTGATTGCATCATTGGCTACATCAACTTCTGTGTGGACACTGTAATACCATCAATGATTGTTCGCTGCTTACCTAACAACAAACCATGGGTCACCAGTGATCTAAAGGCTCTTCTTAACCACAAAAAAGAGAGCCTTTCGATCAAGAGACAGGGAGGAATTGAAACATGTGCAGAGAGAGCTAAAGGAGAAGATCAGGGTGGTTGAAGAGGAATACAGGAGAGCTGGAGAACAAGCTTGGGCAGAGTAGCAGATAGGAGATGTACAGAGGCATGAAGAACATCACTGGCTTCAATCAACCTAGCTGTAGACCCTTGGACTGCAGCTATGAATGGGCAAATGAGTTAAACCAACTTTTTAATAGGTTTGACAATTGCCTGTTACCATTGATGGTGTAGACGTGGATGCGGTGAGGACCTACAAGTACCTGGGAGTGCACCTGGACATTCTTGAGTGCAGCATCAACAAAGAGGCAGTGTACAAACAGAGCCAGGTTCACCTTTGCCTCCTGAGGAGGCTGAGGTCCTTTGGAGTATGCAAGCCTCTCCTTCACATGTTCTACCAGTCTGTTGTTGCCAGTACAATCTTCTATGTGGTGGTGTTTTGGGGCAATGGAGTTTTCCCAGAGACAATTGCCCATCCTGTTCACACCCCCCTCAGCACCAACATCTCCCCTCCTCCCTCCTCCCCTCTCCAGTTCTATATGTGGTTGAACAACACAGGCTAAGAATGTCTACATCTCCTCCTTGCCCTGCACCTACCATCCACACCTCCACATACCAACTGCTATTGTCCCAGTCTTAACCTCCCCCAGTCCCCAGCTTCAACAAACCCCAAGTATCATAGAATCATCTTCACTACTGAGCAGGTGAGATGGGCTCTGGGGAAATGCAAAAATGTCTTCTGCTTGCAGCAGGGGATACTGCACGGTACTCAGCACAGGGATGATGCTCACTTTGAAGTTCACCATATATGTGAACAGCTCTGTCCTTCCCTATCTTGATCACTGGGACAATGGGCATGTCCCAAGCACTCCACTCAGCCTTGGAGAGAATTCCAGACATCTCCAAGCTCTGCAGTTCAGCATCCACTTTAAGACATAATGCGTAAGGCACTGAACACACTGTATGGAACCTTGGTGTTGCTGCATCATCCAGTTTAATTCTGGTCTTCATGCCTCTGAATTTACCAATCCCCTTCTCAAACATCTTCTCATTAGCATTAAGCAGCTGTGACAGCCTTTGGTTAGCGCTGCCATTTGGGCTGCAGTTGCCTGTTGATGCCACATTGAGAGCTGTGATTGAGTGCCAGTCCAGTTGGATTTTTCTTGACCATTCATGTCCAAAAAGTGCGTGCTCTGCACTTTTCAACATGTAAAACTCTAACTGCTGTGTCTGGCTTCCATACATCACATTCAGTTTGCCATTGGGAGACACTTTTTGCCTGTGTGGGTCTTTACCATCACTGAGGTCTTTTCTAATGGTAGCTTTGAAAATAGTCTGTTGTAGTCAGCCTCTGAAACATAGACAAAGCTGACCCTGTATTGACCTCCATTTTCAGTTTTACGCTAGACGCATCTGTTGTGATCCATATGATTTTGCAATCTGCTTCAGTAATACTATGCAGTTCTAGGCAAGACTGCTCAACCTTGTCAGATTCTGTGTTGTCTGATTCAGTTTCACATTTGGTCACTTTATGCATTTGTTTACTTTGTATTTGAAACTTCTCACTCAGTGTGGTTCTTCTCTGTGGTTGTGCTTTTAGTCTGACTTGCACCCACTCTCTCTAAGTGTCTGTGACACTTCCTGCAAACTTTTTCTTTGAACTAACAGTCATTTTCATCATGGGAGGCTTTTTCACATTGATAACATTTTTGGCTCTTTGCACCATTCAGGGACACTTTGTGTATTTCACATTCCAAACATTTTTTTCTGTAGTTCTGACACATCCTTTGCAGCAGTCTTTAATGATATAGCAATGGTCAATGCCCATTCTTAGGTCTCTTTCTGATAGTAGCCTCTTTTGAGTGCATTGATTATGCACGTCACATACAAGCCTGTCCTTTAATGCATCAGAAAGTCCATCTCCAAAGTCACAGTATTGGGAAAGTTTTCTTAGTTCTGCAATGCATTCAGAAATATCTTCATCATTTGATTAGTTCCTTTTGTGAAATCTGAATCTCTCAGCTATTACTAGCGGTTTTGGGCTCAAGTGATTTTGTAAAATTTCGACAATCTCACCAAACGCCTTGCTTGCTGGCTCTTCAGGAATTACTAAATTGCATAAGAGACTGTACATTTTGGTATCCATTAAGCTAAGAAGTATGGAAGCTTTCTTTTCATCATCCATGTCATTAGCATTACAATACAGTTCAACCCTCTCAATATACGATTCCCAGTCCTCATTAGCACTATCAAGTTCATCAACTTCCCTGATTAAGGCCACCGTCATGTTATTTTCACTTCAGCTTTGCTAGTGTATCCCTCACTGTGTAACATACACTGTCATTCACACGTACCTGAGCTAAAATCCATGACTGCCTTCTCTGTACTGATCCACTCTTTCCTCTCACTGTCTTTCTCCTTTCCTCCGAGTTCTGTCATCTCATAATCTCAGTGCATTTGGTGATATTTGCTAATATTCAGGTTCATACTTGTCGCCAATTTGATGTGTCTGTACAACTACATATCAAATAAATAAAGGCACACACTTGGAGGTGAAGTTAACTTGTAGATTCACTTTGCAGAGAGAACAACAAATCAATGCACCTAAGTAAGTTATCAGTCAATGATTAATGCTAAGGGATTGCATTAGTGTTGCATTTTAGTGCATTATGCTAAAATAACTAGATCCGTACATTACAACATTGACCACACATATGAGGATATTAAACTTGCTGCGACTCTGCACCTACGTCCTTAGGACTGCACTCCTGGTATTCACCTCAATTCATATTCCTTTCCATTGCTGCTCTTGTATGTACCTGGGGAACCTCCTGGCTTCCTGTAAGTTGGTAATCACCATGCCTCTAGCTTGTTAGCAGGGCCTTCTGTGCTCCCTTTGTAAACATGGGTTCTGATCTTGTTCATAACTAACCATGACTTCCATCAAGCTATCAAGAATGAATTTCTACTGTTAAGTACTTCTTTAAAAGGTCAGCTTTAAGCAGCGCTGCACCAGACTGAAGGACAACATCTATTCTGCTCTTATAAGACCATGCATTTGTCATGATCTTTCATGAATCACTTGATTCTGGCATGGTCCTCAAGTACTGGAAGATTACAAATGTCACACCACTCTTTAAGAAGAGAGGAAGGCAAAAGAAAGGAAACTATAGGCCAGTTAGCCTAACCTCAGTGGTTGGCAAAGCGTTAAAGTTTATTATTAAAGATGAGGTTTCAGGGTATTTGGAGACTAATGATAAAATAAATTAAAGTCAGCATGGTTTCTGTGAAGGGAAATCTTGCCTGACAAATCTGTTAGAGTTCTTCAAGGAAGTAACAAGCAGGGTGGACAAAGGAGAGGCAGAAAATGTCATTTACTAGTATTTTCAGAAGGTGTTTGATAAGGTGCCACACATGAGGCTGCTTAACAAGATAAAATCCTATGGTGTTACAGGAAAGATACCGGCATGGATAGAGGAATGGCTGACAGGCAGGAGGCAGCGAGTGGGAATAAAAGGGGTCTTTTCTTGTTGGCTGCCAGTGACTAGCGGTGTTCCCCAGAGGTCATTACTGGGACCGCTGCTTTTCACATTGTTTGTCAATGATCTAGAAAATGAATTACTGGCTTTGTGGCAACGTTTGCAGATGATATGAAGATAGGTGGAGGTATGAGGTATATTTCTACTGAGGAAGAAATATGATTGCAGCAGGGTTTAGACAAATTGGAAGAATGGGCAAAAAAGTGGCAGATGGAATACAATGTTGGGAAATGTATGATGATGCATTTTGGTAGAAAGAGCAATAGTGTGAACTATTATCTAAATGGAGAGAAGGTTCAAACATCAGAGGTGCAGAGGGACTTAGGAGTCCTCGTGTAAGACTCCTAAGAGGTTAATTTATAGGTTGAGTCTGCGGTAAAGAAGGCAAATGCAATGTTGGCATTTATTTCAAGGGGAATAGAATATAAAAGCAAGGAGATAATGCTGAGCCTTTATAAGACTGCTTTTGGAGTATTGTCAACAGTTTTGGGTTCCATATCTCAGAAAGGATGTGTTGTCATTGGAGCAAGTCCAGAGAAGGTTCACAAGGATGATTCTGGGAATCAAGATGTTACAATGCGAGGAGCGTTTGGCAGTTTTGGGCCTGTACTCACTGGAATTTAGAAGAATGCATGGGAATCTCATTGAAACCTACCAAATGTTGAAAGAACTAGATAAGGTGGATTTGGAAAGGATGTTTCCTATGGCGTTAGTTATATGCTCTAGTTATATCCAGAACTAGAGGGCACAGCCTCAAAATTGAGGGGTGGCCAATTAAAACAGAGTTAAGGAAGAATTTTTTTAGCCAGAGAGTAGTAAATCTGTGAAATGCTCTGCCACAGTCTGTGGTGAAGGTCAAGTCCGTGGGTATATTTAAGGTGGAAGTTGATCATTTCTTGATCGGTCAGGGCATCAATGGATATGGCGAGAAGGCAGGTGCATGGAGTTGATGGGATCCAGGAATAGCCATAATGGAATGGCGGAGCAGACTCAATGAGCTGAATGGCCTAATTCTGCTCCTATATCTTATGGTCTTATGGAATCTTGAATGGTCCCCTTGTATGATAAAGATGGACTCTTCACCCCACTATACACCTCAACATGCCCTTGCACCTTTTTATCTCTGCCTGCTGAGTTCTGCCAACATTCTTGTGTTTTTATCTTCTGTAACTAACATTTTTTTTCTGCCTTCTGTCATTGCTTTCCTCTTCTACTACACCAATGGTACTGATTTTCTGTATGGTGGCATGAAGCATAGAAGTTTGTCTCTGTACTGCAGTAACTGTGACGGTAATTAACCAATTTACTGATTTACCTTTGCTGGCCAGCCGGGTAACAAGCAGCAACTGAGCACTGGCTACTTGCTGTAATAATAAGCTGAAGTGCACAGCATGAATTTCATGCGAAGCCAGCATTTCCAGAAGGGCACAAGTTAGGGTGTTCCAAGTGCAACATTGATAAAGTGTGGATAGCCCATTACTCTTATTTTTGTGTCAATGCAACACTTCTTTCATTCTGTCTTTAAATCTTTCTTCCACATCGATTGTTTAGTGACAGCATAATTGCCATCTGAGTCAAGGTCACATGCTCAAGCTTGATTCCACAGTCTTATGCATGTTGGCTTGATCTGAATTGTGCAGTGTTTATCTTTTGGAAACCACACAGAACATTTAAGACCTTGCTCAGAGTAAATGCCCATTTTCATCCCTACTGACTTAAATTGGAGCAGAAAGTTTTGTAGTGTATTATAGCTGGAAGCACATCATGTTTGTTGTACTTCCCCTACTATTTAAAGGGAGACTCCACTGAGATCAGAAGACGTGACTAGGGACAAATGGTTGCGTGGTGTTCAAAGACCTCCAAAGTCCACAGTTTAACAGTGAGTAGTTTACCTTGCTGTGAATTCCCTCCTTGGTAGTAATGCTCCTGTTAGCACCACAGTACAATAGGAATCCTCACAGCCACAGCTGTAAAAGCAAAAGAGAGGGCATACAACAAAGCAAAAATTAGTGGGAAGATAGAGGATTGGGAAGTTTTTAAAAACCCACAGACAGCAACTAAAAAATCATTAGAAGGGAAAAGATGAAATATGAAGGTAAGTTGGCAAATAATTCAAAGTGGATAGTAAAAGTTTTTTCAAGTATGTTAAAAATAAAAGACAAATGAGAGTGGATATAGGACCACTAGAAAATGAGGCAGGAGAAATAATAACGGGGGACAAGGAGATCCCTGTTGAACTAATTGAGTATTTTGCATCAGTCTTCACTGTGGAAGACACTAGCAGTATGCCTGATGTTGTAGTGTGCGGAGGAAGAGAAGTGGGTGCAGTTACAATTATAAGAGAGAAGGTGCTCAAAAAGTTGAAAGACCTAAAGGTACATAAGTCACCTGGACCAGAGGAACTGTACCCTAATCTTCTGAAAGAGACAGCATTAGAGATTGTGGTGGCAATAGAAATGATCTTTCAAAAATCATTGGACTCCGGCATGGTGCCAGAGGTCTGGAAAATTGCAAATGTCACTTCACTCTTTAAGAAAGGAGGAAGGCAGCAGAAAGGAAATTACAGACCAGTTAGCCTGAGCTCAGTGGTTGGGAAGATGATAAGAGTCAATTGTTAAGAATGAGGTGATGGAGTACTTGGTGACACAGGACAAGATAGTATAATGTCAGCATGGTTTCCTTCAGGGAAAATCCTGCCTGATGAACCTATTGGACTTCTGTGAGGAGACTAGAAGTAGGATAGATAAAGATGATGCAGTTGGTATTGTATATTTGGGCTTTCAGAAGGCCTTTGACAAGGTGCCACACATGAGGCTGCTTAACAAGTTAAAGCCCATGGTATTACAGGAAAGTTACTAACATGGTTAGAGCATTAGCTGATTGGAAGAAGGCAGCGAGTGGGAATAAAAGCATCCTTTTCTGGTTGGCTGTCAGTGACTAGTGGTGGTCCACAGGGGTCGGTGTTGGGACCGCTTCTTTTTATGCTGTGATGAAATAGATGGCTTTGTTGCCAGTTTGTAGATGATACAAAGATTGGTGGAGGGGCAGGTGGTGTTGAGGAAATGGCTAGGCTGCAGAAGGACTTAGACAGATTAGGAGAATGGGCAAGAAAGTAGCAAATTAAGTACAATGTAGGAAAATGCATGGCTAAGCACTTTGGTAGTAGAAATAAATGTGCGGGCTATTTTCTTAATGGGGAGAAATTCCAGGAATCTGAGATGCAGAGGGACTTAGGAGTCCTTGTGCAGAACACCCTGAAGGTTAACTTGCAGGTTGGGTCGGTGGTAAGGAAGGCAAATGCCATGTTAACATTTAAGAGGTCTAGAATACAAGAGAATACAAAAGCTGATGCTTTATAAGGCACTGGTGAGGCCTCACCTTGAGGACTGTAAGCAGTTTTGGGCCCCTCACTTTAACAAAGATGTTCTAGCATTGGAGAGGGTCCAGAGGAGGTTCACGAAGATTATTCCAAGAATTATAGGGTTAATAAAAGAGGAACATTTGATAACTGTGTCTGAACTCACTGTAAATCAGAAGGATGAGGGCAATCTCATTGAAACCTTTTGAATGTTGAAAGGCCTAGACTGAGTAGATGTGGAAAGGCTGTTTCACATGGTGGGAGAGTCTAGGATGAGAGGGCACAGCCTCAGGATAGAGGGGCATCCATTCAAAATAGAGATGCGGAGAAATTTCTTTAGCCAAGGGGTGGTGAATTTGTGGAATTTGTTGCCACGTGCATCTGTGGAGGCCAGGTCAATGGGAGTATTGAAGGCAGAGATTGATAGGATTTTGATTGGACATGGCATCAAAGGTTACGGGGAGAATGCTGGGAACTGCGGTTGAAGAGGAGATTTTAAAAAACGGATTAGCCATGATTGGATGGCGGAGCAGACTGGATGGGCCAGATGGCCTAATTCTGCTCCTACGTCTTATGGTCTTATGGACTGCTCACTCAGTCTGGCTCAGGGGACCTAGAGGCAAAACACAAAAATGTCCTCAGGGGACCTTGTGGCAAAAGACAAATCAGTGAAGAGCTTTCTCACACAGAGTTTTCAGAAATACTGTGTCACTGATGAACTGGGTGTTCATGGGCTCATATTATCTCAGGGTTATGACTTCCTGCAGGAAGACCTTTGGTCACACTGTTATACATGAACTACTCTTTGGCTTTGGATGCCGAGCTCATTTAGACTGTGAACCTCTGGCCCCAGGATCTCCCCAAACAGTCGTTGCCATGTTCCCTAGCTTGTTACATTGGAACAGTCACCAGGCATTTTATTTGCAAAGAAAATATTTCATCTACACTGCTTTCAATGAGAATCAAGTGACAGGTTGAGTGCAGGCATTGACTGGATTCAGATACCCATCAGACCTCTTAATAATCCTCACCTCTTCAAAGAGACCAGAAAAGAGGTGCTCTAGGTTTTACTTGTGCAACATACAGACTATAGTGGATTATGAGTGAGATTTTCCAGTATTTTAAGAAGTATTTGATGCCTTTATCCAGGGGGAGTCTCCACCACCAGGCCGTGTTGTTGCCTGCATCAGTCCAGGGCTAGCGTGCAGTGTATGTGGCAACATCGTTGTTGTGTGCTACCTGCGGCACAGCTACGGAGTGGGTAGCCAGTCCCAGAGCCTAGGGTTGATGAGTCAGAGCCTTGAACACGTCACCATGAGGCCTAACAGGAAGGAGGAGGCTGCCAGAGTAATGTCCCTGCTCAGCATCCACAGCCTCACCATCCAGTTAAACACAGAAGGAAGATACTTGCTGCAGAAAATTCAGGGGGATTCCTAACTCCGAGGTGATTTTCATAAGGAGTCGGCAGATAAAGTTCCCCAGAGCAAAAGAACTGACCCTCACACTGCAGTATCATGGTAAATCAATCAATTGTGAGAGGCTAGATTATACATAAATTCCCCTCACATCTCACAGTGCAAGTCCACCTGCACTGAATAAGAATGAATGAATCCCATTTTCAATTACTTTAATGGTTTGCTACATCTCTGTACTTCCTGATGAGAGGCTCCTTGCTTAGAGAACTCAAGCCCCTGCATAGCGATATTTCACTTTGCAGGTATAATCAGTAGTATTCAGGTCACCGTGTGAGTTAATTACATTTCTTTGAATCATCGTGTGGGGACGCTCACATCCAGAGGGAACGGCGGCTGCCACCTCCTGTTGGCCTCTTATACTGGGCCCAGCAGGTTTCCTCATTCCTGACACACAGGAGACCATCAATCTGTCATGTATCTTGTTTAGCAAAGCTTACGTGTCCTTTTAAGTAAACATCTGAGCTTTTCCATCTCCCCTACTGCCCTTCACTCCTCCATGGTAGCCAGAGTGTGTGCTATTGCAGTCTGTCCACAAGGCAGACAGTCAGATCAAAGGTTGTGACCCTCTCTTAAATGTGAGAAGTTGAAGGAAAATAAATCCCCAGGGCTAGATAGGATTTATTCAAAATGCTGGAGGAACTCAGCAGGCCAAGCAGCATCTGTAGAAAAATGTACAGTCGATGTTTCAGGTCGAAACCCTTCGGCAGGACAACACCTTATATGTATTCCGTTTGGGTAACCTCCAACCTGGTGGCATGAACATCAATGTCTCGAACTTCCTTTAATGCCTCCCACCCCCTACCACCATTCCCCATCTCCTTTTCCCTCTCTCACCTTATCTCCTTGCCCTCTTTTCTTTCTTCCATGTTCTTCTGTCTCTTCCACCAGTCAACTTCATCCCTCTCCCTTCAGGTTTCACCTATCACCTTGTGTTTCTCTCTCCCCTCCCATCACCTTTTAAATCTACTCGGCTTTCTTTTCTCCAGTCCTGCCGAAGGGTTAAGGAAAAGATTATACTCTGCTGAGTTCCTCCAGCATTTTGCAAGTGTTGCTTGGATTTCCAGCATCTGCAGATCTTCTCTTGTTTGTGGTGGGATTTATCCAAGGCTGTTGCAGGTGGCAAAGAAAGAAATTTCTGGGCTCTGGCTGCAAATTTTAAATCTTCACTGGATGTGAAGTCTTCCAGACGTATGGAAGACGGTAAAGATAATCCCACTTTTCCAGACAGGCCACTGGGAAAAGCCTGGTAACATTGGACCTGTGAAACTAACATCAGTGGTTTGGGATAACATTCTAAGGAAGAGGGTTAATGATCACATGAAACAGCAGGAACAAATCAGAGACCATGGACATAACTTTACCAAGGAGATACTGTCTGACCAATTTAATTGAATTCTTTGAAGAGGTAACAAGTGTATTAATGTCAGTGGGACAGTAGATGTGATGCACACAGACTTTAGTAAGGCCCTTAACAAGGTTTTATCTAAGAGATCAATTCAAAAGGTTAGGACCCATGAGATCAAGGGCAAGTTGGCAAACCAGGTCCAAAATAGGCTTGGCAACAGGAGAAAGTGTGTTGGCAGAGGTTTTTTCATGATTTGATTCCTGTGACTAGTGGTGTCTCACAATGATTGGAGCTGGAACCCTTGTTGTTCTAAAGTACATGAATGACTTGGATGTGGATATGGAAGACATGAACAGTAATTTTGTGGCTGACACAAAGGTTGGTAGAATATTTAATGGATTTGACTGCTGCAATTTATTAACGTTTTGGTGAAATGGGCTGATAAATGGCAGGTGGAATTTAATCGGGACAACTGTAGGTGACGGATTTTAGGGACACAAATGAGGCTAGCTCATACAACACAAAAGGTTGGGTCTGAGAGAGGACTGAAGATCTTGGAGTACAAATCCATTAATCATTGAAGATAGCAACACAAGTAAATAAAGTGGTTGGAAAGGTATGAGACAGTTTATTAGTTTAGGCATCAAATACAGAGTTAGGGAGGTTATGCTCAAACATTATAAAACATCAGTCAGACTTCAGCTGGAGTTTTACATGTAGTTGTGGTGGTCATGCTTGGTGATATGTGATGGTGTTGGAGAGGATGCAGAGGAGATGGACCAGGATGGAGCATTTCAGTGATGAGGAGAGAAAGGACAAACAGGTTTGTTCTCCCTGGAGCAGAGGAGTTGAGAGGGGTCCTTGTCAAGCTATATAAAATTATGAAGAGTGTAGATAGGGTGGATAAGTTCTTCCCAAGTCAAATGAAGATCAAACTTGAGAACATAGATATGGGTTCATGGAAAAGAGATTAAGAAGGGATACGAGGAGGATCGTCTTCACCTAGAGAGTGGTAATTACCTGGACTGGTCTGCTCATGAGAGTGGCTGAACGTGGGCCACTGACTGCATTTAAGCTGTGTATAGAGGAGCATTTCAATGCTTAGGCATAGAAAGCCATGGACCAATGGACCATGGTTGATGAGATTAATACGAAAGAGTGCCCCTGGTTCATGTGGACGAATTGGGCCGATTGTCTGTCTCTATGCCACTTGATTGTGAGACTCAGGACACTGGCCCCACTGCAGAGCACGCTGCTAAATGTAAATCATCCCCATGCTGCTTCAACCTGGATTTTAGTCTATTTCACATAATTTGCAGGGCATCTGACTAGGTGCTGACACTAATCAGGGACACAGACCAGCAGGTCTGCTAAAATACTTCACTGTATTGTTCAGGGAAAGGCACTTTTGGGTGAGCTATGAAAGATCTTTGAGCTATAAAAGATCCCAGGAGTTAGGTTGAGAAACAAGTGCCCCAGTGGCCTGGCCCCCTTTTATCGCTCTACCACTGATGTGAAAATTGTGCACATTATCTGCTCTGTGCTTTAACAATCCACATGCTGGCTGCAGTATTTCTGTACACTACAGCCATATATGATTTCTGAAACAGTTAGAAAGTACCTCATTGACCATACAACACGTGCAATGTACCTGGTACTTGACAGGTGAGGGATTGTGTAGTGCGGAGTCAGTCCCACTGCCCGGACTCCCCACCCGAGCTGACAGGTGAGGGATTGTGTAGTGCGGAGTCAGTCCCACTGCCCACAATCCCCACCCAATCTGACAGGTGAGGGATTGTGTAGTGCGGAGTCAGTCCCACTGCCCACAATCCCCACCTGAGCTGACAGGCGAGGGATTGTGTAGTGTGGAGTCAGACCCACTGCCCGGACTCCCCACCCAATCTGACAGGTGAGGGATTGTGTAGTGTGGAGTCAGTCCCACTGCCCACAATCCCCACCTGAGCTGACAGGTGAGGGATTGTGTACTGTGGAGTCAGTCCCACTGCCCACAATCCCCACCTGAGCTGACAGGCGAGGGATTGTGTAGTGTGGAGTCAGACCCACTGCCCAGACTCCCCACCCGAGCTGACAGGTGAGGAATTGTGTAGTGTGGAGTCAGTCCCACTGCCCACAATCCCCACCTGAGCTGACAGGTGAGGGATTGTGTAGTGTGGAGTCAGACCCACTGCCCACAATCCCCACCCGAGCTGACAGGTGAGGGATTGTGTAGTGTGGAGTCAGACCCACTGCCCGGACTCCCCACCTGAGCTGACAGGTGAGGGATTGTGTAGTGTGGAGTCAGTCCCACTGCCCACAATCCCCACCTGAGCTGACAGGTGAGGGATTGTGTAGTGTGGAGTCAGACCCACTGCCCGGACTCCCCACCCGAGCTGACAGGTGAGGGATTGTGTAGTGTGGAGTCAGTCCCACTGCCCACAATCCCCACCTGAGCTGACAGGTGAGGGATTGTGTAGTGTGGAGTCAGTCCCACTGCCCACAATCCCCACCTGAGCTGACAGGTGAGGGATTGTGTAGTGTGGAGTCAGACCCACTGCCCACAATCCCCACCTGAGCTGACAGGTGAGGGATTGTGTAGTGTGGAGTCAGACCCACTGCCCGGACTCCCCACCCGAGCTGACAGGTGAGGGATTGTGTAGTGTGGAGTCAGTCCCACTGCCCACAATCCCCACCTGAGCTGACAGGTGAGGGATTGTGTAGTGTGGAGTCAGTCCCACTGCCCACAATCCCCACCCGAGCTGACAGGTGAGGGATTGTGTAGTGTGGAGTCAAACCCACTGCCCAGGCTCCCCACCCGAGCTGACAGGTGAGGGATTGTGTAGTGTGGAGTCAGACCCACTGCCCACAATCCCCACCCGAGCTGACAGGTGAGGGATTGTGTAGTGTGGAGTCAGTCCCACTGCCCACAATCCCCACCTGAGCTGACAGGAGAGGGATTGTGTAGTGTGGAGTCAGTCCCACTGCCCACAATCCCCACCTGAGCTGACAGGTGAGGGATTGTGTAGTGTGGAGTCAGACCCACTGCCCGGACTCCCCACCCGAGCTGACAGGTGAGGGATTGTGTAGTGTGGAGTCAGACCCACTGCCCGGACTCCCCACCCGAGCTGACAGGTGAGGGATTGTGTAGTGTGGTGTCAGACCCACTGCCCGGACTCCCCACCCAAGCTGACAGGTGAGGGATTGTGTAGTGTGGAGCCAGGCCCACTGCCCACACTCCCCTTTTCTGGGTGTGGAGGATGGAACAAGTTGACACACTGCATCTGTGTGGAAGAGCAGCCCCCAGGGGATGAGCTGTTGTAACTCAGAGTGTGGACTACCCTAATGGTCTTTGACAGTTTGTTGCTGTCAAAGGCCTTCAAACCATTTTTGGATTGAATCATTTCAAAAGAGTTCCAATGGATTGAACAATTAAATCCTTAAAAATCAAAGAGTTAAAAGATTTTTTAGAATAAGATTAATTAAAAATAATATAAAGTTCTTAAAATAATTGAAGCCATGAACATGAAGCAAAATCTATTTGAATTTGAACATTGGTGTATGCACTAACATTTTCTGCAGGTTCAGTGATGGGGTTAAATGTGTGTGTTGTCATTCTGGCAGAAGGACTGAGAGCAAAGTGCATCAGTTCCACTCTTCAATCTATTAGTCCTCCTCCATGGTACTCAATAGCAAGTCCGGTGGCAAAAGAGAAGGTCAAATGCTTCATAATCACAGCACAGTACTCTGAATCCATGCCAACCGTAAACAACCAGTCCTTCATTAGTCCCAGTTTTCATTCTCCCCACATTCTCCTCAGCTCTCCCAGATTCTGCCACTGACATAGAACATAGAAATCTACAGCACATTACAGGCCCTTCGGCCCACAATGTTGTGCCGACCGTGTAACCTACTCTAGAAACTGCCTAGAATTACCCTAGCGCATAGCTCTCTATTTTTCTAAACTCTGTGTACCTATCTAAGAGTCTCCTAAAAGACTTAGACCTACACTTATGGGCAAATTTACAGTGCTAAAAACTAAACTACCAACGCATGTGTTTTTGGGATGCATAAAGAAGCCAGAACACTTAGGGAAAAAAACATGGAGAACACCCAGACAGCATATGAGGTCAGGGCTAGACTCATGAAAGTGTCTGACCAGATGACTTCCATCTTCCATGTTTAGCCAAGCATGTGTGAAAATGGGAAATGAACTTGGCTACAAAAGGTGGTTCACTATTAAACCTCTATTGTAAACTCAAGAAATTCCGCAGATGTTGGAAATCTTGAGCAGCACACACAAAATTATCAAGGAACTCAGCAAGTCAGACAGTATTTGTTGAGGGGAGTAAACAGTTGATGTCTCGACCATCAGGACCGGAAAGGAAGAGGCAGAAACCAGAATGCAAAGCTGGGAGGAGAGGAAGGAATACAAGCTAGTAGGTGATAGTTAAGGAGGAAGATAGATGAGTGGTGTGCTGAGGAGAGGGATGAAGTAAGAAACTAGCTGATAGGTGGAAGAGTTAAAGGCTGAAGAAGAAGGAATCTGATAGGAGAGGAGGATGGACTATGGAAGTAAAGGAAGGAGGGGAACCAAGGGAGGCACTCGACAGGGGAGGAAAAGTGAGGGGGTAAGAAGGGAACAAGAATAGGAATAAAACAAGAGAGAAAGTGGGAGGGGGAGTAACTATTGTTAGCTAGAGAAGTCAATGTTCATGCCTTCAGGTTGAAGGCTACCCATATGGAATATGAGGTGTTTCTCCTCCAGCTTGAACTTGGCCTCATCATGACAGTAAAGGAAGACATGGACAGACATGTTGGATTGGGAAAGAGAGGTCAAATTGAAATGGTAGGCACTGGGAGATCCTGCCTTTGGCAGTGGACAGAGCGAAGGTGCTCGACTCTGTGTCAGGACTCACCAGTGTAAATGAGGCCACACTGCGAGCACTGGATACAATAGATGAGCCCGACAGACTCGTAGGTTAAGTGTCCTCTCATTTAGCAGGACTGTCTGTGTCCTGAATGGCGGTGAGGGAGGAGGTGTAGAGGTAGGCGTAGCACTTGCAGGGGTAAGTGCCAGGAGGGAGGTCGGTTGGGAGGGATAAATGGATAGGGGAGTCACAGAGAGAGTGAAAGCAGGGAAGAGGGAGGGAAAGCTGTGCTTTGTGGTAGGATCCCACTGGAGATGGCTTGTGGAGAGGTAGGTAAAGGCAAGGGGAAGCCTGCTCCTGTTAAGAGAGGGAGAGGTTGGGGTGAGGACAAGTGTGGAAAACTGAACATTTGAGAGTGAGAGCAATGGTGGTGGAAGAGACGACCACTAATGTTCTGCAATGGAAAACCTTTGGTGGAGACAGAGGAACTGAGAAAATGGAATAACATTTTTACAAGTGACAGGGTGGTGTGTTGTAACTATACATTTTCCCACCCTGTTACTTGTGAATCTTCCCTTCAGCTCCCATCACCTCCCTCTGACTCCTCTCTGTCTCTTTCTTCCATGATCCACTGTCCTTTCCTACTAGATCCTTTCTTCTTTAGCACTTCTGCTCTTCCACCTATCCCCTCCTAGCACCTTTCTTCATCGCCCTTCCCTACCCACCCACCCTCTGCATCACCTGGACTCACCAATCCCCTGCAAATTTGCACTCCTTCCTCTATATCCACATTCTTTATACTGGCTTCTGTCCCTTTCCTTTCCAGTCCTGATGAAGGGTCTTGATCCAAAACGTCAACCATTTATTCCCCTCCACAGATGCTGCCTAATTTGCCTGGTTCCCCTCCAGAATTTTTGAGTGTTTAAATCTCTGTTAGCTCGCTTGTCAGTCTCTCTTGCTGGCATTCAAAGTATGATCCGCAATCAACCAAACTAAAGCAGCCACATATAATATTTGTTCAAAAACTACTCATAGAAAATATTATTTTAAGGGACATATAATTTTGAAAATCTAACAAGTTAAGATTTTAGTGTTTGCAAATAAAGATACTTGCCATCTGTTAATGGGGTTGCCATTTCCACATAAACATCAATGTCAGCTGCTTATGAATTATTCAGTAACCTATACTATTTACACTTGTGTAGATAATGTCATCATTAAATTAAAAATGCCATTAGATCTTGGAATATTGCCCAATGCTGAAATGTTGTGAAAATATAAAGTCAAAATTTCTTATTTTTTAATTAAACTGTGACTGTTAGCTCATGGGACCACATACAAAGTTGTCTCAAGACTCTGTGTAAAATGGAATTCACCAAGTATCCAATGATAACATTTATATATGCTTTCACAGGCAGACTGGTGAAGTATTTAAATTGCTACAATAATACAGCAACTTTAGATCAAAGCATATTTACTCACAAAAGAAAAATTACAAATTTACCAAAAATCACTTCAAATAATTCTGAAAGGTAAACAAAAAATCTGCAAGGAAATCTTAAAGTAAAATCCTGCAAGCTGTTTGAAATGAGATCACGCATCATCAGTAATGATAGCTGACATATCAATGTCTCACATGTTCATTGCAGAATATTGTGAATCATCAACAGTTTAAAGAGAGCAGAACAGAGGGATGAGAAAAAGCATTTCAATCAGACTCCAGGAATGGTGAGCAGAATCAAAACTCAATGGGCTAGAAGTAGGGGATGACTGATGAAGCAGGCAGCATCTGATGCAGAGTGATGCCCTTCGCTGTGGGAGACTGGGCACAGGAGAAAAGTGATGCTGATGGATCTGACCAACCTATCAGAAGAGTGTTCCAATGGACAGCATCCTTGCCCCAAGCAATAACCTATCCCATCTCTCAGACATTCCAGCACTTCCTGCAAAGAGAAAGTTGGAGTTTTATTTAACATGAGAAGTTCTGAAAGCAAATGGCACTAATTTTGCACAACTCTCATTTTATTTTCAATATTCAAGCCCCTGACAAAATTTCTAACTTTAGTGTCAAAGAAGAACTGATCGTGCAAAGCCACTGACAGGAGTCAAGGTGGTACAGATGTACTTGCCTTAACTAATTCATTTTGTGGCTAGTTTTCTTCAGGTTTTTTTATTATTGCTTTGAATCGCTGTAGAAAAACAGCTGTTGGAGTGGGTATTTTCACTCGTGTGATGTGAGTGTTGCTGCCAACATCAACATTTATTGGGAACGATGAGGCACCGTGTTGAGTGACTGACCTCCATGTGGTGAATGAGTGATCTATCTGCCTGACCACGTGTGAGGATGTGCAGTGGTAACCTGATATCTCCAGAGGCATCTCTGTTTATCATCATATTTGTCAATGCCTTAGATTAAAGAATCTATCCAAGCTTTTCAAAATATCAAATTAGCATGAAGCTCCAAAAGGGTGAAGTGGATGGGCAAAACTTTGGTATGCTGCAGAAAAGTGAGAGGTCAACTACAGAGGGCTTAAAGACAAACTGATTAGTAAGAAGCTGGAGATGGCGGAGAAGTAGAAAGATTTGGGATCAGGCACAGAAATAAGTAAGAGTTAGTAAAGGTACAAAATAAATTAAAACAGCTGTTGGAATGTTAGCCTTTAATCTCAAGGGGCCTCAAATAGAGGGTGGTTACAGTTCTGCTGCAGTTGCATAAAGCTCTGGCCGGCCATGTTGTTTTCCACACAACGCATCTCGGGAAAGATACACCAACCTTCGATGTGGATGAATTAACAATCAGCAAAGGTTTAAAGGGTTCTATTACAAGGCAAGCTGCATATACTATACTCCCTTGAAAATGGCAGATTAATTCAGATGTTAAGATGATTAATGGATTTTCTGTTTAATAGAAACTATTTTCTCTGATACGAAGCATTTAAGGAAGTCTGAGCTTTGCTGGGCTATTTAGGGTGATGTCAGGGAACAATCCTTCACTTAAGGTGTAGACTGAAGGACCCTTCATCCTTCGTTCAAGAGCAATCTGAAATTCTGTCTGTCAAAGAGCTGCTGTGTCCAGGTTAGTTGTAAAATTCAGAACTGGAGTGACTGATGTTAGGTGATGTCATTGATGGAAATGGAACAAAAGCTGAGGCAAACCAACTTATTGCACTGAATATAAATGGGGAAATGGACTTGAAAGATCATATCATCTTTAACAGAAACAGAAAATGGTGGAAACAATCAGTAGCTCAGGCAGCATTTGTGGAAAGAGAAAGAGAGTATGTTTTAGGTCCATGACCCTCCATCAGAACCAAGAAAGAGAGAAGTACAAGTTGGGGATGAGATAAGTAGAACAAAAGTAATGATCCTGATAGGTAAAACAGCAGCTGAATAATCAGTGGCAACGATTACATCTCAGTGTTAAGGTTAGTTTGATTTACAGAATAGGACAATAGGTGATCTGTAGTCTGATCAGAGTTGGAAAGTGAGGAAAGTCACATTGTATGGTGACCTCAGTAGCCAACTTCCATTTTAATCCAGTTTTAGGGTCTCAAAAGGAAGGCAATACAGTTGGGTCAAAGATTAGATGCTTACTCCGAATAGCTCAACTGCTACTCCTTGTATGGGCTTTGGCAAGTGTCTAGGACAGCAAGTGGAAAGCTGGGAGGAGAGTCATTAAACATGGAAGTCTGCTACCATGAAGAATACCTTTCTACAGGTGGCTTTTTACAATAAATATTTGGAAGAAATTATCTTGCCCAACCTCAGGTAACTATCAAACTGATGCAGATGTCGATGTTGCAGCGATAACACACAATGCCAAATTTAGCTCAAGATCGACACATTCAGAGTGCTAGCAGCCTCCTGCCTATACAATGATATTTCAGAAAATCAGCATGATTCATTTAATGGTGACTTTTTATGATTTGTTGTACTTTTATTAATATGTTTCATTATCAACTAAGTGTGTCACATAGAGTAGGCCTATTAATTGAACACGCAGAAATAACTCATTGAAGTGTTATGGATTCTTGCCAAATTCAAGACATTATATTTAATACTCCACAATAATCTACATAATTAAAAGTCTTGAATTTAGCAAGTATCTATTACAATTCAATGTGTCATACACTTAATTTATATTAATCAGAGTTTCATGCTGCGCACAGCAGAAATATAAACCTATTTAAAATAAGTAGATTAGAGTGTTTGGTAAAATAGTGAAGAGAGGGATTATATGTGTTAAACAATTGCTCACTAGCATTCAATGACATCATTTCAAGGCCAAACATCTTGAACATAAACTAAGAATAATCTATCAGGAAGATGGTATGCAATACTCATTGAATGGCTGGTTTATGAGCATGGTTAACTTTCAATATTAAATATATTATCTATTCTTCAGTAATTTATATAAATGATATATAGTCTACAATAGTTTTTAGTTGAATGCATTAAGTACTAATGTAATTTCAAAACCACTGCTACTTTTACTGGGAATTTAGAGTGACTTTTGTACTGCATAGAAAAAAACATTTCCATTGGGAGCACATTCTACAAACTGACAGATGAAAAAGGAAAGTGCTTTTATAATTAGCAACTGACCATGAAAGCATGAAAATTGTGAAGTTCAAGTTGTGTTTTAAACTCTAAAGAGCTGAATGGTTCATGTGAGAGTCAGATGCAGCTGCATTAGTTGATTACAACAATCCTTGCCAACAATCCAGTTTGGCACTGAAGATGTGTATCACTGTTGGAAGACCATCTTTTGAAAGAACTGCTAACCTTATGGCCTCTATGCTATTTTAAAGAGTCGGGTATTGGAATTATTTCGCAACATTATTTTGGAAAACAGCCAGTTGGTTATTTCAAATTTCCTGGTCTATATCTTGACCACAAGACATAGGATCAGAATTAGGATATTCAGTCTATTGTCTATTCAGATGTTATTATGGCCCTCTCAACTTCATTCTCCTGCCTTCCCCCATAACCTTTGATGCCCTGACTAATCAAAAACCTATCAACTTTCACTTTAAATAAATTGTACCCAATGCCTTTTCTCCTTATCTGTCCTAAATTGATGCCCCTCTATTCTAAGGCTGTGCATCCTGGTCCTAGACTCTCCCACTATAGGAACAGCCTCTCCAAATTCACTCTATCTAGGCCTTTCAGTATTTGATAGGTTTCAATGAATTCTCCTCCTTATTCTTCTGAACTCCAGTGAGTACAGGCCCAGAGCCATCAAACACTCCTCACATATTAACCCTTTCATTCCCAGAATTATTCTTCCTCTAGACCCTCTCCAATGCCAGCACATCTTTTCTTAGACAAGGGGCACATAACTGCTCACAATATTCCGTGCAGTCTGACCAATGCCTTAATAAGCTTTTGCATTTCATCCTTGCTTCAATATTCTAGTCCTCTTGAAACAAATGCTAGAATTGCATTTGCCTTCCTTACCACTGACTCAATCTGCAATTTAACCTTTATGAAATCCTGAAAGAGGACTCCCAAGTCCCTTTATATATCTGATTTTTACATCTTCTCCATGTTTAGAAAATAGTCTATGGCTTTATTCCTTCTATCAAAGTACATGAGCATACACTTCACTATACTGTATTACATCTGCCACCTCTTTGTCCTCTGCTCACTCTCCTGTTACAAGCACCCACCCCTTAGTGATAATGATCAGAGAGGCACCGAGAGAATCCATAATTACCACACATGAATAAACACAACCGAATACCTGTGTGCATACCTACTAAGTTGTCCTGAGAGAAAGAATAGAAAAGGTAATACCAGGAAAAGGAGTCTGTGCTGGCCATGTAGTTCTTGTGGTCCCACTCCAATCTCCCCATGTCCTTGGGGTACTCCACATCTGCAATGATTGGTCTCTGGTAGTTGAAGAGTTCCTGCTATTTTGTATTTGATGCTCCCAACTCTTAGTGTTCCTCATCAGTTCAAATGATACATTTCTTCCTGTTGGTTCAAGCTCATCTGACCTATTTGTGTCACCTTCTTATTGGCTCTGGTCCAGGGCTAAAACCAGGAGTGTTCTATGATCTCCGCCATCAAGCCTCGTGCTATTATTCATTTCAACTCTGACTGGTTCAAACCAGGTGATCCAGACACTAAGTCTAAAGACATTGCAGATTTTTCCTCCTGCTAGCCAGCCACTTTACATAATAAATATCTGCTTGTCTGAGAACAGTCCCAGGTTTAGCAGTTGAAACTCAGTGTCCACATTCAATTGCTCGGATTAGATTATCCAAAAGCAAGAAATAGTTCTCAAACAGTTCACAAAATGGAGGTTACAGAGCAGCTTCACAAACCGGCAGCCTCCGTCTCCTTCAAGCACATGGCAGGAACAAAGACAATTGGTTTGTCCACTTCCACTGTCCTTGATTCATTTGAACTCACTGATTTGTAGACTGCACTTCTTTCTGGTGAACACTCCTAATCAGTCTAAATCCTTCTGCAGACTCCCTGCTTCCTCAACACTACCCCTCCACCTATCTTTGTATCATTCACAGACTTGGCCACAAAGCCATCAATTCCATCACTGAAATCATTGACAAATAATGTGCAAAGAAGCGGATCCAACTCCAATCCCTGCAGAACACCAGCAACCAATAAGAAAAGGCCCCTTTATTCCCACTCTTTGCTTCCTGCCAGTCAGCCAATCTTATGTCTATGCTATTATGTTTTCTGTAATACCTTGAGCTCTTATGCTATTTAGCAGGCTCAACTGCAGTTCATGGTCAAAGACCTTCTGAAAGTCCAAGTGAACGCCATTCACTGACTCGCCTTTATCTATCCTGCCTTTACTTCCTCAAATAATTCCAAAAGATTTGTCAGGTAAGATTTCCCCTTAAAGAAACCATGCTGAACTTTGGCATATTTTATCATGTGCCTCCAAGTACCCCAAGACCTCACCCTTATTAATGGACTCCAACATCTTCCCAAGCACTGAAATCAGGCTAACTAGCCCAGAATTTCCTTTATTCTACCTCCCTTACTTCTTAAAGAATGTAGTGACATTTGCAATTTTCCAGGTCTTTGAAACCATTACAGAATCTAGCGATTCTTGAAAGGTCACTATTAAGGCTTTTACAATCGCTTCAGCTATTGCTTTCAGAACCCTGGTATGTATCGAGGTGACTTAGTTACCTTCAGATCTTTCAGCTTCCCAAGCACCTTCTCCTTAGTAATAGTAACTACACTCACTTCTGCTCCATGCTACTCTTCAATTTCTGGCATAGTGTTGGTGTCTTCCACAGTGAAGACTGAAGCAAATACTTAATTTCATCCACCATTTCTTTGTCCCCCATTATTACCTATCAGCATCATTTGCCAGTGGTCCAATATCTACTCTCAACTCATTTACTCTTTATAGATCTGAAAAAAAGCTTGTCACATCCTCTTTTACATGATTGGCTATCTTACCTTCATATTGCATCTTTTCTCTCCTTATGGTTTTGTAGTTGTCTTCTGTTAGTTTTTAAAAGCTTCCCAATCCTCCAATTTTTGCTCTATTATATTCTCTCTCTTTTGCTTTTATGGTGTCTTTGACTTCCCTGGTCACACACAGTTGCCTCAACCTCCCTTTAGAATACTTCTTTATCATTGCAATGTACCTATCCTGCACCTTACAATTTGTCCCTAGAAACTCCAGCCATTGCAGTTCAACTGTTATCCCTGCTAGTGACCATTCCAATCAATTCTGACCAACTCCTCTCTCTGTAATTCCCATTACTCCACTGATATACCTAATTTTAGCTTCTCCTTCTCAAACTACAGGGTGAACTCTATGTTATTATGACCCAAATACTAAGCAGCAGAGACAATTTAGCAGTGAGTGATAACTTTGATAATAAATTGAAAAATAATATACTAAGAGGGGTTGAAAAATAATGGTGAACTAATACTTAACTCAACAAGGCATCTGAGAGCTAGGAGAAACTGGTTGAGGCTAGCTGGCTCATTGAGGGAACAAGGGCTGAGGATGAGAGCTGGGTTTAAATAGGCTGCTTGCTGGTGATGAGTTGGAAATGCGTGACAGATGATTCCTGTTAACAGGGTGGAGATTGGGAGGTGCCCACCTGCGGAGACCTGACAGATCCAGCACCAACCTGAATTTCACCAACCATCTGCACATTGAATCCCTCCTGATCATAACATTGCCCTTTCTGCATGGCTTTCCTAATTCCCATTTTAATGAGTACCTCATATCCTGGCCACTGTTTGGAGGTCTGTAAATCTGTAACTCCCGCTGGGATCTTTTTACCCTTAACTTTACCCACAAGGATTCTATATCTTCTGATCCTATGTCAGCTCTTTCTAAGTACTTGATTTCATATTTTACCAATAGCATGCACCACCCACAGCCCTTCTGCATTCCTGCCTGTCCTTTCAATACAACGTGTATCCTTGGATATTTAGCTCCCAAGTATGATCTTCTTTCAGCCTCAAGTTAGTGATGCCCACAACGTCGTAATTGCCAATTTCTAACTGTGCTACAAGATCATCTACCTTATTCCATTACTTACTACTGGAACAACTTCATGACTACTTTATTTAAGAAATAACAATTTATTCAACAATGATCTTTATTTTTCTGGAAGTATCCTGGACAAAGTTGGCCATTGTTTTCCCTAACTGACAGAAGTAACTATTCTGCAGAAATACTTCAGTGGCTGTGATGCATTTTGAGACTTAATGAGGTCTTGAAGATCCACAAGACTGTCTTTTTATTTCAAATTTTATTGCATGAGATGCCCCACATTGACACTTCTGCCCAGTCTATCCTATTTTGTCATTCATTTCAGAAGTCAATAAACAGAGGCAGAGCATGACGATATGGTGCAATTAGTGGAGATGTACAGATGCTGCTTGTATACTCCAATATCTCACATGGCCAAGCTCCAGGTCATTGAAGTATTCAAGAGAATGGGCCTTAAATGACAAGTGCAAACCAGAGATCCCAAATTAAGGCAGATATCCTTTATCAACATTTTAAGATCTTCATTTTCTTAGGATGTCCCTCAGAACCAAGGATAACTTGCTTCCATTCCACTCTGTGTGTTCTTAACTGACTGGTGAAACCATTGTGGGCCTCTCAAGATACTGCACAGGTGTGACATGAGATGTTTAATGGGATAGGTGAGTGGTTTAATTGGTGGTGTCCTTCTTCCACCATTTATGCTGAAATTCTATATGCTTCCAATAAGTAGTTCTCAATGTCATTTGGAAAGCCCTTCTCTGTTTTGATCCATTACCATTTAGGGTTTCCACAAGTTAGTGGTGATGTTACATTTTAAAGGAAGCATTGAGAACATGCTTCAATCTCTTTCTCTCATCTCTTGTAGTGTTGGAGCTCAGGTTGGAAAATTCATTTCAGGGATCTGTGGTGAGTGACGTAGACTGTCTATTGAAGCCAGCTGAGTGTAAGCAGGAACTCAGAGCTGGGGTGTGACCTGGGAGAGACTGCTGACCTCGGTTATCTTGTCCTTCCAGTGAATTGGAGAATTGTGTGGATTCAGCATTAATGGTCCTTCTCCTGTGCTAGGGTGTCTGCTGAAGGTGGCATCTGCCTCAGAAATGTACATGATGGAAAGGTGGGCTGAGCTCTGCACAAGACATAATGTTTGATTTCAGAACTAGTCTTTCCCCTAGATGATAAAATGATGTGCTGGCCTACTGAAATTCATGGTGAATTTCATTGTCAATGTCTGTTTTCATTGGGAGGTAGCTGCAGGGACATTGGAGATGTTCCATGTTTTCTGTCTTTCCTGTTGATGGACCCTTTTAGGCAGTTGGCAGCAGGTTAATTGGGGATCTCTGTTTAGTACTTGTCAAGTATAAGGCCCAGCTTTATGAGTGAGCTTATAAAGTGAGCTTATACTAATGAGTGAGCAAAGTGAAGGGAGGGTGACCATGTTTATGGAGTGAAAGGGAAGCAGATTGGACAGCTTCCCATTTCAGCAAATGATTGTTGGAGCTGGGCTACAGTACTGTAGAAAGCGATCTCTCTCTCTCTAATCTCTCTAGTCTCTCTAATCTCCCTAGGCTCTCTTGTCTCTATCTGAGATAGTCAAGGCCTGATTGGGAACAGTCAGCATGGTTTTCATCATGGGAGGACATGTTAGCAAACACTTTGACCAGATCCCGCATGGCCCACTGGTCTGCAAGTTTATGTCATGTAACTCAGAGGGAGCTAGCAAGATGGATTTTGAATTGTCTTAATGATAAGAAGCAGAGGGTTGTGCCTGAAAGTCAATTCACTGACCAGAGGCCTATAACTAGTGGGTTAAGATTGGGATCTCGGTTATTCATTACTTATGTGGATTATTTGCATTTGGATGAACATGATATGATTAGCAAGCTGCTGTAGGTTCTAAGTTAGGGGTCTTGTTGATAGTGAAGCAGGTTACAATAAAATGCAATAAGATCTTGATTATTTATTGATTGACATACAGCTTGGGACAGGCCCTTCTGGCCCTTCAAACCACAGAGCCCAGTAACCCCCAATTTAATGCTACTCTAATCAAGGGGAATTTACAATGACCTATTAAACTACCAAATGGTATGTCTTTGGACTGTGGGAGGAAACTGGAGCACCCAGAGGAAACCCAGACAGTCACAAGGAGAATGTATAAACTCCTTACAGGTAGCTGTGGGAATTGAACCTGGGCCACAGGAACTGTAAAGCATTGTGCTAACCACCATGCTACTGTGCCACCCCATGATTAGTTCGGGAGATAGACATCGGATTTCAACTCAGATAAGTGTGAGGTGATTCATTTTGGATATTCAAACCAGTGCAGGACCTGCAAGTAGACAGGGTGATGAAGAAGATACATAGTATGCTGGCCTTCATCAGTCAGAGCATCAAGTTTAGGAGAAGGAATATTATGTCGTAGAAATGTAATTTGTTTACGATGCTGCACTTGGAGCATTGTGTACAGTTTTAGTCATACTGTCATAGGAAAGACATTGTCAAGCTGGAGAAGGTGCTGAAGAGACTTACTGTACAAGTATTCTCTCTCTCTCTCTCCCTCCTCTCTTTGCATAAGTTCTATATTGAAAAATAGGACACACATAAAAATGTGACATTCTTGTTATGACAGAAATACTACATTGGTGGACTCTTATTCCAGGAAAATTGATTATTTCACTAAGCTGAACACAGAAGACGATTTTGTTGGTAGCATTTCAGAAATCGATTCAAGCCCTGTTGAATAATAAGCTAAAACTGATTCGTTAGCATAAGGAGCCTGTGCCAGGGACCTGGCCTGCCATAGTTCATTTTTAGAACCCACAAATAGCACAGAACCCATTACTGATTTCCTGGGAGGGCAACAGTGCACATTTCAGGCTGCAATCTCTTACTTATTTGCAGTCATGAAAAGAAACAAATTGTTAATTGTTTTATATGAAGAGGTTCATATAACAAACATGTGTTGCTAAATTGCATTATTACTTATTGTATGTCTTGGCAATTAAAAAGTATCACGCTAATTTCATAACACTATCATAAAGCAAATCATAAAACAAGTGATGCTCAGAATGTGGAAATGTTGAATCTAATCTCTTTTAGCTGATGAAGTGGGATGATATATGACTCTAACGCTCTCCTTGGCGACATGTAACAGAGAATGTGTGGCATACTGTACAGCGTTAGTTTTCGCTTTGTGGACTTGGTTCCATCTCTGACTGTGACTGAAACTGATAAATGCATCAACAAGGGGAAATGATAGTCAAACAAAAGCAAATCTTAGAACCAGAATCAATAAGTCTTCTGGCACTGAAGTACTTGTGAGAGTAAAGTTGATAAATTACATTTACACACAATCTAATTTGAAGACCATAAGATATAGGAGCAGAAGTAGGCCATTTGGCCCATCAGGTCTGCTCTGCCATTCACTCATGGACTGATCCAATTCTTCCAGTCATCCCCACTCCCCTGCCTTCTCCCCATACCCTTTGATGTCCTGGCTAATCAGGAACCTATCAATCTCTGCCTTAAATGCACCCAATGACTTGGCTTCCACAGGTGCTCCTAGCAATAAATTCCACAGATTTACCACCCTCTGACCAAAGTAATTTCTCCGCATCTCTTTTCTAAATGGACGTCCTTCAATCCTGAAGTCATGCTCGCTTGTCCTAGAATCCCATGCCATGGGAGATAACTTTGCCATATCTAATCTGTTTAGGCCTTTTAACATTCGGAATGTTTCTATGAGATTTCCTCTCGTTCTCCTGAACTCCAGGGAATACAGCCCAAGAGCTGTCAGGCATTCCTCATACGGTAACCCTTTCATTCCTGGAATCATTCTCATGAATCTTCTCCGAACCTTCTCCAATGTCAGTATATCCTTTCCAAAATGAGGAGCCCAAAACTGCACACCATACTCTAAGTGTGGTCTCACGAGTGCCTTACAGAGCCTCAACATCACATCCCTGCTCTTATATTCTATACCTCTAGAAATGAATGCCAACATTGCATTCGCTTTCTTCACCACTGACTCAACCTGGAGGTTAACCTTTAGGGTATCCTACAAAAGAACCCCCAAGTCCCTTTGCATCTCTGCATTTTGAATTCTCTTCCCATCTAAATAATAGTCTGCCCATTTATTTCTTCCACCACAGGGCATGACCATACACTTTACAACATTGTATTTCATTTGCCACTTCTTTGCCCATTCCCATAAACTATCTAAGTCTCTCTGCAAGCTCTCTGTTTCCTCAACAATACCGCTCCTTCACCTATCTTTGTATCGCAAATTTAATCACAGATCTATTAATCCCATAGTCCAAATCATTGGCATACATCATAAAAAGCAGGGGTCCCAACACTGACCCTGTGGAACTCCACTGGTAACCAGCAGCCAGCCAGAATAGGATCCCTTTATTCCCACTCTGTTTTCTGCTGACCAACCAATGCTCCATCCATGCTATTAACTCCCCTGTAATTTCATGGGCTGTTACCTTGCT
The DNA here is from genome assembly GCF_030144855.1 of Hypanus sabinus. Classification (NCBI taxonomy): domain Eukaryota; kingdom Metazoa; phylum Chordata; class Chondrichthyes; order Myliobatiformes; family Dasyatidae; genus Hypanus; species Hypanus sabinus. The sequence continues at coordinate 48,498,834 of NC_082708.1, read as the reverse complement.
AAGCAGTTTCATATGTGGCACCTTTTGAAATTCAAAGTACACCATGTCTATTGCATCTCCTTTGTCTACCCTGCTTGTTATTTCCTCAAAGAATTGCAGTAGGTTTGTCAGGTAGGATTTTCCTTTCAGGAAATCATGCTGGCTTTGGCCCATTTTGTCACGTGCCTCCAAGTACTCTGTAATCTCCTTTCTAACAATCGATTCCAACAACTTCCCAACCACTGATGTCAGGCTATCATGTCTATAATTTCCTTTCTGCTGCCTTTCACCCTTCTTAAATAGCAGAGTACCATTTGCAATTTTCCTGTCATCCAGTACAATGATTCTTGAAAGATCATTGTTACTGCCTCTGCAATCTCTCCAGCTACTTTCTTCAGAACCCGAGGGTGCATTCCATCAGCTCCAGGAGATTTATCCATCCTCAGACCATTAAGCTTCCTGAGCACCTTCTTAGTCACAATTTTCACAGCACATACTTCACTTCTCAGACACTCTTGAATGTCCAGTATACTGCAGATGTCTTCCACTGTGAAGACTGATGCAAACTACGCAGTCAGTTCCCCTGCCATCTCTGTGTCTCTCATTACAATATCTCCAGCATCATTTTCTATTGGTCCTGTATCTACCCCCAACTTTCTTTTACCCTTTATATACTTAAAAAAGCTCTTAGTATCTTCTTTGATATTAGTTGCTAGCTTCCTTTCATAATTCATCTTTTCCTTCCTAATGACCTTCTTAGTTCCCTTCTGCAAGTTTTTAAAACCTTCCCAATCCTCTATCTTCCCACTAGCTCTGGCTTCCTTGTATGCCCTCTCTTTTGTTTTTACTTTGACTCTGACTTCACTTATCAGCCACAGTAGTGTCCTTCTTCCCTTTGAAAATTTCTTCTTATTTGGAATATGTCTGTCTTGCACTTCCCCCATTTTTCACAGAAACTCCAGCCATTGCTGCTCTACTGTCCTTCCTGCTCATGTCCCTTTCCAGTCAACCTTGGCCAGTTCCTCTCTCATTGTGATTTCCTTTATTCCACTGAAATACTGACACATTGGTGTTTAGTTTCTCGTTCTCAAATTTCAAAGTGAACTCGGTCATATTGTGATCACTGCTCCCTAAGGGTTCCTTAACCTTAAGTTCTCTTACCACTTCCGGATCATTGCACAACGCTCAATCCAGCACAGCTGATCCCCTAGTGGGCTCAACAACAAGCTGTTATAAAAAGCCATCCCTTAGATATTCTACAAATTCTCTCCCTTGAGGTCCAACAATTACCACGACATTGCCCTTCTGACATGCCTTTTCTACCACCTGCTGTAATTTGTAATCCACATCCTGGCTGCTGTTTGGAGGCCTGTATACAACTGCCATTAGGGTCCTTTTCCCTGATTATTTCTTAACTCAACCCACAGAGACTCTAAACCTTCCGATCCTATGTCATCCCTTTCTAATGATTTAAAATTATTTCTTATACACAGGGCCAAACCATCCCCTCTGCCTCCTAACCCATCCTTCCGATACACTGTATATCCTTGCACGTTCAACTCCCAATGGCAGCCATCCTTCAGCCAAGTTTCAGAGATGGCCACAACGTCATGCTTGCCTGTCTGTAGCTGAATTCCAAGATCATCCATTTTATTCCTTATGCTGTGTGCATTCAAATATAACAATTTCAGTCCAGTATTTGTTGCTTTCTGTTTTAACTGCACCATGTCTCTATTGCCCTGTAACTCATCCTATTAGCCGTGATTATGCCTCATCTCCTGCCTGTCCTTTCTATAATCTCTGTTGCATGCTATCTTTGATTTATTTCTGTTTTCCTCTTCCTCAGTTCTATCACCACGGTTCCCATCTCCCTGCCAACTTAACTTAAACCCTCCCAAACAGCTCTATTAAGCCTGCCTGCTAGGATATTGGACCTCTTTGGGCTCGGATGTAACCAGCCCTTTTCGTACAGGCCGTACCTCACCCAGAAGAGGCCCCAGTGATCCAGGAACCCAATGCCCTGCCCCCTATACCAGTCTCTCAGCCACGCATTAACATGCCTGATTATGCTATTGGTTGCAATATAAAAGAAAGCATATAAATATATAATATTCTGTATTTGAATTTGGTTGCAATCCTTTTCACTTTCCTAAAGCATGCCAAGTGAGTTAAGCAGAATCAAGTGGACCATCAGAAAATGTAAACACATGGACATGGGTGAGGTGGGACTAGACTCAACCTTGCTACCTTGGGCAGTCTGCAATCCTTCCACCAGCCACATTGACCAAGGCTCATGGTTGAAAAATGAATCAATCAGAAGGAACCAGAATGAATACCACAAATCGTGGCAAATGCAATGTCAGCATTCAATTCACGAGGTCTAGAATACAAGAGCAAGGATGTGATGCTGAGGCTTTATAAGGCATTGGTGAGGCCTCACCTTGAGTATTGTGAACAGTCTTGGGCCCTTCATCTTAGAAAAGATGTGTTGCCATTGGAGAGGGTTCAGAGGAGGTTTGCAAGGATGATTCCAGGAATGAAAGGGTTATCATACGAGGAACATTTGATGGCTCTGGTCTGTACTCGCTAGAATTTAGAAGAATGAGGGGGGATCTCATTGAAACCTTTTGAATGTTGAAAGGCCTACACAAGTAGATGTGGAAAAGATGGTTCCAATAGTGGGAGAGTCTAGGAAAAGAGGGCACAGCCTCAAGATAGCGGGGCATTCATTTAAAACAGAGATGCAGAGAAATTTCTTTAGCTAGAGAGTGGTGGATTTGTGGAATTTGTTGCCATGTGCAGCTGTGGAGGCCAGATCATTTGGTGTATTTATGGCAGAGATTGTTAGATTTTTGATTGGACATAGCATCGAAAGTTACGGGGAGAAGACCGTGAAATGGGGTTGAGGAGGAGATTTTTTAAAAAAGGATCAGCCATGATTGAATGGCGGAGCAGACTCAATAGGCCAAATGGCCTAATTCTGCTCCTATGTCTTATGGTCTTAATCGAGGTTGATCATTTCAATGAGAGTTGAGTTGAGAAGTGACGTGGAGTGGAGGAAATTAGGGATGGAGAGTGGAGAATGGAATAGGTAGAGGAAAACAGTTAAAGACATAGAACTTAGCAAATTCTAGCAAATCAGTTTTGGCATACTGCTCAACCAATAACAAATTAAATAACTCAAGACTGAAATGAACACACAGCAGGTTGTAAATGTGCACACATCACATCAGTTACACAGACAACCATTCAGATTTAATTTTGAGAATATCGTTCATCTTAAAAGGATATGCTGGCCTTGGGGGGAATCAGTCACCATCACAAGTAAGCTGCATTAACTTTAACTTTAATGATTAACTGAACGTTAATGAAAAAAATGTCCAAGTTCCTCATTTTCTTCTTATCATCCCTGAGAAAGCTGAAGGATAATTTGACCTTTGCTATTGAAGGAATGAAACTCAACTCTTAATTTTCAGTTTCAATGAATTTGCCTGGCAGGAATTAAAGTTTATCACACTGGTTAAAAAAATACTACTTGAACGGTTAATCTCTAATATTCCAGAGTTAGCCCCATTCCAATTGCAATGCACAGGAATGGGGACTCAAATGGCAAAAGTCGCTACAGCTAATCTGCAGACCCGAGATTGCAAGAAAGTTCCAGGGGTTTCTCAATTCAATTTCCATTGTCTGAAGTTACTTTTCAAATTGAGAATAATTAAAAATAAGCATTGTAAACTTCACTGTTACCTTCATAGGAGATTCCCTCCTTCAGCTGAGATTTCCATTATGGAGGGAACATAACTAGAACTGGTTTATTATTGCCACATGCATCAAGACAAAGTGCAAAGCTTATCTTGTGTACTGTTTCTACACATCAAGTCATTACACCTTGCATTGAAGTAGTGTAAGATAAACAATATCAATGCAGAACAGACTTTAACAGCTACAGAGTAAGTGCAGTGCATGTAAACAATAAAGTGTAAGATCTTAATGAGGTAGATTGTAAGGTCAAGAGTCCATCTTGTTGTACCAGAGAAGTATTTAAAGTCTTACTACGATGGGATAGAAGCTGCCTTTGAGCCTGTTGGTAGAGGTTGACCTTCACTAATCCGACTACCTGTAATCCGGCTCCTTCGATAATCCGGCACTGATTTCAAATTCCCCACGCAACTGCAATTTCAAATTTCCCGGGCCACTGTACCAATCTGCTGCAGATTGTTTTGGTTGCACTAGATCTGTTCACGTGTTGGCACGCTCTTGTAAGCACAGACAGGCGATTCCTGCTTGTTTTCCTGCATTTATTAATATCACTTGGGTGAGGTGCGGCCGCCCGGCACCCGCCCGTCTCACCTGCCTGTGGCAGAGGAGCTGGCACGCACCGAGTCGGTCTGCCTCCTCGCCTGCCTGCCGGCAGTCGCACACTGCCCTCTGGCATTGCCCGGCCGGCGCTCCGTCCTCTTCTGCCCACGACCTCAGATCAGACGTGGCAACCCACTGAACTTAAGCGTATTACTAAGCGGAGGAAAAGAAACTAATGAGGATTCCCTCAGTAACTGCGAGTGAAGAGGGAAGAGCCCAGCACCGAATCACCGACCGCCTGGCGGTAGCGTGAACTGTGGCGTATAGAACACCTCCTTTCTCCAACTTCTGTTTCTGCTCACCCAGATGTGCTGCCACCAACATCAACAGTGTTTGAAGAAACTGTTGTGCCAATTTCAGCTCCAGTTCCTGATGCTTCACTCATTTTTCAAGATGAAGATGTTGATGATCCTGACAACCCCACACTTGCAGACATGTAACTTTGCCTGAAGTTATATTAAACGTCTCACTTTAGAAGCGGAAGTGCTCAACTGTTCTGTATAAGTTAATTCCTGTACGTTTATTTTATCTGTGCCTGTACAGTACATTACTTTATTAAAATTTCACTTGCTACACATTTAATATTTCTATTTCATTATTATCTAACGTACTGATTTACATGATATTTTAAAGGTATGATGAGGCGGTTAGCTATTGCGTAATGTGATCCTTCTGTAATTCAGCACTTTCACTAATCCGGCACTCCTCAGGTCCCAATGGAGCTGGATTATAGAAGGTCAACCTGTACGTTATTTCAGACTTTTGTATCTTCTGCCTGATGGAAGAAGTGAGAAGACCAAATGTCCAAGGTGGAAGGGATCTTTGATTCTGTTTGGTGCTTTATTGAGGCAGCAAGAAGTATAGAAAAAGTCCATTGAGTGGAGCTTTCCATGATGTGCTGAGCTGTGTCCACAACTAACTGAAGTTTCTTGCAGTCATGTGCACAGTAGTTGCTGTACCAAGCTGTTATGCAGATAGAATGCTTTCTATGGTACATCAATAAAAATTGCTAAGGATTGATGGGAACATGCCAAATTTCTTTAGCTTCCTGAGTAAGTAGAGGCATTAGTGAGCAGAAGATGCAGTGTATATGAATTTCAGTAAGGCATTTGGTAAGGCTCCCCATGCAAGGCTCCTTCAGAAAGTAAGGAGGCATGGGATCCAAGGAGACCTTGCTTTGTGGATCCAGAATTGGCTCTCCCAGGACTTCAACATCTGGCATGAAGAACACACAACTGCCATTTACTATACCAGGTACAGTAAGAAAAAAAAAACAAAAAGAAAAGCTTAACAGAAGCTCATGCAGAGCCAACGCCTCCTCCAACCCAGAGCCTCCTTCGAGGGAAAGCCTGATGCTTCTACTCTTGCCACTGGCCTACTCCTAACAATGGCCGCTCTGCTTGTTCCTCCTGCACTGCTCCCGCCACTGATGGGGCCTCTGCAATGGCCAAATGCCCACAAAGCTCTCTTCTTAAATAAGCATCGCCGACCTATAGTATGTTATGTTTCTGGCTGTGACTGCACCAGGACAGGCTACTGGTGAGGTTGATTCCTGGGAACTTGAAGCTCCCAGCCCCCTCAATCTCAGCACATTTTATGTGAACAGGAGCTTGTGTATCTAAAGTCAATGACCAGCTCTTTTGTTTTACCGACATTGAAGGGATGTAAAGTAGTATTTAATTCTTCGATAAGAAAAAAAAGAAAAAATTCTGCTTAATGGTTGCTTAGCAATTTTTTAAAATTTATTTTCCTTATTCTGGGCATCACTGGCAAGGCCAGCATTTATTTTACATACATAATGGCTTTGGGAAGATTGTTGTGAGCTGCCTCATCAAGCGAATGCAATTTTCTCTGGTAAATGTACTCCCACAGTGCAGCTGGATACAGAGTTCCAGGCTTTAGACCCAGCAATAATAAATGATTAAGGGATATATTTAAATTTCAGAGTAGTGGTGACTTGGTAAGCTGGTGCCTGCTGCCCTTGTCCCTCTTGGCAGCAGAAGTCAGGAGCTTCAGAACTGCAAGTACAATTATCTAGGTGAATATTCACAGTGCATTTGTTAAATGTTAGGCATTACAGGCACTGCATGTCAGTAGTTGAGGGACTGAACACTTAGAGAAGAATAGCATGGTGTTATGAATGTGCCACAACTCTGAGGGGCCAAAGGGTACAAAGTAGCCCCCTCCTTTTTGAGAATCGCAAGATCGCTATTAAGTCAGTTCAGGAGACCCAGGAAATGAGAGGAAGACATGCAGAATCCACAAAGAGTTTGGAATGTGTCCTGGCCTCCGAATGGCGGAACCATTGATAACAGCTATTGTCTCTTGGAGATGGAATTGTGTATTGAATACTGTACGATGCATCGAAACCCCAGGCAATGAACCGGGAGGGGGGGGGGGGGGTTGGTGGAGGGATTGCATCATCCCAACCTGATTGACATCTGAGACCCTGTGAGTCAGGATAAAAGAGGGTCTGGGGAACAGCCCCTCAGACGCACCAGAAGAAATGCTAGAACTCTTGTAACAGCGTAATAGCAAAAGCCGGTGGAAAGTCCACGTGCGTCCTTTTCCATTTGCCTCGGAATCAGTGGGTCTTTACCATGGAAGATTGGCTTTAGTTAACCACAAAAGGGGAAATCAGTCCCCAACTTCCATCGGCCAATACATTATCCCCTAGACAATGATAGAGCTATTTCTTATTGATTATTATTATACCTGCGCTTTTAGATTTAGTATTGATGACGTATATTATCTGTATGTTTGCATTGATATTATTTTTGTGTATTTTTATCAATAAATACTGTTAAAAATAGTACCATCAGACTTCAACGTTCCTCTCTATCTTTGCTGGTAAGTGACCCAGTTACAGGGTACGTAACAATGGAATGGAATGAAATAGACTGAAATGGAACGAAACAGAGCCTTTCAGTCCATCTACTCTGTGCTGACTGTGTTGTCTGTCTATGTTATCGCAATTACCCACATTAGGATGGTGGATGGGATACTATTCTAGCGTCTTGAATAGTATGGAGCCTCTTGAGAGTTGTATTAACCCAGACAAGTAGACAGAATTCTATCACGCTCTTGACTTGTACCTTGTAGATGGTGGAAAGGCCTTGGGATCTCAAGGGATGAGTCACTTGCTGCAGCATATCCTACTCTTGGCAGGGTACTCCACAATGGTTATGCCATTGATGGTTAGAATCTCTTCTGCTGGAGACCTCAGCAATGGTTATTCCATTGAATTTTAAGGGAAGATGGTCAGAATCTCTCTTGCTGGAGATCTCAGCAATGGTTATTCCATTGAATGCCAAGGGAAGATGGTTAGACTCTCTCCTGCTGGAGATGGTAATCAATTGATATCTTAGAGGCATGAATGGCACATAACCAATTAACCACATAACCATGTCACATCAACCATTTTTGAAGCTACCTCGGTGTTGTTTCGTGCAAAATGGGTAGTTTTCCTTGCTGAAGCTTTACAAATGGAACTGAACATAGTACAATGTTACAATACATAGTAACAGCGCACCCCACACCTTTATGTCTCACTTTGCATCTTCACAAGGACAGCACCTCATTGTTTTCAGATATGAGTAATGCTTTTTCCAGCTCACCTTTCTGATTGAATCAGGATTGATCGTCTGGCTTGATAGTAAAAGTAAAGTGCAGTAAGGTATAGAGTACTGGATGTAACCTATCTAGGCCAAGAGGCTTCAGATTTTGATTGTGTACTTTACAACTGCTATTAAATGAACTGATAATGGATTCACTGTGTGCTATTGACATGCTGGTGGGATGATAATGAAATTATTCATTCTGCATTGTACAAATTAAGCAGCAATTTACAGGGGAAGGTAACAACCAAAGTCATGAAAAGGAAAAGCTGTGAGGTGCTTCAGGAGTTGGGAGGAAATTCAAAATTAAGAAATCAGACTTTTTTTAATTCTATGATAAATATACTAGCTTTCTGTACAGCATCTTTTTATTCTATCCTCCAGATAATACATTTAATAATCAAGAGTTCATGGAGACAGCAAAGAGTAATATTCAAGCCACAGAGCATTGCTTAACGAAATTAAATTGTTAATTGGGAGTAAGCCAATGCTAATTTCCCCTTGGAACAGAACAGGTTCTCAGAAAAGCACTCAGGGTATGAAAATATTGATAACTTCCCAGAACTATATTGATTTAAGATACATTATAATAAGAAATTAGGATCTGCTTTTATCCAACTCAGCTTTATCCTGCTCTGTAATGTGCCCTGGATAGAGACAAATATGGAAACAGAAAAGTGTTGGAGTGAAATTGCAGTAATGTAGAACCTGTGACAGTGGAAAGGAAGCTTTCTCTTCTCCTAATCAATTTTCTTTACCATTGACATTAAAGGAAATACTAGTGGGTAGTGTATGAAACAGGCTGGCAACGTCATATTTTTTAAATGAAGTACTGGTGGGTAGCGTATGAAACAAGCTGTTAATGTCATAGTTTACTAATGTTGAAGGCCAATTTCTCACCTGTTACATATTAGTGTACTAAAAAGACAATTGCCAAGAAAATAAGATAAAGTTAAGTTTTTTATTGGCTTGTTATAATGGAAAAGCATTACTATCAGGACCATGAATTACTGTAGAAGAGCAGCAATGCCTGGGATTTCTGGAAGCAATTTGAAGGGGCAGGATATATACGTCCCAAAGAGGAAGAAGTATTCTAAAAGGAAGATGACACAACCATGGCTAACAAGAGAAATCAAAACCAACATAAAAATCAAAGAGAGGACATATAATAGAGCAAAAATTAGTGGAAAGTTAGAGAATTGGGGGCTCTTAAAGACCAACAGAAGGCAACTAAAAAATTCATTAAGAAAGAAAAGACAGAATACGAAGGTAAGCTAACCAATAATATTAAAGAGGATACCAGAGGTTTCTTCAGAAACATAAAGTATAAAAGAGAGGTGAGAGTGGATATTGGACCACTAGAAAACAATGCTGGAGAAGTAGTAATGGGGGTCAAGGAAATGGCGGATGAACTGAATAAGTATTTTACATAGTCTTCATTGTGGAATACACCAGGAGTATGCCAGAAACTTGTAAGTGTCTGTGGGCAGAAGTGTACAAAGTTGCCATTACTCGGGGGAAGATTCTTGAGAAACTGAAAGGTCTGAAGGGAGATAAGTCACGTGCAACAGATGGTGCACACATTAAGGGTTCTGAAAGAGGTGGTTGAAGAGATTGTGGAGGCATTACTAATGATCTATCAATAATCAATTGATTCTGGCATGGTTCCAGAGGAATGGAAGATTGCAAATGTCACTCCACTCTTCAAGGAGGGAGAGAGGCAGAAGAAAGGAAATAATAGGCCAGTTAGTCTGACCTCAATGGTTGAGAAGATGTTGGAGTTGATTGTTAAAGATGTAGTTTTGGGGTACTTGGAGGCACATGATAAAATAGGCCAAAGTCAGCATGTTTTCCTCAAGGGAAAATCTTGCCTGACGAATCTGTTGCAATTCTTTGAAAAAATAACAAGCAGGATAGACAAAGGAGAATTGGTGGATGTTGTATACTTGGATATTCAGAAGGGCTTTGACAAGGTGTGTCACATGAGGAATTCAGAAGAATGAAAAATGACCTTATTCAATGTTTGATTGAATGTTGAATGTTGAAAGGCCTTGATAGAATGGATGTGGAGCAGATGCTTTCTATGGTGTAGAAGTCTAAGACCAGGGTGCGCAGCCTAAGAATAGAGGGGCATCCTTTTAGAATGGAGATGAGGAGAACTTCTTTAGCCAATGAGTGGTGAATCTGTGGAATTGGTTCTCACAGGCAGCTGTGGAAGCCAAGTCATTAGGTATATTTAAGAGGTTGATAGATTCTTGATTAGTCAGGACTTGAAGTGATATTGGGAAAAGGCAGGAAACTGGGGATGAGAGGGAAATGAATCAGCCATGCTGAAATGGCAGAGCAGACATAGTGTCTTATGGTACTTTACTTTTCAAGTATTATTGTTGGAGCATTATTTAGATGATGAGCTGATTAATTAGGAAGGGATATGGTGTGGGGGTGTGGGTGATGGAGGATTTCAAGGGTGGTGAACGTATGGGAGCAGATTATAGTTTTAAGTTGAAGCCCAGTGCATCTGGTGTTCTGCTTGCTGATAGATAAAAGTGCCTGGGCACAGAATGTTGCTTTCAGCTACCAACCAGTTTTAGAAATGAGCTCAAATTGGCATTCATCCTTTGATCTACATAGGAAGTGACCTGGTAACTGAATAGGTACAAGGTTGCCTAGCATTTATGATAACCCTTGTAAAGAGCGTGTATAGATACAGTAATTCATCGTCTGATAAGTGGTTGTTCCAAAATTAAAATCTTTTACTGTTGCTTAGATATTTAATCATTTAGTGCACATTTTAGGCCACTAGAAGTGATGCACAAAATCTATGGCACCCTCCAGCATATTGAATGACCTGGTTGCATCTGCCACCCCCCCCCCCCCCAGAACATGCTAGAGAGCTGACAATCATCACGCAACATATCATTGACATCTGTTCATTCCATACAGTCAACACACCCTGTGTGTCCTGCTCATGAAATCCGATTTCACCAGACCCAGCACACACATGCAATGGGCTGGCCAGCTTCCTTCAATGTCATGCACTCAGTGGACATTTTTTGTTAGGTGCACCTGTACACTGCTCATTATTGCAAGTATCTATTCAGCCAATCACAGAAAAGCAACTCAATGCACAAAAGCATACAGGCATGGTCAAGAGGTTCAGTTGTTGTTCAGACCAAACATCAGAAAGGAGAAGAAATGTGCTCTATGTGACTTTGATCATGGGATGATTGTTAGTGCCAGGCGGGGTGGTTAGAGTATCTCAGGATCTCCTGGGATTTTCAGGCATTAACAGTCTCTAGAGCTTAAAGGGTATGGCAAGAGAAACAACAAAAAAAAACATTCTGCAGCAGTTCTGTGGGCGAAAATGTCTTGTTAATGGGAGAGGTCAGAAAAGAATGGCCAAACTGGTTCAAGCTGACAGGAAGGCAATGGTAACTCAAATAGCCACATGTTACAACAGAGGTGTGCAGAAGAGCTTCCTTGAACACACAAGACATCAAACCTTGAAGTGGATGGACTACAGCAGCAGAAGACTGCGACCATACATTCAGTGGCCATTTTATTAGGTACAGGGGGTACCAAATAAAGTGGCCATTGAGTGTATTACGCAGTGATTCTATGAGCCGGAAGGCGTTCCCTATTTGTGTAGTTTTGTTGGAGGTTTCACTGGGAGGACTGCCACTAGGATAAAGTGGAGTGGGCATCCTCAAAGAGCACCGTTTTAACACTGGTTTTTGTATGCAGTGGAATTTCTTGGCAAGTACAAAACTTAGTGGCTCTAATAACCTGGAAGGTTCTAGAAATGTGTTTACGTTACCGACTTTTCACTTAAAGGATCAATGCCATTACTCTTACAATTCCATAAGCAACTCATGCAAAGTGCTGTAGCAACTCAGTAGGTCAGGCAGCATCTATAGAGGGATAAACAATCAGCATTTCAAGTCAAGACCCTTCGTCAGGACTGGAATGTGCAGCCAGGGGTGGTGGTAGAGGAAGATGGATTAGGAAGATGTGAGAGACTCTTAGATAGGCATATGGATAACAGATCATTGGAGGGCTGTGTGGAAGGAAGGGTTAGACTGAACTTAGAGTAGGTCAAAAGGTCATCACAACATCATGGGTTACTGTTCTATGTTCTATAACTCATTAATAACTTACATAGACTGGAATTTGTTAACCCAGGTCAGCAGAATTAACATTAAATGGATGCCATATACAAGGAAAATGAGGCTTCCCTAGCATATTAATTCACTGACCTGATCCTCCACCCCTCACACCTCCCCCACAACCTTCACCTTATTGTAGAGGAAGGGGATCATGGTACAATTTTTTGTCAATTTAATCTTCTGTTCAATTCTCAACTGGTCTTCAAAGACAATTAAATTTCCTTTGCCATTCTATGTGCAGTACCTCATTAAGGTACTGTATGTGTTCAGACAGTGATTATCTTGTGGTCTTTTCTCACACAGTCCCTTGGAATTGAACTTTTGTTTCCACCGATAGTGGGCAAGTTATTTTGTGATGTGGAGTTGTCCTTCTGCCCATTACAGTGGGTTTCAGTGTGCTGCCATTCTGAATGCTCCTTTGCTACTTTTCACAGCCGTGGGCCAAGACATTTATGGGATGTTACATCTAATCAAAGAGGATAATAATCCCTTCCCATAGCAGAGATCAGTGCACAGTATCCACTTTTCATGTGAACAATGTGGCCTGCCCAGTAGATTACTTGACGCGACTAGGGCTTCACTGCTGATGTTGCTGGGAGAGGATGGTAGCAGTGGTTTGCTTACCCCTTCAGAAAGGGGTGGCACAGTGGTGTAGTGTTTCGTGTAATACTGTAACCGTGCCAGTGACCTGGGTTCAATTCCACCGTGGACTGTAAGGAGTTTGTACGTTTTCCCTGTAACCACATGGGCCTCTTCAAGTGGTCTGATTTCCTCCCACATTCCAAGGATGCCTGCTATAGATTGTCCAAGTTTCCAGGAGGACGTATAATAACTATGGATTGGTGCAGCATTTAGCATGACTATTGGGCTGCTCCGGCAACTCAGGATCAATCCTGACCTCCGCTGCTCTCAGTGGAGAGCTTACAACTTCTCACTGGATTTTCTCCAGGTGTCCTACTTTTCTCCAACAGCCCAAAGATATGCTGGTAGGTTACTTGGCTCTTGCAAGTTGCCCGTGGTGTAGGAGGGTAGAAGGAGAATTAGGGAGCATTTATTGGGAATCAGAGAGAGTGGAGATTACAGAGAAATCAGCAAGAGAATGGGATTGATGAGAATGCTCTGAGAGCTGGCATGGGATTGGATGGGCGGAATATGAAGATATGCTGCCTCATGGAAAAATGAAGTTGTCCCAGATTTGAGGTCTTGATCTTCAAACACCTCATAAACAAGAAGAATCTTTTTACAGCCGAATGCAGTGAAGCTGCCAGCACATATTGTAACATTCATTTTCTGTTCCCAGCTGCTGACCAATAAAAAAATAATGAATAATAATGAATAAAAATAAGTTGTTTAGTCCATGTCTGCTTGTGAGCTTTTTTTATGTTTTCTCTTATTACAGGTGAAGAAATATAGACTGAACATCTGAACAGATAAAAATCTACAAAATTCCTTTTGGAGCCCTGAGAGTAATCTCTGCTGAATCTTGAGGAATTCAGTCCAAAACTGCAGTATGTAGTATTCAACGTAGACAGGAGCTGGTTCTAGACAACACAAACATGATCCCAGGAGGAATACAAGCATTAACTGAGATTTCCTGATTGGACAGGAGCCTGACTGGAAGAGAGCCATTGCGCTCTAATTGTTGTCCTTGTTATATCTTCAGGGCTCAGCCGTATTTTAATGGTGTGGCTGAGCTCCAAGCACTTGAAATAACTTTGATTGGGAATTTAATCTTGAACCAATCCATTCTTCCCTCACTACATGCTCTCCATCCCCATTTAAACCAGCGTACTTTTCTCCAGCCCTGTTTCTTCTCTTCAGCGTGAACTGAGAGCCATTATTTGGAGAAGTTGCATCAAAGGCTAATAGGATTCTTCACACGGCAGATTAACCCTTGAAGGGAGTTACTTGTGGATTCATCTCAGGAACCTGCGCTTGAACAGGCTGTCCTTGACATTACATACCAGCTGTGCAGGGCTTTAGAAATACATGGGCTGTCTGGCATGTTTTCTTTAAACACATTTTTCTGCAAGTCATCTCCCACTGTTGCATTTCTCCCCATGAACCACTAGTACTATGCTCAGCTGCTTTTAAATTCTGTGTAAGGTATCCTAGGATAGACTTTAGCTACTGCCAAATTTCTAGTAAGTTCTATCTCCTGCAGAATGCAGGAGCTTTGAACAAAGTGGTTTATTCTTTCACAACAAAGAATTGTCACTTCAAGAGGTGCTTCCTGTCATGGACACGATGCTGATGCTACATTTCCAGACCGCAGACCTTTCAAGTCAAGTCAAGTCAAGCATCAAACATCATTTCCGAAAGCTCGGAAGGCAGCAGAATACATCCTAGCCCTAGGATCTGAACAATCTGTGCAAGATACTGACCATATAATTTCCTCTTCTCCTGCACTAGTGATCTGCTGTATCAAGGAGCCAGAGTAATAGCTGCTCCCTGAATATTCATGAGATGGGAGTATGTGGGGTATTGAGATTCTAATCAAAGTGCTACATGCTTCATCAAAGCCCGGAAATAGCAAAAGTTTTCAAAAAGTTCAAAGTACATTTATTACCAAAGTATGCATACTATATACAACTTTGAGACTCGTCCTCTGCAACGATTCCACAACTGATGGTTGTAGCCTCTAATGTAAAATCCCTCAATGTTGGCCACTGTCAGAGATTGACTTCATAGTCTGTTCAGGCATGTGATGATCCTTGAATTTTTTTTTTCAATCTTAGACCTATCAATTCTTGGATTTGTGAAAGCAACTGGTGACTAAGTTGCCCAGTAAAGGGAGAGAGGCCATCTTCTCTCACTCTTACCTGATTATTGAACATTTTATGGTTCCACTTGTTCCCATTCAGTTGAAGGGTTTTGACCCAAAACATTTGTGGTTCGTTTCCCTCCATAGATGCTGCTTGACTTGTTGAGTTCCTCCAGTTGATGCAGCATCTTGTGTGAAGGTTATTCAGAGGTCAGGGGAGAAATTTTCTACTCCATTATCATCCACCAACTCACTCCACCACTGGGTGAGACTGTTTCCTGTCAATTTTTCCCCGTGGCCTTTCTCCATGTTCCCCAGTTGGCTTATGTTCATCCAAGCACTTGAATCTTCAGTTTTGCTTCACTGCCTTCTTCTGTATTACTCTTTGCACACTTTGCTGATTCTTCCACTAAAAAGCAATTTTGCTGTAATATCTCAGATGAGGCACGTGTTACAAATACTTGGCAGTCACTTCAGTCTTCCAAACCATTTCTTCCTTACCTGCTTGTCAGGCCTGTGCAAACAGGCACCTCCCAATCTCTACCTAGCTAATGAGAGTCACCTGCCACTCATTTCCAACTCATCACATGCAGCCTATTTAAACCCAGCTCTCATTCACAGTCCTTGCTCACTCATCAAACAAGCCATCCTCACCCAGTTGTTCCTAGCCTTCAGGTACCTTGTTACCTGTGAGTCTTCTATCTGTTCTCTCTTGTTTTGTGACCACTCATAGCTTGTAATTTTGCAGTTGATTATTAAAATTATCACTCACAACTAAATCATCATTATTGCTCTGCTTTTGAGTCAAACAACTTCTACATTTCCTGACAGGATGAGTGAACCATCGATTGACCCAACAAGAGTATGCACACTACAGAGAATGGACAAAGTGGCAGATGGAATACAGTGTATAGTCATGCACTTTGGAGAAGAAAGAAAAGCATAGATTATTTTCTAAATGGGGAGAAAATTCAAAAATCTGAGGTGCAAGGTGTCTTGGAAGTCCTCGGGCAGGATTCCTTAAAGTTAACTTGTAGGATGAGTCAGTGGTAAGAGAGGTAAATGCAATTTTAGCATTCAGTTTGAGAGGACTAGAATATAAAAGCAAGAATGTAATGTTAATACTTTATAAAGCTCTGGTGAAGCCTCACTTGCAGGATCGTGAACAGTTTTGGGCCCATTATCTAAGCATGGACATTAGAGAAAGTTCAAAGGAAGTTCACAAAAATGATTCTGGGATTGAAAAACTTATCATATGAGGAATGTTTGATGGCTAAGGGCCTGTACTCATTGCAATTCAAAAGAATGATGAGGGGATCTCATTGAAATCTACCAGATGTTGGAATGATGTCGAAAGGATGGTTCTTCTGATGGGGGAATCTAAGACCAGAGGACACAGCCTCAGCATAGAGGGATATCAGTTTAGAATGGAGATGAGAAGGATTTTATTTAGTCAGAGAGTGGTGAATCTGTGGAATTCATTGCCACAGGCAGCTGTGGAGGCCAAGTCTTTATGTATATTTAAGGCAGAGGTTGATAGATTATTGACTGGTCAGGGCATAAACGGATGTGGGGAGAAGGCAAGAGATTGGGCTGAGAGGGAAAAGGACTAGCCTCAACCATGATGAAATGGCAGAGCAGACTCAATGCACTAAATGGCCTATTTCTGCTTCAATATTTTATGGTCTTGTGGAGATGCGCACATGACATGGTGGTGTGATAATGTAAGCCATTCTTCACATGTTCTCCCGGTCTGTTGTTGCCAGTACACCCTTCTATGCAGTGGTTGCTGGGGCAATAGCAGCAACATTGATGAGTCAACCTATAAACGGGGAAGTGATGACCCCTCCCCTCCTGTTAGACTGTTTGAAGTAACTTATTTTTTATTCTTTCTTCTCTTTTAACTTCTGTATTTTTGTATGTCTGTGTAATTTCCTTTGGGATCAATAAGGTATCTATCTATTCATGTACTTCTACATATAACATACAAATACACACACACACACACTATACTATATAATACAACTACTGTATAGAAATCCACATCATAGTAAATTATAAATTGTCCCATTCAGGCCTGAAGATTTAATCACTGTGGAAGGTGTCTTGTGGGTTAGTGTATTTCTTGACAGGGCTTGGTGGGTTCTGAGGCTTTCTCCATGGTGGTTGTAGGAGTTGACTCTGGGACAGCGGGAAGTGGTTCTGACAGCTCTGGACACTTATCTTCTCCTTTCTTCTTTCTTCTCCCAGATACTCCTGGCACCTTCTGAACAAGTTGACATCCCAACCAGTGCATGGCTAAGATCTTACCCAGGCCACCAGACAAAGCTTCGAGCCAATGTTTTCATTTTAACCACACCTAGACGACTACGTAGCTTCTCCAGTACTTTAGCTCCCAGCTTGGATGGTACAACAACTCTCAATCCTCACATAAGGCAGCCTCCGTCAAGGGCAAGTTCATCCCAGCTCTGGTAAAAATGAGGGAACTGGGATTGCTGCTGCATATTCCAGCCATTTTGAGAGGCCTTGTAGACCTGACATGGTGTGAGGTCTTTTCTGGTTTCCCTTTGGATCATCCCTGCTGTAATAGGGAGACTTTTGATTTGCATTAGAGGGAATACGTCAAGGGTAGTCTCCTCTTTTGTAAATCTTTCGGGTATTTCCTCTTCCAAGGGTAAACGGGACGATCCATCAACATTTCCATGATTAGCTGTCCTCTTGAATTTGATCTTGTAATTGTGTCCTCCAAGAAACAGAGCCCATCTCTGTATTTGTGCTTGCTGCTGATAGTGGAACACCTTTCTATTGACTGATAATGGACACTGGTGGTTGATGAGCAGTAATGAGAGTAAACTCTCTCCTAGGCAAGCAAAGGTTGAAATGTTTTACACCCCAAACCAGACTCAAGGCCTCTCTGTCAATCTGTGTATGATTTTTCTCTGCAGTGGTAAGGGAACATATGCAGAGGCTGTGGGGAGTTCATTTCCATCACTCATAATGTGACATGACTGCACCATAAGGCGAGACATCACAGGCGAGATTTACTGGACAATGTGGATCCTACTGTGTGAGTACAGTGTCCGACATAATTTCCTTTATCTTTTGGTAAGACACCTCACACTGCTTTGTCCATTGCCGTTTCTTCCCAATCTACAGTAACGAGCTCAAGGGTGGAGCTCAGCAGCCAGGTTTGGTAGGAATTGGTAAAAGTAATTTACAGTCCTAAAAAGGACTACAACTGCGATACGTGGCAATCACCACTACTTGAATTTTCAGCACACTTGTGCAATCCTTGTGCATTGATGGTGTGACCATGGTAAGTGATGGTTGGTTTAAAGAATTCACACTTGTCACTTCATGCTCTGAGCCCATACACTTCTAATCTTTTTAGCACCCTCTTGAGATTTTGAAGATTGTTTTGTCATCCTCACCAGCAAAAATGATGCTATCCAGATAACACTGAGAGCTTGGGCAGCCTTGCAACACCTGGTCCATAGCTTTCAAGTGCAGATGCTCCTCCAAATATAAGCTTATTCTCATGATAAAGTCATTTGTGAGTGCTTATGGTGAGAAACACTTTGGCCTCTTCTTCCATCTCCATCTGTAGGTAGGCCTCAGCTAAGTCCACTTTGCAGAAGTGTTTCCCTCCAGAGAAGTTTGCTAAGGTATCCACTGTTGGGCAGAGGACATTGACCTATTTTCAGTACTGGATGGATGGTAACCTTAAAATCACCACAGGTCCTGACAGACACAATTTTCTTGGCTACTGGTACCACTGACATTGCCATGGGCTCCACCTAACCTTGGAAAGAATTTCTTCAACCTCCATGCAATCTACTTTAACACAGATGGTATAAGGAACCAGAGGGGCTTTGTAAAACTTTTCATTTAACACTATTTTATTCTTGATATGTTTGAGTTTACAAATGCTATCCTCGAACTCTGCTGTGTCATCATCCAGGAATGTTCTTAATTCACTTGCTCCTGCATTAGTTACTTCCACAATATCACCAAAGCTCATTTTGGCCGGTTTCATCAGAGCAATCGGACTTCTACACATACTATGCTCTTCCACCTAGCACACTCAACAGAATTGGCATTCGCTTTGCCTTGGCTATTTCATTTGCTTCAAAATACTATTCAATTTATTCCTCATACAATATCCAGTTATCTGTTGTGTAATCAAACGTATCTATCTTTCTGACGAGGCCAGTTATTTCTGCAATTTTATTTATGATCATTATCACCCATTTGATGTCTCTGTCCCCTTAGAAAGAAAAAAATGTGGCGTTTTTTTAAAAACTCGGCCTTGTTTCTCCTCTTGCGAAGAAAGTGTGCTGCAATGTTTTAAAAACTTAAATATCTTGCTGCACTTCAACAGGTAGGTACTCATCTCAGGTTCATTTTAAAACTTCTTTATCACCACGATTATGTCTTGTAACTTCAAAACATAAAACTAAGTGAAAGATAAACAGGAGAGTCCACGTTAGTTTCATTTTAACTTTAGCATGACATGGTGGCCTGATTATGCATACCATTCACACACTTCTCAATATAACCTGTAATTAATTATTTAAATGAACAAGAATATTTAATCAAACCATATATTTATAATATTACTCAAATGTTACTGAAATATTAAATACACATTTGCCACCTTCCAATGCAGCCATGGTGATCATGACCTTGGTGAACCGGTTTTCCAAGGTGGTCTATTTCATTAGCTTCCCCAAACATCCATCAGCTGCCTAGACAACAGAACTGGTTCTCCAATATGTACAGTACCTTTTAAAAGTATTCACCCCTCCAATCCTTTGCTCACATAAATGAATATTATAGCCAAGGATTTGGATCAATTTAACTGAGAATTTGTATTTGCTAATCACGTACTCCTGTTTTCACAGTAGAGCCCAAACAACAGGGAAAATTGAAAAGTATGAAAAACTAAAAGCTCACACACTGAAATGTCAGCAGTTCAGAAGTATTCATTAGCCTTTGATCAGTCCTTAGTTGAACCACTTACTGCAGCTATTACAGCCAGTAGTCTTCTTGGATAAATCTCTATTAGCTTTGCACAATGTGATGGAGCAAGATTTCCATATTTCTCCTTAAAGAATTGTTCAAACTGTGCCAGGTTAGTTGGGAAGTGGTAGAGGAGAGCAATCTTGAGGTTTTGGCAGAGATGTTTGATCGGTGATGCCACTGAAGGACATCAACTTTCTTAATTTGAAGCCACTCCATGGTTGTTGTGGCAATGTGCCTTGGGTCATTGCCCTGCTGAAAGACAAACTTCCTCTCTACATTCAGCTTTCTGCCAGAGTCTAGCAGGTTTTCATCCAGGATTTCTCTGTATTTAGCAGCATTCATCTTCCCAACAATTCTGACCAGATTTCCAGTCCCTGCTACTGAAAAGCATCCCCGTAGCATGGAGCTACCTCCATCAAACTTTACAGTAGAGATGGTGTTACCAGGCTGATGTGTAGTATTAGATTTACGCCACATGTATGCTTAGTGTTGAAGCCAAAAAAATTTCACTTTAGTCTCATCCAATCACAAGACCTTCTTCCACTTCTTTGCAGTATCTTCTAAGTGACTCTTTGCAAAGTCTTAAGGGCAAGTATATGCTTTTTTTTTAAGGCAGGGCTTCTTCCTTGCACTCATTTGTGCAAGACCTTAGAGATTGTTGAGCCAAGAATGTAATCTCCAGTTACAACCACTGACATCTGCAGCTCACTGAGTGTGACCATTGGCATCACAGTAACCTCCCTTATAAGTGCCGTTCTGCTCTGATGACTAAGTTTAGAGGGGTGGCTATGGTTTCATATTTTGTCCATTTTTTCATGATGGACTTCACTGGGCTCCGAGGTATGTTCAGCGCCTTTGAGATGCTCTTGTACCCTTCCCTACTCTTGTGCTTCTCAATTATCATTTCCCTGACTTACCTTGAATGCTCTTTGTCTTCATTTTGTTTTGGTCTTGTGGAAAACCTGCTGTACTGTTGGAGCTTGTTTTGGTCTTTTGGAAAACCTGCTGTACTGTTGGAGCTTGTTTTGGTCTTGTGGAAAACCTGCCGGACTGTTGGAGCTTGTTTTGGTCTTGTGGAAAACCTGCTGGACTGTTGGAGTTTGTTTTGGTCTTGTGGAAAACCTGCTGTACTGTTGGAGCTTGTTTTGGTCTTGTGGAAAACCTGCTGGACTGTTGGAGCTTGTTTTGGTCTTGTGGAAAACCTGCTGTACTGTTGGAGCTTGCAGAGAGAGGAGGTATTCAGGTGATCCTCCACGTTGCTACATCTACTAATTGGGTGAGTTGGTCAGGTAATAAAAAAAATTGCACCTGAAGGAAGTTAACCTAGTAATTACAAAAGGGATGAATACTTTCTCAGCCTTACAAATTTGCTTTTTAATTTTTAGTCAATTATCAGCAGGTTTTGGATATTTCCTTTTGATTTGACATCATGCACAAAGTTTTGAAGATTAGCTCAAAAATCCAATTTCAATATATTTTAAAATTAGAAAAGGGGCAGTAAAATGTGAAAATAGTTGGGAAGGGCCGAATATTTTCTCAAGGTACTGTTGTTCTTCTCCATGGTTTTCCCCCAGGACATGATGCCAGACCAGGGCCAACAATCCGTTTCCCACTTCTGGTGAGCCTTCTGTTTCCTCTTCTGCAGCTCAGTGAGTTTCTCACATGCCTATCATCCACAGACCAATGGACTGTCAGAAACATAGAAACATAGAAAATAGGTGCAGGAATAGACCAATTGGCCCTTCGAGCCTGCACTGCCATTCAGTATGATCATGGCTGATCATCCAACTCAGAACCCTGTACCTGCCTTCTCTCCATACCCCCGATCCCTTTTAGCCACAAGGGCCATATCTAACTCGCTCTTAAATATAGCCAATGAACTGGCCTCAACTGTTTCCTGTGGCAGAGAATTCCACAGATTCACCACTCGCTGTGAGAAAAAAGCCAATCAGCAAGTGGAGAAGTTTCTGAGATGCTTCACCACATCTAACCCTTCCACATGGAAGAAAAATCTGCCCTGGGTCGAGCTGTCCCACAATCAGCACATCTCATCTGCTACCAGCATGTCACCCTTTGAAATGCTACGTGGTTACTCCCCCATCCCCATTGTTCCCACAGAGGATACAACGGTAGAAATCCTATCGGTCAGAGCCCTGGTTTGCCAATGCCAGAATGGACAATCCATCGCTTATTGAAGGATTCTACCAGAACCATCTGGAATGCCCTAGGCTGTCAGGTGCCAGCCATGGGGTGGTGGGGGAGGGGGTAATTCCTGTCAGACCTTCACAGGCATGCACTCCCTCCAGTCTCTACTCAGCTAACTGCCCTCATCACCTGCAGCCTATTTAAACCCAGCTCTCAACCACAGTCCTTGTTCATTCATCAAAACAGCCTGCCTCAACCAGTTACTCCTAGCCTTCAATAACCTTGTTGCCTGTGAGTTTAGTATTTGTCCTCTCTTGTTTTGTGGCCCCTTATAGGTTGTTATGTAGAAGTTTATTATTAAAGTTATTGCTCACTGTTAAATCCTCACCGCTGCTCTGCTTTCGGGTCAAGCCTCTTCCACATTTCATGAAGATGCTACCAAACTATTAAACCATTTCAGATATCTTAAAAGCAACAATCCCAATTTATTGTCTTCTTCTCTGGAGTTTGCTCAAACTTTGACAAATATACATTTGCTGTTGTGTTTTATAGCAAGAACAAGAGATGTTATTTCTGATCCACACAGACTCAAATTAACAATTGGCTTGCACCTTACTAATAGCATGCATCATTCAAGTGTTGTTATTATTTTCAGTGAACTCTGGAAAATTATTTTCTCAGTGTTCAAATGATTAAAAAATGATATTTGAAAATCTGCATTAAATTTATCTGAATTACATTTATTGGCTCTTGGGTGCTTTCATTCAGTAGCATTTAAAAAATTGCGAGGAGTAAGTCATTAGACAGTCCCATTTGCACAAAGTCATTTAAACTAGGGTGGCTACTTCCAGCCTATTCATCTTTCTAAATAAATGATCCTATAACTGTTTCACAAATTACTTCTTCAAGCATAAATTGTGGCCAGTAATTCATATGTCTGTTTATAAATGCAGAATGTTCATAGATTCTATATAGTAATATTCTGTATTTGTAGTATGATAGATCAACAGAGAAATTCCTGAGTGTAGCAATTCTAGATGTAAATAAAATATGGAAAAAACCTAACCTACAGATAAATTATAAGTTGAACAATTATGATCTTATTTATTGAGGAAGCAGGCAGTATTCGATAAACCACATAGATTTCCCCTTTCTTGAACTGCACTTTCTGCTAATCTCTCCATGGACCTTAGCTTTAAAGTTTATGCTGGCTTTAAGTACTTGGAGCCAATTAAGCTATTTGCTGTGCTTTCTGATTTAGCCAACTACAAAACACATATTATATGCAAGAGGGGCTTAAACTTTGATTACAATTTTAGTAATTTCTCAGTTTACCCAGTTCCTTATTGAATTATTGAAAAGAAAAAAAGTACCTTTCTTTAATCTGCTACAGGAAGTGTAATTCTAGAACTGAAGTGTGAAGAATGTTGCTGTTTTTAGTAGCTCAGTGTTTCAATTCTATCTCTAGTGTTTCCAGGAATCATATATATACAAAATAAAAAAGAAATGCCAAGTGTAATCTCACAAACAAAAGTGAAAGGAAATGAAATAAATAGCAAGCAAGTTCAGACCTGCTATTCTCTGAGGTCAGTGCATTGTAAGAAAAAAGTCTTTTTCCAAATGCATAATGATCAGCTGTGTGCTGCAGTTTTGAAATGTAATGATAGGGATAACCCCATGTTGGAGAATGAGGACTCTACATGAATTTAGTGACACCAGGAAGAAGGTGAAGAAAATCTATGATAGCTGAGTATCGTAATGGGTTTTTAGAAATTGTATGATGGAAAATTTTGATGGTTGAATCTTAATCTTCACAGTTAATGTTTTTTTAAAAAGAATGGATGACAACTTAATAAAATGCTTCCACACTTTCGCTATTCTCTTTAATAATTCAGGCATAATTGTGATTGGAATCATAATCCTGATGCTGAGGTTTATCTCTAGGAGTTAGTGAAAAGCTGTTATCCTTTAAAATGTTGTACATTGTCTAATCTCAATACAGAAGAATGGGAAGCTAATCCATGCGATGCACTATAATTGAATTTTAAATCCAATCACACATTGAAAATGTAACAATTCAAAACAGGAAATGAGCTTGATACCTTTTATTAGAAATGATACTTGCTACAATTTACAGTGCTTTGAACTGGAATGAAATCTGGCATAAAGCATGCTC
The DNA here is from genome assembly GCF_030144855.1 of Hypanus sabinus. NCBI lineage: Eukaryota > Metazoa > Chordata > Chondrichthyes > Myliobatiformes > Dasyatidae > Hypanus > Hypanus sabinus. The sequence goes on along the minus strand of NC_082708.1, from coordinate 48,474,603 downwards.
AATGTTTACATTTAGTTATGTGAGTCATGCCCAACCTACCCCATCATCATTGATCTGCTTAAATATGTCAACTGTGGGTGGTTCTGGATTATAAAGAGTTACTTAAATGTGACTTTCAACCACAGCACAACAGAATATGTTTATTCCATAATTCTACATCAATTTTCATCCTGCTCTTTGTGGTTCAAAATGTAAACAAAGATATTTCACACTTGTGGGTTGCAATGATACTCTGTAGCAGATGTTCCCATGTCTTCTCAGTCAAACTTCGTGATTCTAGAGGCACTCGTGGTCTGCCCTTTCACTGTGCTGTGATTGATTTGCTTTCTGAGCCAGAACATGAGTCATGCACTTGATTTCTTTCAGCTCTCCGAGATCCCTATCTTTTTACCTCACTCTGAAGCACCTGACAAAGACCAATATATTGTCATTTAATCTGTATCCCTACTGGAATAAAAGCTCAATATAGCTCTTGTCTATGCAATTATCATTGTGCTAAATGGGATATTTTTCACAATAGACTGGTGAACTGCCATCACCAGGAGCCAGACTAATTTGCATCACAAAAATGTAACCACACAGCCTGGCATAACTACTGTACGACTCTGTTAGTATAAACCCAGCGGACCAACCTGGTCCAGTGAAGGGCATGTCTAGAGCAGCACCGTGTATGCTTACAAATGGGATGCCAGCCTGGTATGGTAATATGCATGTTGAGAACCAGGAGGAAGAGCTAAGCAATTTCACAAACAATGCAGCAGATTAATGTTCTGTGATACTACCATATCAATGAAATAGCCAGCCAAGGAGAAGACTCCATGAGCATTGTCATTTTCCACAGTAGTAGAAACTGCCAATAGGTGTAAAATTCAAGGCAGAGGTCATCTTTCTCAAGATGTACTCCAATGCACAAGTTATTCCATTACAGTTACATATATACCACAATCTGGAAAATTGACCGGGTATGCCCTGTCCGCAATATAGCAGGAAATGAAGTCCAACAAATGAACTTTCAACCGCAAGTTTTCTCACCACTGTTATCAAAGTGACATTCAATTTGCCTTACTCCATGATCAACTGGCATCTGACCTCATGCCAGCCTTGATTCACACATGGACGAGAAGGCTGGATTCCAAAGATGAAGTGAGAATGGGTGCCCTTGGCACTGAGGCAGCATAATACTGAGTGTGGATCAAAGAGTTAAGGTAAAACAAAAGATTCAGGAGCAGAATTAAGCCATTCAGCCTATCACGTCTGCTCCACAATTAATTCATAACTGATCATTTTCTCTTAAGCCCATTCTCCCACCCTGAAGTCCTTATACCAACCAAGAACCCAACAATCGCTGCCTGAAATAGACCCAATGAATTCCACAGATTCACCATACCCAAGCTGAAGAAGTTCCCCCTCACTTCAGTTTTAAAGGGATGTCCTTTGGATCCTTGGCTCTCCTCCTAAAGGAAATATCCTCATCACATCCTCCTCCTTCTTTGGCTGTCCATCGATTTTGATGTTGACTGAGGCCTGGGCAAGGTTGTATGGAATCGATGGCATCGCAGAGCAATGTGAGATTAAGTGCCTTGCTCAAGGACACAACACGCTGCCTCAGCTGAGACTCAAACTAGCGACCTTCAGATCATTAGACCAATGCCTTAGCCACTTGGCCATGCGCTTCACCACACGACTGTATCCAGGAACATAAAACATAAGAAATAGGAGCAGGAGTAGGCCATCCGACCCATCAAGTCTGCCCCATCATTCAATAAGATCATGGCTGATCTGTCCGTAAACTTAGCTCCATCTACCTGCCTTTTCCTCATAACCCTGAATTCCCTCACTATGTGAAAACCTATCTAACTGTTTCTTAAATATATTTAGAGAAGAAGCCTCAACTGCCTCCCTGGGCAGAGAATTCCACAGATTCACCACTCTCTGGGAAAAACAGTTTCTCCTCATCTCCATCCTAAATCTTCTCACCTGAATCTTGAGGCAATGTCCCCTGGTTCTAGTCTCACCTACCAATGGTAATAACTTTCCTACTTCTATCTTATCTATCCCTTTCAAAATTTTGTATGTTTCTATAAGATCCCTTCTCATTCTTCTGAACTCCAGAGAGTATAGTCCTAGGCAACTCAATCTCTTCTCATAAGTTAACCCCTTTCATCCCTGGAATCAGCCTGGTGAACCTCCTCTGCACTGCCTCCAAAGCCAGTATATTCTTCCTCAAGTATGGAGACCAGAACAGCACACAGTACTCCAGGTGCGGCCTCACCAGTACCCTGTATAGTTGCAGCATGACCTCCCTGCTCTTGAATTCAATCCCTCTGGCAATGAAGGCCAACATTCCGTTTGCCTTCTTAATAACCTGTTGTACCTGCAAGCCAACATTTTGCGATTCATGCACAAGCACTCCCAAGTCCCAATGCACAACAGCATGCTGCAATCTTTCACCATTTAAATAATAATCTGCTCCTCCTGACTTACTGAATGAGCCTACCATGGGGAACCTTGTCAAACATCCTACTAAAATCCGTATACACCACATCCACTGTTCTACCTTCATCAACACTTTTGTCACTTCCTCAAAAAATTCAATCAAACTCACAAGGCATGACCTGCCCCTCAAAAAACCACGCTGACTATATGTAATTAGACTATGCTTCTTCAAATGCTCAAAAATCCTGCCTCTAAGCATCCTCTCCAATAACATAGGACTCAATGGTTTATATTCCCAGTGATATCCTTAGTCCCTTACTTGAAATAAAGTAATAACGTTTGCCATCCTCCAATCTTCTGGTACTACTCCTGTGGCCACTGAGGATACACGAACATTGGCAAAGGTGCAGCAATCTCTTCATTTCCCTTAGAAGCCTATGGTATTCCCCATCTGGCCTTTAAATTTATCTATCCTAATATTTTCAAATGTTCCATATATTTTTCAGATGGCATTCACAATGTCACATTTCTATTTTAGTTTCAGATTTGTAGCACCTGCAGGATTTTAGTTTTGAAGTGCAAAATTAAACTGAAGTCCTAGCATCCATGAAAATTCATCTTATAATGATGGGAATGAAATCTGAACAAATGACCAGATGAGCATTGCTCAGTGACTTTCAGTATTTACATTAATCAAACAAAATCCTTTCAGATTTTGTTATGAATACTGAACAATCTTAAGATGAATCAGAGGTAATAATGGATTTGAAATCGCACTGCTTTACTAGAATATTCATAGTTTTTCATTCATTTAATCTCTTTTTAGCAGAGATTATTCAGCTTGCATTTCTGTTTCCTGGCTTTCTGCCTTCTGATTTTCATTTTACAAATCCTTAGTTACCTTTCAGTCAGACCTTGTCCTTGCCAAGCTCTGCTGATTGTTTGCCAATGTTAAGGGAAAATTACTGTTTGCCATTTTAAGGAGAAAGGTACACTTGAATACATTGAAAGGTATTGCTTCCAAAAATATGGAAATGTAGAGGTTAAGTCCAACGTTGGCAGAGGCAGGAGAAAGGCTTCCATTGGTCAATGCAGCAGCTGAGCTGTCACCCATTTAATTTTCCTTACCATTGTCGACAAGCAAATCTGTTATTTTCAAAGCGTTCAAGATGGAAATTTGCTTACCCGAAATTGTGGGAACACTCAGCAAGTCATGAAATGTGGAAAGACAAAGATTTACAGGTATGGGTTTGTGCTGGGATTTCTGGCATCTGAAACATTTGAAAAATGAATCCCAGGGTAGTATACAGTGATACATACATACTTTGATAATAAATTTATTTTGACTTTGATATTTTTTATCTTCATTTTGAAAGTTGTTCTTTATTAAGAATTTAATGTGCAAATAATAATCATTATCATGTGTACACTAAGAGTACCACTGAATTTGGTTACTGTTGGTCACTTCCATGAGTGAACTTTGCATCCCCAACAAGCAGCAGGACACCTTTTCTGCCCAATGTCTAATTAATGATATTCCACCCCAGAGTTTATAAAAGATACACCATTTGGTGCTGGATTTTATGATCTCGTTGAGCAATGCTCTTCATCCTGTTGCTAAAAATGATTTGAAAAATGCCAAGTAAAATTAGATTAAAAACACAAAATGCTGTCTGGCCTGCTGAGTTCTGCCAGCATTTTGTGTTTTTATTTATTTCCAGCATCTGCAGATTCACTCGTGTTGCCTTAAAATTAGATTAACCTGGTTTATTTCATACAAAATATAAGAAAGAATGAAGTTGCTCCTTTTTATCAAGAAAACACCAAAGTATTCCCACCGTCTCTATTAATATCTCAATTATGCTTTACAAACTAGTACCTCAATTAACTAGTGCTCATCTTTAGTCTTACAAAATACATCTATACATAATTTTGCCTGGAATCACAAAGTTGTTCAGAGCCTGTTAAGTGAGATCATTTTTTTCCTATTTCATACTCAAAACTGATGATTGAATTCACCAGAGAAATAAAGAAAGAGATAAAAGTTAACTTCTGACCCAAAGCTGCTTTCTGTAGAAGATTAACTCACTGAACCAACTATGTGGAATGAAAATATTTGCCAATGAGCTATGATAAGTACCATGAATGTTTTGTTAATCCCCCCTCTCTCCTGCTGGGTGCATTGAATGAAAACGATTGTTGTTCTGAAGATTTTGAGCTGCTGAAGGTTGTGCTTCATGGATCACCATAGTGTTGTAACTGATGCAATAGATGAGATTATATACTCCGGTTGGATGAACCATCTGACTGTCCAATTAATATACTTAAAATCATCTTCTGGGGTATGTTATTTTCTGAACTGAAGTTGTACTTATATCAACAACAATATAAGTCAGATGAAAATAGAATTTCAATTAACGTCAGCTACTCAAAATAGAGTTTTGATAAAAGTATGAGGCTAACATCCATGATTTTCAACTTACCAGCAGAAAAACTACATAGTAAGGGGATTTTAATTGAACAAGCAACTGTATCTCAGAGAGGTAACAATTTAATTTTGTAGCTTTATATATATATTTCAGATTAGTGGAATGAGTTTTATAGTGTAAGGATGACTGCAATTTGTCAAAGTAATATTGAGAATTTTTCAATTAAACATTAATTAAATTCAGAAATGATAAACATTTATAATGTAAAAGTGATAAACTGGAAAGTGAAACATCACAGTAAATAATTTTGTTTTTATAGCCTTGAATGTCTGACTTAAAATATTGTAGTTACCAAATATGTAGACAATTATTGTAGAAAACTGTAAAACTAAATCATTTATGCTAACTACTTATACAGTAAAATTCCAATCTTATAATCTGAAATATCCATGCCAGTGTGTACTGAAAGACACCAGTGGAAGGAATTTGTACCTTTCTTATATTTGCTGTTTTTGAGCATGATTTTTCTTAGATGCATTGAATGTTCCCCGATTGCTCTTAGCTCTTTGATCAACATAAATGGGACATTAAACAGATTATTTTGCTCGTGTGTTGTGATGTCAATACATATCGTAATTGCACATCAACACAGCTGAAATACATTAAGAAGTTGATTGAATAAACCAGTCAGCTCATGAAACCCAAGTAGAAGATAGAGTACATTTTGTGTGGCACAGTTCCCAGGAAGACGTTGGAGTGATTGAGGGAGAGTTTAAAAGAAGCGAGGGGAGCAGTCAACACAGGTTGCATACCATGGTACCTAAGGAGACACTGGATTGTACACAATTGGGCACTTGGCAAGATCCAATAAAAGCAGCAATTGTGGGAGCAGTCATTGTGTGAGTGGGCCAGTACTAGAGTGGAGGGCTGAGGATTTGGCTCATCAAGGCTTTGGCAAGGAGAGGCATTGTCCATAGGTAGATCTTTATTTTCATTATTTAATCTTTCTACCTTTTTTATTGCACATTTAGAGCAGTATGGATGCAAGGCAGGATCACGGAACGCTCCTCTTGAAGGAAAGGCAGGGAGACCTCCAGTGCCTCTGATGACTGTAACTGCAAGAAGTGCATCCTGGAGCAGCTTCTAACAATGCATGTTAAAGAGTAGGAGCTGGAACTTGTAGAACTCCGGATCGTTTGGGAGGCTGAGGGGCTGATAGACAGGACATACAGAGAGGTAATTACACCCATGGTGCAGGGCACAGGTAAATGGGTGACCAGCAGGAGGGGAAAAAGTGATAAGCTGCCAGTGCAGAGTACCCCTGTGGCTGATCCCTCAACAACAGTATAACACTTTAGATACTGCTGGGGAAGGAATGACCTAGCAGACAAAAGCCACAGCAATCAGGCCTCTGGCACTGAGTCTGGCTTTGTGGCTCAGAAGGGAAGGAGGGAGAAGAGGCGAGTCTTAGTGATAGGGGATTCATTGGTTAGAAAAATGGAAAGAAGGTTCTGTGTGTGAGAATGAAATTCCCAGATAGTATGTTCATTCCCAGGTACCAGGCTGAGGGACACCCGGAGTAAGTCCACAGCATTCTTAAATGGGAGGGTGAGCAGCCAGAGGTCATGGTCCACATCGGTACCAATGGCATCAGTAGGAAGGTTGGTGAGGTCCTGCAAAGTGAGTTCAGGAAGTTAGGGCGCTGAGTTAACGGACAAGAACGGCAGGGTTGTAATCTCAATGTTGGCACCCGTGCCATGTGCTAGTGAGGCCAGAAGTAGGAAGATCATACAGTTTAACACATGGCTAAGGGGTTCATGCAGGAGTAAGCGTTTCAGATTTTTGAATCATTGGGTTCTCTTCCAGGCAAGGTGGAACCTATACCCAAGAGATGGTTTGCACCTGGAGGGGATCTAATATCCTAGAGGGTAGGTTTGCTGGTACGGCATGTGGTTTAAACTAAGAGTTGCAGGGGGGTGGGAACCAGTGTGCCAGAAAAGTGTGCCAGTGGAGTGATTGTGGAGAAAGATGTTGTTTAGCATACGTACATGAAAAGTCAGGAATCAAAATGCTGAGCATGGTGGGACTAACGTAAGGAGTATTGTAGCAAAGCTGGATGAACTCAGGGCATGGGTCAGCATGTGGAGTTGTGATATTATAGCCATTAATAGGACCTAGTAGCAGGAGGGGCAGGACTGGCAGCTCAAAGTTCCAGGTGTCCATTGTTTTAGGCATGATAGAACGAGGAGGGGTTAAAGGGACACCGGTGGCATTACTCATCAGAGAAAATGTCACAGCAGTGCTCAGATGGGACAGACTGGAGATCTTGTCTAGCGAAGCTTTATGGGGAATAAGAAAGGTATTGCAATGTGAATGGGATTGTATTATCGACCACCCAACAGTCCGCGGGATTTAGAGGGGCAAATTTGTAGAGAGATCGCAGAGTGCTGCATGCAACAAAAGGTTGGGAGGTAGGTGGCTTTAACTTTCCATATACTAACTGCGACTCCCATACTGTAAAAGGGCTGGGTGGGAAAGAGTTTGCCAAATGTATTCAGGAAAGTTTCCTTTATCAGTATGTAGAAGTCCCAATGACAGAGTGTGCGATACTTGATCTCCAGTTAGGGAATGAGACAGGGCAGGGGAGATCTTAAATGGATTTTTTTTGCATCTATATTTGCTCAGGAGCTGGTCACAGAGTCTATAGAAGTGAGGCAAAGTAGCAGTAAGGTCATGGGCCCTACACAGATTACAGAGGAGGCGGTGTTTATTGTCTTGAGGCAGATTAGAGTGGTTGCATCCACAATGCCTGACAAAGTATTCCCTTTGATCCTGTGGACAGCTAGTGCAAAAGTTGCAGGGACCCAAGCAGAAATATTTAAAACATCCTTAGCCATGGTTAAGATGCCAGGGCTTTGGAGGAGAGCAAATGGTGTTCTAAAAAGGTTCTAAGAATAAGCCAGGAAATAATAGGATGGTGAGCCTAACATTGGCACTGGTAAAGTCATTGGAAGGTAGTCTGAGGGACAGGGTATATGAGTATTTGGATAGACGTGGACTGATTAGTGATAGTCAACATCACTTTGTGCATGGTACATGTGCGTGGAGTCTAACCAATCTTATTGAGTTTTTCAAGGACATTACCAAGAAAATTAATGAAGTCAAGGCAGTGGATGTTGTCTATATGGACTTTAGCAAGACATTTACCAAGGTCCGGCATGGGAGGCTGGTCAAGGAGGTTCAGTTGCTCAGTGTTCAAGATGAGGTAGTAAATTGGATTAGACATTGGCTTTAAGGGAGAAGCCAAAGAGTGGTAGTAGATAGTTGCCTCTCTGACTGGAGGCCTGTGACTAGTGAAGTGCCACAGGGATCAGTGCTGTGTCCATTGTTGCTTGTCATCTGTATCAATGATCTGGGTATTAATGTGGTTAACGGGATCAGCAAATTTGCAGGTGATGCAAAGACTGGGGGTGTTGTGGACAGTGAGGAAGACTATAAGCACTTATAGTGAGATCTGGACCAGCTAGAAAAAATGGACTGAAAAATGGCGGATGGAGTTTAATGTAGTCAAGTGCGAGGTGTTACACCAAGTGTAGGTTTTACACAGTGAACGGTAGAGGAGTGCTGTGGAACAAAGCGATCTGAGAGTACAGGTCCGTAATTCATTGAAAGTGGTGGCGCAGGTAGATAGGGCCGTAAAGAAAGCTTTTAGCATGTTGGCCTTCATTAATCAATGTACTGAGTACAGAAATTGGACTTTTTTGTTGAAATTGTATAAGACATTGGGCAAGCCTAATTTGAAGTATTATGTGCAGTTTTGGTCACCTACCTACAGGAAAGATGTAAATAAGATTGAAAGAGTGCAGAGAATATTTACAATGATGTTGCCATGACTGGAGGACCGAGTTACATGGGAAGATTGAATAGATTAGGACTTTATCTCCTAAAGAACGTAGAAGACTGAGGGGGGGGGGCAGATTTGATAAAAGTACACAAAATTATGAAGGATAGAGATAAGGTAAATTCTAATCGTTTCTTTTCCACTGCAGTTGGTTGAGACTATAACTAGAGGTCATGGAGTAAAGGTGAAAGATGAAATATTTAAGGGGAACTTGAGGGGTAACTTCTTCACTCAGAAGGAGGTGAGTGTGTGCAATGAGCTGTCATTGCAAGTAGTGGAAGCGGGTTTGATTTCAACATTTAAGAGAAGTTTGGATAGGTACATGGATGGGAGAGGTATGGAGGGCTATGGTCCATGTGCAGGTCAATGGGAGTAGGAGGATTAATGGTTCTGAATGGACAAGATGGACCAAATGGCCTGCTTCTATCCTGTACTGTCTATGACTCTTCAACTTTCATAACTCTTGTCCAATTCTTGTAAAATTCTTCAACCTAAAAAGAAAACTTCTTCATATAGGATCAAAATTACGTCAGTGGCATTGCACATTTACATTTCCATAAGATTTAAAAAGCTTGCTCTGCATAGTGCGTTCCATTTTCAACTTTATTCCCTTCTTTTGGCTATATCCTTTTTAATATTTCCAGCAAGTACTGTATGTTTAACAATTACTGTTGACAACATGAAACTTGAATTCCTAGTTTATAATAGCAATGCTGCACTCTATTTATCACTTTCATTGTGGGTGACTTCTGCACTTTCAGACGTATCAGTGAGCTATGACTTCTTATTGCACATTTGTGGGCTATCCTCTTTCACTAAAATGTGTTTGTCACTCCATGTGAACACAAATATATACAAACTCGAAGCACTAAGCTTTGTGAGCCCGATGCACCACTCAATGAGATTTTATCCAATCCAATCGTGATATCAACTCTGCATTCCTACCTACCTCAGTAACCTGTCACCGCCCTTGCTTATCATGAATCTATCTACCTCTGCCTTAATAATATTCAAAGATGCAGATTTTGGAGGAAAGGATTTCTAAAGGGTAACAATCTATTGAGAAAAAAAATTGTGCCTTATCTCAGTTAGATGGATGATCCCGTATTTTTACCTGATGACCCCTAGTTGTAGAATCTTCACAAGATGAAGGACTCTCCCTGCCCTGTCAGATTTCTTACATGTTTCAATGAAGCTTTGAAAACCTCACAAAGTCACCAAGGCATTTTCATTCAGTTTTCCAAACTCGTCTTGGTGGGTTGACTTTATTAATCCCAGATTCAGATTCAGATTTACTTATCACATGTACATTGAAACATACAGTGAAATGCATTGCAACACCAGCAAAATGCTGGAAGATCTCAGCAGCTCAGGCAACATCTATGGAAAGGAATAAAGAGTTAACATTTCAGGCTGAGACTCTTCATGAGGTCTAGAAAGGAAGGGGGGAGAAGCTAGGATAAGAAGGAGGGAGGGTGGAGGGAAGGAAGCACTAGAAGGTGACAGGTGAAGCCAGGTCAGTAAGGAAGGGTGGATGAAATAAGAAGCTGGGAGGTGATAGGTGGAAAATGTAAATGGTTGGAGAAGGCATCTCCATAACATTCATCAGGACCCTACCACCAAACACAACTTCACCCTCCACTCAGGGATTGCCCCCTCTGTGGTTCCCTTATTCATTGATCCTCCCCACTAATTCCCTCCTGGCACATATCCCTGCAAGTGGAAGAAGTGCTACACCTGCTCATACACCTCCTCCCTCACCTCCATTCAGGACCACTATCAGTCTCAGCAGGTGAGGCAATGCTTCACCTGCAAACCTGTTGTGGTCATCTACTGTATGCAGTGCTCCCAATATGGTCTCCTCTACACTGGTGAGACCTGATGGAGGACCACTTTGTCAAGCATCTTTGCTCCATCCACAAAAAGCAGCATTTCCCAGTGGCCAACCATTTTAATTGTAATCCCCATTCCCATTCCGAAACATTGGTCAATGGCCTCCTCTACAGCCATGATGAGGCCACTCCAAGGTTGGAGGAGCAACATCTCATATTCTGCCTGGTTAGCTGCCAACTTGATGGTATGAACATTAATTTATCCAAAATCCAGTAACTTTGCCCCTTCACCTTCCCTCATCTTCATTTCCCAACCTTGGCCTCTTACCTCTTTTCCTTGCCTGCCTATCATGTTTCTCTGTTGTCCCTCCTCTATTTCTTCCTCCCCATGGTCCACACTCCTCTCTTATCAGATTCCATCCTCTCTAGCACTTCATGTTTTCTACCTATCACCTCCCTCCCCCAAACATTATAGTCCTTCTCTCCCCCACCCCCCATCTTTTTATTCTGGCTTTCCCCCACTTCCTTTCCAGTCCTGAAGAAAGGGCTTAGCCCAAAATGTCAACTGTTTATTCATTTCCATAGATGCAACCTGACTGCTGAGTTCCTCTAGCATTTTGTGTACTGTATTGCTCTGGATTACCAGCATCTGCAGAATCTCTTGTGTTAATCAAATGTGTCTGCGGTGAACTACATATACCTGTCTGGACATGCCCCCCCCCCCCGCCGACTGCTCCTGTGGCTCCTCCCACTGACCCCGGTATAAATGCGATTGGAGCCTGAGCCCTGCCCTCAGTCTCCAGGGTGTAGTATGGTGGTCAATTGCTGCTTGTTCTTTCTTCCAGTTAATAGAAGCCTGTATCTCGCCTCACGTCTCATAGAGTTATTGATGGTGCATCAGTGTCATTTGCATTAACAACCAAAAATCTTAAGGATGTGCTGGGAGCAGCCTGCAAGTATCACCATACATACCAGTGCAGACACAACTTGCCCACAATCTTCAGCAGAACAACACATAACACAACAAGCAACAAATCAGCAAAACAAGCCCCCTTTCCTTCCTTTCTCCTGCCCACCCACACACATGGACAATCCTCTATCTCCAGGACAGGCCCCTGGACCTCCAGTCTCCAGGCTTCGGCCAACGGGCTTCAACTCCAAGACCTTCAATCAACCTTCAACCTTCGGTATCAACACTCAGACTAGCTGATGACAGGACCCTGAACTCCAAACACCACCTTAGTGGCCACGGGCTGCAGTGCTCTTGCTGTCTGCTTGCATGGACATCCAAACCCAGGCCTCACTGATCTGGGACAACCCAACATCCACATTGCTGGCCTTCAAGTGCAGAGCAGAGGCCTGGACAGTGGATATCTATTTCCTGAACACACAGCTGCAGCATGTTTGAACCCCCCACTAAATTACCATAAGATTCTTACATTGTCTTCCAATTCTTGCATTGTGACCAAAACTATCATCATGAAAGTCTTGCCACCATCCTCTTAAACGTGGACACATCCCACGCCTGTCATAAAGAGTTGAGATACAAACTTCAGTAGCAATTACTGATCAGTTTTTATCCTGGCTATAATGAACTTTTACCCTTAGATACATGAATGTGTGTCCTCATGAACTGATCCGTAACTTTTCATGCTAGATCTCAGGGTTTGCTACAGTTAAGTATATAATTAGCTTAGCAGATACATCCATGCAAGACAGGATATTATTAGGCAGCAACGTTTCTGTCTGGCTGTTATCACCCATATGGTTACTGCAGAAATATCTTGCCCTTGATGAAAGGCACACACCACCAGTTTCAAGGAGAGCTTCTATCCAACTGATATCAAACTCTAGAATGGATCCCTCATATACCAACGATGAATTTCTGATCTCCCAATTTACCTTGTTGTGGCCTTTGTCTATCTGCACTTTCTCTGTAACTACTACATTGTATTCTACTTCTTTCTACTGCTTCAAAGTACTTACATATGGTGTGATCTGTTTGGATGGCATGTAAGCAAGTTTTCATGTGGCATTAATAACCTGTGTTACCAGCAAGCTGAGGTGTGAGTGGTAACACCATATCCCTACAGGAAGATCCTCTACTCAATTGTTCCTTGATCTTCTTTCCCCTCCCAGGCTGTTGCAGTAATGATAGGTATCTGCAAATTAGACCTTAGTTTAACCCTCTAATCTTTGGCCACTTTTGTTCTTGATTACCCATCCTTAAAGTAAAAAACAATCTTCTTTCATTCAACCTTAGCACTAAAAATTTAGTGACTTCAATTTCAGACTTCTTCTGAAGTGGAGTTAAGTGCATTGACTTCCATTACCACTCTTTCCATTGAACATTCTTGATAATGCCACCTCACTACTATCTTCTCAAGAGCAATTGTCTACCTCTTAATCACTTTATTGTGTTACTCTCAGCTGAATTCCCAACCTTGCTTTTTCCTGGACATTCCCTGGACACTGCTTTCTCCCATACACTGGTATCTACATTTTCAAAGCCGTGTATACTGAATCTTCAACCCCAATTCATCACAATGGTTCTCCACCAGCTAATCTACTCAACCAGGTCTTGCATTCCCCTTTAATACCCCATCCCCCAATAATACCGTTGCCCTCCCTCACTCAGGCTACTCTTTTTGTACAGATTTTATCTTGCGCCATTTATTCCAAGAGTCACAAAATTGAATGGTTATACCATACAAATAGTCTGGATATGAAAGATTACATTTGATTTTGTCATGCCTTTATAAAGCCCTCAATCCTATCTCCTCCATCCTTATTGATAGTGAGATACCTATGTGGTATATACATTTTTGTCTCAAAGACTAAGACTGTCTGCTTCCCCTACATCATAAGGCTCAGATTCTAACTTCTTTTGACCTGAACTTGGATATCTCTCCACCTGCTATCTTATCTTTCCTTCTGGGAACTCATCAAAAAGTACAGGTCCTGCTCCATAGATCCTAATCTCACTGAACTACAGGCAGACATTCTGTGTTGTAATCCCATATTGGCTGTTAGCTTCTCCTCCATAAGAACCGCATCTCTTTTAAACCTGCAGCCATCACCCTTCCCCTCAGAACCACACGACCTTCTGCCCTTGATAATAACCACTCATCTGTAATCTGCCTTTCCTTATAAGAGTGTTTGAATATGTAATTACCTCTCAAACTAATGATAGTGCAACGTGTTGAATCTCTTCAACCAGGATTTATTCCTGACAGGGTGTCAAAACCAGGACTGTGACAAAAGGAACATGTCTCTTGAGATCTTCTTGAACTGTCAAGACCAGCTGGCATGGTTGACCACACCATTTAAAACTAATATCATGACACAATATGCAGCTGGATGCAACTATGCTCAGTTGTTTCATTCTTATTTATTTACATGTAGCTACAGAATCACGACAGTGTGCTCCATTCTTGCTCACATTTTTCAGCAGTATGCTAGCACTTTGCAATTCCACCTGAGAGCACTTGTCATTTTCAATATCACCTCTTGTTCCCTCCATTGGTAGGCTGTTTAATTTCATCTGACTTATTTTGGGAAGACCAAAGCCATTGACCTTTAACCTTACCACATTTGTTGTTCACCTGCAATCCAGCTCTGTCCTTGGAAGCTTACTGAAATTAAAGCAAACTGCTTACTTCTATTAATCATATTTGATCTGGGATATCTCTCTGATGGCCTTTGTTTAGCTCCCTAATATCCCAAGACTCTCTCCCTGCCCCAGCTAACTTGCTGAGGAAACAATGCATTCTTCTGAGCCTTTGTAACTTCTAGAGTGTTTCATTGCACTCCTGGGTGCTTCCCTCAGCATGCTCTTTATGAACCTAATTTCTTCCAAATCTCTGTTGCAACCTTCATCTTACACCCTGTTCTCATGGATCCCAGTTATTGTCATGCTTTAATTTCAACAAATCTCTGCATAGTCCTATCCCTCTACAACTCTAACTTCTTTCAGCCCTTTAGCATTCTGCACTGTCTTTGCTGCACCAATTCTGGTGTCTTGAGCACCCCTGAATTCACAAATCCCACCACTGACACCCTTGTAACCCTGTTAAAACAATTGCCAAGCTCTTCAGCTTCACATCTACCTCCCTAAGCCTCACAAATTCTTCATCCTTTTGCTACTTTAATGTTTGACCAAGCCTTTAGGCCATAAGAAATAAGAGCAGAATTAGGCCACTCAGCCCACTGTCTGCTCCACCATTCCATCATGGCTGATTTATTATCCCTCTCAACCTCATTCTCTTGCCTTCTACTCATAACCTTTGATGCCCTGACTAACCAAGAACCTATCAATCTCTGCTATAAATATACTCATTGACTTTGCTTCCACAGCCATCCTGGCAATGAATTCCAAAGATTCATCACCCTCTGGGTAAAGAAATTCCTTCTCTGTCGTGGTCCCATCTGGCAATCCCCCATCTTGCTATTAGCTCCTTGATTGGGCCTTAATCACCTCATCTGATTTCCAATTGTTTCCTGTTCTACTAATTACAGCACACCTGGTTTCCATCACTGAATGTAGGATAAGAACCCTGGAGTCACAGCAATGAGCTGCCAGTTCATTGGTCAATTCTATGTATGTAAACCTGTTTCCTGATTCCTTAGGACTGTCAGTTCTAAGCTCTGCACCGGTTCCTGAATATTCTACATAAACCTTGTCTCCATGTAAAGACTTTCCTGGATACCTGTTTCCACATTCGTGACTGTGCTAGCGCCTTACGACCCTGTCTCCATACCAGTGTCCTGCACTTGGGTTCATCCCCAGTCATGTCCTTGCAACATTCTCAGCTCTGTTCTAAATGGACATCATTCTATTCTGAGGCAGTGTTCTCCTGTCCTATACTCACACACTACAGGTAATATGTGCTCCACATCCACTCTAGGCTTTTCAATATTCGATCTATTTCAAAGAATTCCACTCTCATCATTCTTCTAAATTCCAGCAAGTACAGGCCCAAAACCAACAAATGTTCTTCATACGTTCTTTCATTCCTGGAATCATTCTCGTTAACCCCCTCTGGACACTTAACAAGGCAAGCACATCTTTCTTCAATAAGGGGCCCAAAACTGCTCACAATATTTAAAGTGCAGTCTGACCAGTGCCTTATAAAGCCTCAGCTCACAGCCTTGCTCTTACATTCTAATCATCTCATTTGCCTTCCTTACCACCAACTCAAACTGCAAGTTAACTTTTAGGGAATCCTGCACAAGGACACTGAATTTCCTTTGCACCTTTGATTTTTGAATTTTCTCCCTGTTTAGAAAGTAGTCCATGTCTTTATTCCTTTTATCAAACTGTGACCATACACCTCCCTACATTATATTCCATCTGCAACTCCTTTGTCCATTCTGCCAATCTATCCAAGTTCTTCTGCCAACTCCCTGCTTCCTCAATTCTACCTGCCCCTCCACTTACCTTAGTAATGTATGCAAACATGGCTACAGAGCCATCAATACCTTCATCCAAAACATTGACCCCAGCAGAACACCACTAGTCACCAGCAAACAACCAGAATAGGCTGTCTTTATTCTGACTCTTTGCTTCCTGCCAATCTTCAATAATACAATCTTCAATCTTTCACATAATATCATAGGGTCTTATCTTGTTATGCTACCTTGTGTGCGGCACCTTGTCAAAGGCCTTCTGAAAATCCATTTAAGCAACATCCTCTGACTCTCCTTTATTTATTGTGCCTGTCATTTCCTCAAAGAATTCCAACATATTTGTCATACTTTAGCTTTGGCTTACTTTATCATGCGTTTCCAAGTACCCCAAAACTTCAGCCTTAATAATGGATTCAAACATCTTTCCAACCACTGAAGTCAGGCTAACTGGCCTATAATTTCCCTACTATTGCCTCCTTCCCCTCCCCCTTCCTAAAGAGGGGAGTGACATTTACAATTTTCCAGTCCTCCAGAACAATTCCAGAATCCAGTGAATCTGGAAAGATCATTACTAGTGTCTCCACAATCTCTTCAACCACCTCTTTCAGAACCCTGGGGTGTAGTCGATCAGCTCCAGGTGACTTATCTACCTTCAGACCTTTCAGCTTCCCATGCACCCTTCTTCTTAGTCATAGCGATGACACTCACTTCTGCTCCTTAACAGTTTCACTTTTGTGGCATAGTGTTAATGTCTTCCACAGGGAAGACTGAAGCCTAATACTTTGTCCCCCATTACAATCTCTCTAGCATTATTTTCCTATATAGCTGCAACATTACCTAATGTTGCATTACCTATATATTACCTAACATTACCTATATAGGACCCTGGTCAGACCCCACTTGGAGTACTGTGCTCAGTTCTGGTCACCTCACTACAGGAAGGACGTGCAAACCATAGAAAGGGTGCAGAGGAGGTTTACAAGGATGTTGCCTGGATTGGGGAGCATGCCTTATGAGAGTAGGTTGAGTGAACTCGACCTTTTCTCCTTGGAGTGGCAAAGGATGAGAGGTGACTTGATAGAGGTGCACAAGATAATGAGAGGCATTGATCGTGTGGATAGTCAGAGGCTTTTTCTCAGGGCTGAAATGGCTAGCATCAGAGGGCATATTTTTAAGGTGCTTGGGAGTAGGTACAGAGGAGATGTCAGGGGTAAGCTTTAAATGCAGAGAGTGGTGAATGCATGGAATGGGCTGCTGGTGGTGGTGGTTGAGGCGGAAATGATAGGGTCTTTTAAGAGACTCCTGGATGGCTACATGGAGCTTAGAAAAATAGAGGGCTATGGATAAGCCTAGGTAGTTCTAAGGTAAGGACATGTTCAGCACAGCTTTGTTGGCTGAAGGGCCTGTATTGTGCTGTAGGTTTTATGATATATCCCAAGGCTATCATAATATTGCTCTTATTATATGTGTTTTCTATTTCCAATTGAAATGTATATCTCATATCCTGGCTCCAGTTCAGGGGCTTGTATGTAACTCCCATCAGGTTCTTTTTACCCTTGCAGTTTCTGAACTCTATCCACAATGATCCAATGAGACCTCTTTCTAAGGATTTGATTTCATTTTTTCACCAACAGAGCCACCCCAGCCTCTACCTGCCTATCCTTCTGATACAAGGTGTATCCTTGAATGTTAAGCTCTCATCTGTGATCGTCTTTCACCCATATCTCAGTGATGCCCACAACATCACACAGCCAATCTCTAACTGTGTTGCAAGATCATCTACTTTATTCCATATACTGTGTGCATTCAGATATAACACTTTTTGACCAAAATAACTTTTGGTCAACTTGGCAACAGTAATTATGCACTTCAAATATTTTGTTGTTCTTTGTTTTCTAGATGTGCAAGGCCATCGTTATAATTTATTGGTGTTGATTCCAGTACTTACGGGAAGAGGTTTTGGCCAAAAATGACATACCTACTGGAAGAATGGCCCTTTTGCAAGGTTGGTAAATGACCTCTTCAAAAAGTTTTAGTAATCCTGATACAAGAAGAATATTTTCTTATCAAGACACATCTCAGGCACAGCAAATTTTACATATACTAGATTTCTGATCCAAGGAATTAATTACAAGACAATCAACCAAATCACTCTGGTATTAACATGAATTAAAAAAAACTCCCAGTGAAGACGTAACTCCAGTGAATTTTAAGATGAAGAAATCATTTCCAGATGAAGTTGGTTCGAGCAATTCACTAGGTATAGAAAGATGTATGATTTTGTCCATCAATGTTAAAAACACTTTAAGATGTACTCTTAGATTTTATTTCATTAATAGCAATATTTATTTATATTGGTCATAATTGATAATATAACTTCATTCATTTTTCAAAAGAAATTGATTCGACTGGATATTTTAATCTACTCTTTCACACGTTTGGGAGCTGCAGCAAACGTTTTGGATCAGATCCAATTCTTAGCTGCATGCTTCCATAACTTTGAGCTTCTCCAAGAGAGCAGAGAGATGAGTCTGAAAGCACAATGAAAATTAATGAAAATAGTGTAACTGGGATTTATCTGATTTTTGCCGTAAAATGAAGATACAGCACCCGAAGGTATTTCACAATGAAAAAGTAACCTGTATTCAGAGCATCTGATTAATATGCACGTCCTCACCAGACACGCACATTACCAGTTTTCAATCTCTCTGGAATACCCCTAGAAAGAAAGCACAGCTGCAACACCCCTAACTGGGAGCAGATAAAATCATGCGCCTTAGTTTCAAAAGAGGCTGCGATGTTAATTCCTGGTTTCAATCACCTTCAAAAGCATTACTGCATCCTAATTGATGTTGGATATGACATATATGATTAAAATCAAGCACGATTCCTGTATTGCAATTCTATGTAATTTTAAAGTCATGCATGCGTATGATACACTGAGCTCTTCAACATTTAAAACTAATTGTATCTCTAATTTAGGCTAACAACAGAGATGCAATTCTTATTGGTTTCGATCAATTTGATCTTACTAAGAGCAGATGGGACACCTTGTCGGGGCAGGTGAAACGAACTGCAAGATGTTATTGGTAGATTCGACAAAGGGCGCCACGATGTAGATGTACCTCTGGAAATGGGATGGGATCAATAAAAATTCAAATGTTACCCATGTCTACCGTAGTTAAGAATAATATAGGAGCTCGTCCTCGAGTGTAAGCGTTTGTAGTTAGTCAGCATATTTTCTGTTCGTATTCACCCACCCCTCCAGTCCCAGTGCTTAATAAGGTATTGAAATTTGAACAAAAGAATCCCGCAAAAGGCAACGAATATCTAAAATGAATTGGAATTACCAAGTAACTGGATGAGCTCAGTGATATTTTTGGTTGTCTAAGAAAATACGTACTTCCGGTTATTGGGGCTGTGCAGTTCACATTGTTTCACCGATCGGTCTTATTATTATTTCGTTACTTCAGCTCTCGGCTTCCGGAACAGCAGGACTCGCCACCCAGCCAAGGTAAGAGAAACATCTGGAGCTGTTTCTTTTTAAACTACAAAGATCAATTGAACTCACTTTGAGTAGATCTTGGTCTTTGTGTTAATTACTCTTTGAGAAACCCTTTCTCTAAGATATATTTATAAATCTATAGTTTTATGTCTCTCTGCTCCGCAAAATTGCATTGACTGGCAATTTTAATCCGACTCCTTTGTTCGTGCTGCCACCGACTTTTGCCTTCCCGCAACCAATCAGGCAATCGTTACTTTGCCATACCGAGACCCGCAACTGGTCTTCCTATGAAAACCGATTATTTTCGCAAAGGCTTTGTCTTTGTAACAATTGCACGTTCCGACTTTTGAAACCGCCGAGATAAAAGTGATGAAGTAGTTGCAGGCTGGGCATGTAACCGAATTGGAAATCTAGATTGCTCACTGAATTACAAACAATAGTCACTCACCAGTATTAAGATTGTGGAAGCAGCTTCGGAATGTGCACCTTAACATTATAAGCCTTTGCTGGGAATAGTGTTGAACATTATTTTGACAATTATCAGGTAACGTTTGAAAACATAACCTGCACCTGCGAAGCTGAGTAGCGTAAATCAAAGAGGACAGGCAAGCTTCAGTGACTGGCAATGGAATAGGGTTGTTTGGTCTATGTGAAAGATTCTCTTGTCGCTAGCCTTTTTTTTGTTACCCCAAGCGATTGCTTCACTGCACAACGTTATAGATTCATTAGACGGACGCACAGAGACGCATTACACCACCATTGGTGAACGAGGTTCTCTGTTCGCATTTATTTTGCATAGCGATGCCAAACGTTGAGTGACCTTTTTATTCTCAACTTCTTTTTATATGCAGTTTAATTGTGTTTTCAATACCACCAACAGGCAGATTGTTTGACGGCGGCCTTACGTTTCATTTTGGTATCATATTTGCTATTTCCGGATCTTAAACTTGAACATTGGAATTCTATTTCCCTCCTACAGGCACAGCGCTTTACTCGGCGCGACTGGTATTGTATCGCCGACCGAGGAAGCTCGATAGATCAGCAGCGCTGAGAACAGCTACTTCTCTGGCCAACAAATGAGTGCCAGGATACACAAGGATTTGTCGCTTTCTTTGTCCTCTTGTACTGGAAACAGGAACTTTTCTCCGAGCAATGGTACCTGTGTGACCGAGGTGGGAAAGTTAATCCACTCCTTCTCGGCGACTGTGGTTCTGATCGTGTTAGTGACGCTGATATTCGGCGTAATTGCCGTATCTCTGTTCACCTTCCACTTTCACAAAAGCAAAATGAAGAAGCGGAAAATGCAGAGGGCTCAGGAGGAGTACGAGCGCGACTGCTGCCCCGAGGCGGTGAAGGGCACCCCGCCAAAGAGTGTGGCGGTGAGCCCAGGCCCTCAGACGGCGCCGGCGGCGGCAGTCTGTCTGTCTCCCGACGTCCACAGTAGAAGACAGAGTCTCGACTCTCGGACCGGCCCGGAGAGAGGAGAATCGGATTCAGCCCTCCACTGTACAGACGCTGCGAGGAATCCAGTGTTCCATTCCATGCTTTTGTAATGAACCATCGCCTGACTGCCGAGAAAACTGGTGTGTAAAATACTTGAAGATAGCATAGTTTCAAAAAAAAAATAGAGGGGAGGGGGTGGCGACGGCCACAGCGCATGGCAAATCACATTAAGCCCGGTTTCCTATTTCTGGAAATCAAGTATTTGTGTTTATAAAGGAGACGCACATATAGCAGAAATGTATGTCAGTTAACTCCAGATTTCCACTTTCGTAAATTTTCGTCTATATATAAAGTCCGAGATACCCGGCAAACGGTGCATGCAACGATGGAGACCAACAGGAACATTACACCAACACTCGATCTGGAGACTTTACACACGCAGGAGAGCCGCGGACTCCATAGCAACCGGATTGAGGAGCTGTCCATTGATTATATTTGTATAAATAAAGGCAACCATCAAACTTTACAATTGCTTTATTCAGATTCCCAAATATTACGTTGCTTGATGCTTTTTGTAAGTTTTGACTTTGAATTCAGTGAAGACTGGTAATCTCAGCACACTTCAGATAGTCATAGGATCTAACCCTGTAAAACCTAGATCTTTGGACTCAAACTCAAAAAAGTAGAATTACTAGTCTCGATTTGTTTTCAATTTCGCTTATTTTATGTGTGACTATTCACTCTTTGAATATTTTGATATATTTAAGTTTAATATCTGTTCAACTTTAACTGATAAACCCTGCTTAGCTACTTTTTGTTTTACACGAGGGAATTGAATACGCATTTCTAACAATAACCAATTTCATGATTTTTACTGTGATGTATACAGTGAAAGAGGTACGATTAAAATCTATCCGGACATGAGGCCTTTATCAATAACATGTTTTATAAAAGGCTAACTAAAAAGTTTTAGCCCCGTCCCTGAGATACTCTTGATAAGGCATATGACCCATTGCAGTAAACCATCGTATGCTGTCCAAACCTTTGGAAATCTTTTCCTGAAATATTATTGTGATATATTCTTCATGGAAAGTTACAGGTCGTGAAACGTGAGTTGAATAAGAAAGCAATAAAACGTGGTACTCTTGCAGTGCACGTGCATTTTAAGCATTTCGAGTTATCTGGAAAATGAAAGAACCCAAGATTCCTGACTATATTTTGGGAAATTCCACCATATAACGCCTTTATTACAAAGTGTTGCAATCGATTTAGAAATGACGACAGTATGTCAGTCATTTTAAAATGATGGGGGTCTTTGTCTCCAAGCTTATGCAAAAACATATCAATAATGTGCTGCCTTGGTTAAAAATAATGCGATAGACAACGATCAAAGGGATTTTCTATACACATCACTGGCACTGCCACCTTGTATGTTTCAAGAGTATGGGGCTTCTAAATGGAAGATGAAATGGCATACCCTTTCTAATATGGAGCTGTCCTGGCTTGTGGTGCTGAAAATCAAATCCCCGAGAGGCGGTTATCTGACAAATCATAAACCAACACTTACCGAGCAGTCATCTAATAGTTTTGCTGCTTCAACCTTTCATTTGCTGAAGCCCAACTGGTAGTGTTATTCCCTTCGTAACGATTAACCAACCTAGAGAATTTTGCCACTATTATTTGCCATCTGGTTTGCATTTTTGCACAAACTCAGATCCATTAAGATTGTCCATTTGGATTAATTTTGTTGTCTTTCTAAGGAATTTTTATCGCAATTATCTCAGTTAGGTTTATTATAAAAGTGTTCAATTGTCTGTTTGAGAGATGAATACTATATTTGACTATCGCCTAGATAGTTTCCTATCTGAAAAAGAAAACGTAATATTCAATTATTGGTAGCGGTGCTGCTATTATTATTATTGGATTATTTTCCAGTTTTGGGCTGAATAATTTCCCATCGGCATTTGTTGAGGGACGAGGATAGAAATGTAAGCCTCCAGGGAAATATAACCTCGACTACCAGAAACTGTTGTTGTTCTGGTTTTAAGTATCCCCAGATGCCAATTATCCACAAATGTAAATATTTATTGATGTTTACTTATTAAATGGATGCTTTTATTGACTTGCTAATGTAAGCATATGGTACTAAGAGTAACACCATAATTGACAGTGATAATATTGGTTTATTTGATTTCACAAAATTACAATCGCAGCATAAATATTAATACTTATTAGTTTTCAATAATATGTCAATCTTACCAAACCCATCATATATATACCCAGTATAAAAGATAAATTATCCTTTATCAAAAGGGAAAATTTTATTAATTTATTCCTTGCTGGCGATTTTACATTAACAATGAGGTTGTTAAGTTTGAAATGAGTAAGTAAATACTATTGAAACAGGAGAAATGATAATCTTTCATTTGTTGTTCCACGTTGTTTATTTATTGTGAAGAGCGCGTGTTCTTTCAGTGACTTTATTCTTACAATACCTCAAAACAAAGTCACATAAATGTAACTAAACTGTAGATATTCTTCTTGGAAGCATCCAGTACTTTGTTTGTTGGGGGGGGGGGGATTGAGGAACTTCTGAAAAAGTAGCACATATTCTAAATCATATCAACATGATGATTGGTTTCAAACCCAATGGCGTATAGGTACGAATAAAGAATTATACAGCTTTTAAAAATATATCCACAGTTGAAGGAACATTGTCATTATTAAATAGCTTGTGATATCTTGTGTAAGGAACCTACTGTACTGCTGAAAGTCCCTTTAGCTATGATCTTAACGCCCTTTGTTGAAGATTTTCTAGATATCCATATCTTTGATTTCAGTATGGCAACTTTGAACGTTGCTCGTCATGAAGATGTTCTGGCCGTTAAAAATAACTTAATTTCACAGGTCATGTGTTAATTCCACTGTGAATTTATACTGAACTAGCGTCCAAGTCATTTAATTCTCTATTAGCAAAGAGGACTAACACGTTATTCTTCCTCGGCACTTTAACCCATCTATGTCCTTTCTCCTACCTTCTAACCTGTTCTTCCATTTCCCCATATTTGTTCGCCTGCTTATAAGACATCTATTGTCACCACTATACCCTTGTCCTAACAAAACAACTGGTATTAAGGTCCATTTGCTCACAGCAATGTGAATATCGATTTGACATTAACGGACATTTGGAATGATAGAAGTTTTCATAAATACCAATCAGCATTATTGGTCATGTAATATTGTCTTGATTTGCCGGGTGTATGTGTACTAGCTCCTGGGATAAAAGAAAACTATTCATCAGAATTCGTTACTTCCAGAATTAGTTTGCGGGCCACCAATTCCTCAACAAACTCTAACTGACGTATTCATCGAAGTCAAGGCAACATAAGCACTGTGACTCATTCTGAAACAGTTAGACACGATGGCCAGTAAAGGACCCGGGGCTAAAGGTTCACCTTAGTGTGGCAAAAGGCGAAAGATATGCTGGTGCCGAAAGAAGAACGGAGAGCGGCAATTGTTTTGGCGTGCCTGCCTCCAGTCAAGTCGTTGAACCTCGTAAAGCACTGCTTTATAGTAATGGAGATAGGGTGACGAGCAGTGTGAATAACATGTCGCTTACTGAGAACCCAGACACACTTTATCTCCTTTGTTGCAACTCAAATCCCAACACCCTAAAATACAGCCTCGTTGAAACCTGCGCTTTTTTGTTTGTATGCTGTTCCATCCCGACCTAAGACTGACGTACTCAAGGAGACTCAAGAGTCATACATGTGGACTCCTTTATAGCTGTTGTACAAGCCCAATCATGTAGCTACTTGCCGAATGACTTGCTGCAATTGACTTCTAAAGACCACACTGTAAATAGATCCACCAATATGTTGCCCTTATCTTACACCGAACTTATTTAAGCTATTCAGTGGCTGTTCGATGGTATAACGTGACTTCATAATCTACAGTGGGCCAGAGATGAACTTGTCACTTTACAGAGAGTTCATCCCAGGAGCAACTTTGCCGAGAAGTCCCATGGAGCTCTGCGGCCCTGCCCTGACAGCCGGCTCAGTGTGTACACCGCTGACCACTGGGCCAGCTTTCAAAATGATCATCATTACGGGCGAATGAACGTACAACAATACATAACGGTGAAACCGACTTACTGTTTTCAGATTTGTGAATTTAAACCCACGAAGAATCTCCAGTAGTATCATTTGATGAAATTGTGTTTGACTTTTTGAATAAACTGAGAGCAGTCTCCCCGAGTCTCGCGGAACTGTTTCGAGCAGCTCCAACTTTCCGACGCGGGTTAAAGCATCACCCGGGGGTGGGGGGAACGATTTTTGCCTGTACGCTCTACTTCCTATTCTCACATTCGCCTTACAGCTACTATCTTTCCCTTTACTATAATGACACGTGCTGCTGTTTATTATTCAGATCGCCACTTCTTGGCTGACACGTTGAATGCGATGTCGCCGGTGTGGCAACTTTCCTCTCAGTACTGCCTCAGTTGCGACGAGCTTTGGTTGGACATTTTTTCTGTGCTGTATGCTTATTTCAAAACGTTAAACATCTCTGACTTACTGACTGACTTCGCTTTTCTAAGAGCCAACAGACTCCCCATTCTCGCCTACGCTGCTGAATACCTGCTCTGTAGGGAAGAGTCTAATGGGTTCCTGCTAATTTCAAAACTGTGTCGGCTCCTTGCTTTCTCCTTGGCTAGGCGAGCATTCCACTCGGGGGAAGTGTTTTATCTGAAGGGCTCCGTCACCCGATATCCACCGCAGTACCTTTGTGTCGTCCGGCAATTGATTTCGATATTGAAACCTTGAACCCGACGGAAGCTGTTAACGTGTTCAGTAATCGCTACTGCTATATTCAGACAACATTCTAAAGTTACCCAGAACCTGCGTTTCAATGTTTGGAATATTATCTGGTTATCAAAGTCGATGCAAAGTTTATATTTAATGTTTGAAAACCATATGGGTTTTCACACGTTCAAGAGAAATAATAATTTTGGAATGATAATTCAGTCAATTCTCTACCGTGTCTCGTCACAAGTAGCAATGCAATAATTTTTATTACAGAATTGTATCAGTTCGGGCCAATTGTCGTCGGGGGGTGGTATTTAATTAGAGACATGGTATTAAGCCTTCACACGGGGATCTCAGACTCTCCCCCTTTCTCTGTTCAACGTTTCTTGCTTCGACTGTCCAAAACACCACCGACACGGAGTCTGATTGCAAACTTTCAATCACTGCAACAGCGCCAGTAATGAATGGAACCTCTCGGCGTACTTATCCAGCGGCACTAACCAGCGAAGTACGTTTTGATGTGGAGCTGCTATAGAAACAGAAAATATGTTACAGCCTTTTCAAATGTCTTTTAACTGTTTGCAAATTGTCCAGTTGCTTTAGGGATTTTGATTGAGAGAAAAGTTTTGGACCAGACACTCGGAGAGATCCTCAACATCCACCTGGGAGAGTGTGGAGGGCCTCGACTTTAACTTCTCAGTTGTGAAGCCGCGCGTCCCACATTGCGGCAATCCCTCGTCGGACTCCGGAGCGTCGGTGTAATTGTTTTCATCTCAAGCCTCCGGACTTGACTTGAAAGTGGGCCCAGAACTTTCTGACGCAGACACCATATAACTAGACAGAGAACTACCACCTTCCTATTTCCATTCTTTCTATAACTCATGAAAATAGATTGGAAAGTAATTTGAACTATTTACCCAAAAATGTGTTGAGCCTAATATTTGAAACTGCTTTTCATTATACATAATAAATTGTAGGTGTTCTTACAAATGCTTTCTTTTTGTCATATTATAGTATTTATAAATTAATTTAGTTCAATCCTTTGACCATCAATGCAACTAACTGCACATTATCACCAAAGGCAAACTAAGCTATAGCAAGAGTTCATAGTTGGGTAAAACATTTCTTTGACCTCTTTGACCCTGGTTTTACTCTTTCCATGAGTGTATGCATGCCCCTTTGCTAACACAAACTAATTCTTCTCTTTTGATATAGAGACAAGCCACCCCAACTCCTTTAAGACGACCAGGACATACTTGATCACAATCAAAGGATGTGCTTTCCAGCTCCAGTCAAAGACTCCCGAGCCAACTGCTATTCACTGAGAAGGCAGGAGAAACGGGTTGAGAGGGATAATAAATCAGCCATGGTGGAATGGTGGAGCAGACTCGATGGGCAGAATGGCCTAGTTCTGCTTCTATGTCTAATGGTCTTATGGACTCCAAGTGTGACCAACAAAACCTGAAACATCTGTGAGAAGAGGTAGGGGCTGAAATAAAATCTGCCCATAATTTCTTACCAGGATTTAGAACCCAATTTTATTATCTCAGGTGAACTGTTTCTACCCTAACCTCCCTCACGGCCCACACTGACCTGGCCTTTCTAGTCGAAATCAGGTTTTCTGTTCCCCAGCTCCAGGAGCAGTGCATCTCTAGTTGACATGCAATTTCAGAAAACATTCAGGAAAGTTTTGTGCTAGAGGTTTAATAGAAGAATCAATTGTGTGATCAAATAAATATAGCAGCTTGGATAATGAAACGTTGATAGATAAATCAATATTGTTGGGGCTTCCTAGAGCAGTAATATTCCTAAATACATGGTAGAATCTCCTTAACAGTGCCAGAAATTACAAAGACTGATCCCTTAAATGTTGAGCCTGGTGGGATGGAAGGTTCTGTCATAGTTGCCAAGTCTCTGAGTATTATTTGGGCTTGCCTCCTTTCCTCCCCTCAGATGCTATTCACTAAGGAGAAGGATATTGAATTGTGTAAGGTAAAGGAAACAAATAGGGAAGTTATGGAAACTATGACGATTAAAGAGGAGGAAGTACCGGCGCTTTTAAGGAATATGAAAGTGGATAAATCTCTGGGTTCTGACAGGATATTCCCTGGGACCTTGAGGGAGGTTAGTGTAGAAATAGCAGGGGCTCTGAGAAAAATATTTCAAATGTCATGAGAAACGGGGATGGTGCCAGAGGATTGGTGTATTGCTCATGTGGTTCCATTGTTTAAAAAGGGTTCTAAGAGTAAACCTAGCAATTATAGGCCTGTCAGTTTGACGTCAGTGGTGGATAAATTAATGGAAAGTATTCCTAGAGATGGTATATATAATTACCTGGATAGACAGGGTCTGATTAGGAACAGTCAACATGGATTTGTGTGCGGAAGATTATGTTTGACAAATCTTATTGAATTTTTTGAAGAGGTCACAAGGAAAGTTTACAAGGGTAAAGCAGTGGATGTTGTCTATATGGACTTCAGTAAGGCCTTTGACAAGGTTCCACATGGAAGGTTAGTTAGGAAGGTTCAATCGTTAGGTATTAATATTGAAGTAGTAAAATGGATTCAACAGTGGCTGGATGGGAGATGCCAGAGAGTAGTGGCAATTAACTGTTTGTCATGTTGGAGGTCGGTGACTAGTGGTGTGCCTCAGGGATCTGTACTGGGTCCAATGTTGTTTGTCATATACATTAATGATCTGGATGATGGGGTGGTAAATTGGATTAGTAAATATACAGATGATACTAAGGTAGGTGGCGTTGTGGATAATGAAGTAGGTTTTCAAAGTTTGCATTGAGATTTAGGCCAGTTAGAAGAGTGGGCTGAACGATGGCAGATGGAGTTTAATGCTGATAAGTGTGAGGTGCTACATTTTGGTAGGAATAATCCAAATAGAACATACATGGTAAATGGTAGGGCATTGAAGAATGCTGTAGAACAGAGTGATCTAGGAATAATGGTGCATAGTTCCCTGAAGGTGGAATCTCATGTGGATATGGTGGTGAAGAAAGCTTTTATGCTGGCCTTTATAAATCAGAGCATTGAGTATAGGAGTTGGGATGTAATGTTAAAATTGTACAAGACATTGGTAAGGCCGAATTTGGAGTATTGTGTACAGTTCTGGTCACTGAATTATAGGAAAGATGTCAACGAAATAGAGAGTATAGAGAAGATTTACTAGAATCTTACCTGGGTTTCAGCACCTAAGTTACAGGGAAAGATTGAACAAGTTAGGTCTTTATTTTTTGGAGCGTAGAAGGTTGAGGGGGGAACTTGATAGAGGTATTTAAAATTATGAGGGGTATAGATAGAGTTGATGTGGATAGGCTTTTTCCATTGAGAGTAGGGGAGATTCAGACAAGAGGACATGAGTTGAGAGTTAGGGCACAAAAGTTTAGGGGTAACACAAGGGGGAATTTCTTTACTCAGAGAGTGTTAGCTGTGTGGAACGAGTTTCCAGTAGAAGTGGTAGAGACAGGTTCAGCATTGTCATTTAAAGTAAAATTGGATAGGTATATGGACAGGAAAGGAATGGAGGGTTATGGGCTGAGTGCGGGTCACTGGGACTAGGTGAGAGTAAGCATTCAGCACGGACTAGAAGGGCCGAAATGACCTGTTTCTGTGCTGTAATTGTTATATGCTGCTCAGAACCCTGCTTTGAGGAGCAATCGGAGCTAAGCAAGAAGGAAGACTTCTAAGAAGAACTGGTACAGGAAGTCTCATCATCAGGACATATATGGTAGAAACAGAGAAGCTGGGGGAATGAAATGGAGCCCATAGTGGATAATGATGTAGTTGAGATAGTTTTGGGATTGGGGTTTGTAATGAGTATTAGTAAGATGAAGATTGGTAAGTCAAGAAAGGAAAGGGAAAGGTCATATATGAACCATGTGAAAATCAGAGAGAGATGGAACTTGGAAGCAAGACTAATAAAATTAAGTGAGCTGTAGGAAGCAGGAAGAATATTATCAGGAAGATGAAGCTGAGGAAGATGGCTCGAGTTTGGAAGAGAGGACTATATAATATATCCATATATTAACAAGCATTGGCTGGCCCCATGTGATTTCCCATAGTTTCACCTTTGCTATGAACTGAGAAGAGTTGAAGGAGAAGTTGCTTAAAGTAAAGAGTGTGTTGGTAAGAGAGGGATTGGTTGATTCAGGTATTCCCTCTGTTCTACTGTTCTCTCTACAACACCCTCACAGATAATTGACATGAAATGTTTTTCCTCTTTACATGTGTGCTGAAGGACCTACTGAGTGTTCTGTTTACAGCACTGTTAGTTTTTATTTCAAATTTCCTGCTTTTGAAGTTTCTTTCATTTTGTTTATTTTTGATTCAAAAGACCGAAAAGGAAATTTTCCTCTTCTTCGTTCATTGAAGGTTTTGGCAGTAGTAGTGTTTAGAACATGGTCTTGTGTAATATCCCTGTGAACCTAATCCTTTCCCTAACCTGGTATAACTCCCCATCACTTACCAATAGCTTCACCTCATGGATTTCAGCAGAACAAGGAAGGTCCAATACTATCTGGGGAATTGGGGATGGGAAAAAGCATCTGGCAACTGGTACCTACATCCCCAGATTTATAGTCCTGTTGTTTAACGTACATCTGAAATATTTATGGGTAAAGTATTATATGCCACATATCTGAAACAAATTTATGCAATGTGTTATCCCTAAGGCAGATCATTGGTGCATAGAACCAGTGGAGAATATGTACCAAATGCCTTGGTGAAAGAAGATCCTAATTCATTTGCTGGGCTCTAGTTTTTGTCAGGAGTTCAACTCTTGAAATTTCTCTTAATTAACTGCTCTTAACAAGGGAGCATGGGATGCTTTTAGTGTACATCTTGTTTACATACATGTAAAGAGGAAACAACCACTTTGCAACCATATCAATGTACTTATTGTTTACAATGAATTCAATTGATAAAGAAGAAGTGTATCAATGATAACACTTTCTCCAGATCTCTGGTAAATTCCACTTCACATACTAAACTTCACTCTACGTTTTCCAATTTCAGTACATGGATG
Organism: Hypanus sabinus; assembly: GCF_030144855.1. Classification (NCBI taxonomy): domain Eukaryota; kingdom Metazoa; phylum Chordata; class Chondrichthyes; order Myliobatiformes; family Dasyatidae; genus Hypanus; species Hypanus sabinus. The sequence goes on along the minus strand of NC_082708.1, from coordinate 48,443,809 downwards.
ATACCTCTAGTTGTCTACTTTACAACTCCTTTATCCTCCACCCTGCCCCTGAAGTACAATGCTCTCTCAATCAGCAGTGACCTTGAAAAACTTCACAATCAGAACATGCCCAGCTGGTGGTCGTTAAAACTTTGAACCATTCTGAATAGGATTTTTGAGGTCTTGTGAGTGTTATAACAGATATAGCAAGGCCATCTGCCTCTGCTGCCTAAGATCCAAAGCTTTCCCATGAAAAGCACCCATGGGAAGACTCCTGCCAATGATTTGTGGTGCTAATAAACTCACTAGCATCTCCTACGTCTCCAGTCCTACAACTTGCAGCAATATTACTTTCTCCTCTTTACGTAAGGCTGGACTGCTATTTTTCAAATCCCCGGTTATTTAATTAATTTAAATTCTACAGCTACTGTGGTCAGATTTGAACTTGTGTTTCTGGATTACTAGTTTAGAATTCTAACCATTAGCCCCCCTGCTGGACTTTGTTGTGTAGTGACAGGACAAAGAGTCTGCAATAATAAGGACCGACATGTAAGTGCCAGAGATAAAGGTAAAGTATTTGAAATCACCTTCACCCAGAATTGCTACATATTATAGATGATTTATCTCACTGTCCTTCTGAGACCCTCATCATTAAAAAGCCAGTTTTCAGCCAGTTTAGTTCATATAACATAATGAACAGTTGAGAGCTCAGAATGTAGCAAAGACTATAGAGTCGGGCAGCATTCCAACTGTTCTATTGATGATTTGTTCTCCAAAACCACATGTGCCTCTAGCTGAGCCATTCCAATACAACTCTGACACCTGACAAAATTGAAAATTCCCAGATTCAGCCTATTGACAAACAGCATGACATATCCAGTCCATCTAATTGCCAACCACTCGGTTTACTTCCAGTCATCAACAAGCTGATGGAAATCAGAGATCTCATTTGGCGTTAAATCAACGTAAATCTGCTCACTAATACTTGGTTCAGATTTTACTAAAATTATTCATCATTGGAGCTCTAAAATGTTTCAAAGTAAAGATTACGGTACACTTATTATTTAGAAAATGTATGGTTTATAGTCAATAACACATAATTAAGAGCTTTTCACAATTTTACATATTAACATCGATCCCAAAGTTATATTAGTATAATTTCAAAATTAAATAAACATAATTTCAAAAATTATATTAATGTTATGTAAAAGAAACTTCCAGTTATGCAGCAACAAAAGCTATGTGTGGGAAGCATTTCAGTAACTGGAAGGCCACATACCCTTACAGTTTAGAGGGAACAATGCTCCCAGTGGTCAATCATTTTAGTTCCACTGCCCTTTCCCATTCTGACATGTTGATCCATCGCCTCTTCTACTGCCATGAAGAGGCCACTCTCAGTTGGAGGAGCAACACTTTATATTCTGTCTGAACATCAATTTCCCTAAATTCTCATAATTTCTCCCACTCCCCCTTCTCTCTTTTTCCATTCAGGCATCCCTCTTACCCCTCCTATACACCTCTGCTGTGTTTCACCTCTCTCTCGTGCCGCCTTCTTTCCCTTTCTCCCACGGTGCATTCCTCTCTACTATCAGATTTCTCCTTCTTCTGCCCTTTACCTTTTCCACCTGTCACGTCCCAGCTTCTCACTACATTCCCCTCTCTCCCACCCACCTCCCCTTCCCCTCTCCTGGCCTCACCTATCACATTATAGCTTCTACTTCTTCCCTCCCCCACCCCACCTTATTCTGGCTTCTTCCTCCTTCCTTTCCAATCATGATGAAGGGTATTGGCCCAAAACATTGTTATTCCTCTCCATAGATGCTGCCTGACCTGCTGAGTTCCTCCAGCATTTCTGTGTGCTAAGACTGAATTTTCTCCTCCTTCTCCGAATATTTTTTTTCAATCTAATTCAAAATGTCCTCCCTCCTAGCAATGGGTACCACATTGTGAGGAATGTAATCTTGCTTAAAAAGGGTGCTATCTGTCCTTGTCATTATCAGATCCCTCACAGCTGCTCACAAGTGACCATTTCCATAGAGTTTCTTGGGGCAATGCTCCTCAAAGGCCACATGTCCGAACAAATAAATTTAGAACTCCAAGTTATGGCTAACATTGCAAATTGAATTAAATTAAATTACAAAATGATAAAAAGGTCACCAAGTGCATTCCAGTGAGGAACTGCTAGGAGTAATGAGCAATAGGCAGGAACTACTAATGTGGTGATGCTACAGTGCTGGACTAAATGTCAGAAGTAGTGTGCTATAAACAGAGTGATGGAACCCTGTAACCAATGGGCTGTAGTATGCACAACAACATTAATAACTAATCAAGAGAATACAATATTGCCCTGACATGACCTGTCCACAAAAATTGAAGTTGTCTAATTGTCAGTGCTCTGGAAATGATAGCTGGCAACACTTACTCCTTTTCTTCAGTTGTGAGCACACTGAAACCGATGTAATGACAGCTTTGGTCTGAATACAGATACCGGGAGTTCAATTCCAGAAGTTAAAGAGTGGTTGTCCTTCACTCCATTAACACTGTATTGCTTGATCAAGTTAGTGAGGATCTGAGAGAAAACACTACAGTGGACAGACTTACACTGGCACAAAGGATGATGGTTTTGAAAGAAGCCAATCATCTCAGTTCCAGGACATATCCTAGTCCAAACCTCTCTAAACTGCTCCTCTAATGACTAACCATTTACCTTACATGTTTTGTTTTGTTCTTTAGTTATTGAAGCATTCCATACCTGGCTACAACGAGAATTGAATGACCTTCAGGCATTGGCTGCAAGATGGCAAGCAGCATTTTGACTTCCTAAGTCCTGGGCAATGACCATTTCTACCAAGAATGACCACCTCTATTTCACGTTCAATAATAATACTACCTTCAGGTTCTGACCATTACTATCAGTGACCAAGGCTCAATTATGACAGCCAAATGAACAAATAGTTGACCTGAATGATTCACCTTCTGATTGCTCAAGACCTTCCTGTGACATACTTACACAAGCAGAAATCTGGTGTGTTTTTCATCTCCAGTTTTGTATGAATTGTTGCTAATGCAGTTAAGCGTTAAGTTACATAGAGCATTGAAGAGTATTGTCCAACTTCTCCTTATAGTTAATACATTCTAATCGGAGCAGCATCCTGGTAAGCCATTTCTGCATGATTTCCAAAGCATCCACATCCTTCCTGTAGTGGGGCAACTGGAGCTCTTCTGTATTGAGAAGTCCAGGCACTATGATTGGAACAGCACCAGCTACATCTGAGAATAAGATGGTAGCCATGTGGCAGCAGCCTCACCATGGTCAAGCTCTCTTTCATCCTGATCTCAGGTGATCTGGGGTGTTACGTGCACCAAGTCTCCACTGACTACTGCCTTATCCAATGTATTTCTGATGTGGGCTTCAGCCTCACTCTGTCACTGATGCTCAGTTAACAGCAAGTCTTGGGCACCTCTGGATTGATTTAAATTACCTGCCTTCAGGGTTGTGCTGTGTATGGCTTTATCTATCTGAACTATCGGTTTTGCATTGTGTCCGGGTGTAAAAGTGACATTTTTCTGGTCAATGACAAGTAACTTCACTTCATATCTCTATTGACTCTTTTGACTCATCATCATCAGGAAGTACTGCCAAGCCAGCTTCCGTGTAGTTTTGTACATTAATAACACATGACTTGCTGGTTTTAACTGCATCAACATGAGGATCATGACTTACCTGAAGAGGACATTACACATTATTTCATGTTGTCCCTAGTCAAGCTGATAGATGCCCTTGCAACAACATCTTGCTCTAGGTCTATCCAGGTGAGCTTTATATGGGGTTGACACTGACTGGCACGGTGCACTTGTTATTCTGAACCTGAGCCTGCCTCTCTCTCTCTCTCTCTGAATTGATGACCTTATCCATTCCCTGGACTTGCAATATCCTCGCCATCGTGCATGCTTTGTGGAAATTATATTTCAATCTGCAATTTCCGTACGCTTTTCAGACAGTCGTGTTGCTGTCCTCAATGTTTGAAACATCTAAGCTGCAATACAACAGAAAGTACTAGAAGCAATCATCAGGTCACACGGCGTCTGTGGAAAGAGAAACAGAGTCTCTTTCCCAGGTTTGATGAAAGACTTTGGATCTGAAACATCTGTTTTTCTTTCCACTGGTGCCCTGTCGAGCATCTGCAGCATTTCAGAACAAAACTAATTGACTATTTCAGGCATCTACAGTTGTTTTGATTTTCAATTCCTTTTTTCACTTTTTGTTTCATACTTTGCTTCCTCCTGCTAATAATCAGCATACCCAGCCTGCCTTTGGACAGCTCCTCACTCCTGTGGAGCATTTATCTGGAGTTACCTTTGACTCAGAGAATCAATGATCCCTCAAAGTGAACTTAGAGTCATCACAAAGGTCAATCTCTTCAGATCAGTGAACCCATCTAACTGCTGGCAACCATTAATAAGCTATCAAAGATTTCTCCCTGGAAGAACTATTAATAATCAACTGCTTTTTTTTTTCAAAGCACGTTGTGCTGTCCTGGCATCAAATGCCTTCTTTGGTTCTTCATTTGTGGGATTTATGCTACAGTACAATTCTCTGACATGGTGGCCAATGTGATGTAATTGGTAAACAAGAGAAAATCTGCAGATGCTGGAAATTCAACAACACAAACAAAATGCTGGAGGGACTCAGCAGGCTTGGCTGAGGAAAAGAGTACAGTCGACGTTTTGGGCCAAGACCCTTCAGCTGGACTAGAAAACAAAAAGATGAGGAGGTAGGGGGAGGGGAGGGAGAGAAACACCAGGTGAAAGGTGAAATTGGGGGATGGGTGAAGTAAAGATCTGGGAAGTCGGTTGGTGAAAGAGATACAGGGCTGGAGAAGAGAGATTCTGATGGGAGAGGACAGAAGGCCAAGGAAGAAAAAAGGGGGGAGGACCACCAGAGGGAGGCAATGTGTGGGGAAGGAGATAGGATGAGAGAGGGAAAACAGGATGGGGAATGGTGAAGACCATTACCAGAATTCGAGAAATCAATGTTCATGCCATCAGGTTGGAGGCTACCTACAGTAAGTCCCAAACAGTTCTTCCCAGTGAGGTGACACTTCACATGTGAGTCTGTTCGGGTCATCTACTGGATCCGGTGCTCCCGGTGTGGCCTCCTGTATATTGGTGAGACCCAAAAAAACCGTATTCTCCCAGTGGCCACCCACTTTAATTCAACTCCCCATTCTGACATGTCAATCGATGGCTTCCTCTACTGTCCTCTAAAATGAAGCCTCTTTTCCTTCTCTCACCCTATCTCCTTACCTACCCATTGCCTCCCTCTGGTGCTCCTCTCCCTTTTCTTTCTTCAATGGCCTTCTGTCCTCTTTTATTAAATTCCCCCTTCTCCAGCCCTGCATCGCCTTCATCAACCAACAGCTCTTTGCTTCACCCCTCCCCCCATCACCGTGTGTTTCTTCCTCCCCTCACCCCACCTTCTAATCTTTTTTCTCCAGAGCTGCTGAAGGGCTCTTGGCCCAAAACGTTGTCTGTACTCCTTTCCACAGATGCTGGCTGGCCTGCTGAGTTCCTCCAGCATTTTGTGTGTGTTAATAACACATAATCTGCAGATAAACTCCAGTTTATCTTGTACAGCCACATAGAAAGTGTGAATTGCTGCCTCCATTCTCGCAATTCAGATTACTTGCCCAAGTGGCCTGAGCATCTTTATTTGATGGTTTTGTGTGTAACTTAAGTCAGGAGGCAACACACCCAAAATGCTGGAGGAACTCAACCACTCAGGCAGCATCTCTGGAAATGAATAAACAGTCAACGTTTCAGGCTGAGACCCTTCATTAGCATAAAGAATGAGATTGGCATAAAGCCATTCATCTGATGAAAGGTCTCAGCCTGAAACATTTACTGTTTATTCACCTCCATAGATGCCTACTGACCTGCTGAGTTCCTCCAGCATTTTGTGCATGTTACTTAAGATTTCCAGCATCTGCAGTATCTCTTGTGATTATAATTCACAGAGCAGCTGTCTCTCCCTGCACAGTCAGTTTTTAATTTCTAGACATTTCTGACACCATCAGCTTCCCTTTCTGAGATACTGGAGAATCGAAGTTCTGTTACGATACCAAATGTGGCTTATTAAACAAAAGAACTTACAAAGAGATGCTCTTCCTCTCTCTCGTGTCGATCTGTCACACTAAGACCACGCAGCAGCTTTTGTTTCTGAATACTCTTCCAGAACATTGTTGCAAAAACAATGCAGAATGAAGTTCACAAACGAGAGAAAATCTGCAGATGCTGGAAATCCAATCAACACACACACAATGCTGGAGGAACTCAGCAGGCCAGGCAGCATCTATGGAAAAGAGTACAGTCGGCGTTTCAGGCCAAAACCCTTTGGCAGTTGATCATATCTATATCCTTAAAGGGGTACACACCCAACATCATTTGCTAAAGACATTACAATTGCAATCAATGTCATGTTTAAATAATCAGTTTCAGTTCTTGCCGGAACAACAAATCTCAAAGCATTGGTGTACCTTTATTCCAAACACAGGTGAAAGAAAAGTGAATTCCAACTGTGAACAGCGGGTGGCTACATTCAATATCAATATGGTATTTAACCAAGTGAAGACCTGAGGAGCCCTTGTGAGATTGGAGCAAGGAACTCTGAGTCACAGGAAGCCATGCCCAGCTCAGAATCCACTCATCTTATCGCCCTGTGTTGCTGCCAGAACTTCTAGTTGGGCTCTAGAAACTCCTAGGACAGTGTCCGGTGACCCACTTCTCCACACAACCCCTCCACTGCTGAAGTACTAAAATGCAGCAACAACAGGTGTCACTTACACATTCATAACCCTACTGTCCACATCGAGGGAGATGAGGATACTCCAGGGGCCACAGTGATGCTGTGATTAAGGCCATTGTCAAGAAAGGAAACAGGATCAGATGTAACTACAGAGGGGTTTCGCTGCTGCCTGCCGCAAGGAATGGTGCCAACAAGGTTCTCCTCAACAAACTCCTCACAGAGGCTAACGATCTGCCTCCTATCTAGAGGCACAGTGGGCATGCCCTTCATACCCAATGTCTGCAGAAGTAAGACAGAGACCAGGCACCATAAATAGTCTCATCGACCTCATTAAATTATCAATAGGGGGAGGGCGCTATGGAATATCTGCTAGGAAGGTGAACCCCCCCCCCCCGTATCCAACTGCCTTCTATCAACTTTCTCAATTATTCTCTGTTTTCAGGTTGAAGAAGGCTATTTGACCCATTCGCTCTATGCCCGCTCTATCATCTCCAGCCCCACCACCTTCTTACTTTCCCACATGTTCACTAAAACACCAGGGGTTTTACTGGTCAGATCACTAAACCTGGGAGCAACATTGCAAACCATTCGAGTTACAGAAAACTCTCAGAAGATGCGGGTGCTTCTGTGTGAACACCTGACTTAGTTGTGAAAGTGAATGTGAGACAACCCAAGTGACCCGGAAATTAATGCACAGAAACAGCAATAAACTAGACGGTAGTGCGATTTCCATACGCAGCAGCCTCTCCGGACTCTGGATTGGGGATTACCAAACGTAATGTGGTTTTTCTTGTGTGGTCTGTTTTGTGCTTTTTCGTGATATTATTCCGGAGAACGTTGTCTCATTTTTTAACTGCAATGTATTTGTGGTTATAAATGACAATAAACGGAATGCGAACCTGATCTGAGAACATCACCACAATCTGCTTTATATTACGCATCAGATGTATACCAAGCTATGCTCCAGACTTCACCTTCTATTTGATCAGTTCAGAAGGAGCATTTGACTAGAAGACAACAAAAAAGAAATGCAGAGTTGCAGCTGGCACCACACCTGGTGATGGCAGGTTCAAAGTTAAAAGCTCAAGTTTTTTAATCGAAGTACGTGTGCCACATACGACCTTGAGATTCATCTCCTTGCAGGTACTCACAAAACAAGAAACACAATAGAATCCACACAACCAAATCCTGACAAGCATCCAACGTGCAAAAGAGGACAATCGCGAGAAGAGTGAACAAAAAGGTAAACAAATAATACCTGAGGTATCGAGTCCCCGAAAGTGGGTCCAGAGCTGCAAGGTCAGTTCAGTGCTGAGGTGAGTGCAGCTGGTCTAGGAGTCAGTGGCTGCAGGGTAACAACTGCCCCCAAACCTGACAGTGTGGGACCCAAGACTCCCGCACCTTCTACTCAATGGTGGTAGTGAGAAGAGAGGCAGATGGGGCAAACGCAGGCAGACATCACAGAACACCAGTTCATTTTCCACTCCCTTGGGGCTTTAACACTTTAATCTGACTCATCTGTTTAATTGGGATGGAGTAATGAAGCTAAGCACGGGTTCATTTTCCGCTCTCGGGCCCCGATGCAGAGTCTGCCCCCAGTGATGGCTGTGCCTACATTCTCAGGAGTCAAGTCTGCCGAATCCTTCATGAGATCATAAAATCACCAGTTCATTCAGACGATTCAAAAATACGGTTTATAAAGGGAAATTACAGGCTGCAGGTTGCAGTGATCGCAGTTCAGAAGTATACAGTATCTTGGTGATGCTGTGTTGAGAAAGAAGAAATTGTTGAGTGGAATCACTGTGACTGTTTAAAATGAAAAAACATTTTCCTGTTAGTCTGTTGTGGAAAAAGTGTCCATGGGATTGTTCTTGTTGTCAGCACTAACCTACATTTTGTTCTCAGTGCTAACATTTCACAAAAGTCTTCCCATCGACATTGGAAGCATTTAGTATTTTAATTACAAATTTCTATAGCAGCAAATCGTGCTTACTTTTAGCTATGTATGTAAATGCACATGTATTAGTTCTGAGGTATTTAAGGAACATCTAAGTTTTTCACAAGATCATGATCCTTGAAATGTTACATAAAATTCTAAAGTCACTGAAGTCGTACCTCATTAACAGGATTAACATTTCTAAGCTGCATTGAAATAGGCAAGTGTGAATATGGTTATCAAGTATTCAATTTAGTATTGTCCATTCAGAGTTGAGAGGATTGAATTAAATTTAAGCTTAAGGACTCTGGAGTGGATTCATTTTGGCTGAAGGTGGTCAGCGATACCAGCAGGATGCCAGAGGTGGGATCCGAATCAGCACCAACGGGGAGAGACACTGGCAACTCTGCCTGCAAGTGCCAGCATTTCCCTTCATAATGGTCATGTGTATAGAGAACCTCAACTCTCTCTGCAGTCCTTCTAAACTGTGCTCCATATTTGGCTCTCACTTCCTACAGTCTCTAGCTGTTATGGTAGGAGAGATACAAAGGAAAGTCAGTGGATGTTGTTTACATGGATTTTCAGAAGGCCTTTGACAAGTGCTGCACATGAGACCACTCAACAAGATACAAGGCCATGGTATTACAGAAAAGATTTTAGCATGGTTAGAAGACTGGCTGACCGACAGGAGGCAAAGAATTGGAATAAAGGGGGCTTTTTCTGGTTGGCTGCTGGTGACTAGTGGTGTTCCACAGGGGTCAGTGTTGGGACCGTTTCTTTTCATGTTCTACGTGAATGATTTGGATGATGGAATTGATGGCTCTATGGTCAAGTTTGCAGATAATACAAAGATAGGTGAAGGGACAAGTAGTGTTGAGGAAGTAGGGAATCTGCAGAATGACTTAGAGTGATTATTAGAATGGGCAAAGAAGTGGCACATGGAATATAATGTAAGGAAGTGAATGGTCTTGCACTTTGGTAGAAAGAAAAAAGGCATAGACTATTTTCGAAACAGGGAGGAAATTCAAATATCAGAGATGCAAAGCGACTTGAGAGTCCTTGTGCAGGATTCCCAAAGGTAGACTTGCAGGATGAGTTGGTGTTAAGGGAGGCAAGTGCAATGTTTGCATTCATTTTGAGAGGACTAGAATATAAGAGCAAGGCTGTAATGCTGAGGCTTTATATGGCATTGGTCAGACTGCACTTGAAGTATTAGGAGCAGTTTTGGGCCCCTTATCTAGGAAAAGATGTGCTGGCATTGAAGAGGGTCCAGAGGAGGTTCACGAGAATGTTTCCGCGAATAAAAGGTTTAACATATCAGGAGTTTTTGATGGCTCAGGACCTGTACTTGCTGGAATTTAGAAGAATGAAGGGGGGGATCTCATTGAAATCTATCAAATATAGAAAGGCCTAGATAGAATGGATGTGGAGAGGATGTTTCCTCTAGTGGGGAGTCTAGGAGCAGGGGACACGACGTCAGAATTGAGGGCTGTCCATCATTTAGAACAGAGATGAGGAGGAATTTCTTCAGCCAGAGGTTAATGAATCTGTGGCAAACTAGGGTAGGTCTTACACTGTGAACAGTAGGAAACTGAGGAGTGCGGAGGAACTAAGGGATCTGGAAACATGGGCCCTTAATTCATTGAAAGTGGCATCATGAGTAAATAGGGTTGTAAAGAAAGCTTTTGGCACTTTGGTCTTCATAGATCATTGTGTTGAGTACAGGAGATAGGATGTTATGTTGAAGTTGTAAAAGGCAATGGTGAGGCCTAATTTGGAGTACTGTGTGCAGTCTTGATTAGGTTAGAACTCTATTCCCTAGAACATAGAAGACTGAGGGGAGATTTGATAGAGGGATACATAATTATGAGGGGTATAGATAGGGTATAGATGTTTCCTTAAGGTTATAGCTGGAGGTGATAATGGGACACTACCTATTAAGTGTTTGCAATGACACATGCTTCAAATAGCTTCTGATAACCAAGTCCAGCTCCTAGCCTTCATGTGCAGCTTAGCTACTAAGCCCAGTGGAACTGTTTCTACTGACAGGAGAAGGGACAAAAGTGGGCTTTGGGCAGATGGGGCCCATCAGCCATGGTTGGCAGCTCACCTAGGAGAAGGAAAACTCTGATCTCAAACCTCTGCTGACTTGCATCTATACCCACTCATGGGGTAAGCTTCAGGAGTAAACACCAAGGGAAAGTCTAGAGCTGGAATTGCTAAGGCAGTCCCAAGTTGAGCTCAATGCTGACTGGCAACTCCTGCAACGCTGCTGGTACCGAACTCTATCAGTCTCTGCTGTTCCTTTGGGATGTGTGGAGAGGAGGAGCTTGCTACATGTGCAAAAACAACTTGCTCTCCATATCGTACTGCCCAGGCTTGATATCTAAACACCTAAGACACAATATCCATGGTCAACTCTGATCAACTGAGGTAAGGTAAAGGCAAGCAGGTGTTCCCTCAGAGATTGGGTGAGACTACAACTAGAGGTCATGGGTTAAGGGTGAAAAATGAAATGCTTAAGGGGAACATGAGAGGAACGTCTTCACTCAGAGTGTGAAACGAGTTGTCAGCGCAAGTGGTGCATGCAATTTCATTTTCAGCTTTTAAGAGAAGTTTGGATAGGTGCATGGATGGGAGGGGTATGAGGAGCTATGGTCCCAGTGCAGGTCGATGGAAGTAGGCAGACTAAATGGTTCAGCATGGACTAGATGGGCTGAAGGGCCTGTCTCTGTGCTCTAGTTTTCTATGACTTTCTGACTCTAGAGTCAAAGAGTGAAAAATTTAACCTTAGTGTTTTGAATGTAATCCTTCCAATAGCCAGGCACAGCAGATGTGCTTTAAAAGTTGGAAATCCTTGCAGCTAATGAACACTCTGATATTTTGTTCAGGGACTAGCAACATCATGAGTATCATTAATAATGTCCTTATATAAATTCAAACAGTGATCACTCATCAACATTTCAACAAGTTTACCTTAAGCAGAGCTATGCTACACTTCAGAAAGAAAATAACACATTCATTTTTTGAAATGTTATAAATATTGCAATTACCATATAAGCAATATTTTCAGCTTTAGATTTCTGAAGAGCAGAGGCACAATCTCACAATACAGAAATCCTCTGGCATAAATAAATATTCAAGAAATCATTGTGGAGCGTTATAGTTTTCCAAATTTATGCGTGACATAGAACGTGGAGGTGTGGTGAACTGTGAAAAGGGAAGTAATAGACTTCAGGGACGTATGGCTGGGCTGGAGTAGAAGATAAAACTAATGCTGATAAATGCAGCGTTACATGTTGACAGGAATAACTAGAGGAAAATAAACTGAAAGACACAGTTTGAAAAGAAGTACAAGAACAGAGTGATGTAACAGTCAATATGCACAGTTTGTTGCAAAAGCATCAGAACAGGTTGAGAATATTTTCCTGATGCAGAGTTTTGGCCCAATATGTCAACAGTTCCTTTCCTCACACAGATGCTGTTGAACGCTCCATGTTCCAGCACGCTCTTGTGTCTCTCTTGAGAACTATTGTGTTCATTTTTGTAAGCCACATTCTGGGAAAAGCAAAAAGGCTCTATAGAAGATGCACAGGAAGGAATTTGAATAAAAGGATTCTAGGTATTAGGACTCTATGTGGAACAACAAAGATTTGAAGGGGACCTGACCAAATTAATTGAAATCATGCAGGGTATAGTAGACTAAAGAAAAATTACTTTCATCAGCAGGAAGGCCGAGAGTCAGAGGACATTGAATGGATGGTGATAGAAATGAAAGCAGTATAAAGTGAAGCTCCTTTTGATGCAACAGGTGCTTAGAGTTTGACATGCATTGCCAGTGTAGCTGTGGGTGCAGAATCTGACTTAAAAGGGGCCTGTATGAACATCTGAAGGGGAATGGGAATAGGAATGGCTGAATTACTCATGAATTTGATGGGCTGAATAGCCTCCTTCCGACCTGTAACCATTCCGTGATTCCAGGATTCTTTAATGGAGCAGGACAAATGGTTTGAAATGGCAGCTGAGAGTGCAGAAAAGCAATCATCAAGAATCCTGGAATGGAATTGGATTTGATTGGGACTTACGTTTATATATAAAACTTCCTCCAACTATTTTAAAATATTTTGGAGCAGCAGCTTTTAAGATAAAATTATGGTAACAACGTTCCAGTAATTCATTTACTTTTAAAGTATTAAATCAAAACAACACACACAAAATGCTGGAGGAGCTCAGCAGGCTAGGCAGCATCGATGGTAAAAAGCAATCTACATTTCAGGCCAAGACCCTTCAGCAGGGACCCTCGCTGGGCTCCTCCAGCATTCTGTCTGTATTGCATGGATTTCCAGCATCTGTAGATTTTCTCTTATCTATTATTAAATCAAAATGTTATTTTGTAGGATGCAGTTTCACTAAATCCTCCCCCTATCTGAATAGTGTTGAAGTTTGGTGTACCTTTAGGTGGTTTCCGTTAGCCTCGCGAGACCATGGATCCAGGTTTCCAGGGCACAGGCCTGGGCAGGGTTGTATGGAAGACCAGCAGTTGCCCAAGCAGCAAGTCTCCTCTCTCCATGACACCGATGTTGTCCAAGGGAAGGGCAAGGGCTGATACAGCTTGTCACCATTCAGTAGGAGTTGCCAGAGCGAGGTTGAAGGCAACGTCGGACTGCCTTAGGGACTCCAGTTCCGGATTTGTCCTCAGGGTTTACTCCCGAAGCCTTTCCCATGAGTGGGTATGGCCGCAAGACAGCAGAGGTTTGAAATCAGACTTTTCCCTCTCTTAGATGGACTGCCTTCCCAGGCTGACAAGGTCCATCTACCTTTAGATATTTGTTGATCTCACAGTAATACTAAACACCAATTACAAACTAAATAGTGTTCCCTCCTTGCTTATCAATGTCAGCCCAGAATAGAATATTGGATATTTTAATCAATAGTGTCAAGGCCTCTGAAATCTACACACCTTCAGTTCTTGTCTACTCAATATTTGACATATTTCAGATCTGCAGGCTTGTAACTGAGATCCCCTCAAGCAAGTTAAGTCCAGCATTTGATTCAGCCAGGCATCAGGCTGTGGACACATGTACTCTGTGGGCAGACTCTCATGGAACTCAATTTGCAGTTCACGCCTCCTCAGATTTCCCAGCCCACTGATCTGCACCAGGCTATCCAAAGAATTGAATGCCGTTCATAGACAGTAGATAGATCTTTTTATTTGATTTAATTCCAAGTTAAATATATATGTGTTGCACATTGCAGGGTGTTTAATTTGTATGTAAAATTATAAATAACCTGTTTTTTAAAACATTTTTTTAAATATGCAGTATCCTTTGAATACATGTGAATGCGAACCAGTCACTTAGTGAGATCTTAGTGGAGCAATCCATTGAAGACCATCTGAGACAATCTTAGACAAATCAGTGTAGTCAAGTGGCTAGTAATGAGGGTGCCAGTAATCCAAATTGAAGATAAATGCTTGGAAACATTTAAGTAGGTCACTCAGAACTTAGAGAGACTCAGACAATATTTCATGTTCCTGACTATTCTGTACCTAAGTTAAAGTTAGTGAATGCCCCTGGAATTCTCAGTAAGTTCTAGTCCCAACAGTTGGAGTCCATGTGATCTCCTGGATTCTACACCAAAATCTACACGTGTTTTTAAGATATTCATGGGCTTTCATTTTCAGTGGTGAACTCATGAGCTATCAACACCATTCGTGGCTGAGCCAGCAAGTTAACCCAGGGAACTCTCTTTCTAACTACACCTTGAAAATCTTGTATGTTTCAATCAGATCCCCTCTCATCCTTCTAAATTCCAGTGTATACAAGCCCAGTCGCTCCAATCTTTCAACATATGACAGTCCCGCCATCCCGGGAATTAACCTCATGAACTTATGCCGCACTCTGTCAATAGCAAGACTGTCCTTCCTCAAATTTGGAGACCAAAACTGAACACAATACTCCAAGTGGGGTCTCACCAGGGCCCTGTACAACTGCAGAAGGACCTCTTTGCTCCTATACTCAACTCCCCTTATTATGAAGGCCAACATGCCATTAGCTTTCTTCACTGCCTGCTGTACCTGCATGCTTACTTTCATTGACTGATGTACAAGAACATTTAGATCACGTTGTACTTCCCCTTTTCCTAACTTGACACCATTTAGATAGTAATCTGCCTTCCTGTTCTTGCCACCAAAGTGGATAACCTCACACTTATCCACATTAAACTGCATCTGCCATGCATCTGCCCACTCACCCAACCTGTCCAAGTCACCCTGCATTCTCCTAACATCCTCCTCATATTTCACACTACTACCCAGCTTTGTGTCATCTGCAAATTTGCTAATGTTACTTTTAATCCCTTCATCTAAATCATTAACGTATGTTGTAAATAGCTGCGGTCCCAGCACTGAGCCCAGCACTGAGCCCAGCACCCACTAGTCACTGCCTGCCATTCTGAAAAGGACCCGTTAATTCCAACTCTTTGTTTGCTGTCTGCCAACCAATTTTCTATCCATGTGAATACCCTACCCCCAATACCATGTGCTTTAATTTTGCCCACTAATCTCCTATGTGAGACCTTATCAAAGGCTTTCTGGAAGTCCAGGTACACTACACCCACTGGCTCTCCCTTGTCCATTTTCATAGTTACATCCTCAAAAAACTCCAGAAGATTAGTCAAGCATGATTTCCCCTTCATAAATCCATGCTGACTCGGTCCGATCCTGTTACTGCTGTTCAAATGTGTCGTTATTTCATCTTTTATAATTGACTCCAGCATCTTCCCCACCACTGATGTCAGGCTAACTGGTCTATAACTCCCTGTTTTTTCTCTCCTTCCATTCTTAAAAAGTGGGATAACATTAGCTATCCTCCAATCCTCAGGAACTGATCCTGAATCTATAGAACATTGGAAAATGATTACCAATGCTTCCATGATTTCTAGAGCCACCTCCATAAATACCCTGGGATGCAGACCATCAGGCCTTGGGGATTTATCAGCCTTCAGTCCCATCAGTCTATCCAACACCATTTTCTGCCTAATGTGAATTTCCTTCAGTTCCTCTGTTACCCTAGGTCCTCTGAGCTAGAAGCTTAGCTCTCAATGAAAGCTCATTTGACCACACTGCAAGAATCTACGTTAATCCAGGCATGGTTTCTGGGTGCTGGAAATACGTAAGGTCATTCAGCATGGAAATAGGCTTTTCAGCCAGTCACTTCCATACTGTCCTTCAAGCACCATCTACAATAATCCTATTTTCCCTCTTTACCTACTCATCAACTTCCCATCCCTCTGACTCTCCATGCACCCAATTAAAGGCAAGTACAGTGGCCAAATATTCTGTCAATTTGCTTCTCTTTGTTAGATTCTACACCAGGCTACAATCATGTTTTTAAGACATTACAAATATTTGATCTCATTGCCAAATAGTGGATCTAAGAGCAATGCCTCATTTTGGGACGAAAGCAGGGCATTCAGGAAAAGCTATTAGACCTTCTGAGAGACCTCTATAAGCTAAGGATGTCAGGTGCATAACATTCCACACCTGAATAACTTACTGTGGCTCCCAGTTTGATTTATTATCAAATAATGCCAAATGAGTTGGCTTCAAATGGAATAGTTGTCAGTTCATTCACAAAAAGACCAATCAAAAAGCAGATGGGGGCAGGGATAATCAAAGCTCAGAATGGAATATTGCCCGGCATGTCCATGGAAAAGTAAGAATGCCAACATGGAGTGTACACCTGCAGAACCTTTGATAGAGATAAAATCAAGAGAGCCAAACCAAATTTGGCTCTTGGGACTGAACAAATGCAGTTAAGCCAAGAACATCAGTGGTGCTAAACCAGCAGGAATAGTTTCACATCAATGGGATTCAGAAACCAACATAGAAATTAGTAGAAACAAAAGATGCTTGGTTAAAATTGAAGACAGAATCCAAAGTGGTTTTATAGATTAAATTGTTTCCGATATAGACTAATCCATCCAGATCAGGGGTTCCCAACCTTTTTTACGTCATGGACCCCTACCATTAACAGAGGGCTCTGTGGACCTGGTTGGGAACCCCTAGTCTAGATAATGAACCAGTCAATTATGAAGTCGTATCTGAGCTGGAACCAGTGCAGACTTCAGGAAGTGAAACTCCAAATCCAAACAAGTCTGATAAGAAAAGGAAACCTTCTCTGTTTGATTCAGGAAAATTCTGAAAACTTGCTTCTACATTAGTTTTGTAGCTGTTGTTCATTAAACATGTAAAAAGACAAGTTAATTGTACGTCATTATTGTAAGTATAGAAGGAATATCTCTCTATTTAATAAAAAGGAGAGAACTATGGTGTGTGGTGTATTTATTCGCATGGGCACTGTGTACTTCATGTTTCTGTATGTGAACATGCTGTGGAAGGGCTGTAAAACTATGAAAGTAACTCTGACAGGAACGAGTAGTCTCTAGCAAGCACCTGAAGACTCAATGCCCTGGAAAGAAGTGTGGGGAAAGAGCTACCTTTCAATCAGGTCTGCAATCAAGATTTAAAAGGCAGAGCTTCGCGGCAGTTTCTCAGAGTTGGCTGTGACTAACGAACAAGAATTCATTAGAAAGGGCGAATCAGAGTAACACAAGTGGAGCGGCCAATCTTTTGAGTTTGGCTTTGGCTCAGCAGGGTGAGACAAGTTCAGGCTTGGGTGTTGTAAAGTTCCTCTCTTTTTGTTCATTCCTCATCTGTTAGGGCATAGTGGTGTAGTGAGGATGGCTCCACGGGCAGTGGTTTGTACTCTGTGGCACGTGGGAAGTCTGGGAAAACTCCAGTGCGGATAAACACATTTGCACCAGGTGCACTGAGCTGCAGCTTCTGAGAGAACGTGTTAAGGAGCTGGAACTCAAACAGGAAACTGGGGAAGTGATGGATGACCACAGGAGGTGGCCATCCGTAGGGTGCAGGAGACAGGTAAATGGATGACTGTCAGGAGGAGGAGGGAAAATGCACAGTCAGTGCAGAATATACCTGTGACTGTTTCCCTCAATAATAAGTAATCACCTATCGGAGGGAGTCACAGTGACCACCTCCCTGGTTCTGGTTCTGATGCCTTGGCTCAGATGAGCAGAGAAGTAAAGATGACTGCAGTGTGGATAGGAAATTCAGAGCAACAGAGATGTGATTCTGTGGGCACGATAGAGACTCCTGGGTGGTATGTTGCCTCCCAGGTGCCAGGGTCAGGGATGTCTCAGATCAGGTTCATGGTATTCTCAAGGACAAGGGTGAACAGCCAGAAGTCTTGGTACATATTGACAACCAATGACGGAGGTAAACAAGGTGAGGAGGTCCTCATTGGGAGCTCATCTGGGGAAGGTTGACCTGTACAAGAGGGACGGGCTTCACCAGAACCCAAGGGGGTTCAATATCCTTGTGGGCAGGTTGGCTAGAGCTGTTTGGGAGAGTTTAAATTAATTTGGCAAGGCATGGGAACAGGAGTGAGAGTGCTGAGGATGGGGTAGTTGGTTTACTAACAGAGGCAGTGTGTAGTGAGATTCCTAAGAAGAAGGAGCTGTTAATGGGGCAAAATTGCAGTCTCAAGATGAGTTGCAATGTAAAAGACTGACAAAATCGATAAAGGGTGAATCTGGATACTTTGAAGGCACACAGTACATGGAATAAGATAGATGAATTGTAGTAGAGTTACAGATTGGCAGGTATGATGTTGTAGGCATCTCTGAATCGCTGAAAGAAAATTATAGCTGGGAGCTTATCGTCCAAGGATACACAATGTATTGAAAGGACAGGCAGGTAGGCAGAGTGGGGTGGGGGACTCTGTAGGTAAAAAATGAAATCAAATCATTAGAAGTAGGTGACATAGGGTCAGAAGGTGTTGAATCATTGTGGATAGAGTTAAGGAACCACAAGGATAAAAAGACCCTGATAGGAGTTGTACACCAACCCCCCAAACAGCAGTAAGGATGTGGCCTACAAATTACAATGGGGGATAGAAAATGCATGACAAAAGGGTAACGTTACAAGAGTCACGGGGGATTTTGATATGCAGATAGACTGGGAAAATCAGGTTGGTTGTGGATTCCAAGAGGGGGAGTTTCTACAAGACGGCTTTTTACAGCAGCTCGTGCTTGAGCCCACCAGGGGATCAGCTATTCCGGATTGGGTGTTGTTCAGTGAAATGGAATTGATTCAAGAGCTTAAGGTAAAAGAACCCTTGGGGAAGTGATCATAATATGATTGAATTCACCTGAAATGTGAGAATGAGAAGCTAAAGTCAGGTGCATCAGTAGGCACGAGGGAGGAGTTGGCCAAAATTGATTGGAAACGAGCACTGGCAGGGATGAAGCCAGAGCAGCAATGGCTGGAATTTCTGGAACCAATTCAGAAGACACAGGATATATACATTGCAGAGAGGAAGAAATATTCTAAATGCAACATTACAGAACTGTGGCTAACAAGAGAATTCAAAGACAACATAAAAGCCAAAGAGAGGGCATATAATAGAACAAAAATTAGTGGAAAATCATTCCAGGATTGAAAGGCTTGTCATATGAAGAGCGTTTGATGGCTCTACGCCTGTATTCGTTAGAATTCAGAAGAATAAGGGGTGATATAATTGAAGCCTATTGAATGGTGAAAGGCCTAGATGGAGCAGATGTGGGGAGGATGTTTCTTACAGTGGGAGAGACTAAGGCTACATCCACACTAGACTGGATAATTTTGAAAACACCGGTTTCGAGTAAAAATGATAGGCGTTCTCACTATGCGTTTTTGAAAATATCTCTATCCACACTGAAACGGAGATTTCGGCGAATCTCCTCCTCCTGCGCATGCGCAGGACACATCTACCGAAAACAAGTGACATGTTTGGTGTCAAATCTCACCATAAAGTGCATGTTTGTGTAGTTACAGACTAGAAAAACTTAAAACGATGGACAGCTATTGGCTCTCATGCAGGAGAACTTAAAACTAAAAAAAACAAATACTGGAGTGTACGGCGGCAACCAACGGAGTTCACGGACAGATTAACCCGGCATCAGTGTTATCCTGTATTTCCATACAATGTTACATTAGGTTGTTACACATCTATTGTCAGAGAAGTACTTGCATAAATAGGTAAACCACCTTCATACGAGCAAGGACAGAAAACAGGGCAAAGTGAGTACAGTATACTTATTTATTCAGTAAGTTATGGGTCAGAGTATTTGGTGAGTGCATTTCTAACTCTTCTGGCTTTAGTCTCGTTGCCATCTGTTCTGAAATTGTTAGGTTGGGTTCAAGAAAACAATGAACTAGCACGCTGCTGTCTGATAGCGTTTTCAGAAGTCTCCAGTTACGCTGTCCACACTGATCTGCCCGAGCAGCGTTTTCAAAAGTCACCCAACCTGGAAAGCATTTCTGAAAAGCTCTGTTTTCGGGGAACAAAAATGCAATTTTACTGTGGACGGAGGGTAAAAACGAAGAGAAAAAGCTTCGGTTACGGATTTATCCGGCGTAGTGTGGATGTAGCCTAAGACCAGAAGCCACAGCCTCAAAATGGAGGGGTGTCCTTTTAGAACTGGGATGAGGAGAAATTTCTTTAATGAGAGGTTGGTGAATCTGTAGAATTGTTACCACAGACAGCTGTGGAGGCCAGGTTTTTAAGTATATTTAAGGCAGAAGTTGATAGATTCTTGATCGGTCAGGGCATGAAGGGGTATAGGGAGAAGGCAGGAGATTGAGACTGAGAGGTATAATGGATCAGCCCCAGTCGTGATGAAATGGCAGAGAAGGCTCAATGGACCAAATGGCTTCTGCTCCTATACTTACGGTCTTATGGGGTCTGTAGCACTGTTTTGGGTTTTAAAATGCCATTAAATGGCTCACTGATGTTGTTTAAAAAACTTCTAAAGATTGCAGGATTCTGAATGTTAGAAAAAGCTCTATCAATCTCCCTGGTGCTGCATTACTCAGTTTCATTACCAGTGGCTGTTACCTGTATAACCTGTCATGAAACTAATGCATTTCCTCATATTTCTGGGCTCAGGAAACAGCCCTCAAACTATAAACACCGTAATGTAAATAGAGAGCTTGTAGCAGCCAGGGAGTTTTGAGAAATGAATGATGGTATGCTCCACTGATGGAAGGGAAGACTGTGTCCTCCCAGGGCTGCCGAGAAACAAAATGGGTTTAAAGCTTCTTCTTGTGCAAGGAAAATTGCCAGGCATATGTTTGTAAGGATGTGAGTGCTAAATCTCTAAATCTCTAAATACTTTGGAGATACCTGAAGTCCTACAAATAGCCATGTCAAACAAGTAGAAAGAAAAACAAAGGTTTCCTACCTAGAGATGAGAGTAGTTTTAAGCTCTGTACTTCAACCATGAATAGCTTATTGTCTGATAATGTAGATATCAAAATCAGCAGTAATGAAGTAAACAAGCCTTAGGAGTCTCAGAGGACCTACTGACCTTAACTTTGACTTTGTGTTTGTTCTTTAATTTTGCTGATGTGATACAGCAGCTGGAATTGTGTACTTCCGTTCATTTATTATTGAGCAAACACCCACTGGAACTGGCAGCTCAATTTCCATCGGAACAGATGAGCTTTCTTTACTAAAGCTCTGCTTATAAATGAAGATGAGGTGTGACTATCCACTTAAAGAATGATCCTCTCCAGCCTTCGGCATTAGGAGCTGATCTGGCTGTGAGTCAGTGGTGCCAGTTGTTAGTTAGACTAATGCAGTTGAAAATCTGAGGGCTGCTAAGTGCCTGGCTGGAAGATAAGGTGCTGTTGGAGTCATAGAGTCATACAGTAATACAGCATGGAAATAGGAACCTTGGCCCAACTCACTCATCCTCGGGAAGTTACTAGAGGCAGTTCTGAGGAATATGATCTGCTATCACTTAGATAATAAAGCCCTGATCAGGAATAATCATCATGGGAGATCATCTCTGATGAATCTTGTGGAATTGGATTTTATTGTCACATGTATCGAGGTACAGTAAAAAGTTTGTCTTACATACTATTCATACACATCAAATCATTACATAGTATATTGAGGTAATACAAGCTAAACCAACTACAGAATGCAGAATAAAGTGCAACAACTATAGAGAAAGTGCAGCGCAGTTAGAGAGTAAGGTGCAAGATCATAACGTGGTAAAATTGTGGAGTCAAATGTCTGTGTTACTGTACTAGGGAACCATTAAAGAGTTTTATAACAGTGGGGTAAAAGCTGTCCTTGAGCCTCCTGGTACATGCTTTCAGACTTTTGTATCTTCTTTGCAATGGGAGAGGGGAGGTATGGCTTTTTGAAGAGATAACGAAGGTATGCACTTCAGTAAGGCTTTGATAAAGTCCCGTGTGGCAAGCTAATCTGGAAAATCAGGTTGCATGGGATTCAGGGGAAGCGAGCAAGGTGGATTCTAAATTGGCTCGGTGATAGGAAGCAGTGGATGGTGGCTGATGGGCGATTCTCTGAATGAAAGGCAGAAATGCTGTTATATAGGACCCTGGTCAGACCCCAATTGGAGTACTGTGCTCAATTCTGGTCTCCTCACTACAGGAAGGATGTGGAAACCATAGAAAGGGTGCAGAGGAGATTTACAAGGACGTTGCCTGGATTGGGGAGCATGCCTTATGAGAATAGGTTGAGTGAACTCAGCCTTTTCTCCTTGGAGTGATGCAGAATGAGAGGTGACTTGATAGAGATGTACAAGGTAATGAGAGGCATTGATCATGTGGATAGTCAGAGGCTTTTGCCCAGGGCTGAAATGGCTAGAATGAGAGGGCATGGTTTTAAGGTGCTTGGAAGTAGGTACAGAGGAGATGTCAGGAGTAAGTTTTTACGCAGAGAGTGGTGAGTGTGTGGAATGGGCTGCCAGCGGCAGTGGAGGAGGCAGAAATGATACGGTCTCTTAAGAGACTCCTGGATGACTACATGGAGCTTAGAAAAATAGAGGGCTATGGGTGAAGCCTAGGTAGTTCTAAGGTAGGGACATGTTCAGCACAGCTTTGTGGGCCGAAGGGCCTGTATTGTGCTGTATGTTTGCTATGTTTCTATGAAAATCTATGACTAGAGGCATACATCAGAGATCAGTGTTGACATCTGCGTTATTCATTACGTGTAAATAATTGGATGTGAATATTCATGGCATGATTTGCAAGTCTTCTGATGATACTAAATTAGTGGTGTAGTTGATGGAGAAGCAGGTTACAATGAATTATAAAGAGAAATCTTGGTCAGTTAGGGAAATGGAATGAGGAATGGCAAATAGATTTCAATTTAGCCAAGTATGGGATGATGTATTTTGGACATTCAAACAAGGGTACAACCTATACAGTGAATGACAGGGCAATGATGAGTGTTGTGGAGCAAAGGAACCCGGGATTACAAGTTCACAGTTCATTGGAAGTGGCCACACTAGTAGATAGGATATTGAGGAAGACATTTAGCTTGCTGACTTTTCATCAGTTAGGGCATCAAGTTTAGGAGAAGGAACATGATACTGCAGATGTACAAGGTGGTGGTGAGACCACATTTGGAGTTTTGTGTACAGTTTTAGACATACTGTCATAGGAAAGCTGGAAAAGGTGCAGAAGAGATTCATGGGAACTCTGCCCGGACCAGAGGGCTTGGGTTATAGGGAGGTTGGCACACTGGTACTTTATTCCTCGGAGAGTAGAAAAATGAGAGGTGACCCAATAGAAGTTTACAAAATGACGATGGGTGCAAATAAGATGGAAAATCATACTTTTCTCTAGGATAGCGGAGTCCAAATGCAAAGGCACAGGTGAAAGATAAGAGGTGAGAGATTTTAAGGAGACCTGAGAGGTAACTTCTTTACACAGAAGATAGTGAGTAACAAGAACGTGCTGCCAGAGGAACTGGTCAAGGCAGGGACAACTGCAACATTGAAGAGTCACGGAGGGAAAGGCTTTGGAGGGCTATGGGCCAAATCCAGGAAACTGGGATTAGCAGGCTGAATATTGTGGTCAGCATGGATCAGTTTCCATGCTGACCACAGGGCCTGTTTTCAATACAGTGACTCCATGACCCTGTGCTGACAATGGTGCTAGTTCCAAACTAATCATGTCTCTCTAAACTTCTATTATTGTATTTGTCCAAGTGTGTTTCAAATGCTGTTATTGTACCTGCCTCAACCACTTTCTCTGGTAGCTCATTCCATATACTGTACACATCACCCATTGCATAAAGAAGTTTCCCTTCATGTCCCTTTTAAATCTTACACTTCTCACCTGCAAACTATGCTCTCCAGTTTTTAGCTCCCCTTCCCTGGAGAGAAGACTGTGTGTATTCATGGTAACTTCAGTAGACTTTTTTTGGAAAAGTGTATCAGGCTAAAACCAGAGAGATCAGAATGGAAGTGGGATGGAAAACTGTGTTTGGGACCTCAAACATCTTCATGGAGTGAACAATGATCACCATTATAACCTGAAGAAGCATCACTGCATCTCCTGTTTTGTCATGATGTAGTCTTTGCGATTCAATATTGCACTTTACAGTGTCAGGTCCCCCAACATTATGTCTCAGGATATTTCAGTTTTAACTTGTTCTTTTGTTTCTCTTCTCTTTAGTCTTTAACCGCTGGCATTTTAAGTATTGGTTATTAGGACAAGTTTGGTCTGTACTCGTTTGCACACATTCTCACTGGTTTTTGCAACATAAAATTCACCTGTGGTCTCACTTTTCCAGATCCAGTGAAGGGGTAACGCTTCTGCTTCTCTCTTCATGGATCTGCTGAGGGCATTGGGCATTTTCTGTTTTAGTTCCCGGTTCTGATATCTGGAGTTTTTTGCTCCAAAGATTGAAGATATTTCTGAAAATAAATTTTGTTCTTTAAAACTATTGGCTGGGATGGACAACTAAAAAAACATGCTAGGGTTCAAGAAAACCTGGAATTAAAAAAGTGAAGTGATATTACTACTACTGTTAATTCTCCCAGAAGCATGAGCTAAGTGACTTAAAACTGCTTTAACAAAATAATTGCTGAACATGATAGGTAAGGGGTGGAAAGTTCAAGGGAGATATTAGAGGAAGGTTTTTTAACTCAGAGAGTGGTTGGTGCGTGGAATGCACTGCCTGAGTCAGTGGTGGAGGCAGATAAACTAGTGAATTTTAAGAGACTACTAGACAGGTATATGGAGGAATTTAAGGTGGAGGGTTATATGGGAGACAGGGTTTAAGGGTCAGCACAACATTGTGGGCCAAAGGGCCTGTACTGTGCTGTATTGTTCTATGTTCTGTGTTCTATGATTTTTCTCCAGCATTGTGTGGAAAATATTCTAGTCCATGATGCATATAATTTAAATGTTCTTCTTTGCAAATACTCTCCTGCTGCCTCTTTTGATATACATGCATCATACCTCAATGCATTGTGAACTCATTACATCAAACATTAAGAATCATTATTAAATATCATTCTAAGAATATGAAACTTGTCTTAAGATGAGATGCATTTTCACATAATGCATTTTAATTGTGAATGCTGTATTGTGTACATCTAATACAAGAATATTTTAAGATCTTAGTTTATTTTTATTTCTTTTCTCGTTCTGAAATCTCGTTCTCATTCTCGCTCTTTCATTTCTCGTTCTGAAATCAATGAATGCTAAATTTCAGTAGCTACATAACAGCCAAAGTTCTGTATGTGTTGAATAAATTTACTTCAGAACATTTGTAAGATGGAAGATTACTTAAATTTCTTGATTTTAATTATTCTATGGATCACATCTGTAAAGGGGTCAAGCTTACCTTAGCTACAGCATCGACACTAGCAACAGTTCAATGTATCTCAGAATAAGAATCAGGTTTATTATCACCAGCATGTGACATGAAATTTGTTAACGTAGTAGCAGCAGTTCAATGCAATACATAATATAGAAGAAAAATAATAATAAAAATAAATAAATAAATCTTATACAATATACTTTATGCAGTATATGTAGATTAAAAATTGTGCAAAAAACAGAAATACTGTATATTATACTGGATAGTCAGAGGCTTTTTCTCAGGGCTGAAATGATTGCCACAAGAGGACACAGGTTTAAGGTGCTGAGGAGAAGGTACAGAGGAGATGTCAGGGGTAAGTATTTTACGCAGAAAGTGGTGAGTGCATGGAATGGGCTGCCAGCAACAGTGGTGGAGGCAGATACAATAGGGTCTTCTAAGAGGCTCCTGGATAGGTACATGGAGCTTAGAAAAATAGAGGGCTATGGGTAAGTCTAGTAATTTCTAAGGTAGGGACATGTTCAGCATAACATTGTGGGCTGAAGGGCCTGTATTGTGCTGTAGGTTTTCTATGTTTCTATTAAAAAAAAGTGAGGTAGTGTCCAAGGGTTCAATGCCCATTCAGGAATGGGATGGCAAAGTGGAAGAAGCTGTTCCTGAATTGCTGAGTGTGTGCCTTCAGGCTTCTGTACCTCCTACCTGATCGTAACAGTGAGAAAAGGGTATTCCCTGGGTGCTAGAGGTCCTTAATAATGGACACTGCTTTTCTGAGACACCGCATTAGGGTTATGCGATGAAGATGTCCTGGGTACTTTGTAGGCTAGTACCCTGGATGGAGCTGACTAAATTTACAACCCTCTTCAGCTCCTTTTGGTCCTGTGCAGTAGTCCCTCCCCTGCTCCCCTCCCCCATACCACATAGTGATGCAGCCTGTCAGAATGCTCTCCACCGTAAATCCATAGAAGTTTTTGAGTGTATTTGTTGGCATACCAAATCTCTTCAAACTCCTAATAAAGTATAGCCACTGTCTTGCCTTCTTTATAACTGCATCATTATGTTGGGACCAGGTTAGATCCTCAAAGATCTTGACACCCAGCAACTTGAAATGGCTCACTGTCTCCACTTCTGATCCCTCTATGAGGATTGGCATGTGTTCCTTCGTCTTACCCTTCCTAAAGTCCACAATCAGTTCTTTCATCTTACTGACGTTGAGTGACAGGTTGTTGGTGTGCTACCGCTCCACTAGCTGTCATATCTTTTGTGGCCATTTACAATGGAATCTACAATATCGAAATCTACCAAACATGCATGTATAAAAGATGAAGAACTGCAGCAAGTTACAGTCTATTTTTAACTCAGAACTCATTTGACTTTTGAACTCAGCAAAAGTCACAAATCAATCAAGTCAACATTCCTCATTACTCCTTTCAGCCCTCTTCCTGCTCCTTATAAACAACCTAGTTCTTGCAAAAATCTCAGGGGAAACTCTGCTCTTTGTTTGAAGAATTTTAATTTAACAAGAAAAATAAGTGTTTAAATACAATTTAAAAAGAAAGCTGAAAACATAACCTTTTTTAAATTAATTTTTATGCATTTCTACAAACCAACTACAAACAAAAAAAAACAACAGCAAAGTGAAGATTAATACCGTGCAATATAAATATATCAATTGTGTAATTCATAACAATAAGGAAACAGCACCCAGAATAAAATCATATAAAGTTAGTATCCTCCCCTCCCTTGCACTGAAAAACTCCAGGCCCACCATTACAATATGTGAAAAAAAATCAGAGCATTTAACCCCCCCAAAACTGTAAATATAAATAAAAAAGAATAATAATGCCTACTACCAAAACTATAATGTAATTTCCAGCAAAATGAAACCATAAAACTTACAGAGAGGAAAAAAAGCTGGAAGTAAGGGATTAAAAAGAAAAAGCTTATCCTAAAGAGGAGTTGTGAAAATATTCAAGAAAAGGTCCCCACACCTTTTGAAATTTTATGTCCGAATTGAGAAGTGAGTAATGAATTTTTTCAAGGTCTAAACAGGACATAATATCATTAAACCATTGAGCATGAGTGGGTGGGGCAACATCTCTTCACCTAAGGAGAACTAAGCGTCTAGCCAAAAGAGAGGCAAAAGATAAAGTTCAACGTTTAGTCAGACTCAAATGCATGTCTGCCTCACCCAAGGTACCAAAAAGGGCAATCAGAGGGTTAGCTTCTAAGTGGCAATTAAGAATATGGGATTGATGTACCATCAATAACTCTCAGAGACTGGAGGTGAACGATAGGCTTTTATTAGCTGCAAGAGACCATGATTAGCAGCAAGAGACCACCACACAACATCCTGGAGACTGAGGGAGGAGCAGTGCCTCCAATCGCCTTTATACAGGGGTCTGTGGGAGGAGCCACAGGAGCAGTCAGCAGAGGGGCGTGTCCAGACAGGTATATGTGGTTCACCACAGGGATAAAAATAAAAAAACTTATCCTAGTTTAGAGAAATTTTGGAGAGAAAACATAACCTTTTAAAGCAATGCTTCCTTATAAAATGTCATTAAATAATTTAACTAAGACAAATCTTCAAATGGAATTTTGACTTAAAACTGAACAGTTCTTTGTGATTCTCCCTCTCTTCTTCAGGGATTGTCATCAGGCCCAAGGTAACGCATACAGCTAGAGATGTGGACTCATCATCCAGTGGGTCTTGTAACAGAAGTTGATTTCTCAAATAACTTTTGCTAAGGCAAGAATCATTCCATACCACTAACATTAGTGGATGGTCTTTGTGACTATCTCTACATTTGGCTAAAGATCCAACTTACCTGCATCAAGATGGTAGGGACACAAGAGACTCTGCAGATGCTAGAAATCTTGAGCAACACACAGAATGCTGGGGGAACTCATTAATTCAGGCAGCATCTATGGAGGGAATAAACAGTCGACTTCTTGGACCATCAGGTCTCAGCCCAAAACACTGATGGTTTATTCCCCTCCTTAGATGCAGCCCGACTTGCCGAGTTCCTTAAGCACTTTGTAGGTGTTGCTCAAAATGATAAGACCATAAGATATAGGAGCAGAAGTAGGCCATTTGGTCCATCAAGTCTGCTCTGCCATTTCATTATGCCTGATTCATTTGCCTCTCAACCCCAATCTCCTGCCTTCTGCCCATATCCCTTCATACCATGTAAACTCTGCAAAGTGGAGCATCCTCCCATTGCATCAGAATGGCTGCAAGGGTGCAAATACTCATTCCTTCTGTGGAATACCTTCACCTTCCAGTGTTGTTTACATCATGTTGTTTGAAGAGGGGAAGATATACACTTAGTGGCCAGTTTATTAGGTTCACCTGTACACCTTATTAATGCAAATATCTAATCAGCCAATCATGTAACAGCAACTCAATGCATAATGCCATGCAGACATTGTCAAGAGGTTCAGTTGTTGGCCAGACCAAACATCAGAATATGGAAGAAATGTGATCCAAGTGATTTTGACCATGAAATGATATTTGGGGCAAAACCGGGGGGGGGGGGGGGGGGAGGTGGTTTGAGTATCTCAGAAACTGTCAATCTCCTATGATTTTTACGCACAGCAGTCAACTCTCTAGAGTTAACACAGAATGGTGAGAAAAATTAAAGAAAGTTCCATTTAGCTGTTGTTCTGTGGGCAAAAATGCCTTGTTAATGAGAGAGGTCAGAGGTCAGAGGAGAATGGCCAGGCTGGTTCAAGCTGACAGGAAGGCGACAGTAATTCAGATAACCACAAGTTACAACAGTGGTGTGCAGAAGAGCGTTTTGAAGTACATAGCATGTCAAACTTAGAAGTGGATGGACCATAGCAGTAGGACCATGAACATAGACTCAGTGGGCTCTTTATTAGATACAGGAGGTACCCAATAAAAACATGAGGAATTCTGCAGATGCAGCAAGTCGAAAGCAACACACACAAGATGCTGGAGGAACTTGAGTTCCTTGAATCCTGAAGAAGGGTCTCAGCCAACTGTTTATTTATTTCCATGGATGCTGCCTAATCTGCAGAGTTCCTCCAGCATTGTGAGTGTGATACCTAATAAAGTTGCCACTGAGTCTATTTGCCTGGGTTAAGTGAACATTTCCTAAAGTGAACCCAGTAAAGTCCACATTTTTTGTTTCTGAAACAGAGGTGTTCTAGAGAATATAATGAAGGTCAATTTCTGGTCAGATAAAACCTCATTGCTAATGTATGAGGAGTGATTGATAAGTTTGTGGCCTAAGGTAGAAGGAGTCAATTTTAGAAAACCTAGCACATTTATTTTCCCTACATTTACACACACAGTCCAGCAGTTGTGGAGCACACGGATCCCTCCTTTGCAGAAGTTGGCGTCTTGGACCTCCAGAAATGGTCCACAGCCCCAGGGTGATTGATAAGTTCATGGCCTAAGATAGAAGGAGATGTTATTAACTTCAAACTTTCTGCATATTCACTCAAAGAGTTGAACTGCATGTGTATGTAACAAGAGCTGTATAACTCATCTCCTTCTACCTTAGGCCACTAACTTATCAATCACCACTCGTATTACTAAAAGTTACAATAAATAAATATTACTAAATAATTATTGCAAAAGATAGTGTTCATAGACTGTTCAGAAATCTGATGGCAGAGAGTATGAAGCTGTCCTTAAAATATTGAGTGTGGGTCTTCAGGTTCCTACATCTCCACCCTGATGGAATTAATGAGAAGAGGGCATGTCCCAGATGGTGAGGATCCTTAATGATGGATGTGCCTTCTTGCTGGAGTTGAATGCCAAGCTGTAATCAATAAACAGTAGGCTGAAGGACGTATTGCTGTTGTCCAGGCAGTCCAGTAGAGAGGCAAAAAGATTGCATCTGCCGTAAGACGTGTTGTGGCAGGAGGCAAATTGCAGACTGTTGCTCAGGCATGGTTTACTTTTAGCTATGACCAACATCTCAAAGCATTTAATCACATTAGATCTGAGGAGATCAGGTAATCATTGTTGAGGAAGCTCACTGTATTCTTCCAAGGCACCGTATGACATGAGTGGGAACGTCTAACTGCAGCAGGGAGATGTTGAAGATGTCCTTGAACCAGCCAGCTGGTCAGCACAATTTCACATTGGAACAGACGAGTTTAAAGGGATGGGGAATGCAGAGGGTTTTATGCAGCATGTGATGTAAGGTGGGAGCAGGAAAGGGTGATGTAACGGTGATGGAAGTAACTGTCTGGATATATGTATTGAAACAATCCCAAAGGACATTATGAGACCAAGGATGGAAGAGTTCAGTTTAGTCTTAGGTAGTTAGCAAAAAGAGATACAACTTTGTAGCTAGGAAACAGACTTTATGACAGCAATCAAAGACAATCATTTGACCTTCCTGATATTTCTTAAACTAATGCACAGAATGTTGAAGAAGCTATGTGACAAATCAGAATGGAAGAAGTGCAGAGAGAGGTGGTGGTAGGGTTTGATTAAGTGTCACCATCTCAGACATTGTAACAGCCTGTACTTACATCAGGAGCACCACCAAGTTCAGGATCTCTGCGTAAACAGTAGCTTTGCATTTGCTGACAGCTGGTTGCAGCAACGTCTGCAACGTTGGGCTCCAATGTTAGATCCTCACAGCGGAAGAGCTAAGTGCTGCAGCAATTTCCCCAGCTCTTCTGAATTTGGCGTTTTTCTTTTTACAGAATCAGAATCAGGTTTATTATCATCAGAACGTGTCGAGGAATTTGTTAACTTTGCAGCAGCAAAATAACATAGAAAGAATAAATAAATAAATTACAGTTTATGCGTGCCTGTGTGTGTATGTGTATATATATATATATATATATATATAGAGAGAGAGAGAGAGAGAGAGGGAATAGATTAAAAATAGTGCAAAAATAGAAATAATATATATTTTAAAAAGTGAGGTAGTGTTCACGAGTTCAATGTCCACTTAGGAATAGGATCGCAGAGGGGAAGAAGCTGTTCCTGAATCGCTGAGTGTGTGCCTTCAGGCTCCTGTACCTCCTTCTTAATGCTAACAAGAGCAGAGGGCATGTCCTGGGTGATGGGGTCTTAATAATGGATGTCACCTTACTGAGACTCTGCTCCTTGAAGATGTCTTGGGTACTACGGAGGCTAGTATCCAAGATGAAGCTGACTAATTTTACAACTTTCTGTAGCTTCTTTCGGTTCTGAGCAGTAGCACCCTCCCCCCTATACATTCATAGTAGTTTTTGAATGTTTTAATTGATAAATCAAATCTCTTCAAACTCCTAATGAAACATAGCCACTGAGTTGCCTTCATTTATGATATACACATATGTGTGTGTGTGTATGTGTCAGTGTGTGTGTATTAAAGTTTTTTGATTCTTTATTTAATCAGAACAAAACTAATACTTCTAATTATTTGAATATTTTAAATAGATTTAAATGTTTTTGGGTGTAAGAAACATTCTAGCCTTGATCCCAGGCTCCTCCACTCCCTCTATACAAGATGAAGGGATTCAAATCTGGAAGTCCCGGTCAGCACACCAGGCTTTTTCCCTGAGGCCGGATCCAGCTTTGTGCAGCAAAATTGTCCGTGGGTAACAGCAAACACAGGCTGCTTCTGCTGATGGAATCTTAGCAAACATGCTTCCAACAATGTTGCCAGGGAACAGCACACAGATGAGAAATAGAAGAGCCCAGCAGGTGGTCCCGGGGGTGGGGGGGGGGGGGTACTTGACATGGCTGCAAAGCCATTGCGGGTGATTTTCTGCCTGCTCTTAACTGGTGCTGAAAGACAGATTGTACGGGCATAGCTGGTGCAAAATTGTCACATCACTCAGAGATACACTGTGATTGCTAATTTGGGAACTATCAGGCTAGTGCAACGTAGAATGTTGATTACTTCTGACTGAAGAATGCTTACTGCTAACATGATGTGGGAAAGTATGCGATATACACCACCTCAAATCCTTCTTCATCTTGTTAGAACAATTCCCCAGACATAAGTGCCATGGTAAATAATTCCTTTGCTCCATCCACTTCCAAGTTATTGGTGGTCTTTTCTTTCAATCTTACATCATAGTTGTGCTTCAGTCTGTGAAAGAACTAGATTAAATGCCAGTTTTTAATGAAATTTGAAGGGACAAAGTATTAAACTGGATCTCTCAATAATTTAGGAAGCAAATGACAAGCAAGTGTGAATTACTTGATGCAGTTGGTATTGATTTTAAACTTCCTGTGTGCTTAATCTTCCAAAAATTTTAATTTACATTCAGTAATAAGTTTAAGATAAGCCAATAAAATTTAAGGTCCTAATTTGTTTTCCAAGAGCCTATGAGCATGAAATGACAGGAACTAAATAACTGCAATCTCCACTGCTATTTGTTGGTATTACCTCTTAAACATCTTAGGTCAGCACTGTAGCACAGCCAGTATAGCCGCTGATTCATACTTCCAGTGACCTGGGGTCAGTCCTGACACATAGTGCTGTCTGTGTGGAGTTTGCATACTCTCTGTGTGACCCAACAGGTTTACTCAAGATTCTCCGGTTTCCTTCCATATCTCAAACATCTTCAGACTGGCTGGTTAATTAACCAATGTAAATTGGTTAAGGACAGATTCTGGCATGTTGATGAGCAGAATAAAACAGGATCAGTGTAGGATTTGCTTGAGGTTTGATGGTTGGCATGGACCTATTTCCATGGTCATAACTATTTTCTGAAAGGCATCTTGCATTCCCCAGATGCTCTTCATCGTTTATCAAGCCCTCCAGTTTTGCTAACCTCTCACGTGTTCAGTTATTGAACAGGATACCAAATCCAGATTGAACGCTAATAAGTCTCCCACTGGTTTCTTACAACTAGAGTTAATCTTCCTCTTTTAAGAGAACTGCTAACCTTTAAATATCGAATTTCCACAGTAGATACATTAAAAAACAGGTAGCACCAATCAAACATGATGTCAGTAATCCAATGAACAGATGTAGGCTAATCCTGGACCTCAGTTTCCACACCCATTTTCATGGATTATCCAGCTTCAATACAATGTGTAGCTTAATTGCATAGTGATCCAATTTTTCCACTAAAATTACAGTTCCCTGCTTCCATGTTCAGAACAAATGGCTTTGAACAGGCTGGTTAGAGAGAGTCTGTTAGTCCCATTGAAGCTGAGAGATTTGATACTATTCCAGTCAGAGTTTCCTCATGCATGGAGAGTCTACTAATAGGCTAATCAACTTCACTAACCTTATGGGTGAATGCATCTTCCAGTTAACATCATTGTAGACTGATGATGAGTGGAATCCCTAATAGATTTAGTTTCCTCTTCTTCCATTGTATAAGGCTATTGAGGCTGAAATGAATTTCATTTGACACTACAGAGATTACTCAAGACAAAATAAAGACTGAACCCAGGATCATCCTGATTTACAAAAGTAAAATGCACCAGGTTGGGGAATTCCAAAATAAAGACACAAAATGTATGAAACAGTCAACCAGGCTCCCAATATCCAAGGAGAGGGAAATGGTGGTAACACTCAAGATCAATTTAATTAGAAATGGAGGGAGTTAACAATTTCAGTGTAATATCAGTGTAAAGGAGGGAAGAGTAAATGATAAGGCTTATAGAGTGATTGATGGTGTACAGAAAAGAAGGGAGAGTAGGGCAAGGGAGAAGAGTAATATCCAGAAAGGTTATTCATGATTATGCTAAACCCATTTTCAGCATTTTTTATCTAAAACAACAGGAATGATATGTTATCTAAAGTTGTCAAATATAAAAATAATTTAAAAGGTGATGTCCTTTGGTGAAGTTGAGCTGCACCAGAATGTGATCAATATGGTTATGGAATAGTATATTTAATAATAAACACAAGAGATTCTGCAGAAGCTGGGAATCTTTGGTAACCAGAAGAAATTCTTCCCACCCAGTCATTGGTAAAAATGTAATTCTGTTATTTCAGTTCCTTCGTCTCCACCCAAAATCAAATTTCAAAGTGCAAAGTATACTAATTATCAAAGTACACACATTATATGTCACCATACCCCCTCCTGAGGTTCATTTTCTTGTGGGCATTCACAGTAAACATAAAGGAAAGCAATACAATCAATGAAAAACCACACACAGATGTTACTGCCAATCCAAATGGACCAGGGTCTGTACATGAGGAAACTAAGGATCCAGTTGCACAAGGAAGTATTGAGGCCTAGATTTTGGAGCTTATTGATTAGTTTTGAGGGGATGATAGTACTGAATGTAGAGCTGTAATAAATGAATATATTCTCAGTATAAGGCTTTTCATTCCCGAACTGGGTTGTCCATTCTTTTTTCAAAGAACAGTGTTTCCCTTCCACTACCACTGATGCCCTCACTATCATCTTCTCCATTTCACACACAGTGGCCTTTACCCCATCCTCCCACCATTATAACAGGGATAGTCTTTCCTTTGTCCTTGCCAACCAGCACTTCATTCTCCATAACTTCTGCCATTTGTAAAGGGATCCTACCACTAAGTACATCTTTCCCTCAGCCTCCCACCTCTGTTATTATTTATTTATTTATTTATTTGTCTGTTTATTAAGTTATTGAAATACAGCCCAGTGTAGGCTCTTCTGGCCCTTCCAGTTGCACTGTCACAAATTAGCCTTAGACTAAACATGGGACAATTTACAATGACTAATTAACCTACTAGCCAATACTAGCCGATTTGGATTGTGGGAGAAACCAGAAACCCACACAGTCACGGGGAAAACATACAAATGCCTTACAGGTAGTGTTGGGAATTGAACCTGGGTCTCCTGTACTGTGAAGCTTTGTGCTAATTACTATGTTACCATGCCACCCTCTCTGTAGGGATCGCTCTCTATGTGACTCCCTTGTCCCTCCCCATGATCTCACCTCTGGCACTTACTCCTGCAAGCATGACGTGTTATACCTGCCCCTACACCTCTTCCTTCAACACCATCAGGCACTTCATCTGTGAGTCTCTCAGGGTCATCCATGGTATCTAGTGCCCTCAGTGTGGTAGGATCCGATGCAGACTGGGGGATGTCTTTGTCGAGCACCTTTGCTCTGTCAGCTGAAAAAGGCTGGATCTCCCTGTTGCTACCCAGTTCAATTCAACCTCAATCCCATGCTTGCATATCTGTTCATGCCCTCCTCTAATGCCATGATGAGGCCAACCTGGGCCGGAAAAGCAACACCTCATATTCTATCTGGATGGCCTCACCTCCCCCCACCCTTTCCCTCTCCCATCCTGGCTACCCTCTCACCCCTTATCTTCTGCTCACCTTCCTCTGGTTCTCTCTCTCCTTCCCTTTCTCCATGGTCCACACTCCTCTATTATCAGGTTCCTTTTTCTTCAGCCCTTTACCACTTCCACCTATTCTTACTCATCTCAGGTTCTTGCTTATCTCCCAACTCCCACCCACCACCCACCTTCTGCCTCACCTGGTCTCACCTATCACCTGCCACCTTGTACTCCTTCTCCTCCCCCCCCTTCTTATTCTAATGTTTGCCCTTCCTGCCCAGTCCTGATGAAGGGTCTCAGCCCAAAATGTTGACTATTTATTTGCCCTCCAAAGCTGCTAGCTGAATTACTGAGTTCCTCCAACATTTAATAATGTAGCCTTCATGCAGAAAATTTATTTTTTTACTAATAGTTGAATAAGATTAGTGTGTATTAATTATATTTAGCATTGGGGTGACCTCACTAACATATTCAAGATTTTGGGAGAAATTAATAGTTATGCTGAAGCTTTTGTCCCTGAGCTACAGAACGTAAAACTTGGAGGCACGGCTTTTTTCTGAGCAGTTATCTGAAAAGGGTAGAAATTTCATTATCTAAATTGATTTGAAATTTTCTGTCTTGGAAGCCTTCATCTGTATTCAAGACTGATATTGATGACCTATTGGAGACTCGAGGAAGGAGAGTAAGTGGTAGAAAAGTGAAAGAGGTATTGAATCATATTGAATGTAGATATAGTTGTGACAGTGAACAATATAGTCTTGTTTCATTTTATTGTGTCCTTATTTTCCTAAATGTAGTCTTCTACTGAAGAATGTTAGATTGATTCTTCATCTTTACCACTCAGACCTTAAGCATTCTTTCCAACTGCAACGCTAAATTTCAATTTAGCTTGACATGCCTTCACTAAAACGCTAGAATACTACAGCCCAGTACAGGCCCTTCAGCCCTCGATGTTGTGCCGATCCATATATTCCTCTTAAAAAAAGTACTAAACCCACACTACTCTGTAACCCTCTTTTTTTCATCCATGTGCCTGTCCAAGAGGATCTTAAATACCCCTAATATTTTAGCCTTCACCACCATCCCTGGCAAGTCATTCCAGGCACACACAACCCTCTGTGTAAAAAACTTACCCCTGATGTCTCCCCTAAACGTCCCTCCCTTAATTATATACATATCCCCTCTGGTGTTTGCTATTTGTGCCCTGGGAAACAAGTACTGGCTATCCACCTTATCTATGCCTCTCATAATCTTGTAGACCTCTATCAAGTCCCCTCTCATTCTTCTATGCTCCAAAGAGAAAAGTCCCAGCTCTGTTAACCTTGCCTCATAAGACTTGTTTTCCAATCCAGGCAACATCCTGGTAAATCTCCTCTGCACCTTCTCCATAGCTTCCACATCCTTCCTATAATGAGGTGACCAGAACTGAATACAATACTCTAAGTGTGGTCTTACCAGAGATTTGTAGAGGTGCAACATGTCCTCTCTACTCTTGAACTCAATCCCCCTATTAATGAAGCCTAGCATCCCATAGGCCTTCTTAACTATCCTAACAACCTGTGCAGCAACCTTGAGGGATGTATGGATTTGAACCCCAAGGTCCCTCTGTTCATCCACATTCTTAAGTAACTGACCATTAATCCTGTACTCAGTCTTCTGGTTTGTCCTTCCAAAATGCATCACCTCACACTTGTCCGGATTGAACTCCATCTGCCACTTTTCTGCCCAACTTTGCATCCTGTCTATATCCTCTTGTAACCTTCGACAACCTACAGCTCCATCCACAACTCCTCCAATCTTCGTGTCATCCGCGCCTTTACATCCAGGTCATTTATAAAAGTCACAAATAGCAGGGACCCCAGGACAGATCCCTGCAGCACTCCACTAGTCACCGACCTCCGGGCAGAATACTTTCCTTCCACAACTACCCTCTGCTTTCTTCCTTTAAGCCAATTATTTTATCCAAACAGCCAAAGTTCCACTTATCCCATGCCTCATGACGTTCTGGATGAGTCTCTCATGGGGGACCTTATCAAATGCCTTGCTAAAATCCCTGTAGACCACATCTACTGCCCTACCCTCATCAATTTCTTTTGTTACCTCTTCAAAAAACTCAATTAGGCTCGTGAGGCACGACCTTCTCTTCACAAAGCCATGTTGACTATCCTTGAGTAGACTGTACTTCTCCAAATGCTCGTAGATCCTATCCTTAAGAATCCTTTCCAATAGTTTGCAGACCACTGACATAAGACTCACCGGTCTATAGTTCCCAAGTTTCTCCCTATTACCTTTTTTAAACAAGGGAACTACATTTGCCATTCTCCAATCCTCCGGCACCTCCTCTGCAGCCAAAGAGGATTCAAAGATCATAGCTACTGCTCCAGTGATCTCTTCTCTCACTTCCCACAGCAATCTGGGGTATATCACGTCTGGCCCTGGGGACTTAACAATCTTGATGTTTTTAGGAAGATCCAACACTTCTTCTTCTTTAGTCTCCACATTGTCCAGCACACAGGCCTGTTCTATTTCGACCTCATCCTGACCAAGGTCCTTTTCACATGTGACTACTGAAGCAAAGTATTCATTTAGGACCTCCCCAACCTCCTCCGCCTCCAGGCACATGTTGCCTTCTTTATCCTTTAGTGGCCCCACCTTCATTCTTGTCATCCTTCTGTTCTTCACGTAGACATAGAATGCCTTGGGATTCTCCTTAATCCTACAGGCCAAGGCCTTCTCATGCCCCCTTCGAGCTCTCCTAAGTCCTTTCTTAAGCTCCTTCCTGGCTACCCTATATTTCTCATGAGCCTTCTGCATCCTGATTCTTATATCTAACATATGCTTCCTTCTTCCTCTTGACGAGTTGCCTCACATGTTTCGTCAGCCATGGTTCCCTTTTCCTACCATCTTATCCTTGTCTCAGTGGGACAAACTATCCTGAACCCAGCACAAGTGGTCCCTAAATTTCCTCCACATTACTTCTGTGCTTTAACCCTTGAACATCTGTTTCCATTGACTCTCGCTAGTTCCTGCTTCATCCCTTCATAGTTAGCCCTTCCCCAGTTAAGCACTTTCCCATTTTGTCTGTTTTTATTCTTTTCCATAGCCAATTTTTCCATAAGGGAGTTGTGGTCACTCTCACCAAAATGCTCCCCCACCAAGAGGTCTGTCACCTGACCAGGTTCATTACCCAGAACTAGATCCAGTATAGCCTCTCCTCTCATCGGCCAGTCCACATACTGTGTCAGGAATCTTCTTGAACACACCTGATAAATTCAGCCCCATCTATCCCCCTTGCAGTCAGGAGGTGCCAGTCAATATGAGGGAAGTTGAAGACACTTTAAAGACAACAGCCCATCCATTAAAAACAGAAATTGACTCCACATTGAGATTGACAGGCAGACCTAGTGACTGAAAATCAATACTGATATTGGTAAGTCCAGGAATATTGATAATTATATTGCTATCGTATTATATTTACTACTGAGCTCCTCAGAGCAACAAAAGCTTGCATTTGGCAGGTGCGTTTAATACCGTTAAGATGGCCAAGCAACAAATTAAGTCAGAAATCAAGGCCATGTGGTGTGACTCTTATTGGCTCAATTTATGTCTGCTATCATGCTTTTTCTTTATTTGAGTCCTCTCCAAAATAAAATGCAGTAAGATTAACCCATAAATTAGTTTAGCATATCACCATTGTTTGCATGGTGATTAAACATTTTTAGAATTCTCTTTCTTTTTTTTAAGAACCTACATTGCACATCAAAGAAATGTCTACAAAAATTTAAAAATAGCCTTTATTTGGCAAATATACATGCTGCAAATAATGTGTATGTACGTGTTCATTTATAGTGTAGTATCTTCTGGGGCTAAACAGTAAGTTTTGGAAATATTCATCAAGTCGGAACACCTGTGGAAGGAGAATCAGAAAATATTTCCAGTCTGATTTTCACAATCGATTGAATTTATGTACAACTGCTCATCAGCTACAGCTATTGGCAAAAAGTTATTTATACTAATCAAAGAATATAATTTTCGTTTAATAGAAGTACCCAATTTTTTATATATAAGATCAGAGATCAGTTGCTAAGGGGCCTTATCCTTGTCCCATGTGGGTTACTTAGTCTCTGAATCACATCAGCATTAATGGACTACCTAACCACTGTTATCTGCAAATTACAAAAAAAGAATAATGATCGATATAAGATACAAACCTCGTTTGTGTTACATATCTTAAAAATACACTGTTTAGATTACATATCCTGGGATTGCAGATGCTTTCTCTATATTCATTTTTGCACCCAAGTCAGGTTATGCATTAAAGTTCCACTGTCAATGTAAGTGGATAATTTTGTTGACATTTCATTAATATTAATATAAGTAGGGTCAGAGCTGAGTTTTGCTGTGATAATCTAAAATATTAACACAGCGACACTTAAGTCAAAAACAAAAAAAATAAAAACGACTGCTTAAAACAAGAGATACAATCATCTGAAGACCTGTGACCTACCCTGAATTAATAACTTCAAATGGTGAAAAAGGATGACACAAAAGAAGTAGGTTAATTGAGGATGTTACAGGAAATTAAAAATGCTTTAAGGCAGCATTTAGTCCAATATAACATTACTGGATTACTTGGCGGATATCATTAAATACTTTCTAAATAGCTATTTACTACCTTGGGCACCATGCTCCTTTCTTGCTTACGTCAAAGGCGACTTATTGCAGAAAGTGCATATTGAATTCCACAGCCATTTATTTCTAATCCATTATTCTATTGCAAACACTAATGACTCCAATGGGGAAGACTGGAAACCCCTGAGGAGGCATGTTGTAGTTGCTGAGTAAATTAGATTTAAAGTAGGTAAGAAGTAGACTCAAGGCTTCTCTCACTTATGCTGAGTTGCTGAAATGAGTCAATGTGCTTTGCAGAATTATAATGACTGTCCTGATCCTCACCTCTCCTCACCTAGCCAAAGTAATTATCCACGTGGAAGGGATATATTATAGAACTCAGGCTCTTTTGTACATTGTGTTCTGTACATGTGCTGCAATGCAATCAGAGTCATTTGTCTCCCAGGCCTTCTAGTTAATTCCCTATACACAGTCATTTTGATTTCCCTTGCTACGATAAGGAAAATAGTAATCTCCTGGGTCCAGTGGTTCTAGATAAAACACACTTGTTTAATAATGAGTAACTCCCAAAATTTCATATGCACTTTGATATCACGATGTGAATATATTTAATATGCTGTGTTCAATCATTTCACTTCCACCCTCGACCGTACTCTGAATTACTTCATGAGTAATCAATATTCCTCGGCTAGTACAACCCTCTAGCTTGCAAAAGCTATTTATTTAGCTGGTTGATAGCAAATGGGCTTTAAATCTATCCAGAAAAAGCTTAATGAATATAGTATTCAGGGTAGATTTGATGGACAAGACTTTAGACTATATTCTTTCCATGATTTACAATCTATTTCTTAAGATACTGATTTCCACTGACCACATATGTGAATGTAAGGATGGATTGGAGAGTTCTGCTAATATGAATACATATTGGCTTAAAGAACTGAGAAACCATTTTCAGTACCAACCTAAAATAAAGCATGACATATCTGTGAAAACAGATACACGTGAATGAAATAAAAATTATGTATAATGCCTGAAGGATGAATGAACACTCAGTCCAACCAGAAAATAAAACCTGGCTCCCAACATTGCTCAGATATGAACAACAGAGGAATTTCTGAAGATGGTGAGGAAATCTGATATAGAAACTAATTTGAGGAGTTAATGAGAATTGTTTAACATTTAGCTTTTTATGTAATAAAAAAATTAGTATGAAAGCTTACCTTTATTACTAATCTCATAAGATAAAAAATGTTTTTTTATTTTATGAATTAGAAACATTGAAACTAGACTTCATAGGTTTTATCTTATTGAAATAGAGGTTCATAGACAAAAAGATGGCAATTTTCCTGGTGATTTAAGGAGCTTTTGAAAAAAGCTGAACAGTTTGAGGCCCACACCAAAGGCTAAAGGTTAAAGTTTTTCCATGCCAGGTTGTATGCTAGGTAAGCATTGGACATCGGTGTCATTTAGTCCCTAAAAAAAATTGATTATTCTTTGTCACAACAGTACAACAAAGAAGCTCATAGGTAACGAACTTGCAGTTGCCTCTAGATGCCTTAACTTTGGCTAATGAGGAGACACGGGATAACATCTAATTCATACCCATCAAAGAGCTGCTCTTGGATACTTTGCATCTCAAATTAAATGCCAATCAAGCCTAGCTGTCAAGTTTCTGCTCCGAACTCAACATTTTCCACGGTAGATTGTGATTGTACGAGCTCGTCCAGGTGACTAGCACCTCTGATAGCCAAAGGTATCTAAGCACAGCCCCTGTTCATTGGTCAGAGCACAGAGAGGTCAGTGTCATTCTTAATGTGACTTCCATTCTGAGATTTGATGTGAGAAATTATGTTGCATTGTTGCTCATTGTCAGTTTCCAGAGCACTATACTCAATGAAGCAGCACAATTTGCAGGGCCACTTAACATCTTGCTCCCACTTCTGCTGCAGAATACCTGGATTCTGAGACGGACATCACAAGTGTCTTTGAGTGTGCTCCACTGCCATGCCCACACTCAAATCTATTTGCAATGGACACTTACGTGGTGGTCCTGTTAGGTGAGTTCCAAAAGCTAGAGGAGCAAAGCAAATTGGAATGGAGTCTTTGTTGATTCCACTGCAGAGATAAGATAACCACAGCCTCGGGCACCAAACTATACAGGCAGACAATACTTGTGTCTACCTGTGTTTAGACACCAAGCTCTAAGGGTATTGTGACTCCTTTAGTGAAGCATTCAAAAGGATGGGCCTTTCACAAATCAGCTCGTAGTCTCCTCTTCCAACACACAACATCACCATGCAGCACTCAAATCTTCAGCAAGATTAAGTAAGTATGAACCATTCTTTATGAATCTACAGACCACCGACGTGAAAAGTAGATATCAGCAATGAAGTTCAACCAAAATCGATGTGCCAACTAGCCTTCAGTCACCTGAGAAGAAGGGTATTCAAAGGCCAAGGCCCCAAAATTGGCTCCAGGCTGACAATCCCAGCAACAAGAGATCTGCTCTAGGAGAAGGGTGGCTTGAGCAGCAGACATGGTGGTGGGGTGGGGGGTGGGGAGAGAAGAAGTTGTCAGTGTTTCAAGTTAAAACTGCAGCAGCATTTGTAGATGACACAGAGCATGGAGATGAACAAACGAAGAGGAGGATGTGAGCAGACATCACCAAGGTACAGAGAGAAAGGTGGAATAATATATAGGTGACAGGTGAAATTTAATGCTGAGAAAAGTGAAGTATTTGTTGGGAAGAAGGAAAAGTGGGAAACATAAGATAAAGAGCACATTACTGAAAGGAGAACCAAATAGAGAGATCTTGAAATGTATTTGCATTGTTCATGGAAATTGGCAGCACAGGTCAAAAAGATCAGGAACAAAACTTGAGATCCTGGGCTTTATACATATGGGCAGAAAGTGCAGGAGCAAAAAAAAATTGTGACAAAATGGCATAAAACACCATTCAATCGGAAATTTGGTCAATTGTCCAGTTTTGGCCAGCACACTTTAGAAAAGATGTATAGAAAGCGTCTGGAAGAGATTTGTGAAAATGATTCCCGATTGATGGAATCAATATGGACAGAACAGGAAAAAAAACATTGCTGTCCTTAGAAGAGAAGAGGTTGCAAGCGAGGTAACCTAAAATGCAAATGGTACTTAAATCATGAGAAAGATACAAAGGGCAGACAGACAGAAAATGGTGGATTGGTCAAGAGGTAGAGTTCACAGACAAAAATGACAGGTTTTTTTTTGCTTGCACTGATTGGAATACTAAGAGAGAGAGATTCAATCATAGTATTGGATAAGTAAGTCAGAATATCAATCTGCCCAAGAATGAGGAAAATGGGATCATATTTCTCTTTCACAGAGCTGGTTTGAATGGGCATGTTGGACCCATTCTGCTAATCTGTGATTTTCATACACAAAATTCTGAATTATAGATGTTTCATTTACTCCGCTGGGTTTAATGACAGAACATTCTTTGTGTAAATAAGCTTTAGCCTGACACTCAGCCAGCTTGATTTTCTGGTGCTCAAAGCAATGAGAACCAAGCTTAAATAAAATACTGCACATCAGCACAGAACTGACCCTACTGGCCCAATGAGCCATGCCACACCCTCCTCCCTCCAGCAACCCACCCATTTAACACTAGCCTAACCACAGGACAATATACAATGAGCAACTAATCTACTAACCAGTCTGTCTTTGGACTTTCGGAGGAAATCAGAGCACACAAAGGAAATCTCGCGGTTATGTATAACTCCTCAAAGACAGCGCTGGAGTTGAACCCTGAACTCCGACACCCTGAACAGTAACAGCGTCACACTAACTGCTGCATTGCCATTCTGCCATATTCAATGGGTTTAGACAAATATTGTTGTATATGCTGTTTGA
The DNA here is from genome assembly GCF_030144855.1 of Hypanus sabinus. Classification (NCBI taxonomy): domain Eukaryota; kingdom Metazoa; phylum Chordata; class Chondrichthyes; order Myliobatiformes; family Dasyatidae; genus Hypanus; species Hypanus sabinus. The sequence continues at coordinate 48,399,631 of NC_082708.1, read as the reverse complement.
AGTGAATCGAAGTGAACTACTTTGTGTGGGAGGAATGAATCCGATATTCAGGGGTCTGGCAATATGGAATCAGAAGGCATGGGAAGACAGTGGCAACTCAAAAAATTTCCTGGCTATAGGACTCTAATTATCTTGAGATCTGTTTGGTGGGTTGGAGGGGAAGGCTCCTGCTCACTCTGGCCTGCCATGGAGCAACAATGCATTTGAACTGCCTTCATCTCCTTTTAGTCATTCTCCAAGGTGAGTTTAATGACTGCAATGGACCACAAGATCAACAATAAAACAAACTGCAAGAAAGGTAGTGAGCAAGAACAGTGCCAATGGCTTCCTGCTCTTGATGAGGTGTGGTCAGGTCAGACCTGGAAAAGGTAACCCATGACGATGCAGAGAGATTCAAGGTCAGGGCATCGGTGATTCCTGGACCACGGCTTTGCCTGTGGCAGATAACCTGCTGTCAGGAATCTGGAAAGACCAACATGTTCATGATGAGCATCTGCCTGGCACCAAGGTGATGAAAGATCCAGCAGGCCACCTGTGGCTGGCTAAATATCACAGCAATGAAAAATCCAAGGTTAGTCGGAGGGTTGCAGAGTGCAAAGGAGTAAGTTCTTAACTCCTTCACTCATGCACAGTGGCAGCAACTCAAGTCCACTGCCCAAAGCCCATGCCTAGGGCCATGCCTGCATTATTCTCATTGTGTCAGAACCGGGATCAGTTTGATGCCAATAACACTATGATTCGTGACCTTGAGCAGAAGCGAGCAGACCTTTCTGCATTTGCATTCCCCAATTGCAGAAAGTGTTTTCAGTCTCCAGCAGGGGTAATTGAAACATTTGTAACATTTACCAATTAAATGATAATTTAGAAGCCTTTACTGCTGGGGTAACATGGTTGGCTAGTTTACTTTCAGTTGTTTAAAAGGTATGTATTAAATGAGCTCACCCAAAGCAGATCTGACATAGATAAATTGGAAAATATATGGGATATTAATTTGTTATCCACCAAAAGAAGAAGCCATCCCAAGGAAAAAAAATCCGCAGAGATTTATACCTCCCATCTCTTGCAAAGAAAAAGCAAATTAAACTTCGAGATTCTATCAAAGTTACAGCTTACCTTGTACGTTCTGGAGCGTAATATTTCTAAAGCTGCAGTAATTCAGCAATCATCCCAATACTGACACGACACTGCTACAACATTCCAAAAATAGCAGATCTGGAAGAGACATAACAAAGTTCGGAAGAAGTACAAGTACAAATATATAGAATATAAACATTTTTCATGGTGGCATCAGGGAAAAAAATCTAAATTCACATGAATTGAAAATTTGAGAGTTCCAGAATACCATTAGAAAGTTTGTCACATTTTTATTAGGTGCTGTATTTTTTTTTCTGTTCCTCTGGTGCTTGTAATAGTCCTTTTTGATTAAGGACCTTAATTTCTTATACTTGGTTATTTTCAGCTTTCTAAGTGATTAATTCACCAGTCACATTACATAAGCATTACCAATTACACACATTGCATCGTGTTATAGTTCTCTGCATAGTTCTTAGTCATGTTTACCAGCTCAGAAAAAAAAGAAACTATGAGAATTCCATTATAACTTAAACATAACTTTCTATGGAGTAAAAAAAAATGCCCATTAAAAGTACAAGTAAAATACATTAATTCAACAGGGAAAATACTGGGTTGGGAAAGGTTTGAAGTGAAATTAATTAACCTATTAATACTTTGGGCTACTCCACGACATTAGTGATATCAATGACTCTTTATTGAAATGTAATTTTGCCATTAAGTTTGATCCCATGAATGACTGCAGGCCACAACAATAATGTTGGATTGAGTGGTGATGGAAACAGCCCCTTCCCCATCCTATCATTACCGCTTCATAAAAAGTATATTCCCAAGTTACAATCAGGTGGACAAAAAGCAACAGCATAAAGTAATAGTTTATAATGATGACACCAGAGGCTGGAGATGCTAGAATCTGGAGCAGAAGTATACTGGAAGAACTAATGGATCAAGCATGATGTGTGGAGTCAATGTTTCGGGTCGTCTGAGGAGGGAAGGAGGCCAGAACGCAGGAGTGAGAGGGTGGTGGTGGGTGTAGGTGCAACCAACTGGGGGGAAGATGATGGGCAGTTGAAGCTTGCCAGGGGAAGAGGGAGTGTGTTGAGAAAGAGGCTGGTAGGTGATATATGGAAAACGTAAGAAGAAAGCCTATATTAGGCAGATGGAAGGAACCAGACAAGGACTGACGATGACACAAAAAAGATTGCAGATGCTGGGAAACAAGAAGAGCTTAGGAAGAGGGAAAGCCTGATGGTAGAACCAAGAGGGGAAGGGAATAGGAAAGGTGAAGCAAGGGAGGAAGCCAGGTGGATTGACATGTGGGTGGAGGGCAGATGGAACCACATGGGGGTGGTTGATAAGTCAGGGTAAAGAAGTTGGGGGGGGGGGAGGTAGGATGATAGAAAAGGTGAACAAAGGGAGAGAGATCCTGGATGGACTAGTGGCAGTGGGAGAGGAACACAGAGAGTGGGTATTCAATTTGATATAATTGAATTTTCTAGTTTCAGGTAACTCACTTCCCCTGTCCGGGATCTCTCTCCCTTTGTCCAACTTTGCTATCACTACACCCCCACCCCCCCATTATATGGACTCATCCCCTCGATTAAAATTCCCATCATCTTTCCCTTGTCCTGTTCCATTTATCACTTATCAGGCTCTGTTTTCCCTCTTCCACACCCCTCTCCTATCCACATCTATCTCTCTAAATTTTGTTTTTTCTTCTTGTGTTTCAACCAATCAGCTACCAACCTCCAACTTAGCTCTCCACTCCTTTGCTCACCCTTCTGGCCATCGTCAGGTTTCACCTTCCTCCGACTGGCCCCTGTCTCCCAACTCCCTCTCACTTGTACATTGCCTGTCTTCCCTCTACGATCTCAACAAAGATCCAGTGTCCTGCCACTCGTGCTGCTCGACCCACTGAGTTCTTCCATTGGTTCATCTTTTGCTTATAATAGCTTAATAAGAGCTTCTGAGTAAACTGCTTGACTACAAAGATACATCAAAGTTACAAGATACAGTATCAAGGAATTTTTGCTGCAAATTTACTTCTTTGAAATATAGTTTTCAAAAGGTGGTTCCTCAGAAAGACGGCATCCATCATTAAGGACCCCCCCCCCATCACTTTACTACCATCGGGGGGGGGTGCAGGGGAGGTACAGGAGCCCGAAGGCACACTCTCAATGTTTTAGAAACAGCTTTTTCCCCTCCACCATCAGATTTCTGAATGGGCAATGAACCCATGAACACTGCCTCACCGTCTTAGCTCTCTATTTCGCATTACTCATGTAGTTTATATTTTATTATATATATTTCTTATTGTAATTTAGAGTTTATTTTATGTAGTGTACTGCTGCCACAAAACAAATGTCATGATATTAAACCCAATTCTGATTCATACAACTGAAAGCCAGTATTAATGAATATTTAATTAATACATTTGTACCTCCTTTCTGCATAGAGGAATACTAGGAGTAAAAAAAAACCTTGATGAACTACTCCAGGTAGAGGTGAACTGGAAGTCTTGAAGTATGAAGGTAAAGCACCTTCCCACTCCTGACCCCTCATTGAAAAATGATCATCAGCTCAAGTAGAAATCAGAAGCAATTGCATCAGATCCTGCAAAAGCAGTGCACCAAGAAAACTACAAGAAAGCTGGCAATAAAGCACCCCAACAAGAAGGTACAAATTCAGAAATCTCTTTACTCCTCCAACACTAGCTAGACGCAGTCCCATGCCAAAAGAAATCTATATCCTTGTACAGGATTATAACAAAGTTTTAAATTGAGTGGTGGGATCAATGTAAAAGGTCTCAGCTGCCCGGCAAATGATTTGCAGCTCTGCCCTTGGAGCCAACACAGGTTTGGACCGTACTCTTCCTGTAATGGCAGCCGATCCAATTTTTTTCCTTCCGCAGTCAAACGAAAAGTACCTACCACATTTCATTAGTAAGAAATAGAGACCTAAATATTGATCTCACAGTACAGCAAAAGAATTGAGTTAAATCTTAACCTTTTAATAATAATAATCCTGTTAGAAATTTCTATTGATTGAAGCTTGACTGCTATTGTAGAAGGAGAATTCTCACATTATGTGTCCAATTGCAGTGAAGCGATGCTGGAATTTCTGAAGGACTGGTACCAATCCATTTTCAATGTACCTACAATTATGGAACACATTCTTCATGCTGTCAATACAATTATAAGGGACTCTGTGATGGAGAATGGATGATATGGTTTATTCTCTTTTATTATTATTATCATTTAAGCATTTATAAACAGCTATATTTTAACTTAAATTTGCACTAGTTTTGATAGGTGGATGTAAAAGCAGTGAACTGTGTGTTCAGAAAAGTGTAGTGGGTGAATTCTCAACAATCCCAGTTTGTATCCAAACTGAAACCTTTTTATTTATTTCCAATAAAGTGAAAAACTGGTGGATGTTAAATAATGATTACCATTCAGGTGCAAAACCATGATGAAAGGTCATTAAGCTGAAATGCTAACTTTGATTTGTAGGTTCCATTTGCACTTAATGAGGTAATTTATTTTTATTCTGAGGAATCACAAATAATTCCAAAACCTTATTTTGGAACATAATTAGTTTAATAAAATTAATGCAAATAAGAAGGTAAGTTTTTATTTATATAGAACCTTACATGATTTCAGAACATCTTTAGAGTAAAATAATTACTTGTACAGCACAGTAACTGCTATAATGAATAAATGAGAGTAGTTAGTTTATTTACAGCAACCTCAGACAATTAGAAATTTAAAAAGACCAGCATATATAAGGTATTAGCATAGGTAGCATACTAGCTGTTGACTGAGAATAAATGTTGGAAAAACTTTCCCATTGTGCTCAGAACAGAGGCTTGGGATCTTGAAAGGATACAAATGAAACTGCAGCAATGCCTCCTTGGTAAGCTCACTGTAAGCCAATCAAAGGACAGAAAGTCCCCACCGAAAAATGTCAAGGAGATGTAATGTTTGACAGGAAATCAAAGTAATGAAGTATAAGAAGTCCTAAACAAAGTGCCCAAGAGGTGAAATCAGAAGCAACACTCTGACCTATTTAATTAGGGTGAGAATTAGAGCCGCATGAATTACACTAGATATCAAAGACATCCATCAGACTGGAGAACTATTTAATGCAAAGAATGCTACTGTAGTGAAGGAGATTATTAAAATGCGTAATTAAATCAAGTAATATTATTCATATCCAGTGCACATTTGAATAAGACTCCAGGTTATTAAATTGAAAAAAATTCCAAAAAACATATGTAAGATTTTAGTACAGCATTATATACTCATGAATATTTGGATATTAGGTGATGTCTTTCATTTCCTTAGGTGCATTCCCAAAGTGCATTATGAGCAATAAATTACTATAAAAGCATTATCACTGATATAATAGAGGGAATATGATAGTCAATCTGCACACAACTATCTCTCACAAACAGCAATATGATAATGACCAGATAATCTGTTCAGACATGTTGATTTGGAATACCTCCTCAGCTTTTCTTCAAAATGATGAAAACAGGGTTTAGTTTAAGGTTGTATTCAAAAAGGAGAACCTCTGACAATTTAGGAGCCCCTCAATATAGCATTGTGGCTAAGTCTCTGGAGTGGGACTTGTTCCCATAACCAGTGGGCATGTTACTGCTTGAGCCATAGGAATTAATTAGAAGTGGACACTTTCAAATAAAGAAAATTACTTCATCTGGTGAATGTGCAATCTGCAGGGTTATTAAAGAAAGTGTGTGCTTTATGCCTTATGAAATAATTGTCAGGAAACAGACAAAATTAAAATAGCCATTTTTTCTCTCTGAGAGGGTAATTTGTATAAATCATCTAATACCCATTTTGCTGCCAATTATACATCCTACCTGTTTTTCACTTTCATTAATTTCTATTACAATGAACAACAAGATTTTGCTCCCTGAATACTTTTGGGTGTATCTTATGGATTTTGGGCTGCTGATCATGAAAATCATCATGAAATTCCCCCATCATGCACCACTTTTTGAAATCGCTTATATTTGTTATTTCAATTCATAATTCAAGTCGGAATAACTGATCTCAAGATTAAGGAAGGCATTTTTGTTGGTCCACCAATCAAACAGGTCATCAACGACAGGAACTTTGAAGAAATTCTAGTGGGACCGGAGAAAATTGCATGGAAGGCATTCAATGATGTTGTTGAAACTTTTCTTGGCAACGATAAAGCACCAAACTATGTGCAGCTGGTTGACAACATGCTACAAGCATTTTTTAAAAAACCATGAAGTGCAACATGTCAGTAAAGATTCATTTTCTGCATTCTCATTCAGACTTCTTCATTGCAAACCTTGGCTCAGTCAGCAACGAGCATGGTGAAAGGTTTCACCAGGACATTGTGGTCATGGGAAAACGGTATCAGGGCAACTGGAATCCATCAATGCTGGTGAATTATTGTTGGACACTTAAGCAAGAAGCCTCAGACACAGAGTGCAAGTGAAAATCATCAACAAAACATCATTAGCTGAGTTGAACTATTGCAAAGTATCAGCACCATTATGCAATTAAATGCATTATATTCAATAAAAGTTAATTTCTTGTTTCTCCAACTTCCTACATGATACAAGCAGTCGGAAATCATACTTGTGTTCAGCTTCAAGTAGTCTATCATAAACAAAAACATTTCTGAGGAAGCAACAATTTTGAAAAACAATTGTGAAACCCAAATTGACTCTACTTTGAAAAGAAATATTGAAGAATTGAGTTCACTTTAAGCCAAACTGTGTGACTGCATTGGAACATAGGAAGCAAAAGCAGGAGTAGGCTATGCAGGTCCTCAAGTCTTGTTAACCATTCATGGCTGATCTTATCCTGGCCCTAACTCCACTGTCTCTGCATGAGCTCCCTCTTCCTCTCAACGTGGCACCAGTTGCAGCTTTGACTGCCATCCCACTCGTAGTAAACCATCTATGAGTGTGTTGATAACGATGGTTCTTAATTTATAGGCCACATGGTCATTCAATGAAATCAATGAGATTACGTGCTCTGCCCCCTCCAGCACCAGGGTTATCATAGAAGAGACAGTATCTATGGAGCAACAGGAGTCTGTGTAAGGATAATAGATCCTTCATGAATGTGCAGCATTATTGATTGCACCAGCATTGACTCCTGTGGTAGCTATGAAGGTTCTGGAAAAGGATGCCCTGAATATCCTGCCAGCTGCTATGATAGGCAGCCTGATATGTGGGCCTCTGCACAGTACCTCGAAAGCAAAAGCTATTCAATAATATTTTGCTTGACTTCCAGACCTACATTGTCAAGTTTGGCTGCTGATTTCTATGAGGTACAAGGGAGCAAATGCTGAGGAGTTCTACAATCAGTTTCATTCCTCTTTTATTTTTTTTAATTTTTTATTTAGAGATACAGCATGGTAACGACAAGGCCGCACCACCCTATTACACCATGTGACTAATGAACCTACTAACCCATACATCTTTGGAAAATGGGAGGAAACCAGAGCACCAGGAGGAAACTCACGTGGCCACGAGAAGAATGCACAAACTCCCTACAGACCTCAGCGAGACTGAACACACACAATTAACCTTTTGAAGCATACATTTCACTTGTTGTCTGGACAAGACTCTTCACTACAACGTGGGTGACATTATATTGCAGTAAATCCTCGATATCCATGAATAATATTGGAATACTGATTTCCTGCGGATAACAGAACTGTAGTAATCACAAAGGTCCTACCCTTTGTACCTAATATACCTCCTAAATAAACATAAATACACCTTAAAATGTTCTAAAATATTAACATGTGTTAATAAACTCATTAAAATATTTAAACATTTAAGAGGAGGTAATATTAACTAAAATACTACTTCCATTGAAACTTTCAAACAGTGATCTGTTCTGAAATCATACTGTGCAGCCTTGTAAACAAAAGCCACTTTTATTAGAGCAGAGCATGGCAGCAAACTATTTGATATGTGTGGTCTGCAAACTGATCAGATTTATATAGACAATGGCTGGTCTCTCAATGTCTTTACATTTATTAGAAAACTCAAAGTAAGGCCTGAAACTGAGCTCCTTAAATGTGCAGACAGCAAATCAACACAAAGCAATACTCCAGGTGTGGCCCCAACATCTGTACAATTGTAATAATACTTCATTACTTAAAAAACACCAACTCCCTTGCTACACAGGCCAATACGCTATTTGTCTTCTAACTGCATGCTGCAGCTGCTGACTAATTATTTTGTGATTCATGCACAAGAACACGTACATTCCTCCGCACTTCATTTTCCCCTTTGAGATAATCATGTCTTTTGATTCCTCTTCGCAGAGTGCATGATCTCACATTTTCCCACATCAAACTACATATACCCACTCATTCTTTTATCTATATCCTGTTGCAAAGTCCATTTTTCCTGATCATAAGTGCCATCTCAACTATTTTAATGTGATGAGCAAAGTTTAATGTCTATCCTCTGTTTCCTTCTCCTGCTTATTATCATAAATAGTAAATAATTGACCTAGAACTCATCGTTGGCTTACAATTTTCCAGCCTAACAAAGCACCATTTACTCTCACTCTCTATCTTCTATTTGAAAACTATTCTTAAGTCCACGATAACTCACAGACACCAATACTATTAACTTTTATCTCATATACCAGCCTTTCATGTGATACCTTGTCAAATGCCTTTTAAAAATCTAAATACACTGCATCTGCAAATCCATGCCCCCCCCCCCACCAATTGTCAGGCATGCTAGGGAATTTTGAATTTCTGTGCACTATTAATCAAGCCCCTTTGCTCCATCTACCACAACAGATGAGACTCCCTGGTGGCCATCCATTTTCATTCTACTTCCCATTCTGACATGTCGGCCCATGGCCTCCATGATGAGCCCACTTTCAGGTTGGAGGAGCAACACCTCTTCTTCAGAAGCTAGCAGATATGGGTGGAAAGGGTAAAGGGCTGAAGAAGAAGGAATCTGATAGGAGAGGACAACGGATCATGGGAGAAAGAGAAGGAGGAGGGGCAGCAGAGGGAGGTGAGAAGAGTGATGGCATGAACATTGATTTCTCTAACTTCTGGTCATTTCTCCCTCCTCCCCTTGTCTCTTTTTACATCCCCATTCTGTCTCCCTCTTACTCCTTTCAGTCTTCTCACCTGCCCATCACCTTCCTCTGGTGCCCCTCCTCCTTCCCTTCCTCCCATGATCCACTATCCTCTCCTATCAGATTCCTTCTTCTCCAGCCCTTTATCCTTTCCACCTATCACCTCCAGCTTCTCAATTCAAACCCGTCCCCCACCCACCCACCTTCCCTCTCATCAGGCTTCACCTATCACCTGCCAGCTTGTGCTTCTTCCCTTCCCCCACCTTATTTTGGCTTCTTGCCCCTTCCTTTCCAGTTCTGATGGAGGATCTCAGCCTGAAACATCAGCTGTATTCCCCTCCAAATATTACCACTCGACCTGCTGAGTTCTTGCAGCATTTTGTGTGTATAACTTTCAATCTTCTTGGATAAGCAGGACCAAAGAAATCAATGGTTCGTTTTATTATCCAAGTACGTATGTAGAAAACAACTCTGAAATCTGATAGCCGTAAAACACAGAAAGCCATTTAAGTAGTTGAAAGAAAGACATCAATCAAGAAACGAAAGACTGAATGCCATCTGTCATCTGTGAATGTCTCCACAGAGGATAATGCACAGATCACCCTCTGGCCCACTGAGTCTCTCCACCATTTTGTTTCTTCCTTCAGAGCAATTAACTTTTGTGTTTTCTGTGGCTAAGCCACAATGGAAGTTTTTCCTCTGGTCTTCTGCTTTCTGAGTCATTCAGTCACTCTGGGTTTATGTTTCTTCACCAGTCCTGGATGAATCTCCAAATAATAAATAAATTTACTAGGAGAAGGAAAACTCTGATTTTAAACCTCCGCTGCCTTGCGGCCATACCCACCCATGGGAAAGGCTTTGAGAGTAAACCACAAGGAAGAAATCCGGAGCTGGGGTCCCTAAGGCAGTTTGCTGATGCTTACAACTTCACTCTGGCAACTTCTGTGATAATACTGGTGCCAAGCTGTATCAGCTCTTGCCCTTCCCTTGGACTACATCAGTGACATGGAGAGGGGAACCTGTAACTTGGGCAACAGCCAAATCTTCCCACCCAGGGTTGCACCCTGTAGATTACACAGCCCACCAGAGGCACAAACCCATGACCCCCTGGGATCAATGCTGCCTACTGCTACCAATGCAAAGCCTCAGAGGCTATGGTGAGGTGAGCAGTACTTTGCAGCCAATGCCTTCATAGATAAGAAAAGGTGCTATAATATATTACCCTCCCCTGCAACTGATTCCCCAGGGCTCCACTCCTGCTCGCCTCCTGCAGTGAGGTGCAGGCCAATGAACACTTCAAATAAGTTCATTTTGTCACATTCCTTCCCCCACACACTCTGGCTTCCAAGTAATCACACCGCCCATTTGCCCACAAAGTTCTAATTTTATCAAAAGGAAAGCAACATTAAAAATATATGGTATAATGAATTTGAGAAAATGGTACACAAGAAATAAAATAATAAGAAAATAGGGGAAAAGACAATGTAAGACTCCAAGATGATCCCTAAAATAAGATAGATACAGCTAGTATGAAATCTTCAACCTTTTATATTTACAACCCATGCAACTGATAGTAGAAACATGAAAATTTAAGTAAAAAATCAATCACGCTCAATAATTTTCTTCATAATTAAATATTGTTTTCTGACAAGCAATATATCAAGACATACTTAAAATCTTCGAAAATAATTGTGAGAATATACACATATTATAAATACACACCAGTCATTGCCTCATACTGCTGTGGCAGTAGAAATAAAAGAGAGAAAGGCTTTAAAAACAAATGCCTTTCAAGCAGGATTACACAATTGCTACTTAATTTGATCCCGCACAATTGCAAAATAGCTCCCGAGGGATCCACAATAACATAACTTCGATTAAAAAAATATATATTAAGTGTGCTGAGGCCTCATTTGGCCAAAAAATGATGATTGCCGAGCTTTCCCGTCATTAGCAATGATTTTTAATCTAATGCTTTTTATAATAAATCTGTAATTAAAGGAGCACTTCTGCACTATGTTTCTGTCATGTTAATTTACTCTGAGCTTTGTATTGAAATGCAGGTCAGAGCAGATATTTTCTACTTGGCAGGGCTCAACCGGCTCCTGTATTAAGGGATTGTTGCTGGCTGCATAACTGTCAGCAGGCATTCTGTGAGAGTTGTCAAGAAAGATCAATACACTTGTATAATTATACATCACTGAGCCCCAATTTGGGGCATAAAATAGGGGCAAAGAGGCTAAATTTTGCAGTGGTCTGAATCCTGCCCATCTTCTTTCCTGAATTTCTTTCGCTCCCATTTATCAGTCCCCCTTTTGACAAAACTCACTGTTAGATTTTTTTACAAACACAGTTAGCTTAATGCTATTACAGCACCAGCAAGCTGGGTATAATTCTGCTGCTCTCTTTAGGGACTTTGTATGTTCTCTCCATGACCGCATGGGTCTCCTTTGGATGCACTGGTTTCCCCCCCACGTCCCAAAGACATATGGGCTAGTAAGATAATTATATGGTGTGTAATTGGCCGGCGTGGGTTCATTGGACTTGTTTTGTGCTGTAACTCCAAATTAAAGCGGAACAGCAAGAGGAGCAGCATTAATCAACTAACTCATCAATGATTGCTTTCCTTCCCCTGTCAGCCTCTTGCTTATTCTTTCTCTAGTCTCTGGAGAGTAGGAAGGTAAACGAACCCAAAAGACAACAAAGTGACTTTATTCATGTAAGCCACTGTCCAGCATCTAGTCCTATGAAATAACTTTTAAAGGGGTCATAATACCAAAATAACAATTACAGATATAAAGCATTTGTTACATTCCTCCTTGACCTAGGGCTGCTCTATCCCTATATGCGTTAATCTGGTGCAAAGTCCTTGAGCTACTTGGTCTATAGCTGTCTTCCTCAATCTGGTCCAAGTGGATCGGTTTTTCCAGTGCCTGGTGCCAAGTTGTGGGTATTTGCAATGCGGGGTGAATGATGCTCCTCTGCTCCTTAGTGAGATGGAGCTTATTTCTCCAATAAAGAACCACCTCCTGTAACCTCTCATGGCATTGTGTTGTGAGACACCAATGTCTTCTGCCACTTCTAATGCCAGCCTGATGAGGGCTTTACCTTCACTTAGTGTTGGAATGTCTTTGGACCCGCCTTCTTCGGACTGTTTTGGCTGCGCATGTGAACATGTGAATAGCCTTTCCAATAATCTACCTAGTCTTTGCACAGGACTACACATCAATCTTTGGACGGAACCATATAAGAATGCTGACAGTATTCCTCATGTTCTATGTCCTTTTGTTACTCTTCAGAAGGGAAAATTATCTTGTCTGGTGATCAAAACCATGTGGCCGCTTACTGGTTAGATTACGGACCAACAGTGAATGCTCTGGACCATCAATCCAGAGTCTCAGGTTTAATACCCTACACCTAATGCAGTCATGGAATCTATGTTCAAGTAAATAATTACAATGAAAATATAATTCAAATATTAATCCTGAAAATATTAACTATGAAAGTACTGGATGATTTCAAAAACACATCCAGTGCACTTACATCCTTCACTGAAGCAATGTGATCTATCTATAACTCTAAACCCACCAAAATGGAAGATTTTCACTGCATCATTACTTCAGGATGATTAACCAGTGGCGATATCTATTTTCAGCAACGTCGGTATTCCATGTGCAAACCAAAAAAAAACATAATTGAATATCACTGAATAATTGTTTTCTAATGCCTATTTCCCTGAAATTTGAGCAGTAATTAATTATTACCAGATATAATTTCCTCCCAGTATGAAACAAATTGCTGCTGCCTTATGTACAGATTCTGTCTGGGACTTGTGAGTTTGCAATTTCCAATGGATAGTTTCATTCTGGGGCTGCCTAGATCTTTTTGCTGTTAGTGTCTCCTTTTCCTTTTCCAATATTTTTACTAGTTTCTACATAGAAGAATACAGAATACAAGAAAGTGTATATAAAAGGTCAAAAAAGATTTTTAAAAACTACCAATTACATTATATCTGTTCATAATAACAATCACATTACCCCATATTCATATAAGTTAATCAATAGTTATATTGAACTATACTAATTTATTACAAAATAAAAGAATCTAACCCCTACCAAGACTGAAGATGTTCAATAAGGAGAAAAGAAGGTAAAATACCTTCTCATATAATAAAAATTAATAATAGCCAGCATCTGAGTTTAAACAACGAATTGAAGGTTTTGAAGGTCCCCACAATGTTTGAAAGTCTTAATGAGATTCAGAAATTGAACAACGAATCTTCTCTAAATCTAAACATGACATAACGTTGAGCACGAGAAGGAGGAAAATCATCTTTCCATTTAAACAAAAGTGTCCTCCTAGCTATAAGAGAGCTAAAGGCCAAAATATGTAAATCAGATGCTTTCAGCTTAATATCTTGTCCTGCAACAATATCAAATAGGGCCATCAGAGGGCTAGGCTTAAAATTGGCTTTAAAGAGTAAGGAAAAAGTTTGAAAACCTTCCTTCCAATATTTTTTCAAGTCCCAAGCATATGAATTAACGAAGCTTCTCCATTATTACATCTGTTACAGTAGGGAGATATATCCAAATAAAAACGAGATAGCTTATCCTTAATCATATGAGCTCTATGTACCACCTTAAATTGTATGAGGGAATGACGAGCACATAGCGATGAATTATTAACCAGTTTAAAAATTTCATTCACAGTTTCTTCAGATATTGACGTCTGTAAATCTTGTTCCCAGAGATTCTTAATTTTGTCTAAAGCAGTGGTTCCCAAACTTTTTTTGGCCATGCTCCACCTAATCACCTCTAAAATCCTGATGCCCCCTATGGTGATATATAATTCTTATTATTCAAAAAGTGAACTCCTTTTCACCTGGAGGAAACCTAAAAGACCATTAACTTGGTTTAAACAAGCTTCCAAAGAACATAGCATTCATGAAAGAGAAAAATAAAAGAACCAAAGGACTGTTAAAGTTCTGAGGAAGAAATTACTAAGAAATTGTAAAAAAAAGAACATTAAGTGATATTAAAATAATAATAATAATAAATAAATAAAACAATGCCGATTCGTTTCTACAGCATACAAAGACAGATACACCATTTAAAAGAGATGACGCAATGTACACACCTTCACACCACCAAGAACCGAAAGCTACTGCAAAAAGCAGCATTGGCGTGACCTCGTACGAGTTTCTTACATGTTTGGACTTGTTCATTTGTTCCTTCCTACATCAGTCAATTCATTAATTTAATTATGAAAGCCATTTGATGGTTGTAATGATGGTGATACACTACATATACAGTACATACGCAATTACACATGTACATACACACAAGTATTTTTATGTATGCATACTGTATATACACATATGTATTAACTCGCACACACACTCATACTCACACAGACTTACTAGAAAAAATTCACTGTTAATAACTCATTCTCAAATTGCCCCCCTTAAAAATCAAATTACCCCCCTGTGGGGCGTATGCCCCACGTTGGGAACCACTGGTCTAAAGGAACATTCCTCGTCTCCAGTAACATACCGTAAATATTAGATATTGAACCATTATGAAAAGGTGTCAAACTAAAAATTATGTCTAGTAAGTTCCTATCTGAGCTTATAGGTAATGTACATAATTGAGATCTTAAAAAGTCTCTGATTTGTAAATATCTAAAAAAGTGAATTTTGAGTAAACTATATTTAGCTGACAATTGCTCAAATGAGAAAAGGTTTCCTCCAACAAACAGATCCCAAATAGAATTCTGTAAAGGTACCATTTATTTCAGAGTGATCAGTTGTCCTATCACCATTAGTTTTGCAAATTTCTTTAATTTGTCATTTTCTACATAAGTTTTTAATTGGTTGGCCAATACTTTGCCTGATTTATCTCTGTCAGTGTAAAATTGAGTTTTGGCTTTAAGAAGTTGAGTTTCAATTGGATATGTTAACAGAAGATCATATTTAGTTTTAACTTCAACACGTCTTTTACATAAAACAGGATCTGGAGCTATAGCACATTTTTGATCTAATTGTTTCAGTTGATTAACTAATTCAATTCTTTCTTTATTAGCTTTATTTTTAACACTCGCAGTATAAGAAATAATTTGTCCTCTAATATGGGCCTTGAAAGTATCCCATAGATTAAGATTAGAAGTCTCTTCCTTTTTATTCTCTTCAAAAAACAAAATAATATGCCTCTCTAGAAATTTAAAAAATTCCTTATCAGATAACAAAGTTGTATTAAAACGCCAAATTCTGTTTGTTTAAGGAAGACCAGGGAGATTTAAAGATAGAAATACAGGAGCATGATCTGAAATAGCAATCTCTTTATATTCACAGCAACAAGCTGATGAAATCATTTGACCATCCATAAAAATATAATCAATCCTGGAATATGCATGATGAACATGGGAAAAAATGTGTACCCCCATCTAAAGGACATAAGAAATGCCAAACATCAACAATACCACATTTCAATAAAAAAATGAATAAACAAAGCTGATTTATTAAGAGACACTGGTTTAGAAGATGATCGGTCTAAAATCAGGTCTAGCCAGCAGCTAAAATCTCCTCCCATCACCAAAGAACAAAGACTCAGATCCAGTAGGAATGAAAAAAACGCTCAAAGAATCCTGGATCATTTACATTGGGGGCATACACATTGGCAAATACTATTAATTTGTTATCTAGTTTCCCTGAAACTATAACAAAATGTCCATTAGTATCAGACTCTACTTTATGTTGGACAAAGGAAAGTGTATTATCTATAATAATCAGAACTCCTCTAGATTTGGCCTGAAAAGACAAATGAAAACAAAGTCCACTCCAACGGCTAAAAAAACATAGATTATCACATTTGCGTATGTGAGTTTCTTGTAAAAAAATAACAGGGACCTTAAATTTCCTAAAATAAGCAAAAATCTTATTACTTTTGACAGGGTGATTTAACCCTTTTACGTTAAAACTGAGTAGATTAATAGTTAGGTCCATTTTTAGAATAATTTAAAGGAAGGGTTAAAATGTAAGTTAAAACCAATCCATTAACCTTGAGAAATGGTAACCAAGCAACAAGTTAGCTAAAAAAAAATTCAAAAACAGCTTCTGAGAGGAAAATACCATCCCCCGCCCACCTCCCAAAGAAAGAAAACTGACCGATAGAAAGCCGGCATCTACAACTATGGACAACCCCCCAAAAAACCTGGTGATCGCTCCAATTAGTTTCAGGTTGTTTATATTCCAACCTAGACTAAACAATATCCAAACAAGAAATTCAATTCTCGTATATCAAAAATTCACTATTAACAAATACAAAAGGAAATTAGCTACGAAGGTTTACCAAAAGTAAATGATACCATTATTCATACAGAAAGACATTAAACATTCAATCTTATATCTTCATGAAAAAACAGACTAAGCAGCTAGCTTTCAAATTTAAAAAAATCTTTATGCTTCAGCATTCAAACGAAACCATTCAAAGGGTCCATCTTTAATGAGATTCTTAGTCAAAATAGGTAGCCAAGGGACAGGTTAACCCTTGATAGAAAAATTCCAACAAAGCTTGTTTAAACTTAGCACATCCCTCCATAACCTCAAGCAAATAGTCTTCGAGAATCTTAATATTCCACCTTATAACGAATCATGCCCCTTTGACGGGAATTACGAATTAAAAGTTTCTCATTTAATCTTGTGTTTTCATGTAAAGACAAACTAAACAGCTAGCCTTCAGATTTTTAAAACCTTTGTGCTTCAACAGTCGAACAAAACCATTTGAAAGAACCATTTTTAAATGTGATTCTGAGATGAGCTGGATAGCAAAGGGAGGGTTTAAAACCCTTGTTAAAAAACTCAGACATAACTTCTTTGAACTTAGCATGTTCCTGCATAACCTCAGGTGGGTAATCTTCAACAATTCTAATCTTGCCGCCAAGATAATCAATCATGCCTCTTCAACGAGATTCGTGTATTAACAGTTCCTTTGTTTTAAATTCATGAAAACAAATTATTACAGATCTTGGTCTATATCTGTTAGGAGATATAGGGGACAGGGGACACCAGGGGACCTGAACACAGGGGACCTGTGAGCTTGATATATCATAGGCAAAGACTCCAAAATTTCAGGAAATAATTCTTGCAGGAAGTTTTCAAAGAATTCCATAAGATGATTACCTTTGATTAATTCATCAAGACCCAGAACCCGCAGGTTGTTCCTTCTACTTCTATTTTCTATGTTGAAAATCTTCTGTCTTAACTTTTTGTTGGACTTCGATTGCTTTTCACAAAACTTTTGCAGTTTATCCACTTCCGTTTCCAGAGACAACAACATTGCTTCATTATTTTTTATACGTTTTTATACATATCGTGTTCATTAAGAGTTTGCTGAATAGAATCCAATTTACCATCTATTTGATTAAATTCAGAGCTGAATTGTTGAAACTTCTCAGAGGCTTCTCGTATATGACTACAGCAAATCCATAATAGAATCCAAACAGGGGAATCATCCTTTTTAGTACCTTGGCCACCCCTTGATGTAGCCATAATGAAAAAATATCACACTTAAAAAGGAAGTTTCAAAACAGGTTGGAAATAGTAAGAAAATTAGAGTTGGAGCAATGGGAGATTGCTGCTTCTCCATCAGCCACCACCAGGAAATCTCCAGTGTCTCCTACAACATCTAATTAGATTGGCATGTCCCTTATTTCCTCAACCTTTGCTGCATCTAGCTTCAGGCACCCTCCAGTGCTTGTGACCTGTGAAAGGATCTTGCTTCAGTTTCATCTTCAAATTTTATTCATTTGAGTTCAGAAGCACCTCCTTGAATCTGTATATCGAGCCTCTCAGTTTCTGATCATGGTCTAACCCTGCCTCTTCCATCACTTTTCCTTCTCCAAATATGCTATGATTTTAACCTACTGAGGTTTCAAGTGCAGCATCCAATCTTCAGTAAAATGCTTGTATTGCATTGGCATTCTCCTTCCACTGGTACCCACTGAGAAGCACACTGACAAGAGAAACTCTGCAGATGCTGGAAATCCGAGCAACACACACACAATGCTGGAGGAGCTCAGCAGACCAGGCAGCGTCTAGGAAAAGAGTGCAGTCAACGTTTAGGGTCGACACCCTTCAGTTCCAAAATGTCGACTGTACTCTTTTCCTGGATGCTATCTGGCTTGCTCAGTTCCTTCAGCATTTTGTGTGAGAAGTACACTTAAATGAGTTTAATAGGTTTAATCTTCAAAAGCCATTGCCTTAAAAAGGTGGCATCCATCATTAAGGAACCTCAACGACCAGGACGTGCTCTCTTCTTATACTACCATCAGAGGAGAGGTACGGGTCCTAAAGATCACTCACTCAATCTTTTAGAAACCATCAGGTTTCTGAATGGACAATGAATCAACCCATGGACACTACCTTACTATTTTTGCTCTCTTTTTGCCCTCCTTATTTAACTTACTTTACACATATTTCTAATAGTAATTTATAACATTTTTATGTATTGCACTAGTATGTATGTAGGCCTCCGTTAGTCTCAATAAACCATGGATTTGCTCCTTGGAAAGTTCTTTTTATGGAAGACCAGCAGTTGCCCAAGCTGCAAGTCTCCCCTCTCCATGCCACCAATGTTGTCCAAGGGAAGGGCATTAGGATCCATACAGCTTGGCACCGGTGTCGTCACAGAGCAATGTGTGGTTAAGTGCCTTGCTCAAACTAGCGACCTTCAGATCACTAGGCGAACACCTTAACCACTTGGCCACGCACCAACTCACCACACTGTACAGCTGCAGCAAAACAACAAATGTCA
Organism: Hypanus sabinus; assembly: GCF_030144855.1. NCBI lineage: Eukaryota > Metazoa > Chordata > Chondrichthyes > Myliobatiformes > Dasyatidae > Hypanus > Hypanus sabinus. Next base: position 48,380,625 of record NC_082708.1, on the reverse strand, counting down.
TGACGTGTAATTCAGTGATATTAAACCTGATTCTAATTCTGTGAATTTCACGTCAGCTCACAACTAAGGCCAGTACCTCGTCTTTGTATCAAGAATTCTTATGGATAAGTGGTATTTATTTTCTTGTAAAGTGAAACTAGAAAATAAATACTTATTTGCATATATTATCTGTGCTTCACTGAATTGATCTTGCCGTGTTCCACAAATGGTGAGACTTCCAGTGAAAAGGGCCTATAAATCAAAATGCAAACTAATTCTTCTCATTTAGATGATATTTGCTATCTAGTTTTCTTGTTCAGTGAAACCAGAAAGCAAATATGTAAATAAATCACAGATCAAGAAAATTAGAAGACAAAACCATCTCATCCTGAATGAGGGAAGACATCAGTTTAAGCAGATTTATTTGTTTCCTTGTGTATCCGCTCAGATTAATCACACAGTTTACAGTCTCACAGCACATGTCCATGATTAATTCAATTTGGTAGAGATCCAGATTAGGGTCTGATTTCCCATTTCACTAGCACTTCAGATAGTGTGGCTCACTGTACACTTCATTCTTTCTCTGAGATGCAGCCAACAGACATGACTTTAAATTATTAATGAAGTTCCTTTGTTTGTGAAAGAGCTTACAGTGTCAGTCAGCAACCTTACAGTTTTGTCTCTTTCTAACTCTGTCGTTCAGGAATTTCCACCACCACCCTGTTGCAACATCAGCCAGCTGTTAGTCACCAGGAACATGGAAGCACCACATATATTAAACTTCCGGTAATATGGCAGCGCATTTAGACACTGCGGCCACTCTGGGTGGAGCCAAAGGTATACTTGTTTGTTCTGTATGTCTTTTTATACAATTGCAAGTCCTATCTTAGCTGGATACTAAGAACATCAAGTTGGTTGGTTGGTATCCGTCTATCTCGAAGGACAATGGGTGGTGACAATCGTCATTACAAGCCTGGGCGGAAGGTACGGAAATCCTGAAAGGCCCAGTTGTCAAGATCCCCCTCTTGGCCTCGCCTTCATAGTCCAAAGGAAAGCTTATGAAGCAATACATTTGGCACCAGGAGCTGCCTGAAGGATGTTCAATGACATCCAGCCACCTTAGGGGCTCCACTCTGGATTTGCTGTCTGGGTTTACTCCTGTACCCTTCATTTCTCCCAAGGCTGCCCACAAGGCAGTGGGCTACTTACCCATAGCTGAGGATCAGATTCACGAGTACCAGGGCATGACCACACACTGGTGGGCCTGCGTGCTACGTGTGCAAGGGCCAGACCTCCACCCCATCCTCTGCAGTTCAGCCTGAGTCTGAAAGGAGTTCCGTTTCCGTGTGTCGCCAGCAAGGAGGCACTACATGAGGCTTGCTGTTGGAGAGGTTGTGTACTGGCAGGGAGAGACTTACACAACAAAATTGAACAAGCTGTAAGATGGCCTTCCGGTCCATAACATTTAATTATCAGAGATCATTACGATACAGAAATTGGCCATGCTGGCTGTTTGTAGAATGATAACATTCCTCTGTTCTTTCCCTGCAGTTTTGCTAATTATTTTCCTTCAATTCCTTTAACAGCCCTGATTGACTCTACTTTCACCACCCTTGCAGAACCCTTGCAGGTAAGTTTCTTTACCCATCACACTGAATGTTGACAGACAACTACAGATGTTGGAAGCCACGGCAAACCTAAACTGCTGGAAGAACTCAGTGGATCAAACAGCACCTGTGAAGCCAAGAGAAGGTTTTGGCTTGAAACCCTCCATCAGTAATGAATTTCTGCCTGGTTCAAACCTCTTACTAATAGGTCATAAGACCATAGGGCATTATTAGGCCACTTAGTCTGTCAAGTCTGCTCCACCATTCAATTATGGTGGATTTTTTTTCAGCCCTGTTTTTCTATCTTCTTCCTGTAACCCTTAATCACCATACCAATCAAGAACCTATCAATCTCTGACTCAAATATACACATTGACTTGCTCTCCGTTATCCCCTACTGCAACAAATTCCACAGATTCACTACCCTCTAACTGAAAAAAATTCCTCCTCATCCAGTTCAAAAGGGATGTTCCTTCATTCTGGGCTGTGCACTCAGATTCTAGACTCTCCTCCTAATAGAAGCATCCTCCTCATAGCCACTCGAGCCAGGCCTCTCAGTATCTGGTATGTTTCAATGAGATCAACCCTCACCCTTTTAAACTCCATCAAGTGTAGGCCCAAAGTCATCAAACACTCCTCAAATTTTAAGTCTTTCATTCCTGGGATCATTCTTGTGAGCCCCCTCTACACCCTCTCCAGTGCCACATCTTTCCTATGTAGGGACCCAAAATTGCCCATAATATTCCAAGTGTGGTCTGACCAATGCCTTGTAAAAACTCAGCTGTACATTCTTGCTTTTATATTCTAGTCCTCTCGACAAGTTAACATTGCATTTGCTTTCCTTTCTACCAACTCAACCTATAAGTTAAGTGAATTCTGAACCAAGTCCCTTTACACCTCCAATATTGAAATTTCTCCCCATGTAAAATACATGCTATGCATTTATTCTTCCAACCAAATTCTATAACTCCTCTTCCCTTTGCTGTATTCCATCTGACATTTCTTTGCCCATTCTCTTAATCTGTCCCAATACTTCTCCAGCCTCCTTACCTTGGCAACACTATCTGTCCCTCCACCTATCATCTGCTAACTTGGTCACAATGTCATCAGTTCCTTCAAACAAAAAATTCACATATACACTGTGGTCCAAACGCTGACCCCTTGTCACTGGCAGCTATCCTGAAAAGGACACCCAATCTTCTATCCTTTAACACCATGAGCTCCTATCTCATGTGTGGCACCTTGGCAAAGGTCTTCTGATAATCCATGTAAATAATGTCCACTGATCTCCTTTGTTTAACCTGCTTGTTGCCTCCTCAAAGGACTCTAAAAGATTTGCAGGATAAGATCTCCCCTTAATGAAGCCTCTCAGTTTGCACAATCTGAACCTGTCATAGTCTAATAGAACTCTGTCAAACAATTTCTTAGCTTTCTTTGCTGCAAGAACAAACCCATCTTCTCCAATCTAACATGGTAGCTAAACCTAATGTAGTAAAATCAATCCTGTTCACTTTTAGGAAATATTTTCTTCGCACTCTCTCCCTCAGTCTATCACCACCTTCCCAAAACACAATGGCTAGAATTGAACTGTAAATCGCTCTTTATGAAGGTTCACCATAACCTCTGTCTTGCAACACAGTTTTAAATTACTGACACATTGTACCTAAGAGCTGAAATCTTGAGCAGACCAATGGGCACTCCATTAGTTTCACTACAAATTCTCATAAAGTACAGAGTAATCACAAAGAGGAGAAAATCTGCAGACAATGGAAAGCAAAGCAACACACACAAAATGCTAGAGGAACTCAGCAGGCCAAGCAGCATCTATGGAAAAGTGTATACTCGACATTTCAAACTGAGACCCTTCATCAGGACTGGAGAAAAAATGATGAGGAGACCCAGTAATTCTCAATGTGCTCCTAATAGTTTATGCTTTGACACTAGAAATGCCAGCAGAGATAATTCTATACACTAAAAATTGGGAAGACCAAACATGCAGTCTGTGGTTCCATTACAAGCTCTGTCCCTGAGGCACTAACTTCAACCTTCTCCCTGGCAACTGTATAGGATTGAACCAGTTTCAAAACATGACACTGTGCTGAAAATTGTATTTCATAATTCTGCAATTATTAAAACTGACTATTTATGTAACCTGGTAACGTTACAGACATTATCCATGCAGCCTTGCCTCAGCTCATTTATTGTGAAAGCTCTATCCATATTTTTGTTATCTTGACAGTTGACGCAGTCATTTGCTCTCTTAGCTTTCATAAATATGGTCTCTCCAAGTATCGCTCCATTTATCCGACTTTGTACCAATTACTGTTGACCCATCATCCTGTACCTGCTAACTACATTGGCTCTGTCAAACAGAATTTGTTAATTTGTATTCCCATCTCACTGTCTCTCTAATCTCCAGCCGTCTAAAATACTTGAAGTTTGTGTGCTTCTCCAATCCTAATTTTCTGATCATCCACAGATTTAATTGCTCGGGTATTGACATTATCTATTTAGCTTTTGTGGCTCCACAAATTAATATTCCTCCCTAAATCTCTGTAGCTCTCTTCTTTTCTCCTTAAACTGCCTCTTGTTTAGTTTTTTGTTATCTACCCTGCAATTTGAATTGAATTTATTTAAATCTTACATCCATCCCACAATGCGAGGGAGTAAAAATCTTTGTATTATGACTCCATTGCAATGTACAGAAGTTTGAATTTATAAGTCTAACGAGTTGTGGAAAGAAACTTTCTCATAGCCTGTTGGTCCTGGCTTTAATGCTGCGGTACGGTTTGCCAGATGGAAGCAGCTGAAACAGTTTATGGTCGGGGTGACTGGTGTCCCCAATGATCTTCCAGGTCTTCTTTCTGCACCTGCTGCTGTAAACGTCCTCAATGGAGGGAAGTTCACATCCACAGATGCTCTGGGCTGTCCGTACCGCTCTCCACAGTGCCCAGCAATTAAGGTTGGTGTAGTTTCCATATCAGCTGGTTATGCAGCCAGTCAGGATGCTCTCAATGGTGTCGCTGAAGAAGGTCTTGAGAATTTGGAGGCTCATGCCAAACTTCTTCAGTCTTCTGAGGTGGAAGAGACATGTTGTGCTTTTTTTTTTGCCATACAGCCGGTGTATACAGTCCAGGTGAGATCATCGGTGATGTGTATACTGAGGAACTTGAAACTACTTACCCTCTCAACTGCAGACACATTGATATTGATCGGGGCCAGCCTGTCTCTGTTTCTCCTGTAATCCATGATCAGCTCTTTTAGTTTTTGGACATTGAGGGAGAGGTTGTTAACCTGGCACCACTGTGTCACCTCTCCTCTGTAGGCTTTCTCATCACTGCTAGAAATAAGGCCAATCAATACCATGTCATCTGCGAATTTGCTCAGCAGATTGGAGCTGTATGTGGCAGTACGGTCATGGGTATAAAGGGAGTAGACAAAGGGACTCAGGACACAACCCTGGGGGACACCTGTGTTGAGGGTCAGAGGGGCAAAGGTGAGGGAGCCCATCCTTACCATCTGTTGGCAATCTGATAGGAAGTCTAGGATCCAGCTACACAAGGCAGGGTGCAGACCGAGGACTCTGAGCTTCCTGTCAAGTCTGGATGGAATTCTGGTGTTGAATGCTGAACTGAGGTCCAGGAACAGCATTCTAACGTATGCATCCGTCTTCTCCAGGTGAGTGAGGATAGTGTGTGGTGCTGTGGCTGTGGCATCTTTGGCAGACCGGTTCCATCGGTAGGTGAATTGTAGGGGGTCCAGTGTGGGCAGTAGCACATTGCAGATGTAGTCTTTAACCAGCGTCTCAAAGCATTTGCTTATAATTGAGGTGATTGTGACACAATCATTCAGGCATGCTACCTTGGTTTTCTTAGGTACAGGGACAATGGTTGACATTTTGATTTGACCTTAGTCAAATTTTTAACACGTCATTCTTGAATAGCATCTGGGTGCTGTATGATCACAAATTGTTGAAGTATATACAGTATATATTGTGAATTTTTGTAGGGTGCATCTAAGTATGTTATTCTTCACTGACAAAAAAGTCAGATGAAATTCAATACGAATCAGATCAATAAATAAAAAAACAATGATGTCCATGTCATAATGAGAAGCTTTGAAGTATTGTAACTTGTGCATCCAGTCAAGTTAATGTTCACTTCTGATGAGTAATGCTTTCACTTTGGATTCTGTATCATTTGTTTAGGACGGTATTGTATAGGTTCCAGTCCTTACACAAAGATTTTTCTGACAGGAAAAGTAATGATGTTATTTACTTCCAAATAAATTACCACAGATTTTGGGTGAATGAGGAAATGAAACTACTGCAAGACAAAGTTGTAGTCAGCAATCAAATTTGCTTTAAATTAGTTAGCAAGCATATCCTCTGCTGCCAGTCTAAAACTCAACAGAGCTTGCAAAAAATATCCATTATTCATTTTACAGCATCAAAGCTCATTGTGAAATATACTTCCTTTATTCAGTCTGTTTTATAATTTTAATACAATGGAAAGTTGTGACCATAATTATACACACAAATATTTGATTGTTAATTGAAAAAGCAGCCATTGACATTGAGTTAATCTTGTGTTAACTGTCACCAGCTTACCGTGGTTGATTTTGGTCTTCTTACCACCTTGGTTCTCATCACCCTTAAACATGAGGTAATTGTTGGTGGAAAATATCATTTTCTGATGGATATTTTGTGGTAGAAATTTCCTTTGATGTAAAGGAAGTAGAGGAGAGGCAAAAATAAAACACTTTGGGGGTAAAATATTCTACTTCTGTCTCATTGCAGGTGCATTAATGTTAGCACAGACAGCTTTAGAGACATTCTAGGAAACCACCCACAATGAGATATGACTCCTTTGGTTGTGTTATTGAAACGTGTTCCGTAATATTGGATGCCTAAGGTGAAGGTGGCATCTCCAATGATTAGCTTCTCACATCGAGGAACCTGATATGCTCGCCCATCCAATCAGCACTCTCCATCAACAGTTTTGGATATCACTGTTGACCTTTGATCAAACCTTTCCCTGGCTCTTATGGAAGGGATTTGAGTAATGAGGTAATATAGAACATAGAACACTAAAGCATGATCCCTCCTGTACCTCCACACTGCTAAGAATCCTGCCATTAACTCTGTACTAGACCATCAAGTTTGACTTTCCAAAGTGTATCACTTCACACTTTTCTGGATTGAATTCCATCTGCACTTCTCAGCCCAGCCCTGGATCCAATCAACGTCCCGCTGTAACCTATGAAAACTTTCTGTATTATCCAAACACCAGTAACCTTTGTTTCATCTGCAAATTTACTAGCCCACCTTTCCACTTCCCCAAGCAAGTCATTTATCACAAAGAGCAGGGGTCCCAGAATAGATCACTACAGAACACCACTGGTTACCAACCTAAAGGCAGAAAACACTCCGTCTACAACCATACCACACCCATACCCTGCCTTTTGCGGGCAAGCCAATTCTGGACCCCAGTGCTCCTGACTTACTGCATGAAACTATCATGGAGAACTTTGTCAAATGCCTTAGTGAAGTGCACATACATCACATCCACTGCTCTGCCTTCAATGTGCTTTGTTACACCTCAAAAAATTCAATCAGTCTCATGAGGCAATATCTTTCCCTCACAAAGCCATGTTGATAATCCCTAATCAGATTATGCTTCTCCAAATGTTGGTAAAACCTACCTCTAAGAATCCTTTCCAATAGTTTGCCCAGGATTGACATAAGATGCACTGGTCTCTAATTCCCTGGATTATTCTTATTACCTTTCTTGAAGAAATAATACTTTCCACCTTCTAATCATTTAGTACTACCCCTGTGGCCAGTGAGGATGCAATATTATTGCCAAAGGCACACCAATCTCTTTATTTTTTTCTGGAAGTAACCAGGGGTGTATCCCCTCCAGCCCTGGGAATTTATCAATCCTAATATTTTTCAACAATTCCAGCACATCCTCTTTCTTAACACCGACGTTCCAGCGTATCAGCCTGTTTCCTAATATCCTCACTAATGTCAGGTTCCCTCTCAAAGGTGAATACTGAAGCAAAGTATTCTTTAGGGACCTCCCCAACCTCCTCTGATGCCAGGCATATGTTTCCTCTTTTATTCCTTATCAGTCCTACCCTCAATCTAGTCATCCTCATGTTCTTCATATAGGTTAGAACACCTTGGGGTTTTCCTTAAGCCTACTTGCCAAAACCTTCTTATGTCCCCTTTGAGCTCTCCTATGTCCCTTCTTAAGCTCCTTCCTGGGTACCTTGTAATTCTCCAAAGCCCTGTCTCATCCTTGCTTCCTAATCCTTAAATATGCTTCTTTCTTTCGACTAGATGTTCCACATCGCTTGGTTCCTTCACCCTACCATCCTTTCCCTGCCTCAATGAGACAAACCTATCCAGCACCTCACACAAGTGTTTCCTAAACAAACCCCACATCTCTGTTATGCATTTCCCCAAGTGCATCTTTTCCCAATTTACACTCCCAAGTTCCTGCCTAATGGGATTATATTTCAACTTCTCTCAATTAAATACTTTCCCATACTATCAGATCCTATCCTTGTCCAAGGTTCTGGTAATGGTCAGGGAGTTGTGTTCACTGTCATCCAAATGTTCACCGACTGAGAGATCTGCCACTTATCCAATTGTAAGGAAGGAGTTATGTTTGGTTCCTCTTTGGAATACGCTAAAATGAGTAATGTAAAATGGATGTTTTTAAGACAAAATGGTGTCAGCTTGGAAGTGGTGATATTCTAGAAGTGTGTGTGAATGGACATCCTTAGCTACTGGTGAAGAATGATTTCTTCCTTATAGTCACCTATTGTCTCTGTTTCTAAGTTGTGTGTCTAGGCCGAAGATCACAAGAGTTGAGAAGATATGGGCTGGTATCACTAAGGGATGGAAAAGTACTTGGGTAAAGTTATGTTCAATTTTTGTAGGAATCTTTAAGAGGCAATTTTTTTTGTACAAAGGGGGATCTTCTCTTGGGCAGGGATGCAACTAACATTAACAGCTAGAGATAGAGACAAGAACTTCAAGAGAAATAGAGAGATTGGAAATGTTGTTGGCCAGTTCAGTTCCCTTCAGTGGCGAGGCTTAGTGCTTGGTGATAGATATTATTTTGCCTCCTCTACTACTTCATTAACCATTTTTCTTTCTTCCACAAATAACAAGATGTACCCACAGGCGTGACTGAGTTTAGGGTACTAGGGTGAATGAACCACACTCATGGCTAATATATTGTCCACATGTTGCCCTCACACATGTAGATCTGTAGTGGTGATGTTCTGGGTATAGTTGCCACTTTGTTAAATAAGATACGGTTTTATTGCTTAGTACTGGATCTGGTATGACCAATTCTCTGGTTAGTCTGCCCACATATTGTGTCAGGAAGCCTTCCAGGATCTACTGAAATTCTGCTCCAACTAAACCTTTGGCACTAAGGAGATACCAATTAATACTAGGGAATTTGAATGCACCCATGCCAACAACCCTGTTATTTTTGCACATTTCCAAAATCTAACTTCTGATCTGCTCCTCAGTGTCTCTGTTGTTATTGGGTGGTCTCTAGAATACTTACAACAGAGTGATTGCTCTTTTATTGTTTTTGACATCCATCCACACTGACTCAATAGAGAATCTCTCCATGACTTCCTCCATTACTGCCCCAGCAAAGCCACTCCTCCGCCCCTTTTACCTCCCAGTCTCTTTTGAAACATCCAAAAGCCATTTTGGCAGCCAGGTGTCTGTAATGGCCTCAACATCATTGTTCCATGTACTGACTTGTGCTCTAAGTTCATCACACTTGTTTCAGATATGTCTCACATTAACATGGATACATTTTAACCCGTCAAACTGACTGTAATTATGCCTTATCCACTACCTATCTTTCCTCGCAGTCTCTCTATGCATTGTAACTACCTTTTCACCAACTGCTCCATCCTCTGACTTAACACTCTGGTTCCCATCTCCCTGCCAACATAGTTTAAGCCCTCCCCAACAGCTCTAGCAAACCTGCCCACAAGGACATTGGTCTCCCTCAAGTTCAGATGTAAGCTGTCCCTTTTGTACATGTCCTATCTTCCCCAGAAAGAAATCTCAATATCCATAAATCTGAAACCCTGTCCTCTGCACAAGTTTTTCAGCCAGACATTCAACTCCTGTTCTTACCCTCACTGGCACATGGCACAGGCAGTAAACTAAAGATTACTGCCCTTGAGGTCCTGCTGTTTAGCTTCCTACCTAGCTCCCAATATTCACTCTTTAGGATTTATTCCTTTCCTTACCTATATCGCTGGTACCACAATTTCTGGCTTCTCCCCTTCCCCCTTCAGAATGCTGTGAAGCCAGTCTGAGACATCTCTGACACTGACACTTTGGAGGTAACGTACCAGCCAAGAGTCTCTTACAAATGCACAGAGTCTCACGTCTGTTTACCAAACTATTGAATCGCCTCTCACCACCATCTTTCTCTTCTCCACCCACTCCCACCCTGCCACCCTTCCTTCTGAACCACAGAGCAGATCCTATGCCAAGGACCTGATTGCTGCAGCTTTCTCCTTGTAGGTTATTCCCCCACCCCAACCGTATCCAAAATGGTATACTTGTTATTGAGAGAAATGGCCACAGTGATATTCTGCACTCTCTGCCTATTCCTTTTTCCTCCTCTGACAGTCGTCCAGATACCTGCCTCCTGCAACTTAGATGTGACTGCCTCCCTGTGGATCATATCTACCATCTCATTCTCCCAAATGAGCTGTAGGTCATCTTGGCTGCAGCTCCAGTTCCCTAACATGGTCTGAAAGTAGCTGTAGCAATCAGGGACATCTCCCACATCATGCAAGAGGAGTACTCTACTGCCCGGGGAACCCCTTGCAGTACCAATGAAGAAAGAAACAGAAACCTCAACCGAGCTTCCACCTCTCTCGTCAAAGCCTTATGAGCCAAAACCTCAGTTTCCTATGCTAACTTTCTCCACTCTAACAACGGCTGCTCTGCTTAAAAGTCCTGACAGGCCTCACTCACTAAAGCCACAGTACTGAGCAGAAGTCTTAGGCACAAGAAAAAAAATTATTCAAAGTTATTATTCAAAATTATTCAAAAAATTATTCAAAAAAATATTCAAAGTTATTATTCAAAATTATTCAAAAATTATTCGAAGAAACTTTAAAAAATAATGAAGTGAAAAGTTTCTAAATATCAAAAAAATTACTATAAAGAGCAGTAAACAGTAAAAACCTAAACCAATTTGGCGAGACTACCCGTTGACTTTAAAACTGCATCAATTCTCCTAGGTCGGGGGTCGGCAACCTGCGGCTCCCGAGCCATTTGTGGCTCTTTCACCTCTGTGCTGCGGCTCCCTGTGGCTTTGGGAAATAATTGGTCAGTATTTAATTAAAATGTATTTTATGTTAGTTTGTTAGCTTTTGAAATGTAATTCTAAATTTGAAGATTATGGTGATCTTGTACAATCTAAGTGTGGCGACACATTTCCTCACAATTAGCCAGCATTCCGGCTAAGGGAGATAGCCTACGGGGGTTTGTGAGTACGCGTCTTTTGCAGCATCTGCGTCCATGGGGGCTGGGTTGAGGGAGGCTTAAAAGCAAGGCTGTTTAGTTCGAATAAAGTTATTCGACTGCAGTTTACTGACTGCGTGAGCACACCGCTACAACGTGTTTTTATCGCTATTAATATACGTCACCACTGCCAATACCTGACACCCGCCAGTGCGCGATTTCTTTAATTTTTCAATCCAAGGTAAGCCAACTATGGAGAATTCTAAAAAAAGAAAAGTGACTGAAGAAAACAGAACGTTTAATGATACGTAGACAGATTCATTTGCTTTCACTGTTGACGAGACTGGTTTACCGGTATGCTTAATATGCAATGAGAAACTAGCAAACAACAAAAAGTCAAATGTCGCAAGGCATTTCCAGAATAAACACGCAGCCTTTGCTCAAAAATATCCGGATGGAGATGAGAGAAAAAAAGCCGTTTCGGAACTGATGCGGAAGGTTGATCTGAGCAAAAATCATTTCCAGAAATGGATGAAGTCTGGAAAATCAACGAAATACGCCAGTTATATTGCCGCTCAGGAAATAGTCAGGCACGGGAAGCAGTTTACAGATGGTGAATATATAAAAGAATCTTTCATTAAGATTTCAGAACATCTATTCACGGACTTTAAAAACAAGAGTGAAATTGTGCAGAAAATCAGGGATATGCCCCTCTCTGCAAAGACTGTCAAAGACAGAACCATAAAAATGGCAGAAGACATCACAAGACAGCAAATTAAAGACATCAATTCAGCTGTGGCCTACTCGATTGCCTGTGACGAGTCTAAAGACAAAGGTGATATTGAACAAATAGCGTTGTTCTGCCGGTATGTAAACTCTGCCGGGCCACAGGAAGAACTGATTGAGTTGATACCTCTAAAAGACCAAACACGGGGGGAGGACATCTGTGAGGCTGTCTTGAATTGTTTAAGAGCCAAAGGAATAAAGACCACCCATCTGGTGTCAGTAGCTACTGATGGGGGCACCGAATATGACGGGAACGCACAAGGGAATTGTGGCTTTACTGCAGAAGTCGCTGGACAGAAAGCTGCTGACTTTTCACTGCATCTTGCACCAAGAGGCACTGTGCGCTCAAACATTTCCTCCGGAATGCACAGAAGTAATGGATGTTGTCATTCAGATTGTCAATAAAATAATGGCAAAAAGTTTAAATCACCGTCAATTCCGTTTGTTACTGGACGAGATGGAAATTGCATATTCTGATCTCCTGCTGCACAACAAAGTCTGATGGTTGTCCAGGGGGGAGGTGCTGAAACGCTTTGTCGCGTGTCTGGAAGAAGTGAAAACTTTCCTGGGCAGCAAAGGGCTCAACTTTCCTGAGCTGGAACAGCCAGAGTGGCTGGAAAAGCTACACTTCATGGTAGACATGACAGCGCACCTGAACATGCTGAACACAGCTCTTCAACGGGGTAAGGACGTACAGCCCTGCACATGTTGGAGGATGTTTTGGCATTCGAGCGCAAGTTGACGTTGCTTGCCAGAGATTTACAGAAAGGCACATTGTCTCACTTCCCCAATTTGAGAGAGTTCAAACAAGGTCACGACATGATAAATTCGGAGTATTTACATTCTGCAATCATCGCAATGCAAACATCGTTTGGGAAACGCTTCTGTGAGTTCAGAGAGGAAAAAAACACATTATCCTTCCCGGTCACTCCCCTAAGCATCGATCCATCCCTACTAAATACGACTGCATTGTCAGGTGTGAGTCAACCTGAACAAGTATGATAAATATTTTAATTGCCTATTATTTTACGTATATTCATATGTTTTCATTGTTCAGTGAAATAGTCCTTTTATTTTTCAGGTTGACAGCTGGCTGACGTTATTTTTGGTTTGCTGCTGGCGGCAAATTTAAGTTTGGCGTTTTTCATAAATACAAGAAGGACTCAAATAGACGTTGAGTATTTTACTTAAAAGTAACCTTCAACCCAACGTCTTTTTTTCGGAGTTCAAAATGTTTTTGTTGCATGCAGAAATGTAATTTCATTTTCTCTGCAGGAGTTCATCAATTTCATAAATGCAACACATTATAGTTTGTTTATACATAGCATAAAGGCAAAACAAAACGTTGTATGCAGTGTTATTTCATTTTAAATGTCAAGCGGGTTTTGCGGCTCCCAGTGTTTTCTTTTCTGTGGGAAACGGGTCCAAGTGGCTCTTTCAGTGGTAAAGGTTGCTGACCCCTGTCCTAGGTACACTGTCTTGCAGTTTTATAAGTAAATCACCTGGTAGGTTGCTCCAAGCAGTTTGGAGAACTTGCCACAGTTACTTTGCAGACTTTGGCTGTCTCACTTGCTTCTGTCTCTCCAGGTAATCCCAGACAGTCTCGATGATATTGAGATCAGGGTTCTGTGGAGGCCATTCCATCTGAAACCATATAAAAAATCTAGGGTGCCTAAGACTTTTGCATGGTACTCTAAGTGCCTTAAAGTAAAATGGTTGAATTGAGGTGCTGGTTTTTAAGGAATTACAGGAGCTAGTAGTTTGCTTACTTGTTGGACTGAGGGTTGATGCATAATTTTGGGATGAGCATTCTCGTTGTGCAGATACTCTCTGTGCGTCTTTGATTACAGAACTCTAAATGGGCCATAAACAATTTCTATCCTACTTAATTTTAAATAATTATAAATTCTTTCTGCTGATGATTTTTATTTGTTTCTGCAAATTGGATATTGGCGTAAGGATTAGAAAGAAGGGGTAAAGAGATCTGAAGTTGGATTTGATAAAGTGGCTGAATTGGCCAAAAGCTTTCCCTTGTTCCAGTCTGCTAATCTCTTTCTTCTGTATCTTCAATTGCCAGCTCTGTTGGCACTTGAGTGAAAGCATTAAAACACATTAGGCCCTGAGAAAGGAATATAGTACGTAGGGAAATTCTTAAGATCATATTCTAGTGGCTCAGTTAGTAAGACTGAACATGCAGGATCTTGATGGGATCATAATAAATTTGCTAGAATTGGCAAAAATAAAAATAAAAATAAACCTTTTTTTTGTACTGGGCATCTCTGGAAATGCAACTCATTAGCCCCACACTAACAGCCACTGGACTCCGCAGTGAGGAACCCTCCTCTCTCAGGCTTCCTACATCTAGGGTGTATACGGCCGCCATACCCGTGAGGTTGGGATGCCTCGCCAACCCAAACTCCGGTTTGTGTGAATGCTGAGTGATTTACTGCCCCCTCCCCTGTGATCGCCTGTCAGCAAGAAATACTGCATGCAGTTATAAAGAAAATATATTTAAGAACGTTAGCTTAACCAAGCTGTTGTTAAAGAAAAGAAAGAAAAAAAACAAAAGAGCTCATCATAACTAAACAGTCAAATGTGCACATAAGCTGGAGCTCCTCTTGCAGTTGTCAGTAACTCATGCACTGGACCTTCGGTCTGCGTGAAAGCACACACTACCTTCTGAACGTCGCTCGAAATCCATCTCAAACAAACGAGCTCTCCCACGAGAGTACTGCTCCTTCTTATAACCATATAACCATATAACAATCACAGCACGGAAACAGGCCATCTTGGCCCTCCTAGTCCGTGCCGAACCCTTAATCTCACCTAGTCCCACCTACCCGCACTCAGCCCATAACCCTCCACTCCTTTCCTGTCCATATACCTATCCAATTTTACCTTAAATGACACAACTGAACTGGCCTACAGGAAGCTCATTCCACACAGCTATCACTCTTTGAGTAAAGAAATACCCCCTCGTGTTTCCCTTAAACTTCTGCCCCCTAACTCTCAAATCATGTCCTCTAGTTTGAATCTCCCCTACTCTCAATGGAAACAGCCTGTTCACATCAACTCTATCTATCCCTCTCAAAATTTTAAATACCTCGATCAAATCCCCCCTCAACCTTCTACGCTCCAATGAATAGAGACCTAACTTGTTCAACCTTTCTCTGTAACTTAAGTGTTGAAACCCAGGTAACATCCTAGTAAATCGTCTCTGCACTCTCTCTAAGTTATTGATATCTTTCCTGCAATTCGGTGACCAGAACTGCACACAATATTCCAAATTTGGCCTTACCAATGCCTTGTACAACTTTAGCATTACATCCCAACTTCTGTACTCAATGCTTTGATTTATAAAGGCCAGCGTTCCAAAAGCCCTCTTCACCACCCTATCTACATGAGACTCCACTTTCAGGGAACTATGCACAGTTATTCCTAGATCTCTCTGTTCCTCTGCATTCCTCAATGCCTTACCATTTACTCTGTATGTTCTATTTGGATTATTCCTGCCAAAATGTAGAACCTCACACTTCTCAGCATTAAACTCCATCTGCCAACGTTCAGCCCATTCTTCTAACCGGCATAAATCTCCCTGCAAGCTTTGAAAACCCACCTCATTATCTACAACACCTCCTACCTTAGTATCATCGGCATACTTACTAATCCAATTTACCACCCCATCATCCAGATCATTTATGTATATTACAAACAACATTGGGGTCCAAAACAGATCCCTGAGGCTAGTCACCGGCCTCCATCCCGATAAACAATTATCCACCACTACTCTCTGGCATCTCCCATCTAGCCACTGTTGAATCATCCAGATCATTTATGTATATTACAAACAACATTGGGGTCCAAAACAGATCCCTGAGGCTAGTCACCGGCCTCCATCCCGATAAACAATTATCCACCACTACTCTCTGGCATCTCCCATCTAGCCACTGTTGAATCATTGCTTGAACCATTCATCTGCACAAAGCACCTTGCGCAACAGGGACTTATCAGGGTCAGCCATCTTCCCTCCTGTCCACTCCCAGCTCCCCCCAAAAAGACCTCGATCCACATCAGTGCCCGTCACAAAAACCTCTGCACCCAGCGTTCTCTAGACCCTTCTCCCAATTCCATCATCCTGACTGGCTGGCACCACACTCCAAAGTTGTAAAACAAAACCCCTTATCTCTGCTCAAACCCAAACAAGCTGAAAGCAGAACAGACTGCTCTTACAGAACTGATCAAATGAAATCCCTACAGCACAGCAGTAAAAATCGGAACCAGGGCGTTACATTCTATCAAAGTAAAGTATTTTGTCTTAAAAATCTTCTTCAGCCAGTAGCCTTCTTTTAATGCTCCAAAAAGGAATTGGATGTTATAACAGGTATATGAATTTCTTATTGCTATTACTAACAAACATATACAGTAAAAGATCAAAGCTTCTTCCAATAGAACAGCAATATTTATTTTGATCATTCAGATATCATAATTCCTCAAAGTGCATTCATGACTTCCACCACGATGATGTGAGATGAAGGAAATGAAAATATTCAAAGTGGAATTATGTAGAAATATTGTTTATGCAAATTAGATAGCATTTGGGGTTCTGCCATTTGTCTGATATAAAATCCCTGGAAATTAGCAAATCTCCAATAAATCTAGGCTCTCCATCAAACAGTGCACAAAGTGTTCATTACGATAGTGGTCATAATGATAGGGATGTATGAAATATACATTATAATGAGTACAGAGATGAGGAACCAGTGAAAAAGTTAGAGCTTGTCTCCCTGGAGACAAGGTCAGGATGTGACTTGATAACATTGTCAAAAATTATGAAGTGTTCAGACAATTAAGTATACTGGCATCACACTTAATGATATCTCACACGCCTGTTTCATTGTGATGACTTTGATTTGGAGAAAGAGAAGTGAAAAACATACTTAAAAAAACAAAAAAAGAATAACATTGTAATAATGTACTATGTGACCTGTCGATCAGCTTGCTGAATTGGTCCAGTCTGCCTTCTGAACCCAGTCAACATATTCTGAGCCAACAAGAGCAAATAACACCATTGGTGTTCCACCCACATAAATTCAGTAACATTTTTGTATGATGTTGATGCAACCTAACATACTAATTGAAGGGGCAGACGATGAAAAAGAAGTATTATTCTTCAATAAACATTTAATAACACTAACTTTTACTGTTGGTCTGCTCAATAGATCTATATAAACCACAGTAGAAATTACAAACCAAAGTTATTTACAAGGTTGTAAGCATTGGCTAAAGTAATGACATCAGAGCCAAAAGAATTGCAGGCAACACACACAAAATGCTAGAAGAACTCAGCAGGCAGATTGAAAGACAGAGAATTTTACAATAGCATTACTTAATCTTCAGAAAGATAGGGAAGATTGAATGAAGAGAAAGAGATGGCAATAAGTTCTGGTCACCTCACTACAGGAAGGATGTGGATACTATAGAGAGAGTGCAGAGGAGACTTACAGGGATGTTGCCTGGATTGGAGAATAGGTTGAGCGAACTTCGCCTTTTCTCCTTGGAGTGACAAAAGGTGAGAGGTGACCTGAGAGGGGTGTGTAAGATGATGAAAGACATTTATAGTGTGGCCTTTTCCCTGGACTGAAATGGCTAAAATGAGGGGGCTAGTTTTAAGGAGCTTGGAAGTAGGTACAAGGGGCACATCCGAGGCAAGTCTTTCACACAGAGATTCATGGGTTAGTGAAATGCACAGTCAGTGAAGGTGGTAGAGGCAGATACAATATGGTCTTTTAAGAGACTATTAGATAGGTACAGGGAGCTTAGAAAAAATAGAGGGCTGTGCACTAAGGAAATTCTAGGCAGTTCCTAGAGTAGGTTACATGGACGACACAACATTGTGGGCCGGAGGGCCTGTAACGCACTGTAGATTTCCTATTTACTCCATGTTAATAACCAGAACACCCAAAGATACAAACTATTAATATCTAACTGATAATTGTTACAATGAGAATGTAGTAAGGCATTCATTATGCTCACCAACGTGTTCATGTGCTGTGTATCTATAGTTTATGAAGGAATTCCTGAAACAGTCTTTGAATCCAGAATGTCTGGAAAAAGGTTGGTAAGTGAGAGTAAAAGGTTAGAAGTGTCAAGAACACAATTTCTGATATGCAACTGCTGGATTTGAAACAGCACTGTGGCTGCCGGCATGGAAGTTACAGAGACAGCTGTGAAAATGAAACTGAGCCAGTAATTATGATAGAAATCAGAGAAACTGATGAAATCCATTTCTGAGAAAACCTCAGAATGAGAGAGCAGGGAATTGTGCATGGCATCAAACACAAAATGCTGGAGGAACTCAGCAAGCCATGGAGCATCTGAGAAGAAGAGTATAGTCGAAGTTTCAGGGCGAGACCCTTCAGCAGGACTCAAAAAAGAAAGATGAGGAACCAGAGTAAGAAGTTGGGGGGGAGGAGAGGGAGAAGTATAAGGTGATAGATGAAACCAGGAAGGGTGGAAGGGGTGAAGTAAGGAGCTAGGAAGTTGATCAGCAAAAGAGATGGTACAGAGGTTAATTGTGCATGGCAATACCTTCAGCTACTTCTGCTCTGTGAGAGAAAGAAGTATGCAAGTCAGTTGAATCCAGATGTTTTCTTCAAAGAGGAAAAGCTATAGTGTGGACCATTCCCCGGTAAGGTGAGGCACAGCCTGGCTCATTCCCTAGGTGGAGCTTCTATTACATTGCCTGCTCCAGCTGTTGCTCTGGGATGTTTGTAAGGTCGTTTTTGCCAGCTCATGCAGTAGTTAGTAGCAAGTCTCATTGTATGTTAGACTATAAGACCATAAGATACAGGAGCAGAATTAGGCCACTTGGCCCATTGAGTCTGCTCTGCCATTACATTATGGCTGATCCAATCTTCCTCTCAGCCCCAATCTCCTTGCTTCTCCCCTTATCCCTTCATGCCCTGACCAATCAAGAATCTATCAACTTCTACCTTAAATATACATAAAGACTTGACCTCCACAGTTGCTTATGGCAAAGATTTCCACAGATTCACCTCTCTTTGTCTGAAGAAATTCCTCCTCACCTCCATTCTAAATGGATGCCCCTCTATTCGGAGGCTGTATCCTCTGGTCTTAGTCTCTCTCAGCTTAGGAATCATCTTCTCCACATCCAGTCTAACAAGGCCTTTCACCATTCAATCGGTTTTAATGAGGTCACCCCCCATTCTACTGAATTCTGGTGAATACAGGCCGAGAGTCATCAGATGCTCTTCTTATGACAAGCTGTTCAATCTTGGAACTATTTTTTGAACCTTCTCCAGTTTCAACGCATCCTTTCTTCTAAGATAAGGGGCCCAAAACAGCTCACAATATTCCAAGTGAGGCCCCACCAGTGCTTTATAAAATTTCAACATTACATCCTTGCTTTTATGTTCTAGTCCTCTTGAAATGAATGCTAACATTACATTTGCCTTCCTCACCACAGACTCAGCCTGCAAATTTAGCCTTTGGGGAATCCTGCACATGGACTCCCAAGTCCCTTTCCACCTCAGTTTCTTGTATTTTCTCTCCATTTAAAAAATAGTCAACCCTTTCATTTCTTCTACTAAAGTGCATGGCCATACACTTCCCAACACTGTATTCCATCGGCCATATCATTACCCATTCTCCTAATCGGTCCTTCCGTAGCCTCCCTACTTCCTCAAAACTACTTGCTCCTCCACCTACCTTCATATTGTCTGCAAATTTTGCAACAAAGCCATCAATTCCATCATCATATCATTGACGTATAACATAAAAAAGAATCGGTCTCAACACAGACCCCTGTGGAACATCACTGGTTACCAGCAGCCAGCCAGAAAAGGCTCCCTTTATTCCCACTCTTGGCCTCCTGCCAATCAGTCACTGCTTTAATCATGTGAGAATCTTTCTTATAATACCATGGGCTCATAGCTTGTTAAGCAACCAGATGTCTGGCACCTTCTCAAAGGCCTTCTGAAAATCCAAGTACCCACCATCAACTGATTCTCCTTTGTCTATCCTGCTTGTTATTTCTTCAAAGAATTCCAACAGATTAGTCAGGCAAGATTTTCTCTTGAGGAAACCACATTGACTATGGCCTATTTTATCATGTGCCTCCAAATACCCTGAGACCTCATCCTTAATAACCGACTCCAAAATCTTCCCAGTCACTGAGGTCAGACTTACTGGCTTAGTTCCTTTCTACTGCCTCTCTCCCTTCTTGAAGAGTTGAGTGACATTTGCAATTTTCCAGTCCTCCAGAACCATCCCAGAATCTAGTGATTCTTGAAAAATCATTTTTAATGACTCCATGATTTCTTCAGCCACCACTTTCAGAACTCTGGAGTGTACACCATCTGGTCCAGGTGACTTATCTACCTTCAGACCTTTCAGTTTCCCAAGAACCTTTTCTCTGGTAATGGTAACTTCACACACTTCATGACCCCGGATGCCTGGATCTTCCACCATGGTGCTAGAGTCTTCCACAATGAAGGCTGATGCAAAATAATTATTCAGTTCATCCGCCATTTCCTTGTCCCCCATTACTACCTCTCCAGCATAGTTTTCCAGCAGTCCAACATCCACTTGCCTCTCTTTTACACTTTATGTTTATAGTTTAACAGATAATTCTGAATTAATGTTTATCTACAATGAATCTGTCACTTAGCATTTAGAAGAGAAAAAATGATACTATTGGTAATGGATCTCCATTCTTACTTTGAAATAAAGACTCCATTTGAAGCTGATTTAGCTAGCACTCTTGTGCACAGGAAAATATCCTGAGTGCTAAGTGACATATCATTGTAAAGAGAGGCAATAATATATCACTTATATATGACGTACCATCAGGTCCCAGATGGATCTGGGACCAAAGGAGATATGTGAGGAAAGGTTTCACATCAGAAGTAATATCAGAGAATGTGGGAGATATTCCATAAGACAGGTAACAAATATGGGTAGAAAAAGATTCAGTCTCTCAGACTGTCGATCTTTCAGCAGAACTGATAAATAGTCAGTTCCTTCACAATAAATTAGACCTGAATTTGAAGCCTGGTTCAGAAATCCAGGATATAAAGGTGGTTCAGATGATGATGGGAAATAATAAAGGCAAAGAGTAGCTTGCAGCTACTCCATAAAGTAACTGCAGGGTGGGGCAGAGTATAAAGCTAGAAATATTTTTGTCAGATAAAATGGTAGGTATCATAGGGGATTTCAAACAAGAAGAGAAAATGCTGAGAAAACTCAGCATGTCAGGCAGCATCTGTGAAAATAACTAGGGAGAAGGCTATAATGGATCTGGCATTGTACAACAAGAGGATTAATTAATGACCTTACTGGTATAGTGATGATAGATTCTAGAAGCAATCACAACATGCTTCAATTTCACATTCGCATTGAAGGGGCAAAGAATAGTTGGGAGAAATATTTTAAACTTAAATAAGGGCAACCATGGGTGCGTGAAGGCAGAGCTAGCTAAAATGAACTGACAAGTTGCATCAAGTGATCGGTCGGATGAGATGCAGTGACAGAGGTTTTTAGGGACTTTTCAAAATGCACAGTATAGGCATATTCCTAGGAGAGATAAAGATTCTGAGGTGTACACACCATCCATGGTTAACTGAAAAGAGCCATACTGAATGAATCGACAGCAGGCAAAAGATAGGACAAAATTTTAAAACACCAACTGATAACTGAAGGACTAATAAGAAAGGAAAGGTATGAGATGAAGCAATGTAAAAAGATTTTCTAGATACTGTTTTAAAGAAGAGGGATGTTAACAGAATGACCATTGATCTGATACTGAGGAATTACTAAAATAAAATTAAGAAACAGACATTTTGTATATGTTTTTTTCAGAGGATACACATAACATCCCAGAAACAGCAATAAATTGGAAATTGAAAGGGAGCTAAGAACCCAGAGAAATTGTAGATACTGGGCAAATTATCAGAGCTGGGGCCTGTTAAGTCTTCAGGTGCTAATGGAGTGTATTCCAAGATCTTTAAAAAAATGGGTGGTGGGATAGTCGATACATTAGTTTTCATTTTCCAATATTCACTATTCACAAGAAAATAAAGCATACAGTTATTCATAAAGGGAATTATTTTATTCACCCTTTTATTCACAAAGGGAGGCATACAGAGAACAGGAGCCTACAGGTCAATTTGTAATAGCAGGATATTTATGGTAGTCAGGCAACATCAACATGTTTTTGTGAAACACCACTCTAGAGGAACTCAGCCGGCCAGGCAGCATCTATGGAAAAGAGTAACGTCCTTCATCGGGACTGGAAATAAAGAGGAGAAATCAGAAAAAGAATGTGGGAGGGGGGAAAGGAAGAAGTGGTGAATGATAGGTGAAACCAGGAGGGGGAAAGAGGTGAAGTAATGAGCTGGGAAGTTGATTGATGAAAGAGGTACATGACTGGAGAAGGGGGATTCTGATAGGAGAGAACAGAAGACCTTGGAAGAAAGGGAAGAGAACCAGAAGGAGGCAATGGGTAAGTAAGGAGATAAGGTGAGAGAGGGAAATTGGAATAGGGAATGTTGAAGGGGGGCCAATTACTAAAAAGAAATCGATGTTCATGCCACCAGGTTGGAGGCTACCCAAACAGAATACAAGATGTTGCTCCTCCAACCCAAGTGTGGCCTTATTGCAACAGAAGAGAAGGCCATGGACTGACATGTTGGAATGGGAATGGGAAGTAGAATTGGAATGGGTTGCTACCGAGAGATCCTGCTTTTTCTGGCAGATGGAGCATAGCTGCTGAGCAAAGTGGTCTCCCAATCTATGTCAGGTCTCACCAGTATACAGGAGGCCACAGCTTGATTGAAGTTCTTGGAAATATTCAGGAACTAATGCTTTCACTGTAATTAGATTGCGAGAAGGCATTTAATAACAACCCTTAGTACTCAGAAGGTAAAAGCTCACCTGTAATATCATCATGGATAGAAAATTGGCTGGCTTACAAGAAGGAGGTGATAAGCATAAATGGGTCTTTTTCTAGCTGGTAAGATATAAAGTGTGGTGTGTCACTGTGTGCTTGGATGAAGGCACCATAGATTTGGTTGCTAGATTTGTTAGTGGCTCAAACATAGAAAGGGAACTAAGCTGAGACAATAAGAAATCTATAAGGGATAGAGATAGGTTATCTCTGTGTTAACAAGAGATAGGTCTACATAGGGATAGAGATAGGAAAAAGATATGACAGATTGAGTATGATATGGGAAAAAGTGACATGTTCCACTGACTGGAAAAGCATCTTATCTAAAGGCAAAAGATTATAGAAGCTTGATGAAGAGGGACCTGGGAGTCCGGGTACATGACTCACAAATGACTAGTAAGTATAGCAAGTAATTAGGAAGGGCAACAGAATGTTATTGCTTATAGCTAGGAGAATTGAATATAAATGTATAATGGTTATGCTTCAGTAATATGCTAGGGCATTAAGGAGAAACATTAACATGTTGAAAAGTTCAGAGAAGGTTTATTTAATTAACATATAGAGTAGTAGATGGGCAGTCTTGCAAGGAAAAGCTGGACAGGCTAGACTTGTATTTGCTGGAGTTTAGAAAAGTGAGAAGTGACTTGATAGAAACATAATATGCATATTTAAAATTTTATTTAGAGACACAGCACGGGTACAGGCCCTCACAGACCAACAAACCCATGCCGTCCAAGTGCTCCCATGTGACCAATTCACCTACTAGCCTGTATGTCTTTGGAATGTGGGAGGAAACCCATGCGGTCATGGGGAGAAAGTGCAGCTTCCTTACAGTCAGTGACAGGAATTGAACCTGGGTTACTGGCACTGTGTTACACTAACCACTCTGCTACCATGCCACCAGTATGGGATTCTGAGGGTTTTGACAATGCATATGGAGAGCATTTTTCTATTTTGCAAGAATCTAAACCTTTGTAAAATTAACATGTCACAAAATTAAGCCAGAGACAAGGTAGAACTTTCTCTTTTTGAAAGCATGAGTCTTTGGAACCCTTTTCCTCAAAGGGAAGTGGAAGTAAAATCTAAGTATCTTAAAGCAAAGATATTGATATGCAAGGGGTTGGGAAAATTACTGGGAATAGACAGGAATGCAGAGTTAAGAAAACTTTCATATTAAATGGCGAAACAGGCTCAAAGAACTGAGTGTCCTACTCTTATTTGTAATCTGCAAGTGTACATGTACAATGATTCTTTCTAATATCAACATACTTTATGGATGCCTGAGTTATTACTCCTGCAGAAGCAGAATGCACTATAATAAAACAAATTAAGCATTTTAAACATGAACTCCTCACTCTGTTTCTATACAAATTTCACGTCACATGCCAGGGATAATAAACCCGTTTCTGATTCTGATACCCACAGATGCTGCCTGACCTGCTGGGTATCACCAGGTTTTCTCCTACTCCAGAACTCCAGCACTACAATTTGTCACTTTCTGATCACAAAATATCTGCTGTGGGATACATTGCCTAAAATTCAGTTTCAAAGAAAATTAAATAAAAATGCTAGGCCAATGAAAATGAGATAGGATATTCCCTTGCAGAAAACCACACAAAAAGCACAGGCTCGGGGTGACTCAGAGCTATCTATTAAACAGATGAATTACAATGAAAAATTACAATGGAAAGCCAAAATTATTAATAAGCAATAATTTGCAGAAGTAAATCATCTGCGTGAATCCATGATTGCTTTAATCACCTGAATATCCCATTTAAATCTTGCCCGATTGATGTTACCAAACTAGTAAAATATTGTCAGCAAATGAAAACACAATATATATGATAGGACAAGTATCCACCTCAACCTTATTCATTCAATATTATTCAGGGAAGACATTGAAATACTGAGTTATTTCTGCTGCATCACGAGCAGAGGGTATTAGAACAAAAATAAATGAATCTGTCAAATCACACTTGCTAAGATCAGATTTTGCATTTTTTCATTCAATCCCCAAAATGAATATCTCTCAAGACTTGTGCTTAGGTAGCAACGAATATATGCTGATAACAGATTGTTTTCCTTCATAAATTGGCATGCTGACGCTCTCCAGATGAATTATAGTTATATACAGTTAAATTAGTTCATGCAGACAAATAATTTATGTGTTGACTTCCCATCTATTTAAACTGTCCTGGTTTAAATAAATGATTAGTTGAGTTATTAATCCCTCTCCGGAGTATAATGTGATCACATATCAAAATCCTTTAGATGAACTTTTGAAATAAGACCAATCTTTTTTTTTAAAACAACTCATATTTAAACCAAGCATAAAATAGTGAGCTACATTGTGGTGTAGGTAAGTTGTAATATATTTAATGGATGGTGGCTATTCAGACCTTGCCTTCAGCACAAGCGTATTTTCTCTCTGCCATTTATCAGTCACGTTATGTTGCCAATCCTAGTAAACACTTTGAACTTTGTAGATGCTGAGCAGGTCATGCTCCACGATAAATCTGGCTTGAGTCTGACAGCATCAAGATTCTTTCTAACCTGATCATGCTCTGTGAAAGCCAAGTGATATTATCAGACAAATGCTATTGCCTGACAGCCCACTGAGAAAATAAATGCAATGGCATTGGTTGATTGCCTAAAACACTGCCTGACAATATCAGACACCAAAGAAAGCAGTGAGATAGATTTTCAAGATTTGTGATATTCTTTACATATTTTTCCTACATTCACGTTGTTTCTTAGAACCATGTAGTGTTCTAGCACTGAAATTGACCATTCAGCCTGTCAAGGCCCAGATATCAGTTCTTCCCTGCAGACAGCATGGCGTGATCTTAATTTTCTGTTCATTCCACTTATTCTTTAATATTTCCTCATCATCCAACCACCCACTTCAGTTTAATAAGTTCCTGCTACTGGCTCAGATACAGAAAATCTATACTAGGGCTCTATTTCAACCCATCTTATGGCAATCAGTGTCCTATTCTGACCAATCTGATTGAAGACTTCATTTCTAACTCCTTCTTTTAATTCTCTCTGTGTGGTTATGATGACAGAAAACATTATATTGCCACTTAGCCAATGAGAATCCTTCACAATCACAAAGGGCATTATCCAGTCATTCCTGCTACCTTTCTAGTCTCAGTTCCAAGATAAACACAGCCATAACTTCAATATCTTCATACAATTGTAGCCGATTCCTTGCATCTCAGTTCAAAATTAGCCCCAAAGTTGACAGAAACACAGCAGGTTGTGGCTCTCACCCATCCAAAGCTAATAATGCTAATCCTAAGCAAAAGAGATTCTGCAGATGCTGGAAATCTTAAGCAACACACACAAACTGCTGAAGGAACACAACAGTACAGAGAGCATCTATGGAGGGAAACGAACAGGCAATGCTTTGGGCTGAGACTCCTCTTCAGGACTGGGATGGAAGGGGACAGAAGTGGGGAGGAAGGGGTGGTAATAGGTGAGACTAGATGAGGGGGAAAGAGCATGGTGGGGTTGGTTATGACATAAGAAACTGGGAGATGATAGGTGGAGGTGGTAAAGTTCTGAAGAAGAAGAAGGAATCAACCAGGAGACAAGGGAAGGAGGTGGGAAACCAGAGGGAGTTGACAAGGGGTGGGTGGGAGAAGGGGAAGGGTAAGAGGGTAAGCAAAATAGTCAATGGTAAAAGAGAGAAGGGAGAGAGGAAAGAAGGGGGAGTAATTACTGGAAGTTAGATAAATCGATGTTTATGCCATCAGGTAGTAGGTTACCCAGATGGTAAGATGTTTCTCCTCTGAACTGAATTTGGTCTGATAGTGGCAGTAAAGGGGGCCATGGACAGACATCTTGGTATGGGAAAGAGAATGCAAATTGAAATGGGTGGCCAAGAGGAGATCTTGCCTTGTGTGGCAGGCAGAACGAAGGTGCTCAACAAAGTGGTCCCCCAATCTACAAACATTTGTACATTGGGTCTCAGCGATGTAGAAAAGGACACATCGGATTCAATAGGTGGCCCCAACAGACTTGCAAGTAAAGATTCATAGGTGGATCATCGTGCTAATCCTGCCTCTTTTCTGATTCCACACCACTTACTGGCTGAAATCCTGGGATAATTTCAGATATGTTACTAAGGCCTTTGATGAGTAGAAAGGTTACCAGAGAGCCTAGCAGGAAACTCTAGGCAGTCAGTCTATTACATATTAGGAATAGCTTTGTCTTCTTAAGTAGTTCCTCAGGATCAAGGATGCCCCATTCAGACCCCAGTTTTGTAGGTTCTAAGATATCCAATGAGGCCAGTGTTGGAACCACAGACCCACTAACCAATTGGACAGTTAGTGGGTAATTTCTGAAGTGATCCACTCCTTTCACTACTTACACAAGGCATCTGCATGTTCCCATTTCTTAGACTACTGTTCTCCATGCCATCCTTAATCCTTACATACACAAGGCATCTGCATGTTCCCATTGCTTAGACTACTGTTCTCCATGCCATCCTGAGTAATCCTTCTCCATTTTGAGCCAGCAGAGTCTTGGCGTCAGGGGAGAGGCTGTATTTCTACAAGATGGCATTGAGCACTTCCTTGAATCTGTTCCTTAATCAAGGTCAGATTCAGTACAAGATAATCAAGAACAATTGCTCCTCCTTCCATCCTGACTTCTCTGAAGCCTTTGACATAGTCACTCATATAATCCCTTCTGTTGTCCATTTTGTTGGGTCTGATCTTGCATGGTTCCACTTTAATCCATTCAACTGTTTACTGATTCCAAGGGATAACATTTAAGTCCATATTCATCAATGGTGGGCTCGTGTAAGATGACCTCTGATTCTTTGTGTTGTCTGCGGAGAAAGGTGGAAATTCCAGAAGTACACTAATGATATAAAAGCCTACCATTTCATTATCTCAACTCCTCTACTCTTGCTTTCCTCTTTGTAACTGCTTCCTCTCATCATTTATCACCTTGGACAAATCTTGGCTGTGACCTTGCTTGGGTTATTATATGTAAGAGTATTCCTGAATCTCTTAACAGCTGAAATAAACTATGACTTTTCCTATGGTGCCAGGTTTATGAAAAACATGCTTTAATTTTTCAAACATTCGGGCAATGGGCTATTAGAAATATAAATATTATCAGAGCATTCACATTCATGCAAACATATAGAATGTGGAAAATGAGCACCTAGGAAATGTTTCAACAAAGTTAAGGACTGAGAACATGAATCAATGAGCAAAGGGATAATTATACAAATCTTATTTCAATTAAGCACAAATAGTACTGGTAGAACAACCTCCAAATAACAGCAGAATGTGATGCAGAAAAGTATATGCTATGAATCATTACTTCCCTGCTAAAGGATGCATCTTGAGATTAATTTGCAATGCTGATTATATCCCAAGTGCTGGTGAGTGGGACTGGTAAAGGTTTTGTTTGCAAGTTCTTCTAAAGTTCCAAAGTAGTATCAATGGTACAGCCCCACGTTTGTGAGGAGAATCATGCTAGGCACCCGACTGGTGACAGAGTTGGTGACTATGTCATGAGCACACACCAGAAACATGCCAAGTGAGCAGATCAAGGCAGCAGCCAAGATGGAAAGATGCTCCCATTATTCTGATCTCAACACACCAGCCAATAACATCTCTTAAACTCAGAGAGATGAGCAAAAGGTAATCAGCAGATAAAATGTCATACTGGCTTTATTTAAAGGAATAATCATCTATTATGGATTAAATCCTAGCTGATGTCATAAACTTAGCTACCATCACCTCAGTACAGACAAACAAAGCCTCCTGCATAGAAGTTGGACATTCCCTCATCCCTGTTTTCCCTCAGCCTGTTTAGTTGCTGGTCAGTTATGCAGCAAAGTTCTTGCAGGAGAGGGAAAATGTCACTGACACACAATCTGTTTGGGTGATGGGTTGGGTGATGTCTCAATGTGTGTTTGCTGTGAGACAGGGCAGTGAGGAGTCCAGCAGTACTGAGCATGTGAGCATGCTGAATCCATGCTGAACTACTATGCTGCCTAGTCCCACCAACCTACACCAGATCATAGCCCTCCATACCTCTCCCATATACAAATGTTTAATTCGAACCTGCGTCCACCATTTCTGCTGGCAATTCATTCCACAATCTCACCACCTTTTGAGTGAAGAAGTTCCCCTCATTCCCCTTTGCATTTCACTTTTCACTCTTATCGGATGACCTCTAGTTGTAGTCCCACATAACCTCAGTAGAAAAAGCCTGCTTGCACTTTATCTATACCCCTCATGATCTTGTATACCTCTATCAAATCTCCCCTCTTTCTTCTATGGTCTAGGGAATAAAGCCCTAACCTATTCAACCTTTCCCTGTAACGCAAGTCCTCAACCGCTGTCAGCATGCTTGTAAATTCTCTCTGCACTATTTCAATCTTACTGACATCGTTCCTGTATGTAGGTGACCAAAACCACACACAATTCTCCAAATTAGGCTCACCAATGTCTTATACAACTTCAATATAACATACCATTTCATGTAATCAATACTTTGATTTATTAAGGCTAATGTGCCAAAAGCTTTCTTTATGACCCTATCTACCTGTGATGTCACTTTCAAGGAATTATGGATCTGTATTCCCAGATCCTGCTGTTCTCCAGCACCTCTCAATACTCTACCACTCACCTTGTAAGTCACTTTGGTTTGTCTAACCAAAGTGCAACACCTCACTCTTGCCTGCATAAAATTCCATCTCCCATTTTCCAGCTGGTCCAGATACTGCTGCAAGCTTTGGTAGCCTTCCTTGCTACCCACCCCAATCTTGGTGTCATCCGCAAATTTGCCAATGCAGTTTAGCACATTATCATCCGGATCATTGAAATAGATGACAAACAACAAAGCACTGATCCTTGCAGCACACCACTAGTCAGAGTCAGAGGCAACTATTTACTACAGTTCTCTGGCACCTCGCACTCAGCCAATGTTTAATCAAATTTACTACTGTTGAGGGAAATCAGGTTCACGGGTTCGATGAGTTTCTCTACCAGTAAGTAGGAGAGCTACTTACTCACAAGACAAAGCTTCCAACACCCCAAAAGAGCATCAACTTCCAACTTCCAACCTTTCTGCCTCTGTGGCGTGCTCCCTGCCGTGCTGACCCTCGTGGGCAGGGTGCTTTCTGCCTCTGTGGCGTGACCCTCGTGGGCAGGGTGCTTTCTGCCTCTGTGGCGTGCTCCCTGCCGTGCTGACCCTCGTGGGCAGGGTGCTTTCTGCCTCTGTGGCGTGACCCTCGTGGGCAAGGTGCTTTCTGCCTCTGTGGCGAGCTCCCTGCCATGCTGACCCTCGTGGGCAGGGTGCTTTCTGCCTCTGTGGCGTGCTCCCTGCCGTGCTGACCCTCGTGGGCAGGGTGCTTTCTGCCTCTGTGGCGTGCTCCCTGCCGTGCTGACCCTCGTGGGCAGGGTGCTTTCTGCCTCTGTGGCGTGCTCCCTGCCGTGCTGACCCTCGTGGGCAGGGTGCTTTCTGCCTCTGTGGCATGCTCCCTGCCGTGCTGACCCTCGTGGGCAGGGTGCTTTCTGCCTCTGTGGCGTGCTCCCTGCCGTGCTGACCCTCGTGGGCAGGGTGCTTTCTGCCTCTGTGGCGTGCTCCCTGCCGTGCTGACCCTCGTGGGCAGGGTGCTTTCTGCCTCTGTGGCGTGCTCCCTGCCATGCTGACCCTCGTGGGCAGGGTGCTTTCTGCCTCTGTGGCGTGCTCCCTGCCGTGCTGACCCTCGTGGGCAGGGTGCTTTCTGCCTCTGTGGCGTGCTCCCTGCCGTGCTGACCCTCGTGGGCAGGGTGCTTTCTGCCTCTGTGGCGTGCTCCCTGCCGTGCTGACCCTCGTGGGCAGGGTGCTTTCTGCCTCTGTGGCGTGCTCCCTGCCGTGCTGACCCTCGTGGGCAGGGTGCTTTCTGCCTCTGTGGCGTGACCCTCGTGGGCAAGGTGCTTTCTGCCTCTGTGGCGTGCTCCCTGCCATGCTGACCCTCGTGGGCAGGGTGCTTTCTGCCTCTGTGGCGTGCTCCCTGCCGTGCTGACCCTCGTGGGCAGGGTGCTTTCTGCCTCTGTGGCGTGACCCTCGTGGGCAGGGTGCTTTCTGCCTCTGTGGCGTGCTCCCTGCCGTGCTAACCCTTATGGGCAGGGTGCTTGTTCAGGCTACTGAGGCAGTGTACATATGGTTCTATGTACTCCACGTGACAGCAGCCGCACCATCCCGCAGGAAGTCCCATATCCAGTACGTACGTACCGCTGAGCACCTAGGAAATGCCCACCTTCAGTGCCGACACAGTCGACCCAGGATACTGTTCCCACTCACACTGACTGGTTGACCTGTGGTCATTATACTGCCTGCAGCAACACTCCTTTCCTTTCCATATCAGCAGAGGGATTACTCCCCAAGTCTGGACCTTGGGATTAGACGAAAGGTATGTAGGGAAGTACCAACCCTTAGAACACTCACTCCACCAGGATTTACTGAGATTCAAATTCCTTAAGGCCATCCCCATACTATGGGGCGAGGTTGGTTGGAGTGGACTACTCCCTCTTGGCTTCCCCCAAAACAGAATACCAAAACCCAAGAAGCTGGATAAGTTCCTCCAATAGTCCTGTTCTTCATTGAAAAGGGGATCAGTATCAGCAACACCTCATCTGCAGTGTGTGATAGCACCCTCATGCAGACCTAACAGTCCAAAGCATGATGTAGTTCACAATCTCATACGCCATCCATAGGAATATGTTATAGGATCACACACCGACCACCATTATCTCCACTGCTGTCAGCATCCACCGCTTTGCCATTCTGTAATGCAAGGATTCACAAATTCACTCACACAAACACAAGAAAGTCTGCAGATGCTGGAAATCCAAAGCAACACACACAAAATGCTGAAGAAACTCAGGAAAAGAGTAAACAGTCGGCGTTTCTGACCGAGGCTCTTCATCAAGACTGGAAAGGAAGGGCAGAAGTGAGTAAGAAGGTGGGGGAAGGGTAGGAAGAAGTACAAGATGGCAGGTGATAGGTGAAACTGGGAGAGCGGGAGGGGGTGAAGTAAAGATCTGGGAAGTTGATTGGTGAAAGAGATAAAGGGCTTGAGAATGGAAATCTGATAGGAGAGGACAGAAGTCCATGGAAGAAAGGGAGGTGATAGGTAGGTAAGGAGGTAAGGTGAGAGAGAGAAATGGAAGTGGGGAATGGTGAAGGAGAGAGGAGGGGACAATTACTGGAAGTTTGAGAAATCAATGTTCATGCCATCAGGTTGGAGGCAACGTAGATAAGGTGGTGCCCCTCCAACCTAAGTGTGGCCTCATCGTGGCAGTAGAGCAGGCCATGGATTGAAATGTCAGAATGGGAATGGGAATTGAAATGGGTAGATGGATAGGGAGATTCCACTTTTTCTGGCAGATATGATTGCAGCAGAACTTAGACAAATTGGAAGAATGGACAAAAAAGTGGTAGATGAAATACAGTGTTGAAAAATCTATGATAAAACATTTTGGTAAAAAAGAACAATAGTGTAGACTGTTATCTAAATGGAGAGAAAATTCAAGCATCAGAGGTGCAGAGGGACTTAGAAGTCTTCGTGCAAGACTCCCAGAAGGTTAATTTACAGGTTGAGTCTGTGGTAAAGAAGACATTTATTTCAAGGGGAATAGAATATAAAAGCAAAGAGATAATGCTGAGGCTTTATAAGGCACTAGTCAGTCTGCGCTTGGAATATTGTCAACAGTTTTGGGTCCCTTATCTCAGAAAGGATGTGTTGTCAATGGAGAGAGTCCAGAGGAGATTTACAAGGATGCTTCCGGGAATGAATGAGGTTAACAAATGAGGAGCATTTGACAATTTTGGGCGTGTACTCACTGGAATTTAGAAAAATGCAGGGGAATTTCATTGAAATCTACCAAATGTTGAAAGGACTAGATATAGAGAGGATGTTTCCTATGGTGGAGGTATCCAGTACTAGAGGACACAACCTCAAAATTGAAGGGTGACCTTTTAGAATAGAGGTAATGAGGAATTTTTTTAGCCAGAGAGTGGTGTATCTGTGGAATGCTCTGCCACAGACTGCAGTGGAGGCCAAGTCCATGGGTATATTTAAAGTGGAAGTTGGTTGTTTCCTGATTGGTCAGAGCAACAAAGGATATGGCAAGAAGGCAGGTGTATGGGGTTGAGTGGGATCTGGGATCGGCCGTGATGGAATGGTGGAACAGACTTAATGGGCTGAATGGCCTAATTCTGCTCCAATGTCTTATGGTCTTATGGTGGATGGAGTGCAGGTGCTTGGCGAAGCAGTCTCCCAACCTGTGTAGGATTTCACCAATATACAGGAGGCCACACCGGGATAGAGTAAAAGACACACAGGTGAAGTGTCACCTCACCTGGAAAGACTGTTTGGGGCCCTAAATGGTTGTGAGAAAGGAGGCGTAGGGACAGGTGAAGCACTTGTTCTGCTTGCAAGGGTAAGTGCCAGGAGGGAGGTCAGTGGGAAGGAACAAGTGGACAAGGGGGTTGCATAGAGAGGGATCCCTATGGAAAACAGAAAGTGGGAGGGTGGGAAAGATTTGCTTGGTGGTGGGATCCCATTGGAAATGGTAGAAGTTATAGAAAATTATATGCTGTATACAGAGGCTAGAGGGGTGGTAGGTGAGGACAAGAGGAACCCTATCTCCAGCAGGAGGATGGGGTGAGGGCAGACGTCCAGAAAATAGAAGAGATGTAGATGAGGGCAGCATTGATGGTGGAGGAAGGGAAGTCCCTTTCTTTGAAGAAAGAGGACATCTCGTTAGTTCTGGAATGAAGAGCCTCATTCTGAGAGAGAGTCAGAGGAACTGAGAGAACAGGATGCATTTTTAACAAATGCAGGATGGAAAGTGGTATAGTCCAGGTAGCTGTGAGAATCAGTGGGTTGATAAAAGATATCAGTAGATAGACTGTCTCCAGAGATGGAGACCGAGAGAACGGGGAGGGTAGTGTTGGAAATGAACCAAGTAAATTTGAGTGCAGTGTGGAAGTCTCCTGCCTTCTCCCTGTATCCCTTCATGCCCTGACCAATCAAGAATCTATCAAGCTCTGCCTTAAATATACATAAAGGCAAGGACTGGACATTTTCCAGGAAGAAGCAGAGAGCTTTAAGGAGGACAAAAGGGGCCTGCCTGGAGGGGGGGGGGGGGCTTGAAGAATGACCTATCTGACCTCTCTTCCCCTAGCAGGGTTCCCTCCACCCCTTAAACCTCCCCTTTGGGACCCTGGCTCTGAGCCATGGCAAAAACATTTCCTTAGGGGTCATCATTGGCTCTCCACCCCCAGGCAGTTTGTCTAATTTGTGCACCCAACTACAGAGACCTCCTCCCACGTACTCCAATCTCTCCCATAATTAGGCAGCTATAGTGCCCTCTAGTGTTGGTACCAATAAAGGCAGTACCGTTCCTTTTAGATTGTGAGGTGCTGCTTTAACTAAATACCCTATAATGGTCCAGTTTAATCTATTTTCCTCTGGTGGGATGCCACCATCAGGATAGATCCCTGTGACCGGAGCCCACTGGTGAAGGCACACTAGGGCACCCATCTCCTTGTTGGATAGACTTCCTTCAGCACCCCCGGCTTCCCAGATCCTCAGCAGCCACATGGACAACAGCTCCTCTGGTTTCTGCCTGTCTCCATCTCCCTGAAGGTAGTCATCTCAGGTCTCCAGGTCCCACTCCCACAGCTAGCTGCTCTTCCTCACTCTGTTCCACGGAGGCTGCAGGTGCTAGAGGCCGGTGGTCCCCTTGCTGCGTGTGGGAGCACGTGGCCACAGGTCTGGGCTTTATTGTCTCCGCTGTGTGTGGGGAAGGGGGAAGGGGGAACACTTAAAGGGGATCCCCAAGGCTTTATTTTAACCCCTTTTCCCCATCCTCACCTTCTAATCAAATGTCCCCATCCCACATTCACATGTTGCGGTTGCCCCCCCGCCCCCCGCCATGACATCAGGGCTCAGACCTTAATGGGATCCAGATGCCAGATAGACCTATGTTTGGCCTCTAATAGCTGTACCTTCAGCCAACAAGCCACCTTTGTGCTCCTATCCTCTAACTCTCTGGCCCAGATCTGTACTAACTGGGCAGCCTCTCCCATGGTAACCCATCACTGGTTTAGTAATTCCATCTCATTCCTCAATCTATCCACCTCTTCCCCTTTGTGAGATTACCTTGTGCTGCTGCCAGCAGCTAAAAAGCATCCCTCTGGATCCCCATCTTCTTGGGGAGCCCTGCCTTTTTAAGTATGGACACAACGTGGTGTCTCATTTTCACTCTGCAGGAGTCCAACTTGTCTGAGCAGTCTATGAGCATCCCATGGTCCTCCAATAGGTTGGTGGGTCTCTCAAATCCCACACTGTTGTCCCTCTCTTGTGTTTCCTTCTAAAGATACTCATCTTCTGTTCAATCACCAAACCCTGCTTGCAGTGCCAATTGTTCTGGGAAATCAGGTTCACGGGTTCAGTGGGAGGGGACAGAAGAGACTCACTACCAGTAAGAAGGTTAGTGATTTACTTACAAGAGAAAACAGACTCTAAGCATCCAGTAAGCCCTTCAAGCCAAACTTGGTTATAGATACTTATTGAAACTGAGCATCTGAGATAGCAGGACAAAGCAACAGTAAACATACACACAACAGCCAAAGCTTACTTAAAGTGTGCCCCAGGCTGCACTGCAGCACATATCCACTGTCTACAGTTTTCATGGTACCCTCGTCTACCTAGCCCACGCCAACCTGAGAGGAAAAGAGACCTCACGGTTATTGTGTGCTAGATTTAAACCCCACCAGTGCCGTGACATCATTGGCTAAAGGAAGCTAATGGGAGGGGCTGCATGGGCCAGTCCCTGCCTCCCACGGGCGAGTGGCTTTCGGTGAGCAGAAAAGTTGAGACACTGCAACAGTTCACTGCTCAAACGCCACAACACCGTTACACTTCACAGACTAGTATAAGGCTAGTATAACTCCACAGAGGCCCCAGTATACTACATGCAAAACATAGCACAATAATACCCAGAATTATCAGCCCACAAGGTAATACCCAGTGTATTACAGTAGTCCCCAGATTCCCAATGACCCTAAAGACCACCAGCTTCCCCCCAACGGCATAGTAGTTATAGAACTGGCACCCTACTTTCCTGATCTTATTTATCAGTTGCTAGAAATGATCAGCCAGATTTCCCAGACCTGTGCAGCACTCATGACCAATCACAGCACAGGTACCACCTTAAGGACATTTTAATATTTTTGTTGGGACCCCTGTAATTTCTGCACTAGCCTCCCACAAGACCCAACGGGACATCTTGTGAGGCCCTAGGAATTTGTCTGCCCTAGTTTGCCTCAAGACAGCAAACACCTCCTCCTCAATAATCTGTATATAGTCCATGACCTCACTAATGCTTTGCACCCCTTCTATAGACTCTGTGTATGCCTTCCAAGTAAATACTGATACAAAAAATCCATTAAGGATCTCCCCCATCTCCCTCAGTTCCATTTACATGTGACCACTCAGATCTTCTGGAAGACCAAAT
Source organism: Hypanus sabinus (assembly GCF_030144855.1). Classification (NCBI taxonomy): domain Eukaryota; kingdom Metazoa; phylum Chordata; class Chondrichthyes; order Myliobatiformes; family Dasyatidae; genus Hypanus; species Hypanus sabinus. Next base: position 48,344,214 of record NC_082708.1, on the reverse strand, counting down.
ATTACTATTTTCCATTTGCCCGGTTATCACCCAGTCACTCATACTATCCATATTCCATCGCAGTATCATGTAATCCACATCACACTCTGCCCTTCCACCTATTTTCATACCATTAGAAAAATTGGATAAATTAGATTCTGCCCCATCCTCTAGCACATTAATGTGAATAATAACTAACCGAGGGCCAAGAATTGATCCCTGGGTGTTATGCTAATGTCACTTTTCTAGTTACATGAAAAAAAATCTTATTCCAAATCTCTGTTTTCTATGTGATAATTTATTTTCAATCCATGTTGACATACTTTCTCTAATGCCATGAGCTAATTTGTACACCCAGCCTTTATGTCGTTCCTTGACAAATGTCTGTTGGACAACCAATACACCATATTTAGTAATCTATCTACTTATTACAGTCTCTTAAGAACTTAAACAAATTTGTCCTACATGATCAGCCTTTCATGGTTTGGTAAGATCAAGCTTTCCTAATGATTTCCTATGTTTTTGTTGTTTGCTTATTGACTCTAGCATTTTGCCAACAACAGATATCAAGTCAGCAGACCTATAGTATTCTAACTTCTGTCCTCCACCATTCCTCAGCAAGGGAGTCATATTTTTGCATTTCTTTCTGATCCTCTGATAGTATCACAGAATTCTGTGAGATTTGAGAAGCTTCAATGAGTATGTACATGCCACCGGGTCTGGGCAGCTTGAGAACCTTTCATCCCTTGAGTTCTCTTAAACTCATGATTGGGATCTTTATAAGTTCACCTATGCTATTTAGGCATTTTCCTTATATCTGAAAAAGCATCTAGTGCTTTCCCAGTATTTATGATGAATAAACTCTTCAAGGGCTTTCCAGCCATTTACAGGTATCGATTTTAACCGACGTTTCGATGACCAACTCTGCCATCTTCATCAGGAATGATGCCTGGGCATGTCTAGACTGGTGGTATTTATACCCCCGTCATCCATCCATCCCTCCTAATTGGTTAGTCCTCATCCAATCAGGTTTCTGCTTTTCCACTTTGTTTACAATCAAATTCTGGTTCTTACTTAGAGTGAGACCTTCGTCCTTGTTAAAATTCTTTTCCTCTAGTCTTATTTCAATGGCTTCCTTTACCAGGCAGTACCAAAAGCCACTGACATGGCACTGTAGTTTTGTGCCATCAAAGTCAATCCTATGGCCATTGTGAATGCAAAGTTCTGCTATTGCTGATTACTCTGGGTAATCCAAACAGATACACCTCCTACCCTCCATGATGTGGGTTTCCACCATGCATCCTGTCTGAGCAATATCTGCTGCTCCACATTCACAGGGAATCTTGTAAGCACCAGCCAACCTGAGTCTCAGGTCATCTTTGAACCGCATAAGCTGTCATTTTGAGCTTCCTTACAGGTTTCTGGATGGTATTAATCTGGTATTTCTTCAGGATCTTGGTGGTCCTTCCAGAAACCATGGAAATTTAGGGAAGACAGGTGGTAACGATTGACTTCCTTCACCTTGTAGCCATTCTGTAGGAACATCATGCATAATCATCTTATTTCCTTGTGGAGACTCTCCAGGTCCAAAATAGTTTTTGCATGTTTAATCAAAGTAGAAAGAACAGATCTACATTGGGAGGTGTGATGGTGGCTGATATTGTTGAGGTTTAAGACCATGTGTATGGGTTTCTGATGGACGCCATGCCCGAGGCTACTGTCCAGTTTCTGTCATATTAGAATGTCCAGGAACGGGAGGCAACCATTCTTCTCCATCTCCATCGTAAATTGAATGTTTGGATGCATACTGTCCAGATGGTCGTGGAATTGTTGGAGTGCCTGGAGTCCATGAGGCCTCACTACGAAGCTGTCATCAACATATCTGAAAAATAATTGGGGCATAAGGTCAATGATCTCAGAGCACTGTCCTCAAAGTCTTCCATGTAAAAATAACACTAGCTGGCAATACAGGCAATCCATGGCCACTTTATGCATTTGTTCATGGTAGTTCCCTTCATAGAGGAAGTACATTAATGTAAAGGTGCATTTAAAAAGGTCAATCATACCCTTTTTAAGCCTTGACTGCAGGAGGACCAAGCTGTCCTTAATGGGAACTTTCATAAACAAGGACACCATGTTCAAACTGACCATATACCATGCGAAAACCTTTTTGGGCCTGGAGAGTCTCCACAAGGAAATAGGACAACTATGCACAACATGCCTACAGAGTGGCTACAAGGTGAAGGAAATCAACTGGGCTCTTAAAAGGGCCAACAGAAAAACTAGGAAACCCAATAATGAGGAGGAACCCGTTGCTACCACCTGCCTTCCCCACATTTCCATGATTTCTGGAAGGATTGCCTGGATCCTGAAGAAATACCAGATTAATACCATCCACAAACCCATAAGGAAGCTCGAACCACAGCTTATGCATTCAAAGTAGGCCTGGGTCTCAGGATACCCTGTGAATGCAGACCAGTGTATATTGCCCTGACGGGATGCACAGTGAAACCCGTATCAAGGAGCACAGGAGGAGTATCCGTTTGGGTAACCAGAGGCATCAGTGGTAGTAGAACATTGCATTCGCAATGGCCATAGGATTGACTTTGATGGGATGGAACTACCGAGTTGCGCAAATGGCTTTTGAGACTGCTGGGCGAAGGAAGCCATTGAAATACAACTAGAAGAAAAGAAGTTTAACAAAGATGAAGGTCTCACTCTAAGTAAGAACTGGAATTCAATTGTAAACAAGGTGGAACTGCAGAAACCTTATTGGATGATGACTGACCAGTCAGGAGGGACAGATGACGGGGGTATAAATACCACCAGACTAAACATTCCCAGGCGTCATCACAGATGAAGATGGCAGACATTGTCATCAAAATGTCAGTTAAAATCAATACCTGTGCCTGGCTGGAAGCCTGAGAAGAATTTATTCCTTATTGTATCTGCTCAATGTTCATGCTTCAGCCACTGCCACCAAGAGAGGCCGTTCATTTTATTTTCAGATTTGGGTGTCTTTAAATTGCTTTTGTACTTGCTCCTAAATAGTTACAGCATTTTAAGGCTCAGTAAGGGATCTTTGACAATTGTAGTAAAGTATAATTTAAAAAACTATTAAATATTTTCATTACTCTTCAATGGAGTCACATTCCAGCATTAAATTCAGGTTAACAGTAAAAATACTCAAACTTCTGGATTACCATCGCTGGCCTTTCATTGCTTATTCATCTATGTCAATGTATGAATATTGATATTCATCAAAATCGTAAGGTCAGTAACCCGCCTCTGCACTGTTTTTCCATGTGTAATTTGTGCCGACTCATGGCCTCTGTGACTCTTGAACGTTGTGTTCGGTGTTGGGCACTGAAGGGTTTTATTTCGACATTTCCTCACATTTTTCATCCGAATGGTTTTGAATGTGAAGTGAGCATTTTTCAGTCTACCTCATTGCTGTGCTTTCAATCCCCAGGCTTGCACTAATTGTAACACAATCAACTTCATTGGAAGCACACTGAATGCATTAGGAATAAATTGAATCACTGTTAAAAAATGTGCATTATCTAGGACAATTGGTTATACAAATTTTAGAAGTATAATTTGGAGAATGAGGGTAACTAGTGTATGATTTAAATTTATGCTGTGTGCTGTTTGACAATCCAATTAAAGTGATGGGCAACCTTACGAAATTAGTTTATTAACATAAAACTATAGTTGATGCAGGTACAAGATTGGTGAGGATGGGTACAGCATGATCCCTCTCTTTGCTGTCTACTCACTTACAAGTCCCACTTTTTTTTTGGAAATGTCTTCATTAGTGCTGAATTGTGGTTCATTGTAATTAATCTTTCCCCTGCAGAATCTCATGAATGTGTAGATGATGGCTCTGTTAAAATCCAAACTGCGAAACTCAGCTTCTCTGGATATTAGTAAAGCAGCAATGTGTTAAAATACAACTGCAGTGTCGGAGATGTTTTAACAGCATTCAGCAAAATATCATTAAGAATAGAATTTTACTCTGAACCAGATTTACATTTGTCATAAAATTATATTTCAGTTAACCAAAAAGGGGAAGAAAATTAGACACAAGCTTATTGTAATTGTTTACATCAACAATTATTGTCACCCATTCTTGCATTATTTCATTTTCTACTATGAATAACCAAGTTAAATGTGAATTGTTTGCCAACAGCCAAACAAGGATGTTCACATCTGAGCCCTTTGCTCAATTGTTTAATAACATACAGAGGCCTAAAAACTGCCATTGAGGTAGTATTGTGGTTCACCAAAGAAACCACTCAGAGTGAAGGTCATAGAAAATAAGTACTTTGATGCATGATCTATGGAAAAGTGATTTGGGGTTTCCATGTGAGGAGTGTTAGCGACATCCTGGAATGGTCTTATGGCATGTGAAGTGTGACTATAACTCTGACCTCATTGTGCAGACACGAAAATAACAGGTTAAAGATGCGTGTTAATACTGTGGGTCTTTTCATTGATGAAACTATGTGAACAGATACCTAGGATTTCCATAATCACACTTATGTTTGTTGATTAATAATAATAATAATAATTATTATTATTATTATTATTATTATTATTATTATTATTATTATTATTATTATTATTATTATTAATCATTATTGGTATTATTAACCAGTAATCATATTTCTTGGTTAATGGTTAATCTCATTAACCAAGAATTGCACCATACTTCTGCCACTCAAGACTACATAGAGCTAGCGCTAATGAAATGCATGCAATCTTAGCTGTGCTCATCAAAGTTGACTAACTCCTCAGTAACCTGGAATGCCTCATTCGATGTTAACCAGTCTACCCACTGTGGAAAATACTTACTTTCCAATATATTGATATTGTTTAATTCTTGGAGAAAGCATAGAGTTAGATATCTTCTAACACTTGGTAATCTTTTTACTTATTTCATGTTGAAAAGAAAATAGTAGGACTAATATATTTGTCTATTTTTAAGGTGTGCTTTCTTGTTTTAAGTTAACAGATTTTCAAAAGCCTTCTACCTGTTCATTAATAATGCTATCTAGATTAATTATGAACAACATACAAAATCAACTGAAATAACTCATTATTTGTGCCCCGTGATTCCTTTGGGATGAAACTCTGGTTTCAAATTTGTTGACAAATACATAACAAATAAAAGTAGTGGGCTTGCATTGGTTTATTGTCATTGTCACGGTGAGATGCTTGTCTTGCATACCATTTAATGCAAATCAAATCATTACACATTTTATTGGGCTAGGGACAGGTAAGGCAAAAACAATGCAGAATAAAGTGTAAAAACTACTGAAAAAATTCAGTGCAGATGAACGATAAAGTGCAAGATCCCAACGAGGTAGATTGTGAAGTCAAGAGTCCACCATGTTGTAAAAAGATCCTTTCAATAGTCTGATAGAAGCTGTCCTGCAGCCTTGTGGTACGATTTTCAGGCTTTTGTGTCTCCTGTCTGACGGGAGAGGGGAAAAGAGAGAATGTCTGGGATAGTTGGGACTTTTGATTATGTTGCTCGTCATGATACTAGTTCCTTTCCAGGTCCTCTTTATGGCTACATCATGAAAGTAAGGCTTCAACAGCTAATTCTTCACCTCAATGTCAGTTTAAGTATTTGTATACAAAGCATTACATTTTGCTAGCAACACCACATCGGTAATAGACTTCTGCCACATTCCATACCGTTTCAGTAGGTGCATGTTATTTGTTGCTTGTTTTGAGTGAACTGCTAAAAAATGATTTCAGCTATTTATTTAAACAAGTAATAAAAGTAAGGCATTGAACTTGCAATCATAAAATGTAAACTTTGGAAACACATCCTCAGGGAATAATAAAAAGTACAGTCAAGCAAGTTTTAAGAAAAATTGGGGACTGATTTCAAAAGCAAGTAAGTAATTTGTCATCACAGTGAAAGTGTCATAATATCCACACATGGATCACATATACAAGAATTAAAGGAAACTAATATATCCATGCCTATAAGCTTATCTGTATTTTTCACATAGTATGGTCTGATGTCTGGTATTTTTCTGAAAAATATGTACAATCTTAACAACGCTGTGAGATTGTTAAGTGCAAAACCATGTTGGGTACCACTTGAGAGGTTTAGTAAGGTACATTAATTGGCAATTCTGTTACAACTGATGTGCACAATATTCATTTCACATGTTCCAAAGCACAACTGGTTCAGTGCACCTTCAACTTAATTTATTTATTTTAAGACCAGCAGTTTTTTTGTCAAGCCTCAGTTAATCAGAGCATTAAGGTGCAACGCACTTTGTGCCCATTTGATGCGAAAACAATTCATGGTGTGGCTTCTAATTTGAGAATGCTGTTCTATGCTTTTACTTTAGGAGGAAAGAAAGCAAGAAAATCATGGATATCAACTTTCATTTTTATGCACAGATGTTCAAAATCATACTAAATCTGTTTAGAGTTTGTTATTATGTGAGAGTCAGCATATTCTTGTGAATTTTACATTCAATCATAAAGTGATAAATTGGACCTTCTCTGAAAGAGGATCTAGTGCTTTCCCGGCGTATATGATGAATAAAAAAAAGTCTCAGGCCTCCAACTGGGTACGGGTATCAATTTTAACTGACATTTCGGTGACAGACTCTGCCGCCTTCATCTGGAATGGTGCTTGGGTACTCTTCTTCTTCTCATTTTACAGCGGTTGGCACCCAGCTTAATGGTGTATTACTGCCACCTTCTGTTCTGGAATGTGGATCAGAGGATAGACCTACATTCTAAATCCCTTCACCCACTCTCTCTCTCTCACACACACACACACACACCCCCAATCTACACTTAATCCTTCCTTCCTTCTTTGGACATCCTAGTACCCTATTCCTGCTTATCCTGCATCTTCTATAAAAAAAAACCCTGTATCCCTTAAGAAAGCTAAAAGTACCCTGACCTGTGCCCTCTCACCCATGCCCATTAACCCTTTTAATGTGAATTCCTGCACCCCCAATTCCCTTAGATTAATTCTCTTCATCTCTCTCCATATCCCACACTTCCTGCAACTCAGAGTTACATGTTCTACTGACTCCTGTTCCTGACATACCTTACACAACCCTGTCTATCTAATCATATATCTAGTATATCTAGTCTAGTGGTATTTATACCCCCATCATTCATCCCTCCTGATTGGTTAGTCCTCATCCAATCAGGTTTCTGCTGCCCCACCTTGTTTACAATCGAATTCCAGCCTCGTGCCTGATTGTCTGCCTGCAGTACTTTCTCTGCAACTGGAATGTTTTATTCTGCACTCTGTTATTGTTTTTCCTCTGCACTCCCTCAATGCACTGATGTGACGAAATGATCCGTATGGATGGGCATGCAAAACAAAATTTCGCACTGTACCTAGTACATGTGACAATAAGCTAATTCACCAATAATTAGCTTGGTTGGATTTATTCTACTTTGCTTTTGTGTGGCACGTACCTGAGCCTATTTCCATATTACCATGTTAATAGTGTTGCCTGGCCAGTTAGCTCTGGAATACATGTCTGTAGGATATTATCTGACTCTATGGCCTGTCAGTGGTGTTAATGATGGTTAGGCTACTACTGTCAGCATTAGTAGAAAAGGTCTTATTCCCAAAAATAGATAGTTTTACAATGGAACTATAGAGGTGTGGATAAGCAACTGCTCCAGGGAAATATTCATCCCCAGCTGTTATTTAAAGGATTATACAGTGCCTATAAAAAGTATTCAGCACTCCCTCCCCTGGAAGTTTTCATGTTTTATTGTTTTACAACACTGAATCCCAGTGGATTTAATTTGGCTTTTTCGACGTGGATCAACAAATAAAGACTCTTTCATGTCAAGGTGAAAACAAATCTCTACAAAGTGATCCAAATAAATTATAATTATGAAACCCAAAATAATTGATTGCATAAGAATTCACCCTTTCAAGTCAGAATTCAGTAGATGCACCTTTGACAGCAATTACGGCCTTGAGTCTGTGTGGATAGGTCTCTTCCAGCTTTGCACATCTGGACACTGTAATTTTTCCCCATTCTTATTTACAAAACTGCTCAAGCTCTGTCAGGTTGCATGGGGATCATGAGTGAACAGTCCTTTTCATGTGCAGCCACAAATTCTCAATTTGATTGAGGTCTAGACTCTGACTTGGCCACTCCAGGACATTAACTTCATTGTTTTTAAGCCATTTCTGTGTTGCTTTAGCTTTGTGCTTGGGGTTATTGTCCTGCTGGAAAACAAATCTTCTCCCAAGTCGCAGTTCTCTTGCAGACTACATCAGGTTTTCCTTTAGGATTTCCCTGTATTTTGCTGCATTCATTTTACCCTCTACCTTTACAAGCCTTCCAGGGCCTGCTGCAGTGAAACATCCCCACAGCACAATGCAGCCACCACCGTGCTTCACGGTAGGGATGATGTGTTTTTGATGATGTGCAGTGTTTGGATTACACCAAACATAGCATTTAGTCTGATGGCAAAAAAGCTCAATTTTGGTTTCATCAGACCATAGAACATTATTCCACAAGACTTCAGAATCCCCCAGATGCCTTCTGGCAAACTCTAGCTAAGAGTTTTTTTTCAATGGTGGCTTTCTCTTTGCCACTTGCCCATAAAGCTGCAACCGGTGAAGCACCTGGGCAACAGGTGCAGTCTCTCCCATCTCAGCCACTGAAGCTTGTAACTCCTCCGGAGTTGTCATAGATCTCTTGGTGGCCTCCTTCACTAATCCCCTTCTTGCACGGTCACTCAGTTTTTGAGGACAGCCTGCTCTAGGCAGATTTGCAGCTGTGCCATATTCTTTCCATTTCTTGATGATTGACCTAGCTGTACTCCAAGGGATATTCTATGACTTGGAAATTTACTTGTATCCAAATCCTGACTTGTTCTTTTCAATAACCTTTTCGTGGAGTTGCTGGTGTGTTCTTTTGTCTTCATGGTGCAGTTTTTGACAAGATACTGACTCACCAGCAATTGGACCTTCCAGATACAGGTGTGTTTTTACTACAATCAGTTGAAACACCTTGACTGCACACAGGTCTCCAAACCAGATCTTCATTTAACTAATTATAGACAATAGACAATAGGTGCAGAAGTAGACCATTCGGCCCTTCCAGCCTGCACTGCCATTCTGAGATCATGGCTGATCATCTACTATCAATACCCGGTTCCTGCCTTGTCCCCATATCCCTTGATTCCCCTATCCATAAGCTACCTATCTAGCTCCTTCTTGAAAGCATCCAGACAATTGGCCTCCACTGCCTGCTGAGGCAGTGCATTCCACACCCCCACAACTCCCTGGGAGAAGAAGTTTTTCCTTAACTCTGTCCTAAATGACCTACCCCTTATTCTTAAACCATGTCATCTGGTACTGGACTCTCCCAGCATCTGGAACATATTTCCTGCCTCTATCTTGTCTAATCCCTTAATAACCTTATATGTTGCAATCAGATCCCCTCTCAATCTCCTTAATTCCAGTGTGTACAAGCCCAGTCTCTCTAACCTCTCTGCATAAGACAGTCCAGACATCCCAGGAATTAACTTTGTGAACCTATGCTGCACTTCCTCTACAGCCAGGAGGTCCTTCCTTAACCCTGGAGACCAAAACTGTACACAATACTCCAGGTGTGGTCTCACCAGGGCCCTGTACAAATGCAAAAGGATTTCCTTGCTCTTGTACTCAATTCCCTTTGTAATAAAGGCCAACATTCCATTAGCCTTCTTCACTGCCTGCTGCACTTGCTCATTCACTTTCAGTGACTGATGAACAAGGACTCCTAGATCTCTTTGTATTTCTCCCTTACCTAACTCTACACCATTCAGATAATAATCTGCCTTCCTGTTCTTACTCCCAAAGTGGATAACCTCACACTTATTCACACTAATCGTCATTTGCCAAGTATCTGCCCACTCACCCAGCCTATCCAAGTCACCCTGAATTCTCCTAACATTCTCATCACATGTCACACTGCCACCCAGCTTAGTATCATCAGCAAACTTGCTGATGTTATTCTCAATGCCTTCATCTAAATCGTTGATGTAAATCGTAAACAGCTGTGGTCCCAATACCGAGCCCTGTGGCACCCCACTAGTCACCACCTGCCATTCCGAGAAACACCCATTCACTGCTACCCTTTGCTTTCTATCTGCCAACCAGTTTTCTATCCATGTCAATATCTTCCCCCCAATGCCATGAGCTCTGATTTTACCCACCAATCTCCTATGTGGGACCTTATCAAAGTTATGTGACTTCTAAAACCAATTGGCTGCACCAGTGATGACTTGGTGTGTCATACTAAAGGTGGGAGGTGAATACTTATGCAATCAATTATTTTGTTTTTTATATTTGTAATTAATTTAGATCACTTTGTAGAGATCTGTTTTCACTTTAACACAAAAGAGTCTTTTCCTGTTGATTAGCGTCAAAAAAGTCAAACTAAATCCACTGTGATTCAATCTTGTAAAACAATAAAACATGAAAATTTCCAAGTGTGTGGGGGGGGGGGTGCTGAATACTTTTTATAGGCACTGTAAGTTGAAGTACTGAGTTATGTTATGTTGTAGCTTTATAAAACTCTAGTTGGGCCACATTCTGTTCACCACACCATAGGAAGGATGTTGAGGGTGCAAAGAGACTTACTAGGAGGCTGCCTGGATTAGAGGGCATGTGCTAGAAGAAGAGTTTTGACAAACTTGGGTTATTTTCTCTAGAGCAGCAGAGACTGAGTGGAAATCTGATATAAGTGTATAAAATTATGAGGGGCACAGAAAGAATAGTCAGCAGCCAGTATCTTTTCCCCAGGGTTGAAACGTCTACTACCAGAGGGTATACATTTATACATTTAAGATGGTAGGGTAGGTTCAAAGGAGATGTCCGGGACAAGATCTTTACATAGATAGTAGTTGATGCCTGGGGCGGTGGTGTATGCAGGTACAACAGAAACATCCTAGAGGCTCTTAGATAGGCAGATGTAAGAGTCCTGAAGACTGTGCCTCCTACAGGCCTATTCCATTGGTAAATGTTGACTTTAAAATCTTATCTAAAACCTTAGCATTGCAATTAGAAACTCTGTTACCTTCTATCATAAAAGAGGATCAAACAGGTCTTGTAAAAGGCCATAGATCATCTAGCAATATCAGAAGATTACTTAATGTGATTCAAGCATGTCAGCAACAGGTAGTGGGCAGCTTGGTGGCTTCCTTAGATGCAGAAAAGGCCTTTGATCATGTCGAATGGCCGTACCTTTTTTCACTTTAGAATGATTTGGTTTGGGAAATAATTTTAAGTGGGAGAAGGTTCTTTATAATGACCCTTTAGCTGCGATCCTCACTAATGGTATCAAGTTGGATAATTTTAGTATCCTGAGGGCAGCCGACAAGGCTGCCCTTTATCACCACTGATTTTCACACCAGTGATCGAGCCATTGGCTGAGGCTATTCGGCGAGATCCCAAAATATCAGCTCCAGACATAGGACTAAAGTCACATAAAATTATATTGAATGCGGATGATGTTCTAATTTCCTTACCAAATCCTGCTATATCAGTGCACCACCTTATACAATGCATTAATTCATTTAGTGCCTTTTCAGGTTATAAAATCAACTTTACTAAATCAGAGGCTATGCCTCTGGGGAATCTGCAGCAGGTACCTGATACTCAGGGTGTTTTTCCCTTTAAATGGTCACAGATGGGTTTTGTTTACTTAGGCCTATTTATCACATCTTCATTTGATCAATTGTTCAAAGCTAACTTTACACAGTTATTTGATAATATCAAACAGGATCTTGAGCGATGGTGCACTCTTCCCATTTCTTGGCTTGGCTGAACATCCTTGCTCAAAATTAATATTCTTGTCTGCTCTACCAAATACGAATGATTCCAGTCATTTTTACCCAACAAGTACTTAAAAAAATAACTGGCTGGTTTGTTTCTTTTATCTGGAACAAAAAAAAAAAAAGACCCTGTATTAAAATGTCTAAGTTGCAGCTTCCCAGTAGTCTAGGGGGTCTGGATTTTCCAGACATCAAAAATATCAATTAAGTTCCTTTTTATCTTATGTGGTTGACTGGGTTTACAGGGACCCTCAATTTGGCTAGACATTGAAGCCTCACGAGCAAAATGCCCTCTTATTAATTTGCTTTCCCTCAATAAGATGAAACTAGTTAAGGAATATTGTCACAATCCAATGACAATTAATACAGTCAGGGCTTGGAGGGCAATGCGACAAATTGAGGGCAACACAGCGAAAATATCACCCTTCACTCCAATTACCGGCAGTCCAGATTTTCAGCCTGGCATAATGGATTCTGGATTTAAACTCTGGATTTCTAAGGGTATTTTCCATCTAGGAGATTTGTTTGATGAAGGAACAATGATGTCTTTTTAGTCAAATAGTACAGAAATTTAACATACCTAACAAGGATCTTTTTCGTTTCTTTCAGTTAAGAGATTATATACAGAAAAAAAATCATTGTTAACTGATTTCTATAGTTCTGACATAGAAAAGAGGGTGTTTTGTTCTAAGGGTGAAGTCTCCATCAGTACTTTTTACAGCATCCTGAGGGAATGTTCATGTGGAGAGGCTGAGTGGTTAGGAAAGGTCTGGGAGGAAGAACTGGGAGTAGAAATTACAGCTGAAACATGGGAAGAAACCTGAGATAATACAAAGAAAATTTCAGTTTGTAATAGAACTAAAACATTGCAACTTAAAATTCTGCATAGAGCCCATCTGACTCCAGATCATCTCTCGAAATTTAAGACAGGAGTTTCTCCAATGTGTTCTAAATGTAAAGTACATACTGGAATTTTCACCCACTGTTTTTGGACTTGTTCCAAACTTCAGGCATACCGGAGTGATATTTTGGGTAAAATGGAAAAGATTCTGAAGATGGAGCTTGAACTGGACCCACTGACTTTTCTCTTAGGCTTACCCAGCAGTTGTATTATAAATGCACATCAGAAAAAACGTTTTAACATTCTGATTTTTTGTGCGAGGAAGAACATCTTACCTTAGTGGATATCTGATAAGGCCACTGGACATTTTGGTTGGTGTAAGTTAATCATGGAATACATTGCTTTGGACTTTTGGACATGTATGATACACTCAAAAGCAAATAGTTTTCATAAAACATGGCAACCTTTTCTGCAGTATGCAGGTGTAAACCTGTCTGCTATACTAATAAGGGCTTTTGTATAGGATGTGGTGGTGATGTCCATATTTTGATGGAAGTGTTCTGATATCTGTGAGGGGAAGAAATGTAAATATATCTGGAAATTGAAAGTTTTGTTATGCTGAGCAAAATAATTTTTTTTAAATAGGCAGATGTATGTGTAGGAAACTGAAATATATGAACATAGTGTTGGTAGAAGGGATTAGTTTGGTTGGATATTTGAATACTAATTAATTTGCAAATGTTGTAGGTTGAGGGCCCTGTACTCGTACTGTACTGTTCTATGTTCTATCTCGAGGATCAAGAATCCAAAAGCAGTCTGCCATGAGTATGATGGAGCAGATAATTTATCCAATACACCTCCTGATCAAATCTCAGGAGATTTCCTTAACCCTTTCTGTGCCACTTCCTCTTCATGCTCTCCTAATTAGAGAGGGATTAATACATTTGTGTCAATTAGTGTTGTTCTCTATGCAATTGTTCCATGATGAGTGGGAATTAGATAAAACAGATGTAATTCTTTTCCATTTGAACTTTCACATGCTTGCAATAGTCATTTGAATGAATCATCATGTCTGCCTGAGGCAGAATCTCTACCCCTTCTACTAAGAGAAGTGAAATAAATCAGCACAATGCACTGTAAATCCCGTTTGATCCATAATTGTGAAGTCGAAGTGGACTCATTATTCAGATTTCTTTCGTTGCAAGTTATTCAAATTTGAATGTAGTTTATCTCATATTTTTATAAATATAACTAACATGGTTTAATAGATGAATAAATCAGTAAGGTATTGCCTGTCACTATGGAGTCATATCTGAGTACTTATTGCTAATTGGCACTCTGGTTTATCTACAAATTAAGGCTTGTCAGTAACAGATAAAAAATTCCAATTATATTTCACTTTACAGTTGCTTTTTTAATACAAAAGATTGGTAATTATCTTGGTGCTTAATTTGTGTCCATCTGCATCATTCACGAAGATTAATTAATGCAAATTAATGAAAGTTAAACTACTCATATTAGCAAATCCAATTATGACTGCCTTTCGTAGGTTTTGTTAACAATTGCTTTTTATAGTTCACGTTTAAATGAAAAAAATTGTTTTATTTAAATTACGCATACTGTATTGGCAATGAAATTTAATTAAACAAAACATTTTGACTATTTGTTTAAATACAATCTCCCAATCTAAGGTATCTCTATTTTCCTTTGTCTATCTTATGCTCTTCTACACTAGTATATACTTATATTTTTTCTATTTTTATGAAATATTTAGAAGTACTACTTTACAGAATGTTGGTTACCAGACATCCAGACAGACCAAGCAATTTATTGGGGCATGAATGCCATCCATGCTAATTTTCAATTTCTTTGAATTGGAAATGTAATGATGTGCTACTGTATTTACTGCATTGTTGGAACAATTTAAAATAAATCTTAGTAACCTATCACCTTTGGGTGAGCTGTCTGAGCTTCTTGCTTTTTTAGAATATCAAGGATACAAATATGAGGTGTATCGGGATGGAAGTAAATGAAATAAAAGGCAATAGGCAATGTAACATAAATAATGGTGAATAATAATGGGATTAAGTATGTAGTGAGGAACTCAAGCTATCATTACACAATTTTTGTGTAAGCAAGGTCTTGTTACACAAAGCTATATTGTTTCATTAACCTTCATCCTAAAACACAAAATACTTGTATCCATGGTATCCTAATACAGCAAGAAGCTAAGACAGCTCACTTGAAGGAAATACATTACCAATTTGGAATTCACAGCACAACATTATATTCCCAACTGAAATAAATGTGAATTTAGCATAACTGGCACTCATGCAGCAGTACATTGCCTGATCTGTGTGAGTTAGAGACAGTTCCTCGTGGACTTCAACTGCCAGGTTTAAAGAGTGACCTGGACCTGTCAAAACTTATCTGCTGAGCAGAAAATCGTGGAGTGAGTTGGAGCCAGTTCCTTGTGGATTTTATGTGCCATGTCTAAAAAGTGACAGGGCCTGTAGGGACTTGACTGCCAAGTGGGAGTTTGCTTCAGTTATTAGGAAGTAAGCAAGAGCCAATAAAAAGAAGTGGGTGTAAACAGAGTGGCCATTGTGGGAGTGGGCCAATGTTAGAGTGGTCAGGCTTTGGTGAGAACAGGTAGAGGCTTCGGATGCTGAGTCATTTGGAATCATTTAGTTGATTGTAGAACTTAAACTAGAAGTTAGAGCTAAACATAGGTTCCTTAAGGTTATTATAACCAGACATGATAGTGGGATAAGCTCCCACTACCTATTAAATGCTCCCAATGATGTGGTCTCAAATAGACTCTGATAACTAAGTTGAGCCCCTGGCCTTCACATGTGGCTTAGCTACTAAACCTGGTGTAACAGTTTCCACTGACAGTAGAAGGGGCAAAGGCAAGTTACTTGTGTCTTAAAACCAGTTGCTTCAGGCAGATGGGGGTCTTCAGCCATTGTTGGCAGCTAGAGGAAAACTCTGATGTTAAACCTCCACTGTCTTGCAGCTATACCCACTCATGAGGAAGGCTTCGGGAGTAAACTCTGAGGAAATATCCAGAGCTAGATTCCTTAAGGTGATCCTACATTGTTGCCAAACTACATTGGCCTCTGCCATTCCTTTGGATTCATCAGCTGCACGGAGAGGGAACCTGCTTTAAAGACAACAGCTTATTCTCCATAATGTACCACTCTGGCTTATGTTAGGACGTAACATCCCTGGTCAACCTTGTCTAACACAGGGTCTCAAGACTCAGAAGGGAATTACAGAGGCATGAGAGAAGAGTTGACCAAAGCTGATTGGAAGGGGGCACTGGCAGTGATGATGGCAGAACAACAGTACAGGAATTTCTGCAGGCAATTCAGAAGGCACAGGATAGATACATCCCAAAAATGAAGTATTCTGAAGAGTGAATGAGGCAATTGTGCCTGACAAGGGAAGTCAAATACAGCAACAAGCAAAAGAGAGGGCATATAATATAGTAAACATTGATGGAAATTTAGAGCATTGGGAAGCTTTTAAAAAAACAATAGAAGGCAACTAAGATAGCCATGAGGAGATAAAAAATGAAATATGAAGGTAAACTATACAGTAATATAAAAGATTATACCAAAAGTCCTTTTCAGATAAGAGTAAAAGAGAGATGAGAGTGGATGTTGGATCACTGGAAAATGATGCTGGAGAGGTAGTAACGGGGACAAGGAAATGGCAGATGAACTTATTAAGTATTTTGCCTCAGATTTCACTATGGAAAACACTAATACTATGCCAGAAATTCAAGAGTGCTAAGGACAGAAGTGAGTGTAGTTGCTATTACCAGGGAGAAGGTGCTTGGGAAGCCAAAAGTCCAAAGGTAGGTAAGTCACTTGGACCAGATGGACTACACCCCAGGGTTCTGAGTGAGGTAGCTGAAGAAATCATAAAACATTAGTAATGATCTCTCAAGAATCACTAGATTCTAGAAAGGTTCAGGAAAATTGGAAAATTGAAAATGTCACTCCACCCTTTAAGAAGGGAGGGAGGTAGAAGAAAGGAAATTATAGGCCAGTTCCTCTGACTTCAAAGGTTTGGAATATGTTGGAGTCCATTATTAAAAATGAATTTTTGGGGTACTTAGAGGCACATGATAAAATAGGCCAAAGTCAGCATGGCTTCCTTAAGGGGAAATCATGCCTGACAAATCTGTGGAATTAATTTGAGGAAATAATAGGCCAGGTAGACAAAGGAAAGCCAGTGGATATTGGTTACTTGGATTTTCAGAAGGTCTTTGATAAGGTGCTGCACATGAGGCTACTTAACAAGAGCCCATGGTATTACAGGAAAGATACTAGCATGGCTAGAAAAAAGGCTGACTGGAAGGTGGCAAAGAGTGGGAATAAAGCGGGCCTATTCTGGTTGGCTGCCATTGACTTGTGGTTTTCTGCAGGGAAGAGTATTGGGGCTGCTTCTTTTCATATTATATGTCAATGATTTGGATAACAGAATTGATGGCAAACTTGTGAATGATACAAAGATAGGTGGAGGAGGTAGGCACTGCTGATGAAGCAGAAAGTCTGCAGAAGGAATTAGATTGTGAGAATGGACAAAGAAGTGGCAAGTGAAATATAGTGTAGGAAAGTGTATGGTCATGAATTTTGGTAAAAAAAAAAAGAATAAAGGTGTAGACTATTTTCTAAATGAGGAGAAAATTCAAAAATCTGAGGTGCAAAGGGACATGGAAGTACTTGTGCATGATTCCCTAAAGGATAACTCACAGGTTAAGTTGGTGCTGAGGAAGGCAAATGCAATGTTAGCATTCATTTCAAGAGGACTAGAATATAAGAGCAAGGATGTAATGTTGAGGCTTTATAAGGCATTGGTCAGACTGTACTTGGAGTATTGTGAGTAGTTTTGGGCCTCTTATCTAAGAGAAGATCTGCTGGCATTGGAGAGGGTCCAGAGGAGATTCACAAGAATTATTCCAGGGTTACATATTAAGAGAGTTTGATGACTCTGGGCCTGTATACACTGTAGTTTAGAGGATGAGTGGGCATCTCATTGAAACCTATCAATTATTGAAAGGCCTAGTTAGAATGGAGGTGGAGAGGATGTTTCCTAAAGTGGATGAGTCTAGGACCAAAGAGCACAGCCTCAGAATAAAGGGATATCCATCTAGAACAGAGATGAGGAGGAATTTCTTTAGTCAGAGAGTGATGAATCTGTGGAATTCTTCGTCTTTATTCTTTTTTACCAAAGTCATGACCACACACTTCCCTATGGAGGATTTATTGTTTATTTATTGAGATACCGCACAGAGTAGGCCTTTCCAGCCCTTTGTGTCACACTGCCCAGCAATCCCCCAAATTAATCCTAGCTTAATCATGGGACAATTTACAATGACCAATTAACCTACCGACCAATATGGAGAAAACCGGAGCACCCAGCGAAAACACATGTGGTCACGGGGAGAACGTGCAAACTCCTTACAGGCAGCGACGGGAAACTGCACCCAGGTCATCAGTACAGTAGAGCCTTGTGCTAACCTCTATGCTACTATGCTGCCCATTTAAAGTGGAAGTGGATTGGTTCTTGATTGGTCAGGGCGTCAAAGGTTATGAGGAGAAGGCAGGTTAATGAGTCAGCCACGATGGAATGCCAGAGTAGACTTGATGGGCTGAATGGTGTAATTCTGCTCCAATGTCGGATGATTCTGATATCTGAACAATGATCACCAGTGTGGATTAGAGTTGCAAAATAACAGATATCAGGATGTTAATAGAAATAAAAACCATGCTAATTACAGAAAGTTCACAGAATAAAGAGGGAGAGCATAAGACTGTTGTTGAATATAAAAGGTACTGCTGAAATTTTGCAAAGAAATGCTAACTGAAAAAAGGCTGTAAGTGCCACTCAGGAGAGTTTAACGTCCACGGGATCCATAGGACCCATGAATATCCCTGGCAAATTAAGCAAAGAAGAATCCTAATAGTTACATACCAGACGAGAAAGACTCAGCAAATGCCGAGGTTGAAGCAAGGAAATCGAGAGGCAGTCTCTGCTGGGCAGCACAGGAAGCACAGAAAGTCTGATAGGCTGAGATGCATTTACTTTAGTGTGAGAAGCCTTACAGGGAACTCAGTGCATGGATCAGCACAAGGGATTTTGACATTATAACTATAATAGAAACAAGTTGAGGGATGGGCAGGACTAACATCTCAAATTTCCAGCATACCAATGCTTCTTGTGACAGAGTTGGTAGTAAGAGAGGAGGGGGAGTTGTGCTATTGACCAGAAAGACCAGTATGGCAGAACTTGGAGGAAACGTCATGGTGGGAACATTCAGTGATGCCATATGGGTATAATTTGGAGATAAAATATTTGATTATACTGTAGACACCGTCTCACATTATTAGCAGAAATTAGGTTATTATTTATGTAGAGAAATGACAGATAGGTGTAGGAATAATAGGACTATAATAGTAGATGATATTAACATCCTTACTATCGGACTGCTTCAGTAATAAGGAATTAGATTGGGAGGGATTTGTTAAGTGCATTTACTGAAACTATATGTAGATGGTTCTGCTAGGAAAGGGGCCACATTCAATCTCCTCTCAGGAATTAAAGCTGGGCAAGTAGTTGATCTGTTAGTGGAGGAGCACTTCAGGACCAGGAACTATTACCTTCAAGATAGTCATGGAAAAAATTAGGACTGCTCCTAAGTTAGGCAAAGTTTAATTTCAAAGGTATCAAACAGGAGATCTCAAAGTGTGGTCTAATGGATAAGGCATCTGACTTCAGTGTTTCATGCAGTCATCAGAAGATTGAAGGTTCAAGACCAGTCCTGGTTGTTTGGTCACCTACTTACAGGAAAGAACTCAACAAGATTGAATGAGAAAATTTACAAGGATGTTGTCAGGACTTGAGAACCCAAGTTAAAGGAAATGGTTGAATAGATTAAGACTTTTTTCCCTACAGTATAGGAGAATGAAGAGAGAATGTATATATGATAGATATATACAAATTTTTGAGGGATGTAGACATGGTAAATGCAAGTAGACTTTTTCCACTGAGGTTGGGCGAGACTAGAACTAAAAGTCATAGGTGAAAGGTGAAATGTTTAAGGAGACCATGGGGGGATCTTCACTCAGATGGTGGTGAGAGTGTGGAATGAACTGCCAGTGGAAGTGGTCGATGGGAGTTCATTTCAACATTTAAGAGAAATTTGGATAGGTACGTAAATGGGAGGTGTACAGAAGACTATGGTATGGGGCGAAGGTTGAAGGGACTAGCTAGTCTTGACAGATAGTCTTGTAATTTTGTTAGCCAAAAGAGAAGTCCTGGAAGACCAGCAGATAGCTAATTATTTAAGAATGACAGCAAGGATAATCAAAAGAACTACAGGCCAATGAGTTTATTTAAGTGTTGGGAAAGTTATTGAAGGGGATTCTAAGAGGCAGGATTTATTTGCATTTGGAAACACAATGACTGAGTAACAATAGTCAACATGGCTTTGTTCATGGGAAATCATGCCTCACAAATATACATTTATTGAAGAGATGTCAAGAGCATTGTTGAGGGTAGTGTGGTGGCAAGACCTTTGACAAGGTCCCACATGGTAGCTTAGTCTGGAAATTTGAAGCATATGGGATCTAGGGTAAGGTAGCCAATGAATCTGATAGGCTCACTCTACTTCCTTTTTAGATGCTTCTGAGCAAATCCACCAACAATTTTTCTAATCATGGTTTGTACAATTTAATTTCATCTATATTAGCAAAATGTATGCACTACCAGTCGCCATTCAAAGATGTTAACATGCTTGCTTGTGTCCAGAAAAGGGGGTGGGAAGAAATAATCTTAAAGATCTCAGAAATACAGCACAAAGCTCATCTCAATTATGTGCCAAGTATATTGATTCAATATAAGTAAATAATATTCAATACGATTTATTTTATAACAAGTGATTTTTATTTCATATTAAATGAAATATAGTTGAATATTATATGCAGGGTATATATGATTGGGCAGTTAGTACAATGCTTTTCAGTGGCTGTCGGTAAGATTGGGGTTCATTCCTGTCACTGTCCATAAGTTCTCCCCATGACTGCATGGGTTTCTTTTGGGTGCTCTGGTTTCCTCCCACGTCCAAAGGTGCACAGTTAGGGTTAGTGAGTAGTGGACATAGTATGTTTGTGATGTAAGTGTGGCGACACTTGCCCTGTACAATCTTCGCTGATTTGATCTGACACAGAATTATGCATTTCACTGTGTTTCAATGTAAATGTGGCAAACAAAGCTGATCTAATCTAAAATCGTGTTTTTGTACATGAGGATGCAATGATATTTATCTGACAAATATAACAAGTCTGAATCTGTCAGCATTTACTGTTAATAATGGGAAATTCTGACAACAACTTCTGGTATCCAGATGCGTACAGTAACTACAAATTTTAGAAGCTGCTGTCAACAGAACCCGGCTTCTCCATGGGTTCCACTTTTACAATCTTAACTGAGGTCACTGTGATAGCGTGAACTTGCATAATTTCCCATAGTTCTTGCTTGAAAACCAGAGGAAAAAATGACAGGCTATGTACAATGATGATAAACTGAGTTATTTTAATTGTATAATAACTAATATTACTACTGAACAACTGTGGAAGACATGAAAATTTTATTTTATAAATTAGGAATACCATTAACTCAAGAAAATTAATAATGTGAATACTTCTTTCATTTTCTTCTTTTATTTCTTTCTCTGAATCTCAAGTTTATGTTCCAATCTTTACTTCCCTTCCTGTCTAATAATTTACATATAATTTATAATTTCTGCTATTCAATTATTCCCATAGTGCAGTTTGTATATTCCAGTGAAAAATGTTCATTCAGATTGGTTGCTCCCACAATGTAGTTATGCAGGCATTCCAATGAAGAAGGGACAGCAATATATGTCTGACTTGGAATAAAGCATGACTTGAAGGAAAATGCAGAGGAGTTGCTATTCCATATAATTATAAATCTTAGACTTCTTTATAAACTTCATAATTTTAAGAGGCTATGATTTTACACAGGACATCATGTAGATGATCAACACTGCAGGTGCAATGTATGGTTGCGGTGGGAACAGATGTTTAAGTTAGTGGATAAGGAGAATATCAATGGGATTGCCTGTGGTGGCAAGTTTCTTAAGAATTACTGCAGCAGATGCTCATCCAGACAATTTGAAGATGTTCCATCACTCTTCTGAATTGTGTTGTGTAAATATCAGAGTCCTTGGGAAGTTAAGAGGTGAGCCCATCACCACAGAATTCCCAATGTTTGACCTGGTCTAGATATCTGGTATATATGTGGCTGATTGTGCAGTTACTATGGTAAAACAGGGGATTTTGTGGACTTTGCATAAGGAATATCAAGGGGATATAATTAAACATTCTCCTGATTCATGAAACAAACTTGCATGGTGTTGGAATTCAAGAACTGTTGAATATGCAATCTTTGAATCTGAAAGAAAAAAAACACAGGAGTAACACAGGGGTTACCCTGAACATCACATTATCTCCCCAACTTAATTGTACTCTGAGCTATCATTCTGTGTCCTCCTGTACAGTTATAACAAGGCACAATGCAAGCTTCAGGAACAGAATTCCACGTGGGCATGCACCAGGCTTCTGGATTAATAATAAATTCTCTAACTTCAGGTAACTTGCCTTCCCTTTGTGCATCTGGCCATTTCTGCTGTGACTCTAAGATATTGGTCTAGCTTGTTTTCTCATAAGCTTTACCTGATTAACCATCAACGAGATGCTCCATCTGCAGCTAGCCCCTTAGCAACCCAGGTCTCACCCTATCAGGTGTTCCTTTTGTCCTACCATTCCTCGCTGTAACTTAAAACAAATTTGTTTCTTTCTTCTTGTTCTCAGTCCTGATAAAGTGCCTTTAACTTGAAACATTAACTCTGTTTCTCTTTACATGGATGTTGCCTGATATCTGAGTGTTTCCTAATATTTTCTATTTTTACTTCAGATTTCCAGCAGCTGCAGTTTATTGATTTCCATTTATGGTTAGTAACATAACTGATTACAGTATCAAATAGTTACCATTTACCCCTGCATTCGACTGAAAAGGTGATTTACATTACCAGTGCAGGAGGTGAAACAATGAGTGTGGAGAGAAGTCAGCTCCAGGTACTTGAGGCTGAGGGAGTGTAGCTTCCTGTAGAGTTTTGGGTGTGTCCAAACAATGAAGATGCTGTCCTAGAATAGACACACTTAGTAAGGCGGCTATGATCATAGCCTCAGGAAAAGGAGAAATAACATGGACAAGACAGGAACAGCAAACATGTGTGGCCCACAAGGCAGCTAACATGGCCCACAAAGAGACAGCAGCTCCAAGCAGAGAGGGAATCATGTCAGGGGGCCACCGGGGAGAGGTCCTTGCAGTCATTCAGTTAGAGACCATTCCAACTCCTCTTGTGCATCAATGAGGGGCACTGGGAGCCTGATAAATTTACCTTGCTGCTGCCCCTGGAAAGAGAGAGTTTTAACTATCAGAGAATAGAGGGGTGAAGACAGGGAACGTGATTAAGTTGTGATCAGCCAGCATGGAAAGAGCCAACAGGCATTCGAATCTAGCTGCATCTTTAAAGATTGTTGCTCAAATTACTGGAACAATCTCTCTGCGTAGCGTCTTGTAGGTAGCCATCCGGGATGATAGGTTAGATGTAGGTGCACATAAAGTAATTGGGGGGATTTCCAACGCACCGCATTTTTGCTGCCCTGTTTTAGTAGATTCGCCTTGTAAACCTTCCCTGGTACAAATTTATTTTTGTCCAGGAGAGCCAACAGGAGGGATGTTTGAGTGTTTTTCTTTTCGGGGTTAGCACATATATGTCATGGTCCCCTCTGGCAATTCTCCATCTTGCTATTACCTCTTTAATTGGGCCTTAATACCCTTGCCTGATTTCCAATCATTCCCAGTTCAGCTAATTACAGCACACCTGGTTCCCATTAGCGAACATAGGATAAATCTCAGGCATCACAGCCCTGTTTTGCCAATTTGTTGGTTAATTCTAGTGTGAATAAATCTTGTTTCCTGATGTTACGAATGTGGAGCAACTCTGAGGGGCTGAAGGGTGCAAAATCACCCCCTCCTTTTTGAGAATCGCAAGATCGCTATTATTTCGGGTCTGAGACCCAGGAAATGAGAGAGATACACATCATGTCAGTAATGAGAGGGAGAGAGAGAGACACAGGATCACAGCAAAGGCTGTTGTTATAGACAACGCAGAATACACAACAAAGTGGAATGTCTCCAAACAAAAAGCGGAACGGAACCACTGATTACTGCTATTGTCTCTTGGAGAAGGAATTGTGTATTGAGTACTGTTCTATTCATTGAAACCCCTCAGGGGGCAGCCAGAGTGGTCTGGTTGAGGGATTGCATCATCCCAACCTGATTGACATCTGAGACCCCATGAGTGAGGATAAAGGTCGGGTCTGGGGAACACCCCTCAGACACACCAGGAGAAACGTACGAGACCGGTGGGGGGCTTCTGTGTGTGTCCATCCTTGCCTGGGTGGCGAGTCCTCCACAGAACAGTCTAGCTAAAGGACAGATACGGATCAAGATCATAACAAGGAAAGTCGGCAAGTTATTCTTCTATTTCTCTCTCTCTCTCCAATAATTGCAACACAGCGACAACAAACAGCTGCCGCCTGTATGAACTGAAATGAACTTTAGATTTCCATCGAACAATTCATTATCCCCTAGACAACGATAGAGCGTATTTCTTATTGATTATTATTATACCCGCACTTTTAGGTTTAGTATTGACAACATATATTATCTGTATATTTGCATTGATAATATTTTTGTGTATTTTTACTAATAGATACTGTTAAAAATAGTATCACCAGACTCCAACAGACGTCTCTATCTTTGCTGGTAAGTAACCCAGTTATGGGGTTCGTAACAACTTGGGGTCTCGTCTTGAGATTTGATACCAAATTGGAGGGCCAGTAAATCGGGCTTTTAAGTCCAAACTTGAATCTGGTTGCGCGTGTAACCAGACGGGAAACCAGCAAAGATGGACGTAGACAAATTTACACAAAACCCGACTTCGAAGGTGCTAAAGGGGGCCACAAAGTCGGACTTGGTAAATATTGCGAAAGGACTAAATCTTGCAGAGATGAGGTCGTCAATGAAAAAGTGAGAGATGTGGAGGGCCATAACTCAGTATTATATTGAGAAGAATGTGTTTTCGGCTGAGGTATTGGAAAATATCCCTGGAAAGGTACCAGCTATTGGCATGGCTCAGATGGAGTTGGATAAATTAAGGTTGGAGCATGAAATTAAGTTAAAACAGCTGGAAGCAGCTGAAAATGAGAAGGAAAGAGCCGAAAAGCAGAGGGAGTATGAGGAGAAGGAGATACAGAGGCAACATGAGTGGGACATGGAGAAGTTAAGGCAAGAGCAAAGAGCTCAAGGGCCAGACCGAGAGGAGAGGTTTAATGTTAGTAGGGAGTTTAGGTTAGTACCTCCGTTCGAAGAGACAGATGTTGATAGTTATTTCTTGCATTTTGAAAAGGTGGCAGTGAGTCAGAAGTGGCCCAGAGAGCAGTGGGTGGCGTTGTTACAAAGTGTGTTAAAAAGGAAGGCACAACAGGCATATGCAGCGTTGTCTGTGGAGGAGGAGGAGTATGAGAATTACGAGGAACTAAAACAGGCCATTCTTCGGGCCTACGAATTGGTACCTGAGGTCTATAGACAAAAGTTCAGAAGTTTAAAGAAAGTGTGGAATCAGATGTATGCAGAGTTTGCCTATGAGAAGGGTGTGCTCTTGGGTCGTTGGTGTGCAGCAGAAATGGTGGAAGAAGATTTTCGGTGTTTAAGGGAGTTAATTCTGATTGAGGAATTTAAAGGTTGTGTTTCGGATGATATCCGGATGTAGTTGAGAAGCCAAGTAAGTCCATATCCAAATTTTCCAGGTTCACAGATGAATATGCCCTAACACACAAGACAAAGTTTTGCTCTAATAAGAGTTACCAGAAAGACCGTAGAGACGGTAGAGAAAGCCCATCGGCTGAGGCAGAGATTCAGCCGGGAGCTAGTGGTAAAAATAAGGAGGAAGAAAGGCAAGATGGCAGGAGGGGTCCTGGCTTGACCTGTTTTAATTGTGGAAAGGTGGGTCATATTGCATCTAAGTGCTTTGCTCCGAGGAAGGAGACAGGAAAAGAGAAAGCAGCAGTCCCTACAGGGTGTATTGTGTTGATCAGTAAATCAACGAGAAAGCCCCAGGTAGATATAATACGAGAGGGGTGTGAGAAATTTATTTCAGAAAGGACCGTGTCTGTGAAAGAGGGAGAAACACCAGTTCCAGTGCGGATCTGGAGAGATACTGGAGCTGAGCAGTCATTGATTCTCAGTAAGGTACTAGATTTTGGTCCTGAAACAGGAGAGGTAGCTTTGAGAGGCATAGGAAAAGGGACAGAAGCTGTGCCTTTGCATAGGATCATTATAAATTGTGACCTGGTATCTGGACCAGTTGAAATAGGGGTGCAATCAGAATTCCCGAGAACTGACGTGGACGTCCTTCTGGGTAATGATTTAACAGGTGGTGAGGTTTGGTCAGCAATGAAGCTGACGAGCAAGCCTGTAAGTGTTGAGGACCCGCCCCTGGATTCCAAGATCTATCCCGCATGCGCGATCACTCGCAGCATGTTGAGAAAGACAGCTGAGAAAGAGACCAGTTTAAATCAGGCCAGTATCGATTTGGCTGAGATGTTTTTACCGACCCTGTACCAAGAGGGGTTGGGGAATGGTAAAACGGAGAATAGGGAGGTGAAAGGGAGTAAGGGAGAGGAGGTAGACCTACCCTTAGCCAGGAGGAAATTTATAGAGCCACGGAGTAAAAATGAGAAACAGATAAGGCTGTTAGAAGGTCCAGGGTTAGACATGGATGATCTGTTGGGCTTGACAGAACTGTTTGAAGAAGTTGAAAATTTTAAGTGTGCTCTCGATAATAAAATAAGGGCAGTCCTAGATGAAAAGGATGCCGTTACGTTGAAGGAGTCTGCTGGGTTGGCAGATGAGGTTGTCTCAGCCCGCAGGGTTGAGTTTACTCCGGAAGGGAGTTGCCCAGAGAGTAACTGGGAGGATCAGGGGAACTTAGAATTTGAAAAGGGGACAGGTATTGAAAGCCTGGAAGAGGCAGATGTCCCATTTGAGTGTGTTCAAGATGGGGATGCAATTGGTACTGAACCTAGTAATGGAACTCAGAAAAAGTCTGAGGTATTTGATTCAGTTAAAAAGGAATGCAGTCCTTGTGGGTCAGATGGACTTGGTTCAGTGAAGAAAGGGTTAACCTTGGTACTAATGGGAAGTGAGAATTCCCAGTTGTTTGTGTTCGAAGGTGCGTTAAAAGTTAGTGAGGAGATAAAAGGTGGTGATGTGGATATTATTATTGAAGGAAAAGTGAAAAGTGTAGTTCTTAAATTGAATGAAGAAAATTTAAAGTCTGGATTGGTGTCAGAAGCAGTAACCAGGCTGAAGGAACAATGGCTTGTTAACAAGGTGCCTGCCAATCAATTACAGTTTGATTTGGAATGTAAAGGTGCCCCACTCGCTAATGTTATTCAAGGGTGTGCTGTGAAGAGGCAGAATTTGAAATGCTGTTTGGACAAAGAGGGATTGCTTGCAGATATTAAACTGAAAACTAATAGAATGAAGGGTCCTGAAGATAAAACTAACGACTTGCTTAAAAATAAAGAATTGTGTGGAAGTTCAGAAAATGGGCTAAGTTTGGAAAACATTGTTGATAAAATAACTCCTAGGAAAGGAGCATGCAAAAGCCTATTCCACCCTGGTAAGCAAGCTAACCGCGTGAGAGTTAACTGGAAAACGGGATGCCACTTTAAATAACAGGATCCGGTTTTAAGGGATTTCGACAAAGTATGTAAATAATAAAGACAACACCATAGAAGATTGACTGTTAAGTTTGAAAGTAAAATAAAGATTAGTATATGCATAAACTTTTGTAATATACACGTAAGCTAAGATCACAACTCTTTAGTTTTGTTTTGCTGAAGAAAAGGAATAAAAATAGGTGGTTATTAAATTGGAGTCTGATGCTACAGGAATTTATTAAGGTACAAGATATTAAGATATTAAAGGAAGGGACAATGTAATCGCTAACTGTTTAGATGCTGAATTGAATGTATAACTGTATTACTCTGTGGTGAAAAAAAACTCTTTTGTATTGTGTTAGATTTTGAAATTCTGTAAGACTCTGTACTAGTTAATTTTTACCTGTGGTAAAAATCCTTAGAAGGATGGGGGTGTTATGAATGTGGAGCAACTCTGAGGGGCCGAAGGGTGCAAAGTCGCCCCCTCCTTTTTGAGAATCGCGAGATCACTATTATTTCGGGTCTGAGACCCAGGAAATGAGAGAGATACACATCATGTCAGTAATGAGAGGGAGAGAGACGCAGGATCACAGCAAAGGCTGTTGTTATAGACAACGCAGAATACACAACAAGGTGGAATGTCTCCTAACAAAAAGCGGAACAGAACCACGGATTACTGCTATTGTCTCTTGGAGAAGGAATTGTGTATTGAGTACTGTACTATTCGTTGAAACCCCTCAGGGGGCAGCCAGAGTGGTCTGGTTGAGGGATTGCATCATCCCAACCTGATTGACATCTGAGACCCCATGAGTGAGGATAAAGGTTGGGTCTGGAGAACACCTCTCAGACACACCAGTAGAAACGTACGAGACCAGTGGGGGGCTTCTGTGTGTGTCCATCCTTGCCTGGGTGGCGAGTCCTCCACAGAACAGTCTAGCTAAAGGACAGATACGGATCAAGATCGTACCAAGGAAAGTCGGCAAGTTATTCTTCTATTTCTCTCCCTCTCTCCAATAATTGCAACACAGCGACAACAAACAACGGCTGCAGCCTGTATGAACTGAAATGAACTTTAGATTTCCATCGAACAATTCATTATCCCCTAGACAACGATAGAGCATATTTCTTATTGATTATTATTATACCCGCACTTTTAGGTTTAGTATTGACAACGTATATTATCTGTATATTTGCATTGATATTATTTTTGTGTATTTTTACTAATAAATACTGTTAAAAATAGTATCACCAGTCTCCAACAGACGTCTCTATCTTTGCTGGTAAGTAACCCAGTTACGGGGTTCGTAACACTGATTCCCTAGGACTGTCGGTTCTAAGCTCCGCCTCATTTCCTGAATACTCTGTGCAAACCTTGTAGCCATGTAAATACTCTTCTGGATATTGGTTCCCTGTTTGCAACAGTGCTAACGCCTCACAACTCTGCCTCTGCGCCTGTGTCCTGAACTTGGGTTCCTCTACAGCCTCGTCCTTGCAACAGAATGAACTGGCCA
The DNA here is from genome assembly GCF_030144855.1 of Hypanus sabinus. Classification (NCBI taxonomy): domain Eukaryota; kingdom Metazoa; phylum Chordata; class Chondrichthyes; order Myliobatiformes; family Dasyatidae; genus Hypanus; species Hypanus sabinus. The sequence continues at coordinate 48,315,148 of NC_082708.1, read as the reverse complement.
AGGATGAACCCAGCGGACATGGACCCTGTGCGACAAAACCTCACCAGCCAGGGCTACTGGGCACTCACAACCAACTGCTCAGAGAAGTCACAGAAAACCTTCATGCGCTGTCCACGAATGTGAGGAAGGTCAGTGAACAGGTTGACTGGGTATCTGCTTCCCTTACTCCGTCCCTTCCAAGAACCCAGACTGACCAAACCACACAGCCGGAGATGGCTACGCCCCTTGGATAGGCAACACAATCCCCTCGAGAGCTGAACATACCCAAACCGGAACCCTACGCTGGGGACCTAGGGAAGTGCCGGGCCTTCTTATTACAATGCTGTTTCGTCTTTGAGCAACAGCCATGTATGTACAATTCGGACAGATCAAAGATTGCGTACATCATGGGGCTGTTACGAGGGGATGCCTTGGCATAGGCCACCGCGATCTGGGACAACCAACCAGAGGTCTGAGCCTTCTTCCCTCCTTCATCTCCAAAATGAGGAAGGTCTTTGAACAGCCCATTCGCAGTAAGGATGCTGCGAAGCACTTGCTAACTCTCTGTCAAGGTTCGCGAAGCGTAGCAAAATACTGCATTGAGTTCCAAACATTAGCGGCCGACTCTGGGTGAAATGTCAAGGCACTACAGGAAGTGCTTTGACAGGGCCTCTCAGATAAGATAAAAGTTGAATTGGCAGTGAGGGATGATGCAGACAGCCTGGACTCTCTGATCGCTCTAGCCACCAGGCTAGATATTTGACTCCAAGAGCATCTGTGAAAAAAGACCAATCGCCCCATTCCTCGGGTCAGCACATGTCCCATCTTGCCATCTTCAGCCAGCCGCTCCAAGTATAGCTCCTGCTCTGACCATCCCCACTACCCTGGGGGAGTGTCGGGGGGTGGCCGGATGGACCCAAACGCAGGACGTAGACACTGAAGTACTAGGGGGAGGACAGGATGGGAATGCCATGGCACTAAAGGGTAGAGCTGGGGTTCAGGTAGATAGAGTTCAGGCAGGCAGAGCGGAGTGGGCTCCCGAAGTTCGAGTTCAGGCAGACAGGTCCCCGGGGTTCAGGCAGACAGGTCCCCAGGATTCAGGGTTCAGGCAGGCAGGTAGACAGGTCCCCGGGGTTCAGGCAGGCAGGCTAGATATGCTGGCAGAGAGCCCTCCCTGGGCAGCCCGCATATGTCTCGGGTAGGGCCACCTCCCAGGCAGAAACACCGGAGGTCTGGGCATGACACGGACCCCTAGGCGGGTGCGGATCACTATCCCAGGGTTTGGGCGGAAGAGAAGGACGGGGCAGAACCACTGCCAGGCAGTGGCAGGTCGGCCAGACCTGCCCGACGGCATAGGTCCAGGGTGACCAACACAACAGTCATGATAACGGGAAAATCGGAAAACAGCCGGCAGACAGCGCGACCACATGAACAAAACAAACAAGCGGAGAAGCGGGACCAGCGCATGGGAAGAAAGGTGGGGGAGCGGACCAACCTGGCAGTACTGGCACAGGGCAGAGAAGCATGATGAAGAGAAGATCTGAGCCCAGGCGGGATCACAGAATGCAGGGAAGAGTTCGGAGCCGGCAGAGAAACGGGAAACAGAACAAAATGACCACCTGCCTGGTCCAAGTCCCAAGGCCCCTTATAAACACCTGCAGCTCAGTGAGTTACAGGTGTGCCTCCTTGAGCCAGGAGGGTCCTAACTAGATCACGGGTGACGGGAGGGACAACTGCAGGACCTGGAGTCCAGAGCCCTCGGACCGGATCAAAACCCGGAACACAGTTCCGGACCAGACCCTGACAGGGAGGAACCGATGCAGCTGGATCAGAACTGTCTCTCCCCGCTGAACGACTTCAGAGGCAGAGAGCTGGGAACTGTTACTATTGAGGTCAGCCGGGACATTTCTGGGATACCTGTCCTCTGCGGCCAAAAGGGAGGGCTCACCAGTAGAATGGAGTCCCTAGTGAGCCAAATGACACTCCCTTCAGTCCCCCAGACCCGGATGCAGATCCCGGCTACTGTGGACTATCAACAACAGTCCCTGTCCCTATCCGCCTTGGTGGATTCCAATGCCGGGCAATCTGCTGGACGAGGACATAGCCTCCTGGGCTAGAATACCTCGTGAGCCATTAAATACCCCTCTGGAGGCCTGGGTGCCAGACAGAAAACTGCTGGCTTGGGTTACCCACTGTACGCCACCCCTGACCTTGATTCTGTCCGGAAACCATCAAAAGAAGGTACGATTTAATCTCATCCATTCTCCTCAAGCATCTATAGTTCTAGGATATCCCTGGCTGAACCCATAGACTGGTCTGCCAGGAGGTTAGCCAGCTGGAGCCCATGTGGCCATGCCACCCATCTGCGGTTGGCTCCATCCCCTAGGGAGGCTACCATGACCTCGCTTATCTTGGAATCCCTCAACTTGTCCGGAATCCCTGCAGAATACCATGACCTGGGGCAGATACTCAGAAACAATCGGCTCTTTCCCTGCCTCCACACCGCCCATATGATTGTGCTATCGACCTTCTCCCCAGGGCCTTGTTACCCACCAGTCGTCTTTATAACTTATCCCGACCAGAGAGAGAGGCCATGGAGAAATACATTAGTGAGTCCCTTGCGGCAGGCATTATTCGACCTTCTCGAAGTTGGACCTTTGTAGCACCTATCATCTAGTCAGGATGAGGAGAGAGACGTGGAAAAAGGCCTTTAATACATCTTTGAGCCACTTCGAATACTCGATCATGCTGTTTGGCATTATCTATGCCCCCGCTGTTTTTCAAGCCCTAATCAATGATGGAACTTTATTAATCGCTTTGTGTTCGTCTACCTAGATGAAACACCACCGTACTCACTGTGGTAGATCAGTTCTCCAAGACGGTGCACTTTGTAGCCCTCCCTAAACTCCCTCCTGCTCAGGAAACTGCAGACCTTCTCATCCGCCACATCTTCTGCCTCAACAGAATCTCCGTGGACATCATCTCTGATCCAGTTCCCCAATTTGTCTTGCAGGTATGGAAGGTGTTCTGTCAATCCTTAGGTGCCTCAGTCAGCCTGTCATCCGGCTACCACCCACAGACGAATGGGCAAACAGAACGGGTCAACCAGGATTTGGAGGTGACGCTACGTTGTATAACAACCACAACCCATCCACCTGGAGTGACCACCTCGCATGGATTGAGTATGCCCACAACTCTCTGGTTAGTACTGCCATTGGAAGGTCTCCCTTTGAGTGCTCCCTTAGGTACCAACCCCACTGTACCCCGCACATTAAGAGGAGATTTCAGTGCCATCTGTTCAGGCCCATATCGATTGGTGCTGCAAGATTTGGGAGGAGACGCGCACAGCCCTGTTCAGATCAGCCTATCACAATAGGAGGATTGCTGATCAACATCGGACTCCTTTGCCTGAGTATCAACCTGGGCAGAAGGTGTGGCTCTCATCCAATGACATTCCCCTCAGAAACGAGCCTAAGAAACTTGCCCCTTGCTTCCTGGGACCTTTTGAGGTTGAAAGTATCATTAACCCCACAGCAATCCAGCTTAAACTCCTGAAGTCTATGCACATCCACCCTACATTTCACGTCTCTCAAGTAAAAGCAGTTTCCGTCAGCCTTGTGTCCTCCGACTGAAACCCCTCCACCTACCTGGATCAACAACCATCCGGCATACACCGTTTGGCGGCTACTGGATGTGCGCCATCGGGGCAGGGGCCTTCAATACTTGGTTGACTGGGAAGGGTACGGCCCAGAAGAGTATTCCTGGGATGCCCACTCCTTCATTCGGGGCCCCTCCCTCATCCAAGACTTCCATCGGGACCATCCAGACAAGCCTGGGGGATATTCTGGAGACTCCCGTTGAAGGTGGGTGGGGGGGAGGGGGTATTGTCATGATCCCATCTGGCAATTCTCCAGCGTGCTATTACCTCTTTAATTGGGCCTTAATTGCCTTGCCTGATTTCCAATCATTCCCAGTTCAGCTAATTACAGCACACCTGGTCCCCTTTAACGAACATAGGATAAAACTTGGGTGCCATAGCCCTACTTTGCCAGTTTGTTGGTCGACTCTCGTGTGAGTAAGCCTTGACTCCTGATTGCTTAGGACTGCCAGTTCTAAGCTCTGCGTCATTTCCTGGATACTCTATGTAAACTTTGTCTCCATGTAAAGACTTTCCTGAATACTGGTTCCCCGTTCACAATGGTGCTAATGCCTCATGACTCTGCCTCCGCGCCTGTGTCCTGCACTTGGGTTCGTCCTCAGTCTCGTCCTTGCAACAGTATAGTAAATAACTTCAGCAACTGTCTTCAGCTGCCAGCCTTCAGATGTGAAATTGAATTGTGGATTAAATCTAAAATACAGCTCTGAACAGTGGGTCCCTAAGACCCATGAACCAAGATAACTGGAAAACAACACAGTAAATTGGAAGACTAGACAATGCTAATTTAAATTCATTGTGTGCATTTGTGTGTTTGTAATACAGGTGCGAAGAGGGAAGTGAGGGTGGTATGTAGTTCAAATGAAGCATTGTAAATGTGGAATTGTCCTGAATTTTTCTTTGATCTGTGGCATATAAAATTCCAAGTAGTGTTAGGTCAGACGGACCTTTTGCTCTGAAAGTATCTCTCTCTTTCTTTCATGACTCCAAAAGGCTACTAGCTAATTTATGAGTGTTTATATCAAATAAAAAGACTACTTTTAATATCTACCAACTGTGTCTCTCCGGTGATTTGTTCATGCAACAACAGTTCCTACTGCCACAAATTAGAGAATTAGTAGCATAGATATGGTGAAGGATGCCACAGGTAACTTAAGCAAAAGCCAGAGCTTTACCAGGATTTTCATAAAGAAATGCAGGTAAGTCCTTCTGAAAAATTGATGGCATGTTCCATGCCTCTAATATCAGCTCACTGGACAGCAGTCAAAATACAGAGAATTAATATTTTAAGTCCCTTAGGTTGCTTTCCAATTACCTTGATTTTAATACGTGGGCTAGAAGAGTGAAAGACAATTGAAATACTCTTGTGCCAATCTTGTAGATTGAATATCTGTCACTGGGCAGACGATGGAGAATGTTTTCAGCAGAAATTATCGCAACCTTTTGCTTGCTCATAAGGTACAATTCAACTGTTTGCCGGATGCTTCTTAACGCTTAAGTACCTTCCAAAGCTAACAGAAAGAGCTGGTTTCCCTTTTACTTCATATTATCATATAGTATGCAGGAAACTAAATATGGAAGCTTTAGTGGGGTAGAGCTGGAGATTACAAGGCACAATGATGCAGGCAGCAGTCCTGCTGCTTATTTCAAGATCCCAATTTCCAGTCAATGCTGGTAGGCTGATTGTATCACCTGGGCAAAATATCATATGCTAGCCACATTTCAGCTTAGCATGCAGTTCTTAAAGCTGGCTGGCACATTTTGAAAGGATGTGCGTAGTCCATCTGTGCATCCCTTTCTTGTGTCCAATCTTTGTGTGCAAACTCCGTCCTGCCAATCTCTTTCTTATGCATCTGCTGATCACACAATGCTATCTTGTCATTGCTATTACTGACAAGTGTTCTTCCAGTAGGTGCAGGCAGTTGTTTCACAAATGAACTGGCCTGGGAAGCAATGGGGAATGGCAGAGAGAAGAATGTTGGTTTTCAGAGCATTGTCTTGACAGCCCTGGAGGTGCTGATGAAAGAGGCAAGAGTTCCTATATCTCCTTAGATACACCCCCATTACATCAATGCCAGAAGTCAAATCGAGGTTAAGTATGATGTTCTGCAACAAATTCACTGACCTTAGATGATATTAAAGCTCAATGAATATATTTTCAAAAGCTATACCCTTCTGCATCAGCAGCCTGAGGCATACATCAGTTCATCACATTTAATTGGACTCAAGCACTAACTTACTGGCAGCCTCTAATACTCAGGCCTCATATATTTCTTCCATATGCTTCACCACACTCATACATACTTACTGCTACTGCAAGACTTACACCTACATCACACACCTTACACACTGCAACTATTCAGTCATGAAAGACACATCACCCAAGTAGATTGCATGGCACTCACTGACAGATTTCTCACTTCTTTGCATAAGGTGGAGCTTAACAAAAGGCAATAGGAACTAACCAGAGTAAAAAAAAATGTACCTGCAGGCCTAGTTTATTATTCAAACACTTCTCTTCTTCATAATAATGCCTTGGGATCTTTTACATTAACTTTGAGGCCAAATGGGGCTTATTTCAACCTCATCTAAATGATGGATATTGTAATGAATGCAATCAAGTCTTGCACTTGAAATTCTTTTGGTTATAGTAATCACCATGGCTACATTCCTTATATATAATAGGAGTGGATTAAGCCAACTTCAATCAATGTACAAACACAAGATCTTCGGATGCTGTAAATCCAAGCAACACACACAAGATGCTAGAGGAACTCAGCAGGCCAGGCAGTAAACAGTTGACATTTTGTGTCAACGTTCCTAATGAAGAGTCTTCGCTTGTAAGGTCAACTGTTTACTCTTTTCCATAGGTGCTGCCTGGCCCTCTGAGTTCTGCCGGCATTTTGTGAGTGTGCTTCAATCAATGTAATTGTATTAATGGCTTTTGACTTCAGGAGCAAACAATGGTTTTCACTTCATCAGCTCAACTGGAATGTACCACAGGTTGAGTACCCCTTATCTGAAATGCTTAGGGCCTTAAGTGTTTCAGATTTTGGAATACATAATGAGATAGCTTGGGATCACCATAATTTCCGACTCTGAATTTATGTGCTACTGGTAAGCAGTCTTTGACTTACACTATAAATGATACACATAGTATGTACTGATACAGGTATTGTGTTAAATTTTCAACAGTGATAATCTTGGCAAATTCATTAATGAATTTCTCTGCTGCTTCATAATTAGCAGATGTTTTATCACCACAAGTCTTTAAAAATTTAATGCTCTGCCTTTTTAAAATTCCTGCAACCAGCCTGCTGAATATTCACAATTATTTTCAATTCTCAGTACATCGTGATATATCTCTGCTTGTTTCATGATCAGCACACCGGTAAGTGGTAAATGTTCACTCCAATGTTGACAAATTTACTCTATCAATACACAATCATGATCTTCATTTTTCCCTTTATGCACTGCTTTTCTATTTTTCATTAACTTCTGTTCATTACATATGTGAGCTTACTTTTTAGAAGTGTTTGTGGAGCACAGAGAGCTGCCTGCTGCCAGGGTGCCTTGTGGAATTTTCCATTTGTGACATCATGTCAATACTCAAAGAAATTTCAGATTTCAAAGATTTTCAGATTTTTGAATTTTGGATTAACCTGTATTTTATAAACTGTACAATATGGAAGTGTTGCACTTTATATTAATTCTAACAATAAACATAAAAAGTCTTTTATTTGTTCTGTGATGACAGTACTTTGCGGATGTTCTCATTGAGTAAATTGTGTAAATTAAACATCATATTGTAATAGTTCCATAGCTTTAAGGAACGATGAATTCATATAAAGCCCACTTACCTACAGTATCTCAGCTGGTATTTGGGTTTCCGTTGGTAAAGATTTAGCTCATAGCATTTTGTGTGCTGCAGCCTTTTAGAACTTGCAGGGATGGGAACGGGCAGTAGGAGGCTTTGGAATTACCGGAATGGGATGTGTGCTTGATGTGATGGGTAGCACATTGAAAGAAGAACACTTTGTCAGTGATAGTAATGACAACATAGCGTTGTGAGTTCAGCAGGTGCACAGGAAAGAGATTTGCAGGATGGAGTTGCACAGGAAGACCGGACACAAAGAAAGGGCTGCACAAAAGTGTGAAGGTAGCAAGAAGCAACATCTGGGTCACAGGGTGTACAAAGGTACAGTTTAGTTTACCTCTCAGAAGAGGTTGTCACATTAGTTAATAGCATACATCTGAAATTTCCTAAGGAGATTCCCCTCCCTGTCTGGAACTCACGCACTACAAATGGCTGTGTAACCAACCACTGCCTTGCAATATTTTCCTCTTCAGATTTTTCCAAGAGACATAAACAGGAACAATTGCATAAAGCTGGCCTTTGAAGGATTATTTGTCAACTCTGGCAATTACCTAAAGATCTGCTCTAATGACAACAGCATAAATAAAGTGTTTCCCTAGCTAAATTTGTTCAGGTATCCAATGATATTGAGTTGCAGCTCCTTAGAGACCATGTTAAGGAACTGGAGCTGCAGTTTCATGACCTTAGGCTCATACAGGAAATTGAGGAAGAGATAGATAGGAGCTACAGGAAGGTAGTCACCCCTAAGTTGCATGAATCAGGTCTTTGGGTGACTGTCAGGAGAGGAAAAGGAAATAGGTAACCAATACAGAGTACCTCTATGGCTGTTACCCTCAATAATCATACCGCTTTAGATACTGCTGGGAGAAGCTAAAAATCAGATGTATCAGTATTACTGTGGATTAAAGGCATGAAAAGCACAAGTGAGGAGCTAGCTAAAGTTGATTGGAAGGGGACATGTAACAATAACAGCAGAACAGCAATGGCTGGGATTTATGACAGCAACTCAGAAGGCACAGGGTAGATTGATTCCAAAGAAGAAATCTTGTAAAGGGAGGACGAGGCAACCTTGGCTGACAAGGGAAAGCAAAGACAGTCTAAAAGCAAAAGAGAGAGCATCTAGTATAGCAAAAATTAGTGGGAAGCTAGAGGATTGGAAAGCTTTTAAAAGCCAACAGAAGGCAACAAAAAAGCAATAAGAAAAGATGAAATGTGAAGATAAGCTAGCCAATAAAATAAAAGTGGATACCAAATGTTTTTTTCAGATATACAAAGAGTAAAAGAGAGGCAAGAGTAGATATCAGGCCCTTGGGAGATAATGTTGAAGAGGTAAAAACTTATCCCTTAGTTCCCCTTTAAATTTTTCCCCTCTTGCCTTAAACCTTTGCCTTCTAGATTTAGAAACCCCTATTCTGAAAGAAAGATGTTGTCAATCCATCTTATCCATGCTCCTCATGATTTTATTAATCTCCATATGGAAACACTCAGCTTCCTTCACTCCAGAAAAAAAAACAGTCCTAGTGTATCCAATCTCTTCTTTATAACTCAAGCCTCCAGTGCCAGCAACATCTCTGTGAATCTTTTCCACAGCCTCTCTGGCTTAATCACATCCTTACTATAATATGGCAACAAGAATTGCATGCAGGAATCTCTTATATTAAAACATTTGATCAATTTATAGAATAAGGTAAATGTGGATGATGAGATAAAGAAAATCTTTATTAGCAAAGAGAACCCTAATTGAAAATAGACTTATTCCTTTTACAATGGATAATCAACTTTTATATTTTATATAACTGGTTTCAAAAAGAGATCAGATATATAGGTGACTGTTTTGAAGGAGGTATATTGATGTCGTTTGATCAATTAAAGAATAAATATAAAATATCAAATAACACTCTTTTCTGTTATTTTCAATTAAAGGCCTATTTAAGAGATAAACTGGGTCAAACAATGTTAATGCCAAAACCTAATGAAATAGAAACTTTAATTCAAAAAGGAAAAATTTAAAAATTTATGTCTTGTATGTATAATTTGATTCAAAAACAGACAATTAAACCAGGAATTCATAAGTCAAGACAAAAATGGGAAACTGATTTGAATATTAAAATTGATGAAAAAAGACTATGTCTTGATAGTATGACAAATACAATAAATGTCCGACTTAGATTAGTACAATACAATTTTTTACATCAATTATATATTACACCACAAAAAATAAATAGATTAAACCCAAATTTATCTGACCAATGTTTCCGATGTAATCAAGAAATCGGTACTTTTTTACACTCTACTTGGACTTCTTTTAAAATTCAACCTTTTTGGATAAATCTAAGACTTTTACTGGAACAAATTATTGGAATACAACTTCCACATAGCCCAACATTATTTTTATTAGGCAATATTGAAGGAATAATACCGAAACCTAAATTGAATAAATATCAGAAAAAAAATTATAAAAATTACATTGGCAGTAGCCAAAAAAGCTATTGCAGTTACTTGGAAATCAGATTCATACTTAACTATGGACCACTGGAATAATGAAATATATAGCCGCATTCCACTTGAAAAAATTACTTATAATTTAAGAAATGGAATATGATATATTTTTGAAAATTTGGCACCCCTATCTACAAAAGATAGGATTAAATATATAGGTCCTTTGAAGATAAAATTATTAGTTATTTGGGGAAAAAATAAAGATATATACTAAAGTTATTTTGAACTCCATGGTGCATGTGGGGATCCTCCGATATCCAAGCAATTCTTCTTTCTTTCTTTCTTTTTTTTTCCTTTTTTCTGTTTTATGAGACAGGGATGTTAAGGGGGGAAGGGTTAAGGGGAGGGGGAGGACTAATATTAATTTTCATTACTCTATTATTCTATTTATTGTATGTAATTCTCTTAAAAAATTAATAAAAAATATATTTTAAAAAAGGATTACATGCAGTATTCAAGGTGCAGTTTCATCAATGTCTTGTAGAGTTGTAACATGACTTACCAACTCTTCAAAGCCCTGTCTGATGAAGGTGAGCATGCTAAATGCCTTCTTTACCATCTTGTATTGGCAATTCCAGTGATCTAATTATTTATACCCCTAGATGCTGCTGTCCTGCCCAGGTTTAACTGCTCCAAATGCATCACTTCACATTTGTCTGAGTTAAATTCCATCTGCTATGCCCACTTTCCCAGCCGCAGCCTCAGGACAGGGGGTAGACTATTTAGAACAGAGATCACAGATCAACTTTATTTGCCATATACGTTTACATGTATTAGGAACTTTCTGTGGTGCATTGGTGTGACATGCAACAAAAAAGCAGCATTCAACAATTAAAATGAATAAAGAATGATATATAAAAAATAAAATTAAAGATTAAAGTACAGATATGGCATAAAATGATCACAATATATAATTACCAGCATGTATTAACAGTGTAAGCAGCATTATAAAAAGTGTTTTAAAGTGCAGTGCAGTGACTGAGGTAACAAATAGAGGGGGTGGGGTGGGACTAACTAGAATGGTTGATCAGATTAACTGCCTAGTGGAAGATACTTTTAAAATGGCATGAGGTTTTTGTTTTAACAATAACACTGATACATTCACCAGTATCTTTAATCACTTGCTTCAACAGTCTGAGGTACCTACCTGCTTCAAGCCCACTTAAATTGTACCGGTGCCTAAGAAGAACGTGGTAACCTGCCTCAATTACTATCATCCAGTAGCATTTACATCCACTGTGATGATGTGCTGAGAGAGTTTGGTCATGAAACATCAACTCTTACCTGAGAAGTGACTTGGGTTCACTCTAATTTGCCTATCGGCACAATGGGTCTACAGCAGGTGCCACTTCAGCTCTCCACTCAATCCCGGAATATCTGGACAGCATGGATGCATGCATCAGGATGCTCTTCATTGAATACAGCTTGACATTCAATGGTATTTAATACTATAATCCCCTCAAAACTAATCAATAAGCTTCAAGCTCTCAGCCTTAATATCTCCTTGTGCAAATAGATCCTCAATTTCCTCACTTGCAAACTCCAGTCAGTTCAGATTGGCAACAACATCTCTTCCACAATCTCCCTCAGTCCAAGTGTACCATAAGTCTGTGTGCTTAGCCCCCTGCTCTACTCACTTCGTACTTATCACTGTGAGGCTAAGCATGGCTGAAAATGCCATATTTAAGTTTGCTGATGACACCACTGCTGTTGGCCAATTCAAAAGTGGTGATAAATCAGCATATAATTGAAAATTTGGCTGTGGTGTCACAACAACTTTTCATTCAATGTCAGCAAGGTTATGATTATGGACTTCAGGAGGAGGAAGCTGGAGGTCTATAAGCCAGTCCTCTTCAGGGGGATCAGAGGTGGAGAGGGTCAACTTTACATTCCTCGGTTTTATCATTTCAGAGGATCTGTCCTGTGTCCAGCACATAAATGCCATTATGAAGAAAGCATGGCAGCACCTCTACCTTCTCAGAAGTTTGACAAGATTCAACAAGTCATCTAAAATTTTAACAAACTTCTATTGATGTGTGATGGAGAGAATATTAACTGTTTGTGTCAAGGCCTGGTATGGAAATGCCCTTATATGGAAAAGCTTACAAAAAGTAGTGGAAATGGCCCAGTCCATCACAAGCAAAACTCTCCCTACTATTGAGCACATCTACACGCAGTGTTATTGCAGGAAAGCAACATCCATCATCAAGGACCCCCACCAACCAGGCCATGCTCTCTTCTCGCTGCTGCCATCAGGAAGAAAGAACAGGAGCTTCAGGATCTACACTAACAAGTTCAGGAGCAGGTTATTACTCCTCAATCATCAAGCTCTTGAACCAGAGGGGATAACTTCTCTCCTCTCTGAACTATTCCCATATACTATGGACTCACTTTCAAGGACTCTTCATCTTATGTTCTTGATAGTTATTGCTTATTTATTTACTATGGTTAGTATTAGGGATGCAAGTTTTTTTTTAGTGCCAAACAGATCAAATGATATGGGGAAGACGACATAAACAGTATCTGTGTCTTAGGCCTTCAACCCCTTCATTCTCCTTCCTTAATGCCTTTCACTGCCGCTAATACAGCATTACTGTTTTAACTTTTCCAGGACGCTCTTGTTAAATCAGTTGTCATGAAGAGAATCATGCAGGTCTGTGCTGGATTTCCTAGTTGATGTCCGTTATTTTCTGCAAACAGATGTGTGGGTTAGCTGTGAAGGTAAATCTGGATCATGATACATGAGGAACTCCAGCACCAAGTTACTGGAGCTCTACCTTGAGAGTTACTTGGCCAGTAGGTGTTAGAGTAACAAGCTGTTACAATGTAAAGGACATGATTTATGTGGTGTAAAAAAAAAGTTGTTATCAGTGAAACTTCTTTTTACAGGCAGCATTAAGTAGAAGACAACATGGAGTAAATCAGAGTGAAAAGTTAACTAAATGAGTCCGAGATGCAGTCTTGGAAGTTGTGAAGTAGAGTTCTATATCAGCCAGCAACTGAGTTGATTATTTTGCCTCAGGGATCTGTGCTGACTGGAATCATGCCACAAATCTTAATCAATTGAAGTCTCTGTTATGTGTTTTTTTCTTTCTGAGTGGATTCAGCCTTCTGAAGATAGTAAAGGATATGCTTGCGCAAGAAGCGGCTAATGAAACTTTCTCCACCTGGCATCTTCTTCTGATTCTTCTCTGTTTCATAACACAAGAAATACTCACAAGAGTAAGTTATACAATTCATCAACCTAGTCTGCAATCCATAAAAATCATGGTTTATTTTTAGCCTCAGTGCCACTTTCCAGCAGCATCCCCAAATCATTGATTCCCTTGAAGTCCAAAAGTCTACGGATCTCCGGTTTGAGTGAATGTAACTGTGCCTCCTCAGTCACCTGGATTAAAGAACTTCAGGTGTTCACCACCTTCTGAATGACAAGATTTCTTGTTGACTTATTCCCAAATAGCTTAACACATATTCTTATATGTGTGCCCCTGTTCAAAGACTCTGCCGTCAATAGAAATCATGCCTTCTGCATCTGCCTTGTGAAGACCTTTCTAAATGTTCCAAGTTCCAATAAAATTAGGCTATTGCTGGGGACCAATGGACTACCCAGATTCTATAGTCTCTCTTATCACCTCCTGTTGGAATTGATGGAAACTGTCATTTACTTCCATCTTTATTTATCTGCACAAAATTCCCTCTTCCAGTGAGCTTGTTAACATAGAGCAGGGGTTCCCAGCACTTTTTAGCCACAGACCCTTACCACTAACCAAGGGGTCCATGGACCCCAGATTGGGAATCTCTATGACATAGAGAAATCCAAAAGGGGACCATAAGGAAGATGCTAGGTTCTATAAATGCATGGAGCCAGTACAGCCGCCAACCAGCAATAGCCACTATTGACTATGCTGTTCAGAATACAGCCCTGAGCCTCATATCTCGGCAATTTCCCTGGCCTAATTACACCAACCCTTACATGCAGCCCCACTGTGCCAAGCCAAGGATGTTTCAATGTGGAACACTCTCCAGGTTCAAGCACAACAGCATACAGCATATAGCAGAGGGGAGGCAAGAGCTCATCCCAGGTTCACAACACAAGTGGAATCAGTACAGCATCTCTCTGCATTTGATGCTATAATGACCCATTTCAGTGTTGATTCTATTATCAAACTTCCTCCTGGGAATACATCTTGAAAGGTAAGCAGATTACCAATATATGGAACTGACAGAACAGTTGCCTTTCATGATCAGCAAGATCATGGCTGATCTGTGGGCTAACATCCACAATAAGTGGATTCTATCCAGGTCTTTGAACAGCTACATCAAATCATTGTAGTCCAACATCTACAGTATTCTTGTTCACTAGTTCTGATACAAAAAGCTGCATACCTTTTTGACTGTTTCCTGCACAGGTTCATGATACTGCAATGATGTATATACACATAATTCTACAGCTTCCTCTACTTCAAGCAATTTGTCATTTAAGAAACAGTATAATCTAGAATCTGCATGGTATACTGCTGTTTCTTGTTTTGCAATGCTGCACAATCCAACATAGATTTTATCTAAAGTCAACCATATTGGAGATAAGGAGGAATTTCTTTAGCCAGTGAGTGGTGAATCTGTGGAATCCATTGCCACAGGCAGCCGTGGATGCAAAGTCATTGGGTATATTTAAGGCAGAGGCTGATAGGTTCTTGATTGGTCAGGGCATGAAAGGATATGGGGAGAAGACAGGAGATTGGGGCTCAGAGGAAAATGGATCAGCCACAATGAAATAGCAGAGAAGATCTGATGTCAAATGACTTAATTCTGCTTCTATATCTTATGGTCTTATATCCATGATTGCATCCTTGTACTTGAGAGTTTGTTGCCACAACAAGAACTTCTTACTCAATCTCAGCAAGAGCAGAGAGCTGATTATTGGCTTCAGGAAGAGGAAATTGAAGGTTCATGAGCCAGTCCTCAGCGAGGAATCAGAGGTGGAGAGGGTCAACAAATTTAAATTCCTCAGTGTTATCATTTCAGAGGATCTATCCTGGGCCCAGTACATAAGTAAGATTATGAAGAAAGCACAACAATGCCTTTGCTTTTTTAGAAGTTTGCAAAGATTTGGCATAAAATCTAAATGTTGAAAAACTTCTATAGATGTGTGGTGGAGAGTATATTAATTGGTTGCATCACAGCCTGGTATGGAAACACCATTGCACTTGAACAGAAAATCCTACAAAAAGTGGTGGATTCGGGCTAGTCCATCACAAGTAAAGCACATTTCACCATTGAGCAGATCTACACAGAACACTGTCATGGATAAGCAGCACCCACCATCAAGAATTCACACCACTAGGCCATGCTCTCTTCTCACCATTGGCAACAGGGAGTTGGTCAAGGAACCTCAGGACCCAAACCACCAGATTCAGGAACCATCAGGCTCTTGAACCAGTGGGGATAACTGCACTCAACTTCACTCGCCCCATCACTGAACTGTTCCCACAACCTATGGACTCACATTCAAGGACTTTTCATCTCATGTTCTTGAAAGTTATTGCTTATTTATTTATCATTATTATTTCTTTTTTTTTGTATTTGGGAACACGAGATGCAGAGTCCATGAAAGTGAGTTCATAGGTTGCAGGAACATGTCAGCGATGGGCAAGTGAAGCTGAGTGAAGATATCCCCTTTGGTTCAAAAGCTTGATGTTTAAGGGGTAATAACTTTCCTAAACCTGGTGATGTGGCCCTAAGGCTCCTGTACCTGCCTTCCTGATGGCAGCAGCGGCAAGACAGCATGACCCAGGTGGAGGGGAAAAGATGATGGATGTTGCTTTCCTGTGACAGTGCTCTGTGTAGATGTGCTCAATCGTGGAGAGGACTTTGCTCAGGATGGTTTGGCTATATTCTCTACTTTGTACAGGATTTTCCAATCAAGGGCATTGGTGTTTCCATATCAGGCTGTGACGCAGCCAGTCAATATACTATCCACCATACATCTATAGAACTTTGTCGAAGCTTAATAAGGAATTGAGCAAGAATTCTAAAGTAGCAATATACTACTCAAATAGTAACCTAATAATATATTAGAGATTGTAATCTTCCAGTGATCTATTATTCAGGATATTTTATTAAAGTCTTTCTCAGTGTTATTACACTTGCTTTTTGATGGTACCAAAGTCTTCCTCCAATTTTCTTTCAATGAAACAGGCCAGAAATCGCAAAACCCTGAAGTTCAAGATCAAGTTTATAAATCCATGTTTACCGCCAAACTAAACAACATTCCTCTAGACCAAGGTGTACATCACGGTACATATAACTCACACAAAACTCATGAGGAATTATTACCACAAACAAATTTACAAATAAAAGGGAATTTATGAAAAGGTCTCTGTTGCTTTTATTTCATATCAAGAATTAAGAAAAAAATTGGAAAAATTGCATTGTTTTATGCATTCAAGAGTTCGGGCAGAAAATAAATAAATTTGATTTGAGTAAATGCTCTAAGTTCACTTACTGCCTTATCTTTTCAAACTCCAAGAAAAAAAATATTTTCCATTAAACCTAAAACCTTACCATTTGCCTTGGAGGCTATCAATACCTCTTTATTAATATGAACTTCAAGAAGTCATTATTCTCAGAAAAAAATCAAGTTTCTATCACCTTCAAATAGATAACAGAACCAATAAAAGAATTCCATATACCATCTCAGTTGAATAGTTACCTCGGTTATAACATCATACACTATGAATTCAGAACAAAAAATGCGTAGGACTGATGAATCAACAGTGGAGGTCATCACATTGGATTCTGTCTCAGAGGAAAGGTTGTTAATTAATAATTATAAATGATTTGATGAAAGCATATTATCCTTTCATGTTATTATTTTAAAGTTACAGAAGCATCTGAGGACAAGAATTGTATCACTCTGACTTTCTTGTATCCCACTGAACTTAAAATGCTCACTCACATAATAAACTATCAATGTTTCTCCAAAATAGTATACACCAAGAATTCAAAATTGATGAATCAGTAATTAATTTGCATGTGATTATTAAGTTGAACCAACACCAAATACTAAAAGGCAATGTATATATAATATTGATATCATTGGATAAACTGTAATCGGCCAATTAGCCTCCATAGAAACATCTCTGAATTGAATCTAATAGGCCTTGAAGATTGCCATGGTATCATTCACTAATATTCTGGCCACTCAAGAGTAGTCAGAACATAGACTTGACAATGGTAGCTTTGAAGAGGCAATAAGTCCTGCAAAAACTGTGTATGGTGATCATGGCATTCGCCAGCATCTAGTAAGGATGAACTCTTAGGATTTTCTGGAGCTGGTTTTAATTACAAATTTGTAGCCTGTGTTCTATGGTTAAGACTACAGGAAATTCCACGTTGGCAAAGTTGTACAGATGACACCATCCAATTTTAAAATGCCAACATAGAAACAAAAAAATGCCTTTAAAATTAAGTTATTTCATTAACTATTGGAACTTCCCCTAAAATCTCCTGACAGAATAAAAATAAGCTGAAAATTAATGGCAGCAATTTTTTTAGGAAATGCACACTTGGCTCAGGCTCTGACACAGAAAGCTGAAGGGGAGATGATGGTGAACAAGTCTAAGTCTTCAGGTTATAAAGGGTATATGAGCATCTAAAATGCACCCACAAGTAGCACTGCTGGGTCTGTGCAAATGATGTGTCCTTGCTGTGACCCTTTAAATAGTGCCAGATAAAAGTCTACTAGTCCCAAGGGCCAACACATTTAAAGGACAGTGGGTTTTTTTTTAATTAATGCATCCTTGTGTTATTCAGCATGGAAAGTCTGCCCTCTAGCATTTCTTTGTGATGGTGACTGAACTAAAATATTTCAGTTCTTGGAAATTATTCATAACTCATATGAGGAAAAAGAATCTAAGGATTCAGAAATTCTGATGCAGCTTACATTGAAGACCTTTCACTGACCTGTATGAACCTTGAAAGAAAATTTATTACAGAGATTAACAGGTAATCTGATAGTATATGAATTACCCTTGAAAGCATTAGCTCACAAGTAAGAAGGTTAAATAGACACTTTTTTTGATCTTGCTGAATTCTTAATTTCCTGAGTTCTCCAAAGGGGCCATGCATGCTAACTTGCCATGTTATTAATTTTGTCCTTAAAATTTTCTATCAGAATCCTAGTGCAGAAGCAGTCATGTTTTCCCCCACCCATGTTCATTTTCCTCAAATTTGTGACCCCATGAAAAAATGTCAAAATGACATCCACAGAGCTATCTGCAATTGCTTTACATCCACATAACCCCACTTCTTCCACTCACTGAAATCTATTCATTAAAAATCGAAGCAGAAGTCAGCCACTTAGCTCCTCACACCCTGCTACACCATACAATACGATTGTGGCTGATGTCTTTCCTAAGTGCAACTTTCCTATAGTAACCCATAATCCATTAATTTCCTTCATATCTAAAGGTTTATCAGAATCTGTCTTCAATGTACTCAGGATGTTATGATCTCAGTCTTCTAAACTCCAGCAGATAAAATTTAGCCTGTCAAAACCTTCCTCTTAAGACAACTTGACGATTCTAGATTCCAGTCTAGTAAATGTTCTCCAAACTGCTTCCAGTACATTTACATCCTTTTAAAACAAGGAGACAAATGCCCAGTACTCTCAATGTGGTTTCACAATGCTCTTTATAATTGAAGTGTAACCTCCCTACTTTTGTATTCAGTTCCCCTAGCAACAAACAATAATGTTTGTCAACAACCAATAGCAGCTGTCAATGCAGCATTTCCACTTGAGAAATATAAAAACTAGAGATCTTACATATAAAAACAAAAAATCAATGAATTCAGAAGAAACATCTTTATCCATCTTTAGCTTTGCTAATTAGTTGCTGTACCTCCATATTAGCCTTTTCAGAAACAGAGTGGAAGTGGATCACATTAATATTTGCAGCCTTCAGAATCAATACTGGATTCTAGAATTTCAGGTAACAGGCAGTTTATATCAAAACTGGCCTGTCCTGTTATAAGGTTATCCATCTATAATATTAAATAAATTAATACTCTCTCTCCACAAACACTGCAGAGAATAGGCACCTGTCAGGAGAGGTGGGTTTCCTCTTGGTCTGAGCCAACATAAGTCAGAATGAATGGTTAGAATCCAGTTGTGATAAATCAACAAGCATTTTTTCTTCCATAACTTGTTGCAAACATTAATTTCTCTTGAAGCCCAAGGCTGGCTGACGGCCTTAGGTCCAACTGATATTGTGCTATACCAGTGGCAGAAGGGATGGAAGAGGATGAAATGGGTCATTGGAGATTGACACCAATGCCCAGCTAAAAGCAGGAGTGCTGATGGGGAGACTATGAGAGGAGATAGCAGCATGGGTATGGATATATTGGCTTTGTTGTAGGCAGATTAGTTTCCTACTTAAGTCAAGTGGATGGTTGGTAAGGAAGAGAGGGATTAATATGAGGTTTGTGAGGGAGTTACCACTACTATATTTGGTGTGGGTTTGGGTAGTGTTCTGACATTGATGGAGAGATGTGAGGCAATACTTACAATTTTTTGTGTTAGCTGAATTTAGATAAAATATTTTAATTGTTTGAAACTCTTGTTTCTTACATATTTATTCAATTTTTGATTCGTTTAGTTTTACATTTTGTAATCATTTTATAATTTTTGATAAACTTTAATGCTTTTGGATTCAGAAACATTTTTAGGTTTTGATGGGTTTGAAGAGGACTTAAGTCAGGGTATGGATTAGTGACAGTTTAAGTATTTTTGCTCTTTTATAGGCTAAACTACTTTGGTTCTATACCACATCCCCCTCCCCCCAGGATTAATTCTGAATACAGAAAACCCTCCCATTATGAATTGATAATTGGGCCAGCACATTGTAGGAGGAGCTTCTGAAGAGGAATGTAATCTTGTTACATTAGTCAACAACCAATTGGCAGCTGTCAAGGCAGCATTTCCACTTGAGAAAGATAAAAACTAGAGATCTTACACAAAAAAAACAAGAAATCAATTAATGAATTCAGAAGAAACATCTTTAGAAGAATGTGCAATTCACTAAAACAGTGATAAGTTGAAGTAAATAGATTAAATGCATTTGAGGAGAAATTAGTACTTGACAATCAAGGGAATGTAATATTAGATGGCATTTAATTTGGAGTTTAAACTAGAGATGCAGGGGAATTGGAACTGGAGTACCAGAACAGTTAGTGCAGAGGTTATGGAGGCAGCTGTTGGTAAGACCCTAGATAAAGTTAGGAATCAAAAGGTTGAGTATGGTGCGACTAGTGTCCTGAGCTGCGTATATTTCAATGCAAGAAGTATTGTAGGAAAGGCGGATAATAGTGTTGAAGACGAGGTAGCTGGTTTACTAACAGAGGCAACGTGTAGTGAGGAGAGGCTGTTGATAGGGGAAAATTGTGGTCAACAGGATGAGTTGCAATGTCAAAGGTGGACAAGATCAAAAAGGGTGAATACAGGACTGAAGGTGTTGTATTTGAAAGCACGCAGTACACAGAACTTGCATCATAGTTGCAGACTGGCAGGTATGATGTTGTAGGTATCACTGAATCATGCCTGAAAGAGATTATAGCTGGGAGCTTAATGTCCAAGGATACACAACGTATTGAAAGGATGGGCAAGAGGGCAGAGGAGGCGACGTTGTTCTGTTGGTAAAAAAATGACATTACATTATTAGGAAAAGGTGACAGGGTCAGAAGGTGTTGAATCATTGTGGATAGACTTAAGGAACTACAAGGGTAAAAAGACCCTGATAGGAGTTGTACACCAATCCCAAAAACAGTAGTAAGGATGTGGCCTACAAATTACAATGGGAGATAGAAAATGCATGACAAAAGGGCAACGTTACAATAGTCATGGTGGGCTTCAATATGTAGCTAGACTGGGAAAATCAGGTTGGTGCTGGATTATGAGGGTGGGGGGGAGATTTCTGGAATGTTAACAAAATGGCTTTTTAGCAGCTCGTGGTTGAGCCCACTGGAGGATCAGGATCGGCTATTCTGCATTGGGTGTTGTGCAGTGAACCAGAATTGATTAGGGATCTTAAGGTAAAAGAACCTTTAGGAGCAAGTGATCATACAATGATTGAATTTTGAAATTTGAGAAGGAGAAACTAAAGTCAGACATCAGTATTACAGTGGAGTAAAGTGAATTACAGAGGCATGAGAGAGGAGATGGCTAGAATTGTTTGAAATGGAACACTATGCGATGAACTGGAAAGGCTGAAATTTCTGGAAGTAATTCAGAAGGCACAGGATATATACATCCAAAAAGGAAAAAGTACTTTAAAGGAAAGATGAAACAACCATGGCAAACAAGTTAAGTCAAAGCCAACATAAAAGCCAGAGAGGGCAAAAATTAGTGGGAAGTTAGAGGATTGGGAAGCTTTTAAAAACCAACAGAAGGAAACTAAAAAAGTAATTAAGAAGGTAAAGATGGATTACGAAAGTAAGCTAACTAATAATATTAAAGATACCAAAAGTTTACATATAAAGTATAAAAGAGAGATAAGAGTGGATATCAAACCACTGTAAAATGATGCTTAAGAGGTATAAGGGGAACTAGGAAATAGTGGATGAACTGAATAAGTATTTTGTATCAGTCTTCATGGTGGAAGACACTAGCAGTATGGTGGAAGTTCCAGGTATCAGGGGTAATGAAGTGTGTGAAGTTACCATTACTAGAGGAAAGGTTCTTGGGAAACTGAAAGGTCTGAAGGTAGATAATTTTCCTGGATCAGATGGTGTACACCCCAGAGTTCTGCAAGACATGGCTGCAGAGATCATTTAGGTATTAGTAATGATCTTTCAAGAATAACTAGATTCTGGAATGGTTCCAGAAGACTAGAAAATTTCTAATGTCACTCAACTCTTCAAGAAGGGAGAGAGGCAAAAGAAAGCAACACTATACACCGGTTAGTCTGGAAGATGTTGGAATCGATTATTAAGGATTAAGTCTCAGGGTACTTGGAGGCACATGATAAAATAGGCCAGAGTCAGCATGGTTTCCTCAAAGGAAAATCTTGACAAAGCTGTTGGAATTCTTTGAAGAAATAAGAAGCAAGATAAACAAAGGAGAATCAGTGGATGTTGTGTATTTGTTTTTTCAGATGACCTTTGACAAGGTGCCACACAAGAGGCTGCTTAATGAGTCAATAATATTACAGGAAAGATACCAGCATGGATATAGCAAAGGGACTTGGGAGTCTTTGTGCAGGTTTAACTTGCAGGTTGAGTCTATGGTGAGGAAGGCAAACGCAATGTTAGCATTAATTTAATATAAAAGAAAGGATGCAATGTTGAGATTTCATAAAGCACTGATGTGGTCTCACTTGGAGTATTGTTAACAATTCTGGGTCCCTTATCTTAGAAAGGACTTGCTGAAACTGGAGAGAGTTCGAAGGAGGTTCACTAAAATGTTTCTGGGACTGAATGGCTTGTCATATGAAGAGCGTTTGTTGGCACTGGGCCTGCATTTGCTGGCGCTTAGAAGATTATGGGGCGACCTCACTGAAACCTATTGAATGGTGCAGGCCTTAATACAGTGGATGTGGAGAGGATGTTTCCTATGGTGGGACAGTCTAAGACCAGAGGACACATACTCAAATTAGAGGGGCATTCTTTTAGAACCAAGTTAAGGAGGAATTTCTTTAGCCAGAGAGTGGTGAATCTGTGGAATTCTTTACCACAGGCAGCTGTGAATGCCAAGTTTATACGTATATTTAAGGCAGAGATTGATAGAGTCTTGATTGTCCAGGGCATGAAGGGATACAGGGAGAAATCTGGAGATCAGGGCTGAGAAGAAAATTGGATCAGCCATGATGAGATGGCAGAGCAGACTCGATGGGCCAAATGGCCTAATTCTGCTCCGATATCTTATAAGTAAGAATGGGTTTTAACTGGATTATAAATTTGGAATGACTGTTGGAGATGAACAGCCTACTTTTTTGAAGTATGAATTAATACATTATTTAGATCTTAACTCACCAACATTATTTTCAAGTAGGCCTTAGATGCGGTAGTACCAAAAATGACAGTATGATTGCGAACCAGGTACACTTCATTAGGACCAGGAAAGAAAATATGGTGGTGGAATGGATAGAACTAAGAAAATAAATAAGCGAATATCTGCAATAAGGGTTGGGAGGTGGTGTTGTGAGTTCAAGTAAGTAAATGTAAAAGCTAAGCAGCATTTGTGATCAGATTAAGCTTGTATGTCTGTGCAATGTTTTTGCTAACCATAAGGGAATGCCAAGCTGGTCATACTATAGAAAAAAATGAATTCAAATTCCGATCTAAACCTGCCCATAAGCCCGCTGGTAGCATATTTCAGTCTGTACACAAATTCCCACTATTTTCTATTGAATAAAGTTAATATATGAAAAAAGAATGGGCATATCTATCAGAAGACAAGACCCCAGCAAAGCTACAAAATCATAAAATTGCTTTCTAGAATTTGCTTTGAATTATTTTGAAAGAAACAGCATCAAAATACATTTGATCAAAGGCCTTGCGGCTTGAAATCTCCGGGGATCTAACCTGGACTCAAAATATCGATGCAGCTGTAAAGAAGGCACTAACAGCAGCTATATTTCATTAGAAGTCTAAGGAGATTTGGTATGTCACTTAAAACATTCTTAAATTTGTACAGTTGTACCATGGAGAGCATTTTAACTGGCTGCATCACTGTCTGGGATAGGGGGCCTACAGGATCAAAGCAGCAGCAGAGACATGTAAACCTAGCCAGCTCCATCATGGGCACTAGCATCCATAGTATCCAGAAGTATTTTCAAGGAATGATGCCTCAGAAAGGCGGCATCCATCACTAGGGACCCACATCATCCAGGTCATGCCTCATTCTCATTGCTACCATCAGGTAGGAGGTAGAGAAGCCTGAAGGCACACACTCAACAATTCAGGAACAGCTTCTTCCCCTTTCCCCTTTTTATTTCCACTTTTGCACAACTTACTTAATTTAAAAATTTAATCTCTATATACTTACTGTAATTCATGTTTTTTATTATGTTTTGCACTGTAATTCTGCTGCAAAGTCAACAAACTTCATAACATATGCCAGGGATATTAAACATTATTCTGATTCTGAATTAAACAATGGACAGAAATTATTTATCATTTTTTTCTGATACCGTTTTAACCTTGATAGAATGGATTGAACATAAATATAAAACTTTAAAAATATTTGCTGATTAAGACACCCTACAGAAAAGCCAAATAAAACTTTTTTAAGGTTAAGTTTATTAATTTCATTAATGCTTAAAATTGTATAATAATAATCAACTTTTATATAATTGGTTTCAAAAAGGGATTAGATATATAGGAGATTGTTTTGATGGAGGTATATTAATGTCATTTGATCAATTAAAGAATAAATATAAAGTATCAAACAATACTCTTTTTTGTTACTTCCAACTAAGAGCTTATTTAAGAGAAAATTAGGTCAAACAATGTTATTGCCGAAATCTAATGAAATAGAAACTTCAATTCAAAAAGGAAAGATTAATAGATTTATTTCTTATAAGTATAACTTGATTCAAAAACAGGCAATTAAACAAGGAGTCCATAAGTCAAGACAAAAATGGGAAAGTGACTTGAATATTAAAATTGAAGAAACAAATTGGTCAAGACTATGTCTTGATAGTATGACAAATACAATAAATGTCCGGTTAAGATTAGTGCAATATAATTTTTTACATCAATTATATATCACACCACAAAAAATAAATAAATTAAACCCAAATTTATCCGATCAGTGTTTCCGATGTAAACAAGACATTGGTACTTTTTTACATTCTACTTGGTCGTGTTCTAAAATTCAACCTTTTTGGACAAATTTAAGAGTTTTATTGGAACAAATTATTGGAACACAACTTCCAAATAATCCAATATTATTTTTACTAGGCGATATTGAAGGGATAAAACCAAAACCCAAATTGAATAAATATCAGAAAGAATTTATAAAAATTGCATTGGCAGTAGCCAAAAAGGCTATTGCAGTTACTTGGAAATCGGATACATACTTAAGTATAGATCATTGGTAGAAGGAAATTTATGGCTGTATTCCACTTGAAAAAATTACTTACAATTTAAGAGATAAATATGAAACATTTTTGAAAATTTGGCGCCCTTATTTACAAAAGACAGGATTAAATATATAGGTGCTCCAAAGATGAAATAATTGGTTATTTGGGGAAATAAATAAATATATATACTAAAATTATTACGAACTCCATGGAGCATGTGGGGATCTTCCGATATCCAGGCACTCTTTCTTTCTTTCTTTTTTTTTCCTTTCTTTTTTATATAGGGATGTTAGGGAGGAGGGGTTAAGGGGAGTGGGGTAGGGTATATATTTTTTTTCTCTCATATATTTTCTTTTATTTCTGTAATTATTTGAAAACTCAATAAAAAAGTTTTTTAAAAATTGTATAATGATAAAAATTACATAAATGCACAAGGATCTATTCAGATTTTTAGAAAATTATTTGCTTACTACAAATTTTTACATCAATAACATTTATTTTGTGCCTCTAATCTACAATTAATTAAATAAAATTGACAATATACAAATGCATGCAAAACAATATATTAATATTACATTTTTAAAACAGATAAAAATTCAAGCAATACACTATTCATAAATAGTGTATAGTGATGGGTAAAGATATCAATTATAATCAACGTTCCAATGACCAGTTCTGCCATCTTCATCAGGGATGATGCTGGGCATGTCTGTTTCAATGGTATTTATACACTTATAGTCCATCCCTCTGTATTGGTTAGTCCTCATCTAATCAGGTTTCCACTCTCCCAATTTGTTTACAATCAAATTCCAGTTCTTACTTAGAGTGAGACCTTTGTCTTTGATAAAATTCTTTCCCTCACTATTACTTCAATGGCTTCCTCTACCAAGCGGTTCCAAAAGCCA
This sequence comes from Hypanus sabinus, assembly GCF_030144855.1. Taxonomy (NCBI): domain Eukaryota; kingdom Metazoa; phylum Chordata; class Chondrichthyes; order Myliobatiformes; family Dasyatidae; genus Hypanus; species Hypanus sabinus. Next base: position 48,289,150 of record NC_082708.1, on the reverse strand, counting down.
CTGTGGCAGCACAGCAGTTTTGGGCTGTCAAAGTCAACCTATGACCATTGCAATGGCAGTGTTCTACTGCCACCAGTTTCTCCGGTAACTCAAACTGGTGCTTCTTGATGTGGGTTTCCACCATCCATCCCTTCTGGCCGATATACACTGCTCTACATTCACAGGAAATCCTGGAAATGCCAGCTGATCCTGAGTCCCAGATCTTCCTTGACCCACATAAGCTGTAATTTGAGTTTCCTTATGGGTTTGTGGATAGTATTAATCTGGTATTTCTTCAGGATCTGGCAATCCTTTCAGAAACCATGGAAATATAGGGAAGACAAGTGGGAGAGTGGAAACCTGATTGGATGAGGACTAACCATTCAGGAGGGACAGACTACAAGGGTATAAATACCATCAGAATAGACATGCCCAGGCATCATCCCTGATGAAGATGGCAGAATTGTTCATCAAAGCATAGGTTATAATCGATAACCTGTACCCACCTAGAACTCGAGAAGAGTTTAGTCATATATGCCAGGAAAGCATAGGTCCTTTTTCAATGTTAAAATAATTTTACGATTTTCATACTTGCAACTTTATCAACATCGTATTTATGAATTGTAAATATGACAGAGAATACTGTCACTGACATCAACAACTTGATATATTAATTAGTTAATATAATTTAAAAATCTCAAAACTCTATCTCTTTTGAGTAATTTTTGGTGACATATTAATGTCTCCAATTTACAGCATTAATGCTGATCAGGACATATTTTAGCAAGAAGAGGGTAAAAGTACTGAAATAGTTCCTAAAAGTAAGTTAATTTCAAAAGTATCATCTTCTTTTAGCCTGTGCTGTAGGATTACAGCAAAATTCAACTGTACTTGAAGGAGATGATTGTAACTGTTTCAGAGCCTTGCAAATCATAGTATTGAAGATCATATGAAAGAACTTTAAGTTACCCTCCTCAAAAACCATCTTCTAGGACTGTAGGTGAGAACGAAGCACATAACCTTACTAAATGAACCACAGCTTGAGAAATAATATCTGCCTTACTGCCTTCTTTTTCCTCAGGCAACACTTTGGAGTTGATGATGATGTACTTACACTCCATCTCTACAGGCTCAGAAGAGAATGAAGTCCTATGTAGGATCTTCATACACACACTAGTGAGACAGATAGTGTTTGACAGGTAGATTAGTGAATATTTGGGATGCTATGTGCTCATGGATCACCCCTGCCTGCCTCTTTCTTGGAGAGCTGAGATCCTGGTAGCTGCTTTAGTATTTTGAGTACCAGAGGGATTGCTATGAGCCAGCAAGGTTGTTATTTTTTAATGAGCACATCCCTAAAGCACTTTCATTTTGGTTCTTCCAGAAACCTCTTACATGACAGGGTTTCGAGCAGACAGCTTGTTTCAGGAATCTGAATAATGGATGAGAACAATGTGAAATGTCTAATGTCTGGTATGAGTGTTTACATTATGAATGTTAGTTCACCTCCCCTGCTGCTGCATTTGGAGGCTTCCCCAGAAAAAAGAATTTGGGAAATTTCTCTGATGCTTGAGGTACCTAGTGCAGCTTGTTCATATTCCTAAAGCATATAGAAGGGTGGAATTATTACTGCTTAATACTCAATGGGTTTGCTGCCTGAGTTGCAGTTTTTATCCCTGAACTCTGTTTGCATCTGTTGGGCAAATTCTACACTAGTGCAACAGAAGCAATGATGAATTTCATCTTTAATATTAGTCTTTTCTCAGAATTGGTTCTCAAGAAATGCAAACTAATCCATATTTGAGAGTCACACTCATCACCCCAGTCTGAGTTTTCATGTTTTCATGACAGTCATGACTTACATGGCATTGATTACCAGATTCTAGAATGGTAACGAACTCCTGAGATCAGCTAAATTTAGAAGAATACAGCATAAACCTTCTCTATTAACAGTCAACAGTTTTTTTGAGATCAAGAAAGGCCTAGTACAGATGCTGGTGAGGCTGGCTACATTTTCTTTCAATTTGTCATGCAATGAAATGCACATCTAGAGTGCCTCTTGAAGGATAAAGTTTACCCTGAAATTTGGAAGAGGCCATAGTCTATGGAAAGAAACAGATTGCAGTGACTTCCCCTCTGGAAGACAGTAGATAGACCTTTCTGTAATCAATTGGATTGCTTTCTTTCTTGGAAGTGATCATGGTTATAGTATTTGAAACTCCCTAGCTCTCCTCTTCATTGCTAGGATGTGGACATGACAGGCAATGTCAGAAGTTATTGCCCATCTCTAACTGGCCCTGAAATAAAGAGTAAACTGCATGTGAGTGTTGCAGTCATGAATTCCACTAGGGCTTCACTTTGCTGTGGGTTTTACTCCAGCAGAAGTGTTCATGTATTCTCTTCACATGTGACACATTGGTCCAGCCTTGTGTGTGTGTGTGTCTCTGTGTGAGTGTGTGCATGTGTCTGTGTAAGGCATTGTAGTCAAAGTGCTGAGGGAAATGATAATTAACCAACAGCTAATAGCAAAGGCAAAGAAAACCGGTTAAGGAAAACTGACAAAGTCACACTCACCACACCAATGAGCAAGTCCAACACTCATCAATGGGAACTAAGTGAAGAAGAGCAGGTCTGTAATCTATAAAGGTATTTGATGCATGTAGGAAATAGGTCAGAATTGTTCAAGAACATAGAACACAGTATAGGGACAGACCCTTTGATATTTGCTGTCTATCTATACTCTCATAATCTTATAAACTTCTATCAGGTCTCCCCTCAGCCTCAGCTGCTCCAGAAAAAACAAACCAGTTAATTCAACTTCTCCCTCTTGCACATGTCCTCTAATCCAAGCAGTATCCTAGTAAACCTCATCTGCACCTTCTCTAAAGCCTCCCCATCCTTCCTATAATAGGGTGACAAGAACTGTAAGCAATACTCCAGGTGTGGCCTAACTGGTGTTTTATAAAACACAACATAACTTCCTAACTCTTAACTCATTTTCCAGCCAAAATAGGCAAGCATGCCATATATCTTCTCTAGCACCCTATCAACCTGCACAGCCACTTTCAGGAAGCTGTGGGACATTGAACAGTATAGCACAGTATGGACCTTTGGCCAATGATGTTGTGCCGACCTTTTAACCTACTCCATGATAAATCTAACCCTTCCTCTCCTACACAGCCCATGGCCATCCTTTTTCCAGACTAAGAGTCTCTTAAATATTTCCAATGTATCAGCCTCTACCACCAACCTTGTTAGGGCATTCCAGACACTTATCACTCTCCTTGTAAAAAAAAAAATTACCTCTAAATTTCTCCTAACCATTTTTCCACTCACCTTAAAAGGTGGTCCTGGACTTGGACCTGGATGCCTAGATCCCTCCATACCTCAACATTGTTAAAGGTTCTGCCATTAACTGTAGCGTGTCTCTTTAAATTTGATCTCCCAACATGTAATATCTTACCCTTAGCCAGATTAAAATTCATCCGCCATTTCTCCACCCATGTATGCAATTGAAATATATACATATATAGCTCCTGAGATATCCTTTCACAATCATTTACACCATCCACAATGCTATCAATCTTTGTACCATCTGTGAACCTAACCCACTTGTCTAGCATACTAGCTAAAATAAGTCCCATTGACCACTACTCTCCATCTTCTATGAGCAAGCCAATTCTGAATCCACAGAAGACACAAAAGGTCTTGGTCAAGACCCAGTGATCTCATCCTTTGTTTCTCTCCCCTCTCAATAACCTGGGGTATTTTCTAGTTTGGCATTCTTCAAGAGATCCAACTCTACCTATCTTTATCTCAAAATGACCTAACATATTAGCATACTTCACAATAATCTCACTATCCTCCACTTCTTTCTTTGTAAATACTGATAATAAGTACTCATTGAAGACCTTGTTCACACTATCTGCTTCCAAGCACATATTCCCTCTTTTATCCTTCAATGATCCTCCCCTCCCTAATTATCCCCTTGTTCTTTATGTATGTTTATAATGTCTAAGGATTCTCTTTAATCATACTTGCCAAGGACTTTTTATGGTCCCTGCTAATTCCCTTCTTGAGTTGTTTTCTAGCTTCTTTATAATTCTCAAGGGCTCTGTCTGATTTTAGCTCCCTAAGCCTTACAATGGCTTTCTTTTTCTTCTTGACAAAATTCACCATAGACAATCTCCACAAGTGAGACGTGGACTTGCCCAAAAACAGCTGTTCCCAAATGCTTTTGTAATTTATCCTGCACCAATTCAATACTCTCCCACAAGGTCCATACTTATACTTATCCTTATTCATAGTTACCTTAAGATTTAAGGAGTTGAGATCACTGTTTCCTAAACAGTCACCCACTGAAAGTCCAGAATGGCCCTTCCTCTTGTTGGAATATCTATATACTGATTTCAGGAACACTCTTGGGTGCACCTAACAAATTCTGCCCATCTAAACTCTTGCACTAATGAGGTCCCAGTCTATATTGGGGAAGTTGAAGTAATCCATAACAACCCTGTTGATCAAATGATCATATTAAGAGACATTTCTGAAGATAATGAAATGATGTTTGATGGTTAATTTATTACTTATATTAATGCACAGTTAGCTAATTTTGAAGAGTCACTAAATAGTTTAAAATTGAATGTGGGCACATCAGAGACACATACACAACTGGGGATAGAATTGTGATCATTTACATTTTGATGTGTATTGCTCCAATTTGCCTTCTCCAACCTATTCTAGCACAACACTCCTCACCTCAGGAATTCAATAAACACTCACAAAGACCCACTATCCATCCACCACTGGGAAACATCTTCATGCAGTGTCATGCCTGCCCCTCACAAACAACAAAAACTGGTTTCCATCCATTCATTCAACCAAAGCCATTCCACAAATACTGAAGAATGCTCTGTCCTGATGCCTATGAACATGTTTTGACAGATATTAAAAACAGTTCCATATGTATATCGGTGAATGTAGCTACACCCTATCCTCGTTATATGCGGGGGATACGTTCCTCGTAGTCAACGCATAATGTGAAATCACATAATCTGAATAATTAGTTAAATGGAGAAAACAGGGATGCGTTCCAGAGGGCTTCCTAAATATGTTTTATCTGTAACTTATTCACATTTTCATACCAATACAACACAAAAGCAGTACCACAAGGCAACATTTGTATTATGTTTCATCAACTTAAGTTAATATTCAATGTAATAAATCATAGAAAGTTAACATACTAGGGTGTACAGTACTCACCAACAGTGGCAGGTGTGTTCGCTCTGGGAGATGAGTGGTTGTGGTGTCAGGCAGCTTTACATGGATAAGGTGGATGGTTGTGGTCGTCAGGATCATATCGAGCACAGCGAGGGGTGAAGGAAGACTCACAGAACTCTTAGAACTGCCGGCACCGGTTTGAAGAAAGTGGTGAGGGTTGTTTGCTTGGCAGCATTTTGTTTTTCAGCATAAATTTGCTCATAAGGAAGAAGGGTTGACGGCAGGGAACGACTGAAATGCTGACTCCATTCTAAACTTGGGTCCGTGTCCATCGCCATTTGTGCTGAGTGTTCCAGCTTCCGCCATTCCCTCACCATTGGTAACCTCCTGGAATTTTCAAAATCGTCTGTTGCTTGCAGCATCTGAGAGATAGCTCACTGTAGAAAAAAATATGCCTTGAATGTGGATCACACCTTGGTCGAGTGGTTGAATCAGCGATGTTGTGTTGCAATGTGAGTATTATTAAAAGTAAGTTAATACTAATTGGGGAGCTGTTGGTAGCAAGAGGCGGGATCCGGGGTTGGCGGGGTCTTTACTTCCGCTCTTTTACTCCCAGTATGCATTGTATATAGTTCCTCCACCCAGGCCACACGAGGTACCTGTAAGCCTCTGTATTGTAAATATCATTTGCCGTCCCAGATAAAGATGTTCTTTTGGCCACCAAGTTGTTGAGTGGTCTTTTTGTAAGAAGGGACATTTCATTAAAAAGTGCAGGAGCATAAAGGGTAAGGTTAAGCCTGGGCAGGGGAAAGCTCAACAGGCTCAGGCAGCCACACACCACCTAGGAGAAGCAGACGAGGAGGCAGTGTTGCCTACAACATGTTTGGGGTGGAAACGGATGAGGGACCACCTGAACCATATTATGCCACAGTCACTATCAAGGGAAAGGACATCAAGATTGATTCGGGGGCTACTGCATCGGTCATTAGTGAAGAGACCTACAGGAGGACATGGGGATCCAACCTGCCTCCCATCAGACCATCTAAGCTCCAACTCAGGACCTACACGGGGCAGCCTATACCTCATTTAGGGGTGTTATATGTGGGTATTTTGGGGGCCAGAAGGCTGAAGCCAGGCTGGTGATAGCAGGGGCGGTGGGTCCAATCTTTTGGGCCGCGATTGGCTTCGCAAAATCCGGCTCAACTGGCATGAAATTAACTATGCACACACGACGGAGGACATTCTGCACCGGTATAGTGACATTTTCAGGGATGAGATGGGCACACTGAAGGGCGTGACTGTGAAACTCCATGTCGACCCTGAGGCCACACCAAGTTTTATAAGCCCAGGTCAGTGTCCTATGCCATGAAAGGCAAAATCGACCATAAACCACTGATGAGCCTTTTTAGGGAGACCAGATGCATCCCACCACTAGCCTCAGCCAGGATACAACGTCGGGCTCTCACCTTGTCAGTCTACCAGTATACTATCATGTACAGAGTGGGTGGGGATAATGCAAACTCTGATGCGCTCAGTCGACTCCCTTTACCTGAGACGTCTGTTACTACAGATGTGCCTCCAGAGACTGTGTTTTCATTGGGGAGGCTGTCCGTGACACCTGTAAAGATGACCCAGATCAAGCAATGGACAGAGAGGGACCCAGTCCTGTCTCAAGTCAAGACTTTTCTTTTACAAGGTTGGCCCAGAGTTGTGGGAGGAGAGGAACTGAGGCATGCCAAACGTCAAGACCGAACTGAGTCTGCAGGATGGTTGCATTTTCTGGGGGGCGAGGGTCATCGTGCCTCCCCCTGGCCATTCACAGATTGTGGAGGAAATTCATGAGACTCACCCAGGGGTGTCTGGAATGAAAAGCCTTGCAAGATCCTACGTCTGGTGGCCAAGAATGGATCAGGATCTGGAGAACAAGGTAAAATCATCCACGCAATGTCAGACCAATCAGAACATGCCACCACCGGCTCCTTTGCACCCATGGGAGTGGCCAGTCTACCCCTGGTCTAGGCTACATTTGGACTTTGCTGGCCCCTTCATGGGGCGGATGTTTCTTGTAAAGGTAGATGTGCATTCCAAATGGATCGAAGCTCACATCATGAGCAATATCACAGCCCCTTCAACCATAGACAAACTCAGGCAAGGTGTTTGCAGTCCACGGGTTGCCTGACACTCTGGTCACTGATAATGGCCCGACGTTCACCAGTGAGCTGTTCGGTGAGTTCATGCAGCAGAATGGCATTCGTCACATTCGGACGGCCCCTTTCCACCCAGCATCCAATGGTTTGGCTGAACGGGCTGTTCAGACAGTGAAGGAAGGCCTGAAGCAGATGACAGGGAACTCTCTTAGTCCCTGGCTTTCACGTTTCTGTTTAAATACCACCTCACGCCACAGACGACAACTGCACACACTCCAGCAGAGATGCTGATGGGGCGTAGGCCTAAGTCGAGATTGGACCTGCTGCACTCGGACATGAAGGCAAAAGTGGAGAGAAAGCAGGAAAAGCAGAAGGACGGACATGATCAACATGCGTGAGACAGACAGTTAGAACCAGATGACAATGTCTATGTGAGAAATAATCAGCAATGGCTACTTGGTGTTATTTTTAAGCAGAGTGGTCCAGTCTCCTACATTGTTAAGCTGACTGATGGGCATGTTTTCTGCAGACATCAGGACCATGTGCACCTGTGTCATGATTCCAGCTCAGAGGTAGACAGTTCCATGGAGTTTCCAATGGTGAGACAGACTACTGGGGAAGCATGTCCACCAGTGACTTTGCTAGAGGGAGACACACTGGCAGAGGGGGCAGAGTCCCCTGAAGAGGATGGACATTCTCACATGGACACACAGACCCCCCTTGTGTCCCCAACACTAGATCCGCCCAAAACATCCTCACCAGCGGTGCCTGCTGGGTCACCGGGGGTAGTGCGTAGATCGCAGCGCCCTCACAAACCTCCTGACAGACTGAATATTTGATTGGATAGTTTCTTTTGTTGTTAGATTGAATGTTGAATTTGCCATTTTTTTTAGGTGTTTTTGTATTGGTAACCTGTTGCTAATGATACCACTGTTTTTATTTCCCAGTTTTTCTATATTTGGGGAATGTTAGATTTTAAAGGGGGAGAAGTGTTGTAATGTGGGTATTATTAAAAGTAAGTTAATATTAATCGGGGAGCTGTTGGTAGCCAGAGGCGGGATCCGGGGTTGGCGGGGTCTTTACTTCCGTTCTTTTACTCCCAGTATGCATTGTATATAGTTCCTCCACCCAGGCCGCACGAGGTACCTGGAAGCCTCTGTACTGTAAAGATCATTTGCCATCCCAGATAAAGATGGTCTTTTGGCCATCAAGTTGTCAAGTGGTCTTTTTGTAAAGTAGAAGTTACCACATATTTTTGGCGACAAGGTAAACTGGTTTTGTGAATGTGTCAGCCCACACACTCATGGGAGAAAATGAAAATTCCACATGGACTATACCAGAATTCAGCATCAACTCCAGATCACTGGAGTTGTGAAGCAGCAGCTCTACAAGCTGTTCCATTTGTAGAACTTTGAGTTTTATTTCAACTTTCCGGCATTTCAGCTCTTTTGTTTTCAAATTTCATGCACTAACTAGTTTTATACAGTGACAGACTGTACCTACAAGTTATGAATTATAGTCATTAATATCAACTGGTCTATACATCAGAGCTTTGTAGTGATAGACCTGTACCACCAGTATATTGTAGAGGTGGGGTTGGTAGAGACATTAGTTTGCAATCTTCAGGTTTGCTTCAACAGATGTGGCTTAACAAATGACTGCTGGCAAAAATCTTAGTAAGGCATTTGACAAAGTCAGCATGGGAGGCTGGTTAAGAAGATTCAATCGCTTGGCATTCAGAATGAGATAGGGATATAAAGAAAGCTTTTAGCAGATTGGCCTTCATAAATCAATGTATTGAGTACAGAAGATGGGATGTTATTGTTGAAGTTGTATAAGACATTAGCAAGGCCTAATTTGGAGCATCATGTGACGTTTTAGTCACCTACCTAAAGAAAGATGTAAACAAGGTTGAAAGAGCGCAGAGAAAATTTACAAGGATGTTGATGGGTCTGGAGGACCTGAATTATAAGGAAAAATTGAAAAGGTTAGGACTGTATTCTATAGAACATAGGAGATTGAGAGATTTCATAGAGGTGTACAAAATCATGAGGGCTATAGATAGGGTAAGTGCAAGCAGGCTTTTTCCAGTTGGGTGGGACTGTAACCAGAGGTCATAGGTTAAGGGTGAAAGGTGACATATTTAAGCAGAACATGAGGGGGAATTTCTTCACTCAGAGGGTCAAGACAGTATAGAATGAGCTGCTAGCACAAGTGATGCATACAAGCTCGCTTCAACATGAGAAGTTTGGATAGGTACATGGATAGTAGGGATTTGGAGGGCTATGGTCTTAGTGCAGGTAAATGGGAGTAGGCAGTTTAAAATGGTTTTGGCATTAACTAGATGGGCTGAAGGGCCTGTTTCTGTGCTGCACTTCTCTATGACTGTAGCTTTGTTGAGGAGTCATAACTAGTGGTCTGGCTGAAATATTAAAAGTAGCTTTTATAAGGCTGCAGTTTTATTTTCATTATGGCCTATTTTTAGACACAACAACACACCCTGTCATCACTGAAAATCTGCTCAGAGTGCATATCTCTGTTATGCACTCTGCTCTGTTGATCTTGCTGAGTCTGATATTTTCAATTTGCCACTACTCATCAGTCATTCTCCTTCTTACATAGCATTCCTGATGTCGATCTTTATGGGCTGACTAATACGGCTTTCATAGCTACCTTGTATTAATATGCAATATTGCACAAAGTTAGAGTAAAGGCTGGTTCCCTTTTTGTAAATTTAGGTCATGATTCCTATTTTAATAGACACCAAGCTGCTTGGCAAATTGGAAATGAGAGAGTATGCTGTATTATTTGAAAATGATTTAAGTAATATAAATATTATTTATAGACATACTTGTATGTCTTAGTAAATATTACAGAAAATCAAGAAACATTAGTAAAAAGGCAGAACTATACTTGCTTTTGTCATCCTTCTGTGAATGGAGAGCCAACTGCTTTAATTTCATGAACAAAAACAGAATGTACTAAAAATATTCAGCAAGTCAGGCAATATTGCGAGTGCAAAGCAGGATTACTGTTTCAGGCTGATGATTAGAATTTCTTTCCTTTTTTGATATTCATAAAGTAGCATTAGTGTACATAAACTCATCATTGTGCCTCCTCTGATATACTATGCACATTGCTCCCTGTCTGTGGGGAGATTTGAATTGGATAATCGCCCTTCTAAATTTCCTGCAACCACTGATAGTCAACTTAATATCAGCAATCTTTTCTACCTCAGTGCACTGTGTAATGATTTGATCTGTGTGAATAGTATGTATAACATGTATATATAGGTTTTTCATGGTTAGCTCGGTATATGTGACCACAATAAATCAATTCTAATTCCAGGCCCAACTGACTCACAGTTGAATATGAGCTGCAGCCTCCAGGATACAACGTGCTACATTTATTTAATAAACAATGCTCCTGACATTCTCAGACCTTAAAACATAGGAGTAGAATTAGGCCATTCAGCCAATTGAGTCTGTTCCACCATGCATTAGGGTTGAGGAAGATCTTGCACAGATTAGAAGAATAGACAAAGAGGTGACAGATGGAATACAGTGTAGGGTACTACATGATCATGCACTTGGTAGAAGAAAGAGATGTAGACTACTTTCTAAATGGGAAGCAAATTCTAAACAGGAAATTGGAGTTGCAATGAAACTTGGGTGTACTGGTGCAAGATTTCCTAAAGGATAAGACCACAAGATAAAGGAGTAGAATTTGGCCATTTGTGCCATCGAGTCTGCTCTGCTATTTGGTCATGGCTCATTTATTTTCCCTCTAAACCCCAATCTCCTGCCTTCCCGCTGTAACCTTCGACACCCCTGCTAATCAATAACCTATCAACATCCACTTAAAATAAATTTAATGATTTGGCCTCCACAGCCATGTGTGGCAATGAACTCCACTGATTCACCACATTCTGACCAAAGAAATTCTTCCTCATCTCTATTTTAAAGGACATCCTTCTATTCTGAGGCTGTGCCCTCTGGTTATAGACCCTCCCTCCACTGGAAACATCCTCTCCAATATCCAGTCTATCTAGGCCTTTCAATATTTGGTAGGTTTTAATTAGACCCCCCCCCCCCACCTTCATTTTTTTTTAAAGTCAAGTAAATACAGGCCCAAAGCTATCAAGTGCCTCTTAAGCATTAACCATTTGATTCCCAGAGTCATTCTAGTAAACTTCCTATGGATCCTCTCCAATACCATGAAATCCTTTGTTAGATATGAGCCTAAAATTGTTCATTATACTCCATTTATGGCCTGACCCAGTAAAATCTCAGCATTACATTCTTGCTTTTATATTCTAGACCCCTCAAAATGAATGCTATCATTGTATTTGCCTTCCTTACTAATGACTTAACTTGCAAGTTAACCTTTAGAGAATCCTGCACTAGGTCTCCCAAGTCCTTTTGCACCTTCAATTTCTAAATTAGTTCAGAAACCAATTAAGGAAACCAAGCTGACTTCCATCTATTTTATTGTGTGCCTACAAGTATCTTAAAACCAAAACCTTAATAATGGACTCTAACATCTTACCAACCATTGAAGTCAGGCTAATATGCCTAGAATTTATCACCTTTCCTAACTTCATCATTGTGATTAGTGATTTCTTTATCTTAAATATATCTTCATGAAGGTCAAAAGCCAAATGTACCTTACACATGAAAATCCTTGGGTTTTGAAAAGTCACAACTTGAATGAAGGTTGGTGGAAAGAGTGCAGGAGGCATAGCAACCACAATATGCATGGATTTTAGAATGTTGTCAAAGTTATCAAATATTCAAGAACTCCTCCAGATAAGACTTAAGATCTGAAGAGAGGACTGAGAAGTCAACAACTGGAGGAAGTACTTCAAAGGCGTCTTCTTTAAAGCAAGAATTCTTGGCAGCACATAATTCACTACAATCTTGGCATTACCCCAGCCAGTAAGAGTTTCGTGAGATCATCAGTAACTGAAAAACAAAAAGGTTGCTGGAGCAGACAAAATTCCTACTGAAGAATATATTGTATAGTACTTAAACCACAAGTTAACCAGTTGATGATTCATTATGAAGCTCAAAAAATCTTGAAACAGTTGCTTCTTCAGGGGTTTATTTAATGCAGCTACATAACTCTCTGTCACTTCCCTGGAAGGAGTATTATACAGAAAAATCAATGAATGTTTGATGCCATGACACTGCATAATACTCTCAATCAATGTGTACTGTGATTTATTGTCCGGCACTTATCATGTATGTACTCATGCATAGGACTAGTCTATCTGAACTTATCAACAATACATTCCAATGTTATAAAAAGTGTCACTATTTCCAATTTCAATATATTTCAAGTATGCACTGAAAATAAAACTGACATGAACTCTTTGGAATAATTGAATAATCCGTTTATTTCCATGGTTGTATTAATGTCTTGTATGATACTGCTTTAACTTCTTGGAACAATTTACATACTGAGGCTACTTCTTCCAAGTCTTTCCCAATATTCATTCAATAAGCAAAACTTCTGGCAGCAGCTTTCATGTTGAAGATTATGTTTTGAATATAGCTCATCTCAGGTACTTCTTCCTGAGAATGCTTGAAATAGTGACTCAGCATTCCCATTTCAAACAACACCGGTATGTTTGACAATTCAAGTGCGAAATTGAAGAATATTTCATAAGTCTTCATTATAGGCATGTCTATGCTGTACCTGCATACTTGCTGAGTCACCTGACCAGTAGTGGTAGCTCTAAACTTCAGTTTGAAAATCTTGCACTCTCTACCCATAGCAGAAAATTCATGCAATGATCTGAACAGAGCATCTTGAGTTTGTAATTACATCTTAATTTGATAAATGATATTCAATTGTATATTCACCCTATGAAAGTAAATCTGCCACCAGGAAACATCCCATTAGGAATCAATGATTTTTCGTCACATGGAAGGTAATTGCTTCCTTCCCAGTGATGCTTATTTAATGAATGAGGCAAGTAATAAAGCGAACTTTCTAAATAAAATTAATAACATGGTTGATAACAGCACTAGTGCTATAACTTGAATCATCTTATGACCATAGGACATAGGAGCAGAATTAGGGCATTTGACCTATCAAGTCTGCTCCAGCAATCATGCCTGATTTATTACCCCCCCCCCCCACTAACCTCATTCTTCTACCATCAACCCATAACCTTTGACGTCTTTAGTAATCAAGAACCTATCAACCTCTGTTTTAAATATACCCAAGAAGTTGACCTCTTCAGCCATGTGTGGCAATGAATTCCACAGATTCACCACCCTCTGACCAAAGAAATTGGGTTTTAAAGCACATCCTTCCATTCTGAGACAGTGCCCTCTGATTATAGACCCACCTACTATTAGAAACATCCTCTCCACATCCACTCTATCTAGACCTTTCAATATTTGGTAGGTTTTGATGAGATCCCCCTCATTCTTCTGAATTCAAGCAAGTACATGCTCAGAGCCATCGCATGTGCCTCATACATTAACCGTTTCATTTCTGGGATCATTCTCATATCTTATTCTTTCATTAAGGCTTTTGTTCTGAGTGATCCAGCACATATTCTTTTATGTAAGATGTGCTTGCATTTATTAATTTTTCTGGTTGCACATTACTCCAATTTCTCATTCTTAAGATACAATGAAGTTAGCACCATTATTAGGTTAGACATGAAGCTGGAATTACAGTTAATCATTCCAAGAGTGAAACATTGTGATATTGTCTGGATGTTTGGTTCTCATGATAGCATTACATTTGTCTTTAACCTTTGGGCTGCTAATACTCACCTTTAAATTTAAGACACACCATTCCTGGCTGTGCTAATGCACAAGTAAACTGCTTACTTTCCACATGATGATGATGATGGAGAAACTTTAATACTTCCTCCAAAATATATGGATTATTTTCTGTAACAATCTGTGGTTGCATGGACAGATTATTTTTTAATGCCCTACACAACTGTGTGCATAGAAGGCTGGAAGTTCTTTGAGGATGATTTAATTATGTAAGGCAGTTTAGTATAGGAATTCATAATCAGAGACTCCCACCAACCAGGTCATGCTCTCTTCTCGCCACTGCCATTAGGAAGAAGATGCAGGAGTCTCAGGATTTACCTTACCAGGTTCTGGAACCGTTACTAGTCTCAGCCATCAGGTTCTTGAATTACAGGAGATAACTTCACCCATCTTCACTTGCCCCACCTCTGAACTGTTCCCACAACTTAAGGACCCACTTTCAAGGATTCCTCGTTTCATGTTCTCAATATTTAAGAATGCCTTATAGCCTGCATCAGTTAGCGGCACAGGGCTATACTGAACTAAACTAAACCGAATATACTATGGGTTTTATGCTTGATTTTCTATGTGTAGTTCACACACTTTTTGCCATTTACACAATTCGTTCTTTTTCTTTGTATGTTGGTATTCTATGTTTTCTTGAATGGGTTCCATAGTGTTCCTTTGTTTTGTAGCTGCTTGCAAGAGGATGAATCTCAGTGTTGTATTCTGCGTATATACTCTGATAATATATTTACTTTGACTTTGTATTATTTATTAGTAGTAGTAGTATTCCTTTTTTTCTTTTTTTGCATTTGCACAGTTTGTTGTCTTCCACACTGGTTATCCACTCCATTGGTGCAGTCTTTCATTGATTCGATTACAGCTACTGGATTTAGAGAATGCCCGCAAGAAAATGAGTCTTAGGGTTATATATAGTGACATATATGTACTTTGATTATGAATTTACTTTGGACTTTTGAACCTACTGTATGTATCAATTAGATGCTCTTCTAACTGTCCTAATCAATTTCCAGCTGCCAATAGGTACAGCAAGTCATTTCTTTCTGAAAAATATGAATGCTCAATAGGTCTTAAGATTAAAATAACCAAACCTATTGTATTAATTAGATGTTCTTCTAACTGTCCAAATCGATTTTCAGCTGCAGATAGGGTACAGCAAATCACTTCTTTCTGACAAATAGGTCTTGAGATTAAAATAATCAAAATGTTCTGGGAATTATAGTAAATTATTAGAATTCTCTGCTTAGAACTCAGTAAGTGAATGAATTCAAGCCAAAGAAAGATAAATACAAAAGATTCTGCAGATGCTGGAGATCTTGAGCAACACACACAAAGACTAATAATTTTTTGGATACCACGGGAATCAGGAGATGAAGAGACAGGGCCGGAGTTTGATACAGATAATATTGTTGATTGGTAGAGCAGTTTTGATTGATGTAATAGCCTGTTGCCGCTTTTTATGTTCAAATGTTTTGAGTTCCCTTTGCCATTCTCACATTTTCCATTCTTCAAGAACTTCTCATTCTCACCCAAAAGTCACTTGTCCTTATTTTATTCTGCACTAAGTATCAATCGCGTCCTTTCTAACTTTGGTGCCAATGTTCTGCTCCACACCGCAAATTCAGGTCATTCTCATTTTCATCACTGCACCCAAATCATAGTATTTATACTTCAACATATAAGTATAAATACTGGAAACATACAACTGATCGCGCATTGTATGTAAAGACAAAAATCATGCTAACGTTGGCGATGTAATCTTTGCATTGGAAACTCACTCTGACTAACGTGCTTACCAACCCGCTGAGCATTTCCAGTATTCGCTTCTCATTACGGTTTGAACTCAACCGCAGGACTGAAGAAACGTTCTACTTACGGCTCGCGGCCGTTTCAGATTTGTTCAACACATGTGAACGACGCGGTGATGAAAGGAACTGGGCCGGGCGGGCGGTCTGCACCGGCCCCACTTCGGCTGCAGGTGGCACCAGCCCCGGGCCTCGGGACGGCGGAGCAGCCCGCTCGCGAGACCGCCGCCTGACCTCGCGAGCCGCTCCGGATCAGACCGGCTGTGGCCGGCGCCGGCTGTCCTCGCTGGTGGCAGGGGGAAGATGGACGAGGAGGAAGCAAGCCCACGGGCGGTTCGCCGGAAAGCACATAGTCGGCTTCCATCTTCGGCCTGCAGCTCGAAGCCGGAGCCGTCGGCGTGAACCTGCGGGCGGCTGCTCCAATCGCCGGGCACGTTCGGTGCGGTGAGTGTGAGCGCTAGCTTGAGTGCAGCCGTCTTGCACTTACTCCGGGTCGGGCGTTGCTATGGCAAATAACAGGGGAATAGAAAGCTTTCATCACTTCTCCAGCACTTCTCCAGGCCCTTCTCCAGGAAATGGCAGAGGACTTAACTAATTTGTGCCTATCTTCATAGAGAGAAAAACAACAAACACAAATCCTGCCTGAAATAGTAATGTATCAGTGAGAACGGGAAACTGAAGGAGATTAGTATTAGCCCAAAAATAGTTCCTAAACAAGTTGATGTTGAAAGCTAATCTGCCCTCGATCCTGATGAAATATCTTCGAGATGAAACGTCAACTGTTTCTCTTTCCACAGACGCTGCCTGTTCTCTGAGTTTGTCCGGTATTTTATGTTTTCATTTCAAATTTCCCATTCTAAAGGTTTTATTTTATTTCAGAATCAAGTTTATTGTCACCGGCATGTGACGTGAAATTTGTTAACTTAAGTGTCTTGAAACAGACAAGACAGAGTCAGTTAAAAATGCTATAGACTCTGAAATTTGTTACTGTAATTTGTTACTTAAAGCAACAAGAGACACAACAGAACCACTGTTCTAAACTCTAATGGTAAAACTGAAATGTGTAGTGAAAGATGCAATAATAGAACATTTTCATGGTGTAACAATGTAAAGGATTGAGCAGGGTTAGTGCACATTTATGAAAGGAAACAACTTCTGATTAATCTGCTGGAGATCTCTGAGGAGGTAAATAGTAGAACCAGTGGATGTGGTATGCTTGAATGTTTGATAAGGTTCTGCACAAGAAGGTGGTTAACATGGTTCAACCACATAGAATTGAGTTTAATTTGAATTGAAACTTGAAAGCAAAGAATATGAATAAGTGGATTTTCTCATGACGGGGATAGGTGCTTTGGGCACAATTTAGGAATTATTTGAAGAAAATAGTAAACTTCTGTCATCTGCTTTTCTGTCAAGTTCTTCTTAAACTCAATAGCAAAGTTTCAATGCTTCTGTTTAGTTTTACAAGTAGAAGTTTTCATGTTTTGGCAAATGCTTTCTGTGGTAAATGATGCTGAGGTTGAGCCTATTCCTTCCTGTACTTTGATCTGAAAGAATGCTTAAAAATCTTAAGTGATGCATAATACCATTTTAAATTAAACTTATGATAGGTATTTTGGCTCATTTCTATGTTGATTATGTTGCCAAAAATATGTAATATATCATCTGTATTACAACTAATAGTGAGTGGGATGATGCCGATATTTGGATGCCAACATCTACATCTCTCTCATTTTGCCTCTGTTCCTGAATGAGCCAGTGTTGCTTGTATGTTTACTCCAACCATCAATGTTATTGTTCCAATTACAGCTTCAGAACATAGAAAATGAAGGGGGGAGGGTTGAGTTACCAAAAAAAAATTAGAGGGAGGAGAAAGAGAATTAAAACATCACATGATTAAGTAAATTCCCAAAACATTCTTTTAAGTATAAGGACAGGAGAGTTACCAACAAAAGAAGTAGGATCCATTGGGGAATATAGTGACAATCTGTGCATGAAATCAAAGGATGTAGGCGAGGTCTTAAAATTATTTATTCTCATCCATATTCACCAGGAAGAAGGAAACTATAATTGAGAATTTGGGGAAGTGGATCAATTGAGAAGATAACATAGCAATGGCAGGTGAAATTTAATCTTGATAGATGTGAGATGTTGTACTTGGAGAAGAAGTAAGCGAAGAAGTATTGAAGGTGGAAAGGTTTTCATTTACAAGTCCAAGGTCCTGAAGGTGGCAGCACAAGGAAATAAGATATTAAAGAAGGCTTGCAATATAATAGACCTTGTTGATAGAATCAAATGCAGTGATGAATTGGCATATAGGAGGGAGATTGAAAATCTGGTTGAATGGTGCCACAACAGCACCCCCTCTCACTTAATGTCAATAAAACCAAAGAGGTAATTATTGACTCAAGGAAGAAGAAACCAGAGGCCCATGAGCCAGTCCTCATTAGAGGATTGGAGGTGGAGAGAGTCAGTAACTTTAAATTTCTTCGCCTTATTAGAGGATATAAAGAAGGCACAACAGTGCCTCTCTTAGAAGTAGATCTTTGAGCAGATTCAACATGTCATCTAAAAGCTTTGACAGACTTCTATAGATGCAAAATGGAGAGTATCCTGACTGGTTACATCATGGCCTGGTATGAAAACACCAATGTCCAAGAAAGGTAAAACCTACAAAAATGTGGTGGATACAGTCCAGTACATCATAGGATAGGCACATTTACATTGAGCACTGCCACAAGTAGGAAGCATCCACCATCAATGACCCCCACCATCCAGGCCATGCTCTCTTCTCACAGCTGCCAAAGCAAAGGAGATTGAGGAGCCCTGGGTCCAGTCCTACACCACCAGTTGAGGAACAGTTATTACCATCCAATCATTGTGGATCTGAAACAATCTGTATAACTTTCACTCACCTCAACTCTGAACTAATTCCACAACCTGTGGACTCACTTTCAAGGTGAGGTCATTGTGTGAGTGGGCCAGTGTTAGAGTAGGCAGTTCAGGCTTTGGGTCATAGAGGCATCAGTGAGGAGAGGCAAAGGCTCTCTGTAGGAGATTTTTTTTGTCATAACAGAGCAGTGGGGATGCTAGGGAAATACTGGAATGCTTGTTGTAGGATGTGGGAAGGCAGGGAGCTGCAACAAATTGAAGCTGAAGTTGGATGAACTCCAGATCATTCGGAAAGCTGAGGGGTTGATTGACAGGACATACAGGAAGGTAGTTATGTGCAGGGCACCAGTAATTGGTAACCATCAGGAGGGTAAAAGGGAATAGTTAGCCCTTGTGGCCATTCCTCTCAGTAACAGGTATTCCACTTTGGATACTGTTGGGGAGGATGACCCAGCAGAGAAAAGCCACAGCAGTCAGGTCTCTGGCACCGAGTCAGTCTCTGTGGATCAGAAGGGAAGGGGGGAGAAGAAGCAAGCTTTAGTGATAAGGGATTCATGGGCTAGGGAAACAGGAGAGACTGAGATTTCTCCTGGTGCCAGGGTTTGGACATCTCGGATCGTGTTCACATCATTCATCATTCTTTTTTTTTTGTAATTTTTTTTATTGAAGTTCATCATCAAACAAACATTTCCATAAGAAGTATTTCAGACATTGTACATAGATATCATATAATCATTTAAATCTCCACATAGTATTTATCTGAAGTATACACTTATAGAAAAGAGTGGAGAGAAAAAACAAGCAAAAGGAAAAAAACTATAACTAGGGAGTGAACTTTTTTTTGCAACATATTCATTGTTTTGTGAGAATAAAATAAAGCCTATGAGGCATTATTTAGTTAAACCATTTTCCCAGTATGAATCAAATTGTTCCAGCTTATGATTAACAGATGTTGTTATCTTCTCCATTTTGCAAATGTCCATTGTAATTTGCATCCATGCATTTAAAGTTGGGCTCTCCTGTGATAACCATTTCCTAGTAAGAGTCTTTTTACCAGCCATCAACAGTATATTATTAAATATTTATCTCTTTTCAACCATTCTTGAGGGATATATCCAAAATATATGGTCTTACTCTCTAAAGGTATTTCACATTTAAAGATGTCTTGTAGGGCATTGTGTATCCCCTTCCAATAGTCTTTGATAACAGGGCAGTCCCAAAAAATATGATAATGATTTGCATTTTGATTTCCACAATTTCTCCAGCAAACAGGGAGGTTACTATCATAATGGGATTTCTGGGAGGGTGTAATAAAATATCTTATCAAGTTTTTCCATCCAAACTCCCTCCATTTCTGTGAACTGGCACACTTCCATTGGTACCTCCATATTATTGTCCATTCTTTGTCAGATATAATTATTCCTCCTTCCTTCCCCCATTTTGTTTTAATGTATGAAGTCGAATGTGTTTTAAGATTTGACAACCCCTTATACATGCTTGAAATGATTCTACTACCATTATCTGAATTATATGCTTTTCTAAATAGGTCTATCAAGCATGTACTTGCCTTGGTTACATTTTTAAGCGTCTTATTAACATATTGTCGCATCTGTAAATATTGATACAGATCTTGTTTTTCTAATAAGCGTTACTCTTTAAGCATTTCAAAACTGAACAGTGTTCCTTCTTTCATTAGTTTGCAAAGAACTGTTATTCATTTAGCTGTCTAGTCCTTAAATTTAGCATCCGAATTATTTGGTGTAAAATCTGAGTCATATGTACATCATTTAAGAACTGCAATATCTCCCTCTAGATTATACTCTTTTATAGCAGTTTTCCATATTTTAAGAGTCAATTTCACCCATGGGTTATCAATTGTATTTATATACCTTTGCAGGTTGTTATCAGCCAAAATTGCTTGTATGGGGATGGGAAGTACCCGCTCCTCAATGTTTTTCCATTGAGCATCATATGATGGGTTGCACCAATATATCATAGCTCTCAACTGTGCTGCAAAATAATAATCTCTAAGAGAAGGTAGGCCCCATCCCCCCTTTTCCTTTGCTAATTGCAAAGTTTTGAGATGAACTCTAGGCCTTTTACCCTGCCAAATATACCTTGATAATATCTTGTTCCATTCATTGAATTGATTTTGATTAATCTCTATTGGTAGGGTCTGAAAGAGATATAACAGCCTGGGCAGTATATTCATTTTAATAGACTCAATCCTTGAACTGAGACTGAAAAAAGGAATCAGGTTCCACCTTGCCATATCTTCTTTAATTTTTTTATATAAAGGCTGATAATTACATTCTGATAATTTTGCCAAATCTTTTGCGTAATGATGCCCAAATATTTGAAAGACTCTGTTTGCCATGCCCAGGGATATCTACTTTCAATTTCTCTTGGTGGGGCTATAGTAATATGAAAGTAATTGGGTTTTATCTATGTTGATCTTGTATCCTGATAATTGACCATATTGTTCAAAGGATAGCATCAATTTAGGTAAAGCGTATGTTGGTTGCCCTAGATAGATCAAAATGTCATCTGCGTAACAAGCCAATTTATGCTCTGTCCCTTTAACAGTAATTCCCCTGATATCTTAATTTTGTCTGATGTATTGAGCTAATGGTTCCAAGTATAATGTGAAGAGTAGCGGTGACCATGCACAACCCTGTCTCATGCCCCTTTCTAGGGTAAGACTATTTGATAAAAATCCATTGATTTTAATCCTAGCAATGGGGTTGTCATATAGTGTCTGTATAGTTTTAATAATTGTGTCTTGGAAACCAAATCTATGTAAAAACTCTGTAAAGAAAATTCCAATTAACTGAATCAAATTCCTTTTCAGCGCCCACGCTTATCACTGTTGCTTCGATTTTATTTTTTTTGTATATGATTCATAATGTGAAGTGTCCTTCGTATATTGTCGTGTTTGGCGTTGTCGTATAAAACCTGTCTGATCGTTACGTATCAGTATGGGTAGAAACTCCTCTATTCGTTTGGCCATGATGGAGGTAAATAATCTATAATCTACATTAAGAACGGATATTGGTCTAAATGACCCACATTCCATTTTATCCTTGCCTTCTTTCAGTATAGCTGAGATTATCACTTCCTTCCAACTGGGTGGCATTTGTGCCTTTTTTAGAACCCATTTCAGTGTGAGGAGTAAAACAGGAATTAACTCATTTTTAAATTCTTTGTACCACTCTGCCGTATACCCATCTGATTCTGGTGACTTGCTTAATTTAAGCCTACTAATTGCAGCTTTTAGTTCAACTTCAGTTATGCCAGCAGTCATCATTCTATTTTGTTCTTCGTTTAAAGTGGGTAACTAGAGAATTCAAGAAGGTGTCAGTTTGGGTTATGCTTCCCCCTTGAACTTTGGAATATAGAGTTTTGTAAAACACTTCAAATGCTTCTTGAATTTCACTTAGCTTATTTTTTATCATTTTCGTTCTTGGGTCCCTAATTCTATGAATTGTATTTTCTGCTGTCTTTTGTTTTCAGTTTCCACGCCAGTATTTTCATAGACTTTGATCCACTTTCATAATGTCTCTGTTTCAGAAACATTAAATTTTTCCTGATTTCTTGCATAGCCAAACTGTTAATTTCATTCCTCTTTTTTAAAATTTCCCCTAATGTATCCTGTGCCAAATTCAATTTGTGTTTATCCTCTAGTTCCTTCAGCCTATTTTGTAATTCCTCTAATGTCTTATTCCTTATTTTTTTCCTATATGAAGATATCGCTTTAAATTTCCCTCTTAAGACAGCCTTCAGAGTATCCCATAAAATGGGAGGTGAAACATTACACTATTATTACTATTACAACATTATCATTAAATTCTAAGTAGAGACCAATTTCTTTTTTAATTTGTTCCTTAAAGTACGGATCATTGAGTCGGCTTGAATTTAGTTTCCAAATTATATTCTTTGGTTGTAGGTCAAAATCAACAGATAAATATATAGGTGCATGGTCACTTACATCTATTGTCCCAATTCCACAGGTGTTTATTTTGTCTTTGTCTTTTCCAAATGTTATGAAATAGTCTATTCTTGTATATACAGAATGTGGAACAGAATAATGAGTGTAATCCCTTCTTTTGGGGAGAAGGTCCCCCCGTATATCAATTAAACCAATGTCCTCAAAAAGTGTATTAACTTTCTTTCTTTTTAAATCTTTTTATTAGTTTTAAACAAACATAAATGAAACATGAATGCAAAGTGTTTGAGAGTACATAATTAATAGTTTAAATAGACATTCAGATATATAATAATAAAAATATATAACCTGTCAAACTCAGAACATTAATGAACAAAGAAGTAAAAAGAAAAAAAAGAAAGACCCCAAAAAAAAGAGAGAAAAAAAAACAAAAAAAACACTAACCAACATGGGCCATTGAATAATATTAAGTACATACACAGTAGTGCCAATAACTCCGAACCTCCATCCAAGTAATTAAGGATAATATAAGTAAGGTTTAGGAAAAGACAATTCAACTCATATGAAAATGTTGAATAAATGGTCTCCAAGTTTCTTCAAATTTAACTGAAGGATCGAAAACCACACTTCTAATTTTTTCTGAACTCAAACAAGAAATAGTTTGAGAAAACCACTGAACTACAGTTGGAGGATTAATTTCTTTCCAATTCAATAAAATAGATCTTCTAGCCATTAATGTAACAAATGCAATCATTCATTGAGATGAAGCGGATAAACAGTTATTATCCATCATTGGTAAACCGAAAATTGCAGTAAGAGGATGCGGTTGGCAATTAATATTTAAAACTCTTGAAATAATACTGTAAATATCTTTCCAATAATTTTGTAAACAAGGACAAGACCAGAACAGATGAATCAATGAAGCAACATCAGAATGACATCTATCGCAGGTTGAATTAAGATGAGAATAAAATCGAGCCAGTTTATCCTTAGACATACGAGCTCTATGTACAACCTTAAATTGTATTAGGGCATGTTTAGCACAAATAGAGGATGAATTTACCAATAATAAAATTTTATCCCATTGCTCAGTAGATATAGGACAATGCAACTCTTCTTGCCATTCCTTCTTAATTTTTTCTGATACATCTGACTGTAAATTCATGATCATCTTATAAATGATGGCTACTAAACCCTTTTGATAAGGATTAATTTTTTGGTTTGAATGAATTTATTTTATCATGTCTATAATATCTAATTATTTTTTTCGGTCTTCATCTATGGATCAAGCTTTTCTTTTATGGAAAACAAAAGGTATAACATGTTTTCGTGATCTGTTTCTGGATGATAATATTATGTCCTTTGAACAGCTATCTAATAAATATAATTTACCTAAAACCCATTTTTTTAGATATTTGCAAGTTAGAAATTTTTTTTTATAATGAGTTACAGTCTTTTTCGAAAGAATGTCCATTGGACATTACAGAAAGAATTTTAGCCCTTAATCCTTATCAAAAGTGTATTAACTTTCTAATGTAAGGATTTTGTTTCATGGGTTTTTCTGTCGGAAGAGTCTAAATTTGGTTGTAATTGTAAATTTAAGTCTCCCCCACATATCAGGAGAACTTCTGTTTCCGCTACCATAATATCAGTAATTTTCTGAAAGAAACCAATATCGCTTCCTGGGGGTGCGTATATATTCAATAGAGTAACTGAATTTCCATCTATATTCCCCCTTTCCAGAATATATCTGCTCTTTTTATCTCCCATTTTGAATACTTTTTCAAAATTTAGCTTACTTGAGATAAGAATAGCAACTCCTCTTCTATGTCCTGATTTATATGAGGAGAAAAACAAATAAGTGAAGCCCATTCTCTGTAGTTTTCCATGCTCATTATCACTTAAATGAGTTTCCTGTAAATATACTACATGGGCTTGTTTTTTTTTCATTTTGGATAAAATTCTATTACGTTTGATTGGATTTAATAGCCCATTGACATTAAAAGAAATTAATTTTACTTTGTCTTTAGCCATCTGTACTTATCTGTCAATGTATCATTGAAATTAGCAGAATAAAACTTAATCGATCTACTCCCTGAACAAATAAGAACCAAGAAATGCAAATAATAACAAAAATGACAACGTATGTGTGATTCCAAGGCTGAGGTCTCTGGTAAATGAGGCGTTGAGCTAGAGGAAATGTCTAGCTGTGGGGGATAACCCCTCCTACTTGTGAGTTGAGGGCTCCCATTGCAGTATTCATAAAAGTCAGTAAACAAATCCATTACACAGAAAAGATTTCCCTGTGTACTCTCTCGCTCTCTCTCTGTATACACACACACACACACACACACACACACACACACACACATTACATACATTACATACATTTATATATGTTCCTATTTTGGTGTGGAAAAAGGAGTATGTGAGTGAATAAAGAATAACAACTAAGTAATATAAAATCCACACTATAATAAGTATTTCTCGAGATAGGTATATCACCGTCTACTTTTGCTTCCATTTAGCTTCTCAACATTTTTAAAGTTAGCCAAACCTTACGGCTCTTCTGGAGGAGGTGAGAGCTGTCTTTGGAAAACTTCCAGTCTCTTCCTGATATACTTCTCTCGGTCTTCTCCTGTCTCCTGCCTTCTCGATTCTCGCACTGTTTCCCAAGCGGAGCGGGATAATTCCTCTACCAGGCTTTCCCTCAGTTTGATCACGCTGATGGGCAACCCTCTGGCCTTCATGTCTGTAGTCGCCTCTTCCACTGTCTGGTACAACCGTATCCCATCTTCATAAAACACTTGGTTTAGCAGGGTATGGAGTTTGAAATCCAATCTTTCCTTGTTTTAATATTCGCTTTACTTCAGAGTATTCTTTACGTTTCTGCAGGACCATGGGGGGGGGGGGGGGGGTAATCTTGGTCGATATATTTATATATTTATCGTCTAAAAACACCCTCTTCTTACCCCAAGCCCTTTGTAGAATCTCCACCTTGGTACTGCATCGAAGGAATTTATTTATTATTGAGCGTGGCGTATCTGCTCTGCCTCAGGTAGACTTCGGGACAAGCGTACAATGTGCTCTCTCGATTTCCAGCTCCGGAGTTGAGGGAAGCTCCAGCGCGTCCTGCAGCAACTTTCCGACAAACACCGTCATAGACAAGCCCTCCACTCCTTCGGGAACATTGTATATTCTGATATTTTTCTGCCGTGATCTTCCCTCCAGGTCAAGTAGTTTACCTTCTTGTTGATTTAATATTTTTATCGTCTTATTTAGTATCCATTCCACGTTTTGAACGCGATCTTCCACCTTCTCAATTCGAGTCTCTGCCACCACTATTTTTTGATTGACGTTGGCGAGCTCTGACTTAATATCATGTTGCTGCTGTTTTATATCTTTCTGGAACTCTCTTATCTCTTTCAAAATTTCAATCATATTTGCCGCTTCGCCTGAATGAGGCCCAGCGTCCACCTCGCTAGCACGCGGTCAGGCAGGAGAGCCGCTCGCTGCACTCCTCTCGGCCGCAGGCTCCGCAGTGTTGCTTTTTTATTTCCATTCTTTCTCCTCTTATTAGTTCAAATACTTTTGAAAAATACTATATTTGATGGGTTAACAAGGCTTAATACGTGTTTTTCCAGAGGAGCTAGTGACTTAAGCTAGAGTTGGATAAACTAGAGTTGCAAGGGAATAGGAACCAGAGCATCAGAGCAGTTAGTGGAGTAGTTATGGAAAAGATGTTGTTAAACCTACATACAAAGACAGAGGAATCTAAAGATTCAGCATAGTGGGAGTGATTTTCTGTGTTATGTACATTTCATTGCAGGAGTTTTGTAGGAAAGGTGGATGAGCTTAGAGCATGGATCAGCACAAGGACTTATGACATTGTAACCATTAGTGAGACTTGGTTGCAGGAGACACAGGACTGACAAATCAATGTTTTATGTAATAGAATGGGAGGGATTAAAGGGTAAGGGGTAGCATTACTAGTCAGGGGAACTGTCTTGGTAGTGCTCAGACAGGACAGACTGGAAAACTGTTCTACTAAGGCTTTGTGGGTGGAACTGGAGAATAAGAAAGGGATGACTGCCAAACAGTCCATGGGATTTAAAGAAATAAATCTGTCAAGAGATTGCAGACTGTTGCAAGAAACACAAGGTTTTGATGATAGGTGATTTTAACTTTCCACACTGACAAATGTGGACTGACTGGGATTCCTATACTATAAAAGGGCTGGATGGGATGGACTTTGTCAAATGTATTCAGGAAACTTTCTTTAATCAATGCATAGATGTACCAACTAGAGAGAGAGAGAGTGTGGTACTAAATTTCCTATTAGGAAATGAGACACAAGTTTGAAAAAGGGGACACTTTGCATTTAGTGATTGTAATTATCAAGATAGTTACAGAGGATCGGTCTGGTCCTCGGGTTGAGATCTAAATTAGATGGCCAATTTTGATGGTATCAGAAATTATCTGGCAAGTGTGAATTGGGGCAAATTGTTTTCTGGGAAAAGTGTAGATGGTAAGTGGGAGGCCTTCAAAAGTATGAATTTGAGAGAACATAATTTGCATGTTCTTCTGAGAACAAAAGGCAAGGACGATAGGTTTAGGGAACTTTGGTTTTTGAGAAATATTGAGGCCCTGTTTAAGGAAAGGAGGTGCAAGGAAGTATAGGCAGGAAGGAGCAAATGAGGCACTTGAGTAAAAGAAATGCACGAGAACACTTAAGGAAATCAGGAGGGCTGAAAGAAGGCATGAAGTTGCTCTAGTAAACAAGGTGAAGGAGAATCTCAAGAGCTTCTACAGATATATTAAGAGCAAAAGGATAGCAAAGGACAAAATTGGTCCACTGGAAGATCACAGTGGTCATCTATGCATGGAGCTGAAAGAGACTAAGGCAAGAGTCGGCAACCCGCGGCTCCAGAGCCGCATGCGACTCTTTGATCTCTGTGCTGTGGCTCCCCGTAGTTTGTTAGTTTTTGAAATGTAATTCGAAATTTGAAGATTATGGTGATCTTGTACAATCTAAAAACGTTGTGGAGACCCCATTTCCTGGCACATCCGAACCGGCTCACAACTAGCCACCGTTCCGGCTAAGGGAGATAGCCTACGGGGGTTTGTGAGTACGTGTCTTTTGGAGCATCCGCGCCCACGGGGACGGGTTGAGGGAGGCTTTAAATCAAGGCTGTTTAGTTCAAATAAAGTTACCTTTGACTGCAGTGTCTTTATTTTAGCGCTGCGTGTAGCGCTACACAGCTACGTGTTTTTTATCACTGTTAATATACATCACCACTGCCAATGCCTGACACCCGCCAGTGCGCGCTTTCTTTTAATTCTTCGATCCAAGGTAGGCTACCTATGGAGTAACCTTCAACCCAATGTCTTTTTTTTCGGAGTTCAAAATGTTTTTGTTGCATGTAGAAATGTAATTTAGTTTTCTCTGCAGGAGTTCATCAATTTCATAAATGCAACACATTATAGTTTGTTTATACATAGCATAAAGGCAAAAAAAAACGTTGTATGCAGTGTTATTTCATTTTAAATGTCAAACGGGTTTTGTTGCTCCCAGTGTTTTCTTTTCTGTGGGAAATGGGTCCATATTGGCTCTTTCAGTGGTAAACGTTGCCAACCCCTGGACTAGGGAGATCTTAAATGGATTTTTTTGCATTTGTATTTACTTGGGAGACAGACAAAATCTATAGATGTGAGGCAAAGCAGCAGTGAAGTCATAGGACATATACAGTTTACAGAGAAGGAGGTGTTTGCTGGCTTGAGGAAAATTAGAGTGGATAAATCCTCAGGGCCTGACAAGATGTTCCCTCAGACCCTGTGGGAGGCTAGTGCAGAAATTGCAGGGGGCTAGCAGAGATATTTAAAACATCCTTAGCCACGAATGAGATGCCAGGGGATTGGAGGATATCTAATGTTCTGCTGTTTAAGAGAAGGTCTAAGAATAAGCTAGGAAATTGTAGGCCAGTGAGCCTGACATCAGTAGGGGGTAAGGTATGGTAAGGGACTGGATATATAAGTATTTGGTTAGACAGGGACTGATTAGGGATAGTCAACATGGCTTTGTGCCTGCTGGGTCATGCCTAACCAATTTATAGAGTTTTTAGAGGAAATTGGCAGGAAAGTTGATGACAGCAAGGCAGAGGATGGTGTCTACATGGACTTTGACAAGGTCCCATATGGGAGATTGGTCAAGAGGGTTCAGTCACTTGGCATTCAAGATAATGTTGTAAATTGGATTAGACTTTGGCTTTGTGGGAGAAGTCAGAGTAGTGGTAGATGGTTGCTTCTCTGACTGGAGGCCTGTGACTAGTGGTGTGCCGCATCCGTTGTTGTTTGTCACTATTTCAATGATCTAGATAGTAATGAAATAAACTGGATCAGAAAATTTGCAAATGCCACCAAGATTGGGGATGTAGTGTATGGCGAAGAAGGCTATCAAAGCTTGCAGCAGAATCTGGACCAGCAAGAAGAGTGGGCTGAAAAATGGCAAATGCAATTCAATGCAGACAAGTGTGAGGTGTTGCACTTTAGGAGGACAAACCAGGATTTGCTTGGTGAGCAGTATGGCAAGGAGAGGAGTGTGGCAGAATAGAAGGATCTGGGCATAACAGATCCATAATTCCTTGAAAGTGTCAACACAGGTAGATAGGGATATAAAGAGAACTTCTGGAACATTGGCCTTCATAAAGTAAAGTCTTAAGTATAGGAGTTGGGATGTTATGTTGAAATTGTGTTAGAAATTGGTGAGGCCTAATTTGGAGAACTGTGTGCAGTTTTGGTCACCTACCTACAGGAAAGATGTTAATACAATTGAAAGAGTGCAAAGAACATTTAAAGGATGTTGCCAGGATTGAGGACCTGAGTTACAGGGAAAGGTTAAATAAGCTTTTTCCTTTGATGTTGGGTGACACTAGAACTAGAGGTCATAGGTGAGAAATGAAATATTTAAAGGGAACATGAAGGGGAACTTCTTCACTAATAGGGTAGTAAGTGTGAAATGAGCTGCCAGAGGAAGTAGTGGATGTGGGTTTGATTTCAACATTTAAGAGAGATTTGGATAGGTACGTGAATGGGAGGGATATGGTCCAGGTACAGGTTAATTAATAGTTTGGCATGGACTAGATGGCCCGAAGGGCCTGCTTCTGTAGTGTCTGATAGCATCTATAACTGATTCTACAATTCATTCTCAGTTTGTTTGTTTATCTATTTACTTAATATTTTTCATATTTGCACAGATTGTGTTGTTTTGTACATTGGTTGTCATTCTTTGTGTGTAGTTTTTCATTAATCCTTTTTCTTTGTTCCACTGTGAATGCCTGCAAGAAAATGAATCTCAGAGTAGTATATGGGGACATTTCCATACTTTAATAATAAATTTACTTTTGAACTTTTAACTTAAGACATCATTTGCCAGTGCATAGAATGTAGGAACATAAAGATTATTTATAACCTTAAACATAGCTAGAGTACTGGTTATAGCACTTTGTAGAATGCCAGTGCTTTGGATAGGTTGCAGAAAAAAATTCAGGAGGATTTTCCTTGGGATAGAGCATTTCAGTCATGAAGAGACAGTATATAGGCAAGGCTTGTTTTCCTAAGAGCAGAAGACTGTGAGGGGGATTCCTGATTATGTACAGGCAGGCCTGAGGAGTGTCCATAAGACATTTTCAATCCTGTAAGTTAGAAGCAAATTTTTTCAATGAAGGTTGATTAACAGGGGCATTTATTTATTGTCTTTCCCTGTGAAGGTAAATGGTACAGAATGAAAATGACCTACATCAAGTGGCTAGTTTCAATGATCGATGGATGTTACATTGTTTGATAAATATTTTATGAGTGTCATTCAATGCCTTCTCTTAAGTGATCTGATGTGAACCGGCTCTTGCGTTCTTAATAAGCATTGGAGTCTGATTATTGTGAGGTTGCTTGTAAATAGTTTTTGAAGACTGGTTGTCTTTTTGAATTAACTAGCTGCTATCCTCATTCCATAATTTGTGAAGACATTACATTTCTGTAATTAACTTCCCTAATGAAAGTTAATAGAAATTTATGAAACATTTTTTGTAGTCAAATTTAGAGTCAGGACTTCAGTAGCCTGCAGAGACTCTGCACAAAATTAAGAGGGACCTAGTTAAAGGTGGAATGAAACGTTTCCCCATAGCACAGGTGCTAAAACTGAGGATGTGAGTTAACAATAAGGAGCCAAAGGTTTAGATGGGATATGTGGAACAATGTTTTTCACCCAGGTATTTGAAATCTAGAACACATTGGAATGTGGAGGCTAATGGAGGCAGAAACTTGCATAGTAAAATGGACAAGATAGATGGGGTGTAAAGGAAGGTTCATTTGGACATTGAGTATAAAAGTTGGTAGGTCATGTTGAAACTTTATAAAACTTTGGTTAGGTCAGATTTGGAGTATTGCATGCAATTCTGGCCATTGTATGGCAGTAAGAATGTGGAGGCTTTGGAGAGGGTGCAGAAGGTTCAGCAAATTGCCTGGATTGTAGAGTATATCTAGAAGGAGAAGATGGACGTTTGAATTGTTTTCTCTGGAGTTTCATAGGCTGAGAATAGAAGTATTTAAAATTATAAGAGGAATGAATGGAGTAAATTGTAAGAGTTATTTTTTCCAAGGTGGAAATGTCAAATGCTAGAGGGCATAGGTTTAAGGTGAGAGCCAGGAAAGCAGATACAATAGTGACATTTAAGATTCAAGGTATATTTATTATCAAAGAATGTATAAATATACAATCTTGAGATCTGTTTGCTTATAAGCAGCCACAAAGCAAGATACCCAAGAAAACCCAATTTAAAAATAAAGACCAACACCCAACCCACAGAGGGGGTAGAAAACACAAATCTTGCAAACAATAGAAGCAAGCAACAACAACAGCATTCCGAACCAAAGCAACTCCTTGGATCCAAATCCCCGAAGTAGGCTCAAAACCTCTGTGTCAATTCATCATTTTAGTGGGGCACATTTTCACAAAGCTTGCAGACTCAAAATACATCAGACGGGGCAGTCTCATTGCCTCAGCGTCACAGAGAGAGAAGTGAACATTGCAGGAGAGCGAGCAAAATTGGCCCGATTCTCGACACCTTGCTTTTCCAATCTATCTGACCTGTGTATAAATTATCCAAACAATGGATCATACCTCACATGAGGACCCAGGCTCCACAGTGACAAGTCACTCCAGGCCTAGAGCACACAGCCTGGCAGTTTGCTTCAGGCCTAGATTTCGTTGCTGAAGAAACTGTTCTCAGCCTCTCTAAATTTGCTTGCACCCAGGTTAGCTGGACAGGCATTGAAACTCCTCTGCCTTGACTTCTCTCTGAATCGCTCTCTCCTACTCCATCTGTGTCGGTTTTGCAGCACGCCAGCAAGGCTCATCTCTCGAATTTGCTTCACCTTCACTCACCTCTTTCTTGTTTGTGGTGATAGTTTACTACAATTTACTTCAAAAATATGTTATTTGCAATGTTGTTAGTCAAATTTCTTGCCTTTTAAATTACTGGTAAGCTGTTGCATGCCTTCAGTAGCGCCATCTTGAACTGGAAGAGGCACATGGACCAGCAAGGAATGGAAGAAAAAAGACCATGCATGTTTGGGGAGATGGAATTAGTTTAGTTTAACATCATGATGAACATCATGGCCTAAAGAGCCTATTGATACACTGTATTCTTCTATGTAAGCACCAGAATGAGCCCTTGAATCACTAAGACATAGATTTATCAAATTAGTACTTGATGATTAGCATGGACATGATGGCTCAAAAGGACTTACTGTACAAAGTGCTTAGTTATATTAAAGTTGTTAGGAATTATTCCTTTTCTAAATGAATGATGTCCTGCTTCTACTTCTGATCTGAGCTGGGATCCATGGAATGTGGCATAAGATATGGTCGACAGGACAGGTGTATGAGTAACTTGGGAAGAGCTGTGTTTTTGTTTAGCTTTCAAGTTCACTTGAAAGAGATGGGAAGCTTTTGTTCTCTTCCTGGATGATTCT
Source organism: Hypanus sabinus (assembly GCF_030144855.1). Classification (NCBI taxonomy): domain Eukaryota; kingdom Metazoa; phylum Chordata; class Chondrichthyes; order Myliobatiformes; family Dasyatidae; genus Hypanus; species Hypanus sabinus. The sequence continues at coordinate 48,256,326 of NC_082708.1, read as the reverse complement.
CCTTGCAGTTGTGGGACAGGGATTCTGGTGGAAAGTCTCTTGAAAAGACTAGTTTGATGAGAACTGTTAGGGGGGTGGAAAGTTAACTAATCATGAGAACAAGATTTTCTTGTGTTGTAACCTCTATTATAGTTTTTTTAAAATCAAAACAGTTCACTAGGCCTAGCAGATCAAGGTTAAACTATATACTTAATTCAAAGAGAATCAGCAACCAGCTAATAATTAACAATTGTTGACAATTCCATTTTCCCCATAGATGTAGCTTGACCCACTAAGTTCCCCAGTAGATTGTTACTTGCTCTAGTTTACAGAACCTAGTCTCTTTGTCTGTTTCCAGATCATGACATTCTCCATTTAATACTTTTCATAAGACCATAAGATGTAAGAGCAAAATTATGCTATTCAGCCCATCTAGTCATGGCTGATGTATTAATCCCTCTCAACCCCAACCTGTCTTCTCCCTATAACTTTTAACACCCTGACTACGGGTAGTCCCCGAGTTACGAACGTCCGACTTACAGACAACTCGTACTTACGAACTGAGGAGGGAGAACGCCGTTCACCATTTTAAGTCAGATCACGACGCTGTCTGCCATTTTAAGTCGTTGCCGTTGACACTGTGTTGAGTGTGTAACTTTGTATTTGGCTTAAATTTTTCTTAGCAAGATTCCCCCCACGTTCTGGTCAGCTGGTGGCGCAGTGAGATCAGCGCCAGGTTCAAGGATGGAGGTTCCCAAGTTTGATCCAGTGACATACTGCTCCCGTGCCGGGTTGATGTCGATCCAGTGACTCCTGTACCATCTGTGCTGGGTTGATGTCGAACTCGCAACTCGACCTCGTAAAAAAAAACATTGCTACCTCCAAACACAAGGAAATCTTCAGATGCTGGAAATTCAAACAACACACACAAAATGCTGGTGGAACACAGCAGGCCAGGCAGCATCTATAAGGAGAAGCACTGTCGACGTTTCGGGCCAAGATCCTTCGTCAGGACTACCTCCAGTTTAAATTCCCACGCAGAATATTGTGGAGGATCAAATAACCAAACCCAGCACAGACCCCACTCGTCCCTTTTAACCTGTCTTAGTGCGGTGTTTAGGACCTGGGGAATTCAATGCAGTGGTCCTTAGGACCCAGCAGATCTCAGCAGCCAGAAGAGGTCAGGATCCGCCGCCCTCAGTGTTTCTGTTCCGTTGACAGAAAGCGATCATGATTGAAAATAAAGTGGAAATAATAAAGTGTTTGGAAAGAGGTGAAACGCCATCGGTCATTGGAAAAGTGTTAGGCTACAGTCAGTCAACAGTCGGAACAATTTTAAAGAATAAAGTGAGAATAATGGAGCATGTGAAGGGCCCTGCCCTGATAAAAGCTACAACTATTACTAAGCAACGCAGTGGTTTAATTATTGGAATACATACATTTCTTAAGTGTTTTATATGCATAGAAAGGTAAAATATGTACTAAGACAAACGTTTGACTAACTGATGGTAAATAATACTGGATGTATTTGTTCCAACTTGTGTACAAGTCCGACTTAAAGACGGACTCAGGAACAGAACTCATTTGTAACCCGGGGACTGCCTGTATTCAAGAAACTATCAAACTCCATTTTAAATATACCCAGTGATTTGTCCCCCACACCTGTCTGAGGCAGATTTACCACCCTCTGGCTAAAGAAATTCATCATCTCTCTTTTAAAGGAATGTCCTTCTATTCTAAGGCTGTGCTGTGTTGTCCAAGACTTAAGGTGGTCTTCTCCAGTCTATTCTTGAGGCTGAAATCATGCTAGTAAATCATTTCTACACCCTTGCAACATCCCTTTATTTCCTTCCTAAAGGTAATAGTCAAGTTTATTGTAAACTTGAGTTATGACCTAGCCTGGTAAAAATTCAACAAAATCTCATTCTTTTGCAGACTTTTATTTATGAAGTTTATGGTCCCATGATCTTTAGTTACTGCCACTTCATTTGTCATTTTCCGGTCTTCTACTACTTCCCTTAAGGTGTAGTTTAGATGATTAGTAGGGTTCTTGTAACATGGGGTTAATTGGGTTGGGCATAAGGAGCCCAATAAAGAACCAGAAAATAAATAAAGAGGATCTCCTTATGTAAGTTGCTATTCAGTGCTAATATCCAAACTTGGGGTCCCTATAAGTTGAACAGAAATAAGGTCCCCAAATGCTATGAATACCTGCTTTTATAAATTGAATTGAAGGTGAACTAGCAATTCAAGTGCAGAGGTAATGTGCTGCCTGCCACTGGAAATTGTTGAATATAACTGCATTTTAACTTGTATTACATGACAGATAAGTAATAAAAAAGAACAAATCTGAGCCACTTTTAACTTAGTATAAAAATTGGATTACACTGCACAAAAAATTAGGGTAGTCTGCAGTGTATCTTCTTAGTACTGTACTGCTTTTAGATATCTTCTCATCTTTCACAATATGTCTGGGGAAAAAGGGCTTTTATCATGCACATAGAATATTGTAGATGTAAAACTTGCTGTAATGTGGTTGATTTAGATTGCATCTAAAACAGAAGATAATCTCATATATGGAGGCAGGATGAGAAGTAATTTATACATTAAGTGGTTAATCCATAGCTTTATTTGCTTAAGTCACATTGACCCTGGTAAAAATTTGTTCAGAGGTAGATTTTGAGGATGACTGAAAGGGAGCAGTAAAATTAGAAAAGCTTAGGTAAGAAATTCCAAAGCTCTGGGTTTTAGCAGCTGAAAGAATGGCAGTTCATTGTGTGTCTGTCTCTCTCTCTCTCTCTCTCTCTCTCTCTCTCTCTCTCTCTCTCTCTCTCTCTCTCATTACGCCACTGGCATTTAGGGCAGCAATGAAGATCCCCATTTCTGGAAGTGTTCAGGGCTTCCTTCATCATGTCAGTAGCCTCCTCTCAAATTTTCAGTACCGTCATTTATGCAAGTCCTGGATGAAGACTCAGGAACATCGTCACACTCAGTGTACTCAATATGGAGGATTCTTCATTGCTGTTTCCATAACAATTTTGTTTTACTGGTCAGGGTTGTTGCCCCTGAGCTGAACCCCCGAACCTGGAGGACCAGTGGACCACTTTCAGTCTGGACTCTACCCTTTGACCTGTTTGGCATGGGTGACCCTACCAAGAGCCAAAGCAAAAAGCCCTGATTTCAGCCCACATAACTCTGCAGGTCATTGAGGTATGCAAGATTCCAAACCCAACAACAAGCTTGTGGTCCTCTTGGAGGTATAGATGGGTAAGGATGTCATAAAGCAAAGTTTTAAAAAATGATGTTATAAATTTTAAAATTGTACTCTTGCTTAATTATGGAAGATTAAAGGATCAGACTAAGATTTGGTTGCTGGTGATCAATGGTCAAAGTTGGTGGTCAGCCTGCAGTCAAGTGGAGGACGTATAATTGGTAGGTGCCAATTGATTTTCAGATTCAGGTTCAGTTTATTGTCATTTAGAAACCATAAATGCAATGCAGTTAAAAAATGAGACAACATTCCTCCAGAATGATATCACAAAAGCATATGACAAAACAGACTACACCAGAAAATCCACATAACGTTTGGCAATCCCCAATCCAGAGCCTGGAGAGGCTGCTGCGTATTAATATCGCGCTACTATCTTAGCGCGTATCCCGGAAAGGAGCTCCAAACCCACCAGACAAAACAAGACCAAAAACTAAAGCTACAAGACCTGCACAAAACCACATAGTTACAACATATAGTTACAACAGTGCAAACAATAGCATAATTGATAAAAAAAAAACAGACCATGGGCACAGTAAAAATAGTCCAAAGGTGTTAAAGGACTATAAGTTGAAAAGAAATCACCACACAGTTTCCACAAGTCCCCAGGGTCCTGACAGACTCGCCATCCCACGCCGGCGGCAGAAGGGAATACCCTCGCTATGGACTTCCATGGCACCACCTGACTCAGCCTTGCAGACGCAGCACACAATGAAAGCTCCATCGAACCCAGCCTCGCAGATGCAGCACACACCGAAAGCGACCTGACCGCAGCGGACTCCAAGTCCGTTGAACCTCCCAGTCAATGACCATCCCCCCCAGGCACAGCTTCTCTGAGCACCATCCTCTGCCGACCGTATTAAGTCAGCTCCGCCAATTGCCGTCAGCAACGTGACCCCGAGGTCTGGGGGCCTGTTCTTCCCAGCAGAGTCCCGGACCTCACAGCAGCAGCAGCAACGAAGAAGGTCTTCATGGAGATTTCCCGATGTTCCTCCATGCTCCCACGACCATTTTCAATCGATTATGATTGTGCACGGCACCCCACTTCACAAGTAACAGATAATCTGCTCCGGAGTGGCCACTGCAAGCTGCGTCGTGCCGCCATCTTGTGGAAGGTGTGGAGGTCATAGGATTACTAGGTGATCCTAGGGGAAGGACTGGTTGGTTAGGTCATTGGATGATTGTGAGATTTTCAGCTTGATTGCTGAGTGTAGAAAATTCTTCAGTTAGATCATTGGATTTGCAACTTGAGACTGCAGGTGCAACATCTGCTGGAAAAACTCAGAAAGTAAGGCAAATCTGTATGGGTAAGAAATTGCTGATGTTTTGTATTGAAACCCTATATCAGAACTGAGAGGGGAGATGGGGGAGTAGTGATAAAAGAGCCCAAGGTGATTGATGGACTGAGGAGTGGTGAAAGATGATAGACTGCATAAGGGAGGGTTTGAAAGGCAGTAGCAGGTGAATGATGGCCGGAGGCAGACAAAGAAACGTGAGACACAGGTGTAGCAAGACATGTGGGGGAGGATGGAAGTTGAAGAGGCTGCAGGAGGATGATAAGCAGAAATACAAAGTGCTGCATGGCTGGAATCTGATGCACAGGAGCCTGTGGGTGAACTACAGTGGTGCTAGAACATTTGTAAACCCTGCAGAATTTTCTCGATTTCTGCATAAATATGACTAATGTCTGCTAAAATGTGATCAGATCTACACGCTTCCTAAAACTAGATAAAGAGAACCCCATTAAATAAATAGCACAAGAACATTATACTTGTTCATTTTTATTGAGGAAAGATGATCCAATACTACATATATTTGTTAGAAAAAGTATGTGAACCTCTGGGGTAATGCCTTCTACAAAAGCTACTTGGAGTCAGGTGTTCCAATCAAAGAGATGAGATTGGGTTGTAGAGGTGCCCTGCCCTGCGGTGGAAAAAAGAGAAACACAAAGTCAGGTTCCTGACAGAGCCTGTCCTTCTCAAGAAAGATCTGTTTATGTGCAGCATGCCTCAATCAAAACAACTTCCAGAGGATCTTAGAAGAAGAATTGTAGAGATGCATGAAGCTGAAAAAGGCTACAAAAACATTTCTAAAGACCTGAGTGTTCATCAGTCCACAGTAAGAGAAATAGTCTACAAATGGAGGAAATTCCATACTCTTACTACTTACCCTAGGAGTGGGCATTCTGCAATGTTCATACCAAGAGGACAATGTGCAATGCTGAAGGAGGTGAAAAAGAACCCAAGGGTAATGGCAAAAGTCCTGGAGAAATATCTAGAATTTTGAATCGGGAGCAAGTTACAGCTTGTGATTCAGCTGGGAGCTCAGAGAATTCGACCGTGTAGGTAGGATTTAAGCCTACCTGGTCAATACCTGTGGAGGAGGGGGAGCTGCGCAGGCGCGAGTGACGTCAGCGTCGAGCGCGCACTTTAAAAGGCAGGACTTCTTTTCAGAGTGGTCATTTGAATCGGGAGCAAGTTACAGCTTGTGATTCAGCTGGGAGCTCAGAGAATTCGACCGTATAGGTAGGATTTAAGCCTACCTGGTCAATACCTGTGGAGGAGGGGGAACTGCCTAATGGGTGTTGTGTACAGGCCCCCAAACAGTAGCGTGGATATTGGGTACAAGTTGATTAGGGAGTTAACATTGGCATGTGCTAAAGGTAATGCAGTCGTTATGGGAGATTTCAACATGCAGGTGGACTGGGAGAATCAGGTAGGTGCTGGACCCCAGGATAGGGAGTTTGTGGAGTGTCTAAGGGATGTATTTTTGGAACAGCTTGTGCTTGAGCCAACCTGGAACGAGGCTATTTTGGACGGTGATGTGTAATGAACAGGAATTGATAAGTGATCTTGAAGTAAAGGAGCCATTAGGAAGTAGTGATCATAACATGATAAGTTTTTATCTACAATTTGAGAGGGATAGGGGCAGATCAGAGGTGTCAGTGTTGCAATTAAATAAAGGAGACTACGGAGCCATGAGGGAAGAGCTGGCCAAAGTTAAATGGGCGGATGCCCTGGCAGGAAAGACAGTGGATCAGCAGTGGCAGATATTCTTGGGCATAATACAAAAGATGCAAATGCAGTTCATTCCAATGAGAAGGAAGGATTCAAAGAGGGGGAAGGGGCCACAGTGGTTGACAAAGGAAGTCAGAGATTGTATAGCATTAAAGAAAAAGAAGTATGACAGGGCTAAGATGAGTGGGAATACAGATGATTGGGAAAGTTTTAAGGAACAGCAGATCTTAACTAAAAAAGCAATACGGAGAGAAAAAATCAGGTATGAGCTCAGTCTAGCCAGGAATATAAAAGGGGATAGCAAAAGCTTTTTTAGCTATGTGAAGAGAAAGAAGATAGTTAAGAACAATGTTGGCCCCTTGAAGAATGAATTGGGAGAAATTGTTATGGGAAACAGGGAAATGGCAACAGAATTTAATGCATACTTTAGATCTGTCTTCACCAGGGAGGACACAAGCAATCTCCCAGATGTATGGATGGGCCAGGGTCATATGATATCAGAGGAATTGAGACAGATTGACATTAGGAAAGCAACTGTGATGAGTAGACTGGTAGGACTGAAGGCTAATAAATCCCCGGGTCCAGATGGTCTGCATCCGAGGGTTCTAAAAGAGGTGGCTCAGGAAATTGCGGATGCATTGGTAATCATTTTCCAATGTTCCTTAGATTCAGGATCAGTTCCTGAAGATTGGAGAGTGGCTAATGTTGTCCCACTTTTCAAGAAGGGAGGGAAGGAGAAAACGGAGAACTATCGCCCTGTTAGCCTAATGTCAGTCGTGGGGAAGATGCTTGAGTCCATTATTAAGGACGAAATAGTGGCACATCTAGATGGCAGAAATAGGATTAGGCCGAGCCAGCATGGATTTACCAAGGGCAAATCATGCTTGACTAATCTGTTGGAGTTTTTTGAGGGTGTAACAAGGATGTTAGACGAGGGTAAGCCAGTAGATGTTGTGTACCTAGATTTTCAGAAGGCATTCGATAAGGTGCCACATAGGAGATTGGTGAGTAAAATCAGAGCTCATGGCATTGGGGGCAGGGTTTCAACATGGATAGAAAACTGGTTGGCAGATAGAAAGCAAAGGGTAGCAGTGAATGGGTGTTTCTCAGACTGGCTGGAGGTGACTAGTGGGGTACCACAGGGCTCTGTATTGGGACCACAGCTCTTTACGATTTATGTCAATGATTTAGATGAGGGCATTGAAAACTATATCAGCAAGTTTGCTGACGATACTAATCTGGGTGGCAGTGTGACATGCGAAGAGGACGTTAGGAGAATACAGGGAGACTTGGATAGGCTGAGTGAGTGGGCAGATACTTGGCAGATGTCATTCAATGTGAATAAATGTGAAGTTATCCACTTTGGAAGCTGGAACAAGAGGGCAGAGTATTGTCTGAACGGTGTCGAGTTAGGTAAGGGAGAAATGCAAAGAGACCTAGGAGTCCTAGTTCACCAGTTAATGAAGGTGAATGAGCAAGTGCAACAGGCAGTGAAGAGGGCAAATGGAATGTTGGCCTTTGTTACAAGGGGAATTGAATACAAGAGCAAGGATGTTCTTTTGCATTTGTACAGGGCCCTGGTGAGACCACACCTGGAATATTGTGTACAGTTTTGGTCTCCAGGTTTAAGGAAGGACATTCTGGCAATTGAGGAAGTGCAGCATAGATTCACTAGGTTGATTCCTGGGATGGCAGGGCTGTCTTACGCAGAGAGATTGGGCTTGTACACGCTGGAATTGAGGAGATTGAGAGGGGATCTGATTGAAACGTTTAAGATAATTAAAGGATTTGATAGGATTGAGGCAGGAAATATGTTCCAGATGTTGGGAGAGTCCAGTACCAGAGGGCATGGATTGAGAATAAGAGGTCAGTTATTTAAAACAGAGTTGAGGAAGAGCTTCTTCTCCCAGAGAGTTGTGGAGGTGTGGAATGCACTGCCTCGGAAGACGGTGGAGGCCAATTCTCTGGATGCTTTCAAGAAGGAGCTGGATGGATATCTGATGGATAGGGGAATCAAGGGATATGGGGACAAGGCAGGGACTGGGTATTGATAGTGAATGATCAGCCATGATCTCACCCACTTCTGCACCTATTGTCTATTGTCTATTGCTAAAGTCTCTGTTCATATGTCCTCTATAAGAAAAACACTCAACAAGAATGGTGTTTGTGGAAGGACACCATAGAGGAGACCACTGCTCTCCCAAAAAATCATAGTTGTACGTCTCAATGAAATGTACATTGCTGTGTTTGAAGGAAAAAGGGCACTGCTCACCAATTCCAAAACCTCATTCCAACAGTGAAGCATGGTGGAAGTAGAATCATGATCTGGGGCTGCTTTGCTGCCTCAGGGCCTGGACAGCTTGAAATCATTGAGAGAGCAATGAATTCAAAAGGAGAATGTCAGGGTAGCAGTCCGACAGCTGAAACTTAATAGAAGTTTGATAATGCAAGAAGACAATAATAAGAACATAAGAAATAGGAGCAGGAGTAGGTCATCTGGCCTGTCCAGCCTGCTCCATGTCAATTAGATCATGGCTAATATGGCCGTAGTCTGACAATGATCCGAAAGTCAAGACAACAACAGAAAGGTTTAAAAAGAAGAAAATTTGTGTTTTGGTATGGCCATGTCATAGCCCTGACCTTAATCCTATAGAAACGTGGAAGGACCTGAAGCAAGCAGTTCATGCAAGGAAGCCTACCAACATCCCAGAGTAGAAACAGTTTTGTAAGGAGGAATGGCCTAAAATTCCTCCCAAGTCGATGTGTAGGACTGATCAACAGTTACCAGAAACATTTGGTTAAAGTTATTGCTGTACAAGGGTGTCACACTAGTTCCCAAAAGCAAAGATTTGTGTGCTTTTTCCTTCAAATACATATAATATTGGATAATTTTTTCTCAATAAATAAATGAACAAGTATAATGTTTTTGTGTTATTTATTTAATTGGATTATCTTTATCTAGTTTTAGGACTTGAAGATCTGATCATATTTTAGGTCATACTTATGCAGAAATAGTGAAAAATTTTCAGGGTTCACAGACTTTCTAGCACCACTGTATGTGTGTAGTGTGTGAATGGAACTGGGGGGGGGAGATGAAAATGGTTAATGGGGAACTCGTGGGTGGGATGTTGGAGAGTAAACTAATATATTAGAGATTGGGTTAAAGTGAATTTTTGGTATAAAACATAGAATTTCTGAGTACAGCACAGGAAGGCAGGGTCCTTCTCTCCACAATGTTTTGCTGACCAAAGTAAATATACTCCATGTGTAAACCATCCTTTCACTCCCATAAAGCCTATCTCATTACTTTTCATATATTTGTGAACTTTTCTAAGAGTTCTTTTCTTTACATTTGTGAGTTTATCTAAATATCCCTATTGTGTCTGCCTCTACCTCCATCCCCAGCAGTGCATTCAAGGAACCTACCACTCACTGAGTAAAAAAACTGTCTCAGACATCTCCCCTAAACTTTGCTCAACTCACCCTAAACAGATACTAAGAACAGATGTACAGTATAAAAACTATGTTGATGAATGGCATACTACAGTTGGAGCACAATTAGTACTGGTTTCACTTTGCATCTTAAAATTGTAATATTTCTGATATGAATAATGTTTGTTTTGTGTTTGTACTTATGTGAGCTGAAAATTTAAAATAGATGAATCAATGTCTGAAATACTATCTAGAATCTAAAATTTTAAATACAAATCTTATTTGCTGTCTGTTTCAGCCACCTGTAAGCCTGTGAAAATTCTACTTTTTATTGAATTGTGTACACAGTAGCCTTTAAAATTGTTGGGTGGAAAAAGGCTAAAATAAATTATTTTATTTAAAATGCACACAAAGAATCCAATCAAAAGGAGCGTACAAGGAATTTTAAACTTCTCATTTAAAACTTCTGTTTCAAAGTTAATAACAGTCGATTTGGAGTAGCCGAAAACTTGTTCAACTTTTCTGCTTAGGAATTTGTATTAGGTAATGTGAGAGTTCAAGAATAAATGAAGCTTTGCCACTGGGCTGAAATCTGCCAATATTAGAGTAAAATCTGTTATAGATTTAGAAAAAGTGTTCAACTCTTATATTAGTAAACGATGGACTTTGTGTATATAATTTCTTGAATTTAGTGTAACTACGAAAGCTTAAACATAGTTGTTTCCTTGTATGATGTGAGTATTAATTGTTGTAAGTTTATTGTTAATAAATTTTTGTTGCACTGGAATCCTTTGGAAAATTTATGAGGCTGGAGGTAGTGAAATAGTTCCCCCCCCCCCCAGTACAGTATAAGCATTTGCAGCCACTCATCATAATTTATTTTTCTACTGGATGTGATATTGCTTTAAAATGTTCCTAACATTACTCTGAATATATATCAGTTACAGAAGGCCATTTATTTTTATATATAGCTGAATATGTTGATATATTTTAATATTGTATCAATTTGTATGACTTGTGTAACAATAACAAACAAGGCAAGACCTTAATGTTTAAATGTTTAAACTTTCAGCATGTTTTATCTGATTATGATAGTAACAGGGTTTTGGTGAAGTCCATGGCTAGCCAGGTGTTTTTGCTGACAGCCTGCTGCCTAATGACTCATGCCCTCATTCAGCAGCTGCCTGCTAGTTCCCTTTGTTATGGGTATTGTTGCTGCACACCCCTTGTTAATACACATGATGCCCAGGGCAGACCTTGGTTGACATCAGTGTACTTGTCTTAAAAGGCCCCAAGACCTGACGTGGGATAGAAGTTGGTTTGCATCTGCCTAGGAAACTAATTGTTAGCTGGGTGAGCTCTTATTGGCTAGAAATCTGGTTTGGTAATGGGGGAAAGCATAGACATTGTCGGTCCATCTGTTCAGCTATTCATTGTTCTCTCTGACTGCCTCGACGTCTGCAGCTCAAAGTGTTATAAGGATTTTTTTTGTTAACTGCAATAAAGAACCAAATGTCTGTCTGCTGTTCAACTAATGTAAGTGTTGGAAATAACAGTTTTTAAAACATGGTTGTGCTTTTTTATAACTTTATACTATTAAATATTGAAGCAGTGGATTATATTTGAATTGGTCTGAAATCTAAGTGTATTGTGACTAATGTACATCACTTCCTTTTAGCCAGTTCTGAATGGCAATTGAACATGTATTTTGTGAGTTTAATGCCAAATAGGCAGTTTAACATTTTATACTTTTTACTTTGAATAATTTTATTTAAACTGTTAAGTATTTTGATGGTGTATAAATAGAGAGAAAATGATTAAAGCTGATTTCCATTGTTGTCTTTGTATCAACAAAATTAATATACAGTATCGATATAATGGCTTCGAAAATGCATATAGGTTGCAAATTCTGGTTAAAGATTCAACCAAAAAATATTTAGATTCCTTTTTTCTTCTCTGTTGGAAGTTGATTTGAGAACTTTGTTTCAAAAATGAAAACAGGAAGAGCTAGCCAGTCAGCATCTGGAAAGATAAAATAAAAGTGTTTATTTTTAAAGGATGCTTTTTAGAAACGTTTTACAAATGTTAAGTAGCAATGTGAATAAATCCAGCTTTTAGTCCCTTCTTTTTGTAAGCTTTTTCGTTTTCACAAAACAAAAGAGCAAGTTGGCTTTCAAGTTTTTAGAAGATTTCTTGCATCACTGTTTAATTGTTGTCCATGTTGCTTGTGCATTTTGGGTTGTTGAATTTTTTTTCCAGACTTTTACATTTTCTTTGAAAATACAATGTAGTTTCCTTAAAAACACTGCTATTGTATATGTACATTCAGCAATTAATGCAAAGACTTCACTGATTAGTCCACCAGTTGCTTGCCTTAGTGACATCTGGTAGTCCTTTTGCATTAACAAGTTTAGTTTATACAAGTCTTTTTTTATACCAAATTATCAAATTTTGGTTTTTAAATAAAAAGTAAGGGAATTGAAAGCTTAATTTTACAGTGGTTATGATTTGGATTTGATTGCGAAAACTACAAGTAGAACGGCGTTGGTTCTAAAGCAAAATTTAGACAGCACACTCTATTTAAGAAAGGTTGAATTGAACATCTTTTATATAAATAAAATACTTAAAAAAATTTAATATATGCTTTGCCTCCTATGTTTGATTAACAGGTTTGGTTATTTTGACACATTGTAAAATTTAAATTGATTCTTTGTTTAAAAAAATCATTTGAGTTTTTAATTTAAATTTCCATTCTTGCTGCAATTGCATCATAGCTTTTGTACTGTCAATGATTTGACCAAAGAACAAAATTATGTGGGAAATGGTAAAGAATTTACTTTCTGCATTTGTAAGTTGTGTTTAATTTTATGCCTTTCGAATGAATTCTAAACAACTTGGGAAAACAATATTCAAAGGCATTCAACAGTAAAACATTGAACTTGGCTTCTGGGTATTGCTATTAAAATGTGGTATGTATATGCACTTAAGGCTGTAAATGGTAACTTAAGTTCTGATGTACATATTTTCATACACTGTCAGCATTTAATAACATTCTATGTATCCAATTAGAATTCTTGTGTTCCATAATCTGGAATAATCACCCACTAAAATGGAAGAATTCATATTGGCATCAGTAAATCTCTATTTCGCATTATGCATGCATAATTCAAATTAAGTTAGTGTTGTAGCATAATAGTATATTATTGGACAGTAAGCAAAATCTGCCAGAAAAATTGCATCTTATTGTTTTAAGGCATCGCTAGGGACACTTTACATACAACCATTGTTCACGTGATTTGTGGAAGATGGAAACAATTTGCACCAAACATTGATGCAGTACTCATTATTGGAGTTTCAAAGACTGAATTGATTTCCGGGAAGAGTGTTGTAACTTTTATACGCTTAAGCAAAGGAACTTCCAATACTGTATATCTCTCAGACTCATCACTGCTCTAACATGTTTGACAGGTGCACTGTATAAGTAGTACAAACTAAAATAATTTTTAAAATACTTATTAAATGTGATAACTGTACTCATTTTGGGGGGGATGGGCACAAAATTATACTACTTTGAGTTCCTTATGCTGTTGATCCTGTTTTGATATAAGATGTGTTTTGGAAGATACTGAGAAATTTATTTTTGTTAAGTGTTTATTTTTGCAATGATGAGTTGGTACATTGTCTAGAACATCACCGTTAGGGCAATGAATATTACTCATTAAATAACTTCCCCATTTGTGGTAGAACACAGTCTATATAAGACAATGATGTCGGTTTTCCATGATTTGTTTGGCAGTTTTATTGTTCTAAGAGGGCAAGCCAGACATACTTGAGTCCCTGCACTTTTTGGCCTTTGTTCATTCAAAATTGTTCATTCACTATTGGTGCATTCGTGGTGGTATTTTGAAAGATTGCATCCTAGCAACAGGGAGCAGTTGCTTAGCATCACGTTTTTGAAATAGATTCTTCCTTTAACAATTTTAAACTAGTACATAGAAAATATTATTTTCTTTAAGTTTAATGGTTTAAGTTGTATTTTATAAAAGCATTCCCTAATAATTTAGTCATCTTCTCTGGTTCATTCTGTCTCCACATTTAATTTCCTTTGGTCTTAAATTATAGGAAACAATACCCAACCTTGTGTTGTGAATTGGTGCTCAGCTGAGTTCATTATGCTGATTTTTAACAAATTGTAAGACAGTTGAGTTTATAAAGTTCTTTTACATTTGGTTCTGATGAAGTGTCCTTGACCTAAAACATTAATTCTTCCTCTATAAATGTTGCCTAATCTGTTGAGTATTTACAGCATTCTCTGCTTTATTTCAGAATTATTTGGAAAAGTTTTTGTTAGCTTATGTAGTTTGGACCTGACTGACTGGTTCTGAGTATCCGCTTGTAAATGCCTCTTGTGGTCTGGGTTCGGTTTTTTGCTCTAATGTTTAAGTCCAGTTTTAAAAGTTTTGCCAATGGTACACATCATTTCTGCAAGTACACCTCTTCCCACTTTGTCACTTGTAAAAATGTTATTCCCTTCTGCCAGTTCCTCTGTTTCTGCTATATCTGTTCTCAGGATGAGGCTTTCCATTTGGAACATCTGAGATGCTCTTATTTTCAAGGAATGGGGTTTCCTTTCCACCACCATTGATGATCCCCTCACCCATATTACCTCCAATTCCCACCCGTCTGCCTTCACTCCATCTTACTGCATCATAACAGAGATATGTTTCTCCTTGTCATTACCTACCACCCCTTGGGTATCCATCTTTGTCTATAATTACCAACCCTAACAGGATCGTACCACTAGGCACATTTTCCTACCTCCCCACCACACCAGTTTCCATAGGTGTTGCTGCCTCCCACCTGATCTCACCTATCACCTGCCAGCCTGTGTTCCTTCCCTCCCACCCTCCTCCTTATTCTGCCTCCTTCCTTACCAGTCTAGCTAAAGGGTATCGGCCTGAGATGTCACCTGTTTATTCCCCACCATTGATGCTGCCCGACTTGCTGAGTTCTTAGCATTTTTTTGTGTATTGCTTAAGATTTCCAGCATCTGTAGAATCTCTTGTGTTTAAGAAGAACACCTGTTAGGGCATGATTAATTATTCTGACTACAATTGTTTTATTGACTGATTTCTGTGCATCACAGTTGATTTCTAAGTAGAATTCTCTAACTTCTGTATAATGCAAGTGTAGCAACATGCTTTATGAGAATGTTCTGAAGAAGGCTGAGTGAATAGCCATTCTGGGAAGAATTTTTAGTCATTTGCCTTAAATTAGGTGGTGCAGGTGCCCCCCATTTTTTGAATGTTCGCTTTACAATACCTTGCTGTTACGAAAGACCTACATTAGTTACCCGTTTTTGCTAACAGAAGGTGTTTTTGCTGTTACAAAAAAAGGTAGCGCATGTGCCAAGCAGCCAAGCTCCTCCCCTGGAACTGCATTCTAGCCAGTATCGCTTAAACACATGCTTGTGAGCATCTGTGCTTTATGTTGATATACTTTGTACATCCGCTAGCAAGATGAGTTCTAAGGTATCGGAAAAGCCTAAAAGAGTGCGTAAGGGTGTTACACTTAGCGTAAAACTAGACATAATTAAGCACTTCAATCGTGATGAATGAAGTAAGGACATATGTAGTGAATTTGGCTAAGGGTTTGTGGAAGATGATGTTGAAGAGATTTTGGCATCCCATGACCAAGATCTGACATGAAGAGCTGATGTGGAAGAAAGGATAACAATTGAAGCCGAATGCAGTAGCAAATGGCCCAAAAGTGAAGTCATCCAGGAACTGAACGTGAAGCAATTGTGTGAGATTTTCACTGTGATTGACAATGCTGCAATGATTGCAGAAAAGTATGACTTTAATTTTGAAAGGTTACGTAGGTTTAGGGCATATTTGCAGGATGGTTTGAGTGCTTACAAAGAACTGTATGACAGAAAAATGTGCGAGGCTAAGCAGTCAAGCATACTGTAATTTTTCAAGCCTTCCACATCAGCCACAGCAGACTATGAAACTTGACCTTCGACATCGAGGCAAGCAGACATAGAAGAAGATGCCTGCCTGCACTGATGGAAACAGATGATGATGAGGTGTCACCCCAGTCTCCTCTACCTCCCACCACCCCAACCTGTCTGCCTGCAATTGCCTGCTCTCTCCCTCTCTTCCTGCACCCCCCCCAGAGGAAGGTGTCTGCATTTGATATCTCTCCCCTTCCCCCTTGCTGGAGCTTATAAGAATGTAGAGTGATCTAATTGAAAGCTATCAAATATCGAAAGGCCTTGATCGTGTGGATGTGTAGAGGATGTTTCCTGTAGTGTGGGAGCTTAAAAAACAGAGGGCACAGCCTCATAATGGAGACACGTCCATTTAGAACAGAGATGAGGAAGAGTTTCTTCAGTCAGTGTGTAGTGAATCTGTGGAATTCATTGGCTCAGATGGCTGTAGGGACAAAATCATTGAATATATTTAAAGCGGAGGTTGAAAGGTTCTTGGTTAGTTAGGGTGTCAAAGGTTACAGGAAAATGGGGTTGAGAGGGATAATAAAGCAGGCATAGTGGAATGTTAGAGGAGACATGATGGGCCGTGTCCATCAACATATCCATCAGTGGTCTCCTCTAATGGCGCAATGAGGCCACAATCAGATTGGAAGAACAACACCTTGTATTCTGTCTTGGTATTCTTCCAATCTGATGGCATGAACGCTGATTTTTCAAACTTCTCGTGATGCCCCCCCACTTCTCTATTCCCCATCCCCTTTCCCCCCTCTCACCTTATCTCTTGCCTACCCTGGCCTCCCCCTTTTTTCTTTCTTCCATGGCCTTTTGTCATCTCCTATTAGATTCCCCCTTCTCCAGCCCTGTATCGCTTTCACCAATCAACTTCCACCTCTTTGTTTCACTCTTCTCCCCTTCCAGTTTCACCTATCACCTTGTGCTTCTTCCTCCCCTGCCCCCACCTTCTAGCTCTGACTCCTCATCTTTTTTCTCCAGTCCTGCTGAAGGGTCTCAGCCCGAAATGTTGACTGTGCCCTTCCATAGATGCTGGCTGACCTGCTACGTTCCTCCAGCATTTTGTGTGTGTTGCTTGGATTTCCAGCATCTGCAGATTTTCTCGTTTCTAATTGTGAGTTTACATCTTTAGCATATTTTGGTCTTTCCTTGCCACCTATTATTTCAGATTTGCATATAATGGAATTAAACTCAGTGAGAACTTCGTGCTGAAAAATCAGAGACCAAAGATTCAAAGTATGTATACAATATACAACCCTGGGATTCATCCTCCTGCAGGCAGCCACAAGACAAAGAAACACCATGGAATGTTCAAAGAAAACATTAGATGCCAAGCATACAAAAAAAAACACATATCACCACAAATGGCTAGCTGCAGTGTCTTTGAAACGGTCTAGACTAGGAGTTTCAGTTCAGTTCGATTTAGCGCTCTGTTGTTTGTTCACTGCAAGCTGCGGAGCCAGTTTTCAATATGCAATATTTTAACAAACTAAGGATTCTACGACACTTATAGTGCTTGCAATAATTCAACTTTACCAAACAGTTTTCATAACTGAAAGACTGATTGAAAGTATAAAAGTTGGGTCATTGTTGCTTATGGCAACCATAGCAGTATAATAGTTATGTGATTTGTTACAATGACACCAGAGATATATGACATCAGACTGGATGATGAGTATTTTAAGTATACAGTAATTGCACCTTGAGCAGTCTGCATATTGTTTGATGGGCCTTACTTAATTTTTGAAATCTAGTGCAAGATATTTTCCAGTGAACTTGTATTAAATTCTGTTGTCTTTGAAGCAGTTGACAAATTATAGTTAATAAGTGTGAAAAGATGCTGAAATGAATGTTTGCCTTTCTGTAAACAGGAAGATTACAACTTCTTTGTGGTATGTTGAATTGGTCTAAGTGTGTCAGTGGATTAAAATTAATAGAGCATTTTTATTTCAGCATTTTCAGTCGTATATATCATATTGTATGATGTAATATATGGGAGAATTATTAAAAACAGAACACATGTTTATTTGAGAGTTCTTTGAAACTTGTGTTAGAAGTGTTATAAATTGATTCCATTAATATGTTACATGGATCTGTGATGATGTAACAACTTCTTCCCTTGTCAGTTCAAGTATCATGTAGTTCAAGCTTCATTCAGTTCAATTTAATTATGGTAGTCGTTTTTTTAATTAAAGTTTCATTTAAATATTTAAAGAAAATGCTTTGCTTTTTGAATTGTTAGTTGGCTGATAAAATATATGGTAGATATTCAGTTTTGGTCATTGTTTTTTTGTTTGTCCACAGATTGCCAGCCTGCAGTTCTAGTACTTTCTTTTTTGTTTAATTTCAACATATTTAAGGCCTTGCCTTAAAAGAAGTTAGAATGTTGAAAAAGGGTACAAATGACTGAAGTACATAAAGATCTCTGTATTCCAGTGCACAAATCAGTGGATAGCTAGCAAACAACTTCAAAAAGTCCAAATTATCTTTCCCTAGGATTCAAAAATTTAAATAAGATCCTTTAAGAAGGTATCCAGCATTTTGGACTTCATTCCAAAGTGTTTGCTTTTCAAAAATAGCTAGGGTTTGTTGCAATTGTACAGGCTTGTGTATGGTTTGGTCCCCGAATCTAAAATAGATTAGTAACATTACAGCCATACAAAAGGGACTCACCAGGCTAATTCCTAAGATAAGTGGATTGCCCTAGCAAGAGAAAGTAAACAGTTTGGGCCTCTATTCCTTGGAGTTTGTACAAATTGGAGATGACATGAAATAGCTTTGCAGATGAGGATAGTTACCTTTTTTAATATACTTATAGATAAGATAAATAAAATTATTTATATATATATAATAAAAATATAGGTGGTATAATGGTCAATGAAGGTTATCTAAAATCACAAAAGGATTCAGATGAACTGGGGAAGTGAATGAAGGAATGGGCGATGGAATTTAATGAAGAGACACAAAAGATTCTGCAGGTGCTGGAAATCTTGAACAACACAAACACAAAATGCTGGAGGAATTCAGCAAGTCAGGTAGCATCTATGGAAGGAAATAAATGGTTTAACATTTTGAGCCAAGACCCTTCGTCATGACTGGAAAGGAAAGGGGCAGAAGCCAGAATAAGAAAGCTGGAGAAATGGAAATAAGTACAACCTGCAGAGTGAGAAATGAGACCAGATGTGGGGGAAGGAGGATGTTGTGAGAAGCTGGGAGGTGTTAGGTGGAATAGGCTAAGGCTGAAGAAGGACTTTGATGGAAGAGGACAATGGAATAAAAGGAAGGAGGTGGAGATGAAGAGTCCCGGCCCAAAACATCAACCTCTTTAACTCTGAGTTCCACCAGCGTTTTGTGTCTGTTGCTGGAACTTAACTAAGACAAGTGCAAGTATTTGCATTTAGCTCAATAAAACCAGGTCAAATGTGCACAATAAATGGTAGGGCTCTGCAGAGTTTTGTAGGACAGAGGAAAAATTTTCTGCTCCATTTAAGAGGAAAACAGTGAAAAGAGCAATAAACACATAGTTGGGCATACCTTCAGAACATAAAACAGAACATTATTGCACAGAAACAGGCCTTTTTGGTCCATGAAGTTGTACCAACCCATTAACCTACTCCAAAATCAATCTAACTCTTCCCTTCTACATACCCCTCCATTTTTCTTTCATCCATTTACCTATCTAAGAGTTTCTTAAATGTCTTTAATCTATCTGCCTCACAAAATTATTAATTTGTTAGTAAAGTTATTATCAAAGTACACATTGTATATGTCACCACATACAACCCTAAAATTATTTTTTTAAAGGACAAACTCAATAAATCCATAATTGAATAAAAACAGTAGTGGTATCAATGAAAGACAGTATCAACTTGGGCATTTACAGTGCACAAAAGACAACAAACTGAAAATACAAGAAAGTAGTAATAATAAATAATAAGCAATAAATACAAGACCATAAGACATAGGAGAATGATTAGGCCATTCAGCCCATTGAGTCTGCTCCGCCATATCATCATTGCTGATTCCAGATCCCACTCAACCACATACACCATCCTTCTTATCATATCCTTTGGTGCCCTAACCAATCAGGAAGCTATCAACATACGCCTTAAATATACCCACAGACTTGGCCTCACCGTAAACTGTGTCCATAAATATACTACTCTCTTGATATAAAAAAAAATTCCTCTTCTGTTCTAAAGGGTTACCCCTCAGTTTTGAAGCTCTGTCCTCTAGTTCTGGATACCCCCACCATAGGAAACATCCTCTCCACATCCACCCTATTTAGTCCTTTCAACATTTGGTAGTTTTCAATGAGATCCCCACGCATTCTTCTAAACTCCAGAAAGTACAGGCCCAGAGCTGCCAAAAGCTCCTCATATGTTAACCCCTTCATTCCCAAAATCATCATTGTGAACCTCCTCTGGACTCTCTCCAATGCCAACACATCCTTTCTGAGATATGGTGCCCAAAACTATTGACAATCTCATAGGATACTAGTGTCTTATAAAGGCTCAGCATTATCTTCTTGCTTTTATATTCTATTCCCCTTGAAATAAATGTCAACATTCTTTTTCTTCTTGTTTTACGGCAGTTGGCACCCAGCTTAATGGTGCATTACCGCCACCTTCTGCTCCAGAGTGTGGATCAGATGATAGACCTACATTTTAAATCCCTTCACCCATTCCCCCACACTCACATACCCTAATCTACACTTTATCCTTCTTTCTTCGGCCATCCTAGTACTTTATTCCTGCTTATCCATCATATCCTATATAAAAAAAAACCCTGTATTCCTTAAGAAAGTTAAAAGTACCCTGACCTGTGCTCTCTCACCCATGCCCAGTAACCCTTTTAATGTGAATTCCTGCACCCCCAATTCCCTTAGATTAATTCTCATCATCTCTCTGTATCCCATACTTCCTGCAATTCAGAATTACATGTTCTACTGACTCCTCATCCTGACTTTCCTCACACAATCCTGTCTTTCCCTATCATTTTCAATGTTTTGTTTAGTGCACGGTGTCCCAGCCTTAACCTAGTCCACACAGTTTCCTCTCTTCTGTATCCACTGCCTACCCTAGGACCTATAACACTCTTTTGTATTTGATATAAATGCCTCCCTTTCCCCTCTCTGTCCCATCTTTCTTGCCATATTGGATGATTTTTTTTTCCCCCAGATTACACACTTA
The DNA here is from genome assembly GCF_030144855.1 of Hypanus sabinus. Taxonomy (NCBI): domain Eukaryota; kingdom Metazoa; phylum Chordata; class Chondrichthyes; order Myliobatiformes; family Dasyatidae; genus Hypanus; species Hypanus sabinus. The sequence continues at coordinate 48,235,431 of NC_082708.1, read as the reverse complement.
GCCTCTGTTTTGCTGATACTAATGTGCATTTTTATATTTTCTTTTTTTAATGCCCTCTTTGCCAACTCATCCACCCTCTCATTCCCCTTCACCCTACAATGCCAACATTGCATTTGCCTTCTTTACCACAGACTCAACTTGTATATTAGACTTCTGGGAGTCAAAGGTTCAAAGGTCAAATTTATTTTTTCTTGGCAAACATCCACCAAAATAGAGGAGTGTCCCCAAAGAATGAAAGACAGTTAAACGTTAGAACCCCAAAGTCCATCCCAGCTCCCCCCTCCTGCATGTAAGCAGCAGCAAGCAACAATCCCCCCTCCCCCCCACTAGCAAAAAAAGGGCACCCATTACTGAGCGCAAGCGTGAGCTAAGCAATAGCAAAGACACAGATCAAAGTCACCCCAAAGGCCTCGCATTTCATCTGAAATTCAACCACCCACAGATTCTTTCTTTCTTTCTCCCCCTCCCCCTCGCTCTCCCCCTCTCCCTCCCCCCCCCCGGCAAGGGAGAGGGAGGTGTCCCCCATTTTCACAGCAAACAGGAGACATAACAACAACCCGCTGGTTTACCATGTTAAAAGTCTGTATTGTCACTTTTTTCTTGCACTAAGACTCTGCACCTCTGCTGTTTGAACCTTCTCCCTATTTAAGTAATAGTCCACACTATTGTTCCATTTACCAAAATGCATTCTTACATTTCCCAACACTATATTCCATCTGCCACTTTTTTGCCCACTCATCCAATTTGTCTAAGCCCTGCAACAGTTGCATTGTTTTCTCAGCACTACCTACCTCTACACCTACCTTTATACCATGTGCAAACTTTGCCACAAAGCCATCAACTCCATTATCCAAAGCATTGACAAACAATGTGAAAGGTAGTGGTCCCAATACTGACCCCCGAGGAACACCACTAGTCACTAGCAGCCAACCAGAAAAGGTTCTCCTTTATTCCCACTTGTTGCCTCCTGCTTGTCAGCCATTCCTCTATCCATGCCAGTATCCTTCCTATAACACCATAGGAATTTATCTTGTTAAGCAGCCTCATGTGTGGTATCTTATCAAATGTCTTCTGAAAATCTAAGTAAATGATATCCACTGTCTCACCTTTGTCCACCCTGCTTGTTACTTCCTTGAAGAGCTCTAACAGATTTGTCAGGCAAGATTTCCCTTTACAGAAACCATGCTGACTTTAACTTATTTTACCATTAGTCTCCAAGAACCCCGAAACCTCATCCTTAATAAGAGACGCCAACATTTTCTTAACCACTGAGGTTAAGCTAACTGGCCTATAATTTCCATTCTATTGCTTTCCTCCCTTCGTAAAGAGTGGAGTGACATTTGCAATTTTCCAGTCCTCCAGGACCATACCAGAATCAAGTGATTCTTGACAGATCGTGACCAATGCATCCGTTATCTCTTCAGCACCCTCTCTCAGGACTCTGCAATGTAGTCCACCTGGTCCAGGTGACTTATCCACCTTAAGACCTTTCAGTTTGCGTAGCACTTTTTCCTTTGTAATAGCAATGGCACTCACTCCTGCTCCCTGATACCTGCGGATCTCTGGCACACTGCTGATGTCTTCCACAGTGAAGACAGATGTAAAGTAGGTCGGTGGCAGGGATCGTGCAACTCCAATTCCAGCCTTGACCTCCAGGCTGAGTCATCATGTGCTGCTGCTGGAACCACCATCTTCATTTCCCCCACCGCCACTCCGCAATCCCATGTCTCTCAGGACCCACCACCAGTTCTTGGCCCCTTGGAAGCTCCATCGTCCTCTCACCCCGCCATCCGTGAGCACCCCAAACCTCCCTTCCCCTCAGACACTACCAACCCCTTCCCCCCCCCCCCATCTCGGCTCTCATCTCTCATCAATCTCAGCCAGGTCTTCACCATTCCCTCTGACCACCTCCTCTCTGAGGCAGAATATTCAGTCCTCAGTAAGGCCTCAACATCGTCCCTGCACCCATACCTCAGCGAGTTCTGTGACCGCCACAACGCTGCTTTTCTTCCACTACCTCTGTCTCCGAGCCTTTTTTTTTGGCAAAGGTCCTCTTCCTGCACACCCTGCCCTAGTCTTCTGCCTGCTCTGGACCTTTTCATTGCTAACTGCCAATGGGACATTAACCATCTAAACTTCAACACTCCTCTCTCCTATTCCAACCCCACTCCTTCCAAATGCTCAGCTCTCCACTCTCTCCGCACCAATCCTAACTGCACCATCGAACTCACTGTAGTAGTCTGGCGTTCTGACCCCTACTTTGCTGAGGCCCAGCACCAACTCTCAGGCACCTTTTACTTATCCCTTGAGCAGGACCCCTCTAAGGCCATTGTCTCCAACACCATCACCAACCCTATCAACTCTTGGGAGCTCCCATCCACAACCACCAACCTCAAATCCCACACTGTGCACCACTTGTTTCTACCTCCTATTCAAAATCCACAAACCTGCTTGTCTAGGTAGACCCATTGTTTCAGCTTATTCGTGCCCCACCAAACTCATACCAGAATACCTCGCCTCTGTTTTGTTCCCCCCCCCACCCCAGTTTCAGTCCCTTTCTACTTACATCCATAACACCTCACATGCTCTTGATTTTTTTCCAAGGATTTCAAGTTCCCTGGCCCCCATCATCTTATTTTTACTATGGATGTCCAGTCCCTATCCACCTCCATCCTCCAACAGGATGCCTCAGAGCTCTGTGTTTTCCTCCGCCTAGCATAACTTATCCTCACACTAAGTAATTTCTCTTTTGGGTCCTCCCATTTCCTTCAAACAAAAGGGGTAGCCATGGGCACTCACATCGGTCCCAGCTATGCCTGCCTGGTCGTTGGCTACATGGAACAGTCTATGTTGTAAGCCTACACTGTTGACCATCCCACATTTTTCCTACGCTACATCGATGACTGCACTGGTACTGCCTCCTGCACCCATTCTGAACTTGTCAACTTCATCCACTTTGCCTCTGACTTCCACACTGCCCTCAAATTTACCTTGTCCATTTCTGTCACCTCCATCCCCCTTTCTCAATCTCAGTGTCTCTATCTCCAGAGACAGCTTTCGACTGACGTCTATTACAAATCCACAGACTCTCACAGCTACCTGGAGTATACATTGTCCCACCTGGCTATTTGTAAAAATGCCATCCCCTTCTCTCAATTCCTCCACCACATCTGCTCTGAGGATGAGGCTTTTCATTCTAGAATGAAGGAAATGTCCTCCTTTTTCAAAGAAAGGGGCTTCCCTTCCCCCCCCCCCCATCAATGCTGCCCTCAACCACACCTCTTCCATCTAGATTTAGGAAGATTGTTCCCAATGTTGGGGAAGTCCAGAACAAGGGGTCACAGTTTAAGGATAAAGGGGAAGCCTTTTAGGACTGAGATGAGGAGAAACTTCTTCACACAGAGAGTGGTGAATCTGTGGAATTCTCTGCCACAGGAAACAGTTGAGGCCAGTTCATTTGCTATATTTAAGAGGGAGTTAGATATGGCCCTTGTGGTTAAAGGGATCGGGGGTAGGGAGAGAAGGCAGGTACAAGGTTCTGAGTTGGATGATCAGCCATGATCATACTGAATGGCGGTGCAGGCTCAAAGGGCCGAATGGCCTACTCCTGCACCTATTTTCTATGTTTCCATTTCATGCACGTCTGCTCTTACCCCATCCTCCTGCTATGCTACCAGGGATAGCATTCCTCTTGTCCTCACCTACCATCCCATTGGCCTCCGCATCCAACATGTAATTCTCTGAAACTTCTGCTACTTCAACAGTATCCCACCACCAAACACATCTTTCCCTCTCCCTCACTTTATGCTTTCTGTAGGGATCGCTCCCTATGTAACTCCCTTATCCATTCGTCCCTCCCTACTGATACTTATTCTAGCAAGTAGAACATATGCTAAAGTTGCCCTACACCTCTTCCCTCACTATCATTTAGGGTTCTAAACAAGCCTTCCAGGTGAGGTGACACTTTACCTGTGAATCCCTTGGGGTAATATACTGTGTTTGGTGCTCCCAGTGTGGCCACCTATATATCGGTGAGACCCCGAGGTAGATTGGGAGACCAGTTCGTTGAGCACCTACACTCCGTCTGCCAGAAAAAGTGGGATCTCCTGGAGGCCAACCATTTTAATTTCACTTCTCATTCCCATTCCGATATGTCCGTCCATGGCCTCCTCCACTGTTGTGATGGGGTCACACTTAGGTTGGAGGAAAAACACCTTGTATTTTGTTTGAGTATACCCCTAACCTGATGGCATGGGCATCGATTTCTCAAACTTCCTGTAATGTCCCCCACCCCCTCCACATTCATTTTGTATCCCCTTTTTCCTCCCTCGCCTTATCTCCTTGCCTGTCCATCGCCTCCCTCTGGTGCTCCTCCCCCCCCTTTTCTTTCTTCCATGGCCTTCTATCTCTTTCACCAATCAACTTCCCAGCTCTTTTTACTTTATCCCTTTCCCTTCAGGTTTCACCTATCACCTTGTTTTTCTCTCTCCCCTCCCCCAACCTTTTAAATCTACTCCCCAGCTTTTATTCTCCAGTCCTGCCGAAGGGTTTCAGCCTGAAGCACAGACTGTACTTATTTGCATAGGTTCTGCCTGGCCTGCTGAGTTCCTTCAGTATTTTGTGTGTTGCACAGATGCAAAGTACCCATTAAGTTCATCTGCCATTTCTTTGTCCCCAATGTATATCATCAGCATCATTGTTCCGTGGTCCAATTTCAGCTCTCACCCCTTTTTACTCTTTATTTACTTGGAAAAACTTTTGGTATCCTGCTTTATATTATTGGCTAATCTGCCCTTGTATTGCTTCTTTTCCCTTTTAGCTTTTTTTAAGTTATGTTTTGTTGGGTTTTAAAAGCTTCCCAATCATCCAACTTCTCACTCACTTTTGCTACCTTGTATGTCCTTTCCTTGGCTTTTATGCAGTCCTTAACTTCCTTTGTCAGCCACGGTTACCTACCTCAGTGAGAATTCCTGTGGGACATATCTGTACTGAGCCTCGCGAGCTATTCCTAGAAACTTCAGCCACCTCTGTTCTGCCATCATCCCATCTGGTATCCTCCTCCAGTCCACCTGGGCAGGCTCCTCTTTCATGCCTCTGTAATTCCCTTTATACCATTGTGATATGATAAATGTGACTGTTGTTTCTTCCTCTCAAAATGCAGTACAAATTCAATCATATCATGATCACTGCCTCCAAAGAGTTCTTTTACATTAAGGTGCCTAATAAGCTCTGGGTAATTACACAACCCAATCTAAGGTGGCCTTTCCCCGAGTATGCTCAAGCATAAGCTCCTCTAAAAAGCCATCTAGTAGGCATTCAACAGTTTCCTTCTCTTGCAATCTGACACCAACCTGACTTTCCAAATTCCCTTGCATATTGATGTTCTCCATTACAATTCTGACATTATCCTTATACATGCTTTTTCCAGATCCTTTGCAATCTCAACTCTACATCTTGGCTACTATTTGGAGGCCTATATATGATTCCCATAATGGTCTTGTCTACCCTTGCAATTTCTTAACATCCACAAAGATTCGACATTCTCTCACCCTATGTCACCCCTTTTTAAAGATGCAATTCCATCTATTACCAATAGAGCTACACCATTGCCTATGACTTCCTGCCTGTCCTTTTGATATTAAGTATAGCCTTTCATGTTAAGCTCCCAACTATGGCCTTCTTTCAGCTATGTCTCAGTGATGCCCATGTCATACTGACCAATCTCTAATTGTGCCTCGTTCATATTTAAATTGTGCATCTAAACGCAGCACCTTCAGTCCAGCATTCTTCGCCCTTTTGAATTTTGCCTCTGTGGTACAATTTAATTTTTTGCTTTGTCTGCATTTGTACCCAGGACTTGCAGCATTGCATATTAACAAGGTCCATCAGGATCTTGCGATAAGAAGAAAAGTGACTGAGACTATCACTCACTGTTTGACTGTACACTGCCTTCGTGCACCAACTCCTCAACGCCTTTCTGATGTAGACAGGAGCACAATCCATACCAAGTCTAGCTCCTTCAGTTTCTCCACTAACAAACAACTGGCTGATGGGGTAGACCTTCAGTACTTCAAGTTCTTAATGTCTAGCAAGGTCTTGCGATCGTAAAAGATATTTATAAAAGACGGTTCTAATCAAAAAGCTCCAAAATCTGGGACACTGTACCTCTCTCTACAACTGGATCCTCGACTTCCTCACTGGGAGACCACAGTTTGTGTGGATTCTAATAACATCTCCTCGCTGACAGTCAATGCTGGCACACCTCAAAGATGCATGCTTAGTTACTGCTCTGTTTTCTCTACCCATGTCTGTGTGGCTAGGTACAGCTCACATACACCACATCTGCAATGGTTGGTCTCGAGAGAGAGTTGTCGCTATTTGAGCCCCCCCCCCCCCCCCCAAACTTAACTACTTTCATAGTTTTCCTTATCAGGCCAATCTATAATGTCTCAATTTTGTTGGTTTGAGGTCTTCTGACTGACCTGTTAAATATTGTTCTATGGCCTTTGCCTTCAACTTCATGCCTTGGGTTACTAGCATGGGTGGAGCGTCGACTGATCGGCAGAAAACAGAGAGTGGGAATAAGGGGATCGTATTCCGACTGGCTGCCGGTTACCAGTGGAGTTCCACAGGAGTCAGTGTTGGGACCACTGCTTTTTACGATGTATGTCAATGATTTGGACTATGGGATTAATAGATCTGTGATTAAAGTTGCGATACAAAGATAGGTGAAGGAGCGGGTATTGTTGAGGGAACAGAGAGCCTGCAGAGAGACTTAGATAGTTTAGGGAAATGGGCAAATGAAATACAATGGTGGAAAGTGAATGGTCATGCACTTTGGTGGAAGAAATAAATGGGCGGACTATTATTTAGATGGGGAGAGAATTCAAAATGCAGAGATGCAAAGGGACTTGGGAGTCCTTGTACAGGATACCCTAAAAGTTAACCTCCAGGTTGAGTCAGCAGTAAAGAAGGCGAATGCAATGTTTCCAATCATTTCTAGAAGTATAGAATATAAGAGCAGGGATGTGATGTTGAGACTCTATAAGGCACTCAGTGAGACCACACTTGGAATATTGTGTGTAGTTTTGGGCTCCTTATTTTAGAAAGGACATTGGAGAAGGTTCAGAGAAGATTCATGAGAGTGATTCCAAGAATGAAAGGGTTATAATTTAAGGAATGTCTGGCAGCTCTTGGGCTGTATTCCCTGGAGTTCAAGAGAATAAGGGGGAATCTCATAGAAACATTCTGAATTTTAGAAGTCCTGAACAGATTAGATATGGCTAAGTTATCTACCGTGGTAGGGGAGTCTAGGACAAGAGGGCATAATTACAGGACTGAAGAACGTCCATTTCGAACAGAGATGTGGAGAAGTTACTTTAGTCAGAGAATGGTAAATCTGTGGAATTTGTTGCCATGAGAAGCTGTGGAGGCCAAGTCACTGGGTGTATTTAAGGTAGAGATAGATAGGTTCTTGATTAGCCAGGGCATCGAAGGGTATGGGGAGAAGGCAGGGGAGTGGAGATGATTGGAAGGATTAGATCAGCCCATGGCTGAATGGCAGAGCAGACTCGATGGGCCAGATGGTCTACTTCTGCTCCTATAGTTTATGGTCATGGGTGACTTCTTTTGTTCTGTTTAACTTTGGTTCAACCTGTCAAACCAGGTCACCCAGTCACTGGGCCTAACAAGGTCACACACTGCTTCTTCAAGTTTGCCATTTTACACAATAAACAGCTTACCTGAGAATGGTCTCAGTTTTAGAGGATACTCCTTGTGTCCGCATTTCATCAAACAGTGCACAAAATGGAAGCTCAAGGCCAGTCTCATGAAATGGCCATCTTCATTCCTGTTCACTTACTGATTGTTGTTCTTTCTGGTGAACACCCTCGATGTTAGTAAATCCAAGGAATTGATTGCACAGTTCAGGAAGGGGTAGTCAAGGGAATGCACAACAGTCCTCACCACAGGATCCCTTCCTGCTACTCTAGCTAGGCACTAGTAGACAGAGTAAGAAATAAACTTATCAGAAACTTAATTTAGCCTTTGCCTCTTCTCACTGAAGCCTTTTGAGCCAAAACCTCAAATTCACAGCTCTCACAATGGTCCCTCTGCTTAAATCTAACTTTTTTATAGTCCTTTGCCAAGTGCCTAATAAGCCGCTATGTTTCAAGTCTGCTGAAAAATTCTGAAAGAGTTAACTGGTTAGGCATATTATTCATAAAATCTCTTAAAAGTTTTAAATGTCTTTAAAAAAAACATAGACTGCAAAGTTATCTGAGCGATTAAGGATAAAAGACCTGGGAGGGAAAGGGTGTCAAATTTTGCACAGTTAGACGAGAGATTATTTAGGGGATAGTGTTATTGTTGCAATTTGTGAGTGAGCCATCAGTGAAAAAGCTGTTGCAATGAATTAACACATCGCAAGGGCCAGAACTAAAGAACTATAGATTAAGGGAATTAAGGAAATATTAATGCAAGATGGATTATGGGAAAAACAAAAATAAGTCTGCCCTTGGTTTTTTTCCCAGTTTGAATTTTAAATGGCTTTGTAAAATAGATTAAACTTATTGCTGAGTATTCAGAATAAATATGTATGCAGAATGAGCTAACCACATGCCATTTGTTAAATTACACAAGGAACTAGCTTACCAACATATAATATAACAAGCCTAAAGCAAAAAAAAGTAATCAAGGCTCCAACAAAAAAAACCTGGAAAGAAAACATAATTATTTCTTTGAATCACAGATGAGGTGGAAGGGCCCAAATAATTTATCTTTCTTAAGTGAGGAGTAGTGAGTACCCAATAAAGAAGCAGAACTGTAATTGACAGAGTATAACCTTCCCAAATTACAGAAATTAGAGCTGAAGTCTTTCCAAGTCTTTGGTTAATTACAATGAAGTCTTTCCAAGTCTTTGGTTAATTACATTAAAATAAATAATTTGGATTATTGTATTGGAATGTACAGATTTCTTATGCGGATTGACAAGATACAGAAATTACCTTGGCTAAGGAATCAAGAGTCATGATTTTAAAATAAAGGAGAAGGCCATTTAGGATTTTTCTTTTACTGAGGGAACAAATCTTTGAAATTCAGTAACCAAGAGGTTAATGGAGGCCCAGTTGCTGATTATATTTAAGCTGGGGATCAATAAATGCTTAGGTATTAAATCAGTCAAGAGATACAAGAAACTTACATTGAAGTAAAATAGAAGTCATGATATTATTGAATGGTGAAGCAGGTATGAGAGGCTGAATGACCTACTCCTGCTTTTTCACAAGTTATGTTCTTTACACCATCTTGTACAAAGCATCCTATCTACTGTCCCAACTCATTCTCCTTTACAATGAGCCCAATGTGGCTGTTGTACCATTTACAAAATAAATTTTAGCAACTCATCTAGTTGCAAAACATTATTACCCAGATTTTGTACTTTTTATTCAAGATTCATTTATTATCAAAGAATGTATAAATTATACTACCTTAAGATTTGCTTGCCCACAGATAGCCATGAAGGAAGAAACCCAAAGGAAATCAATTAATAAGAAAAAAGGAATTAAAAATAAAAGACCAACACGACACACAAGAAAAAGTTTAAAAACTACAAGTCATGCAAAAAGTGAACAACAACATTCCAAACCAAAATGGAGTCCTCAAAGCCTCCCTTATCAGTTCATTATATCAACAGGCACAGAACACAGCAGCTAGGCCAGTCTTCATAGCTTCAGCGCCATGGAGATGACCATCATGGTGAACGAGTGAAATTGGCTTTATTCTTGGCTGACGCCCTGTCTTGTGAATGGCATCACCTGTGTATTCCTTTTTCAAGATGTGTACAACACCAATTTGGAAATATTAACTTTTTTCCTGTTCACTTGTTTAAAATCCTGGAAAACTCTGTAAACATTTAGCAGAAAAGCTGCAACTGTTCTAGAAGAATGCCCAGTAATGCTTAATATGCAAATCAATGTCCTATGAGTAAACAAGAGTAATTTTGAGTACAGTTCACTTTACCTGGACTATTCCTCTTCCTACCCTGTGTCTTGCAAAAATGCTATCCCCTTCTCACAATTCCTCCATCTCCGCTGCATCTGCTCTCAGGATGAGGCTTTTCATTCCAGGATGAAGGAGATGTCTTTTTTTAAACAAAGGGGCTTCCCTTCTTCCACCATCAACTCTGCTCTCAAATGCATCTCTCCCATTTCCCACACATCTGCCCCCACCCCATCCACCTGCCACCCCACTCGGGATAGGGCTCCCCTTGTCCTCACCTACCACCCCACCAGCCTCCAGGTCCAACGTATAATTCTCTGTAAATTAAGCCACCTCCAACGGGATCCCACTACCAAGTACATATTTCCCTTCCCCCCCCCCCATCTTTCTGCTCTCCGCAGCGATCGCTCCCTATGTGACTCCCTTGTCCACTCGTGTCCCCCCCCCCCCCCCCAACCCTTCCCACCAATCTCCCTCCTGGCACTTATCCTTGTAAGTGGAACAAGTGCTACACCTGCCCTTACACTTCCTCCCTCGCCACCATTCAGGGCCCCAGACAGTCCTTCCAGGTGAGGTGACACTTCACCTGTGAGTCGGCTGGTGTGGTATACTGTGTCCGGTGCTCCCGGTGTGGCCTTTTATTTATTGGTGAGACCCGCTGCAGACTGGGAGACTGTTTCGCTGAACACCTACACTCGGTCCTCCAGAGAAAGCAGGATCTCCCAGTGGCCACACATTTTAGTTCCACATCCCATTCCCATTCTGATAAGTCTATCCATGGCCTCCTCTATTGTCAAAATGAATCCAAACTCAGGTTGGAGGAACAACACCTTATATAGCGGCTGAGTAGCCTCCTACCTGATGGCATGAACATTGACTTCTCTAACTTTCATTAATGCCCCTTCTCCCCTTCTTACCCCATCCCTGACATGTTTAGTTGTTTGTTTTTTTTCCTCTCTCTCTGCCCATTACTCTGCCTGTTCTCCATCTCCCTCTGGTGCTTCCCTCCCCTTTCTTTCTCCCGAGGCCTCCCGTCCCATGATCCTTTCCCTCCTCCAGCTCTGTATCACTTTCACCAATCACCTTTCCAGCTCTTAGCTTCATCCCACCCCCTCAGGTCTTCTCCTATCATTTTGCATTTCCCCTTCCCACCACTACTTTCAAATCTCTTACTATCTTTCCTTTCAGTTAGTCCTGATGAAGGGTTTCAGCCCGAAACGTCGACAGTGCTTCTCCTTATAGATGCTGCCTGCCCTGCTGTGTTCCACCAGCATTTTGTGTGTGTTGTGTGACAGTTCACTTTTGTTTAAATGGATATACCACAATTTTAATGTTGGTTAAAAACATTTCTAGCATAAATTGGTCAGCCACTGAGAAACCTATTGAATTTTGAAAGGCCTGGAGAGTGTATGGAGATGTTTCATACAGTGAGGGAGTTTAGGACCAGAAGGCACAGGTTCAGAATAGAATCAGATTTCCTTTAAAACAGAGATGAGGAATTACTTTATCCAAAGGGCAGTAATCTGTGGAATTCATAACCACAGGTGGCAGTGGAGACCAAATCATTAGGTACATTTAAGCTGAGATTGATAGGTTCTCGATTAGTCAGGGCATCAAAATGTATTAGGGAGAAGGCGGGAAAATGGGGTTGAGAGGGATAAGAAATCAGCCATGGTGGAGCAGACTTGATGGGCTGAATGGCCTAATTCTGCTTCTACGTCTTATGGTCTATAATAAAGAGCTTAACACACTGTGACTAGGTTGTTTAAAATTATGTTTTTAGTGCATGAAGATACTCACATTTTAAGCATTATAAATGTTTATGTTATTAATATAGATTACTACATACAAAGAAAGTTTATAGGTCGAGTGTTTTAAAATGCTAGTTAATTGTGAGTTTTTTAAATAATCACAGACAAAATGGCAGTATTTAGTAGATGCACCTTCGGCAGCAGTTACAGCCTTGAGTCTGTATGGATAGGTATCTACCAGCTTTGCACATCTGGACACTGCAACTTTTCCCTTTTCTTCTTTACAAAACTGCTCAAGCTCTGTCAAATTGCATGAGGATCATTAGTGAACAGCCCTTTTCAAGTCAGTGGCAAATTCTCAATTGGATTGAGGTCTGCATTGAGTGACTTGGCCACTCTGGGACATTAACTTTGTTGTTTTTAAGCCATTCCTGTGTAGTGTTGGCTTTATGCTTGAGGTTATTGTCTTGCTGGAAAACAAATCTTCTCCCAGGTTTTCTTGCAGATTGCATCAGGTTTTCCTCCAGGATTTCCCTGTATTTTGCTGCATTCATTTTACCCTCTACCTTCACAAGCCTTCCAGGGCTTGCTGCAATGAAGCATACCCACTACATGATGCAGCAATCACTATGCTTCAGGGTAGGGATGGTGTGTTTTTGATGATGTGGGATGTTTGGCTTACAACAAACATAGTGTTTAGTCTGATGGACAAAAAGCTCAATTTTGGTTTCATCAGACCATAGAACCTTCTTTCAGATGATTTCAGAGTCTCCCATGTGCCAACTGGAAATCTCTAGCCAAGATTCCCTGAGAGTCTTTTTCAACAGTGGCTTTCTCTTTGCCACCCGCCTATAAAGTTGTGACTGTGAAGCACCTGGGCAACAAGTGCAGTCTCTCCCATCTCAGCCACTGAAGCTTGTAACTCCTCCAGAGTTGTCATAGATCTCTTGGTGGCCTCCCTCCCTAATCCCCTTTTTGGATGGTGCTCAAGTTTTTAAGGACTGCCTTCTCCAGGCAGATTTACAGCTGTGCCATATTCTTTCTATTTCTTGATGATTGACTTTGCAGTATTCCAAGGGATATTGAGTGACTTGGAAATTTTCTTGATTCCATCTCCTGACATGTGCTTTTCAATGACCTTTTTGTGGAGTTGCTTAGAGTGTTCTTTTGTCTTCATAGTGCAGTTTTTGCCAGGATACTGACTCACCAGCAGTTGGACCTTATACTGTACTATGACTACACACAGGTGATGTCCATTTAACTTGTAACTTTTAAAACAAATTGGCTGTACCAGTGGTAATTTAATGTGTCATATTCAAGGGGTTGAATTGCAATCAATTATTTTATGTAATTAATTTAGATCACTTTGTAGAGTTTTCACTTTGACGTGAAAGTTTTTTTCTGTTATCAGTGTCAAAAAAGCCAAATTAATTCCACTGGGATTCAATGTTAAAATACAATAAAACATGAAAATTTATGGGGGTGTGAATACTTTTTATAGGCACTATAATGAATTTGGGATCAAAAATATCAAATGCTATTTACAGATACAATTTTTTATTGGACTACTCACAAATGTTGGAATAAACACTTTGAAATTCAAACTCTGAATTTCAGCTACTTTGGTTTGTTTAATGCAATGAATTTTCATTTTATCTTATATTACTTTGTTCATTTCTGTTGGTGTTTGGAGGATTTTCTATAGGTGAATATGCAAATAGATTTGGGGAAAATATTAACCATAACTTAAGTAAATCCACACAGTTTGGCATAATTTAGGTGGCATTATAACATAATGGTTAGCGTAACACAATTGTAGCATCAATGAGCGAGGTTCAATTCCCACCACTATCTGTAAGGAGTTTTTACGTTCCCTGACCACATAGGTTTCCTCCAAGTGATCCGGTTTCCTTCTACATTCCAAAGACGTATGGTTTATGGTTAGTAAGTGTGGGCATGCTATGCTTGCGGGCTGCCCTCAGTACACACTCAGGCTGTGTTGGCAATTGGTGCAAATTACACATTTCACTGTATGTTTTAATGTACATGTGACAAATTTAGCTAATATTTAAACTTTGTGTTGAAGCTGGTAATTGCACCTGTGATTCAACATTCTTTTGTGCTTTATTTAAATCTTTTATTGCCTTCTATATTTTGTTTTTTGAAGTATTTTTGTCAAGTAGCATATTCTTCCCTGGATACTTTATGAATGTATGTTGTTTGATTAGTACAACAAATCTAACTGTATTTACCTAGCAGTCATTGCCGTTTTTTAATGTGGCTGGTTCAAGAGAGCACCACCTGCTGTTAAATTCTGAGAAACCTTGAAATTTCTTTGTCTAATACTAGTGTAATTTTCATCTGGTTTATAAAATAAATCACATTTGCACTAAATTTTATTGAAATGAAAGGTAACTAGTGCTACAAAATATAAAGTAGTTAAAGCACAGATATCATGAATACTCGTGTTTGGGAATTAATATTGAATTGAGAGGAAAAACCGGCCTAGATTTTACAGTCGATGGTGAACATGACATTGTTTCTCCACAATCTTTCCTCACAGGAATGATTTTATATTGAAGGCCAAAAGTAACCTTTGCTACTACAGGAATTATTTAATGTACAAAAGGAATGTGTTCCTTGAAAATATTTTATTAAGGAGATTTTAATTTTAAAAGATTGAAGAAAATTGCATCTTGGGAATTATGGTGCAATTGCAACTTAGTCATTATTGTAAAGCATAACTTGGCAAATTGAAAGTGTGTGCCCCAAAGTATCAATACTATTGTAATGAAAGCTCATTAATCAAAGGATACCTGTGCCCTTACTAAATATTCTATAATCTTGCAAGGCTCTATTAAAACTTCATTTAACTACTTTTCCAGTGGAAATATTTGTAGCATTTTGTGTGTAAATTTGTCACAATCAATGTTTCAGCCTTGGTTTGTTTCAGATTAATGTTAAATCCTCTTATTTTATAATAACACCTGTGATGGTGGGCATAGAATTCTATGGAACATATTTTAGTATCACCACCGACATATAATCAGGCATAATGGACTCAAGTCCTTGCATATAACGCAGGGAGAAAAGCCACACACCAGCAACAAGACAGATTTGATGGGTTCCCTCGCTCAGTGTCTTTTTATGATATATTATTCTATGCATGTTTGAATTTCTAGGATTGGATGCTCAAACATGTCAATGAACAATTTGTGTGCTGAACTGTCCTGAGTACACGAAAAGTACTATCTAAGTAAAACTGTTTTACAACAAACTATTTCTTATTTTTGCAGTGGATTAGCAGTCTTTGTGGACTATGTATACTATGGCTTGTTTAAATTTAGAAGGAAACTGATAATATCTCCCTTTCTTTTGTGTCACCTTGCTTTCCTATGTACACTTTTATAATATTTTGCCTCCTTTTGTCTTACTGGGATGTGTCCTGAAAACATTTTCTGCCAAAAGAAAATCAAGAAATTGGACACTATCATTCATTGCCAACAGCATTTATACTGCACCTCTATTTAAAAAAAAACCTGTTCCATGCTTTAGAGAATTGTATTCTGTAGGTTTTCAGTTTAACATTAAAATCAATAAGTTGTTTTCTATATTTCACTTGTAGAGTGCATTGTTATCTCTAAAACATACAATTCAAACTTCAAAAGGGAAAATACCTGCAACATTTAGCAGGTCAGTGCCACCTGTAGAGAGAAATAAAGTAATGTTTCAAACCAATGACTTTTCTCACAAATATACAATGGATTCCAGTGCATTGAACCATCAGTTAATTGGGGCAGCCACTTATTTGGGACAACTCTTAAGTACAAAAACCATTACAAAATAGCCAGGCTTCCCCTTGTTTCAATGGAACCCCATGCCACTTGAAACAGGAGACAGTTGCCAAACAGTTTCTAATTAGCAACAGTTACATATATTTACATGGCTGTTTAGACAAGACACTGTACTTAAAGCAAACAGTTTTAAAATAGCATCAGTTGTGTGTGTTTGTGTTTATGAAGCAGTGATTTTTGTCACTGATAGATAGTTAGCATGAAATGAGCAGTAAGGCAATTCAGAAATGTTTTCCACACTACAGTTTCAAACATTCAGACTTGGAGATGCCAGAAAAGGCCATGAGTGAACATGTAATTATTTCATACTTCTAACAAGTTAGCAACTATGAAGAATTTCAAGGTATCAACAATTATTTTGAATGTTACAATGAAAATTAAGATTTGGAAAATACAATTGTTGAAAATATTGTATGAAGTTAGTCCATTATTTGCACTAGGTGTTTGTGCTGAATTTGTTCATTTGCAGTCAATCAAAAGAACACAGCTGCATACACTGGATTAATTCCTCCATCTGTAACTATTAGGAACCAATACAGTTTTATAGTACTGTAGTAGTATGTGTAATGTTCTAATTTGTTCTGTATTTCATAAAAATACATGTTATTCAGTTAAATGGTAGGTTGTTTATATATTATTATATAATTGTTTATATAACCAATCATATATAATGGTAGGTTGTATATACCTTTTTAACAATTTCCATGAAACTTTGGCTAATTGGGGCAACTGCTTTACCAGGCCAAAATGTACTGGTCCCTATATTTCCTAATTAACCAGGATTTACTGTACTTGTATTGGAATGTAACAATTAGAAGGCGGCCACTTAAACTCTGAACAATCAGGTTGTACTTGCACTTAGCATTCCCTCTTTTCCCCAGTGACGTATTACTCCATTGTGTGTCATAAATCTATTCATCTCCACATTAAATGTATTCAAAGATTATTTTTCTTCTGCCCTTTGAAGAAAAGCATTCAAAGACACAAGCCTTTCTTAAAGAAAAACATCTGCCTCACCTTAGACTTAAATGTAACCCATCATTCTTAACCAAATAACCTATAGTTCTAGATTCTTCCACAGGAAGAAACTTGTCTTTTCATATCCACACTATCAAGAACCTTCAGGATCTTAAAGGTTTTAAACAAGTTGCCTCTCGCTTCTCTAAATTCCAAAAATTTTTGACTAGTTCAACCTTTTTTTATAAGGCGATCTGCTAATTTCTTATATCAGTTTGGCAAACCTCTGAGCTTCTGCTAGCACTTGTACAGCTTCTTTGTAGCGCTACACAGTGCTCCCAATGAAATGTCATCACCAATGTTCTATATAATTGATGCATAACCTCCTACATTTGCATTCAATTCCTTAGCAACCAACTAATGCATTGCTGTACCTACATATCACCACTTCTGAATCATGTTCTGTGACACCCAGATTCCACTGTACCTTAAAATTCTCCAGTTTCTCACCAGTTTTTCCCCTGCCCAAATTTCTCATTTTCTCCCATTTTACTCCACTTAGCTCAACTATGCCCACTCACATACTTAACAATACCCCTTTGAATGAGAGTCAGTATCAGAATCAAGTTTAATATCATTGGCTTATGTCATGAAATTTGTTGTTTTGCAGCAGTAATACAGCGCAATACATAATAAAACTACAAATTACAATAAGGAAAATAATTAACTTAAAAATAATTGCATTATGATCATTAGAGGCATAGTGATCCCCTATACAAACTTCTGTCACCTGCCCTGTCTCATTCCCTAATAGGAGATTTTGTATTGCACTCTCTCTAGTTGGAAACTTTCCTGAACAAATATGACAAACTCTTTCCCATCCAGCCCTTTTACAGAATGGGAATCCCATACTGTACCACCACTCTCTGACACTCTGTAAGTTCTGGCATTCTGCTAGTGCCCATCACAGTGAAGACTGAAGCAAAAGACTTAAGTTTGTCTGCCATTATTTTGACCCCTTTACTAGCTCTTCAGTGTAATTTTTAAAGGTCCAATATCCATTCTCGCTTCTCTTTTATTCTTTATATGTCCAAAAAATCTTTTGGTATCCTCTTTGCCATTATTGACTAGCTTATCTTCATATTACATCTCTTAAACTCCTTATTTTTTTTTTAGTTGCCTTCTGCTGGTTTTTAAAAGCTTTTGAATCCTCTATTTTCCCACTAATTTATGCTATATTATATGACCTCTTTTTTGTTTTTATGGTGTGTTTAACTTCACTTGTCAGTCATGGATACCTCATTCTCCTTTTAGAATACTTCTTTATCATTGTGATATAATTATCCTGTGCCTTCCAAATTGCTCCTAGAAATTCCAGCTATTGCTGTTATGCTGGCATACCTACTAATATTCCCCTCTAAATGAAACATGTCTCCTTCTGGATGAAACTTTGGCTAACTCCACTTTCATGCCTCTGTAAAACTGATGCACCTGATTTTAGCTTCTCTCTCACAAACTGCAGGGTGAATGCGATCATGTTTTACTGACTCCTAAGGGCTTCTTTACCTTAAGTTCACAAATCAAATCTGATTCATTACACAACACCCAATCCAGAATTGCCTTATGCCTGGTGGGCTCAACCACAAACTGTTTTAAGAAGCCATCTTGTAGACATTCTAAAATTCCTTCTCGAAATCCAGCAATTCACCTGAACATTGAAATCACTGTGACTATCGTAAAGATGCTCTTTTTACATAACTTTTCTATTGCCCATTGAAATTTATATCCTACATCCTGGTTATTGTTTGGAGTCCTGTATATAACTCCCATCAGGGTGTTTTTACCCCTGCAGTTTCTTAATTCTACCTACAAGGATTCTGCATCTTCTGATTCTATGTCACTTCTCCCTAAGGATTTGATTTCAGCTTTACCAAATGGGTCACTGCACCCCCTCTACTGGCCTGCCTTTCTTTCAATACAATGTGTATCTTTGAAATATTAAGCTCCCAACAATGATCTTCTTTCAACTACAATTCAGTGATGCCCACATCATATCTGCCAGTCTCTAACTACTTTTCAAGATCATCTACCTTATTCTATGTACTGAGTACATTCAACTGTAACGCCTACAATTCTGTATTCATTACCCTTTTCAATTTTGCTCCCATTTTACACTTCAATTCAACCCACTATCATCTGTCTTCACTTTCTCTCAGTCTTACTGCACTTGTATGCCAACTGCTCCATCCTGAGCCTTATCACTCCAGTTCCTACCCCCTTCCAAATTAGCTTAAGACTTCCCCAATAGCTCTAAAAACCTGCCTGCAAGGATATTGGTTCCCTTCAGGTTCAGCAGTAACTGTTCTTTGTACAGGTCAACCTTCCCTAGAAGAATTCCAATGATACAGAAATCTATAACACTGCATGCTGCACCACTTCCTCAGCCCCACAATCATCTGTACTATCATCATATTCCTGCCCTGACTGGTACTGGGAGTAATCTGGAGATTATACTTTGGAGGTCCTGTTCCTCAGCTTCTTCTCTGACTGCCTATGCTCACTGTGCAGGACCTCTTTCTCTTTTCTACCTACAGTATCATTGGTGCCACTGTGCACCATGACTCCTGGCTGCTCACTCTTCCTCTTGAAAATTTTCTGCAGCCGCTCTGAGACATCCTGGACTATATCACCTGGAAGGCAAAACACCATTCTGGCTTTCTTTCACAGCCACAGAATGTTCATACCCTAGCTATTGTTATTTCTGTGCCTGATTTTACTCTTCCCTGCTGAGCCTCAGAGCCAGCTACAGTGCCACTCACCTGTCTGCTGCTGATCGGCCATCCCTCCCAGCAGTATCTAAAGGAGTATGGTTGTTGCCAAGGGGAGTGACCAATGGGGAACCCTGCACTGATTGCCTATATCTCTTACTTCTCCTGGTGGTCAACAATCTCCTATCTGAAGACTGTACTCTAGCTGTGCCCACCTCAGTAAAAGACTCATCTATGAGCTTTTCTGCCTCCTGGATAGTCCTAAGTATATCCAGCTCCAGCTCCAGTCCTTTGACCTTGTCAATCAGGACTTGAAATTGGGTACCCTTCCTGAAGATGTGGTCATCAGGGTACTCTGAAATCCCACCTCTCGCAGGAGGTGCATTCCTCTGCCTGAACTACCATCCTGCCAGCTCTTGTTATGCATATAACTTCTCAAGCTTAAATTCTAGCCTCTGCCTGTTCTCACCCAAGCCTGTTGAGCCGAAGTCTGATCACTCTATCACTGTCCCATTCACACGACTGCTCTGCTTACACCTCACTTCTTTTTATTGGCTTCTGCTGAGTGCCGAAAAGATAATGATGATTGTAGCTTACTGAAATGTTCCAAAAGGCCACAAGCTCTTTTTAAACCTCATGCAGACTCACCAGTTGATGACTTCTTGCAATTATTGTAGCCCACTAAAAAGATGTATGAGTTAAGATTAGATATTTGTGTAAATACTACATTGGAAGTATGGCAAAACTTGGAGGTTGACCCCAGCATATCCCTACTCTGATCATTTACACAAATGATGAATTCTACTGGATGATTTGATGTGCATGTGACAAACAAAGCTAATCTTTATCTTAACTTTATGTGTCTCATATTTGAATAACACATCTTAAAATATTACAGGCTCATCTCAGAATTCAAGTTTATTGTCATCTGACTATACATATGTTCAACTAAATGAAACATTTCTCTGGACCACAGTGCACCCACAATACATATATAGCACATAGCACATAAACAAAATAGTATAACAAATAACTTAATAAAATATAATTTAGAATACATATAGTGCACAGCACAGGTAAATAGTAAACACCTCGCTGTCCTAGTGACAAATTCTCAGTGGTGGCAGGGTATTCATTAATATCACAGCCTGCAGGAAGAAGCTGTTAACCAGTGTGGCAATTCTAGTCCTGATGCTCCTGTACCTCTTTCCTGATGGTAGTTGGTTAAAGGGATTGTGGGATGGGTAGGAAGGATTCTCAACTGTATTGTGCTGTAACCAACTTCTGGGTAATCTGTTGGGGGACTCCGAATTTAGGCATTCCTTAAAAAGTAGGCACATTAAAGTGTACATAATTAGTTTGTTCTTGTGGAAGATGTGTGCTTGCATTTCAAGTAAATTTCTTATTGGAAATCTTGATTTAAATACACTGAAATGCCAAATGATTTCACAAAATTTGTCATCAAATCCTTGATATTCTTGATTCAGGTCATCCAGTGACTTTAGACTTTCAAAAAGTTATCTCTTGTTGATAAGAAACATTATTCTTTTAAAAAGTTGGATTTTAATCATGAGTTTTCCTGTTTTTTAAATGTAAAGTTTTTTTTGAGAAGGTGAATTGAAGATGCATAATACTACAACTCATGGTTGCTACTGTTATCCCATTATGTGATTCATTTATGTGACCCAGTCCTTTCCCTAATGGGGTGGCGGGAGGATGGGGTGAGAGCAGATGTGCATGAAATGGGAGAGATGTGTTTGAGAGCCGAGTTGATGGTGGAGGAAGGGAAGCCCCTTTCTTTAAAAAAGGAAGACATCTCCTTCGTCCTGGAATGAAAAGCTTCATCCTTAGAGCAGATGCGGTGGAGACGGAGGAATTGCGAGAAGGGGGTGACATTTTTGCAAAAGACAGGGTGGGAAGAAGAATAGTCCAGGTAGCTGTGAGAGTCTATAGGCTTATAGTAGATATCAGTAGATAAGCTGTCTCCAGAGATAGAGACAGAAAGATCAAGAAAGGGGAGAGAGGTGTCGAAAATGGACCAGGTAAAATTTGAGGGCAGGGTGAAAGTCAGAGGCAAAGTTAATGAAGTCAACAGTCTCCTTGGTACGTGGTCTGTTCCACAAAGCCAACAAAAAAGCAGGCCTAGCTGGGACCCATATGGGTGCCCATGGCTACACCTTTGGTTTGGAGGAAGTGAGAGGAGCCAAAAGAAATTATTAAGAGTAAGGACTAATTCCGCTAGATGGAGGAGAGTGGTAGTAGAGGGAAACTGGTGAACTGGTTAGGTCTGGAATCCAAAAAGAGGCGGAGAGCTTTGAGATCTTCCTGGCGGGGGATGGAGGTATATAGGGACTGGACATCCATGGTGAAAATAAGGCAGTGGGGCCAGGGAACTTAAAATCATTGGAAAAAATTCAAAGCGTGAGAAGTGTCACGAACATAGGTGGGAGGTGATTGAACAAGGGGGGATAAAACAGTGTCGAAGTATGCAGAAATGAGTTCGGTTGGGCAGAACCAAGCTGAGACAATGGGTCTACCTGGACAGGCAGGTTTATGGATCTTGGGTAGGAGGTAGAAATGGGAAGTGCAGGGTTTGAGAACTATGAGGTTGGTAGTAGTGGATGGGAGATCCCCAGACCTGATAAGGTTGGTGATGGTGTGGGAGACAATGGCTTGGTGATCCTTGGTAGGGTCATGATCAAGGGGTAAATAAGAGGCGGTATCAGCGAGTTGTTGCTGTGCCTCGGCAAGGTAGAGGTCAGTTTGCCAGACTACAACAGCGCCCCCCCCTTAACAGCGGGTTTTATAATAAGGTTGGGATTGGTGTGGAGGGAGTGGAGAGCAGAGCATTCGGAACGAGTGAGGTTGGAATTGGAACAAGGTGTGGTGAAGCTAAGCTTAGCTTACTTTTCTTGAAATTAATCTCTTTCTTTCCTTTTCATAAATTTTTAAATCTCATATGGCAAACATAATAATTTTCTGTTAGATAACTGGCTTTTGCCAAAATAGGATTTAATTTTTCAAAAGCTAAGCTCAGTAAATTTTATTCAAATAAAATAGATTTTAATTAATGCTATTTACAACGTGAAATTTTATTTGCAGTGTTGAAGCAGTGTGTTGTGACAATGTCAGGATTATTTTTACAAGAAAATCAGAACCTCTCATGGAGCCAACCATTGATGGGGCACCATCAGTACAGATGACAACACAGTTCCTCCAAGACAGACCTTTTGTTTCCAGATATGAAGACAAAATATGAAATGTATCTTGGCTTTTTTCGAGCAGCTCTTTACAACAAAAAAAGTTTTCTTCAATTTCACCATCATTTACAAACCTTTCAAATACTACAACATGACATTTATTGGTGAAATCTTTACTCACCAACCTGGATAGGGAGGCTGGTGTTTTTCAGTTTATCACACAAAACCTCTTCAGCATCATGTGACATGTCATCAATACGTCAACTTTTCATACTGTTTAAGAGTGAAACTTTTTCAATTTCTTGTACTGCATCTTGTCCTAGCATTTTGCCCACTGTAATTTTACATGCTGGCATTATTAGCTTCTCACCAACTGTATGACTTTTCCTTCTCGGGGTAATAATTTCTGCTATTAAATAACTTGCTTCCTGAACTCCTTTACTGAATGACTTTATTAACAAAAGTTTTACTCGGTTCGTTTTGAGATTCCAATAGCTGTTTAAAATAATTAGCACTTTTACGTGTCACATGGCTGTGATTTGTAGTTCAGTGTCTTTTCAATTTAGCTGAAGCCATTGCTACAGTTGTAGGTTGTTTGTCACAGACTAGGCCCAGTGGAACAGTGGAATGATCACCAGTCCATGGAAAATCTATTGATAAGTAGCTTTCATTGTAAAGTCAGACATTTTTTTTGTGTCCATTGCTGCACAATAAGAATGGCATAATAATAACTAAATGAGAAAACAACAAAAAATATGAAAACCTCACAACACAAGCATCAGTCAACCCTCTGTGCAATACAGCGCTCACCAGTTATCAACAGTCTCCCCATCTCACATAAAAAAACTGAGCAAGGACTCACCCGAATGAACATGGTCCTACTGCGCACTGCCATACTGGCGTGAAAGACCTCCAACAAAATTGCTAACGGAGCTGCTCAGTCACTGCACACCACTGCAAGTGCAAGTATCACGCTTTGTACCAAGTTCAAAAAACAATGTTTATTTTTTAAATCACAATCTCTTGCAGAACCCCTAGCAACCTCTGACAGAACCCTAGTTGAGAAACCCTGATTTGGATGGTAACAAGGTAGTTTTCACAAACTGCACAGGCAGTCCAAACCGGAAGCCTCATTAGTCTGTGATGATTTTAACAATGCAACTTACAAAGAAGAATCATATCTGGACAAATCATTTTAATTACAGTTTTCATAGACTAAATAGTGACAGAAATGTTGTCAGAATATCACTGGATATAAACTGAAGTTTCAATATATTTATAGTTCCCGTAAAATGTAATCATATTTGTGATAGCACAGCTCATTGCTGATGTAAACTAGATGCAAGGGAAATATTCTAATTTTCTACCCAATGGTTGGTACACATCCACAATTACAATGTGTAAAATTTCAATTCCTTGGCTTTCTACAAATTACAGTAAGAGTATGAAGCAATTGATGTAGGAAATTGGTCTCAATTTGACAAATTTATTTATTTATGGCTTTTTTCACTTTTAGAAGCACAACCTGTTGTGTGTCCAAACACACACAGCTCCAGGATTGACTCTCCATACACGCAACAAATTAATGGGCTTGAAAGATCACTCAGTGACTGAGAACAGCACAGTTCTTAGACTTCTACATCTCAATGTGGAAAACACTAACAACCCACTAAACGTGATTACATCTTGGTCAGTAGTGGATAAAATGGCAATGGATAAAGGATATTCCAATACAGAGCATTTTAAAGAATGGGAAGTGCAAGATACAGACAGCTCTGGTTCAGACAGTGAATTGGAGCAGTTAGGAATTGCCATGTTGGAGACTAGTTCTAATATGAAACAGTTTTGTCAGTCACCTAGTATGGAATCAAAACTACTGAAATGCAATGAGCTTCTGCAAGACTTTAAAATTGATACTGAACCAAAACCAAAGGATGACTTAAGGATTACAGATGAAGACAAAGTTTACAAAACCAAAATGGAATTTGCACTGAAACTGGGATATTCAGAGGAACAACTGCAGTTGGTCTTGAACAAGTTAGGACCTGATGCCTTGCCTAATGACATACTAGGTGAACTTGTTAAACTGGGGAACAAAATTAATTCTGATGCCTCCTGTGGCAAAAGTACTCCTGGAACTATAAACCTACGAGATACAACTTCAACAGATTCTCAACGATCTGATTCTCCTGTAGAAGATGTGGTGGATGATGGGAATAATCTAAAACCTATAGTAATTGATGGCAGTAACGTGGCAATGAGGTGAGTGCAGAAAATTGTTTTCCTTTCCATACCCCCACCTCTCAATTTCTCTCTCTCTCTCTCTCTCTCATACATTATCTATCTCTCTCAAACTCTCACATACACTCTTCCTCAAATTCTCTCCCTCAAGCTCTCAAACCCTCCCCCCAAGTTCTCACTCCCCCCCCCCCCCCCCCAAGCCTCCTGAGCTCTCTCCCTCAGGCTGTTTTGGAGAATATAGAACAGTACAGCACAATGCAGGCCCTTTGGCCCATATTGTTCTGCCAACTCTTTAACGTACTTCATGATCAACTTTAGCCTTCTCTCCAACATAGTCCTCCATTTTTCTTTCATCCATGTGCCTATCTAAGAATCTATTAAATGTCCCCGATGTATCAACTTCTACCACAAGTCCCAGCCTGGTGTCCGTGCACTTGCCTCTCTCTGTGCAATATAAAAGCCTACCCCTAACCTCACCCCTACATGTTTCTCCAGGCACCTGAAAAGTATGTCCTCTTGTATTTATCTTTGCTGTCCTGGGAAAAAGACATTGGCTGTTCATTCTATCTATAGTTTTATTAACATGACGCTATTATAGCTTGGGGGGCATTGGAGTTTGGAGTTCATTTACTGTATCCTCTGTAAGAAGTTTGTATGTTCTTCCCATGAGTGTGTGGGTTTTCCCTGGATGCTCCAGTTTCCTATATTTCAAAGACGTACTGGTTGGTAGGTTAACTAGCCATTGTAAATTGTCCTGTGATTAGGTTAGGGTTAAGTAGGTGGGTTTCTGGGTAGTGCAGCTGATTGGGACAGAAGGGCCAATATATTTATTTAGAGATACAAATAAAAGATCATTTATTTGCATCTCTAAATAAATAAATATGCACATACTGTACATACATACATAAATAGCTAAATAAACAAACAAGCAAGCAAACAATCCTCTACCTAGTCATCTCTGAACCTCCTCTCCAAAGAGAAAAGCCTTGTGCTCAATATTTCCTCATAACACATGTTCTCTAATCCAGATAGTATCATGGTAAATCTTCACTGCACCCTTTCTAAAGCTTCCACATCCTTCCTGTAATGAGGTGACCAGAACTGAACACCGTACTTCGATTGTAATCTAACCTAAATTGTATAGAGCTACAACATTATATCACAGCTCTTGAATTCAATGCCCTGACTAATGAAGGCTAACACACCTTCTTAATCACCCTATCAACCTGGGCATCAACTTTGAAGGGTTTGTGGACTTAGGCCACAAGATCCCTCTTCCTCCACATTGTTAAGAATCCTTCCATTAACCTTGAATTCTACTTTCAAGATCAGCCTTAAAAAGTGTATCACTTAATACTTTACTGGCTTGCATTCCACCTGCCACTTCTCAGCCCCATTCCTCATCCATGTAATCTACAACAGTGTCCCGTTATAACACCGTTAATACAGTACAACACCTTTCTACTCTATAACACCGCCAAGTTCATGCCATCTAAAAACTTACTAACCTACCCTTCCACTTCATCATCTAGGTCATTTGTAAAAATCACTAAGAGCAGGGGTCCCAGAACAGATCCCTGCAGAAGACCCACTAGTCAATAACCTCCAGGTAGAATCCGTTTACTACTACATTCTGCTTTCTGTAGGCAAGTCAGTTCAAATCCATGTAGCCAGGTTTACCTGGATCCTATGCCTCTTGACTTTCTAAATGAGCTCATCATAGGAACCTTGTCAAATGCCTTTATTATATAGCAGTTAACATAATAGTATTAAAGCATCACCAACCGGAGCTCAAAACCACTGCTGTCTGTAAGAGATTTATATGTTCTTCCCATGACTGTGTGGTTTTCCTTCAGGTGCTCTGGTTTCCTCCCACATTTCACTAGATGTATGGATTAGTAGGTTAATCAGTCACATGAGTATAACTGGACGGCTCAGGTTCCTTTGGCCAGAAGAGCCTGTGACTGTGCTAAATAAAACAAAATAAAATCCATATATGCCACATCCACCACTCTACCTTCATCAATTTGTTTTGTTACTTCCTCAAAATAGTCAGTCAAGTTTGTGGGACATGACCTGCCCTTCACAAAGCCATGCTAACTACCTCTAATCAGACCATGCTTCTCCAAATGTTCATAGATCCTGTCTCTTAGAATCCTCTCCAGTAGTTTTCCCACAGTAAGATTCACTGGTCTATAATTCCCAGGTTTATCCCTGTTACCTTTCTTGAACAAGGGAATTACACTCTCCAGTCTTCTGATACTACTCCTGTGATTAGTGAGGACACAAAGATCATCACCAATACTACTGTAATCTCTTCCCTTTCCTCCTATAGTGAACTAAAATATATCCTGTCTTGCCCCAAGGACACCTATGCTAATGTTTTTCAAAAGTTTTAACACATCCTCTCCCTTAACCTCGACATGTTTCAACTCATTAGCTTGTCCAAGCTGACCTCACATACATCAGGGTCTGTCTCAGTGGTGAATACTGAAGCAAAGTATTTAATAAAGGCTTCCTCTGACTCCAGGCACACATTTCCTCTTTTATCCCTTAAGAGTTGTTCCCTTACTCTAGTCATCCTCCTGTTCTTCACATATGTGTAGAATACCTTGGGGTTTTCATTAATCCTACTCGCAAGGATTTTCTCATGCCCCCTTCTTAAGTCCATTCTTAAGCTCTTTAATATCTACCTTGTAACTCACAAAAGGCCTATGTGATTATTGCTTCCTAAACTTTACGTATGTAAAGTTCATCATGAAATATTCTATCACTCGTATTAATTTTGTCCCTTCTCAATGGGACAAACCTATCCAGAACCACATGCAAGTGTTCCCTAAACCCATAGCCTTAGCAAGGATAGGAGCAGGCAGTATGGGAAAGTGTGTAATTTGGGGAGGCTAATTATGAAGCTATTAGGTAGGAATTTGGGAGAAAAAATGGGAAACTGATGTTCTCAGGAAAATGTGCAGTGGAAATGTGGCAATTATTTGGGGTAACTAGAGAGAGAGTAGGACCACCACTGAAGGATAAAGGGAGTAATATTTGCTTGGATGCAAATGATGTGGGTGAAGCTGTAGCAAACACTTTATATCAGCAGTTATCAAGGAGAAGGTTGTGGAGGTTAAGAGATCAGTGCTAAACATATTGATATACTAGGGCAATTTGAGGTAAAGGAGGAGCGAGTGTTGGGACTCTTTTTCAGAGCATTAAGGTGAATAAGTCACCAGGACTTGATGGGATATACCCCAGGTTATTCAGAGAGGTGAGAGCAGAGATTACTGAGACCTTGAGCAATATCTTCTTCATGTCCTCTCTAGCCACAGGCCAGGTTTTGGAGGACTGGCCAGTAGCTAATGTTGTTCCATTATTCAAGAAGGGAACCAGGAATAATCCTGGAAAAACTATAGACAGGTGAGTTTCACAACAGTGGTAGGGATGTTACTGGAGAGAATTCTTAGGGATAGAACTTATGAACATTTGGAAAACCATAGCCTAATTAGGGAGAGCCAGCATGGCTTTTTGTGGGGCAAGTCATGCAGTACTAAATTGATTGAATTTTTTGACAAGTTGATGAGAGTGATTGATGAAGATAGTAGAGCTGTGGATGTTGTTAACACAGATTTTAGGATATTTGCCCAGATCCCTCATGAGATGCTTATTCAGAAAATTAAGATGCATGGGATCTATGGCGAATTGGCTGATTGAGTTCAGATCTGGCTTACCCATAGAAGACTAAGAGTAGTGATTGAAGGGACTTATTTCAGCTGCAGATCTATGATTAGTGATGGTCTGCAGCAATCTGAAGCCTCTGCTGTTTTGTGATGTATATAAATGACCTGGATGAAAATGTAGATAGGATGTAAGTTTGCAAAAGATACTAATATCGGTGGCAAACAATACAGCAGGATATAGATGAGTTGCAGGTATGGGTGGAGAAAAGGCCAATGGAGTTTAACCTGGCCAAATGTAAAGTGTTGCATTTTGGTAGGTCAAATGCAAAGAGATAGTACACTGTTATGGGCAAGTTCCTTAAGAGTGCTGTTAATTAAGGCATGCAATTAAGGTGAGAGGAGTTAAATTCAAAGAGATGTGAGGGGCAAGTTCTTTTACACAGAGAGTGGTGAGTGACTGGAATAAGCTGCCTGAGGTGTGATAAAGGCATAAGCATTAGAGACTTTAAAGCAAAGCTGCGAAGTTCGAATAAAATCTTCTTTAACTGCAGTTTACCGACTCCGTGTCGTTATTTCAGCGCTGCGTGTAGCATACTGCTGCAATTGGTGACCCCGATGGTCCAAGCGATATTTGGACCGGAGATGAACGACGCCGCATCTGTTCATGCAGTTTCATTGAAACTCCCAAGCTTCTGGATGCTGCGACCTCACCTGTGGTTCCAGCAAGCAGAAGCCCAATTCCACATTCGGCAGATAACCTCAGAGGATACATGTTACTACTACGTGGTGAGCTCCCTCGACCAGGACACAGCAGCCCAGGTTGAGGAGTTCGTACAGTCTCCCCCAGCGGACGGCAAGTACACGGAATTCAAAGCCCTGCTCATAAGGACTTTCGGACTCTCATGGCGCGAGCGGGCTGCCTGTTTACTGCACCTGGATGGTTTGGGAGACAGACCTCCATCGGCTTTAATGAATGAGATGTTGTCTGTGGCCGGAGGACAGAAGCCCTCCCTCATGTTTGAGCAGGCATTCCTGGAGCAGATGCCCGAGGACATACGCCTGCTGCTGTCTGACACGGATTTCAGCGAACCCTGGAAGGTGGCAGCCCGGGTGGACTTGCTATGGAACGCCAAGAAGGTGAGTGGGGCGTCTATCGCGCAGATCACCATGCCACTCTCCCAGCAGCAAACCAGACCCGGCCCAGCCACAGAGCCTGCTAACCCCAGAGGCAGGGGTGGGGAGCCCAACGAACAATGGTGCTTCTACCACCGGCGGTGGGGCGCTGTAGCCTGCCCTGCAAGTTCCTGGGAAATGCCAGGGCCAGCCGCTGCTGATGGCTACGGTGGCTGGCCATCGGGATAGCCTCCTGTATGTGTGGGACAAGTGGTCGGGACGCCGTTTTTTGGTCAACACCAGTGCCGAGATCAGCATCTTACCTCCAACGAGTTACGACACCCACAACAGGGCACCGGGTCCCCCCCGAGGGCCGTGAACGGCAGCACGGTAAGGACCTACGGCACCCATACGGTGCAGCTAGAGTTCGGCTCCAGCCGGATCACGTGGGACTTCATACTGGCCGCCGTAGCCCAACTGCTTCTGGGTGCGGATTTTTTGAAGGCTCACAGCCTACTGGTCGACCTGCCCAGGAAGAGACTGGTCCACACCGAGACCTTTCAGACGTTCTCCCTGGGTGAAGCCCAGTTGCCAGCCCCTCACCTCGACTCCATCACGCTGTCCGACAGCAACTTCACCAGGGTCCTGGTGGATTTCCCATCGGTTCTGGCACCGCAGTTCACGGCAGCCGTGCCCCGACACGGCGTACAGTACCACATCCTGACCAGGGACCACCCCTCCACGCTCGTGCTCGAAGGCTTCCCCCGGACAAGCTCCGACTGGCGAAGGAGGAGTTCAAGAGGATGGAGGAATTGGGGATCATACGTAGGTCCGACAGCCCATGGGCCTTCCCCCTGCACATGGTGCCCAAAGCGATGGGGGGCTGGAGACCATGTGGCAACTACTGCAGGCTGAACGAGGCTACAACACCGGACCCACTACCCTGTGCCGCACATTCAGAATTTTGCAGCAAACCTGCATGGCGCACAGATCTTCTCCAAGGTAGACCTCGTCCGAGGGTACCATCAAATCCTGATGCATCCAGACGACGTCCCCAAAACGGCACTCATCACCCCGTTCGGCCTTTTCGAGTTCCTCCACATGCTGTTCAGCCTGAAGAATGCCGCACAGACGTTCCAGAGGTTAATGGACGCGATGGGACGCGACCTGGACTTGGTTTTCATCTATTTGGACGACATCCTCATAGCAAGCAGCAGTCGTCAGGAGCATCTGTCCCACCTCCGTCAACTCTACGCCCGACTGAGTGAATGCGGTTTAACAATCAACCCGGCCAAATGCCAGTTCGGGCTTGACACCATCAACTTCCTGGCCCACAGGATTACTAAAGAGTGGGCAACCCCTTTGCCCACTAAGGTAGACGTAGTCCGACATTTTCCCTGACCCACCACAATCAAAGGCCTTCAGGAATTCGTGGGTATGGTCAATTTCTACCACCGCTTCCTCCCTTCAACTGCCCGAATCATGCGCTCCCTGTTCGCCCTGATGTCGGGTCCAGGCAAGAACATTACCTGGGACGAGGAGTCTGCCGCCGTTTTCATTAAAACGAAAGAAGCCTTGTCCGCCGCGATGCTAGTGCACCCCAGAATGGACGTCTCTACCGCCCTCACAGTGGACGCATCTAACACGGCAGTCGGTGGGGTACTGGAGCAACTCATTGCAGGTCGCTGGCAACCCCTGGCGTTTTTCAGCAAACACCTGCGACTGCCCGAGCTCAAATACAGTGCGTTCGACCGGGAACTGTTGGCGCTATACCTGGCAATCTGGCGTTTCGGGTACTTCTTGAAAGGTAGGCCCTTCACCGCGTTCACGAACCACAAGCCGCTTAACTTTACGTTCACGAAGGTGTCCGACCCCTGGTTGTCCCGCCAGCGGCGCCATCTGTCCTACATCTCTGAATACACAACAGATGTCAGGCACGTCTCGGGTAAGGGCAATGTCGTGGCGGACGCACTCTCTCGCCCTACCATTCATGCCCTTTCCCAAAGGGTAGACTCTGAGGTGCTGGCAGAGGCACAACAGACAGACGAGGAGATCCCTAGTTACAGAACCGCAGTCTCCGGTTTGCAGCTCCAGGACCTCCCCGTAGGCCCAGGTGAGAGGACCCTACTCTGTGACGTTACCACCAGCCAACCCCGTCCCGTTGTCCCGGCAAACTGGCGGCGCCGTGGTTTCAACTCCATTCATAACTTAGCGCACCCCTCCATCAGGACAACCGTCGGGATGGTCTCCAGCAGGTTCGTTTGGCACGGTCTCCGCAAGCAGGTCAGTGAATGGGCCAAAACGTGCATGCACTGCCAGACGGCCAAGTTGCAGCGACACACCAAAGCTCTGCCGCAGCAGTTCCACCACACCCACCGACGTTTCGACCACATTCATGTGGATATCAGGGGCCCCCTGCCAGTGTCGCGCAGAGGGCGGCACCTCCTCACTATCGTGGACCGGTTCATCAGATGGCCAGAGGCGATCCCGCTCACCGACACCACCTCCGAATCTTGCACCCAGGCAATGATCACCACCTGGGTGTCCCGCTTTGGTGTACCGGCCCACATTACCTCCGACAGAGATGCCCAGTTCACCTCCAGCCTGTGGTCAGCTATGGCCAGCCTTTTGGGGACACAGCTGCACCACACAACTGCCTACCACCCACAGTCGAATGGCCTGGTGGAGCATTTCCACCATCACCTAAAGTTGGCTCTCATGGCCCGCCTGCGAGGAGCTAACTGGGTGGATGAGCTTCCCTGGGTCCTACTTGGCATCTGCACGGCGCCCAAAGACGATCTGCAGACCTCGTCAGCCGAGTTGGTGTACGGCGCACCCCTGGTCGTCCCCGGGGAGTTTATACCAGCCCCAAGAGGGCATGACGAAGAACCTGCAGCAGTCCTGGGCAGACTACGCTAGAGGCTCGGCAACCTGGCCCCCATACCCATTTCACAGCATGGGCAGAACCCAACCTGCGTACCCAAAGACCTGCAGAACTATAAGTTTGTGTTTGTACGAAGGGGCGGGCATCGTCCACCGCTGCAACGGCCCTACAAGGGGCTGTTTACGGTGATCAGGGACAACGGGTCCACGTTCGTGCTGGACGTTGGGGAGAGGGTGGAGGTTTTCACGGTGGACCGCCTCAAACCGGCCCATGTGGACGTGGCGCAACCGGTCGAGTTCCCAGCACCGCGGTGCATGGGCCGACCTCCCAAACAAGGTCCAGCCCAGACTGTGTATCGCTGGTTCTGGGGGGGAGGGGGTTATGTGGCACCCACTTCCTAGCGCACATGAACCAGCTCACAAATAGCCAGCGCGCTGGCATAAAGGCCAGTCCCAAAAGGGCGCCAGGTCTGCTTCACTAACAAAGGGAAAAGCTCGCGCGGGACTGTGAATACATGCCTCCTACAGCATCCGCGCCTGGGGAGGGCGGGATCAGGGAGGCTTTAAAGCGAAGCCGCGAAGTTCGAATAAAATCTTCTTTAACTGCAGTTTACCGACTCCGTGTCGTTATTTCAGCGCTGCATGTAGCACACCGCTACAATTTACTCTTTTCTTTCAGATCATTGTCTTATTGCATTATCCAACTTTTATTAAGTTTCAGCTGATGGACTGCTACCCTAACATTCTGTAAACTATCTTCAGACAATTTTGAATTCATTCTTCCATCAATGATTGCAAGCTGTCCAGGCCCTGAGGCAGCAAAGCAACCCCAAACCACTATGTTTCACGGTTGAGATGAGGTTTTAGTGTTGGTCTGCAGTGCCCTTTTTCCTCCAAACATAGCAATGTGCATTTCTGTCAAAAAGTTCAACTTTTGTCTCATATGTCCACAGAACATTGTCCCAGAAGTGCTGTAGAACATTCAGGTGGTCTTTTGCAAACTTGAGGTGTGCAGCAAAGGTTTTTTTTGGAAGAGCAGTGGTTTCCTCTGTGGTGTCCTTCATGAACACCATTCTTGTTCAGTGTTTTACTTACAGTGGACACGTGAACAGAGACATTATCAAGTTTTAGAGATTAGAACATAGAACATAGAATAGTACAACGCAGTACAGGCCCTTCAGCCCACAATGTTGTGCTACTTAAACCCGGCCTCCCATTTAATCCCCCACCTTAAATTCCTCCATATACCTGTCTAGTAGTCTCTTAAATTTCACTAGTGTATCTTCCTCCATCACTGACTCAGGCAGTGCATTCCACGCACGACCCACTCTCTGAGTTAAAAAACCTTCCTCTAATATCCCCCTTGAACTTCCCACCCCTTACGTTAAAGCCATGTCCTCTTGTATTGAGCAGTGGTGCCCTGGGAAAGAGGCGCTGGCTGTCCACTCTATATATTCCTCTTAATACCTTGCATACCTCTATCATGTCCCCTCTTATCCTCCTTCTCTCCAAAGAGTAAAGCCCTAGCTCCCTTAATCTCTGATCATAATGCATACTCTCTAAACCAGGCAGCATCCTGGTAAATCTCCTCTGTACCCTTTCCAAAGCTTCCACATCCTTCCTTTAGTGAGGCGACCAGAACTAGACACAGTATTCCAAGTGTAGCCTAATCAGAGTTTTATAGAGCTGCATCATTACCTCGTTACTCTTAAACTCTATCCCTCGACTTAAAGCTAACACCCCATAAGCGTTCTTAACTACCCTATCTACCTGTGAAGCAACTTTCAGGGATCTGTGGACATATACCCCCAGATCCCTCTGCTCCTCCACACTACCAAGTATCCTGCCAGTAACTTTGTACTCTGCCTTGGAGGTTGTCCTTCCAAAGTGTACCACCTCACACTTCTCCGGGTTGAACTCCATCTGCCACTTCTCAGCCCACTCCTGCATCCTATTAATGTCTCTCTGCAATCATCGACAATCCTCTACACTATCCACAACACCGCCAATCTTTGTGTCGTCTGCAAACTTGCCAACCCACCCTTCTACCCCCACATCCAGGTTGTTAATAAAAATCACGAAAAGTAGAGCATTTCAAATTCTGCTGTTGGTGTGATCCTTGCAGGATGTCTGCTCCTAGGGAGAGTAGCAAGGGTACTGAGTTTCCTCCATTTGTAGACAATTTCTCTTACTGTGGATTGATGAACACTCAGGTCTTTAGAAATGCTTGTGTGGCCTTTTCCAGCTTTATGCATCTCTACATTTCTTCTTCTAAGGTCGTCTGTCTGGAAGCTGTTTTGATTGAGGCATGGTGCACATAAACAGATCTTTCTTGAGAAGAGTCGGCTCTATCAGTGACCTGACTTTTGTGTATTTTTTATAGGGCAGGGCATCTCTACAACCTATACCTCCAATCTCATCTCATCGATTAGAACACCTGACTCCAAATAGCTTTTGTACAAGGCATTACCCCAGAGGTTCACATACCTTTTCCATCAAATACCTGAGATATTGGAACATTTTTCAAAATAATTAAATAAATAAGTATAATGTATTTTGTGTTGTTTATTTAATTGGGTTCTCTTTAACTAGTTTTAGGACTTGCATGATGATCTGATCACATTTTAGGTTATTTATGCAGAAATAGAGAAAATACACCAACTTTTTAGCACCACTGTATATTAATCATAACAAAGCTAATTTGCTCAAGTGATATCAGAAATTTTCTGTCAGGAAAGGACAGCCACTCAGTTTACTTTTTCACTTGATAATAATGAAGTTTTTTGAGAAAGTAGACACAGTGGGTCATAATTTACCAGACAAGACATAGCACACAAGATCAACTGGGTCCAGAGGACCAATGTAATTGGGTATGTCATACTTTCACATTGGATAGCAAGGCATGAACTGCAATGGGGCTAGAACAGCATATTGCAAAGATCAATGTCCTCACCCCAACCCAACACAAATCACTCATGATTGACTTTGACAAAACTTCATGGATTTTAATTTTAATAGGATATTTTAGGAATACAGAGAAAGGAGGGTGGAAGTTATAATTTATTTGATGATTCTTGGGGATCTCAATCAAGGGAATCATTCATGGGTAATGTAATACTTTGGCAGGTTGGTAGTATTAAGTAAAGTATGGACACAATGCGTAGGTGGTTCCAACAACTGTCAGCAAGTGAAAAAGATGATGCTGCAAATTGATGAGTAATGTTAATAAGGCTAAAAGAAGATCTTTTCTGCTTGTTTTTCAGAAATATTGTTAAAAAATATAATTGAAAAAATAACTATTGTAAAAGAGATTAAAGCAGCTAACAAGACTTGCAAAGGAGTCATGAGCCAAATAATATTCACCACCTCTTCACTAACATATGATTTTTAGACTTGTTTACCTTCCCCTATTTTGAAAAATCAACTTCCCACCAGTTACTTAATTCTGTTACACGAGGAAATCTGCAGATGCTGGAAATTCAAGCAACACACAAAAATGCTGATGGAACGCAGCAGGCCAGGCAGCATCTATAGGAAGAAGCACTGTCAAAGTTTCGGGCCGAAACATCGACGAAGGATCTCGGCCCGAAACATCAACAGTGCTTCTTCCTATAGATGCTGCCTGGCCTGCTGCATTCCACAAGCATTTTTGTGTGTTACTTAATCCTGTTATCATGTTTTAAAACTAAATTTAATAATGAAGCTTACTGTTTTATCAATAATTTCTTTATTTATCTCTTCTGGTGCTCAAGATTCTGGACATGAGGCTCCCTTGTGTCAATTTCTTTTATTAATTCATCTTTCTGGTATTAATCTTTCACATCATTTAGTGGAGTGTTAATTCAGAATGATAATCTAATATACCGATTTAAGATTGGTTTTTGTTTCTTGCAGTCATGGCAATAAAGAAGTATTCTCCTGTCGAGGGATTAAATTAGCAGTGGACTGGTTTTTGGAAAGGGCCCATAAAGATATTACTGTGTTTGTGCCTGCCTGGAGGAAGGAACAGTCGAGGCCTGATGCCCTCATCACAGGTAATCTCAATTGGTTTGTATTGATATATGAATTAAAAATTGAGAGTGTTGTAGTTGATAGAATAGCATGATATATTCATAGTCCTGTTTCAATTTTTATTTTAGTTCTAAAATTTGAAAGAAGTTTTATACAAAATTATTGTTTGGTGTTTAAGTATTGTAATGTGTTGGAATCATAATTTTTTTCCAGCAGTTTATGGCTATGCAGCACAATCTAGGGAAGAGAAAATATTGTTCCATAGAAAAATACAGCTGGCCTGTATTTAAATAGATTGTGTATCTGTTCCTTTTAAATACTATACAACATAAATGATTTTGTTGACACTACATGCAGGCATATTTCTAGATGTAAAGTAGAAGATTGTACCTCCAGCTCTTTCTTGCCTAAAAACCAAGGAAGCCTAAAATTGCTACCTAAAAAGTATTTCTCCTATTTTCATATAAAAACAGTTGTTTTTCACATTTACCACATACTGTAGAAAAACAACAGGTCAGGCAGCATCTATGGAAAGGAACAAACAGTCGAAGGATCAGGCCAAGACCCTTCATCAATATCCCTTAATATCTACATTACAAGCTGTTCTTTTAACATAACTTTTAAATTAGGATTCCCAAACAACTTTCAGATGCTCAGTCAGATTTGATGAATATTTTTTAAAAAATGCTACAAAATGTTTGGGGTATTGGGGCAGTTAAATAAATGCTATTTGCTGAAAGATAATGAGACTTGATTTAGTGACTTGTAGGAACAAAAGTAATCTATTTTGCCTGCTATCATTTGGTGATGTTGTTGCTCTTTGACCGTGTACCTTCCGTTGTCCAATTTTCCTTAATACTTACATTACGATCTGTTCTTTTGCCTCAGTAATTGATGCATGAATGTTCACTGATGACACAAAATAGACGGGAAAGAAAGTTGGAAACAGACATAAAGATGTGTGCTGCAGCTGGATGAGCTTCAGCCCATACAGGAGAATGAGCAAACAGCATATGGAAGAATTAGGTAGTTGATCTTGTAGCACAGTTGCAAACTTGTAGGTACGATGCTGTGAGCAGCACTGAGTCATGGCTGAAGAAGGTCATAATTGGGGCTGAACATCTAAGGATACACATTGTATCTAAAAGACAGATAGATACACAGAGGAGGTGGCTCTATTGGTAAAAAAATGAAGTCAAATCCTTAGAGGTGACATGGGAGGACAGCAGGAGACGCTCATGGAGTGAGCTCTGTTTCAGATTCGCTCCATAACCTTTACTTTTTTTAACCTAAGATCACCCTTATTTAACTTATTTTTACCTACACCAAAAGATTCTTGCTACTTTTTTGGACTTAGCTTTAAGAGTTTATTGTGAATTTTTGAAGAAATGAATACAGAAATGGCTCTTAGATCTAAAGGGTGAGAACCTGGGAAGAATCCTAACGGGAACGGGGAGAAGAAGCAGACTGATCCTAAGCGCACTGAATTGACTTATGAAATGTTATTGGAGGTTTTAAATTAAAAATTTGAAGAACAATGACAAATTTTTAAACAAGATATAAAGGCTTTTCAAGATTATATGGATAAGACGGATTCAGTAGTTAACCAGCAGCAAGTTCTAATCGCAACTCTGCAAGAGGACGCTCGGAAGCGAGACTTGATAATTGAAAAACTGGAGCAGAACTTACTTTCGATGATTAAACAAGTGGAAACACTAAAGCCAAGAGTGTCGACTTTGAGAATCAGTCCAGAAGACAGAACCTATGCATAATTGGTCTCCCGGAAGGTATTGAACAAGGGGACCCCTCGAAGTACTTTGCTCAACTTTTAAAGGATGCGTTCCCTTCTGTATTCCCAGACAGTCCTCCGTTACTGGATCGCGCTCACAGAATTATGCGTCGATCACCAAGTGCTTCAGCTAAACCACCGGTTGTAATTGTCCGATTTCACTATGTGCATCTTAAAGAGCAACTTATTCGTGTGGCTCGGCGTGTAGGGATGGTCAAATTTCAAGATCACAATTTTTGATTAGTAGAGGATTTTAGTCCAGAGGTAATGAAGGGAAGGCTTCTTCTTAAACCTCTGATGTCTGAATGTTATGAGAAAAATCTAAAACCTGTGCTCTTATACCCTGCGAAGCTCAGAATATCGCCTCCGAATGCACCACGGCGTGTTTTTCTTTCTACATCTGAAGCAAGAAGCTTTCTGAATGAGAAGTTCCCTACTGCTACAGATTCTCATCTCTAATAAATGAGTGATTTTGATCGTGCAAGATGGTTTTTATTTCCAAAACCAGATTTTGTTTCTGGCTATTGGTGTAGGTTTACTCTATACTTTATACTCTAGTTAAAGTTTTTTTTTCGACGTACTGGTCTTATTATTTTACTTACTTCAACCACTATACTTTATCTTTGGTTATTATTATTAATCCTTCGAAGGTGAATTTTTTTTTTACTAAGATGGCGATTTCTTCTCTAAAATATTTTTGCTTTTTTTTATTTTGCCATTTTTTTTCTCTCGCCTTCTTCCTATAATGCATTTCTTATCACAGTTTAATTTTTTTTTTGGTTTGTTTGGGTTTTTAACCCGATTTATAAGTTACAAGAGTTACTAGTGATTAGATTTTGTTTTTTTTAAGACCAATTATATTAAGAAGTTTGGTTTTAGTATAGTGATTAGTATTTCTTTAGAGTTTGGGTGGATCTTTTTTTTATCCTTTATATATGGAGTTATCTTCTGATATGGGGGTAGATTTAGTTTCATCCTTCCTTTTTCCCAGCCTATCCCCTGGCTGGGGTGGTCTTTTTTTTCCTCTTGGGTGGAGGGGTGGGAGGTCTTTTTCTAAATCTTATGTTTCTTATATCAGTTTTTAGTTTTTTCATTTGGGCTGATTTTAAACTACAAAAATGTCCGTGATGTCGTCACTTCTGGGTCCGCCCCTTATTTTTGTTCCTCTTCCGAGTGCATGAGTTCATAATTTGGTTAACGCTTTATATACCAAAGGGTTGATTTCAGAAATATGGCTCAGACCATTAATTTTGTCTCTTGGAATACTAATGGCCTAAACCATCCGATTAAACGGAAAAAGATTTTCAAAGTATTCCAAAGACTTAATGCTCATATTATTTTTGTACAAGAAACTCATGTGAGGAAAGAGGGCAATTATCGCTTTTTTAGTTTTTGGAGAGGTCAACAGTATCATTCGAATTCGAATGCCAAAGTAAAGGGAGTTTCAATTTTTATTGACTCCTCTATTGCATTTGTCCAACATGATATCTTTTCGAATCTGAATGGTAGATTTTTGTTAATTACTGGCTTACTTTTTAACAAAAAGGTTGCTATTGTTAATGTTTATGCTCCAAATGTGGATTATCCCGATTTTTTAAGTCCTTATTTACTTCTCTACCTAATCTAAATGAATATAAGTTAATAATGGGTGGTGACTTTAATTGTTGTTTAAATCCTTTGATGGACAAATCTATATCTACTCAGACTTTACCTAATAAGTCAGCCACTTGTATTAACTCTTTTTTGACTGATAATGGAATTTTTGATATTTGGAGATTTCGGCATTCTAAGGACAAAGAGTTTTCATTTTTCTCACATGTTTATCATTTCTACTCAAGAACCAATTATTTTTTATTGACTTTTGTTTTATTCCATCGGTAATTGGTTGTAATTATGATATTATAGCCATCTCTGACCATGCTCCATTAAAACTTTCTATTAAATTTACGGATACAGCTTCTAGTGCTAGACAATGGCGATTTGATTCTACCTTACTGCAAGATCCGGATTTTATTAAATTTATGAAGGAACAGATCGATTTCTTCTTTTCAATTAGTTCCACGGATGATATTTCTTGCGGAACACTTTGGGACACTTTTAAAGCATATATATGTGGACAGATTATCTCCTACTCTGTTGGTCTGAGAAAACGCATTAAGAAGGAAACTCTTTTATTGGTTGATAAAATTAAAGAGATTGACCAGAAATATTTGATCACTCCTAGCAAGGAGCTTTACAAACAAAGGAACATCAAAGGGAACATAGTTTATTACTTACATCTTCGATTGAAAATCAATTAATGAAAACCAGATCTGATTTTTATATACATAGTGATAAATCGGGTAAACTGTTAGCTAGTCAATTGAAGAATGCTTTGGTTAAATGTCAAAATACTAAGATCCGTCAGCAGAATGGGGATCTGACAGTTAACCATGATGAGATAAATAAATCATTTCAAGATTTTTATACCTCCCTGTATCATTCCGAATTCCCTCATGATCGTAATACCATGTGTGATTTTCTTGGGAAATTGAATTTTCCAAAATTATCATCAGATGATCTTTCAATGTTAGAAACGCCTATTACGGATGCAGAAATTAAAGGGGTTATTTCCTCTGTGAATTCTGGGAAAGCACCAGGTCCAGATGGGTATACAGTAGAATTTTTAAAATGTTTTTCCGCTACTCTTTCTCCTT
Source organism: Hypanus sabinus (assembly GCF_030144855.1). Classification (NCBI taxonomy): domain Eukaryota; kingdom Metazoa; phylum Chordata; class Chondrichthyes; order Myliobatiformes; family Dasyatidae; genus Hypanus; species Hypanus sabinus. The sequence continues at coordinate 48,194,498 of NC_082708.1, read as the reverse complement.
GGTTATGCGGGGTTTTTGAAGAAGCAATTAGATTGGGCAATCTGCCACAATCTTTTTATAGAGCTTCCATTTCTTTAATATTGAAGAAAGATAAAGACCCTACTGACTGTGTATCCTATAGACCAATATCTTTATTGAATGTAGATTCCAAGATCTTTTCCAAGTTACTGGCATCCAGGCTGAAGAAGGTATTACCCCAAATTATATCGGAAGATCAAACCGGTTTTATTAAAAATCGCTATTCTTTTTTCAATGTTAGGAGATTATTGAATATTGTTTATACTCCTTCACATGGCACTTCAGAATGTGTTATTTCATTAGATGCGGAGAAAGCATTTGATAGAGTTGAATGGCCATACTTATTTACTGTGCTTGAGAAGTTTAATTTTAGTCCGACACTCATTTCCTGGTTTAAACTGATATATCATACTCCAGTAGCCTTGGTGCTTACTAACAATCTAAGATCTCCCTTTTCTCGTTTATTTCGGGGTACTAGACAAGGCTGTCCTCTTAGTCCATTATTATTTGATATTGCTTTAGAACCCTTGACAATTGCTATCAGAGAATCACTGAACATTTTTGGCATTAATCGTGGAACAGATATACATAAGTTATCATTATATGCAGATGATTTATTATTATTTATTTCTGATCCTGAGAAATCCATTCCTGCAGTTTTATCATTGTGGCTCAATTTAGTGATTTTTCCGGGTATAAATTAAATCTTAATAAGAGTGAATTGTTTCCTTTAAATAGACAGGTTCCAATTTATGGAAATTTACCTTTTAAATTAGTTAATGACTCTTATTTACTTAGGGATTAAAATCACAAAAAACTATAAAGACTTATTTAAGGTTAATTTTTTACCCTTAACTAATCAAATTAAATGTTTGTTTACTAAATGGTCACCACTATCTTTATCTCTGATAGGTCGGATTAATGCTATTAAGATGGTTATTTTACCCAAGTTTTTATATATATTTCAAGCGGCACCAATTTTTATTCCGAAATCTTTTTTTTGCTAATGTTGATTCAAAAATTTCCTCATATATATGGCAGAATAAAAATCCTAGGTTAGATAAAATATATTTACAGAAGGCAAGGAAGGAAGGAAGGTGGATTGGCATTGCCTAATTTTAGATTTTATTATTGGGCAGTTAATATCCGATATTTGATATGTTGGTTAAAGGATTGGGATATATCTTTTAGCCCTCATTGGGTGAACCTGGAAATTAAATCTGTACAAGGGTTTGCATTGGGTTCCATTTTAGGGACTTCTCTTCCCTTTGCTCTTTCTAAATTGCCGAAACAAATTGACAACCCGATAGTTAAACATACTTTACGTATATGGTTTCAATTTCGGAAATTTTTTGGGTTGACTCAGTTTGTTTTAAATATTCCTATTGTATCCAATTGCCTTTTTTATCCTTCTATTATAGACCAAGCTTATTCAGCTTGGAAGACTAAAGGATTATTACAATTTTCCGATTTATTTTTGGATAATTGTTTTATGTCTTTTGAGCAATTATCTAATAAATATAATTTGCCTAGATTTCATTTTTTTAGATATTTACAGATTAGGAATTTCTTAAATACTGTACTTCCTACTTTTCCAAATTTTGTGTCTTCTGGTATTTTGGAGAATTTGTTTGAACTAAATCCTTTTCAGAAAGGGCTAATATCAAAACTTTACAATATAATTATGAAGATACATTCAGAACCCTTTTATAAGACTAAAAATTATTGGGAAAGAGAACTTAACCTTACTATCCCTATTGAGAATTGGGATAAAATTCTTCAATTAGTTAATACATCATCTATATGTGCTAAACATTCATTAATACAGTTTAAAGTTGTGCACAGGGCTCATATGTCCAAAGATAAATTGGCTCGTTTTAATTTCTAAATAAATCCTATTTGTGACAGATGTCATTCTGAGATAGTGTCTTTAACTCATATGTTCTGGTCATGTCCACTTTTGAAAAAATATTGGAAAGATATTTTTGATATTATTTCTGCAGTATTAAACATTGATTTACAACCTCATCCTATTACTGCAATTTTTGGTTTACCAATGATGGACTCACTCCATTTATCCTCTTCCGCTTGTCGAATGATTGCATTTCTTACATTAATGGCTAGAAGATCTATTTTGTTGAATTGGAAAGAAATTAATCCTCCTACCATATTTCATTGGTTTTCTCAAACTCTGTTATGTCTAAATTTAGAAAAAATTAGAAGTGTTGTATTTGATACTTCTATTAAATTTGAAAAGATATGGAGACCATTTATTCAATATTTTCATATGATGCAATATGACCCTGTTCCAAGCCTATTTGTTTTTCCAGTTTCGATTTTATATATGTTGAGAGGATCGGAGTTGACGACACTGATGATTTTGTATTTTTGTGAGATATTATAAACAGCCCTTTTTTTCCATTTTTTCTTTTTCTCTTTTTTCTTGTTTTTTTTTGCCTTATTAGTTATTAGATTAGTTTTTTTGCATAATTTTTTTTCTTTTTCTTTTTTCTGTTTTTTTAATGTATATTATGATATACCTAGGTTTGCCTTGTTTATTTGTATATTGTATCGTCCATGATTTGGGAATACTCATTTATACTGTAATCATTGCTTATGTATTCTTTCATGTTCAGTTGAAATGTGTATGTTTGTAATCCCTTTATCTATGTATCAATTTTATTTTGTTGATATTAATAACAATAATAAAAAGATTGAAAAAGAAAGAAAGAGGTGACATGAGATTGAAAGATGTAGAATCCTTATGTATAGAGCTAAGGAACTGCAAGAGTTAAAAGGCAGTGATAGGGTATATATATAGGTTTCCCCTGCAATCCAAAGGTAGAGCGTTCCTATGAAACAGTTTGTAATCCGAAATTTTTTAAATCGGAGAAGCAATTATCATTAATTTATATGGAAAAAATTTTTGAGCGTTCCCAGACCCAAAAAAAACCCACCAAATCAAAACAAATAACACATAAAACCTAAAATAACACTAACATATAGTAAAAGCAAGAATGATATGATAAATAAAGTAGAAATATTGTAAGTACAGTGTAGTTTCACTTATAAAACTCGGGAAGACAATGAGCCGAAATCGATTTGGCGGAAAAAAATCGGCACGTACACGCATACGCACGTATATGCATGCGCAAACAACTGCCAACACAAGGCTTCACGGTCATTGTAGTCTTTCTTGGGGTAAACGCACGTATAAAGTGGGCGTCCTTTTTTTTTGTAAAAGCGAAAATTCTGTTTGGTTAGCGAAAACTGGTACTAATGTAGGTCTTTCGTAACAGTGAGTTGTCGTAAGGCAAATGTTCGAAAAGTGGGGGCTGCCTGTATATAGGTTTCTGAGCAGTAACCAGGATGTGGGAGATAGAAATTACAGTGGGAGATAGAAAATACATATAAAAATGACAGTGTTACACGAAGGATGGGTGACTTCAATATGATTGGGAAAATCAGGTTGGTGCTGATTTTAGATCCCAAAAGGGAATTTGAAGAATGCATAGGAACTGGCTTTTTAGAGCAGCTTGTGTTTGAACCCACTAGGGAAAAGGCAATTCTGGACTGGGTGTTGTGTAATGAACCAGATTTGATTTGTGAGTTTAAGGAAAGGAACCCTTAGGAAGCAATGATCGTACTATGATAGAACTCATCCTACAGACTGAGAGGAAGAAGCTAAAATCAGATGTATCCACATTACAGTGGGTTAGAGGCATGAGAGAGGAGCTAGCCAAAGTTCATTAGAAGGGGACTCTAGCAACAATAAGGGCAGAATGACAATGGCTGGAGTTTATGACAACAAGTCAGAAAGTGCAGGATAGATTCATCCCAAAGAAGAAATTTTCTAAAGGGAGGGTGAGACAACCATGGCTGACCAGGGAAGTCAAAGACAGCATAAAAGCAAAACAAGTGGCATATAATATAGCAAAAATTAGTGGAAAACTTTAAAAGCCAAGAGAAGGCAACTAAAAAAGCAATAAGGGAAGAAAAGAATAAATATAAAGGTAAGCTAACTGTAGCGGTGTGCTACACGCAACACTGAAATAACGACACAGAGTCGGTAAACTGCAGTTACAGAAAGATTTTATTCGAACTTTGCGGCCTCGCTTTAAAGCCTTCCTTATCCCGCCCTCCCCGGGCGCGGATGCTGTAGGGGGCACGTATTCACAGTCCTGTCCTGCGCGCGGATGCTTTAGGGGGCACGTATTCACAGTCCCGCGCCGGCTTTTCCCTTACTGGTGAAGCAGACGGCGCCCTTTTGGGACTGGCCTTTATGCCGGGGTGCTGGCTATTTGTGAGCCGGTTCGAGTGCACTAGGAAGTGGGTCGCCACATAACCCCCCCCAGAACTGGCGATACACCTCCCCAATGTCCACAGTCTGGGCCGAACCCTGTTTGGGAGGTCGGCCTCTGCGCCGCGGTGCCGGAAACTTGACCGGTTGCGCTACGTCCACATGGGCCGGTTTGAGTCGGTCCACTGTGAAAACCTCCTCTCTCCCTCCAACGTCCAGCAGGAACGTGGACCCGTTGTTCCTGATCACCGTAAATGGCCCCTCATAGGGCCGTTGCAGCGGTGGCCGATGCCCGCCCCTTCGTACAAACACAAACTTACAGTTCTGCAGGTCTTTGGGTATGCAGGTCGGGTTCTGCTCATGCTGTGAAGTGTGTATGGGGGCCAGGTTGCCGAGCCTCTCGCGTAGTCTGCCCAGGACTGCTGCGGGTTCTTCCTCGTGCCCCCTTGGGGCTGGTATGAACTCCCCGGGGACGACCAGGGGTGCACCGTATACCAACTCGGCCGAGGAGGTGTGCAGATCGTCTTTGGGCGCCGTGCGAATGCCGAGCAGGACCCAGGGAAGCTCGTCCACCCAGTTAGGCCCTTTCAGGCAGGCCACGAGAGCCGACTTCAGATGACGGTGGAAATGCTCCATCAAGCTGTTCGACTGTGGGTGGTAGGCAGTTGTGTGGTGCAGCTGTGTCCCCAAAAGGCTGGCCATAGCTGACCACAGGCCGGAGGTGAACTGGACACCTCTGTCGGAGGTAATGTGGGCCGCTACACCAAAGCGGGGTACCCAGGTGGCGTTCAGTGCCCGGGCGCAAGATTCGGAGGTGGTGTTGGCGAGCAGGATTGCCTCTGGCCATCTGGTGAACCGGTCCACGATATGAGGAGGTGCCATGCTCCGCGCGACACTGGCAGGGGGCCCACGATATCCACATGAATGTGGTCGAAACACCGGTGGGTGGGGTGGAACTGCTGCGGCAGAGCTTTGGTGTGCCGCTGCACCTTGGCTGTCTGGCAGTGCATGCACGTTTTGACCCATTCACTGACCTGCTTGCGGAGTCTGTGCCAAACGAACCTGTTGGAGAACATCCCGATGGTTATCCTGATGGAGGGGTGCGCTAAGTTATGAATGGAGTCAAAAATGTGCCACCGCCAGGGTGCCGGGACGATGGGACAGGGTTGGCCGGTGGTGACGTCACAGAGTAGGGTCCTCTCACCTGGGCCTACGGGGAGGTCCTGGAGCTGCAAACCGGAGACTGCGGTTCTGTAACTAGGGATCTCCTCGTCTGCCTGCTACGCCTCTGCCAGCGCCTCAAAGTCTACCCCTTGGGAAAGGACATGAATGTTAGGGTGAGAGAGTGCATCCGCCACGACATTGTCCTTACCTGAGACATGCCGGACTTCCGTCGTGTATTCAGAGATGTAGGACAGATGGCGCTGCTGGCAGGATCAACCAGGGAGCGGACACCTTTGTGAACGTAAAGGTAAGCAGCCTGTGGTCCGTGAATGGGGTGAAGGGCCTACCTTCTAAGAAGTACCTGAAATGCCGGAATTGCCAGGTATAGTGCCAACAGTTCCCGGTCGAAAGCACTGTATTTGAGCTCGGGTGGTCGCAGGTGTTTACTGAAAAACACCAGGGGTTGCCAGCGACCCTCAATGAGTTGCTCCAGTACCCCACCGACTGCCGTGTTAGATGCATCCACTGTGAGGGCGGTAGGGACGTCCATTCTAAAGTGCACTAGCATCGCGGCGTTTGCCAAGGCTTCTTTCATTTTAATGAAAGCGGCGGCGGACTCCTCGTCTCAGGTAATGTCCTTGCCCGGACCCGACATCAGGGCTAACAGGGGCGCATGATTAGGGCAGCTGAAGGGAGGAAGCGGTGGTAGAAATTTACCATATCCATGAATTCCTGAAGGCCTTTGATTGTGGTGGGTCGGGGGAAATGGCGGACTGCATCTACCTTAGGTGGCAGAGGGGTTGCCCCGTCTGTAGTAATCCTGTGGCCCAGGAAGTCGATGGTATCAAGCCCGAACTGGCATTTGGCCAGGTTGATTATCAGGCCGTATTCACTCAGTCGGGTGTAGAGTTGACGGAGGTGGGACAGATGCTCTTGACGACTGCTGCTGGCTATGAGGATGTCGTCCAAATAGATGAAAGCGAAGTCCAGGTCGCGTCCCACCGCATCCATTAACCGCTGAAACGTCTTTGCGGCATTATTCAGGCCGAATGGCATGCGGAGGAACTCGAAAAAGCCAAACAGGGTGATGAGTGCCATTTTGGGGACGTCGTCTGGATGCATCGGGATTTGATGGTATCCCTGGACGAGGTCTACCTTGGAGAAGATCCATGCGCCGTGTAGGTTTGCTGCAAAGTCCTGAATGTGCAGCACAAGGTAGCGGTCCGGTGTTGTAGCCTCGTTCAGCCTGCGGTGGTCGCCGCATAGTCTCCAGCCTCCTGTCGCTTTGGGCACCATGTGCAGGGGGGAGGCCCATGAGCTGTCAGACTGCCGTATGATCCCCAATTCCTCCATCCTCTTGAACTCCTCCTTCACCAGTCGGAGCTTGTCCGGAGGGAGCCTTCATGCGCGGGCGTGGAGGGGTGTTCCCTGGGTCGGGATGTGGTGCTGTACGCCGTGTCTGGGCATGGCTGCCGTGAACTGCGGCGCCAGAACCGATGGGAAATCCGCCAGGACTGGTGAAGTCGTTGTCAGACAGCGTGATGGAGTCGAGGTGTGGGGCTGGCAACTGGGCTTCATCCAGGGAGAACGTCTGAAAGGTCTTGGCGTGGACCAGTCTCTGCCTCGGCAGGTCGACCAGTAGGCTGTGAGACCGCAAAAAATCTGCACCCAGAAGCAGTTGGGCTACAGCAGCCAGTGTGAAGTCCCATGTGAACCAGCTGGAGCCGAACTGTAGCTGCACCATATGGGTGCCGTAGGTCCTTACTGTGCTGCCGTTCGTGGCCCTCAGGGTGGGACCCGGTGCCCTGTTGCGGGTGTCGTAATTCAATGGAGGTAAGATGCTGATCTCAGCACCGGTGTCAACAAAAAAACGTCATCCCGACCGCTTGTCCCACACGTACAGGAGGCTATTCCAATGGCCAGCCGCCATAGCCATCAGCGGTGGCTGGCCCTGGCGTTTCCTGGGAACTTGCAGGGCGAGCGATAGTGGCGGGCTCTGCGCCCCACCGCTGGTGGTAGAAGCACCATTGTTCGTTGGTTTCCTCACCCCTGCCTCTGGGGTTAGCGGGCCCTGTGGCCGGGCCTGGTCTGGTTTGCTGCTGGGAGCGTGGCCTGGTGATCTGTACGACAGGCACGCCACTCTCCTTCTTGGCGTTCCACAGCAAGTCCTCCCGGGCTGCCACCTTCCGGGGGTCGCTGAAATCTGCATCGGAAAGCAGCAGGCGTATGTCCTCGGGCAGCTGCTTCAGGAATGCCTGCTCAAACATGAGGCAGGGCTTGTGTCCTCCGGCCAGAGACAACATCTCGTTCATTAAAGCCGATGGAGGTCTGTCTCCCAAACCATCCAGGTGCAGTAAGCGGGCAGCTCGCTCGCGCTGTGAGAGTCCGAAAGTCCTTATGAGCAGGGCTTTGAATTCCACGTATTTGCCGTCCACTAGGGGAGACTGTATGAACTCCTCAACCTGGGCCACTGTGTCCTGGTTGAGGGAGCTCACCACGTAGTAGTAACGTGTGTCCTCCGAGGTTATCTGCCGAACGTGGAATTGGGCTTCTGCTTGCTGGAACCATAGGTGAAGTCTCAGCATCCAGAAGCTTGGCAGTTTCAACGAAACTGCATGAACAAATGTGGCGTCGGTCATCTCCGGTCCAAATATCGTTTGGGCCGTCAGGGTCACCAATTGTAGCAGTGTGCTACACGCAACGTTGAAATAACGACACGGAGTCGGTAAACTGCAGTTACAAAAAAATTTTATTCGAACTTCGTGGCCTCGCTTTAAAGCCTTCCTGATCCCGCCCTCCCCGGGTGCGGATGCTGTAGGGGGCACATATTTACAGTCCTGTCCCGCGCGGGCTTTTCCCCTTGCTGGTGAAGCAGACTTGGCGCCATTTTGGGACTGGCCTTTATGCCGGCGCGCTGGCTATTTGTGAGCCGGTTCGAATGCGCTAGGAAGTGGGTCGTCACATAACCATTAAAATAAAGTGGATACCAAACTGTATTTTCAGATATGCAAAGACTAAAAGAGAGGAGAGAGTATATATTGGTCCACTGGAAGATGACGTTGAAGAAGTAGAATGGGGAACAAGGAAATTGTGGACAAGCTCAATAAGTATTTTACGTCAGTCTTTACTGTGGAAAGCACCAGCAGTATGCCAGAAACTGGAGAGTGAAAGGGGCAGAAGTGAGTGTATTTGCAACGACTAAGGAGAAGGTGCTCGGGAAGCTGAAAGGTCTGAAAGTAGATAAGTCACCTGGACTAGATGGACTACATTCCAGGGTTCTGAAAGAGATTGTTGAAGTATTAGTAGTTATCTTTCAAGAATCACTGGTTCTGCAATGGTTCTGGAGGACTAGAAAATAGCAAATGTCACTCCACTCTTTAAGAAGGAAGACAAAAGACAGGAAATTATAGGCCAGTTAGCCTGACTTCAGTGGTCAGGAAGATGTTGGAGTCCATTATTAAGGATGAAGTTTTGGGTTACGTGGAGGCACTTGAAAAAATAAACCAAAGTCAGCATGGTCTCCTTAAGGGAAAATGTTGCCTGACAAATCTGTTGGAATTCCTGGAGGAAATACCAGACAGGATTGACAGAAGAGAGTCAGTAGATGTTGTTTACTTGAATTTTCAGAAGGGCTTTTAAAAGGTGCCACACATGATGCTAATAACCCATGACATTACAGGAAATATATTAGCATGGATAAAAGATTGACTGGCAAGAGACAAAAAGTCAGAGTTAGTTGGGCCATTTCTGGTTGGCTGCTTGTGACTAGTGGTGTTCCACAGGATCATTGTTGGGACTGTTTCTATTCATTTATATGTCAGTAACTTGGATGATGGAATTGATGGCTTGCAGATGATACAAAGATAGGTGAAGGGGCAGTTAGTGTTGAGGAAGCAGGAGTCTGTAGAAGGACTCGTGCAGCTTAGGAAAATGAGTGAAGAAGTGGCATATGGAAGGCAGTGTAGGGATATGTGTGGTGATGTACTGTGGTGGAACGAATAAAGGCATAGATTATTGTCTAAATGGGCATAAAGTTCAGAAGTCAGAGGTGAAAGGGGACTAGGGAGTCCACATGCAGCATTCTGTAAAGGTTAACTTGCAAATTGAGTCGGTGGTAAGGAAGGCAAATGCAATGCTAGCATTCATTTCAAGAGGCCTAAGATATAAAAGCAAAGGTGTATTGCTAAAGCTTTATAAGGCATTAGCCAGGCCAAATTTGGAGAACTGTGAGCAGTTTTGTGCCCCTTATCAAAGAAAGGATGTTCTGGCACTAGAGGAGGTTCAGGAGAATTATCCCCGGAATAAAAGAGTTAACATATGAGGAGCGTGTGATAGCACTGTGCCTGTATTCACCCAAGTTTAGAAGAATGAGGGAATCTCATTGAAACCCTCCTAATATTGAAAGGCCCAGAAAGAGTGGAATTGAAGAGGAAGTTTTCTGTAGTAGGGGAGTCTAGAACCGGACGGCACACCCTCAGAATAAAAGGATGTCCCTATAGAATGGAGATGAAGAAGAATTTCTTTACCCTGTGTGTGGTGAATCTGTTGAATTCACAGATGGCTGTGAAGGTCAAATTACCGAATATATTTAAAGCGGAGGTTGATAGGTTGCTGATTAGTAAGTGTGTTAAAGTTTGCAGACAGAAGGCAGGAGAATGGGGTTGAGAGGGATAATAAATCAACCGTAATGGAATAGTGGAGCAGATTCCATGATATTCCAGGCATTCATCATTATCATTGTCAGAATGAGCTTGAGCAAAAAGATGGAAGAGGTACCAAGATGTTTCAATATGACTCCCAGCATCCAATCAAGAAAACTATCTAGGTAAAAATTTGAGGGGACACAAAAGTACACTTCACTGTAATTCTTGTATTGGTGAGATCAATGATTTTAACATTATTATTTTAAAAAGAAACCTTTGTCAAAGAATGCCTGATAGTATTAGGGTATGAATACATAAAAAGGTTGAAATGGAAGAACAAAAAATAGGGGTCAAAACAAAATGTGATAGAAGACTAGGTTCTTTAACAATTAAAGAAAAATTGGTATTACTGACTTTTGATCTGTTTCAAGGAAACAAGGTGACTTTGTGAAAATATGGTTGCAGGTTTTAAACAGTCATAGGGACATTATTTCCATGAGAATGACAGAAGTTTTACAGCTTTACTGGAAATTGGCAAGTACATTAAGGAGTATATGAGGAGGAAATAGGTGGATGGGTCACTTGAAGGTGGGTGTGTCTTTGTGTTGAAGGAATTCTAAAGTAATCAAAACTATGTACTTTCACCATTGAACTAATGCTTACAGTGGAACATCTGAGGTGATAACCTAAAACTTAAGTTTCCAGAAAGGGCTGGAGCATTAGTGTCTCCATTTCTATGTATTGCCATTTACAGGAAATTATGTACCCCAAGTCTTGCTGTACTGTAATACTCTCCAGGGCCTTGTCATTTGCTGTGTGTGCCTTGGCCAAGTTTAACTTTTCAAAATCCATCACTTTGCATTCATCTGAGTTAAATTCCATCTGCTATTCCCTTGGCTAACTTTCCCATTTGACCTAGATCCTGTTATAACTTTGGACAACCTTCTTTGCTGTTCACTATACTATTAATTTTGGTATCATCTGTCACCTTATTAACCATGCTACCTATATTTTCTTCCAAATCATTAATATATATTTAACAAGCAATAAAGGATCCAGCACCACCCCTTGGTGCAAACCACTCATTATAAATATCCAATCTGAAAAAGCAATTCTCCATTACCATCCTCTGCTTTCCACCACCAAGCCAACTTTGCATCCAATTTGCTATTTTGCCCTGGATCTCTTTTCCTCACCTTCTAGACCAGCCTGGCATGTGAACTTTGTCAAAGGCCTTGCTAAAGTCCACATAGGCAGTGCCTACATGCCCTTGTCAGTCTTCTTGGCCACCTCCTCAAAAAGCTTAGAGAACAAAGCCATGCTGACAATCCTTAATCCTTATTTTGTGTTTCCAAATACAAATAAATCCTGACCATTAGAATCCCTTCCAAATAACTTTCCCACCACTGATGTAAGGCTATTTGGCCTGGTCCCTGGCTTGTAGCCCTTCTTAAATTAAAGCACAACATTAGCTATCCTTCAATTTTCTGGTACCTCATCCATGGCTAATGAAGGTTATAAAAATGTCTGTCAGAGCTTAAGGCAATCTCCTCCCTTGCATCCCACAAATATTCTAGGATACATCTGGTCAAATCCCTGAACCTTATCTACCTTTAAGCAATGGAAGACCAACAACATCACCTTCATAATATCAATATGCTTAGTGATATCGCTGTCTCTTCCCTGAACCCCTAGTTTCCATGCCTTTCTCCATAGTAAATAGAGACAAAAAGTATTCACTTAAGACTTCGCCTATTTCATGTGCAGTTTCACATGTAGGTTATCACACTGTTCCTTAAGGGGACCTATTCTCCTGAGTTATCCTTATGATCATAATACACTTGCAGAATCTTTTAGGATTCCAGTGTTATCTCTGGGCCTCTTTTTGTCCTATTTTCCTTCCTAACTTCACTCCTATATGTTATACCTCTCATCTCCTGATCAGAGTCTCTTTATCCCTAATCCTGCCATCCTTGTCCTTCATTTTAACAGGAGCATGCAGATTCAGAACTCCCCTATCGCAATTTTTAAAGCATCCCACTTGTCACATTTCCCTTTAGTTTCTCCCAATCAAGTATTGTTGGTTGATTCTAGTGTTACTCATTAATGTTCATTCATTTTTATTAGAGCAATGCTGTTTATAAGAAACTGGTCAAAAATCCAAGATGTAGTCTAAAATTTATGTGATAAACTGAGCCGTAAACATTATCAATAACACTATACATCTCTATTCATATTGCAAAATTTTATCTGATCTTTTAAAATTAAATCTGGTGTAATTGTTTTCTAATTTCCTCTTCTCATCTAGTTATTTCCCAAAAATAAACGTTGGCTCAGTGATGGCTCCCAGTAGACGAATCTCATCAGTCCCTTTGCCGCTTTTCCCTATTCCCTTCCAGAAAAATTCTGCCTCACGTAACTATCGGCTCCCTTTATTGATACCTTTTGCCATTTATTTCTAAGAAATTTCAGGTTCAGATTCAGTTTATTGTCATTTATAACCACAAATACATTGCAGTTAAAAATGAGATAAAGTTCTCTGGAATGATAACACAAAAAAGTACAAAACAGACCACACAAGAAAAACCACATTACGTTTGGTAATCCCCAATCCAGAGTCCGGAGAGGCTGTTGCATATCAATATCGTGCTACCGTCTTAGCACGTTCCCCGGAAAGGAACTACAAACCCATCAGACAAAACTAAAGCTACAAGACGTACACAAAACCATATAGTTACATATAGTTATAGTTAACATATAGTTTCAACAGTGCAGACAATACCATAATTGATAAAAGACTAACTGACAAAAGACCACATAATTATAACACATAGTTTCAACAGTGCACATCTTTACCGTAATCTGATAAAGAGCAGTCCATGGCACAGTTTAAAAGTGAGCCACAAAGTCCCGACAGCCCATCATCTCACGCAGACGGTAGAAGGAAGAAAAACTCTTCTTGCCATGAACCTCCAGCGCTGCAGCTTGCTGATGCAGCACTTTGGGAGCCCTGACGACAGCAAACTCCAAGTCCATCCGAAAACCGAGCCCCTGACCAGCCCTCCAACACAGAGCACCGAGCACCATCTCTGCCGAGTGCTTCGACCCCAGCATTGGCCGCCAAGCAACAAGCAAAGCCGAGGATTCGGGGCCGTCCTCCCAGAGATTTTTCCGATCGCACAATAGTAGTGTCAGCGAAACAGGCATTTCAAAAGTTTCACCAGATGTTCCTCCATGCTTCACACGTTTGTCTCCATCAAATGAGGATTGTACACAGCTCACTACTTGACAGATTACAGATATTCATTCCAAAGTGGCCACTGCGCACTGCATCGCGCCGCCATCTTGAAGTCACGTGACTAAATTACAAGGAAATAATTTACAGTAGCCAATTAACCCACCAGTATATTTGGATATTGTAGGAAACCAAATTCCTTGGAATCCCAGAGAATTTCCAAAAACCTTACAGTATTAGACATCAGGTTTGAACCCCTGTCCCTGAAGCTAAGTGGCATCTACATGAACTACTGCATCAACATTCCCCTTATATGATGCTTCAGCTAATATTCTAGTGTGTTTACTAACTCAGATAATATAAACCTAGGATATCAAAATTCGAAATTGTACCTTGAAGTTAGAAAATGTTCAGAAATCAAAAATATTTGGAGCAAATACCGAATTAAAAACTACCTTGTTTCCACAGATCAAGAAATCCTGCGCAAGTTGGAAAAGGATAAAATACTTGTCTTCACGCCATCTCGTCGGGTGCAAGGGCGGAGAGTTGTTTGTTATGATGATCGCTTCATCGTGAAACTGGCTTATGAGTCAGATGGTATCATTGTATCAAATGATAACTACAGGGATTTGCAGAATGAAAAGCCAGAATGGAAAAAATTCATTGATGAGAGATTACTTATGTATTCTTTTGTTAATGACAAGTGGGTATTCAGATTTTGATAATAGAGTTTATCCTAAATATTATCATGAAAAGTATTAATATAACATCACTTCATAATTATATTTTATATCATTTAATTTCAGATTTATGCCACCGGATGATCCCCTGGGTCGCCATGGACCCAGCTTAGATAACTTTCTAAGGAAACGACCTGTTGTACCAGAATATAAGAAGCAGCCTTGTCCATATGGTAAATGCATTTTGAAAAATAAAATTCCTATTTATACTTCTCAGTTTCAGCTACATATGAACATTTAAATATTATTCCCAAGTAAAGAGAAGCAATTCCTTCACAATACAAGTTCAGTAGGACAAAAGTTCAAGTCTCTTGTATATATTTGGTATATTTGGCGAAGGCTTTGCTAACATTCTTGCAGTTTACAATTATAAGTGACCTGTCACATGTTGAGTCATGGTTGTGAGGATGATTGCAAACTTCTTACTATATTGAGGTATAAGAATTCTAACCAATCCAAAATTTCACATGCTTTCGAAGTGATACTAATATTTAATTCTTACATTTCAGATGAGGGTGCACACTATATGAGTAACATAGTGTCATTCCATTTAAAAGCATGAGAAATAGGAGTACACTATCTGGCCTATAGGGCCTGCTCTGCCATTCATGGCTGATTTGGCCGTGGACTCAGCCCCATCTAACTGTCTTTTTCCAGTAAGTCTTAATTCCCCTACTATTCAAAAATCTATCTTACTCGGTCCTAAGTACATTTAATGAAGGAGCCTCTACTGCTTCCTTGGCTGGAGAATTCCAGAGATGTACTACTTGCAAGGAAAAACAGTTTATAGAACATAGAACAATTATAGCACAGTATGGGCTCTTTGGTCCGCATAGTTGTGCAGACCTATATAACCCTATGCCATGATCAATCTAACACTTCCCTCCTACTCATCCCATAACACTCCATTTTTCTTACATCCATGTGCTTAAGAGTATTCAAAATGTCCCTATTGTATCCTATTGCCAAGAGCGCAGAGAAGGTTTACAAGGATGTTGCCGGGACTTGAGAAACTGAGTTACAGAGGAAGGTTGAATACGTTAGGACTTTATTTCCTGGAGCATAGAAGAATGAGGGGAGACTTGTTAGAGGTATTTAAAATTATGATAGGTGTAGATAGAGTGAATGCAATCAGGCTTTTTCCACTGAGGCTAGGGGGAGAAAAAAAACAGAGGACATGGGTTAAGGGTGTGAAGGGGGTAAAGTTTAAAGGGAACATTGGGGGGGGGGCTTCTTCACACAGAGAGTGGTGGGAGTGTGGAATGAGCTGCCAGATGAAGTTGTAAATGCGGGCTCATTTTTAACATTTAAGAAAAACTTTGGCAGGTACATGGATGAGAGGTGTATGGAGGAATATGGACCAGGTACAGGTCAGTGGGACTAGGCAGAAAAATGGTTCGGCACAGCCAAGAAGGGCCAAAAGGCATGTTTCTGTGCTGTAATGTTCTAAGGTTCTATGCATCAGCCTGTATCTCAGCAGCGCATGCCGGGCAACTACCATCATCATTATGTACCATACCATAGAATCATAGAAAAGTACAGAACAGAAATAGGCCCTTCAACCCATCTAATTTGCTGAACCATTTAAACTGCCTCCTCCCATTGACCAGCACTGGGACCATAGCCCCCTGTATCCATACCATCCATGTACCCATCCAAACTTCTCTTAAGCATTGAAATTGAGCTTGCATGCACCACATGTGTTGGCAGCTCATTCCACACTCTCACGACCCTACGATAAAAGCAGTTTCCCCTCATGTTCCCCTTAAACTTTTCACCTTTCACTCTTAACCCATGATCTCTGTTATAGTTCCACCCAACTCCGTGGGAAATGCCTGCTTGCATCTACCCTATCTATACCCCCCCATAATTTTGTATACCTCTATCAAACCTCTCAAATTTTCTACGTTCCAAGGAATGAAGTCCTAACCTATAAGTGGCAACACTTACTTAAGAAGAGAGCTTCGTGGGCATTTGGCCATTGCAGAGACCCTATCAGCAGCAGGAGCAGAGCACTGCAAACTAAATAAAAGTATAGAAGAGATAAGTGGGGCGGCCATTGTCAGGAGTAGGCCGGTGGCAAGAGTAGAACCATCAGACTTTAGCTCAAAGGAGGCTTCGGTTCTGGCTAAATTTCTGTTAAGGTTTTCTTTTTGTTCTTCTCTTACTTTACCTGGTATAGTAAATGGTGGTTCTGTGTTCTTCATGCTGGATGTTGGATATCAGAGTCTCCCAGGGAACTACATCTGCGTGAAATGCACCCGGCTGCAGCTCCTTGAAGACTGTGTTAGGGATCTGGAGCAGCAGCTGGATGATCTTCAGCTTGTGTGGGAGAGTGAGAAGATAATTGATCAGAGTTCCAGGGAAGTAGTCACTCTGAAGTTGCAGTGGATGAGTAGCTGGGTGACTGTCAGAAGAAATGTAAATAGGCAGTTACAGCAGAAGCAGCCCTGTGGCCATTCCCCTCAAAAACAAATATACTGCTTTGGATACTTTTGTTGGGGATGATCTCCCGGGGGAATGCCACGGCGACTGGGTTACAGGCACTGAGCGTGGGTCTGTGGTGCAGAAGGGAAAGAGAGAGAAGAAGGGAACGGTAATGATAGGGGATTTGATAGTGAGGGGAACAGACAAGAGATTCTGTGGATGTGAACGGGACATACGGATGGTATATTGGCTTCCAGGTGCCAGGGTCAAGACATCTCAGAGCGGATCCACAACATTTTGGAGAGGGAGGGAGAGCAGCCAGATTTCTTGGTGTAGGTTGGTACCAAAGACATAGGAAGAAAAAGCAAAAAGGTCCTGAAAAGAGATTTTAGAGAGCTAGGTAGAAAGCTGAGAAGCAGGACCTCCCGGGTAGTAATTTCTGGATTGCTTCCTGCGCCACACCCCAGTGGGGGTAGAAACAGGATGGTTTGGCAAATAAATGCATGGCTGAGAAGCTGGTGCAGGGGGCAGGGGCTTCAGATTCTTGAATCATTGGGATCTCTTCTGGGGGAGGTATGACCTGTTCAAAAGTGACGGGGTTGCACCTGAACCTGAAGGAGACCAGTATTCTCAGGGCAGGTTTGTTAGAGCTGTTGGGGGTGGGGGGGGGGGGCTAAACTAATTTGGCAGGGAGGTGGGAACTGGAATGATGGGACTCAGGTTAGGACAGATGGTTAAAAAAAAGTAAAGATAGCGTGCAGTCAGACTGTCAGGAAGGGCAGGCAGGTGATGGGACATAGTCAGAGCCAACAGGGTGAGTATCAGTACATTAGGGATGCAAAATCAAAAAGGATAGCAAATGTGGTACTCGAGGTGTTGTATCTAATGCGCATAGTGTAAGTAATAAGGTGGATGATCTTGTTGCAATATTACAGATCGCCAGGAATGATGTTGTGAAAGATAGTTGTAGCTGAGAGCTAAATGTCCAAGGTTACACGTTGTATCAGAGCGATAGGAAGGTAGGAAGAGAGGGGGACATGGCAATACTGGTAAAGGATGGTATCAAATCAGTAGAAAGATGTGACATAGAATCTGAAGATGTTGAATCCTTGTGGTTGAGTTAAAAAACTACAAGGGTAAAAGGACCCTGATGCAGTTATATACAAGCCTCCTGTTACTGGCTGGGAGGTGGAGCGCAGATTACAACAAGAAATAGAAAAGGGATGTCAAAAGGGCAAAGTTATTATCGTCATGGGAGATTTTAACATGCTGGTCAATTGGGAAAATCAGGTTGGTAATGGGTCTTAAGAGAGTGAGTTTGTTAAATGCCTAAGAGATGGCTTTTTAGAGCAGTTTGTTGTTGAGCCTACTAGGGGATCAGCTGTACTGGATTGGGTGTTATGTAATAAACTGGAAACAATTAGGGAGCTTAGGGAAAAAGAACCCTTAGGAACCAGTGATCACGATATGATCGAGTTCAACTTGAAATTTGATAGGAAGAAAGTAAAGTTTGACTTAGCAGTATTTCAGTGGAGTAAGGGAAATTACAAGTCGTATGAGAGTAAATTGGAAGCAGCTGTTGGGAGGGATGTCAGCAGAGCAACAATGGCATGTACTTCTGGGAAAAGTGAGGAAGGTGCAGGACATGTGTATTCCAAAAATAAAGAAATACTCAAATGGCAAAAGAGTACAACCATTGCTGACATGGGAAGACAAAGCTAATGTAAAAACAAAAGAGAGGGCATACAACAAAGCAAAAATTAGTGGGAAAATAGAGGATTGGGAAGTTTTTAAAGACCTACAGAGAGTGACTAAAGGAATCATTAGAGGGGAAAAGATGAAATATGAAAGCAAGCTAGCAAATAGTATCAGAGGATGGTAAAAGCTTTTTCAAATATGTAAAAAATAAAAGAAAAATGAGAATGGATATAGGACTGCCAGAAAATGAGGCAGAAGAAATAATAACAGGGGACAAGGAGATGGCAGATGAACTAAATGAGTATTTTGCATCAGTTTTCACTGTCGAAGACACTAGCAGCGTGACAGATGTTGTAGTGTGTGAAGGAAGAGAAGTGGGTGCAGTTACTATTACAAGGGAGAAGGTGCTCAAAAAGCTGAAAGACCTAAAGGTACATGAGTCATCCGGACCAGATGAACTGCACCCTGGGTTCTGAAAGAGGTAGCATTAGAGATTGTGGCGGCATTAGAAATAATCTTTCAAAAATCATTGGACTCTGGCATGGTGCCAGAGGACTGGAAAATTGCAAATGTCACTTTACTCTTTAAGAAAGGAGGAAGGTAGCAGAAAGGAAATTATAGACCAGTCAGCCTGAGCTCAGCAGTTGGGAAGATGGAAGATGTCAATTGTTAAGGACGAAGTGATGGAGTACTTGGTGACACAGGACAAGATTGGACAAAGTCAGCATGGTTTCCTTCAGGGAAAATCCTGCCTGATGAACCTGTTGAATTCTTTGAGGAGATTACAAGTAGGATAGATAAAGGGGATGCAGTGGATGTTGTATATTTGGACTTTCAGAAGGCCTATGACAAAGTGTCACACATGAGGCTGCTTATCAAGTTGAGAGCTGGTGGTATTACAGGAAAGTTACAAAGTTGGTTAGAGCATTAGCTGATTGGAAGAAGGCAGTGAGTGGGAATAAAAGTATCCTTGTCTGGTTGGCTGCCAATGACTAGTGGTGTTCCGCAGGGGTCGATATTGGGATAACTTTTTATGCTGCATATAAATGATTTAAACTATGAAATAGATGGCTTTGTTGCCAAGTTTGCAAATGATACAAAGATTGGTGGAGGAGCAGGTAGCGTTGAGGAAATAGGATGCAGAAGGACTTAGATTAGGAGAATGGGCAAGAAAGTGGCAAATGAAATATAATGTTGGAAAGTGCATGGTAGTGCACTTCGGTAGTAGAAATAAATATGCGAACTATTTTCTTTTTTTTTTTAATTTTTTTTTATTAGTTTTTCAAAACATTTTACAAATTAAAAACCCCAAATCCCAATGAGGAACATTAAAACAGTGCAAAATTAAGCATACAATAACAATATGCTACAAAGGAAGAGAATTTAGCAAAAAAAAAGCACCTAAATTAAAGACAAGTAAGTTTAGTGTCCTCCCCAAGCCCCACAACACAAGAAAAAACAACAGCAACTCCAGACCAACCACAACACAATATAGAGAGTATAAGTCAGGACAGCCAAACTCCCAGACTGTGAATACACTCAGCAACAGAGGGTAATAATGCCTTCTACCAGAAAAAAAAGGAGCTGAAAGCAAGGGACCAAAAAGAAAAAAAAACCCTCGTCAAGAGGAAGGTTATGAAAGTACTCGATAAAAGGTCCCCAGACCTTATGGAACTTTAGATCCGAATTAAGAACTGAATAATGAATTTTTTCGAGGCCCAAACAAGCCATGATGTCATTAAGCCATTGAGCATGAGTGGGCGGGGCAACATCTCCATCTAAGGAGGATCAAGCGTCTAGCCAGGAGAGAGGCAAAGGATAATATTCAGCATTTGGTCGGACCCAGACATAAATCTGTCTCGCCCCAAAAACCGAACAGAGCAATTAAGGGGTTTGGTTCTAGATGCTGATTCAGAATACACGATAACGTAGTGAAGACATCTTTCCAGAATTTCTTCAAGCTAGGACAGAACCAGTACATATGGATGAGAGAGGCCACATCCCTCTTGCATTTATCACAGAACGGACCAACACTAGGGTAGAATCGAGATAGTTTAGATTTAGACAAATGTGCTCTATGAACAATCTTAAACTGTAAAAGGCAGTGGCGAGCACAAAGAGAGGTTGAGTTAACCGATTTGAGAACTGAATCCCAGCTCTCCTCAGATAAGGAGATATTTAAATCCTGCTCCCAGGCCATTTTGATTTTATCCATGGGGGCCCGTCGTAAGGCTGCTAGTTTATCTCGGATGATTGATATTAAACCTTTACCTAGTGGATTCATGGAAAGAAATAGGTCCATAGCATTTTTTGCAGGCAGTTCAGGAAAGTTAGGAATTAAAGGAGCAATAAAGTGTCGGATTTGGAGATATCGGACTATTTTCTAAACGGAGAAAATCCAAAAAAATCTGAAATGTAAAGGGACTTGGGAGTCCTTCTGCAGAACCTTGCAGGTTGAGTCGGTGATGAGGACGGCAAATGCCATATTAGCATTCATTTCAAGAGGTCTACAATACAGCAGCAGGAATGTGCTACTGAGGCTTCATAATGCCTCATCTTGAGTATTGTGAACAGTTGTGGGCACCTCATATTAGAAGAGATGTGCTGGCATTGGAGAAGACCCAGAGGAGATTCACAAGGATGATTCCAGGAATGAAAGTGTTATCATACAAAGGACATTTGATGGTTCTGGATCTTTACTTACTGGAATTTGGAAGGATGGGGGGGTGGGAGAAATCTCATTGAAACCTTTCGAATATTGAAAGGACTAGACAGAGTAGATGTGGGAAGGATATTTCCCATGGTGGGAGAGTCTAGGACAAGAGGGTACAGCCTCAGGATAGAGGAGCGTCCATTCAAAACAGAGATGTGGAGATATTTCTTTAGCCAGAGGGTGGTGAATTTGTAGAACTTGTTGCCACATGCATTTGTGGAGGCCAGGTTGTTGGGTGTATTTAACGAAGAGATTGATAGGTTCTTGATTGGATATGGCATCAAAGGTTATGGGCTGAAGGCCGGGAAATGGGATTGATGAGGAGCAAAAAAGGATCAACCATGATTGAATGGCGGAGCAGACTCAATGGGCCAAATAGCCTAATTCTGCTCCTATGTTTTATGGTCTATTCAGTCTTTCCTTACAGCTCAGGACCTTCAGACCCAGATGCATCCTTGTAAATTTTCTGTACACTCTTTCAAATTTATTTACTTATTTTCTCTGTGTAGGTGACCAAACTTGCATACAATACTCCAAATTAGGCCTCACCAGAGTCTCTTTCCCAGACCCTGATTGTCCTTGGCTTTTCTTTTCTACAGAAGTGGTTCTATTGTGTTCCTCTGACCCCAGCTATTATCAATATTCTTCAGAGAGCATTTCCCTGGTATCAGTGGACTTATAATATGCACCAGCTGCTCATACGACCATCCACCCATGCTCCCATGGCTTCATGTGACCCTAATCGGGGCTAAGAAGGTGCTACAACTTTTTCAAGGGTTAGGGAGGGAAGGAACACCTTATACTTCCTCTGGTAGAAATATATCTCCACTCCACCACCCATGGGAACTACCACTTGCTGTGTATGTTAAAAAAAAAACACTACCTAACTTTGACATCTCCCTAAACTTCCCTCCAATCACTTTAAATGGATCTCTTCTGGTAATACCTTATTGATCCAAAAGGAAATTATAGTGTTACTGTATTGTTACAAGTGCACAGATATACAAGTATTAGAAGAGAATTAAGAAAGAATACAAAGTAAGTTACCTCAAACAGTCTAGCGGGGGGGGGGGGTGGGGGGGGAGGTCATCACTTCCATGGCTATAAGTTGACTCATTATAGCACTTAATGGCTGGGGATAAGAATGACCTCATATAGTGCTCTTTGGAGCAGTGCGGTTTTTTTAGTCTATTACTAGAAGTGCTCCTTTGTTCACCAAGGTTACGTACAGAGGGTGAGAAACATTGTCCAGAGTTGCCAGGATTTTCTGTCGGGTCCTTTGTTCTACCACAGCCTCCAGTGTGTCCAGTTTGACTCCTATAACGGAGTCAGCCTTTCTAATCAGTTTAGTGAGCCCATTGGCCTCATCTGTGTTGATGCAATTACTCAGCATACCACCGCATAGAAGATTGTACTAGTGACAACAGACTGGTAGAAGATGTGAAGGAGAGGCCTGCATACTCCAAAGGACTTCCAAAGGGTATTGGCTATTGCCACTCTGGGGGGAAAAGTGCTGGCTGCTTCTAACATTCTTATACACCTCTGTCAAGTCACCTCTCATCCTCCTCCTCTCTAAAGAGAAAAGCCCTAGCTCACTCAGCCTTTCCTCATAAGACATATTTTCTGATTTAGGCAGTATCCTCCTGGTAATCTCTTCTGCGCCTTCTTTAAAGCTTCCACATCCTTCCTTTGATGAGATCAGAACTGAACATAATACTCTTAAGTGTCATATAACCATAGAGCTGCAACATTACCTCACGGTTCTTGAACTCAATACCTCTGGCTAATGAAGATCAGCATACCATACATCTCCTTAACCACACAATCGATTTATGCGGCACCTTTGAGGGATCTATGAACCAAGATCCCCCTATCTTCCACACTGCTAAGAATCCTGCCATTAACCTTATACCCCACCTTCAAGTTTGATCTTCCATAATGTATCACTTCACATTTTTCTGTGCATCTGTAATTTTATACTCAGCTCTGCATCCTGTCTAGATGCCATAATAATCTACAACAACCTTCTACAGTATCCACAATACTGTTGGCCTTCATGTCATCTACAAACTAACTAACAATCTTCCAAATCAATGACAAACATCATAAAGAGTAGGGATTCTAGAACAGATCCCTGCAAAACACTACTAGATACCCTCTGCTTTCTGTGGGCAAGCCAATTCTTAATCCAGCATCTGTTTCCATGGATCCCATGCCATAAGACTTTCTGGATGAGCTTACAATGGAGAACAGCTTACAAAAATGCATAGACACCACATCCACTGTTTTACTTTCATCAATGTGTTACTTTCTCAAAAAGCTTAAGCTCATGAGGCATGATCTACCACTCACAAAGCCACCTAACTATCCCTAATAAAACTGTCTCCAAATTCTCATAAATCCTAGCCCTAAGAATCCTCTCCATTAATTTGCCCACCACTGACTTAAGACTTACTAGTGTCTGACTCCCCGAATTATTCACATCATTTCCTTGAACAATGGAACATTTGTCATTCTCCAATCCTCTGGTATTGCACCTGTGGCCTGTGAGCACGCAAAGATCAGCAGTGCCCTGACAATCTCATCCCTCACTTCCTGTAGTAACCTGGGGATTTACCTATTCTAATATTTTTTCAAAAGCTCTAACACTGCCTCCTTCTTAAACTCAACATCCTGAAGTGCATTAGTATGTTCTACATCGACTTCCATGTTTGTCAAAAGTCCCTCCCACTGGTGAACACTGAAGCAAAGTATTAATTAAAGATCTCCCCTACTTCTACCTCCAAGCACATTTCCTCATTTATCCCTGAATGGTCTGTAGTCATCCTCTGTATGGATTGCCTTTGGGTTTTCCTTAATCCTACTTACCAAGGCCCTCTCATGTCCCCTTCTTGCTCTCCTTAGTCCATTCTTTCTTATCAGCTCTTTCCTGGCTACTTTATAACTCAAACTTGGCTGATTTTTTGCTTCTAAAACCTTAAGTATGCTTCCTTTTTCCCTTTAACTAAAAGTTCCACCTCTCTTTATCAATAATGCTTCCTTTAAATTGCCGTCCTATTCCTGTCTGAGTGAGACAAACTTATCCAGAACTCCATGCAAGTGCCCACTAAACAATCTCCACATTTCAGCAACACACACAAAATGCTGGTAGAACACAGCAGGCCAGGCAGCATCTATAGGAAGAAGTACAGTCTTCCTGGTGACTGTTGATGCAGTTGATGTTTTAGGCCGAGACCCTTCATCAGGACTAACTGAAAGAAAAGATAGAGATTTGAAAGTGGGAGGGGGAGGGGGAGATCCAAAATGATAGGAGAAGACAGGAGGGGGAAGGATAAATATCTGTCTATCTTTTCTTTCAGTTAGTCCTGACCAAGGATCTTGGCTTGAAACATCAACTGTTTCACCAGTTCGGCACATCCTTTCTAAGATAAGGGGCCCAAAACTGCTCATAATTCTCCAAGTGAGGCCTCACTAGTGCTTTAGAAATCTCAACATTACATCCTTGCTTTTATATTCTAGTCCTGTTCAAATGAATGCTAACATTGCATTTGCCTTCTTTGCCTCAGGCTCAAACTGCAAATTAATCTTCAGAGAATCCTACACAAGGACTTCCAAGTCCCTTTGTGCCTCATTTTTTTTGTATTTTCTCTCTGTTTAGGAAGTAGTTTACCCTTCCATTTCTTCTTCCAAAGTGCATGACTATACACTTTCCAACACTGTATTCCATCTGCCACTTCTTCGCCCATTCTCCTAATCTGTCTAAGTCCTTCTGTAGCCTCTCTACTTCTTCAAAGCTACTTGCCCCTAAACCTATCATCATATCGTCTGCAAACTTCGCAACAAAGCCATCAATTCCATCATGCAAATCATTGACATATAACATAAAAAGAATCAGTCCTAACATCAACCCCTGTGGAATACCACTAGTCACCAGCAGCCAACCAGAAAAGGCTCCTTTTATTCCCACTCTTCATCTCCTGCCGATCAGCCACTGCTTTATCCATGCTAGAATATTACCTGTAATACCATGGGCTGGTAGCTTGTTAAGCAACCTCATGTGTGGCACCTTGTCTGGTGCCTTCTGAAAATACAATTACACAATCAACCAATTCGCCTTTGTCTAGCCTGCTTGTTACTTCTTCAAATAATTCTATCAGATTTGTCAGACAAGATTTTCCCATTAGGAAACCATGCTAACTTTGGCCTATTTTATCATATGCCTCCAAGTACCCTGAGACCTGATCCTTAACAATCCCCAACATCTTCCCAACCACTGAGATCAGACTAACTGCACTGTAATTTCTTTTCTCTGCCTCTGTCAGGTCTTGAAGACTGGAGTGACTTTTGCAATTTTCCAGTCTTCTGGAACCATTCTGAAATCTGGTGATTCTTGAAAGATTATTACTAATGCCTCCACAATCTCTTCAGCCACCTGTCTCAGAACCCTGGGGTGTATACTGTCTAGTCCAGATGACTTATCTACCTTCTGACTTCTCAATTTTTTAAAGAAAATTCTTCCTAGTAATGGTAACATCACACATTTCATGACCCCTGACACCTGGAGCTTCCACCATGGCGCTAATGTCTTCCACAGTAAAGACTGATGCAAAATACTTAATTCAGTTTATCTGCCATTTCCTTGTCCCTATTACTACCTCTCCAGCATTGTTTTCCAGTGGTCCAATATCCACTATTGCTTCTCTTTTACACTCTTATGTATCTGAAGGAATGTTTGGTATCCTCTTTAACATTGTTGGCTAGTTTACTTTCATATTCCATCTTTACCTTCGTGACTTTTTTAGTTGCCTTCTGTTGGTTTTTAAAAGCTTCCCAATCCTCTAGCTTCCCACTAATTTTTGCTCTCACTTTGGTTTTTATGTTGGCTTTGACTTCTTTCCTTTAGAATACTACTTCCTCTTTGGGATGTATTTATCCTGTTCCTTTCAAATTGCTTCAAGATATTCCAGCCATTGCTGCTATGTCCTACCAGTGTTCTTCTTCAGTCAATTCTAGCCAACTCCGCTCTCGTGCCTCTGTAATTTCCTTTACTCCACTGTAATATTGATACATCTGACTTCAGCTTCTCTTTCTCAAATTCAATCATAGTATGATCACTTGCCCCTGAGGATTCTTTTACCTTAAGCTCT
This sequence comes from Hypanus sabinus, assembly GCF_030144855.1. Lineage (NCBI taxonomy): Eukaryota > Metazoa > Chordata > Chondrichthyes > Myliobatiformes > Dasyatidae > Hypanus > Hypanus sabinus. The sequence continues at coordinate 48,168,413 of NC_082708.1, read as the reverse complement.
CTAATCAATTCCAGTTCATTGCACAACACCCAGTAAATAGCTGATCCTCTAGTGAGCTCAACCACAAGCTGCTCTTAAAAAGCCATCTTGCAGGTATTCTAGAAATTCCCCCACTTGGGATCTAGCGCAGATCTGATTTTCCCAATCTACCTGCATATTGAAGTCCCCCATTATTATTGTCACATTGCCCTTTTGGCATGCATTTTGTATCTCCCACTGTACTTTGTAGACCACATCTTTACTACTGTTTGGGTGTCTGTTTACAACTACTATCAGGGTCTTTTTACCCTTGCAGTTCCTTAGTTCTACCCTCAATGAATCAACACTTTCTATGTTACCTCTTTCTAATTTGATTTCTTTCTTTAACCAATAGAGTAACCTGCCTGTCCCTTCGATACATTAAGCTCCCAGCTATAGTCTTCTTTCAGCCACGATTCTTACATCATACATACCAATCTGTAACTGTGCTACAAGTTCATCTATGTTACAATGATGGATTAAGTTATAAGTACTTATAAGTTTTCCTTGGATGCACATTTTAAATATTTTTTTGTATTTTCGTTATGTAAGCATGATGTTCGTGTAGAATTGTAGTTTATTTTTACTACAGTACCTTGATTCTACAGCCGTTGATTAAAAACCTCTCTTCTGTTTTCACCAGGAAAAAAGTGCACTTATGGTCATAAATGTAAGTACTATCATCCAGAAAGAGGTACACAGCCTCAGCGTTCTGTGGCAGATGAACTACGTGCTAGTGCAAAGAATTCAATAATGAAAACAAATGAAGGATTGGTGAAGAGCAACAGTGTTCCATCTAATAACAAAACTGAGGCTACATTTGATATCAAACATATAGCTCCAAAACAACAATCTGATCCAACTATTCAAACCTCTCTTTTTAATGCAGTTGAGGAGAAACTTTGCAATAAAACCAGACTGGAAACCAGGTCTGTGCCCTCTCTCATTAGTGCATCCAGTGCTTCAGGTGCATTAATCCCAGGTAGTGCCAGATCAGGTTCTGGCATGCACTTTGTGACACAAGAACAAGGAATGCCATTGCAGTTTCCAGCAGTTCTAGTAAATAGTCCCCATGGAACACACATGTCGTATAATAACCAACGCCCAAAGTGTGACTCTCCTGTCGATGGAAGTTATTATTCCATGATGAATCCTTATCCTAATCTTACTTTACCTGGTACACACAGCCCTAACCAGTTTTCTGTAGACAAACAATACAGATTAAACCAGGTAGGTTCTGAATGCAGCAGTGAAGGTAGTGTCAGCTGTGGTAGCAGTGATTCATATGCTGGATATAATGAGCATACCTACCGAAGTTCTCCTGTTATAATGCTTGAGGAAAATCTTAAATGTCCTCAGCTTCATAAGCAACATCAACCGCTTCATGGATACCATGATAATTTACCAAGAGTTCCAACTTACAATAAAGAAGAACAAAAGTCAATGCACAAAGCTTCAGTCCCTTGCATGACATCACATTTGCCACACACAGTGATTGGAGCTCAGTCCAGTTGTCCAGGTGAGTATTGTACAGTATCTCACAATGCCCATCACCCTCAGAATATGCATTTGAGAACAGCAGTAGGAACTACAAGGGTAGAAAGCTTTCCAGACACTCATTTGTATGAAAATCAACCAGTGAGACAAAGAAAACATTGCATAGATCAGGAAATGTATGCCAGTTGGAATAGGCTTGGTTATAGTGTGGACATTTGCAATTACCTACAGGGATTTTCATTACCTAATAATCCCACACAGCCATGCTATGATCAATTTACATTCCAAAGCCTACCTGAGAAAAGGGAACAAACCTGGAGGATGCCATGGAGTGGTCTACCAATTGAGCATCTGAATTCACAAAGATTTCCGGATGCTCGTGAAAAGGTTTTCACAAATTTGTGCAACATATTTCCATCTGAACTTGTGCGGATGGTAATGAAAAGAAATCCTCACATGATCGATGCTGAAAAGCTCGCAGCAGCTATTCTAGTTGAAAAGTCGAAACTGGGTTATTGAATTTAAATGCATCATCTTGGTGTTCTTATTTCTCAGCCCAAATGCTGAGGTAGCTTACATTTGTGAGATTATTCAGAAAAAGATAAAATACTATATTTCCTATACAAAAGGGAATATTTTGTGTTTTCATAACTACCTTTTAGACTTTGTATTATTTAAAGCTACAGTTTTCCATAGGAAAATATAAACTCTGTATTTCAAAGCACCTTTTAAATATTTACTTGTGATAAAATTTACTATTTTAATCTGATACAGCAGTATTAGTAAGCCTGAGTGTTTTTTTTTCCACAATGCATTTAGTGGCTTTTGGCACTTTTTCTTCAGCATTTAATGAAGTATTAATGGTAAAGATATATTAGTGCAGGTTCCTTTATTACCACTAATTGAATAGTGTGTTAAAAACATCTCTGATTTCCAATTAATGATAATTAAAAGCCAAGTAGAAATGCTCATGATATGTATTATTTCAGGATGTGATAATTGAAGTTGCAATTAAAAGCACCCTTTTAAATTTATTTTAAAATATATTCTAACCTTTTTAGTTAATGCACTAGGTCTGTGGTGTTATGAGAAAGCCTGATTTATCTTGCCACATTTTTTTTTACAAAGTGGAAACAAACAGATAATCTGTTTAATTTCAGTAAGTGTTGTTTCTGGTATTAACGGATTTTTGTCTGCTGCAGTGCTATGGTTGTCATACATGTTAGCAATCAGTTCTATTTAACTGTTGAGTATACTGCAACTGCAAGCAAAATCCAGAATAAGCAGAAATGACCTTTAATTGTTGATGCAAATTGTATCTGTTATAAAAATGAAATCTGTAATAGTTTTAAATTTGTACTTGTGTGAGTGAGATTAGGGATCATTTGGGCGGCATTTTACCAGATCCTTGAAATAAACCATTGGTTTACTGAATTGTTCAAACTTTCCTTTCACTAGTTAGGAAAACTGAGTTAGTATACTGCCAACTGAACAGCAAAGTCCTATATTTGGTTCTTGTGTGTTTCTCTTCGCAGATATTAAACAGATCTGCACAGGGTAACACATACAAACATTGTTCAGTACGGTTTTTTAATATCTTAAATTGAAGCTCAAGTTACAAGGAGTTTGATCACTTCATATTTATTTTTCAGTTTATTCTTGTTTCTGTAGTTTCCTGGTTTGAATTTTCACAGAACTGAGTTTCATTTCTTTATAGTCAGGCTGCAAGCTATACAAAGGAATCTTACATACTTATTTTTTAAAACTATAGGTAAAATTGCTATAAATGTATGCCTACTTAATAGATTCCTAGTTGTTAAATTAATTGTGTTCAGGAAAATAACCATAGTTTTAGCTTTGCAGCATGATCAGGTTATTTAATATGCAAGTGAATGTATGCAAAATACACCGAAAGGAAATAAAATTTTAAAAATCTAATTGCCTGCCATTATGAGAGAGGATCTAGTGCATTCCCGGCATACATGACAAATAAACTCTCCTCTGGTTTCTAGCTGGGTACATCTGATGTTTCGATGACAAACTCTAAGAAGATGGCAGTTTGTCATTGAAACTTTGGTTATAATCGATAGCTATACCCAGCTGGAAGACTAAGAGTTTATTATATTGATACTTGTCTGAGGGTGAATTTTTTTTTAATCAAAAATGAAAATTCTATTTCTCAGAACCTATTCAGTACTGCTCAATATCAAATTTCTGATCTTGTTGCACATTTTTTCAGACTCACTATTAAATGACCAATTCACCTTTTTCTTTCACTTTTTACTCAAAATGAGTTTATGCATTCCATGCATATCATCTTGCAGCCAGATCAAAAGTAAATGAGACTTGCCTATTTGAATAGATATTTTGTATTTCAGTGTGCATAATATATCAGTTTAACAAATGAATTACAAAATTTCAGGGAACATGGTAAAATGGATCCTAAAACCACGTCCAACACACCTAATAGAATAACCTTTTCACTACTTGTGTGACACTATGTGTGACAGTAAGTAGATTTGGGTAAGAATGCTTTTTTGACGGGGCATTGTGCTTATAGACATAACTGATACTCTGAACCATGTTCAGTACATTTCCAAAATAAATTGTAATATACAATATTCTTTTTCTCATCTACAGTACAATGCTGTTGATTTTTGAATTGCACACATCCCAGTATCATTGTAAGGCTCCAAGTTGGTAATGGTACTATAAAATCTAGTGTATCTATTGAAAAGTTTATAAGGAATTTTGTATGCCTCTATCAGTACTAGAATTTTGAAATAATATTCATGAATAATTATTTTGTTTTCCATTTTGTCAACTGATTAATTTCAGTTTTGAGCTACAATAGTATTTAATTGTACCATTTTATATTATATTCATCATTTTGAAAATGTAACTAATAGTTGAGTTTATAATAAAGTATAATAAAGCATTTCAAATGTGATTTTGCATTTGAAAATCAAATGCGAGTTTGCTGAACAGCTTCTGTATAATGCAGCTGACATTCATGCATATTATTGTAGGTTAAAAACTAATTTTACTGTCATTTTAAGCCAAATCAGTCTTGTGTCCTGTTATAACTAATTATAATTTTAACTCATTGGGTAAATGATCAGGCATACAAACTCAAAGTTACTTCGTGGTAACTTTTATATTTTAATGCAAGACAACATTGGGGTCAATTTTTGGCTAAAGTTTTAATCTTGTTAGTATTTTTTTAACACTGCATGTCAAACTAATGCACTATTATTCATCACATTGGTTTCTAAGATAAATTCATACTTTAAGATGTGCAAATGATGTCTATCACAAAAAGTAGGTATCAGGAAATCCATAAATCTTGCCTTATGATTCATATAAAATGTGATATAAAATACATAAATTTACCCATTTTGTCATTTCATTGTTAATTTTAATGTTTGACATTGACAACAATTAAATATTGAATGGGCGGGAGGGTGATGAAGGGGGTATGTATCTTAAAATTCCTTATTGTGATATCTTCAATAGTATTTCTTACAAGTGTATACATTGTAATAATCACTGCTTGTACATTAAAACAATCAGAATGTATGTAGAGTTCAATTAAAATAGCTGTGTAAGTTTTTTAAACACCTTGTGAGATTGTATAACTATAAAAGGGTTTATGGAATATGTAAGATGAATGCACTATTAATAATACTAACATTGTAAGCATTACTATGATGTAGTTCAGTTTGACTTTTGCTAAAACTGGTTTTTATATAGTGCTTAATTAAGAGGCATTTAGAAAGACACATTAACAAGCATGAAATTTAGGAAGAGATCACATGCAGGAAGTGGAAGTTAAATTGGCATCATGGTCAGCACAGAAATCATTGGTAATAGGATATATTCCTATGCTGTGTGTTCTATGTTTTGCTGTCACTTAGGTAAGCAGCAATCAAACCTGAATTTTTGTTAGCAATATAATTTGTGTAACTACTTTAAAATCTTCCACAACTTTCAGAATCAGGTTCAGTATTACTAGCATATTATTGTGAAATGTTGTTTTGCAGTTTCAATACATTACTATATATTAGTGCAAAAAGAGGAAAATAGTGATGTAATATTCATGGGATCTTTGTCCAGAAATCTGATGGCAGAGGGGAAGAAGATGTTTCTGAAACATTGAGTGTGTCTTCAGGCTAGTTTACCACCTCCTCGATGGTAGTAATGGCAAGAGGATATATCCTGGGTGACAAGTGTCCTTAATGATGGATATCACCTTTTTGAGGCATGGACTTTTGAAAGTGTCCTGGTTGCTGGGGAGGCTAGTGTCCATAATGGAGCCGGCTGAGTTTACAGCTTTCTCTGATCCTGTACAGTGTCCCTCTCCATACAAGATGATGCAACCAGTTAGAATGCTCCACAATATATCTGTAGAAATTTACAAGCGTCTTTAGTGACATACCAGTTCTCTTTAAACTCCTAATGAAATATAGTGGCTGTCATGCCTTCTTTGTAATTGCATCAATATGTTGGCCCAGAATAGATCTTCAGAAATGCTGACATGCAGGATCTTGAAACTGCTCACCTTTTTCCACATCTGATCCCTTGAGGACTGGTGCGTGCTCCCTCAACTTCACTGACATTGAGTGAAAGGTGGTTGTTACAACACCAACCAGCTGAGCTCTCTACCCTGTACCTCTCATTGTTCTAATGTGTAATTCTTCCAAGTTTTACGAATCAACATTTTACAATCCTCTCACCTCTTCCTAAGGATATACACCAACATAGCTATGCCATCTCCTCCACCTACCTACCTGTCCTTTTGATACAATGTGTATCCTTGGATGTTAAACTACCTATAATACTCTTTCATACTTGTCAATCTGCAATTGCTCTGCAAGATCATCTACCTTATTTTCTATACTGCATGCATTCAAATACATCACCTTCAATTCTTTATCATCATTTTCAATTTTGTCCCCATTACACTGCAATTCATTCTATTGACTGCAAGTTTGCCCTATTATCCGCCTGTCCTTCCCAACAATCTCACTACACAGCACTTCTCAGCCCTATAATTCAGTTTCCCACCCCCCTGTAAAATTAGTTTAAACCCTCCACAGCAGTTCTAGAAAACCTGCCTGCAAGAATATTGGTCCCCCTCAGGTTCCTGTGAAGTCTGCTCTTTTTGCACAGATCCTACCTTCCCCAGAAGCGATGCCAATGATGCAGAAATCTGAAACCCTGCCCCTTTACCTTAGCCACACATTCATCTGCCATATCATCCAAATCTTACCTTCAATGGCATAGGCAGCAAACCAGAGATTACTACCCTGGAGATCATTTTTTTTTCAGCTTTCTCCCCAAATTCTCTCTTCAAGACCACCTCCTCTTTCCTACCTATGTCATTGGTGAGTACCAAGAGTTCTGACTGCTCACTCTCCCCCTTTGGAATGCTGTGGACCCAATTTGGGATGCCTCTGACTCTGGTACCGTGTGGGGGGGGGGGGGGGGGGGAAGAATATACCATACGGGTACCTCAATCGCAGCCACAGAATCTTGTCCACCACTCTCACTATGGAATCCCCTATCATTACTACAGCCCTCTTCCCTTCTAAGCCAGAGACCCAATCGTTGCAGCTTCCCCATGGTAGGTAGTTCTCTTCCCCCCCCCCCCCCCCCACAACCATTATCCAAAATGGTATACTTATTGAAGGGAACAGTCACAGGGGTACTCAGCACTGGTACCCATTTACCTTCTGACAATCACCCAAGTACCTACGTCCTTTAATTGCATGCCTGTAGCTCTCATCACCTCAGGTTTGCCATATGAGCCCCAGATAGAGCTACAGCTCCAGTTCCTTAACACGTTCTCCAAGGAGCTGCAGCTCGATGTGATGCAGATGTGGTTATCCAGGAGACAGGAGGTTCCCCCAAATCTCAAAACAAAGAACAGCCCCTGGAGCCATCCTCACTGCACTATGTACAAACAGAGGACGACTTGCCAGGTACTTACCTCACCCAAGCCTGATGAGCCAAAGCCTCTCACTCCAGCACTGGTCCACTGACAATGGCTGGTCCATTTGTTCCTGCCTTATTTTTATTTGCCCTTGCTAATGAATCACAATTTAATTGGGCTGACAGAAAACACTTAAAACCATGTTTAGCCAACATCTACACTGTCCCTTGGGTATCCACTACTTCCAAAGAACAGTTTTTCAGCTTTTGTGTAATATTCTACAATGACCAATAGCCCTCAGATGCATGGAGGGTCAAATCCTCAGGAAAAATTTGTCATCACTATAATAAATGACCAAGCACTTTCTTCAAGGCTAATGCTACAAGTATCCCATTATTCCTCCTTAGAATTTTAATGTTGCAGAAAGATCAGCTCTATTTTTCTACATGCAGGAAAGTTGGAATTCAGCAGGCCTCAAAGACAGTCTTAACTGCATTTAAGTTTTACCTCCAAAGTGAATTCTTACTGTTTTTCCATTGGTGGTATGTGGAACTGCCCTTGCAGTTGTGGTATCAGTCTCAGAAGCAAACATTTTTTGATTGGCCGCATATAAAACTATCTCAAAAATTATGAAAAGGCACAGCATTTGATCTAACATATGTGCAACACATTAGGCATGCAAATAGCTGGCTGTGTTAATTTATAAATAAAAATGTCTAGAAGTTGAGTAAAGGAAAGCCTGTTTTGGAAAATAGTCAAATTGTTAAATTAAACTGAGCATTGAGTTGAATGTTTCAAACATGTAAATTTACTCACATGCAAAACATTAATTTTATATTTAGTTTCAGAATACAATAAATCTATTCATTTGCAATGTGTCATGTTAATTTCACTTTTCAACTGGATTTTTAACTCGCCTTTTGTCATAATTTAGCGAAAGGTTCATTCAGGATCAGAGTTCATGCTAAAATGTGTGCATAATTAAGTATATTAATAGTTCAGTACCAATTTTAAACTATGGAAACCTTCACTTGAACACGAGAATTCAATCCAGAATTGTATAGAAAGGCAGACACTAGGACAGGTCACTGTTAGAACAGGTCATCCTCCATCAAGAGATGTACAGTTGCAAGAAAAAGTTTGTGAACCCTTTGCAATTACCTGGCTTGCTACATTAATCATGCAAAATGTGTTCTGATCTTCATCTTAGTCACTATAATAGTGAATCTGCCTAAACCAATAACAAATAATTGTACTTTTCATGTCTTCATTGAATACATTGTTTATGCAAATCTTTATATTTAATAACTGATAGAACCTCCTTGAGCAGTAATAACTTCCACCAAACTTTTCCTGTAGCTGCTGACCAGACCTGCACAATGACCAGGAGGAATTTTAGACCATTCCTTCATACAAAACTTTCAGGTCATGCCACAGCATCTCAATTGGATTAAGGTTGGGTCTCTGACTTGGCCATTCCAAAACATGAATTTTATCCTTCTTAAACCACTCTGTTGTTGATTTATTCATGTTTCAGATCATTGTCCTGTTGCATCATCCAACTTCTATTAAGCTTAGGTGATGGACTGCTACCCTCTAAAATGTCTTAAATTTTGGATTCATTGTTCCCTCCAATGACTGCAAGCTATCCAGTTCCTGAGGCAACAAAGCAGCCCCAAACCATGATGCTTCTTCAGCCATTCTCTGCATAGCATCTTTTAATACCTCATGAAAAATTACACTTAAGCCTTTAATGCCTGGACCTGTACAATACTGAAAACAATTAGAGAAATGAAGCAGCAAAACTTGTTTTTACAATTTTATTGTTAACCAATGAATGTTCAAAGTAGTTATGCTCAGTTGTACAACACAGTACATGGTGCCAGGGAAAAGCATTTGTAGTTATTTTTAGAAGAAACAAACCAATGTATTTTGTAACAGGTGTTCTATAATGCTAGTGATAGCAACTTTAGCCTTTCAGTCAATATACACTGGAAACTTTCTTGGATGATCAAGGTGTTGCACAATTTTATAAGTGGAACTCTAATCAGGATTACAGAATTATTAAACTGCATTGTCCAACACTGATACCAATGTACTAACATCAATGTTAGTGCGGACATTTCAGAAAAAATCCACTGGAATCCACAGTATTTCAACTTGCTCTTGTAAATCTATTGTCCAGTATAAAAATACTAATGCTCATGCCTTAGTGCATGTTTCTATGCATTAACAGTATTACACTGCAAGTAGAAATACTTCAAAACATTTTTTAAGCATATGCACAACATTCACTAATCAGTCCTCAGAAATTGCCTTCTGTCCCTCTAGAAAAGTTTGGTATGCAATTACAAAAAAACTAGATGTTAACTCATGATGCAAATCAAAACTTTACCTGCAATTATAGTCACAAAGAGCGCAACAAAATTGTTCATTATTTCACCTACCAGGCATGTTAAATGCTCAACTATAAATGGCAATTTAAATAAACCATCATTACAGATATTGAATGCTGATTTATAATGCATAATACCAACAGGAGTTTAGCTGAACCAACTACAGAGGAAGCAAGGACAACAAATCAGAAGTGAATTTATTGCAGTAAATTGGTTATTCAGGAAATGTGGAGAGTTTGATAACAAATGTTAAAACACCATTCACTGTCCTAATGTAATTTACCCATTACTTGAATTTTATTACGCCAGTTACCTCAAACATCATTCACCTGAAATGTGTGCACATACACATTTGGAAAAATGCATCCTGGGTTCCAACACAATTATTAAATGCAATACAAATACTTCTCAGCCAATTTTATTTCTAATGCACTGATTAGACCACTCTGAATAGTAGGTATTATAGCCATACACTTCAGATTTTAGAATAACAGGTACCAAAGATGCAAGAATTAAAAAAAAAATCTTTTATGTGATTCACATGTATTGAGAGGGTGTTTGATTGGCCATTCATCATGTGTATAATATTGAGGTAGTATACTGTCCCCACCTTGGGACTGATGTTTTCATATGCTCCCCTGCCAGAAAGGCCCAATGTTAAGAATTGTTCACTAACAGATGCTGTATTAAATTTGATTCATGTAAACATAAAGCCCTACGACTCTTCATTACTTGCAGTGTCTTAGAGTAGTTTCTAGCTGAACTATTATCATTTAAGTCTTTGTGAACAGGTAGGCAAAGAAAACCATCTATGATGATAAGACATGAAACACCAACTTTAAAGATATTTAGTTTGATATTTTACTATATTCAGATATTACATTTCAGTCACTGAAATTAGACCTGAATTATGCAGGCTTTGCCATTTAAGGCAGATTGCTTAAATCCTAAATTGTTCTATACTAACTTTATACAACTGTTAAAGAAAAGCTACAGAGATTAAGCCAACTTCACACATGCATTTTACTGATATTAAACATGCCTATTCAACAAAAAGCAACAGTATTTTCTGAGTAACTCCAGCTGTTAACTGTTGTGCTATAAAATGCTTTAAGGATAGTTACCAACTGCCTTAAAAAATTTACATCTAACTCCTGCAGATCTAACAAGTACAATACTTTGGCAAGGTGAATTAATGTTACAGTTCCAGAATGCTACTTGTTCCTCTGCTAGTGGTTCAGCTGTTTTAAAGAATATTATAAAGTAACTGCACTCTCACATAGCTTCAAATTCATCAATGCGCTGTTTTGTGTTGCCTTGTCGTATCTGTCGCAAGGTCTTGTATTTGTCACGGCCTGCCTTAACATTCTCAGCATGGATGACATCATTTACAGTCTTCTTCGTCTCATCACGGGCATGAGCCAATTCAGAACTTAATGCCTGTTAAACAAATTAAGAGGTTTCAAAAGAGGAAAAAAAACCATTTTAAATTAGAAAAATATAAATATTTTAAGATTGGATATGCAAGGAAAATAAATATTATTAATTATTAGATGATTATTCATTCAGGAGTGTTTTATCCAGGGTACTAAACAATTCAGACAATATATTCAATTTCTAACTAAATTGCCTACTGTCTAGGACTTTATTTCAAAAGACTTCTTGTTTTTGCAGAGCTATCACACTTAAACAGATTTAGAATGGATAAAAATTATGGTTAATTGCATAATTCCTTTAAAAATAAAGCATAATTGAAAAGCCATGTGATTAAATCTGTGAGATTTTAGGGACAATCAAAAACTCATTTCCTTTTCTGATCTGAAAAGCCAAGTATGTCAATGTGGTTCAAATTAAGTTACGTTTGCAGTGTAGTGCTTTTAGTCCTCATATCTAAAAGCATTTAAAACTTCACCACTAAGATCTCACAGTGAGTGTAATAGGATAGGTCATCATTGACCAGCAAATTAACTGGCTCAAAACATTAGGTATCCTATAGGGGACAATTCTAGTTCCTCTTCCCCAGAATCAGTACATTGGCAAGGCACTTGACAAGGAACTGAAGTACGAGAAATAGGAATTTGATCATTTTTGATCATATTTGAGAAAAACAATCTCTAGGGAAGGTGAGGATTGAGATGGATTACCGATGGCATTTTAGGTAGATTCTCACCAAAAAATGTCAGTAGTACTATGGAACCAATGTGCACCACAAAATTCAGGATCTGCCTGCATATGTGAAGTCCCATATTTGCTGATTGTACTTCACTGGCAATTCCCCAACTGTGCCCCCTGCAGAATGTTTGCTTATTGCCACTAGACCCATTTCCCAGGACTTCCTCAGGGGCAATTTCTAGTAACATTAGTCTTTGTGCAGGAAAAGAAATCCTACTCACTTTCACAGAAGAAGCAGTTGAAAGGGCCAAGGGAAAATATTAGACATGATTTTTCCAAAGTCCGCTTTAATGTTTTTAATTAACTCAGTGATTAAAAAAATAACGAATGGTTCTAAATGTCAGGGATATTCAAAAATATATCTGTTAAAAGTTTTCAGCAGTGATGGGCAGAACAGGTTTGGTTCACCCATGACGTTATATTATACAGTGCCTCTATTTTGGGTTCGAAAGATTCTATGGAATTCTTTGCAAGATACTTGGTCAATTTTCAAATTAATGAAAATTCAAGTACATTTTTGAAGACATACAATTTAACTGTCAACAACACTGCAAGATAAAAATGTAGAGTCAAGATTTCCTTGCATTCAATGATTTGACATGGATATATTTTGCATGAAGCTTCAAGGTCTTATTATTTTAAAAACTTAACCTTCTACTTCAGAGCATACACTCAGTAGCTACTTTATTAGGTACCCTTGCATCAGAACAAGTATCAACTGCTGGCCAAATTACATTGTGCACTTCTCACACAGGCTTCCATATCTGCAAGTTGCAGATATTTGTCCAACATGACAAGTTTTGAGTGCTAACGTACTTCAAAAAGGTAATGTCTATAAGCAGGAAATCCTGCAACAAGTGAATAAAATTTACCAGTGGCTATGAGCAGAGATAAAAGGGTTTGTTAACCACAAAACTGCGATATGCAAGAAGCAAAATGAGCAAATAAAGATTGATAACAGAAATCCAAAAAGTAGAAAAGCTGAAACTTCAGTAGATCCGGTAACATCTGCAGAGTGTAAAACAGTATCTCAGACCTTCAGAGATAGCAAGTTAGAGATAAAACAGGGAAATACCGAGTGAGAAGAATGCACAGGGTGGAAAAGTAAGAGTAACTGACTCAAAGGAATAATGGTGCAAGGCAAAGCAGACAAAACTTAAAAATCCAGAATGGCTCTAGCTCAAAAATAAACACAACATAAAAGTCCACATGTATTTAAGCTTGTACTGGGTTTCCTTAAGAAACTGCTCTTCAGAAAATAAACTCAACCGATTGCTCTTTCTTCTATATTAATTGATTTTGACCAGGAAATATTCAAAATGTGTTAAAAAGTACAAAGATGATGAGACGGTATCAGAAGGAACCTGGCAGGCATAGATTGAGAAAGGCTGTTTTCTGGCAAAGAGATGCTTTATAAGTAGAAGGCCCTCAAAAGTGAAATATTGAGAATAGAGAATTAGTATGTTCCTGGTGAGATAAAAAGAAAGGCCAACAGGTTTAGGGAACCTTAGTTATTAAGGGATAAGGATGTACTAGTAAAGAGGTGGTAGCACATATCAGGCCTAGGCAGCTATGATCAAAAGAGGTACTAGCAGTACACGAAATGCAATAGAATATGGAGAAATCAGGAAGACTAAACAACATGGTTGCTCTGGAAGACAAAATGAAAGATAAGCCCAAGGGCTTCTATAGTTACATTAAGAGCTAAAGGATAGCAAGGGACAAAATTGATCCCCTTAAACATCAACATGATCATCTATGCATGGAGCCCAAAGAGACAGGAGAAGATCTTAAATGTTAACTTTCTGTATCTGTATGTACCTAGGAAAGACAGAATATGGAATTGAGGCAAATGCGTAGCGAGGTCATGGACTGTATCCAGATTACAGAAGAGTTGGTGCTGGCTGTCTTGGAGGCAAATTAGGCTGAACAAATCCCCAGGGTAATATATACAAATGATGGAGGAATAGAAAATGGAATGAACCGTTGAGGTTTCCGGCCAAGATACTTCCTTAGAATTGGAAAGGAAGGGAGAAGAACCCAGAATAAGGTGGTGGGGGAGGGAAGTAATACAAGCTTGAAGGTGATAGGTGAAACCAGTTGAGGGGAAGGGAGGTGGGTGGGGAGTAGGGATGAAGTGAGAAGTTGGGAGATAATAGGTGGAAGAGGTACGGGGCTGAAAAGAAGTAGACCATGGGAGAAAGGGAAGCTGGTGGTGGGGGAGAGATGATCCTGCTGAAGATGGTGCAAGTTGCAGAGAATAATGTGTTGGATGTGGGGGCTCATGGCGTGTTAGGCAAGAGCAAGAGGAACTCTAGCCCTGTGAAGGCGGTGGGTGAGGAAGGAAGTCTGGGAAATGGAAGATATGTGGGGGAGGGAAACCCTGCTCTTTGGAGGAGGAGAACATCTCAAATGTTCAGGAAAGGAAAGCCTCACACTTGGGAAGTGATGACAGAGACTGTGGAACTGAGAAAAGTAAATGGCATTTTTACAAGCGACAGGGTAGGAAGTAGTATGATAACTATCGTAAATACACTATACTTCTTCCCACTCTGTCCCTTGTACACTTGTACTAATTCCCATCTGCATCACATCAGATCAGCAAGGATTGTGTCACAAGTGTTGCTACACGTCTGGTATCAACACATCGTGCCCATAATTCACTAACCCTAACCATATATTTAATTAGCAGTACAGGGCAGAGGAATGTGGGAGCAAACCAAAGAACCTGGAGGAAAAGTCGTCATGGGCAGAATATACAAACTCCTTACAGATGGCAGTAGGAATTGAACCACACTCTTACAGCTGGAGATGTAATAACATTAGACTAACCTCTACTCCTTAGCCACAGGTGAGCTGACAGAGGACTGGAGGATAATTAATGTTCCACTGCTCAAGAAAGCCAAGAATAAGACAGTGATCTTGACATCAGTTGTGGATAAATTATTGGAAGATATTGTAAGGGATGAGGTATACAAGTATTTGTATAGACAGCAACTGATTAGAGATAATTAGCATGGCTTTTTACAGGTTTAACCAATACAGAGTATTTTGAGGTCATTACCAAGAAGATGAAGGGAAGATGATGGAAATTGTTTCCATGCCTTTGACCAAGTCCCAAATGGGAAGCTGGTCCAGAAGGTTAAGCCATTTGGCATTAAGAATGCAGTAGTCAATTGGTTTAGTGAGAGAAGTCAGATTAGTAGATGGTTTTTCCTCACTCACCCACTCATTGCCTATATTCCACAGGGTTCAGCACTGGGTCCACTATTGTTTATCATCTACGTTACTAATTTAGATGATAATATGGTAAACTAGATCAGCAAATTTGTAGACGACATTAAGACTGGGGGGCACAGTGGACATTGAGTAAGGCTATGAAAACTTGCAGCAGGATCTTGATCAACTGACAAAAATGGGTTCAAAACTGGCAGATGACAATGCAGATGAGCGCAAGGCGCTGCAATTTGGGAGGACAAGCCAGAGTCAGGCTTACACAATGAATGCCAGGACTGTGGTGGAACAGGTGGATCCAGGAAAACACATCTATAATTCCTTACAGTGGCATCACAAGTAGAAACAGTCACAAAGAGAACTTCTGGCTTACTGGCCTTTACAAATCAGGGCATGTAGTACTAGAGTTGGGATGTTATGTTTTAATCATCTACAATACCTGCAGGAAAGGAGGAAAGGAGGCAAAAAGATACTATAGGACAATCAATCTGAGTTCAGTGGTTGGGAAGATGTTGTGAAGTCCATCAAAGATGAGATTTCAGGGTACTTGTAGGCACATGATAAAAAGGGCAAAGTCAGCACGGTTTCCTTAAGGGGAAATCTTGCCTGACAAATCTGTTGGAATTCTTTGAGGAAATAACACGCAGAATGGACAAAAGAGAGTGGATGTTGTTTTTAAAGAGCAAACACGAGGAAATCTGCAGATGCTGGAAATTCAAACCACACACACAAAATGCCGGTGGAATGCAGCGAGCCAGGCAGCATCTATAAGGAGAAGCACTGTCGACGTTTCGGACCGAGACTAACGTTAGCTAGTCCTGACGAAGGGTCTCCGCCAGACACGTCGACAGTGCTTCTCCTTATAGATGCTGCCTGTCCTGCTGTGTTCCACTGGCATTTTGTGTGTGTTGTGTGGATGTGGTTTACTTGGATTTTCTGAAGGCCCCTGACCAAGGTGTCACGCATGAGGCTGTTTAACAAGATAAGAGCCCACAGTATTACAGAAAAGAACAGCAGGGGCAGAAGACTGGCCAACTGACAGGAGGGAAAGTCAGAATAAAGGGGGGCTTTTTCTAGTTGGCTGCTGGTGGCTAGTGGTGTACCACAGTGGTTGGTATTGGACCGCTTCATTTCACATGGCATACACTTCGGTACAAGGAATAAAGCAACAGACTATTTTCTAAGTGGGGAGAAAATTCACAAACCAGAGGTGTAAAAGGACTTACGAATTCTCATGCAAGATTCCCTAAAAGTTAACTTGCCAGTTGAATCTGTGGCAAGAAAGGCAAATGGAATGTTAGCATTTGTTTTGCAAGAACTAGAATATAAAAGCAATGATGTAATACTGAGGCTTTAAAAGGCATTAGTCAAACAGCACTTGAAGTATTGTGAGCAGTTTTAGGCCCCTTATTTAAGATGTGCTGGTACTGGAGTGGTCCAGAGGAGGTTCTCAAAAATTATTCTGGGAATTAAAGGGTTAATGTGGGAGGACCACTTGATGGCTCTGGACCTGTATTTGCTGGCGTTCAGAAGAATGTGGTGGGGGGGGGGGGGGTTGTCCTCACTGAAAGCTATCAAATAATGGAAGACCCAGATAGAGTGGATGTGGAGAGGATGTTTCCCACAGTGGGTGAGTCTGAGACCAGAAGGCACAGCCTCAGAATAGAGAGACATCCACTTCAAACAAGGATGAGAAGGAATTTCTGTAGCTAGAGGGTTGGGAATCTGCGGAATTCATTGTCACAGATGGCTACGGAGGCAGTCACTGGGTATATCTAAAGCTGAAGTTGATGGGCTCTTGATTAGTAAAAGTGTCAAATGTTATGGGGAGACGGAAGGAGCATGGGGTCGAGAGGGATGGCATGGCAGAGCAGATGCGATGGGCCAAGTGGCCTAATTCTGCTCCTATGTCTTACAGTCTTATGGAAAAATGTCAACAAGCTGAAACAGTTCAGAGAAAATTTACAAAGATGTTCCCCCAATTTGAAGACCCAAATTACAGTGGAAAATTTAAATAGATTAGGACCATTTCCTGCAGCATAGTATAAGGGATCTTAAGAGTTTTGCATAATTATGAGGAGAAAGTTAATGTAGGCTTATCCTCCTCCCCCCCCCCCCCCCCCCCCAACTAGGATGAATGAGATGAGAAGTAGAGGTCATAAGTTTAAGGTGAAAGGTAAAATATTTAAGGGGACTCTGAGGGGAAACAATTTGACTGATTGGTGCAAACATGAATCGAATAGCCAGCACAAGGTTCAATTGTAGCATATTGGAGAATTTTGGATAGGTACTAAGAGTGGGGCATGGAGGGCTATGGTGTGGGTACAGGTAAATGGGACTATGTGGGTGAACAGGTCAGCAAAGATTAGATGGGCAGAAAGACTGGTTTCCGTGCTGTAGTAGTCTATATGATTTTGAGATCCAGACCTGAACAGAAAAAAAATCAGGTTCCTTGGATTCTTAATTGCCACGCCACACTTCTGAGATAATAAAGTTAGTTTTAGTTTGGCAAGGAGGGAAGTATCTCATTACCCAAGTTAAGCTTAACAGCACAAGTAGAAAAGAAATAACAACTCACTCATATCAACCATACAGTCTGTAACTGGATGATATTGATTGATGAAATGACAGGAAGTCTATAAATTCCACTCATTTGAAAATTAGAGTGGAAGTATTATGTATGCTGGATGCAAGTTTAGGTCAGTAAAAAGACAAAAAACATTTTTGATGTAGGGAGAAAGGTTGATTTTAATTATAAAACTACCCAAACTACAAATTCAGAAAAAGTTGAAATACTGAATTAATATTCATTCAAATTTTGGTATAATGTTTTGTTAACCATATTGAAGAGTAGGTATTCGTGCAAACCAGCAAGAATTTCACATTTGGTACAACCGACCTCCTGTAGAACTCACCTGCAGCTGCTTCTTTACACGCTCATTCTTCTGCGTTTCAGTTATGCGCTCCTCCTCACTGCGATGGTTTGCTACTCCTTCAGATAAGAGTTCAGCACTGGCTTCAGCATTGTTCTCATCCTGCTCATCGTCATGCTCGTTCTCAGCTTGCGGAATAACGAGTGGAGGTGGTAGAGGAGGAGCGGTCATCACAACCTTCAGCTCTTCCTTGGTTTTTTCCAAGTCTTCCTGAGCCGTGACTGCCTAAAGTTAGGGAAAAACAAAACAGTTTTTGCCCCCAATCTGTACTGTCAGAAATTCTTTACTCATTTTCCAAATACAATTATGTCCTACTGAATTAATAAGAATTCTCTGCTAGTGTTGTTTGGTAGAAAAATCAGGCATTTTAATTTAGTTAAAAGCATTACTGAAAGTCAATATTCCAAGACAGTATGCATCTCAATACATTTCTGATGAAACAGGTCAATTACTTTCTGCTGCCATTCTGTGGCCTCTTCCTCCTTCTTTCTCTTTGCATCCTCCAGAAGTGCAATTCTGGCAGTAAATTCAGCGAGTTCAGCTGCCTAAAAAAAAAGAGGAAACTATGATTACTCAAAGTTGCTAAAATGTACGCACCATCACAATCATACATTTTCTGCACCTGAAAATTAGCCACTAGGCATGGAGAAATATAAAAATAAATAAAGCATTAACAATTTTCCTTCAGCAATAAACATTGATTGTAAACTAATCAAGGACAGGTGGTGCCAAACATTAAATTAAGCAGACTTCAAATAACTGCCCAAATAGGTAAAGAAATTGAAGATCCTTTTACTTTGGATACAGTTGCTTACTTGGCTTAAGAAAAAGTTACATTCTACAAATGGTGCATTTTTACAAGCATACCAGTTTGAAATTAAGGTTATTCAGCTAACCTCAAGGTTGCAGAAGAAAAAAACGTCTCATAAAAGTGTCTTGTAAACAACAGTGCAGAAGTATCTGTCAACTGGGCAACTGTTGGATTTGAGAATAGCTAGGTAAGTTTATTGCTGAAGCTGACAATACTTTCTACAAAAGTTAGGGAAATGCTGAACATGTACCTCATGGCTGCTGTGTTCACTTGTAATATTTTATTAATTATACACCTTAATACCTGTTTGACTGACTTATGTCTATGAAATAATCTTGAGTATCTTACTATGTTAGAGCAGGGGGTTCCAACGTCTTTTATGCCATAGACTCCTACCACTAACAAAGCGGCTGTGGACCCCAGGTTGGGAACCCCTATGTAGAGCACCTAAAGAGGATTGGGCTTTACTCCAATTAAAGTCCCAACTCAAAAGTAGTTTTGCCCTATTTAAAATAAGGATATTTTGAAATTTGTAAAGACAACTTTCTCACTGAAGCCATTTATTGTGGAGACAGGATGGAGGATAGCTAGAATACTCTGGCAATGCTTGGAATGCTCCATGATCGGGATCAGTCAAGCTAAAGCTAATTACATTCAAAAGATGAACCTTTATTTGTAACAGAGTTAAGTTCATTTGGAGGGAAAAAAGTGACTCAAGAATAATCCAAATTTTTGCACTAGCAGCCAAGACAAGCTGGGAAATCCCTTATATTGTAAAGCTCCCAATAGTTTCACCTCGATTCTCTTTTTTTGTTTTGTTTTTTTTAAACCAAACTTACTCCTGCCCTGCTCAAAAGGAGAGGAAGCGGGTGAAAGGGTAAAGTTTGCAATAGATTTTTAGTCTCACACATAAAAAAAGAAAGATAGGGTGTTAACTTTTGAGTGGGGAAGAAAGGAAGATTGGTTAAAAAGCTTTTGATTTTGCTTTCTGCATACCTGTCTCTGTAAACGTACAAATGTGTAGACAAGCTTTTAGAGAAACATTCAAGGACACATCAAGCAATGCTTGCTGAAATGTTCCCATCAACCAGTTTTTCCATTCAGATCCAGCTTGAGAGAATGCAAGATTTCTTTCAAACAGCCCACAAGATCATTACCTCGCAGAGAAAGTCCTCATACAAAATGGAGATGAAGCATTCGTTCTAAGTAATTCATAGCTGGACTTCAAGATTTGATTATTAAGTTTTTGAGTTAGTTTGTAGAAAATTCTAAAGATACAAGCACAATAGGCAAGTTTTATTTTATGAAGATCCAGTGGCATTTCTTAAGGTATGGCAGGTATGTCACATGCCCTAAGCACCACCTGAAGAGGGCATCACTGAGCAGTTTCTATTAAAGTCAGACAAGTCATCTTCGGATAGTGAAAAAAGAATTTTCTTCAGATGTATAATCTGTCTTTGATTATCATGGGTGAGAAGCACTAGGATGGCCTTATTTCAGAGCATTGTGTAAGAAGACCATGAAACGTTTCTTCATGAAGAAGGAAAGTGGAGCTGAAGGACAGAAGAGACGAAAGTTGGAGGCGGAGGAAGCCAAGAAGTCGAGCAAGTTCTTCATGCCCTTCTTTGAAAAGCCTGGAACAAGTAGTTCCACAAGTTCCATGGAGTCGCCTGCACCTGCTACAAGTTTGTTAGAATCTGAAGTTGGATCAAGTACAAATGCCTCACGAGTTGAGGAGGAAGTCAAGTCCGATAAATCCGAGTATGATGAGATTAAGAGTGAGGCTGCCACAGAGAATGTGGACATGACAGGAGGGGAAGACAATGGTGGTGGTGGTGACATTGAGCTTATTGATGAGATTTTACCTGACGACACTGAACCTAGAGAAATGGATTGTGTCAAAGAGCCTCGAACTGTCAGAGACAAAAGAAACGAATGGCTGACAAGAACTCGAGAGACACTGGGTTAACAGCCAAGGAAGAAATGGAAAGAGTCATGAAGGGAACACTCGACTGTCTTCACAGAGAAATGGACGAAAGGTTCGCTCATTTGCATGACACTGACGCCAAGTTTGGGTTCCTTCTCAATGTCAGGAGACTGTGTTACGGTGCCGACTGTAACGACCTAAAGAAGAAGTGCAAAAATTTGGCCAAATTGTACAGCTCTGATGTTGATGAACAGCAGCTATATGAAGAAACTTTGGATTGCACAAACTTTGGATTGCATCAAGGCAGGTCAACATGAAAATATCAAGACCTGAAGAGCTCCTTGAATTTATTGTTCAGTATGGAGATGAGAGCATCTTCCCCAATCTTCGCATTGCTATTCAGATAATGCTAACCATCGCAGTTTCCATCGCCAGCTGTTAGAGATCAGTCAGCAAGTTAAAACCAATACTTTCGTATTTGAGAGCCTCCATGGGTGAAGGCAGACTCTGTGATCTTGCTCTGCTGAGTGCAGAGAGAGAAGAAATTGAAAAAACTGACTTTGATCACATCATGGACCAATTTGCATCAGTGAAAGCAAGGAAGGTGCAGTTATAATTTTCAAGTAGTGATATAATTTGCTAATTAAAAGAATAACAAGCATCTAAAAGATGGGTGTCAGATGTTTGGACGGGCGCAATTTCAGTGTTTGCATAGGCACTACTTTCCGTAGATGCACCCTTTGAAGATCGGGTAGGAAAGGAGAAGTTTAGAAGAGGGGTTGGTCTTTTAATCCCCAACCTCTTGCTGGATTCAAACCCAATGAAACATGATTTTGTAAAACAAAAATATTTATATTAGTTATGGAGAGAAGGATCCACAAATTAGTGTCTTAAGGGCAAAGATAGCAAGTTTAAGGAACCTGACAAGGAATATTGAGGCAATTGGGATCAAGGAAATCCCAGGTGTATAAGATAGAGAAGTGAAAGAACATGAGATAGCTTAGGCAGATAAGGTAAAGGAGAACCCAACGAGATTCTAGAAGAACATTAATAGCAACAGGGTAACGAAGAAGTCCTGATAGGATTAGGATCAATATGGTCAATTATGTCAGGAATCACATGATATGCATGAGGTAGTATATGAACATTTTCCATCAGTATTTACTGCGGAGAAGTTCATGGAGGCTAATGAATTTGGGGAAATGAGTAGCAATGTAACTAAGCAGATCATTGTTATAAAAAGGTGTCGGTTCTCACAGTAGGAGTCAGGTGTTAACGGAGGGTTCACTTTTTTTATAATGTAAATAGAGATACCACATGGAACAGTTACTTCCAGCCCTTTTAGCCTCACTGTCCAGCAACCCAGTAATTTAACCCCAGCCCAACCACAGAACAATTTACAATGTTGCTGGTTCAGTATTGTTGGTGTTACATAAAACATAGAATTCTACAGCATGTTACAGGCCCTTCGGTCCACAATGTTGTGCCGACCATGTAACCTACTCTAGAAACTGCCTAGAATTACCCTTCCACATAGCTCTCTATTTTTCTAAGCTCCATGAACTTATCTAAGAGTCTCTTAAAAGACCTTATTGTATCCCCCTCCACCACTGTCGCTGGCAGTGCATTCCACACGCCCATCACTCTCTGCATGAAAGTCTTACCCCTGACATCCCCCTACTTCCAAGCACTTTAAAAATATGCCCCTCTCATGTTAGCCATTTCAGTCCTGGGAAAAAGTCTCTGACTACCCACACGATCTCACCATCTCATCACATCACACTTCTCATCATCTTGGGGAAAAGGCCAAGTACACTCAACCTATTCTCATAAGGTACGTCCTCTAATCCAGGCAACATCCTTGTAAATCTCCTCTGCACTCTCTCTATAGTATACACTTCCTTCCTGTAGTGAGGTGAACAGAAATGAACACAGTACTCCAAGTGGGATCTAACTAAGGTCTTGTATAGCTTTAACATGACCTCACAGCTCTTGAACTCAATCCCATGGTTGAGGAAGGCCAACACACTGCACCCCTACTTAACAATAGTCAACCTGCACAGCAGCTTTCAGCAGACACGGACCCCAAGATCTTACTGAGCCTGCACACTGCCAAGAGTCTTACCATTAATATTATATTCAGTCTTCAAATCTGACTTACCAAAATTAACCACTTCACACTTATCTGAGTTTAAGTTAATCTGCCACTTTTCAGCCCAGTTCTGCATCCTACTGATGTCCTGCAGTAACCTCTGACAACCCTCCAGATTATCCACAACACCCCTAATTTCTGTGTCATCAGCAAACTTACTAATCCACCCTTCTACTTCCTCATTCAGGTCATTTATAAAAATCACAAAGAGGAGAAGCCCCAGAACAGATTCCTTCAAAATACCACTGTTCACCAACCTCCATATAGAATATGAACCATCTACAACCACCCTTTGCCTTCCGTGGGCAAGCCAATTTTGGATCCAGTAAGCAAGGTCTCCTTGGATTCCATGCCTCATTACTTTCTGAATGAGCCTTGCATGCGGTAACTTATCAAATGCCCTAATGAAATCCGTATACACTACATCCACTGCTCTACCTTCAATGTGCTTTGTTACTTCCTCGAAAAATTCAATCAGGCTTGTAAGGCATGACTTGCCCTTGACAAAGCCATGCTGATTATCCTTAATCAGGTTATGTCTTTCCAAATGCTCATAATCCTGTCTTTCAGATTTTCCTCCAACAACTTGCCTACCACTGAAGTAGGACTCACTAGTCTATAATTTCTTGGGTTATCTCTATTCTCTTTCTTGAACAAGGAATCAATAATTGCAACCCTCCAATCCTCTGGTACTTCTCCCATCCCTATTGATGATGCAAAGATCTCCTCCCTTACTTCCCAAGGTAGCCTGGGATACATCTTGTCCGATCTAACTTAATACCTTTCAAAAGCTCCGGAACAACCCCTTTCTTAATGTCTATATGCTTAAGTGTTTCAGTCCACAGTAAGTCATCCCCACAATTGCCAAAGTCCTTTTCACTGGTGAATAATGAAGCAAAGTATTCATCAAGTACCCTCCACTGCCTCCTCCAACTATAGCACCTGATTGGTCGTAGTCTCACACAACTCATCCTCTTACTCTTCACATAGTTGCAAAAAGTCTTGGGGTTTTCCTCAATTCTGCTCACCAAGGCCTTCTCATGCCCCTTTCTAGCTCTCCTAATTTCATTCTTGAGCATCTTCCTGGCACCCTAGTAATTTTCTAGAGCTCCAACAGTACCTAGTTTCTTGAACCTTTTGTAAGCTATTCTTTTCTTAACTAGATTTGTACACCATGGTTCTTTCACCCTACCATCCTTTCCCTGCCTCAATGGAACATACCTTTGCAGAACACCATGCAAATGTTCCCTGAACATTTGCCACATTTCTGCCATGCATTTCACGGAGAACATCTGCCCCCAATTTATGGTCCCAAGATCCTGCCTATTAGCATTACATTTCCCCCAGCCCAATTAAATGTCTCCCAAATTATCTGCTCCTATCCCTCTCCAGCACTATGGTAAAGGAGATAGAGTTGTGGTCACTACCGCCAAAATTCTCTCCCACTGAGAGACCTGACACCTGACCAGGTTCATTTCCCAATACCAGATCAAGTACAGCTTCTCCTCTAGTTGGCTTATCTACATATTGCATCAGGAAACCTTCCTGAACACATCTAGCAAACTCCACCCCATCCAAAACCCTTTGCTCTGTGGAGATGCCAATCAATATTAGGAAAGTTAAAATCTCCCATCACAACAACCCTATTATTATTGCACCGTTCCAGAATCGGCCTCCTTATCTACTCCTAGATGCCTCTTACTATTGGGGGTCTATATATTAAAAAAAACACCCAGAAGAGTTATTGCCCCCTTCTTGTTTCTGACTTCCACCCACACCGACTCAGTAGATAATCCCTCCATGACTTACTCTTTTTCTGCAACCGTGATACTATCTCTGATGAGCAATGCCACTCCCCCACCTCGTTTGCCTCCCTCGCTGTCCTTTTTGAAACATCCAAAGCCTGGCACACTCAACAGCCATTCCTGCCCGAGACATCCAAGTCTCTGTAATGGCCACAATGTCATAGTTCCAGGTACTGACCCATGCTCCAAGTTCATCTGCCTTGCTTATTAAAATAGACTCATCTCAAACCATCTGGCTGACAGCATCTTTGCTCTATCATCTACCTATCCTTCCTCAAACTCCCTGCAAGCTGTCTCTACTTCTGTGCCATCTGCCTAATCCTCTGCCTCTTCACTTCTGTTCCCACCCCTCCTGCATCACAAAACAGTATTCAATATCTTGCCTGTCATACCGCGGCTTTTTGTTTAGCAGCCTCATGTGCAGCACCTTGTCAAAGGCTTTCAATATTCAATAGGTTTCAATGAGATCCTTTCCATTCTTCGAAACTGTAGCAAGTATCTACCTACTAACTGGTACATCTTTGGACTGTGGGAGAAAAGCAGAGTACTCAATAGAAACCCATGCATTTATGGGGAAGGTGTACAAGCACCTTACAGAAGATGTCAGAATTGAACTCAGACATCACATGCTGTAATTGTAACACACCAATAACTACGCTGCTGAGGCACCCCAGGATATAGGAGCTGAACTAGGCTATTCAGCCCACTGAATCTACTCCACTATTCAACCCCGCTGATGTGATTTCTGAAGCTATTTACTGGCTCATCAACTTTCATTCATCAACCTTTCCAATTAAACCTGGCAAACCACCATCCTACAATCTCCTCAAGGGAGCTGGGCTGTGGGAGGAATTCGGAGCAGCTGGATGGGAGGTGGAACCCACATGGTCACAGGAAGGATGTGCAGACTCCTCACGCAGGCAGTGCCAGAGGTTGGGATCAAACAAAAGTCTCTGGCAATGTGGGGCAGTGGCTCCACACACTGCTGAATATCTGGTGAACCGACTGAGTCATTATCAAGTCAGACTGGAAGCCTATGATCAGTGGTGAGGAGGTCAGTGTTGTCTGAAACCTCAATTAGCAATTTAGACGACAATGCTACTAAATAGAAAGTTATGGATTAACAGCAGAATTGGTAATATGAAGGCAAGCTAGCCAATAATATAAAAAATATCAATTTTAGATATACAAGATGAAGAGTACAAGAGGCAAAACTGGATATTAAACCTCCAGAAAATGATGCTGAACCAGTACTAATGGGGGACAATAGCGGACAAGCTCAACAAGTATTTTGCGTCACTCTCTGTTGTAGAAGGCACTAGCAATATGCCAGAAATTCAAGTGTGCCAGTAAGCAGAAGTGAGTGCAGCTGCTGTTACTAAGGTGGTGATGCTTGGGAAGCCGAAAGGTCTAAAGGTAAATAAATTTGCCCCAGGGTTCTGAAAGAGGTGGCTGAAGAGACTGTGGAAGCATTAGAAATTATCTTTCAAGAATCACTAGATTCTGGAATGGTTCCAGAGGACTGGAAAATTGCAGTGTCACTCCACTCTGTGGGAAGGGAAGGAAGAAAGAGAAAGGAAATTATAAGCCAGTTAGCCTGACTTCAGTGGTTGGGAAGATGTTGGGAGTCCATTATTAAGGATGAGGTTTCGGGATACTTGGAGGGGCATGATAAAATATGCCAAAGTCAGCATGTGTTAAAGGGAAATCTTGACTGACAAATTTGTTGGGAGTTCTTTGAAGAAATAACAGACGGAATAGACAAAGGAGAGTCAGTGGTTGACGTTTTGCAGGCCCAGGACTGGAAGGGTTAACATACAAGAAGTGTTTGATAACTCTGGACCTGTACTTACTGCAGTTTCAAAGAATGGGAGGGATCTCATTGAAACCCATTGAATATTGAAAGTCAAGACTCAGGGTCTTCGACTATATTTGTTGTGCGGCATTAGTTTACTGCTATGTGTACTAAATGTGCCTTGTGTTGTGCGAGAATGTCGGTACTGTTTTTCACCTTGCCCCTGGAGTAACACACTTTCATTGGGCTGTATTTGAATTTGAATTCATTTAACTCTCACATCCATACCACAAGGTGGGGAGAGGGGGAGAGTAAAAATCTTGTGTTATGACTCTGTTGCAATGTACAGACATGTGAATTTATAAGTCTAATGATGTAGTAAAAAGGTGCCTCGTAACCTGTCAGTCCTGGCTTTTATGCTGCAGTACTGTTTGCTGGACGGAAGCAGCTGAAACAGTTTATGGTTGGGGTGCACATACACATTTGGAAAAAAGCATCCTGGGTTCCAACACAATTATTAAAAGCAATACAAATATTTCTCAGCCAATTTTGTTTCAAATGCACTGATTAGACCACTTTATATAGTTAGTATTACAGCCTAATATTACAACCAGAATTTGAGGGTAACAGATTGGCTGGCTGGCAGATAGCAAAAGGTAGGAATAAATGGGGCCTTTTCTAGTTCGCTGCCAGTGACTAGTGGTGTTACACAGGAGCCTGTCTGGTGACCGCTTCTTTTCACGTTATACGTCAGTGATTTGGATGATGGAATTGTTGACCACATCTGTGGAAAATATAAAAATAGGTAGAGGGCCAGATAGTGTTGAGGAAGCAGGGACTCTTCAGAGGGACTTGTACAAATTAAAAGAATGGGAAAAGAAGTGGCAGGTGGAAATGGTCTAGGATAGTGTATGGTCACAGACACTGATAGAAAGAATAAAGGTGCAGATTATGTTCTAAATGCAGAGAAAATTCACAAATCATAAATGCAAAGGGTCTTGGAAGTCATTGAGAGAACTAAAATATAAAAGCAAAGATGCAATGCTGATGCTTTATGAGGCATTCATCACTCTGCACTTGGAGTATTGTAAGCAGTTTCTGATGCCTCATCTTAAAAAAAAGTACTGGCATTGGAGAGATACCAGAGGTGGTTCACAAGGATGAACCCAGGAATACAGGGGTTAACATGAGCATTTGATAACTCTGGACCTGTCCCCTCACTGGAGTTTAGAAGAAAGAGGGTGGATCTCGTTGAAACCTACTGAATATTGGAAGGCCTAGATAAGAGTGGATGTGGTGAGGATGTTTCCTATAGTGGAAGAGTCTAGCACCAGAGGGCACAGCCTCACAATAAAGGGTCAATAGAAATGATAAGAAACATCCTTATCCAGAGGGTGCTGAATCTGTGGAATTCAATGCCACAGATGGCTGTGGTAAGTTCTTGCTTAGTCAGAATGAAAAAGACTGGGGAGAAGGCAGGAGAATGGGGTTGAGAGGGATAATAAGTCAGCCATGATGAAATGGCAGAACTGACTCAAATAGCATAATTCTGCTCCTTTGTGTTATAATTGACAGTGAGGTTACAACATGATCTAGATGAACTGGGAAGTGGGTAAAGGAATTGCAGATGGAATTTAACTGTGACAAGGACACTGTGTTCTAAGACAAGTTAAACCAAGACAAGACTGGAGCTGTAACAGGTAGAGCACTGGAGAGTATTATAGAGCAGATAATTATAGGATTCAGGGAAATGGTTCCCAAAAGGTGACAAAATAAGTAGACTAGGATGACAAAGTTGTTTGGCATGATTACCTTCACTGGTAAAAGGCAATGGTTACAGAAACTGAAACAGCATGTTAAAAGTGTACGAGAGAAACCACACTTGCAATATCTTGTGCAGCTATGGTTACCCAGCTATACAAAAGTTACCAAGCTAAAAAGGTTGCGGGGTGTAGAAACAATTCATGAGGATGTTACCAGGAACTGAAGGGCTTGAATTATAAAGGAATGTGGGACTTTCACCCTCTCCCAGAGTTCAGGTGGTTGAGGGTTGATCTTACAGAAATATACAAAATCATGAGAGGTATAGATAAGGTGGAGTCACTCTTTCCACCCCACCTCCACCAAGATGGGGCATCTAAAACTCAGGATCAGGGAAGGTAATGGATCTAAAGAGGGAGGGGAAAAAAATTAAAGTGGGGCCTGAAAAGCAATTTTTCCCCATACAGAGGGTTATGGGGAACAGACTACTGGAGGAATGCAGGTATAACTGCAGTGTTTAAGATTATGGACAGATGCAGAGACAACAAAGTCTATAGATATCCGGGCTAAACACAGACAAATGGGACTGGCTTAGAGGGACATCCTGGATGACATGGACGAGTTGGATTGAAGTGCCCGTGCCCAAGCTGCACACCCACCTGCTCTCTCCAGATCTAAAGGTTGTTAAAGCCAAAAAATATTTTTCCTAATGCTGCAGAATCCTAGTTTTTCTACACTTTAGATTTCCAGTATTGGCCATTTTTGTTTTTACTTTCCAGAAAACAAATCTGCTTCATTTTACAATAGCTGACAATTTATCGATCCGTTTTTGTTCTGCTCCAACCCACCAAACTCAGACTTTGCTCATGCCTGCATGTTCAGAGGACTCTGCTTTAAAATTCACAGAACTACAACAAACCATTGAAATCAATCTAGGCACAAATGGTTCAAAGATGGGTGACACAGTAGCGCTGTGGTTAGCATTACACTATTACAGAGCAAGTGACCCAAGTCCAATCCTGTTATTGACTATAAGGAGTTTACATGTTCTCGCCATGAAGGAATGGGCTTCCTCCCACATTCTAAAGATGTGCAGGTTAGTAAGTTAATTGGTCATGAGTGTAATGGAGCAGTGTGGACTCCGAGCCTAAAGGACCGGCTAGGGCTCTCTCTCCAAATTAACAAAGCTGTATTTACTACAAATATTACAAAATGTAGAAAAAAAAATAGGAATTAATCGTATTTACACCTACCATCTAATCCTAGCTATACTAATCCCTCTTGCCTTGGTCCCCAGCCTACTAAACCTTTGCAATTCAAGTACTTGCAATTTTCTGAAAATACCCCAATGCAAATCCATAGGGATTTAGTTTTCATTCCTCCATATCACACCTCAAATCCGGAGTACTCAGAACCTGTAAATTCTCAAGCAGATTTCCAGTTAAATGATTTATGATTTGGGAAGAAAGACCAATTGCCATACCAGTTGCTCTTGATTTTTCATTTGATCTTCAGCCTGTTTGGCCAAGGCAGCTTTCGCTTCTTCTGCACTGCGACGCTCTTTTTCTAGCCTCTCAGCCTCCTCCTTTGCTTTTTTCCTTTCCTGCTCAAGTTCTAAAGCCTTTCGGGTTTGATCTTCTAGCTCTATTAGAAACAATTAAAGTAACTTTTGTTTTCATTCTTGAAAGCCAAAGAATTGTTGATACAATAATTTATACATGGAAATAAAGACATAGAAACATAGAAAATAGGTGCAGGAGTAGGCCATTCGGCCCTTCGAGCCTGCACTGCTTTCTCTCCATACCCCCGATCCCTTTAGCCACAAGAGCCATATCTAACTTCCTCTTAAATATAGCCAATGAACTGGCCTAAATAGACAAAATAGACCACCTACATAAAATTGCACCAATTTCACTATCAAGATAGGTTAACATTGAATTTAAAGGTTGAAACAATTGCAGATATTGAGCTAAACAATTTATGCAAGTGAGGCAGCTTTACAAAATAAGCCTCTTATCCAAGTCATCTCACCACAATTTTAATGTCTTATTAACAATTTGACATCCATCTAAGGAGTTGATTTGAATGGCTTGTATTCCTATTCACTTTTGTTTACCGTGCCTTTCATCAAAAGAAAAAAATCTTCGCAATGGACTTGACTTGTAAATTGCAAGGTACTGCTCAAGCTCCAAAACCAATTAATTGTTACCTCAGTACATCATTTAAATCCTAATTCCACTTACGGGAATATATCGATGCCCTCTCCCCAGGGTTGGGGAGTACAACTTTAGAGGGAGCAGATACACAAGGAGATATTCAAAAAGAGACTGAGTGCTAACTTTACAGAGGTGAGCTCCTAGAACAAGCTACCAGAGGGAAGTGCTGAAGGCAGGTACAGCTGCAACATTTTGAACACAGAGCAGCACAGCCGGCTCAGGCCTCTTGGCCCACAATGTGCTGACCTTTTAACCTACTCCACAATCAATCTAGCCTAGTGGTCACCAACCTTTTTAAGCCCAAGATCCACTACCTCGGCCTTAGTTCAAGGTGAGATCGACCCCAGAGCAATTAGTTACACACATGCGCACCAGGGCAGAAAAGACCAGAAGTAAAATCCCACAACCCGGAAGTAGAAATAACGTATGAACACCAGGGATACCCGTCCTTTTATGCACTGAGAACCGGTTTAATATTGACAATATTCATGCCAACTGGCCGACCAAGGGGGGTGGGGGGGGAAGGGGGTGTTAAACACGATGGGAATACAGCGATACTCGAAAGCAGGTTCCTTACGTCCAGTCTATTCCGCAGCTTTCACGGCTCTCGGCACTTAGCTTCTGCCCCGCTCGCTCACAAAACTCAACGCATTTGTCTTTAAGTGCGGGGTGCTTGGACTCAAGGTACCGAAGAAGTTTTGAGGGCTTCATTGCCTCCGGCAGCCTCTGGGCCCGAACTCCAGCCACCCGCTCGCCTGCCGCCAGACGCCTTGGCCAGGTGCGGTTGATCGTGGGTTGGATGAGAGGACAAGGTCAGGGCCGGAGGTCCCCGTACCGGCGGGCGGTGGTCGTAATCCGAAGAAAGCGATCAAGCGAGCAAGGAATGTAACAGGGAGCGGGCGCGCCCCCTCCTTGTAGGATCTATCAGCCGACAAAAGTTTGTTTCAATAGATGCAGCGCGGTAGCTGCTTTGCTACTTACGAAACGCTGAGCCCGAATGAGGTCTGCGAATATATTAGCACCAGATTCCCCACCAATGTTCAGTGAGCTAAACAGGTTCAGAGGCAGCACTCCACACCAGGTACGACAGCACTTCCCAACCGGTGATCTCTGGCGCGAGGGTCTCACTGCATTTAGGCGACTGATGACCTCGCGTGGGTTCAAGTTCAACAGTGGGCTGACAGGGAATGAGGAAAAGTGCAGCTGACTCAGTGTTTCCTCACGGCCCGGTGGTTGGGGACCACTGAATTACACTGTGTAGTGTGGGGGGAGCTACACACATGCGCACTGGGCAGAAAGAACGGAACTAAAACCTCGCAACCCAGAAACAATCTCTCAACAGTATTTGTGTATTTATTTTTGTTTTTTTCTCGGGATCTACTGGGAAAGTCTCAAAGATCGACTAGTCGATCGCGATCAACGGGTTGGTAACCACTAATCTAGCCCATCATCTTACACATCGCACAGCCATCTATCTTGTTTACATCCCATAGCCTAACAGTCTCTTAATGATCACATTGTGTCAGCCTCCACTCCAAAAAGAAAGACCTCAACCTTTCTTCTAAAGGCATATTCTCTCATTCAAGCAGCATCTTGACAAATCTCCTCTTCACTCTCTCTAAAGCTTCCAAATCCTTCCTATAATGAGGCAACCAAAACTGAACTCAATACTCCAAGAGTGGTCTAACCAGCGTTTTATAGAGCTGCAACATTGTGTCAAGGCTTGAACTCAATCCTTTGACTATGTCGAGCGCACTGTACAGCTTCTTAACCACCGTATTAACTTTGGGATCCATAAACTTGGATCCCGAGATCCCTCGGTTTCTCCACACTGCTAAGAAACCTGCATTCATCTTATACTCTGCCTTCAAGATTAAGGAAAACTCCAAGGTGATTGTCACATACATGATGACTTGAGTGAGGGTAGGAGTGACCAGGAATAAATGGAGAAACATGCCTGGAGGAGGTGGTGGTGGTAGGGGAGGTTATTAATGAATAAATGTTCACCAATGAGAGGGACCTCATGAATGTGAATACACTATCTGTAACACCACCACCCTTCCTGTTGTGGGTGTCCCTGATGGCCTTTAAGAGGACCTAGTCTCTCCCTACTCTCCCCTTTACTGTTAATACCTTTTGGGATTATCTTCATAATTGACTACCAAATCCATCTCCTACTCTCCTCTTGTCCTCCTCATTTCCCTCTTAAGATTGTTCTTAAACTTGTATTCATCAAGGGATAAATTTTTTATTAGGGCCTAAAAGCAATGCATGTTTTCTTTTTCCTTCATGGCTCTCATCAGACAAACCTCCATGAAGTTGCCATTTCTACCCTAACAAGAATCTACTGCCCCGGTAAAACATTTGTTGAAGTCTCCCACTTGCCATGTATTCCTTTGCATTTAAATAGTCACCCAGTCGACTCCAGCTAGTTTCTACCCAATGCCCTCAAGGTTGACCCTGCTCCAACTGACGACTTTAACCTGTGGACTTGTTCCATCGCTTTCCACAGTTATTTTAAAAATAATAACTTTGTGACCAGTGGATCCAAAGTGCTCTCCAACTGCCACTTCAGTTACTTGGCCCACCTTGATCCCCAGTATTGCTCCTTCCCTAGTGCCCTATCTCCAAATAATGCCCCCTTCCTGTTGTATCACATCGTCTGCAGCTCAGGGTACAGCTCAACATCTATGAGTTTGATTTGAAATCACACTGGTGTCCAAGAGCTCCCACCCAGCTCAGCCATGTCACCTGTTGTACTGTTTACATGTTTTAATCAACTAAACTTTTTCTGGCTGCTTTTATTTGAATTACTTTCAGATAATCAGCAAACAATTCCCCAATACTTGGAACTGAATGCTGCACTCTTTTCCATTAGCTTAAAAAAGTCTGTAAGAAAATCATTAAACATCTACTCAACTCCCATCAATTTTCCACTTCTAAACCAATGCATCTGCTCAGCTGCTATCCCATCCTTTCACTGCCATTCCTTCCCACTGAAAAAGTCCTTGCTTAAGCATTGCTCATGCCCACGATTACTAGACTGCAATCTAAAACAGCAGAAAAAAATTTGAGTTGCAAGGTTACATTGTACAAGAGGCAGGCCATTTACCTTTCTGGGCTTTTAAAGTCTGCTCTTCGATTTGTCTAAGTCTCTCCATGAGTTCTTCCTTTTCATGTTCTATCCTCTCTTTTTCTTTTTCTGCCAGTTCTCTTTTCTTTTTCTCATTTTCCAATTGTGCCCTTTTAAAACAAAATTGATAAAGGATCAAAATTAATAATGTGTTTTAAATTTGTTAACTGTAATAAAAGGATTGTTTCCTCCCTCCCCCCACCCCCAAACCAAAAAGTGAATCTGTATATATCGGGGAAAATGCAAAGGAAAATCAGACATTGATCCCAGCTTTGAGATAAGACAAGATATATCAAAGGAATAAGAGCATGATGGGGAGAAAGTGATGAAATTAGAAGGTGCACCAATCTGAAAATGGCTTCAAAGTCACACAGATAAGGATCAATTAAAGGAAGTTTTTTCTATAAGTACTGAAAATCTAAGTTTTAGTCAGTCTGTCTGGCAGAGGAAAGGAATCCTGACATTTAAGGCAAGTTGTCTTCATTAGAAATGAATTAGTATACTGGCCTAAGCTGTGCCAGTATCTTATTTATTTAGAATAGAGTCACCAATTATCAGAAAGGAGCAAGTAAATGGAATTAAATCCAAGGTAGGAATGAAGCATTAAACTTGAAGTTAAACACCAAAACTGTAAACAGCGAAGGGGTCCAGAGAATGGTCAGGAGACATGATAGGCTTGAACCAAAGTGTAAGATTTCCATACAATTGGGAGGAAGCATAGAGAGTATGGTTTATCCATGAACTTCAGAATAAAAAAGATGAACTTGAAGAAATAGTTGAAACAGAAGCCCAAACCAAATGACAGAAAGACTTAAAAAAAAGGTGAAAAAGACAATTCAATCCAAAGATATAGAACAGAGATGGACAAAGATACAATGAATGACATAGACAAAACAGATAGTCTGCAATTTATACTCCAGCCAATTTACGGTTAGAAGGTAGAAACAATATCCAGCATTCAAGAATATCCATTGTAAGATGTAGTTTTTCAAAACTGTCCAAATTCCTGACTGCATAATAAATTTTCTCCATTCAAAGCTTCAATTGTATAGCTCTTGTAACTAACTGTATGCATTCCAGTTATTAAGACCATATTTAAATGGCAGTTTCCAGGCCTCATTTCTCCCCAGCTGTTGAAGCACCAAGTTCTGTAGCCAGAGCCTTGATCACTCACCAGATTTCACAATCAGATTAATTCTCCCCCTTGCAAGCATAAATAACTGTAAACAAAAAATGCTGTCATATTCACTAGTTGTCAAAGTTCAATCCAAACAGTGGTGGGATGT
This sequence comes from Hypanus sabinus, assembly GCF_030144855.1. Taxonomy (NCBI): domain Eukaryota; kingdom Metazoa; phylum Chordata; class Chondrichthyes; order Myliobatiformes; family Dasyatidae; genus Hypanus; species Hypanus sabinus. The sequence continues at coordinate 48,133,342 of NC_082708.1, read as the reverse complement.
GGGAGTGGTTCGAGGAATTTTTCCAGAGTGTGGACTGAGAAGGCCAATATTTAATTGCCACTTTCAATTTCTGGTGGGAGCTGGTGCCACCATTGTGGTTTATGAGAGTCAGTCAATGACTAACATAGTCTGTCAGACCCAGTAAGTTCAGGATTTTTTCTGACAATCTGATAACCCCACCACCATCTAACACGACACTGAGTTTGTCATTAGATCTGTAATGAACAGAATTCCTGTCCTTACTCTGGATTCATTTTGAGTCCATTACTGCAGTACATCACCAATCTCTTTAAATACTAGTTTTTTTTTAACTGCTTACATGGATTTGAAGTTTTGTTATCAAAAGTATTATTCAAAAGGGTAATAACATCCTCTTAATTGAGATGGGAGATTAAAGACAAGAGTCAAATCAAAGTCAACACATTGTACAGGCTTACTTAAAACTGACTAACTTACCTTTCTAACTGCTTCTGATGTTTTTCCTCTCTGGCCTGTGCTTTCATTTGCTGTACTTCAATAGTATCAGGTTTTCTCCTTCGCATATACAGCTCATGATTTCCCATACAAAGTGCTAGAATTCGTTTGTTGATCCGCAGGCGTGGAGCATAAAATACAAAATCCTAAATAAAAAAATTTAACAAAAATCAAACTGAAGGAACTGACATCACTGGCATCTATGGAGGGGAACAAACAGTCAACGTTTCAGGTCGAGGCACTTCATCAGGTTCCGACAATGCTTTCCAACTTGAATTCCTCCAGCATTCTGTGTGCATTTAAGATTTCCAGTTTCGGCAGAATCGCTTGTGTTTCTGTGCGTCTTCTCTTCCCATTTGCTACTTAAATGCTCACGAGACAATAATTAAGAGTGGCATGAGTTCACAGAGCTTTGATCTGATCTGTTGGTGTGGGATTGTCTAGCTGTCTCCTATATGGCCCAAGTGTCGTAGCTTCACCAGGTTAGCACTGATTTGTCAGATCTCCTTCACTTCTTACTATGGATTAAGATTAAAAACCACTGCACAATTTAGAACTGGTGTCACTAATTAAGCAAATGCTGGAAAATGGGGAAAATAGCTGAACAGAGGAGAACTCTCAGTAATAGGCAAGTCAACAATCCTGCTCCAAAGAGTACTATGTGGGGGTAATTCTTAACCTCGACCAATAGCGTCTATAATCAGTCAACCTATAGCCAGGGAAGTGATGACCTCCTCCGGTTAAACTGTTATTAATCTGCTTACTACAATTCTGTTTACCACACCCTATCACGAACACCCTGTTCAATACTATCATCACTTATCAGAACGGTGTGAATATACTCCCACTGTATAATATTATAGTAATTCTTGCACTTCCATCTCAGAGTGAACTTGGAAACCTTATCATCTTTGTCTTGCAAGCCTTGTACATTTTATTTTTCTTTAAAAAGGTAACTTGTCCTTTCATTCTTTCTTACTTCTCTTCTAATATTTGCATATCTGCACACCTGTAATGCTACTGTGACACTGTAATTTCCCTTGGGATCAATGAAGTATCTGTCTAAAACCAAGTTAAAATTAAGAAATTCTCTATAGACACCAAGTTTCAAATTTCTTTCACAATGGCACTGAAAATTTTCCCACTGATTTACTTTCTCAGGGATCCACAGCTTAATATTTTAAAACTTCAACTTGATGCTGCAAAACCAACAAACAGAGCATTGAGGATAAACTAAGTAAACAGTGAGGCAAACCGCGATAGGCCAGCAATTGAGCAGATAAAACATGGTATGAGATTATCTTTTAGTAGTTTTTTTTTTAAATAGAATTCATTTTTGAAAAAGTGGAGCAATTAGCAAATGGGCCAAGCTGTCCTGAACCCATGCACGGACAATGCCCATTCGCACTGACTTCTCAACTCCAAGGCTGGATCAGCTTAACCTGCTGAGTCAGTAGGAAAAAAAATATTGCCACTAAACTGACAGTGGGCCTCAGCATACCCTGAGGCTGCACCCCCATAATTAAATGGTCAGAAATGCCCAAAATACATTCAGTTTAAAAAGTTTCAGCCATTTTCAAAATGAGTCAAAATAAAGCAAAAAAAAGGCACTTCTCCATGCAGAAGGCAACATCATTCAAATGAATGGAATGGAGATCAAGTTTCTATAAGCAGTAAATTCTTGATCATGCACTCCCGCCCTCAAACAGACCATCTACTCGATTTTTGATCCTCAAAAGTGTTCTGAGCAAATGAGGAAAAAGGTACAACACACAAACCAAATTATAAAGCCTACTTTGCCATAAAAGGTACTAAATGTTCTGTTCCCAGAGAAAATATGAGATTAGTGAATTCCTGTTTAAGGATCAAAAATATTTGTAACTGATTTGATTCCAAGGATGAATATTAGGTAATAAATACTTACAGGTGCCTTCTTATCAATAGGTTTTATGACAAACTTTTTGTCATTGAAGGATATATTTCTTATTTCACTCCAAGGAAATCCTATTTTTGGTGTCAGTCTGTTGAGTAGTAATTACAAAAAGCATTAGACAAAAGTGTATTCTGATTTTTTTCTTACACTGAACAGATGAGAGGTCTGCATTCACCCCCCACGGTCTACTTTTGTATTCAAGATAGATTTTTGCATACAATTCTTTCAAAAGTGAATTTTTTTTCAAAATGTAATTAAACATTTCCCATAACTCTACAAATCAGGACATGTCTAATACTTAGCTAACAGAAAGGTCATCTGTAAATTACACTACTGGCTAACATTCATCTGCCCACCTTACTCCCAGTGACTTGAGGATAAAAATCTCCAGATGAATTTTTAATAACTCTGCTTTGAGAAGGGTGGGGAAGCAAGTGTACAGACGATTGGGAAATGAAAGCTGAATGCAAATCTCAGTGACAGAGTACAGATGAATGCAGGGGAAAACCAAATGGGTGCAAGATCTAATGTATAACCAAGCTACTTGCAAGCCAGATGGGAATCGAGGATTGTGTCATTCCAGAGTAACAAGCCCACTGGAATCTAGAGCTGCAAGTCACCTAGGCAAGCTCTCACTTGAGAAGATCGCAGAAGAGGGTTTCAACAATAGAGATCAACTGAAGAGGAGAAATACAATGAGCAGAGACAGTGTAGGAGCTGACCTGGACCTGTCAAAATACTGCAGATCTATGGGTTTGATAGCAGTTGCACAGTGGAGGTGGGCAGAGTGTGACAGAGCACAGAAATCTAGACATTCAACAAGGGGAATTGAAATGAAAACACAAAAAGGCCAAATTGCATGATGCACAGGAAAAAGGGGAGATATCAATGCAAACATGACTATGAAGAGCACCCTCAAGAGCAAGCAGATGTTCTGGTATGAATTCGAAGGATTATGGATCTTTGGCACTATCCAAGGAAGCAGTAAAGAATAGGAAAATTCAGGAGCTGTTTTCAGTGTGCCCATTGATTGGAAAGGATAGCAATATGCAACTGTGAAAAAGTCAGAATTAATGCTTGCTAACAAGACACGTAGTAATGTTATTATTCCTCCACTGACCTTCCACTAATTCATTTGATTCACTATTTATTCTAGATACATTATGCCATTTGTTTAAATATAATTTGTCATCTTACTTATCGTCATGTTCATAGATGTTCAGTCCAAGAGCATCAACACCGAGCCACAGCTCTGTTCCCTTTTTGTTCTTGATTTCAAAGTAATTCACACCATACATTTCAAGATCTTGAGCAATTTTGAGGTATTCCATCATTGAATCTTCCCTATTAACAGTAAAAATAATTATTCCTTAGCACTATCAATTGAGAAAGTAGGCATGGCAGACAGGCCATTAATTGAATCACAGATTTGAAACAATCTCAACTAATCTAGCCCCATTTACAACTAATTGATCTGTAATATCCTTATGCCCAGACTGCATGAAAATGCAGTTAAAAGGTTTATGGGTTGATTGTGGGGTGGGTGTGGAAGGAATTACATTTCTTATGCTACAATGTAGTTCAAAATGCTGAAAGTTGCTCAGAACAATTTTATAGACAGTGTGGACATTACAATAACCTCCTCCCCTTCCCTTTCTTCCATGGCCTTCTGTCCTCTCCCATCAGATTCCCCCTTCTCCGACCCTTTATCTCTTTCACCAATCGAATTTCTAGCTCTTTACTTCAACCCCCTCCCCCCTTCCAGGTTTCACCTATCACCTGCTAGCTTGCATTTCTTCCTCCCCTCCCCCACCTTCCTACTCTAACTTCTCATCTTTTTTTCTCTCGTCCTGATGAAGGGTCTCGGCCCAAAACATTGATTGCTTACTCTTTTTCAAAGTTGCTGCCTATTCTGCTGAGTTCCTTCAGCATTTTGTGTGTGTTGCTTTGCTTTCCAGCATCTGCAGATTTTCACTTGTTTTTGATTACAAGTTATAATTTGTTTTTGCTGTGTCCAGGTAAAGATTACAATGGCTTTTATAGCAAAGCCAGATATTGGTGGAGTTAAGTGGGGGGGGGTCGATTACCAATCTTAATAACGTCTGCTGCCCACAGATAACTTGCTACCTGCATCATTTTCTGTCTCTGTTTGTTCAGACAAAAAAAGTTTTTGTATTACTAATACCAGTCTTTTTCCAAGCTCCCAAAAATCTTTCAAAATTATCACCATTGCATATTCACATTTCTTAACTTTGTCTATTAAAGTTACTTGATTCATTTTCCATTTATTCAAACATGAATTAAATGTATTTGGATTACAAGTTGAAGCCTCTATTAAAGGTCATCTTATGAATGCTCCATGCAATCTCTTTGGCAAAAGAAATCTTCTGGGGTTGGTTAATCATCCACCTAGTATGGAAATATACTGTAATTTCCATTGCATTCAAGTACAGAAATTACTATCATTACATGTGGAGGTCAATGCAATGGATAAACAAACATTCTAAATAGGAAACTAGAATGAGGGATATTATAAGGCTAATTTACACAATAAGACTCACCTTCTATATTCTAGTTTAAATTATTTATGAATAGCACGAACAGATTTGTAATGCTCCAACCAAAATTATCACAATAAACATTCGAGAGGCCCACAGCAAAACATACTTAATTCTTTCAGACACCTCAGGACATGAATATAACTTAATGAGCTTTACCTTAACATTCCTCGATGTTCTTCATGCCATGTCTGTATCCTGTCTTCCCACTGTTCTTTTGTCAACTTGTGCTGTTCCAAGACACTGACAAAGAGCATGTAGTACAAACATGAAAAGCATCGAGGAGACTACTTTTTATTGTTTAATATTGTTCATTAATATATTAATCCTGCGGCAAAATTTCCAGCATTTCAACAAGTAATATTAATTCCATGTATTAAAACAGGCTCAACAAAAATAAGCTTGATCTGTGTTAGAGAAGTACTTTTCAAACATCAGGTAAGTGGCAGAGGTGAAATTATTATAAAAAAAAGAACACACCAACCAACTTTCGGTTTTAGTTCTTTCAAACCATACAGAAGCAACTCAGCAAATTTTGAATATAAGTCAGCAAATATACTTCAGAACAATCAGACCAAGGGAATTCAGAACTTCCATCAAAATGTTGAACAAAATGCTGAGTACTTATAACAAAAAATTTAAAGTTTAATAGCTGCCCAGTTGGAATGGGTTTTAAAAAAAATTCTCAACTAATGTTATTGGAGCAGTTTGAGTGAAAGTCAGGTCTTAATTTCACATTATACCACTTCACAGCTAACTAACTCACATCTACAAATGGAGTTCATAATTTTCAAATTCAGAAACGCAAGACAGTCATAAAGTGCAGGATCAGGGTCTTTCTGACTATCTAAGCTAGAACTATCTGCCTGCATCCATCTAAACCTTTCCTATCTATATACACATCCAAATGCCTTTTAAATGCTGTAATGGACCTGCCTCAACCACTTCTTCTGGCAACTCATTCCATATATGGACCATCCTCTGGGTGAGAACATTGCCCCCCAGGTTTCCATTAAATCTCTCCTCTCTCAAGCTACACACCTATGTCCTCATCCTTGATTTCCCAACACTGGGAAATTATTGTGTACATTCACCACATCACTCACAATTTTAAACACTTAGAACACTTCCTCATTCTCCTATACTCCAATGAGCAACATACTTGTAAATCTCCTTAGTGCATCTTTTCTCTAGCATAGTAACCATAACTGAACAGAACATTCCAAATACTGTCTCGCCAACATCTTGTAAAATTGCAACTTAACATCTCTCCTTCTGTAATCAAATGTCCTGACCAACATGTCACAAGCCTTCTCCAGCATCCTACTTTCTGTGAACACTTGCATATGTACTCCTAGGCTCCTGCTTTTAAAACACTTCCCAGGGCCTTACCATTCACTGTAAGAGCCTGACTTGCTTCCCCAAAATGTAACACCTCACACGCACCTAAACACCATCTACCATTCCTCTGCCCGCTTACACAGCTGACCAGGGGCACCTCCAATTGCTGATTACCAACTTAATGTATGACACCTATTTTAGTGTCATCTGCAAACTTATTAACTATACCTTGCATATTAGCATAGATGACAGTGATTTGGATGGAAAACAGCAAGGGGGGGGGTGTCATAATTCAGATGGAATGCAAAAATCAAGCCCCTCAACTCAGGGCACTATTTGAAAGTATGAATAGTCAAGGGACCCTAGCCACATGGACGATAGTTTCTTATATCACTCCACTTCCTTTACTTTTAGTACTTGGGGTGGGAACTCCCAGGAATCAGTGGGGATTTCCATTTGTTCAAGGTAGCTCTTAAGGATTAAGCAATCTTTTCAACTGTTCACCCGTAATCTCTTCCCAAAGAGCTCTTCAGATATATTTTTCTCCTCAGGCCAGCCAAAGACTGATGAAGGTGAATTTCAAGGTGGCACTCACTACACAGTGTGTGGTCCACCATTGTGGAAAAACCCTACAGTAAACCATTATTGTAAAGAATCAGTGTAACAAAGCAGGAGACTTTCGCTTTGTGAGTGTCAAGTGCAAGGCCCTTTCTCATGGGCTTCAGCAAATAAGTCAAAGACAACATGGCAGTCTCTGAACATACAAACACAAGCATTAGCAATACACTGCAGTCTCGTCACACCAAAATTCTGTAAGGTCAATGATGACACAATTTTACATTCAGAATACATTTTGCTACCAAAACAAAGTGCTAAAACCTGAAAAAAAGGAAAAAGTTAAATTAAAAAGGATATTTGGGATTGACAACCTTTCTCATTAAAATACAGATCATCAATTCTCCTTCCTCCACCATCATTCCTCTGCAGAGATTTTACCACACACACTTTAACATATACATTTTAAAAATCAAGCTGATATGGTAGTTCAGATGTTTAGCACCCATTGTTTGCTATTCCAGCTATTAAACAGCATCAATTCAATACATGCCTTTTTAGACAGCGTCTCAAGTATACACCACTCCAGGTCTTTGAATTTATAAGAGATTTCAACTCTTAGAACAGAGCAAAGAATGACTAGCATTTTAAACTACAGCTGGCAGTTTCAACACAGCAGAGTTAAGTGATGTTTGCTTTGGTAACATAAGCTTTTATAACAGCCCAGTTAGGAAGGCTATCAAGATGCTTCAGGTGCTCAAACTTGGTAAAGGAAAGGAAAGAGAGCAAGCAATAACTACTGGACATAAATCATGCTTGAGGTTTTGTTGCCACCCAAAATATTGCCAATGTGTTGGTGCCCTAATCACAAAGTTATAAAGATGCCAACCTTTGTTTCTGACCATGTTGACCCCTGCCAAAAAAAAAAGCCTTTTGAAGGAACTTCAAAATTGATCTCCTGCTTGCAACAGATCTATTTGTAATTTAAAATTATTCAATGTTGAAATCAAAAGCAACTGACAAGCTACACAACTCAAAGCAGTTTGTGCATATTGATAAAATGCTGCACAAGTACTTCTGCATGCAGAGCTACAAGTAAAGAAATGCATGCCTAGTTAGATGCAATTGACTTTTATTGAGGAGAGAATGTCAGGCTGACCGTTCCTCTAAATAAAGGAATCAAGGACCTCAAAAAATTCCACACAAAAAATTAAACCAAAGTTGTGGGTACACAGAGTAAAACTGAGGAGAAAACTAGCCAAGGGGCAAGTTAGAAGCAGCCAGTGATTAGTTACATCTTGAAGAACTTGATTAGTTGGGAACCTGGGAAGATCAAGGACTAAGAATATTTAATGCTTGCTTTCTTCCCCGCCCTTTACAATTTATGAGGTAGTGGAAAGTATAGTGTACTGCAAAACTTATAGTTTTTAAATCTATCGTCTGAATTCAAAACTTGATATTGAATTGAGTATTTTATTTTTCAAACCAATTTTCTACAAGTTCTACTACTTTGCATTATAAAAAATCCATATGCAAATGAATAATATAGAAACCAAGAATATATCAGAGAATTCAATGCCTTTGAAGACATTGGGAAGATGATTCAATCAAGTACAACTCCCTGTCACATATGATTTATTGGCATGAATTTTCTGATTTTCACCAGCACCATTTAAAACAAATACCTCTGATGAGAACAAAAATATCTTGATTATGTAATCGGTGGACCTCCATTTTCATTGATGGTAAAACAATTAAATGTATCCAATTTTTAATTCAATTACAGTGTAACATTTGAAAAAAATCTCCACTTCAAAGCCAACAATTTTAGCAAAAATCTACCTTCTCCTTCCCAAGTTAATCTGAAAGACAACAGGATATAACATGAAAACTTCGGCAGTTTTCAAGTGGGGAAGAAGTCACGACTTCTCTTAGATGTGTAACGACACACTTACGTAATATTCTAAGCTGGGCTGATTTCTAGATCGTAAAGTAGACATAGCCAGATTAATTCACCAGGAGACATTTCAATACTTCTTAAAAGGGCATAATCCAGTTTTAAGATATTTTTCTAATTGGCTGTCTTTTGATATCCACCAAACTGTGGCTGTGTTATGAAAATATAATATGTGGAGTTAGAAGCACATTCATTTTCCACAGAGCAGTTACTGAACACAAAAATACACTACAGAACCTTAATGCTACTTACCGTTGGGGAAGAAGTCTGTCACTGGCCAGGTAACCCGATTTATGGACTTCTTTGTTAAAGTCTGTATACTTGGCTTGCACAGCATATGAAGCAAGCAGGACTGCAGTTTCAGGTGGGCAATAGATTTCGTCATTTAGAATACCCTCCTTTACTTGTAAGAAGAATAGACGCTGTGTAATTTCTTGGATCAACTCCTCAGACACATCTTCTGGAAAGAACTTTGCTCTAAATTTAAACTGTAGTGGATTCTCTTTTCTTACATCCTGCTGAGTTACCTAGAAAACACACAAATTATAGAAATTTCCTCAGCTTCAACAGAGAGAACAACTGCACACTTCAGCTAAGCTCATAAAAGAGACTTTTGTGGGACCCCATAAAATTTGTGATCCCTTAACTGCATATTATTCTGATGTTTATACTTTACACTTAAAACCCACAGTGATATGCCTGCTGAATTATCAGGCCAAATTGTACAAACAGTGGAAAAGCAAATATTCCCTAGGTTAAGATACAAAACAAAACACTTGTGTTATTTATAAAAAGGGTAGTCATGGATAAATAAACAAACCAAGGTGAACATTATCATCTGCTCATATTCCATTAGAATAGAGGGAGGAAGACAAAGAATAGCTAGAACTATTCAACCATTTTCTGGCTAGTTCAACCAAAACCAGAGGCTCAGCTCTGAAGACTGACTATGAGGCCAATACTGGGCTCACTGACATTCATGAGGCATGCTAAAAACATGAATATAGGAAGTATAATAAGCAAGGTTGGGGATGACTCAACAAATGGTTTTAGGAGTAGCAAGAAGGGCTACATCACAATACAGATCAGCTAGAAAGTTGGGCACAGGGATAGCACATGGAATTTAAATCCCAGTCAAGGAAGATAATGCATCTTGCAAGGGAAAGTAAGGATAGGACAAGCATAGTAAAATGATACTGCCCCATGGAGTGTTGATGAATGGGGGGCCTTGTGGTACATAAATTCCTGAAAAATTGGCACCACAGATGGAGAGGGTAAAGGCATAATAGGGGAACTGGAAAATAATGCTACAACTTCCTAAAGCATTGATTAGGCCACACACTAAGTTATAAATGCAGCTCTTGTTGCTATTGCATTGAAGAGGGTGCAGAGGAGTTTCTGTGGAATGGAGCATTTCAGTTACAAGGAGAGAACTGAGAGGTTGTAAGTTGATTTTCCTTGGAGCAAAGGAAGCTAAGGTAAACAAACATTAGGTAGGGATAGACAGGATAGATAATAACAATGGTTGGGAGTATCGAAGATAAGGCAGAGGATTAATGTGAGAGGTAGGAGACTGAGGTGACACAAGGAGGGTCTTTTTCTTTACTCAGCATGCCCCCTCCCCACAACAGTGGCTGCAATCTAGAATATACTGCCCAAGGTGATGGTGGTTATACTCTTATAACATTGAAGCATCTTGATAAGTACTTAAATCATCAAGGCATAGTCAGCTATGAACCTAATGTGAGTAAACTGGGTTAGCATAGGTGGGTGCTTTTGACAGTGTGGTTTGAAGGGACCACTTCTATATTTGCAGCTGTGGCACCACACTAACCTTGTGCAGATGCCTCTTGATCTCAGAGTCCAGTAACAAAGTGGACTAACAGACGTGCTGGAATGCGTCACTCAGTTTGTCCTAGACTTAAGCTCTAGCAGCTCAAAAACTTTGCATACAAATGGCAAGACTCTTGGCAGTGTGGAGGATAAAGCGAGATCTTAGGGTCCATGTCCACAGGAACTCAAAGCTGCAATGCAGATTGATGGTGTTGTTAATATGACGTGTTGGCCTTCAACTGTGGGATTGAGTACAAGAGCCGTGAATTACTGTTACAGCTATACAAGATCTTGGTCAGACCCCAGTCAGGCCCCGCTTGGAGCACTGTGTTCAGTTTTGGTCACCTAATTACAGGAAGGATACAAATGCTATAGAGAGAGTGCAAGGATGTTGCCTGGATTAGAGAGTACGCTTTATGAGAATAGGTTGAGTGAACTTGACCTTTTCTCCCTGGAGTGACAGAGGATGAGAGAGGTGCATAAGATGAGAGGCATTGATCGGGTGGATAGTCAGAGGCTGAAATGGCTAACACTGTGGGGCATAGTTTTAAGGTGCTTGGATTTAGGTACAGTGGGGATGTCAGGGGTAACTTTTTCCACACAGAGAGTGGTGAGTGTGTGGAATGCACTGCCAGCAAAGCTGGTAGAGGCAGATACGATAGGGTCTTCTAAGAGACTCTTAGATAGGTACATGGAGTATAGAGAAATTAAGGACTCTGTGGTAGGGAAATTCTAGGCAGATTCTAGAGTAGGTTACGTGGTCAGCACAACATTGTGGGTCAAAGGGCCTGTAATGTGCTGTAGATTCCTGTGTTTCTATGATGCCAGATCGCTTCATGTTTTCTGTCCACAACCAGCTGCACTTGGCCCAGAGTCTACAGCAAACATTATGGGAAAAAACCCAACTACCAAAGCACCTCATGAAAAAGGTGCTTCGAGTACTGATTAAACCGAGACCTTCTTGAGACTTGCAATAAAAGTCAGTTAATCAGCATCTATTAAAATGCAAGCTCTTCATGTTTACAAGGTACATAAAACAAAACCAACAGCTCAGTACCCTTCCAACTTTGGTAATGTCAGACTTGAAGATCTCCTGCACTACTGGATGTTGCTCCAATACCCCAAGACACTTATTTCACTTCATAACTCTGCCCATCACTGTCACCCAACCTCATTACAACATATCATAGATATTCTCCCACTGAGCTGATAGGGAGCAGGAAATGCACAAGGAGTCCAGAGGCAAGCCTACCCACGTTTCTGATTCCTCGGGTTTCAGATCCCAACTCCTTCCAGGCTGCACATTGAACACCACTCAAACAGCAGCAGCCTGAGATGTACTCCAGACACCAACTGGACAGTTTAGTGAGCCAGGTACTGAACTATCATATACTCTGAACAAATGGATACTGGATTAGAATTTTACTCTATATTGAAATGTGCATCCCAATTACTACACATTTTCAAAGTTCCTTGGCTAATACATTTCCACCCCTTAAACATTTTTTTTTAATACCTTTTTGTTCAACTTCAGCCACGTGGTATAGCCTTTACTGTCTATGTACTGTAGGCCAAAGAACCACACTTCTCTTAGTCCAACAGTTTTCACAACCTGAAAGAAAATCAATATGGTCACACTAACAAATAAACAGCATTATATCTTTATACCAAGGCTGAAGGTTAGTTTATAACCAGAAATCTATCTTAATCCAATTCATAGCAACAAGATTTTGGTATTTCTTTTAGCAATTCTTTTAGTATTAACTCTTAACTTTTCACTGAAAGCAAAATACAAACTGCAAACACTGGAAATTTGTTCATCTGCCAGCATTCCTGGAAAGATCAACTGTTCTGATGAAAGTCAGACCTGAAATGTGAACTCTCTCCTCGAACAATGGATGCTGCCTGACCTGCTCAGTATTTCCAGCATTTCCTTCCCCACCCCCTTCGCCTATTCCTACTGGAAAATATCAAAAAGAATAAATTTCATCTTACTTTCTAAACAGCATTGCAGATAGCACCAAAAGGTTGCAGCAACAAAGGAACCAGACAAAACCATTTAACTCAGTTCCAACATCTAACTGGGATGCTTAAATCTTTTTATTCATTTACTCATGCAAACTGCCCAAGGAGAATGTGTACAAGATGACCAGATACACTATTGCAAACCCCATTTAAGTCAGAGGAAAGGGGTAAATAAATGTACACAATACAGATGTAGGAAGTATTATTCATTCAGCATCATGTTTCTGTCCTCACCACTTCTCCTGAAGATCACTTTCAACTGTCGTAAGTTTGATTCCCATTTCACATTTATTACTTCACCACACAGTCCCATTTAAATCATATTGGAATCATGTTAAACATCCCCTTCCTTTATACAATTTTTTCCCTAACCAAGAACCAAATGCCATAACATAAACTGTATATACACCAAATAAACCTACCTCTGTTTTGACCCTCTTCACTAACAGTACTGAGTTCTGTCAGAACATTCCCCAGAGGCTAGCATTATAGCACCACTGATTTTATTCCATTCCAGGTTCATTCTTAAAGTTTCCTCCTCAGCAGCCTTTTCAACTCCACACTAGATGACTGACATTTAAATGACAAAGCAGTTAATCCTGTCCAGCCAAAGCCTATGTTGATATTGAATCTGCTTGACAACATAGTCTCGTCTCCTTTCTCAACACTTTGAATTTAAACACATTATCCACAATTTAAAATCTCTCAATGCTCTTGCATCACACATCTGCCTTAAAAGACTGTTGTCCTTCATTCAAATCTTACACTAATCCTTCATGAAGTGATTCAGCAGTCTGTTCTATGTTGAAACATTCTCATTAATTCTACTTGCCCTGAAATAATCCAAACTGTTTGACAGTAGTTTATTACTTCTGTTTTTCCTATTGTTCAAAACAAATGCAAATGGAAAATTGCAGTGTTAAATTGCAACTTTAGAACTTCACACTTTCATAACCTTCAATTACATTTAAGTATAAAGTCAAGCTGCACACAGGTGTGAACTGTAAATGACAGTGAACTTACCTGGTCAAAGAGCTGCTTGCCAGTTGTATTTGGCTGGATGGCAAACTCGAGCTCTGCATCCATGGTAGTAACCCGTACATTGATCTGTAAACAGCCAGAGAATTACATCTGTTAAACTAATATTGTTAAGAAAGAGAAGAGAAGGAAAGAGAAAGGTAGGAAGGAAAGGAGATCATGAAAATACTAACTAATTTTGCAGTCTGGTAAGGGACCAGCATTTTAACCCTCTTCCATTTTGAACCACCTGTAAGTGCCATTTGTGGAAGACCTGTCGAGTATAACCATTTGTCCCAGAAGAAAAAATATTTTTGAAGTCATACTGAAGTATCAGGGGATTGCATTCATCTAAAAAAAATTAATTAGTGGCACATGACGTGCCAATTACCGGTTAGACTACAAAAAGAAAAACAACCTTAAGCTTTCAAACCTGAGAAAAATCGGGACTTTAATTCAGAATCAGGATCTAGTATATTTTTTGGATACAATACAATTACGGGCTGTATACAAATAATCAAGGTCATTCCTCATCGCAATACTTTAAAAACACCCCAAGTTTCTACCATCTCTATCCTGCAGACTGAAGAATTTCAAATATTACCAATGTAGCAAATTTTGAAAATCCATGACATACCTGACAGCATCATAAGATATTATTTTTCTACAAAAACAATTTACTTCATGTCTAGACTGCTAAATGACGTTGTGCCTCCGCAAAACAAAGTATCAAGGATACTGCAGCGGTGTGCTACATGCAGCGCTAAAATTACGACACGGAGTCGGTGACTGCAGTCGAAGGAAAAACTTTATTCGAAATCCTCAGCCTCACTTTTAAGCCTCCCTCAACCTGCCCCCTGTGGCGCAGAGGCTCCAAAGCTCTGTGCTCACAAACCCCCGTAGGCTATCTCCCTTAGCCGGAAAGCTGGCTAATTGTGAGCCGGTTCGGATGTGCCAGGAAATGGGTCGCCACAATACTATCCTTTAAAACCCATTGCATCAAGTACTCCCATTGACAAACTCTACAGGCAACCTCTGATTAAAACAAAGTGGGACTTCTCAAACCGTGGGTTGCTAGGAATGCCAAATTGCACCATAGCCAATTATCATTGTACTCAGAACTGAGGACTACAGAATACTTCATGCATTAGCAGATCCTGGGCTCCCATGAGCATACATGTTCATGCACTGTATTCATCGAATCAAGAACTTCAGCTTCTGTTCTACCAGGATTGACATATCCTCCAGGTGCCACGCACAAAGTTGTCAATTTTTGTTCAAATTTCCCATTTCTCCTTTGAGGAAACTTAGGCCATTTTAAAATTAAACCAAGTGCTTTCAACGTAGTGTTAAATGTTAAAGAAATGGGTCCACAGATAATTAGGAAGGGTCTCGGCATGAAACGTCGACTGCACTCTTTTCCATAGACGCAGCCTGGCCTGCTGAGTTCCTCCAGCATTTTGTGCATGTTGCTTAGATTTCCAGCATCTGTGGATTTTCTGTTGTCTGTCCACAGATAATTCAGGGTTTACTTCAAAGCCATGCATTCTGCCTGTAATTTTATACAGTACTTAGACTTTATGTTAATTAGAGAAGTGAAGGAAGTAGATTGGATAGCAAAGCTCAAGGCATTTCATCAGACTCAAACTGATTGGGAGTAGAGAGATACCAACACATGCAAGCAAATAGGATTATTTTAATTTGATATCATGGTTTCTGCTGACATGATGGGCCACAGGTCATGTTCCTGTACTGTACTTTCCTATTTTCTATGTACAGTTTGCCATTAAACTGAGCTCTCTCCACAATTTATCAAAACAGTGGCCATACTTCTGCCCTACACCATTTTCCTGAAATGTCTCCATACTACTCCATTCCCACAATATCCATTGTAAACAACTTCAATGAGATAGGAATAAGATGAGTCTAGAGCCTCTAAACCTATGTCTTCTTGTTTTAGACACGTCCACCATTAGAAAGGTTTTTATCTACTAACACCACCCCCCCACACACACAAATAATGTATACTTCTATTGAGTCGAGTCATCCCCCCCAGCTCTAGAGGAAATAAACTCAATTTCTACATATAATAGAAATGCTTCAATTCAGGCAGCATCTTGGCAAACCTCTAGTACAATTTTGCTCTTGATGTTGTGACCAGAACTACACATGATCCAAGTGCAGCCTAAGTAATGTTCTATAAAGTGACAATTTTTTTTAATATATTCTGTGCCATGACTGAATAAAACAAACCCCTACACTCTGCACCACTATCTGCCTGGATACAAGGCTGGTATCCCAAGTTCCCTCTATTCATCAACAATGAAATGGGCCTTATCTGTTTAAGTCAAACCCTTATTCAACCTTTCAAAGAGCATCACTATGAAATTGTCAGGATTATATTCCAACTTCCTTTCTTCTGCCCAGCTTCCCATTCATAGATCATGATTGTACTATAGTCCAACAACCCTCGCCTTAACTACAAGAGCACATTTACTAATCATACCTCTTCATTCAATCCAGTTCACAAACATTAAGGGTTCCAGATACAATCCTTGGTGGCATACCACTGACCACAGATTTCTAATCAGAAAAGCAACCAGCAAAGCCTCCTTTTACAAGGCCAGAATTCAGAGCTGGATACATGGATATGTAGGCCTCTTTGAATGTTACTTGCTTTCACCACTTCAAAAAGTTTTGTTTTGCACACCAAAACTTCACATTTTTCCATACTGCTTCTATCATGCACTTATCACTCACACAGCTCATCTTTATCCCTTCAAGTGCATTTTTTTTTACAATTTTAATTCTGTTATATTCTGTATTGACAATCAGGAATGTACATCAGTCTGAAAGAAATCTTTCAAGCAATTTGGGACATGAATGGGTTTGGAATGTGAATTTACACTCAGCTGCAGAGTTCTGTGTAACAAAAAACATACACTACTTACGCAATCATTTCTCAAAACTGAAATTTAAGAACTGCTTTATGCACAATCAGTATAAAATTGTGCATAGCTTATATAAAGTCTATATGTCATGATCCAAGGTTGTAGTAAGTACAAATTTAGGGATTGTCCTAAAAAAATGGAAGCATACCACTTTTGAATTTTAAGTGACAGTCAAGATCAAATAAACATTTTCTCTGGAAGAATTTTTTTTTAATATGAACCACGAGTTTGCAAAAAGGAAAATTAGGTTAAGGAATTGCAAGCTAGAGTGAAGTGTGATAGAGAAATGACCACCAAATATAATAGAAAGCAGTATTAATGTCACGTTAACCATTGGCAAATGATTTTATTTTTTATTTTTGGAAATTTGGATGGGTTCCACAACCCTGCTCATCATCTTAAAACATTAAATGTTAACAGGTAACGTTTGTCATGGTTAAAACTGATTGGAGTTTAAAAATGACATTAAATAATTGTAAGAAAAAGAGGCAATGGGAGAGAACAAATGGAAAAAAAATTGGTCCACTGACTTTAAGTATTAGCATTATTATTACATCAAGAATTCAATTCATCAAACTCCAGATTACTTCATAGTTTAAAAGCTTCAAATGCTGCATTCTCATCTCACACACCTTTTTCTTCCCCAAATGAAGAATCTTCACTGTACTTGTGGGAGTCCATTCCCAGGTTTGATTGCAACTCCCCACTTTTCTCATGTAATATTGACTGCACATGGAAAATAGTTAAGATCTCCGCCTCATTAGTTTGGACTGTGAGATTGGCAATTCAACCATTCCTTTGAAATACAACTCATCTTGCCAGACAAAACAAGGACAGATCAAAAATGAGGCAAAAAAACAGTGGGATTTTTAAAAATGCCATTTTTCTGCCAAACCACATTAACTTCAGGACAGATTTTTCAACTTAGTATAATACTTTCAAGTTCATATTACTCAAACTTTAATTATAGAGTGCACGCTAAACCATTGCTACAAATCAAGTTCTCATTTACATTTGTAAACATTAACGTACTTATCAAAGTGAGAGTCTGGAAACAATTCAGACTTAGGAAATAAGAGAAAAAAGTCAATGTTTGTCAAATTAACTGTATAACTTGAAAGATTACATTTCTAATGTAGTTAATAATGTTGACATTGTTCCAAAAAGATCTAATTAGACTTTTACTATAATAATGGATTATTGCCTTACAAGGCAGTTTAGATCCCAAGGCCCGTCAGTCCAAGGAGATGCCCTCTGGCAGTTTCCCAGAGCATTTTCAATGCAGCCTTCAGTTTAACTAGGGAAGCTACTAACCCTTTATTGAACTTAATCATATTGGGAATTGTACAGGGTTCAGAATAACTGCAAGAGGAAAATAATTGGTACATCACAACCTTGAAACATGCAAAATGCTTGTACATTTACTTACAAGTCAATCTCACAGCTGAAACAACAACATGAACACAATAAATGTGTTCATTTGATTAGCAAGACAAATATACTAGTGTTTACTACTTGATCTACAGAAGTACAGCTCTCCTTCCATGCTACACCTACGATTTCTTTGCCATGCAGAGTAACGGACAGGAGGTCCTTAAGCTACCATGACCACACGAACTATCAAATATCCAGCTATTCAAACCTCATTTATCAACACTTAGTCCACACTCTTCAATACCTTAGCAGTCGAACTACTGGATACTTAAGCAAATGAGCCTCCACCAGAAATGCCAATTCATCTCTGAATGAAAGAAATTCTCAGATTCCCCCTCAGTCCATTAGCCCTGATCTGAAACTCAAATTCATTAGTTTTAGACAAATTTTCTATGAGGGAAGTTAGTGATGTGGCCACAATCCAAACATTGACAAAATGATTGGAAATACTTTTCATACAGAAAAAAAAATGACTGAATAGCAATATACCTTCAGCCTTCCATTCTCACAATTAAAAGAATTTTAAATGGTGTAGATTTGCAAAAATGCATTTGATTTCTTCAATAAGAGAATGCACCAGTGCATACCAATTCCTTTTAAAAGGATTTGCTTATCTTCCCTATCCCTCCAAACACTCAGAAAAATATCTACATTTATTCAATTTTTTTTTAAAAATACAACCAAAATAATTCTGAATCTACAAACTGTTTAGTGCCATAAAAATAGGAGTTCTCAATGCTGAAAGGCATTCAAATAGAAGACTGGTGGAGAAATAATCTGGCACTGGTTTGTACTTAAAGATGTTATATTAAAAAAAAATCAAAATGTAGTATTACTTGTTTATGTATGCAACTTCAATTTTATCTTGAGATATTTAAAAGCAACACAAAAACATTTCTTAGTTGCCAAGTTCCTCCAGCATTTTGTGTGTTGCAAACATTTCTTAGCCCTCATGCAAACACATTTGTAAGGAATATCTGTCTTTAATCCCCTCCTATAGGCTGTACAAATTCATAAAGACCGTATTTGCATTATTAGCTTCTGTACAACGTTAAGAATGACACTACAGCTAGCAATAGCCATCTTCCTGGGTGTAGATAATAGAATTAAGATGCATGGACTACAGGCAATTGACCCCTGACATTTGAGGGCAGACGCACAACTTCTTACTGACTAATCTTCTGGTGGAAGCTCTCAGAACTAGAAAGATAACTGTGGAAAATCCCACAAGCACAAGAGGAAAGAACATTAAACAGTACTCAAGCAGCATTCACCCAGAAAAGCATATTTAAGATATGAACCACATTTTTTAAAAAATGTAATACACCAGAAGTTCAATAGTACAATTCCATACACACAGACAGTAAATACTAGTATGTCTGAAATCCAACCATTTGTTATGAACCAAGCTTGGATTTCTGACAAAGAAGGAATTGAATGCCAATTAACAGCAAAAGAACTAAGCAAATGCAAGCAATAGCTAATAGACATTTCAGGCAATAGATATCTGCACAATATAATCAAAAACTGACCTGTAGTTACAGTTAATTCACTTTACATCTTTGGTTGATTATGGATTTTAAAGTAGTCAAAAAATCTTGACTTTTGGGGAATGGCATGAGATAATGTGAATAACTGCCACAAATTAGCAAGGTTTTCCAAGATGTCCTAGGGAATTGGCTACAAGGATAACAGTGGATTGGGTGCCCTACACTGAATAGGTCAAGCTTTCAGAAGCTTCATGAAATTACACGTTCATAGTGGAACCCGATACAACATAGTACACAATACATTCTGCTGTAATTCTAGGAACAGCTTTTGAGGAAAGTATCAAATAACTAAAATGTTTACATGCATACAAGTTTTCCAGTCAGTATTGAAACTATACATGAAACAAATACAGACCTATTTTCATATTAGAGGCTTGTTGTATAGTCAGACATTAAATGAAACC
Source organism: Hypanus sabinus (assembly GCF_030144855.1). Classification (NCBI taxonomy): domain Eukaryota; kingdom Metazoa; phylum Chordata; class Chondrichthyes; order Myliobatiformes; family Dasyatidae; genus Hypanus; species Hypanus sabinus. The sequence goes on along the minus strand of NC_082708.1, from coordinate 48,113,310 downwards.
AGTTCACCTATAATATCACAAAGCCCACGAGTAGCCACACAAGCCAAGGCCACAGCTTATCACAGACCTTTTAGTCAGTTCTCTGGGAAAGTTATGCTACAAAAACACTTAAGGTCACTAGCTAAATAATGGAACTCTTAAAAGAACATTAAAAACTGATACCAACTATGAGTTTTAGAAGAAAACTTCTAAATCATACAAGATTTATAAAAACTCAAGGATACAGGCAGCCTTTCCAAACAAGTGGTTGCATTTGTAGAAAGGGGTCTGTATTGTAATTTTCCATTATACGCAGCCTCATTAATTTGACGTGTGCATCGATTGAGTTGCCAAATTCCAGCCCCTCTACCCCACAACAGAAATTCTACAGAGCAAGTGTTATTCTAATCTCACTTTGTTTAGTGACTTTGAATTCTGCAAGGGTGAACACAGGGTTGCCTGCAGTGCAAAGACACATAGTTCAACCACCCAGCTCAAACATCAATTGAAAAGACATGTACAATTTAATGTCAACATGCTTTCACATTCCATTCATCTCAGTCATGGGTCTAGTGAAATTTAATCCCCAAAGCAATATGGAAAAGGCAAAGACACATTCTTGACCTAAAATGTCAAAGTTACATGAAAACATCACAACTGCCTTGAAGGGAGATAGACAAGGAACCAAGGATCTTGGAGGCTTAGAGGTTTAGACAAATTCAAATAAAAACAGCAAATCTCTTGTTAAAATATTTACTCTAAAGTGAATTTCCTTCAGATGCGTTAGTCATATTGTGGGTGCCTTACAACTATGCAGTTCATTCTCAGAGAACGTGGTAGGCAAGAAAAACTGCAAAAAAAATTCAAATACACAGAGGTAAAAACATTTCTTTTTTAAAAAATCATGGAAGCTGTGGACACTGAAAATATGAAATTTAAAAACAGAAAATGCATGGCAGTCAGCAAGTCAGGCAGCAGCTGCAGAAGACAGTTAAATCTCAGACTGAAGATTATTCAAAGTTTGGTAGCATGAGGCACAAGTTACCATGGGAATAAACTGTAGATTGAGGTCATCCATTCACCCACTGACTAGGTGACCATTAGAAATTACTCCACAGCAACTCAAGACTTGCCTTATCACAGATATTTCCTCAGACTCTTCCATCCATTCCTTCACCTCTTCTACAATTCAAACTTATTTTCCCTTTCCAGTTCTGATGTGGAACCTTGACACTCCCTTTCAACAAACCAGGGTTTTGGTTCACACACCACCTTTTAAACTACATGGGGGGGCGGGGGGGGGGGGTTCCAACTACAGCTCTACTTCCATAAATAATGTACCTTATTAAGAAAAAATTTAAATATGGGATGTAAATGGGTACGGCTTTTCTGAACCATTGAATGCAATCAGTACAAAGAGCCAAATATAATGGGTTAGAATTTTACAGTGCACTGCAATTTTACTTATTTGTAATCCTTTGTTCTTATTAAGAACAATGCACAAAAGAAAACACTTTATATATGTCACTGTGCAGAAGTCTTAGGTACCTAGATATTTTAAATATAAATTTAGGTTTAGATGTTCATTTTTGTCTTCTGCAGAGCAATTATTAGACTCCGAACATTCATTTTCCAAAAAAAAAAGTTAGAGAATTTTTGTATTTCATTAAAGTAACATATTAAGCAAAGGACCACTTTTCAAATAAAAACTTGATGACTTTGTAGGTATACAGCCCAGTGTATGATTAAACAAAGATAACAAACAGGATGCTAATGATCAATGACATAAAGAGTTGAATGAACTAAACTGATTAACTGAAACAGAATTGCATTTAGAAGGAATCAAACTGGGTAAAGGCAAACCATACTAAAAGGTGAGGGTGTGGCAGATGTGACAGTTTAATCTTCAAATCATCAATTCTCACACCATGGCAAGACAAAAGGTGGTCAGCCTGCATCAGCAAGATCTTTCACAAGCAAAATTTTCACACCAGACCGGAGTTTCAAGATGTGCTGCCCGAGTTCTTTTTTATTTAGAAATATTTCATTTCATTTTTTTGAAAGCATCTTCACTTCACATAATTTCTTTCATATGTGCCCAAGACTTTTGCACAGCACTGCACAATGTCGATAGGGTAGTAATCAACCCACTTAACCTGCAACATAATCAATGGCTGGAAATGAATTTAAGGTGGACAAGCATTTCACTGTATTACATCAGAAATTTCAACTTTTATTTCAAAAGCAGTAAGTGGAACCCTAAAAAGGTACACTATGGCAGGAATGGCGAAAACTAATACAATGCAAGCAAACCACTTGCGCTGGAATTTGAAAGACTCTGGCAGAAGTAAGACTTGACAAAACCAAAACCTGTGCATGCTGAAAGATTTAAGCATTTTGGTCTGGACCAAGAAATCTTAAATATGATCCACTACCTATGAAGACAATGTTTAACTAGAATAAAGTTAACATAAGAAATGGAAAGTACACTAATGAACAGTTAGCAAGATTATATTTGGCCTTGTTTCAACACCATTTACTAGACACCACTAGAAAAGAACACTATTCAGAATCAACTAGGAATCTCAGCATAAACTAGGTGCTGTATGCAGGAGCAAAGAATACGTTGGTCTTTACTGAATGAGAAACAATGGAAGTGCACAGTTAAAACATAACCTTAATTTCAGAGCCTCAAGTAGATGAAAATTAAAGGAGTAAAAGTTTAAAATTAGGTCTCTATGGATCATTGATTACAAGTGAGAGTCAAAGCAGAACCAAAATATTAGAAATACAAGTCATCCATCATATGGCCCTTCTCACTTATTCAATAAACTTATGGTTTGGTAGTACAAGTTCCCACATTTCCCAATATCCCAATCCCCAAAATCAACTGGCAAATCTCCGCTACAGTCCTCCTATCACAACTGCTGTATATCAGTCCGAAGCTTGGAGATAAAAATTGTAGATGCAATAGCCGTACCAGCTCCCTATACAATTTCAGCAATACCTTCATTCTTGCAATCAAATCTTCTCCAGTAAATACCAGAATTGAGTTTTAAGGAAGTGGCAGCTGCTCAGCAAGATGACCCGGGCAAAGGCACCATGTGGTCAGCAGTTGAAAAGGGAGACATGGCCCAAGTGGAGAAGTCGAAACACGCTGTGGTACCTCCATTACTGAGAGAATGGCCCAGGTTGGAGTTGAGAAACCAGATCACATCATCTCCGGACTGACCTCAGTGTTCCCAGCTGGTTCTGCCTAGGAGTATCAGAGGATTGTATTGAAGTCACTTCATGATGATTCTGGACACTTGGGGGTTGAAGGGACCTATGGATTGCTCAAAGATCAGTACTACTTGCCGGAGAATACTGCAAGTCGTGCATTTGATGCATACGGAGGAAGACCCACTTGCAGAGTGTGGGGCCCCGGACCTGGTGGGTATGGATTTCCTGTCAACAGAGCCAGATGCCAGCAACACGGCGAATGTCTTAGTCTTCAGTGATCACTACACCAGATATATGCAAGCTTTCCCCACCAAGGACCAGAGGGCATCTACGGTGGTCAAAGTGTTGTGGAAGAAGTATTTCATTTATTATGGCCTCCCCTAGTGGATACATAGTGATCAGGGACAGGATTTTGAAAGTTGGCTCATCCATGAGTTACTGAGCATGTTTGGAGTCGAGAAGTCGAGGATTACTCCCTGTCATTCATCGGGTGATTCTCAGCCTGAGGGAGGTTTAACCAGACCTTGTTAAACATGAAAGGGTGCAGAAGAGAATTACAAGGATGTTGCTTGGATTGGGGAGCATGCCTTATGAGAATAGGTTGAGGGAACTCGGCCTTTTCTCCTTGGAGCGATGGAGGATGAGAGGTGATCTGATACAGCTGTATAAGATGATGAGAGGCTTTGATCGTGTGGATAATCAGAGGCTTTTCCCCCCAGGGCTGAAATGGCTAACACGAGAGGGCACAGTTTTAAGGTGCTTTGCAGTAGGTACAGAGGAGACGTCGGGGTAAATTGTTTTTTTTAATTACACAGAGTGGTGAGTGTGTGGAATGGGCTGCTGGTGACGGTGGTGGTGGAGTATACGATAGGGTCTTTTAAGAGACTCCTGGATAGGCACAGAAAAATAGAGGGCTATGGATAGCCCTAGGTAATTTCTAGGGTAAGTACAGGTTCGGCACAACATTTTGGGCCAGAGGGCCTGTATTATATGCTGTAGGTTTTATAAGTTTCTAAAAATCACTTTCAGTAATGCAAATACATAACACTCAAGTACATCTATTCCTTCCACACTCCCCAAAAAGTGGACTTGCATCTTAGTCAATTTACCAGATCCCCTTGTGGCCTCGTGCCTTACACTGCAACTGAGCCTCATGTACATTTTCTCTGATTAAACTTGGGCTCCCATACCAAATCAGAAATGCTTACCGAAGAGCCAGGGTTCAGTCTCCCAACCTGCTACTTTATTCTTTGGTTTTTACATCCTTTAACCATTCACCATCTACACTTGCACATCATCCCCAATCCCACATGCTCAAATTTGCTTCAGTAAGATGCATATCTTATCAAAGGCCTTCAAAAAAAATACAAGTATACCACATCCATTGGTTCCACCACAATCTTGTGCTGATAATTTTGATCTACATTGCCAAACAGACTTCCCTTTCAGAAACCCACGCCAATTCTGCTCAATCCGATAACTACTCAAGTCCCTATTCCCTATTTTCTATATCCTTCCTTCCCCAAGTACTGGAGAAGGAGCCATTTGACCAGACAGTAAACCCATGAACACTACCCCACTATATTTTGCTTTTTATGCACTCCTTAAATTTATAGTATATTTTATGTATGCATTGTACTACTACTGCAAAACAAATTTTACAACACCTTAGTGATATTAAACCTGATTGTGATTGCCCGTTGGGTGTGTGTAGGCGTCCATTATTCTTGATAAACCATGGATTTGCACCTTGGAAAGTTTCCCAAGGGGCAGGGGTTTTTTTTAAATGTAAGACCGGCAGTTGCCTAAGCTGCAAGTCTCCCCTCTCCACGCCACTGATGTTGTCCAAGGGAAGGTGCATTAGGACCCATAGAGCTTGGCACCGGTGTCTTTGCAGAGCAATGTGTGGTTAAGTTCCTTGCCCACGGACACGCACGTAACCTCAGCCAAGGCTCGAACTAGCAACCTTCAGATCACTAGACAAACGCCTTAGCCACTTGGCCATGCACCAACACTTAAGTGTGGGAACAATTCTAGCACTTATGACATTTTGTAATGTGACAACCAATGTAACTGCCATCTCCATAAGCACTTCTTAAAACCTTGACCTGAAGGTCAACAAGCCCTGAGTGATTATAGAACTTTCAAGCCTAGTAAAATTTCCCTTTTAAAAACCAGTTTCTTCCAGTTCATATTCTGTTTTTGTCTCTTCTAACAAGTTTATTTTATAATCTTATTTCTGCAAAAGGGTATTTTGATGGCACCCGGTATTTCATCCAAAGCCAGAACTTTCAATTTTTTTAACCATTTTTCTGCTACTCTAAAGTTAAGAGTAGTTCTCTCGAGCAATACCTTATTGATCACAACTCATTTGCTATTCTGTACAAAGCTATTTTTATTTCAAAAATAAACCTTTTCCTTATTTAGGTCATAAGATATTGGAGCAGAATTAGACCATTCGGCCCATCAAGTCTGCTCTGCCATTTCATCATGGCTGATCCATTTTCCTCTCAGCCCCAATCTCCTGCCTCTCTCCATATCACTTCATGTCCTGACCAATCAAGAATCCATCAACCTCTGCCTTAAATATACATAAAGACTTTGCCTCCTCAGCTGCCTGTGGCAACAAATTCCATAGAATCATCACTCACTGGCTAAAGTTCCTCACCTCCATTCTAAATAGACGTCACTCTACGATGAGGCTGTGTCCTCTGGTCTTCAACTCCCCCACCATAGGAAACATCTTCTCCACATCCAGTCTATTAAGGCTTTTCAACATTCAAAAGGTTTCAATGATGTCCTCCTTCATTCTTCTAAATTCCAGTGAGTACAAGGTCAGAGCCATAGCACTCCTCATATACACCTCTCAATCCCACAATAATTTTCCTGAACCTCCTTAGGTCAGCACATCCTTTCTCAGATAAAGGGCCCAAAACTGCTCACAATACTCCAAGTGACACCTCAACATCCTTGCTTTTATATTCTAGCCCTCTCAAATGAATGCTAACATCACATTTGTCTTCCTCACCACTGACTCAACCTGCAAATTAACCTTTAGGGAAGCCTGCATGACGATTCACAAGTCCCTTTGCACCTCAGATTTCTGAATTTTCTCTCCGTTTAGGAAATAGTCTACACTTGTGTCACGCACAACGCGCTACTAAAGAAACACACGGAGGCAGAGAGCGCTGAACTCAGAATGCCTTTACTGATTCAAAACTGCACGCTTAAATCTTCCCTCCCATGGGGCCCTGTGACCCGCAGAGCGGACGTGACATCAGACTGTCCCCGGAAGGTCCACCCCGAGCGGGTAGATCCAAATGCACTACCGTGTGTCTGCCCACAGCTCCCGATGGCAGTTCGAGTCCCGCGTGTGCGGGCCGCCACACACCACCCCCACCCAGAAACGTCCATCGGGGGAGTGGAGCCCCCAGTCTGTGTGGCTTGCCTGGGTGGTCAGCCTCACTGGCGCGGTGCGGGTACCCTCACTGATTGCTCAATGTCCAAGTGTGCCGGTTTGAGGCGGTCCACTATAAAAGTCTCTTCCCGGCCACTCACCTCCACGACAAGTGGTTCAGTTGTGCCGGATCACCTTGAAGGGTCCCTCGTACGGCCGCTGTAGAGGTGACCTGTGCATGTCCCTGCGAATAAAAACATACTCACAGTCTCGGAGGTCTTTAAGGGCGAAGGATGGCGTGGGACCATGCCTGGAGGTCGGGACCTGGCCAGGGTCCCTACCTTGTCCCGCAGCCTCGTTAGCACCGCTGCTGGAGTTTCTTCCGAACCTCAGGCCTCTGGTATGAACTCGCCTGGGGGTGCCGTAGACCAATTCCACTGAGGAGGTGCCCAGGTCCTCCTTGGGGGCCATGCAGATGCCCAGTAGGACCCAGGGAAGCTCATCTGTCCAGTTGGGGCCCCTGAGGCGCGCCATCAGGCCCGACTTGAGATACCGGTGGAATCACTCTACCAAACCGTTGGACTGGGGCTGGTACACTGTGGTGTGATGCAGCTGGGTGCCCAGGAGCTGCACCAGTGCTGTCCACAAACCAGACGTGAACTGCGCCCCTCTGTCAGAGGTGATGTCCGTTGGGAGGCCGAATCTGGCGATCCAGTTTGCAGTGAGTGCTCTGGCGCAGGACTCAGTGGACGTGTCTGTGGGCAGTATGGCTTCCGGCCATCTGGTGAGCCTGTCTACCATGGTAAAGGTATACCTGGCACCCCGGGAGACTGGCAGGGGGCCAGCGATGTCCACGTGGATGTGTTGGAACCTCCTTTGCGTCAGCTGGAACTGCTGGAGGGGAGCCTTCACGTGCTGCTTAACTTTGGCGATCTGGCAGTGTACACAGGTCCTGGCCCAGTGTCCGACCTGTTTGCGCAAACTGTGCCAGATGAATCTGTCCACTACCGGCTTGATGGACGCCCGGATGGACGGGTGGGCCAGGTCATAGTGTATCGAACACCCGGCGCCTCCATGCCGCTGATACCACGGGTCGGGGTTTGCCGGTAGTCCGTCACACAGAAGTCGATCCGCTGCCGGGCTGATGAAGACGTCCTCCAACTGGAGCCCCGAAACGGCGGTGCAGTAAGTTGGGATCTCGGTGTCCGACCGTTGTGCTTCCACCAGTGCTACATAGTCTAATCCTGAGGACGATATGCCCACTGAGTGGAGGCAGGGGCAAGACAGTGTGTCGGCGATGATGTTGTTCTTCCCTGCGATGTGGTGGACGTCTGTGGTGAATTCTTAAATAAAGGACAGGTGCCTCTGCTGCTGAGCCGACCATGAGTCCGATACCTTGGCCGGTGCAAAGATGAGGGGCTTGTGGTCCATCTACATGGTGAACTCCCTTCCCTCGAGGAAATACCATAAATGCCGGACAGCCAGGTAGAGCGCTAGCAACTCTCTGTCAAAGGCACTGTACTTCACCTCTGGTGGCCGTAGGTGCCGGCTGAAGAAAGCGAGTGGACGCTACTGGTCCTCGATGAGCTGCTCCAGGACTCCGCCGACTGCCGTGTTGGAAGCGTCGACTGTGAGTGCCGTGAGTACATCGACTCTCGGGTGCACTAGGAGGGCCGCCTTTGCCAGCACCTCCTCGGCCTGCTCGAACGCCTCCATGGACTGGGCGTCCCATGCCACTTCTTTGGCCTTGCCAGCCATCAGGCTGAACAAGGGTCTCATGATGCGTGCCACTGCCACTGGCACGAACCGCTGATAAAAGCTGACCATCCCTATGGGCTCCTGCAGGCCCGTGCTGGGCCTGGGGAACTGGCGGATGGCCTGGACCTTGTCCGGTAGGGGAACTGCGCCATGTCGGTTGACTCTGTGGCCCAAGAAGTCGATCACCGTCAGCCCAAACTGGCAAATCGCTGGATTGATTGCCAGTCCATGGTCACACAGGCGTGGGCAGAGCTGGCGCAAATGTGCCACGTGCTCTTGGTGCGAACTGCTGGCCACCAGGATATCGTCCGAGTAAATGAAAATGAAAGCCAGGCCGCATCCCACAGAGTCTACGAGCCTTTGGAAAGTTTGGGCTGCATTCTTGAGACCGAAAGGCATCCTCAGGAATTCGAACAAGCCAAACGGGGTGATGGGGGCTGTCTTGGGCACGTCGTCAGGGTGCACTGGGATCTGATGATATCCCCTGACCAGGTGGATTTTTGAGAAGATGGTCGCTCCGTGCAGGTTTGCCGTGAAGTCCTGGATGTGGGTTACCTGGTATCTGTTGGCAATTGTGGTGTCATTGAGCCTTCTGTAGTCTCCGCAGGGCCTCCATCCTCCTGCGGACTTGGGCACCATGTTCCACGGGCTGTCGGAGCAGTGTAGGATTCCCAGCTCTTCCATCTTACAGAACTCCTCCTTGGTGAGGTGGAGCTTGCTGGGTGGGAGCCTGTGAACTCGGGCGTGCAGCGACGGTCCTTGCGTGGGGATGTGGTGCTGTACACCGTGCTTGGGGTCGGCCGTGGAGAACTGCGGGGTGACTACGGAGGGGAATTCCGCCAACACCCTGGCGAATTCGTTACCCGAGAGGGTCAAGGAATCCAGGTGGAGGGCCAGTAGCTTGGCTTCTCTGAGCTGGAAAGTCTGGAACGTCTCGGCGTGGACCAAACGCCGGCCTTTCAAGTCAACCAGGAGGCAGTTGGCTTGTAGGAAGTCTGCCCCTAGTGGTGGCTGTGATTCCACTGCCAGCGTGAAAATCCAAGTGAAACGGCTGGACCCGAAATGCAGTGCGATAGTTCGCAAGCCGTACATCTGAATACTGGTGCCATTTGCGGTGGTGAGTTCGGGGCCTGCGACTGCCTTGCAAGTGTCCATGTTCGGGGGGGGAGTATGCTGACTTCGGTCCTGGTGTCTACCGGGAAGCGCCGCCCGGAGTGTCTGTCCGAGAGGTACAGGCGGATGTCTCGGTGGCCAGCTGTCATAGCCATTAGCGACGGCTGGCCCCGGCATTTCCCGGAAAAGCACACGGTGGACAGCAGCGGCACGCACCTGAGCCCCATCTTTGGTGACAGAAACACCATTGTTCCGAACTTTTGTCTTTTCCCACCGTGGGTCTCGACAGCTTCGGTTACAGGGCCTGGGCTTTGTGGTGCGCGATCGTGGCTGCTCCAAGCTGCTTGCTCTGCCAAAGGCCATCTGCTTTAGCCGCGACCCTACGTGGGTCACCGAAATCCTCACTCGCAAGGAGGAGGCGATTGTCCTCTGGCATTTGCTCGAGGAACAACTGTTCAAATAAAGGCACTGCCTATGGCCGTCCATGAGCGCCAGCGTATCATTCATGAGCTCGGATGGCGTGCGGTCACCCGGGCCGTCCATGTGAAGGAGCCGCACGGCCCATTCGCGGCGGGAGAGTCCGAAGGTACGGATCAGGAGCGCCTTAAGCTTAGTGTACCTGTCCTTTGTTGGCGGCTGGCGTAGTATGTCGATGATCCAGCCTGCCGTCTCCTGGTGGAGCGTGCTGACCACGTAGTAGTACCGCGTGGCGTCGGCTGTGATGTCTCTGATATTGAACTGTGCCTCAGCCTGCTCGAATCAAACGAGGGGCTGAGTGGCCCAGGAAGTCGGGAGTTTCAGAGAGACCGCGCTATGCGAGTTGCTCAAACTCATGACTGGTCACCGGCTCCAGATGCTGCCTGGAACATCGGGGTCACCAATGTAGTCGCGCACAGCGCGCTACTAAAGAAACACACGGAGGCAGAGAGAGCTGCACTCAGAATGCCTTTACTGATTCAAAATCGCACAGTTAAATCTCCCCTCCCATGGGCCCCCGTGACCCACGGCGTTGAAGTGACATCAGACTGTCCCCGGAAGGTCCGCCCCGAGCGGGTAGTTCCAAACACGGTATCACGTGTCTGCAGCTCCCGATGGCAGTTTGAGTCCCACGTGTGCGGGCCGCCACACACTTTTTCTTCTACCAAAGTGCATGACGATACACTTCCGGGCACTGTATTCCACCAGCCACTGTGTCCATTCCTTTAATCTGTCTGTCCTTCTGTAGTGTCTGCTTCCTCAACACTAACAGCCCCTTCACCTATCTTCATATCATCTACAAACTTGGCCACAAAGCCATCAATTCCATCATCCAAATCACTGACGAACAGTGGTCCCAACACAGACGTCTGTAGAACACCGCTGGTCACTGACAGCCAACCAGAAAAGGCTCCCTTTATTCCCACTCTTTGCTTCCTGCCAATTAACAAATGCTCTAAACAAGCTATTATTTTTCCTGTCATACCATAGGCTCTTAACTTACTAAGCCGTCTCATGTATGGCACCTTGTAATATATAATCATACAATGTATTGCTTTCTTTACATTCATAATGTCAGTCTAAACAATCAGTGTTATACGCATTGGTAGCATTAGCACATTTTGTGTACACACCTCCATTCACTTGGCCTCCTGTTGGAATGGTGCCAACTTCTGCATTAAAAGGCAATTATAGTTGACTCACTGTCCAGTGGCAGAAGAATCCTACACCACAGTCCTTCCCCACACTTGGCTGCATTCCACCATCAAAGAAGTCTCCAAAGGACAATGCCTCAAGAAGGGGGCATCCATCATTAAAGACCCTCACATCCAGAACATCCAGTCTCATTACTACTATAAAGGGAGGAGGATACAGGAGCCTGGGGACACTATCTTTTAGGAACAGCTCTTTCTCCTCTACCGTCAGGTTTCTGAACAGTCCTTGAATTCATGAACACCTCAATATTTTACTTTCTGTACTATTTAAATGAAAATGCATGCTGTAAAATTATAGCAATTTTTATGCATTGAATTGTCCTGCTGCCACAAAACAACTTTCACAACATATCAATGAGAAACTAGATTCTGAATCCTCTCCAGTCATTTCAAAGGTATCAAACAAAAAAAATTCTAGCAGCAGTTGATGTGTGCCTTGAGGAACAGCCAATAGATCAGACAGTCCTCCACTCAGAATGATTAATAAGGGCAACGCATCCTTTTCCAGACCTCTAATGCAAATACACAGTTTTAAAAGAAGGTGGAAGACACTTTTTTTTTGCAGCCAGCTTAAGAGCAAGATTCTGACTGCACAGGAAGAACACAACAGAGAGATCCCTTCTCACAACCAGTCAAGAGAAGTCTTGATGCTCATTGGCAAGTTCTGGTGATGGGGCATTCTGCCTGATGATTTGGATAGTCTGCTTAGGGATCCACCCTACAGAACACATCATGTCTTTGATCAGTGGAACATTCCATGGAGACTACCAACTTCTAGACTTGCAGTCAAGATGTTTTTCTAAAAATCCTCTTCCCCAAAGGATAGTTAGTGTGACAGCTGCCTAGGTCACTGCATGAAAGCAGACCCAGGCCTAACCTTCGCAATACAGACAGGCGAAACTTTTGCACATGATGACACAGCACTTTGGTTTCAGCATAGCCTTTTGCAAACACACATAAAAAAGGGTACCAGCAGGACAAAGGCAATATTGGATATGTTTTTGCCCCTTTTCTCCAGGAAATATACATAGCTACCCACACAACCCATTCCATCTCAGATTCCCAGAAACACCAGAAGATGGCTCAGATGACCGCCAAAGCAGAGATTCAATGAGTGGGCTACACCTGCACCAAGTACAGCAAAACAGAAAAGTGCATTTGATCAGGTGTTTACCAGTTATTGACAGGGAGCACTGCTCCCACAATTCCTATTTTTGTTTCACCTTGGCTGACCACTCAAACCAGTTTTTTAGTCATACATACACCTCTGAACCAGCCTAGCACCTTCAGGTAGCCGCACGTGAAGGGAATGGAGTACTAATCAGTTCCATTGCCCAAAGCATGGCTTCACTGTTCACGTGGTTGACTGGCCCTCGATGACAACTCAAACTGGCTGCAGATCCGTGGCCCAACTGTGGATCCACTCAGAAGACTGCAACATCATCCAATGTACAGGGAGGATTTGATCAGAGTACTCCACCTGCCTGGCATCACCCATCCTGTCCACATCCATGCCCAGTTCTATGCAGCACACGAAGACCAAGTGGGAAACCCTGCCTTCCGTTGGACTTGATGGGAAAGCTGCTACCAACCCATTTAATTTGCTGAGACCTTGCTTCTAACCAGACCCATACAAAGCTGAAATTCATTTCTGCTACACCAATATCTCAGCCTCTATTTCACTGTTGGTGACTCCCATAGGGCTCAGGCAGAAATACAATAGTCATTGGTTTCCTCCTGCAACACAAATTGGATCTTTCACTCCAAGTTACTCTCCAACTCTTGAGATGCATCTCACGATGGTATCAACCAGAGAACAGCCTACAGAATAGACCCTAACTGAATAGAATGACAAATTGTCCCCCATCACTACAATGTTTTTCACTCCAAACTTAAAACAGTTCACACGTCACTGTCCTGTAGGTAAGTTTATCCTCCCTGCAGTCTCTCTCATCTATACAGCAGTGCAGCGCCTGCTCTCATACCACTTCACCCTCTATTGAATTCTGCACTACTTAATCTCCTGAAATAATTTCAAGCAAACTTCCCCCCCCCCCCCTCCCTAAAGTACTAAAGTCCAAACCTCACACATCAACTTGACAACTCTGAATCAAGGTTCAGTGCTACACACATTCACGGCCATCACCCCAGGCTGGAAAGCCCAAGAGATGTTGCAGGCATACAATAGTTTGAGCACATTTCCACTCCACTCATTGATACATGAGCCACTCAGAAGCCAACCAAGGAGAACTAATGTAGGAGTCAGAGAGGCACAGCAGAGATTTGCCACTTCACTTTGATAATGAACTTCTAATACAGCCAGAAGCCTCAGGAGGGAAGGGGAAAAAGCCGCAAGTAAGAACATGTCCATCATTTCCTGTTCTCATTTCAACAGGCCCATCAATAACTACGGGGGAGGGAAGCAAAGTTGATGGTTTATGGCACAGCTTTCAAAGCCCAAAAAATTTTTTGATACCATCAAGAGTGAACAAGGCGAAGCAAAGGAGAGGGGAGACAGAATTACGTTCAGCAATCCCAGGAGACAAGTAGCAGAGAAACAACAGGTGAATAAAAATCAAAAAAAAATCTGTAAGATGAAATGTGAAGTAGTAATTCAGTACCACAGCTAAGCCACAGTCACAAGTATTGAAAATTGTTACACAACCAAATAAAAACATGGGGTCAGGTACCATCTGTAGAGGCAGAAAGAATTAATATTTCAGGTTCTTAACCCCTTATCTAGTTTGGAATGTCAGCTATCAAACACTCTACCTCCGCCCAAACCACCACCATCCCCCACACAGATGCTGATCAACCTACAAGTATTTCTAACATTTGTTTTAATTTTATCCAGTCAGCCCTGTGAGTATTCTTGCCTTCCACAATAACACAAGGGATTATGAAAAGTCTCAGACATTTACAGGTTGACAAATTAAAACTATTCTCAACTCTACTGGGATCAGGGGCAAAATAAAGACATAGCCAAAAAGGAGCAGCATACTACAAGAGATACAAATGAAATGCCACCCTTAATCATTAGAAGGCACAGCGAAGCGTCTAACAGCAATGGGAAATAGCACACCATCGTCTAAATCTTGTGATTTATGACAGACACAATCTCCTATCTAAAAAGCGTCAACCTAAATATTTAAGATAATGACAAAGTAGAGAAAATGTATAGTTATTATGTTGCAATATCCCTCCTCTTGCAAGACTGATTGATATTCCGTTGTGTCACTTGACCTAGAAATCTCTGAATACACAGAGAAGTTTGGGGCAAAAAACGTTCATTTAGTCAATGTCTTGAAGAAAAAAAGCCACCTTCCCATGGAGGTGAAAGCATAAGCGTTATCTTCTCCCTACAGTTTCTTTGGTTTAATTAAGCATTGTTCATTTAAATCACCGTTTATCATGCAGTTATCACTAAAACAGGAGACAGGCAGCTACCAGCAAAATATCTCCAAAATGCATAATAGCAACTTCATTATAAAAGTTTATTCTATGTGTTTTAAGGTGGACACCCTCGCATTTTGTATATTTTTCAAGGATATGACCATAATTATAGTTGTCAACATATTGCTTTTAATAAAGTTGGTACTTCCATATACTTCATTGAAAAAAAAAAGCACTGAATTATGCTTTTGTGATACAATACTACTGCTGGCAAAAATAAGCTCAGGACTGCTTGGTTTAATGTAATGAGCTTGTCATGTCCAGGTAGATATTTTAATATATTGCCCATTCTCTATTTAAGCATCAAGTTCTAAAATTACTGCAGATTTCTAGTGCCCTTGTAGTGCAGATTTCCCTAACAAGAATCAAACAGAATTGCTTAGACATGCTGCACATTTGTACTGTGAATGCATCTTGACTAGCAAATACACTGTGAAAACAGTCCCAAAGCTTTCCAGCTGGGTTTTACACCAAGGTCATCCAGGCAATTATGAAAGCTGCTAATGGGACTCCAGTGCAACCAAAGACACTACAGATTGCTTGAATAGAAACGTATCAAAAAGCAGCGTTATTGTTTAATAACTGTGCTATTATTTTAGTTTTATTCTCGAAGGAAAGTTAAGTGAGGAGCACATGGAATTCCAAATTTCAAAATAGCTTTGTTCAATAGGTTTATGACCCAAGAGGTTACATTAAGTTACAAAATATAGGGCTTGAACGCAACATCTGCAGCAATAATTAAGTAAGATCCTTTCCAAACAGCCATCTCCTTTTCTGGTGCAATTCATTTTATAGCAAACTTCAAACAAGCCCATTAACTCACTTATATTGGGGAAAAAAAGCATTAAAGAGCATATTTTTGTTTATGAGCAAATGGTATGATAAAAGCACATCTTAACTCAACCAAAATATGAATCTTAAGCCACTGTCCAATACCAATAGGAATTAGTTTCTCCAACAAAATATTTGAAAGACCAAAGCCATCATCTCGTTCCCAGCCATAATACAATTCCTGTACATGTCCAGTTCTCATTAAAAAGTAAGCAATAAAGGTTAAAAGGCAGCTGTTTCCCCATACAAAATGCATGTGAATAGGCATCAATTCAAACCCATCTACAATCAAACCACCTGAACAACAGCTAAATACAGAAGGAATCCAATGAATGCAAATGCCCACAGAGACAAACTGACACTTTTCCTTCCTTTGGTAAATGTTATAGAACAATACAGTACAGGCCCTTCGGCCCACAATGTTGTGCCGACCCTTAAACCCTGCCTCCCATATAACCCTCCACCTTAAATTCCTCCATATACCCGTCTAGTAGTCTCTTAAATTTCACTAGTGTATCTGCCTTCACCACTGACTCAGGCAATGCATTCCACAAAGAACCACTCTCTGAGTAAAAAACCTTCCTCTAATATCCCCCTTGAACTTTTCATCCCTTACCTTAAAGCCATGTCCTCTTGTATTGAGCAGTGGTGCCCTGGGGAAGAGGCGCTGGCTGTCCACTGTCTATTCCTCTTAATATCTTGTACACCTCTATCATGTCTCCTCTCCTCCTCCTTCTCTCCAAAGAGTAAAGCCCTAGCTCCCTTAATCTTTGGAAAAGTTCAGATCCTTTTGGCAATTGGGCTTGAAACTAAGGCAATCATAAAGATCTAATAGATTATAGATTCATAACACTGGGGGGGGGGGGAGAAGCAAGAGAACAGACTTGGAGATGCAGACATTCACCATACATACCATCAATTTCCTCTAGATTCTATAACTCAGGTACACAGCAAGGCAATTTGTACTGGAGGTCTGTATTCAACTCAGGCCACTGGAGCTGTGAGACAATGGCTCTGCTACCAGCACTACCTTGTTATGATGTACATTTCTACTGCTGATGATCACAGGACCTCATGGATGCCTAGCTCTGAGCTGCTAAATCTGTCTCGGACTATCCAATTTAGCAAGTTCATTGAGCCACACAACACAATGATGGGCAACTTTGTACGGAGCAAGATTTTGTCTCCAAAGACTCTGTGGTTGCATCTACCAATGCTGTCAGAAACAGATGCATATGCCACAGGCAAACTGGGGGAACATGTAGGTTTATCATAAACATTGCTTCACTCACAATCAGCAGCAGACACAGAAAGGCAGCTACATCCTTCAGTACTCAACCAGCTCATTCTGTGGTAGCGCAAGCCAGTCACTGTAAATCCCCTTGTGTGCCCTTGCTACTTTCAGCACGGTTCAACAATAGAAGCCACTGATCAATCAGCTGAGGGAAGACAGTAGATAGCACTCAAAGTTTCCTTGCCCATGTCTGACCAGATGTCATGAGTCTCCAAGGAGTCTGGAGATGTTATTGAAGACCAAAAATGCTACTCCCTCCCATACTGAGACGTGGGTCTGACCTGCCACTGAGAGAAGGCACAACCAAGGATTGCGATTGGATCTAGCACACTGTCTACAAGGCTAGATAATGAGAGTATTATATTAGGCTGTTGAATAGTTCTCCTAATATAGACACAAGGCACCAGACCTTTGCAAAGACCTTGCAAGGTCATCCAAACTGAAATCAACTTTGCTGACTCCACGTTCAGGTATCTGAATCAACCGCAAATAGCCCATTCCATTTTATTCCTTTCTGTTCAAACAGAAGTTATACTGATACACCTGAATGACTTACTAGGCTACTTCCAAAAACTTTTTTTTATATATAAAATGAGGGGCAATCTGGAAGATTATCATAGTTATCATTACTAGCTTATTTCCACAATCACCACCCCTCTCCCAGTTCCCAACTATTGTCCAAATTTAAATTTCATAGCTGCTGTGGTGAGATGTGAACCTCTCCCCGCTTTGTTTGTTCAAGTATCTGGATTACTGGTCTGGTAGTCCAAACACTACACAATAACCAAAACAACTCACCTCAATACAATTTATTCTTTTTGCGATCTGGGTATCTCCTGAAGACAAACATTCATTGACAATACATAAAAGATAATAAGATGATAGTTCTTATTTTCAGAAGATCCAATTTAGACTCAGTGAGGAAGGAATGGCAAAATATTTCCAAGCCATTTTATGTAACTTGGAAGGGAGCCTCCAAGTGATCATGTGTTCGTGCAACAACTGTCCTTGTCCTTTTAGAAAGTAGTTATGAGTTTAGGGACTGTCAGAATGATCTACGTGAACAACAGTACACACAGAACTTACTGCACACCAATGGTGTGAAAATTACTAATAAGTGTTCAAAGTAGAATTTATTATCAGAGTACATACACAGCACATAGAACCAACCCTGAGATTCTTTTTCTGTGAGCATACTTAGCAAATCTATAGAACAGTAACTGTAAACAGAATCAATGGACAACAAACTGTACAAATATAAATAAATAACAATAAATAACAAGCGCGAATTAACAAGATCCACAATTCTTAATGTAGACAATCGGTTGTGGGAACACCAGAAGTAGAATGAGTGTAGTTATCCTCTTTTGTTCAAGAGCCTGATGGTTGAGGGGTAATAACTGTTCTTGAACCTGGTGATGTGAGTCCTGAGGCACCTGTACCTTCTACCTGATGGCTGCAGTGAGAAAACAGCTGGGTGGTGAGGATCTTCGATGATGGATGCTACTTTTCTATGCCAATGCATCACATAGATGTGCTCAATGGATGGAAGAGTTTTATCTGTGATGTACTGGGCCAAATCCTCCACCTTTTGTAGGATTTTCTTCTCAAAGGCATTGGTGTTCCCACACCAGGCTGTGATGCACACTGTAATGGCAGCACACTTTCTACCACACATCTATAGAAATTCGCCAAGGTTTTTGGATGACATGCCACATCTCTGCAGGCTCCTAAGGAAGTAGAGGCTCTGTAGTGCTTCTTTGCAATTTTATTTACATGATTTGTCCAAAACAGGTCCTTTGAGATTAGTGAAACCCAGGAATTTAAAGTTGCTGACCCTCTCCCCCTCTGATCCTCCAATGAATACTGGCTTATGAACCTCTGGTTTCCTCTCCTGAAGTCTACAATCAGTTCCTTGGTCTTATTGAGAGGATGCTGTTATTACACAATGTTATTAGTGAAATAGCAGCAAGTTATTGGAGAGCACATACAGCTTGACAGAACTATGACAGCACTTGCTAGCAATTTACCAATAATTGAGTGCAATTGGAAGGCACTTAACTGATGGAATTTATCTTTTATTATTATTATGATGTAAGCCAGCCTACCAGGCCAATTCAGTGCAGTCAGGCAACAAAGTGGCATTCAAGGACATACAGTATATTCAAAAACAAACCATATCTTCCAGTAGCACAATCATTATAATAAACCTGTGTCAGTAATGCACAACCACCAATAAATTTAACAAGCAATCTGCTGACTTGGTCACCTTCAATACCATTCCAAGCAATTCTTTATGGTTTTGTCCCTGTTGGCAAAATAAGCAGCATTTACAAAGGCTCAATTTCTAAAGAAATTGACACTATCTAAAGAAAACACTATCTAAAGAAATTTCTGGAAGATCAAACATGTGGTTCACAAATGATCAATACCCAGTTGTTTCCAGTTCATTACTGATTTCTACTAATCAACAAGTGCACAGTAGGTGGCACTTTGTGACAATCCCCCTTCTGCCCCCACCCCCACAAACAATCATCAACAATGAGGGAAGGATGCAAGACTCTCCCAGTGGCAACCTTAGTACATCAACTTTAGACATACTCATTTCATGCCATTCACACAATGTGACAATATCTGTCTTCACCAACAGATACATACCAAACTTAATTCTCATGCGGCAAAATTCTAAAGAGCAATTGATGT
Source organism: Hypanus sabinus (assembly GCF_030144855.1). Lineage (NCBI taxonomy): Eukaryota > Metazoa > Chordata > Chondrichthyes > Myliobatiformes > Dasyatidae > Hypanus > Hypanus sabinus. The sequence continues at coordinate 48,093,869 of NC_082708.1, read as the reverse complement.
TATACAAATAGCACTTAAAATGCATTGGTGCTAGTCAAGAAGATTAAGAAAGTGAAGTTTCTAGCAGCGGTCATCAATAGTTGGTACTGATCCAACCAAATGGACACCATGGCCAAGAAACCACATAAGCATCTCTACTTTCTAGGGAGGCTAAGGAAATTCAGCATATCCTTGTCGAGCTTCACTTTTACTCCCCCCCCCCCCCCCCGTCCGTCCGTCCGTCCCCGCGGCACATAGATGCACTACAGAATACAGCCCATCTGGAAGCATCATCTCAACTGCTCTGCCCAAGACTGCAAGCAACTGCAAAGAGTTGTGGACACAGCTCAGCACATCAAGAAAACAGCCTCCTCTCCATGGACTGCCTATACTTGTCACTGCCTCAGTGAAGCCTCAATGACAGCCCCCTCCCCACCCCCCGCCACGCCAGGCATTCTCTTTCTTCCCCTTCTACTGGGCAGAAGCCTGAAATCATGACAAGATAGACCCTCACAATTTACCTCATCGTGGACCTGCCCCTTATTATCTGCCTGTGCTACACTCTAACACTGTTCTGTATTCTGTAATTACTTTTTCCCCCTTGTACTACCTCGATGTGCTAAAGTGAAGAAATGACTTTTATGGATGCATGCAAGGTTCTTCCACTCTACTTGGTAGATATAGTAATTCATCAAGTACATTGATCAGTTGTTAGTTGTAATATGTAAACTACTGAATTAAGAGTTAGCTCAAAGTTCAAAGTAAATTTATCAAATGACATATGTCACCACATACAACTTTGAGATTAGTTTCCTTGAGGTCATACACGCTAAATATATGGAATATAATAGAATAAATGAAAGTCTGCACCCAAGAGGGTGGACAAATATGAAAATAATAAAAAATAAGCAATAGAGAAAATGTGATGGAGTCCTTAAAGTGAGTCCATAGGTTGTGAGAATAGTTCAGTGAAGAGGCAAGAGAAGTTATCCCAACTGGTTCAAGAGCCTGATGATTGAAGGGTAATAACTGCTCTGAACCTGGTAGTGTGGGTTCTGAAACTCCTGTACCTACTTCCTGATGACAGCAGCGAGACCTGGGTGGTGGGGGACCTCAATGATGGATGCTGCTTTCCTGTGACAACACCCATGTAACTGTGCTCAACGGGGAGGATGGCTTTACCCTTTTTCCACAAGGCTTACTGAACCTAAAAAGACAGCAATGCAAGTAACTGGGCACATGGCTTTACCTTGATGGACAGGGCCATATCCACTACTTTATGTAGGAATTTCCATTCAAGGGCATTGATGCTTCCATACCAGACAGTGGTACAACCAGTCAATATGCTCTCCACCACATATCTAAAGAAGCTTATCAAAGTTTTGGATGTCATGCTTAATCTTCAGAAAAAGTATGAGGCCAAGGTCTTAAAGCTTATCACTTTTGAGGGGATGTTAGTATTGAATGTGGAGCCATTGTCAATAAAGAGCATCCTAATGTATGGATTGCCCCTGTCCAGATGTTCTAGGGTTGAGTGAATAGTAAATGAAATGGCATCTGCTGTGGACCTGTTGCTCCGGTAGGCAAATTGGAGCTGACCCAAATCATTTTTCAAACAGGAGTTGGTAAGTTTCATCACCAACCTCTCAAAGCCCTTTATCACAGTAGATGATGGCCACTAAGGCAGAACAACACAACATTCTTCTTAGGCACTGGTACAATTGAAGCCTGCTAGAAGCAGGTGGGTACCTCAGACTGCCAAAGCGAGAGGCTAAAGACATTGGTGAACACTCCAGCCAGTTAATCAGCACAGATCTTTAGTACTTGGCCAGGTGCTTTCCATGGGTTCACCCTCTTGATGGCTAGTCACATCAGCCTCAGAGATTAAAATCACAGGGTCATCGAGGGATGCGGAGGCTGTCGGATTTGAGAAGGTTCCTCCATGTTTTGACTGTCAAAGCAAGCAGAAAGAGCACTGAGCTCATCAGGGAGTGAAGCCTTGTTGTCACCTATGTCATTTGTTTTCACTTTGTAATAGGTGATAGCATTCAAGGCCTGCCACAGCTGTCCAGCATCCTTCAGTGATTCAGGTTTAATCCAGGATTGCCACTTCACCCATGAGATGGCTTTCCAGAGATTGTATCTGGACCTCTTGTACCTTACTTGGTCGCTGGACCTGTATGCCACTGATCTGGCCCACAGCAGATTAAAGATCATGGTTCATCCAGGGCTTCTGGTTGGGGAAGACGGAATGATTTTGTGGGGACACACTTGTCTATGATTGTTTTTATAAAGTCTGTAATAACTGATGTATTCATGATGAATCCTTATACAGTGCCCAGTCCTCCAGCTCGAAGGAATCCTGCAGCCACTTGTTTGCTCTTGTGACCATCTTTTTGTTGTCCTCACCTCTACAGCCATGCTCTTTACCTGCTGCCTGGGCAGGTAGGACAGCCAAATGATCAGATTTCCTGAAATACAGTCTAGGCATCCTTATCATGGTACAGCAATGATCTTGTGTTGGGCCCCTGGTGATGCAAGTTATACATATGCTGATTGTAATTGGGCAGAGATTTCCTCAAATAAGTCTTCAAAGTTAGCATTCACAAATCCATCTCTGAGCACAGTCACAATTAACAAGCTCTGGCAGAATTACCATACAATTGCTGCTTTTGATGAGATGCACCTGTGTTTAATTAACAAAATTAACAGGGTTTTTTTTTTAAAAAGTCTTACAGAAATTTAACCACAGTTTTAATACAGGAAACAAGTCACTGTACTTTTAAAATCACTAGCAATCAGCTAAGTTACATTGACCACAATTTGAAAATTCATGTGGTTTAGAGGTTCTGGGCTCAAGTCCCACTGGAGAAAAGTGCAAATATGATTTGAAAAATATGAAAATATGAAAAGTCATGATTCCAGTATAGAACAGAAAGGGTGCTACACAGCAGTACAGTCTTTCAGACTAAATGTAAAGTGAAGTTTCAAGCAAATGCAAAGATCCCACTGCGCCATTTCAAAGACCGGAAGGAGAGTTATCCAACACAATTCATCCTCATTCAACATTAATGCAGATACTTCAACATTCTGAAATAGCTCTAGGATTTTATCATGCTGCTTTTCCAGCATTAAAATAAAATCAGTAAAGCATAATTGTAAAATACTTCAGGACATCCTGAAATACCAAAGCAGATCAGTCTTTGAGCATTCTTACTGTCATTAGCTTCACTGTTTTTAAAAAAAAGTTAGGCCAAGTAATTGTTTCCACTCTAGATCTTTGCTATCAGAGGTCAATGAGGGCACTGCAAAATCTTCCACAGATGGGGCAACACATGATGGGACAGGCTTATGGTAGTTTGTTGTGATTAAGGACTTCTTTTTATGCTGGGCTACTATATACTCATGGCACATGGACTCAATCCTCAGTGCTACCTTCTGTACTTCGAATGGTTGTAAAAATCAGTATGGATCCTGCAAGTTGTAATGATGACTTGGAGAATACCTTTGGAGATGTCCATCTGCCACAGGCAAGGCCCCAGAGGTCAGGAGAGTAGCAAATGGTGTTTCTTTGTACAAGGGAAATAGAGACAATCCAGATAATTATAGGCCAGTGAGCATCTTGTCAGTGGCAGAGAAGCTATTGGTGAGGATACTGAAGGATAGGATTTATGCACATTTGGAAGGGCATGGCCCAATTAGAGAGAGTTAGCATGGTTTTGTATGGAGTGGTCACATCTTGTATCTTGATTGACTTTTCTGAGCAGGTGACCAAGGCGTTTGATGAGCTTGAATGTTTGATGACCTGGACTTTAGTAAGACACATGACAAGGTTCCTCATGACAAACGGATTCAAAGATGCATTGGATTCAGGGTGAAAACTGCAAGATTAAATTCAGAACTGGCATGTCCATAGAAGAGCAGAGGTGGAAAGCTGATATTCCAGCTGAAGGTCCATGACCAGAGCTGTTCCACAAGGATCGGTGTTTGTCATGTACAGATGTCCCGTTTTTCGGGCGTTCGCTTTACGACAGCTCGCTGTTACGAAAGACCTACATTAGCACCTGTTTTTGCTAACCAAAGAGGATTTTCGCTTTTACAAAAAAAAAGACGCCCACTTTATACGTGTTTACTACCATGACCATGAAACCTTGCGTGGGCAGTTGTTTGCGCATGTGTATATGTGCGTATGCGTGTACGTGCCGATTTTTTTTTCTCCAAATCGATTTTGGCTTGCTGCCTTCCCGAGTTTGGCAAGTGAAACTACACCATACATACAACATTTCTACTTTATATAGGGTGTATACTTATCATATCTTTCCTGCTTTCACTATATGTTAGTGTTATTTTAGGTTTTATGTGTTATTTAGTAGGTTATTTTTTGAGTCTGGGAACGCTCAAAAATTTTTCCTATACAAATTAATGGTATTTTGCTTCTTCGCTTTACAACATTTCAGTTTACAAACTGTTTCATAGGAACTCTCAACCTTCGAACAGCAGGGGAAACCTGTATATCAATGATCAGGATGAAAATGCAAGTGGCTGGATTAACAGGTTTGCTGACGATACCAAGATAGCTGGAGTTGTTAACCATGTAAAGGGCTACCAAAGAAAACAGTGAGGTGCAGATCAGTTACAGATATGGGCAAATAGGTTGCAGATGGAGTTTAGTCAAGTGAGAGATATCGCACTTTGGGAAGTCAAATGGGAGGAGGAACTACCCAGTTAACAGTAGGGTTGTGTCACATTGAAATCTTGGGGTCCAGGTCCACAGCAAAGATATAAAGATTGGCTTCATTTGTCAAATGTACATCAAAACATACAGTGAAATGTGCTGTTTGCATTGATAACCAACACCATCAGAGGATGTGATGGGAGCAGCCCGCAGGTGTTGCTGTGCTTCCAGCACCCACAGCATCCCCACAACTTACTAACCCTATAGATCGTAGGGAGAAAACCTGAGCTCGTGGTCACGGGGAGAATGTATAAAAACTCCTTACATGGGAACTGAACCCAGATCACTGGTGCTGTAACGCTCTATGCTAATCATTACACTACTGTGCCACCCTTCACTGAGAGCAGCTACACAAGCAGATAGGATGGTAATGGCAGCATATCAAATACTCGCCTTCAGTACAAAAAGTAAGGAAGCGAAGCCACAGCTACACAAAACGTTAGTCAGACTGCACTTGGGAGTATTGTGCAGAGTTTTATTTTTATACAAATACAGACAGTGGTAGGTGCCTACAATGGATTACCAGGGGTAGTAATGGAAGCAATGGAGTTTGAAGCTTTCAGATAGACACGTGAATATGAAGAGAATGGAGGGATATGGATGGAAGGAGGACATTTAGTATAAACCAGCATTAAGATCAGGAAAACATCGTAGGTCAAATGACTCACGTAGTGCTGCACTGGTCCCTGATCCCTGCTAATCTCTTCAAGACAGAGCTCTAAATGGAAGCTACGTTTCAGGAATCAGAAATGGGCATACAAGCAATATAGTCTATCAATTACAGACAATTCAGTTTCAACAGGGTCTTAGTACTGAGGATATTTGCCAAGGAAAGACAAACTCATTTATTTTTCCTATGGATCTGTATTTGCAGTGTGAAGCAAGCCCACACATTGCCTAACATCTTGCTCCAATACTTCCCACCTCTGACAGCTTCCTATTGAAGTAGAGCTAATTATGCTAATGGTAATCAATATTCAGTGTCTGCAGTCCAGAACCAAGATTTCCATTACACTCCCCCCACCCATTCCACTGGTACAATTGCGACTGCAAAGACAGAATTCCAAGCTATCATTAACTCTGTGACAAGAATATGGGTCTTACATAATACAAGGTCCTCCGTTCCACTCCCACTGTAAAGCACCACCTTCCAGCAATTAAAGTTTATTGTAAGAAACTGAAAAATCTGGATCATCCTCACCTCCCCCTTCCAATTGAAAGCAGACATCAAATGAAGCTCACTTATTTTAAAGAGACTGACAGTGTTTAAACATCAAGAACTCAAGTCTATACAATAGACTTCATGGTCTAAAGACTAAAACCTGAACTTATTTCAACCACTACTTCAAATGATTAGCTTCACTGTTTCAACAGCAATGCACTTAAAAAAACATTAATATATCACCAAGATGCAAGTCAGGTGCAGTTTTATCAAAAGGTACCCTACCTCTAGTTATGACCTCAAAATTAAGCTTGTTTTCTAGAAGCCACCAGTATTTACTGCCCACTTGTAAATGCCCTTGAAACACATTTTAGGTTTCTCAGATCAATATAAAAAAGCAAATAATACTGAATTGCATTCCCTTTAAAAGGCAACAAGATACAATGTAAATGAATTTAACTACCCCACAATAATTTGAGAATATATCTGTACCTTCCTCTGCAATTGGATACTCTACTTCCTAACCAGAAGACAACAGTGTACAGATTGGTGATAACGTATCCTCCTCGCTGACAATAAACACTGGCGCACCTCAGGGGTGTGTGCTTAGCCCACTGCTCTACTCTCTGTACACACGACTGTGTGGCTAGGCATAGCTCAAATACCATCTACAAATTTGCTGATGATACAAGCATTGTTGGGAGAATCTCAGGTGGTGGTGAGAGGGCGTACAGGAGTGAGATATGCCAACTAGTAGAGTGGCGCTGCAGCAACAACCTGGCACTCAACGTCAGTAAGACGAAAGAGCTGATTGTGGACTTCAGGAAGGGTAAGACAAAGGAACATATACCAATCTTCATAGAGGGATCAGAAGCAGAGAGAGTGAGCAGTTTCAAGTTCCTGGGTGCCAAGATCTCTGAGGATCTAACCTGGTCCCAACATACTAACGTAGTCATAAAGAAGTCAAGACAATAGCTACAATTTATTAGGAGTTTGAAGAGATTTGGCATGTCAAATATAGTTGTACCGTGGAGAGCATTCTGACAGGCTGAATCACTGTCTGGTATGGAGGGGCTACTGCACAAGACCAAAAGAAACTGCAGAGAGTTGCAAATCTAGTCAGCTCCATCTTGGGCACTAGTCTACAAAGTACCCAGGGCATCTTTAGGGAGCGGTGTCTCAGAAAGGTAGCGTCCATTATTAAGGACCTCCAGCACCAGGTCATGTCCTTTTCTCACTGTTATCATCAGGTAGGAGATAGAGAAACCTGAAGGCATACAGTCAGCGATTCAGGAACAGCCTCTTCCCCACTGCTATCTGATTCCCAAATGGACATTGAAGCTTTGGACACTACGTCACTTTTTTAATATACAGTATTTCTGTTTTTGTACTTTTTTTATAATCTATTCAATATACATAATTGATTAATTTATTATTGTTTTATTTTATTTATTCCTCTCTCTGCTAGATTATGTATTGCATTGAACTGCTGCTGCTAAGTTAACAAATTTCACACCACGTGCCGGTGATAATAAACCCGATTCTGATTCTGTGATGCACTTTCTTTATTCAGGAAAGTGAATGCAACTACAATACAATAATACACCATACAATAAAGCCTCAAGAAAAATAAGAATCTCAAAATTTGTTACAAGTAGCATCAAATATTCTCAAATGGAACAAATACACGGGCAGGTCCATGCATAACATTTCAACAGCAAATAAATCTGATGGAAAAACTCAGCAGACTGAACAGCATCAGTGAGAGAAAAAAAATGTCAACATTTTGGACTGAAATTCTGCACCTCTGAAACATCGACAATTTCCTTCCTCTCACTGATGCTGCTCAACCCAGAGTTCTTCCAGAGGACTGTGCGCTGCCCCTGATTCCAGCATCAATAGTCTCTTGTCGCCACAGTTCAAGACAAAAAAATTTCATCTCAGATAAACCAGCGAAAATCCATTGGATTTCATCCAAAAATGACAAAGTACTCAATGAGTCCCATGTCCAACATTTTGCAGTAAGTGAAGCAAATTGCCCTTGCCACTAAACTCAAAGGAAGATTTAAGTCTTTATGCCAAAGACATGCCATCTGATGCCGGGCATCAGTACAATGGGATCCCTAGCATTCAGCAAGTGTTCTAATAGAATGGCTAACCACAAAGGAAGGCTCAAACAAACACACAAGGATAAAGCACAACTTAATTAATAAACATTTTCTTTAAAAAAAGTACCGAATAAAAATTAAACACCAATGGTAAGTAAAGAAGCAAACTTAAGTTTTACCTAGTTATTTTTAAGCTCTCTGATCTAGAGAGAAATAAGAATTCAGTAAAGTATTAGAATTTCAATTATTATTGGGTCATCCCATTTAATATGCACAAAAGACTACAAGGTCCAGATCAAGAATAATATTCTAAAAAAAAATACTAATGTTACAGTTCAACTTAAATCAAACGTGCATAATTATAAGATTACACACAAAGAAAAAGCTTCCACTATTCACATTAATCGCTGGTTCCTCTGAACAAACATTATATCATTTACAGTTTTAACTTTTAAATGGAATTGTTTAAAAACATTCAAATCACCACAGGATTTGAAAGATTTGAAATGGTTTACTTGTGAGGCAGAGGAGCTGGTGCTAGGAGCAAGGTAAAATGAAATTATGCAGGCCACAGTGAAAATGTCATGAATGAAAATCATGTAGACTTATTGCTCCAACTTTTCTTAACTGATCTATATAACTAAATTAAATCAATTATTTTAGATCAGAATCAGCCACTATCTGACCTGAAGGTTGTCATAACAAACTGTATGCACAAATGTAAAGATCCTGACCGCACCCAAAAAGTCATTTCAGAATGTATCTTACAAAAGTTATGCTATTCTACCCAAATAAACAATGCATTGAAAAAGCACTTGCAATCTGGAGAATGTCAGTTGTACAGAGAATTTTACCACATTTTACAGTAATGAGTAAACGACCCTTTCTAACAAACTCAGATTTGTTGGTGTTTCAGGTTATTAACTCAAATACAAAGCATCATATATTATTCTACCTGCATTACTTGAATTAAAACGTGCCTTTATGCTTCAAAATCAACTCAATTAAATCTCCAATTTAAGCTGAACAGTTATTTTTGCTTATACATTTTCTAATAAAATTCAAATACCAGTTTTAAAAATATCCTCTTGCTACAGATGCCCAAGACATTATATTTCCATAATTCTTTCAAATCGAATTGCTCATTTCATCACAAAGCACACCAATACACAAAATAATTACTGTTTACTAAAATATAATTTCCTTTAAAACCCAAAGCAGTGCCTGACAGTACTTAATTTCAGCCTTTCCATAGACAAGAAGGCATTGATTTAATACTCAATAGTTTGGAATAAAGATACAAGACAGGATTCAAGAGCTAACCTAGGCTTCAGCAGAAGTAGAAAGAGGAATGCAAATATAGTAACAATAGATAGTTTGTGTATTTGCTACAAAAATTAACACACACACAGAAAGAAAGTGATAGTAATTTAATGCTAGTTTAGTTGCTACAAAATAATAAACAATTGCTCAGAATCTGCTCCGTCCACATACCAAGGAAACCTCAAAGCTGTAGTAGAATAAAATTTCTCTCATTCAATGCCCATCATATTTTAAAATGGGGGTACTCAAAAAGGCAAGTTGCTCAGTCACATTAAATACATCTTTGATTGAAAGCAGCATGAAAATAAACAGTGATTAAAAGATCTATGAAATTTAGGACAAAGCCAGTATTAAATCCTTGTCTGAAAAAAAGAAAAACATCACACTTTGTCATTACAGCTTTGTAAGTGGACAAGAAGTTTAAAACTACAAGCTAGCTAAAACAGCTACTTGGCCAACAAATGAAGAAAGCAAGAAAAAACAATTACATTTCTAGATGAGGGGACAAGTGTACGTGTTGACAGTGTAATCAATGTGGGAAAATGGCCTGGCGTTACAAAGGATGTCCTTGCAGCTCTCAACTCCAAGGCAATATCTTAACTCAACTTTGATCATCAGTATCAATCTGTAAAACAAGGTATAGAGTACAAAAGACCATGCTGGACCCAATATGGAATATAGTATCCTAATTTGGAACCTATACCAAAACAGTTCAAGTATTATAGTTGCCTGAACAGACTAGAGGGGTTGAGAACCATCATCAGTACAGAAGGCTAACAGAAAGCTACAGCAATAGATGCATTTTAAATAATGCACAGTTATAGAGAGAACAAGGAATAAGAACATGTTTAGTGACTAAATTACTGACTAATATAGATTTTGGGAAATTGGCAAAAGAATCAGATAAAAACCAGATTTGGATTCAAAATTGTACCATACAGAATGGTTGTGAAATTAGTTTCCATTGCACTTAAAGAGAACTTGCTATCAAGAAAACATTTCAATGAAATATGGAAAGAAAAGGCAAGGCAAACTGGATTACTCTTCAGACTCCAAAAGCAGAACAATTCTTGTGTTACAAGTCCTCGACTAAACATAATACACAAATAATACTGAGGGAAAAAGGACACTAGTACAGAACTCAACAGGTCAGATGCAGGAGTGATTTAGGGTGCCTAGAATCAGGTATCTTGTTCTCAAAATTGGTAATCGTCCATCCAGGGCAGTTGTGAAGATATTTCTTCATGCAAAACTTCAGTTACTGAATATATTTAAGGCGTTTTTCCTTGCAGTATCAAGAGAAATATGAAATATGGGGTTAGGGCAGCAGATGGCCTGAGGTAGAGATTAGTCATGATCTTAAGAAACGAAGGAGTAGAATGGCCAACTCCCGAATCATTTCTTATGCTCTTAAACAGAATCTCCATAACAGTCAGGATTTTCAACTCACCCCTTCCACACACCCCATAGTAACCGTCGCCCAAATACAGAATATCAATATTCAATAACAGTTTTTGAAAAACATTCAGACGTGTAACATTTTAGGATTACATTGCTAAATACATTAAAAGTAGTGCAGGTAAATACCCATCATTTACTTACCGGCTTCGGCATTTTGCTTCCACCCCCTTGGTAGCAGACTAGCTCGGTGCGGTCGGTCTAATCCCTCTGTTAATACACCAAACGAAGGGGATTATATACAAAGCATTAAGTACATATTTTGTCTATTTACAGATCACCTTGTAATAACAAGATATCGACAATTGCATTGTACTGTATCGTATTAAATCACTCTACCATTCAGTGGCCCAGCTCAACCAACACCAATTGCACACCCTCTCCCGTTTAGTGATTGGCAGCTGCAACGTTTATGGAGAAAACCACCAGACCGCCAAGCAACACGTTAAATGACGGGATTGACAGCCTCTAAAGCCAATGAGGAAGATGATAAGGCGGGATTTCCAACTCCGGCCTCACCACCACTTGTGCAGGCGCCTCCAATGTAATTGACAGCGGCAGCCGCCACTATAACTACCCCTAACCTTTAACTGTGGTTGGTCAGAACATAACTGGTACTATTAACGGTTTTAGTAAACCAATCAGTGGGGCCGGAAGGCGGGATTTTCATTATTCTCTGCGATTCGATGGCTTGTTGAGTTTGATTATCGGGAGTGAACACTAAGTTACTACTTGACGCCGACGCACCGATGTCAGCTTTTTTTGGGAAGAGAAGCGCAACCAAATTATCCGCAGAGCAAAATGTGTCAAATTTATTGAAATTAGTAATTAAATATGGACGCTAATATAAAATTAACAAATGTCTCACAATCTTACGAATCTTATTCTACAGAGATAACATTAGGTGCAAAGAAAACGATTTAAACGTTAGCGCAGTACGTTCAATACACGAACGGAATAATACCGCATTGTTGACTACATACTCCTTGCTGCGATAGTGTAGGAATGCATGCTTTAAAAAAAACACTATTAAAGTTAATTTTCAGTCCACTGTGTTTAAACCAGTAACTCACAAGCAGTTGAGTACCGACCCGAAGGAATTAATTCCACCCATGTGAAGCATTTACACGTATACAACAGACGGAGGGATAGCTTAAAAGATTTTGCAAACAATATTGATAATCATTCTCATTTAAACCTATAGTTCGAAAAATTAAGGTGCAGCAGTAGGAGTCAAATCATATTCCCGATATACGATCCCTTTGTTCCACTGGCCGCAAATATTCCCATTCATTCCACTGTTGCAGTTCAAAGTCTTACTCAACCGGTTAGTTACTATGTTTCAATATTGAACCAGAATAGACGCAATGTTACCAATTAAGAGTTCAACGATTCGCAAAATGAACAGTCGAAGGTAATATAATTATTAAAAAGATTGCCTCTCATCTAAGTATTGGAATATTTTCCACATTCATTTGAAGAAGTTGAGCAGAGGAATGTAGCGGATAAGGCCTGGACCCGGCCTTCATTAATACCTTAAGGCCCGAAACAGGGAGAAGAAACATTAGAGCAGGGAATTCCTCACATTCGCGACTGGTATTGCTCTAGAAGTAAGGCAAAAAAAAAGAAGCAAAATTTACCTGGTCGTATAAACTGACCTCTTTAGAGGTCACGTGAGAAAAACTCCCAAGCAAATTGCCCTCCTCAGATTTCTCTACTGTTGCTGATGAAGCGATGCAATGTTCAGCAGGAGGATCGCAACATGGCCGCCAGCGAGAGTAAGGCGTGGTCCGCTCTGACACATCTCAGAGCCGCCGTCCTCTACATGGCGCTGCCTGCCCGTGCCCCCTGCCTCGCTCGCGTTTCCCCCCTTTCTCCTTGTAAAATGAGACGGTGCAGCGGTGCCAGAGCTGACCGAGGGAACTGCGCCAATGACCCGCGCTTTACTGGCGACAGCGCACTGCCAACGTTGAGTCCCGCTGCAGAGCTCGGCTCGGCTCGACTCACTTCCAAGCCAGGGAAAGACGCGATTTGATTTATTTTCATTATTTAGACTCAATAACGACTGTCTAATAGGATTTAAAAACCCAAACTGTGTCTGCCGCGAATGTGTAAAATGGGATCTGCAAGCGGGCATTGCAGATTTTTTAAACGTTTCATTATATACGGAGAATTTGCCAATTGAGATCATCGTCTTTGTTTTTCTAATATATATAAAACACAAAATTATACATTTATTATTTCTTAGTATACTTGTATATCCCCGTGTTCACTTCCAATAGACAGTAATTGTCAAGAGCATAATTAAAAGAGCTTTCACTGCTTTAAAAAATGGTTTCAGATAACTAAATCCCAGATGGCGTTAATTTTCTTAATTAAGTAATACGAACATAGTTTCCTTAACTTGGCCTGCCCAGACTCATTCATTCAAGTTCGCTGGGCCGCACGTCACAAGCGTGGAATTAGGCACCGCAGGCTGTTCCGACTGCGCAAGCCATAATTAATGGACAATAACTTGCTGTCAAAAGAAGAACAAGGCTATTCGCACCCGTTATTATCGCATGGACAAATGCTACTGCAAATTCTGGCGAGGTCAGATACGTGCATAATTCTTAAATTTGCCGTATGATTTGTACCCTCTTAATGACCTTCACAAGGCGCATTTGCTGACTGTTGAAGGGCATGGAATGAAATGAAGATACAGCACAATTGTTACAGATGTAAATTAAATTTGCCATAAAATGATGTCTTGCAGATTCCAGTCTAACTACTTCAGTAAAAAATTTATAGTGCTGGGAAAAATTAGCAGTTAAGGCAGCGTAGGTGGAGAGCAAAACAGTTAACATTTCAAGCAAGTCTCCTTGCCACCTAGTCATATGATAAATTAACTGTCATTCAGCATCTCTGATAAAATTTGTTAATAGTATAAACTTTTCAGACCAGTTATTAACTGGTGGTAGTTCTATAAGGTGCACAATTGTATTGTGTTCAACAAAACCCAAGAAAGATTTTCAGGAAAATTGGCCCAGTTGTACCCAATTTTTGCCAAGTTATGTCCACTGCACCTGGTATTGCATGGTAGCCTTCCATCCAAGTACAAACCAGGCTGAGAGTGCTTAGCCTTGAAGCCAGCTGTTTCCAGACTCGCAGCAATAGGCAGGATTCAATTTACCCACTCTATACTTCCCACTCAGTCCTTCGGTCAGTTCAGTTAAAGAACTACTCTATTTTTGTTCACGTACACCCTAGGTGACATGTTATCCCTACACTGTCATGATCAATTCACACATTCAGTAACGTGCCATGTGTGCGATGAGTGCTAGTGGAATTAGTGGATGCATGTTTGATTTGAACATCTAGGTGAGATTTGTATAGGTACATGTATGGGAGGGGTATGGACACTACTGTCTGGGTGCAGGTCAATAGGATTAGACATGAACTAGCTGAGCCAAAGGGCCTGTTTTTGTGCTGTAGTGTTCTATGACTATGAAAAGAAAGGTTTTAATATAACCTTTTTCCCATGACAGGGTTATCAAAAACAAGAAGGCATAGATTTAAGGTGAAAGGAGGATGTTTTAATGGGTCTTTAATTTTTTTACACAGAGTATGGTTGATATCTGGAAGTTACTGCCTGGAGGAGTCATTTACAACCACTATGTTTACGAGAAAGCTCAACAGGCTGCTGAATGAGCAAGGCATTCTAAGATACAAACCTAATGCAAACAAATTGGATCGGCATATGTGGGCAAAATAGCTGGTGTTAGAACATATTCCCAACTTAGGGTGTATGGCAAAATATTAACTTCAGCAACCAATCTTCAGACCTGAACATGACTGTAAATTTAAAATGCAGCTCTGGACAATAGGTTCCCAGAGCTGTGAACTGCAGTTAATTGAAAAACCAATGTTGATTAACATTCATTTTGGGTGTCTGGAGTGTGGGTGTCAAGAAGGTGTGAAAGTTATATGTAATTCAAAGGAAGCATTGTAGCTACCTTGTAAATATAGAACTGTCCTTCGATCTTTAGCATATAAAATGTCATGTAATGTTGGGTCAAACAGGTCTCTTCCTCTGAAAGGGTCTCTATATGTGCCTGCTGCGTCTCCTTTTGTCGAATAAAAGACAACTTCATATCTACCAGCTCCGTCTCTCCAGTGACTTTGTACACATTGCAACAGCTGGCATGGACTTGGGCAAAGTAGGTCAATGGGCACGTCTCTGAACGGTGCAACTCTATAACCTTACCACCTTTCAACTTGTAACCTCATGGTTGGTGGCAAGAGCGGTGGGCTCACAGTAGTGGGTTGTGAAGCCTCCATCAGACATCACAAATCTTGACACCTTTCTGCAGGGTATATTCATGGTTTTTGTTATATGCATCCTGGCTGGGCAGGACTGCATTGAGAACCCAAGGTCATTGGCTATGTTGTCAGAGGATAGTCCCTTTTGCAAAATGGACAATGGCTTATTGTGGTGGCTCAAATACAAGCAGAAATAGCATAGAATGAAAATTACATTGCTGTTGCCAGGATACCATCTATGACCCGTATGATGTGTTGCTTATAATCACAGAGGAGCTAGATGCTTCACGTCAAGCACTACCTCAGTTTATCGGAACAAATTTGCAGTCTGATCTGTTGAATACTTTAAGCATGTTCTAATTTTATTGTATAACACCTTGCAGGTCCATATGGCTAATTACCCCAACTACAATCCACACTTACTAAGCACATTTCCAGAGATATTAATTTATAGAAGAATTTGTTGGATGAAGCAACTTTGGATCCTGAATAATGAAAAATTCATTTTTATGAATAAATATTGCACTAAACAACAGGCATTGTTAGTGTCATTTAGGATATGCACATATTGGTGGGTTCATATTGTTCTGGACACTGTTTTATTGAGTGCTTTAATCTACAAGTGGACATTTATTGGAAGTATGCACAGCATGGAGGTCATGATGTCACTTTTTATGATACGTTGATGCCACTATATTAATTTTAGAGCAGAAGAATCCAGCTTCTCTTAACTTCACACAACTACAGACTTATGCCCAGAACCAAGAAGATCCATTTAACTATCTATATTTCAAAAGTTATCCACTACTTACATATTAATTTTAGATTGATACTTCTACAAGTGTTTGAAACCTTCAAATTTCAAATGCTTGAACTTAGGAATGGTGTGGCATATCGTGAAGGAATAGCTCTTCACCACAAGGTTTAAACACAAACTCCCAGTGGATTCTCCTTTCAATACTGTATGACCAGGACAGTGAACGTAATGCGACCATTGCAGGATGAGCTGTTGGGAGAGTTGGGAAGAGGAGGAGTAACGTGGAAATCTAATTGAAGTGCTAGAGTTGGATGAGCTTTGCATGTGGTTTGGTGCTGAGGTACAATAAAGCAAAACCAGGCAACAGTGAATTTCTGAATGTCAGAATGTCTCTGTTTTCTCCAATAAATTGGCATTATTAGCAACTAAACAACAATTTGGTATCAAGCTTAGACTTGCAATGGGGAGAAATTTCCCCTCAGCAATTTTTTTGACAGCAAATCATCTCCTGTGAAATTCTATCAACATCTTTCAGTTCCTCAGTAAACTGCTTGATAAGAATTTGTCCAGAATCTCACTGTAAATAAGTTAAGAATTGACCTGTGTGCTGCATGGCAGGTCAGATCTGTCCAGGGTTTCTAAATAAGCAATTCTCCTTCCCAACCCTGAAACATTTGTGAGGCATTTGTGCTTCAGAAAGGACATCTTCATGAAAATCTGCCACCTGCCGCAGCCAAATGTGCCATCAGAAAGCATGGCAAGGAACACATCTCAGTAACCATATCATGTTGATAGGGCTCAGGATTTTCCGTCCACTGTTGCTTAAGAGAGGTCAGTCAGCTCTGTGTTTAAAAGGGTGGGTTATATTTTATTTTCTTTTGCTGGTAAGCAGCAGGAGAAAAGGATATGGTGCCTTGCTAAGGTTGCCACCTTCCACTTGATGCAATATAAATGTGCGACACTCTGCAGTTCAACTCTTCCCTACTCTACAGAATTTTTCACTCACAACGTCAGCTGACATCTGACTATAAGCAGTAAGTCAGGGAAATCACTGCCCTATATCATAACCACAATCATGATGCTCTCATCCTGATCCAATATGTCATGTCTACTGCATTAGAACCACAGTGGTAAATCAAAGAATTGGTACTAGTTCTCAGCATGGCTGATTACTCAGTTGTGCTTCACTGAGGAAATGAACAAAGTGTCTGCTATCAGAGCTACGTATACTAGAGCCGGTTTCCAGATGGGAAAATTGCTATGGAGAAATTACTTCCTTCAAAATTTGATCACAATAATAGGGTCTGTTGTTTCATTTCCAGTGATGCTGACTGGGAGAGAAAAGTAATGAGCTTCATGTTCCTGTGCATCAACATCTCAGAGGATCTACCATAGGTCCAACACATTGATGCAATCATGAAGAAGGCATGTCAGTAGCTCTACTGCATTAGGAGTTTGAGATTTGGTGTGTCACCAAAGATTCTTGCAAATTTCTACAGTTGAACATGGAGAGCATTCTGACTATTTGTATCACTGCGTGGTATGGAGGCTCCAACATGCAGGATCAAAGGAGGCTGAAGAAGGTTGTAGACTCAGCCAACTCCATCACGAGGACAACTCTTCTCACCATCCAGGACGCCTTCAAAAGGTGATGCTCAAAAAGTGGCATCCATCATTAATGACCCTCACCATCTGGAAATGCTCTCTTCTCATTACTACTATCCGGAGGAAATGCAGGAGCCTGAAGCCCACACTCAACATTTTAGGAGCAGCTTCTTCCCTTCTGCCATCAGATTTCTGAATGGTTCATGAACCCATGAACACTAACTCCCTATTCTTCTTTTGCACTTTTTATTGTAACTTACAGTAATTTTAATATTGCACAAATTTCACAACATTTGTCAATGATAATAAACCTGATTCTGACTGATGTACAAGTATTCACTGTTGCATTGTAGCTAACTTCAGTCAGTGGTATTCTAACATCAAGCTAAGTGCAAAGCTGACTCTACTGTAACACTGCATTTGCAGTTCTATGCACCAGTCTTTCGTAATTTCTCATTCCTAAACACACATTCAGCAGCAGGAAAGCTGCTTCACAACATTTATTTAAAAATCAACATCAACTACATGTAGGCTAGATGTCAGTTGATTTTGTGTGGGTGTTGGAAAAAAACTTTATAAGGATTCTTGCTTTATGTTCCTAAGATCTACAGGGAATGATATGAAAAGAAGGTTCTTTTTCTGAATTCAACATTTCGTTAAAAAGCTCTTTCTTCCTGCCTTATGTGCATCTGCAGTGTTTATAATATTATATTCCCTTTATAATACATCATGACTGGGAAAATGAGGAGAGCATACATACAGTAAGGCAAGCTGCTATAAGAATGAGATGGAGGGGGAGAATTGCTTTTCCCTGGAGGCTACATGAGCCAAGATTGTTCCAAGGAGCAACCCTCAGTAAGGATGCTCTACAGAGTCATACAGCATGCAAATGTGCCCTTCAGCCCAACTGGTCCATGCCCATCCAAGCCAGTCTCATTTGCCAGCATTTGATCCATAACCTCTGAAACCTTTCCAATCCATGTACCTGTCCACTGTCTTTTAAATATTGTTAT
Source organism: Hypanus sabinus (assembly GCF_030144855.1). Lineage (NCBI taxonomy): Eukaryota > Metazoa > Chordata > Chondrichthyes > Myliobatiformes > Dasyatidae > Hypanus > Hypanus sabinus. The sequence goes on along the minus strand of NC_082708.1, from coordinate 48,075,427 downwards.
TCTACCTGTCTCAGTCATTTCTTCTGGCAGCTGATTCCACTGTTTGTGTAAAAAAGAATTACCACTGACATTATTTTTAAATCTCTCCCCTCACCTTAAAACTATGCTGTCCAGTTCTTCATTCCCCAACTTTGGGGAAAATACTGAGTGCATTTACCTCTTATGATTTTATACATCTCTATAAGTTCACCTCTTAGCCTCCTATTCACAAAGAATGAAGTCCTAGCCCGTCCAATCTCTCCTTATAACTCAGTCCCTCAAGTCTTTGCAGTACCCTTGTAAATATTTTCTGTACTCTTTCCAGTTTAATAACACATTTCTCATGGCAGGGCACCCAAAACTGAACACAGTAATACTGCAAGTGCATCCTCACCAGCCAGACCACGATCTCCCAACTTTTATACTCAATGCCCCGACTTATGAAAGCCAATGTGCCAAAAGCCTTTTTCACCCTCCTGTCTACATGTGACTCCACTTTTATGTACCTGTACTCCAAGTTCACTCTGTTCTACAACACTTCCCAGGGCCCTGCCATTCTCTGTAAAAGTTCTACTTGGTTCTGTCTTTCCAAAATGCAACACCTCACACCAATCCGATTAAACTCCATTTGCCAGTCCTCAGCCCACTGACTCAGTTGATCAAGATCCCACTGTAATTTTTGATAACCTATTGCATTGTCCACTATACCACCCAATTTAGTCATCTGAAAAGTTACCAACTGCACCTTGCACATTCTTCTCTTAATTGTTGATATAGATGACAAACAGAATGGGCCTATTCCAGACTCTAAGGTTCATCACGTCATGGACCTCCAGTCTGAGAAACAACCTTCCACCAGCACTCTCTGTCTTCTACCGTCAAGCTAATTGTGTATAAAATTAACCAGCTATCCCTGGATGCCATGATATATAACTTTCCTGAGCAGCCTACCATGTGGAACCTTATCAAAGTCCAATATAAACCCCACCCTCATCAATTTTCTTGGTCACCTTATCATAAAAGCTCACTCAAATTCATAAAACATGATCTCTCATGCACAAAGACATGTCAATAACCCTAATCAAGCCTGTCTTTCAGAATAAAAAAGTATATCTCCAAAGAACCACAGAACATTACAGCACAGAAACAGGCCTTTTGGCCCTTCTTGGCTGTGCTGAACCATTTTTTTGCCTAGTCCCACTGACCTGAACCTGGACCATATCCCTCCATACACCTCTCATCCATGTACCTGTCCAAGTTTTTCTTAAATGTTAAAAGTGAGCCTGAATTTACCACTTCATCTGGCAGCTCATTCCACACTCCCACCACTCTCTGTGTGAAGAAGCCCCCCCCCCAATGTTCCCTTTAAACTTTTCCCCCTTCACCCTTAACCCATGTCCTCTGGTTTTTTTCTCCCCTAGCCTCAGTGGAAAAAGCCTGCTTGCATTCACTCTATCTGTATCTCATTCCTCAGAATCTTTTCCACTTACCTACCACAGATGTTAAACTTACTGGCCTGTATTTCTCAAATTTTTCTTTGCTGCCCTTTTTAAATAAAGGCACAGCATTCACTACCCTCTAATTTGGCAAAACCAGGACTCCCACAATTTCTTCTCTAATCTCTCACAATGTTCTTGGATAAACATGATCAGATTTAAGTCTGAAGTGTTTGTGGGACAGTTCCAGTAACACAGAAGTTCCATGCATCAATGTTATTTTGTACATCAATGATAACTTTATTCACAATCTAAAAATAATACAAAAAAACAGTGCAAAGATCTTTACATTGATTGTAAGTGTGTCAGTATGGATAGAGTGGATGTTTCCTTTAGCAGGAAAATCTAGGAATGAAAGTCACAGCCTCAGAATAAAGGAATAAACATCTTCATCTGTTGTCACAGAGGGCTGTGGAGAACAAGTCATTGTGTGTACTTAAGAGAGAAAGCATGAAAATGGGGTTAAAAAAGTCAACTATTATTGAATGGTATAACAGACTTGTTGGGCTAAATGGCCTAATTCTGGTCCTACATCTATGGTCTTATGATGTCTACTTATTAATGATACTTGGCCAATGCATTTAGTAGTAGTGTCAGAACATTATTTTAGCACCATTGTCACTTGTGGACCCCCGGGGTCATACGCCTTACATGTATCTGTGTATTTTCAATTTTCAATATAATATATATATATATATACAAAAAGAAAGAACACAGTGAAAAACTTTACCTTCTTAGGTCATGTGGTCAATGTATTCAGTCACGTTAAAGCATTTAAAAATGTTGCTACCCATGGCCCCCTGTAATACACCCCTCCATTGTTTGTGGGGCTTCTCCTCTGGGTTCAGACTCTCAAGGTCCAATAGCGGTGTGATCCTTCCCCACAAAGACTTTGCAAGGTTCAATACAGCCCTCATTATGTACTCCTGCAGCCTGGAATGTGCTGGTCAACAGCTGTGCTGGAAGAGCAATAAGTTTCAGAAGGACCAAATAACGTTTTTTACTGAGTTGATAATCTTCCAGCAGCGCTTGAACAGAACAGACAGACCTCTGCTTCACAGCTGCTCGGAATGAACTGAGACAAGAATCTTATTCTACTTCTCCACACCCTCTTAGCAAATCCACATTCTGCAAAGAGCTGGGTGACTATCTCCTCAGTGCAGTCACCACAAGTCAGCATGTTTTGGGAATGATATTTCCACTGTACAAAATAGATCTGACCAGGAAGGCCCCTCTTACCACCAGCCAAGAGGTGTGTTGAGGCATTTTGCCAAATACACCACTTTGATTAGATTAGATTTGCTTAGATTTACTAATTACATGTACATCGAAACATACAGTGAAATGTGTCTTTTGCATTAACGACACAGCCTGAGGATTTGCTGGGGACAGCCCATGAATGGTGTTACACATTCCAGCATCAATATAGTATGCCCACTATGTCCAGCAGAGTAACACACAGCCAACAAGCAACAGCTGCAAAACAAACCCCTTTCTCACCCCACACACACAGACGGGCCTGCAACCCTAGGACAGGCTGCTCCTGGGCCCCTGAACTCCAGACTGCAGCCCTGGTCTTACAGACATCAGGCCTCTGAACTCCAGACTGCAGCTCTGGTCTTACAGACATCAGGCCTCTGAACTCCAGACTGCAGCCCTGGTCTTACAGACATCAGGCCTCTGAACTCCAGACTGCAGTCCTGGTCTTACAGACATCAGGCCTCTGAACTCCAGACTGTAGTCCTGGTCTTACAGACATCAGGCCTCTGAACTCCAGACTGTAGTCCTGGTCTTACAGACATCAGGCCTCTGAACTCCAGACTGCGGTCCTGGCCTTACAGACATCAGGCCTCTGAACTCCAGACTGCGGTTCTGGTCTTACAGACATCAGGCCTCTGAACTCCAGACTGCGGTCCTGATCTTACAGACATCAGGCCTCTGAACTCCAGACGTCAACTCGGGAGCTTCAATCTTCTGGCTTTGGCCTCTAGACTCACCAGCCTCAGTGTCACAATCTCCAACCTTCCTTCATAATCACCAACCTCAGGGTAGCAGCCTCCAAGCTTCGACCTCAGGGCTTTGACCACTGGACTCACTGGCCTCAGGTTTTGATCCCAGAACTCGCCAAACACAGGCCTCCGACATTAGGGCCTGTGTACTGGCCTCGGGCCTCCAATTCTAGGACTTGCTGATCTCGGACCTTCCAATCCCAGAGTTAGATTTGAACAGTTTGCTCAGGGAACCACCCATGTTCTGATGGGAACTGCAGGATGTTCCATACTTACCATGCATACTTGCCTCTTGGAGTCCCTGATACTCCTACGGATGATTACATTCTCAATCTAACTTTTATATTTCACCCTTGGTGCCTGAACTATCTGGATGTTTGGCTGGCCAGATTTTAAAGTGTACTTTTTCTAAAACCTTGTCTTCATCCCATTTGTAATTATAGCCACTTTCTGTGTGAGGTAAAGATCTCTTCTTGAGAGCTTCCATTTTCAAACATTTTGTAACCTCTCAGATGTACTGCATAGAAACATAGAAATCTACAGCACATTACAGGTCCCTCGGTCCACAATGTTGTGCCAACCATGTAACCTACTCTAGAAACTGCCTAGAATTTTCTTATCACATAGCCCTCTATTTTTCTAAGCTCCACATACCTATCTAAGAGTCTCTTAAAAGACCCTATTGTATCCACCTCTACCACCTTCACAGGCAGTGCATTTCGTGCACCCACCACTCTTTGTGTGAAAAACTTACCTCTGACATCCCCTCTGTACTTATTTCCAAGCACATTAAAACCCCCTTATGTTAGCAGTTTCAGCTCTGGGAAAAGGACTCTGGCTATCCACACAATCAATGCCTCTCATCATTTTATACACCTCTATCAGGTCACTTCTCATCCTCCATCGCTCCAAAAGGCCAACCACTCAGGCTATTCTCAAAAAACATGGTCTCCAATCCAGACAACATCCTTGTAACGTCACCTCTGCACTCTCTCTATAGTATCCACATTCTTCCAGTAATGAGGTGACCAGAACTGAACACAGTACTTCAAGTCTTATATTACTGTAACATTAAGTCTTATATAGCTGTAACATTACCTCATGGCTCTTGAACTCAATCCCTTGGTGGATGAAGGCTAACACACCAAGCGTCTTCTAAACAACACTTAACTATACCTCAACAATACTGTTGAGTATTTCATATTAAATCTGTGAACGCAGACCTAGGTTTAATTGTTTTTTGAAGATAGCTATGCTCCACAACAAAGCAATAAATGCTATAGTGTTTAAACGGTGTTGCCTAAGGGATACAATTTAGCAAGAAAACTGGGAGAACTCTTGAACTCCTGCACCTTTAAAACTATCATGGCGTATTTTATTTGCAACTGAGAGACAGGTACCTGTATTTCTTCATTTTAACATTTCAATAACACCTCACCCAAAGTACAGCATCTTTAATCACGCCTACCTTATTGCTACTGTTCTGAAGCATCAATTTCGACTACGTAGCCCAATTCTGCAGATGAATTTAAACTTATGACCTTCTGACTCAGAAGATGCCGTGACCACACCAAAACTGACAAACGTAAGTGCCCTTTTAAGTGGCAATTTGTGGTAGACAGAGACAAAATAAAGGAAAAAGATATTCCTTATTCTACAAAATCATTATATTTAAATTATGTGATGTGAGCTTATTAAGACTTATCATTTCAGAAGTGAACTTCAGATAACTATGCTTGCAATGCAGTTTCAAATGACATGTGTAATAGAACAATACCTGTTCTTCGACAAGGTCAACAGTGAATCAATGCCAAACCACAAACTATTAAACAATGAAAGAAAGTTGAACTTAGTTAATATATACCAGAAAACTTCTTTTTTATTATCCTGTTCTATAAATATACCATAAAGTTGAAAGATAAGATATCTAACATATACAAAATAGGAAGAACAAATAATATTAACTTGTGATTATAACACTAAATGACTAGTGACTAGTTAAATTCAACTCAGTAGTCTCTAAGTATAAAAAAATAATGGTGGAAGCACTCTGCAGGTCAGAGAGCATTTTGAGATACAGCACTGTAACAGGCCCAATTATAGTCATGTGATCAATTAACCTACTAACCTGTATGTCTTTGGAATGTGGGAGGAAACCATAGCATTGTAGGAAAGCCATGCGGTCATGGGGAGAATGTACAAACTTCTTACAGACCGCAGTGGGAGTTTAAGTTACAAGTCACTGATCTTCCACTACAAGATTCTGAGTTAAAGCACATTTGTTGTGTTAACTAAGCAGGAGAATCTCAATGATATTTCATGATCACCCACCAGCTAAACATTCTAACCACAGATTACTTAATCTGAGAAAACATTTTAAGAAGTCCAGATAATTCAAATACAAATCGTCTCTTAATTCAGGATCAATGAGGAGGGTAGAAAACCTGACATATAAGAAGTACAAAGTCTAGAGTCATCTGGGTAAAACAAACCTGAAAACTAATGCTAGACTTTGTTAAAAGACTGGTATTGAAAAAACATGGTCTTAGAAATTATTTGATATTATATCCAACATCCATGTATGAAATGAACTTACTAGTGTCTGGTGTAGCAAGCAGTGTGCATCCATCCAACAGTGGCAATAATTGAATTACTCTTCTAAAGAGCAAACATTATCAAGTGGTAAATCTAGGCATATCAATGACTGATGAAATTTCATTCTGGTAAGTATGAAGTGATGCTTTTTGGGAGGTCTAATGAAGGCACCACATACATCATAAATGGATGGCCTTGTGGTTATTATTGACTTGTCTACAAGGTCATAGATCTGTAGCACAGATAGATAAGATGATGAAGAGGACATTTGGGATGCTGATTTACTTGACTTATTATCAACTTCCTATCAGTTTGAAACAGTCTGGCCATTCTCCTCTGACATCTCTCATTAAAAAGGCATTTTCTTCCACAGAACTGCTACTCACTGAATGCTTTCTTGTTTTTCACACCACTCTGTAAACCCCAGAGACTAATCTGTGTGAAAATCCCAGAAGATCAGCAGTTTCTAAGATACTCAAACCACCCCTTCTGCACTAACAATCATTCCACAGTCAAAGTCACTTAGAACATATTTCTTCCCCATTATGATGTTTGGTCTGAACAACGACTGAACCTAGGTTTAAGGTGCTGAATAAGAGGGTTAGAAGGGATTGGTGCAAAAATGTTTTAACCCAGAGGGTATGCGCTGCCTGAGAAGGAAATAGAGACAGGTACTTGAACAGAATTTAAAATGTAAGTGGACAAGTAGTTGAGTCACCAAGGCACGGAAGGAAGGCTGTGAATCAAGTGAAGGGAAATGAGATTAGCACAGAGAGACACTTTGTGGTTGGCATGGAGATTATAATCCAAAGAGCCCATTTCTCTACTGTATTACTCTGCACTGTGATAAATTCCCTAAAGGAAAGCAGTGACACCACTGCTAATGACCTTCTTTTAAAAAATTTGTTTTATTGAGTTTTCAAATGATTACAGAAGAAAAAAAATTATCTACCCTGCTAAAGACCTTGATGTATTCCAGTGTGTTGCTAAGGCTTCAAGAAGCGATTTCAGTGATGTTTGATGAAAATTAGATGAATAAAAAATAGCTGGTATTTATGTACACTGGAGGGAGAAAGTCTCCTGTTGCTCATGTCTTATGAACCCAATTTTTAAAAAATTTAATGTCAGGTTTAAGCTGTTCTGGACAACCACTTAAAAATAAAACCACACAAGGAGAGACAGGCAACTGCCTACGCGAGGGTAACCTACCTACCTGATTCAGGTTTTCAGCACCAGACTACAAAATCCTGCAAGAGAGATCTACAGGTGATATGGATATGAATGAAAATTACAGTAATGGCTTCTGGGCATTCACCAAATACTGCTGTATGTTATTACAACATCTGTGGTTCTCAATGCACAAGCTAATCAAACACACGTAGTGTCCAGAACAAAACTCCTGAATTTAGTAGTGCTCACAGTTGAATTGTTCATTACTCAGATTGAATTCTTTCATTGGTTTGTGAAAAAGCTTCAAAGTTGGGAATTATTTGCAAAATTAAAGGAAGGCAGAATCCTAGTCAAGTTCGTCATATCAAATTCAGCAAGATTAAATTACATGTATGGTTCTCTGCCTAGCATTTGGCTGTATTGATATGCAAATCTGTGGATTTTGAAACTAGTAATTACAAGACTATTTTCTTACCAATCCAGAAATGAGCAAATGATTCCCCAGCAATAAATCTAGTTTAAGATAATGAAATCAGCTATAAATTATTTGGCTTGCTTTTACAGAATACAGGAGAACTAAGCAGTAGTTTTGATCTTACTACAATTGTTTCTTACTGTAGTTTTATTAATAAAATTGGATAAGGAAAACAAAAACTAAACATCTGAGTTAAAAAAAAGCTAGGTTCATGTTGCCAATATTATATTCCTGTTTATTGTTTGCACTAATCTACCTACCCAAATTTAATATCAGCCCATTTTGATGAATAAAGATGACAGTGTATGCTTTAAAGAAATTAAGAAGTTACAGAACAAATTTGGTTGGAGTCATGTTGTATTTTATTGTTTCTGTCTCTTGGCCTGCTCCATTGCCAATACAATTGCAACTGTCTTTACCCTCAAAAGCTGCTTTCATTTTTATCATTTGCTCTTTGGTTTAAATGTTTTATTTAACACAAGCAATACACGTTCAGTGCCCATGTTATTAGTAACCTCCTGCACCTAGTAAAGTTGCCACTGAGTGCAAGTTTATGGTTTTCTGCCACTGTAGCTCATGTTGTGCACCCAGAGGTGCTCTTCTGCACACCACTGTTGAAACACTTGGTTATTTGAGTTATTGTCACCCCCTGTCACTTGAGCCAGTCTGACCATTCTCCACTGATATCTCTTGTTAACAAGGCATATTCACCCACAGAACTGTCACTCTCTGGACATTTTTTTTTGTTTTTCACACCATTCTCTGTAAACTCTCAACTGCTGTGCGTGAGAATTGCAGGAGGTCTGCAGTTTCTGAGATGTTCAAACCACACCATCTGGTACCAATAATCACTCCATGGTCAAGGTCACTTAGATCACATTTCTTCCCCATTCTGCTACTCAGTCTGAAAAACAACAGAACTTCTTGTCCATGTCGGCATGCTTTTATTCACTGAGTTGCTGCCACATGATTGGCTGATTAGATATTTTCATTAATGTACAGGTGTACCTAATAAAGTAGCCACTGACTGTGGTTACTATACAAATAGGAGAATTGCTTAAGGGTGTGATAGGATGTATTGTATTTTCCAGTTAATTAGTCAAGTACAAGAGTCCTTGTGATGGAATAACAAAATCAAAGAATATACAGCCAAAATGTGGCTCTTGTCACATCATATCCGTGTTGTTTCTTTCAACGAGCAATCCAGTTTTTCCTGCCCATCTGATCTTTCCTATGTATCCACAACTCTAATTACCTTTTGAATGGTAATATTGAATTTATTTCTATCACTATATTAGGGAACGGATTTCATTCCCTAACCACTTCAGGGGGAGAAAGGATTTGCTTTATGTTGCCTCAATTCTTTGTCAAGTTTTTAAATTTCTTTAAGCTGAAGTTCGGTTTATTGTCATTCAACCGTTCTGGTAGTCAAAGTGAGCCTTCTGTGCTCTGGTTCAGATGGAGTACCTGGCCAAGTACTGAAGACCTGTGCCAAATACAGGCTAGTGTATTCATGGATATCTTCAACTCCCCCCTCACTCTGGCGGTGTGTGGTACCCACCTGCTTCAAGCAGTTTTCAATCATTCCTATGCCAAAGATGAGTGTGTTTACCTGCTAAATGACTATCACCCAGTGGCACTTACATTAACAGAGATGAAGTGTTTTGAGAGGCTGGTGTTGAAACATTTCAGCTCCTATCTGAATGGCTCCTTGGAACCACTTCAATTCACCTACTGAAGCAACAGGTCTATAGCAGATGCCAACTATCAGCTCTTCACACAATACTGGAACATCTGAACAGTGAAGATGTATACATCAGGATGTCCTTTGTCAACTACAGCTCAGCATTTAACACCACCACCCCCTTTAAATTAATCAGTAAACTCCAAGACCTGGGCCTCAGTACCTCCTTGTGCAATTGGATTCTGGATTTTCTCACTTGTAGACCTCAGTCAGTTCAGATTGGCAGCAACATCTCCTCCACAATCTCCATCAGAACAGAGGTCCATGGGCGAGTAATCATCAGAGGATCAGAGGTGGAGAGGGTCAGTAATTTTATATTCCTGGCAGTCACAATCTCAGAGGACCTGTCTTGGACCCATCATATAAAGGTAATTGTAAAGAAAGCTCAACAGTGCCTCTGCTTCCTCAGGAGTCTGTGGAGGTTTGGCATGTCATCGCAAACCTTGACAGACTCCTATAGATGTGTGGTAGAAAGTGTGCTGACTGCCTGCAATATGGCCTGGTATGGGAACAGCAATTCCTTTGAGCAGTGGTGAATTCAGCCCAGTAAAACCCTTCCAATCATTGAGCACATCGACAGGAAATGTTGCTGTAGAAAAGCAGCATACATCATCAAAGATCCTCACCACCCAGGCCATGCTCTTTTCTCACTGCTGCCTCAGGTAGAAGGTGCAGGTGCCTCAGGACTTGCTTTACCAGGCTCAAGAACAGTTACTACTCCTCAACCATCAGGCTCTTGAACAAAAAAGGATAGCTACATTCATTCAAGAACTCTGTTATTTCATGTTCATTATTTATTGCTATTTATTTATATCTGCATTTGCAGTTTGTTTACAGTTTAGTGTTACTGTTGTATAGATTTGCTAAGTATGCCTGCAGTCATTGGTGTATCTACGGAAAATAGCGCCTATGGCAAGCACAAATGTGCCCCGACCAAACACCTGACACCCATCTTTTAGATAACTTTACCATAATATCAACTCAAAAATAGAAGACAAACTCGTTAATCTTTCATTAACAAATTATGCCACTACATGAAAATTATAACTGCACCTTCCTTGCTTTCACTGATGCAAATTGGTCTATGATGTGATCAGTCAGTTTTTTCAGTTTCTTCTCTCTCTACGCTCAGCAGAGCAAGATCACAGAGTCTGCCTTGACCCATGGAGGCTCTCAAATACGAAAGTATTGGTTTTACCTTGCAGAATGATCTCTCACAGCCGGCAATGGAAACTGCGATGGTTAGCATTATCTGAATAGCAATGTGAAGATTGGGGAAGACGCTCTCATCTCCATACTGAACAATAAGTTCAAGAAGCTCTTCAGGTCTTGATATTTTCATGTTGACCCTCCTTGATAACAACAATCTGCAATCCAAAATTTCTTCATATAGCTACTGTCCCATCAACATCAGAGCTGTACAATTCGCCTAAGTTTTCGCACTTCTTCTTTAGGTCATTACTGTCGGCACCGTAACACAGTCCCTCGACATTGAGAAGGAACCCAAACTTGGCGTCAGTGTTGTGCAAATGAGCGAAACTTTTGTCTATTTCTCTGTGAAGACGGTCAAGTGTTCCCTTCATGACTCTTTCCATTTCCTCCTTAGCTGTTAACCCAGTGTCTCTCGAGTTCTCGTCAGCCATTCGTTTCTTTTGTCTCTGATGTCTTTCAACTTCAATATTCTATTCTTGACTGAGACCAGCTCCTGCTTTGAGAGACTCACTGACAAACACTTCTCTTTCATTATAAAAATCTCGGAGGGATTTCAAATCCAGGGCAGCATCATGGAAGTTCATGCTAGGATCCTGCAGCCTCTTTTGAATACGGTCAAGGCGAATGAGTACTTTGTTCCAAAATCCTAGCAAAATCAGAAAATCATAATTCAACATGTGGTTGTACATCTGCCTTGCATCACTTCTTGTTTCACTGGTCTCGTTTTCATTGCTTATCATGTCCTGGGGAACTCGAAGTATCTCCTCAAGGTACTTGTTGACGGGCTTCACTGCTTCTGTCCTTGCACTCCACCTGGTTTTGGACTCCGACTTAACAACCACAGGCACGGCGCTTTTGAGTTTTTCCCAGTTCTGTGTTGAACAAACAGGTAGAGAGCTTCGATGATTCCAAAAAACGTGACCATCATTGTATCCTGCTTGGCTGCATGTACACCCACCAAGTTGAGTGAGTGTCGCAATTCACAAACACTGCCAGGTTGTTTTTCTCACTTATTCTTTGATGAACACCACTTCTGTGTCCAGCCATCACAGCAGCATTGTCATAGCACTGTAACCAACAATCTTGTAGCCCCATTTTGTCCTTCCCTAGCTGTTTCAAGATGTCTTCAACCAAGCTCTCAGCATCCTTCTGGTTTATCTGGATAAAACCAAGGATGGACTCTCTAACACGGACTGTTTTCCACTCAAAATCAGCTTCCACATACCTCACTACTTCTGACATCTGCTCACATTGTGCCTGATCAGGAGTCGAGTCGAACATGAGACCATAAAACGTGGCTTTACGAATGCTTCTCAGTTTACTCTGGCGAACAGTGGATGCCATCATGTGATGAATTTGTTTTGGACACCCAGTGAAAGATAAGACGTGGATGCAGGATGACTTTCCAAATGAGTGAGGTGTTCTTTTATGACAGGGCCAAAGATGGCCAGTAGTTTCAGTAAGCCAAGGAAATTTCCCACATTGGAGTCACCGTCTAGCTGAAGTGACTCCATGTTCTCGCAAATCCAGATTTTAACTCACAAGGAATTTTATGCAGTGAAGGATTCTCATCAAGATATCACGCCACTTCTGGTTTTCCTTCTCAATCTGTGACTGAAATACTGTGTCAATAACTCCTGTTTCCAGCGAAATTTCTTTCCATTTCTTTCCACTGTGTGAAGCATTCCCGATGATTCTTGGCATTTTCATGAACACTAATCCTTTCAGGTGCTTTCCACTGGTTGAATCTACTTTCCTGCAGCAATGAGGATTGATGGTCTGACCGGGAATAGAGAAGACAACAGATAAAAAATGCAGACTTTTTAGAAGGGGAATAGACTAGCCAAGAGCGAGTCACTTACTCACCACGACCATTTCCCAGTTTCCTCTTGAAACAAGTTTTGTTCATTGAGCGTTTATTTGTTGGTAGGAAAGGCCCCTCACTGTTCTGGAAATACTTCAAACCCAGCTTTATTATTTCTGTCCTTAACACGTCAGGCAGAATTGCTTTTCCAGTATCCTTGTCGAACTTTGGAAGTCCAATGTCATGCTGTTCAATCACTTCTGGTATGACAGTTGTATGACAGTTCGAGGCTCTTTGACATCATCCAGTTCACTAGGTTCAGTGTCAACAGGTTCAATTTCGTCAGATAAAATCTCGTCAATAAACTCAACATCACCGCCACCACCACCGTCTTCCCCTCCTGTCATGTCCACATTTTCTGTGGCAGCCTCACTCTTAATCTTGTCATACTCGGATTTATCTGACTTGACTTCCTCCTCAACTCGTGAGGCATTTGTACTTGATCCAACTTCAGATTCTAACAAACTTGTAGCAGGTGCAGGCGACTCCATGGAACTTGTGGAACTACTTGTTCCAGGCTTTTCAAAGAAGGGCATGAAGAACTTGCTCGACTTCTTGGCTTCCTCCGCCTCCAACTTTCGTCTCTTCTGTCCTTCAGCTCCACTTTCCTTCTTCATGAAGAAACATTTCATGGTCTTCTTACACAATGCTCTGAAATAAGGCCATCCCAGTGCTTCTCACCCATGATAATCAAAGACAGATCATACATCTTGTTACGTACCCCATAACTGGGTGTGTAACCAGCAGAGAAAGAAGAATTCGTTGAAGTCTGGTGGTACCAAACTAAAGGTGTTTATTAATAAAAATAAGCAAAACCATATCAATAATGCAAATATACATATAAAACAAGTTAGCAGTAATAAGCCTAAAAGTGTAGGAATAATAATAATCAATAATAAACAAACTCTATCGATGTCGAGGGGTAAATGAATTGTCATATAAAAAGTTCAGTTCAGTTCATGAGTGCTGATGTAGTTGTGGTTGTTGTATTGTAATCGTGTGTGTGTGTGTGTGTGTGTGTGTGTGTGTGTGTGTGGGGGGGGGGGGGGGAGAGAAAGAGAGAGAGAGAGACCATCACTCCTGAATGACCGTCTCCATCAAATAAGGCCACTCCTTCAGTCCACTGAGGAATGTTATTGAGCAAACTATTGCCCTTGCAGCAAAACAGTAAATAATTCAAAAAGGAGTCACAATACGGTTAATCAGCAATTTACCCCTGTCTCTTATCTGTCACAGATGTTCTTGCCTGTCAACATAACAACAGTAATAGTTCGTGGTTCTTGGGGGGGGGATGGTTAACTCTTCACCCCACTGTCCATCAGGTCTGTTCATCACTCATAACAATCTGAAGAAAATACGTTTTTCACTATCCGAGGATGGTTTGTCTGACTTTAATAGAAACTGCTATTGGGCCCCCCCTTCAAGTGGTACTCAGGGCACATGCCATACCTTTGATATGCCACTGCCTGCAGAAAAAGAATCTCAGGCAGCACATATGTACTCTGATAATAGATTTTACTTTGAACTTTGAACACATGTATAGCACCAAACAAAACAACATTCCCCTGGGCCAGGCTACACAACACAGTGCATAAATCATAGAACTCAAGCATATAACACATAAAGTAACATTAGTTAAAGAGTTAAAGTCTGTCCCGAGCCTTATAGGCTCATCAGGCTGGTGCTTATGCCGGTTTCCGTGGTGTGAAGTGACTGAAAGTACGAGACTCCCCCTCCCCCAACCCTGCCAGTCTATCACAAGGTTAATCCCCAGCATTTTGCCGATACCCAATTTTCAGCTGGATGGACTGGAGCAATGTGTGGTTAAATGCCTTACTCAAGGACACAACACGTTGCCTCAGCTGGGGCTCAAACTCACAACCTTCAGATCGCTAGTCCAAAGCCTTAACCACTTGGCCACGCGCCACACATAAAGTAATATTCTCACAACTAAATTAACAAATAATAAGGTGCATTTACGACACAAGTTAAAAAGTAAAATGTATAACATTACTCTTGCTTCATGGTGATGACACCTGGGTGGTGGTAGGGATTTCGGTAGTCTCATGGCCTGGGGAGAAGAAGCTATTTCCCATTCTGACTCCATTCCTAAAGCTACAGTACCTTCTGCCTGATGGTGGGGGGTCACAGAAATTGTTGAATGGATGGGAGGGATCCTCGACAACTCTAAGGGTCCCGCATACACAGAGCTCCTGATAAATACCTCGGATGGGTGGAAGAGAGACCCTGATGATCCTCTCAGCTCTCCTCACCTTTCGTAGGGACTTGCAAGTCCTGTACCAGACAATGATGCAGCTGGTCAGGACATTCTCGACGGTGCTCCCGTAAAAAAAAATTGATTAGAATGGGGTGGGGGGGGGGGGGCTGGTCGCCCACCTCAATCTCCTCAGGAAGTGGAGAGACTGATATGCTTTCTTGAACAAAGAAATGGTGTTCAGGGACTACAGATTTTTGAGTTAAATTTCATCTGCCCTCTTGCTGCTGGTAAAATACAAGGATAAGGCATATTATATAAACTCTTTTCTTTTAAACAACTGAAATTCTGTAATATTCCTTTAAACTCTGTACAAAGCCAGCAGAGTTCACAAGTCAAACTGAAATGTATTTCTAGATTTATTTATGTACTGGTATGCAGCATCATTGACAAGGTCAGCATGCATTTCTTGTCTCCAACTGCATTTGAGAAGGTGATGGCAAGCCACCTTCTTCAACCACTGTAGTTTTTCTGGTGTTATTGGGTAAGAGCTCTAAGATTTAAAGCCAGTGACGATGAAGGAAAAGCAATATATTTCCATGTGAGGATAATGCACAATTTGGAGGGGAAATTCTGCCATTCACATGCTACTCTATAGAATAAGCAGCAATTTGTTTACCAAGATGTCTCATAAAGGAGAGGATGTTTAACCATTGTAATAAATTTAGTCATTATTTTGCAAATGAAAGATTATTTTGACTTTGTTATGTAGTTCATAGACAGTTAGCTCCTAAAGGTTCTAATGCAACTTATTGTCACTAGCGATAACACTTCAGTGAGAGAAACTCTGTGGAAGATGTGTTTATGCTATGATATAATCAACATATGACTCATTTGCTGTGTGGGAGTATACAAGTTGGTAGGGTGGCTGTGGGTTGCAAAGAATAAAATAATCATATGTTCATCTATAGTTGGGTTAAATGATGATCCT
Organism: Hypanus sabinus; assembly: GCF_030144855.1. NCBI lineage: Eukaryota > Metazoa > Chordata > Chondrichthyes > Myliobatiformes > Dasyatidae > Hypanus > Hypanus sabinus. Next base: position 48,059,677 of record NC_082708.1, on the reverse strand, counting down.
GGAATGGATTTCAACTATGATTTGTAATTCAAAACCAGTTTTAGCTTATATTAAAATAAAAATCACTCAAACAATGCCTTTTATTGTCATCTCAGTGTGCCATTCCCACTATTAATTTCTTATCAACTGGATAAAGGCATTTTTAAAAATAATATATCAAGAACTACTTGCTGATATACTGAGATGTTGAGATATAATGAGATGTTGAGATGTAATACTTCTGAGAGGTTTTTTAATATACAATATGCCCACTTCTTGTTACTACCATTGGGGAAAAGCCTGAAGACAGACCTTCTCCCCCCCCCCCTTCCAGGTTACTGAACCCCATGAAAATCACCTTATAAAAATGTAGTTATTTATTTATTTTTGTCATTCATAGTTACTTTTCTGTCTGCACAGTACTGTTGTTGCAAAAACAAATTTCATGTCATATAAATTAGTAATGATCAATCTAATTCTGACTTTAAAAATAAATCTTAGTTAATTGATACAAAATAACAGAGTGCATAAAATTTCTAGCAAAACTGGTGTTTGGCAAAGTGGAATTGTTCAATCTGGCTTTGAGTCTGCTGCTTTGGTATTTCCTGGGAAAAAAGACGAAAGAAGGTAAGATCATATTTCTGTTGATTGTCAGATTCTTGTACTTTTGCTCTTAAAATAAAACTAGATTGATTTGAAAATACAGAATTATACAATTTTTCTTTCTCGTACTGATAACTGAAGTATAATTGACATACAATGAGTACTTAACTAAAATGAGTTTAACAGGTAACAAATACAAGCAATGTTTAAGAGGTGGGAGACATGAGAGACTACAGATGCTGAAATTTGGAGGAACTCAGTAGGTTGAGCAGCTGCTGTGTAAGAAAATAAATTGTTGACGTTTTGAGTCAGAAGGTTAAGGAGATAAAAGATTTAAGACAGGACACTGTAAAACTAAAAAAAAACATGAATATGATGGTGTACCACTTACTGTTCAGCACTACATAAACGAACCATTCCTGCATTTCTATGTTCAATTATGCCAGAACAGGAACCTGACCAGAAACTTCCTGTCTGGATTCACACCTGTTCTGATGTTTCTTCCAATAAATACTTTCCTTTAGGAGGATTTTGCATTTAGATGTCTTGCTCACCCTTTGATCCGATCTTTTAGATTCCTCTTCAGATGAAGTTTCTACAAGGGCACAATTGAGAGCATCCTGACTGGCTGCGTCACTGCCTGGTATGGGAACTGTACCTCCTTTAATCGCAGGACTCTGCAGAGAGAGGTGCAGACAGCCCAGCACATCTGTAGTTGTGAACTTCCCATGATTCAGGCATTTACAAGGACAGGTGTGTAAAAAGGGCCCATAGGATCATTGGGGACCCAAGCCATCCCGACCACAATCTATTCCAGAGGCTACCACCTGGGAAATGGTACCGCAGCATAAAAGCCAGGATCAACAGGCTCCGGGACAGCTTCTTCTACCAGGCCATCAGACTGATGAACTCACGCAAATATGGGTGTATTCTATATTACATTGACTGTTCTATTTATTATAAATTACTATGATTGCACATTTAGATAGAAACGTAACATAAAGATTTTTATTCCCCATGTATGTGAAAGATATAAGAAATAAAGTCAATTCAATTCATTAAATGTCCAGTGAGAGAGCCATCCACCTTTGTAGAAGGCAGCGGCTCTGTTTCTCTTCTTGTGGCCTGACCTATTGTGCATTTACTGTTTTTATTTTAGATTTCTAGCAAATGCATTTTTAGAGCCACTTATCTTTGTTATCCTCTGATCTCCCAAATAATGGAACAGCAGCAGTCAATTTCCACAGCAGAATCCAACAACTGTAACAATTGCAAGTAGGTCAGGACACATAGTTTGTCCTCTCTTGGTCTAACTTGAAGCATCAGTGTTACAACTCATAATGAATATGATTATTTTTATTGTCCAGTGTTCCAATTATTTTATTTTCTTTGTTGTGAAAAATGGAAAATCTAGAATTGTTTAACCACAGGCATTTCCTTTCCTTGTTTGGGAGGAGGGCTTCAGAAAGTCTGCTGCCATGTCACTGTAACCGACGGCTGGGATCAGAACCCGTTTTTACCTCCTCTTCTTCCAGTGATCCATGATACCCTAACAAAGAAGATCATGCAAGTTAACACTCTATTTTCAAGATGAACTCATACCATTAGTCTTCACCATTTTATTTTGTCCATTTAGTAAGTTTCTTATATTCACTTGTTTCCCTTGAAATTGAATGTTGAAGTTCAGTGGCCATGTTGTCCATCCAAGTGAAATACCCCAATTCTATATATCAGGCAAGATCACAAAAACTGGGCATACTGCTATTGCCTGAACACTACCTATGCATCTATCAAATTAGCTTTTGACATATTTTATGTATGATAATTTCAGATCATAACAATGGGTATTATCAAACTGTTTTCCACATAAATTCAATTTAATTAACTCATGAGTAATGTGCATTGAACCATTACTGCAGAGTACAGCCAAAACAACATGGAAATAGAACCACAATTTCTAAATTTTCAAATCAAACCCCCAAACAAAATTTCTAAACTTGCATATGGTGCCATACTGTAGTTAAGACTGAGGAGGGCATTAACAACTTGCAAAATGGGGCAAATTAATTTTAACACAGATAAGTACAAGGATAAATACAGTCCTGCTAATGTGACCACTGATGCCAGGCAGAAAAACTCTGAGGAGTATTTATTGATCATGGCTAGAGTCATCCATCTTGAAAAGACTCTGCTCAGAAGAAGGCAATGCCAAACCACTTCAGTAGAAAGCTTTGCTAAGAACATCAAGTCATGGAAGGACCATGATTGTATACACATAATGAATGAACAAAATATGAGGTAGCATGTTTTGTTATGAAGAAAAAGGAGACCACTTATTACTTGGAAGGTTCAAGACCAGGTGGAAAAGGGGAACAAGTGTACCAGTTGAATACAAACATACAAGACTCTAAAGGTAACACTAGGTTAGCAAGCCATAAAAATATGTACTGCAGACCATGCAGGAGATTAATTTCTAGAGAGATAAATTTGCAAAAAGGTAAGTTTTGCTCAACTTATATTGATCTTCATCTGGACCATGTTAAACTATAATGCATACAGTTCTGGCCCCATATTATAAGGATACAGAGCTATCCAGAGGTTGCAGAGACTTACAAAGATGATGCCACAAATGTGAGGGTAAGCAAAAGCAGAAAAAGATGAATATATTAACTCCATTTTTTTGCTTGAGAAAAAACTGAGGGGTAATGTAATACAATTCTAAAATTTGTATATTTTGATGAATAGATACAGAGAGATCAGAGAGATTGTTTCCATTGTGAGGAAGAACATAACTTGATGGTATTAATATTAAGTAATCCATGGCATATTCAAAAGAAATATCTTTAAAGAAAGAGTAACAACAAAATATACCTGATACCCACAGGAGTTGTTGAAGTAAATAGTTGCAATTAAAGGGAGGTTAGACAGGCAGAAGATCAATACCAATCACAATTCAAAGTAAGTTTATTATCAAAGTACATATATGTCACCATATGCTATCCTGAGATTCATTTTCTTGCAGGGATTCACAGTGGAACAAAGAAATACAATAGAATCTATGAAACACTACACACAAATAAAGACTGACAAGTCACCAAAGGTTTCAAAGGTACATTTAATGTCAGAGAAATGTATACAATATACATCCTGAAATGCTTTTTCTTCACAACCATCCACAAAAACAGAGTGCCCCCAAAGAATGAATGAGTTAAATGTTAGAACCCCACAGCTCCTCCCAGCTCCATCCTCCCACACGTGAGCAGCAGCAAGCAACGCTCCCCCCTCCCCTACCAGCAAAATAGAAGCATTGGCACCCACCACTGAGCACTCAAGTGTGCAGCAAAGCAACAGCAAAGACACAGACTTGCAGTATCCCAAAGAATACTCAATAATAGACAATAGACCATAGGTGCAGAAGTAGACCATTCGGCCCCTCGAGTCTGCACCACCATTCTGAGATCATGGCTGATCATTCACTATCAATACCCAGTCCCTGCCTCATCCCCATATCCCTTGATTCCCCTATTCTGGTATTCAACATACCACAAGCTCTTTCTCTCCCTAATAAGGAAGAAAGAGATGTCTCCATTTCACAGCGAGAGGGGAGACATAACAAACAACTCACCGATTTACGATGTTAAAAGTCGGTTGCATCGCTTTTTCCGAGCTCTGTGCCCAAAGAGCTCAGCTCTCTGAGCACACAGCCAGAGATCTCGTCTCCCATGACACCGACTTTCAGTCTGCCCATCTCCAGAGCCACGGGATCCCGGAACTCTGAAGGCGAGCTAATCTCTTAGACTGCATCCTTGACATATTGAATAACAGCCAGTTGTGAAACCCAGAGAGCGGGTCACATTCCCGCAAAGAACCAAAGTCAGTGTGCAACTCCAGGTCAGGGTCTTGAGAAGAACCTTGACAGGGAAAAATAGGGATTTTAAGGATGGAAATAGAGGTGGTTCCGAAGATGCAAGTAAAGGAGTCGCCGTTAGGAGTCATGTTTCCTGCTAAGCTCCTCTGTAACAAATGTGCAAAAGCATCAAAACCTGCACAGGACTACATAAAGTGCACAAAACAGTGCAGGACAGTACAATAATTAATAAACAATAGGCATAGTAGATGACAAATTACAATATAATATAAATGATGTAGATGTCAGTCTAGACTCTGAGTATTGAGGAATCTGATGGCTTGGGGGAAGAAACTGTTGCACACTTGGGCTCTCACCACCAGTCATCTAGAATCTGGAAGGTCTGCCATTATGGAGGAGTGAGGTATGGAGGTGCTGCAAGACTTGTCCTCACGTTGACCTTGAAGATAAAATCATCCTATCACTTGGCACACAATACCCTCAAATAGTTTAGTTAATACTGGAATAAATAGGCTACTGAGCAGCAGACTCCCAGGCTACAGGTCCAATGGTAGAGGTTCTGTAAGGAAGGACCGCAGTATAGGCTGCTCCAACTACCGCACTTGGAAGGGCCGAGTTGTGGGGGGAAAGCGTCCTTAGCCATGAAAGGGACATCTTAAAGAGCCAGGTGAATGGCAACAGTACTACATATGATCTGTTTTCTATTTGAAGTTTACACTGAATGTACCTACCACGAATGTAAACGTTCTTGCACAGTTTATTCCTTTGTACATTTTTATCATGAGTAAATCTATTTCGAAATATATACTTAAAAATCCCTCCAGTACCGCCATGCCAACTTTGAAGGACGCGCCCGCGGGCGGCGCGTTCCCGTCCGCTGACGGCGGGTGACGTCAGCACGCAGCGGCCGGTGGCTTTCCACGGAGCCAAAGTGCTTGACAGGGACATGGCAGCGAGCGGGAGGCTTCTGCTGAGTTGGTTGCGATACTCGGGCTGCTACAAGAATCGAGGCCGGGTTTTGTCTGGAGGAGCCCGTCTGCTGTTCACGGCTGCCCCGTTGCGGAGGTGAGTGAGGCGCAGGACCTGTGGAGGTTGCGTTTGTTGAGTAAGGCCAGGGTAACTATGGCAATTAATGTGTTACGGAGGGGTATTGAAGACTGACAAATCATCACGCATAAGATGCTAGAGGAGCTCAGCAGGCCGGGCAACATCGACGGAAGAGAGCAAACAATGTTTCGAGCATTTTGTGTGTGTCGCTGTAGGATTTCCGGCTTTACTTGGGACGTTGCCATCGGCGTGAATAGGCTTGGAACTTAACCAAGGTCGTGTCTTTTTCCACAACTGAACATACAAACTTGCAAAGCCTTTATTCAACCAGGAGCAAATGATATCGACCCCGAAATAATTGCTTAAGCTTCAACAAAGATCACTGTAGATGCTGTGGTCAAATCAAGTCGTAGAAAAAAGCTCGATGAACTCAGCAGGTCGGGCAGCATCCATTGAAAGAAGCAGTTCAACGGATGCTGTCCGACCTGCTGAATTCATCCAGCTTTTTTGTACGTCTTGACTAAACATATTTGTCTGTCCCATTATCGCGTTTTTGGAGCATTATTTGTGCTTCTGAGGCGATTATAGAGGACTACAGCTCGGAACCAAGCCCCTTGACCCATCTAATCGGTGCCAGATTGTTATTCTGCCTCATTCCTTTCGACCCGATCCTGGACCATAGCGCTTCCTATCCATCCCGTCCATATATCTTTCTTAAATGTTTCAGTCTAACCCGCATCTACCACTTCCACACTCGCATCACTCTCAGAGTGAAGAAGTTCACCCCCCCCACCACCAGGTTCCTATTAAATATTTCACCTTTCAGCCGTGTGACCTTCTTCCTCAGTGGAAAAAGGCTGCTTTTGTTGACCCTATCTACAACCCTCATGGGGTGGAGATAAGATCTCTACCAAAGGAGATGTCAGGCACTCTTTCCCTTAGCTAGCTTGCAGGTCACCCTTGGGCAAGGTGTAGCATCTGCTTAGCACGTTCCCTCCACTACCCCCCCCCCCAAAAAAAAAATCTGGGTTACGTGAAGCCATGGGAGCAGGTTGTGGATGGTTGTATGAGTAGCTGGTGCATATCACGAGCCATGGTTATGTGACCACTGATACCAGGTAGACGATCTCTGAAGAGGATTGTTAATGGCTGGGGTCACCTGCGTGTAAGTCACTACCCAGAAGAAGGCAATAGCAAACCACTTATGTAGAATATTTTGCCAAGAACAATAATGGTCAAGACCATGATTGCCCATGTCATACAATATGCACATGGATGATACCCCTCATAATTTTATATACCTCTATCAAGACATAGAAAACCTTTTTGGCTACTGCCAATACAATTTTTATAAATTCTTTCTGATATTTATTCAATTTGGGTATCAGTTTTATCCCTTCAATATCACCTAATAAAAATAATATTGGATTATGTGGAAGTTGTATTCCAATAATTTGTTCCAATAAAACTCTTAAATTTGTATTGCAGTTACTTGGAAATCGGATACATATTTAAGTATAGATTGTTGGAAGAAAGAAATTTATAGCTGTATTCCACTTGAAAAAATTACTTATAATTTAAGAGATAAATATGAAACATTTTTGAAAATTTGGTGCCCTTATTTACAAATGATAGGATTAAATATATAGTTGCTCTGAAGATGAAATAATTGGTTATTTGGGGAAATAAATAAATATATATACTAAAGTTATTACGAACTCCATGGAGCATGTGGGGATCTTCCAATATCCAGGCACTCATTCTTTCTTTCTCTTTTTTTTCTATAGGGATGCTAGGGGGGGAGGGGTTAAGGGGAGGGGGGATGGTTAATATACATTTTTTTTTCCACTTTTATTTTGTAACTACTTGAAATACAATAAAAAAATTTTATAAAAAATAAATAAAATAAAAAGACATAGAAAACCTACAGCACAATACAGGCCCTTCAGCCCACAATGCTGTGCTAAACATGTACCTACTTAGAAATTACCTTAGGTTACCTGTCCAGGAGTCTTTTAAAAGACCCTATCATATTCACCTCCACCACTGTCGCCGCAGCCCATTCCACACACCACTCTGCATTTTTTTTTTAAAAACAACTTGCCCCTGACATCTCCTTTGTACCTACTGCCAAGCACCTTAAAACTGTACCCTCTCATGTCAGCCATTTCAACCCTGGGAAAAAGCCTCTGACTATCCACACGATCAATGCCTCTCTTCATGCAGCCAATATACGTTGTGCTACCTTTTGGTCTTTTTTCCATGGCCAACCCGAGTGCCCTAATTGGGTGGCAATGGAGTTGAGCTCCACTAAAGAATGATCTATCTCTGCACTTCTTGGCTCTGTACTCCCTAGTAGTTTGTCCAGATTAATAGTTAATCCTCTTGTTAGACACACTTTGTGTACATGGGCTCAGTTTAGGAAATCTTATGGTTTCCATGGTTTTTCCGTTTCTAGTCCTATCTTACATAATCACCTTTTTTTTTACCTACTACGTATGACTCAGCATTCCATGATTGGTATAGGAAGGGCATTAGACATTTTGAAGATCTTTTTGCTTCTTTTCAACAGCTCTCTGCTAAGTTCAATCTGCTCAATGCTCGTTTTTTTTAGATATCTCCAAATTACACACTTTATTAATCCTTTAATTCCTAACTTCCCTGAAATGCCTGAGAAAAATGTTATGGACTTATTTCTTTCCATTAATCCATTCGAGATAAATTAGCAGCCTTACGACGTGCCCCTGTGGATAAAATTAAAATGGCATGTGAGCAGGATTTAAATACCTCCTTATCTGATGAGACTTGGGACTCGATTCTCAAATTGGTTAATTCAACTTCTCTTTGTGCTCGCCATTGCCTTTTACAGTTTAAGATTGTTCATAGAACCCATATGTCTAAATGTAAATTATCTCGATTTTACCCTAACATTAGTCCACTTTGTGATAAATGCAAAAGGGGCGAGGCCTCTCTCATTCGTATGTACTGGTTTTGTCCTAGCTTGGAGACATTTTGGGAAGATGTCTTCATAACGTTGTCGTATATTCTGAATCACCACCTAGAACCTAACCCTTTAATTGCTTTGTTTGGTTTTTTGGGTGAGACAGATTTACGTCTGAGTTCGACCAAGTGTCGAATATTATCTTTTGCCTCTCTCCTGGCTAGACGTTTAATCCTTCTTAGATGGAGAGATGTTGCCCCGCCCACGCATGCTCAATGGCTTAATGATATTATGGCTTGCTTAGACCTTGAAGAAATTCATTATTCAGTTCTTAATTCGGATTTAAAGTTCCATAAGGTCTGGGGACCTTTTATTGAGTAATTTCATAACCTTCCTCTTAACTAAGGTTTTTTTTCGGTCCCTTGCTTTCAGCTTTTTTTTTGGTAGTAGGCATTAATATCTTCTGTTGCTAAGTGTATTTACAGCTTTGGGGGTTTGATTGTCCTGATTTATATTCTCTATATTGTGTTGTGGTTGGTCTGGAGTTTCCTTTTTTTTGTTTTGTGTTGCGGGGCTTGGGGAGGATACTAATTTTACATGTCTTCAATTTGGGTGCTTTCTCAATTATCTTTCTTTGTATCATATTGTTATTGTATATTTTTGCACTGTATCAATGTTCTTCATTTTGATCTGGGGTTTTTTATCTGTAGTTATGTAGAAAATGTATAAAAAAAACTAATAAAAAAAAATGCCTCTCTTCATCTTATACGCCTCTATCGGGTCACCTCTCATCCTCCACTGTTCCAAGGAGAAAAGGCTGAGTTCACTCAACCTATTCTCATAAGGAATGCTCCCCAATCCAGGCAACATCCTTGTAAATATCCTCTGCACTGTTTCTATAGTTTCCACATCCGTCCTATAGTAAGGTGACCAGAACTGAGCACAGTACTCCCAAGTGGGGTCTGACCAGGGTCCTATATAGCTGTAACGTTACCTCTTGGCTCTTGAACTCAATCCCACGATTGATGAAGGCCAATGCACTGTATGCCTTCTTAACCACAGGGTCAACCTGCACAGCAGCTTTTGGTGTCCTTTGGACTCGGACCCCGAATTCCCTCTGATCCTCTATGCTGCCAAGAGTCTGACCATTAATATTATATTTTGCCATCATATTTGACATACCAAAATGAACCACCTCACATTTACCTGGTTTGAACTCCATCTGCCACTTCTCAGGCCAATTTTGCATCCTATCAATGTCCTGCTGTAACCTCTGACAGCCCTCCACAACACCCCTAACCTTGGTGTCATCAGAAAACTAACCCATCCCAGAACAGATCCCCGAGGCACACCACTGGTCACCGACCTCTATGCAGAGTATGACCCATCTGCAACCACTCTTTGCCTTCTGTGGGCAAGCCATTTCTGGATCCACAAAGCAAGGTCCCTTTGGATCCCATGCCTCCTTACGTTCTCAATAAGCCTTGCGTGGGGTACCTTATTAAATGCCTTGCTGAAATCCATATACGCAACATCTACTGCTCTACCTTCATCAATGTGTTTAGTCACACCCTCAAAAAATTCAATCAGGCTAGTAAGGCACGACCTGCTTTGAAAAGCCACGCTGACTATTCCTAATCGTATTTTGCCTCTCCAAGTGTTCATAAATCCTGCCTCTCAGGATCTTTTCCATCAACTTACTAACCACTGAAGTAAGACTCAGAGGTCTATAATTTCCTGGGCTATCTCTACTCCCTTTCTTGAATAAGGGAATAACCTCTGCAGTCCTCCAATCCTCTGGAACCTTTCCTGTCCCCATTGATGATGGAAAGATCATTGCCAGAGGCTCATCAATCTCTTCACTCGCCTCCCACAGTAGCCTGGGGTACACCTCAACCGGGCCCAGAGACTTAACCAACTTGATGCTTTCCAAAAGCTCCAGCACATCCTTTTTTCTTAATTATTTTTTTTGAGTTTCAACAAAACAAAAAAGAGTTTTAAAAAAAGGTTTATACAGTGCAAAACAAACATACCAAAGTACAGTTCATAACAATTGAGAAAAGCACCCATAGCAGAATCGCATGAAGTTACTTACCACCCCACCCTCCCACTACCCAACTCCAAGCCAACTTTACAATATATAAAAAAGTTAATCAGAACTTTTATCACCACAGAGCTGTATTTATAAAAGGAAGGTATATTGCCTACTACCTAATCTATAGTAAGTAAATCTGCTTCATCAATTCGGTCTTTCCTTTCTAATTATGGTATTTCTGTATAGCATTTTCTCCATCCAAATGTGAGAGATTATTTTTTTCGCATGTCCATCATACTTTCACTAGAATTGATTATTTTATAATTGATAACCAGTTGATTCCATCTGTTCGCTCTTGTGACTTTCGGACTATATTGATTTCAGATCACGCCCCAGTCACCCTGTCTATTAATCTTCCTGGTTTTTCCCAAATGAATAAACATTGACGTTTTAATCTGACCTTGTTGTCGGATGATGATTTTGTAAAATTTATAGAGGACCAGATAACTTTATTTTTTAAATACTAACATGTCATCTGAAAACTCAAGTTAGGTTGTTTGGGACGCTATGAAAGCATACCTAAGGGGTCAAATAATTTCACATACTGTGAATTTGAATAGAAAGACCCATAAAGAGCAATTGGATCTGGTTAATCAAATTAAAGCAATAGACCAGACTAAAAATCCAGAGCTGTGTAAGTAACGAGTGGAACTTCAAACTAAGTTTGACCTTATTTCCACTCATCCAATTGAACGCCAACTTTTGGAAAGTAAGAACCATTTATCCATGGTGATAAATCCAGTAAATTTTTAGTTAACCAACTAAGATGCTCTAAAATTAAACAACATTTTACAAAAATATGAATGGAAAATGGGAACATTACCTTGAATCACTCTGAAATTAATTATACATTCTAGAATTACTATTCTCGACTCTATACTTATATGCCTGTCCCAAAAGAGGTCCCAATGAACCAGAAATCATTCTGAAGGACGTCTTGAAAACAGACTATAGGGAGTTAGGAAGGAAGTTGAGAAGCAGGACCTCAAAGGTAGTAATCTTGGGATTACTGCCTGTGCCACGTGACAGTGAGTATAAGAATTGAATGAGGTGGAGGATAAATGCGTGGCTGTGGGATTGGAGAGGCAAATTTTTGCCTCTACGTATTGGAGAGGCAAATTTTTGCGGACCATGAACCACACCTGGAGCACAACAGTGAAGATGAACATGAACAGCCAAAGATGGAGGACCTTTATTGTTTCCTAAACACCAGCAGTGTGACAGGCAATATAGTGGTGATATTATTCAACCTTTTCCTATAAGTCAGGTCCTCAAGTCCCAGCAACATCCTTTTAAGTTTTCTCCTCACTCTTTCAGTCTTATTGACATCTTTTCTGACGGTAGGTGACCAGAACTGCATATAGTACTCCAATTTTAGCTTCAACAACATCTTGCACAACTTCAAAATAACATCCCAATTCCTGTACTCAGTACTCTGATTTATGAAGGCCAGTGTGTCAAAATCTGTCTTTACAACACTATCTACTTATAATGTCACTTTCAAGAAATTATGGATCTGCATTCCTGGATCCCTCTATTGCACAACAATCCTCTGTCCTCCACCATTCACTGTGTAAGTCCTAGCCTTGTTTGTCCTCCCAAAGTGCAACACCTCATACTTGTCTGCATTGAATTGAATTGACTTTATTTCTTACACCCATCACATGCATGAGTAAAAATCTTTATGGTACGTCTAAATGTGCAATGTGCAGTTTATAATAATTGTAGTAAATAGTATGTCACACATAGACACCTCCCTCCGACAGCAGCAAGCAAGAAATTAGTAGAAGGTGCTGAATACCCCATTGCCTTCCACACTCACCTTGATAATTTCAGTATTCCTCGGCACTTTAATCAGCGAGATATGGAATCAATCAATGTTCATGCCCCATCTCCAGTATGCCTCAGGACGATTTGGGAAAACATTTAATTGGGGTGGGGGGGAAACATGGTACTATTAGCCAGGAACTTGTGAATAGATGTTTTTAAGGGAATGCACAGCAGAAATGTGGCAAATGTTCAGGGAACATGGCATTCTGCATAGGTATGTTCCTTTGAGGCAGGGAAAGAATGGTAGGGTAAAAGAACTATGGTGCACAAGTGAAGCGGAAAATCTAGTTAAGAAGAAAAGTTTACGAAAGGTTCAAGAAACTAGGTACTGATAGAGTTCTAGAAAATTACAGTGTTGCCAAGAAGGAGTTTAAGAATGAAATTAGGAGAACTAGAAGGGGCTGTGAGAAGGCCTTGGCGAGGTTTAAGGAAAACCCCAAGGCATTCTACAAGTTGATTATGTTTATTTACAGTCAGTCAAAGGAACACAGCAACGTACACTGGATGAATTCCTCTGTCGATAACCATTACAAACTAATACAGTTTTATAGTTCTGCAATATTATTGGTAGTGGTCTAATTTGTTCTGTATTCCATGTAGTAGTTTGTCTTTTTTATTCCTTTTTGCTATTTCTGTGTAACTTTGGCTAATTGGAGAAGCTGCTTATTTGGGGTAGAATGTACTGGTCCACATCTTGGTGTGAACACTGTACTTGGTTGATCCCAAAGTGTACGAAATGCCCAGATACCACTGTAATAATTTACGGATATGAGGGGGAGAAAACAGGAGAATGGGGCTAATTGGGCAGCTCTCCTAAAGAGCTGGCACAGGTAAGGTGAGTCTATCATAAACTTAAGAAAATCTACAGATGCTGGAAATCCAAAGCAACACACACAAAATGCTGGAGGAACTCAGTAAGCCAGGCAGCACCTATGGAAAAGAATAAACGGTCTACATTTTGGGCCAAGACCCTTCATCAACTGTATGGTATGCCATTGTTCTAGGGAAGATGTTAAACTAGCAAAGAAACAATTGGAATCTAAAGATGGGTGAAATACGGATAACCAACAGCAGAAATGAGTGAGTTTAAAGTTAAGTAATGGAAGGATGTCTTAAGCAAGTAATAGGATTTGGTATTTGCAGCTTGTTTCTAGGTTGAACAGATGATCCACCCAGTTTACAAATGCCTGACTTGTGTACAGCTCATGCATATGAATGAACGTTTGGAAGACTGAGTTGGATTTGCAGGCTGTTGGGAAGCTGCAGATATCTTCTATGTTATGGGAATCCAGTTTGAGGCTGCATTTGTGAGATGTGAACTGCTTGGGTTACGAACAGTTGATGGCAGTGGAATCCTGTTGTAACCTGAGGAGGATCTGTAGGCAGTTTTGGCTTGAGCAAGACTGGGATATGAGAGGAGAACTGAATTCTGAAACCCAAACATTCAATCCAGGTGAAGCATCACTTCAGCTGTGATTCTCAGCTACTGTATCTTGTGCTCCCAGTGTGACCTCTTCTGAATCACGAGACTGACTTGGATTGGGTGACCACTTTGTCAAGCACCTTCACTCCATCTACTACAAAAGGCTGGATTTCCCAGTGGCTAACCATTTCAATCCAACTTCCCTTTCTCATTCTGACATATCAGTCCGTGGCCTCCTCTACTATCGCAATGAGGCCATCCTGAGGTTGGAGGAGTAGCACCTCATATTTCGTGTGGGTAGCCTTCAGCCTGATGTCGTCAACATAGTTATCTCCAACTTGTGTTAATTTCTCCCCTTTCTCTCTCACTCCATTCTTCCTCCTGGCTCCCTTTTTACCCTTTCTCTTCTCACCTGCCTATTGTTATCCAGTGAACAACGTGACCAAGGGCAACATCCTGCAGATGTTCACTGAACTACTTCTTCCACTTTCTTTACGAATTTTTTCAAATCTGGTTCTGTTACTGTTGGAGCCCCTGATCTGCATTTTGGTGGTGTGCTTTCGGGGCCAATTGAGCGATCTGCTCTGCTGTCTCCAAGGGCGTTCCCTGAGGCATGTGGCCTCGAGGTCAAGAATCCTGGAGACAGCGCATGAGCCTATGATTAACTCCATATCTCGCTGAAGTGCTGAGGAATATTGAAATTATCAAGGTGAGTGTGGAAGGTGAGGAGGTGTTCAGCACTCTACTAATTTCTCACTTGCTGCTGCCGGAGGAAGGTGTCTGTGTGTAACGATCTCTCTCTCCCTCTCTCCCACTCTCTCCCTCCCTCCCTCCTGGACAAAGTTCTCTGCGTTCGAATGGTACGTATTGCTCCTTCAATGTTGTTGAAGGATTTGGATTTTGGCCAAGGTTTGATTGATACTTTTTGTGGATTGGACTCTATGGTTCACGTTATGATGTGTTTCTGGTTGCTCTTTTTTGTTGCTATTTTGGGCGATTTTCATTCAGGGCGGTCTGCAAATAATAAACACAGCTTGTAGTAGCGCGCAAAGCGCTACGAAAGGAACTCATGGAGGCAGGGAGAGCTGAACTTGGAATTACTTTACTGGTTCAAACTTGCGCGTTTAAATCTTCTCTCCCATGGGTCTCTGCGACCAGCAGGACGTCAGACTGTTGGCTCCCGATGGCAGTTCAAGTCCTGTGTGTGGACCGCCACCCCCCCCCCCCCAAGGGAAAGTCCATCGAGGGAGTGGAGCCCCCAGTCTGTGTGGCCGGCCTCACCAGCGTGGTGCGGGTACCCTCACTGATTGCTCAATGTCCAAGTGTGCTGGTTTGAGGCGGTCCACTGTAAAAGTCTCTTCCCGGCCACCCACCTCCACGACACATGTGGTTCAGTTGTGCCGGATCACCTTGAAGGGTCCCTCATATGGCCGCTGTAGAGGTGACCTGTGCATTCGCCTGCGAATAAAAACATACTCACAGTCTCGGAGGTCTTTAAGGGTGAAGGATGGTGTGGGACCATGCCTGGAGGTCGGGACCTGTGCCAGGGTCCCTACCTTGTCCCGCAGCCTCGTTAGCACCGCTGCTGGAGTTTCTTCTGAACCTCGGGCCTCTGGTATGAACTCGCCTGGGACTGTCAGGCAGGCGCCATAGACCAATTCCGCCGAGGAGGTGCCCAGGTCCTCCTTGGGGGCCATGCAGGTGCCCAGTAGGGCCCAGGGAAGCTCATCTGTCCAGTTGGGGCCCCTGAGGCGCGTCATCAGGGCCGACTTGAGATACCGGTGGAATCACTCTACCAAACCGTTGGACTGGGGCTGGTACACTGTGGTGTGATGCAGCTGGGTGCCCAGGAGCTGCACCAGTGCTGTCCACAAACCAGACATGAACTGCGCCCCTCTGTCAGAGGTGATGTCCATTGGGAGGCCGAACCTGGCGATCCAGTTTGCAGTGAGTGCTCTGGCGCAGGACTCAGTGGACGTGTCTGTGGGCAGTATGGCTTCCGGCCATCTGGTGAGCCTGTCTACCATGGTAAAGGTATACCTGGCACCCCGGGAGACTGGCAGGGGGCCAGCGATGTCCACGTGGATGTGTTGGAACCTCCTTTGCGTCAGCTGGAACTGCTGGAGGGGAGCCTTCACGTGCTGCTTAACTTTGGCGATCTGGCAGTGTACACAGGTCCTGGCCCAGTGTCCGACCTGTTTGCGCAAACTGTGCCAGATGAATCTGTCCACTACCGGCTTGATGGACGGGTGGGCCAGGTCATACAGTGTATCGAACACCCGGCGCCTCCATGCCGCTGATACCACGGGTCGGGGTTTGCCGGTAGGCACGTCACACAGAAGTCGATCCGCTGCCGGGCCGATGGAGACGTCCTCCAACTGGAGCCCCGAAACGGCGGTGCAGTAAGTCGGGATCTCGGTGTCCGACCGTTGTGCTTCCACCAGTGCTACATAGTCTAATCCTGAGGACGATATGCCCACTGAGTGGAGGCAGGGGCAAGACAGTGTGTCGGCGATGATGTTGTTCTTCCCTGCGATGTGGTGGACGTCCGTGGTGAATTCTTAAATAAAGGACAGGTGCCTCTGCTGCTGAGCCGACCATGAGTCCGATACCTTGGCCGGTGCAAAGATGAGGGGCTTGTGGTCCATCTACATGGTGAACTCCCTTCCCTCGAGGAAATACCATAAATGCCGGACAGCCAGGTAGAGCGCTAGCAACTCTCTGTCAAAGGCACTGTACTTCACCTCTGGTGGCCGTAGGTGCCGCTGAAGAAAGCGAGTGGACGCTACTGGTCCTCGATGAGCTGCTCCAGGACTCCGCCGACTGTCGTGTTGGAAGCGTCGACTGTGAGTGCCGTGGGTACATCGACTCTCAGGTGCACTAAGGGGGCCACCTATTCCAGCGCCTCCTTGGTCTGTTTGAATGCCTCTGTGGACTCTGCGTCCCATGCCACTTCTTTGGCCTTGCCAGCCATCAGGATGAACAAGGGTCTCATGATGCGTGCCACTGCCGGCATGAACCAATGATAAAAGTTGACCATCCCCATGAACTCTTGCAGGCCCTTGACCGTGCTGGGTTTGGGGGACTGACGGATGGCTTGTCCAGTAGGGAAACTGCGCTATGTCGGTTGTCTCTGTGGCCCAAGAAGTCGATCACCGTCAGCCTGAACTGGCACTTCGCTGGATTGATTGCCAATCCGTGGTCACTCAGGCATGGGCAGAGCTGGTGCAAATGTGCCATGTGCTCTCGGTGCAAACTGCTGGCCACCAGGATATTGTCCAAGTAAATGAAAACGAAAGCCAGGCCGTGTCCCATCGAGTCCATGAGCCTTTAGAAAGTTTGGGCTGCATTCTTGAGACTGAAAGGCGTCCTCAGGAATTCAAACAAGCCGAACGGGGTGATGGGGGCTGTCTTGGGCACGTCGTCAGGGTGCACTGGGATCTGATGATATCCCCTGACCAGGTGGATTTTTGAGAAGATGGTCGCTCCGTGCAGGTTCGCCGTGAAGTCCTGGATGTGGGTTACCTGGTATCTGTTGGCAATTGTGGCGTCGTTGAGCCTTCTGTAGTCTCCGCAGGGCCTCCATCCTCCTGCGGACTTGGGCACCATGTCCCACGGGCTGTCGGAGCAGTGTAGGATTCCCAGCTCTTCCATCTTACGGAACTCCTCCTTGGTGAGGTGGAGCTTGCTGGGTGGGAGCCTGTGAACTCGGGCGTGCAGCGACGGTCCTTGCGTGGGGATGTGGTGCTGTACACCGTGCTTGGGGTCGGCCGTGGAGAACTGCGGGGTGACTACGGAGGGGAATTCCGCCAACACCCTGGCGAATTCGTTACCCGAGAGGGTCAAGGAATCCAGGTGGAGGGCCGGTAGCTTGGCTTCTCTGAGCTGGAAAGTCTGGAACGTCTCGGCGTGGACCAAACGCCGGCCTTTCAAGTCAACCAGGAGGCAGTTGGCTCGTAGGAAGTCTGCCCCTAGTGGTGGCTGTGATTCCACTGCCAGCGTGAAAATCCAAGTGAAACGGCTGGACCCGAAATGCAGTGCGATAGTTCGCAAGCCGTACATCCGAATACTGGTGCCATTTGCGGTGGTGAGTTCGGGGCCTGCGACTGCCTTGCAAGTGTCCATGTTCGGGGGGGGAGTATGCTGACTTCGGTCCTGGTGTCTACCGGGAAGCGCCGCCCGGAGTGTCTGTCCGAGAGGTACAGGCGGATGTCTCGGTGGCCAGCTGTCATAGCCATTAGCGACGGCTGGCCCCGGCATTTCCCGGAAAAGCACACGGTGGACAGCAGCGGCACGCACCTGAGCCCCATCTTTGGTGATAGAAACACCATTGTTCCGAACTTTTGTCTTTTCCCACCGTGGGTCTCG
Source organism: Hypanus sabinus (assembly GCF_030144855.1). Taxonomy (NCBI): domain Eukaryota; kingdom Metazoa; phylum Chordata; class Chondrichthyes; order Myliobatiformes; family Dasyatidae; genus Hypanus; species Hypanus sabinus. The sequence continues at coordinate 48,041,523 of NC_082708.1, read as the reverse complement.
ACAGCTTCGGTTACAGGGCCTGGGCTTTGTGGTGCGCGATCGTGGCTGCTCCAAGCTGCTTGCTCTGCCAAAGGCCATCTGCTTTAGCCGTGACCCTACGTGGGTCGCCGAAATCCTCACTCGCAAGGAGGAGGCGATTGTCCTCTGGCATTTGCTCGAGGAACAACTGTTCAAATAAAGGCACTGCCTATGGCCGTCCATGAGCGCCAGCGTATCATTCATGAGCTCGGATGGCGTGCGGTCACCCGGGCCGTCCATGTGAAGGAGCCGCACGGCCCATTCGCGGCGGGAGAGTCCGAAGGTACGGATCAGGAGCGCCTTAAGCTTAGTGTACCTGTCCTTTGTTGGCGGCTGGCGTAGTATGTCGATGATCCAGCCTGCCGTCTCCTGGTGGAGCGTGCTGACCACGTAGTAGTACTGCGTGGCGTTGGCTGTGATGTCTCTGATATTGAACTGGGCCTCAGCCTGCTCAAACCAAACGTGGGGCTGAGTGGCCCAGGAAGTCGGGAGCTTCACAGAGACCGAGTTGTTCAAATTGCTCGGATTCATGGTTGGTTGCAGAGTCGCCGGTTCCAGATGCTGTCTGGAACATCGGGGTCACCAATGTAGTCACGCGCAAAGCCCTACGAAAGGAACATGGAGGCAGAGAGAGCTGAACTCGGAATGACTTTACTGATTCAAACTCGCGTGCTTAAATCTCCCATCCCAGGGGTCCCTGCGACCAGTGGGGCGGACATGACGTCAGACCGTCCCCGGAAGGTCTGCCCTGAGTGGACCGCGCGTCTGCCTGTGGCTCCCGATGGCGGTTCGAGTCTCGTGTGTGCGGAGCGCCACAAGTTGAACTGAATATGCCTGGACTGTTTTGATTTTGTTTTATATTCTGTGTTTATTATGCTTTTTTTTTGATTGCCATTCCTGCCATTTGTTTTTGTTTTCTTGTGCATAGGGATGGGGTGTTGGAGTTGATTTTTTTTCTTTGAATGGATCTCGTGGTTTGTTTTGTGGCTATCTATGGTAAAGACAAATATCAGGGTTGCATACTGCATACACACTTTGATAATAAATGTACTTTGAATCCTTCCCTTTCTCCTCTTCTCAGATTTCTTCTTCAGCTCTTTTTATCTCATCCAGCTATCACTTCACAGCTTCCCACTTCATCCCTCCTCCTCCACCCACCCACCTCCCTCCTCACTTGGCAAATTAAATGCTTTTTCTTGCAGTTATGAGAAAGTTCTGATGTAAGACAATGAGCAAATTTTATCCCAATTTCCTCCCCACCGTTAAACATGACTGCACAGAGTGCTGTGACACGAAGGCAACATCCATCATCAGGGACCCTACCAGCCAGGTCATGCTCTCTTCTCGCTGCTCCCATCAGGAAGAAGGTACAAGAGCCTCAGCACTTGGCACCAGGTTCAGAAACAGCTCTTGAACCAGTGAGGGTAACTTCACTCAACTTCACCTTCACTTGCCTCTTCACTGAACCGTTCCCACAACCTGTAGACTCACTTTCAAGTTCTTTATATTTTTAGCTTGTTTATGTACCATTGTTTTTTTTGAATTTGCACAGTTTGTTGTCTTTTTCACATTGGTTGTTTGTCCATCCTGATGGTCGCGCTTTTGTCGATTCCATTATCGTTCTTGGATTTATTGAGTATGCCCACAAGATGAAGCATCTTGGGGCTGTATATACTTTGATAATAAGTTTACTTAGAACTTTAAACTTTTTGAAATTTGAAGTTTTTTTAACCACTATTTTGATTTATATTTGTGCTACTTTGTAAAGAACAATTGTTATTTATGATTTCATCCATTTAGTTTCTCTCCAATTCACTTTACTGACAATCATTGCTAATAAGGGGATTAGACAGATCTGGGATGATTTTCAATTCCATTTTGACAATTTGTATTGACCTGGCTTATCTGAAGGTGAGGTCTCTGGTGGCTCAAGTTAATGGAAACTTTATCTGAAAACTTGAAAATAGAATTTAGAGCTCGTGGTTAAGCTTTGATGATTAGTGATGATGTAAACTGAAATGCTTCATTTTTTTAAAGATATTATAACCTAATCACAGACTTGTAACCTCTAATTCTTAAAACAAATTCTTGTTCTAGCCATCACCAAAGTTTCATAAATCAATTCATTGTTCTTTGGCACTTTATTATTTCTGTATGCATAGACATATTAGTATACAAGTTTCCCACAGGCTGTCATAGCAAAGACCAGTCAGTGTACACAGCTTCCAAAAGGCATGATGGATCAAGAGTAACAAGTTTAAAATTTTCGCTTTCCTTTTATGGGTTGAATTTCAGTAATATGAAATTTCTAATAATCTGTATTTTTAAGTGCAGGTAAGTCAGTTGAAATACTGTGACATTAATAATTTATTGGTTTAAAAACTTGAGAATCCTTATCTTCTGAATTTCTGAAAATGAAAAAAATATTGTGCCATTAATATTAAATGATGGCTAATTATAAATATTCCTATCTTTAAATGCACCTACCCTGTACTTCTCAGTTGATCGACATTAGTATCTCAAATCAGAAACGAGAAAATCTGAAGATACTGGAAATCCGAGCAAGCCACACAAAGCTGGAGGAACTCATTAGGCCAGGCAGTAGAGTTCCTCCATCATATTGTGAACATGAGTATCTTTTCACTTAATTAAAAAGAAAATAAGTCTAGTTAATTAATTTTAGCCTGTAGACCAAACTTGTTCACCTTGTTCTATATTTACAGTTCAGAAGATAAAATCAAGGTCAATTTTGTTAACCGTGATGGAGAGAAACTTAAAGCAGAGGGCAATTTAGGTGATTCTCTATTAGACGTTGTCATCGAAAATAATTTGGACATCGATGGTTTTGGTAAGTCCTGCTATTTTTAATTTGGCTGTATGGCTTATTGAAAATTCTTCTTAAGTAATTATAATTTTAGCTTTTGGCTCTTGTTTACTCCAATGATTAATTCAAGTAAAGAAATATTTTAATGTGCCAAAAAGATCAACAGACTTAGTGCTATATACTTAATGGGCTGTTTTCCTTGCATCTTACCTGTTCCACCTCTCACTTTCTGGTCTCTTATGCCACTTTCTCTATACTCCACTCATGCCGCTTCCACTTCCTCTACCCCACCACTATTGGCCTTTGTGTGTCTCTTTTCTTTCCATTCCAGGTTTGTTCTTGCACTTACTGAAACATATGACTATTTATCTTTTTTTGGATTGTTTGTCAATACCTGGAGCAATGGAGAGAAGGAATTGGTCAAAACCAGAAACAGTTACCTGCATACTTTTGTATGTGGCAACTCATTTGATATTAGTCCATTTTATCACCAAATGCGTGTGTTGGAAACTGTAATCCCAATGTAGGGATCTGAGAGTTGAGACTAGAGGTGGCTATAAAGAGACAGAGCCCAGTGAGTGTTTGAAACAAATTAATTTTTTTCATTAGGAATAAGTCAAATCATTTAATTTTGAATCATTCAAAAAGCTATTGTTTAATTAATTATGTTCCTTAAGGTTGTCATAGCTGGGGGAGGTAGTGGAGATAATCACCCAGTGCCGATTAAATGCTCCCAATGGCAAGCATTTCAAATAGCTTCTGAGAACCAAGTCCAACTCCTGGCCTTCACATGTGTTTTGGCTAATAAGTCTGGTGGAACCGTTTCTATTGACAGAAGGGACAAAGGTGGGTTACTCGCACGTTAAAGCCAGTCACTTCAGGCAGATGGGGCTCATCACCTGTGGTTGGCAGCTCATTTAGGAGAGGGAAAACTATGATCTCAAGTCTCTGCTGACTTGTGGCTTTACCCACTTAATAAAAAGCCAGGAAAATAATCTGTATTATTCAGTGCATTTAGTTCTCAAACTAAAATAATCTCAATACATAAATTTGTCTTAGAATTTTTCTTGCCTCAAAAGTTGTTTTCATCTGTCATAGATCTAAAAAAAATCATTTCCATTAACTGATGAAATAAGGACTTTAATACAGTAGCTCTGGTTTTTGGGAGACAATGAAAATTAGTTCTAATTTTTTTGAAGTTTTTCATGGACTCTGACTTAACGGCTTAAAGCCCAAGTACCTTTTACTAAACAATGACTGAAAGTGTATGCACAACCTACTTGCGTTGAGTCATTTATCCAGATCTCCTTAATATCAATTAGTATCCATTTCACAGTTCATTTTGTCTTTTGTATCAATTTCATATTTACAATTGAAGCATTATTGGAAATACAGATGTCCTTTCCTAGTTTGATTATCTGGCAGTCTTGTAGACTTAACAAAAATCAGCTACAGATGCTTCTGCTTAATTAGATGGCCTACCAATCCTTTCTACAGGAAAACGGCAGTAATTCACTCAACAGAGACCTGGTTCTCACATTCACTTTTAACTTAGACCATAGGACCATAAGAATTAGGCCATTTGGCCCATAGAGACTTCACTGTCATTCAATCATGGCTGATCTGTTCCCCCGCCCCCCCCCCCCACCCCACCCTCCTCAGTCTCAATCCTTGGCCTCCCCATAAAACTGTTAATGCGGTGGCCAAGCAAGAATCTTTCGGGACTCCGTTTCCAGCTTTCGGACATGTAAGACCCAGTAGCTTACTGTCCGCTTTGAATCTCTCCCTTTTCCAATTTAAATTTTGAAATTTCAACTTTATTCAGTCGAATTTGTACAGCAATAGTTATGGCTACTTAGAAGACCACCAGACGAAATCTGGACCCGTCCAATGGGATATCTAAGAAGACTGACGAGTACGCGGAAGAACCCCCTTGGGTCAAGAGAATAGAATCTCGAATCAGCAGTATCTGAACTGAACTAGCTCAACTAAAAGGGAAATTTAAAGAAAAAATTGACTCTTTGAGCATCGATCTTAAAGAAGTCAATCGAAATGCGGCTGATCTCCTCGTTTGGAAAAGGCTCAAAAAAGAATCGTGGATTTGGAAGCTCGATCACGTCAGAATAATTTTGGAATTGTTGGATTAAAAGAGAAATCAGAATCTGCCGACACATTGGGTTATTTTGCTAAAATGTTTCAGTCTTTATTTCCGGAGGTTTGTTCACAACTCCCGGAGGTCAAATCGGCTCACAGAACTGGTACTTTAAAATCTTTGGATGAAGGTAAAAGCAGGCATATTGTGCATTTTCTCCGTTTTAGAGATAAGGATCACATTATTAACCTTGCAAGTAAACAAAGAATATTTTCATTTCAAGGCTCAGAAGTCCTTTTTTTGATGATTTTCCACATGAAATTGTTAAACAACGTGCTGCTTTTGCTCCTTCTGTGAAACTAGCTTTTCAAAAGAAGCTTTTTCCATCACTACAGTATCCAGTGAAATTAAGGATCATTAAAAGTTCTGGAATTCATATTTTCCATGATCCAGCTGAAGCATTGTGTTTTATTAACTCTTTGTCTGACGAGTCTGATGGAGAATCTGAAGTTTGAAGATTGAATGATTTTTAATAGTTTGTAAAGTGATGTAAAGTGGTGTAAAGTGAAGAAATTGGAAGGTTTGATGGTTATAAAAGTTTTTACCTTAAAATGTATTTTTATCTCCGAAAAAGTGTGGTTTGGAGGGTTTTAACCTCTGAAGATATAGCAGGAGAACTGTTGAAAGATCGTAGATAATTCTGAACCATCTAGACTTTTTTTCTGTAGCATCTAAATGTACTAACTGTTTTTTTTTTGTTTCATATGCTTTTGTAAAGCTTCTTTTAAGTAATTATCTGGATTTTCTTACGTTTTAAAGAAAGACTGGACAATTTAAAAATGGCGATTTTTTTTTCCTTCTGTGCAAATACTTTTTTTATTGTAATTTATTTTTTTATTGAAGTTCATCAAACAAACATTTCCATAAGATGTATTTCAGACATTGTACATATATCATGTAATCACATATATCACAAAACTCCACAAAGTATTTATCTGGGGTATACACTTCTAGAAAAGAGGGGAAAGAAAAAACAAGCAAAAGGAAAGAACTATGTACAAGTAGGGAGTGATCTTTTTTTTACAATAGGTTCATTGAATTGTGAGAATAAAATCAGGCCTATGAGGCATTACGTAGTTTAAACCATTTTTCCCAGTATGAATCAAATTGTTCCAGTTTATGATTAACAGATGCTGTTATCTTCTCCATTTTGTAAATGTCCATTGTAATTTCCATCCATGCATTTAAAGTTGGGCTCTCCTGTGATAACCATTTCCCAGTAAGAGTCTTTTTACCAGCCACCAACAGTATATTCATTAAATATTTATCTCTTTTCAACCATTCTTGAGGGATATATCCAAAATATATGGTCTTACTCTCTAAGGGTATTTCACATTTAAAGATGTCTTGTAGGGCATTGTGTATCCCCCTTCAATAGGTTTTGATAACAGGGCAGTCCCAAAAAACATGATAATGATTTGCATTTTGATTTCCACAATTTCTTCAGCAAACAGGGAGGTTACTATCATAATGGGATTTCTGAGAGGTGTCATAAAATATCTTATCAAGTTTTTCCATCCAAACTCCCTCCATTTCTGTGAACTGATACACTTCCATTGATATCTCCATATTGTTGTCCATTCTTCCTCAGATATAATTATCCCTCCTTCCTTCTCCCATTTTGTTCTAATGTATGAAGTGGAATGTGTTTTAAGATTTGACAACCCCTTATATATGCTTGAAATTGTTCTACTACCATTATCTGAATTATATGCTTTTCTAAAGAGCTCTATCGAGCATGTATTTGCCTTGGTTACATTTTTAAGCATCTTATTAACATATTGTCACATCTGTAAATATCGATAAAAATCTTGTTTTTCTAATAAGTGTTTCTCTTTAAGCATTTCAAAACTGAACAGTGTTCCTTCTTTCATTATGTTGCAAAAAACTGTTATTCCTTTAGCTGTCTGGTCCTTAAATCCAGCATCCAATTTATTTGGTGTAAAATCTGAGTCATATGTACACCATTTAAGAATTGCAATATCTCCCTCTAGATTATATTCTTTTATAGTAAGAGTCAATTTCACCCGAGTTATCAATAGAATTTATGTACCTTTGCAGGTTGCTATCAGCCAAAATTGCTTGTATGGGGATGGGAAGTACCCGCTCCTCAATGTTTTTCCATTGAGCGTATATGATGGGTTGCACCAATATATCATAGCTCTCAACTGTGCTGCAAAATAATAATCTCTAAGAGAAGGTAGGCCCCATCCCCCCTTTTCCTTTGCTAATTGCAAAGTTTTGAGACAAACTCTCGGCCTTTTACCCTGCCAAATATACCTTGATAGCATCTTGTTCCATTCATTGAATTGATTTTGATTAATCTCTATTGGTAGGATCTGAAAGGGATATAACAGTCTGGGCAGTATATCCATTTTAATAGACTCAATCCTTGAACTGAGACTGAGAAAAGGAATCAGTCTCCATCTTGCCACATCTTCCTTAATTTTTTTTTATAAAGGCTGATAATTACATTCTGATAATTTTGCCAAATCTTTTGACATAATGATGCCCAAATATTTGAAAGACTCTGTGTGCCATGCCCAGGGGTATCGACTTTCAATTTCTCTTGGTGGGCTATAGTAATATGAAGGTAATTGGGTTTTGTCTATGTTGATCTTGTATCCTGATAATTGACCATATTGTTCAAAGGACTGCATCAATTTAGGTAAAGAGTATGTTGGTTGCCCGAGATAGATCAAAATGTCATCCGCATAACAAGCCAATTTATGCTCTGTCCCTTTAATAGTAATTACCCTGATATCTTCATTTTGTCTGATGTATTGAGCTAATGGTTCCACACATAATGCGAAGAGTAGCGGTGACCATGCACAACCCTGTCTCATGCCCCTTTCTAGGGTAAGACTATTTGATAAATATCCATTGATTTTAATCCTAGCAGTAGGATTGTCATATGGTGTCTGTATTGTTTTAATAATTGTGTCTTGGAAACCAAATCTATGTAAAACTCTGTAAAGAAAATTCTAATTAACTGAATCAAATGCCTTTTCAGTGTCCACGTTTATCACTGTTTCCATTTTATTTTTTTGTATATGATCCATAATGTGAAGTGTCTTTCATATATTGTTTTGTGTTTGACGTTGTCATATAAAACCTGTCTGCTCGTTATGTATCAGTATAGGTAGAAAGTCCTATAATCGTTTGGCCATGATGGAGGTAAATAACCTATAATCTACATTAAGAATGGATATTGATCTAAATAACTCGCATTCCACTTTATCCTTGCCTTCTTTCGGTATAGCTGAGATTATTCCAACTGGGTGGCATTTGTGCCTTTTTTGGAGCCCATTTCAGTGTGGGGAGTAAAACAGGAATTAACTCATTTTAAAATTCTTTGTACCACTCTGCCGTATACCCATCTGATCCTGGTAACTTGCTTAATTTAATTGCAGCTTTTAATTCAACTTCAGTTATGTCAGCAGTCATCGTTTAATTTTGTTCTTCACTTAAAGTGGGTAACTCTAGAGAATTCAAGAAGGTGTCAATTTGGATTATGCTTCCCACTGGAACTTTGGAATATAGAGTTTTGTAAAACACTTCAAAAGCTTCTTGAATTTCACTTAGCTTATTTTTTATCATTTTTGTTCTTGGGTCCCTAATTTTATGAATTGTATTTTCTATCTTTTTTCAGTTTCAATGCCAGTATTTTCATAGATTTCGATCCATTTTCATAATGTCTCTGTTTCAGAAACATTGTTTTTCCTGATTTCTTGCGTAGCCAAATTATTTATTTCATTCCTAATTCTTTAAATTTCTCCTAATGTATCCTGTGCCAAATTCAATTTGTGTTTTTTCTCTCGTTCCTTCAGCCTATTTGTAATTCCTCTAATGTTTTATTCCTTATTTTTTTATATGAATATATCACTATAATTTTCCCTCTTAAGACAGCTTTCAGAGTATCCCATAAAATAGGAGGTGAAACCGCTCCATTATCATTAAATTCTAAGCAGAGACCAATTTCTTTTTTACTTTGTTCCTTAAAGTACGGATCATTGAGTAGACTTGAATTTAGTTTCCAAATAGTATTCTTTGGTTGTAGGTCAAAATCAACAGATAAATATATAGGTGCATGGTCACTTACATCTGTTGTCCCAATTCCATAGGTGTTTATTTTGTCTTTGTCTTTTCCAAATGTTATGAAATAGTCTATTCTCATATATACAGAATGGGGAGCAGAATAATGAGTGTAATCCCTTCTGTCAGAGAAGAGGTCCCTCCATATATCAATTAAACCAACATCCTCAAAAAGTGTATTAACTTTCTAATGTAAGGATTTTGTTTCATAGGTTTTTCTATTGGAAGAGTCTAAGTTTGGTTGTAATTGTAAATTTAAGTCTCCCCCACATATCAGGAGACTTCTGTTTCCGTTACCATAATATCAGTAATTTTCTGAAAGAAACCAATATCACTTCCTGGGGGTGCGTATATATTCAATAGAGTAACTGAATTGCCGTCTATATTCCCCCTTACTGCCCTCTTTATCTCCCATTTTGAATACTTTTTCAAAATTTAGCTTACTTGAGATAAGAATAGCAACTCTTCTCCTATGTCCTGATTTATATGAGGAGAAAAACAGATTAGTGAAGCCCATTCTCTTTAGTTTTTTATGCTCATTATCACTTAAATGAGTTTCCTGTTTAAAAAAAACTACATGGGCTTGTTCTTTTCTCATTTTGGATAAATTCTCTTACGTTTGATTGGATTTAACAGCCTATTTACATTAAAAGAAATGAATTTTACCTTGTCCTTAGCCATCTGTATTTATCTGTCAATGTATCATTGAAATTAGAATAAAACTTAATCGATCTGCTCCCTGAATAAGAACCAAGAAACGCAAACAATAATAAAAATGGCAACAAACGTGTGATTCCAAGGCTGAGGTCTCTAGTAAATGACCCTGCGTTGAGCTAGAGGAAATGCCTAGCTGTGGGGGATAACCCCTCCTATTTGTGAGTTGAGGGCCCCCATTGCAGTATTCATAAAAGTCAGTTAACAAATCCATTACACAGAAAAGATTTCCCTGTGTACTCCTATATATACCGTAAATTCCGGACTATAAGCCGCTACTTTTTTCCCACGCTTTGAACACTGCGGCCTATACTACGGTGCGGCTAATGCATGTTTTTTTTTTCATGCCACCAAAAACATTTTGCCTCGTAACAGTAGACCAATAAAATTGATGAGTAGTTCACAGAGGTCCAATGAAATTGTACGATAAATCAAGCGCACTTTCACAATTAAATTATTGTAAATCAGTCATTTGTACTCACCCTCATCAACATGGAAAACACTCAAAGAAAAGCATATGATGCAGCTTTTAAGTTAAAGGCGATCAATCTGGCGGTTGAAGAAGGAAATCGAGCTGCTGCACATAATCTTGGCATAAATGAATCGATGGTGAGACGGTGGAGACGCCAGCGTGAAGAACTGAGTCAATGCAAAAAGACGACAAAAGATTTCAGAGGTAATCATAGCAGATGGCCCGAACTTGAAAACTTTCTTGAAGACTGGGTTAACACACAGAGAGCAGGCGGCCGTGGTGTTTCCACCGTGCAGATCAGACTGAAGGCTAATGCAATCGCCACTAAAATGAAAATCGAAGATTTTAGAGGTGGGCCATCGTGGTGTTTTAGATTTATGAGACGAAAAGGCCTGTCCGTCAGGGTACGCACGACTGTGTCAGCAGCTCCCTCCCGACCACGAGGAACAACTTGCTAACTTCCGCACATTCACTCAAACAAAGATAGCGGAGAATTCCATCGGGCCAGATGATATCATAAATATGGATGAAGTACCTTTGACGTTTGACCTGCCTCTCACTCGGACTGTTAATAAAAAAAGGTGACTTGTCCATCACACTGAAAACAAGTGGCCATGAGAGAACGCTTTTTACTTGTGTTCTGAGCTGCACAGCATCCGGACTAAAGCTTCCACCGATGGTGATTTTTAAGCGGCTGATAATGAAAGTTCAGTGAAAGCTGCCATCAAGAGTACATACTCAATTCCAGCTGTGATTCCTGGGGCACCATGAAGTATTTGCAGCCACTGGACGTCAGCGTGAACCGGGCATTTAAAGTGGCGCTGCGCGTTGAGTGGGAGGCTTGGATGACGAGCGGCGAGAAATCCTTTACCAAAACAGGACGCATGCGAAGAGCATCTTTAACTCAAGTCTGCCAGTGGATCCTAAATGCGTGGAGCCGTGTCACAACATCCACCATCACCAACGGGTTTCGAAAGGCTGGACTGCTGCGTGCTGAAGAGGACCGCGTGCGCTCAAGTGAGAGCGACAACGAAGAGACTGAAGTGAGTGACGAGATCCTGAGGTTGTTCAATTCGGACACTGAAGGACTTTGATGGTTTTAGTGCGCAGGAGGAAGATGAAGAAGGCGATCAATAACTTTTCCTGGTAGGCTGTAGTATATATATATTTTTTTACCAGTCGTTAGGTGATATTGGAATGTTGTTCGTACACTGTTCAGTAAAAAAGTATACGCAACGTAATTTGTGTGTTACCGATAAGTATGTATATTTAAAAGTAGCTGTGTTACAGGCACTGTTCGGGAAAAAAAGCATTTGCAATATGTATTTGTTTATGTTATCATACGGATTTAATTAAAAGTTAAAAAATCCTCACATGTAATATCTTTCTGTGTAAATATCTCCTATTACAACGTGGGCCACCTGCGGCTTAAAATCCGGTGCGGCCTGTACAAGTACAAAATTGATTTTCTTTCTAAAATTAGAGCGTGCGGCTTTTAATCGGGTGCGCTCTGTAGTCCGGAATCGCATGCACGCACGCACGCGCGCACACACACACACACACACACACACACACACACACACACAGAGTGAGCGAATAAAGAATAACAACTAATTAATATAAAATCCACATTATAATAAGTATTTCTCAAGGTAAGTATATCACCATGTACTTTTTATCTAAGAAAAAACATGCTGACATTGGAGAGGGTTCAGAGGAGGTTCACAAGGAGGATTCCAGGAATTAAAGAGTTATCATATATAACCATTTAACAATTATAGCACAGAAACAGGCTATCTCGGCCTTTCTAGTCCATGCCGAACGCTTACTCTCACCTAATCCCACTGACCCACACTCAGCCAAAAACCCTCCGTTCCTTTCTTGTCCATATACCTATCCAATTTTGCTTTAAATGACAATACCGAACCTGCCTCTACCACTTCTACTGGAAGCTCATTCCACACAGCTACCACTCTCTGAGTAAAGAAATTCCCCCTCATGTTACCCTTAAACTTTTGCCCCCTGTCTCAACTCGTGTCCTCTTGTTTGAATCTCTCCTACTCTCAATGGAAAAAGCCTATCCACATCAACTCTATTTACCCCCCTCATAATTTTAAATACCTCTATCACGTCCCCCCTCAACCTTCTACGCTCCAAAGAACGAAGACCTAACTTGTTCAATCTTTCTCTGTAACTTAGGTGCTGAAATCCAGGTAACATTCTAGTAAATCTTCTCTGTACTCTCTCTATTTTGTTGACATCTTTCTTATAATTCGGTGACCAGAACTGTACACAATACTCCAAATTCGGCCTTACCAATGCCTTGTACAATTTTAACATTACATCCCAACTCCTATACTCAATGCTCTGATTTATAAAGACCAACATACCAAAAGCTTTCTTCACCACCCTATCCCCATAAGATTCAGGGAACTATGCACCATTATTCCTAGATCACTTTGTTCTACTGCATTCTTCAATGCCCTACCATTTACCATGTATGTCCTATTTGGATTATTCCTACCAAAATGTAGCACCTCACACTTATCAGCATTAAACTCCATCTGCGATCGCTCAGCCCGCTCTTCTAACTGGCCTAAATCTCTCTGTAAACTTTGAAAACCTACTTCATTATCCAGAACGTCACCTACCTTAGTATCATCTGCATACTTACTAATCCAATTTACCACCCCATCATCCAGATCATTAATGTATATGACAAACAACATTGGACCCAGTACAGATCTCTGAGGCACACCACTAGTCACCGGCCTCCAGCCTGACAGTTATCCACCACAACTCTCTGGCATCTCCCATCCAGCCGCTGTTAAATCCATTTTATTGCTTCAATATTAATACCTAATGATTGAACCTTCCTAACTAATCTTCCGTGTGGAACCTTGTCAAAGGCCTTACTGAAGTCCATATAGACAACATCCACTGCTTTACCCTCATCAACTTTCCTTGTAACCTCTTCAAAAAATTCAATAAGATTTGTCAAACATGACCTTCCACGCACAAATCCATGCTGACTGTTCCTAATCAGACCCTGTCTATCCAGATAATTTTATATACCATCTCTAAGAAAACTTTCCATTAATTTACCCACCACTGACATCAAACTGACAGGCCTATAATTGCTAGGTTTACTCTTAGAACCCTTTTTAAACAATGGAACCACATGAGCAATACGCCAATCCTCCAGCACCATTCCTGTTTCTAATGACATTTGAAATATTTCTGTCAGAGCCCCTGCTATTTCTACACTAACCTCCCTGAAGGTCCTAGGGAATATCCTGTCAGGACCCATAGATTTATTCACTTTTATATTCTTTAAAAGCGCCAGTACTTCCTCCTCTTTAATCATTATAGTTTCCATAACTTCCCTACTTGTTTCCCTTACCTTACACAATTCAATATCCTTCTCCTTAGTGAATACCGAAGAAAAGACATTGTTCAAAATCACCCCCATCTCTTTCGGCTCCACACATAGCTGTCCACTCTGATTCTCTAAGGGACCAATTTTATCCCTCACTATCCTTTTGCTATAAATATAACTGTAGAAACCCTTTGGATTTATTTTCACCATACTTGCCAAAGCAACCTCGTATCTTTTAGCTTTTCTGATTTCTTTCTTAAGATTCTTCTTACATTCTTTATATTCCTTGAGGATCTCATTTACTCCATGCTGCCTATATTTATTGTAGATCTCCCTCTTTTTCCTAACCAAGTTTCCAATATCCCTTGAAAACCATGGCTCTCTCAAACTTTTAACCTTTCCTTTCAACCTAACAGGAACATAAAAATTCTGTACCCTCAAAATTTCACCTTTAAATGACCCCCATTTCTCGATTACATCCTCCCTATAAAACAAATTGTCCCAATCCACTCCTCCTAAATCCTTTCGCATCGCCTCAAAGTTAGCCTTTCTCCAATCAAAAATCTCAACCCTGGGTCCAGTCCTATCCTTCTCCATAATTATATTGAAACTAATGGCATTGTGATCACTGGACTCAGAGTGCTCCCCAATACATACCTCTGTCACCTGACCTATTTCATTCCCTAATAGAAGATCCAACACTGCCCCTTCTCTAGTTGGTACCTCTAAGTACTGCTGCAAAAAACTATCCTGTACATATTTTACAAACTCCAAACCATCCATTCCTTTTACAGTACGGGCTTCCCAGTCTATGTGTGGAAAACTAAAATCTCCCACAATCACAACCCTGTGCTTACTACAAATATCTGCTACCTCCTTGCAAATTTGCTTCTCCAATTCTCACTCCCCATTAGTTGGTCTATAATACACCCCTATAAGTGTTACTACACCTTTTCCATTCCTCAATGCCACCCTATATATAGAAAAAAGAAGGAAATTAAAAGAACCCCATCTAACTGAGAAAAATAAACCCCATTAGGAACCAACCCCCAGAAGCAATACGTTTAACCATCATTTAGATATATTAAAAAAATGCATCAACTGCCAATTCATTTTTTTTAAAAAGGTAATAAAATTGGAAGGAAACCATATAGAATAATTCAAATTAAATGGTAATATTTGGCAAAAGAACCCCATCTTCTCTCGAGATCAAATCGAGGTTCAAAAGTTCTACTTCTAAATTTTTCCAAGCTGATACATAACATTATTTGAGAAAACCATTCAATTAATGTAGGGGAAGAGATATCTTTCCATTTTAATAAAATTACCTTTCTTTCCAACAATGTAACAAATGCAATTACATGTTGATCTGAAGATGAAATACCCTGAATGTAATGTGGAACTATTCCAAATAGAACAGTTAGTCTACTAGGTTGTAAATTAATTTTTAAAGTTTTAGAGATTGTAGAAAATAAAAGATTTCCAAAACAGTTTTAATGAAGAACATGACCAGAACATATGTGACAAAGTAGCCATTTCAGTTCTACATCTATCACAATAATTATCTACATTAGGAAATATTTTAGATCGTCTCTCCTTTGTTAAATAATAACGATGGACAATTTTAAATTGAATTAGACAGTGATTGGCACATATAGAAGAATTTACATTTTTCCAAATTTGAACCCAATCTTCATTCACAAAGGTCATATTAAGTTCTCTCTCCCAATCTTGTTTAATCTTTAGTTATAGGTTCTCTTTTTGTAACTAGAGTAAATTATAAATTCTGCTAATGGAACCTTTCACTAAGGGATTCCATTTTAAAATGGTATCCAGCAAATCAGATTCTTGTAAATATGGAAACTTAGGTAAATATTGTTGTAAAAAATGTCTAACCTGAAAATATTGCAAAAAATGTGTATGAGCGAGAGCGTATTTATTAATTAACTCTTCAAAGGTCATCGATCGACCATTATAAAATAAATCTGTTTAAAAAAAAACAGATCCCTTTTTCCATAGGAGAAAAATGGGGTCGGTTATTGAAGGTTTAAATGAAAAGTTTTGATATAAAAAAACTAGACAACTTAAATCATTTAAAATTTAAAAAATTACGAAACTGAATCCAAATCCAAAGATTTAATAACTGGGTAAAAAGTTAAATTTAGGATTTTAGAGAGCTGTAAAGGTAATGGAGCTCCTAATATTGAAGTTAAATGAAATTGTTTAACAGTTTTTAATTCCAAATCCCAAAGTGGTTTTTGGCACTTATCTAGCCAGTGTAACCAAAAACATAATCGTCTAATATTTACAGCCCAATAATACAGTCTTAAATTAGGTGGTGTAAGTCCACCATCTTTTTTGGGTTTTTGTAAATGGTACTTGTTAATTCTTGGTCTCTTATTGTTCCAAATAAAGGAAGAAATAAGAGAGTCAATTTGATCAAAAAGATTTTTAGTTAAAATGATAGATATATTTTGGAAAATATATAAAAATCTAGGTAAAATAATTTTCACAGCATGGATACGACATATTAAAGAAAGAGTAAGTGGATTCCATCTAGAAAATAGTAATTTCATGGAGTCCAGTAGAGGAACTATATTATATAAAGATCTTTATATTTTTTAGTAATTATAATACCTAAACATCTAAATGTATTAGCAATTCTAAAAGGAATATCATATGTACTAACAGGAGCATTTAATGGAAACAATTCACTTTTATTCAAATTAAGTTTATATCCTGAAAATTTTCCAAAATCTTTAAGTGTTTCCAAAAGATTAAGAATTGATTCCTCAAGATTTGAAATAAAAATCAAAAGATCATCAGCATAAAGAGAAATCTTATGTATGGTTCCATTTATAGAAATACCATGAATGTTTTTGGCCTCCCGTAATGTTATAGCTAAAGGCTCCAATACAAGATTAAATAATAAAGGGCTTAATGGACACGAGAAAGTGAAAAGAAAGAAGACCTGTAATTGTTAGTAATGACCGTGGCAATAGGGTTCTTATAGATCATTTGAATCCCTCTATTAAAATTATTACCAAAACCAAATTTTTCTAATACTTTGAACAAATATGGCCACTGAACTCTATTGAATGCCTTTTCTGCATCAAGAGAGATAACACATTGAGGTTGCTAAGATAATGGTGAATAAATAATGTTCATCAATCTCCGAACATTAGAGAAAGAGTAACAGCCTTTAATAAAGCCTGTTTGGTCCATGGAGATAATTTTAATTAAAATATTTTCCAAGGGGTTAGCCATTGTTTTAGAAAGAATTTTTACATCCACATTTAATAGTGAAAGAAGTCTATATGATGAGCATTCAACAGGGTCTTTATCTTTTTTAAGAATTAAGGAAATAGATGCTTCATAAAAAGAAGGTAAATTACCCTTCTCAAAGGATTCATGAAACATTTCCAAAAGATATGGAGAAAGTAATCTTTCAAATTTTTTGAAAAATCCCATCAAATAACCATCAAGTCCTGGAGCTTTACCTGATTGTATTGATAAAATAGCTTTCTGAATTTCATGCTCGGTAATTGGAGCATCAAACATCTGTTGATCTTCATCAGAAATTTGTGGAAATTTAATCTTATGTAAAAAAGCTTCCATTTTGGAGGAATCTGCAGGAAATTGATATCTATAAAGATCAGAATAAAAATCTTGAAGTATTATTAATATCCTCATAGTTACTTACTATATCTCCATTGTTTTTACAAATCTTTAAAATTTGTCTTTTAGCTCTAATTGCTCTTAGTTGGGAAGCTAAGAGCTTATTATTTTTATCCCCAGATATATAAAATTGACTTTTCAATTTAAGCAAATATCCTTCAATAGGATATGTTAGTAATAAGTTATACTGTGATTGTAGTTCTGCTCTTCTTTTAAATGAAACAACATTTGGAGAGATTGCATTAATGTTATCTAATTCTTTAATTTGTTTAGAAATTTTATCTAATTCCATTCTTGTTTGTTTCTTCAATTTAGTTATATACGATATAATTTGACCACGTAAGTAAGCTTTCAATGTATCCCAAATTAATAACTTGGAGACGTTTCCTATATTATTAAAGAGAAAAAACTCTTTTATCTGAGTTTCAATAAACTCAACAAATTCTGCACTTTGTAATAAATGTTCTGGAAAACACCAAAGTGGTCTGGTAGAAACAACATCTTTCAATTCAAATATTAAATTTAAAGGAGCATGATCAGAAATAGCAATCGCATCATACTCACATTTCTGAACATTACATAAAAGTCGAGGGTCAACTATAAAATAGTCAATTCTTGAATATTTATTATGAACATGTGAGAAAATGGAATATTCTCTATCATTAGGATGCATATTCTTCCAGACCTCAATTAAACCATAATCAATTAAAAAGGAATTAATAAGTGATGCAGAATGGTAGGAAGTTAATGTTTGGATGGTGACTTATCCATTAAAGGATTTAAGTAAGTATTAAAATCACCACCCATTAATAATATATATTCATTTAAATCAGGTAATAGAGCAAAAACGGCTTTAAAAATGAGGGATCATCAACATTTGGTCCATAAATATTAGCCAAAACCATTTTCTTATTACAAGTTATTCCTTTAACAATTAAAAATCTACCATTAATATCAACTATAATATCCTCCTGATTAAAAGGAATATTAGAATCGATAAAAATAGAGACACCTCTAGTTTTACTCTGGGAATTTGCATGAAATTTGCAGAGATGAACAACAATAAAAATAATTAGCGTATGCTCTGGGATTCCATAACGGGGATAAAAAAAGAAAAAAAAACACCCAACCTACAAAGCCCAGAAACAAGTCGATATCAATCGACGCAAGCTCCAAGGAAAGCATAGATGCGAATACAGCTCCGCCTAGCTGAGTAATAAAAAATAATAATAAAAAAGTAATCTCTATCTCCCTCTACCAAATATAAATCTCATTTCAGTCAACATATATCTCAGTATAATTAACTTGGAAGGATAGTGTTTTTCTTGTGAAAGCAAACAACCTTCAATTTGAAAGTAACCTTCATAATATTAGATAAGGGAAGAAAAACACATCCAAAGCAACTCTTGGAATATTTTCACAAAAGAAGAACAATCGCCATCTTTAAATTGTCCAATCTGTCTTTAATACACAAGGAAATCCAAATAATTACTTAAAAAATTCTTCAATAAAGCATACGGAATAAAAAAAAACAATTGATTCATTTAAATACTGCAAAAAAAAAGTTCTAGATGGTTCAAACTTAACTTCAGCCTATCAACAATTCTCGCACTGTATCTTCTAAGGTTGAAACCCTCCAAACCAGTCTTTTTCAAAAATAAAAACACGTTTTAAAATAAAGACTTTCTGTGACCATCAAATCTTCCAATTTTATCAGTCTTTACACCGCGAGACACTTAAACCATTATAAGTCATTCAACTTCAGGCTTCAAATTTGTCATCATTGAAATATTTGTACAGGGTTTTTTCCGGTGACATCATCGTCAAGAATGGCAGCTTAAGTCACTAGCTCCTCCGGAAAAACGCGTATTAAGCCCCGTTAACCCATCAAATATAATATTTTTTGAAAAATATTTGAACTGAAAAGAGGGGCAAGAATGGGGAAAAGGAATGGAAATTTAAAAAGTGACACTGCAGAGCCTGCATCAGAGAGGAGTGCAGCGAACAGCAATCCGACCCGACCGTGTGCTAGTGAGGCGGATGTTGGGCCTCGTTCAGGCAAAGCGACGAATATCTTTGAAATCCTGAAAGAAATAATGGAGGTCCAGAAAGATATAAAGCAGCAGCTCCTTGATATTAAGTCAGAGCTTGCCAGCATCAATCAAAAAATAGCGGTGGCAGAGACTCGAATTGAGAAGGTGGACGATCACGTTCAAAAAGTGGAACGGATGCTGAGTAAGACAATAAAAATATTAAATCACCAAGAAGGTAAACTGCTTGACCTGGAGGGAAGATCACAGCAGAAAAATATCAGAATCTACAACGTTTTAGATAAAAAGCTCAAAACTGTCAGGACTCATGGTGAGCCCTCACCAGTGCCTTATAAAGCCTCAGCGTCACATCTCTGCTCTTGTATTTTAAACCTCTTGAAATGAACGCTAACATTGCATTTGCCTTCCTCACGACTGACTCAGCCTGCAAGTTAACTTTTAGGGTGTTCTGCACAAGGACTCTCAAGTCCCTTTGCATGCCATATTTTTGGATTTTTTTCCATGTCTAGAAAGTAGTCTGCACATTTATTTCTACTGCCAAAGTGCATGACCATGCATTTTCCAACACTATTTTATTTGCCTCTTTTTTTCTCCATTCTCCTAATCTGTCTAAGTCCTTCTGCAGCCTACCTGTTTCCTCAACACTACTTGCCCCTCCACCGGTCTTCATATAATCTGCAAACCTAGCTGCAAAGCCATCTTTTCCATCATCTAAATCATTGATATACAGCACAAAAAAGAAGTGATCCCAACACTGAACCCTGCAGGATCACTGGCAGCCAACAAGAAAAGATAATTTATTCCTACTCGCTGCCTCCTGCCAATCAGCTCTAACCGTGCTAGTAACTTTCCTGTATTACAAAGGCTCTTAGCTTGCCAAGCAGCCTTTTCTGGCACCTTGTCAAAGGCTTTCTGAAAATCCAAATATACAACATGCACTGCAACCCCTTTATCTATCCTATTTGTAGTCTCCTCAAAGAATTCCAACAGGTTTGTCAGGCAAGATTTTTCCTTAAGAAGCCATGCTGACTTTGTCCTATCTTGTCCTGTGTCAGGAAGTACTCCATAACCTCATCCTTAACAATGGACTCCAATACTTTCCCAACCATTGAGGTTAGGCTAACTGTTCTATAATTTCCTTTCTTAAAGATTTGAGTGACACTTGTAATTTTCTGGTTGTCCAGAACCATGCCAAAGTCTGATGATTTTTGAAAGGTCATTACTAATACCTCCATTCAATTTCTACCACTACCTCTTTGCGAACCCTATGGTGCAGTTCATCTGGTCTGGGTGACTTGTCTACCTTTAGATCTTTCAGCTTTCTGAGCACCTTTTCCCTTGTAATAGTATCTGCACTCATTTCTTTTCTCCCACACCCTTCATCACCTGGCACACTGCTAGTGTCTTCCACAATGAAGACTGAAGCAAAATACTCACTTAGTTCATCTGCCCTTTCCTTGTCCCTGGTTATTACTTCTCCAGCCTCATTTTCAAACAGTCCTATATCCACTTTCATCTCTCTTATTTCTTATATTCTTGAAAAGGTTTTTACTATTCACTTTGATATTGTTTACCAGCTTGTCATATTTCATCTTTTTCCTCTTAATTTTTTTAATTGCTCTCTGTAGGTTTTTAAAAGCTTGCCAATCCTCTATCTTCCCACTAATTCCTTCTCCTTTGCTTTTAAATTAGCACTGCCACAGTTGTACTATTTTGCCATTTGAGTACTTCATTTTTGGAATAGATCTATCCTGCACGTTCCTCATTTTTCCCAGAAACTCAAGTCATTACTGTTCTGCTGTCATCCCTGCCAGCATCTCCTTACAATATACTTTGGCTAATTCCTCTCTCATACCACTGTAATTTCCTTTACACCACTGAAATACTGCTATGTCAGACTTTACTTTCTCCCTATCAAATTTCAAGTTGATCTCAAATCATATTGTGATCACTGCCTCCTAAGGGCTCCTTATTTGCCTCTGGTTCATTACATAACACACAGTTCATTATAGCTGATCTTCTGAAAGGCTCAGTGACAAACTGTTCTAAAATGCCATCTCATAGGCATTCAACAAATATTGAGATCCATTACCAACCTGATTTTCCCAATGTAGCTGCATGTTAAAATCTCCCATGACCATCAGAACATTGCCCTTTTGACATACCTTTTCTATTTCCCATCGCAATCTGTAATACATATCCCAGCTACTGTTTGGAGGCCTATATATAACTGCTATCCGGGTCCTTTTACCTTTGCAATTGCTTAACCCACAAGGATACAACATCTTTTAATCTTGTGTCACATCTTTCTAATGATTAGATGCCGTTCTTTGCAAGCAGAGTCACGCCATCCCCTCCGCTTACCTTCCTATCCCTTCAAAGTAATGTATAACCTTGGATATTGAGCTCTCAACTACAACTATCCTTCAGCCATGATTCAGTGAAGGCCACAAAATCATACCCGACAGTCTGTAAATGTGCAACAAGATCATCCACCTTATTTCTTAAGCTCCATGCATTGAAATATAACAATTTGAGTACTGTATTTGCTAGCCTTTTTGATTCTACATCCCTAAGGCACTGACTCTTGCCCTACTGGCTGCAATTTTGTCCTATCCTCTGTCTGCCCCTTCTGACAATCTGACTGCATGCTACTTTTGCTTTTTTACCATATGTCCTATCCTGAGTCCTTTCATTCCAGTTCCCCTCCTCCTGCCAAATTATTTTAAACCCTTTCCAACAGCTCTAACAAACCTGCCCGCAAAAATATTGGTCCCCTCAGTTTAGGTGCAACCTGTCCCTTTTGTACAGGTCATACCTCCCCAAGAAGAGGACTCCCCCAGAAGATACAGGATTCTATGGAAAATGTATTCTACTATGTAACTGATTTCAATGTGTTGGAGTATTATTAGAATAACATTTAAAAGTCTGGAAAATCAGGTAGTCTGGTATACTTGGGACTTTGGTGTCAGACTAGCAGATTTTACTGCATCTAGACTGAAAATGTTGGACAAGCTATTTTGTGGACAAAGTTGCAAGGGTGCCTGTAAAGCTGTTCCTATAGCAAGTCAATAGAAGAAGGGGAGAAAGGTGACATTTTGTATGACTGATCATTTAGTAGATTTGCCTGTTCTTAGCTGTTCCATTATATTCTGAAGATGCAAACCCGTATCAATTCAAAATTGATAAGGGATAGATGAGTATTAATTTTTTTCCATTTTAATCTAAGAAAAAGAGAAGTGACCAGAAGTTGAATATAGAATAGTACTTAGAATTATTGAGCAAACATTAAATATTGAGGCAAGAAATTTAAGTTGGACTTGGAATGGTTGTAATAAAATTCCTTGGTGTGGTTGAATAATGTGTGTTGCTGAATTGTCTACACTGCCAGAGGAATTTTAGAAATGGTGTGAGGAGTACTGATTACTCTGTTACACTTTTTAATTGGTTCTTTGGTTAAACGGTACTGTTGATGTTCACAGATTTGCCACCAGGAGCTGCTCTAGTTGCATTGTTTTATCAACTGGGTTTCTAATTAGCTGGCATAGTGGTCATGGTTAATGTTGTAAAATATTTGGAGGTACAAAATTGCATCTCTTGAATTTAGCAGCAGAAATGTCACTCAGAGTTTTCATGCTAAACTTGTGTTATTGAACTGACTGTAATGAGCAAGAAAATTTAAGCACAAGTTGCAGTGCTTTAGCAAGAATACCACAGCAGAATTGTGGTAATGCGAAAATATGAATGCTTGGAAAATAGGACCTGTTTTATGCTGGCACTACAAATTAAGAAACTATGTAAAGGCTGAATAAATGTAGGACAGAACTAGATAGATATTTCAAATCTTAAGTTGCAGGGCATAGACATGCAATTAAATATAAAATGTATTGCATAGAGAACAATAAATATTACTGGAATTTACTTCCAAGGCTGGTGGTTAAGACATGCTGGGTAAACATTTACAAATAATTAGATAAATGGTTGAAGGAAAAATATAAAATGCTGGTAAATATTATCAAGGTATATTCTTACAGACTCTTTGGCATGCAACTTTTCAATATTGACAAATATTTGTTCATTTAAAAAAATTTTACTTCAGAAATCCAATTCAGAGACAGTTTAATCATAAATCTAGTGGTACTCTTCCAAAAATCCTCATGGTACTGATAACTAACACAGTTGACAGTGTATCTGCCCTATCTGCAGGTGCTTGTGAGGGTACCTTGGCTTG
The DNA here is from genome assembly GCF_030144855.1 of Hypanus sabinus. Lineage (NCBI taxonomy): Eukaryota > Metazoa > Chordata > Chondrichthyes > Myliobatiformes > Dasyatidae > Hypanus > Hypanus sabinus. The sequence goes on along the minus strand of NC_082708.1, from coordinate 48,017,909 downwards.
CTCTACATGTCATCTAATTTTTGAGGACCACATTTATAAGAAATTGGATAGCAGTACAGATGAAGAAATGGATATGTTGGACCTAGCATTTGGCCTCACTGACAAGTAAGATATTACTTATTTTGCATATTTTGGGAATCGCCATGTTCTATTAATAGGAGCAACAGGTAATGTTTATGTAGTGCCTCTAAGGTATCAAGGAGAGTAATGGATTATGTAGAGGGAAAGGGAATGGTAATTGCAGAGGGTATACTGATGAATATATAGAGGTGATAGAATGTTTGGCATGATGAGTGAATATGATCTCATTTGTTGGAGAATACAGATGGGAGTTCTTTTTTGTTCTAAAGCAGATGTTCCCAACCTTTTTTTTTAATGCCATGGGCCCACACCATTAACTAAGAGGTCCATGGACCTCTGGTTGGGTGCCCCAGTTCTAGAGGATGTTTACAGTTGATGGAAGATCAGACATAAGCACAGGTGGAAATGATAGAGTTGGGCAGATTGTAACAAGACCAAGTGGGAAAATTCAAGAATTGTGAAGCAGCAATGATGCCTTTTAAGGGAGGATAAATGAAGTCAGCTGCAGTCCCCTTCAAAGCCTAGGATTGTACAGAAAATAAGGGCTAAATGTTAGAGGAAACCTGGGAACATTATAACTCAACGTGCTATCAAGGAGGGTGCATCAATAGCTGAAAATGGGACCTCTTTATCAATTGGGTTAAAAATCAAACTGAAATCTTCAGTAAACAACTTACTCCTAACCATTTAGGAGTAATCTTTAATAACTCGAGTGGTTAAGCTTGAGGGGCTCCTGCAGCAATATTCAGATCTGATAATAACTGTCTAATCACACATTTCTTCTTCTGCCTTGGATATAAATAAATTCATTGAAATGTCCTTGCTTCAGTTTCCAGTTCCCCAATGTCTTCAGTTTTACTGGGTACTTTGATGCTGTGCCTATTTCAATAAAATCTTGGATGTTTAAAAAAATCATATGAGGGATGTGGGCATCACTGGCAAAGTCAACACATTAAGGTGGAGGTGAGCTGCCCCTTGAGTTTTTGCTGTCATTCTGAAGATGCCCTCACCCTCTCAATGTTGTTGAATAGGGGTATCTGAACATTTAGACTGGGACAATGACCAAACAGCTATGTGCAACATAAAGGGAAACCTGCAAACGATGGTATTCTTTGCTGGAGGTTGTAAATTTGTTGTTGATGTTGGTGAAGTTGTGATACTCAGTTTGTACATTTTACAAGCCACAACCAAAATCTGTCTATGCTTAAGTGAGTGAATGTGAAGGATGGTGGAATTGGTTCTAAACAAACTGTTGGTTTCTATCAGATGGCATTGAATTATTTCAGTGATATTGGAGGTGCAATCATCCAGACAGATAGAGGATATTGAATCTCGCGGATTGTGATTGACTTTGGGGATTAAAGAGGTGAATTGCTTGCATGATAGCTCCTGCCTCTAACCTGATCTTATAGCTGCAATGTTTGTGTAGTTGTTGGTGCAGTTAATTTACTTGTCAATGGTGATGCAGCACCCCCCCCCCCGCCCCCCAAACTCCCTTGTATTAATGGTGGAAAATGGGAGACTTGACAATGGTAATGCCATTGACTATAAAGGATAGGTTGGTTATTACCTGCATTTGCATGACGTAAGTGATGCATTCCATTTATCCACATATGCCTGAATGTTATCTTAGGCATGGGCTGCATTCAACCCATGGGCTATAAAGACTGCATTCAGGCATGGGCTATAAACTATAGTGGTTTAAGACACTATGAATAGAATAGTAGGTTACATAGTCGTTAGAAAACGTTTCCATGCCTGATCACATGGAGGGATGTCACTAATGAAGTATCTGATGATTTGGTGTCAAGCTGTGCAGTTAGTAGAGCTGCTGGTTGAACCCCTCCAGTGACCTGGGTTCAATCATAACCACATGGATTTACTTCCAGTTTCCTTCCATATTCCAAAGATGTGCATGTTGGCCATTTTTAAATTGCTCCCTGTGTGGTAATATCTGTGGGAATGGAGGTGGTTGAGGGAATGTAGGAAGTATTAGATGGGATTAGTGTAAATAGGTGCTCAATGATCAGCTCTGATTCCATGAGCTGAAAGGTCTGTTTTTATACTAAAGGTCTGCAGTAGAATGCTCCTTCTGTAAGATGTGAGATTTCAGGGTATGTAGCAGTCTCATTGATGACTACAACTGCAGGAAGTGTGCCAAAATTCACCTCCTGATTGACAAGGTCAAGGAACTGAAGCTGGGTGCGCTCAGGACCATTTGGGAGCTGAAGACTTCATAGGTGAGACTTTTACTGAGGTGGTCACACCCAAAGTGCAGGCTACATATTGTAGATGGGTGACCACCAGGAGAAGTAATGAGTATAAGCAGTGAGTGCAGGGTTCCTCAGCAATAAGGATACTCCTTTGGATACCACTGGGGGTGCGGTGGTGGGGAATGACCTATCAGAGCACAGCAGCAACCAGCCCAGTCGCAGTATGGCTGACTCTGAGGGTCAGCAGGGAAGGGTGAAGTCAGGCAGAGTGAGTGAATGGAGACTCAGTAGTTAGGGGAATGGACAGCAAATTCTGCGGCTGTAAAAGAGAACCCAGGATGGTGTGTTGCTTCCCAGGTGCTAGGATGATTCAGATTGTCTGCAAAAGATTTTCAAGAGGGAGGGTGAGGAGCCAGAGATCGGGGAGCACATTGGCACCAATGATATCGAGCTAGAAAGAAGAAGATGTCCTCCACAGTGAGTATAGAGAGTTTGGAAAGAGGCTGAAGAGCAGGACCTCCAAGGTAGTAATCTCTGGATTACTCCCAGTGCCAGGTGCTAGTCAGGGCAGGAACAGGGTGATAGTAAAGATTGAATGAGTGCCTGAGGAAGTGCTGTAGGGGGCAAGGGTTTCAGATTTCTTGACTGTTAGGATCTCTTCTGGGTTAGATATGACCTGTACAAAAATGACATGTTACACTTGAACCTGAAAGAAACCAATATCCTTGCAGCCAGCTGTTGGGGAGGGTTTAAACTAAGTTGGCAGGAGGATGGGAACTGGAGTGATTGGGCTGAAAATGGGGAAGTCTGTATACGAGCCAATACAGTATGTAGTGAGACTGAGGAAGGACAGGCAGAAAAAGAGGGCAAAATTACAGTCAGTGGGATGAGTTGAAATGTAACATGGGGCAAAATTTAAAAGGGTGATGAATACAGGACTTAAAGATGTCATATTTATATGCATGTAGTATATGGAATAAAGTAGATGAATCTGTAACAAAGATCGGCAGGTATGACACAGTGGTCATCACTGAGTTGTGGCTGAAGGAAGATCTTAGTTGGGAGCTTAACGTCTAACGATATACAGTTGCAAGAAAAAGTTTGTGAACCTTTTGAAATACATGTTTTTCTGCATTAATTGCTCATAAAATGTGGCCTGATCTTCATCTAAGTCACAATAATAGATGAACACAATCTTTCTAAACACACAAACAGTTGCAGTTCTTGTCATCAATATTGAGTACACCATTTAAACAATCAGAGTCTAGGTTCAAACAAGTATGTGAACCTCTGGGGTAATGTCTTCAATAAAAGCTACTTGGAGTCAGGTGTTTCAGTCAGTGAGGTGAGGGTTGTAGAGGTGCCCTGCCCTATTTTAAAAAAAAGACTCACAAATTCAGATTACTGACAGAGCCTGTTCTTCTTAAGAAAGATCTGTTTATATGCACAATGCCTAGATTAAAACACCTCAGAGGACTTTAGAAGAATTTAATGCATGAAGCTGGAAAAGGCTACAAAAGCATTTCTGAAGACCTGAGTGTTCATCAGTCCACAGTAAGAGAAATTGTCTCCAAATGGAGGAAATTCAGTACCATTGCTACTTTTCCTAGGAGTGGGCGCCCTGCAATGATCACACCAAGAGTACGACATGCAATGCTGAAGGACGTGAAAAGGAACCCAACGATAACAGCAAAAGACCTGCATAAGTACTTAGAACTTGCTTAAGTCTCAGTTTATGTGTCCACTATAAGTAAAACTCTGAACAAAAATGGCATTCATGGAAGGACACCATGGAGGAAATCACTGCTTTCCAAGAAAAAACATTGTTGTACCTCTCTACCCTGGAATATGGCTGTATTGTCCAAGTTTTCATTATTCCTCTCCACTGCACTCAGGTGGTTCCTAACAAGACCATAAGATATAGGAGCAGAATTAGGCCATTTGTCCCATCAAGTTTGCTCTGCTATTTCATCATGGCTGATCCATTTTTCCCTTCAGCCCCAATCTGTTGCCTTCTCTCCATATCCCTCCATGCCCTGACCAATCATGAATCTATTAACCTCTGTCTTAAATATACATAGAAACTTGGCCTCCACAGATAGCTGCCTGTGGCAATGAATTCCACAGATTCACCACTCATTGGCTAAGGAAATTCCTCCTTATCGTCATTCTAAAAGGAAACCCCTCTATTCTGAGGCTGTGTCCTCTGGTTTTAGAGTCTCCCACTATAGGAAACATCAACTCTATGAAGGCCTTTCACCATTCAATAGGTTTCAATGCAGTCACCCCTCATTCTTCTGAATTCCAATGAATACAGGCCCAGAGCCATCAAACGCTCTTCATATGCGGTTCAAACCTGGAATCATTTTCGTGAACCTCCTTTTGAACTCTGTCCAGTTTCAGCACATTCTTTCTTAGATAAGGGGCCCAAAACTGTTCACAATAGTGCCTCACAAATGCTTCATAAATTCTCAAAATTACTTCCTTGCTTTTATATTCTAGTCCTATTGAAATGAATGCTAATGTCACATTTGCCTTCCTCACCACAGCTTTGATCTGCTAATTAACTTTTAGGGAAACCTGCACAAGCAGTCCCAAATCTCTTTGCATTTGTTTTTTATTCTCTCTCCTTTTAGAAAAGTCAACCCTTTCATTTCTTCTACCAAATTGCATGACCATACATTCCCTGACGCTGTATTCCATCTACCATTTCTTTGCCCATTCTCCTAAGTCCTTCTGTAGCCTCTTTACTTCCTCAAAACTATCTGCCCCTCCACCTCTCTTCGTATCATCTGCAAACTTTGCAACAAAGCCATCAATTCTATCATCCAAATCATTAACATATAACGTAAAAAGAATCAGTCCCCTGTGGGATAACACTAGTCACTGGCAGCAAGGTGTCTTTTATTCCCACTCTTTGTTTCCTGCCAGTCAGCCATTGCTTTATCAATGCTAGAATCTTCCCAACAATACAGTGGGCTCGTAGCTTGTTAAGCAGCCTCATGTGGTACTTTGTCAAAGGTCTTCTGAAAACTCAAATACACAACATCAGTTGATTCTCCTTTGTCTATCCTGCCTGTTCTTTCTTTGCAACAAATTTGTCAGGTAAGATATTGTCTTGAGGAAACCATACTGATTACAGCCTATTTTATCATGTGCCTCCAGGTATACTGAAACCACATCCTTAACAAATGACTCCAACATCTTCCCAACCACTGAGGTCAGACTAACTGGCCAAAAGTTTCCTTTTTTCTTTTCCCCCCCACCCTCCTTTTTGAAGTGGAATGACATTTACAATTTTCCAGTCTTCCTGAACCATTCGAGAATCTAGTGATTCTTGAAAGATCATTACTAATGCCTTCGCAATCTCTTCAGCCACATCTTTCAGAACCCTGGGGTGTACACTATCTGGTCCAGGTACTTTTAGATCTTTCACTTTCCCAAAAATAGTCTTCCATAGTTCATCCACCATTTCCATATCCTGTTACTACATCTCCAGCATCATTTTCCAGTGGTCTGATATACACTCTCACCTTCCTTTTACACTTTATGTATCTGAAGAAACTTTTGGTATCGTCTTTAATATTATTGGCTAGCTTACTTTTCTGTTCCATCTTTACTTCCTTAATGACTTTTTAGTTGTCTTCTGTTGATAGTTGAAAGTTCCCCAATCCTCCAATTTCCCACTAATTTTTGCTCAATTATATGCCCTCTCTTTGGCTTTTATATTGGCTTTGGCTTCTCTTGTTAGCCATGGTTGTAAATACTTTTTCTTTGGGTTGGATATATCCTGTACCTCCTGAATTGCTTCCAGAAATTCCTGCTGTTCTACCATCATCCCTGCCAGTGTTCTTTTCCAATCAGTTCTGGCCAACTCCTCTAATTCCTTCTACTTCACTGTAATACTGATACATCTGACTTTAGTCTCTTCTCAAAATTCAGAGTGAATTTCATACTATGATGACTTGCACCTAAGGGTTCTTTTACCTTAAGCTCTCTAATCAATTCTGGTTCACAGCACAACACCCAATCCAGAATAGTTGATCCCTTGGTGGACTCAACCATGAGCTGCTTTAAAAAGCCATCTCATAAGTATTCTAGAAATTCCCCCTCTTGGAATTGCGCAAACCTGATTTTCCCAATCTGCATGTTGAAATACCCCATGATTATTTGTAAGATTGTAATCTTACTGATCTTGGGTGCGTTGGGGTTGGTGGAGGACCCATCCCCACCATATCTGTCTTCTACATTTTATGTCATCCTTTATGTTAATTTTGAGACTCATTCCACCTTTTTCTTGTGAGTTAGAACACTGAATAAATCATGGAGTGAACTACATATATCTATAATGTGGATGTCCAGATAGTCAAGTGTTCTGAGATGTTTCATTTTGACAATCTGGAGCAGTGGTATACTGTGCCACCACCAAACAATGGAACACAGTTTTGCTAGCCAAAGGTTAACTTTCCAAGCTCAGTTGCCTCACTTTAGGAGGACATTAGAGCTCTTCTTGAAGTTGGAGGAATGTCAAAACAATTCATTGGCTGCATAAGTACATGGCCTGGAAGACAATGGGAAGGGAAAATCAAGCAACTATGATTATTATTACCTGTTCTTACTCAAGTCTGCTTCATTTCAGGTGTAAAGCTAATGTGTCACACCTTATTGAGTTGCATGTATGCTATCTAAAGCTACAACTTCAGGTGGAGGTGTAAAGTTATGGGTGTCAACTTAACTACAAATTTGGGATGATAAAGGAAGTTTGGGATCTAAGTAAATGTGGTAAAAATTCATTTTGGTCATTAACTAGGAAAGTACACATTGGAGTTCTCTGAAGCGGGACTTCAGAGAACTCGGAAGAAGGCTGAAAAGCAGGACTTCCAGGGTGGTTATCTCTGGTTTGCTTCCAGTTTCTCATGCTGGAGAGGGCAGGAACAGAGAGATAATGGATCTGAATGTGTGGCTGAGGAACTGGTGCAGGAAGCAAGGATTTACATTCTTGGACCACTGGGATCTGTTTTGGGGTAGGGATGAATTTTACAAAAGGGACGGGTTGCACTTTAATAGGCGGGGTACCAGCATTCTGGCAGACAGGTTTGCCACTGCAATACGGATGTGTTAAACTAGGTAGTGGGGGGAGGGGATGAACTGGAAATATAAGGATGGAGTTAAAGGGAAAGTGAAAATAAGAAAAGTTAAAAAGGACAACAGAATCAATGGAGTAGAAAGCTCAAGAAAAGATCATACAGTATGGCCAAGTGAAATAGGAATTGATATGAAAGGAGAGGGGAGCAAACAAATTAAAAGTATTTTATATGAATGCACGAAGTATAAGGAATAAAGTAGATGAGCTTGAGGCTTAGTTGGAAATCGGCAAGTACGATGTTGTGGGAATAACAGAGCCATGGCTTCAAGCGGACAGGGCCTGGGAAATGAATATTCAAGGATATACATCTTATTGAAAGGACAGACTGACTGGCAGAGGGGGTGGGGTGACTCTGTTGGTGAGGAATGATATTCAGTCCCTTGCGAGGGGGGACATAGAATCAGTGTCAGTATGGATAGAACTGAGAAATTCTAAGGGAAGAAAGACCCTAATGGGAGTTATCTACAGGCCCCCAAACAGCAGTCTGGATGTAGGGTGTAAGTTGAATGAAGAGTTAGAATTGGCATGCCGCAAAGGTAATGATACAGTTGTCATGGGGGATTTCAACATGCAGGTAGACTGGGAGAATCAGAATGGTACCGGACCCCAAGAAAGGGAGTTTGTGGAGTGCCTCCGAGATGGATTCTTAGAACAGCTTGTACTGGAGCCTACCAGGGAGAAGGCAATTCTAGATTTAGTGTTGTGTGATGAACCGGATTTGATCAGGGACCTGGAGGTAAAGGAACCATTAGGAGATAGTGACCATAATATGATATGTTTTAACCTACAATTTGAGAAGGAGAAGGGAAAATCGGATGTGTAAGTATTACAGTTGAACAAAGGGAACTATGGAGCTATGAGGGAGGAGCTGGCCAAAGTTCAATGGAACAATATCCTAGCAGGGAAGACAGTGGAACAACAATGGCAGGTATTTCTGGGAATAATGCAGAAGGTGCAGGATCGGTTCATTCCAAAGAGGAAGAAAGATCCTAAGGGGAGTAAAGGGCGGCCGTGGCTGACGAGGGAAGTAAAGGGCAGTATAAAAATAAAAGAGAAGAAGTATAACATAGCAAAGATGAGCAGGAAACCAGAGGACTGGGAAGCTTTTAAAGAGCAACAGAAGATAACAAAAAAGACAATACGCCAAGAAAAAATGAGGTACGAAGGTAAACTAGCCAAGAATATAAAGGAGGATAGTAAAAGCTTCTTTAGGTATGTGAATAGCAAAAAAATAGTTAAGACCAAAATTGGACCATTGAAGACAAGTGAGTGAATTTATTATGGGGAACAAGGAAATGGCAGATGAGTTGAACATGTACTTTGGATCTGTCTTCACTAGGGAAGACACAAACAATCTCCCAGATGTGATAGTGGTCAAAAGAACTAGGGTAAAGGTTGAACTGAAGGAAATTTATATTAGGCAAGAAATGGTGTTGGATAGACTGTTGAGTCTGAAGGCTGATAAGTCCCCAGGACCTGATGGTCTGCACCCCGGGGTACTTAAAGAGGTGGCTCTAGCGTGGACGCATTGGCAATCATTTTCCAATGTTCTATAGTTTCAGGAACAGTTCCTGCTGACTGGGGGGTGGCTAATGTTGTCCCACTTTTCAAGAAAGGAGGGAGAGAGAAAACAGGGAATTATAGACCAGTTAACCTGATGTCAGTGGTGGGAAAGATGCTGGAGTCAATTATAAAAGAGGAAATTACGACACATTTGGATAGCAGTAGAAGGATCAGTCCGAGTCAGCATGGATTTATGAAGGGAAAATCATGCTTGACTAATCTTTTGGAGTTTTTTGAGGATGTAACTATGAAAATGGACAAAGGAGAGCCAGTGGATGTAATGTACCTGGACTTACAGAAAGCTTTTGATAAAGTCCCACATAGGAGATTAATGGGCAAAATTAGGGCACATGATATTGGGGGCAGAGTACTGACGTGGATTGAAAATTGGCTGGCTGACAGGAAACAAAGAGTAGCGATTAATGGGTCCCTTTTGGAATGGCAGGCTGTGACCAGGGTGTACCGCAAGGTTTGGTGCTGGGACCGCAGCTGTTTACAATATACATTAATGATTTAGATGAAGGGATTAAAAGTAACATTAGCAAGTTTGCTGATGACACAAAGCTGGGTGGCAGTGTGAAATGTCAGGAAGATGTTATGAGAATGCAGGGTGACTTGGACAGGTTGGGTGAGTGGGCAAATGTATGGCAGATGCAGTTTAATGTGGATAAATGTGAGGTTATCCACTTTGGCAAGAACAGGAAGGCAGATTACTATCTAAATGGAGTCAAGTTAGGAAAAGGGGAAGCACAACGAGATCTAGGTGTTCTTGTACATCAGTCAATGAAAGCAAGCATGCAGGTACAGCAGGCAGTGAAGAAAGCTAATGGCATGCTGGCCTTTATAACAAGAGGAATTGAGTATAGGAGTAAAGAGGTCCTTCTGCAGCTGTACAGGGCCCTGGTGAGACCCCACCTGGAGTATTGTGTGCAGTTTTGGTCTCCAAATTTGAGGAAGGACATTCTTGCTATTGAGGGAGTGCAGCATAGGTTCACAAGGTTAATTCCTGGAATGGTGGGACTGTCATATGTTGAAAGATTGGAGCGACTGGACTTGTATACACTGGAATTTAAAAGGATGAGAGGGGATTTGATTGAAACATATAAGATTATTAAGGGATTGAACACACTGGAGGCAGGAAGCATGTTCCTGCAGGTGGGTGAGTCCAGAACTAGAGGCCACAGTTTAAGAATAAGGGGTAGGCCATTTAGAACTGAGATGCAGAAAAACTTTTTCACCCAGAGAGTGGTGGATATGTGGAATGCTCTGCCCCAGAAGGCAGTGGAGGCCAAGTCTCTGGATGCATTCAAGAGAGAGTTAGATAGAGCTCTTATAGATAGCGGGGTCAAGGGATATGGGGAGAGGGCAGGAATGGGGTACTGATTGTGTATGATCAGCCATGATCACAGTGAATGGCGGTGCTGGCTAGAAGGGCCGAATGGCCTACTCCTGCACCTATTGTCTATTGAGTTTCACTTTAAAATATGATTACTTGACTTTTATTTTTTAACTTCAGTGGTGGTGAATTCAAGGAGCGCTTTAGATGAATTTTTTATATTTGTACAGAGAATCGGTTGAGGTGTTAACAAAAAGAACAAATCTGTTTTTAAGAGGGGTGCGGCAAAACTTTGGGAATCACTAGCTTCAGTTATCTGAATATTTACTATTCAACTCAATTATTTTCTTCTCATGTGCACCCCTGCTACAGTTTTCAAAGATTTAATTCTTAAATCAGCACTATCTTTAAATAGAAAAAGAGACTTCTTGAACTAAAAATATCCTTGAGAACTTTTTTAAGCCACCAATTGCTTACACGTGGCACGTGTCTGGATATGTTAAATTTAGAACAATTTTTGCCTTTGAATGGATCCCTTTACCTGCATCCAGATATGGTTTGGTAAATTTCAAGGAAATTGTACTACCAGAAAAACAATGATTGTCCAATGTCTGTTGTGACTTCTCAGTGGATTGCAGCTGATTCTATTTTTGAATTATTTATCAACCGTTTTCTTAACTACTTTAGGCATAAATAGAATGTATGAAGATGAGATGCTTCATAACTCTGTTTTGTAACTGATCTTGCCTAGTGAGACTTCTGTGAAAACCTTGTTAGAATTGCCATTTTTGAAAAGTGACATCAAAGGAACAAAATATACTGCATATTCTAAACATTAGTGCTAATTTACTCAAACACTTATGTAGCATACTAAAGTAACAGATCCTGATTCAACAAGGTAATAGTTTAAAAATTAAATGTGGATGTTTGAGTATTTATTTGAATATTGATTTTGTTTATCAAAATTGTCAAGCATTACATATATAATCGGACCTTGTACTAGAAGTCTTTCTCAAAATGATAATTAGTGTTTTTACTGCATCGAGTACTACCAAGTTTTGTTTTGCTATCTAAAAATAATTGGATTTATTTTTCAGCTCTCGTTTGGGTTGCCAGATCTGCCTTACAAAGTGGATGGATGGAATGACTGTAGAAGTTCCAACTGGTATTTCTGATGCAAGACAAACCAAGGACTTTAGCTCAGGCTCCTAAAGTGATCAGTCTAACATGGCTCAATTCTCTTCAATCAAGATACAGAACAATTGCTCTGAATAAAATATTTAGTAGAACTGAGTTACATAATATTGAATATTATATAAAGATAGTCTATTTTAATTTGTAGAGAATAATCACTTTTAGGTTATATCAGTTCAAATACTCACATTGATAAGTTTAAATGACTAACTACTGAATGGGGCATGTATAGTTTGAGAACATAAAAGCTTTGTGGGTGATGAACTAATTGAATGTCATAATATTAACAGATTAATTCTTTATGTCTTTGAAAGTTATACTTGGAAGTTTCACTTGATGTGTTTATGGTAAACTTTTATTGGCATCTTTACTATGGCATTAATACAGGCAATATTAGAAACCAAAACACCATAAATGTTTTAGCTGCAAAGGCAAGTCATTTTTCTTAGAGTGTTAGAAGTTGGATGGGGAAGAGAGGTGCAAAGGAAGAGAAGTATTCTAAGAGAAATCCTAAGAACTTTCTACAGGGGCACAATTGAGAGCATCACTGCCTGGTATGTGAACTGTACCTCTCTTAATCAGAGGACTCTGCGGAGAGTAGTGTGGACAGCCCAGCACATCTGTCGTTGTGAACTTCCCATGATTCAGGACATTTACAAGGACAGGTGTGTAAAAAGAGCCCGTAGAATCTCTGGGGACCCAAGTCATCCCAACCACAATCTATTCCAGCAGCTACCATCTGGGAAGCGGTACTGCAGCACAAAAGCCAGGATAGCTTCTTCCACCAGCCTTTCAGACCGTTGAACTCACGCTGATTTGAGTGTACTCAATCTTACATTGACTGTTCTGTTTATTATAAATTACTATGATTGCACATGGCATATTTAGATTTTTACTCCTCATGTATGTGAAGGATGTGAGAAGTAAAGTCAATTCAATTAACCATAAAAATAAAAACAGACAGCACTGTAGGAATTCAAATTCCATTTGCCGAGAGAAACAGTTAATGATTCAGGTCGATCAATGCCCTTTCATCAGAACTGGGAACATTTAGAAACTGAATGTCATTTGTGTTGTAGAAAACAGATAGTGATGTAAAGAACCAAGCAAATGACTGTGATAACATAAGAAACACTAGTATTCTGATGGGCTCTCTAACCTCCTCCACCATTTTGTAAGATTGCAGTGTATCCAGTCTTGGCCTTCGCTCCACTTTCCTGCTCTCTTTGAGTCCTTTGTAACTTAAAATATCTACCAATCCACTGGTAATTTTTTTTCAGACTGAAGATTCACAAACCTTGAAGATAAATAATTCCTACCGCTCCTCCTCTCTTAAATGGAAACAATGCATCCTATTTCTGGAAGATCCCTATATGGAGCCTTTTCTGGGTATGCAAACACCCTCTCCCACCACAGCATGGGGGTGATGTGTATTACACTTTTTGCAGCCCCTAAACACCAGTTTAAAGGCAGCACATGCTTAATGGAGAAAAAAAAAGTGCCAGAACATTACATTAAATCAGGAGCTCCAAACCTTTTTTATGGCATGGACCCCTACCATTAACCAAAGTGTCTGTGGACCCCAAATTGGGAACCCCTGCATTAAACAGCAGGGTGTTTTACAAAGTAACTTGGATGCAGAAAATGCTCTGGTAAGAGTATGGGAACTTCTGGAGTACGTGCAGTTACTGCTGGTTTCAGCCATTCTGCAGAGCCTATGGAACATTATGGGGAATAAGTATTCTGGGTAAGTTCTGGAAGTTCACACATGAGCTAGTGTGCTATTGCCATTACAAATGTTAAAATTTCTCACCAAGGCCATTCTATCAATTAGTTTCTGGATGTGTACACATTGTTGCTGCACTGGAATGAAAACAGAAAATGCTGAAAACACTCAGTAGGTCAGGCAGCATCTGTGGAAAGAGAAACTGAATGTTCCAGGTCAAAAAGTCCACCAGAACTAGAGATAGGTTAAAAAAAAACACTAGAATTTTCTGGTCTTATTTTAGAGTTCTAACAATTTTTTTTATCTTTATATCTTCCCATTTGCTGTTATAGTACCTGCACAGAATTCTCTGGAAGGTAAAATCTTTGTTTGTTTTAATGTATTAAGAAACTCTCCATTATTTAAGCCTGATTGTCAGGAATTGAGGCGAGAGTTTGGCTGATTTTGCTCGCTGTCCTGAAAATGTTCATTCTTTCTGCGTGGTGCTGAGGCTGTGAACGAATCCAGCTGCTGAGTGTTTATGCCCCACTGGTGTGATGTACTGGGGCTGAGGCTTGTGCCTACTGTGTTTGCTCCAGGAGCAGATCTAGAGACTCTGTCTAGTTCGGACTGCTGTTGGCTTTTCCTCTCCTCCTCTGGGCAGTGGATTTTGGTCCTCTTTTTGAAAATTATATTAAGTTTATCCCATAGAAGGAAACATTTTCTTCACATCCACCCTGTCAAGACCAATCATTATATATATATATATTTTTATTTGATAATGTGCTTTGAATCTTTGAATCTATTTGCTAAAATGATCATATCTCAGTATACATTCAGAGATAAGATTTATTTTCCTATGATGCAATGTACTTGGTATTTTATTCTGTTATCTAGAATGTTAAAGCAATGCAAAGTTATTTGAAGTACAGGAGTGGAACCCAATATGGCCTTTTTACTGCTGTAGCCCATCCACTTCAAGATTGGATGTGTCGTGTGTTCAGAGGTGGTCTTCTGCACACCACTGTTGTAATGCATAGTTATTTGAGTTACTGTTGCCTTCTTGTCAGCGTGAACCATTCTGGCCCTCTCTGTAACAAGGAGAACAGCTGCTCACTGGGTCTTAGTTGTTTTTGGAAACTCCAGAGACTCCTGTGTGTGGGCTAGATTATCCCACTCACTTACATCTCCTGAAATCCATTGGTGGTACAGTACTACATGGCCAGTATGGTGTCATCGTGAGGTATGGGCTGGGTATGATCATACTGAATAACCCTGGTTTCACTCCACAGACAATACCTGACTTACTATTTTTAACATTTTTAGGATTTAATGTAGTTTTGCAATATTTGCATATTCTTGTTTCAGAGGATTATGAGGTGAATAAAGTCCCGTATTGTACACTATATGCTTACTGCTTGGATATAAATCTATTACTTTTAGCCTGTGGATAATACTGTTCAAGTAGGAAAACTTCCATTGGGGAAAACTTCGAGTAAGTTTTCTTGACCCTGTGCCTTCAGGACAAATATTTAAGATCTGTTGATTTATGTTAGTAGATCTTTTTCATGACTGGAAATCGGTTCCATCTTAGTTACGTGGGGATGCTTACTGAACCATGAGTTTTAGGTGTTTTCTTAGAAGAATTGCTTAAGCATATTTCGTGTGTGTGTATTAAAAGCATCCATAAAGTAGTAAGATACTATAAAAATGGACAACCATGAGTGATGGTACTAAAGTCAATCTTTACTGAGTACATAAAGATATCAAGAAAGATGCTCAGAGCTAGGATTTTTAAGGTGGGTTTTACAAAGCATCGCAAGACAATCTTTAAAAAGGGAATTTGGAACTAAAAACCAAACAGGCTGATAAGGAGGTTTGTGAAAATCGAAGCAGCTAAAATTGGAGACTTTTTCCCAGGGCTGAATGGCTAACAAGCATTAGTTTAGTTTTAAAGTTCTTGGAAGGAGGTAGAAGGGGGATGTCAGAAGTAAAATCTTTCATGCAGTGCAGGATGTGTGGAATGCACTGCCAGTAAAGGTGGTAGAGGCGGATACAATAGGATCTTTTAAGAGGGTCTTAGAAAGGTATATGGAGCTTAGAAAAATAGGGGGCTATCCAGTAGGGAAATTCTAGGCAGTTTCTAGAGTAGGTTACATGGTCGGCACAACATTATGGGCCGAAAGGCCTGTTAGGTGCTGTAGATTTCTGTGTTTTATATACAAGGAACCAAAGACAAATCTGAAATATTCAAGGTTGGAAAAAACAATGTATGTTCCAGAGGCAAAAATGGAAAGATTTGCTAACAAGAGAAACCATTTTAAAATCAATTAATTTGCATAGCCACATCAGTGTAACTACAGTGATAGATAAATGTAAAAGAGTGAGCTTAAAAATGGTCATTCAAGTTTTGACTGAGCACTTGTTTAAGCAGTGATGCAAAAGGGAAGATCAGAGGCAACCAGGAAAGCACTGGTATAGTTAAGGCTTGAAGTGGCGCAAGTGTAGACGAATGTTTTGGCAGCTAACAAGGAAGAGAGGTTACAAGATTGAAGAAGGCCATGTTGTTCAAAGTAAATTTATTACCAAGAATATATATGTCACTATCTACTACCTCGAGATTCATTTTCTTGCAGGCGTTCACAGTAGAATGTGGAAATTCAATAGAATCAATAAAAAGAATTCACAAAGACTGACAGCTGTTTGTGACGGTGAATTCCACAGATTCACCACCCTCTTGAGAAAGAAATTCTTCCTTATCTCTAAATGAACATCCTGCAATTCTGAGGCTGTGCCCTCTGGTCCTAGACTCCCCCACACACCTGTGGGAAACAACCTCTCCACATCCACTGTATCTAGGCCTTTCAATAGTCAACAGATTTCAATGAGATTCCCTCCTCATTCTTCTAAACTCTTACGAGTCCAGGCCCAGAGCCATCAAATATTTCTCATATGTCATTATGTTAACCCTCTCATTCCTGGGATAATTCTCATGAACCTTCTCTGGACCCCCTCCAATGCCAGGGTATCTTTTCTTAGATTAAGGGGTCAAAAACCAATCTCAATACTCCCAGTGTGATCTGACCAATGCCTTATAAAGCTTCAGCATCACATCCTTGCATTTATATTCTAGTCTTCTCAAAATGAATGCTAATATTGTCTTACTTACCACCAGCTCAATCTCCAAGTTAACCTTTATGAAATCCTGCACAAGGATTCCCAAGTCGCTTTGCACCTCTGATTTTTAAATTTCCTCCCCATTTAGAAAACAGTCCACACCTTTATTCTTCTGCCAGAGTGCATGATTATGCATTTCCTTACAATATATTCCATCCACCAATTCCCCAATCTGTCTAAGTCCCCCTGCAGACATCCTATTTCCTTGCACTATCTGCCCTTCCATTTATTAATGTATTGTCTGCAAATTTGGCCTCAAAGCAATCAATTTTTTCATCCAAATAATTTACATATAACGTAAAAATAAGCAGACCAACATCAACTCTGTGGCACACCACTAGGCACTGACAGCCAACCAGAAAAAGGCCTCCCTTATTCATGCTCTTTGCCTCCTTTTCCTGTTAAAAAAAATGCTAGCATGGATAAAAGATTGGGCTCTTGTTATGCAACCTCCAGTGCAACACCTTTTCAACAGCCTGAAAGTCCAAGTATACAATGTCCACTGACCCTCCTTTAATCTATCCTGGTTTCTATTTCCACAAAGAATTCCAACAAATTTGTCAGGCAAGAGTTTAGAAAAATCTAAAATCCTTTTAGAAAACCATGCAGACTTTGGTTTCTTTTATCATATGAATTCCAACATCTTTTCAACAACTGAAGTCAGTCTAAATGGCCTATGATTTCCTTTCTTCTGCCTTCCTCCCTTAAGAGTAGTGACATTTGCAATTTTCCAGTCCTGCAGAACCATCCTAGAATTTAGTGCATCTTGAAAAATCATTACTAATGCCTTTATGGTCTCTTCAGCCACCTCTTTCAGAACCCTGGGTGTACTCAATGTGGTCTACGTGACTTATCTACCTTAAAACTTCTCAGCTTCTCAACTCTGTCTACTTAGTAGAAACACACATTTCTGCCCCCTGACACTTGCACTTTTGGCATTCTGCTAGTGTCTTTCACAGTGAAGACTGACAAAGTTCGTCCTCCATTTCTTTGTCTCCCCCATTACTACCTCTCCAGCATCATTTTCCAGTGGTCTGATAGCCATTCTTGGCTCTTTTACTCTTTACGTATGTGGAAAAAAAACTTCTTGTATCCTCTTTGATATTATTGGCTAGCTTACCTTCATGTTTCATCTTTTCTCTCTATAGCTTTTTCTAGTTGTGGTCTATTGTTTTTAAAAGCTTCCTCATCCTCTACTTTCCACTACTTTTATGCTGTCTTATCACCCACAGTTGCCTCATCCTCCCTTTAGAATACCTGTTCGTCGTCTTTCCTGCACCTTTTAAATTACTCCCCAAAACTCCAGCTATTGCTGTTCTGCCATCATCCCTACTGGTGTCCCCTTTCCAATCAACTTTGGCCAGCTCCTCTCTCATGCCTGTAAGTCCCTTTAGATCACAGTAATACAGATACATCTGATTTTAGCTTCTGCTCAAACTGAATTCAATCATATTATGATCACTGTCTCCTAAGCTTCTTAATCAAGTGTGGGTCCTTACATAACACCCAACTCAGAATTGCTGTTCCCCTAGTGGGCTCAAACACAAGCTGTTCTAAAAAGCCATCTCGTAGCCACTCTACAAATTCCCTCTCAGGATCCAGCGCCAAACTGATTCTCCCAATCTACTTGTATATTGAAATTCCCCATGACTATCTTTTTACACTTGAGATTTCTTAATTCTACCCACAAGGATTCTACATTTTCATCTCTTTCTAAGCATTTGATTCAATTTATTTTAATCAATAGAGCTGTCCCACCTTCTCTACCTACCTACCTGTCCTTTCGATACAATGTGTATCCTTGAATGTTAAGCTCCCAAATATGATCTTCTTTCAACCACAAATTAGAGATGACCACAACATCATACCTGTTGATCTCTAATTGCACTAGAAGTTTACCTACCTTATTCCATATAGTGCATGTATTCAAATATAACGCCTTCAGTCCTGTATTCATCACCCTTTTCATTTTTAACACCGTTACACTTTAATTCATCCTAATGACTGTAATCTTGCCCTAACACCTGCCTGTTGTCTTCACAGTCTCACTATACACTGCATCCAGTTGTACACCAACTGTCCCATTCTCAGCCTTATCACTCCAGTTTCCATACCCCTGCTAAATTAGTTTATATCCTTCTCCACAGCTCTATTAATCTTGTCCACAAGGGTATTGGTCCTCCTTGGGTTCAGGTGTAACCCATCCTTTTGTATAGGTTATACCTTCACCAGAGGAGACCCCAATGATCCAGGAATTTTAAACACTGTCCTTTGCACTAATACTTCAGCCACATATTCATCTGCCAAATCATCCTGTTATTACCCTCACTTGCAAGTGGCACAGGCAGCAATCCAGAGATTATTACCTTGGAAGTCCTGCTTTTCAGCTTTCTCCCTAACTGCCTATAGTCTCCCTTCAGGACCCTCCTTTTTCCGACCTATGTTGTTGGTACCAATATGTACCATGACTTCCAGCTGTTCACCCTTTAGAATGTCTTGGATCTGATCCATGACTTCCCTGACCCTGATACCTGGGAGGCGGGTATCACCATCAGGGTGTCTCTTCCATGTCCACGGAATCTGCTTTCTGCTCCTCTAATCATGGAATCCCCTGTCATTACTGGACTCTTCTTCTCCCCTTTCCCTTCTGAAGGAGCCAAACTGAGTGCCAGAGATGCCTTTCCCTGGCAGGTCATCCACCCCAGCAGTATCCAAAGGCAGACACTTTTTGGGGAGACAGGCTAGGGGGGGGGGTTACTCTGCTCTGCTCTGGCATCCTATTTCCTTTCCCTCTGCTGACAATCACCCAAGTATCAGTCCTCCTGCAACTGGGAGTGACCACCTACTTGTAGCTCCAATCTATCAATCTATCACTTGTTCATTTTCCTGGATGAGCAGAAGATTATCAAGCTGCAGCTCCAGTTCATTAACATAGTCTCTAAGGAGCTGCAGTTCAGTGCACTTCATGCAGGTGTAGTTATCAGGGACACTGGAGGTCTCCCATAGTTTCCACATCTCATACAAGGAGCATACCAAAAAATCGGGATCTATTCTCAGTGCACTATCAACAGGAAATAAAAATGATTGGAGACTTAATTTGCTTAGAACCTCCACCTGTGCTTGCCCAAGCCTGTTCTCGCCTAAAGCTGCTGAGCCAAAGCCTGGCCACTCTAACCCTGTCCGCTCACACATAGCTGCTCCATTTACACCTCTGTTCTTTTTATTGGCCCGTGCTCATTGCAACCCATTGAAAAGAGCTGAAAGCACTGGAGTTCTTTTTAAACCTTGTGCTGCACCATCAACAAGTGACCTCGCGCACTGATTGCAGCCTGTTGAATAGAACCAAAAGCACTGGAGTGTCTTTTAAACCTTGCACTGTGTCACCAATGAATGAACTCTTGTGCTGATTGGAGTCCGATTAAAAAGAAGCAAAAGCACTGGAGCTTTTTTGAAATCTCACACTGTGTCACCAACAGATAAACTTCTGCACTGATTGCAGCCCACTGAAAAATGGTACAGGAATTAGAAATCTTGCAAATCTGGTAACTGAGGTGTTTGAGTTAAAACAGAGATATGTAAAGAGCTTTTTCATAGAGTACCTTATCCCATTACCTTGTGGTCCCATGATCTGGACATGAGAACAGAGTTCTAACCAACTGCCTATAATTCTAGCTATGATTAGAGGATCCTGCCTCAGCCAGCACCAAAGATGACCAGTTCGATGGCTGTTTTAGATAAATACAAAGATCTGAAAGGGCAGTAACAAAGATATGCTGACTGATACCTTAAAGTCAACACTTAATTAACAGAATCAGCAGGGATCCCACAGAGTGTCATGATCGAAATGGTTTTTGTGTACAGAAGGTACTTTCCAGTCCCATTAAAATAAAAACTTATGATTCCAGATAGAGTTTAAATATTTTAATATATATTTGATACATCTTTTTGGATGTTTTGTACATCTTGTTACGATGTTTGGCATGTAAAATGCATTAAAATAAAATAAGTATAATTGATTATTTCTATAAAATAAAGTATATTAAGTGAGTTGAATACTAAATAGCGCAAAACAAAGACGGGTGCAGTAAAGCAGTTCAGTCATATCTGTAGTAATTGTCTGTATCTTGACACACTTTGATTCAGAGTTAATGAGCTGCTTTCCCATTTGCTAACGTTGCAGTGTATTGGAGTAAATTATTTGAACAGCTTGACCCAGAAGGCATTAGCAACACATAGATTATGGTTAGTGGTCAGGAACAGGAGGATATGACTATATCAGCAAATAATGGAGATCTAGTCATGTGGGAGGTTAAGCCTTTCTCCCTGCTCAGCTTGGACAGACCAGAAACTCTTGGGTGGAAGAGAAAACTTGCCTTGCTGTTCTTTTATTAGCACAATTTTCAGAAATAAATAATCAATTAAAAGTAATAAGTTGTTGTCCATAAGTTTCCCAACGTGTTAATACCGTAACGAAGCTAAAGGCTGTCAATAAATGCAGTCACAATGTTGAAATTAGTGTGTACTCTGAGGAGGCGTAACTGAATTGTTCTGGTCCATCATAATTGTCCTCTTATCCATCAGAAGGAAAAAGTAGCCACACTGTTCCATCAGTCATACAAGTCAGATGATCATAGCGTATCCATAATGAATTATAAAGTTTTTGATATTAAATTCCCATTCCAAAACATATTGCCAAAACTACTCAAATGTCACACGACGCTGAAATATGCAGCAGAAAATAAATGCGTAAATTGGGTGCTGCTTAAAGGTAATTCAGGGTTTATGACAAAGTGTTTTGTTTCACTCAAAGTTTATTTCTACCTCTCAGTAATGTCTTATGCCTTTTGCAATTTGCTATAACTCGCTGAGTTAAGTCATGACCTCTGATGTAGCTTCTGGCCTCCAACTTTATTATAGACACAACATGAGATGGTGTTTTTGAATGACCCCTACCATAAACCTTTTGTTGATTCCTGAATAGTGGATTGCATATTTCAGTGCACTTTCTCATTGCTTGGTGATTGATGCTTCCCTGTTACTTACTTGAAAATATCAACCTAGTGTTTTCTCATTGCAAACAGAATTTCATTTCCTGTTTTTGTTGCCTTCCTTCTCCCTTGCCCCCAGGCATACTTATTTAAGAAACTAACAATGGGGATTGCATTTTCAATTTCATGATTACGTTGACTATCAATCATAGCTGTATTTCAGTACAATTTGGATATAAGCCATCTTAGATGTTTTAAATCACACAAGTGTTATTTTGTAATATTTTTAAGTAGAAGTATTGGGCCCCTAAATGCAGCTTTGCAGCATGAGTTTGACATGGATTTGGTTCCAATATGGGATTACTCAACCGGACCTTAGTGATACAGTTTATACCAACATTTACTAAAAAGAGTTTAACACAGGCATGGGTAACACCCGCTGGAGATAAACAGTGTTCATAGGTTGTGGCATAAATCAGTGTTCATTTGATAAAAGTACCAATAAAATGGAACTCAACAGTCCAGATAACATCATTTCTTAATTTCACACCAGTGTTGCCCAAAGAGATCATTCTCGACTTATTGATTCCTCAAGCTGTTCGAATGCTTGTTTGAGTACAATCCTAGTAGTTTGAATGATACTGTCTTGTCTCAAGGGCTTTCACACAAACCAGTTGGTCCGAGAAATGGGTACTAAGTAGACAAGCCTCTCAGAGTATAGTATGACTACAGTATCGAGAAGGATGCAAGCAAGACAAACTGCTCTCAGAGTGATTGGTTACTATGTGATCTTAGTCCTTATACCTAACTTTGCCCCTTACTTCTTCACACTTTTGGTTACAAAATTCTAGCCAACATAAAAATAACTTTTGACGGACTAACAATCGCTGCTTGCAGAATAGGATTCATTCCTTCTGCCATCCTTTGCAGGTAGACATATTTCCTAACTCCTGAAAAGCCAAGATCTAATTTTTAGACATATCCACATTCCCTGGGATCTCTAAGAAATGGAAATACTTTATATCTTTATTATCAGCTGCCCTTGATATCTTGTAAAGTTTGATTACATCATTTCTTAATTCACAAGAATACAAATTAAAGTTGTGTAATCTCATCCTTTAGATTAATTCCTGAAATTTGCTCTGGTAAATCTTACATGTACTGCCTCCACTGTTAATACATATCTTTCCTAAGGTAAGTGCCTAGATCTGCTCACTGTACTTTAAGTGAGGCATCAGCAGGGCCTTGGATATATGTGGAAAATTATCTACCCTTTCCATTCCAATCCCTCTAGGCTAGGGATTCCCAGCCTTTTCTTATGCCATGGACCCTACCATTAACCAGGGGGTCCGTTGACCCCAGATCAGGAGCCCCTGCTCTAGGCCTTTCTTAATAGCTTCTGTATCTGACAATGATGTAGGTTTGTGAAGGGAAGATCGTGCCTCACGAGCCTGATTGAGTTTTTTGAAGAGGTAACAAAAGAAATTGATAAGGGTAGGGCAGTGGATGTGGTCTACATGGACTTTAGCAAAGTATTTGACAAGGTCCCTCATGAGAGACTCATCCAGAAAGTCATGAGGCAAGAGATAAGTGGAACCTTGGCTGTTTGGATAAAAAAAAATTGGCTTAAAGGAAGAAAGCAGAGGGTAGTAGTGGAAGGAAAGTATTCTGCCTGGAGGTTGGTGACTAGTGGAGTGCCACAGGGATCTATCCTGGGACCCCTGCTATTTGTGATTTTTATAAATTACCTGGATGTAGAGGTGGAAGGATGGGTGAGTAAGTTTATGGATGACACAAAGATTGGAGGAGTTGTGGATCGAGCTATAGGTGGTCAAACGTTTCGAGAGGATATAGACAGGATGCAGAGTTGGGCAGAAAAATGGCAGATGGAGTTCAATCTGGACTAGTGTGAGGTGATGCATTTTGGAAGGACAAACCAGAAGACTGAGGATAGGATTAATGGTCAACTACTTAAGAGTGTGGATGACAAAGGGACCTTGGGGTTCAAATCCATACATCCCTCAAGGTCACTGCACAGGTTGATAGGGTAGTTAAGAAGGCCTATGGGATGCTAGGCTTCATTAACAGGAGGATTGAGTTCAAGAGTACAGAGGTCATGTTGCAACTCTACAAATCTCTGGTGAGATCACACTTAGAGTATTGTGTTCAATTCTGGTCACCTGATTATAGGAAGGATGTGGAAGCTATGGAGAAGGTGCAGAGGAGATTTACCAGGATGTTGCCTGGTTTGGAGAACAAGTCATATGAAGCAAGGTTAGCAGAGCTGGGACTTTTCTCTTTGGAGCATAGAAGAATGAGAGGGGACTTGATAGAAGTCTACAAGATTATGAGAGGCATAGATAGGGTGGATAGTCAGTACCTGTTTCCCAGGGCACCAATAGCAAACACCAGAGGGCATATGTACAAAATTAAGGGAGGGAAGTTTAGGGGAGACATCAGGGGTAAGTTTTTTACACAGAGGGTTGTGAGTGCCTGGAATAACTTGCCAGGGATGGTGGTGGAGGCTAAAACATTAGGGGTATTTAAGAGCCTCTTGGACAGGCACATGGATGAAAGGAAAATGGAGGGTTATAGGGTAGTGTGGGTTTAGTACTTTTTTTAAATGGGTCAGCACAACATGGAGGGCTGAAGGGCCTGTACTGTGCTGTAACATTCTATGATATTTTACCAATCTATTTAAATGGAAGCCCAAGTCTTGGAAATCCTTTTTCTGGTTTTTCACCATTGAGAAAATACCCTTTTTAGATCCAAAGTAGTTAATTGGACATTTATTGAGGCTAAAATTTATTTGTGATGCAATTTAACCATTTTTCTTGATATATTAATCACTTGAATATCCTGCTAGCTGCAATCTAATGCTCCTATCCACATTTATTTTTATCTATTATTTATTTTTATCACATTATCTATTTACATTGCAACCTATCTTTCTGTCATTGCCAGTTGCTCTTTAGATTTTTATGCTATGATTCAAGTCACTTTGAAAATCGGTAATTTACTCTGCTCCCACTACAGATCTTTGTGGGATGCTCAGAGACACAACCCCCATTCTGGGTGCTGAAGGACAGAAGGGCTCATTTCATGAGGCTATGTCTGTCCATGATATTCAAGGAATAATTTCCCTGCCTGAATACCACAGAGCAAAAGATGTGAAGCATCTGCTCTGGTAAAGACATCCCTATTGAAATCTTCTGTTTTCTCCAAGTTTACAGGCAACCATGCAAAGTTTCACTTGTGGCTATAAACGTCTCTCTGGCCATGCGCTTAAATGGAATGGGATCTTTCCAGACTGAGCTGGAGTCATGTACCTCGTGTCATGGTAACGAAACAATAACCTTGTCTTAACGTCAATAATGTCAGCAAGAAAAAAGAGTTGGTTGTTGATGTAAGGATGCAGTGGAGAGGTAGTGTTGCGGGGTTGGGAGATATGTATGAATACAACCCTGATCTTATCAATGGAGTAACTATAGAGATGTTCAGAGGCTTCAATATCCTTGGTATCCATATCATCAGCAACCTCATCTGGGCCCTTCACACTGACATGATCAAGAAAGCACAGCAACATAATTACTCTCTAGACGTCTGAGAAGATTGAACATGTCCACAAGGATTCTCTCAAACCTCTACAAAAGCGCCATAGAAAATATCCTAGCAGGCTGCACCTCAGCGTGGCGTGGGCACTGCTCTGCTCTGGACTGATGGAAGCTGCAGAGAGCAGTAAAATCTGCCCAGTCCATTACAGGATCATCACTTCCTTTCATTCAGTGCATCTATATGGTGTAGTGTTTCAAGAAGGCTAGTAGTAACATCAAAGATGTCTGCCATGCTGGCCATTCCCTTTCCTCCCTACTGCCTTCTGGGAGCAAAAAACAGGAGTTTGAAAGCCAGGACATCCATACATTAGAACAGCTTTCTCTTTACTACTATCAGGCTTCTGAATCAATCACCTCTTTCACTCAATCCTCCCAGTAATGCTTTCATGCTTTTAATTCTACTCTTAGTTATACTATTATCATCACCCAAGGATTTACTTTTGCACAACTTCAGATTTTCATTACAATCTTTTGCACTGGTCATTGTATTTATTACTAATATTGCGTGAGCTTCATACAATCAAGGAGTTTCATTGCCTCCCAGCGCATAATAAGCTCAACTGGATCTGGAGATATTTCCATCATCTCAGTTTGTGATTCACTATTGCAGAAGGTGGTCCATGTCCAGTCAAAAAGAACTACATATACTTCATTTATACATAGCCTGCTTCGGATCCAGATGATCCCTACCCGTGCAGATTTATGCAATTAAGTTCTACAGTATTCTGTCTGAATATCTCCCCTCTGCGTAATCTTAAAAATGGGTATAACACACACTTCACATTTCCCCATGAGTTACAATGTGGCTTGTTTTATTCCTGTTTGAAGTGAAGGAAGATAGCAAAAGAGAAAAGACAGAAAAAAGTAATAATATGTCAAGCGAGACAGTGCAGGTCAGTTCTTCCTAGTCCTAAGAGAAACAGTTTCAGCCGAAGACAAAGGTTCACTGTTTCTTTTACACTGAAGTTGCCTAACCTACAGAGTGTTTCCAGCATTCTTTATATTTATTCATTTTTCTCAGCGATTTTAGAGTTCTTATTGGTCTGCAAAGGTCACATTCACCATACATTGTTAGGACCCAACATTCAAAAGCAGAAAATCTTCTTAAAAGGTGTAAAGTGGAAAAATGTAAAGTGAATAAATTTACAGAATGTATTTAATAGTTGGTGTTCATTACTTAGGAGTAAACCAGTTTGGTTGACCCAGCCACTGAAGTGCAACAAAACCATCCTGGACCGTAAAGGCAGACACTGTATTTTCACCAGTTCACCTGTAGTCTTGCACTGGTAACCCAGAAATCTTGTAAAAACCTTAGAAATGTGGATAGTATCCACTTTAACAGTTCACAAGCACACTAATAATTTTATCCATTATCCATTGGTGAGAGTTGTACTAAGTCTATCACAACAAAGATTCAATCCACTTTATAAATAGATTACCGTAAGCATGTTTGACATTCCAAATACCCTGGATAGCGAAAATCATTTCATTTAGTTGTAATCTTGTGATTTCAAATTGTTCCTTGTCAATATTTTTAGCATTATCTTTGCAAAGGCAGAGAACGTTGCTTTCTAGCAAGGAATATATTAGCACAACCTTAAAAGAAGCTTTTATTTTCATTTCCATTCTTAGATATGAGGTTTACTGAAGCTTAGCAAAAAGAGAACTAAGTGTCTATACTTTAGTTGAATCATATGAATTCACCAGACTAAACATTCATGAGGATTATACGCTCAAGATTAGAAAGAGAAACTTTTCCTCTGTTTTTCTCCCCCTTATTTTCCAAAATAACTTGTGGGTGGGATAAGTTCCATTGTATGATATTTACTTTTAGCATTTTATTAAAATGTGCTTTGCATGTGCATGTTTATGTGTCAAGTGAGTCAGTGTTTATACTTAACAGTGGCACAACAAATAACGTTATAATTAAGTCTGATGCAGTATCCTTTGATGCACCCCTAGCAGACCTACCCTTTCCATCTTTGTAGTATTTGTCTTCAATGTGCAATCACATGAATTTGAAATAAATAGGGGTGTGTTGCAAAAAGAGATTGCTCATTGCATCATGGTATCATTTTACATTCTTCATACCAAAAGCAGAAGTAAAACCCTAAGGAATGATTTTGGATGTCAGTGGTTCGTGCAATCATCGTTTTCACCACCAGTTCCCAGAAAATGAAATAGAGGTTCATCCCTTAATTTCCTGTTCAGAGGTGGAACGAAAGAAAAACAAAACAAATTTGGAAGTTATCTCTGAGTTATAATTCTTTATTTTTTTATTTAGTGATACAGCACAGTAATAGGTCCTTGTGGGCCTCAATGGGTCCGTGCCATCAATTACATCCGTGTGACCAATTAACCTACTACCCGTACGTGTTTGGAAACCCACGCGGTTATGGGGGGAACATACAAACCTCTTACAGAAGGCAGCAGGTCGCTGGCACTGTAATAATGTTACTCTAACTGCTGTGCTAGGAGTTCTGATGAGGAAATAAGGAAACTGCAGAGATGTTAAACAAACCAAAATGTTGTGAAACCAGATTTTTGTTGATAAAATAACATACAAAAAGTTATACACAAAATTAGAGTTCACAAGTTTCAGATAATAGTGCATAGAAAGGACTGGTTGAGGCACTATAAAATGGTCATCTTTAAGCTGGCTGATTATGTGTGCTAACTATACAATCAACTTTGGCCATTCTGAATAAAATCAGAAAGTACTGGGTGTACTCATCGAGTCAGGCAGCATGTATGGAGAGAGAAACAGATTAATGTTTCAAATTGATTATTTTAACCAGAACTGGGATATCAGAAATGAAGAAATGATTTCTAACTTTTTCCAGATCTGATGAAGGATTTCAACTTGTAGTGTTAACTCGGTCTCTCCACAAGTGCCATCTGGCCAGTCAAGTAGTTACAATTCTCCATGCCTATCCCTTTGTGGGCTACATGGAACATGCTTTGTTTCTGTCCTACAGCGACCACTCCCTCCCATTTTCATCCCTTTATCTAGTACATTGAAGGGTGTACTGGTGCTGCTTCCTTTTCTGTCAAAGAACTTGAAAGTTTTGTCACCTTTGCTGCTGATCTCCACGTGGTCCCTCTTTGACTTCCCTCCTGTTACTTGACATCACCATCTTCACAGAGGTGAGATTAGTGACCAGCTCTTAGTATAAGCCCACTAACTCCTGTAGCTATCTTGACTACACCGTCACCCACATTGCCCCCATAAAGGTTCCACTTCATTTTCCTTTGGCTCCGTCATTTCTGTTCTGATGCCAACTATTTCCAATCCCGTGCTTCCAAGATGTTCTCCTTTATCCTTAAACATAGCTTCCATACATGGGCATCATAGTTGATGGTACTCTCAAGCACATCTGTTAGAGTTCCTAAGGATTCTCCTTGTCCTCACCTTCCATCCCACCTGCCTTCGTGTTCAATGAATCAACCTTGGAAATTGTTACCAAATTCAACATTATGGCACAAACTAATGGGCAAATTGTTATACATATCTACTGTACATACACCCTATCCTCGTTATATGCGGGACACGTTCCTCGCAGTCGACGCATAATGCGAACAACTTTAAATAGGGATGCGTTCCAGAGGGCATCCTAAGTATATTTTATCTGTAATTTATTCATATTTTCATACCAATACGACATAAAAGCAGTACCACAAGGCACATTCGTATTATATTTCATCAATTTAAGGTAATATTCAACGTAATAAATCATAGAAAGTTAACATTCTAGGGTGTACAGTACTTACCAACAGTGGCAGGTGTGTTCGCTCTGGGAGATGAATGGTTGTGGTGTCGGGCAGCTTTACACGGATAAGGTGGATGGTTGCGGTCGTCAGGATCATATCAAGCACAGCAAGGGGTGAAGGAAGACTCACAGAACTTTTAGAACTGCCGGCACTGGTTTGAAGAAAGTGGTGAGGGTTGTTTGCTTGGTCCGTTCTAAACTTGGGTCCACGTCCATCGCCATTTGTGCCAAGTGTTCCTGTTTCCACCATTCCCTCACTGTTGGTAACCTCCTGGAATTTTCAAAATCGTCTGTTGCTTGCAGCATCTGAGAGACAGTACGCTGTACAAAAAAAACTTGAATGTGGATCACACCTTGGTCGAGTGGTTGAATCAACGATGTTGTGTTAGGCGGCAGGAAACGCACTGTTATGTTAGGTTAAATGCTGTCTGTGGTGAACTATGTGCCTGTCGGGACACGCCCCTGCTGACTGCTCCTGTGGCTCCTCCCACAGGCCCCTGTATAAAGGAGACCTGCGGCCTGAAGATCGGCCTCAGTCTCCAGGACCTTGTATGATAGACACTCACTCCTGGTTCCTTCTTCCAGTCAATAAAAGCCGATATCTCGCCTTTACGTCTCAGTGTGAGTTATTGATGGTGCATCAATTTTATTGACTGGAAGTTTTAAAACATGGAACCCGTTTTGCATCCGGACCGGTTGGATTTGGACCCTCAAGACCCTGACGCAGCTCTCGCTTTTGAACACTGGCTTGCATGCTTCCAATCGTACTTGGCGGAGCTTCGTGCGACTGAACCCGCCGTTATGCACAGAATCCTACTCTCGAGGGTCTCCTCCAAAGTTTACTCCTTTATCCGGGACCTGCCGACCTACGAAGGGGCACTGGACGCCCTCAAACGACAGTACCTGCGGCCGGTGAACACCGTCTACGCAAGACATCGCTTAGCTACCCGGCAACAGCGGCCTGGCGAATCGTGCGCTGAGTTTCTCCGAGCACTACAGACACTCGTCCGAGCTTGTGACTGCAAGACGCTCACGGCAGAACAGCATGCGGAGCTGCTGGTGCGAGACGCCTTTGTGACGGGACTGAGGTCAGTGTACATGCGCCAGCGGCTGCTGGAGAACTCGGATCTTACCTTAAGCTCGGCGATAGAGAAGGCCAACGCTCTAGAAGCTGCGCGGCATAACGCCGACGCTGTCCAGTCGCGCGATTCCCCGCCGGTTTCGTGGACGCCTCAGACCCCGCCACCGCCGGCTCCCGGGAGCGAATTCGCCAACGCCGCCGCCAGTCGCCATTCCACGAGCTCCCCGACCCAGACCACGGCTGTGGCCCGTAAGAAACTCGTGCTTTGTTATTTCTGTGGCCAAAAGAAACATCCTCGACAACGCTGTCCAGCGCGAGAAGCGACCTGCTCCAGCTGCGGAAAGCGGGGCCACTTCGCCAAGGTCTGTAAGTCTCAACCTCGAGCGGAGTGCAGCGCTGCGGGTGAAATGTGGGGGCCGCCATCTTGCATGCCGGGATGTGGGCGGCCATCTTTGTCGGCGTCAGCATGCCCCGCCCCCGATCCTCGGATGCTGACCGGGTACCCCGGATGTGAGCGGCCATCTTTGTCGGCGTCAGCACGCCCCGCCCCCGATCCTCGGATGCTGACCGGGTACCCCGGATGTGAGCGGCCATCTTTGTCGGCGTCAGCATGCCCCGCCCCCGACCCTCCGATGCTGACCGGGTACCCCGACGATCCAACTGTGGCCACTGTGACTCTCGACCAAAGCGCCCCACACCAGCTTGCAAGATCCATGATGGACATCCAGGTGGAGGGGCATTGGACTGGATGCCTGTTTGACACGGGCAGCACTGGGAGTTTTATTCACCCGGACACAGTGCAACGCTGCGGACTTGCAACGCGGCCGGTCAGTCGGAGGTTCCATTTGGCCTCTGGGTCGCAGTCCGCAGACATCCGGGCGGGTTGTGTAGCGACTTTGGTGGTGCAAGGCACAGTATATCGGGACTTTGAACTGCTGGTCATGCCTAATCTGTGCGCACCTGTGCTATTGGGGCTGGACTTCCAGAGCCATCTCGAAAGTGTGACTATGGTATACGACGGGCCCCTCCCACCACTCACTGTCAAGAATCCTCAGTTTTGTGGGACTTCTTCACATACCCCGCTACTGACCACACACACACACACGGACACACACATCCCATCCAGAACCAGGCCAACAGCTGCGCTACCGACACTTGCAGCCTCTCCACTCTCAAGATCCCTCCCCCACCGCTGTTCGCCAACCTGACCCCCGACTGTAAACCTGTGGCAACCAAAAGCAGGAGGTACAGCGCGGGGGACCGGGCCTTCATTCAGTCGGAGGTGCAGCGGCTGCTCAGGGAGGGGATCATTGAGCCGAGCACAAGCCCTTGGAGGGCCCAGGTGGTTGTTGTTCGGACTGGGCAGAAAAATAGGATGGTGGTGGACTATAGTCAAACCATCAATAGGTTTACGCAGCTTGACGCATACCCCCTACCCCGCATCGCGGATATGGTCAACCAGATTGCTCAGTATAAGGTGTACTCGACAATAGATCTGAAATCCGCTTATCACCAGCTCCCCATCTGCCCAGAGGACCGCCCCTACACCGCCTTCGAGGCGGGCGGCCGGCTCTATCACTTCCTGCGCGTCCCTTTCGGTGTCACGAATGGTGTCTCTGTCTTCCAGAGGGAAATGGACCGGATGGTGGACCAGTACCAACTGCAGGCCACATTTCCCTATCTGGATAACATCACCATCTGTGGTCATGACAGGCCAGATCACGACGCCAACCTCCAACGGTTTCTCCAAGTGGCCGCAGCTCTGAACCTTACTTATAACAGGGACAAGTGTGTTTTTGGTACCACCCGCCTTGCTATACTTGGGTATGTCGTGGAAAACGGGGTTATTGGGCCTGATCCCGAACGTATGCGCCCCCTGTTAGAGCTCCCTCTTCCCACCACTCTCAAGGCCCTCAGACGGTGCCTGGGGTTTTTTTCCTATTACGCCCAATGGGTCCCCCATTACGCAGACAAGGCTCGCCCCCTGGTCAAGTCTACCTCGTTTCCCCTCTCTGCTGAGGCCTGCGCGGCCTTCAACTGCATTAAAGCGGACATTGCCAAAGCTACGATGCATGCAGTGGACGAGACCGCTCCCTTCCAAGTGGAGTGTGATGCCTCCGATTTCGCTCTGGCTGCTACCCTTAACCAGGAAGGCAGACCAGTAGCATTCTTTTCTCGCACCCTCCAAGGCTCTGAAATTCGGCACTCCGCGGTGGAGAAAGAAGCCCAGGCCATAGTGGAGGCTGTTAGGCACTGGAGGCACTATCTTGCTGGCAAAAGATTCACTGTGCTGACCGACCAGCGCTCGGTTGCGTTCCTGTTCAGCAACCAACAGCGGGGCAAGATCAAAAATGATAAGATTTTGCGGTGGAGGATAGAACTCTCCACCTACACCTATGATATCCTGTACCGGCCTGGCAGACTCAATGAGCCCCCTGATGCCCTATCCCGGGGAACATGTGCTAGCACACAGCTCGACCAGCTGTACGCCCTTCATGCACAACTTTGCCATCCGGGGGTCACCCGATTTTACCATTTTGTGAAAGCTCGGAACCTGCCGTACTCCCTGGAGGACATCAGGACGATGACCAGGGACTGCCAAATTTGTGCCGAGTGCAAACCGCACTTCTACTGTCCTGACACGGCACAACTTGTCAAGGCCACCCGCCCTTTTGAACGCCTGAGTGTTGACTTTAAGGGCCCCCTTCCCTCCACTGACAGCAATGTCTATTTTCTCAGTGTTATTGACGAGTTCTCATGGTTCCCCTTTGCCATCCCCTGCCCCGACACCACTGCCACGTCCGTCATAAAAGCCCTGCGCCAGCTCTTCACTCTGTTCGGGTATCCCTGCTATATCCACAGTGATAGAGGGTCCTCCTTTATGAGTGAGGAGCTGCGCCAGTACTTGCTAGCTAGGGGCATTGCTACCAGTCGGACCACGAGTTATAATCCCCGGGGTAATGGCCAGGTAGAGCGGGAGAATGCCACAGTGTGGAAGGCCACACTTTTAGCCCTTAAGTCCAAAGGGTTGCCGGTCTCTCGATGGCAGGAGGTCCTCCCTGAGGCACTGCACTCTATCCGCTCTCTGTTATGTACGTCCACCAATGCCACCCCTCACGAACGCCTGTTCTCTTTTCCCAGGAAGTCTGTCACTGGGACCACCCTACCAGTTTGGCTGACGTCCCCGGGGCCAGTGCTGCTCCGGAAACATGTGAGGAGCAATAAATACTCCCCGCTGGTGGAGAGGGTTCACCTTCTCCATGCGAACCCCCAGTATGCTTACGTGGTCTTACCTGATGGGCGGGAGGACACGGTCTCCATCCGCGACCTGGCACCCGCAGGTGCAGCAGACCACTACCCTGAAGGCTCTCCGGTAACTGTGAACCCTGCACCAGAGGTGACACCGTACTCACCAGGCCCTACACAGACTCCTCACGACACTTGTATACCGGGCGTTTCGTACGCATTTATACCAGGCGCCTCGCACATGCATGAGGGATCACCGGCGCCTAGTGGGCAAGAACACGCGCAACCCCCGTCCCCTGTGCAATCGCCAATGTTGCCGGAACCTATGCGGTCACAGCCGGTGCTACGTAGATCGCAGCGACAGATTCGACCGCCTGATCGGCTTGACTTGTAAGAACCTTCGCTACATGAGGACTTTTTCAAACGAAGGGGGGGTGAATGTGGTGAACTATGTGCCTGTCGGGACACGCCCCTGCTGACTGCTCCTGTGGCTCCTCCCACAGGCCCCTGTATAAAGGAGACCTGCGGCCTGAAGATCGGCCTCAGTCTCCAGGACCTTGTATGATAGACACTCACTCCTGGTTCCTTCTTCCAGTCAATAAAAGCCGATATCTCGCCTACGTCTCAGTGTGAGTTATTGATGGTGCATCACTGTCCAAATCTTTAGGATGGGCTGGCGCATTGTCAAACGACAGAAGAACTTTAAAGGCAAGATTCTATTCCCGGCAGTAGCGCCCCAGAGCTGCGTTACCTTCACTCTATGCTGCGCTGTTTATAATCTCCAACTTTTTTTCAAGTGTTAAAGCGGTTCTCTGCTGCTCGGCTGATGGCCCAGGACATGACATCGGACTCTTAGGAAGCATAGTTAAATATTTCAGGCACAAAATCACTGTACCGTAGGTAAAACCAACAAAAGTTTAAGAGCACAAGATCGCGCATCCACAGCTTGCAAAACCAATGCGAGACTGGCGGGAGTGAGACTGTCAGGCGCGCGCACCTGACTTGTATTGGCGGGAAAGCAGTGCTCCTCACATAACTGAGTTTTTGACGCATATAAGGAGACGTTGGTAGAAATAGTTCCCCGCATAACCGTGAATCCGCATAGTCGGAAGACATATAACGAAGATAGACATATGGAAGTGGTATGATAACTAATTTTAAAAGATGTTTGGAAAGCTACGTGGATAGGAAAGGTGTGTACGGATATGGGCCAAAGGTGGGCAAATTGAAGTAATTTGGGTGGGAATCTTGGTCGGTAGGGACTTATCGGGATGATGGACCTGTTCCTTTGCTGTATGATTTTATGACTCGGATTAGAAGGGACTGTCCCTCTAGTTAACTCCTCCTTCTTCCCAAATACCCACTTCCTTTCTCATGGCACCTTCCTATGCAACTGCAGACAATGCAACATTTTCCCGTTTACCTCTTCACTCCTCATCATCCAAGGTATCATCTAATACTCCTTCCAGGTGTATCCAGCAATTAACTAGGACTTTTCAAACTTAGTGCATTATACCTGGTGCTCCGAAGCTCTCCTCTTCAGATTGCAGAAGCTAAACACAGATCTGGTGACTTTTATATAGGTTTCCTCCATCCCATTGATAAGGCTGTCCCTGAGTTTCCAATTGCCTGTCACTTCAATTCTGCATTCCACTTCCATGCTCATCTCTCTGTGTTTCAACTCTTAGCCAGCCCAAAGGAAGCCCAACATATCTCAAGGAATGCAGTCCTATCCATTGAGTAAGACCAGTGCAATCTTCACAAATCAACAACCAAGTCAACAGTTCTAGATTGTAGCTGATCAGTTCTGTGTTCATTCCCTTCCATTTGTACTTCTGCCACAATTAACCTACCCTCTCTCAGAGGGCTCAACCACCAGTCACATCACAACCTCTGGATATTACATGCATCCCCTTGTCCTTTTCTTCCTCCCCTTTCTCTACAACTTAAAACACAGTTGTTTTCAATTTTGCCTAGTTGTAATGAAATATCTTTATCTCTAGAATTGTCAAGTAATGTTAATTCGGTTTTATTCTCTAGTAAAGTTGAGTCTAACCAGTAGTTACTGCTTAATTTCAAACTTCAATTATCTGAAATTCTTTAGGGGCTTTTGAACAATGTCATCTTCCTTGCCTTCACTGAGGAACAGTGGGTTCCTGAGTACTGAGTACTGTACTGTCAGCTTCCCTTGAGTACACGCCTCTCCCTCAACGTGTAGTTTATTATGGACCTTGAAAATTTCCTGAGCACAAACGTCATTTTTCTGAGAAGAACACTTGACCCCTCATCATGAGTGAGTCCACACAGCTGGATATTTACAGGAGCCAAAACTGCCCAGAAGGATGAATCCTGGGCACTAGTAGCTAACCGCTACCTGCTTTGCTCCTCACATAATGGCACTCTCAGACCTCATCAGCTAAGTGAACGTACGAAGAGAGCTAAAAATGTATTAAATGGGAAAATACCACTGGTGTCTTTCAGAGGAGATTTTGTTACCAGAAACACACTTGATACGGAGACTTCTGCATTTACTACAAACTGTACAAACTTGGAACTTCCCAACAGATGTAGTAGAGCTCAGCAACAGCAGGCTGGAAGGATCATAAGGCTAGAAACGGTCACAAGCCGAATCCTATTTTCAAAATAATCCAAGCCCATGTGTGAAGTTATGTTTGTGACCATGGAGGTCACAAGTCTCATTGAGAACAAAAATTGCCATCTTAGTTCTTAAAATAGTGTAATTTCAGGAGGAAAACCATTGATAAAAGCTGGCTGTTGTGTTGAATAAATAAGAAATGTTGTTTAAAATTCTGGGCATAGCATTGTTTTTGTCTCACTGAGAGATCTTATGCTGGAAGAAAGGGGGTAACACAATTGAAAATCCCATTGAGAAAAAATATCCCAATAGGCTTCAAAATACCCCAAAATATTCACAATATTGTTTTGCTCTGACTTAAGCCAATAGTCAATTGCACAACATCCTTTCTTTTTGAAACATTGTGATAGCGATCACTAGGTAAGTATACTCCTTGCACACACACGAACATTGCCTTGTCATTTTGCTGATGCTGTGCTGAGTGTTCACAGAATAACTTTGTGGTAATTAAAGATGGTATGTCCTGATGCCTAATAAATGGGGCTTGTCGTCTTCAGTACCAGACAACTCAGTAATAGCTTCACACTATTTTGGTCCAGTGTGATCTCCTGGCAGCCCTGATCTCTCTCTCCTACTGAGAGCAATGAGCCCTGTTTATTAGGTATCAGGTTATATCATCTTTAATTACCCACAAAGTGAACTGCAGATTAACATCAATTAGAATATGATGCACCTCACAATGTAGCTACAATCGTATTGCAGAATAAACAGAAGTGTCTATGTTAAATATAGTATACAAACAGCATACACACTTTTATACATCCCCATTACTAAATACATGAAATATTCTGCCGTGTAAGGTGGGAAAGGCATCAGCTCAGTTTAGGATCCATTACGAGACTATACTGAAGTGCAGACACTCACCACAGCAAAAGCAGAATGACAAGGCATTTTGTGTGTGTAAGAAGAGACTTATAAATAAGATACAGATGTATGGAGTCAGAGGAAGTGTACTGGCATGGATAGTGGATTGGTTAACCAATAGAAGGCAGCGAGTTGGTATAAATGGGTGTTTCTCCAGTTGGCAGTGGAGAATGGGGTGCCACAGGGGTCGGTGCTGGGCCCGCAGCCATTTACCATTTACATTGATGATTTGGAAGAGGGGACTGAGTGTAGCATAGTAAAATTTGCTGATGACACTAAAGTGAGTGGAAAAGCAAATAGTACGGAGGATGTGGAGAGTCTGCAGAGGGATATAGATAGGTTAAGTGAGTGGGCCAAGGTCTGGCAGATGGAATACAACATTGGTAAGTACGAGAACATCCGCTTTGGAAGGAATAATAGAAGAGCAGATTATTATTTATATGGTGAAAGATTGCAACATTCTGTTGTGCAGAGGGACTTGGGAGTACTTGTGCAAGAATCGCAAAAAGTTGGCTTGCTGGTACAACAGGTTATTAAGAAGGCGAACGGAATGTTGGCCTTCTAGAGGGATTGAATTCAAGAGCAGGGAGGTCATGCTGCAACTAGACAGGGTACTGGTGAGGCCACATCTGGAGTACTGTGTGCATTTCTGGTCTCCATACTTGAGGAAGGATATACTGGCGTTGGAGGCAGTGCAGAGGAAGTTCACAAGGTTGATTCTGGAGATGAAGGGAATCTATGAGGAGAGATTGAGTCGCCTGGGACTATACTCTCTGGAATTCAGAAGAATGAGAGGGAATCTTACAGAAACACAAAATTTTGAAAGGGATAGATAAGATAGAAGTAGGAAAGTTGTTTCCATTGGTAGGTGAGACTACAACTAGAGGACATTGCCTCGAGATTCAGGGGAGAAGATTTAGGATGGAGATGATGAGATACTGTTTTTCCCAGAGAGTTGTGAACCTATGGAATTCTCTGCCCAGGGAAGTAGTTGAGGCTTCTTCACTAAATATATTTATGATACAGTTAGATAGATTTTTACATAGTAAGGGAATTAAGGATTATGGGGAAAAGGTAGCTAGATGGAGCTGAGTTTACAGACAGATCAGCTGTGATCTTACTGAATGGCGGGCAGACTCGATGGGCCGGATGGCCTACTCCTGCTCCTGTTTCTTATGTTCTTAAGTCTACCGAGTGATCTCTGTCATGGATGTGCAGAAGAATTTCTAGGACAGTGATTATAGTTGATTTTCTAAAGACAGTATTTTCCCCATCAAAGGATCTTGTTGCCGAGACAGAGATTGTGTTATTACGTGTGTATATAATAAGGAACTTCAGTTCCCAGTCTGCAATGTGGGCGATTCACACATGCTCTTGGTGGGCTAAAGTGTCCTGAGTAAATGTAGCTGAACTGAAGCCATTCTGTAAATTTGTAAATAAAATAGTTCTAGTGTTTTTACCCACGCATTTGTCTTTGTTAAACATGACATAGATCACCGAGCCACCTTCAAAGCTGAGCCATCATTTTACTGTTCATCATGGTGAAAACAACTGCCTAAGCACCTGTGCTTCAGTAATTTGAGATCTTAGCTGCAATGTTTGAATCTGGTGTCTTGAGGCAATAAGACAGCGTGAATCAGTCTAGCTCTACTGGGCATGTCCATTCATTGTCCTGCATATTTCCCTGAATTAAAAAGATCTGAATGCTTAAACAGTACTGTATTTTTGAGAATAGACACTGAAATGAACATGAACTCTGCATGAGGTGGGTAAACGCTTCCTGTGGTAAACACAGAATATGGATGTGTACATCATTGTCATCTATTTATATTTCTGTCCATAATTCATTCGGTTTAACCCATCAGATTTCACCCTAAAATCAGAACACCTTTGACTGGTTAAATTGCGTCTGTAATATTTTTAAATGGCCTGGATTTGAACACAATAGTTAACACAAAGTCAAGCACCGCAGTAAGTGATATCCACAGTTAAACAGTGAATCAAGATGTTATATTTAGTCTTTGACCATCTTAAGTAGGAATGGTGGCCACTTTATTAGGTACACCTGTACACAGGCTCTTTAATACTAATAATTAATCAGCAACTCAATGCAAAGAAGCATTGACATGATCAAAAGCTCCATTTGTTTTTCAGACTAAACATCAGATTGGGGAAGAAATGTTATCTAAGTGACTTTGACTGTGGAATGATTGTTTGTGCCAAACAGGGTGGTTTGAGTATCTGAGAAAGTGCTGATCTCCTGGAATTTTCATGCACAACTATCTCTAGGACTTTCAGAGAGTGGTGTGAAAAACAAAGCAACCTGCCCTGAGCGGCAGTTCTGTGGGCAAAGATGGTCAGAGAAGAATGGCCCGACTGGTTCAACATGACAGGAAAGTGACAGCAACTCAAATAACCACACATAATAACAGTAGCATGCAGAAGAGCATCTCTGGGTTACGTGGATGTGTTACAGCAGCAGAAAACCATGATGATACATTTAAGATCCACTCTGTTAGTTACAGGAGGTGTCTAGTAAAGTGACCACTGCGTGTATTTTACAGCAGAGCCAACCAACCAATAGACTCTTAACCGATCATTTGTAAATAATACGAATGACTTTGTAGTGGATGTGGTCATGTCTAACAGTACTAGAATATTTGTTATTTTCGTCAATGTGCCCAAATCTTGAATGGCACTGACATATGAATAAAGTAGCCTCACATCTCAAGAAATATGCACATCTGAGTACAAAATATTTACACAGAAATTTGAACCACCAAGAAGTAGAATGTAATCCTTACAAGAGACTTCATGGAACAATGAATATAATGATTATGGAGACATCCACCTCCTTCAGCACATAGATTGCAGCAGTTCAAGTGTGTGATCCAGATTTCAATTTATAAAATTTACATATATATGTGTATGTATAGATATGTGTGTATGTGTGCATGAAAACTGGTCAGTGCAAGAAACCTGGATAGTCTGCAAATTTACTAATAAAAACAGTTTTAAAATAACTATCAGAAATTCTAGTTCCTAAGCTTCCAAGACCAATCACATTAAATATCTTGATCCAATTTCTTAATACTGTTAAAAATATAATCATGAAAAGTTTTCAAAAAGTTTGGATTCCCTTTATTGTATAAATAAATCACATATACACACTTAAGGAAGAGGATATTTATCACTAAAGATTTAAAGTAAGGGAGTAGTGCTTTTTCGATTTACTGGTTTCTACATCTATTGAAAACATTCATCGAGTACATGAAGGCACATTGTTCCTAGTTTTGTTGCTTTAAGTGCAATAATAAAAGCAAACAATGTTGCATAATATCACATTTACTCATTAGCCACAGAACAATAATTGAATAAAAAAGTGGCTGTGTCATACTCCAGAAATATATATTTATCCACTTAAAACCCAACCATAAATTTACGGTCTATGTAGTTTTGTAAGGTGGTTGTAAATTAATATCCACTGAAATGCAACAGCATCATACAAAACACCACAGAAGTTCCATCCAATGCAATACCTACTGGAACGGTGGCAGTTAAAGGTATTCATCTGGCAGAATTATATTAAAGCAGTTTGTTTCAATCTGCAGAGCATGATTTACTACATACAAAGGAGATTTGTCCAGTCACACAATATACAGACGACATCAGAATCAAATGGAATGGAAGTAGAAATCATAGCAGGTGGAGTGACTTTGCAAAATATTTCTTGCAGAATTTAATGGGGGGGGGGGGGTGGGAATTGTAGGTCCTACAGAATGCAATGCATCTGTCAAAAATGTATTTCATTTTTGAGGGAGAGCAGGTGGTATTTAAAACAGAAATTAAACTTTGGCAGCCAAAGTTCTGCTGTGTCTGCTGGCCAGAGAGCAAGTTTGGAATATTAAATAGCAGGTCTCTGCTTCAAATGAGCTTGAGGATCAGTCCCCAGACCCAAGGTAAATGGCTGGGGGAAGATTTAAAACGTCTCTACAGTTGTGAGTGAAGATTAGTGTGGAATAGGGGAAAAGGGATGATAAAATCTTCCTACATAAAGATTTTTTTCTTACTTCTGGTAGGAACATTTGCTTGTTCATTTAAGTATATTAACTCCTAC
Source organism: Hypanus sabinus (assembly GCF_030144855.1). Classification (NCBI taxonomy): domain Eukaryota; kingdom Metazoa; phylum Chordata; class Chondrichthyes; order Myliobatiformes; family Dasyatidae; genus Hypanus; species Hypanus sabinus. The sequence goes on along the minus strand of NC_082708.1, from coordinate 47,977,158 downwards.
AATGCAACAACTTTGTTTTAGAAAGGTTTTGCAGGGCAAAGTTAATTGTCCATCCAGCTGCATAAATTCTCCTTTAAGTTTTGAAGCCAACAGTAGCTTTTCCAGCACTGAGCTGCTAGATGTAAGTATCAGTATTCAAGTACTAAGCTAAAAGCTGCCAACTGCACTGACTGCTGGGTGCCATGTTAATCAATGGAATGAATCAGAATTGTTAACATTATTACACTATTCAAACAAACAATAGTTCTTAATTATTGTTGAAGCAAATTAACAGCAAATTATCATTTAACATACCAATATAAAAATGTATTTTGAAATGTGGAATTATAATATTATATAATGTGTAACAGAATGTTCAAATACTATATTTCCCTTTGGAGTAGCATAAATAAATTAAAACTCTTCTATACTTTGATTTCATTTTGCGGTTGTGTTTTAACAGGATTGATCCTCCTCCAGTAACTTCCACAACTGTTGTAAGTCTTGTGCAAAACTTGTCAATCAGTTTCAACATCCTGAGTGTTGGGGGTACTACATCAGTTATGCCCTCACATGCTTTATTCAAACAGATAGACATAGAATCATGATTGAAAAAGGAATTGGTTGATTTATTTCTCTTGCAGCCTCGGGATACCAAAATCAACATTAGCATCCATTGACATGCATCAACTGGGATCAATTAATACATAATAGACTGGAACTCCATTGCAGGTCTGAGGTTTCTTTCAATGAAAGCACAATTGAAGATTTGAACAGAGGCTAACTCACTTGGACGTGGAAGCAGGTACGCCTTGAACTCAGTACCTTTGTCAAATAAAATTGAATACCAGGACAAGGAATTGTCACTGTCAATTTGCAATAAAGTTGGCATTAACTTGGTCTACAGCAGCAAATAATTAAATGCCACTTCCCTGTGATGTTCACTTCATCATATAAAGATAACATTATCAGCAGGAAATAAGTAACATCTTTTGGCAACAACTTTGTGAACTTGAAGCTGCAACATATGAGTTTAAAACATTATTGTATGCTTTTTAGAAGTCTTTTTTTAATCATGTATTCTAATTAAGTTAAGAACTGTACTATACCGCTTCAATGTCTAAGGACTTCTGTTCTAAGCCAGACGAAGACTGGCAGGTGCAGGAACTATAAACAAAGAAGGTAGATATAGCTGTGAACACTCAACAGAACAACGGAACTCTCTGGGGAACGGAACAATGACTCACACTAATGATCTTATATAAAGTACTTCATAGAGGAGTAAAAAGAGAAAATGAAAAGCGCTAGAGATCTGTAATAAACATCTAGTTCTAAAGAAACCTTGCAGCCAACAGGTAAATAAATCTTTTCTATAAAATAAAAAGGGAAACTATCATACACATAGCCTCATTACACAACCTTGGATAGCAGTATTGGAAATACGGCCACACCTTGAAGCCAACCTTTGACATAAACGAAGAACTGATATTGCAAACCTTTAGAAACCATGGAAACCAGGTTGATGCTAAATTCCATTTTCTCTCAAATTACTTTCCTTGGTACGTGACCACATTTAAACAGGTGTATTTGGTGCATTTTGAACCAGATAGACAAATATAGTAAAATCATTTAATTTTTTAAAAAAATGTATTTTTTGTCTCAGGTTTTGTCCTTATCAAATGGGTGAGAGAGGGGCAACCTGCTTCAGGTTCTTAATATAATACTGAAAGTTGAATAAGAAAGTATCACATTGAATTGCCCAATTGGTCCATTGGAATGTCAAATCATCTCCATTTATTAATATTGATGTACAAGGTATCATTTTACTGTGTAAAAGCCTAACAATTAACTTAATAGCTGAGGTTACCAATATTTCTTCCAACAGGCAGGCAGGGCTTGTTGAATTATCTCCAGAGCTCAATAGATAGTGAAAAATGTTTATTGGATAAATTAATAATGACAGGTTTACATCTGGCCTCACACAGAAGCTGGCCATTTTACCCAAGCCTTTCAATTGCCTTTTATTAGGTCTTTTCACATTCAGTCCCTTTCACAGTCATTAGAAACAAAAATTGCTGGAGACACTTGGGTGATCAGGCAGCATCTTTAGAAAGAGAAACAGAGGTTTCATATCAAAGACCCTTTATCAGAGACACTTCTCCTGAATATCCATCAATCTTAAGTATTGACTCTTGTCCTCTTTCCACAGATACTGCCTTACTGCTTGGGTGTTTCCAGTATTTCCTGTCTTTGCTTTGGACCTCCAGCATCTGCAGATTTTTGATGTTCTCTCACAAACTTTCTTTGTTTCCCCTTCTTTCCACCACATCCCCATGTTCCATGTTTGCCGTCCATCAGATCAAATGGCAAATCTGGTCTCAAAATGGTGACTGATTCCGGGATCTTAACCATGATCACTAGAGTCAGTAGGTGTGGCATCACGTGCGATACTGAAGACTGACAACCACAAGGGCTGGACTACGTGAGGCCCTGGTGTTCTGTGTGGGCCCCAAAATCAGGGGTGACTAGAAGTAAAATAAGCCAGGTCAGCTATTTGAGCTCAAGTACTAGGGGTATTACTTTTCAGTCAGTGAAGCACATCAAGTTGATAAGGCTGCAACGGTGATAACAAAAACATTAAGACGATGAAGTCCCCCGCTTCTAGTCCACAACATATTGTCCATCTCCCTGCTCCCCCCCCCCCACATACATATGTAATTTTGGTCACCATCTAAATATCTGTTAACACCTGTATTATTATGGTTGGGCTGCTCATCCTGCTTCCTCATCTCTCTGTTAAAATCTCAAAGGGGACAATATTTGCATTTAAGTAAAGAAATTCTGTAAAATACAGGGCTGTTGACATCCCTACCTGTGCCCAGTTTAATATCAGGGCCAGGCAGAATTGTCAGGACAGTCCCTTGTCTACCTGTTTAGCAGTTTTTAGTTTTAAAACATGTAGATATTTTTCTAGAAGTTATTTTGTTTCAACATCAGAAGTAAATTCAACTTAGTTTTGCAGAGGATTAAGTATATGAATACCATGAAGCACACTTGCAACATATAAAAGTTGACATTTGTCAAAAGTATATTTACACTGTTTGGACTGTTAATCCGTGTTCTAATAACAACACAAGGTAATGAATTAGCTCAAGATTAACTATTTTCTAAATCAATTTTCAAAATAAGTGATGACAATATTTTCAGACAGATTTTTACACGTAAGACTCCTCTGAGAAAAACACCTGTTCAAAGTTTTCGAGCTTTGAATTGGTGCACCATTCTTTTTGCCATTCTTTCTTGTTCTGGATCGCTGCATTTGTCAATCGTTGTGTTGTTATCAAGCAGTTCTCAGCATCAGTTTGGAAAAAAAAATCCCTAGCTGTTTTAGCTGCATTATGTGACAGAGCCTCAGGATGCCTGCTGCTAGCCTCCCACTCTGCCGTGTGGGCTCCACTCATGGATGGAAACAGCTTCTCTTCCTGGAACATCCGGCCCCTTTTCTCCAATACCTTGGCATTGCCTGAACTTGGGCAAGAAACCATTTTAAAAGAATGCCGATCTAATGCACTATGACTAGAATTTCCATCAACCATAAAAGGGGATGATTGTTGGCATGATTTTGATTGAAAACATAGCACTGAATTCTGCCCATAAAAAACAGTCTGAGGAATTCGATAAGGCCCACTCTGTCCTGGAAAAGCCTTGCTGGCAGTGCTCAGCGAAGAAGAACCACTAGTAATGGAGCTGCCTGCAAGTTCCCGAGAATCAGATTGCAATAAATGTTGCAAAGCTGGAACCATCAATCCTTTCTCTTTTGCAGCTGTATTCAGCAGTAGTGAACCAACACCCTCTGGATAAGGAGGAGGATCTGCACACTGGCTTTTGTCTGCATTTTGAATCATGCTTTCCCCTTCTGCGACAGAAACAGGCAACTTTCCGTAAGCTCCTTCAAAATATGAACCACTTTTACCTTCAAGCTTACCTCCATTTTCCATTTTTCTAAGCATGCAAGTTCCACTTCCCTTTCTCCTTCTATCAGTCTTCACAGCGATGCTTGTTAAGATATCTTCTGTCACACTGGAAGACCTCTTGTATTTCTCCAGTGCAGTGGAGGAGGAAGCAGGAACTGGTCTAGGGTAATATCCAGGGGACAGCTGTCCAGGAAAATATTTAAAAACACCGGGGCTAGGTAGCACTGCCAGCTGGCCTTTCTGAGACTGAGTGGCATAACAAGATGGTGAGGTTTCACTTGGAGTGAAGACAAAATATTCTGGATTGTATTTAAAAACACTATCACATGAACTTACAGAGGACCCGGAGAAGGGAGTGCCTGGGGAAGATAGACTGGAACTGCTCATTGTGGAAGGGACCTGAATTTTGAGGGGAGGAGGTGGCTGATGTTGACCACTAAATGATCCCCTTCGACCTGATTTATGGCCACCATTTCTCCACTCACCCAAATCAGTGCTCACCTTCACATTGTGTTTTGTTGGTTTCTGGCCTCCGATCTGTAGTTGTTCAATGCAGTTTTCGGCTGTCTGACACAGGACAGCATCGCAACTAGTTTTGCGGATTAGAGGCTTGCGACTCTGGCCCAGCTGAACAAACTGTGAAGTAGGAGGAATTATACTTGGCTCAGAGCACCTTCTGTGCCTTTTGGGGTCTGTCAGCGCCTGGCAAGTTGAGTAACCAGAACTGCTGGAGTCCAGGAGGGCTTTGTTTGAAAACTGGCAAATCGCACTTTCTTCCAGGGAAGCTGAAGGAATTTGTAAGGACTTCATTGTCAAAGGGACCTTTTGATGAGCTGCTTCATCCTCAACCTGGTCGAGGTCATAGTCACTCCAGGACAGAACTGAATCCCTGCTTCTATTTTCTTGGCTTCTTTTTGTCATTAGAGTGGAGTCAGTTTCATCATTGAGCTCATTTTCCAGACTGTTGTAAGAGGAGTCGTGCATTTGAAATGAAGGGAGATCTGCAAGAAAAAGTCATACAATATTGACTGACCATTTTGTAACACCAATTATTAATACTGTATTGGCAATTTGATCTCTGTTAAAATATATGGCCCTACCCTCTAATTTTTCATCCTACCTTCTTTTAAATGCTTCTTGAAATAGTGTATATGGCCCATTCAAAGTTCTTTCCTCCTTTTTTTTATTGTTAATAATTTTCAAACTGTTACATATTCTGTTCCTAATTCTGTAGTCAGTGATATTTCTATGCTCTGTTTTATGAACTATTTACTTTGGTCAATTTTGTTCTTATTCTTTCTGAATTTGAAATTCTCTGATCACATTTTCCCCCAGCAATAAGGAATTTAAGCAAATAAGAAAAAAAACAGTTGTACTTGCATTATACTTTTCATGTCCGGTAGTGTCACACCGTAATTTACAACTGATGAAAGATTTTGTAGCACTGTTACTGCTTAATATTTTTTCTTCTCATTGTGTTAGAATTCAACAAGTAGCTTAGTTATTTTTATATTCACCAGCTTTAGGAGATGGGTGCTTGGCGGGCAATGTTGGGTATGGTGGGGAATAATGGGTACTTGTCATTGGAGTTTATGAAAAGAAAATCAATGTTTTAAATAGTCTCATGCCATCAAGAAAAAAACTGTAGGGTTTATTCTAACTATTGGTCTGAGTGTGAATTCTGCTCCTTTCATTTTAAATAGTTGGCAGGATGACAATTCACATACCTGAACTATCATCTCTACTCCCAAACCTCCTTGATGATAAGACTTCAAAGAGAGAAGTGAAGACGTCGCCAAAAATCCTGGAACAGTTTTCAATTAAAAACTGCACAAACAAGGCAACCTGGAGAAGGACAGAGGCCAGAGTGTGATTTCATTGTTTTAAAATCTCATTCCACTGTCTAGCATTACATGATATGTATTTACAGCATACACTACAGCAGGATAAGGAATATGTGTATGGAGTCAAAATCATGATTGTTCTGACAGGAGTGAGAAGATATTGCTGCAGATGTGGCCTCTCCCTCCAGACCACAATATGAAGCTTGGTGCAGAGAGATGCCAGATGCTGTTAACCCACACAGTCTCCACCAGCAGAACGCTGTCAAAACAGGAAGAGACTTCTTGGAAAAAATGCTTCAGGCAACATGCTTGAAAGGTCAGGTACTAAAAATCCCAAAGCAATTTCGTGTTAGTTGCTTGAACAATAGGCATGCTTCTCATTGTCTTGAATGGTCAAAATCTGTGACAATGAGAACTAGGGTTGTGCTCACATGAAAGAGATGTTATGTAGCAGATATTCCCCATCCACACCTGCCCCTCCTCCCACCATCCCTCCCCACCCCGGCAATGATCCATCGGTATAACACAGGAAAAAGCCCCTCCTCCCACCATCCCTCCCCACCCCGGCAATGATCCATCTGTATAACACAGGAAAAAGCCCCTCCTCCCACCATCCCTCCCCACCCCGGCAATGATCCACCTGTATAACACAGGAAAAAGCCCCTCCTCCCACCATCCCTCCCCGCCCCGGCAATGATCCACCTGTATAACACAGGAAAAAGCCCCTCCTCCCACCATCCCTCCCCACCCCGGCAATGATCCACCTGTATAACACAGGAAAAAGCCCCTCCTCCCACCATCCCTCCCCGCCCCGGCAATGATCCACCTGTATAACACAGGAAAAAGCCCCTCCTCCCACCATCCCTCCCCACCCCGGCAATGATCCACGTGTATAACACAGGAAAAAGCCCCTCCTCCCACCATCCCTCCCCGCCCCGGCAATGACCCACCTGTATAACACAGGAAAAAGCCCCTCTTCCCACCATCCCTCCCCACCCCGGCAATGATCCACGTGTATAACACAGGAAAAAGCCCCTCCTCCCACCACCCTCCCCGCCCCGGCAATGATCCATGTGTATAACACAGCAAAAAGCCCCTCCTCCCACCATCCCTCCCTGCCCTGGCAATGATCCATGTGTATAACACAGGAAAAAGCCCCTCCTCCCACCATCCCTCCCCACCCCGGCAATGATCCACGCGTATATCACAGGAAAAAGCCCCTCCTCCCACCATCCCTCCCCACCCCGGCAATGATCCACCTGTATAACACAGGAAAAAGCCCCTCCTCCCACCATCCCTCCCCACCCCGGCAATGATCCACGCGTATAACACAGGAAAAAGCCCCTCCTCCCATCATCTCTACCCACCCAAAGTGTGGGTACAGCAGTAAGTTGTTGCACGGGCCTGACACCCTCATGATTTAGTATTGACCCTATTAAGCATCTGAAGGAGAGCAAGAGAAATCTTTAAATAAAGCATAGAAATTCCTACCCACAGATACGTCAGTATTCATGCACACACACAGCCACTTTATTACTTTTGTTCCTACATCATCCCACAAAGGAATATTACATAGATATCAGAGAGGATTGGGAATCTCAAACTATTGTCTCATACCCAACTGTTGGGCTGAGGTTGGTACCATCAAGGAAATCTGCAGTAGTCATTTCAAGGCAGATAACAGAATGCTTGGTGATTGGAGTGGTCCCATTCTTGTGTGTTTATTAAATAAGGAACCAAATCACATCTACAATCAACACATTGGCCATTTCTTTAATATTTAGATTGTAGCACAAATTCAAATTGACCTGCTGAAATCAGCTTTCTTTTTCCGTTCTCCTAGGTTCAATAGTAATAGCGAAGCAGTTCTTTCTACTCTGTGTGACTCATGCTACAAACAAGGAAGATGTCATCCACTTAAGCTGGGTTTCGTTAAGATTGTGACAGCTAAGAACAAATTAACGTGAAGGTTGAGAACGTAGCAGTGTTATTCGCATTGAAAGCATTGTTACTTGAAACACCTTGCACCCCACCTCATGATTATTTTACTGTTGCAGTAACAGCCTGTTACCTTTTTTGTGGACTTGCACTCTGTCTCAGGGCTGCAGAGAGCGGAAGGCCACAGGATGCTGGGTGCTATGCACACCGCCAAGTTGAAGGCATTCATTTGGTTTTCCTCAGCCTGCTGCTCAATTTTGTGAAGCACGCCAAACACATAATGCAGAAGGAGGGTATTCAGTCTTGGAAGTTGGTCTAGCAATCTGAGGAAAATAAGGAACAAAAACAGAAAACTGAAACACACGTTGGTTGATACTGTTCCATGATAGAGTGTTAGAGATTATTCAGGGTGGGAATGGGGAAGTTGCAAGTTATTTCAAACAAGAACGTGACCCCATAAAACTGCATAATGTCCAATGATATTTTAAGAGCATAAATCTAGTCACTGGGTGAGGGATATGTGATTGTGTATCATTGTAACAATGTAGGGAAAGACAATAAATAAAGGTTCCAGTTAATTAGCCCTCATTGCAAGCCCCATGAAGAGATTGCTAAAGATATATTACTGACAGTAATACACAATTCAGCACATGAGTTTTTGTTATTTAATATTCTGTCTGTATATCCAATGTAATAAAAGTAGTTCATGTTGGACGTCTGGTGTTTTGTACTCAGAACGAAGTGTCAGGAAAGGAGAAATAGATTTCCAGAAGATATGTTTGTATTCAATAAAGACCTTTTGCATCTACCAGCTTCGGTTCTCCAGTGGCTGAATCACAATCACATCAGGAGGTGTCAGCTTCAATGGTGTGCTTGGAGATAGAAGACATTACAGATGCAGGTAGTAAGTACAATTGATCGGGCCACAATCCAACTCCAATTACAACTCAGTCTGTTCGAAAATGTCACTACTGAGGAACTCTGCAGCTGCTCAGCAACAAGTGTCTGACAGAAGGTATGTAATGCTACACATAGGGAAATCCTCACCGCAGAGAAAGAAAGATCACTCTCCCCAGCTTTTTGTCAAGGTTAAATGTGGTTCTGCCACTACTGGAGCTGACATATAGCCTCCAATTTTATAGAAAATTCTAATGTAAAAACCAAACTATTTAGTTGCAGTGTCAGTTTCACTGTTGTAAAGTTCTTTTATGTATAAATGTTATATAATTCTTAACTTTAAAACAGCTGCAACAAAATAAATGACAATTTATTCACTTTCAGAGACTCTGCAGTTCCTGCTCCATGCGTTACTTGTTTACTTTTTTTTACTATTTGCCTGATTTATCCTCTTTTGCACATTGGATTTCTGCTGGTCTTTGTTGTGCATTTTTGTTTTGTGAAATCTATTGTGTTTCTTTGTTTGGTGAGTGCCTGCAGGAAAATGAAACTCAGGATTGTATATGGTATACCTTCTTTGATAATAAATTTGATCTTTGAAAGAAAGTTAGTGGAATCTCCTTTTAGTTTCAAACCAAAGGTCACATGGAGCAGACAAAGTTTAACTCCTCTTTTACAATTTCCCACTGATATATTGCTACTGTAACTAACTTTAACTGAAATCTCCAGTTTGGGCCCTTGTGCATCCCTACTCATCATTTCTTTGCCACCATCATCTAGACCTTCTGCCGCACAGTTGCAAGTTCTGGAACACATTCCTAAACTTTCCCTTCCCTCAAACTCTCCCTTTTTGGAGTTATTCCTGTAGGACACTCTTAAATCTTTCCATATGACTAAATGTCAAATGTTGTTTAATATTTCTTTAAAGCACCTTCGTGTGTTTTACTATGTTAGGGTAAAGTAGATATTATTTTAGAAGTTAGTTATCTTTTGGATAAACTTTTGACAAATAGTTCACAGATTTCAGCCATCCTGACTTTCTCCCATCACACTCTGTTGCTTTCCCATTACCAACTATTCTCTCACTGAGGCATTGGCTTCAACAATGTATAATCATTTCTCCAAATGCTACTCAACTCTAAGCTTCCACCCTTAGACATCTGTCTAAATCAGATGGTCCAAAACCTTTTTGGCACTACCCAATACAGAAAGATTTACTCCTCTCTGTACTTCTCTATATTAAATTATAACAACAGTGCCTTGGAAAAGTATTCAGCCCCCACAATTGTTTGCAAATCTTACTGTCTCATTTTCAAATTTAAAATATATTGAAGTAGGATTTGAGCTAGTCTACAAAACATTGTGCATCACGTCAAGTCAAAGGAAAAATTCCAAAACTTGTCAACAATTTGCTAAAAAATCTTAAAAAAAAACCAAAATTGTGAGGGTGAAAAAATATTCATCCCCTTTGTAATTACTACGCTAACTTTCCTCAGGTGCAATATACTGTATACTACCTAACCAACTCACCCAATTTGTTGATGTAGAAGATTGGAGGATCACCTGAATAAATACCCCGTCTCTGTAAGGTCCAACAGTATGGTAGATTTTCAACAGACCAAACCAAGATAAAAAAAAACAAAAGTATCACATACAAAATGCTGGAGGAACTCAGCAGGCCAGGCAACATCAAGGCAAGTCAGGGAAATAATAATAAAAAAACACAAATCCAGGGAAGGGTACAGGACCATCTCAAAGGCACTGAACGTACCTTGGAGATCAGTGCAGTCCATTGTGAAAAGTAGAAAAAATATGAAATTGTAGCCACCCTGCCTAGGTCAGGCCACCCTCTAAACTTAGTCATCAGAGAAGAATGGTACTTGTAAGAGGCTACTCTGATGCCAACAGTCACTTTCAGTGAGCTGAAGAAGTCAGTGGCTGCAACTGGAGATGAAGTTCATGGCCAACAATCTTTAGCTTTGCACAAAAAAAGTATTTATGGAAGATTAGTAAGGAAGAAGCCCTGGCTAAAAAAAGCATATTCTTGCCTGTAAGACTTTGCAAAGTCTCAGTGTCACTTAGAAGATACTGTAAAGAGATGGAAGAAGGTCTTGTGGTCAGATGACACTAAAATAGGACTTCTTGTTTTCAACACTAACTGGTACACATGGTGTAAATCAAATACTGTGTATCAGCCAGTTAACACTGTCCCTACTTTAAAGTATGATGGAGGCAGCATTAGGCTCTGGGGATGCTTTTCAGTAGCAGGGACTGGAAATCTGGTCAGGATCATTGGGAAGACGAAAGCTGCTAAATACAGAGAGATCCTGAATAAAAACCTGCTAGCCTCTGCAAGTAATTTTAAACTGGGGAGGAAGCTTGTGTTTCAGCAGGACAATGACCAGAGCAACCACTGAATGGCTTCAAATTAAAAATTGATGTCCGAGCGGCCCAGTCAGAGTCCTGATCTTAACCTGATCAAACCCTCCGGCAAGACCTCAAAATGCCGTCCATTGCCACTCCTTAGCTAACTTGGCACAACTTGAGCAATTTTACAAGGAGGAATGGACAAATCTTGCTCCATCATGTTGTGCAAAGTTAATAGAGACTTAGCCAAAAAGACCACTGACAGTAATAGCTGCGAGAAGTGGTTCAACTAAAGACTGAGCAAAGGGGAATGAGTATTTTGGAATGGCTAACATTTCAGTTTGTGAATTTTTAGTTTTTCATGCTTTACAATTTTCCATGTTTTTTTGGGACCCACTGTGAAAAAAGGAGCATCTGATCAGCAAATTAAAATTCTCAGTTAAATTGATCAAACCCCCTGGTTATAATACTTACTTATGTGAACAATAGGTTGGGAGCTGAGTAATTTTACAAGGTACTGTAACTTTATAATTACAGTACATTCCCAGACTTCACCACATCCCAGATTCACTCTACACTACACCCCCATGACAGCCTGGCCCCAGCTTGAATCCAAATGATAAGTTTCTATCTCAGCTTGTACTGTACAGTTGGGAGCCTGATTTAAATGTAACTGTGCTGTGTCTAGAACTCCATAGCTGGATGGAGATGCAAGAAGTTAGATCCAGCAGGAAGAATAGAGATGCTACCTACACCAAGCCACAGTCTTTCCCAGTTACTACAGTGGTCTTTCTTTAATCTTAATTACCCATTATTTTCTCTAAAAACAGACCTCATTTTAAAATAGCCAATAAATCAATTCTAATATTTCTCTTTGATTGCATAGGTATTTATATTAAAACTTATTAATTAAAATAAAATAAGAAAAGAAGAAAGAAGAAAAGAATTTCAGGATGCATATTGTCTACATTTCTCTGACATTAAATTTACCGATTGAAGAAGCTTTATAACATTAGTTAATTTCTTGAGCAATTCTCTGCATTAATTGTTAATCTCTGCATCAATGGGAGAAGAAAAGATTATTTTTATACTAATCCACCCTGTGTCTCAGTCCAGATCATTGACTGCTTATTCCCTGCCATAGATGCTGCATTTCACCAACCTCCCCCAGTCACCCTTTAAATGCTTTACTAACCTCTGAATTTCCTTTATCTTTTCTTCACGGCTGTTCCTTTCCATTGCTGCCATCCAGTTGTCATACAAGTCTGAGGAAAATATGCTACCAGGAATATTTCGAAGGAAGTCCTGAGTTTGTAATGGAGAAAAAAATATATTCCAGAGGAAGTACTCAAAAGTTTGTGACTGAAGCACTTGTTTTTGGTTTTATTTTGGATCTGTTCAAAGTACCAATCAATCATTGAAGGAGTGATTTCTGTGGACTGCACTGAATTTCACTGATTCTCAGTGCCCAGCCAGAGGATCACATACTCTGCCACCCTCACTTACTCTTGCACTGCCACTAGCACTAGAATTAACCATATTCACAGTTGCTATCTGACACGGTTTGCTCTCTCCTGGAGGATGGGCAAAGTTAGACATTGACTCCCCACATCACACTCACATTGATATTTTCCCAGATTATTCAGGATGCATTTCCTGCCTGAACCACTTGTTGTGATCAAACTAAATTTGTCCCAATTTTTTCAAGTCAATTGAAATTCTTACCACTGTTGATTTACTAAAACTTTCATGAAGTCCAGTAATCAGAAAAAATTATCAATGATATTTGCTTTATTTTATTTGTTGATTTATTTTAAGTAACTTTGTTTCCATATAATGAAGCATGCTGTGACTCATTTTTTACAGGCATATCTTCACAAGCAGTAGGGAAGTGTTTATAATGGACGTGTGCCAAGAAATGTGAACAAGATATAATGAACAATTTTGCCCTTCCTAACTTGAATTATCTTTTTTAATATTGATTCCACTTAACTGCTTAACATCATTCAGAGATTTATTCTGCTTTGTCAGAATTATTTGAACAGACTGATAAGTGTTCTTTATACAGCTGATAAAATGGAAAATCTAAAAGTGATTCATTCCTATAATATTTTATTAAATTCTAGCTTTCCACATTTGCCTTCCTTTCCCTGTGACCTAGTCACCTTCTTCTTCAAGGCAGTGGAGGAGAATGGAGGAACCTTATGAAGTTGATTAATTGGGACTTTTCATACAAGATGATTTAGTAAGTATATGTTCAAATGGTGAGATAGGAGTCACCCTCTACTCACTCTCAAAATATCAATCTATCATCGCAGATTCGGCACACCATTCAGTCCCAACCTCATGCAGCAAAAGGTGAAATGCTGATTTTTGAAGCACTGCAACAACCTAGCTCTGGAGTGTCTTGGGTTAGAATGAGGTAACATTGGACTAGTGAAGTTATTATAAATATTTCAAGTAGCTGTCCTGCCAGCTTAGCCTCAACCTGTGTGTCCACTACTAATGGGAAATTAATTATGACACTGTGAAACTATTCTAAAATCTATCAGCTGTCAACTTTAGAACAGAGATGAGGAGGAAGTGCTTTAGCCAGAAGGTTGTGAATTTTTGGAATTCATTGACACAGGTGGCAATGGAGTCCAAATAATAGGGTATATTTAAAGCAGAGATTGATAGGTTCTTGATTAATCAGGGCATCAAAAGTTACAGTGAGAAGGCAGGAGAATAGGAATGAGAGGGGTTATAAATCAGCCATGAGCGAATGGCAGAAGAGACTCGATGGATGGAGTGGGCTAATTCCGCTCGTCTGTCTTATAGAACATAATGAGGGTGAATACCCTGATGCTGCTAACAACCCTCACACAAAAATAAGTCTTGACCATTTTTGAAGTCACAAACTCATCCACATTGATCAAGTTGCCCAATTAACCTTTTAAAAATAGCACACTTCTGATTGCAAAATGAAGGGAATTATGGCTTAATATCTGGAGTGCCAACTTGCCCAGGTTTGTGTCAGTGAATCAGAAATGGACATGACTCTCCTTAATGGACACGTCACCTCACACTTTCAATTCCGTGATGATGAAAGCTGTTCACTTGCAGCAGGAAATTTTCACTGCACCACTTCAATTCAACATTTCCAAAGAGATGCAGTAAAAGAAGTGGAAAGTGATCAAAATACATAACTACATCTGCATAAAAGGCTCCTTGTGGACACTTCTGCACGAGTTTAAATAAGTGGGTCCACAAAAGCCATTTTTAAAGACTTATTTGCATAGCAGTGAATAAGTCAGAATGTTTTTAATATTGACTATGCTGTAGAATGTTTGTCCCTCTTGTGAAGTGTAGAATAGGGTACACAAACCAATGCCAGGAGGTCCATTTAGGACTGAACTGAGGAGAAATTTCTTGACTGAGGGCTTGTGACTATTCAAGATTCAGTAATGTTGGTTATTATGGTTCAGTTCCCCAGTATAACCAAGGCTGAAATTGATAAAACTTTGGATGCTAACGTCAAAAGGAAAAGAAAGGTGAGTAGGCAACTTCACCCCTTAATTCTGCTTTGCCATTCAAAAAGGTCATACTGATCTTCCAGCTCAAACGTCATCACTCTTATATCTAAGGTAATCAAAGAATATAGGAACCAGGTGTTGGAGGTGTTAACCAGGGGTTAAAGAGGAGAGGTTGGAGGATCAACCAGGATCTTATGGAAACCAGTTCAAATGAATATGGGGACAGATTCTGCTGTTTCTTATGTCCATGCGTTCCTAACTGACATCAAGTATTTGTCCCCCGATGGGGAATTTTCCTTCCAACAGAGAATCAACTGGCTTTGCCTTACCTTGTCGGTTTTTACTCTTTTGCAAATGGGAGGTTAGTATTCAAAACGATCAGTGCAAATCCCATGTTTTTACCGATCACTGTTGTTCACAGCCACTTTACCTCAAGCTACTCAATGTCGATTTATCATTAAGATTCACCTTCACTCTAAAAATGGAAATAAAGGATTTTGTGTGCGCACATACTTTGAACACTGCAGCAGTCACAAACACAGATTCACTGGCCAAGTGCACTTCAGCTCCAGCATTCAGCTTCTCCTTCAATTCTTTGCAGGATTTAGCATTTGCAGAACGTCTGAAAATGCCCCTGGTGTATGGTCCTTCATGAAATAAAAAGAAGAGCATATCCTGAAATGTCAAGAAGAAAGTAAAGGAATCACGAGGGGTATCTGAATCTCCCTATAACCCACTAATACAATTCAACTAATACCTATATCTGGCATTGATAATGTACAGACATTTAATTTTACACAGGGAAGACATCTGATGGCTGACATTTGGATTTCATTTATAACAACCAAGTCTACCTCCCTATCAGTTTTCATTCTCTCAGCTAAAATGTTGTCCATTACCTCAATTAGGTTGAACAACAGATTGTGATTACAGACTGGAAAGCCAAGCCCATTAGCTTAATTTCAATCCTAAATGTTTTCTCACTGTGAATAAGATTGCTTAAGTTATCATGTTGGACTGAAACTGAATTTAATCATTATAAAGATCATTTCCATATCTTTAATTATGCTGTTCTCGACTCTTATGCCACCAAATGCCTTATTCACCTTGAAAAATCAATTATATTTAATTTATATACATAATCATTGAATTATACATCAGATTAGTGTTTAGAAATTAGTGAAAGGTCAATGAATAAAGTTTCTCTTTAATTACTGTGTACTTGCATTTTTTATTCAATCAAAATGAATCATTCAGGATTCAATAATATTACCCTTTGTAATTATAAGAACAAAATTCACAATTCTAAATACAGGAGCCTTTGATAGTCACTTATTTACTTTACATGACTTTTATGTGGGTTTCCTCCAGGTGCTCTGTTTTCCTCCCACAGTTCAGAGATGTACTGGTTTGCAGGTTAATTGGTCATGGTAGATCGTCCTGTGAGGTTAGGGTTAAATTGAGGGTTGCTGGGTAGTGCTGATAAAAGGGCCGAATGGCTGATTCCTCGCTGTATCTCAATAAATAATGACGATCATCTAAGCTTGTTTTTAAACTATAATGTACAAACTTTGTACTTCTAATCAGTATTCGGAGTAGTGAACTCAACACAGATGGATCTATATTTGGAGCCTTTCTTGTGTTCCAGAAATTGTTATCTCTTGAACAACAACTTAAAATGGTCATCGGTCATTATCCAATTTCTGCCTTTTGGAGTTTCCATGCACATTAACAGCTACTATTTCCTTCTTCTTGGGTTCCAAGGAAATAGTTCCACACGAGATGTTGGATTCACATCCAGGGAAACAACATGGAAGTTCAAGTTCCATCTCCATTAGTTCCTCCCTGACCCATGACAGAACTATTACGAGGAAATTACATGATAAAGAACGTAGGCTGTCAATGAAACACAAGATGGAATTTCTTTTCATTCATTACAAATAAAACAGTAACACCCAATTTGCACATTAATCAAATGTCATAATGATATTGCTCCTGTATTATTAAGAGTTTACCTCTTTAATGAGCAAAAAAATTCTCTCAAGAATTATCTTCCTTCTACCTTGGAACCCGGCAGAATGACACATAATAAAACGGAGAGATGATAAATTGTCTTTCCTCCCTGTTATATAGACATTTGTCACTTACCATAATAGGCTTTGGGAAATTGTCACTTTCACAAATGGTTGAAAGAGGAAGGCCGAATAGTCCTCTTGGAGTTATGGCAGTATGCGATGTAGACGTGTTTTCTAAATGAATGCCAGAACCACGCCTGAAAGCCCAGTTCATAATTGATCTTTTCCTTTTGCATTGCTTTTGACTTGGATCTATGGAAAGAATAAAAAATAGCAAAAGGTAAAACAATCTTATTGAAAACATCATCTGCAAATCATATTCTCACACTCGCCTGTAAAAGTTGCTAATGTTACTTAAAAAATTGCACGATTGTTAACATCTTGATGGCTAGGTGCTACTGTATGATTTGATAGATGTGCTGTAAGAAATAATTTGTTTCAGGGCGGCACATTCAGATGCAGCATCTTTTCCAGGGCTGACCAAAGGTGTTTTTGACTTTCTTAAATATCTTTATTTTACAATCATAAAACAAGGCTGGACATTAAGAACTTCGAATACTGCAGGTCTACCCTCGTTGCTTGTTGGCAGAAGAGCAGGAGGAGCTAGGCTTGTACCAGAGTCAGTGTGGGAAGGCACAGGAGTCAGTGTACGAGTGAATGAAGGCATCAGAGTCAGTGTGTGAGTGTGTGAAGGCACCAGAGTCAGTGTGTGAGTGTGTGAAGGCACCAGAGTCAGTGTGTGAGGGGATCAGAGTCAGTGAGTGAGGGCATCAGAGACAGTGTGTGAAGGCACCAGAGTCAGCGTGTCAGTGAGTGAGCGCATCAGTATCAGTGTGCGAGTGAGTGAAAGCATCAGAGTCAGTGCGTGAAATCATCAGAGTTCAGGGTGTGAGTGTGTGAAGGCATCAGAGTCAGTGTGTGAGGGCATCAGAGTCAGTGTGTGAGTGGGTGAAGGTACCAGAGTCAGATGTGTGAAAGCACCAGAGTCAGTGTGTGTGGTCACCAGAGCTCAGTGTGTGAGTGTGTGAAGGCATCAGAGTCAGAGTGTGAGGGCATCAGAGTCAGTGTGTGAGTGTGTGAAGGCATCAGATTCAGTGTGTGAGTGTGTGAAGACATCAGAGTCAGTGTGTGAGTGTGTGAAGGCATCAGAGTCAGTGTGTGAGGGCATCAGAGTCAGTGAGTGAAGGCACCAGAATCAGTGTGTGAAGGCATCAGAGTCAGTGTGTGAGAGTGTGAAGGCATCAGAGTCAGAGTGTGAGAGTGTGACGACATCAGAGTCAGTGTGTGAGGGCATCAGTGTCAGTGTGTGAGTGAGTGAAGGCATCAGAGTCAGTGAGTGAAGGCACCGGAATCAGTGTGTGAGTGTGTGAAGACCTCAGTGTCAGAGTGTGAGGGCATCAGAGTCAGTGTGTGAGGGCATCAGAGTCAGTGTGTGAAGGCATCAGAGTCAGTGTGCGAGTGTGTGAAGGCATCAGAGTTAGTGTGTGAGTGTGTGAAGGCATCAGAGTCAGTGTGTGAGGGCATCAGAGTCAGTGTGTGAGTGTGTGAAGGCATCAGAGTTAGTGTGTGAGTGTGTGACGACATCAGAGTCAGGGTGTGAGGGCATCAGAGTCAGTGTGTGAGTGTGTGAAGGCATCAGAGTCAGTGTGTGAGTGTGTGAAGGCATCAGGGTCAGTGTGTCAAGGCACCAGAGTCAGTGTGTGAGTGTGTGACGACCTCAGAGTCAGTGTGTGAGGGCATCAGAGTCAGTGTGTGAGGGCATCAGAGACATCTTGTGAAATCATCAGAGTTCAGTGTGTGAGTGTGTGAAGGCACCAGAGTCAGTGTGTGGGTGTGTGAAGACATCAGAATCAGTGTGTGAGTGTGTGAAGGCATCAGAGTCAGTGTGTGAGGGCATCAGTATCAGTGTGTGAGTGTGTGAAAGCATCAGAGTCAGTGTGTGAAGGTACCAGAGTCAGTGTGTGAGTGTGTGAAGGCATCAGAGTCAGTGTGTGAGTGTGTGAAGGCATCAGAGTCAGTGTGTGAGGGCATCAGAGTCAGTGTGTAGGCATTAGAGTCAGTGTGTGAGTGTGTGAAGGCATCAGATTCAGTGTGTGAGTGTGTGAAGACATCAGAGTCAGTCTGTGAGTGTGTGAAGGCATCAGAGTCAGAGTGTGAAGGCACCAGAGTCAGAGTGTGAGGGAACCAGAGTCAGTGTGTACAGGCATCAGAGTCAGTGTGTGAGTGTGTGAAGGCATCAGAGTCAGTGTGTGAGGGCATCAGAGTCAGTGTGTGAGTGTGTGACGGCATCAGTCAGAGTGTGAGGGCATCAGAGTCAGTGTGTGAGTGTGTGAAGACATCAGAGTTAGTGTGTGAGTGTGTGAAGGCATCAGAGTCAGTGTGGGAGAGCATCAGTGTCAGTGTGTGAGTGTGTGAAGGCCTGAGTGTCAGTGTGTGAGTGTGTGAGGGCATCAGAGTCAGTGTGTGAAGGCACCAGAGTCAGTGTGTGAGTGTGTGAAGGCATCAGAGTCAGTGTGTGAGTGTGTGAGGGCATCAGAGTCAGTGTGTGAAGGCACCAGAGTCAGTGTGTGAGTGTGTGAAGGCATCAGAGTCAGTGTGTGAGTGTGTGAGGGCATCAGAGTCAGCTTGTGAAATCATCAGAGTTCAGGGTGTGAGTGTGTGAAGGCATCAGAGTCAGTGTGAAGGCACCAGAGTCAGTGTGTGAGTGGGTGAAGGTACCAGAGTCAGATGTGTGAAAGCACCAGAGTCAGTGTGTGTGGTCACCAGAGTCAGTGTGTGAGGGCATCAGAGTTCAGTGTGAGTGTGTGAAGGCATTAGAGTCAGTGTGTGAGTGTGTGAAGGCATCAGAGTCAGTGTGTGAGGGCATCAGAGTCAGTGTGTGAGTGTGTGAAGGCATCAGAGTCAGTGTGTGAGGGCATCAGAGTCAGTGTGTGATTGTGTGAAGGCATCTGATTCAGTGTGTGAGTGTGTGAAGGCATCAGAGTCAGTGTGTGAGGGCATCAGAGTCAGTGTGTGATTGTGTGAAGGCATGAGAGTCAGTGTGTGAGGGCATCAGAGTTAGTGTGTGAGTGTGTGAAGGCATCAGAGTCAGTGAGTGAAGGCACCAGAATCAGTGTGTGAGTGTGTGAAGGCATCAGAGTCAGTGTGTGAGGGCACCAGAGTCAGTGTGTGAGTGGGTGAAGGCATCAGAGTCAGAGTGTGAAGGCATCAGAGCCATCTTGTGAAATCATCAGAGTCAGTGTGTGAGTGGGTGAAGGCATCAGAATCAGTGTGTGAGAGTGTGACGACATCAGAGTCAGTGTGTGAGTGTGTGAGGGCGCCAGAGTCAGAGTGTGAGGGCATCAGAGTCAGTGTGTGAGTGGGTGAAGGCATCTGAATCAGTGTGTCAGAGTGTGACGACATCAGAGTCAGTGTGTGAGGGCATCAGAGTCAGTGTGTGAAGACCTCAGAGTCAGTGTGTGAGTGTGTGAGGGGATCAGAGTCAGTGTTTGAAGGCACCAGAGTCAGTGTGTGAGTGTGTGAAGGTACCAGAGTCAGTGTGTGAGTGTGTGAAGGCATCAGAGTCAGTGTGTGAGTGTGTGAAAGCATCAGAGTCAGTGTGTGAGGGCATTAGGGTCAGTGTGTGAAGGTACCAGAATCAGTGTGTGAGTGTGTGAAGGCATCAGAGTCAGTGTGTGAGTGTGTGAAGGCATCAGAGTCAGTGTGTGAGGGCATCAGAGTCAGTGTGTGAGTGTGTGAAGGCATCAGAGTCAGAGTGCGAAGGCACCAGAGTCAGTGTGTGAGTGTGTGAAGACATCAGAGTCAGTGTGTGAGTGTGTGAAGGCATCAGAGTCAGTGTGTGAGGGCATCAGAGTCAGTGTGTAGGCATTAGAGTCAGTGTGTGAAGGCATCAAATTCAGTGTGTGAGTGTGTGAAGACATCAGAGTCAGTCTGTGAGCGTGTGAAGACATCAGAGTCAGTCTGTGAGTGTGTGAAGGCATCAGAGTCAGAGTGTGAAGGCACCAGAGTCAGAGTGTGAGGGAACCAGAGTCAGTGTGTACAGGCATCAGAGTCAGTGTGTGAGTGTGTGAGGGCATCAGAGTCAGTGTGTGAGTATGTGACGGCATCAGTCAGAGTGTGAGGGCATCAGAGTCAGTGTGTGAGTGTGTGAAGACATCAGAGTTAGTGTGTGAGTGTGTGAAGGCATCGGAGTCAGAGTGTGAGTTTGTGAGGGCATCAGAGTCAGTGTGTGAGTGTGTGAAGGAATCAGCGTCAGTGTGTGAGTATGTGAAGGCATCAGAGTCAGTGTGTGAGTTTGTGAGGGCATCAGAGTCAGTGTGTGAGTGTGTGAAGGCATCAGCGTCAGTGTGTGAGTATGTGAGGGCACCAGAGTCAGTGTGTGAGGGGATCAGAGTCAGTGTGTGAAGACATCAGAGTCAGTGTGTGAGGGCATCAGTGTCAGTGTGTGAGTATGTGAAGGCATCAAAGTCAGTGTGCGAGTGAGTGAAGGCATCAGTCAGAGTGTGAGGGCATCAGAGTCAGTGTGTGAGTGTGTGAAGGCATCAGAGTCAGAGTGTGAGTTTGTGAGGCCATCAGCGTCAGTGTGTGAGTGTGTGAAGGCATCAGAGTCAGTGTGTGAGGGCATCAGAGTTAGTGTGTGAGTGTGTGAAGGCATCAGAGTCAGAGTGTGAGTGTGTGAAGGCATCAGAGTCAGCGTGTGAGGGCACCAGAGTCAGTGTGTGAGTGGGTGAAGGCATCAGAATCAGTGTGTGAGAGTGTGACGACATCAGAGTCAGTGTGTGAGTGTGTGAGGGAGCCAGAGTCAGTGTGTGAGTGGGTGAAGGCATCTGAATCAGTGTGTGAGAGTGTGACGACATCAGAGTCAGTGTGTGAGTGTGTGAGGGCGCCAGAGTCAGTGTGTGAGTGGGTGAAGGCATCTGAATCAGTGTGTCAGAGTGTGACGACATCAGAGTCACTGTGTGAGGGGATCAGAGTCAGTGTTTGAAGGCACCAGAGTCAGTGTGTGAAGGTACCAGAGTCAGTGTGTGAGTGTGTGAAGGCATCAGAGTCAGTGTGTGAAGGCATCAGAGTCAGTGTGTGAAGGTACCAGAGTCAGTGTGTGAGTGTGTGAAGGCATCAGAGTCAGTGTGTGAGTGTGTGAAGGCATCAGAGTCAGTGTGTGAGGGCATCAGAGTCAGTGTGTGAGTGTGTGAAGGCATCAGAGTCAGAGTGCGAAGGCACCAGAGTCAGTGTGTGAGTGTGTGAAGACATCAGAGTCAGTGTGTGAGTGTGTGAAGGCATCAGAGTCAGTGTGTGAGGGCATCAGAGTCAGTGTGTAGGCATTAGAGTCAGGGTGCGAGTGTGTGAAGGCATCAGATTCAGTGTGTGAGTGTGTGAAGACATCAGAGTCAGTCTGTGAGTGTGTGAAGACATCAGAGTCAGTCTGTGAGTGTGTGAAGGCATCAGAGTCAGAGTGTGAAGGCACCAGAGTCAGAGTGTGAGGGCATCAGAGTCAGAGTGTACAGGCATCAGAGTCAGTGTGTGAGTGTGTGAAGGCATCAGAGTCAGTGTGTGAGTGTGTGAAGGCATCAGAGTCAGTGTGTGAGTATGTGACGGCATCAGTCAGAGTGTGAGGGCATCAGAGTCAGTGTGTGAGTGTGTGAAGGCATCAAAGTCAGTGTGTGAGTGTGTGAAGGCATCAGAGTCAGTGTGTGAGTGTGTGAGGGCATCAGAGTCAGTGTGTGAGTATGTGACGGCATCAGTCAGAGTGTGAGGGCATCAGAGTCAGTGTGTGAGTGTGTGAAGGCATCAGAGTCAGTGTGTGAGTGTGTGAGTGTGTGAAGGCATCAGAGTCAGAGTGTGAGTTTGTGAGGGCATCAGAGTCAGTGTGTGAGTATGTGAAGGCATCAGCGTCAGTGTGTTAGTGTGTGAAGGCATCAGAGTCAGTGTGTTAGTGTGTGAGGGCACCAGAGTCAGTGTGTGAGGGGATCAGAGTCAGTGTGTGAAGACATCAGAGTCAGTATGTGAGGGCATCAGTGTCAGTGTGTGAGTATCTGAAGGCAACAAAGTCAGTGTCTGAGTGAGTGAAGGCATCAGAGTCAGTGTGTGAAGACCTCAGAGTCAGTGTGCGAGTGAGTGAAGGCATCAGTCAGAGTGTGAGGGCATCAGAGTGTGTGTGAGTGTGTGAAGGCATCAGAGTCAGAGTGTGAGTTTGTGAGGGCATCAGCGTCAGTGTGTGAGTATGTGAAGGCATCAGAGTCAGTGTGTGAGTTTGTGAGGGCATCAGCGTCAGTGTGTGAGTATGTGAAAGCATCAGAGTCACTGTGTGAGGGCATCAGAGTCAGTGTGTGAAGGCATCAGAGTCAGTGTGTGAAGGCATCAGAGTCAGTGTGTGAGGGCATCAGCGTCAGTGTGTGAGTGTGTGAAGGCATCAGAGTCAGAGTGTGAGATTGTGAAGGCATCAGAGTCAGTGTGTGAGGGCATCAGAGTCAGTGTGTGAAGGCATCAGAGTCAGTGTGTGAAGGCATCAGAGTCAGTGTGTGAGGGCGCCAGAGTCAGAGTGTGAGGGCATCAGAGTCAGTGTGTGAGGGCATCAGAGTCAGTGTGTGAGGGCATCAGAGTCAGTGTGTGAAGGCATCAGAGTCGGTGTGTACAGGCATCAGAGTCAGTGTGTGAGTGTGTGAAAGCATCAGAGTCAGTGTGAAAGGGTGTGAAGGCATCAGAATAAGTGTGTGAGAGTGTGACGACATCAGAGTCAGTGTGTGAGTGTGTGAGGGCGCCAGAGTCAGTGTGTGAGTGGGTGAAGGCATCTGAATCAGTGTGTGAGAGTGTGACGACATCAGAGTCAGTGTGTGAGTGTGTGAGGGCGCCAGAGTCAGTGTGTGAGTGGGTGAAGGCATCTGAATCAGTGTGTCAGAGTGTGACGACATCAGAGTCACTGTGTGAGGGGATCAGAGTCAGTGTTTGAAGGTACCAGAGTCAGTGTGTGAGTGTGTGAAGGCATCAGAGTCAGTGTGTGAGGGGATCAGAGTCAGTGTTTGAAGGTACCAGAGTCAGTGTGTGAGTGTGTGAAGGCATCAGAGTCACTGTGTGAGGGGATCAGAGTCAGTGTTTGAAGGTACCAGAGTCAGTGTGTGAGTGTGTGAAGGCATCAGAGTCAGTGTGTGAGTATGTGAAGGCATCAGAGTCAGTGTGTGAGGGCATCAGAGTCAGTGTGTGAGGGCATCAGAGTCAGTGTGTGAGGGCATCAGTGTCAGTGTGTGAGTATGTGAGGGCACCAGAGTCAGTGTGTGAGGGCACCAGAGTCAGTGTGTGAGTGTGTGAGGGCACCAGAGTCAGTGTGTGAGTGTGTGAAGGCATCAGAGTCAGTGTGTGAGTGTGTGAAGGCATCAGAGTCAGAGTGTGAGGGCACCAGAGTCAGTGTGTGAGGGGACCAGAGTCAGTGTGTGAGGGCACCAGAGTCAGTGTGTGAGTGTGTGAAGGCATCAGAGTCAGTGTGTGAGTGTGTGAAGGCATCAGAGTCAGAGTGTGAGGGCACCAGAGTCAGTGTGTGAGTGGGTGAAGGCATCAGAGTCAGTGTGTGAGTGTGTGAAGGCATCAGAATCAGTGTGTGAGAGTGTGACGACATCAGAGTCAGTGTGTGAGGGCATCAGTGTCAGTGTGTGAGTATGTGAAGGCATCAAAGTCATTGTGTGAGTGTGTGAAGGCATCAGAGTCAGTGTGTGAGTCAGTGAAGGCATCAGAGTCAGTGTGTGAGTGAGTGAAGGCCCCAGAGTCAGTGTGTGAGTGAGTGAAGGCATCAGAGTCAGTGTGTGAAGGCATCAAAGTCAGTGTGTGAGTGTGTGAAGGCATCAAAGTCAGTGTGTGAGTGTGTGAAGGCATCAAAGTCAGTGTGTGAGAGTGAGAAGGCATCAGAGTCAGTGTGTGAGGGCATCAGAGTCAGTGAGTGAAGGCACCAGAATCAGTGTGTGAGTGTGTGAAGGCATCAGAGTCAGAGTGTGAGTGTGTGAAGGCATCAGAGTCAGCGTGTGAGGGCACCAGAGTCAGTGTGTGAGTGGGTGAAGGCATCAGAATCAGTGTGTGAGAGTGTGACGACATCAGAGTCAGTGTGTGAGTGTGTGAGGGCGCCAGAGTCAGTGTGTGAGTGGGTGAAGGCATCTGAATCAGGGTGTCAGAGTGTGACGACATCAGAGTCACTGTGTGAGGGGATCAGAGTCAGTGTTTGAAGGCACCAGAGTCAGTGTGTGAAGGTACCAGAGTCAGTGAGTTAAGGCATCAGAGTCAGCGTGTCAGTGGGTGAAGGCACCAGAGTCAGCGTGTGAAGGTACCAGAGTCAGTGTGTGAGTGTGTGAAGGCATCAGAGTCAGTGTGTGAAGGTACCAGAGTCAGTGTGTGAGTGTGTGAAGGCATCAGAGTCAGTGTGTGAGTGTGTGAAAGCATCAGAGTCAGTGTGTGAGTGTGTGAAGGTACCAGAGTCAGTGTGTGAGTGTGTGAAGGCATCAGAGTCAGTGTGTGAGGGCATCAGAGTCAGTGTGTGAGTGTGCGAAGGCACCAGAGTCAGTGTGTGAGTGTGTGAAGACATCAGAGTCAGTGTGTGAGTGTGTGAAGGCATCAGAGTCAGTGTGTGAGGGCATCAGAGTCAGTGTGTAGGCATTAGAGTCAGGGTGCGAGTGTGTGAAGGCATCAGATTCAGTGTGTGAGTGTGTGAAGACATCAGAGTCAGTGTGTGAGTGTGTGAAGACATCAGAGTCAGTCTGTGAGTGTGTGAAGGCATCAGAGTCAGTCTGTGAGTGTGTGAAGGCATCAGAGTCAGAGTGTGAAGGCACCAGAGTCAGAGTGTGAGGGCATCAGAGTCAGTGTGTACAGGCATCAGAGTCAGTGTGTGAGTGTGTACAGGCATCAGAGTCAGTGTGTGATTGTGTGAAGGCATCAGAGTCAGTGTGTGAGTGTGTGAAGGCATCAGAGTCAGTGTGTGAGTATGTGACGGCATCAGTCAGAGTGTGAGGGCATCAGAGTCAGTGTGTGAGTGTGTGAAGGCATCAAAGTCAGTGTGTGAGTGTGTGAAGGCATCAGAGTCAGTGTGTGAGTGTGTGAGGGCATCAGAGTCAGTGTGTGAGTATGTGATGGCATCAGTCAGAGTGTGAGGGCATCAGAGTCAGTGTGTGAGTGTGTGAAGACATCAGAGTTAGTGTGTGAGTGTGTGAAGGCATCAGAGTCAGTGTGTGAGTGTGTGAGTGTGTGAAGGCATCAGAGTCAGAGTGTGAGTTTGTGAGGGCA
The DNA here is from genome assembly GCF_030144855.1 of Hypanus sabinus. Classification (NCBI taxonomy): domain Eukaryota; kingdom Metazoa; phylum Chordata; class Chondrichthyes; order Myliobatiformes; family Dasyatidae; genus Hypanus; species Hypanus sabinus. The sequence continues at coordinate 47,951,314 of NC_082708.1, read as the reverse complement.
TCAGAGTCAGTGTGTGAGTGTGTGAAGGCATCAGCGTCAGTGTGTTAGTGTGTGAAGGCATCAGAGTCAGTGTGTTAGTGTGTGAGGGCACCAGAGTCAGTGTGTGAGGGGATCAGAGTCAGTGTGTGAAGACATCAGAGTCAGTGTGTGAAGGCATCAGAGTCAGTGTGCGAGTGAGTGAAGGCATCAGTCAGAGTGTGAGGGCATCAGAGTCAGTGTGTGAGTGTGTGAAGGCATCAAAGTAACTGTGTGAGTATGTGAAGGCATCAGAGTCAGTGTGTGAAGGTACCAGAGTCAGTGTGTGAGTATGTGAAGGCATCAGAGTCAGTGTGCGAGTGAGTGAAGGCATCAGAGTCAGTGTGTGAGGGCATCAGAGTCAGTGTGTGAGTGTGTGAAGGCATCAGAGTCAGAGTGTGAAGACCTCAGAGTCAGTGTGCGAGTGAGTGAAGGCATCAGTCAGAGTGTGAGGGCATCAGAGTCAGTGTGTGAGTGTGTGAAGGCATCAGAGTCAGAGTGTGAGTTGGTGAGGGCATCAGCGTCAGTGTGTGAGTGTGTGAGGGCACCAGAGTCAGTGTGTGAGTGTGTGAAGGCATCAGAGTCAGAGTGTGAGGGCACCAGAGTCAGTGTGTGAGTGGGTGAAGGCACCAGAGTCAGTGTGTGAGTGTGTGAAGGCATCAGAGTCAGAGTGTGAGGGCACCAGAGTCAGTGTGTGAGTGTGTGAGGGCACCAGAGTCAGTGTGTGAGTGTGTGAAGGCATCAGAGTCAGAGTGTGAGGGCACCAGAGTCAGTGTGTGAGGGCACCAGAGTCAGTGTGTGAGTGTGTGAAGGCATCAGAATCAGTGTGTGAGGGCATCAGAGTCAGTGTGTGAAGACCTCAGTGTCAGCGTGTGAGGGCATCAGAGTCAGTGTGTGAGTGTGTGAAGGCATCAGAATCAGTGTGTGAGAGTGTGACGACATCAGAGTCAGTGTGTGAGGGCATCAGTGTCAGTGTGTGAGTATGTGAAGGCATCAGAGTCAGTGTGTGAGTGTGTGAAGGCATCAGAGTCAGTGTGTGAAGGCATCAAAGTCAGTGTGTGAGTGTGTGAAGGCCCCAGAGTCAGTGTGTGAGTGAGTGAAGGCATCAGAGTCAGTGTGTGAGTGTGTGAAGGCATCAAAGTAACTGTGTGAGTATGTGAAGGCATCAGAGTCAGTGTGTGAGTGAGTGAAGGCATCAAAGTCAGTGTGTGAGTGTGTGAAGGCATCAAAGTAACTGTGTGAGTATGTGAAGGCATCAGAGTCAGTGTGTGAGTGTGTGAAGGCATCAGAGTCAGTGTGTGAGGGCATCAGAGTCAGTTTGTGAGGGCATCAGTGTCAGTGTGTGAGTTTGTGAGGGCATCAGCGTCAGTGTGTGAGTGTGTGAAGGCATCAGAGTCAGTGTGTGAGGGCATCAGAGTTAGTGTGTGAGTGTGTGAAGGCATCAGAGTCAGTGAGTGAAGGCACCAGAATCAGTGTGTGAGTGTGTGAAGGCATCAGAGTCAGAGTGTGAGTGTGTGAAGGCATCAGAGTCAGTGTGTGAGGGCACCAGAGTCAGTGTGTGAGTGTGTGAAGGCATCAGAGTCAGAGTGTGAGTGTGTGAAGGCATCAGAGTCAGCGTGTGAGGGCACCAGAGTCAGTGTGTGAGTGGGTGAAGGCATCAGAATCAGTGTGTGAGAGTGTGACGACATCAGAGTCAGTGTGTGAGTGTGTGAAGGCATCAGAGTCAGAGTGTGAGTGTGTGAAGGCATCAGAGTCAGCGTGTGAGGGCACCAGAGTCAGTGTGTGAGTGGGTGAAGGCATCAGAGTCAGAGTGTGAGTGTGTGAAGGCATCAGAGTCAGAGTGTGAGTGTGTGAAGGCATCAGAGTCAGCGTGTGAGGGCACCAGAGTCAGTGTGTGAGTGGGTGAAGGCATCAGAATCAGTGTGTGAGAGTGTGACGACATCAGAGTCAGTGTGTGAGTGTGTGAGGGCGCCAGAGTCAGTGTGTGAGTGGGTGAAGGCATCTGAATCAGGGTGTCAGAGTGTGACGACATCAGAGTCACTGTGTGAGGGGATCAGAGTCAGTGTTTGAAGGCACCAGAGTCAGTGTGTGAGTGTTGGAAGGCATCAGAGTCAGTGTGTGAGGGCATCAGAGTCAGTGTGTGAGTGTGTGAAAGCATCAGTGTCAGTATGTGAGGGCATCAGAGTCAGTGTGTAAAGGCATCAAAGTCAGTGTGTGAGTGTGTGAAGGCATCAGAGTCAGTGTGTGAGTGTGTGAAGGCATCAGAGTCAGTGTGTGAGAGCATCAGAGTCAGTGTGTGAGTGTGTGAAGGCATCAGAGTCAGTGTGTGAGGGCATCAGAGTCAGTGTGTGAGGGCATCAGAGTCACTGTGTAGGCATTAGAGTCAGTGTGCGAGTGTGTGAAGGCATCAGATTCAGTGTGTGAGTGTGTGAAGACATCAGAGTCAGTCTGTGAGTGTGTGAAGACATCAGAGTCAGGCTGTGAGTGTGTGAAGGCATCAGAGTCAGAGTGTGAAGGCACCAGAGTCAGAGTGTGAGGGAACCAGAGTCAGTGTGTACAGGCATCAGAGTCAGTGTGTGAGTGTGTGAAGGCATCAGAGTCAGTGTGTGAGGGCATCAGAGTCAGTGTGTGAGTGTGTGACGGCATCAGTCAGAGTGTGAGGGCATCAGAGTCAGTGTGTGAGTGTGTGAAGACATTAGAGTTAGTGTGTGAGTGTGTGAAGGCATCAGAGTCAGTGTGTGAGTGTGTGAAGGCATCAGAGTCAGAGTGTGAGTTTGTGAGGGCATCAGCGTCAGTGTGTGAGTATGTGAAGGCATCAGAGTCAGTGTGTGATTGTGTGAAGGCATCAGAGTCAGTGTGTGAGTATGTGAAGGCATCAAAGTCAGTGTGCGAGTGAGTGAAGGCATCAGAGTCAGTGTGTGAGTGTGTGAAGGCATCAGCGTCAGTATGTGAGTGTGTGAAGGCATCAGAGTCAGTGTGTACAGGCATCAGCGTCAGTGTGTGAGTGTGTGAAGGCATCAGAGTCAGTTTGTGAGGGCATCAGTATCAGTGTGTGAGTGTGTGAGGGCACCAGAGTCAGTGTGTGAGGGGATCAGAGTCAGTGAGTGAGTGGGTGAAGGCATCAGTCAGAGTGTGAGGGCATCAGAGTCAGTGTGTGAGTGTGTGAAGGCATCAGAGTCAGTGTGTGAAGGCATCAGAGTCAGTGTGTACAGGCATCAGCGTCAGTGTGTGAGTGTGTGAAGGCATCAGAGTCAGTGTGTGAGTGTGTGAAGGCATCAGAGTCAGTGTGTGAAGGCATCAGAGTCAGTGTGTACAGGCATCAGCGTCAGTGTGTGAGTGTGTGAAGGCATCAGAGTCAGTTTGTGAAGGCATCAGTATCAGTGTGTGAGTGTGTGAGGGCACCAGAGTCAGTGTGTGAGGGGATCAGAGTCAGTGAGTGAGGGCATCAGAGTCAGTGTGCGAGTGAGTGAAGGCATCAATCAGAGTGTGAGGGCATCAGAGTCAGTGTGTGAGTGTGTGAGGGCATCAGAGTCAGTGTGTGAGGGGATCAGAGTCAGTGAGTGAGGGCATCAGTGTCAGTGTGTGAGTGTGTGAGGGCATCAGAGTCAGTGTGTGAGGGGATCAGAGTCAGTGAGTGAGGGCATCAGAGTCAGTGTGTGAGTGTGTGAAGGCATCAGAGTCAGTGAGCTAAGGCATCAGAGTCAGTGAGTTAAGGCATCAGAGTCAGCGTGTCAGTGGGTGAAGGTACCAGAGTCAGTGTGTGAGTGTGTGAAGGCATCAGTCAGAGTGTGAGGGCATCAGAGTCAGTGTGTGAGTGTGTGAAGATATCAGAGTTAGTGTGTGAGTGTGTGACGGCATCAGTCAGAGTGTGAGGGCATCAGAGTCAGTGTGTGAGTGTGTGAAGATATCAGAGTTAGTGTGTGAGTGTGTGAAGGCATCAGAGTCAGTGTGTGAGTGTGTGAAGACCTCAGTGTCAGTGTGTGAGGGCATCAGAGTCAGTGTGTGAGGGGATCAGAGTCAGTGAGTGAGGGCATCAGAGTCAGTGTGTGAGTGTGTGAAGGCATCAGAGTCAGTGAGCTAAGGCATCAGAGTCAGTGAGTTAAGGCATCAGAGTCAGCGTGTCAGTGGGTGAAGGTACCAGAGTCAGTGTGTGAGTGTGTGAAGGCATCAGTCAGAGTGTGAGGGCATCAGAGTCAGTGTGTGAGTGTGTGAAGATATCAGAGTTAGTGTGTGAGTGTGTGACGGCATCAGTCAGAGTGTGAGGGCATCAGAGTCAGTGTGTGAGTGTGTGAAGATATCAGAGTTAGTGTGTGAGTGTGTGAAGGCATCAGAGTCAGTGTGTGAGTGTGTGAAGACCTCAGTGTCAGTGTGTGAGGGCATCAGAGTCAGTGTGTGAGTGTGTGAAGGCATCAGAATCAGTGTGTGAGAGTGTGACGACATCAGAGTCAGTGTGTGAGGGCATCAGTGTCAGTGTGTGAGTATGTGAAGGCATCAAAGTCATTGTGTGAGTGTGTGAAGGCATCAGAGTCAGTGTGTGAGTCAGTGAAGGCATCAGAGTCAGTATGTGAGGGGATCAGAGTCAGAGTGTGAGGGGATCAGAGTCAGTGTGTGAGGGCACCAGAGTCAGTGTGTGAAGGCATCAAAGTCAGTGTGTGAGTGTGTGAAGGCATCAAAGTCAGTGTGTGAGAGTGAGAAGGCATCAAAGACAGTGTGTGAGTGTGTGAAGGCATCAAAGTAACTGTGTGAGTGTGTGAAGGCATCAGAGTCAGTGTGTGAAGGTACCAGAGTCAGTGTGTGAGTATGTGAAGGCATCAGAGTCAGTGTGCGAGTGAGTGAAGGCACCAGAGTCAGTGTGTGAGTGGGTGAAGGTACCAGAGTCAGATGTGTGAAAGCACCAGAGTCAGTGTGTGTGGTCACCAGAGTCAGTGTGTGAGGGCATCAGAGTTCAGTGTGAGTGTGTGAAGGCATCAGAGTCAGTGTGTGAGTGTGTGAAGGCATCAGAGTCAGTGTGTGAGGGCATCAGAGTCAGTGTGTGATTGTGTGAAGGCATGAGAGTCAGTGTGTGAGGGCATCAGAGTCAGTGTGTGAGTGTGTGAAGGCATCTGATTCAGTGTGTGAGTGTGTGAAGGCATCAGAGTCAGTGTGTGAGGGCATCAGAGTCAGTGTGTGATTGTGTGAAGGCATGAGAGTCAGTGTGTGAGGGCATCAGAGTTAGTGTGTGAGTGTGTGAAGGCATCAGAGTCAGTGAGTGAGAGTGTGACGACATCAGAGTCAGTGTGTGAGTGTGTGAAGGCATCAGAGTCAGAGTGTGAGGGCGCCAGAGTCAGTGTGTGAGTGGGTGAAGGCATCAGAATCAGTGTGTGAGAGTGTGACGACATCAGAGTCAGTGTGTGAGTGTGTGAAGGCATCAGAGTCAGTGTGTGAGGGCATCAGAGTCAGTGTGTGAGTGGGTGAAGGCATCTGAATCAGTGTGTCAGAGTGTGACGACATCAGAGTCAGTGTGTGAGGGCATCAGAGTCAGTGTGTGAAGACCTCAGAGTCAGTGTGTGAAGGTACCAGAGTCAGTGTGTGAGTGTGCAAGGGGATCAGAGTCAGTGTTTGAAGGCACCAGAGTCAGTGTGTGAGTGTGTGAAGGCATCAGAGTCAGTGTGTGAGGGCATCAGAGTCAGTGTGTGAGTGTGTGAAGGCATCAGAGTCAGTGTGTGAGTGTGTGAAGGCATCAGAGTCAGTGTGTGAGGGCATCAGAGTCAGTGTGTGAGTGTGTGAAGGCATCAGAGTCAGAGTGCGAAGGCACCAGAGTCAGTGTGTGAGTGTGTGAAGACATCAGAGTCAGTGTGTGAGTGTGTGAAGGCATCAGAGTCAGTGTGTGAGGGCATCAGAGTCAGTGTGTAGGCATTAGAGTCAGTGTGCGAGTGTGTGAAGGCATCAGATTCAGTGTGTGAGTGTGTGAAGACATCAGAGTCAGTCTGTGAGCGTGTGAAGACATCAGAGTCAGTCTGTGAGTGTGTGAAGGCATCAGAGTCAGTGTGTGAGGGCATCAGAGTCAGTGTGTGAGTGTGTGAAGGCATTAGAGTCAGTGTGCGAGTGTGTGAAGGCATCAGATTCAGTGTGTGAGTGTGTGAAGACATCAGAGTCAGTCTGTGAGCGTGTGAAGACATCAGAGTCAGTCTGTGAGTGTGTGAAGGCACCAGAGTCAGACTGTGAGGGAACCAGAGTCAGTGTGTACAGGCATCAGAGTCAGTGTGTGAGTGTGTGAGGGCATCAGAGTCAGTGTGTGAGTATGTGACGGCATCAGTCAGAGTGTGAGGGCATCAGAGTCAGTGTGTGAGTGTGTGAAGACATCAGAGTTAGTGTGTGAGTGTGTGAAGGCATCAGAGTCAGTGTGTGAGTGCGTGAGTGTGTGAAGGCATCAGAGTCAGAGTGTGAGTTTGTGAGGGCATCAAAGTCAGTGTGTGAGTGTGTGAAGGAATCAGCGTCAGTGTGTGAGTATGTGAGGGCACCAGAGTCAGTGTGTGAGGGGATCAGAGTCAGTGTGTGAGTATGTGAAGGCATCAGAGTCAGTGTGTGAAGGTACCAGAGTCAGTGTGTGAGTATGTGAAGGCATCAGAGTCAGTGTGTGAGGGCATCAGAGTCAGTGTGCGAGTGAGTGAAGGCATCAGAGTCAGTGTGTGAGTGGGTGAAGGTACCAGAGTCAGATGTGTGAAAGCACCAGAGTCAGTGTGTGTGGTCACCAGAGTCAGTGTGTGAGGGCATCAGAGTTCAGTGTGAGTGTGTGAAGGCATCAGAGTCAGTGTGTGAGTGTGTGAAGGCATCAAAGTAACTGTGTGAGTATGTGAAGGCATCAGAGTCAGTGTGTGAAGGTACCAGAGTCAGTGTGTGAGTATGTGAAGGCATCAGAGTCAGTGTGCGAGTGAGTGAAGGCACCAGAGTCAGTGTGTGAGTGGGTGAAGGTACCAGAGTCAGATGTGTGAAAGCACCAGAGTCAGTGTGTGTGGTCACCAGAGTCAGTGTGTGAGGGCATCAGAGTTCAGTGTGAGTGTGTGAAGGCATCAGAGTCAGTGTGTGAGTGTGTGAAGGCATCAGAGTCAGTGTGTGAGGGCATCAGAGTCAGTGTGTGATTGTGTGAAGGCATGAGAGTCAGTGTGTGAGGGCATCAGAGTTAGTGTGTGAGTGTGTGAAGGCATCAGAGTCAGTGAGTGAAGGCACCAGAATCAGTGTGTGAGTGTGTGAAGGCATCAGAGTCAGAGTGTGAGTGTGTGAAGGCATCAGAGTCAGTGTGTGAGGGCACCAGAGTCAGTGTGTGAGTGGGTGAAGGCATCAGAGTCAGAGTGTGAGGGCACCAGAGTCAGTGTGTGAGTGGGTGAAGGCATCAGAATCAGTGTGTGAGAGTGTGACGACATCAGAGTCAGTGTGTGAGTGTGTGAAGGCATCAGAGTCAGAGTGTGAGGGCACCAGACTCAGTGTGTGAGTGGGTGAAGGCATCTGAATCAGTGTGTCAGAGTGTGACGACATCAGAGTCAGTGTGTGAGGGCATCAGAGTCAGTGTGTGAAGACCTCAGAGTCAGTGTGTGAAGGTACCAGAGTCAGTGTGTGAGTGTGCGAGGGGATCAGAGTCAGTGTTTGAAGGCACCAGAGTCAGTGTGTGAAGGTACCAGAGTCAGTGTGTGAGTGTGTGAAGGCATCAGAGTCAGTGTGTGAGTGTGTGAAAGCATCAGAGTCAGTGTGTGAGGGCATTAGGGTCAGTGTGTGAAGGTACCAGAATCAGTGTGTGAGTGTGTGAAGGCATCAGAGTCAGTGTGTGAGTGTGTGAAGGCATCAGAGTCAGTGTGTGAGGGCATCAGAGTCAGTGTGTGAGTGTGTGAAGGCATCAGAGTCAGAGTGCGAAGGCACCAGAGTCAGTGTGTGAGTGTGTGAAGACATCAGAGTCAGTGTGTGAGTGTGTGAAGGCATCAGAGTCAGAGTGTGAGTGTGTGAAGGCATCAGAGTCAGTGTGTGAGGGCATCAGAGTCAGTGTGTATGCATTAGAGTCAGTGTGCGAGTGTGTGAAGGCATCAGATTCAGTGTGTGAGTGTGTGAAGACATCAGAGTCAGTCTGTGAGCGTGTGAAGACATCAGAGTCAGTCTGTGAGTGTGTGAAGGCATCAGAGTCAGAGTGTGAAGGCACCAGAGTCAGACTGTGAGGGAACCAGAGTCAGTGTGTACAGGCATCAGAGTCAGTGTGTGAGTGTGTGAGGGCATCAGAGTCAGTGTGTGAGTATGTGACGGCATCAGTCAGAGAGTGAGGGCATCAGAGTCAGTGTGTGAGTGTGTGAAGACATCAGAGTTAGTGTGTGAGTGTGTGAAGGCATCAGAGTCAGTGTGTGAGTGCGTGAGTGTGTGAAGGCATCAGAGTCAGAGTGTGAGTTTGTGAGGGCATCAGAGTCAGTGTGTGAGTGTGTGAAGGCATCAGCGTCAGTGTGTGAGTATGTGAGGGCACCAGAGTCAGTGTGTGAGGGGATCAGAGTCAGTGTGTGAAGACATCAGAGTCAGTGTGTGAGGGCATCAGTGTCAGTGTGTGAGTATGTGAAGGCATCAAAGTCAGTGTGCGAGTGAGTAAAGGCATCAGTCAGAGTGTGAGGGCATCAGAGTCAGTGTGTGAGTGTGTGAAGGCATCAGAGTCAGAGTGTGAGTTTGTGAGGGCATCAGCGTCAGTGTGTGAGTGTGTGAAGGCATCAGAGTCAGTGTGTGAGGGCATCAGAGTCAGTGAGTGAAGGCACCAGAATCAGTGTGTGAGTGTGTGAAGGCATCAGAGTCAGAGTGTGAGTGTGTGAAGGCATCAGAGTCAGAGTGTGAGTGTGTGAAGGCATCAGAGTCAGCGTGTGAGGGCACCAGAGTCAGTGTGTGAGTGGGTGAAGGCATCAGAATCAGTGTGTGAGAGTGTGACGACATCAGAGTCAGTGTGTGAGTGTGTGAAGGCATCTGAATCAGTGTGTGAGTGTGTGAAGGCATCAGAGTCAGAGTGTGAGTATGTGAAGGCATCAGAGTCAGCGTGTGAGGGCACCAGAGTCAGTGTGTGAGTGGGTGAAGGCATCAGAATCAGTGTGTGAGAGTGTGAGGGCGCCAGAGTCAGTGTGTGAGTGGGTGAAGGCATCTGAATCAGGGTGTCAGAGTGTGACGACATCAGAGTCACTGTGTGAGGGGATCAGAGTCAGTGTTTGAAGGCACCAGAGTCAGTGTGTGAAGGTACCAGAGTCAGTGTGTGAGTGTGTGAAGGCATCAGAGTCAGTGTGTGAGTGTGTGAAAGCATCAGAGTCAGTGTGTGAAGGCATCAGAGTCAGTGTGTGAAGGTACCAGAGTCAGTGTGTGAGTGTGTGAAGGCATCAGAGTCAGTGTGTGAGTGTGTGAAGGCATCAGAGTCAGTGTGTGAGGGCATCAGAGTCAGTGTGTGAGTGTGTGAAAGCATCAGTGTCAGTGTGTGAGGGCATCAGAGTCAGTGTGTGAGTGTGTGAAGGCATCAGAGTCAGTGTGTGAGGGCATCAGAGTCAGTGTGTGAGTGTGTGAAGGCATCAGAGTCAGTGTGTGAGGGCATCAGAGTCAGTGTGTAGGCATTAGAGTCAGTGTACGAGTGTGTGACGACATCAGTGTCAGTGTGTGAGTATGTGAAGGCATCAGAGTCAGTGTGTAAAGGCATCAAAGTCAGTGTGTGAGTGTGTGAAGGCATCAGAGTCAGTGTGTGAGTGTGTGAAGGCATCAGAGTCAGTGTGTGAGGGCATCAGAGTCAGTGTGTGAGTGTGTGAAGGCATCAGAGTCAGTGTGTGAGGGCATCAGAGTCAGTGCGTGAGTGTGTGAAGGCATCAGAGTCAGTGTGTGAGGGCATCAGAGTCAGTGTGTAGGCATTAGAGTCAGTGTGCGAGTGTGTGAAGGCATTAGAATCAGTGTATGAGTGTGTGACGACATCAGTGTCAGTGTGTGAGTATGTGAAGGCATCAGAGTCAGTGTGTAAAGGCATCAAAGTCAGTGTGTGAGTGTGTGAAGGCATCAGAGTCAGTGTGTGAGTGTGTGAAGGCATCAGAGTCAGTGTGTGAGGGCATCAGAGTCAGTGTGTGAGTGTGTGAAGGCATCAGAGTCAGTGTGTGAGGGCATCAGAGTCAGTGTGTGAGTGTGTGAAGGCATCAGAGTCAGTGTGTGAGGGCATCAGAGTCAGTGTGTAGGCATTAGAGTCAGTGTGCGAGTGTGTGAAGGCATCAGATTCAGTGTGTGAGTGTGTGAAGACATCAGAGTCAGTCTGTGAGTGTGTGAAGGCATCAGAGTCAGAGTGTGAAGGCACCAGAGTCAGAGTGTGAGGGAACCAGAGTCAGTGTGTACAGGCATCAGAGTCAGTGTGTGAGTGTGTAAAGGCATCAGAGTCAGTGTGTGAGGGCATCAGAGTCAGTGTGTGAGTGTGTGACGGCATCAGTCAGAGTGTGAGGGCATCAGAGTCAGTGTGTGAGTGTGTGAAGACATCAGAGTTAGTGTGTGAGTGTGTGAAGGCATCAGAGTCAGTGTGTGAGTGTGTGAAGGCATCAGAGTCAGAGTGTGAGTTTGTGAGGGCATCAGCGTCAGTGTGTGAGTATGTGAAGGCATCAGAGTCAGTGTGTTAGTGTGTGAAGGCATCAGAGTCAGTGCGTGAGTGTGTGAGGGCACCAGAGTCAGTGTGTGAGGGCATCAGTGTCAGTGTGTGAGTATGTGAAGGCATCAAAGTCAGTGTGCGAGTGAGTGAAGGCATCAGTCAGAGTGAGAGGGCATCAGAGTCAGAGTGTGAGTTTGTGAGGGCATCAGCGTCAGTGTGTGAGTGTGTGAAGGCATCAGAGTCAGTGTGTGAGGGGATCAGAGTCAGTTTGTGAGGGCATCAGTATCAGTGTGTGAGTGTGTGAGGGCACCAGAGTCAGTGTGTGAGGGGATCAGAGTCAGTGAGTGAGGGCATCAGAGTCAGTGTGTGAGTGTGTGAAGGCATCAGAGTCAGTGTGTGAGTGTGTGAAGGCATCAGAGTCAGTTTGTGAGGGCATCAGTGTCAGTGTGTGAGTGTGTGAGGGCACCAGAGTCAGTGTGTGAGGGGATCAGAGTCAGTGAGTGAGGGCATCAGAGTCAGTGTGTGAGTGTGTGAAGGCATCAGAGTCAGTGAGCTAAGGCATCAGAGTCAGTGAGTTAAGGCATCAGAGTCAGCGTGTCAGTGGGTGAACGCACCAGAGTCAGAGTGTGAAGGTACCAGAGTCAGTGTGTGAGTGTGTGACGGCATCAGTCAGAGTGTGAGGGCATCAGAGTCAGTGTGTGAGTGTGTGAAGATATCAGAGTTAGTGTGTGAGTGTGTGAAGGCATCAGAGTCAGTGTGTGAGTGTGTGAAGGCATCAGAGTCAGTGAGTTAAGGCATCAGAGTCAGCGTGTCGGTGGGTGAAGGCACCAGAGTCAGCGTGTGAAGGTACCAGAGTCAGGGTGTGAGGGAACCAGAGTCAGTGTGTGAGTGTGTGAAGGCATCAGAGTCAGTGTGTGAGTGTGTGAAGGCATCAGAGTTAGAGTGCGAAGGCACCAGAGTCAGTGTGTGAGTGTGTGAAGGCATCAGAATCAGTGTGTGAGAGTGTGACGACATCAGAGTCAGTGTGTGAGGGCATCAGTGTCAGTGTGTGAGTGTGTGAAGGCATCAAAGTCATTGTGTGAGTGTGTGAAGGCATCAGAGTCAGTGTGTGAGTCAGTGAAGGCATCAGAGTCTGTGTGTGAAAGCACCAGAGTCAGTGTGTGAGTGTGTGAAGGCATCAAAGTCAGTGTGTGAGTGTGTGAAGGCATCAAAGTAACTGTGTGAGTATGTGAAGGCATCAGAGTCAGTGTGTGAAGGCATCAGAGTCAGTGTGTGAGTGTGTGAAGGCATCAGAGTCAGTGTGTGAGGGCATCAGAGTCAGTGTGTGAGTATGTGAAGGCATCAGAGTCAGTGTGCGAGGGCATCAGAGTCAGTGTGTGAGTGTGTGAAGGCATCAGAGTCAGTATGTGAGGGCATCAGTGTCAGTGTGTGAGTTTGTGAGGGCATCAGAGTCAGAGTGTGAGTGTGTGAAGGCATCAGAGTCAGTGTGTGAGTGTGTGAAGGCATCAGCGTCAGTGTGTGAGTATGTGAGGGCACCAGAGTCAGAGTGTGAGTGTGTGAAGGCATCAGAGTCAGCGTGTGAGGGCACCAGAGTCAGTGTGTGAGTGTGTGAGGGCGCCAGAGTCAGTGTGTGAGTGGGTGAAGGCATCTGAATCAGGGTGTCAGAGTGTGACGACATCAGAGTCACTGTGTGAGGGCATCAAAGTCAGTGTGCGAGTGAGTGAAGGCATCAGTCAGAGTGTGAGGGCATCAGAGTCAGAGTGTGAGTGTGTGAAGGCATCAGAGTCAGAGTGTGAGTTTGTGAGGGCATCAGCGTCAGAGTGTGAGTGTGTGAAGGCATCAGAGTCAGTGTGTGAGGGCATCAGAGTTAGTGTGTGAGTGTGTGAAGGCATCAGAGTCAGAGTGTGAGTGTGTGAAGGCATCAGAGTCAGCGTGTGAGGGCACCAGAGTCAGTGTGTGAGTGTGTGAGGGCGCCAGAGTCAGTGTGTGAGTGGGTGAAGGCATCTGAATCAGGGTGTCAGAGTGTGACGACATCAGAGTCACTGTGTGAGGGGATCAGAGTCAGTGTTTGAAGGCACCAGAGTCAGTGTGTGAAGGTACCAGAGTCAGTGTGTGAGTGTGTGAAGGCATCAGAGTCAGTGTGTGAGTGTGTGCAGGCATCAGAGTCAGTGTGTGAGGGCATCAGAGTCAGTGTGTGAAGGCACCAGAGTCAGAGTGCGAAGGCACCAGAGTCAGTGTGTGAGTGTGTGAAGACATCAGAGTCAGTGTGTGAGTGTGTGAAGGCATCAGAGTCAGTGTGTGAGGGCATCAGAGTCAGTGTGTAGGCATTAGAGTCAGTGTGCGAGCGTGTGAAGGCATCAGATTCAGTGTGTGAGTGTGTGAAGACATCAGAGTCAGTCTGTGAGTGTGTGAAGACATCAGAGTCAGTCTGTGAGTGTGTGAAGGCATCAGAGTCAGAGTGTGAAGGCACCAGAGTCAGAGTGTGAGGGAACCAGAGTCAGTGTGTACAGGCATCAGAGTCAGTGTGTGAGTGTGTACAGGCATCAGAGTCAGTGTGTGATTGTGTGAAGGCATCAGAGTCAGTGTGTGAGTGTGTGAAGGCATCAGAGTCAGTGTGTGAGTATGTGACGGCATCAGTCAGAGTGTGAGGGCATCAGAGTCAGTGTGTACAGGCATCAGAGTCAGTGTGTGAGTGTGTGAAGGCATCAAAGTCAGTGTGTAAGTGTGTGAAGGCATCAGAGTCAGTGTGTGAGTGTGTGAGGGCATCAGAGTCAGTGTGTGAGTGTGTGAAGACATCAGAGTTAGTGTGTGAGTGTGTGAAGGCATCAGAGTCAGTGTGTGAGTATGTGACGGCATCAGTCAGAGTGTGAGGGCATCAGAGTCAGTGTGTGAGTGTGTGAAGACATCAGAGTTAGTGTGTGAGTGTGTGAAGGCATCAGAGTCAGTGTGTGAGTGTGTGAGTGTGTGAAGGCATCAGAGACAGAGTGTGAGTTTGTGAGGGCATCAGAGTCAGTGTGTGAGTGTGTGAAGGCATCAGAGTCAGTGTGTTAGTGTGTGAGGGCACCAGAGTCAGTGTGTGAGGGGATCAGAGTCAGTGTGTGAAGACATCAGAGTCGGTATGTGAGGGCATCAGTGTCAGTGTGTGAGTATCTGAAGGCATCAAAGTCAGTGTGCGAGTGAGTGAAGGCATCAGTCAGAGTGTGAGGGCATCAGAGTCAGTGTGTGAGTGCGTCTAGGCATCAGTGTCAGAGTGTGAGTTTGTGAGGGCATCAGCGTCAGTGTGTGAGTGTGTGAAGGCATCAGAGTCAGTTTGTGAGGGCATCAGTATCAGTGTGTGAGTGTGTGAGGGCACCAGAGTCAGTGTGTGAGGGGATCAGAGTCAGTGAGTGAGGGCATCAGAGTCAGTGTGCGAGTGAGTGAAGGCATCAGTCAGAGTGTGAGGGCATCAGAGTCAGTGTGTGAGTGTGTGAAGGCATCAGAGTCAGTTTGTGAGGGCATCAGTGTCAGTGTGTGAGTGTGTGAGGGCACCAGAGTCAGTGTGTGAGGGGATCAGAGTCAGTGAGTGAGGGCATCAGAGTCAGTGTGTGAGTGTGTGAAGGCATCAGAGTCAGTTTGTGAGGGCATCAGTGTCAGTGTGTGAGTGTGTGAGGGCACCAGAGTCAGTGTGTGAGGGGATCAGAGTCAGTGAGTGAGGGCATCAGAGTCAGTGTGTGAGTGTGTGAAGGCATCAGAGTCAGTGAGCTAAGGCATCAGAGTCAGTGAGTTACGGCATCAGAGTCAGCGTGTCAGTGGGTGAAGGCACCAGAGTCAGAGTGTGAAGGTACCAGAGTCAGTGTGTGAGTGTGTGAAGGCATCAGAGTCAGTGTGTGAGTGTGTGACGGCATCAGTCAGAGTGTGAGGGCATCAGAGTCAGTGTGTGAGTGTGTGAAGATATCAGAGTTAGTGTGTGAGTGTGTGAAGGCATCAGAGTCAGTGTGTGAGTGTGTGAAGGCATCAGAGTCAGTGAGTTAAGGCATCAGAGTCAGCGTGTCAGTGGGTGAAGGCACCAGAGTCAGCGTGTGAAGGTACCAGAGTCAGGGTGTGAGGGAACCAGAGTCAGTGTGTGAGTGTGTGAAGGCATCAGAGTCAGTGTGTGAGTGTGTGAAGGCATCAGAGTTAGAGTGCGAAGGCACCAGAGTCAGTGTGTGAGTGAGTGAAGGCCCCAGAGTCAGTGTGTGAGTGAGTGAAGGCATCAGAGTCAGTGTGTGAAGGCATCAAAGTCAGTGTGTGAGTGTGTGAAGGCATCAAAGTCAGTATGTGAGTGTGTGAAGGCATCAAAGTCAGTGTGTGAGTGTGTGAAGGCATCAAAGTCAGTGTGTGAGAGTGAGAAGGCATCAAAGTCAGTGTGTGAGTGTGTGAAGGCATCAAAGTAACTGTGTGAGTGTGTGAAGGCATCAGAGTCAGTGTGTGAAGGTACCAGAGTCAGTGTGTGAGTATGTGAAGGCATCAGAGTCAGTGTGCGAGTGAGTGAAGGCATCAGAGTCAGTGTGTGAGGGCATCAGAGTCAGTGTGTGAGTGTGTGAAGGCATCAGAGTCAGTTTGTGAGGGCATCAGTGTCAGTGTGTGAGTTTGTGAGGGCATCAGAGTCAGTGTGTGAGTGTGTGAAGGCATCAGAGTCAGTGTGTGAGTGTGTGAGGGCAGCAGAGTCAGTGTGTGAGGGGATCAGAGTCAGTGTGTGAAGACATCAGAGTCAGTGTGTGAGGGCATCAGTGTCAGTGTGTGAGTGTGTGAAGGCATCAGAGTCAGAGTGTGAGTTTGTGAGGGCATCAGCGTCAGAGTGTGAGTGTGTGAAGGCATCAGAGTCAGTGTGTGAGGGCATCAGAGTTAGTGTGTGAGTGTGTGAAGGCATCAGAGTCAGTGAGTGAAGGCACCAGAATCAGTGGGTGAGTGTGTGAAGGCATCAGAGTCAGAGTGTGAGTGTGTGAAGGCATCAGAGTCAGCGTGTGAGGGCACCAGAGTCAGTGTGTGAGTGGGTGAAGGCATCAGAATCAGTGTGTGAGAGTGTGACGACATCAGAGTCAGTGTGTGAGTGTGTGAGGGCGCCAGAGTCAGTGTGTGAGTGGGTGAAGGCATCTGAATCAGGGTGTCAGAGTGTGACGACATCAGAGTCACTGTGTGAGGGGATCAGAGTCAGTGTTTGAAGGCACCAGAGTCAGTGTGTGAAGGTACCAGAGTCAGTGTGTGAGTGTGTGAAGGCATCAGAGTCAGTGTGTGAGTGTATGAAAGCATCAGAGTCAGTGTGTGAAGGCATCAGAGTCAGTGTGTGAAGGTACCAGAGTCAGTGTGTGAGTGTGTGAAGGCATCAGAGTCAGTGTGTGAGTGTGTGAAGGCATCAGAGTCAGAGTGTGAGTTTGTGAGGGCATCAGCGTCAGAGTGTGAGTGTGTGAAGGCATCAGAATCAGTGTGTGAGGGCATCAGAGTTAGTGTGTGAGTGTGTGAAGGCATCAGAGTCAGTGAGTGAAGGCACCAGAATCAGTGGGTGAGTGTGTGAAGGCATCAGAGTCAGAGTGTGAGTGTGTGAAGGCATCAGAGTCAGCGTGTGAGGGCACCAGAGTCAGTGTGTGAGTGGGTGAAGGCATCAGAATCAGTGTGTGAGAGTGTGACGACATCAGAGTCAGTGTGTGAGTGTGTGAGGGCGCCAGAGTCAGTGTGTGAGTGGGTGAAGGCATCTGAATCAGTGTGTCAGAGTGTGACGACATCAGAGTCACTGTGTGAGGGGATCAGAGTCAGTGTTTGAAGGCACCAGAGTCAGTGTGTGAAGGTACCAGAGTCAGTGTGTGAGTGTGTGAAGGCATCAGAGTCAGTGTGTGAGTCAGTGAAAGCATCAGAGTCAGTGTGTGAAGGCATCAGAGTCAGTGTGTGAAGGTACCAGAGTCAGTGTGTGAGTGTGTGAAGGCATCAGAGTCAGTGTGTGAGTGTGTGAAGGCATCAGAGTCAGTGTGTGAGGGCATCAGAGTCAGTGTGTGAGTGTGTGAAGGCATCAGAGTCAGAGTGCGAAGGCACCAGAGTCAGTGTGTGAGTGTGTGAAGACATCAGAGTCAGTGTGTGAGTGTGTGAAGGCATCAGAGTCAGTGTGTGAGGGCATCAGAGTCAGTGTGTAGGCATTAGAGTCAGTGTGCGAGTGTGTGAAGGCATCAGATTCAGTGTGTGAGTGTGTGAAGACATCAGAGTCAGTCTGTGAGTGTGTGAAGACATCAGAGTCAGTCTGTGAGTGTGTGAAGACATCAGAGTCAGTGTGTGAGTGTGTGAAGGCATCAGAGTCAGAGTGTGAAGGCACCAGAGTCAGAGTGTGAGGGAACCAGAGTCAGTGTGTACAGGCATCAGAGTCAGTGTGTGAGTGTGTACAGGCATCAGAGTCAGTGTGTGATTGTGTGAAGGCATCAGAGTCAGTGTGTGAGTGTGTGAAGGCATCAGAGTCAGTGTGTGAGTATGTGACGGCATCAGTCAGAGTGTGAGGGCATCAGAGTCAGTGTGTACAGGCATCAGAGTCAGTGTGTGAGTGTGTGAAGGCATCAAAGTCAGTGTGTGAGTGTGTGAAGGCATCAGAGTCAGTGCGTGAGTGTGTGAGGGCATCAGAGTCAGTGTGTGAGTATGTGACGGCATCAGTCAGAGTGTGAGGGCATCAGAGTCAGTGTGTGAGTGTGTGAAGACATCAGAGTTAGTGTGTGAGTGTGTGAAGGCATCAGAGTCAGTGTGTGAGTGTGTGAGTGTGTGAAGGCATCAGAGACAGAGTGTGAGTTTGTGAGGGCATCAGAGTCAGTGTGTGAGTGTGTGAAGGCATCAGCGTCAGTGTGTGAGTATGTGAGGGCATCAGAGTCAGTGTGTGAGTGTGTGAAGGCATCAGCGTCAGTGTGTTAGTGTGTGAGGGCATCAGAGTCAGTGTGTTAGTGTGTGAGGGCACCAGAGTCAGTGTGTGAGGGGATCAGAGTCAGTGTGTGAAGACATCAGAGTCAGTATGTGAGGGCATCAGTGTCAGTGTGTGAGTATCTGAAGGCATCAAAGTCAGTGTCTGAGTGAGTGAAGGCATCAGAGTCAGTGTGTGAAGACCTCAGAGTCAGTGTGCGAGTGAGTGAAGGCATCAGTCAGAGTGTGAGGGCATCAGTGTCAGTGTGTGAGTGTGTGAAGGCATCAGAGTCAGAGTGTGAGTTTGTGAGGGCATCAGCGTCAGTGTGTGAGTGTGTGAAGGCATCAGAGTCAGAGTGTGAGTGTGTGAAAGCATCAGAGTGAGTGTGTGAGGGCATCAGAGTCAGTGTGTGAGGGCATCAGAGTCAGTGTGTGAAGGCATCAGAGTCAGTGTGTACAGGCATCAGAGTCAGTGAGTGAGGGCATCAGAGTCAGTGTGTGAGGGCATCAGAGTCAGTGTGTGAAGGCATCAGAGTCAGTGTGTGAGTGTGTGAAGGCATCAGAGTCAGAGTGTGAGTGTGTGAAAGCATCAGAGTGAGTGTGTGAGGGCATCAGATTCAGTGTGTGAGGGCATCAGAGTCAGTGTGTGAAGGCATCAGAGTCAGTGTGTACAGGCATCAGAGTCAGTGTGTGAGTGTGTGAAGGCATCAGAGTCAGTGTGTGAGTGTGTGAAAGCATCAGAGTCAGTGTGTGAGTGTGTGAAGGCATCAGAGTCAGTGTGTGAAGGCATCAGAGCCATCTTGTGAAATCATCAGAGTTCAGTGTGAAAGTGTGTGAAGGCATCAGAATAAGTGTGTGAGAGTGTGACGACATCAGAGTCAGTGTGTGAGGGCATCAGTGTCAGAGTGTGAGTTTGTGAGGGCATCAGCGTCAGAGTGTGAGTGTGTGAAGGCATCAGAGTCAGTGTGTGAGGGCATCAGAGTTAGTGTGTGAGTGTGTGAAGGCATCAGAGTCAGTGAGTGAAGGCACCAGAATCAGTGGGTGAGTGTGTGAAGGCATCAGAGTCAGAGTGTGAGTGTGTGAAGGCATCAGAGTCAGCGTGTGAGGGCACCAGAGTCAGTGTGTGAGTGGGTGAAGGCATCAGAATCAGTGTGTGAGAGTGTGACGACATCAGAGTCAGTGTGTGAGTGTGTGAGGGCGCCAGAGTCAGTGTGTGAGTGGGTGAAGGCATCTGAATCAGGGTGTCAGAGTGTGACGACATCAGAGTCACTGTGTGAGGGGATCAGAGTCAGTGTTTGAAGGCACCAGAGTCAGTGTGTGAAGGTACCAGAGTCAGTGTGTGAGTGTGTGAAGGCATCAGAGTCAGTGTGTGAGTGTATGAAAGCATCAGAGTCAGTGTGTGAAGGCATCAGAGTCAGTGTGTGAAGGTACCAGAGTCAGTGTGTGAGTGTGTGAAGGCATCAGAGTCAGTGTGTGAGTGTGTGAAGGCATCAGAGTCAGTGTGTGAGGGCATCAGAGTCAGTGTGTGAGTGTGTGAAGGCATCAGAGTCAGAGTGCGAAGGCACCAGAGTCAGTGTGTGAGTGTGTGAAGAGATCAGAGTCAGTGTGTGAGTGTGTGAAGGCATCAGAGTCAGTGTGTGAGGGCATCAGAGTCAGTGTGTAGGCATTAGAGTCAGTGTGCGAGTGTGTGAAGGCATCAGATTCAGTGTGTGAGTGTGTGAAGACATCAGAGTCAGTGTGTGAGTGTGTGAAGGCATCAGAGTCAGTGTGTGAGTGTGTGAGGGCAGCAGAGTCAGTGTGTGAGGGGATCAGAGTCAGTGTGTGAAGACATCAGAGTCAGTGTGTGAGTTTGTGAGGGCATCAGCGTCAGAGTGTGAGTGTGTGAAGGCATCAGAGTCAGTGTGTGAGGGCATCAGAGTTAGTGTGTGAGTGTGTGAAGGCATCAGAGTCAGTGAGTGAAGGCACCAGAATCAGTGGGTGAGTGTGTGAAGGCATCAGAGTCAGAGTGTGAGTGTGTGAAGGCATCAGAGTCAGCGTGTGAGGGCACCAGAGTCAGTGTGTGAGTGGGTGAAGGCATCAGAATCAGTGTGTGAGAGTGTGACGACATCAGAGTCAGTGTGTGAGTGTGTGAGGGCGCCAGAGTCAGTGTGTGAGTGGGTGAAGGCATCTGAATCAGGGTGTCAGAGTGTGACGACATCAGAGTCACTGTGTGAGGGGATCAGAGTCAGTGTTTGAAGGCACCAGAGTCAGTGTGTGAAGGTACCAGAGTCAGTGTGTGAGTGTGTGAAGGCATCAGAGTCAGTGTGTGAGTGTATGAAAGCATCAGAGTCAGTGTGTGAAGGCATCAGAGTCAGTGTGTGAAGGTACCAGAGTCAGTGTGTGAGTGTGTGAAGGCATCAGAGTCAGTGTGTGAGTGTGTGAAGGCATCAGAGTCAGAGTGTGAGTTTGTGAGGGCATCAGCGTCAGAGTGTGAGTGTGTGAAGGCATCAGAGTCAGTGTGTGAGGGCATCAGAGTTAGTGTGTGAGTGTGTGAAGGCATCAGAGTCAGTGAGTGAAGGCACCAGAATCAGTGGGTGAGTGTGTGAAGGCATCAGAGTCAGAGTGTGAGTGTGTGAAGGCATCAGAGTCAGCGTGTGAGGGCACCAGAGTCAGTGTGTGAGTGGGTGAAGGCATCAGAATCAGTGTGTGAGAGTGTGACGACATCAGAGTCAGTGTGTGAGTGTGTGAGGGCGCCAGAGTCAGTGTGTGAGTGGGTGAAGGCATCTGAATCAGTGTGTCAGAGTGTGACGACATCAGAGTCACTGTGTGAGGGGATCAGAGTCAGTGTTTGAAGGCACCAGAGTCAGTGTGTGAAGGTACCAGAGTCAGTGTGTGAGTGTGTGAAGGCATCAGAGTCAGTGTGTGAGTCAGTGAAAGCATCAGAGTCAGTGTGTGAAGGCATCAGAGTCAGTGTGTGAAGGTACCAGAGTCAGTGTGTGAGTGTGTGAAGGCATCAGAGTCAGTGTGTGAGTGTGTGAAGGCATCAGAGTCAGTGTGTGAGGGCATCAGAGTCAGTGTGTGAGTGTGTGAAGGCATCAGAGTCAGAGTGCGAAGGCACCAGAGTCAGTGTGTGAGTGTGTGAAGACATCAGAGTCAGTGTGTGAGTGTGTGAAGGCATCAGAGTCAGTGTGTGAGGGCATCAGAGTCAGTGTGTAGGCATTAGAGTCAGTGTGCGAGTGTGTGAAGGCATCAGATTCAGTGTGTGAGTGTGTGAAGACATCAGAGTCAGTCTGTGAGTGTGTGAAGACATCAGAGTCAGTCTGTGAGTGTGTGAAGACATCAGAGTCAGTGTGTGAGTGTGTGAAGGCATCAGAGTCAGAGTGTGAAGGCACCAGAGTCAGAGTGTGAGGGAACCAGAGTCAGTGTGTACAGGCATCAGAGTCAGTGTGTGAGTGTGTACAGGCATCAGAGTCAGTGTGTGATTGTGTGAAGGCATCAGAGTCAGTGTGTGAGTGTGTGAAGGCATCAGAGTCAGTGTGTGAGTATGTGACGGCATCAGTCAGAGTGTGAGGGCATCAGAGTCAGTGTGTACAGGCATCAGAGTCAGTGTGTGAGTGTGTGAAGGCATCAAAGTCAGTGTGTGAGTGTGTGAAGGCATCAGAGTCAGTGCGTGAGTGTGTGAGGGCATCAGAGTCAGTGTGTGAGTATGTGACGGCATCAGTCAGAGTGTGAGGGCATCAGAGTCAGTGTGTGAGTGTGTGAAGACATCAGAGTTAGTGTGTGAGTGTGTGAAGGCATCAGAGTCAGTGTGTGAGTGTGTGAGTGTGTGAAGGCATCAGAGACAGAGTGTGAGTTTGTGAGGGCATCAGAGTCAGTGTGTGAGTGTGTGAAGGCATCAGCGTCAGTGTGTGAGTATGTGAGGGCATCAGAGTCAGTGTGTGAGTGTGTGAAGGCATCAGCGTCAGTGTGTTAGTGTGTGAGGGCATCAGAGTCAGTGTGTTAGTGTGTGAGGGCACCAGAGTCAGTGTGTGAGGGGATCAGAGTCAGTGTGTGAAGACATCAGAGTCAGTATGTGAGGGCATCAGTGTCAGTGTGTGAGTATCTGAAGGCATCAAAGTCAGTGTCTGAGTGAGTGAAGGCATCAGAGTCAGTGTGTGAAGACCTCAGAGTCAGTGTGCGAGTGAGTGAAGGCATCAGTCAGAGTGTGAGGGCATCAGTGTCAGTGTGTGAGTGTGTGAAGGCATCAGAGTCAGAGTGTGAGTTTGTGAGGGCATCAGCGTCAGTGTGTGAGTGTGTGAAGGCATCAGAGTCAGAGTGTGAGTGTGTGAAAGCATCAGAGTGAGTGTGTGAGGGCATCAGAGTCAGTGTGTGAGGGCATCAGAGTCAGTGTGTGAAGGCATCAGAGTCAGTGTGTACAGGCATCAGAGTCAGTGAGTGAGGGCATCAGAGTCAGTGTGTGAGGGCATCAGAGTCAGTGTGTGAAGGCATCAGAGTCAGTGTGTGAGTGTGTGAAGGCATCAGAGTCAGAGTGTGAGTGTGTGAAAGCATCAGAGTGAGTGTGTGAGGGCATCAGATTCAGTGTGTGAGGGCATCAGAGTCAGTGTGTGAAGGCATCAGAGTCAGTGTGTACAGGCATCAGAGTCAGTGTGTGAGTGTGTGAAGGCATCAGAGTCAGTGTGTGAGTGTGTGAAAGCATCAGAGTCAGTGTGTGAGTGTGTGAAGGCATCAGAGTCAGTGTGTGAAGGCATCAGAGCCATCTTGTGAAATCATCAGAGTTCAGTGTGAAAGTGTGTGAAGGCATCAGAATAAGTGTGTGAGAGTGTGACGACATCAGAGTCAGTGTGTGAGGGCATCAGTGTCAGAGTGTGAGTTTGTGAGGGCATCAGCGTCAGAGTGTGAGTGTGTGAAGGCATCAGAGTCAGTGTGTGAGGGCATCAGAGTTAGTGTGTGAGTGTGTGAAGGCATCAGAGTCAGTGAGTGAAGGCACCAGAATCAGTGGGTGAGTGTGTGAAGGCATCAGAGTCAGAGTGTGAGTGTGTGAAGGCATCAGAGTCAGCGTGTGAGGGCACCAGAGTCAGTGTGTGAGTGGGTGAAGGCATCAGAATCAGTGTGTGAGAGTGTGACGACATCAGAGTCAGTGTGTGAGTGTGTGAGGGCGCCAGAGTCAGTGTGTGAGTGGGTGAAGGCATCTGAATCAGGGTGTCAGAGTGTGACGACATCAGAGTCACTGTGTGAGGGGATCAGAGTCAGTGTTTGAAGGCACCAGAGTCAGTGTGTGAAGGTACCAGAGTCAGTGTGTGAGTGTGTGAAGGCATCAGAGTCAGTGTGTGAGTGTATGAAAGCATCAGAGTCAGTGTGTGAAGGCATCAGAGTCAGTGTGTGAAGGTACCAGAGTCAGTGTGTGAGTGTGTGAAGGCATCAGAGTCAGTGTGTGAGTGTGTGAAGGCATCAGAGTCAGTGTGTGAGGGCATCAGAGTCAGTGTGTGAGTGTGTGAAGGCATCAGAGTCAGAGTGCGAAGGCACCAGAGTCAGTGTGTGAGTGTGTGAAGACATCAGAGTCAGTGTGTGAGTGTGTGAAGGCATCAGAGTCAGTGTGTGAGGGCATCAGAGTCAGTGTGTAGGCATTAGAGTCAGTGTGCGAGTGTGTGAAGGCATCAGATTCAGTGTGTGAGTGTGTGAAGACATCAGAGTCAGTCTGTGAGTGTGTGAAGACATCAGAGTCAGTCTGTGAGTGTGTGAAGGCATCAGAGTCAGAGTGTGAAGGCACCAGAGTCAGAGTGTGAGGGAACCAGAGTCAGTGTGTACAGGCATCAGAGTCAGTGTGTGAGTGTGTACAGGCATCAGAGTCAGTGTGTGATTGTGTGAAGGCATCAGAGTCAGTGTGTGAGTGTGTGAAGGCATCAGAGTCAGTGTGTGAGTGTGTGAAGGCATCAGAGTCAGTGTGTGAGTGTGTGAGGGCATCAGAGTCAGTGTGTGAGTATGTGACGGCATCAGTCAGAGTGTGAGGGCATCAGAGTCAGTGTGTACAGGCATCAGAGTCAGTGTGTGAGTGTGTGAAGGCATCAAAGTCAGTGTGTGAGTGTGTGAAGGCATCAGAGTCAGTGCGTGAGTGTGTGAGGGCATCAGAGTCAGTGTGTGAGTATGTGACGGCATCAGTCAGAGTGTGAGGGCATCAGAGTCAGTGTGTGAGTGTGTGAAGACATCAGAGTTAGTGTGTGAGTGTGTGAAGGCATCAGAGTCAGTGTGTGAGTGTGTGAAGGCATCAGAGACAGAGTGTGAGTTTGTGAGGGCATCAGAGTCAGTGTGTGAGTGTGTGAAGGCATCAGCGTCAGTGTGTTAGTGTGTGAAGGCATCAGAGTCAGTGTGTTAGTGTGTGAGGGCACCAGAGTCAGTGTGTGAGGGGATCAGAGTCAGTGTGTGAAGACATCAGAGTCAGTATGTGAGGGCATCAGTGTCAGTGTGTGAGGGCATCAAAGTCAGTGTGCGAGTGAGTGAAGGCATCAGTCAGAGTGTGAGGGCATCAGAGTCAGTGTGTGAGTGTGTACAGGCATCAGAGTCAGTGTGTGAGTGTGTGAAGGCATCAGAGTCAGTGTGTGAGTGTGTGAAAGCATCAGAGTCAGTGTGTGAGTGTGTGAAGGCATCAGCGTCAGTGTGTGAGTATGTGAAGGCATCAGAGTCAGTGTGTGAGTGTGTGAAAGCATCAGAGTCAGTGTGTGAGGGCATCAGAGTCAGTGTGTGAAGGCATCAGAGTCAGTGTGTGAGGGCATCAGAGTCAGTGTGTGAGGGCATCAGAGTCAGTGTGTGAAGGCATCAGAGTCAGTGTGTGAAGGCATCAGAGTCAGTGTGTGAGGGCATCAGAGTCAGTGTGTGAGGGCATCAGAGTCAGTGTGTGAAGGCATCAGAGTCAGAGTGTGAGTGTGTGAAAGCATCAGAGTCAGTGTGTGAGGGCATCAGAGTCAGTGTGTGAAGGCATCAGAGTCAGTGTGTGAGTGTGTGAAGGCATCAGAGTCAGAGTGTGAGGGCATCAGAGTCAGTGTGTGAGGGCATCAGAGTCAGTGTGTGAAGGCATCAGAGTCAATGTGTACAGGCATCAGAGTCAGTGTGTGAGTGTGTGAAAGCATCAGAGTCAGTGTGTGAGTGTGTGAAGGCATCAGAGTCAGTGTGTGAGTGTGTGAAGGCATCAGAGTCAGTGTGTGAAGGCATCAGAGCCATCTTGTGAAATCATCAGAGTTCAGTGTGAAAGTGTGTGAAGGCATCAGAATAAGTGTGTGAGAGTGTGACGACATCAGAGTCAGTGTCTGAGGGCATCAGTGTCAGTGTGTGAGTATGTGAGGGCACCAGAGTCAGTGTGTGAGTGTGTGAGGGCACCAGAGTCAGTGTGTGAGGGCACCAGAGTCAGTGTGTGAGTGTGTGAAGGCATCAGAGTCAGTGTGTGAGTGTGTGAAGGCATCAGAGTCAGTGTGTGAGGGCATCAGAGTCAGTGTGTGAGTGTGTGAAGGCATCAGAGTCAGTGTGTGAAGGCATCAGAGCCATCTTGTGAAATCATCAGAGTTCAGTGTGAAAGTGTGTGAAGGCATCAGAGTCAGTGTGTGAGTGTGTGAAGGCATCAGAGTCAGTGTGTGAGGGCATCAGTGTCAGTGTGTGAGTATGTGAGGGCACCAGAGTCAGTGTGTGAGTGTGTGAGGGCACCAGAGTCAGTGTGTGAGTGTGTGAAGGCATCAGAGTCAGTGTGTGAGTGTGTGAAGGCATCAGAGTCAGTGAGTTAAGGCATCAGAGTCAGCGTGTCAGTGGGTGAAGGCACCAGAGTCAGCGTGTGAAGGTACCAGAGTCAGGGTGTGAGGGAACCAGAGTCAGTGTGTGAGTGTGTGAAGGCATCAGAGTCAGTGTGTGAGTGTGTGAAGGCATCAGAGTTAGAGTGCGAAGGCACCAGAGTCAGTGTGTGAGTGTGTGAAGACATCAGAGTCAGTCTGTGAGTGTGTGAAGGCATCAGAGTCAGTGTGTGAGGGCATCAGAGTCAGTGTGTGAGTGTGTGAAGGCATCAGAATCAGTGTGTGAGAGTGTGACGAAATCAGAGTCAGTGTGTGAGGGCATCAGTGTCAGTGTGTGAGTATGTGAAGGCATCAAAGTCATTGTGTGAGTGTGTGAAGGCATCAGAGTCAGTGTGTGAGTCAGTGAAGGCATCAGAGTCAGTGTGTGAGTGAGTGAAGGCCCCAGAGTCAGTGTGTGAGTGAGTGAAGGCATCAGAGTCAGTGTGTGAAGGCATCAAAGTCAGTGTGTGAGTGTGTGAAGGCATCAAAGTCAGTGTGTGAGTGTGTGAAGGCATCAAAGTCAGTGTGTGAGAGTGAGAAGGCATCAAAGTCAGTGTGTGAGTGTGTGAAGGCATCAAAGTAACTGTGTGAGTATGTGAAGGCATCAGAGTCAGTGTGTGAAGGTACCAGAGTCAGTGTGTGAGGGCATCAGTGTCAGTGTGTGAGTATGTGAAGGCATCAAAGTCATTGTGTGAGTGTGTGAAGGCATCAGAGTCAGTGTGTGAGTGTGTGAAGGCATCAGAGTCAGTGTGTGAAGGTACCAGAGTCAGTGTGTGAGTATGTGAAGGCATCAGAGTCAGTGTGCGAGTGAGTGAAGGCATTAGAGTCAGTGTGTGAGGGCATCAGAGTCAGTGTGTGAGTGTGTGAAGGCATCAGAGTCAGTTTGTGAGGGCATCAGTGTCAGTGTGTGAGTTTGTGAGGGCATCAGAGTCAGTGTGTGAGTGTGTGAAGGCATCAGCGTCAGTGTGTGAGTATGTGAGGGCACCAGAGTCAGTGTGTGAGGGTATCAGAGTCAGTGTGTGAAGACATCAGAGTCAGTGTGTGAGGGCATCAGTGTCAGTGTGTGAGTATGTGAAGGCATCAAAGTCAGTGTGCGAGTGAGTGAAGGCATCAGTCAGAGTGTGAGGGCATCAGAGTCAGTGTGTGAGTGTGTGAAGGCATCAGAGTCAGTGAGTGAAGGCACCAGAATCAGTGTGTGAGTGTGTGAAGGCATCAGAGTTAGTGTGTGAGTGTGTGAAGGCATCAGAGTCAGTGTGTACAGGCATCAGCGTCAGTGTGTGAGTGTGTGAAGGCATCAGAGTCAGTGTGTGAGTCAGTGAAGGCATCAGAGTCAGTGTGTGAGTGAGTGAAGGCCCCAGAGTCAGTGTGTGAGTGAGTGAAGGCATCAAAGTCAGTGTGTGAGTGTGTGAAGGCATCAAAGTCAGTGTGTGAGTGTGTGAAGGCATCAAAGTCAGTGTGTGAGTGTGTGAAGGCATCAAAGTCAGTGTGTGAGAGTGAGAAGGCATCAAAGTCAGTGTGTGAGTGTGTGAAGGCATCAGAGTCAGTGTGTGAAGGTACCAGAGTCAGTGTGTGAGTATGTGAAGGCATCAGAGTCAGTGTGCGAGTGAGTGAAGGCATCAGAGTCAGTGTGTGAGGGCATCAGAGTCAGTGTGTGAGTGTGTGAAGGCATCAGAGTCAGTTTGTGAGGGCATCAGTGTCAGTGTGTGAGTTTGTGAGGGCATCAGAGTCAGTGTGTGAGTGTGTGAAGGCATCAGCGTCAGTGTGTGAGTATGTGAGGGCACCAGAGTCAGTGTGTGAGGGTATCAGAGTCAGTGAGTGAAGACATCAGAGTCAGTGTGTGAGGGCATCAGTGTCAGTGTGTGAGTGTGTGAAGGCATCAGAGTCAGAGTGTGAGTTTGTGAGGGCATCAGCGTCAGTGTGTGAG
The DNA here is from genome assembly GCF_030144855.1 of Hypanus sabinus. NCBI lineage: Eukaryota > Metazoa > Chordata > Chondrichthyes > Myliobatiformes > Dasyatidae > Hypanus > Hypanus sabinus. Next base: position 47,924,118 of record NC_082708.1, on the reverse strand, counting down.
TGTGTGAAGGCATCAGAGTCAGGGTGCGAGGGCATCAGAGTTAGTGTGTGAGTGTGTGAAGGCATCAGAGTCAGTGAGTGAAGGCACCAGAATCAGTGTGTGAGTGTGTGAAGGCATCAGAGTCAGAGTGTGAGTGTGTGAAGGCATCAGAGTCAGTGTGTGAAGGCATCAGAGTCAGTGTGTGAGGGCATCAGAGTCAGTGTGTGAGGGCATCAGAGTCAGTGTGTGAAGGCATCAGAGTCAGTGTGTGAAGGCATCAGAGTCAGTGTGTGAGGGCATCAGAGTCAGTGTGTGAGGGCATCAGAGTCAGTGTGTGAAGGCATCAGAGTCAGAGTGTGAGTGTGTGAAAGCATCAGAGTCAGTGTGTGAAGGCATCAGAGTCAGTGTGTGAGTGTGTGAAGGCATCAGAGTCAGAGTGTGAGGGCACCAGAGTCAGTGTGTGAGTGGGTGAAGGCATCAGAGTCAGTGTGTGAAGGCATCAGAGTCAGTGTGTGAGTGTGTGAAGGCATCAGAGTCAGAGTGTGAGGGCACCAGAGTCAGTGTGTGAGTGGGTGAAGGCATCAGAGTCAGTGTGTGAGGGCATCAGAGTCAGTGTGTGAGGGCATCAGAGTCAGTGTGTGAAGGCATCAGAGTCAGTGTGTACAGGCATCAGAGTCAGTGTGTGAGTGTGTGAAGGCATCAGAGTCAGTGTGTGAGTGTGTGAAAGCATCAGAGTCAGTGTGTGAGTGTGTGAAGGCATCAGAGTCAGTGTGTGAGTGTGTGAAGGCATCAGAGTCAGTGTGTGAAGGCATCAGAGCCATCTTGTGAAATCATCAGAGTTCAGTGTGAAAGTGTGTGAAGGCATCAGAATAAGTGTGTGAGAGTGTGACGACATCAGAGTCAGTGTCTGAGGGCATCAGTGTCAGTGTGTGAGTATGTGAGGGCACCAGAGTCAGTGTGTGAGTGTGTGAGGGCACCAGAGTCAGTGTGTGAGGGCACCAGAGTCAGTGTGTGAGTGTGTGAAGGCATCAGAGTCAGTGTGTGAGTGTGTGAAGGCATCAGAGTCAGTGTGTGAGGGCATCAGAGTCAGTGTGTGAAGGCATCAGAGTCAGTGTGTGAGGGCATCAGAGTCAGTGTGTGAGGGCATCAGAGTCAGTGTGTGAGGGCATCAGAGTCAGTGTGTGAAGGCATCAGAGTCAGTGTGTACAGGCATCAGAGTCAGTGTGTGAGTGTGTGAAAGCATCAGAGTCAGTGTGTGAGTGTGTGAAAGCATCAGAGTCAGTGTGTGAGTGTGTGAAGGCATCAGAGTCAGTGTGTGAAGGCATCAGAGCCATCTTGTGAAATCATCAGAGTTCAGTGTGAAAGTGTGTGAAGGCATCAGAGTCAGTGTGTGAGTGTGTGAAGGCATCAGAGTCAGTGTGTGAGGGCATCAGTGTCAGTGTGTGAGTATGTGAGGGCACCAGAGTCAGTGTGTGAGTGTGTGAGGGCACCAGAGTCAGTGTGTGAGGGCACCAGAGTCAGTGTGTGAGTGTGTGAAGGCATCAGAGTCAGTGTGTGAGTGTGTGAAGGCATCAGAGTCAGTGAGTTAAGGCATCAGAGTCAGCGTGTCAGTGGGTGAAGGCACCAGAGTCAGCGTGTGAAGGTACCAGAGTCAGGGTGTGAGGGAACCAGAGTCAGTGTGTGAGTGTGTGAAGGCATCAGAGTCAGTGTGTGAGTGTGTGAAGGCATCAGAGTTAGAGTGCGAAGGCACCAGAGTCAGTGTGTGAGTGTGTGAAGACATCAGAGTCAGTCTGTGAGTGTGTGAAGGCATCAGAGTCAGTGTGTGAGGGCATCAGAGTCAGTGTGTGAGTGTGTGAAGGCATCAGAATCAGTGTGTGAGAGTGTGACGACATCAGAGTCAGTGTGTGAGGGCATCAGTGTCAGTGTGTGAGTATGTGAAGGCATCAAAGTCATTGTGTGAGTGTGTGAAGGCATCAGAGTCAGTGTGTGAGTCAGTGAAGGCATCAGAGTCAGTGTGTGAGTGAGTGAAGGCCCCAGAGTCAGTGTGTGAGTGAGTGAAGGCATCAGAGTCAGTGTGTGAAGGCATCAAAGTCAGTGTGTGAGTGTGTGAAGGCATCAAAGTCAGTGTGTGAGTGTGTGAAGGCATCAAAGTCAGTGTGTGAGAGTGAGAAGGCATCAAAGTCAGTGTGTGAGTGTGTGAAGGCATCAAAGTAACTGTGTGAGTATGTGAAGGCATCAGAGTCAGTGTGTGAAGGTACCAGAGTCAGTGTGTGAGTATGTGAAGGCATCAGAGTCAGTGTGCGAGTGAGTGAAGGCATCAGAGTCAGTGTGTGAGGGCATCAGAGTCAGTGTGTGAGTGTGTGAAGGCATCAGAGTCAGTTTGTGAGGGCATCAGTGTCAGTGTGTGAGTGTGTGAAGGCATCAGCGTCAGTGTGTGAGTATGTGAGGGCACCAGAGTCAGTGTGTGAGGGTATCAGAGTCAGTGTGTGAAGACATCAGAGTCAGTGTGTGAGGGCATCAGTGTCAGTGTGTGAGTATGTGAAGTCATCAAAGTCAGTGTGTGAGTGAGTGAAGGCATCAGAGTCAGTGTGTGAGGGCATCAGAGTCAGTGTGTGAGTGTGTGAAGGCATCAGAGTCAGTTTGTGAGGGCATCAGTGTCAGTGTGTGAGTTTGTGAGGGCATCAGAGTCAGTGTGTGAGGGTATCAGCGTCAGTGTGTGAGTATGTGAGGGCACCAGAGTCAGTGTGTGAGGGTATCAGAGTCAGTGTGTGAAGACATCAGAGTCAGTGTGTGAGGGCATCAGTGTCAGTGTGTGAGTATGTGAAGGCATCAAAGTCAGTGTGCGAGTGAGTGAAGGCATCAGTCAGAGTGTGAGGGCATCAGAGTCAGTGTGTGAGTGTGTGAAAGCACCAGAGTCAGTGTGTGAGTGCGTGAAGGCATCAGAGTCAGTGTGTGAAGGCATCAGCGTCAGTGTGTGAGTATGTGAAGGAATCAAAGTCAGTGTGCGAGTGAGTGAAGGCATCAGTCAGAGTGTGAGGGCATCAGAGTCAGTGTGTGAGTGTGTGAAGACATCAGAGTCAGTCTGTGAGTGTGTGAAGGCATCAGAGTCAGTGTGTGAGGGCATCAGAGTCAGTGTGTGAGTGTGTGAAGGAATCAGAATCAGTGTGTGAGTGAGTGAAGGCATCAGCGTCAGTGTGTGAGTGTGTGAAGGCATCAGAGTCAGTTTGTGAGGGCATCAGTATCAGTGTGTGAGTGTGTGAGGGCACCAGAGTCAGTGTGTGAGGGGATCAGAGTCAGTGAGTGAGTGGGTGAAGGCATCAGTCAGAGTGTGAGGGCATCAGAGTCAGTGTGTGAGTGAGTGAGGGCATCAGAGTCAGTGTGTGAGTGTGTGAAGGCATCAGAGTCAGTGTGTGAAGGCATCAGAGTCAGTGTGTACAGGCATCAGCGTCAGTGTGTGAGTGTGTGAAGGCATCAGAGTCAGTGTGTGAGTGTGTGAAGGCATCAGAGTCAGTGTGTGAGTGTGTGAAGGCATCAGAGTTAGAGTGCGAAGGCACCAGAGTCAGTGTGTGAGTGTGTGAAGACATCAGAGTCAGTGTGTGAGTGTGTGAAGGCATCAGAATCAGTGTGTGAGAGTGTGACGACATCAGAGTCAGTGTGTGAGGGCATCAGTGTCAGTGTGTGAGTATGTGAAGGCATCAAAGTCATTGTGTGAGTGTGTGAAGGCATCAGAGTCAGTGTGTGAGTCAGTGAAGGCATCAGAGTCAGTGTGTGAGTGAGTGAAGTCCCCAGAGTCAGTGTGTGAGTGAGTGAAGGCATCAGAGTCAGTGTGTGAAGGCATCAAAGTCAGTGTGTGAGTGTGTGAAGGCATCAAAGTCAGTGTGTGAGTGTGTGAAGGCATCAAAGTCAGTGTGTGAGAGTGAGAAGGCATCAAAGTCAGTGTGTGAGTGTGTGAAGGCATCAAAGTAACTGTGTGAGTATGTGAAGGCATCAGAGTCAGTGTGTGAAGGTACCAGAGTCAGTGTGTGAGTATGTGAAGGCATCAGAGTCAGTGTGCGAGTGAGTGAAGGCATCAGAGTCAGTGTGTGAGGGCATCAGAGTCAGTGTGTGAGTGTGTGAAGGCATCAGAGTCAGTTTGTGAGGGCATCAGTGTCAGTGTGTGAGTTTGTGAGGGCATCAGAGTCAGTGTGTGAGTGTGTGAAGGCATCAGCGTCAGTGTGTGAGTATGTGAGGGCACCAGAGTCAGTGTGTGAGGGTATCAGAGTCAGTGTGTGAAGACATCAGAGTCAGTGTGTGAGGGCATCAGTATCAGTGTGTGAGTATGTGAAGGCATCAAAGTCAGTGTGCGAGTGAGTGAAGGCATCAGTCAGAGTGTGAGGGCATCAGAGTCAGTGTGTGAGTGTGTGAAGGCATCAGAGTCAGAGTGTGAGTTTGTGAGGGCATCAGCGTCAGTGTGTGAGTGTGTGAAGGCATCAGAGTCAGGGTGCGAGGGCATCAGAGTTAGTGTGTGAGTGTGTGAAGGCATCAGAGTCAGTGAGTGAAGGCACCAGAATCAGTGTGTGAGTGTGTGAAGGCATCAGAGTCAGAGTGTGAGTGTGTGAAGGCATCAGAGTCAGCGTGTGAGGGCACCAGAGTCAGTGTGTGAGTGGGTGAAGGCATCAGAGTCAGTGAGTGAAGGCACCAGAATCAGTGTGTGAGTGTGTGAAGGCATCAGAGTCAGTGTGTGAGTGGGTGAAGGCATCAGAGTCAGTGTGTGAGGGCATCAGAGTCAGTGTGTGAGGGCATCAGAGTCAGTGTGTGAAGGCATCAGAGTCAGTGTGTACAGGCATCAGAGTCAGTGTGTGAGTGTGTGAAGGCATCAGAGTCAGTGTGTGAGTGTGTGAAAGCATCAGAGTCAGTGTGTGAGTGTGTGAAGGCATCAGAGTCAGTGTGTGAGTGTGTGAAGGCATCAGAGTCAGTGTGTGAAGGCATCAGAGCCATCTTGTGAAATCATCAGAGTTCAGTGTGAAAGTGTGTGAAGGCATCAGAATAAGTGTGTGAGAGTGTGACGACATCAGAGTCAGTGTGTGAGGGCATCAGTGTCAGTGTGTGAGTATGTGAGGGCACCAGAGTCAGTGTGTGAGTGTGTGAGGGCACCAGAGTCAGTGTGTGAGGGCACCAGAGTCAGTGTGTGAGTGTGTGAAGGCATCAGAGTCAGTGTGTGAGTGTGTGAAGGCATCAGAGTCAGTGTGTGAGGGCATCAGAGTCAGTGTGTGAAGGCATCAGAGTCAGTGTGTGAGGGCATCAGAGTCAGTGTGTGAGGGCATCAGAGTCAGTGTGTGAAGGCATCAGAGTCAGTGTGTACAGGCATCAGAGTCAGTGTGTGAGTGTGTGAAAGCATCAGAGTCAGTGTGTGAGTGTGTGAAAGCATCAGAGTCAGTGTGTGAGTGTGTGAAGGCATCAGAGTCAGTGTGTGAAGGCATCAGAGCCATCTTGTGAAATCATCAGAGTTCAGTGTGAAAGTGTGTGAAGGCATCAGAGTCAGTGTGTGAGTGTGTGAAGGCATCAGAGTCAGTGTGTGAGGGCATCAGTGTCAGTGTGTGAGTATGTGAGGGCACCAGAGTCAGTGTGTGAGTGTGTGAGGGCACCAGAGTCAGTGTGTGAGTGTGTGAAGGCATCAGAGTCAGTGTGTGAGTGTGTGAAGGCATCAGAGTCAGTGAGTTAAGGCATCAGAGTCAGCGTGTCAGTGGGTGAAGGCACCAGAGTCAGCGTGTGAAGGTACCAGAGTCAGGGTGTGAGGGAACCAGAGTCAGTGTGTGAGTGTGTGAAGGCATCAGAGTCAGTGTGTGAGTGTGTGAAGGCATCAGAGTTAGAGTGCGAAGGCACCAGAGTCAGTGTGTGAGTGTGTGAAGACATCAGAGTCAGTCTGTGAGTGTGTGAAGGCATCAGAGTCAGTGTGTGAGGGCATCAGAGTCAGTGTGTGAGTGTGTGAAGGCATCAGAATCAGTGTGTGAGAGTGTGACGACATCAGAGTCAGTGTGTGAGGGCATCAGTGTCAGTGTGTGAGTATGTGAAGGCATCAAAGTCATTGTGTGAGTGTGTGAAGGCATCAGAGTCAGTGTGTGAGTCAGTGAAGGCCCCAGAGTCAGTGTGTGAGGGCATCAGAGTCAGTGTGTGAGTGTGTGAAGGCATCAAAGTCAGTGTGTGAGAGTGAGAAGGCATCAAAGTCAGTGTGTGAGTGTGTGAAGGCATCAAAGTAACTGTGTGAGTGTGTGAAGGCATCAGAGTCAGTGTGTGAAGGCATCAGAGTCAGTGTGCGAGTGAGTGAAGGCATCAGAGTCAGTGTGTGAGGGCATCAGAGTCAGTGTGTGAGTGTGTGAAGGCATCAGAGTCAGTTTGTGAGGGCATCAGTGTCAGTGTGTGAGTTTGTGAGGGCATCAGAGTCAGTGTGTGAGTGTGTGAAGGCATCAGCGTCAGTGTGTGAGCATGTGAGGGCACCAGAGTCAGTGTGTGAGGGTATCAGAGTCAGTGTGTGAAGACATCAGAGTCAGTGTGTGAGGGCATCAGTGTCAGTGTGTGAGTCTGTGAAGGCATCAAAGTCAGTGTGCGAGTGAGTGAAGGCATCAGTCAGAGTGTGAGGGCATCAGAGTCAGTGTGTGAGTGTGTGAAGGCATCAGAGTCAGGGTGCGAGGGCATCAGAGTTAGTGTGTGTCAGTGTGTGAAGGCATCAGAGTCAGTGAGTGAAGGCACCAGAATCAGTGTGTGAGTGTGTGAAGGCATCAGAGTCAGAGTGTGAGTGTGTGAAGGCATCAGAGTCAGCGTGTGAGGGCACCAGAGTCAGTGTGTGAGTGGGTGAAGGCATCAGAGTCAGTGAGTGAAGGCACCAGAATCAGTGTGTGAGTGTGTGAAGGCATCAGAGTCAGAGTGTGAGTGTGTGAAGGCATCAGAGTCAGCGTGTGAGGGCACCAGAATCAGTGTGTGAGAGTGTGACGACATCAGAGTCAGTGTGTGAGTGTGTGAGGGCGCCAGAGTCAGTGTGTGAGTGGGTGAAGGCATCTGAATCAGGGTGTCAGAGTGTGACGACATCAGAGTCACTGTGTGAGGGGATCAGAGTCAGTGTTTGAAGGCACCAGAGTCAGTGTGTGAGTGTGTGAAGGCATCAGAGTCAGTGTGTGAGTGTGTGAAAGCATCAGAGTCAGTGTGTGAAGGTACCAGAGTCAGTGTGTGAGTGTGTGAAGGCATCAGAGTCAGTGTGTGAGTGTGTGAAGGCATCAGAGTCAGTGTGTGAGGGCATCAGAGTCAGTGTGTGAGTGTGTGAAGGCATCAGAGTCAGAGTGCGAAGGCACCAGAGTCAGTGTGTGAGTGTGTGAAGACATCAAAGTCAGTGTGTGAGTGTGTGAAGTCATCAGAGTCAGTGTGTGAGGGCATCAGAGTCAGTGTGTAGGCATTAGAGTCAGTGTGCGAGTGTGTGAAGGCATCAGATTCAGTGTGTGAGTGTGTGAAGACATCAGAGTCAGTCTGTGAGTGTGTGAAGACATCAGAGTCAGTCTGTGATTGTGTGAAGGCATCAGAGTCAGTGTGTGAGTGTGTGAAGGCATCAGAGTCAGTGTGTGAGTATGTGACGGCATCAGTCAGAGTGTGAGGGCATCAGAGTCAGTGTTTACAGGCATCAGAGTCAGTGTGTGAGTGTGTGAAGGCATCAAAGTCAGTGTGTGAGTGTGTGAGGGCATCAGAGTCAGTGTGTGAGTATGTGACGGCATCAGTCAGAGTGTGAGGGCATCAGAGTCAGTGTGTGAGTGTGTGAAGACATCAGAGTCAGTGTGCGAGTGAGTGAAGGCATCAGTCAGAGTGTGAGGGCATCAGAGTCAGTGTGTGAGTGTGTGAAGGCATCAGAGTCAGAGTGTGAAGGCACCAGAGACAGTGTGTGAGTGTGTGAAGGCATCAGAGTCAGTTTGTGAAGGCATCAGAGTCAGAGTGTGAGTTTGTGAGGGCATCAGCGTCAGTGTGTGAGTATGTGAAGGCATCAGAGTCAGTGTGTGAGTGTGTGAAAGCATCAGAGTCAGTGTGTGAGGGCATCAGAGTCAGTGTGTGAAGGCATCAGAGTCAGTGTGTGAGGGCATCAGAGTCAGTGTGTGAAGGCATCAGAGTCAGTGTGTGAGGGCATCAGCGTCAGTGTGTGAGTGTGTGAAGGCATCAGAGTCAGAGTGTGAGATTGTGAAGGCATCAGAGTCAGTGTGTGAGGGGATCAGAGTCAGTGTGTGAAGGCATCAGAGTCAGTGTGTGAGGGCATCAGAGTCAGTGTGTGAAGGCATCAGAGTCAGTGTGTGAGGGCATCAGAGTCAGTGTGTGAGGGCACCAGAGTCAGTGTGTGAGGGCATCAGCGTCAGTGTGTGAGTATGTGAAGGCATCAGAGTCAGTGTGTGAGGGCATCAGCGTCAGTGTGTGAGTGTGTGAGGGCATCAGAGTCAGAGTGTGAGTATGTGAAGGCATCAGAGTCAGAGTGTGAGTGTGTGAAAGCATCAGAGTCAGTGTGTGAGGGCATCAGAGTCAGTGTGTGAAGGCATCAGAGTCAGTGTGTGAGTGTGTGAAGGCATCAGAGTCAGAGTGTGAGGGCACCAGAGTCAGTGTGTGAAGGCATCAGAGTCAGTGTGTACAGGCATCAGAGTCAGTGTGTGAGGGCATCAGAGTCAGTGTGTGAAGGCATCAGAGTCAGTGTGTGAAGGCATCAGAGTCAGAGTGTGAGTGTGTGAAAGCATCAGAGTCAGTGTGTGAGGGCATCAGAGTCAGTGTGTGAAGGCATCAGAGTCAGTGTGTACAGGCATCAGAGTCAGTGTGTGAGTGTGTGAAAGCATCAGAGTCAGTGTGTGAGTGTGTGAAAGCATCAGAGTCAGTGTGTGAGTGTGTGAAGGCATCAGAGTCAGTGTGTGAAGGCATCAGAGCCATCTTGTGAAATCATCAGAGTTCAGTGTGAAAGTGTGTGAAGGCATCAGAATAAGTGTGTGAGAGTGTGACGACATCAGAGTCAGTGTGTGAGTGAGGGCATCAGTGTCAGTGTGTGAGTGTGTGAGGGCACCAGAGTCAGTGTGTGAGGGCACCAGAGTCAGTGTGTGAGTGTGTGAAGGCATCAGAGTCAGTGTGTGAGTGTGTGAAGGCATCAGAGTCAGTGTGTGAAGGCATCAGAGTCAGTGTGTGAGGGCATCAGCGTCAGTGTGTGAGTATGTGAAGGCATCAGAGTCAGTGTGTGAGGGCATCAGAGTCAGTGTGTGAGGGCATCAGAGTCAGTGTGTGAAGGCATCAGAGTCAGTGTGTACAGGCATCAGAGTCAGTGTGTGAGTGTGTGAAGGCATCAGAGTCAGTGTGTGAGGGCATCAGAGTCAGTGTGTGAAGGCATCAGAGCCATCTTGTGAAATCATCAGAGTTCAGTGTGAAAGTGTGTGAAGGCATCAGAATAAGTGTGTGAGAGTGTGACGACATCAGAGTCAGTGTGTGAGGGCATCAGTGTCAGTGTGTGAGTATGTGAGGGCACCAGAGTCAGAGTGTGAGGGCACCAGAGTCATCTTGTGAAATCATCAGAGTTCAGTGTGAAAGTGTGTGAAGGCATCAGAATCAGTGTGTGAGGGTGTGACGACATCAGAGTCAGTGTGTGAGGGCATCAGTGTCAGTGTGTGAGTATGTGAGGGCACCAGAGTCAGAGTGTGAGGGCACCAGAGTCAGTGTGTGAGTGGGTGAAGGCATCAGAGTCAGAGTGTGAGTGTGTGAAGGCATCAGTCAGAGTGTGAGGGCACCAGAGTCAGCGTGTGAGGGCACCAGAATCAAGGTGTGAGTGTGTGAAGACCTCAGTGTCAGCGTGTGAGGGCATCAGAGTCAGTGTGTGAGTGTGTGAAGACCTCAGTGTCAGTGTGTGAGGGCATCAGAGTCAGTGTGTGAGTGTGTGAAGGCATCAGAATCAGTGTGTGAGAGTGTGACGACATCAGAGTCAGTGTGTGAGGGCATCAGTGTCAGTGTGTGAGTGTGTGAAGGCATCAGAATCAGTGTGTGAGAGTGTGACGACATCAGAGTCAGTGTGTGAAGGCATCAAAGTCAGTGTGTGAGTGAGTGAAGGCCCCAGAGTCAGTGTGTGAGTGTGTGAAGGCATCAGAGTCAGTGTGTGAGTCAGTGAAGGCATCAGAGTCTGTGTGTGAGGGCACCAGAGTCAGTGTGTGAGTGAGTGAAGGCCCCAGAGTCAGTGTGTGAGTGAGTGAAGGCATCAGAGTCAGTGTGTGAGGGCATCAGAGTCAGTGTGTGAGTGTGTGAAGGCATCAAAGTCAGTGTGTGAGTGTGTGAAGGCATCAAAGTCAGTGTGTGAGTGTGTGAAGGCATCAAAGTAACTGTGTGAGTATGTGAAGGCATCAGAGTCAGTGTGTGAAGGTACCAGAGTCAGTGTGTGAGTATGTGAAGGCATCAGAGTCAGTGTGCGAGTGAGTGAAGGCATCAGAGTCAGTGTGTGAGGGCATCAGTGTCAGTGTGTGAGTATGTGAAGGCATCAGAGTCAGTGTGCGAGTGAGTGAAGGCATCAGAGTCAGTGTGTGAGGGCATCAGAGTCAGTGTGTGAGTGTGTGAGGGGATCAGAGTCAGTGAGTGAGGGCATCAGAGTCAGTGTGTGAGTGTGTGAAGGCATCAGAGTCAGTTTGTGAGGGCATCAGAGTCAGTGTGTGAGTGTGTGAAGGCATCAGAGTCAGTGTGTGAAGGCATCAGAGTCAGTGTGTGAAGGTACCAGTGTGTGAGTGTGTGAAGGCATCAGAGTCAGTGTGTGAGTGTGTGAAGGCATCAGAGTCAGTGTGTGAGTGTGTGAAGACATCAGAATCAGTGTGTGAGTGTGTGAAGGCATCAGAGTCAGTGTGTGAGGGCATCAGTATCAGTGTGTGAGTGTGTGAAAGCATCAGAGTCAGTGTGTGAAGGTACCAGAGTCAGTGTGTGAGTGTGTGAGGGCATCAGAGTCAGTGTGTGAGTGTGTGAAGGCATCAGAGTCAGAGTACGAAGGCACCAGAGTCAGTGTGTGAGTGTGTGAAGGCATCAGAGTCAGTGTGTGAGTGTGTGAAGACATCAGAGTCAGTGTCTGAGGGCATCAGTATCAGTGTGTGAGTGTGTGAAAGCATCAGTGTCAGTGTGTGAGGGCATCAGAGTCAGAGTGTGAAGGCATCAGAGCCATCTTGTGAAATCATCAGAGTTCAGTGTGTGAGTGTGTGAAGGCATCAGAATCAGTGTGTGAGTGTGTGACGACATCAGTGTCAGTGTGTGAGTATGTGAAGGCATCAAAGTCAGTGTGTGAGTGTGTGAAGGCATCAGAGTCAGTGCGTGAGTGTGTGAAGGCTTCACAGTCAGTGTGTGAGGGCATCAGAGTCAGTGTGTGAGTGTGTGAAGGCATCAGAGTCAAGGTGCGAAGGCACCAGAGTCAGTGTGTGAGTGTGTGAAGGCATCAGAGTCAGTGTGTGAGGGCATCAGAGTCAGTGTGTGAGTGTGTGAAGACATCAGAGTCAGTCTGTGAGTGTGTGAAGGCATCAGAGTCAGTGTGTGAGGGCATCAGAGTCAGTGTGTAGGCATTAGAGTCAGTGTGCGAGTGTGTGAAGGCATCAGATTCAGTGTGTGAGTGTGTGAAGACATCAGAGTCAGTCTGTGAGTGTGTGAAGACATCAGAGTCAGTCTGTGAGTGTGTGAAGGCATCAGAGTCAGAGTGTGAAGGCACCAGAGTCAGAGTGTGAGGGAACCAGAGTCAGTGTGTACAGGCATCAGAGTCAGTGTGTGAGTGTGTGAAGGCATCAGAGTCAGTGTGTGACGGCATCAGATTTAGTGTGTGAGTGTGTGAAGGCATCAGAGTCAGTGAGTTAAGGCATCAGAGTCAGCGTGTCAGTGGGTGAAGGCACCAGAGTCAGCGTGTGAAGGTACCAGAGTCAGTGTGTGAGTGTGTGAAGGCATCAGAGTCAGTGTGTGAGTGTGCGAAGGCACCAGAGTCAGTGTGTGAGTGTGTGAAGACATCAGAGTCAGAGTGTGAAGGCACCAGAGTCAGTGTGTGAGTGTGTGAAGGCATCAGAGTCAGTGTGTGAGTGTGCGAAGGCACCAGAGTCAGTGTGTGAGTGTGTGAAGACATCAGAGTCAGAGTGTGAGGGAACCAGAGTCAGTGTGTACAGGCATCAGAGTCAGTGTGTGAGTGTGTGAAGGCATCAGAGTCAGTGTGTGAGGGCATCAGAGTCAGTGTGTGAGTGTGTGACGGCATCAGTCAGAGTGTGAGGGCATCAGAGTCAGTGTGTGAGTGTGTGAAGACATCAGAGTTAGTGTGTGAGTGTGTGAAGGCATCAGAGTCAGTGTGTGAGTGTGTGAAGGCATCAGAGTCAGAGTGTGAGTTTGTGAGGGCATCAGCGTCACTGTGTGAGTATGTGAAGGCATTAGAGTCAGTGTGTTAGTGTGTGAAGGCATCTGAGTCAGTGTGTGAGTGTGTGAGGGCACCAGAGTCAGTGTGTGAGGAGATCAGAGTCAGTGTGTGAAGACATCAGAGTCAGTGTGTGAGGGCATCAGAGTCAGTGTGTTAGTGTGTGAAGGCATCAGAGTCAGTGTGTCAGGGCATCAGAGTCAGTGTGTGAGTGTGTGACGGCATCAGTCAGAGTGTGAGGGCATCAGAGTCAGTGTGTGAGTGTGTGAAGACATCAGAGTTAGTGTGTGAGTGTGTGAAGACATCAGAGTTAGTGTGTGAGTGTGTGAAGACATCAGAGTCAGTGTGTGAGTGTGTGAAGGCATCAGAGTCAGAGTGTGAGTTTGTGAGGGCATCAGCGTCAGTGTGTGAGTATGTGAAGGCATTAGAGTCAGTGTGTTAGTGTGTGAAGGCATCTGAGTCAGTGTGTGAGTGTGTGAGGGCACCAGAGTCAGTGTGTGAGGGGATCAGAGTCAGTGTGTGAAGACATCAGAGTCAGTGTGTGAGGGCATCAGAGTCAGTGTGTTAGTGTGTGAAGGCATCAGAGTCAGTGTGTGAGTGTGTGAGGGCACCAGAGTCAGTGTGTGAGGGGATCAGAGTCAGTGTGTGAGTGGGTGAAGGCATCAGAGTCAGTGAGTGAAGGCACCAGAATCAGTGTGTGAGTGTGTGAAGGAATCAAAGTCAGTGTGCGAGTGAGTGAAGGCATCAGTCAGAGTGTGAGGGCATCAGAGTCAGTGTGTGAGTGTGTGAAGGCATCAGAGTCAGAGTGTGAGTTTGTGAGGGCATCAGCGTCAGTGTGTGAGTGTGTGAAGGCATCAGAGTCAGGGTGCGAGGGCATCAGAGTTAGTGTGTGAGTGTGTGAAGGCATCAGAGTCAGTGAGTGAAGGCACCAGAATCAGTGTGTGAGTGTGTGAAGGCATCAGAGTCAGAGTGTGAGTGTGTGAAGGCATCAGAGTCAGCGTGTGAGGGCACCAGAGTCAGTGTGTGAGTGGGTGAAGGCATCAGAGTCAGTGAGTGAAGGCACCAGAATCAGTGTGTGAGTGTGTGAAGGCATCAGAGTCAGTGTGTGAGTGGGTGAAGGCATCAGAGTCAGTGTGTGAGGGCATCAGAGTCAGTGTGTGAGGGCATCAGAGTCAGTGTGTGAAGGCATCAGAGTCAGTGTGTACAGGCATCAGAGTCAGTGTGTGAGTGTGTGAAGGCATCAGAGTCAGTGTGTGAGTGTGTGAAAGCATCAGAGTCAGTGTGTGAGTGTGTGAAGGCATCAGAGTCAGTGTGTGAGTGTGTGAAGGCATCAGAGTCAGTGTGTGAAGGCATCAGAGCCATCTTGTGAAATCATCAGAGTTCAGTGTGAAAGTGTGTGAAGGCATCAGAATAAGTGTGTGAGAGTGTGACGACATCAGAGTCAGTGTGTGAGGGCATCAGTGTCAGTGTGTGAGTATGTGAGGGCACCAGAGTCAGTGTGTGAGTGTGTGAGGGCACCAGAGTCAGTGTGTGAGGGCACCAGAGTCAGTGTGTGAGTGTGTGAAGGCATCAGAGTCAGTGTGTGAGTGTGTGAAGGCATCAGAGTCAGTGTGTGAGGGCATCAGAGTCAGTGTGTGAAGGCATCAGAGTCAGTGTGTGAGGGCATCAGAGTCAGTGTGTGAGGGCATCAGAGTCAGTGTGTGAAGGCATCAGAGTCAGTGTGTACAGGCATCAGAGTCAGTGTGTGAGTGTGTGAAAGCATCAGAGTCAGTGTGTGAGTGTGTGAAAGCATCAGAGTCAGTGTGTGAGTGTGTGAAGGCATCAGAGTCAGTGTGTGAAGGCATCAGAGCCATCTTGTGAAATCATCAGAGTTCAGTGTGAAAGTGTGTGAAGGCATCAGAGTCAGTGTGTGAGTGTGTGAAGGCATCAGAGTCAGTGTGTGAGGGCATCAGTGTCAGTGTGTGAGTATGTGAGGGCACCAGAGTCAGTGTGTGAGTGTGTGAGGGCACCAGAGTCAGTGTGTGAGTGTGTGAAGGCATCAGAGTCAGTGTGTGAGTGTGTGAAGGCATCAGAGTCAGTGAGTTAAGGCATCAGAGTCAGCGTGTCAGTGGGTGAAGGCACCAGAGTCAGCGTGTGAAGGTACCAGAGTCAGGGTGTGAGGGAACCAGAGTCAGTGTGTGAGTGTGTGAAGGCATCAGAGTTAGAGTGCGAAGGCACCAGAGTCAGTGTGTGAGTGTGTGAAGACATCAGAGTCAGTCTGTGAGTGTGTGAAGGCATCAGAGTCAGTGTGTGAGGGCATCAGAGTCAGTGTGTGAGTGTGTGAAGGCATCAGAATCAGTGTGTGAGAGTGTGACGACATCAGAGTCAGTGTGTGAGGGCATCAGTGTCAGTGTGTGAGTATGTGAAGGCATCAAAGTCATTGTGTGAGTGTGTGAAGGCATCAGAGTCAGTGTGTGAGTCAGTGAAGGCCCCAGAGTCAGTGTGTGAGTGAGTGAAGGCCCCAGAGTCAGTGTGTGAAGGCATCAAAGTCAGTGTGTGAGTGTGTGAAGGCATCAAAGTCAGTGTGTGAGAGTGAGAAGGCATCAAAGTCAGTGTGTGAGTGTGTGAAGGCATCAAAGTAACTGTGTGAGTATGTGAAGGCATCAGAGTCAGTGTGTGAAGGTACCAGAGTCAGTGTGTGAGTATGTGAAGGCATCAGAGTCAGTGTGCGAGTGAGTGAAGGCATCAGAGTCAGTGTGTGAGGGCATCAGAGTCAGTGTGTGAGTGTGTGAAGGCATCAGAGTCAGTTTGTGAGGGCATCAGTGTCAGTGTGTGAGTTTGTGAGGGCATCAGAGTCAGTGTGTGAGTGTGTGAAGGCATCAGCGTCAGTGTGTGAGCATGTGAGGGCACCAGAGTCAGTGTGTGAGGGTATCAGAGTCAGTGTGTGAAGACATCAGAGTCAGTGTGTGAGGGCATCAGTGTCAGTGTGTGAGTCTGTGAAGGCATCAAAGTCAGTGTGCGAGTGAGTGAAGGCATCAGTCAGAGTGTGAGGGCATCAGAGTCAGTGTGTGAGTGTGTGAAGGCATCAGAGTCAGGGTGCGAGGGCATCAGAGTTAGTGTGTGAGTGTGTGAAGGCATCAGAGTCAGTGAGTGAAGGCACCAGAATCAGTGTGTGAGTGTGTGAAGGCATCAGAGTCAGAGTGTGAGTGTGTGAAGGCATCAGAGTCAGCGTGTGAGGGCACCAGAGTCAGTGTGTGAGTGGGTGAAGGCATCAGAGTCAGTGAGTGAAGGCACCAGAATCAGTGTGTGAGTGTGTGAAGGCATCAGAGTCAGAGTGTGAGTGTGTGAAGGCATCAGAGTCAGCGTGTGAGGGCACCAGAATCAGTGTGTGAGAGTGTGACGACATCAGAGTCAGTGTGTGAGTGTGTGAGGGCGCCAGAGTCAGTGTGTGAGTGGGTGAAGGCATCTGAATCAGGGTGTCAGAGTGTGACGACATCAGAGTCACTGTGTGAGGGGATCAGAGTCAGTGTTTGAAGGCACCAGAGTCAGTGTGTGAGTGTGTGAAGGCATCAGAGTCAGTGTGTGAGTGTGTGAAAGCATCAGAGTCAGTGTGTGAAGGTACCAGAGTCAGTGTGTGAGTGTGTGAAGGCATCAGAGTCAGTGTGTGAGTGTGTGAAGGCATCAGAGTCAGTGTGTGAGGGCATCAGAGTCAGTGTGTGAGTGTGTGAAGGCATCAGAGTCAGAGTGCGAAGGCACCAGAGTCAGTGTGTGAGTGTGTGAAGACATCAAAGTCAGTGTGTGAGTGTGTGAAGTCATCAGAGTCAGTGTGTGAGGGCATCAGAGTCAGTGTGTAGGCATTAGAGTCAGTGTGCGAGTGTGTGAAGGCATCAGATTCAGTGTGTGAGTGTGTGAAGACATCAGAGTCAGTCTGTGAGTGTGTGAAGACATCAGAGTCAGTCTGTGATTGTGTGAAGGCATCAGAGTCAGTGTGTGAGTGTGTGAAGGCATCAGAGTCAGTGTGTGAGTATGTGACGGCATCAGTCAGAGTGTGAGGGCATCAGAGTCAGTGTTTACAGGCATCAGAGTCAGTGTGTGAGTGTGTGAAGGCATCAAAGTCAGTGTGTGAGTGTGTGAGGGCATCAGAGTCAGTGTGTGAGTATGTGACGGCATCAGTCAGAGTGTGAGGGCATCAGAGTCAGTGTGTGAGTGTGTGAAGACATCAGAGTCAGTGTGCGAGTGAGTGAAGGCATCAGTCAGAGTGTGAGGGCATCAGAGTCAGTGTGTGAGTGTGTGAAGGCATCAGAGTCAGAGTGTGAAGGCACCAGAGACAGTGTGTGAGTGTGTGAAGGCATCAGAGTCAGTTTGTGAAGGCATCAGAGTCAGAGTGTGAGTTTGTGAGGGCATCAGCGTCAGTGTGTGAGTATGTGAAGGCATCAGAGTCAGTGTGTGAGTGTGTGAAAGCATCAGAGTCAGTGTGTGAGTGTGTGAAAGCATCAGAGTCAGTGTGTGAGGGCATCAGAGTCAGTGTGTGAGGGCATCAGAGTCAGTGTGTGAAGGCATCAGAGTCAGTGTGTACAGGCATCAGAGTCAGTGTGTGAGTGTGTGAAGGCATCAGAGTCAGAGTGCGAAGGCACCAGAGTCAGTGTGTGAGTGTGTGAAGACATCAGAGTCAGTGTGTGAGTGTGTGAAAGCATCAGAGTCAGTGTGTGAGTGTGTGAAAGCATCAGAGTCAGTGTGTGAGTGTGTGAAGGCATCAGAGTCAGTGTGTGAAGGCATCAGAGCCATCTTGTGAAATCATCAGAGTTCAGTGTGAAAGTGTGTGAAGGCATCAGAATAAGTGTGTGAGAGTGTGACGACATCAGAGTCAGTGTGTGAGGGCATCAGTGTCAGTGTGTGAGTATGTGAGGGCACCAGAGTCAGTGTGTGAGTGTGTGAGGGCACCAGAGTCAGTGTGTGAGGGCACCAGAGTCAGTGTGTGAGTGTGTGAAGGCATCAGAGTCAGTGTGTGAGTGTGTGAAGGCATCAGAGTCAGTGTGTGAGGGCATCAGAGTCAGTGTGTGAAGGCATCAGAGTCAGTGTGTGAGGGCATCAGAGTCAGTGTGTGAGGGCATCAGAGTCAGTGTGTGAAGGCATCAGAGTCAGTGTGTACAGGCATCAGAGTCAGTGTGTGAGTGTGTGAAAGCATCAGAGTCAGTGTGTGAGTGTGTGAAAGCATCAGAGTCAGTGTGTGAGTGTGTGAAGGCATCAGAGTCAGTGTGTGAAGGCATCAGAGCCATCTTGTGAAATCATCAGAGTTCAGTGTGAAAGTGTGTGAAGGCATCAGAGTCAGTGTGTGAGTGTGTGAAGGCATCAGAGTCAGTGTGTGAGGGCATCAGTGTCAGTGTGTGAGTATGTGAGGGCACCAGAGTCAGTGTGTGAGTGTGTGAGGGCACCAGAGTCAGTGTGTGAGTGTGTGAAGGCATCAGAGTCAGTGTGTGAGTGTGTGAAGGCATCAGAGTCAGTGAGTTAAGGCATCAGAGTCAGCGTGTCAGTGGGTGAAGGCACCAGAGTCAGCGTGTGAAGGTACCAGAGTCAGGGTGTGAGGGAACCAGAGTCAGTGTGTGAGTGTGTGAAGGCATCAGAGTTAGAGTGCGAAGGCACCAGAGTCAGTGTGTGAGTGTGTGAAGACATCAGAGTCAGTCTGTGAGTGTGTGAAGGCATCAGAGTCAGTGTGTGAGGGCATCAGAGTCAGTGTGTGAGTGTGTGAAGGCATCAGAATCAGTGTGTGAGAGTGTGACGACATCAGAGTCAGTGTGTGAGGGCATCAGTGTCAGTGTGTGAGTATGTGAAGGCATCAAAGTCATTGTGTGAGTGTGTGAAGGCATCAGAGTCAGTGTGTGAGTCAGTGAAGGCCCCAGAGTCAGTGTGTGAGTGAGTGAAGGCCCCAGAGTCAGTGTGTGAAGGCATCAAAGTCAGTGTGTGAGTGTGTGAAGGCATCAAAGTCAGTGTGTGAGAGTGAGAAGGCATCAAAGTCAGTGTGTGAGTGTGTGAAGGCATCAAAGTAACTGTGTGAGTATGTGAAGGCATCAGAGTCAGTGTGTGAAGGTACCAGAGTCAGTGTGTGAGTATGTGAAGGCATCAGAGTCAGTGTGCGAGTGAGTGAAGGCATCAGAGTCAGTGTGTGAGGGCATCAGAGTCAGTGTGTGAGTGTGTGAAGGCATCAGAGTCAGTTTGTGAGGGCATCAGTGTCAGTGTGTGAGTTTGTGAGGGCATCAGAGTCAGTGTGTGAGTGTGTGAAGGCATCAGCGTCAGTGTGTGAGCATGTGAGGGCACCAGAGTCAGTGTGTGAGGGTATCAGAGTCAGTGTGTGAAGACATCAGAGTCAGTGTGTGAGGGCATCAGTGTCAGTGTGTGAGTCTGTGAAGGCATCAAAGTCAGTGTGCGAGTGAGTGAAGGCATCAGTCAGAGTGTGAGGGCATCAGAGTCAGTGTGTGAGTGTGTGAAGGCATCAGAGTCAGGGTGCGAGGGCATCAGAGTTAGTGTGTGAGTGTGTGAAGGCATCAGAGTCAGTGAGTGAAGGCACCAGAATCAGTGTGTGAGTGTGTGAAGGCATCAGAGTCAGAGTGTGAGTGTGTGAAGGCATCAGAGTCAGCGTGTGAGGGCACCAGAGTCAGTGTGTGAGTGGGTGAAGGCATCAGAGTCAGTGAGTGAAGGCACCAGAATCAATGTGTGAGTGTGTGAAGGCATCAGAGTCAGAGTGTGAGTGTGTGAAGGCATCAGAGTCAGCGTGTGAGGGCACCAGAATCAGTGTGTGAGAGTGTGACGACATCAGAGTCAGTGTGTGAGTGTGTGAGGGCGCCAGAGTCAGTGTGTGAGTGGGTGAAGGCATCTGAATCAGGGTGTCAGAGTGTGACGACATCAGAGTCACTGTGTGAGGGGATCAGAGTCAGTGTTTGAAGGCACCAGAGTCAGTGTGTGAGTGTGTGAAGGCATCAGAGTCAGTGTGTGAGTGTGTGAAAGCATCAGAGTCAGTGTGTGAAGGTACCAGAGTCAGTGTGTGAGTGTGTGAAGGCATCAGAGTCAGTGTGTGAGTGTGTGAAGGCATCAGAGTCAGTGTGTGAGGGCATCAGAGTCAGTGTGTGAGTGTGTGAAGGCATCAGAGTCAGAGTGCGAAGGCACCAGAGTCAGTGTGTGAGTGTGTGAAGACATCAAAGTCAGTGTGTGAGTGTGTGAAGTCATCAGAGTCAGTGTGTGAGGGCATCAGAGTCAGTGTGTAGGCATTAGAGTCAGTGTGCGAGTGTGTGAAGGCATCAGATTCAGTGTGTGAGTGTGTGAAGACATCAGAGTCAGTCTGTGAGTGTGTGAAGACATCAGAGTCAGTCTGTGATTGTGTGAAGGCATCAGAGTCAGTGTGTGAGTGTCTGAAGGCATCAGAGTCAGTGTGTGAGTATGTGACGGCATCAGTCAGAGTGTGAGGGCATCAGAGTCAGTGTGTACAGGCATCAGAGTCAGTGTGTGAGTGTGTGAAGGCATCAAAGTCAGTGTGTGAGTGTGTGAAGGCATCAGAGTCAGTGTGTGAGTGTGTGAAGGCATCAGTCAGAGTGTGAGGGCATCAGAGTCAGTGTGTGAGTGTGTGAAGACATCAGAGTCAGTGTGCGAGTGAGTGAAGGCATCAGTCAGAGTGTGAGGGCATCAGAGTCAGTGTGTGAGTGTGTGAAGGCATCAGAGTCAGAGTGTGAAGGCACCAGAGACAGTGTGTGAGTGTGTGAAGGCATCAGAGTCAGTTTGTGAAGGCATCAGAGTCAGAGTGTGAGTTTGTGAGGGCATCAGCGTCAGTGTGTGAGTATGTGAAGGCATCAGAGTCAGTGTGTGAGTGTGTGAAAGCATCAGAGTCAGTGTGTGAGGGCATCAGAGTCAGTGTGTGAGGGCATCAGAGTCAGTGTGTGAAGGCATCAGAGTCAGTGTGTGAGGGCATCAGAGTCAGTGTGTGAAGGCATCAGAGTCAGTGTGTGAGGGCATCAGCGTCAGTGTGTGAGTGTGTGAAGGCATCAGAGTCAGAGTGTGAGATTGTGAAGGCATCAGAGTCAGTGTGTGAGGGGATCAGAGTCAGTGTGTGAAGGCATCAGAGTCAGTGTGTGAGGGCATCAGAGTCAGTGTGTGAAGGCATCAGAGTCAGTGTGTGAGGGCATCAGAGTCAGTGTGTGAAGGCATCAGAGTCAGTGTGTGAGGGCATCAGCGTCAGTGTGTGAGTATGTGAAGGCATCAGAGTCAGTGTGTGAGGGCATCAGCGTCAGTGTGTGAGTGTGTGAGGGCATCAGAGTCAGAGTGTGAGTATGTGAAGGCATCAGAGTCAGAGTGTGAGTGTGTGAAAGCATCAGAGTCAGTGTGTGAGGGCAT
Organism: Hypanus sabinus; assembly: GCF_030144855.1. NCBI lineage: Eukaryota > Metazoa > Chordata > Chondrichthyes > Myliobatiformes > Dasyatidae > Hypanus > Hypanus sabinus. The sequence continues at coordinate 47,903,405 of NC_082708.1, read as the reverse complement.
CAGAGTCAGTGTGTGAAGGCATCAGAGTCAGTGTGTGAGTGTGTGAAGGCATCAGAGTCAGAGTGTGAGGGCATCAGAGTCAGTGTGTGAAGGCATCAGAGTCAGTGTGTGAGGGCATCAGAGTCAGTGTGTGAAGGCACCAGAGTCAGTGTGTACAGGCATCAGAGTCAGTGTGTGAGTGTGTGAAAGCATCAGAGTCAGTGTGTGAGTGTGTGAAAGCATCAGAGTCAGTGTGTGAGTGTGTGAAGGCATCAGAGTCAGTGTGTGAAGGCATCAGAGCCATCTTGTGAAATCATCAGAGTTCAGTGTGAAAGTGTGTGAAGGCATCAGAATAAGTGTGTGAGAGTGTGACGACATCAGAGTCAGTGTGTGAGTGTGTGAGGGCATCAGTGTCAGTGTGTGAGTGTGTGAGGGCACCAGAGTCAGTGTGTGAGGGCACCAGAGTCAGTGTGTGAGTGTGTGAAGGCATCAGAGTCAGTGTGTGAGTGTGTGAAGGCATCAGAGTCAGTGTGTGAAGGCATCAGAGTCAGTGTGTGAGGGCATCAGCGTCAGTGTGTGAGTATGTGAAGGCATCAGAGTCAGTGTGTGAGGGCATCAGAGTCAGTGTGTGAGGGCATCAGAGTCAGTGTGTGAAGGCATCAGAGTCAGTGTGTACAGGCATCAGAGTCAGTGTGTGAGTGTGTGAAGGCATCAGAGTCAGTGTGTGAGGGCATCAGAGTCAGTGTGTGAAGGCATCAGAGCCATCTTGTGAAATCATCAGAGTTCAGTGTGAAAGTGTGTGAAGGCATCAGAATAAGTGTGTGAGAGTGTGACGACATCAGAGTCAGTGTGTGAGGGCATCAGTGTCAGTGTGTGAGTATGTGAGGGCACCAGAGTCAGAGTGTGAGGGCACCAGAGTCATCTTGTGAAATCATCAGAGTTCAGTGTGAAAGTGTGTGAAGGCATCAGAATCAGTGTGTGAGGGTGTGACGACATCAGAGTCAGTGTGTGAGGGCATCAGTGTCAGTGTGTGAGTATGTGAGGGCACCAGAGTCAGAGTGTGAGGGCACCAGAGTCAGTGTGTGAGTGGGTGAAGGCATCAGAGTCAGAGTGTGAGTGTGTGAAGGCATCAGTCAGAGTGTGAGGGCACCAGAGTCAGCGTGTGAGGGCACCAGAATCAAGGTGTGAGTGTGTGAAGACCTCAGTGTCAGCGTGTGAGGGCATCAGAGTCAGTGTGTGAGTGTGTGAAGACCTCAGTGTCAGTGTGTGAGGGCATCAGAGTCAGTGTGTGAGTGTGTGAAGGCATCAGAATCAGTGTGTGAGAGTGTGACGACATCAGAGTCAGTGTGTGAGGGCATCAGTGTCAGTGTGTGAGTGTGTGAAGGCATCAGAATCAGTGTGTGAGAGTGTGACGACATCAGAGTCAGTGTGTGAAGGCATCAAAGTCAGTGTGTGAGTGAGTGAAGGCCCCAGAGTCAGTGTGTGAGTGTGTGAAGGCATCAGAGTCAGTGTGTGAGTCAGTGAAGGCATCAGAGTCTGTGTGTGAGGGCACCAGAGTCAGTGTGTGAGTGAGTGAAGGCCCCAGAGTCAGTGTGTGAGTGAGTGAAGGCATCAGAGTCAGTGTGTGAGGGCATCAGAGTCAGTGTGTGAGTGTGTGAAGGCATCAAAGTCAGTGTGTGAGTGTGTGAAGGCATCAAAGTCAGTGTGTGAGTGTGTGAAGGCATCAAAGTAACTGTGTGAGTATGTGAAGGCATCAGAGTCAGTGTGTGAAGGTACCAGAGTCAGTGTGTGAGTATGTGAAGGCATCAGAGTCAGTGTGCGAGTGAGTGAAGGCATCAGAGTCAGTGTGTGAGGGCATCAGTGTCAGTGTGTGAGTATGTGAAGGCATCAGAGTCAGTGTGCGAGTGAGTGAAGGCATCAGAGTCAGTGTGTGAGGGCATCAGAGTCAGTGTGTGAGTGTGTGAGGGGATCAGAGTCAGTGAGTGAGGGCATCAGAGTCAGTGTGTGAGTGTGTGAAGGCATCAGAGTCAGTTTGTGAGGGCATCAGAGTCAGTGTGTGAGTGTGTGAAGGCATCAGAGTCAGTGTGTGAAGGCATCAGAGTCAGTGTGTGAAGGTACCAGTGTGTGAGTGTGTGAAGGCATCAGAGTCAGTGTGTGAGTGTGTGAAGGCATCAGAGTCAGTGTGTGAGTGTGTGAAGACATCAGAATCAGTGTGTGAGTGTGTGAAGGCATCAGAGTCAGTGTGTGAGGGCATCAGTATCAGTGTGTGAGTGTGTGAAAGCATCAGAGTCAGTGTGTGAAGGTACCAGAGTCAGTGTGTGAGTGTGTGAGGGCATCAGAGTCAGTGTGTGAGTGTGTGAAGGCATCAGAGTCAGAGTACGAAGGCACCAGAGTCAGTGTGTGAGTGTGTGAAGGCATCAGAGTCAGTGTGTGAGTGTGTGAAGACATCAGAGTCAGTGTCTGAGGGCATCAGTATCAGTGTGTGAGTGTGTGAAAGCATCAGTGTCAGTGTGTGAGGGCATCAGAGTCAGAGTGTGAAGGCATCAGAGCCATCTTGTGAAATCATCAGAGTTCAGTGTGTGAGTGTGTGAAGGCATCAGAATCAGTGTGTGAGTGTGTGACGACATCAGTGTCAGTGTGTGAGTATGTGAAGGCATCAAAGTCAGTGTGTGAGTGTGTGAAGGCATCAGAGTCAGTGCGTGAGTGTGTGAAGGCTTCAGAGTCAGTGTGTGAGGGCATCAGAGTCAGTGTGTGAGTGTGTGAAGGCATCAGAGTCAGTGTGTGAAGGCACCAGAGTCAGTGTGTGAGTGTGTGAAGACATCAGAGTCAGTCTGTGAGTGTGTGAAGGCATCAGAGTCAGTGTGTGAGGGCATCAGAGTCAGTGTGTAGGCATTAGAGTCAGTGTGCGAGTGTGTGAAGGCATCAGATTCAGTGTGTGAGTGTGTGAAGACATCAGAGTCAGTCTGTGAGTGTGTGAAGACATCAGAGTCAGTCTGTGAGTGTGTGAAGGCATCAGAGTCAGAGTGTGAAGGCACCAGAGTCAGAGTGTGAGGGAACCAGAGTCAGTGTGTACAGGCATCAGAGTCAGTGTGTGAGTGTGTACAGGCATCAGAGTCAGTGTGTGAGGGCATCAGAGTCAGTGTGTGAGTGTGTGAAGGCATCAGAGTCAGTGTATGAAGGTACCAGAGTCAGTGTGTGAGTGTGTGAAGGCACCAGACTCAGAGTGTGAGGGAACCAGAGTCAGTGTGTACAGGCATCAGAGTCAGTGTGTGAGTGTGTGAAGGCATCAGAGTCAGTGTGTGACGGCATCAGATTTAGTGTGTGAGTGTGTGAAGGCATCAGAGTCAGTGAGTTAAGGCATCAGAGTCAGCGTGTCAGTGGGTGAAGGCACCAGAGTCAGCGTGTGAAGGTACCAGAGTCAGGGTGTGAGTGTGTGAAGGCATCAGAGTCAGTGTGTGAAGGTACCAGAGTCAGTGTGTGAGTGTGTGAAGGCATCAGAGTCAGTGTGTGAGTGTGCGAAGGCACCAGAGTCAGTGTGTGAGTGTGTGAAGACATCAGAGTCAGAGTGTGAAGGCACCAGAGTCAGTGTGTGAGTGTGTGAAGGCATCAGAGTCAGTGTGTGAGTGTGCGAAGGCACCAGAGTCAGTGTGTGAGTGTGTGAAGACATCAGAGTCAGAGTGTGAGGGAACCAGAGTCAGTGTGTACAGGCATCAGAGTCAGTGTGTGAGTGTGTGAAGGCATCAGAGTCAGTGTGTGAGGGCATCAGAGTCAGTGTGTGAGTGTGTGACGGCATCAGTCAGAGTGTGAGGGCATCAGAGTCAGTGTGTGAGTGTGTGAAGACATCAGAGTTAGTGTGTGAGTGTGTGAAGGCATCAGAGTCAGTGTGTGAGTGTGTGAAGGCATCAGAGTCAGAGTGTGAGTTTGTGAGGGCATCAGCGTCACTGTGTGAGTATGTGAAGGCATTAGAGTCAGTGTGTTAGTGTGTGAAGGCATCTGAGTCAGTGTGTGAGTGTGTGAGGGCACCAGAGTCAGTGTGTGAGGGCATCAGAGTCAGTGTGTTAGTGTGTGAAGGCATCAGAGTCAGTGTGTGAGTGTGTGAGGGCACCAGAGTCAGTGTGTGAGGGGATCAGAGTCAGTGTGTGAAGACATCAGAGTCAGTGTGTGAGTGTGTGAAGGCATCAGAGTCAGTGTGTCAGGGCATCAGAGTCAGTGTGTGAGTGTGTGACGGCATCAGTCAGAGTGTGAGGGCATCAGAGTCAGTGTGTGAGTGTGTGAAGACATCAGAGTTAGTGTGTGAGTGTGTGAAGACATCAGAGTTAGTGTGTGAGTGTGTGAAGACATCAGAGTCAGTGTGTGAGTGTGTGAAGGCATCAGAGTCAGAGTGTGAGTTTGTGAGGGCATCAGCGTCAGTGTGTGAGTATGTGAAGGCATTAGAGTCAGTGTGTTAGTGTGTGAAGGCATCTGAGTCAGTGTGTGAGTGTGTGAGGGCACCAGAGTCAGTGTGTGAGGGGATCAGAGTCAGTGTGTGAAGACATCAGAGTCAGTGTGTGAGGGCATCAGAGTCAGTGTGTTAGTGTGTGAAGGCATCAGAGTCAGTGTGTGAGTGTGTGAGGGCACCAGAGTCAGTGTGTGAGGGGATCAGAGTCAGTGTGTGAAGACATCAGAGTCAGTGTGTGAGTGTGTGAAGGCATCAGAGTCAGTGTGTGAAGACCTCAGAGTCAGTGTGCGAGTGAGTGAAGGCATCAGTCAGAGTGTGAGGGCATCAGAGTCAGTGTGTGAGTGTGTGAAGGCATCAGAGTCAGAGTGTGAGTTTGTGAGGGCATCAGCGTCAGTGTGTGAGTATGTGAAGGCATCAGAGTCAGTGTGTGAAGACCTCAGAGTCAGTGTGCGAGTGAGTGAAGGCATCAGAGTCAGTGTGTGAGGGCATCAGAGTCAGTGTGTGAGTGTGTGAAGGCATCAGAGTCAGTTTGTGAGGGCATCAGTGTCAGTGTGTGAGTGTGTGAGGGCACCAGAGTCAGTGTGTGTGGGGATCAGAGTCAGTGAGTGAGGGCATCAGAGTCAGTGTGTGAGTGTGTGAAGGCATCAGAGTCAGTGTGTGAAGGCATCAGAGTCAGTGAGTTAAGGCATCAGAGTCAGCGTGTCAGTGGGTGAAGGCACCAGAGTCAGCGTGTGAAGGTACCAGAGTCAGTGTGTGAGTGTGTGAAGGCATCAGAGTCAGTGTGTGAAGGTACCAGAGTCAGTGTGTGAGTGTGTGAAGGCATCAGAATCAGTGTGTGAGTGTGTGACGACATCAGTGTCAGTGTGTGAGTATGTGAAGGCATCAAAGTCAGTGTGTGAGTGTGTGAAGGCATCAGAGTCAGTGTGTGAGTTTGTGAGGGCACCAGAGTCAGTGTGTAAAGGCATCAAAGTCAGTGTGTGAGTGTGTGAAGGCATCAGAGTCAGTGTGTGAGTGTGTGAAGGCATCAGAGTCAGTGTGTGAGGGCATCAGAGTCAGTGTGTGAAGACCTCAGAGTCAGTGTGTGAATGTGTGAAGACATCAGAGTCAGTCTGTGAGTGTGTGAAGACATCAGAGTCAGTGTGTGAGTGTGTGAAGGCATCAGAGTCAGAGTGTGAAGGCACCAGAGTCAGAGAGTGAGGGAACCAGAGTCAGTGTGTACAGGCATCAGAGTCAGTGTGTGAGTGTGTGAAGGCATCAGAGTCAGTGTATGAAGGTACCAGAGTCAGTGTGTGAGTGTGTGAAGGCATCAGAGTCAGTGTGTGAGGGCATCAGAGTCAGTGTGTGAGTGTGTGAAGGCATCAGAGTCAGTGTGTGAGTGTGTGACGGCATCAGTCAGAGTGTGAGGGCATCAGAGTCAGTGTGTGAGTGTGTGAAGGCATCAGAGTCAGTGTGTGAGTGTGTGACGGCATCAGTCAGAGTGTGAGGGCATCAGAGTCAGTGTGTGAGTATGTGACGGCATCAGTCAGAGTGTGAGGGCATCAGAGTCAGTGTGTGAGTGTGTGAAGACATCAGAGTCAGTCTGTGAGTGTGTGAAGGCATCAGAGTTAGAGTGCGAAGGCACCAGAGTCAGAGTGTGAGGGAACCAGAGTCAGTGTGTACAGGCATCAGAGTCAGTGTGTGAGTGTGTGAAGGCATCAGAGTCAGTGTGTGAGTGTGTGACGGCATCAGTCAGAGTGTGAGGGCATCAGAGTCAGTGTGTGAGTGTGTGAAGACATCAGAGTTAGTGTGTGAGTGTGTGAAGGCATCAGAGTCAGTGTGTGAGTGTGTGAGTGTGTGAAGGCATCAGAGTCAGTGAGTTAAGGCATCAGAGTCAGCGTGTCAGTGGGTGAAGGTACCAGAGTCAGGGTGTGAGTGTGTGAAGGCATCAGAGTCAGTGTGTGAAGGCATCAGAGTCAGTGTGTGAAGGTACCACAGTCAGTGTGTGAGTGTGTGAAGGCATCAGAGTCAGTGTGTGAGTGTGTGAAGGCATCAGAGTCAGTGTGTGAGTGTGTGACGGCATCAGTCAGAGTGTGAGGGCATCAGAGTCAGTGTGTGAGTGTGTGAAGGCATCAGAGTTAGAGTGCGAAGGCACCAGAGTCAGTGTGTGAGTGTGTGAAGACATCAGAGTCAGAGTGTGAGTGTGTGACGGCATCAGTCAGAGTGTGAGGGCATCAGAGTCAGTGTGTGAGTGTGTGAAGTCATCAGAGTTAGTGTGTGAGTGTGTGAAGGCATCAGAGTCAGTGTGTTAGTGTGTGAAGGCATCAGAGTCAGTGTGTGAGTGTGTGAGGGCACCAGAGTCAGTGAGTGAGGGGATCAGAGTCAGTGTGTGAGTATGTGAAGGCATCAAAGTCAGTGTGTGAGTGAGTGAAGGCATCAGAGTCAGTGTGTGAAGACCTCAGAGTCAGTGTGCGAGTGAGTGAAGGCATCAGTCAGAGTGTGAGGGCATCAGAGTCAGTGTGTGAGTGTGTGAAGGCATCAGAGTCAGAGTGTGAGTTTGTGAGGGCATCAGCGTCAGTGTGTGAGTATGTGAAGGCATCAGAGTCAGTGTGTGAAGACCTCAGAGTCAGTGTGCGAGTGAGTGAAGGCATCAGAGTCAGTGTGTGAGGGCATCAGAGTCAGTGTGTGAGTGTGTGAAGGCATCAGAGTCAGTTTGTGAGGGCATCAGTGTCAGTGTGTGAGGGCACCAGAGTCAGTGTGTGTGGGGATCAGAGTCAGTGAGTGAGGGCATCAGAGTCAGTGTGTGAGTGTGTGAAGGCATCAGAGTCAGTGAGTTAAGGCATCAGAGTCAGCGTGTCAGTGGGTGAAGGCACCAGAGTCAGCGTGTGAAGGTACCAGAGTCAGTGTGTGAGTGTGTGACGACATCAGTGTCAGTGTGTGAGTATGTGAAGGCATTAAAGTCAGTGTGTGAGTGTGTGAAGGCATCAGAGTCAGAGTGTGAGTGTGTGAGGGCACCAGAGTCAGTGTGTGAGGGCATCAGAGTCAGTGTGTGAAGACATCAGAGTCAGTGTCTGAGTGTGTGAAAGCATCAGTGTCAGTGTGTGAGGGCATCAGAGTCAGAGTGTGAAGGCATCAGAGCCATCTTGTGAAATCATCAGAGTTCAGTGTGTGAGTGTGTGAAGGCATCAGAATCAGTGTGTGAGTGTGTGACGACATCAGAGTCAGTGTGTGAAGGTACCAGTGTCAGTGTGTGAGTATGTGAAGGCATCAAAGTCAGTGTGTGAGTGTGTGAAGGCATCAGAGTCAGTGTGTGAGTGTGTGAAGGCATCAGAGTCAGTGTGTGAAGGTACCAGAGTCAGTGTGTGAGTGTGTGAAGGCATCAAAGTCAGTGTGTGAGTGTGTGAAGGCATCAGAGTCAGTGTGTGAGTGTGTGAAGGCATCAGAGTCAGTGTGTGAGGGCATCAGAGTCAGTGTGTGAGTGTGTGAAGGCATCAGAGTCAGAGTGCGAAGGCACCAGAGTCAGTGTGTGAGTGTGTGAAGACATCAGAGTCAGTGTGTGAGTGTGTGAAGGCATCAGAGTCAGAGTGCGAAGGCACCAGAGTCAGTGTGTGAGTGTGTGAAGACATCAGAGTCAGTGTGCGAGTGTGTGAAGGCATCAGATTCAGTGTGTGAGTGTGTGAAGACATCAGAGTCAGTCTGTGAGTGTGTGAAGACATCAGAGTCAGTCTGTGAGTGTGTGAAGGCACCAGAGTCAGAGTGTGAGGGAACCAGAGTCAGTGTGTACAGGCATCAGAGTCAGTGTGTGAGTGTGTGAGTGTGTGAAGGCATCAGAGTCAGTGAGTTAAGGCATCAGAGTCAGCGTGTCAGTGGGTGAAGGCACCAGAGTCAGCGTGTGAAGGTACCAGAGTCAGGGTGTGAGTGTGTGAAGGCATCAGAGTCAGTGTGTGAAGGCATCAGAGTCAGAGTGTGAGTGTGTGATGGCATCAGAGTCAGTGTGTGAGGGCATCAGAGTCAGTGTGTGAGTGTGTGACGGCATCAGTCAGAGTGTGAGGGCATCAGAGTCAGTGTGTGAAGACATCAGAGTTAGTGTGTGGGTGTGTGAAGGCATCAGAGTCAGTGTGTGAGTGTGTGAGTGTGTGAAGGCATCATAGTCAGAGTGTGAGTTTGTGAGGGGCATCAGAGTCAGTGTGTTAGTGTGTGAAGGCATCAGATTCAGTGTGTGAGTGTGTGAGGGCACCAGAGTCAGTGTGTGAGGAGATCAGAGTCAGTGTGTGAAGACATCAGAGTCAGTGTGTGAGGGCATCAGTGTCAGTGTGTGAGTATGTGAAGGCATCAGAGTCAGTGTGTGAAGACCTCAGAGTCAGTGTGCGAGTGAGTGAAGGCATCAGTCAGAGTGTGAGGGCATCAGAGTCAGTGTGTGAGTGTGTGAAGGCATCAGACTCAGAGTGTGAGTTTGTGAGGGCATCAGCGTCAGTGTGTGAGTATGTGAAGGCATCAGAGTCAGTGTGTGAAGACCTCAGAGTCAGTGTGCGAGTGAGTGAAGGCAACAGAGTCAGTGTGTGAGGGCATCAGAGTCAGTGTGTGAGTGTGTGAAGGCATCAGAGTCAGTTTGTGAGGGCATCAGTGTCAGTGTGTGAGTGTGTGAGGGCACCAGAGTCAGTGTGTGTGGGGATCAGAGTCAGTGAGTGAGGGCATCAGAGTCAGTGTGTGAGTGTGTGAAGGCATCAGAGTCAGTGAGTTAAGGCATCAGAGTCAGCGTGTCAGTGGGTGAAGGCACCAGAGTCAGCGTGTGAAGGTACCAGAGTCAGTGTGTGAGTGTGTGAAGGCATCAGAGTCAGTGTGTGAAGGTACCAGAGTCAGTGTGTGAGTGTGTGAAGGCATCAAAATCAGTGTGTGAGTGTGTGACGACATCAGTGTCAGTGTGTGAGTATGTGAAGGCATCAAAGTCAGTGTGTGAGTGTGTGAAGGCATCAGAATCAGTGTGTGTGTGTGAATACATCAGAGTTAGTGTGTGAGTGTGTGAAGGCATCAGAGTCAGTGAGTGAAGGCACCAGAATCAGTGTGTGAGTGTGTGAAGGCATCAGAGTCAGTGTGTGAGTGTGTGAAGGCATCAGAGTCAGAGTGTGAGGGCACCAGAGTCAGTGTGTGAGTGTGTGAAGGCATCAGAGTCAGTGTGTGAGTGTGTGAAGGCATCAGAATCAGTGTGTGAGTGTGTGAAGGCTTCAGAGTCAGAGTGTGACGGCACCAGAGTCAGTGTGTGAGTGTGTGAAGGCATCAGAGTCAGTGTGTGAGTGTGTGAAGGCATCAGAATCAGTGTGTGAGAGTGTGACGACATCAGAGTCAGTGTGTGAGGGCATCAGAGTCAGTGTGTGAGTGTGTGACGGCATCAGTCAGAGTGTGAGGGCATCAGAGTCAGTGTGTGAAGACATCAGAGTTAGTGTGTGGGTGTGTGAAGGCATCAGAGTCAGTGTGTGAGTGTGTGAGTGTGTGAAGGCATCAGAGTCAGAGTGTGAGTTTGTGAGGGCATCAGCGTCAGTGTGTGAGTATGTGAAGGCATCAGAGTCAGTGTGTTAGTGTGTGAGGGCATCAGAGTCAGTGTGTTAGTGTGTGAAGGCATCAGAGTCAGTGTGTGAGTGTGTGAGGGCACCAGAGTCAGTGTGTGAGGGGATCAGAGTCAGTGTGTGAGGGCATCAGTGTCAGTGTGTGAGTATGTGAAGGCATCAAAGTCAGTGTGTGAGTGAGTGAAGGCATCAGAGTCAGTGTGTGAAGACCTCAGAGTCAGTGTGTGAGTGTGTGAAGGCATCAGAGTCAGAGTGTGAGTTTGAGAGGGCATCGGCGTCAGTGTGTGAGTATGTGAAGGCATCAGAGTCAGTGTGTGAAGACCTCAGAGTCAGTGTGCGAGTGAGTGAAGGCATCAGAGTCAGTGTGTGAGTGTGTGAAGGCATCAGAGTCAGTTTGTGAGGGCATCAGTGTCAGTGTGTGAGTGTGTGAGGGCAACAGAGTCAGAGTGTGAGGGCATCAGAGTCAGTGTGTGAGTGTGTGAAGGCATCAGAGAAAGTTTGTGAGGGCATCAGTGTCAGTGTGTGAGTGTGTGAGGGCACCAGAGTCAGTGTGTGTGGGGATCGGAGTCAGTGAGTTAAGGCATCAGAGTCAGCGTGTCAGTGGGTGAAGGCACCAGAGTCAGCGTGTGAAGGTACCAGAGTCAGTCTGTGAGTGTGTGAAGGCATCAGAGTCAGTGTGTGAAGGTACCAGAGTCAGTGTGTGAGAGTGTGAAGGCATCAGAATCAGTGTGTGAGTGTGTGAAGGCATCAGAGTCAGTGTAAGAGTGTGTGAAGACATCAGAGTTAGTGTGTGAGTGTGTGAAGGCATCAGAGTCAGTGAGTGAAGGCACCAGAATCAGTGTGTGAAGGCATCAGAGTCAGTGTGTGAGTGTGTGAAGGCATCAGAGTCAGAGTGTGAGGGCACCAGAGTCAGTGTGTGAGTGTGTGAAGGCATCAGAGTCAGTGTGTGAGTGTGTGAAGGCATCAGAATCAGTGTGTGAGAGTGTGACGACATCAGAGTCAGTGTGTGAGGGCATCAGTGTCAGTGTGGGAGTGTGTGAAAGCATCAGTGTCAGTGTGTGAGTGTGTGAAGGCATCAGAGTCAGTGTGTCAAGGTACCAGAGTCAGTGTGTGAGTGTGTGAAGACCTCAGTGTCAGTGTGTGAGGGCATCAGAGTCAGTGTGTGAGGGCATCAGAGTAAGTGTGTGAGGGCATCAGTGTCAGTGTGTGAGTACGTGAAGGCATCAGAGTCAGTGTGTGAGGGCACCAGAGTCAGTGTGTGAAGGCATCAGAGTCAGTGTGTGAAGACCTCAGAGTCAGTGTGCGAGTGAGTGAAGGCATCAGTCAGAGTGTGAGGGCATCAGAGTCAGTGTGTGAGTGTGTGAAGGCATCAGAGTCAGTTTGTAAGGGCATCAGTGTCAGTGTGTGAGTGAGTGAGGGCATCAGAGACTCTGTGAGTGTGTGAAGGCATCAGAGTCAGTGAGTTAAGGCATCAGAGTCAGCGTGTCAGTGGGTGAAGGCACCAGAGTCAGCGTGTGAAGGTACCAGAGTCAGTGTGTGAGTGTGTGAAGGCATCAGAGTCAGTGAGTTAAGGCATCAGAGTCAGTGTGTGAAGGCATCAGAGCCATCTTGTGAAATCATCAAAGTTCAGTGTGTGAGTGTGCGAAGGCATCAGAGTCAGTGTGTGAGTGTGTGAAGGCATCAGAGTCAGAGTGTGAGTGTGTGAAGGCATCAGAGTCAGTGTGTGAGGGCATCAGTATCAGTGTGTGAGTGTGTGAAAGCATCAGAGTCAGTGTGTGAAGGTACCAGATTCAGTGTGTGAGTGTGTGAAGGCATCAGAGTCAGTGTGTGAGTGTGTGAAGGCATCAGAGTCTGAGTGCAAAGGCACCAGAGTCAGAGTGTGAGTGTATGAAGGCATCAGAGTCAGTGTGTGAGGGCATCAGAGTCAGTGTGTGAGTGTGTGAAAGCATCAGTGTCAGTGTGTGAGGGCATCAGAGTCAGAGTGTGAAGGCATCAGAGCCATCTTGTGAAATCATCAGAGTTCAGTGTGTGAGTGTGTGAAGGCATCAGAATCAGTGTGTGAGTGTGTGACGACATCAGTGTCAGTGTGTGAGTATGTGAAGGCATCAGAGTCAGTGTGTAAAGGCATCAAAGTCAGTGTGTGAGTGTGTGAAGGCATCAGAGTCAGTGTGTGAGTGTGTGAAGGCATCAGAGTCAGTGTGTGAGGGCATCAGAGTCAGTGTGTGAGTGTGTGAAGGCATCAGAGTCAGTGTGTGAGGGCATCAGAGTCAGTGTGTGAAGGCATTAGAGTCAGGGTGCGAGTGTGTGAAGGCATCAGATTCAGTGTGTGAGTGTGTGAAGACATCAGAGTCAGTCTGTGAGTGTGTGAAGACATCAGAGTCAGGCTGTGAGTGTGTGAAGGCATCAGAGTCAGAGTGTGAAGGCATCAGAGTCAGAGTGTGAGTGTGTGAAGGCACCAGAGTCAGAGTGTGAGGGAACCAGAGTCAGTGTGTACAGGCATCAGAGTCAGTGTGTGAGTGTGTACAGGCATCAGAGTCAGTGTGTGAGTGTGTGAAGGCATCAGAGTCAGTGTGTGAAGGCATTAGAGTCAGGGTGCGAGTGTGTGAAGGCATCAGATTCAGTGTGTGAGTGTGTGACGACATCAGAGTCAGTCTGTGAGTGTGTGACGACATCAGAGTCAGTGTGTGAGTGTGTGAAGGCATCAGAGTCAGTGTGTGAGTGTGTGAAGGCATCAGAGTCAGTATGTGAGTGTGTGAAGGCATCAGAGTCAGTGTGTGAGGGCATCAGAGTCAGTGTGTGAGTGTGTGACGGGATCAGTCAGAGTGTGAGGGCATCAGAGTCAGTGTGTGAGTGTGTGAAGACATCAGAGTTAGTGTGTGAGTGTGTGAAGGCATCAGAGTCAGTGTGTGAGTGTGTGAAGGCATCAGAGTCAGTGAGTGAAGGCACCAGAATCAGTGTGTGAAGGCATCAGAGTCAGTGTGTGAGTGTGTGAAGGCATCAGAGTCAGTGTGTGAGTGTGTGAAGGCATCAGAGTCAGTGTGTGAGTGTGTGAAGGCATCAGAGTCAGAGTGTGAGGGCACCAGAGTCAGTGTGTGAGTGTGTGAAGGCATCAGAGTCAGTGTGTGAGTGTGTGAAGGCATCAGAATCAGTGTGTGAGAGTGTGAAGGCATCAGAGTCAGAGTGTGAGGGCACCAGAGTCAGTGTGTGAGTGTGTGAAAGCATCAGTGTCAGTGTGTGAGTGTGTGAAGGCATCAGAGTCAGTGTGTCAAGGTACCAGAGTCAGTGTGTGAGTGTGTGAAGACCTCAGTGTCAGTGTGTGAGGGCATCAGAGTCAGTGTGTGAGGGCATCAGAGTCAGTGTGTGAGGGCATCAGTGTCAGTGTGTGAGTACGTGAAGGCATCAGAGTCAGTGTGTGAAGGCATCAGAGTCAGTGTGTGAAGACCTCAGAGTCAGTGTGCGAGTGAGTGAAGGCATCAGTCAGAGTGTGAGGGCATCAGAGTCAGTGTGTGAGTGTGTGAAGGCATCAGAGTCAGTTTGTAAGGGCATCAGTGTCAGTGTGTGAGTGAGTGAGGGCATCAGAGAGTGTGTGAGTGTGTGAAGGCATCAGAGTCAGTGAGTTAAGGCATCAGAGTCAGCGTGTCAGTGGGTGAAGGCACCAGTGTCAGTGTGTGAGGGCATCAGAGTCAGTGTGTGAAGGCATCAGAGCCATCTTGTGAAATCATCAAAGTTCAGTGTGTGAGTGTGCGAAGGCATCAGAGTCAGTGTGTGAGTGTGTGAAGGCATCAGAGTTAGAGTGCGAAGGCACCAGAGTCAGTGTGTGAGTGTGTGAAGACATCAGAATCAGTGTGTGAGTGTGTGAAGGCATCAGAGTCAGTGTGTGAAGGTACCAGATTCAGTGTGTGAGTGTGTGAAGGCATCAGAGTCAGTGTGTGAGTGTGTGAAGGCATCAGAGTCTGAGTGCAAAGGCACCAGAGTCAGTGTGTGAGTGTGTGAAGGCATCAGAGTCAGTGTGTGAGGGCATCAGAGTCAGTGTGTGAGTGTGTGAAAGCATCAGTGTCAGTGTGTGAGGGCATCAGAGTCAGAGTGTGAAGGCATCAGAGCCATCTTGTGAAATCATCAGAGTTCAGTGTGTGAGTGTGTGAAGGCATCAGAATCAGTGTGTGAGTGTGTGACGACATCAGTGTCAGTGTGTGAGTATGTGAAGGCATCAGAGTCAGTGTGTAAACGCATCAAAGTCAGTGTGTGAGTGTGTGAAGGCATCAGAGTCAGTGTGTGAGTGTGTGAAGGAATCAGAGTCAGTGTGTGAGGGCATCAGAGTCAGTGTGTGAGTGTGTGAAGGCATCAGAGTCAGTGTGTGAGGGCATCAGAGTCAGTGTGTAGGCATTAGAGTCAGGGTGCGAGTGTGTGAAGGCATCAGATTCAGTGTGTGAGTGTGTGAAGACATCAGAGTCAGTCTGTGAGTGTGTGAAGACATCAGAGTCAGGCTGTGAGTGTGTGAAGGCATCAGAGTCAGAGTGTGAAGGCACCAGAGTCAGTGTGTGAGTGTGTGAAGACATCAGAGTTAGTGTGTGAGTGTGTGAAGGCATCAGAGTCAGTGTGTGAGTGTGTGAAGGCATCAGAGTCAGAGTGTGAGCTTGGGAGGGCATCAGGGTCAGTGTGTGAGTATGTGAAGGCATCAGAGTCAGTGTGTTAGTGTGTGAAGGCATCAGAGTCAGTGCGTGAGTGTGTGAGGGCACCAGAGTCAGTGTGTGAGGGCATCAGTGTCAGTGTGTGAGTATGTGAAGGCATCAAAGTCAGTGTGCGAGTGAGTGAAGGCATCAGTCAGAGTGTGAGGGCATCAGCGTCAGTGTATGTAGGTACCAGAGTCAGTGTGTGAGTGTGTGAAGGCATCAGAGTCAGTGTGTGAGTGTGTGAATGCATCAGAGTTAGAGTGCGAAGGCACCAGAGTCAGAGTGTGAGGGAACCAGAGTCAGTGTGTACAGGCATCAGAGTCAGTGTGTGAGTGTGTGAAGGCATCAGAGTCAGTGTGAGAGTGTGTGAAGACATCAGAGTTAGTGTGTGAGTGTGTGAAGGCATCAGAGTCAGTGTGTGAGTGTGTGAAAGCATCAGTGTCAGTATGTGAGGGCATCAGAGTCAGTGTGTAAAGGCATCAAAGTCAGTGTGTGAGTGTGTGAAGGCATCAGAGTCAGTGTGTGAGTGTGTGAAGGCATCAGAGTCAGTGTGTGAGTGTGTGAAGGCATCAGAGTCAGTGTGTGAGAGCATCAGAGTCAGTGTGTGAGTGTGTGAAGGCATCAGAGTCAGTGTGTGAGGGCATCAGAGTCAGTGTGTAGGCATTAGAGTCAGTGTGCGAGTGTGTGAAGGCATCAGATTCAGTGTGTGAGTGTGTGAAGACATCAGAGTCAGTCTGTGAGTGTGTGAAGACATCAGAGTCAGTCTGTGAGTGTGTGAAGGCATCAGAGTCAGAGTGTGAAGGCACCAGAGTCAGAGTGTGAGGGAACCAGAGTCAGTGTGTACAGGCATCAGAGTCAGTGTGTGAGTGTGTGAAGGCATCAGAGTCAGTGTGTGAGGGCATCAGAGTCAGTGTGTGAGTGTGTGACGGCATCAGTCAGAGTGTGAGGGCATCAGAGTCAGAGTGTGAGTTTGTGAGGGCATCAGCGTCAGTGTGTGAGTATGTGAAGGCATCAGAGTCAGTGTGTTAGTGTGTGAAGGCATCAGAGTCAGTGTGTGAGTATGTGAAGGCATCAAAGTCAGTGTGTGAGTGTGTGAAGGCATCAGCGTCAGTATGTGAGTGTGTGAAGGCATCAGAGTCAGTTTGTGAGGGCATCAGTATCAGTGTGTGAGTGTGTGAGGGCACCAGAGTCAGTGTGTGAGGGGATCAGAGTCAGTGAGTGAGTGTGTGAAGGCATCAGAGTCAGTGTGTGAAGGCATCAGAGTCAGTGTGTGAGTGTGTGAAGGCATCAGAGTCAGTGTGTGAGTGTGTGAAGGCATCAGAGTCAGTGTGTGAAGGCATCAGAGTCAGTGTGTACAGGCATCAGCGTCAGTGTGTGAGTGTGTGAGGGCACCAGAGTCAGTTTGTGAGGGCATCAGTATCAGTGTGTGAGTGTGTGAGGGCACCAGAGTCAGTTTGTGAGGGCATCAGTATCAGTGTGTGAGTGTGTGAGGGGATCAGAGTCAGTGAGTGAGGGCATCAGAGTCAGTGTGCGAGTGAGTGAGGGCATCAGAGTCAGTGTGTGAGTGTGTGAGGGCATCAGAGTCAGTGTGTGAGGGGATCAGAGTCAGTGAGTGAGGGCATCAGTGTCAGTGTGTGAGTGTGTGAGGGCATCAGAGTCAGTGTGTGAGGGGATCAGAGTCAGTGAGTGAGGGCATCAGAGTCAGTGTGTGAGGGCATCAGAGTCAGCGTGTCAGTGGGTGAAGGCATCAGTCAGAGTGTGAGGGCATCAGAGTCAGTGTGTGAGTGTGTGAAGACATCAGAGTTAGTGTGTGAGTGTGTGAAGGCATCAGAGTCAGTGTGTGAGTGTGTGAAGACCTCAGTGTCAGTGTGTGAGGGCATCAGAGTCAGTGTGTGAGTGTGTGAAGGCATCAGAATCAGTGTGTGAGAGTGTGACGACATCAGAGTCAGAGTGTGAGGGGATCAGAGTCAGTGTGTGAATGAGTGAAGGCCCCAGAGTCAGTGTGTGAAGGCATCAAAGTCAGTGTGTGAGTGTGTGAAGGCATCAAAGTCAGTGTGTGAGTGTGTGAAGGCATCAGAGTCAGTGTGTGAAGGCATCAAAGACAGTGTGTGAGTGTGTGAAGGCATCAAAGTAACTGTGTGAGTGTGTGAAGGCATCAGAGTCAGTGTGTGAAGGTACCAGAGTCAGTGTGTGAGTATGTGAAGGCATCAGAGTCAGTGTGCGAGTGAGTGAAGGCACCAGAGTCAGTGTGTGAGTGGGTGAAGGTACCAGAGTCAGATGTGTGAAAGCACCAGAGTCAGTGTGTGTGGTCACCAGAGTCAGTGTGTGAGGGTGTGAAGACATCAGAGTTAGTGTGTGAGTGTGTGAAGGCATCAGAGTCAGTGTGTGAGTGTGTGAAGGCATCAGAGTCAGTGTGTGAAGGTACCAGAGTCAGTGTGTGAGTATGTGAAGGCATCAGAGTCAGTGTGCGAGTGAGTGAAGGCACCAGAGTCAGTGTGTGAGTGGGTGAAGGTACCAGAGTCAGATGTGTGAAAGCACCAGAGTCAGTGTGTGTGGTCACCAGAGTCAGTGTGTGAGTGTGTGAAGACATCAGAGTTAGTGTGTGAGTGTGTGAAGGCATCAGAGTCAGTGTGTGAGTGTGTGAAGACCTCAGTGTCAGTGTGTGAGGGCATCAGAGTCAGTGTGTGAGTGTGTGAAGGCATCAGAATCAGTGTGTGAGAGTGTGACGACATCAGAGTCAGAGTGTGAGGGGATCAGAGTCAGTGTGTGAATGAGTGAAGGCCCCAGAGTCAGTGTGTGAAGGCATCAAAGTCAGTGTGTGAGTGTGTGAAGGCATCAAAGTCAGTGTGTGAGTGTGTGAAGGCATCAGAGTCAGTGTGTGAAGGCATCAAAGACAGTGTGTGAGTGTGTGAAGGCATCAAAGTAACTGTGTGAGTGTGTGAAGGCATCAGAGTCAGTGTGTGAAGGTACCAGAGTCAGTGTGTGAGTATGTGAAGGCATCAGAGTCAGTGTGCGAGTGAGTGAAGGCACCAGAGTCAGTGTGTGAGTGGGTGAAGGTACCAGAGTCAGATGTGTGAAAGCACCAGAGTCAGTGTGTGTGGTCACCAGAGTCAGTGTGTGAGGGCATCAGAGTTCAGTGTGAGTGTGTGAAGGCATCAGAGTCAGTGTGTGAGTGTGTGAAGGCATCAGAGTCAGTGTGTGAGGGCATCAGAGTCAGTGTGTGATTGTGTGAAGGCATGAGAGTCAGTGTGTGAGGGCATCAGAGTCAGTGTGTGAGTGTGTGAAGGCATCTGATTCAGTGTGTGAGTGTGTGAAGGCATCAGAGTCAGTGTGTGAGGGCATCAGAGTCAGTGTGTGATTGTGTGAAGGCATGAGAGTCAGTGTGTGAGGGCATCAGAGTTAGTGTGGGAGTGTGTGAAGGCATCAGAGTCAGTGAGTGAGAGTGTGACGACATCAGAGTCAGTGTGTGAGTGTGTGAAGGCATCAGAGTCAGAGTGTGAGGGCGCCAGAGTCAGTGTGTGAGTGGGTGAAGGCATCAGAATCAGTGTGTGAGAGTGTGACGACATCAGAGTCAGTGTGTGAGTGTGTGAAGGCATCAGAGTCAGTGTGTGAGGGCATCAGAGTCAGTGTGTGAGTGGGTGAAGGCATCTGAATCAGTGTGTCAGAGTGTGACAACATCAGAGTCAGTGTGTGAGGGCATCAGAGTCAGTGTGTGAAGACCTCAGAGTCAGTGTGTGAAGGTACCAGAGTCAGTGTGTGAGTGTGCAAGGGGATCAGAGTCAGTGTTTGAAGGCACCAGAGTCAGTGTGTGAAGGTACCAGAGTCAGTGTGTGAGTGTGTGAAGGCATCAGAGTCAGTGTGTGAGTGTGTGAAAGCATCAGAGTCAGTGTGTGAGGGCATTAGGGTCAGTGTGTGAAGGTACCAGAATCAGTGTGTGAGTGTGTGAAGGCATCAGAGTCAGTGTGTGAGTGTGTGAAGGCATCAGAGTCAGTGTGTGAGGGCATCAGAGTCAGTGTGTGAGTGTGTGAAGGCATCAGAGTCAGAGTGCGAAGGCACCAGAGTCAGTGTGTGAGTGTGTGAAGACATCAGAGTCAGTGTGTGAGTGTGTGAAGGCATCAGAGTCAGTGTGTGAGGGCATCAGAGTCAGTGTGTAGGCATTAGAGTCAGTGTGCGAGTGTGTGAAGGCATCAGATTCAGTGTGTGAGTGTGTGAAGACATCAGAGTCAGTCTGTGAGCGTGTGAAGACATCAGAGTCAGTCTGTGAGTGTGTGAAGGCATCAGAGTCAGAGTGTGAAGGCACCAGAGTCAGACTGTGAGGGAACCAGAGTCAGTGTGTACAGGCATCAGAGTCAGTGTGTGAGTGTGTGAGGGCATCAGAGTCAGTGTGTGAGTATGTGACGGCATCAGTCAGAGTGTGAGGGCATCAGAGTCAGTGTGTGAGTGTGTGAAGACATCAGAGTTAGTGTGTGAGTGTGTGAAGGCATCAGAGTCAGTGTGTGAGTGCGTGAGTGTGTGAAGGCATCAGAGTCAGAGTGTGAGTTTGTGAGGGCATCAGAGTCAGTGTGTGAGTGTGTGAAGGAATCAGCGTCAGTGTGTGAGTATGTGAGGGCACCAGAGTCAGTGTGTGAGGGGATCAGAGTCAGTGTGTGAGTATGTGAAGGCATCAGAGTCAGTGTGTGAAGGTACCAGAGTCAGTGTGTGAGTATGTGAAGGCATCAGAGTCAGTGTGCGAGTGAGTGAAGGCATCAGAGTCAGTGTGTGAGTGGGTGAAGGTACCAGAGTCAGATGTGTGAAAGCACCAGAGTCAGTGTGTGTGGTCACCAGAGTCAGTGTGTGAGGGCATCAGAGTTCAGTGTGAGTGTGTGAAGGCATCAGAGTCAGTGTGTGAGTGTGTGAAGGCATCAAAGTAACTGTGTGAGTATGTGAAGGCATCAGAGTCAGTGTGTGAAGGTACCAGAGTCAGTGTGTGAGTATGTGAAGGCATCAGAGTCAGTGTGCGAGTGAGTGAAGGCACCAGAGTCAGTGTGTGAGTGGGTGAAGGTACCAGAGTCAGATGTGTGAAAGCACCAGAGTCAGTGTGTGTGGTCACCAGAGTCAGTGTGTGAGGGCATCAGAGTTCAGTGTGAGTGTGTGAAGGCATCAGAGTCAGTGTGTGAGTGTGTGAAGGCATCAGAGTCAGTGTGTGAGGGCATCAGAGTCAGTGTGTGATTGTGTGAAGGCATGAGAGTCAGTGTGTGAGGGCATCAGAGTCAGTGTGTGAGTGTGTGAAGGCATCTGATTCAGTGTGTGAGTGTGTGAAGGCATCAGAGTCAGTGTGTGAGGGCATCAGAGTCAGTGTGTGATTGTGTGAAGGCATGAGAGTCAGTGTGTGAGGGCATCAGAGTTAGTGTGTGAGTGTGTGAAGGCATCAGAGTCAGTGAGTGAAGGCACCAGAATCAGTGTGTGAGTGTGTGAAGGCATCAGAGTCAGAGTGTGAGTGTGTGAAGGCATCAGAGTCAGTGTGTGAGGGCACCAGAGTCAGTGTGTGAGTGGGTGAAGGCATCAGAGTCAGAGTGTGAGGGCACCAGAGTCAGTGTGTGAGTGGGTGAAGGCATCAGAATCAGTGTGTGAGAGTGTGACGACATCAGAGTCAGTGTGTGAGTGTGTGAAGGCATCAGAGTCAGAGTGTGAGGGCACCAGAGTCAGTGTGTGAGTGGGTGAAGGCATCTGAATCAGTGTGTCAGAGTGTGACGACATCAGAGTCAGTGTGTGAGGGCATCAGAGTCAGTGTGTGAAGACCTCAGAGTCAGTGTGTGAAGGTACCAGAGTCAGTGTGTGAGTGTGCGAGGGGATCAGAGTCAGTGTTTGAAGGCACCAGAGTCAGTGTGTGAAGGTACCAGAGTCAGTGTGTGAGTGTGTGAAGGCATCAGAGTCAGTGTGTGAGAGTGTGAAAGCATCAGAGTCAGTGTGTGAAGGCATTAGGGTCAGTGTGTGAAGGTACCAGAATCAGTGTGTGAGTGTGTGAAGGCATCAGAGTCAGTGTGTGAGTGTGTGAAGGCATCAGAGTCAGTGTGTGAGGGCATCAGAGTCAGTGTGTGAGTGTGTGAAGGCATCAGAGTCAGAGTGCGAAGGCACCAGAGTCAGTGTGTGAGTGTGTGAAGACATCAGAGTCAGTGTGTGAGTGTGTGAAGGCATCAGAGTCAGTGTGTGAGGGCATCAGAGTCAGTGTGTAGGCATTAGAGTCAGTGTGCGAGTGTGTGAAGGCATCAGATTCAGTGTGTGAGTGTGTGAAGACATCAAAGTCAGTCTGTGAGCGTGTGAAGACATCAGAGTCAGTCTGTGAGTGTGTGAAGGCATCAGAGTCAGAGTGTGAAGGCACCAGAGTCAGACTGTGAGGGAACCAGAGTCAGTGTGTACAGGCATCAGAGTCAGTGTGTGAGTGTGTGAGGGCATCAGAGTCAGTGTGTGAGTATGTGACGGCATCAGTCAGAGTGTGAGGGCATCAGAGTCAGTGTGTGAGTGTGTGAAGACATCAGAGTTAGTGTGTGAGTGTGTGAAGGCATCAGAGTCAGTGTGTGAGTGCGTGAGTGTGTGAAGGCATCAGAGTCAGAGTGTGAGTTTGTGAGGGCATCAGAGTCAGTGTGTGAGTGTGTGAAGGAATCAGCGTCAGTGTGTGAGTATGTGAAGGCATCAGAGTCAGTGTGTGAGTGTGTGAAGGCATCAGCGTCAGTGTGTGAGTATGTGAGGGCACCAGAGTCAGTGTGTGAGGGGATCAGAGTCAGTGTGTGAAGACATCAGAGTCAGTGTGTGAGGGCATCAGTGTCAGTGTGTGAGTATGTGAAGGCATCAAAGTCAGTGTGCGAGTGAGTGAAGGCATCAGTCAGAGTGTGAGGGCATCAGAGTCAGTGGGTGAGTGTGTGAAGGCATCAGAGTCAGAGTGTGAGTTTGTGAGGGCATCAGCGTCAGTGTGTGAGTGTGTGAAGGCATCAGAGTCAGTGTGTGAGGGCATCAGAGTCAGTGAGTGAAGGCACCAGAATCAGTGTGTGAGTGTGTGAAGGCATCAGAGTCAGAGTGTGAGTGTGTGAAGGCATCAGAGTCAGAGTGTGAGTGGGTGAAGGCATCAGAATCAGTGTGTGAGAGTGTGACGACATCAGAGTCAGTGTGTGAGTGTGTGAGGGCGCCAGAGTCAGTGTGTGAGTGGGTGAAGGCATCTGAATCAGGGTGTCAGAGTGTGACGACATCAGAGTCACTGTGTGAGGGGATCAGAGTCAGTGTTTGAAGGCACCAGAGTCAGTGTGTGAAGGTACCAGAGTCAGTGTGTGAGTGTGTGAAGGCATCAGAGTCAGTGTGTGAGTGTGTGAAAGCATCAGAGTCAGTGTGTGAAGGCATCAGAGTCAGTGTGTGAAGGTACCAGAGTCAGTGTGTGAGTGTGTGAAGGCATCAGAGTCAGTGTGTGAGTGTGTGAAGGCATCAGAGTCAGTGTGTGAGGGCATCAGAGTCAGTGTGTGAGTGTGTGAAAGCATCAGTGTCAGTGTGTGAAGGCATCAGAGTCAGTGTGTGAGTGTGTGAAGGCATCAGAGTCAGTGTGTGAGGGCATCAGAGTCAGTGTGTGAGTGTGTGAAGGCATCAGAGTCAGTGTGTGAGGGCATCAGAGTCAGTGTGTAGGCATTAGAGTCAGTGTACGAGTGTGTGACGACATCAGTGTCAGTGTGTGAGTATGTGAAGGCATCAGAGTCAGTGTGTAAAGGCATCAAAGTCAGTGTGTGAGTGTGTGAAGGCATCAGAGTCAGTGTGTGAGTGTGTGAAGGCATCAGAGTCAGTGTGTGAGGGCATCAGAGTCAGTGTGTAGGCATTAGAGTCAGTGTGCGAGTGTGTGAAGGCATCAGATTCAGTGTGTGAGTGTGTGAAGACATCAGAGTCAGTCTGTGAGTGTGTGAAGGCATCAGAGTCAGAGTGTGAAGGCACCAGAGTCAGAGTGTGAGGGAACCAGAGTCAGTGTGTACAGGCATCAGAGTCAGTGTGTGAGTGTGTAAAGGCATCAGAGTCAGTGTGTGAGGGCATCAGAGTCAGTGTGTGAGTGTGTGACGGCATCAGTCAGAGTGTGAGGGCATCAGAGTCAGTGTGTGAGTGTGTGAAGACATCAGAGTTAGTGTGTGAGTGTGTGAAGGCATCAGAGTCAGTGTGTGAGTGTGTGAAGGCATCAGAGTCAGAGTGTGAGTTTGTGAGGGCATCAGAGTCAGTGTGTGAGGGCATCAGTGTCAGTGTGTGAGTATGTGAAGGCATCAAAGTCAGTGTGCGAGTGAGTGAAGGCATCAGTCAGAGTGTGAGGGCATCAGAGTCAGAGTGTGAGTTTGTGAGGGCATCAGCGTCAGTGTGTGAGTGTGTGAAGGCATCAGAGTCAGTTTGTGAGGGCATCAGTATCAGTGTGTGAGTGTGTGAGGGCACCAGAGTCAGTGTGTGAGGGGATCAGAGTCAGTGAGTGAGGGCATCAGAGTCAGTGTGTGAGTGTGTGAAGGCATCAGAGTCAGTGTGTGAGTGTGTGAAGGCATCAGAGTCAGTTTGTGAGGGCATCAGTGTCAGTGTGTGAGTGTGTGAGGGCACCAGAGTCAGTGTGTGAGGGGATCAGAGTCAGTGAGTGAGGGCATCAGAGTCAGTGTGTGAGTGTGTGAAGGCATCAGAGTCAGTGAGCTAAGGCATCAGAGTCAGTGAGTTAAGGCATCAGAGTCAGCGTGTCAGTGGGTGAAGGCACCAGAGTCAGAGTGTGAAGGTACCAGAGTCAGTGTGTGAGTGTGTGACGGCATCAGTCAGAGTGTGAGGGCATCAGAGTCAGTGTGTGAGTGTGTGAAGATATCAGAGTTAGTGTGTGAGTGTGTGAAGGCATCAGAGTCAGTGTGTGAGTGTGTGAAGGCATCAGAGTCAGTGAGTTAAGGCATCAGAGTCAGCGTGTCAGTGGGTGAAGGCACCAGAGTCAGCGTGTGAAGGTACCAGAGTCAGGGTGTGAGGGAACCAGAGTCAGTGTGTGAGTGTGTGAAGGCATCAGAGTCAGTGTGTGAGTGTGTGAAGGCATCAGAGTTAGAGTGCGAAGGCACCAGAGTCAGTGTGTGAGTGTGTGAAGGCATCAGAATCAGTGTGTGAGAGTGTGACGACATCAGAGTCAGTGTGTGAGGGCATCAGTGTCAGTGTGTGAGTATGTGAAGGCATCAAAGTCATTGTGTGAGTGTGTGAAGGCATCAGAGTCAGTGTGTGAGTCAGTGAAGGCATCAGAGTCTGTGTGTGAGGGCACCAGTGTCAGTGTGTGAGTGAGTGAAGGCATCAGAGTCAGTGTGTGAGTGTGTAAAGGCATCAAAGTAACTGTGTGAGTATGTGAAGGCATCAGAGTCAGTGTGTGAAGGTACCAGAGTCAGTGTGTGAGTATGTGAAGGCATCAGAGTCAGTGTGCGAGTGAGTGAAGGCATCAGAGTCAGTGTGTGAGTGTGTGAAGGCATCAGAGTCAGTTTGTGAGGGCATCAGTGTCAGTGTGTGAGTTTGTGAGGGCAGCAGAGTCAGTGTGTGAGTGTGTGAAGGCATCAGAGTCAGTTTGTGAGGGCATCAGTGTCAGTGTGTGAGTTTGTGAGGGCATCAGAGTCAGTGTGTGAGTGTGTGAAGGCATCAGTGTCAGTGTGTGAGTTTGTGAGGGCATCAGAGTCAGTGTGTGAGTGTGTGAGGGCAGCAGAGTCAGTGTGTGAGGGGATCAGAGTCAGTGTGTGAGGGCATCAAAGTCAGTGTGCGAGTGAGTGAAGGCATCAGTCAGAGTGTGAGGGCATCAGAGTCAGAGTGTGAGTGTGTGAAGGCATCAGAGTCAGAGTGTGAGTTTGTGAGGGCATCAGCGTCAGAGTGTGAGTGTGTGAAGGCATCAGAGTCAGTGTGTGAGGGCATCAGAGTTAGTGTGTGAGTGTGTGAAGGCATCAGAGTCAGAGTGTGAGTGTGTGAAGGCATCAGAGTCAGCGTGTGAGGGCACCAGAGTCAGTGTGTGAGTGTGTGAGGGCGCCAGAGTCAGTGTGTGAGTGGGTGAAGGCATCTGAATCAGGGTGTCAGAGTGTGACGACATCAGAGTCACTGTGTGAGGGGATCAGAGTCAGTGTTTGAAGGCACCAGAGTCAGTGTGTGAAGGTACCAGAGTCAGTGTGTGAGTGTGTGAAGGCATCAGAGTCAGTGTGTGAGTGTATGAAAGCATCAGAGTCAGTGTGTGAAGGCATCAGAGTCAGTGTGTGAAGGTACCAGAGTCAGTGTGTGAGTGTGTGAAGGCATCAGAGTCAGTGTGTGAGTGTGTGCAGGCATCAGAGTCAGTGTGTGAGGGCATCAGAGTCAGTGTGTGAAGGCACCAGAGTCAGAGTGCGAAGGCACCAGAGTCAGTGTGTGAGTGTGTGAAGACATCAGAGTCAGTGTGTGAGTGTGTGAAGGCATCAGAGTCAGTGTGTGAGGGCATCAGAGTCAGTGTGTAGGCATTAGAGTCAGTGTGCGAGCGTGTGAAGGCATCAGATTCAGTGTGTGAGTGTGTGAAGACATCAGAGTCAGTCTGTGAGTGTGTGAAGACATCAGAGTCAGTCTGTGAGTGTGTGAAGGCATCAGAGTCAGAGTGTGAAGGCACCAGAGTCAGAGTATGAGGGAACCAGAGTCAGTGTGTACAGGCATCAGAGTCAGTGTGTGAGTGTGTACAGGCATCAGAGTCAGTGTGTGATTGTGTGAAGGCATCAGAGTCAGTGTGTGAGTGTGTGAAGGCATCAGAGTCAGTGTGTGAGTATGTGACGGCATCAGTCAGAGTGTGAGGGCATCAGAGTCAGTGTGTACAGGCATCAGAGTCAGTGTGTGAGTGTGTGAAGGCATCAAAGTCAGTGTGTGAGTGTGTGAAGGCATCAGAGTCAGTGTGTGAGTGTGTGAGGGCATCAGAGTCAGTGTGTGAGTGTGTGAAGACATCAGAGTTAGTGTGTGAGTGTGTGAAGGCATCAGAGTCAGTGTGTGAGTATGTGACGGCATCAGTCAGAGTGTGAGGGCATCAGAGTCAGTGTGTGAGTGTGTGAAGACATCAGAGTTAGTGTGTGAGTGTGTGAAGGCATCAGAGTCAGTGTGTGAGTGTGTGAGTGTGTGAAGGCATCAGAGACAGAGTGTGAGTTTGTGAGGGCATCAGAGTCAGTGTGTGAGTGTGTGAAGGCATCAGCGTCAGTGTGTTAGTGTGTGAAGGCATCAGAGTCAGTGTGTTAGTGTGTGAGGGCACCAGAGTCAGTGTGTGAGGGGATCAGAGTCAGTGTGTGAAGACATCAGAGTCAGTATGTGAGGGCATCAGTGTCAGTGTGTGAGTATCTGAAGGCATCAAAGTCAGTGTGTGAGTGTGTGAGGGCATCAGAGTCAGTGTGTGAGTGCGTCTAGGCATCAGAGTCAGAGTGTGAGTTTGTGAGGGCATCAGCGTCAGTGTGTGAGTGTGTGAAGGCATCAGAGTCAGTTTGTGAGGGCATCAGTATCAGTGTGTGAGTGTGTGAGGGCACCAGAGTCAGTGTGTGAGGGGATCAGAGTCAGTGAGTGAGGGCATCAGAGTCAGTGTGTGAGTGTGTGAAGGCATCAGAGTCAGTGAGCTAAGGCATCAGAGTCAGTGAGTTAAGGCATCAGAGTCAGCGTGTCAGTGGGTGAAGGCACCAGAGTCAGAGTGTGAAGGTACCAGAGTCAGTGTGTGAGTGTGTGAAGGCATCAGAGTCAGTGTGTGAGTGTGTGACGGCATCAGTCAGAGTGTGAGGGCATCAGAGTCAGTGTGTGAGTGTGTGAAGGCATCAGAGTCAGTGTGTGAGGGCATCAGAGTCAGTGTGTGAGTGTGTGACGGCATCAGTCAGAGTGTGAGGGCATCAGAGTCAGTGTGTGAGTGTGTGAAGACATCAGAGTTAGTGTGTGAGTGTGTGAAGGCATCAGAGTCAGTGTGTGAGTGTGTGAAGGCATCAGAGTCAGAGTGTGAGTTTGTGAGGGCATCAGCGTCAGTGTGTGAGTATGTGAAGGCATCAGAGTCAGTGTGTTAGTGTGTGAAGGCATCAGAGTCAGTGCGTGAGTGTGTGAGGGCACCAGAGTCAGTGTGTGAGGGCATCAGTGTCAGTGTGTGAGTATGTGAAGGCATCAAAGTCAGTGTGCGAGTGAGTGAAGGCATCAGTCAGAGTGTGAGGGCATCAGAGTCAGAGTGTGAGTTTGTGAGGGCATCAGCGTCAGTGTGTGAGTGTGTGAAGGCATCAGAGTCAGTTTGTGAGGGCATCAGTATCAGTGTGTGAGTGTGTGAGGGCACCAGAGTCAGTGTGTGAGGGGATCAGAGTCAGTGAGTGAGGGCATCAGAGTCAGTGTGTGAGTGTGTGAAGGCATCAGAGTCAGTGTGTGAGTGTGTGAAGGCATCAGAGTCAGTTTGTGAGGGCATCAGTGTCAGTGTGTGAGTGTGTGAGGGCACCAGAGTCAGTGTGTGAGGGGATCAGAGTCAGTGAGTGAGGGCATCAGAGTCAGTGTGTGAGTGTGTGAAGGCATCAGAGTCAGTGAGCTAAGGCATCAGAGTCAGTGAGTTAAGGCATCAGAGTCAGCGTGTCAGTGGGTGAAGGTACCAGAGTCAGAGTGTGAAGGTACCAGAGTCAGTGTGTGAGTGTGTGACGGCATCAGTCAGAGTGTGAGGGCATCAGAGTCAGTGTGTGAGTGTGTGAAGATATCAGAGTTAGTGTGTGAGTGTGTGAAGGCATCAGAGTCAGTGTGTGAGTGTGTGAAGGCATCAGAGTCAGTGAGTTAAGGCATCAGAGTCAGCGTGTCAGTGGGTGAAGGCACCAGAGTCAGCGTGTGAAGGTACCAGAGTCAGGGTGTGAGGGAACCAGAGTCAGTGTGTGAGTGTGTGAAGGCATCAGAGTCAGTGTGTGAGTGTGTGAAGGCATCAGAGTTAGAGTGCGAAGGCACCAGAGTCAGTGTGTGAGTGTGTGAAGGCATCAGAATCAGTGTGTGAGAGTGTGACGACATCAGAGTCAGTGTGTGAGGGCATCAGTGTCAGTGTGTGAGTATGTGAAGGCATCAAAGTCATTGTGTGAGTGTGTGAAGGCATCAGAGTCAGTGTGTGAGTCAGTGAAGGCATCAGAGTCTGTGTGTGAGGGCACCAGTGTCAGTGTGTGAGTGAGTGAAGGCATCAGAGTCAGTGTGTGAGTGTGTAAAGGCATCAAAGTAACTGTGTGAGTATGTGAAGGCATCAGAGTCAGTGTGTGAAGGTACCAGAGTCAGTGTGTGAGTATGTGAAGGCATCAGAGTCAGTGTGCGAGTGAGTGAAGGCATCAGAGTCAGTGTGTGAGGGCATCAGAGTCAGTGTGTGAGTGTGTGAAGGCATCAGAGTCAGTTTGTGAGGGCATCAGTGTCAGTGTGTGAGTTTGTGAGGGCATCAGAGTCAGTGTGTGAGTGTGTGAAGGCATCAGCGTCAGTGTGTGAGTATGTGAGGGCAGCAGAGTCAGTGTGTGAGGGGATCAGAGTCAGTGTGTGAGGGCATCAAAGTCAGTGTGCGAGTGAGTGAAGGCATCAGTCAGAGTGTGAGGGCATCAGAGTCAGAGTGTGAGTGTGTGAAGGCATCAGAGTCAGAGTGTGAGTTTGTGAGGGCATCAGCGTCAGAGTGTGAGTGTGTGAAGGCATCAGAGTCAGTGTGTGAGGGCATCAGAGTTAGTGTGTGAGTGTGTGAAGGCATCAGAGTCAGAGTGTGAGTGTGTGAAGGCATCAGAGTCAGCGTGTGAGGGCACCAGAGTCAGTGTGTGAGTGTGTGAGGGCGCCAGAGTCAGTGTGTGAGTGGGTGAAGGCATCTGAATCAGGGTGTCAGAGTGTGACGACATCAGAGTCACTGTGTGAGGGGATCAGAGTCAGTGTTTGAAGGCACCAGAGTCAGTGTGTGAAGGTACCAGAGTCAGTGTGTGAGTGTGTGAAGGCATCAGAGTCAGTGTGTGAGTGTATGAAAGCATCAGAGTCAGTGTGTGAAGGCATCAGAGTCAGTGTGTGAAGGTACCAGAGTCAGTGTGTGAGTGTGTGAAGGCATCAGAGTCAGTGTGTGAGTGTGTGCAGGCATCAGAGTCAGTGTGTGAGGGCATCAGAGTCAGTGTGTGAAGGCACCAGAGTCAGAGTGCGAAGGCACCAGAGTCAGTGTGTGAGTATGTGAAGACATCAGAGTCAGTGTGTGAGTGTGTGAAGGCATCAGAGTCAGTGTGTGAGGGCATCAGAGTCAGTGTGTAGGCATTAGAGTCAGTGTGCGAGCGTGTGAAGGCATCAGATTCAGTGTGTGAGTGTGTGAAGACATCAGAGTCAGTCTGTGAGTGTGTGAAGACATCAGAGTCAGTCTGTGAGTGTGTGAAGACATCAGAGTCAGTCTGTGAGTGTGTGAAGGCATCAGAGTCAGAGTGTGAAGGCACCAGAGTCAGAGTGTGAGGGAACCAGAGTCAGTGTGTACAGGCATCAGAGTCAGTGTGTGAGGGAACCAGAGTCAGTGTGTACAGGCATCAGAGTCAGTGTGTGAGTGTGTACAGGCATCAGAGTCAGTGTGTGATTGTGTGAAGGCATCAGAGTCAGTGTGTGAGTGTGTGAAGGCATCAGAGTCAGTGTGTGAGTATGTGACGGCATCAGTCAGAGTGTGAGGGCATCAGAGTCAGTGTGTACAGGCATCAGAGTCAGTGTGTGAGTGTGTGAAGGCATCAAAGTCAGTGTGTGAGTGTGTGAAGGCATCAGAGTCAGTGTGTGAGTGTGTGAGGGCATCAGAGTCAGTGTGTGAGTGTGTGAAGACATCAGAGTTAGTGTGTGAGTGTGTGAAGGCATCAGAGTCAGTGTGTGAGTATGTGACGGCATCAGTCAGAGTGTGAGGGCATCAGAGTCAGTGTGTGAGTGTGTGAAGACATCAGAGTTAGTGTGTGAGTGTGTGAAGGCATCAGAGTCAGTGTGTGAGTGTGTGAGTGTGTGAGTGTGTGAAGGCATCAGAGACAGAGTGTGAGTTTGTGAGGGCATCAGAGTCAGTGTGTGAGTGTGTGAAGGCATCAGCGTCAGTGTGTTAGTGTGTGAAGGCATCAGAGTCAGTGTGTTAGTGTGTGAGGGCACCAGAGTCAGTGTGTGAGGGGATCAGAGTCAGTGTGTGAAGACATCAGAGTCAGTATGTGAGGGCATCAGTGTCAGTGTGTGAGTATCTGAAGGCATCAAAGTCAGTGTGTGAGTGTGTGAGGGCATCAGAGTCAGAGTGTGAGTTTGTGAGGGCATCAGCGTCAGTGTGTGAGTGTGTGAAGGCATCAGAGTCAGTTTGTGAGGGCATCAGTATCAGTGTGTGAGTGTGTGAGGGCACCAGAGTCAGTGTGTGAGGGGATCAGAGTCAGTGAGTGAGGGCATCAGAGTCAGTGTGTGAGTGTGTGAAGGCATCAGAGTCAGTTTGTGAGGGCATCAGTGTCAGTGTGTGAGTGTGTGAGGGCACCAGAGTCAGTGTGTGAGGGGATCAGAGTCAGTGAGTGAGGGCATCAGAGTCAGTGTGTGAGTGTGTGAAGGCATCAGAGTCAGTTTGTGAGGGCATCAGTGTCAGTGTGTGAGTGTGTGAGGGCACCAGAGTCAGTGTGTGAGGGGATCAGAGTCAGTGAGTGAGGGCATCAGAGTCAGTGTGTGAGTGTGTGAAGGCATCAGAGTCAGTGAGCTAAGGCATCAGAGTCAGTGAGTTAAGGCATCAGAGTCAGCGTGTCAGTGGGTGAAGGCACCAGAGTCAGAGTGTGAAGGTACCAGAGTCAGTGTGTGAGTGTGTGAAGGCATCAGAGTCAGTGTGTGAGTGTGTGACGGCATCAGTCAGAGTGTGAGGGCATCAGAGTCAGTGTGTGAGTGTGTGAAGATATCAGAGTTAGTGTGTGAGTGTGTGAAGGCATCAGAGTCAGTGTGTGAGTGTGTGAAGGCATCAGAGTCAGTGAGTTAAGGCATCAGAGTCAGCGTGTCAGTGGGTGAAGGCACCAGAGTCAGCGTGTGAAGGTACCAGAGTCAGGGTGTGAGGGAACCAGAGTCAGTGTGTGAGTGTGTGAAGGCATCAGAGTCAGTGTGTGAGTGTGTGAAGGCATCAGAGTTAGAGTGCGAAGGCACCAGAGTCAGTGTGTGAGTGAGTGAAGGCCCCAGAGTCAGTGTGTGAGTGAGTGAAGGCATCAAAGTCAGTATGTGAGTGTGTGAAGGCATCAAAGTCAGTGTGTGAGTGTGTGAAGGCATCAAAGTCAGTGTGTGAGAGTGAGAAGGCATCAAAGTCAGTGTGTGAGTGTGTGAAGGCATCAGAGTCAGTGTGTGAAGGTACCAGAGTCAGTGTGTGAGTATGTGAAGGCATCAGAGTCAGTGTGCGAGTGAGTGAAGGCATCAGAGTCAGTGTGTGAGGGCATCAGAGTCAGTGTGTGAGTGTGTGAAGGCATCAGAGTCAGTTTGTGAGGGCATCAGTGTCAGTGTGTGAGTTTGTGAGGGCATCAGAGTCAGTGTGTGAGTGTGTGAAGGCATCAGAGTCAGTGTGTGAGTGTGTGAGGGCAGCAGAGTCAGTGTGTGAGGGGATCAGAGTCAGTGTGTGAAGACATCAGAGTCAGTGTGTGAGGGCATCAGTGTCAGTGTGTGAGTGTGTGAAGGCATCAGAGTCAGAGTGTGAGTTTGTGAGGGCATCAGCGTCAGAGTGTGAGTGTGTGAAGGCATCAGAGTCAGTGTGTGAGGGCATCAGAGTTAGTGTGTGAGTGTGTGAAGGCATCAGAGTCAGTGAGTGAAGGCACCAGAATCAGTGGGTGAGTGTGTGAAGGCATCAGAGTCAGAGTGTGAGTGTGTGAAGGCATCAGAGTCAGCGTGTGAGGGCACCAGAGTCAGTGTGTGAGTGGGTGAAGGCATCAGAATCAGTGTGTGAGAGTGTGACGACATCAGAGTCAGTGTGTGAGTGTGTGAGGGCGCCAGAGTCAGTGTGTGAGTGGGTGAAGGCATCTGAATCAGGGTGTCAGAGTGTGACGACATCAGAGTCACTGTGTGAGGGGATCAGAGTCAGTGTTTGAAGGCACCAGAGTCAGTGTGTGAAGGTACCAGAGTCAGTGTGTGAGTGTGTGAAGGCATCAGAGTCAGTGTGTGAGTGTATGAAAGCATCAGAGTCAGTGTGTGAAGGCATCAGAGTCAGTGTGTGAAGGTACCAGAGCAAGTGTGTGAGTGTGTGAAGGCATCAGAGTCAGTGTGTGAGTGTGTGAAGGCATCAGAGTCAGAGTGTGAGTTTGTGAGGGCATCAGCGTCAGAGTGTGAGTGTGTGAAGGCATCAGAGTCAGTGTGTGAGGGCATCAGAGTTAGTGTGTGAGTGTGTGAAGGCATCAGAGTCAGTGAGTGAAGGCACCAGAATCAGTGGGTGAGTGTGTGAAGGCATCAGAGTCAGAGTGTGAGTGTGTGAAGGCATCAGAGTCAGCGTGTGAGGGCACCAGAGTCAGTGTGTGAGTGGGTGAAGGCATCAGAATCAGTGTGTGAGAGTGTGACGACATCAGAGTCAGTGTGTGAGTGTGTGAGGGCGCCAGAGTCAGTGTGTGAGTGGGTGAAGGCATCTGAATCAGGGTGTCAGAGTGTGACGACATCAGAGTCACTGTGTGAGGGGATCAGAGTCAGTGTTTGAAGGCACCAGAGTCAGTGTGTGAAGGTACCAGAGTCAGTGTGTGAGTGTGTGAAGGCATCAGAGTCAGTGTGTGAGTGTATGAAAGCATCAGAGTCAGTGTGTGAAGGCATCAGAGTCAGTGTGTGAAGGTACCAGAGTCAGTGTGTGAGTGTGTGAAGGCATCAGAGTCAGTGTGTGAGTGTGTGAAGGCATCAGAGTCAGTGTGTGAGGGCATCAGAGTCAGTGTGTGAGTGTGTGAAGGCATCAGAGTCAGAGTGCGAAGGCACCAGAGTCAGTGTGTGAGTGTGTGAAGACATTAGAGTCAGTGTGTGAGTGTGTGAAGGCATCAGAGTCAGTGTGTGAGGGCATCAGAGTCAGTGTGTAGGCATTAGAGTCAGTGTGCGAGTGTGTGAAGGCATCAGATTCAGTGTGTGAGTGTGTGAAGACATCAGAGTCAGTCTGTGAGTGTGTGAAGACATCAGAGTCAGTCTGTGAGTGTGTGAAGACATCAGAGTCAGTGTGTGAGTGTGTGAAGGCATCAGAGTCAGAGTGTGAAGGCACCAGAGTCAGAGTGTGAGGGAACCAGAGTCAGTGTGTACAGGCATCAGAGTCAGTGTGTGAGTGTGTACAGGCATCAGAGTCAGTGTGTGATTGTGTGAAGGCATCAGAGTCAGTGTGTGAGTGTGTGAAGGCATCAGAGTCAGTGTGTGAGTATGTGACGGCATCAGTCAGAGTGTGAGGGCATCAGAGTCAGTGTGTACAGGCATCAGAGTCAGTGTGTGAGTGTGTGAAGGCATCAAAGTCAGTGTGTGAGTGTGTGAGGGCATCAGAGTCAGTGTGTGAGTGTGTGAGGGCATCAGAGTCAGTGTGTGAGTATGTGACGGCATCAGTCAGAGTGTGAGGGCATCAGAGTCAGTGTGTGAGTGTGTGAAGACATCAGAGTTAGTGTGTGAGTGTGTGACGGCATCAGAGTCAGTGTGTGAGTGTGTGAGTGTGTGAAGGCATCAGAGACAGAGTGTGAGTTTGTGAGGGCATCAGAGTCAGTGTGTGAGTGTGTGAAGGCATCAGCGTCAGTGTGTTAGTGTGTGAGGGCATCAGAGTCAGTGTGTGAGTGGGTGAAGGCATCAGAATCAGTGTGTGAGAGTGTGACGACATCAGAGTCAGTGTGTGAGTGTGTGAGGGCGCCAGAGTCAGTGTGTGAGGGGATCAGAGTCAGTGTGTGAAGACATCAGAGTCAGTATGTGAGGGCATCAGTGTCAGTGTGTGAGTATCTGAAGGCATCAAAGTCAGTGTCTGAGTGAGTGAAGGCATCAGAGTCAGTGTGTGAAGACCTCAGAGTCAGTGTGCGAGTGAGTGAAGGCATCAGTCAGAGTGTGAGGGCATCAGTGTCAGTGTGTGAGTGTGTGAAGGCATCAGAGTCAGAGTGTGAGTTTGTGAGGGCATCAGCGTCAGTGTGTGAGTATGTGAAGGCATCAGAGTCAGTGTGTGAGTGTGTGAAAGCATCAGAGTCAGTGTGTGAGGGCATCAGAGTCAGTGTGTGAAGGCATCAGAGTCAGTGTGTGAGGGCATCAGAGTCAGTGTGTGAGGGCATCAGAGTCAGTGTGTGAAGGCATCAGAGTCAGTGTGTGAGGGCATCAGCGTCAGTGTGTGAGTATGTGAAGGCATCAGAGTCAGAGTGTGAGTGTGTGAAAGCATCAGAGTCAGTGTGTGAGGGCATCAGAGTCAGTGTGTGAAGGCATCAGAGTCAGTGTGTGAGTGTGTGAAGGCATCAGAGTCAGAGTGTGAGTGTGTGAAAGCATCAGAGTGAGTGTGTGAGGGCATCAGAGTCAGTGTGTGAGGGCATCAGAGTCAGTGTGTGAAGGCATCAAAGTCAGTGTGTGAGAGTGAGAAGGCATCAAAGTCAGTGTGTGAGTGTGTGAAGGCATCAGAGTCAGTGTGTGAAGGTACCAGAGTCAGTGTGTGAGTATGTGAAGGCATCAGAGTCAGTGTGCGAGTGAGTGAAGGCATCAGAGTCAGTGTGTGAGGGCATCAGAGTCAGTGTGTGAGTGTGTGAAGGCATCAGAGTCAGTTTGTGAGGGCATCAGTGTCAGTGTGTGAGTTTGTGAGGGCATCAGAGTCAGTGTGTGAGTGTGTGAAGGCATCAGAGTCAGTGTGTGAGTGTGTGAGGGCAGCAGAGTCAGTGTGTGAGGGGATCAGAGTCAGTGTGTGAAGACATCAGAGTCAGTGTGTGAGGGCATCAGTGTCAGTGTGTGAGTGTGTGAAGGCATCAGAGTCAGAGTGTGAGTTTGTGAGGGCATCAGCGTCAGAGTGTGAGTGTGTGAAGGCATCAGAGTCAGTGTGTGAGGGCATCAGAGTTAGTGTGTGAGTGTGTGAAGGCATCAGAGTCAGTGAGTGAAGGCACCAGAATCAGTGGGTGAGTGTGTGAAGGCATCAGAGTCAGAGTGTGAGTGTGTGAAGGCATCAGAGTCAGCGTGTGAGGGCACCAGAGTCAGTGTGTGAGTGGGTGAAGGCATCAGAATCAGTGTGTGAGAGTGTGACGACATCAGAGTCAGTGTGTGAGTGTGTGAGGGCGCCAGAGTCAGTGTGTGAGTGGGTGAAGGCATCTGAATCAGGGTGTCAGAGTGTGACGACATCAGAGTCACTGTGTGAGGGGATCAGAGTCAGTGTTTGAAGGCACCAGAGTCAGTGTGTGAAGGTACCAGAGTCAGTGTGTGAGTGTGTGAAGGCATCAGAGTCAGTGTGTGAGTGTATGAAAGCATCAGAGTCAGTGTGTGAAGGCATCAGAGTCAGTGTGTGAAGGTACCAGAGCAAGTGTGTGAGTGTGTGAAGGCATCAGAGTCAGTGTGTGAGTGTGTGAAGGCATCAGAGTCAGAGTGTGAGTTTGTGAGGGCATCAGCGTCAGAGTGTGAGTGTGTGAAGGCATCAGAGTCAGTGTGTGAGGGCATCAGAGTTAGTGTGTGAGTGTGTGAAGGCATCAGAGTCAGTGAGTGAAGGCACCAGAATCAGTGGGTGAGTGTGTGAAGGCATCAGAGTCAGAGTGTGAGTGTGTGAAGGCATCAGAGTCAGCGTGTGAGGGCACCAGAGTCAGTGTGTGAGTGGGTGAAGGCATCAGAATCAGTGTGTGAGAGTGTGACGACATCAGAGTCAGTGTGTGAGTGTGTGAGGGCGCCAGAGTCAGTGTGTGAGTGGGTGAAGGCATCTGAATCAGGGTGTCAGAGTGTGACGACATCAGAGTCACTGTGTGAGGGGATCAGAGTCAGTGTTTGAAGGCACCAGAGTCAGTGTGTGAAGGTACCAGAGTCAGTGTGTGAGTGTGTGAAGGCATCAGAGTCAGTGTGTGAGTGTATGAAAGCATCAGAGTCAGTGTGTGAAGGCATCAGAGTCAGTGTGTGAAGGTACCAGAGTCAGTGTGTGAGTGTGTGAAGGCATCAGAGTCAGTGTGTGAGTGTGTGAAGGCATCAGAGTCAGTGTGTGAGGGCATCAGAGTCAGTGTGTGAGTGTGTGAAGGCATCAGAGTCAGAGTGCGAAGGCACCAGAGTCAGTGTGTGAGTGTGTGAAGACATTAGAGTCAGTGTGTGAGTGTGTGAAGGCATCAGAGTCAGTGTGTGAGGGCATCAGAGTCAGTGTGTAGGCATTAGAGTCAGTGTGCGAGTGTGTGAAGGCATCAGATTCAGTGTGTGAGTGTGTGAAGACATCAGAGTCAGTCTGTGAGTGTGTGAAGACATCAGAGTCAGTCTGTGAGTGTGTGAAGACATCAGAGTCAGTGTGTGAGTGTGTGAAGGCATCAGAGTCAGAGTGTGAAGGCACCAGAGTCAGAGTGTGAGGGAACCAGAGTCAGTGTGTACAGGCATCAGAGTCAGTGTGTGAGTGTGTACAGGCATCAGAGTCAGTGTGTGATTGTGTGAAGGCATCAGAGTCAGTGTGTGAGTGTGTGAAGGCATCAGAGTCAGTGTGTGAGTATGTGACGGCATCAGTCAGAGTGTGAGGGCATCAGAGTCAGTGTGTACAGGCATCAGAGTCAGTGTGTGAGTGTGTGAAGGCATCAAAGTCAGTGTGTGAGTGTGTGAGGGCATCAGAGTCAGTGTGTGAGTGTGTGAGGGCATCAGAGTCAGTGTGTGAGTATGTGACGGCATCAGTCAGAGTGTGAGGGCATCAGAGTCAGTGTGTGAGTGTGTGAAGACATCAGAGTTAGTGTGTGAGTGTGTGACGGCATCAGAGTCAGTGTGTGAGTGTGTGAGTGTGTGAAGGCATCAGAGACAGAGTGTGAGTTTGTGAGGGCATCAGAGTCAGTGTGTGAGTGTGTGAAGGCATCAGCGTCAGTGTGTTAGTGTGTGAGGGCATCAGAGTCAGTGTGTGAGTGGGTGAAGGCATCAGAATCAGTGTGTGAGAGTGTGACGACATCAGAGTCAGTGTGTGAGTGTGTGAGGGCGCCAGAGTCAGTGTGTGAGGGGATCAGAGTCAGTGTGTGAAGACATCAGAGTCAGTATGTGAGGGCATCAGTGTCAGTGTGTGAGTATCTGAAGGCATCAAAGTCAGTGTCTGAGTGAGTGAAGGCATCAGAGTCAGTGTGTGAAGACCTCAGAGTCAGTGTGCGAGTGAGTGAAGGCATCAGTCAGAGTGTGAGGGCATCAGTGTCAGTGTGTGAGTGTGTGAAGGCATCAGAGTCAGAGTGTGAGTTTGTGAGGGCATCAGCGTCAGTGTGTGAGTATGTGAAGGCATCAGAGTCAGTGTGTGAGTGTGTGAAAGCATCAGAGTCAGTGTGTGAGGGCATCAGAGTCAGTGTGTGAAGGCATCAGAGTCAGTGTGTGAGGGCATCAGAGTCAGTGTGTGAGGGCATCAGAGTCAGTGTGTGAAGGCATCAGAGTCAGTGTGTGAGGGCATCAGCGTCAGTGTGTGAGTATGTGAAGGCATCAGAGTCAGAGTGTGAGTGTGTGAAAGCATCAGAGTCAGTGTGTGAGGGCATCAGAGTCAGTGTGTGAAGGCATCAGAGTCAGTGTGTGAGTGTGTGAAGGCATCAGAGTCAGAGTGTGAGTGTGTGAAAGCATCAGAGTGAGTGTGTGAGGGCATCAGAGTCAGTGTGTGAGGGCATCAGAGTCAGTGTGTGAAGGCATCAGAGTCAGTGTGTACAGGCATCAGAGTCAGTGTGTGAGTGTGTGAAGGCATCAGAGTCAGTGTGTGAGTGTGTGAAAGCATCAGAGTCAGTGTGTGAGTGTGTGAAGGCATCAGAGTCAGTGTGTGAAGGCATCAGAGCCATCTTGTGAAATCATCAGAGTTCAGTGTGAAAGTGTGTGAAGGCATCAGAATAAGTGTGTGAGAGTGTGACGACATCAGAGTCAGTGTGTGAGGGCATCAGTGTCAGAGTGTGAGTTTGTGAGGGCATCAGCGTCAGAGTGTGAGTGTGTGAAGGCATCAGAGTCAGTGTGTGAGGGCATCAGAGTTAGTGTGTGAGTGTGTGAAGGCATCAGAGTCAGTGAGTGAAGGCACCAGAATCAGTGGGTGAGTGTGTGAAGGCATCAGAGTCAGAGTGTGAGTGTGTGAAGGCATCAGAGTCAGCGTGTGAGGGCACCAGAGTCAGTGTGTGAGTGGGTGAAGGCATCAGAATCAGTGTGTGAGAGTGTGACGACATCAGAGTCAGTGTGTGAGTGTGTGAGGGCGCCAGAGTCAGTGTGTGAGTGGGTGAAGGCATCTGAATCAGGGTGTCAGAGTGTGACGACATCAGAGTCACTGTGTGAGGGGATCAGAGTCAGTGTTTGAAGGCACCAGAGTCAGTGTGTGAAGGTACCAGAGTCAGTGTGTGAGTGTGTGAAGGCATCAGAGTCAGTGTGTGAGTGTATGAAAGCATCAGAGTCAGTGTGTGAAGGCATCAGAGTCAGTGTGTGAAGGTACCAGAGTCAGTGTGTGAGTGTGTGAAGGCATCAGAGTCAGTGTGTGAGTGTGTGAAGGCATCAGAGTCAGTGTGTGAGGGCATCAGAGTCAGTGTGTGAGTGTGTGAAGGCATCAGAGTCAGAGTGCGAAGGCACCAGAGTCAGTGTGTGAGTGTGTGAAGACATCAGAGTCAGTGTGTGAGTGTGTGAAGGCATCAGAGTCAGTGTGTGAGGGCATCAGAGTCAGTGTGTAGGCATTAGAGTCAGTGTGCGAGTGTGTGAAGGCATCAGATTCAGTGTGTGAGTGTGTGAAGACATCAGAGTCAGTCTGTGAGTGTGTGAAGACATCAGAGTCAGTCTGTGAGTGTGTGAAGGCATCAGAGTCAGAGTGTGAAGGCACCAGAGTCAGAGTGTGAGGGAACCAGAGTCAGTGTGTACAGGCATCAGAGTCAGTGTGTGAGTGTGTACAGGCATCAGAGTCAGTGTGTGATTGTGTGAAGGCATCAGAGTCAGTGTGTGAGTGTGTGAAGGCATCAGAGTCAGTGTGTGAGTATGTGACGGCATCAGTCAGAGTGTGAGGGCATCAGAGTCAGTGTGTACAGGCATCAGAGTCAGTGTGTGAGTGTGTGAAGGCATCAAAGTCAGTGTGTGAGTGTGTGAAGGCATCAGAGTCAGTGCGTGAGTGTGTGAGGGCATCAGAGTCAGTGTGTGAGTATGTGACGGCATCAGTCAGAGTGTGAGGGCATCAGAGTCAGTGTGTGAGTGTGTGAAGACATCAGAGTTAGTGTGTGAGTGTGTGAAGGCATCAGAGTCAGTGTGTGAGTGTGTGAGTGTGTGAAGGCATCAGAGACAGAGTGTGAGTTTGTGAGGGCATCAGAGTCAGTGTGTGAGTGTGTGAAGGCATCAGCGTCAGTGTGTTAGTGTGTGAAGGCATCAGAGTCAGTGTGTTAGTGTGTGAGGGCACCAGAGTCAGTGTGTGAGGGGATCAGAGTCAGTGTGTGAAGACATCAGAGTCAGTATGTGAGGGCATCAGTGTCAGTGTGTGAGGGCATCAAAGTCAGTGTGCGAGTGAGTGAAGGCATCAGTCAGAGTGTGAGGGCATCAGAGTCAGTGTGTGAGTGTGTGAAGGCATCAGAGTCAGAGTGTGAGTTTGTGAGGGCATCAGCGTCAGTGTGTGAGTATGTGAAGGCATCAGAGTCAGTGTGTGAGTGTGTGAAAGCATCAGAGTCAGTGTGTGAGGGCATCAGAGTCAGTGTGTGAAGGCATCAGAGTCAGTGTGTGAGGGCATCAGAGTCAGTGTGTGAGGGCATCAGAGTCAGTGTGTGAAGGCATCAGAGTCAGTATGTGAAGGCATCAGAGTCAGAGTGTGAGTGTGTGAAAGCATCAGAGTCAGTGTGTGAGGGCATCAGAGTCAGTGTGTGAAGGCATCAGAGTCAGAGTGTGAGGGCACCAGAGTCAGTGTGTGAGTGGGTGAAGGCATCAGAGTCAGAGTGTGAGGGCACCAGAGTCAGTGTGTGAGTGGGTGAAGGCATCAGAGTCAGTGTGTGAGGGCATCAGAGTCAGTGTGTGAGGGCATCAGAGTCAGTGTGTGAAGGCATCAGAGTCAGTGTGTACAGGCATCAGAGTCAGTGTGTGAGTGTGTGAAGGCATCAGAGTCAGTGTGTGAGTGTGTGAAAGCATCAGAGTCAGTGTGTGAGTGTGTGAAGGCATCAGAGTCAGTGTGTGAGTGTGTGAAGGCATCAGAGTCAGTGTGTGAAGGCATCAGAGCCATCTTGTGAAATCATCAGAGTTCAGTGTGAAAGTGTGTGAAGGCATCAGAATAAGTGTGTGAGAGTGTGACGACATCAGAGTCAGTGTGTGAGGGCATCAGTGTCAGTGTGTGAGTATGTGAGGGCACCAGAGTCAGTGTGTGAGTGTGTGAGGGCACCAGAGTCAGTGTGTGAGGGCACCAGAGTCAGTGTGTGAGTGTGTGAAGGCATCAGAGTCAGTGTGTGAGTGTGTGAAGGCATCAGAGTCAGTGTGTGAGGGCATCAGAGTCAGTGTGTAGGCATTAGAGTCAGGGTGCGAGTGTGTGAAGGCATCAGATTCAGTGTGTGAGTGTGTGAAGACATCAGAGTCAGTGTGTGAGGGCATCAGCGTCAGTGTGTGAGTATGTGAAGGCATCAGAGTCAGAGTGTGAGTGTGTGAAAGCATCAGAGTCAGTGTGTGAGGGCATCAGAGTCAGTGTGTGAAGGCATCAGAGTCAGTGTGTGAGTGTGTGAAGGCATCAGAGTCAGAGTGTGAGTGTGTGAAAGCATCAGAGTGAGTGTGTGAGGGCATCAGAGTCAGTGTGTGAGGGCATCAGAGTCAGTGTGTGAAGGCATCAGAGTCAGTGTGTACAGGCATCAGAGTCAGTGTGTGAGTGTGTGAAGGCATCAGAGTCAGTGTGTGAGTGTGTGAAGGCATCAGAGTCAGTGTGTGAGGGCATCAGAGTCAGTGTGTGAGGGCATCAGAGTCAGTGTGTGAAGGCATCAGAGTCAGTGTGTGAGGGCATCAGCGTCAGTGTGTGAGTATGTGAAGGCATCAGAGTCAGAGTGTGAGTGTGTGAAAGCATCAGAGTCAGTGTGTGAGGGCATCAGAGTCAGTGTGTGAGGGCATCAGAGTCAGTGTGTGAGGGCATCAGAGTCAGTGTGTGAAGGCATCAGAGTCAGTGTGTGAGGGCATCAGAGTCAGTGTGTGAGGGCATCAGAGTCAGTGTGTGAAGGCATCAGAGTCAGTGTGTGAGTGTGTGAAGGCATCAGAGTCAGAGTGTGAGTGTGTGAAAGCATCAGAGTGAGTGTGTGAGGGCATCAGAGTCAGTGTGTGAGGGCATCAGAGTCAGTGTGTGAAGGCATCAGAGTCAGTGTGTACAGGCATCAGAGTCAGTGTGTGAGTGTGTGAAGGCATCAGAGTCAGTGTGTGAGTGTGTGAAAGCATCAGAGTCAGTGTGTGAGTGTGTGAAGGCATCAGAGTCAGTGTGTGAAGGCATCAGAGCCATCTTGTGAAATCATCAGAGTTCAGTGTGAAAGTGTGTGAAGGCATCAGAATAAGTGTGTGAGAGTGTGACGACATCAGAGTCAGTGTGTGAGGGCATCAGTGTCAGAGTGTGAGTTTGTGAGGGCATCAGCGTCAGAGTGTGAGTGTGTGAAGGCATCAGAGTCAGTGTGTGAGGGCATCAGAGTTAGTGTGTGAGTGTGTGAAGGCATCAGAGTCAGTGAGTGAAGGCACCAGAATCAGTGGGTGAGTGTGTGAAGGCATCAGAGTCAGAGTGTGAGTGTGTGAAGGCATCAGAGTCAGCGTGTGAGGGCACCAGAGTCAGTGTGTGAGTGGGTGAAGGCATCAGAATCAGTGTGTGAGAGTGTGACGACATCAGAGTCAGTGTGTGAGTGTGTGAGGGCGCCAGAGTCAGTGTGTGAGTGGGTGAAGGCATCTGAATCAGGGTGTCAGAGTGTGACGACATCAGAGTCACTGTGTGAGGGGATCAGAGTCAGTGTTTGAAGGCACCAGAGTCAGTGTGTGAAGGTACCAGAGTCAGTGTGTGAGTGTGTGAAGGCATCAGAGTCAGTGTGTGAGTGTATGAAAGCATCAGAGTCAGTGTGTGAAGGCATCAGAGTCAGTGTGTGAAGGTACCAGAGTCAGTGTGTGAGTGTATGAAAGCATCAGAGTCAGTGTGTGAGGGCATCAGAGTCAGTGAGTGAAGGCATCAGAGTCAGTGTGTGAGTGTGTGAAGGCATCAGAGTCAGTGTGTGAGGGCATCAGAGTCAGTGTGTGAGTGTGTGAAGGCATCAGAGTCAGAGTGCGAAGGCACCAGAGTCAGTGTGTGAGTGTGTGAAGACATCAGAGTCAGTGTGTGAGTGTGTGAAGGCATCAGAGTCAGTGTGTGAGGGCATCAGAGTCAGTGTGTAGGCATTAGAGTCAGTGTGCGAGTGTGTGAAGGCATCAGATTCAGTGTGTGAGTGTGTGAAGACATCAGAGTCAGTCTGTGAGTGTGTGAAGGCATCAGAGTCAGAGTGTGAAGGCACCAGAGTCAGAGTGTGAGGGAACCAGAGTCAGTGTGTACAGGCATCAGAGTCAGTGTGTGAGTGTGTACAGGCATCAGAGTCAGTGTGTGATTGTGTGAAGGCATCAGAGTCAGTGTGTGAGTGTGTGAAGGCATCAGAGTCAGTGTGTGAGTATGTGACGGCATCAGTCAGAGTGTGAGGGCATCAGAGTCAGTGTGTACAGGCATCAGAGTCAGTGTGTGAGTGTGTGAAGGCATCAGAGTCAGTGCGTGAGTGTGTGAGGGCATCAGAGTCAGTGTGTGAGTATGTGACGGCATCAGTCAGAGTGTGAGGGCATCAGAGTCAGTGTGTGAGTGTGTGAAGACATCAGAGTTAGTGTGTGAGTGTGTGAAGGCATCAGAGTCAGTGTGTGAGTGTGTGAGTGTGTGAAGGCATCAGAGACAGAGTGTGAGTTTGTGAGGGCATCAGAGTCAGTGTGTGAGTGTGTGAAGGCATCAGCGTCAGTGTGTTAGTGTGTGAAGGCATCAGAGTCAGTGTGTTAGTGTGTGAGGGCACCAGAGTCAGTGTGTGAGGGGATCAGAGTCAGTGTGTGAAGACATCAGAGTCAGTATGTGAGGGCATCAGTGTCAGTGTGTGAGGGCATCAAAGTCAGTGTGCGAGTGAGTGAAGGCATCAGTCAGAGTGTGAGGGCATCAGAGTCAGTGTGTGAGTGTGTGAAGGCATCAGAGTCAGAGTGTGAGTTTGTGAGGGCATCAGCGTCAGT
Organism: Hypanus sabinus; assembly: GCF_030144855.1. Lineage (NCBI taxonomy): Eukaryota > Metazoa > Chordata > Chondrichthyes > Myliobatiformes > Dasyatidae > Hypanus > Hypanus sabinus. Next base: position 47,860,554 of record NC_082708.1, on the reverse strand, counting down.
GTGTGAGTATGTGAAAGCATCAGAGTCAGTGTGTGTGGGCATCAGAGTCAGTGTGTGAAGGCATCAGAGTCAGTGTGTGAGGGCATCAGAGTCAGTGTGTGAGGGCATCAGAGTCAGTGTGTGAAGGCATCAGAGTCAGTATGTGAAGGCATCAGAGTCAGAGTGTGAGTGTGTGAAAGCATCAGAGTCAGTGTGTGAGGGCATCAGAGTCAGTGTGTGAAGGCATCAGAGTCAGTGTGTGAGTGTGTGAAGGCATCAGAGTCAGAGTGTGAGGGCACCAGAGTCAGTGTGTGAGTGGGTGAAGGCATCAGAGTCAGTGTGTGAGGGCATCAGAGTCAGTGTGTGAGGGCATCAGAGTCAGTGTGTGAAGGCATCAGAGTCAGTGTGTACAGGCATCAGAGTCAGTGTGTGAGTGTGTGAAGGCATCAGAGTCAGTGTGTGAGTGTGTGAAAGCATCAGAGTCAGTGTGTGAGTGTGTGAAGGCATCAGAGTCAGTGTGTGAGTGTGTGAAGGCATCAGAGTCAGTGTGTGAGTGTGTGAAGGCATCAGAGTCAGTGTGTGAAGGCATCAGAGCCATCTTGTGAAATCATCAGAGTTCAGTGTGAAAGTGTGTGAAGGCATCAGAATAAGTGTGTGAGAGTGTGACGACATCAGAGTCAGTGTGTGAGGGCATCAGTGTCAGTGTGTGAGTATGTGAGGGCACCAGAGTCAGTGTGTGAGTGTGTGAGGGCACCAGAGTCAGTGTGTGAGGGCACCAGAGTCAGTGTGTGAGTGTGTGAAGGCATCAGAGTCAGTGTGTGAGTGTGTGAAGGCATCAGAGTCAGTGTGTGAGGGCATCAGAGTCAGTGTGTGAAGGCATCAGAGTCAGTGTGTGAGGGCATCAGAGTCAGTGTGTGAGGGCATCAGAGTCAGTGTGTGAGGGCATCAGAGTCAGTGTGTGAAGGCATCAGAGTCAGTGTGTACAGGCATCAGAGTCAGTGTGTGAGTGTGTGAAAGCATCAGAGTCAGTGTGTGAGTGTGTGAAAGCATCAGAGTCAGTGTGTGAGTGTGTGAAGGCATCAGAGTCAGTGTGTGAAGGCATCAGAGCCATCTTGTGAAATCATCAGAGTTCAGTGTGAAAGTGTGTGAAGGCATCAGAGTCAGTGTGTGAGTGTGTGAAGGCATCAGAGTCAGTGTGTGAGGGCATCAGTGTCAGTGTGTGAGTATGTGAGGGCACCAGAGTCAGTGTGTGAGTGTGTGAGGGCACCAGAGTCAGTGTGTGAGGGCACCAGAGTCAGTGTGTGAGTGTGTGAAGGCATCAGAGTCAGTGTGTGAGTGTGTGAAGGCATCAGAGTCAGTGAGTTAAGGCATCAGAGTCAGCGTGTCAGTGGGTGAAGGCACCAGAGTCAGCGTGTGAAGGTACCAGAGTCATGGTGTGAGGGAACCATAGTCAGTGTGTGAGTGTGTGAAGGCATCAGAGTCAGTGTGTGAGTGTGTGAAGACATCAGAGTCAGTCTGTGAGTGTGTGAAGGCATCAGAGTCAGTGTGTGAGGGCATCAGAGTCAGTGTGTGAGTGTGTGAAGGCATCAGAATCAGTGTGTGAGAGTGTGACGACATCAGAGTCAGTGTGTGAGGGCATCAGTGTCAGTGTGTGAGTATGTGAAGGCATCAAAGTCATTGTGTGAGTGTGTGAAGGCATCAGAGTCAGTGTGTGAGTCAGTGAAGGCATCAGAGTCAGTGTGTGAGTGAGTGAAGGCCCCAGAGTCAGTGTGTGAGTGAGTGAAGGCATCAGAGTCAGTGTGTGAAGGCATCAAAGTCAGTGTGTGAGTGTGTGAAGGCATCAAAGTCAGTGTGTGAGTGTGTGAAGGCATCAAAGTCAGTGTGTGAGAGTGAGAAGGCATCAAAGTCAGTGTGTGAGTGTGTGAAGGCATCAAAGTAACTGTGTGAGTATGTGAAGGCATCAGAGTCAGTGTGTGAAGGTACCAGAGTCAGTGTGTGAGTATGTGAAGGCATCAGAGTCAGTGTGCGAGTGAGTGAAGGCATCAGAGTCAGTGTGTGAGGGCATCAGAGTCAGTGTGTGAGTGTGTGAAGGCATCAGAGTCAGTTTGTGAGGGCATCAGTGTCAGTGTGTGAGTTTGTGAGGGCATCAGAGTCAGTGTGTGAGTGTGTGAAGGCATCAGAGTCAGTGTGTTAGTGTGTGAGGGCACCAGAGTCAGTGTGTGAGGGTATCAGAGTCAGTGTGTGAAGACATCAGAGTCAGTGTGTGAGGGCATCAGTGTCAGTGTGTGAGTATGTGAAGGCATCAAAGTCAGTGTGCGAGTGAGTGAAGGCATCAGTCAGAGTGTGAGGGCATCAGAGTCAGTGTGTGAGTGTGTGAAGGCATCAGAGTCAGAGTGTGAGTTTGTGAGGGCATCAGCGTCAGTGTGTGAGTGTGTGAAGGCATCAGAGTCAGGGTGCGAGGGCATCAGAGTTAGTGTGTGAGTGTGTGAAGGCATCAGAGTCAGTGAGTGAAGGCACCAGAATCAGTGTGTGAGTGTGTGAAGGCATCAGAGTCAGAGTGTGAGTGTGTGAAGGCATCAGAGTCAGCGTGTGAGGGCACCAGAGTCAGTGTGTGAGTGGGTGAAGGCATCAGAGTCAGTGAGTGAAGGCACCAGAATCAGTGTGTGAGTGTGTGAAGGCATCAGAGTCAGAGTGTGAGTGTGTGAAGGCATCAGAGTCAGCGTGTGAGGGCACCAGAATCAGTGTGTGAGAGTGTGACGACATCAGAGTCAGTGTGTGAGTGTGTGAGGGCGCCAGAGTCAGTGTGTGAGTGGGTGAAGGCATCTGAATCAGGGTGTCAGAGTGTGACGACATCAGAGTCACTGTGTGAGGGGATCAGAGTCAGTGTGTGAGTGTGTGAAGGCATCAGAGTCAGTGTGTGAGTGTGTGAAAGCATCAGAGTCAGTGCGTGAAGGTACCAGAGTCAGTGTGTGAGTGTGTGAAGGCATCAGAGTCAGTGTGTGAGTGTGTGAAGGCATCAGAGTCAGTGTGTGAGTGTGTGAAAGCATCAGAGTCAGTGTGTGAAGGTACCAGAGTCAGTGTGTGAGTGTGTGAAGGCATCAGAGTCAGTGTGTGAGTGTGTGAAGGCATCAGAGTCAGTGTGTGAGGGCATCAGAGTCAGTGTGTGAGTGTGTGAAGGCATCAGAGTCAGAGTGCGAAGGCACCAGAGTCAGTGTGTGAGTGTGTGAAGACATCAAAGTCAGTGTGTGAGTGTGTGAAGTCATCAGAGTCAGTGTGTGAGGGCATCAGAGTCAGTGTGTAGGCATTAGAGTCAGTGTGCGAGTGTGTGAAGGCATCAGATTCAGTGTGTGAGTGTGTGAAGACATCAGAGTCAGTCTGTGAGTGTGTGAAGACATCAGAGTCAGTCTGTGATTGTGTGAAGGCATCAGAGTCAGTGTGTGAGTGTGTGAAGGCATCAGAGTCAGTGTGTGAGTATGTGACGGCATCAGTCAGAGTGTGAGGGCATCAGAGTCAGTGTGTACAGGCATCAGAGTCAGTGTGTGAGTGTGTGAAGGCATCAAAGTCAGTGTGTGAGTGTGTGAAGGCATCAGAGTCAGTGTGTGAGTGTGTGAGGGCATCAGAGTCAGTGTGTGAGTATGTGACGGCATCAGTCAGAGTGTGAGGGCATCAGAGTCAGTGTGTGAGTGTGTGAAGACATCAGAGTTAGTGTGTGAGTGTGTGAAGGCATCAGAGTCAGTGTGTGAGTGTGTGAGTGTGTGAAGGCATCAGAGTCAGAGTGTGAGTTTGTGAGGGCATCAGAGTCAGTGTGTGAGTGTGTGAAGGCATCAGCGTCAGTGTGTTAGTGTGTGAAGGCATCAGAGTCAGTGTGTTAGTGTGTGAGGGCACCAGAGTCAGTGTGTGAGGGGATCAGAGTCAGTGTGTGAAGACATCAGAGTCAGTATCTGAGGGCATCAGTGTCAGTGTGTGAGTATCTGAAGGCATCAAAGTCAGTGTCTGAGTGAGTGAAGGCATCAGAGTCAGTGTGTGAAGACCTCAGAGTCAGTGTGCGAGTGAGTGAAGGCATCAGTCAGAGTGTGAGGGCATCAGAGTCAGTGTGTGAGTGTGTGAAGGCATCAGAGTCAGAGTGTGAGGGCATCAGAGTCAGAGTGTGAGTTTGTGAGGGCATCAGCGTCAGTGTGTGAGTATGTGAAGGCATCAGAGTCAGTGTGTGAGTGTGTGAAAGCATCAGAGTCAGTGTGTGAGGGGATCAGAGTCAGTGTGTGAAGGCATCAGAGTCAGTGTGTGAGTGTGTGAGGGCACCAGAGTCAGTGTGTGAGTGTGTGAAAGCATCAGAGTCAGTGTGTGAGGGCATCAGAGTCAGTGTGTGAAGGCATCAGAGTCAGTGTGTGAGGGCATCAGAGTCAGTGTGTGAGTGTGTGAAGACATCAGAGTCAGTCTGTGAGTGTGTGAAGGCATCAGAGTCAGTGTGTGAGGGCATCAGAGTCAGTGTGTGAGTGTGTGAAGGCATCAGAATCAGTGTGTGAGAGTGTGACGACATCAGAGTCAGTGTGTGAGGGCATCAGTGTCAGTGTGTGAGTATGTGAAGGCATCAAAGTCATTGTGTGAGTGTGTGAAGGCATCAGAGTCAGTGTGTGAGTCAGTGAAGGCATCAGAGTCAGTGTGTGAGTGAGTGAAGGCCCCAGAGTCAGTGTGTGAGTGAGTGAAGGCATCAGAGTCAGTGTGTGAAGGCATCAAAGTCAGTGTGTGAGTGTGTGAAGGCATCAAAGTCAGTGTGTGAGTGTGTGAAGGCATCAAAGTCAGTGTGTGAGAGTGAGAAGGCATCAAAGTCAGTGTGTGAGTGTGTGAAGGCATCAAAGTAACTGTGTGAGTATGTGAAGGCATCAGAGTCAGTGTGTGAAGGTACCAGAGTCAGTGTGTGAGTATGTGAAGGCATCAGAGTCAGTGTGCGAGTGAGTGAAGGCATCAGAGTCAGTGTGTGAGGGCATCAGAGTCAGTGTGTGAGTGTGTGAAGGCATCAGAGTCAGTTTGTGAGGGCATCAGTGTCAGTGTGTGAGTTTGTGAGGGCATCAGAGTCAGTGTGTGAGTGTGTGAAGGCATCAGAGTCAGTGTGTTAGTGTGTGAGGGCACCAGAGTCAGTGTGTGAGGGTATCAGAGTCAGTGTGTGAAGACATCAGAGTCAGTGTGTGAGGGCATCAGTGTCAGTGTGTGAGTATGTGAAGGCATCAAAGTCAGTGTGCGAGTGAGTGAAGGCATCAGTCAGAGTGTGAGGGCATCAGAGTCAGTGTGTGAGTGTGTGAAGGCATCAGAGTCAGAGTGTGAGTTTGTGAGGGCATCAGCGTCAGTGTGTGAGTGTGTGAAGGCATCAGAGTCAGGGTGCGAGGGCATCAGAGTTAGTGTGTGAGTGTGTGAAGGCATCAGAGTCAGTGAGTGAAGGCACCAGAATCAGTGTGTGAGTGTGTGAAGGCATCAGAGTCAGAGTGTGAGTGTGTGAAGGCATCAGAGTCAGCGTGTGAGGGCACCAGAGTCAGTGTGTGAGTGGGTGAAGGCATCAGAGTCAGTGAGTGAAGGCACCAGAATCAGTGTGTGAGTGTGTGAAGGCATCAGAGTCAGAGTGTGAGTGTGTGAAGGCATCAGAGTCAGCGTGTGAGGGCACCAGAATCAGTGTGTGAGAGTGTGACGACATCAGAGTCAGTGTGTGAGTGTGTGAGGGCGCCAGAGTCAGTGTGTGAGTGGGTGAAGGCATCTGAATCAGGGTGTCAGAGTGTGACGACATCAGAGTCACTGTGTGAGGGGATCAGAGTCAGTGTGTGAGTGTGTGAAGGCATCAGAGTCAGTGTGTGAGTGTGTGAAAGCATCAGAGTCAGTGCGTGAAGGTACCAGAGTCAGTGTGTGAGTGTGTGAAGGCATCAGAGTCAGTGTGTGAGTGTGTGAAGGCATCAGAGTCAGTGTGTGAGTGTGTGAAAGCATCAGAGTCAGTGTGTGAAGGTACCAGAGTCAGTGTGTGAGTGTGTGAAGGCATCAGAGTCAGTGTGTGAGTGTGTGAAGGCATCAGAGTCAGTGTGTGAGGGCATCAGAGTCAGTGTGTGAGTGTGTGAAGGCATCAGAGTCAGAGTGCGAAGGCACCAGAGTCAGTGTGTGAGTGTGTGAAGACATCAAAGTCAGTGTGTGAGTGTGTGAAGTCATCAGAGTCAGTGTGTGAGGGCATCAGAGTCAGTGTGTAGGCATTAGAGTCAGTGTGCGAGTGTGTGAAGGCATCAGATTCAGTGTGTGAGTGTGTGAAGACATCAGAGTCAGTCTGTGAGTGTGTGAAGACATCAGAGTCAGTCTGTGATTGTGTGAAGGCATCAGAGTCAGTGTGTGAGTGTGTGAAGGCATCAGAGTCAGTGTGTGAGTATGTGACGGCATCAGTCAGAGTGTGAGGGCATCAGAGTCAGTGTGTACAGGCATCAGAGTCAGTGTGTGAGTGTGTGAAGGCATCAAAGTCAGTGTGTGAGTGTGTGAAGGCATCAGAGTCAGTGTGTGAGTGTGTGAGGGCATCAGAGTCAGTGTGTGAGTATGTGACGGCATCAGTCAGAGTGTGAGGGCATCAGAGTCAGTGTGTGAGTGTGTGAAGACATCAGAGTTAGTGTGTGAGTGTGTGAAGGCATCAGAGTCAGTGTGTGAGTGTGTGAGTGTGTGAAGGCATCAGAGTCAGAGTGTGAGTTTGTGAGGGCATCAGAGTCAGTGTGTGAGTGTGTGAAGGCATCAGCGTCAGTGTGTTAGTGTGTGAAGGCATCAGAGTCAGTGTGTTAGTGTGTGAGGGCACCAGAGTCAGTGTGTGAGGGGATCAGAGTCAGTGTGTGAAGACATCAGAGTCAGTATCTGAGGGCATCAGTGTCAGTGTGTGAGTATCTGAAGGCATCAAAGTCAGTGTCTGAGTGAGTGAAGGCATCAGAGTCAGTGTGTGAAGACCTCAGAGTCAGTGTGCGAGTGAGTGAAGGCATCAGTCAGAGTGTGAGGGCATCAGAGTCAGTGTGTGAGTGTGTGAAGGCATCAGAGTCAGAGTGTGAGGGCATCAGAGTCAGAGTGTGAGTTTGTGAGGGCATCAGCGTCAGTGTGTGAGTATGTGAAGGCATCAGAGTCAGTGTGTGAGTGTGTGAAAGCATCAGAGTCAGTGTGTGAGGGGATCAGAGTCAGTGTGTGAAGGCATCAGAGTCAGTGTGTGAGTGTGTGAGGGCACCAGAGTCAGTGTGTGAGTGTGTGAAAGCATCAGAGTCAGTGTGTGAGGGCATCAGAGTCAGTGTGTGAAGGCATCAGAGTCAGTGTGTGAGGGCATCAGAGTCAGTGTGTGAAGGCATCAGAGTCAGTTTGTAAGGGCATCAGTGTCAGTGTGTGAGTGAGTGAGGGCATCAGAGAGTGTGTGAGTGTGTGAAGGCATCAGAGTCAGTGAGTTAAGGCATCAGAGTCAGCGTGTCAGTGGGTGAAGGCACCAGTGTCAGTGTGTGAGGGCATCAGAGTCAGTGTGTGAAGGCATCAGAGCCATCTAGTGAAATCATCAAAGTTCAGTGTGTGAGTGTGCGAAGGCATCAGAGTCAGTGTGTGAGTGTGTGAAGGCATCAGAGTTAGAGTGCGAAGGCACCAGAGTCAGTGTGTGAGTGTGTGAAGACATCAGAATCAGTGTGTGAGTGCGTGAAGGCATCAGAGTCAGTGTGTGAAGGTACCAGATTCAGTGTGTGAGTGTGTGAAGGCATCAGAGTCAGTGTGTGAGTGTGTGAAGGCATCAGAGTCAGTGTGTGAGGGCATCAGAGTCAGTGTGTGAGTGTGTGAAAGCATCAGTGTCAGTGTGTGAGGGCATCAGAGTCAGAGTGTGAAGGCATCAGAGCCATCTTGTGAAATCATCAGAGTTCAGTGTGTGAGTGTGTGAAGGCATCAGAATCAGTGTGTGAGTGTGTGACGACATCAGTGTCAGTGTGTGAGTATGTGAAGGCATCAGAGTCAGTGTGTAAACGCATCAAAGTCAGTGTGTGAGTGTGTGAAGGCATCAGAGTCAGTGTGTGAGTGTGTGAAGGAATCAGAGTCAGTGTGTGAGGGCATCAGAGTCAGTGTGTGAGTGTGTGAAGGCATCAGAGTCAGTGTGTGAGGGCATCAGAGTCAGTGTGTAGGCATTAGAGTCAGGGTGCGAGTGTGTGAAGGCATCAGATTCAGTCTGTGAGTGTGTGAAGACATCAGAGTCAGGCTGTGAGTGTGTGAAGGCATCAGAGTCAGAGTGTGAAGGCACCAGAGTCAGTGTGTGAGTGTGTGAAGACATCAGAGTTAGTGTGTGAGTGTGTGAAGGCATCAGAGTCAGTGTGTGAGTGTGTGAAGGCATCAGAGTCAGAGTGTGAGCTTGGGAGGGCATCAGCGTCAGTGTGTGAGTATGTGAAGGCATCAGAGTCAGTGTGTTAGTGTGTGAAGGCATCAGAGTCAGTGCGTGAGTGTGTGAGGGCACCAGAGTCAGTGTGTGAGGGCATCAGTGTCAGTGTGTGAGTATGTGAAGGCATCAAAGTCAGTGTGCGAGTGAGTGAAGGCATCAGTCAGAGTGTGAGGGCATCAGAGTCAGTGTGTGAGTGCGTCTAGGCATCAGAGTCAGAGTGTGAGTTTGTGAGGGCATCAGCGTCAGTGTATGTAGGTACCAGAGTCAGTGTGTGAGTGTGTGAAGGCATCAGAGTCAGTGTGTGAGTGTGTGAATGCATCAGAGTTAGAGTGCGAAGGCACCAGAGTCAGAGTGTGAGGGAACCAGAGTCAGTGTGTACAGGCATCAGAGTCAGTGTGTGAGTGTGTGAAGGCATCAGAGTCAGTGTGTGAGTGTGTGAAGACATCAGAGTTAGTGTGTGAGTGTGTGAAGGCATCAGAGTCAGTGTGTGAGTGTGTGAAAGCATCAGTGTCAGTATGTGAGGGCATCAGAGTCAGTGTGTAAAGGCATCAAAGTCAGTGTGTGAGTGTGTGAAGGCATCAGAGTCAGTGTGTGAGTGTGTGAAGGCATCAGAGTCAGTGTGTGAGAGCATCAGAGTCAGTGTGTGAGTGTGTGAAGGCATCAGAGTCAGTGTGTGAGGGCATCAGAGTCAGTGTGTAGGCATTAGAGTCAGTGTGCGAGTGTGTGAAGGCATCAGATTCAGTGTGTGAGTGTGTGAAGACATCAGAGTCAGTCTGTGAGTGTGTGAAGACATCAGAGTCAGGCTGTGAGTGTGTGAAGGCATCAGAGTCAGAGTGTGAAGGCACCAGAGTCAGAGTGTGAGGGAACCAGAGTCAGTGTGTACAGGCATCAGAGTCAGTGTGTGAGTGTGTGAAGGCATCAGAGTCAGTGTGTGAGGGCATCAGAGTCAGTGTGTGAGTGTGTGACGGCATCAGTCAGAGTGTGAGGGCATCAGAGTCAGTGTGTGAGTGTGTGAAGACATTAGAGTTAGTGTGTGAGTGTGTGAAGGCATCAGAGTCAGTGTGTGAGTGTGTGAAGGCATCAGAGTCAGAGTGTGAGTTTGTGAGGGCATCAGCGTCAGTGTGTGAGTATGTGAAGGCATCAGAGTCAGTGTGTTAGTGTGTGAAGGCATCAGAGTCAGTGTGTGAGTATGTGAAGGCATCAAAGTCAGTGTGCGAGTGAGTGAAGGCATCAGTCAGAGTGTGAGGGCATCAGAGTCAGTGTGTGAGTGTGTGAAGGCATCAGCGTCAGTATGTGAGTGTGTGAAGGCATCAGAGTCAGTGTGTACAGGCATCAGCGTCAGTGTGTGAGTGTGTGAAGGCATCAGAGTCAGTTTGTGAGGGCATCAGTATCAGTGTGTGAGTGTGTGAGGGCACCAGAGTCAGTGTGTGAGGGGATCAGAGTCAGTGAGTGAGTGGGTGAAGGCATCAGTCAGAGTGTGAGGGCATCAGAGTCAGTGTGTGAGTGTGTGAAGGCATCAGAGTCAGTGTGTACAGGCATCAGCGTCAGTGTGTGAGTGTGTGAAGGCATCAGAGTCAGTGTGTGAGTGTGTGAAGGCATCAGAGTCAGTGTGTGAAGGCATCAGAGTCAGTGTGTACAGGCATCAGCGTCAGTGTGTGAGTGTGTGAGGGCACCAGAGTCAGTTTGTGAGGGCATCAGTATCAGTGTGTGAGTGTGTGAGGGCACCAGAGTCAGTTTGTGAGGGCATCAGTATCAGTGTGTGAGTGTGTGAGGGCACCAGAGTCAGTGTGTGAGGGGATCAGAGTCAGTGAGTGAGTGGGTGAAGGCATCAATCAGAGTGTGAGGGCATCAGAGTCAGTGTGTGAGTGTGTGAGGGGATCAGAGTCAGTGAGTGAGGGCATCAGTGTCAGTGTGTGAGTGTGTGAGGGCATTAGAGTCAGTGTGTGAGGGGATCAGAGTCAGAGTGTGAAGGCACCAGAGTCAGAGTGTGAGTGTGTGAAAGCATCAGAGTCAGTGTGTGAGTGTGTGAAGGCATCAGAGTCAGTGTGTGAAGGTACCAGATTCAGTGTGTGAGTGTGTGAAGGCATCAGAGTCAGTGTGTGAGTGTGTGAAGGCATCAGAGTCTGAGTGCAAAGGCACCAGAGTCAGTGTGTGAGTGTGTGAAGGCATCAGATTCAGTGTGTGAGGGCATCAGAGTCAGTGTGTGAGTGTGTGAAAGCATCAGTGTCAGTGTGTGAGGGCATCAGAGTCAGAGTGTGAAGGCATCAGAGCCATCTTGTGAAATCATCAGAGTTCAGTGTGTGAGTGTGTGAAGGCATCAGAATCAGTGTGTGAGTGTGTGACGACATCAGTGTCAGTGTGTGAGTATGTGAAGGCATCAGAGTCAGTGTGTAAACGCATCAAAGTCAGTGTGTGAGTGTGTGAAGGCATCAGAGACAGTGTGTGAGTGTGTGAAGGAATCAGAGTCAGTGTGTGAGGGCATCAGAGTCAGTGTGTGAGTGTGTGAAGGCATCAGAGTCAGTGTGTGAGGGCATCAGAGTCAGTGTGTAGGCATTAGAGTCAGGGTGCGAGTGTGTGAAGGCATCAGATTCAGTGTGTGAGTGTGTGACGGCATCAGAGTCAGTCTGTGAGTGTGTGAAGACATCAGAGTCAGGCTGTGAGTGTGTGAAGGCATCAGAGTCAGAGTGTGAAGGCACCAGAGTCAGTGTGTGAGTGTGTGAAGACATCAGAGTTAGTGTGTGAGTGTGTGAAGGCATCAGAGTCAGTGTGTGAGTGTGTGAAGGCATCAGAGTCAGAGTGTGAGCTTGGGAGGGCATCAGCGTCAGTGTGTGAGTATGTGAAGGCATCAGAGTCAGTGTGTTAGTGTGTGAAGGCATCAGAGTCAGTGCGTGAGTGTGTGAGGGCACCAGAGTCAGTGTGTGAGGGCATCAGTGTCAGTGTGTGAGTATGTGAAGGCATCAAAGTCAGTGTGCGAGTGAGTGAAGGCATCAGTCAGAGTGTGAGGGCATCAGAGTCAGTGTGTGAGTGCGTCTAGGCATCAGAGTCAGAGTGTGAGTTTGTGAGGGCATCAGCGTCAGTGTATGTAGGTACCAGAGTCAGTGTGTGAGTGTGTGAAGGCATCAGAGTCAGTGTGTGAGTGTGTGAATGCATCAGAGTTAGAGTGCGAAGGCACCAGAGTCAGTGTGTACAGGCATCAGAGTCAGTGTGTGAGTGTGTGAAGGCATCAGAGTCAGTGTGTGAGGGCATCAGAGTCAGTGTGTGAGTGTGTGACGGCATCAGTCAGAGTGTGAGGGCATCAGAGTCAGTGTGTGAGTGTGTGAAGACATTAGAGTTAGTGTGTGAGTGTGTGAAGGCATCAGAGTCAGTGTGTGAGTGTGTGAAGGCATCAGAGTCAGAGTGTGAGTTTGTGAGGGCATCAGCGTCAGTGTGTGAGTATGTGAAGGCATCAGAGTCAGTGTGTTAGTGTGTGAAGGCATCAGAGTCAGTGTGTGAGTATGTGAAGGCATCAAAGTCAGTGTGCGAGTGAGTGAAGGCATCAGTCAGAGTGTGAGGGCATCAGAGTCAGTGTGTGAGTGTGTGAAGGCATCAGCGTCAGTATGTGAGTGTGTGAAGGCATCAGAGTCAGTGTGTACAGGCATCAGCGTCAGTGTGTGAGTGTGTGAAGGCATCAGAGTCAGTTTGTGAGGGCATCAGTATCAGTGTGTGAGTGTGTGAGGGCACCAGAGTCAGTGTGTGAGGGGATCAGAGTCAGTGAGTGAGTGGGTGAAGGCATCAGTCAGAGTGTGAGGGCATCAGAGTCAGTGTGTGAGTGTGTGAAGGCATCAGAGTCAGTGTGTGAGTGTGTGAAGGCATCAGAGTCACTGTGTGAGTGTGTGAAGGCATCAGAGTCAGTGTGTGAAGGCATCAGAGTCAGTGTGTATAGGCATCAGCGTCAGTGTGTGAGTGTGTGAGGGCACCAGAGTCAGTTTGTGAGGGCATCAGTATCAGTGTGTGAGTGTGTGAGGGCACCAGAGTCAGTTTGTGAGGGCATCAGTATCAGTGTGTGAGTGTGTGAGGGCACCAGAGTCAGTGTGTGAGGGGATCAGAGTCAGTGAGTGAGTGGGTGAAGGCATCAATCAGAGTGTGAGGGCATCAGAGTCAGTGTGTGAGGGGATCAGAGTCAGTGAGTGAGGGCATCAGTGTCAGTGTGTGAGTGTGTGAGGGCATCAGAGTCAGTGTGTGAGGGGATCAGAGTCAGAGTGTGAAGGCACCAGAGTCAGAGTGTGAGGGAACCAGAGTCAGTGTGTGAGTGTGTGAAAGCATCAGAGTCAGTGTGTGAGTGTGTGAAAGCATCAGAGTCAGTGTGTGAGTGTGTGAAAGCATCAGAGTCAGTGTGTGAGGGCATCAGAGTCAGTGTGTGAGGGCATCAGAGTCAGTGTGTGAAGGCATCAGAGTCAGTGTGTACAGGCATCAGAGTCAGTGTGTGAGTGTGTGAAGGCATCAGAGTCAGAGTGCGAAGGCACCAGAGTCAGTGTGTGAGTGTGTGAAGACATCAGAGTCAGTGTGTGAGTGTGTGAAAGCATCAGAGTCAGTGTGTGAGTGTGTGAAAGCATCAGAGTCAGTGTGTGAAGGCATCAGAGCCATCTTGTGAAATCATCAGAGTTCAGTGTGAAAGTGTGTGAAGGCATCAGAATAAGTGTGTGAGAGTGTGACGACATCAGAGTCAGTGTGTGAGGGCATCAGTGTCAGTGTGTGAGTATGTGAGGGCACCAGAGTCAGTGTGTGAGTGTGTGAGGGCACCAGAGTCAGTGTGTGAGGGCACCAGAGTCAGTGTGTGAGTGTGTGAAGGCATCAGAGTCAGTGTGTGAGTGTGTGAAGGCATCAGAGTCAGTGTGTGAGGGCATCAGAGTCAGTGTGTGAAGGCATCAGAGTCAGTGTGTGAGGGCATCAGCGTCAGTGTGTGAGTATGTGAAGGCATCAGAGTCAGTGTGTGAGGGCATCAGAGTCAGTGTGTGAGGGCATCAGAGTCAGTGTGTGAAGGCATCAGAGTCAGTGTGTACAGGCATCAGAGTCAGTGTGTGAGTGTGTGAGGGCACCAGAGTCAGTGTGTGAGTGTGTGAGGGCACCAGAGTCAGTGTGTGAGGGCACCAGAGTCATCTTGTGAAATCATCAGAGTTCAGTGTGAAAGTGTGTGAAGGCATCAGAATAAGTGTGTGAGAGTGTGACGACATCAGAGTCAGTGTGTGAGGGCATCAGTGTCAGTGTGTGAGTATGTGAGGGCACCAGAGTCAGAGTGTGAGGGCACCAGAGTCAGTGTGTGAGTGGGTGAAGGCATCAGTCAGAGTGTGAGGGCACCAGAGTCAGCGTGTGAGGGCACCAGAATCAAGGTGTGAGTGTGTGAAGACCTCAGTGTCAGCGTGTGAGGGCATCAGAGTCAGTGTGTGAGTGTGTGAAGACCTCAGTGTCAGTGTGTGAGGGCATCAGAGTCAGTGTGTGAGTGTGTGAAGGCATCAGAATCAGTGTGTGAGAGTGTGACGACATCAGAGTCAGTGTGTGAGGGCATCAGTGTCAGTGTGTGAGTATGTGAAGGCATCAAAGTCAGTGTGTGAGTCAGTGAAGGCATCAGAGTCTGTGTGTGAGGGCACCAGAGTCAGTGTGTGAGTGAGTGAAGGCCCCAGAGTCAGTGTGTGAGTGAGTGAAGGCATCAGAGTCAGTGTGTGAAGGCATCAAAGTCAGTGTGTGAGTGTGTGAAGGCATCAGAGTCAGTGTGTGAGTCAGTGAAGGCATCAGAGTCTGTGTGTGAGGGCACCAGAGTCAGTGTGTGAGTGAGTGAAGGCCCCAGAGTCAGTGTGTGAGTGAGTGAAGGCATCAGAGTCAGTGTGTGAGGGCATCAGAGTCAGTGTGTGAGTGTGTGAAGGCATCAAAGTCAGTGTGTGAGTGTGTGAAGGCATCAAAGTAACTGTGTGAGTATGTGAAGGCATCAGAGTCAGTGTGTGAAGGTACCAGAGTCAGTGTGCGAGTGAGTGAAGGCATCAGAGTCAGTGTGTGAGGGCATCAGAGTCAGTGTGTGAGTGTGTGAAGGCATCAGAGTCAGTTTGTGAGGGCATCAGTGTCAGTGTGTGAGTGTGTGAGGGCACCAGAGTCAGTGTGTGAGGGGATCAGAGTCAGTGAGTGAGGGCATCAGAGTCAGTGTGTGAGTGTGTGAAGGCATCAGAGTCAGTTTGTGAGTGTGTGAAGGCATCAGAGTCAGTGTGTGAAGGTACCAGTGTGTGAGTGTGTGAAGGCATCAGAGTCAGTGTGTGAGTGTGTGAAGGCATCAGAGTCAGTGTGTGAGTGTGTGAAGACATCAGAATCAGTGTGTGAGTGTGTGAAGGCATCAGAGTCAGTGTGTGAGGGCATCAGTATCAGTGTGTGAGTGTGTGAAAGCATCAGAGTCAGTGTGTGAAGGTACCAGAGTCAGTGTGTGAGTGTGTGAGGGCATCAGAGTCAGTGTGTGAGTGTGTGAAGGCATCAGAGTCAGAGTACGAAGGCACCAGAGTCAGTGTGTGAGTGTGTGAAGGCATCAGTATCAGTGTGTGAGTGTGTGAAAGCATCAGTGTCAGTGTGTGAGGGCATCAGAGTCAGAGTGTGAAGGCATCAGAGCCATCTTGTGAAATCATCAGAGTTCAGTGTGTGAGTGTGTGAAGGCATCAGAATCAGTGTGTGAGTGTGTGACGACATCAGTGTCAGTGTGTGAGTATGTGAAGGCATCAAAGTCAGTGTGTGAGTGTGTGAAGGCATCAGAGTCAGTGCGTGAGTGTGTGAAGGCTTCAGAGTCAGTGTGTGAGGGCATCAGAGTCAGTGTGTGAGGGCATCAGAGTCAGTGTGTGAAGGCATCAGAGTCAGTGTGTACAGGCATCAGAGTCAGTGTGTGAGTGTGTGAAGGCATCAGAGTCAGAGTGCGAAGGCACCAGAGTCAGTGTGTGAGTGTGTGAAGACATCAGAGTCAGTGTGTGAGTGTGTGAAAGCATCAGAGTCAGTGTGTGAGTGTGTGAAAGCATCAGAGTCAGTGTGTGAGTGTGTGAAGGCATCAGAGTCAGTGTGTGAAGGCATCAGAGCCATCTTGTGAAATCATCAGAGTTCAGTGTGAAAGTGTGTGAAGGCATCAGAATAAGTGTGTGAGAGTGTGACGACATCAGAGTCAGTGTGTGAGGGCATCAGTGTCAGTGTGTGAGTATGTGAGGGCACCAGAGTCAGTGTGTGAGTGTGTGAGGGCACCAGAGTCAGTGTGTGAGGGCACCAGAGTCAGTGTGTGAGTGTGTGAAGGCATCAGAGTCAGTGTGTGAGTGTGTGAAGGCATCAGAGTCAGTGTGTGAGGGCATCAGCGTCAGTGTGTGAGTATGTGAAGGCATCAGAGTCAGTGTGTGAGGGCATCAGAGTCAGTGTGTGAGGGCATCAGAGTCAGTGTGTGAAGGCATCAGAGTCAGTGTGTACAGGCATCAGAGTCAGTGTGTGAGTGTGTGAGGGCACCAGAGTCAGTGTGTGAGTGTGTGAGGGCACCAGAGTCAGTGTGTGAGGGCACCAGAGTCATCTTGTGAAATCATCAGAGTTCAGTGTGAAAGTGTGTGAAGGCATCAGAATAAGTGTGTGAGAGTGTGACGACATCAGAGTCAGTGTGTGAGGGCATCAGTGTCAGTGTGTGAGTATGTGAGGGCACCAGAGTCAGAGTGTGAGGGCACCAGAGTCAGTGTGTGAGTGGGTGAAGGCATCAGTCAGAGTGTGAGGGCACCAGAGTCAGCGTGTGAGGGCACCAGAATCAAGGTGTGAGTGTGTGAAGACCTCAGTGTCAGCGTGTGAGGGCATCAGAGTCAGTGTGTGAGTGTGTGAAGACCTCAGTGTCAGTGTGTGAGGGCATCAGAGTCAGTGTGTGAGTGTGTGAAGGCATCAGAATCAGTGTGTGAGAGTGTGACGACATCAGAGTCAGTGTGTGAGGGCATCAGTGTCAGTGTGTGAGTATGTGAAGGCATCAACGTCAGTGTGTGAGTCAGTGAAGGCATCAGAGTCTGTGTGTGAGGGCACCAGAGTCAGTGTGTGAGTGAGTGAAGGCCCCAGAGTCAGTGTGTGAGTGAGTGAAGGCATCAGAGTCAGTGTGTGAAGGCATCAAAGTCAGTGTGTGAGTGTGTGAAGGCATCAGAGTCAGTGTGTGAGTCAGTGAAGGCATCAGAGTCTGTGTGTGAGGGCACCAGAGTCAGTGTGTGAGTGAGTGAAGGCCCCAGAGTCAGTGTGTGAGTGAGTGAAGGCATCAGAGTCAGTGTGTGAGGGCATCAGAGTCAGTGTGTGAGTGTGTGAAGGCATCAAAGTCAGTGTGTGAGTGTGTGAAGGCATCAAAGTAACTGTGTGAGTATGTGAAGGCATCAGAGTCAGTGTGTGAAGGTACCAGAGTCAGTGTGCGAGTGAGTGAAGGCATCAGAGTCAGTGTGTGAGGGCATCAGAGTCAGTGTGTGAGTGTGTGAAGGCATCAGAGTCAGTTTGTGAGGGCATCAGTGTCAGTGTGTGAGTGTGTGAGGGCACCAGAGTCAGTGTGTGAGGGGATCAGAGTCAGTGAGTGAGGGCATCAGAGTCAGTGTGTGAGTGTGTGAAGGCATCAGAGTCAGTTTGTGAGTGTGTGAAGGCATCAGAGTCAGTGTGTGAAGGTACCAGTGTGTGAGTGTGTGAAGGCATCAGAGTCAGTGTGTGAGTGTGTGAAGGCATCAGAGTCAGTGTGTGAGTGTGTGAAGACATCAGAATCAGTGTGTGAGTGTGTGAAGGCATCAGAGTCAGTGTGTGAGGGCATCAGTATCAGTGTGTGAGTGTGTGAAAGCATCAGAGTCAGTGTGTGAAGGTACCAGAGTCAGTGTGTGAGTGTGTGAGGGCATCAGAGTCAGTGTGTGAGTGTGTGAAGGCATCAGAGTCAGAGTACGAAGGCACCAGAGTCAGTGTGTGAGTGTGTGAAGGCATCAGTATCAGTGTGTGAGTGTGTGAAAGCATCAGTGTCAGTGTGTGAGGGCATCAGAGTCAGAGTGTGAAGGCATCAGAGCCATCTTGTGAAATCATCAGAGTTCAGTGTGTGAGTGTGTGAAGGCATCAGAATCAGTGTGTGAGTGTGTGACGACATCAGTGTCAGTGTGTGAGTATGTGAAGGCATCAAAGTCAGTGTGTGAGTGTGTGAAGGCATCAGAGTCAGTGCGTGAGTGTGTGAAGGCTTCAGAGTCAGTGTGTGAGGGCATCAGAGTCAGTGTGTGAGTGTGTGAAGGCATCAGAGTCAAGGTGCGAAGGCACCAGAGTCAGTGTGTGAGTGTGTGAAGACATCAGAGTCAGTCTGTGAGTGTGTGAAGGCATCAGAGTCAGTGTGTGAGGGCATCAGAGTCAGTGTGTAGGCATTAGAGTCAGTGTGCGAGTGTGTGAAGGCATCAGATTCAGTGTGTGAGTGTGTGAAGACATCAGAGTCAGTCTGTGAGTGTGTGAAGACATCAGAGTCAGTCTGTGAGTGTGTGAAGGCATCAGAGTCAGAGTGTGAAGGCACCAGAGTCAGAGTGTGAGGGAACCAGAGTCAGTGTGTACAGGCATCAGAGTCAGTGTGTGAGTGTGTGAAGGCATCAGAGTCAGTGTATGAAGGTACCAGAGTCAGTGTGTGAGTGTGTGAAGGCACCAGACTCAGAGTGTGAGGGAACCAGAGTCAGTGTGTACAGGCATCAGAGTCAGTGTGTGAGTGTGTGAAGGCATCAGAGTCAGTGTGTGACGGCATCAGATTTAGTGTGTGAGTGTGTGAAGGCATCAGAGTCAGTGAGTTAAGGCATCAGAGTCAGCGTGTCAGTGGGTGAAGGCACCAGAGTCAGCGTGTGAAGGTACCAGAGTCAGGGTGTGAGTGTGTGAAGGCATCAGAGTCAGTGTGTGAAGGTACCAGAGTCAGTGTGTGAGTGTGTGAAGGCATCAGAGTCAGTGTGTGAAGGTACCAGAGTCAGTGTGTGAGTGTGTGAAGGCATCAGAGTCAGTGTGTGAGTGTGCGAAGGCACCAGAGTCAGTGTGTGAGTGTGTGAAGACATCAGAGTCAGAGTGTGAAGGCACCAGAGTCAGTGTGTGAGTGTGTGAAGGCATCAGAGTCAGTGTGTGAGTGTGCGAAGGCACCAGAGTCAGTGTGTGAGTGTGTGAAGACATCAGAGTCAGAGTGTGAGGGAACCAGAGTCAGTGTGTACAGGCATCAGAGTCAGTGTGTGAGTGTGTGAAGGCATCAGAGTCAGTGTGTGAGGGCATCAGAGTCAGTGTGTGAGTGTGTGACGGCATCAGTCAGAGTGTGAGGGCATCAGAGTCAGTGTGTGAGTGTGTGAAGACATCAGAGTTAGTGTGTGAGTGTGTGAAGGCATCAGAGTCAGTGTGTGAGTGTGTGAAGGCATCAGAGTCAGAGTGTGAGTTTGTGAGGGCATCAGCGTCACTGTGTGAGTACGTGAAGGCATTAGAGTCAGTGTGTTAGTGTGTGAAGGCATCTGAGTCAGTGTGTGAGTGTGTGAGGGCACCAGAGTCAGTGTGTGAGGAGATCAGAGTCAGTGTGTGAAGACATCAGAGTCAGTGTGTGAGGGCATCAGAGTCAGTGTGTTAGTGTGTGAAGGCATCAGAGTCAGTGTGTGAGTGTGTGAGGGCACCAGAGTCAGTGTGTGAGGGGATCAGAGTCAGTGTGTGAAGACATCAGAGTCAGTGTGTGAGTGTGTGAAGGCATCAGAGTCAGTGTGTCAGGGCATCAGAGTCAGTGTGTGAGTGTGTGACGGCATCAGTCAGAGTGTGAGGGCATCAGAGTCAGTGTGTGAGTGTGTGAAGACATCAGAGTTAGTGTGTGAGTGTGTGAAGACATCAGAGTTAGTGTGTGAGTGTGTGAAGACATCAGAGTCAGTGTGTGAGTGTGTGAAGGCATCAGAGTCAGAGTGTGAGTTTGTGAGGGCATCAGCGTCAGTGTGTGAGTATGTGAAGGCATTAGAGTCAGTGTGTTAGTGTGTGAAGGCATCTGAGTCAGTGTGTGAGTGTGTGAGGGCACCAGAGTCAGTGTGTGAGGGGATCAGAGTCAGTGTGTGAAGACATCAGAGTCAGTGTGTGAGGGCATCAGAGTCAGTGTGTTAGTGTGTGAAGGCATCAGAGTCAGTGTGTGAGTGTGTGAGGGCACCAGAGTCAGTGTGTGAGGGGATCAGAGTCAGTGTGTGAAGACATCAGAGTCAGTGTGTGAGGGCATCAGTGTCAGTGTGTGAGTATGTGAAGTCATCAAAGTCACTGTGTGAGTGAGTGAAGGCATCAGAGTCAGTGTGTGAGTGTGTGAAGGCATCAGAGTCAGTGTGTGAAGACCTCAGAGTCAGTGTGCGAGTGAGTGAAGGCATCAGTCAGAGTGTGAGGGCATCAGAGTCAGTGTGTGAGTGTGTGAAGGCATCAGTATCAGTGTGTGAGTGTGTGAAAGCATCAGTGTCAGTGTGTGAGGGCATCAGAGTCAGAGTGTGAAGGCATCAGAGCCATCTTGTGAAATCATCAGAGTTCAGTGTGTGAGTGTGTGAAGGCATCAGAATCAGTGTGTGAGTGTGTGACGACATCAGTGTCAGTGTGTGAGTATGTGAAGGCATCAAAGTCAGTGTGTGAGTGTGTGAAGGCATCAGAGTCAGTGCGTGAGTGTGTGAAGGCTTCAGAGTCAGTGTGTGAGGGCATCAGAGTCAGTGTGTGAGTGTGTGAAGGCATCAGAGTCAAGGTGCGAAGGCACCAGAGTCAGTGTGTGAGTGTGTGAAGACATCAGAGTCAGTCTGTGAGTGTGTGAAGGCATCAGAGTCAGTGTGTGAGGGCATCAGAGTCAGTGTGTAGGCATTAGAGTCAGTGTGCGAGTGTGTGAAGGCATCAGATTCAGTGTGTGAGTGTGTGAAGACATCAGAGTCAGTCTGTGAGTGTGTGAAGACATCAGAGTCAGTCTGTGAGTGTGTGAAGGCATCAGAGTCAGAGTGTGAAGGCACCAGAGTCAGAGTGTGAGGGAACCAGAGTCAGTGTGTACAGGCATCAGAGTCAGTGTGTGAGTGTGTGAAGGCATCAGAGTCAGTGTATGAAGGTACCAGAGTCAGTGTGTGAGTGTGTGAAGGCACCAGACTCAGAGTGTGAGGGAACCAGAGTCAGTGTGTACAGGCATCAGAGTCAGTGTGTGAGTGTGTGAAGGCATCAGAGTCAGTGTGTGACGGCATCAGATTTAGTGTGTGAGTGTGTGAAGGCATCAGAGTCAGTGAGTTAAGGCATCAGAGTCAGCGTGTCAGTGGGTGAAGGCACCAGAGTCAGCGTGTGAAGGTACCAGAGTCAGTGTGTGAGTGTGTGAAGGCATCAGAGTCAGTGTGTGAAGGTACCAGAGTCAGTGTGTGAGTGTGTGAAGGCATCAGAGTCAGTGTGTGAAGGTACCAGAGTCAGTGTGTGAGTGTGTGAAGGCATCAGAGTCAGTGTGTGAGTGTGCGAAGGCACCAGAGTCAGTGTGTGAGTGTGTGAAGACATCAGAGTCAGAGTGTGAAGGCACCAGAGTCAGTGTGTGAGTGTGTGAAGGCATCAGAGTCAGTGTGTGAGTGTGCGAAGGCACCAGAGTCAGTGTGTGAGTGTGTGAAGACATCAGAGTCAGAGTGTGAGGGAACCAGAGTCAGTGTGTACAGGCATCAGAGTCAGTGTGTGAGTGTGTGAAGGCATCAGAGTCAGTGTGTGAGGGCATCAGAGTCAGTGTGTGAGTGTGTGACGGCATCAGTCAGAGTGTGAGGGCATCAGAGTCAGTGTGTGAGTGTGTGAAGACATCAGAGTTAGTGTGTGAGTGTGTGAAGGCATCAGAGTCAGTGTGTGAGTGTGTGAAGGCATCAGAGTCAGAGTGTGAGTTTGTGAGGGCATCAGCGTCACTGTGTGAGTATGTGAAGGCATTAGAGTCAGTGTGTTAGTGTGTGAAGGCATCTGAGTCAGTGTGTGAGTGTGTGAGGGCACCAGAGTCAGTGTGTGAGGAGATCAGAGTCAGTGTGTGAAGACATCAGAGTCAGTGTGTGAGGGCATCAGAGTCAGTGTGTTAGTGTGTGAAGGCATCAGAGTCAGTGTGTGAGTGTGTGAGGGCACCAGAGTCAGTGTGTGAGGGGATCAGAGTCAGTGTGTGAAGACATCAGAGTCAGTGTGTGAGTGTGTGAAGGCATCAGAGTCAGTGTGTCAGGGCATCAGAGTCAGTGTGTGAGTGTGTGACGGCATCAGTCAGAGTGTGAGGGCATCAGAGTCAGTGTGTGAGTGTGTGAAGACATCAGAGTTAGTGTGTGAGTGTGTGAAGACATCAGAGTTAGTGTGTGAGTGTGTGAAGACATCAGAGTCAGTGTGTGAGTGTGTGAAGGCATCAGAGTCAGAGTGTGAGTTTGTGAGGGCATCAGCGTCAGTGTGTGAGTATGTGAAGGCATTAGAGTCAGTGTGTTAGTGTGTGAAGGCATCTGAGTCAGTGTGTGAGTGTGTGAGGGCACCAGAGTCAGTGTGTGAGGGGATCAGAGTCAGTGTGTGAAGACATCAGAGTCAGTGTGTGAGGGCATCAGAGTCAGTGTGTTAGTGTGTGAAGGCATCAGAGTCAGTGTGTGAGTGTGTGAGGGCACCAGAGTCAGTGTGTGAGGGGATCAGAGTCAGTGTGTGAAGACATCAGAGTCAGTGTGTGAGGGCATCAGTGTCAGTGTGTGAGTATGTGAAGGCATCAGAGTCAGTGTGTGAGTGTGTGAAGGCATCAGAGTCAATGTGTGAAGACCTCAGAGTCAGTGTGCGAGTGAGTGAAGGCATCAGTCAGAGTGTGAGGGCATCAGAGTCAGTGTGTGAGTGTGTGAAGGCATCAGAGTCAGAGTGTGAGTTTGTGAGGGCATCAGCGTCAGTGTGTGAGTATGTGAAGGCATCAGAGTCAGTGTGTGAAGACCTCAGAGTCAGTGTGCGAGTGAGTGAAGGCATCAGAGTCAGTGTGTGAGGGCATCAGAGTCAGTGTGTGAGTGTGTGAAGGCATCAGAGTCAGTTTGTGAGGGCATCAGTGTCAGTGTGTGAGTGTGTGAGGGCACCAGAGTCAGTGTGTGAGGGCATCAGAGTCAGTGTGTGAGTGTGTGAAGGCATCAGAGTCAGTGTGTGAAGGCATCAGAGTCAGTGAGTTAAGGCATCAGAGTCAGCGTGTCAGTGGGTGAAGGCACCAGAGTCAGCGTGTGAAGGTACCAGAGTCAGTGTGTGAGTGTGTGAAGGCATCAGAGTCAGTGTGTGAAGGTACCAGAGTCAGTGTGTGAGTGTGTGAAGGCATCAGAATCAGTGTGTGAGTGTGTGACGACATCAGTGTCAGTGTGTGAGTATGTGAAGGCATCAAAGTCAGTGTGTGAGTGTGTGAAGGCATCAGAGTCAGTGTGTGAGTTAGTGAGGGCACCAGAGTCAGTGTGTAAAGGCATCAAAGTCAGTGTGTGAGTGTGTGAAGGCATCAGAGTCAGTGTGTGAGTGTGTGAAGGCATCAGAGTCAGTGTGTGAGGGCATCAGAGTCAGTGTGTGAGTGTGTGAAGGCATCAGAGTCAGAGTGCGAAGGCACCAGAGTCAGTGTGTGAGTGTGTGAAGGCATCAGAGTCAGTGTGTGAGGGCATCAGAGTCAGTGTGTAGGCATTAGAGTCAGTGTGCAAATGTGTGAAGGCATCAGATTCAGTGTGTGAATGTGTGAAGACATCAGAGTCAGTGTGTGAGTGTGTGACGGCATCAGTCAGAGTGTGAGGGCATCAGAGTCAGTGTGTGAGTGTGTGAAGGCATCAGAGTTAGAGTGCGAAGGCACCAGAGTCAGTGTGTGAGTGTGTGAAGACATCAGAGTCAGAGTGTGAGTGTGTGACGGCATCAGTCAGAGTGTGAGGGCATCAGAGTCAGTGTGTGAGTGTGTGAAGTCATCAGAGTTAGTGTGTGAGTGTGTGAAGGCATCAGAGTCAGTGTGTTAGTGTGTGAAGGCATCAGAGTCAGTGTGTGAGTGTGTGAGGGCACCAGAGTCAGTGAGTGAGGGGATCAGAGTCAGTGTGTGAGTATGTGAAGGCATCAAAGTCAGTGTGTGAGTGAGTGAAGGCATCAGAGTCAGTGTGTGAAGACCTCAGAGTCAGTGTGCGAGTGAGTGAAGGCATCAGTCAGAGGGTGAGGGCATCAGAGTCAGTGTGTGAGTGTGTGAAGGCATCAGAGTCAGAGTGTGAGTTTGTGAGGGCATCAGCGTCAGTGTGTGAGTATGTGAAGGCATCAGAGTCAGTGTGTGAAGACCTCAGAGTCAGTGTGCGAGTGAGTGAAGGCATCAGAGTCAGTGTGTGAGGGCATCAGAGTCAATGTGTGAGTGTGTGAAGGCATCAGAGTCAGTTTGTGAGGGCATCAGTGTCAGTGTGTGAGGGCACCAGAGTCAGTGTGTGTGGGGATCAGAGTCAGTGAGTGAGGGCATCAGAGTCAGTGTGTGAGTGTGTGAAGGCATCAGAGTCAGTGAGTTAAGGCATCAGAGTCAGCGTGTCAGTGGGTGAAGGCACCAGAGTCAGCGTGTGAAGGTACCAGAGTCAGTGTGTGAGTGTGTGACGACATCAGTGTCAGTGTGTGAGTATGTGAAGGCATCAAAGTCAGTGTGTGAGTGTGTGAAGGCATCAGAGTCAGAGTGTGAGTGTGTGAGGGCACCAGAGTCAGTGTGTGAGGGCATCAGAGTCAGTGTGTGAAGACATCAGAGTCAGTGTCTGAGGGCATCAGTATCAGTGTGTGAGTGTGTGAAAGCATCAGTGTCAGTGTGTGAGGGCATCAGAGTCAGAGTGTGAAGGCATCAGAGCCATCTTGTGAAATCATCAGAGTTCAGTGTGTGAGTGTGTGAAGGCATCAGAATCAGTGTGTGAGTGTGTGACGACATCAGTGTCAGTGTGTGAGTATGTGAAGGCATCAAAGTCAGTGTGTGAGTGTGTGAAGGCATCAGAGTCAGTGTGTGAGTGTGTGAAGGCATCAGAGTCAGTGTGTGAAGGTACCAGAGTCAGTGTGTGAGTGTGTGAAGGCATCAAAGTCAGTGTGTGAGTGTGTGAAGGCATCAGAGTCAGTGTGTGAGTGTGTGAAGGCATCAGAGTCAGTGTGTGAGGGCATCAGAGTCAGTGTGTGAGTGTGTGAAGGCATCAGAGTCAGAGTGCGAAGGCACCAGAGTCAGTGTGTGAGTGTGTGAAGACATCAGAGTCAGTGTGTGAGTGTGTGAAGGCATCAGAGTCAGAGTGCGAAGGCACCAGAGTCAGTGTGTGAGTGTGTGAAGACATCAGAGTCAGTGTGCGAGTGTGTGAAGGCATCAGATTCAGTGTGTGAGTGTGTGAAGACATCAGAGTCAGTCTGTGAGTGTGTGAAGACATCAGAGTCAGTCTGTGAGTGTGTGAAGGCACCAGAGTCAGAGTGTGAGGGAACCAGAGTCAGTGTGTACAGGCATCAGAGTCAGTGTGTGAGTGTGTGAGTGTGTGAAGGCATCAGAGTCAGTGAGTTAAGGCATCAGAGTCAGCGTGTCAGTGGGTGAAGGTACCAGAGTCAGGGTGTGAGTGTGTGAAGGCATCAGAGTCAGTGTGTGAAGGTACCAGAGTCAGCGTGTCAGTGGGTGAAGGTACCAGAGTCAGGGTGTGAGTGTGTGAAGGCATCAGAGTCAGTGTGTGAAGGTATCAGAGTCAGAGTGTGAGTGTGTGAAGGCATCAGAGTCAGTGTGTGAGGGCATCAGAGTCAGTGTGTGAAGACATCAGAGTTAGTGTGTGGGTGTGTGAAGGCATCAGAGTCAGTGTGTGAGTGTGTGAGTGTGTGAAGGCATCAGAGTCAGAGTGTGAGGGCATCAGAGTCAGTGTGTGAGTGTGTGAAGGCATCAGAGTCAGTGTGTGAGTGTGTGACGGCATCAGTCAGAGTGTGAGGGCATCAGAGTCAGTGTGTGAGTGTGTGAAGGCATCAGAGTCAGTGTGTGAGTGTGTGACGGCATCAGTCAGAGTGTGAGGGCATCAGAGTCAGTGTGTGAGTGTGTGAAGGCATCAGAGTTAGAGTGCGAAGGCACCAGAGTCAGAGTGTGAGGGAACCAGAGTCAGTGTGTACAGGCATCAGAGTCAGTGTGTGAGTGTGTGAAGGCATCAGAGTCAGTGTGTGATTGTGTGACGGCATCAGTCAGAGTGTGAGGGCATCAGAGTCAGTGTGTGAGTGTGTGAAGACATCAGAGTTAGTGTGTGAGTGTGTGAAGGCATCAGAGTCAGTGTGTGAGTGTGTGAGTGTGTGAAGGCATCAGAGTCAGTGAGTTAAGGCATCAGAGTCAGCGTGTCAGTGGGTGAAGGTACCAGAGTCAGGGTGTGAGTGTGTGAAGGCATCAGAGTCAGTGTGTGAAGGTACCACAGTCAGTGTGTGAGTGTGTGAAGGCATCAGAGTCAGTGTGTGAGTGTGTGAAGGCATCAGAGTCAGTGTGTGAGTGTGTGACGGCATCAGTCAGAGTGTGAGGGCATCAGAGTCAGTGTGTGAGTGTGTGAAGTCATCAGAGTTAGTGTGTGAGTGTGTGAAGGCATCAGAGTCAGTGTGTTAGTGTGTGAAGGCATCAGAGTCAGTGTGTGAGTGTGTGAGGGCACCAGAGTCAGTGAGTGAGGGGATCAGAGTCAGTGTGTGAGTATGTGAAGGCATCAAAGTCAGTGTGTGAGTGAGTGAAGGCATCAGAGTCAGTGTGTGAAGGCATCAGAGTCAGTGTGTGAGTGTATGAAGACATCAGAGTCAGTGTGTGAGTGTGTGAAGGCATCAGAGTCAGTGTGTGAGTTTGTGAGGGCATCAGCGTCAGTGTGTGAGTATGTGAAGGCATCAGAGTCAGTGTGTGAAGACCTCAGAGTCAGTGTGCGAGTGAGTGAAGGCATCAGAGTCAGTGTGTGAGTGAGTGAAGGCATCAGAGTCAGTGTGTGAAGACCTCAGAGTCAGTGTGCGAGTGAGTGAAGGCATCAGAGTCAGTGTGTGAGGGCATCAGAGTCAATGTGTGAGTGTGTGAAGGCATCAGAGTCAGTTTGTGAGGGCATCAGTGTCAGTGTGTGAGGGCACCAGAGTCAGTGTGTGTGGGGATCAGAGTCAGTGAGTGAGGGCATCAGAGTCAGTGTGTGAGTGTGTGAAGGCATCAGAGTCAGTGAGTTAAGGCATCAGAGTCAGCGTGTCAGTGGGTGAAGGCACCAGAGTCAGCGTGTGAAGGTACCAGAGTCAGTGTGTGAGTGTGTGACGACATCAGTGTCAGTGTGTGAGTATGTGAAGGCATCAAAGTCAGTGTGTGAGTGTGTGAAGGCATCAGAGTCAGAGTGTGAGTGTGTGAGGGCACCAGAGTCAGTGTGTGAGGGCATCAGAGTCAGTGTGTGAAGACATCAGAGTCAGTGTCTGAGGGCATCAGTATCAGTGTGTGAGTGTGTGAAAGCATCAGTGTCAGTGTGTGAGGGCATCAGAGTCAGAGTGTGAAGGCATCAGAGCCATCTTGTGAAATCATCAGAGTTCAGTGTGTGAGTGTGTGAAGGCATCAGAATCAGTGTGTGAGTGTGTGACGACATCAGTGTCAGTGTGTGAGTATGTGAAGGCATCAAAGTCAGTGTGTGAGTGTGTGAAGGCATCAGAGTCAGTGTGTGAGTGTGTGAAGGCATCAGAGTCAGTGTGTGAAGGTACCAGAGTCAGTGTGTGAGTGTGTGAAGGCATCAAAGTCAGTGTGTGAGTGTGTGAAGGCATCAGAGTCAGTGTGTGAGTGTGTGAAGGCATCAGAGTCAGTGTGTGAGGGCATCAGAGTCAGTGTGTGAGTGTGTGAAGGCATCAGAGTCAGAGTGCGAAGGCACCAGAGTCAGTGTGTGAGTGTGTGAAGACATCAGAGTCAGTGTGTGAGTGTGTGAAGGCATCAGAGTCAGAGTGCGAAGGCACCAGAGTCAGTGTGTGAGTGTGTGAAGACATCAGAGTCAGTGTGCGAGTGTGTGAAGGCATCAGATTCAGTGTGTGAGTGTGTGAAGACATCAGAGTCAGTCTGTGAGTGTGTGAAGACATCAGAGTCAGTCTGTGAGTGTGTGAAGGCACCAGAGTCAGAGTGTGAGGGAACCAGAGTCAGTGTGTACAGGCATCAGAGTCAGTGTGTGAGTGTGTGAGTGTGTGAAGGCATCAGAGTCAGTGAGTTAAGGCATCAGAGTCAGCGTGTCAGTGGGTGAAGGCACCAGAGTCAGCCTGTGAAGGTACCAGAGTCAGGGTGTGAGTGTGTGAAGGCATCAGAGTCAGTGTGTGAAGGTATCAGAGTCAGAGTGTGAGTGTGTGAAGGCATCAGAGTCAGTGTGTGAGGGCATCAGAGTCAGTGTGTGAGGGCATCAGAGTCAGTGTGTGAAGACATCAGAGTTAGTGTGTGGGTGTGTGAAGGCATCAGAGTCAGTGTGTGAGTGTGTGAGTGTGTGAAGGCATCAGAGTCAGAGTGTGAGTTTGTGAGGGCATCAGAGTCAGTGTGTTAGTGTGTGAAGGCATCAGATTCAGTGTGTGAGTGTGTGAGGGCACCAGAGTCAGTGTGTGAGGAGATCAGAGTCAGTGTGTGAAGACATCAGAGTCAGTGTGTGAGGGCATCAGTGTCAGTGTGTGAGTATGTGAAGGCATCAGAGTCAGTGTGTGAAGACCTCAGAGTCAGTGTGCGAGTGAGTGAAGGCATCAGTCAGAGTGTGAGGGCATCAGAGTCAGTGTGTGAGTGTGTGAAGGCATCAGACTCAGAGTGTGAGTTTGTGAGGGCATCAGCGTCAGTGTGTGAGTATGTGAAGGCATCAGAGTCAGTGTGTGAAGACCTCAGAGTCAGTGTGCGAGTGAGTGAAGGCAACAGAGTCAGTGTGTGAGGGCATCAGAGTCAGTGTGTGAGTGTGTGAAGGCATCAGAGTCAGTTTGTGAGGGCATCAGTGTCAGTGTGTGAGTGTGTGAGGGCACCAGAGTCAGTGTGTGTGGGGATCAGAGTCAGTGAGTGAGGGCATCAGAGTCAGTGTGTGAGTGTGTGAAGGCATCAGAGTCAGTGAGTTAAGGCATCAGAGTCAGCGTGTCAGTGGGTGAAGGCACCAGAGTCAGCGTGTGAAGGTACCAGAGTCAGTGTGTGAGTGTGTGAAGGCATCAGAGTCAGTGTGTGAAGGTACCAGAGTCAGTGTGTGAGTGTGTGAAGGCATCAAAATCAGTGTGTGAGTGTGTGACGACATCAGTGTCAGTGTGTGAGTATGTGAAGGCATCAAAGTCAGTGTGTGAGTGTGTGAAGGCATCAGAATCAGTGTGTGTGTGTGAATACATCAGAGTTAGTGTGTGAGTGTGTGAAGGCATCAGAGTCAGTGAGTGAAGGCACCAGAATCAGTGTGTGAGTGTGTGAAGGCATCAGAGTCAGTGTGTGAGTGTGTGAAGGCATCAGAGTCAGAGTGTGAGGGCACCAGAGTCAGTGTGTGAGTGTGTGAAGGCATCAGAGTCAGTGTGTGAGTGTGTGAAGGCATCAGAATCAGTGTGTGAGTGTGTGAAGGCTTCAGAGTCAGAGTGTGACGGCACCAGAGTCAGTGTGTGAGTGTGTGAAGGCATCAGAGTCAGTGTGTGAGTGTGTGAAGGCATCAGAATCAGTGTGTGAGAGTGTGACGACATCAGAGTCAGTGTGTGAGGGCATCAGAGTCAGTGTGTGAGTGTGTGACGGCATCAGTCAGAGTGTGAGGGCATCAGAGTCAGTGTGTGAAGACATCAGAGTTAGTGTGTGGGTGTGTGAAGGCATCAGAGTCAGTGTGTGAGTGTGTGAGTGTGTGAAGGCATCAGAGTCAGAGTGTGAGTTTGTGAGGGCATCAGCGTCAGTGTGTGAGTATGTGAAGGCATCAGAGTCAGTGTGTTAGTGTGTGAAGGCATCAGAGTCAGTGTGTGAGTGTGTGAGGGCACCAGAGTCAGTGTGTGAGGGGATCAGAGTCAGTGTGTGAGGGCATCAGTGTCAGTGTGTGAGTATGTGAAGGCATCAAAGTCAGTGTGTGAGTGAGTGAAGGCATCAGAGTCAGTGTGTGAAGACCTCAGAGTCAGTGTGTGAGTGTGTGAAGGCATCAGAGTCAGAGTGTGAGTTTGAGAGGGCATCGGCGTCAGTGTGTGAGTATGTGAAGGCATCAGAGTCAGTGTGTGAAGACCTCAGAGTCAGTGTGCGAGTGAGTGAAGGCATCAGAGTCAGTGTGTGAGTGTGTGAAGGCATCAGAGTCAGTTTGTGAGGGCATCAGTGTCAGTGTGTGAGTGTGTGAGGGCAACAGAGTCAGAGTGTGAGGGCATCAGAGTCAGTGTGTGAGTGTGTGAAGGCATCAGAGTCAGTTTGTGAGGGCATCAGTGTCAGTGTGTGAGTGTGTGAGGGCACCAGAGTCAGTGTGTGTGGGGATCGGAGTCAGTGAGTTAAGGCATCAGAGTCAGCGTGTCAGTGGGTGAAGGCACCAGAGTCAGCGTGTGAAGGTACCAGAGTCAGTCTGTGAGTGTGTGAAGGCATCAGAGTCAGTGTGTGAAGGTACCAGAGTCAGTGTGTGAGAGTGTGAAGGCATCAGAATCAGTGTGTGAGTGTGTGAAGGCATCAGAGTCAGTGTAAGAGTGTGTGAAGACATCAGAGTTAGTGTGTGAGTGTGTGAAGGCATCAGAGTCAGTGAGTGAAGGCACCAGAATCAGTGTGTGAAGGCATCAGAGTCAGTGTGTGAGTGTGTGAAGGCATCAGAGTCAGAGTGTGAGGGCACCAGAGTCAGTGTGTGAGTGTGTGAAGGCATCAGAGTCAGTGTGTGAGTGTGTGAAGGCATCAGAATCAGTGTGTGAGAGTGTGACGACATCAGAGTCAGTGTGTGAGGGCATCAGTGTCAGTGTGTGAGTGTGTGAAGGCATCAGAGTCAGAGTGTGAGTTTGTGAGGGCATCAGAGTCAGTGTGTTAGTGTGTGAAGGCATCAGATTCAGTGTGTGAGTGTGTGAGGGCACCAGAGTCAGTGTGTGAGGAGATCAGAGTCAGTGTGTGAAGACATCAGAGTCAGTGTGTGAGGGCATCAGTGTCAGTGTGTGAGTATGTGAAGGCATCAGAGTCAGTGTGTGAAGACCTCAGAGTCAGTGTGCGAGTGAGTGAAGGCATCAGTCAGAGTGTGAGGGCATCAGAGTCAGTGTGTGAGTGTGTGAAGGCATCAGACTCAGAGTGTGAGTTTGTGAGGGCATCAGCGTCAGTGTGTGAGTATGTGAAGGCATCAGAGTCAGTGTGTGAAGACCTCAGAGTCAGTGTGCGAGTGAGTGAAGGCAACAGAGTCAGTGTGTGAGGGCATCAGAGTCAGTGTGTGAGTGTGTGAAGGCATCAGAGTCAGTTTGTGAGGGCATCAGTGTCAGTGTGTGAGTGTGTGAGGGCACCAGAGTCAGTGTGTGTGGGGATCAGAGTCAGTGAGTGAGGGCATCAGAGTCAGTGTGTGAGTGTGTGAAGGCATCAGAGTCAGTGAGTTAAGGCATCAGAGTCAGCGTGTCAGTGGGTGAAGGCACCAGAGTCAGCGTGTGAAGGTACCAGAGTCAGTGTGTGAGTGTGTGAAGGCATCAGAGTCAGTGTGTGAAGGTACCAGAGTCAGTGTGTGAGTGTGTGAAGGCATCAAAATCAGTGTGTGAGTGTGTGACGACATCAGTGTCAGTGTGTGAGTATGTGAAGGCATCAAAGTCAGTGTGTGAGTGTGTGAAGGCATCAGAATCAGTGTGTGTGTGTGAATACATCAGAGTTAGTGTGTGAGTGTGTGAAGGCATCAGAGTCAGTGAGTGAAGGCACCAGAATCAGTGTGTGAGTGTGTGAAGGCATCAGAGTCAGTGTGTGAGTGTGTGAAGGCATCAGAGTCAGAGTGTGAGGGCACCAGAGTCAGTGTGTGAGTGTGTGAAGGCATCAGAGTCAGTGTGTGAGTGTGTGAAGGCATCAGAATCAGTGTGTGAGTGTGT
The DNA here is from genome assembly GCF_030144855.1 of Hypanus sabinus. Lineage (NCBI taxonomy): Eukaryota > Metazoa > Chordata > Chondrichthyes > Myliobatiformes > Dasyatidae > Hypanus > Hypanus sabinus. The sequence continues at coordinate 47,829,290 of NC_082708.1, read as the reverse complement.
GAAGGCTTCAGAGTCAGAGTGTGACGGCACCAGAGTCAGTGTGTGAGTGTGTGAAGGCATCAGAGTCAGTGTGTGAGTGTGTGAAGGCATCAGAATCAGTGTGTGAGAGTGTGACGACATCAGAGTCAGTGTGTGAGGGCATCAGAGTCAGTGTGTGAGTGTGTGACGGCATCAGTCAGAGTGTGAGGGCATCAGAGTCAGTGTGTGAAGACATCAGAGTTAGTGTGTGGGTGTGTGAAGGCATCAGAGTCAGTGTGTGAGTGTGTGAGTGTGTGAAGGCATCAGAGTCAGAGTGTGAGTTTGTGAGGGCATCAGCGTCAGTGTGTGAGTATGTGAAGGCATCAGAGTCAGTGTGTTAGTGTGTGAAGGCATCAGAGTCAGTGTGTGAGTGTGTGAGGGCACCAGAGTCAGTGTGTGAGGGGATCAGAGTCAGTGTGTGAGGGCATCAGTGTCAGTGTGTGAGTATGTGAAGGCATCAAAGTCAGTGTGTGAGTGAGTGAAGGCATCAGAGTCAGTGTGTGAAGACCTCAGAGTCAGTGTGTGAGTGTGTGAAGGCATCAGAGTCAGAGTGTGAGTTTGAGAGGGCATCGGCGTCAGTGTGTGAGTATGTGAAGGCATCAGAGTCAGTGTGTGAAGACCTCAGAGTCAGTGTGCGAGTGAGTGAAGGCATCAGAGTCAGTGTGTGAGTGTGTGAAGGCATCAGAGTCAGTTTGTGAGGGCATCAGTGTCAGTGTGTGAGTGTGTGAGGGCAACAGAGTCAGAGTGTGAGGGCATCAGAGTCAGTGTGTGAGTGTGTGAAGGCATCAGAGTCAGTTTGTGAGGGCATCAGTGTCAGTGTGTGAGTGTGTGAGGGCACCAGAGTCAGTGTGTGTGGGGATCGGAGTCAGTGAGTTAAGGCATCAGAGTCAGCGTGTCAGTGGGTGAAGGCACCAGAGTCAGCGTGTGAAGGTACCAGAGTCAGTCTGTGAGTGTGTGAAGGCATCAGAGTCAGTGTGTGAAGGTACCAGAGTCAGTGTGTGAGAGTGTGAAGGCATCAGAATCAGTGTGTGAGTGTGTGAAGGCATCAGAGTCAGTGTAAGAGTGTGTGAAGACATCAGAGTTAGTGTGTGAGTGTGTGAAGGCATCAGAGTCAGTGAGTGAAGGCACCAGAATCAGTGTGTGAAGGCATCAGAGTCAGTGTGTGAGTGTGTGAAGGCATCAGAGTCAGAGTGTGAGGGCACCAGAGTCAGTGTGTGAGTGTGTGAAGGCATCAGAGTCAGTGTGTGAGTGTGTGAAGGCATCAGAATCAGTGTGTGAGAGTGTGACGACATCAGAGTCAGTGTGTGAGGGCATCAGTGTCAGTGTGGGAGTGTGTGAAAGCATCAGTGTCAGTGTGTGAGTGTGTGAAGGCATCAGAGTCAGTGTGTCAAGGTACCAGAGTCAGTGTGTGAGTGTGTGAAGACCTCAGTGTCAGTGTGTGAGGGCATCAGAGTCAGTGTGTGAGGGCATCAGAGTAAGTGTGTGAGGGCATCAGTGTCAGTGTGTGAGTACGTGAAGGCATCAGAGTCAGTGTGTGAGGGCACCAGAGTCAGTGTGTGAAGGCATCAGAGTCAGTGTGTGAAGACCTCAGAGTCAGTGTGCGAGTGAGTGAAGGCATCAGTCAGAGTGTGAGGGCATCAGAGTCAGTGTGTGAGTGTGTGAAGGCATCAGAGTCAGTTTGTAAGGGCATCAGTGTCAGTGTGTGAGTGAGTGAGGGCATCAGAGACTGTGTGAGTGTGTGAAGGCATCAGAGTCAGTGTGTTAGTGTGTGAAGGCACCAGAGTCAGCGTGTGAAGGTACCAGAGTCAGTGTGTGAGTGTGTGAAGGCATCAGAGTCAGTGAGTTAAGGCATCAGAGTCAGTGTGTGAAGGCATCAGAGCCATCTTGTGAAATCATCAAAGTTCAGTGTGTGAGTGTGCGAAGGCATCAGAGTCAGTGTGTGAGTGTGTGAAGGCATCAGAGTTAGAGTGCGAAGGCACCAGAGTCAGTGTGTGAGTGTGTGAAGACATCAGAATCAGTGTGTGAGTGTGTGAAGGCATCAGAGTCAGTGTGTGAGGGCATCAGTATCAGTGTGTGAGTGTGTGAAAGCATCAGAGTCAGTGTGTGAAGGTACCAGATTCAGTGTGTGAGTGTGTGAAGGCATCAGAGTCAGTGTGTGAGTGTGTGAAGGCATCAGAGTCTGAGTGCAAAGGCACCAGAGTCAGAGTGTGAGTGTATGAAGGCATCAGAGTCAGTGTGTGAGGGCATCAGAGTCAGTGTGTGAGTGTGTGAAAGCATCAGTGTCAGTGTGTGAGGGCATCAGAGTCAGAGTGTGAAGGCATCAGAGCCATCTTGTGAAATCATCAGAGTTCAGTGTGTGAGTGTGTGAAGGCATCAGAATCAGTGTGTGAGTGTGTGACGACATCAGTGTCAGTGTGTGAGTATGTGAAGGCATCAGAGTCAGTGTGTAAAGGCATCAAAGTCAGTGTGTGAGTGTGTGAAGGCATCAGAGTCAGTGTGTGAGTGTGTGAAGGCATCAGAGTCAGTGTGTGAGGGCATCAGAGTCAGTGTGTGAGTGTGTGAAGGCATCAGAGTCAGTGTGTGAGGGCATCAGAGTCAGTGTGTAGGCATTAGAGTCAGGGTGCGAGTGTGTGAAGGCATCAGATTCAGTGTGTGAGTGTGTGAAGACATCAGAGTCAGTCTGTGAGTGTGTGAAGACATCAGAGTCAGGCTGTGAGTGTGTGAAGGCATCAGAGTCAGAGTGTGAAGGCACCAGAGTCAGAGTGTGAGGGAACCAGAGTCAGTGTGTACAGGCATCAGAGTCAGTGTGTGAGTGTGTGAAGGCATCAGAGTCAGTGTGTGAGGGCATCAGAGTCAGTGTGTGAGTGTGTGACGGCATCAGTCAGAGTGTGAGGGCATCAGAGTCAGTGTGTGAGTGTGTGAAGACATCAGAGTTAGTGTGTGAGTGTGTGAAGGCATCAGAGTCAGTGTGTGAGTGTGTGAAGGCATCAGAGTCAGTGAGTGAAGGCACCAGAATCAGTGTGTGAAGGCATCAGAGTCAGTGTGTGAGTGTGTGAAGGCATCAGAGTCAGTGTGTGAGTGTGTGAAGGCATCAGAGTCAGTGTGTGAGTGTGTGAAGGCATCAGAGTCAGAGTGTGAGGGCACCAGAGTCAGTGTGTGAGTGTGTGAAGGCATCAGAGTCAGTGTGTGAGTGTGTGAAGGCATCAGAATCAGTGTGTGAGAGTGTGACGACATCAGAGTCAGTGTGTGAGGGCATCAGTGTCAGTGTGGGAGTGTGTGAAAGCATCAGTGTCAGTGTGTGAGTGTGTGAAGGCATCAGAGTCAGTGTGTCAAGGTACCAGAGTCAGTGTGTGAGTGTGTGAAGACCTCAGTGTCAGTGTGTGAGGGCATCAGAGTCAGTGTGTGAGGGCATCAGAGTCAGTGTGTGAAGGCATCAGAGTCAGTGTGTGAAGACCTCAGAGTCAGTGTGCGAGTGAGTGAAGGCATCAGTCAGAGTGTGAGGGCATCAGAGTCAGTGTGTGAGTGTGTGAGGGCATCAGAGAGTGTGTGAGTGTGTGAAGGCATCAGAGTCAGTGAGTTAAGGCATCAGAGTCAGCGTGTCAGTGGGTGAAGGCACCAGTGTCAGTGTGTGAGGGCATCAGAGTCAGTGTGTGAGTGTGTGAAAGCATCAGTGTCAGTGTGTGAGGGCATCAGAGTCAGAGTGTGAAGGCATCAGAGCCATCTTGTGAAATCATCAGAGTTCAGTGTGTGAGTGTGTGAAGGCATCAGAATCAGTGTGTGAGTGTGTGACGACATCAGTGTCAGTGTGTGAGTATGTGAAGGCATCAGAGTCTGAGTGCAAAGGCACCAGAGTCAGAGTGTGAGTGTATGAAGGCATCAGAGTCAGTGTGTGAGGGCATCAGAGTCAGTGTGTGAGTGTGTGAAAGCATCAGTGTCAGTGTGTGAGGGCATCAGAGTCAGAGTGTGAAGGCATCAGAGCCATCTTGTGAAATCATCAGAGTTCAGTGTGTGAGTGTGTGAAGGCATCAGAATCAGTGTGTGAGTGTGTGACGACATCAGTGTCAGTGTGTGAGTATGTGAAGGCATCAGAGTCAGTGTGTAAAGGCATCAAAGTCAGTGTGTGAGTGTGTGAAGGCATCAGAGTCAGTGTGTGAGTGTGTGAAGGCATCAGAGTCAGTGTGTGAGGGCATCAGAGTCAGTGTGTGAGTGTGTGAAGGCATCAGAGTCAGTGTGTGAGGGCATCAGAGTCAGTGTGTAGGCATTAGAGTCAGGGTGCGAGTGTGTGAAGGCATCAGATTCAGTGTGTGAGTGTGTGAAGACATCAGAGTCAGTCTGTGAGTGTGTGAAGACATCAGAGTCAGGCTGTGAGTGTGTGAAGGCATCAGAGTCAGAGTGTGAAGGCACCAGAGTCAGAGTGTGAGGGAACCAGAGTCAGTGTGTACAGGCATCAGAGTCAGTGTGTGAGTGTGTGAAGGCATCAGAGTCAGTGTGTGAGGGCATCAGAGTCAGTGTGTGAGTGTGTGACGGCATCAGTCAGAGTGTGAGGGCATCAGAGTCAGTGTGTGAGTGTGTGAAGACATCAGAGTTAGTGTGTGAGTGTGTGAAGGCATCAGAGTCAGTGTGTGAGTGTGTGAAGGCATCAGAGTCAGTGAGTGAAGGCACCAGAATCAGTGTGTGAAGGCATCAGAGTCAGTGTGTGAGTGTGTGAAGGCATCAGAGTCAGTGTGTGAGTGTGTGAAGGCATCAGAGTCAGTGTGTGAGTGTGTGAAGGCATCAGAGTCAGAGTGTGAGGGCACCAGAGTCAGTGTGTGAGTGTGTGAAGGCATCAGAGTCAGTGTGTGAGTGTGTGAAGGCATCAGAATCAGTGTGTGAGAGTGTGACGACATCAGAGTCAGTGTGTGAGGGCATCAGTGTCAGTGTGGGAGTGTGTGAAAGCATCAGTGTCAGTGTGTGAGTGTGTGAAGGCATCAGAGTCAGTGTGTCAAGGTACCAGAGTCAGTGTGTGAGTGTGTGAAGACCTCAGTGTCAGTGTGTGAGGGCATCAGAGTCAGTGTGTGAGGGCATCAGAGTCAGTGTGTGAAGGCATCAGAGTCAGTGTGTGAAGACCTCAGAGTCAGTGTGCGAGTGAGTGAAGGCATCAGTCAGAGTGTGAGGGCATCAGAGTCAGTGTGTGAGTGTGTGAAGGCATCAGAGTCAGTTTGTAAGGGCATCAGTGTCAGTGTGTGAGTGAGTGAGGGCATCAGAGAGTGTGTGAGTGTGTGAAGGCATCAGAGTCAGTGAGTTAAGGCATCAGAGTCAGCGTGTCAGTGGGTGAAGGCACCAGTGTCAGTGTGTGAGGGCATCAGAGTCAGTGTGTGAAGGCATCAGAGCCATCTTGTGAAATCATCAAAGTTCAGTGTGTGAGTGTGCGAAGGCATCAGAGTCAGTGTGTGAGTGTGTGAAGGCATCAGAGTTAGAGTGCGAAGGCACCAGAGTCAGTGTGTGAGTGTGTGAAGACATCAGAATCAGTGTGTGAGTGTGTGAAGGCATCAGAGTCAGTGTGTGAGTGTGTGAAGGCATCAGAGTCTGAGTGCAAAGGCACCAGAGTCAGTGTGTGAGTGTGTGAAGGCATCAGAGTCAGTGTGTGAGGGCATCAGAGTCAGTGTGTGAGTGTGTGAAAGCATCAGTGTCAGTGTGTGAGGGCATCAGAGTCAGAGTGTGAAGGCATCAGAGCCATCTTGTGAAATCATCAGAGTTCAGTGTGTGAGTGTGTGAAGGCATCAGAATCAGTGTGTGAGTGTGTGACGACATCAGTGTCAGTGTGTGAGTATGTGAAGGCATCAGAGTCAGTGTGTAAACGCATCAAAGTCAGTGTGTGAGTGTGTGAAGGCATCAGAGTCAGTGTGTGAGTGTGTGAAGGAATCAGAGTCAGTGTGTGAGGGCATCAGAGTCAGTGTGTGAGTGTGTGAAGGCATCAGAGTCAGTGTGTGAGGGCATCAGAGTCAGTGTGTAGGCATTAGAGTCAGGGTGCGAGTGTGTGAAGGCATCAGATTCAGTGTGTGAGTGTGTGAAGACATCAGAGTCAGTCTGTGAGTGTGTGAAGACATCAGAGTCAGGCTGTGAGTGTGTGAAGGCATCAGAGTCAGAGTGTGAAGGCACCAGAGTCAGTGTGTGAGTGTGTGAAGACATCAGAGTTAGTGTGTGAGTGTGTGAAGGCATCAGAGTCAGTGTGTGAGTGTGTGAAGGCATCAGAGTCAGAGTGTGAGCTTGGGAGGGCATCAGCGTCAGTGTGTGAGTATGTGAAGGCATCAGAGTCAGTGTGTTAGTGTGTGAAGGCATCAGAGTCAGTGCGTGAGTGTGTGAGGGCACCAGAGTCAGTGTGTGAGGGCATCAGTGTCAGTGTGTGAGTATGTGAAGGCATCAAAGTCAGTGTGCGAGTGAGTGAAGGCATCAGTCAGAGTGTGAGGGCATCAGAGTCAGTGTGTGAGTGCGTCTAGGCATCAGAGTCAGAGTGTGAGTTTGTGAGGGCATCAGCGTCAGTGTATGTAGGTACCAGAGTCAGTGTGTGAGTGTGTGAAGGCATCAGAGTCAGTGTGTGAGTGTGTGAATGCATCAGAGTTAGAGTGCGAAGGCACCAGAGTCAGAGTGTGAGGGAACCAGAGTCAAAGTGTACAGGCATCAGAGTCAGTGTGTGAGTGTGTGAAGGCATCAGAGTCAGTGTGTGAGTGTGTGAAGACATCAGAGTCAGTGTGTGAGTGTGTGAAGGCATCAGAGTCAGTGTGTGAGTGTGTGAGTGTGTGAAGGCATCAGAGTCAGTGAGTTAAGGCATCAGAGTCAGCGTGTCAGTGGGTAAAGGTACCAGAGTCAGGGTGTGAGTGTGTGAAGGCATCAGAGTCAGTGTGTGAAGGCATCAGAGTCAGTGTGTGAAGGTACCACAGTCAGTGTGTGAGTGTGTGAAGGCATCAGAGTCAGTGTGTGAGTGTGTGAAGGCATCAGAGTTAGAGTGCGAAGGCACCAGAGTCAGTGTGTGAGTGTGTGAAGACATCAGAGTCAGAGTGTGAGTGTGTGACGGCATCAGTCAGAGTGTGAGGGCATCAGAGTCAGTGTGTGAGTGTGTGAAGTCATCAGAGTTAGTGTGTGAGTGTGTGAAGGCATCAGAGTCAGTGTGTGAGTGTGTGAAGGCATCAGAGTCAGTGAGTTAAGGCATCAGAGTCAGCGTGTCAGTGGGTGAAGGTACCAGAGTCAGGGTGTGAGTGTGTGAAGGCATCAGAGTCAGTGTGTGAAGGCATCAGAGTCAGTGTGTGAAGGTACCACAGTCAGTGTGTGAGTGTGTGAAGGCATCAGAGTCAGTGTGTGAGTGTGTGAAGGCATCAGAGTTAGAGTGCGAAGGCACCAGAGTCAGTGTGTGAGTGTGTGAAGGCATCAGAGTCAGTGTGTGAGTGTGTGAAGGCATCAGAGTCAGAGTGTGAGTTTGTGAGGGCATCAGCGTCAGTGTGTGAGTATGTGAAGGCATCAGAGTCAGTGTGTTAGTGTGTGAAGGCATCAGAGTCAGTGTGTTAGTGTGTGAGGGCACCAGAGTCAGTGTGTGAAGACCTCAGAGTCAGTGTGCGAGTGAGTGAAGGCATCAGTCAGAGTGTGAGGGCATCAGAGTCAGTGTGTGAGTGTGTGAAGGCATCAGAGTCAGTGTGTGAAGACCTCAGAGTCAGTGTGCGAGTGAGTGAAGGCATCAGAGTCAGTGTGTGAGGGCATCAGAGTCAGTGTGTGAGTGTGTGAGGGCATCAGAGTCAGTTTGTGAGGGCATCAGTGTCAGTGTGTGAGTGTGTGAGGGCACCAGAGTCAGTGTGTGTGGGGATCAGAGTCAGTGTGTGAGGGCATCAGAGTCAGTGTGTGAGTGTGTGAGGGCATCAGAGTCAGTTTGTGATGGCATCAGTGTCAGTGTGTGAGTGTGTGAGGGCACCAGAGTCAGTGTGTGTGGGGATCAGAGTCAGTGAGTGAGGGCACCAGAGTCAGTGTGTGAAGGCATCAGAGTCAGTGAGTTAAGGCATCAGAGTCAGCGTGTCAGTGGGTGAAGGCACCAGAGTCAGCGTGTGAGTGTGTGAAGGCATCAAAGTCAGTGTGTGAGTGTGTGAAGGCATCAGAGTCAGAGTGTGAGTGTGTGAGGGCACCAGAGTCAGTGTGTGAGGGCATCAGAGTCAGTGTGTGAAGACATCAGAGTCAGTGTCTGAGGGCATCAGTATCAGTGTGTGAGTGTGTGAAAGCATCAGTGTCAGTGTGTGAGGGCATCAGAGTCAGAGTGTGAAGGCATCAGAGCCATCTTGTGAAATCATCAGAGTTCAGTGTGTGAGTGTGTGAAGGCATCAGAATCAGTGTGTGAGTGTGTGACGACATCAGTGTCAGTGTGTGAGTATGTGAAGGCATCAAAGTCAGTGTGTGAGTGTGTGAAGGCATCAGAGTCAGTGTGTGAAGGTACCAGAGTCAGTGTGTGAGTGTGTGAAGGCATCAAAGTCAGTGTGTGAGTGTGTGAAGGCATCAGAGTCAGTGTGTGAGTGTGTGAAGGCATCAGAGTCAGTGTGTGAGGGCATCAGAGTCAGTGTGTGAGTGTGTGAAGGCATCAGAGTCAGAGTGCGAAGGCACCAGAGTCAGTGTGTGAGTGTGTGAAGACATCAGAGTCAGTGTGTGAGTGTGTGAAGGCATCAGAGTCAGAGTGTGAGGGAACCAGAGTCAGTGTGTACAGGCATCAGAGTCAGTATGTGAGTGTGTGAGTGTGTGAAGGCATCAGAGTCAATGAGTTAAGGCATCAGAGTCAGCGTGTCAGTGGGTGAAGGCACCAGAGTCAGCGTGTGAAGGTACCAGAGTCAGGGTGTGAGTGTGTGAAGGCATCAGAGTCAGTGTGTGAAGGCATCAGAGTCAGAGTGTGAGTGTGTGAAGGCATCAGAGTCAGTGTGTGAGGGCATCAGAGTCAGTGTGTGAGTGTGTGAAGGCATCAGAGTCAGTGAGTGTGAGTTTGTGAGGGCATCAGCGTCAGTGTGTGAGTATGTGAAGGCATCAGAGTCAGTGTGTTAGTGTGTGAAGGCATCAGAGTCAGTGTGTGAGGAGATCAGAGTCAGTGTGTGAGGGCATCAGTGTCAGTGTGTGAGTATGTGAAGGCATCAGAGTCAGTGTGTGAAGACCTCAGAGTCAGTGTGCGAGTGAGTGAAGGCATCAGTCAGAGTGTGAGGGCATCAGAGTCAGTGTGTGAGTGTGTGAAGGCATCAGAGTCAGAGTGTGAGTTTGTGAGGGCATCAGCGTCAGTGTGTGAGTATGTGAAGGCATCAGAGTCAGTGTGTGAAGACCTCAGAGTCAGTGTGCGAGTGAGTGAAGGCATCAGAGTCAGTGTGTGAGGGCATCAGAGTCAGTGTGTGAGTGTGTGAAGGCATCAGAGTCAGTTTGTGAGGGCATCAGTGTCAGTGTGTGAGTGTGTGAGGGCACCAGAGTCAGTGTGTGTGGGGATCAGAGTCAGTGAGTGAGGGCATCAGAGTCAGTGTGTGAGTGTGTGAAGGCATCAGAGTCAGTGAGTTAAGGCATCAGAGTCAGCGTGTCAGTGGGTGAAGGCACCAGAGTCAGCGTGTGAAGGTACCAGAGTCAGTGTGTGAGTGTGTGAAGGCATCAGAGTCAGTGTGTGAAGGTACCAGAGTCAGTGTGTGAGTGTGTGAAGGCATCAGAATCAGTGTGTGAGTGTGTGACGACATCAGTGTCAGTGTGTGAGTATGTGAAGGCATCAAAGTCAGTGTGTGAGTGTGTGAAGGCATCAGAATCAGTGTGTGAAGGTACCAGAGTCAGTGTGTGAGTGTGTGAATACATCAGAGTTAGTGTGTGAGTGTGTGAAGGCATCAGAGTCAGTGAGTGAAGGCACCAGAATCAGTGTGTGAGTGTGTGAAGGCATCAGAGTCACTGTGTGAATGTGTGAGGGCACCAGAGTCAGTGTGTGAGTGTGTGAAGGCATCAGAGTCAGTGTGTGAGTGTGTGAAGGCATCAGAATCAGTGTGTGAGAGTGTGAAGGCATCAGAGTCAGTGTGTGAGTGTGTGAAGGCTTCAGAGTCAGAGTGTGACGGCACCAGAGTCAGTGTGTGAGTGTGTGAAGGCATCAGAATCAGTGTGTGAGAGTGTGACGACATCAGAGTCAGTGTGTGAAGACATCAGAGTTAGTGTGTGGGTGTGTGAAGGCATCAGAGTCAGTGTGTGAGTGTGTGAGTGTGTGAAGGCATCAGAGTCAGAGTGTGAGTTTGTGAGGGCATCAGCGTCAGTGTGTGAGTATGTGAAGGCATCAGAGTCAGTGTGTTAGTGTGTGAAGGCATCAGAGTCAGTGTGTGAGTGTGTGAGGGCACCAGAGTCAGTGTGTGAGGGGATCAGAGTCAGTGTGTGAGGGCATCAGTGTCAGTGTGTGAGTATGTGAAGGCATCAAAGTCAGTGTGTGAGTGAGTGAAGGCATCAGAGTCAGTGTGTGAAGACCTCAGAGTCAGTGTGCGAGTGAGTGAAGGCATCAGTCAGAGTGTGAGGGCATCAGAGTCAGTGTGTGAGTGTGTGAAGGCATCAGAGTCAGAGTGTGAGTTTGTGAGGGCATCGGCGTCAGTGTGTGAGTATGTGAAGGCATCAGAGTCAGTGTGTGAAGACCTCAGAGTCAGTGTGCGAGTGAGTGAAGGCATCAGAGTCAGTGTGTGAGTGTGTGAAGGCATCAGAGTCAGTTTGTGAGGGCATCAGTGTCAGTGTGTGAGTGTGTGAGGGCACCAGAGTCAGTGTGTGTGGGGATCAGAGTCAGTGAGTGAGTGTGTGAAGGCATCAGAGTCAGTTTGTGAGGGCATCAGTGTCAGTGTGTGAGTGTGTGAGGGCACCAGAGTCAGTGTGTGTGGGGATCGGAGTCAGTGAGTTAAGGCATCAGAGTCAGTGTGTCAGTGGGTGAAGGCACCAGAGTCAGCGTGTGAAGGTACCAGAGTCAGTCTGTGAGTGTGTGAAGGCATCAGAGTCAGTGTGTGAAGGTACCAGAGTCAGTGTGTGAGAGTGTGAAGGCATCAGAATCAGTGTGTGAGTGTGTGACGACATCAGTGTCAGTGTGCGAGTATGTGAAGGCATCAAAGTCAGTGTGTGAGTGTGTGAAGGCATCAGAATCAGTGTAAGAGTGTGTGAAGACATCAGAGTTAGTGTGTGAGTGTGTGAAGGCATCAGAGTCAGTGAGTGAAGGCACCAGAATCAGTGTGTGAAGGCATCAGAGTCAGTGTGTGAGTGTGTGAAGGCATCAGAATCAGTGTAAGAGTGTGTGAAGACATCAGAGTTAGTGTGTGAGTGTGTGAAGGCATCAGAGTCAGTGAGTGAAGGCACCAGAATCAGTGTGTGAAGGCATCAGAGTCAGTGTGTGAGTGTGTGAAGGCATCAGAGTCAGTGTGTGAGTGTGTGAGGGCACCAGAGTCAGTGTGTGAGGAGATCAGAGTCAGTGTGTGAAGACATCAGAGTCAGTGTGTGAGGGCATCAGAGTCAGTGTGTGAGTATGTGAAGGCATCAGAGTCAGTGTGTGAAGACCTCAGAGTCAGTGTGCGAGTGAGTGAAGGCATCAGTCAGAGTGTGAGGGCATCAGAGTCAGTGTGTGAGTGTGTGAAGGCATCAGAGTCAGTGTGTGAGGGCATCAGAGTCAGTGTGTGAGTGTGTGAAGGCATCAGAGTCACTTTGTGAGGGCATCAGTGTCAGTGTGTGAGTGTGTGAGGGCACCAAAGTCAGTGTGTGTGGGGATCAGAGTCAGTGAGTGAGGGCATCAGAGTCAGTGTGTGAGCGTGTGAAGGCATCAGAGTCAGTGAGTTAAGGCATCAGAGTCAGCGTGTCAGTGGGTGAAGGCACCAGAGTCAGCGTGTGAAGGTACCAGAGTCAGTGTGTGAGTGTGTGAAGGCATCAGAGTCAGTGTGTGAAGGTACCAGAGTCAGTGTGTGAGTGTGTGAAGGCATCAGAATCAGTGTGTGAGTGTGTGACGACATCAGTGTCAGTGTGTGAGTATGTGAAGGCATCAAAGTCAGTGTGTGAGTGTGTGAAGGCATCAGAATCAGTGTGTGAGTGTGTGAATACATCAGAGTTAGTGTGTGAGTGTGTGAAGGCATCAGAGTCAGTGAGTGAAGGCACCAGAGTCAGAGTGTGAGGGCACCAGAGTCAGGGTGTGAGTGTGTGAAGGCATCAGAGTCAGTGTGTGAGTGTGTGAAGGCATCAGAGTCAGTGTGTGAGAGTGTGACGACATCAGAGTCAGTGTGTGAAGACATCAGAGTTAGTGTGTGAGTGTGTGAAGGCATCAGAGTCAGTGTGTGAGTGTGTGAGTGTGTGAAGGCATCAGAGTCAGAGTGTGAGTTTGTGAGGACATCAGCGTCAGTGTGTGAGTATGTGAAGGCATCAGAGTCAGTGTGTTAGTGTGTGAAGGCATCAGAGTCAGTGTGTGAGTGTGTGAGGGCACCAGAGTCAGTGTGTGAGGGGATCAGAGTCAGTGTGTGAGGGCATCAGTGTCAGTGTGTGAGTATGTGAAGGCATCAAAGTCAGTGTGTGAGTGAGTGAAGGCATCAGAGTCAGTGTGTGAAGACCTCAGAGTCAGTGTGCGAGTGAGTGAAGGCATCAGTCAGAGTGTGAGGGCATCAGAGTCAGTGTGTGAGTGTGTGAAGGCATCAGAGTCAGAGTGTGAGTTTGTGAGGGCATCAGCGTCAGTGTGTGAGTATGTGAAGGCATCAGAGTCAGTGTGTGAAGACCTCAGAGTCAGTGTGCGAGTGAGTGAAGGCATCAGAGTCAGTGTGTGAGGGCATCAGAGTCAGTGTGTGAGTGTGTGAAGGCATCAGAGTCAGTTTGTGAGGCCATCAGTGTCAGTGTGTGAGTGTGTGAGGGCACCAGAGTCAGTGTGTGTGGGGATCAGAGTCAGTGAGTGAGGGCATCAGAGTCAGTGTGTGAGTGTGTGAAGGCATCAGAGTCAGTTTGTGAGGGCATCAGTGTCAGTGTGTGAGTGTGTGAGGGCACCAGAGTCAGTGTGTGTGGGGATCGGAGTCAGTGAGTTAAGGCATCAGAGTCAGCGTGTCAGTGGGTGAAGGCACCAGAGTCAGCGTGTGAAGGTACCAGAGTCAGTCTGTGAGTGTGTGAAGGCATCAGAGTCAGTGTGTGAAGGTACCAGAGTCAGTGTGTGAGAGTGTGAAGGCATCAGAATCAGTGTGTGAGTGTGTGACGACATCAGTGTCAGTGTGCGAGTATGTGAAGGCATCAAAGTCAGTGTATGAGTGTGTGAAGGCATCAGAATCAGTGTAAAAGTGTGTGAAGACATCAGTTAGTGTGTGAGTGTGTGAAGGCATCAGAGTCAGTGTGTGAGTGTGTGAAGGCATCAGAGTCAGTGTGTGAGTGTGTGAAGGCATCAGAATCAGTGTGTGAGAGTGTGACGACATCAGAGTCAGTGTGTGAAAGCATCAGTGTCAGTGTGTGAGTGTGTGAAGGCATCAGAGTCAGTGTGTCAAGGTACCAGAGTCAGTGTGTGAGTGTGTGAAGACCTCAGTGTCAGTGTGTGAGGGCATCAGAGTCAGTGTGTGAGGGCATCAGAGTCAGTGTGTGAGGGCATTAGTGTCAGTGTGTGAGTACGTGAAGGCATCAGAGTCAGTGTGTGAAGGCATCAGAGTCAGTGTGTGAAGACCTCAGAGTCAGTGTGCGAGTGAGTGAAGGCATCAGTCAGAGTGTGAGGGCATCAGAGAGTGTGTGAGTGTGTGAAGGCATCAGAGTCAGTGAGTTAAGGCATCAGAGTCAGCGTGTCAGTGGGTGAAGGCACCAGTGTCAGTGTGTGAGGGCATCAGAGTCAGTGTGTGAAGGCATCAGAGCCATCTTGTGAAATCATCAAAGTTCAGTGTGTGAGTGTGCGAAGGCATCAGAGTCAGTGTGTGAGTGTGTGAAGGCATCAGAGTTAGAGTGCGAAGGCACCAGAGTCAGTGTGTGAGTGTGTGAAGACATCAGAATCAGTGTGTGAGTGTGTGAAGGCATGAGAGTCAGTGTGTGAGGGCATCAGTATCAGTGTGTGAGTGTGTGAAAGCATCAGAGTCAGTGTGTGAAGGTACCAGATTCAGTGTGTGAGTGCGTGAAGGCATCAGAGTCAGTGTGTGAGTGTGTGAAGGCATCAGAGTCTGAGTGCAAAGGCACCAGAGTCAGTGTGTGAGTGTGTGAAGGCATCAGAGTCAGTGTGTGAGGGCATCAGAGTCAGTGTGTGAGTGTGTGAAAGCCTCAGTGTCAGTGTGTGAGGGCATCAGAGTCAGAGTGTGAAGGCATCAGAGCCATCTTGTGAAATCATCAGAGTTCAGTGTGTGAGTGTGTGAAGGCATCAGAATCAGTGTGTGAGTGTGTGACGACATCAGTGTCAGTGTGTGAGTATGTGAAGGCATCAGAGTCAGTGTGTAAAGGCATCAAAGTCAGTGTGTGAGTGTGTGAAGGCATCAGAGTCAGTGTGTGAGTGTGTGAAGGCATCAGAGTCAGTGTGTGAGGGCATCAGAGTCAGTGTGTGAGTGTGTGAAGGCATCAGAGTCAGTGTGTGAGGGCATCAGAGTCAGTGTGTAGGCATTAGAGTCAGGGTGCGAGTGTGTGAAGGCATCAGATTCAGTGTGTGAGTGTGTGAAGACATCAGAGTCAGGCTGTGAGTGTGTGAAGGCATCAGAGTCAGAGTGTGAAGGCACCAGAGTCAGAGTGTGAGGGAACCAGAGACAGTGTGTACAGGCATCAGAGTCAGTGTGTGAGTGTGTGAAGGCATCAGAGTCAGTGTGTGAGGGCATCAGAGTCAGTGTGTGAGTGTGTGACGGCATCAGTCAGAGTGTGAGGGCATCAGAGTCAGTGTGTGAGTGTGTGAAGGCATCAGAGTCAGTGTGTGAGTGTGTGAAGGCATCAGAGTCAGTGTGTGAGGGCATCAGAGTCAGTGTGTAGGCATTAGAGTCAGGGTGCGAGTGTGTGAAGGCATCAGATTCAGTGTGTGAGTGTGTGAAGACATCAGAGTCAGGCTGTGAGTGTGTGAAGGCATCAGAGTCAGAGTGTGAAGGCACCAGAGTCAGAGTGTGAGGGAACCAGAGACAGTGTGTACAGGCATCAGAGTCAGTGTGTGAGTGTGTGAAGGCATCAGAGTCAGTGTGTGAGGGCATCAGAGTCAGTGTGTGAGTGTGTGACGGCATCAGTCAGAGTGTGAGGGCATCAGAGTCAGTGTGTGAGTGTGTGAAGACATCAGAGTTAGTGTGTGAGTATGTGAAGGCATCAGAGTCAGTGTGTGAGTGTGTGAAGGCATCAGAGTCAGTGAGTGAAGGCACCAGAATCAGTGTGTGAAGGCATCAGAGTCAGTGTGTGAGTGTGTGAAGGCATCAGAGTCAGTGTGTGAGTGTGTGAAGGCATCAGAGTCAGTGTGTGAGTGTGTGAAGGCATCAGAGTCAGAGTGTGAGGGCACCAGAGTCAGTGTGTGAGTGTGTGAAGGCATCAGAATCAGTGTGTGAGAGTGTGACGACATCAGAGTCAGTGTGTGAGTGCATCAGTGTCAGTGTGGGAGTGTGTGAAAGCATCAGTGTCAGTGTGTGAGTGTGTGAAGACCTCAGTGTCAGTGTGTGAGGGCATCAGAGTCAGTGTGTGAGGGCATCGGAGTCAGTGTGTGAGGGCATCAGTGTCAGTGTGTGAGTGTGTGAAGGCATCAGAGTCAGTGTGTGAAGGCATCAGAGTCAGTGTGTGAAGGCATCAGAGTCAGTGTGTGAAGACCTCAGAGTCAGTGTGCGAGTGAGTGAAGGCATCAGTCAGAGTGTGAGGGCATCAGAGAGTGTGTGAGTGTGTGAAGGCATCAGAGTCAGTGAGTTAAGGCATCAGAGTCAGCGTGTCAGTGGGTGAAGGCACCAGTGTCAGTGTGTGAGGGCATCAGAGTCAGTGTGTGAAGGCATCAGAGCCATCTTGTGAAATCATCAAAGTTCAGTGTGTGAGTGTGCGAAGGCATCAGAGTCAGTGTGTGAGTGTGTGAAGGCATCAGAGTTAGAGTGCGAAGGCACCAGAGTCAGTGTGTGAGTATGTGAAGACATCAGAATCAGTGTGTGAGTGTGTGAAGGCATGAGAGTCAGTGTGTGAGGGCATCAGTATCAGTGTGTGAGTGTGTGAAAGCATCAGAGTCAGTGTGTGAAGGTACCAGATTCAGTGTGTGAGTGCGTGAAGGCATCAGAGTCAGTGTGTGAGTGTGTGAAGGCATCAGAGTCTGAGTGCAAAGGCACCAGAGTCAGTGTGTGAGTGTGTGAAGGCATCAGAGTCAGTGTGTGAGGGCATCAGAGTCAGTGTGTGAGTGTGTGAAAGCCTCAGTGTCAGTGTGTGAGGGCATCAGAGTCAGAGTGTGAAGGCATCAGAGCCATCTTGTGAAATCATCAGAGTTCAGTGTGTGAGTGTGTGAAGGCATCAGAATCAGTGTGTAAAGGCATCAAAGTCAGTGTGTGAGTGTGTGAAGGCATCAGAGTCAGTGTGTGAGTGTGTGAGGGCATCAGAGTCAGTGTGTGAGTGTGTGAAGGCATCAGAGTCAGTGTGTGAGGGCATCAGAGTCAGTGTGTAGGCATTAGAGTCAGGGTGCGAGTGTGTGAAGGCATCAGATTCAGTGTGTGAGTGTGTGAAGACATCAGAGTCAGTGTGTAAAGGCATCAAAGTCAGTGTGTGAGTGTGTGAAGGCATCAGAGTCAGTGTGTGAGTGTGTGAGGGCATCAGAGTCAGTGTGTGAGTGTGTGAAGGCATCAGAGTCAGTGTGTGAGGGCATCAGAGTCAGTGTGTAGGCATTAGAGTCAGGGTGCGAGTGTGTGAAGGCATCAGATTCAGTGTGTGAGTGTGTGAAGACATCAGAGTCAGTCTGTGAGTGTGTGAAGACATCAGAGTCAGGCTGTGAGTGTGTGAAGGCATCAGAGTCAGAGTGTGAAGGCACCAGAGTCAGAGTGTGAGGGAACCAGAGACAGTGTGTACAGGCATCAGAGTCAGTGTGTGAGTGTGTGAAGGCATCAGAGTCAGTGTGTGAGGGCATCAGAGTCAGTGTGTGAGTGTGTGACGGCATCAGTCAGAGTGTGAGGGCATCAGAGTCAGTGTGTGAGTGTGTGAAGACATCAGAGTTAGTGTGTGAGTATGTGAAGGCATCAGAGTCAGTGTGTGAGTGTGTGAAGGCATCAGAGTCAGTGAGTGAAGGCACCAGAATCAGTGTGTGAAGGCATCAGAGTCAGTGTGTGAGTGTGTGAAGGCATCAGAGTCAGTGTGTGAGTGTGTGAAGGCATCAGAGTCAGTGTGTGAGTGTGTGAAGGCATCAGAGTCAGTGTGTGAGGGCATCAGAGTCAGTGTGTGAGTGTGTGACGGCATCAGTCAGAGTGTGAGGGCATCAGAGTCAGTGTGTGAGTGTGTGAAGACATCAGAGTTAGTGTGTGAGTATGTGAAGGCATCAGAGTCAGTGTGTGAGTGTGTGAAGGCATCAGAGTCAGTGAGTGAAGGCACCAGAATCAGTGTGTGAAGGCATCAGAGTCAGTGTGTGAGTGTGTGAAGGCATCAGAGTCAGTGTGTGAGTGTGTGAGGGCACCAGAGTCAGTGTGTGTGGGGATCAGAGTCAGTGAGTGAGGGCATCAGAGTCAGTGTGTGAGTGTGTGAAGGCATCAGAGTCAGTTTGTGAGGGCATCAGTGTCAGTGTGTGAGTGTGTGAGGGCACCAGAGTCAGTGTGTGTGGGGATCGGAGTCAGTGAGTTAAGGCATCAGAGTCAGCGTGTCAGTGGGTGAAGGCACCAGAGTCAGCGTGTGAAGGTACCAGAGTCAGTCTGTGAGTGTGTGAAGGCATCAGAGTCAGTGTGTGAGGGCATTAGTGTCAGTGTGTGAGTACGTGAAGGCATCAGAGTCAGTGTGTGAAGGCATCAGAGTCAGTGTGTGAAGACCTCAGAGTCAGTGTGCGAGTGAGTGAAGGCATCAGTCAGAGTGTGAGGGCATCAGAGAGTGTGTGAGTGTGTGAAGGCATCAGAGTCAGTGAGTTAAGGCATCAGAGTCAGCGTGTCAGTGGGTGAAGGCACCAGTGTCAGTGTGTGAGGGCATCAGAGTCAGAGTGTGAAGGCATCAGAGCCATCTTGTGAAATCATCAGAGTTCAGTGTGTGAGTGTGTGAAGGCATCAGAATCAGTGTGTGAGTGTGTGACGACATCAGTGTCAGTGTGTGAGTATGTGAAGGCATCAGAGTCAGTGTGTAAAGGCATCAAAGTCAGTGTGTGAGTGTGTGAAGGCATCAGAGTCAGTGTGTGAGTGTGTGAAGGCATCAGAGTCAGTGTGTGAGGGCATCAGAGTCAGTGTGTGAGTGTGTGAAGGCATCAGAGTCAGTGTGTGAGGGCATCAGAGTCAGTGTGTAGGCATTAGAGTCAGGGTGCGAGTGTGTGAAGGCATCAGATTCAGTGTGTGAGTGTGTGAAGACATCAGAGTCAGTCTGTGAGTGTGTGAAGACATCAGAGTCAGGCTGTGAGTGTGTGAAGGCATCAGAGTCAGAGTGTGAAGGCACCAGAGTCAGAGTGTGAGGGAACCAGAGACAGTGTGTACAGGCATCAGAGTCAGTGTGTGAGTGTGTGAAGGCATCAGAGTCAGTGTGTGAGGGCATCAGAGTCAGTGTGTGAGTGTGTGACGGCATCAGTCAGAGTGTGAGGGCATCAGAGTCAGTGTGTGAGTGTGTGAAGACATCAGAGTTAGTGTGTGAGTATGTGAAGGCATCAGAGTCAGTGTGTGAGTGTGTGAAGGCATCAGAGTCAGTGAGTGAAGGCACCAGAATCAGTGTGTGAAGGCATCAGAGTCAGTGTGTGAGTGTGTGAAGGCATCAGAGTCAGTGTGTGAGTGTGTGAAGGCATCAGAGTCAGTGTGTGAGTGTGTGAAGGCATCAGAGTCAGTGTGTGAGGGCATCAGAGTCAGTGTGTGAGTGTGTGAAGGCATCAGAGTCAGTTTGTGAGGCCATCAGTGTCAGTGTGTGAGTGTGTGAGGGCACCAGAGTCAGTGTGTGTGGGGATCAGAGTCAGTGAGTGAGGGCATCAGAGTCAGTGTGTGAGTGTGTGAAGGCATCAGAGTCAGTTTGTGAGGGCATCAGTGTCAGTGTGTGAGTGTGTGAGGGCACCAGAGTCAGTGTGTGTGGGGATCGGAGTCAGTGAGTTAAGGCATCAGAGTCAGCGTGTCAGTGGGTGAAGGCACCAGAGTCAGCGTGTGAAGGTACCAGAGTCAGTCTGTGAGTGTGTGAAGGCATCAGAGTCAGTGTGTGAGGGCATTAGTGTCAGTGTGTGAGTGTGTGAAGGCATCAGAGTCAGTGTGTGAAGGCATCAGAGTCAGTGTGTGAAGACCTCAGAGTCAGTGTGCGAGTGAGTGATGGCATCAGTCAGAGTGTGAGGGCATCAGAGAGTGTGTGAGTGTGTGAAGGCATCAGAGTCAGTGAGTTAAGGCATCAGAGTCAGCGTGTCAGTGGGTGAAGGCACCAGTGTCAGTGTGTGAGGGCATCAGAGTCAGTGTGTGAAGGCATCAGAGCCATCTTGTGAAATCATCAAAGTTCAGTGTGTGAGTGTGCGAAGGCATCAGAGTCAGTGTGTGAGTGTGTGAAGGCATCAGAGTTAGAGTGCGAAGGCACCAGAGTCAGTGTGTGAGTGTGTGAAGACATCAGAATCAGTGTGTGAGTGTGTGAAGGCATGAGAGTCAGTGTGTGAGGGCATCAGTATCAGTGTGTGAGTGTGTGAAAGCATCAGAGTCAGTGTGTGAAGGTACCAGATTCAGTGTGTGAGTGCGTGAAGGCATCAGAGTCAGTGTGTGAGTGTGTGAAGGCATCAGAGTCTGAGTGCAAAGGCACCAGAGTCAGTGTGTGAGTGTGTGAAGGCATCAGAGTCAGTGTGTGAGGGCATCAGAGTCAGTGTGTGAGTGTGTGAAAGCCTCAGTGTCAGTGTGTGAGGGCATCAGAGTCAGAGTGTGAAGGCATCAGAGCCATCTTGTGAAATCATCAGAGTTCAGTGTGTGAGTGTGTGAAGGCATCAGAATCAGTGTGTGAGTGTGTGACGACATCAGTGTCAGTGTGTGAGTATGTGAAGGCATCAGAGTCAGTGTGTAAAGGCATCAAAGTCAGTGTGTGAGTGTGTGAAGGCATCAGAGTCAGTGTGTGAGTGTGTGAAGGCATCAGAGTCAGTGTGTGAGGGCATCAGAGTCAGTGTGTGAGTGTGTGAAGGCATCAGAGTCAGTGTGTGAGGGCATCAGAGTCAGTGTGTAGGCATTAGAGTCAGGGTGCGAGTGTGTGAAGGCATCAGATTCAGTGTGTGAGTGTGTGAAGACATCAGAGTCAGTCTGTGAGTGTGTGAAGACATCAGAGTCAGGCTGTGAGTGTGTGAAGGCATCAGAGTCAGAGTGTGAAGGCACCAGAGTCAGTGTGTGAGTGTGTGAAGACATCAGAGTTAGTGTGTGAGTGTGTGAAGGCATCAGAGTCAGTGTGTGAGGGCATCAGAGTCAGTGTGTGAGTGTGTGAAGGCATCAGAGTCAGTGTGTGAGGGCATCAGAGTCAGTGTGTGAGTGTGTGAAGGCATCAGAGTCAGTGTGTGAGGGCATCAGAGTCAGTGTGTGAGTGTGTGACGGCATCAGTCAGTGTGTGAGGGCACCAGAGTCAGTGTGTGAGTGTGTGAATACATCAGAGTTAGTGTGTGAGTGTGTGAAGGCATCAGAGTCAGTGAGTGAAGGCACCAGAATCAGTGTGTGAAGGCATCAGAGTCAGTGTGTGAGTGTGTGAAGGCATCAGAGTCAGTGTGTGAGTGTGTGAAGGCATCAGAGTCAGTGTGTGAGTGTGTGAAGGCATCAGAGTCAGAGTGTGAGGGCACCAGAGTCAGTGTGTGAGTGTGTGAAGGCATCAGAATCAGTGTGTGAGAGTGTGACGACATCAGAGTCAGTGTGTGAGTGCATCAGTGTCAGTGTGGGAGTGTGTGAAAGCATCAGTGTCAGTGTGTGAGTGTGTGAAGACCTCAGTGTCAGTGTGTGAGGGCATCAGAGTCAGTGTGTGAGGGCATCGGAGTCAGTGTGTGAGGGCATCAGTGTCAGTGTGTGAGTGTGTGAAGGCATCAGAGTCAGTGTGTGAAGGCATCAGAGTCAGTGTGTGAAGACCTCAGAGTCAGTGTGCGAGTGAGTGAAGGCATCAGAGTCAGTTTGTAAGGGCATCAGTGTCAGTGTGTGAGTGAGTGAGGGCATCAGAGAGTGTGTGAGTGTGTGAAGGCATCAGAGTCAGTGAGTTAAGGCATCAGAGTCAGCGTGTCAGTGGGTGAAGGCACCAGTGTCAGTGTGTGAGTGTGTGAAGACATCAGAATCAGTGTGTGAGTGTGTGAAGGCATCAGAGTCAGTGTGTGAGGGCATCAGTATCAGTGTGTGAGTATGTGAAAGCATCAGAGTCAGTGTGTGAAGGTACCAGATTCAGTGTGTGAGTGTGTGAAGGCATCAGAGTCAGTGTGTGTGTGTGTGAAGGCATCAGAGTCTGAGTGCAAAGGCACCAGAGTCAGTGTGTGAGTGTGTGAAGGCATCAGAGTCAGTGTGTGAGGGCATCAGAGTCAGTGTGTGAGTGTGTGAAAGCATCAGTGTCAGTGTGTGAGGGCATCAGAGTCAGAGTGTGAAGGCATCAGAGCCATCTTGTGAAATCATCAGAGTTCAGTGTGTGAGTGTGTGAAGGCATCAGAATCAGTGTGTGAGTGTGTGACGACATCAGTGTCAGTGTGTGAGTATGTGAAGGCATCAGAGTCAGTGTGTAAAGGCATCAAAGTCAGTGTGTGAGTGTGTGAAGGCATCAGAGTCAGTGTGTGAGTGTGTGAAGGCATAAGAGTCAGTGTGTGAGGGCATCAGAGTCAGTGTGTGAGTGTGTGAAGGCATCAGAGTCAGTGTGTGAGGGCATCAGAGTCAGTGTGTGAGTGTGTGAAGACATCAGAGTTAGTGTGTGAGTGTGTGAAGGCATCAGAGTCAGTGTGTGAGTGTGTGAAGGCATCAGAGTCAGTGTGTGAGTTTGTGAGGGCATCAGCGTCAGTGTGTGAGTATGTGAAGGCATCAGAGTCAGTGTGTTAGTGTGTGAAGGCATCAGAGTCAGTGCGTGAGTGTGTGAGGGCACCAGAGTCAGTGTGTGAGGGCATCAGTGTCAGTGTGTGAGTATGTGAAGGCATCAAAGTCAGTGTGCGAGTGAGTGAAGGCATCAGTCAGAGTGTGAGGGCATCAGAGTCAGTGTGTGAGTGCGTCTAGGCATCAGAGTCAGTGTGTGAGTGTGTGAGGGCACCAGAGTCAGTGTGTGAGGGGATCAGAGTCAGTGAGTGAGGGCATCAGAGTCAGTCTGCGAGTGAGTGAAGGCATCAGTCAGAGTGTGAGGGCATCAGAGTCAGTGTGTGAGTGTGTGAGGGCACCAGAGTCAGTGTGTGAGGGGATCAGAGTCAGTGAGTGAGGGCATCAGAGTCAGTGTGTGAGTGTGTGAAGGCATCAGAGTCAGTGAGCTAAGGCATCAGAGTCAGTGAGTTAAGGCATCAGAGTCAGCGTGTCAGTGGGTGAAGGCACCAGAGTCAGAGTGTGAAGGTACCAGAGTCAGTGTGTGAGTGTGTGAAGGCATCAGAGTCAGTGAGTTAAGGCATCAGAGTCAGCGTGTCAGTGGGTGAAGGCACCAGAGTCAGCGTGTGAAGGTACCAGAGTCAGGGTGTGAGGGAACCAGAGTCAGTGTGTGAGTGTGTGAAGGCATCAGAGTCAGTGTGTGAGTGTGTGAAGGCATCAGAGTTAGAGTGCGAAGGCACCAGAGTCAGTGTGTGAGTGTGTGAAGACATCAGAGTCAGTCTGTGAGTGTGTGAAGGCATCAGAGTTAGAGTGCGAAGGCACCAGAGTCAGTGTGTGAGTGTGTGAAGACATCAGAGTCAGTGTGTGAGTGTGTGAAGGCATCAGAGTCAGTGTGTGAGTGTGTGAAGGCATCAGAGTCAGTGTGTGAGTGTGTGAAGGCATCAGAGTCAGTGTGTGAGGGCATCAGAGTCAGTGTGTGAGTGTGTGAAGGCATCAGAGTCAGTGTGTGAGTGTGTGAAGGCACCAGAGTCAGTGTGTGAGGGCATCAGAGTCAGTGTGTGAGTGTGTGAAGGCATCAGAGTCAGTGTGTGAGCTTGTGAAGGCATCAGAGTCAGTGTGTGAGTGTGCGAAGGCACCAGAGTCAGTGTGTGAGTGTGTGAAGACATCAGAGTCAGTCTGTGAGTGTGTGAAGGCATCAGAGTCAGAGTGTGAAGGCACCAGAGTCAGAGTGTGAGGGAACCAGAGTCAGTGTGTACAGGCATCAGAGTCAGTGTGTGAGTGTGTGAAGGCACCACAGTCAGTGTGTGAGTGTGTGAGGGCATCAGAGTCAGAGTGTGAGGGCATCAGAGTCCGTGTGTGAGGGCATCAGTATCAGTGTGTGAGTGTGTGAAGGCATCAGAGTCAGTGTGTGAGTGTGTGAAGGCATCAGAGTCAGTGTGTGAGTGTGTGAAGGCATCAGAGTTAGAGTGCGAAGGCACCAGAGTCAGTGTGTGAGTGTGTGAAGGCATCAGAGTCTGTGTGTGAGTGTGTGAAGGCATCAGAGTCAGAGTGTGAGGGAACCAGAGTCAGTGTGTACAGGCATCAGAGTCAGTGTGTGAGTGTGTGAAGGCATCAGAGTCAGTGTGTGAGTGTGTGAGGGCATCAGAGTCAGTGTGTGAGTGTGTGACGGCATCAGTCAGAGTGTGAGGGCATCAGAGTCAGTGTGTGAGGGCATCAGTATCAGTGTGTGAGTGTGTGAAAGCATCAGAGTGAGTGTGTGAAGGCATCAGAGTCAGTGTGTGAGTGTGTGAAGGCATCAGAGTCAGTGTGTGAAGGCATCAGAGTCAGTGTGTGAAGGTACCAGAGTCAGTGTGTGAGTGTGTGAAGACATCAGAGTCAGTCTGTAAGTGTGTGAAGGCATCAGAGTCAGAGTGTGAAGGCATCAGAGTCAGAGTGTGAGGGAACCAGAGTCAGTGTGTACAGGCATCAGAGTCAGTGTGTGAGTGTGGGAAGGCATCAGAGTCAGTGTGTGAGGGCATCAGAGTCAGTGTGTGAGTGTGTGACGGCATCAGTCAGAGTGTGAGGGCATCAGAGTCAGTGTGTGAGTGTGTGAAGACATCAGAGTTAGTGTGTGGGTGTGTGAAGGCATCAGAGTCAGTGTGTGAGTGTGTGAGTGTGTGAAGGCATCAGAGTCAGAGTGTGAGTTTGTGAGGGCATCAGCGTCAGTGTGTGAGTGTGTGAAGACATCAGAGTCAGTCTGTGAGTGTGTGAAGACATCAGAGTCAGGCTGTGAGTGTGTGAAGGCATCAGAGTCAGAGTGTGAAGGCACCAGAGTCAGTGTGTGAGTGTGTGAAGACATCAGAGTTAGTGTGTGAGTGTGTGAAGGCATCAGAGTCAGTGTGTGAGTGTGTGAAGGCATCAGAGTCAGAGTGTGAGTTTGTGAGGGCATCAGCGTCAGTGTGTGAGTATGTGAAGGCATCAGAGTCAGTGTGTTAGTGTGTGAAGGCATCAGAGTCAGTGCGTGAGTGTGTGAGGGCATCAGAGTCAGTGTGTGAGTGTGTGACGGCATCAGAGTCAGTGTGTGAGTGTGTGAGGGCACCAGAGTCAGTGTGTGAGGGCATCAGTGTCAGTGTGTGAGTATGTGAAGGCATCAAAGTCAGTGTGCGAGTGAGTGAAGGCATCAGTCAGAGTGTGAGGGCATCAGAGTCAGTGTGTGAGTGCGTCTAGGCATCAGCGTCAGTGTGTGAGTTTGTGAAGGCATCAGAGTCAGAGTGTGAGTTTGTGAGGGCATCAGCGTCAGTGTGTGAGTGTGTGAAGGCATCAGAGTCAGTTTGTGAGGGCATCAGTATCAGTGTGTGAGTGTGTGAGGGCACCAGAGTCAGTGTGTGTGGGGATCAGAGTCAGTGAGTGAGGGCATCAGAGTCAGTCTGCGAGTGAGTGAAGGCATCAGTCAGAGTGTGAGGGCATCAGAGTCAGTGTGTGAGTGTGTGAAGGCATCAGAGTCAGTTTGTGAGGGCATCAGTGTCAGTGTGTGAGTGTGTGAGGGCACCAGAGTCAGTGTGTGAGGGGATCAGAGTCAGTGAGTGAGGGCATCAGAGTCAGTGTGTGAGTGTGTGAAGGCATCAGAGTCAGTGTGTGAGTGTGTGAAGGCATCAGAGTCAGTGTGTGAGTGTGTGAAGGCATCAGAGTCAGTGAGCTAAGGCATCAGAGTCAGTGAGTTAAGGCATCAGAGTCAGCGTGTCAGTGGGTGAAGGCACCAGAGTCAGAGTGTGAAGGTACCAGAGTCAGTGTGTGAGTGTGTGAAGGCATCAGAGTCAGTGTGTGAGTGTGTGACGGCATCAGTCAGAGTGTGAGGGCATCAGAGTCAGTGTGTGAGTGTGTGA
Organism: Hypanus sabinus; assembly: GCF_030144855.1. NCBI lineage: Eukaryota > Metazoa > Chordata > Chondrichthyes > Myliobatiformes > Dasyatidae > Hypanus > Hypanus sabinus. The sequence goes on along the minus strand of NC_082708.1, from coordinate 47,803,897 downwards.
AGATATCAGAGTTAGTGTGTGAGTGTGTGAAGGCATCAGAGTCAGTGTGTGAGTGTGTGAAGGCATCAGAGTCAGTGAGTTAAGGCATCAGAGTCAGCGTGTCAGTGGGTGAAGGCACCAGAGTCAGCGTGTGAAGGTACCAGAGTCAGGGTGTGAGGGAACCAGAGTCAGTGTGTGAGTGTGTGAAGACATCAGAGTCAGTGTGTGAGTGTGTGAAGGCATCAGAGTCAGTGTGTGAGTGTGTGAAGGCATCAGAGTCAGTGTGTGAGTGTGTGAAGGCATCAGAGTCAGTCTGTGAGTGTGTGAAGGCATCAGAGTCAGTCTGTGAGTGTGTGAAGGCATCAGAGTTAGAGTGCGAAGGCACCAGAGTCAGTGTGTGAGTGTGTGAAGGCATCAGAGTCAGTGTGTGAGGGCATCAGAGTCAGTGTGTGAGTGTGTGAAGGCATCAGAGTCAGTGTGTGAGTGTGTGAAGGCATCAGAGTTAGAGTGCGAAGGCACCAGAGTCAGTGTGTGAGTGTGTGAAGGCATCAGAGTCAGTGTGTGAGTGTGTGAAGACATCAGAGTCAGTCTGTGAGTGTGTGAAGGCATCAGAGTCAGAGTGTGAAGGCACCAGAGTTAGAGTGTGAGGGAACCAGAGTCAGTGTGTACAGGCATCAGAGTCAGTGTGTGAGTGTGTGAAGGCACCACAGTCAGTGTGTGAGTGTGTGAGGGCATCAGAGTCAGTGTGTGAGTGTGTGACGGCATCAGTCAGAGTGTGAGGGCATCAGAGTCCGTGTGTGAGGGCATCAGTATCAGTGTGTGAGTGTGTGAAGGCATCAGAGTCAGTGTGTGAGTGTGTGAAGGCATCAGAGTCAGTGTGTGAGTGTGTGAAGGCATCAGAGTTAGAGTGCGAAGGCACCAGAGTCAGTGTGTGAGTGTGTGAAGGCATCAGAGTCAGTGTGTGAGTGTGTGAAGGCATCAGAGTCAGTGTGTGAGTGTGTGAAGGCATCAGAGTCAGTGTGTTAGTGTGTGAAGGCATCAGAGTCAGTGTGTGAGTGTGTGAGGGCACCAGAGTCAGTGTGTGAAGACATCAGAGTCAGTGTGTGAGGGCATCAGTGTCAGTGTGTGAAGACCTCAGAGTCAGTGTGCGAGTGAGTGAAGGCATCAGTCAGAGTGTGAGGGCATCAGAGTCAGTGTGTGAGTGTGTGAAGGCATCAGAGTCAGTGTGTGAGGGCATCAGTATCAGTGTGTGAGTATGTGAAAGCATCAGAGTCAGTGTGTGAAGGTACCAGATTCAGTGTGTGAGTGTGTGAAGGCATCAGAGTCAGTGTGTGTGTGTGTGAAGGCATCAGAGTCTGAGTGCAAAGGCACCAGAGTCAGTGTGTGAGTGTGTGAAGGCATCAGAGTCAGTGTGTGAGGGCATCAGAGTCAGTGTGTGAGTGTGTGAAAGCATCAGTGTCAGTGTGTGAGGGCATCAGAGTCAGAGTGTGAAGGCATCAGAGCCATCTTGTGAAATCATCAGAGTTCAGTGTGTGAGTGTGTGAAGGCATCAGAATCAGTGTGTGAGTGTGTGACGACATCAGTGTCAGTGTGTGAGTATGTGAAGGCATCAGAGTCAGTGTGTAAAGGCATCAAAGTCAGTGTGTGAGTGTGTGAAGGCATCAGAGTCAGTGTGTGAGTGTGTGAAGGCATAAGAGTCAGTGTGTGAGGGCATCAGAGTCAGTGTGTGAGTGTGTGAAGGCATCAGAGTCAGTGTGTGAGGGCATCAGAGTCAGTGTGTGAGTGTGTGAAGACATCAGAGTTAGTGTGTGAGTGTGTGAAGGCATCAGAGTCAGTGTGTGAGTGTGTGAAGGCATCAGAGTCAGTGTGTGAGTTTGTGAGGGCATCAGCGTCAGTGTGTGAGTATGTGAAGGCATCAGAGTCAGTGTGTTAGTGTGTGAAGGCATCAGAGTCAGTGCGTGAGTGTGTGAGGGCACCAGAGTCAGTGTGTGAGGGCATCAGTGTCAGTGTGTGAGTATGTGAAGGCATCAAAGTCAGTGTGCGAGTGAGTGAAGGCATCAGTCAGAGTGTGAGGGCATCAGAGTCAGTGTGTGAGTGCGTCTAGGCATCAGAGTCAGTGTGTGAGTGTGTGAGGGCACCAGAGTCAGTGTGTGAGGGGATCAGAGTCAGTGAGTGAGGGCATCAGAGTCAGTCTGCGAGTGAGTGAAGGCATCAGTCAGAGTGTGAGGGCATCAGAGTCAGTGTGTGAGTGTGTGAGGGCACCAGAGTCAGTGTGTGAGGGGATCAGAGTCAGTGAGTGAGGGCATCAGAGTCAGTGTGTGAGTGTGTGAAGGCATCAGAGTCAGTGAGCTAAGGCATCAGAGTCAGTGAGTTAAGGCATCAGAGTCAGCGTGTCAGTGGGTGAAGGCACCAGAGTCAGAGTGTGAAGGTACCAGAGTCAGTGTGTGAGTGTGTGAAGGCATCAGAGTCAGTGAGTTAAGGCATCAGAGTCAGCGTGTCAGTGGGTGAAGGCACCAGAGTCAGCGTGTGAAGGTACCAGAGTCAGGGTGTGAGGGAACCAGAGTCAGTGTGTGAGTGTGTGAAGGCATCAGAGTCAGTGTGTGAGTGTGTGAAGGCATCAGAGTTAGAGTGCGAAGGCACCAGAGTCAGTGTGTGAGTGTGTGAAGACATCAGAGTCAGTCTGTGAGTGTGTGAAGGCATCAGAGTTAGAGTGCGAAGGCACCAGAGTCAGTGTGTGAGTGTGTGAAGACATCAGAGTCAGTGTGTGAGTGTGTGAAGGCATCAGAGTCAGTGTGTGAGTGTGTGAAGGCATCAGAGTCAGTGTGTGAGTGTGTGAAGGCATCAGAGTCAGTGTGTGAGGGCATCAGAGTCAGTGTGTGAGTGTGTGAAGGCATCAGAGTCAGTGTGTGAGTGTGTGAAGGCACCAGAGTCAGTGTGTGAGGGCATCAGAGTCAGTGTGTGAGTGTGTGAAGGCATCAGAGTCAGTGTGTGAGCTTGTGAAGGCATCAGAGTCAGTGTGTGAGTGTGCGAAGGCACCAGAGTCAGTGTGTGAGTGTGTGAAGACATCAGAGTCAGTCTGTGAGTGTGTGAAGGCATCAGAGTCAGAGTGTGAAGGCACCAGAGTCAGAGTGTGAGGGAACCAGAGTCAGTGTGTACAGGCATCAGAGTCAGTGTGTGAGTGTGTGAAGGCACCACAGTCAGTGTGTGAGTGTGTGAGGGCATCAGAGTCAGAGTGTGAGGGCATCAGAGTCCGTGTGTGAGGGCATCAGTATCAGTGTGTGAGTGTGTGAAGGCATCAGAGTCAGTGTGTGAGTGTGTGAAGGCATCAGAGTCAGTGTGTGAGTGTGTGAAGGCATCAGAGTTAGAGTGCGAAGGCACCAGAGTCAGTGTGTGAGTGTGTGAAGGCATCAGAGTCTGTGTGTGAGTGTGTGAAGGCATCAGAGTCAGAGTGTGAGGGAACCAGAGTCAGTGTGTACAGGCATCAGAGTCAGTGTGTGAGTGTGTGAAGGCATCAGAGTCAGTGTGTGAGTGTGTGAGGGCATCAGAGTCAGTGTGTGAGTGTGTGACGGCATCAGTCAGAGTGTGAGGGCATCAGAGTCAGTGTGTGAGGGCATCAGTATCAGTGTGTGAGTGTGTGAAAGCATCAGAGTGAGTGTGTGAAGGCATCAGAGTCAGTGTGTGAGTGTGTGAAGGCATCAGAGTCAGTGTGTGAAGGCATCAGAGTCAGTGTGTGAAGGTACCAGAGTCAGTGTGTGAGTGTGTGAAGACATCAGAGTCAGTCTGTAAGTGTGTGAAGGCATCAGAGTCAGAGTGTGAAGGCATCAGAGTCAGAGTGTGAGGGAACCAGAGTCAGTGTGTACAGGCATCAGAGTCAGTGTGTGAGTGTGGGAAGGCATCAGAGTCAGTGTGTGAGGGCATCAGAGTCAGTGTGTGAGTGTGTGACGGCATCAGTCAGAGTGTGAGGGCATCAGAGTCAGTGTGTGAGTGTGTGAAGACATCAGAGTTAGTGTGTGGGTGTGTGAAGGCATCAGAGTCAGTGTGTGAGTGTGTGAGTGTGTGAAGGCATCAGAGTCAGAGTGTGAGTTTGTGAGGGCATCAGCGTCAGTGTGTGAGTGTGTGAAGACATCAGAGTCAGTCTGTGAGTGTGTGAAGACATCAGAGTCAGGCTGTGAGTGTGTGAAGGCATCAGAGTCAGAGTGTGAAGGCACCAGAGTCAGTGTGTGAGTGTGTGAAGACATCAGAGTTAGTGTGTGAGTGTGTGAAGGCATCAGAGTCAGTGTGTGAGTGTGTGAAGGCATCAGAGTCAGAGTGTGAGTTTGTGAGGGCATCAGCGTCAGTGTGTGAGTATGTGAAGGCATCAGAGTCAGTGTGTTAGTGTGTGAAGGCATCAGAGTCAGTGCGTGAGTGTGTGAGGGCATCAGAGTCAGTGTGTGAGTGTGTGACGGCATCAGAGTCAGTGTGTGAGTGTGTGAGGGCACCAGAGTCAGTGTGTGAGGGCATCAGTGTCAGTGTGTGAGTATGTGAAGGCATCAAAGTCAGTGTGCGAGTGAGTGAAGGCATCAGTCAGAGTGTGAGGGCATCAGAGTCAGTGTGTGAGTGCGTCTAGGCATCAGCGTCAGTGTGTGAGTTTGTGAAGGCATCAGAGTCAGAGTGTGAGTTTGTGAGGGCATCAGCGTCAGTGTGTGAGTGTGTGAAGGCATCAGAGTCAGTTTGTGAGGGCATCAGTATCAGTGTGTGAGTGTGTGAGGGCACCAGAGTCAGTGTGTGTGGGGATCAGAGTCAGTGAGTGAGGGCATCAGAGTCAGTCTGCGAGTGAGTGAAGGCATCAGTCAGAGTGTGAGGGCATCAGAGTCAGTGTGTGAGTGTGTGAAGGCATCAGAGTCAGTTTGTGAGGGCATCAGTGTCAGTGTGTGAGTGTGTGAGGGCACCAGAGTCAGTGTGTGAGGGGATCAGAGTCAGTGAGTGAGGGCATCAGAGTCAGTGTGTGAGTGTGTGAAGGCATCAGAGTCAGTGTGTGAGTGTGTGAAGGCATCAGAGTCAGTGTGTGAGTGTGTGAAGGCATCAGAGTCAGTGAGCTAAGGCATCAGAGTCAGTGAGTTAAGGCATCAGAGTCAGCGTGTCAGTGGGTGAAGGCACCAGAGTCAGAGTGTGAAGGTACCAGAGTCAGTGTGTGAGTGTGTGAAGGCATCAGAGTCAGTGTGTGAGTGTGTGACGGCATCAGTCAGAGTGTGAGGGCATCAGAGTCAGTGTGTGAGTGTGTGAAGATATCAGAGTTAGTGTGTGAGTGTGTGAAGGCATCAGAGTCAGTGTGTGAGTGTGTGAAGGCATCAGAGTCAGTGAGTTAAGGCATCAGAGTCAGCGTGTCAGTGGGTGAAGGCACCAGAGTCAGCGTGTGAAGGTACCAGAGTCAGGGTGTGAGGGAACCAGAGTCAGTGTGTGAGTGTGTGAAGACATCAGAGTCAGTGTGTGAGTGTGTGAAGGCATCAGAGTCAGTGTGTGAGTGTGTGAAGGCATCAGAGTCAGTGTGTGAGTGTGTGAAGGCATCAGAGTCAGTCTGTGAGTGTGTGAAGGCATCAGAGTCAGTCTGTGAGTGTGTGAAGGCATCAGAGTTAGAGTGCGAAGGCACCAGAGTCAGTGTGTGAGTGTGTGAAGGCATCAGAGTCAGTGTGTGAGGGCATCAGAGTCAGTGTGTGAGTGTGTGAAGGCATCAGAGTCAGTGTGTGAGTGTGTGAAGGCATCAGAGTTAGAGTGCGAAGGCACCAGAGTCAGTGTGTGAGTGTGTGAAGGCATCAGAGTCAGTGTGTGAGTGTGTGAAGACATCAGAGTCAGTCTGTGAGTGTGTGAAGGCATCAGAGTCAGAGTGTGAAGGCACCAGAGTTAGAGTGTGAGGGAACCAGAGTCAGTGTGTACAGGCATCAGAGTCAGTGTGTGAGTGTGTGAAGGCACCACAGTCAGTGTGTGAGTGTGTGAGGGCATCAGAGTCAGTGTGTGAGTGTGTGACGGCATCAGTCAGAGTGTGAGGGCATCAGAGTCCGTGTGTGAGGGCATCAGTATCAGTGTGTGAGTGTGTGAAGGCATCAGAGTCAGTGTGTGAGTGTGTGAAGGCATCAGAGTCAGTGTGTGAGTGTGTGAAGGCATCAGAGTTAGAGTGCGAAGGCACCAGAGTCAGTGTGTGAGTGTGTGAAGGCATCAGAGTCAGTGTGTGAGTGTGTGAAGGCATCAGAGTCAGTGTGTGAGTGTGTGAAGGCATCAGAGTCAGTGTGTTAGTGTGTGAAGGCATCAGAGTCAGTGTGTGAGTGTGTGAGGGCACCAGAGTCAGTGTGTGAAGACATCAGAGTCAGTGTGTGAGGGCATCAGTGTCAGTGTGTGAAGACCTCAGAGTCAGTGTGCGAGTGAGTGAAGGCATCAGTCAGAGTGTGAGGGCATCAGAGTCAGTGTGTGAGTGTGTGAAGGCATCAGAGTCAGGGTGTGAGTTTGTGAGGGCATCAGCGTCAGTGTGTGAGTATGTGAAGGCATCAGAGTCAGTGGGTGAAGACCTCAGAGTCAGTGTGCGAGTGAGTGAAGGCATCAGAGTCAGTTTGTGAGGGCATCAGTGTCAGTGTGTGAGTGTGTGAGGGCACCAGAGTCAGTGTGTGTGGGGATCAGAGTCAGTGAGTGAGGGCATCAGAGTCAGTGAGTTAAGGCATCAGAGTCAGCATGTCAGTGGGTGAAGGCACCAGAGTCAGCGTGTAAAGGTACCAGAGTCACTGTGTGAGTGTGTGAAGGCATCAGAATCAGTGTGTGAGTATGTGAAGGCATCAAAGTCAGTGTGTGAGTGTGTGAAGGCATCAGAGTCAGTGTGTGAAGGTACCAGAGTCAGTGTGTGAGTGTGTGAAGGCATCAGAGTCAGTGTGTGAAGGTACCAGAGTCAGTGTGTGAGTGTGTGAAGGCATCAGAATCAGTGTGTGAGTGTGTGACGACATCAGTGTCAGTGTGTAAGTGTGTGAAGACACCAGATTCAGTGTGTGAGTGTGTGAAGGCATCAGAGTCAGAGTGTGAGGGCACCAGAATCAGTGTGTGAAGGCATCAGAGTCAGTGTGTGAGTGTGTGAAGGCATCAGAGTCAGAGTGTGAGAGTGTGACGACATCAGAGTCAGAGTGTGAGGGCACCAGAGTCAGTGTGTGAGTGTGTGAAGGCATCAGAGTCAGTGTGTGAGTGTGTGAAGGCATCAGAATCAGTGTGTGAGAGTGTGACGACATCAGAGTCAGAGTGTGAGGGCACCAGAGTCAGTGTGTGAGTGTGTCAAGGCACCAGAGTCAGTGTGTGAGGGCATCAGAGTCAGTGTGTGAGTGTGTGAAGGCATCAGAGTCAGTGTGTGAGGGCATCAGAGTCAGTGTGTGAGTGTGTGAAGGCATCAGAGTCAGTGTGTGAGGGCATCAGAGTCAGTGTGTGAGTGTGTGAAGGCATCAGAGTCAGTGTGTGAAGGCATCAGAGTCAGTGTGTGAGTGTGTGAAGACCTCAGTGTCAGTGTGTGATTGTGTGAAAGCATCAGTGTCAGTGTGTGAGTGTGTGAAGGCATCAGAGTCAGTGTGTGAGTGTGTGAAGACCTCAGTGTCAGTGTGTGAGCGCATCAGAGTCAGTGTGTGAGGGCATCAGAGTCAGTGTGTGAAGGCATCAGAGTCAGTGTGTGAAGGCATCAGAGTCAGTGTGTGAAGACCTCAGAGTCAGTGTGCGAGTGAGTGAAGGCATCAGTCAGAGTGTGAGGGCATCAGAGTCAGTGTGTGAGTGTGTGAAGGCATCAGAGTCAGTTTGTAAGGGCACCAGTGTCAGTGTGTGAGTGAGTGAGGGCATCAGAGTCAGTGTGTGAGTGTGTGAAGGCATCAGAGTCAGTGAGTTAAGGCATCAGAGTCAGCGTGTCAGTGGGTGAAGGCACCAGTGTCAGTGTGTGAGGGCATCAGAGTCAGTGTGTGAAGGCATCAGAGCCATCTTGTGAAATCATCAGAGTTCAGTGTGTGAGTGTGCGAAGGCATCAGAGTCAGTGTGTGAGTGTGTGAAGGCATCAGAGTTAGATTGCGAAGGCACCAGAGTCAGTGTGTGAGTGTGTGAAGACATCAGAATCAGTGTGTGAGTGTGTGAAGGCATCAGAGTCAGTGTGTGAGTGTGTGAAGGCATCAGAGTCAGAGTGCGAAGGCACCAGAGTCAGTGTGTGAGTGTGTGAAGGCATCAGAGTCAGTGTGTGAGTGTGTGAAGGCATCAGAGTCAGAGTGTGAAGGCACCAGAGTCAGTGTGTGAGTGTGTGAAGGCATCAGAGTCAGTGTGTGAGGGCATCAGAGTCAGTGTGTGAGTGTGTGAAAGCATCAGTGTCAGTGTGTGAGGGCATCAGAGTCAGTGTGTGAGTGTGTGAGGGCATCAGAGTCAGTGTGTGAAGACCTCAGAGTCAGTGTGCGAGGGCATCAGTATCAGTCTGTGAGTGTGTGAAAGCATCAGAGTCAGTGTGTGAGTGTGTGAAGGCATCAGAGTCAGAGTGCGAAGGCACCAGAGTCAGTGTGTGAGTGTGTGAAGGCATCAGAGTCAGTGTGTGAGTGTGTGAAGGCATCAGAGTCAGAGTGTGAAGGCACCAGAGTCAGTGTGTGAGTGTGTGAAGGCATCAGAGTCAGTGTGTGAGGGCATCAGAGTCAGTGTGTGAGTGTGTGAAAGCATCAGTGTCAGTGTGTGAGGGCATCAGAGTCAGTGTGTGAGTGTGTGAGGGCATCAGAGTCAGTGTGTGAAGACCTCAGAGTCAGTGTGCGAGTGAGTGAAGGCATCAGTCAGAGTGTGAGGGCATCAGAGTCAGTGTGTGAGTGTGTGTAGGCATCAGAGTCAGAGTGTGAGTTTGTGAGGGCATCAGCGTCAGTGTGTGAGTATGTGAAGGCATCAGTGTCAGTGAGTGAGGGCATCAGAGTCAGTGTGCGAGTGAGTGAAGGCATCAGTCAGAGTGTGAGGGCATCAGAGTCAGTGTGTGAGTGTGTGAAGGCATCAGAGTCAGTTTGTGAGGGCATCAGTGTCAGTGTGTGAGTGTGTGAGGGCACCAGAGTCAGTGTGTGAGGGGATCAGAGTCAGTGAGTGAGGGCATCAGAGTCAGTGTGTGAGTGTGTGAAGGCATCAGAGTCAGTGAGCTAAGGCATCAGAGTCAGTGAGTTAAGGCATCAGAGTCAGCGTGTGAGGGCATCAGAGTCAGTGTGTGAGTGTGTGACGGCATCAGTCAGAGTGTGAAGACATCAGAGTTAGTGTGTGAGTGTGTGAAGGCATCAGAGTCAGTGTGTGAGTGTGTGAGTGTGTGAAGGCATCAGAGTCAGTGAGTTAAGGCATCAGAGTCAGTGTGTGAGTGTGTGAAGACCTCAGTGTCAGTGTGTGAGGGCATCAGAGTCAGTGTGTGAGGGCATCAGAGTCAGTGTGTGAGTGTGTGAAGGCATCAGAGTCAGTTTGTAAGGGCACCAGTGTCAGTGTGTGAGTCAGTGAGGGCATCAGAGTCAGTGTGTGAGTGTGTGAAGGCATCAGAGTCAGTGTGTGAAGGCATCAGAGTCAGTGAGTTAAGGCATCAGAGTCAGCGTGTCAGTGGGTGAAGGCACCAGTGTCAGTGTGTGAGGGCATCAGAGTCAGTGTGTTAAGGCATCAGAGCCATCTTGTGAAATCATCAGAGTTCAGTGTGTGAGTGTGCGAAGGCATCAGAGTCAGTGTGTGAGCGTGTGAAGGCATCAGAGTTAGATTGCGAAGGCACCAGAGTCAGTGTGTGAGTGTGTGAAGACATCAGAATCAGTGTGTGAGTGAGTGAAGGCATCAGAGTTAGTGTGTGAGGGCATCAGTATCAGTGTGTGAGTGTGTGAAAGCATCAGAGTCAGTGTGTGAGTGTGTGAAGGCATCAGAGTCAGTGTGTGAGTGTGTGAAGGCATCAGAGTCAGAGTGCGAAGGCACCAGAGTCAGTGTGTGAGTGTGTGAAGGCATCAGAGTCAGTGTGTGAGGGCATCAGAGTCAGTGTGTGAGTGTGTGAAAGCATCAGTGTCAGTGTGTGTGGGCATCAGAGTTAGAGTGTGAAGGCATCAGAGTCAGTGTGTGAGTGTGTGAAGGCATCAGAGTCAGAGTGCGAAGGCACCAGAGTCAGTGTGTGAGTGTGTGAAGGCATCAGAGTCAGTGTGTGAGGGCATCAGAGTCAGTGTGTGAGTGTGTGAAAGCATCAGTGTCAGTGTGTGTGGGCGTCAGAGTGTGAAGGCATCAGAGCCATCTTGTGAAATCATCAGAGTTCAGTGTGTGAGTGTGTGAAGGCATCAGAGTCAGTGTGTGAGTGTGTGAAAGCATCAGTGTCAGTGTGTGTGGGCATCAGAGTCAGTGTGTACAGGCATCAGAGTCAGTGTGTGAGTGTGTGAAGGCATCAGAGACAGTGTGTGAGGGCATCAGAGTCAGTGTGTGAGTGTGTGAAGGCATCAGAGTCAGTGTGTGAGGGCATCAGAGTCAGTGTGTGAGTGTGTGAAGGCATCAGAGTCAGTGTGTGAAGGCATCAGAGTCAGTGTGTGAGTGTGTGAAGACCTCAGTGTCAGTGTGTGATTGTGTGAAAGCATCAGTGTCAGTGTGTGAGTGTGTGAAGGCATCAGAGTCAGTGTGTGAGTGTGTGAAGACCTCAGTGTCAGTGTGTGAGCGCATCAGAGTCAGTGTGTGAGGGCATCAGAGTCAGTGTGTGAAGGCATCAGAGTCAGTGTGTGAAGGCATCAGAGTCAGTGTGTGAAGACCTCAGAGTCAGTGTGCGAGTGAGTGAAGGCATCAGTCAGAGTGTGAGGGCATCAGAGTCAGTGTGTGAGTGTGTGAAGGCATCAGAGTCAGTTTGTAAGGGCACCAGTGTCAGTGTGTGAGTGAGTGAGGGCATCAGAGTCAGTGTGTGAGTGTGTGAAGGCATCAGAGTCAGTGAGTTAAGGCATCAGAGTCAGCGTGTCAGTGGGTGAAGGCACCAGTGTCAGTGTGTGAGGGCATCAGAGTCAGTGTGTGAAGGCATCAGAGCCATCTTGTGAAATCATCAGAGTTCAGTGTGTGAGTGTGCGAAGGCATCAGAGTCAGTGTGTGAGTGTGTGAAGGCATCAGAGTTAGATTGCGAAGGCACCAGAGTCAGTGTGTGAGTGTGTGAAGACATCAGAATCAGTGTGTGAGTGTGTGAAGGCATCAGAGTCAGTGTGTGAGTGTGTGAAGGCATCAGAGTCAGAGTGCGAAGGCACCAGAGTCAGTGTGTGAGTGTGTGAAGGCATCAGAGTCAGTGTGTGAGTGTGTGAAGGCATCAGAGTCAGAGTGTGAAGGCACCAGAGTCAGTGTGTGAGTGTGTGAAGGCATCAGAGTCAGTGTGTGAGGGCATCAGAGTCAGTGTGTGAGTGTGTGAAAGCATCAGTGTCAGTGTGTGAGGGCATCAGAGTCAGTGTGTGAGTGTGTGAGGGCATCAGAGTCAGTGTGTGAAGACCTCAGAGTCAGTGTGCGAGGGCATCAGTATCAGTCTGTGAGTGTGTGAAAGCATCAGAGTCAGTGTGTGAGTGTGTGAAGGCATCAGAGTCAGAGTGCGAAGGCACCAGAGTCAGTGTGTGAGTGTGTGAAGGCATCAGAGTCAGTGTGTGAGTGTGTGAAGGCATCAGAGTCAGAGTGTGAAGGCACCAGAGTCAGTGTGTGAGTGTGTGAAGGCATCAGAGTCAGTGTGTGAGGGCATCAGAGTCAGTGTGTGAGTGTGTGAAAGCATCAGTGTCAGTGTGTGAGGGCATCAGAGTCAGTGTGTGAGTGTGTGAGGGCATCAGAGTCAGTGTGTGAAGACCTCAGAGTCAGTGTGCGAGTGAGTGAAGGCATCAGTCAGAGTGTGAGGGCATCAGAGTCAGTGTGTGAGTGTGTGTAGGCATCAGAGTCAGAGTGTGAGTTTGTGAGGGCATCAGCGTCAGTGTGTGAGTATGTGAAGGCATCAGTGTCAGTGAGTGAGGGCATCAGAGTCAGTGTGCGAGTGAGTGAAGGCATCAGTCAGAGTGTGAGGGCATCAGAGTCAGTGTGTGAGTGTGTGAAGGCATCAGAGTCAGTTTGTGAGGGCATCAGTGTCAGTGTGTGAGTGTGTGAGGGCACCAGAGTCAGTGTGTGAGGGGATCAGAGTCAGTGAGTGAGGGCATCAGAGTCAGTGTGTGAGTGTGTGAAGGCATCAGAGTCAGTGAGCTAAGGCATCAGAGTCAGTGAGTTAAGGCATCAGAGTCAGCGTGTGAGGGCATCAGAGTCAGTGTGTGAGTGTGTGACGGCATCAGTCAGAGTGTGAAGACATCAGAGTTAGTGTGTGAGTGTGTGAAGGCATCAGAGTCAGTGTGTGAGTGTGTGAGTGTGTGAAGGCATCAGAGTCAGTGAGTTAAGGCATCAGAGTCAGTGTGTGAGTGTGTGAAGACCTCAGTGTCAGTGTGTGAGGGCATCAGAGTCAGTGTGTGAGGGCATCAGAGTCAGTGTGTGAGTGTGTGAAGGCATCAGAGTCAGTTTGTAAGGGCACCAGTGTCAGTGTGTGAGTCAGTGAGGGCATCAGAGTCAGTGTGTGAGTGTGTGAAGGCATCAGAGTCAGTGTGTGAAGGCATCAGAGTCAGTGAGTTAAGGCATCAGAGTCAGCGTGTCAGTGGGTGAAGGCACCAGTGTCAGTGTGTGAGGGCATCAGAGTCAGTGTGTTAAGGCATCAGAGCCATCTTGTGAAATCATCAGAGTTCAGTGTGTGAGTGTGCGAAGGCATCAGAGTCAGTGTGTGAGCGTGTGAAGGCATCAGAGTTAGATTGCGAAGGCACCAGAGTCAGTGTGTGAGTGTGTGAAGACATCAGAATCAGTGTGTGAGTGAGTGAAGGCATCAGAGTTAGTGTGTGAGGGCATCAGTATCAGTGTGTGAGTGTGTGAAAGCATCAGAGTCAGTGTGTGAGTGTGTGAAGGCATCAGAGTCAGTGTGTGAGTGTGTGAAGGCATCAGAGTCAGAGTGCGAAGGCACCAGAGTCAGTGTGTGAGTGTGTGAAGGCATCAGAGTCAGTGTGTGAGGGCATCAGAGTCAGTGTGTGAGTGTGTGAAAGCATCAGTGTCAGTGTGTGTGGGCATCAGAGTTAGAGTGTGAAGGCATCAGAGTCAGTGTGTGAGTGTGTGAAGGCATCAGAGTCAGAGTGCGAAGGCACCAGAGTCAGTGTGTGAGTGTGTGAAGGCATCAGAGTCAGTGTGTGAGGGCATCAGAGTCAGTGTGTGAGTGTGTGAAAGCATCAGTGTCAGTGTGTGTGGGCGTCAGAGTGTGAAGGCATCAGAGCCATCTTGTGAAATCATCAGAGTTCAGTGTGTGAGTGTGTGAAGGCATCAGAGTCAGTGTGTGAGTGTGTGAAAGCATCAGTGTCAGTGTGTGTGGGCATCAGAGTCAGTGTGTACAGGCATCAGAGTCAGTGTGTGAGTGTGTGAAGGCATCAGAGACAGTGTGTGAGGGCATCAGAGTCAGTGTGTGAGTGTGTGAAGGCATCAGAGTCAGAGTGCGAAGGCACCAGAGTCAGTGTGTGAGTGTGTGAAGACATCAGAGTCAGTGTGTGAGTGTGTGAAGGCATCAGAGTCAGTGTGTGAGTGTGTGAAGGCATCAGAGTCAGTGTGTGAGGGCATCAGAGTCAGTGTGTAGGCATTAGAGTCAGTGTGCGCGTGTGTGAAGGCATCAGATTCAGTGTGTGAGTGTGTGAAGACATCAGAGTCAGGCTGTGAGTGTGTGAAGGCATCAGAGTCAGAGTGTGAAGGCACCAGAGTCAGAGTGTGAGGGAACCAGAGTCAGTGTGTACAGGCATCAGAGTCAGTGTGTGAGTGTGTGAAGGCACCACAGTCAGTGTGTGAGTGTGTGAGGGCATCAGAGTCAGTGTGTGAGTGTGTGAAAGCATCAGTGTCAGTGTGTGTGGGCATCAGAGTCAGAGTGTGAAGGCATCACAGTCAGTGTGTGAGTGTGTGAAGGCATCAGAGTCAGAGTGCGAAGGCACCAGAGTCAGTGTGTGAGTGTGTGAAGGCATCAGAGTCAGTGTGTGAGGGCATCAGAGTCAGTGTGTGAGTGTGTGAAAGCATCAGTGTCAGTGTGTGTGGGCATCAGAGTCAGAGTGTGAAGGCATCAGAGCCATCTTGTGAAATCATCAGAGTCAGTGTGTGAGTGTGTGAAAGCATCAGTGTCAGAGTGTGAGTTTGTGAAGGCATCAGAGACAGTGTGTGAGTGTGTGAAGGCATCAGAGTCAGTGTGTGAGTGTGTGAAAGCATCAGTGTCAGTGTGTGAGGGCATCAGAGTCAGAGTGCGAAGGCACCAGAGTCAGTGTGTGAGTGTGTGAAGACATCAGAGTCAGTGTGTGAGCGTGTGAAGGCATCAGGGTCAGTGTGTGAAGGTACCAGAGTCAGTGTGTGAGTGTGTGAAGGCATCAGAATCAGTGTGTGAGTGTGTGACGACATCAGTGTCAGTGTGTGAGTATGTGAAGGCATCAAAGTCAGTGTGTGAGTGTGTGAAGGCATCAGAATCAGTGTGTGAGTGTGTGAAGACATCAGAGTTAGAGTGCGAAGGCACCAGAGTCAGTGTGTGAGTGTGTGAAGACATCAGAATCAGTGTGTGAGTGTGTGAAGGCATCAGAGTCAGTGTGTGAGGGCATCAGTATCAGTGTGTGAGTGTGTGAAAGCATCAGAGTCAGTGTGTGAAGGTACCAGAGTCAGTGTGTGAGTGTGTGAAGGCATCAGAGTCAGTGTGTGAGTGTGTGAAGACATCAGAGTCAGTGTCTGAGGGCATCAGTATCAGTGTGTGAGGGCATCAGAGTCAGTGTGTGAAGGCATCAGAGCCATCTTGTGAAATCATCAGAGTTCAGTGTGTGAGTGTGTGAAGGCATCAGAATCAGTGTGTGAGTGTGTGAAAGCATCAGTGTCAGTGTGTGAGGGCATCAGAGTCAGTGTGTGAAGGCATCAGAGCCATCTTGTGAAATCATCAGTGTTCAGTGTGTGAGTGTGTGAAGGCATCAGAATCAGTGTGTGAGTGTGTGACGACATCAGTGTCAGTGTGTGAGTATGTGAAGGCATCAAAGTCAGTGTGTGAGTGTGTGAAGGCATCAGAGTCAGTGTGTGAGTGTGTGAAGGCATCAGAGTCAGTGTGTGAGGGCATCAGAGTCAGTGTGTCAGTGTGTGAAGGCATCAGAGTCAGAGTGCGAAGGCACCAGAGTCAGTGTGTGAGTGTGTGAAGACATCAGAGTCAGTGTGTGAGGGCATCAGAGTCAGTGTGTAGGCATTAGAGTCAGTATGCGAGTGTGTGAAGGCATCAGATTCAGTGTGTGAGTGTGTGAAGACATCAGAGTCAGTCTGTGAGTGTGTGAAGACATCAGAGTCAGTCTGTGAGTGTGTGAAGGCATCAGAGTCAGTGTGTGAGGGCATCAGAGTCAGTGTGTGAGTGTGTGACGGCATAAGTCAGAGTGTGAGGGCATCAGAGTCAGTGCGTGAGTGTGTGAAGACATCAGAGTCAGTGTGTGAGTGTGTGAAGGCATCAGAGTCAGTGTGTGAGGGCATCAGAGTCAGTGTGTAGGCATTAGAGTCAGTATGCGAGTGTGTGAAGGCATCAGATTAAGTGTGTGAGTGTGTGAAGACATCAGAGTCAGTCTGTGAGTGTGTGAAGACATCAGAGTCAGTCTGTGAGTGTGTGAAGGCATCAGAGTCAGAGTGTGAAGGAACCAGAGTCAGAGTGTGAGGGAACCAGAGTCAGTGTGTACAGGCATCAGAGTCAGTGTGTGAGTGTGTGAAGGCATCAGAGTCAGTGTGTGAGGGCATCAGAGTCAGTGTGTGAGTGTGTGACGGCATAAGTCAGAGTGTGAGGGCATCAGAGTCAGTGTGTGAGTGTGTGAAGTCATCAGAGTTAGTGTGTGAGTGTGTGAAGGCATCAGAGTCAGTGTGTGAGTGTGTGAGTGTGTGAAGGCATCAGAGTCAGTGTGAGTTTGTGAGGGCATCAGCGTCAGTGTGTGAGTATGTGAAGGCATCAGAGTCAGTGTGTTAGTGTGTGAAGGCATCAGAGTCAGTGTGTGAGTATGTGAGGGCACCAGAGTCAGTGTGTGAGGGCATCAGTGTCAGTGTGTGAGTATGTGTAGGCATCAGAGTCAGAGTGTGAGTTTGTGAGGGCATCAGAGTCAGTGTGTGAGTGTGTGTAGGCATCAGAGTCAGTGTGTGAGTATGTGAAGGCATCAGAGTCAGTGTGTGAGTGTGTGAAGGCATCAGAGTCAGAGTGCGAAGGCACCAGAGTCAGTGTGTGAGTGTGTGAAGGCATCAGAGTCAGTGTGTGAGGGCATCAGAGTCAGTGTGTGAGTGTGTGAAAGCATCAGTGTCAGTGTGTGTGGGCATCAGAGTCAGAGTGTGAAGGCATCAGAGCCATCTTGTGAAATCATCAGAGTTCAGTGTGTGAGGGTGTGAAGGCATCAGAGTCAGTTTGTGAGGGCATCAGTGTCAGTGTGTGAGTGTGTGGGGGCACCAGAGTCAGTGTGTGAGGGGATCAGAGTCAGTGAGTGAGGGCATCAGAGTCAGTGTGTGAGTGTGTGAAGGAATCAGAGTCAGTGAGTTAAGGCATCAGAGTCAGCGTGTCAGTGGGTGAAGGCACCAGAGTCAGCCTGTGAAGGTACCAGAGTCAGTGTGTGAGTGTGTGAAGGCATCAGAGTCAGAGTGTGAAGGCACCAGAGTCAGAGTGTGAGGGAACCAGAGTCAGTGTGTACAGGCATCAGAGTCAGTGTGTGAGTGTGTACAGGCATCAGAGTCAGTGTGTGATTGTGTGAAGGCATCAGAGTCAGTGTGTGAGTGTGTGAAGGCATCAGAGTCAGTGTGTGAGTATGTGACGGCATCAGTCAGAGTGTGAGGGCATCAGAGTCAGTGTGTACAGGCATCAGAGTCAGTGTGTGAGTGTGTGAAGGCATCAAAGTCAGTGTGTGAGTGTGTGAAGGCATCAGAGTCAGTGTGTGAGTGTGTGAGGGCATCAGAGTCAGTGTGTGAGTGTGTGAAGACATCAGAGTTAGTGTGTGAGTGTGTGAAGGCATCAGAGTCAGTGTGTGAGTATGTGACGGCATCAGTCAGAGTGTGAGGGCATCAGAGTCAGTGTGTGAGTGTGTGATGACATCAGAGTTAGTGTGTGAGTGTGTGAAGGCATCAGAGTCAGTGTGTGAGTGTGTGAGTGTGTGAAGGCATCAGAGACAGAGTGTGAGTTTGTGAGGGCATCAGAGTCAGTGTGTGAGTGTGTGAAGGCATCAGCGTCAGTGTGTTAGTGTGTGAAGGCATCAGAGTCAGTGTGTTAGTGTGTGAGGGCACCAGAGTCAGTGTGTGAGGGGATCAGAGTCAGTGTGTGAAGACATCAGAGTCAGTATGTGAGGGCATCAGTGTCAGTGTGTGAGTATCTGAAGGCATCAAAGTCAGTGTGCGAGTGAGTGAAGGCATCAGTCAGAGTGTGAGGGCATCAGAGTCAGTGTGTGAGTGCGTCTAGGCATCAGAGTCAGAGTGTGAGTTTGTGAGGGCATCAGCGTCAGTGTGTGAGGGGATCAGAGTCAGTGAGTGAGGGCATCAGAGTCAGTGTGCGAGTGAGTGAAGGCATCAGTCAGAGTGTGAGGGCATCAGCGTCAGTGTGTGAGTGTGTGAAGGCATCAGAGTCAGTTTGTGAGGGCATCAGTGTCAGTGTGTGAGTGTGTGAGGGCACCAGAGTCAGTGTGTGAGGGGATCAGAGTCAGTGAGTGAGGGCATCAGAGTCAGTGTGTGAGTGTGTGAAGGCATCAGAGTCAGTTTGTGAGGGCATCAGTGTCAGTGTGTGAGTGTGTGAGGGCACCAGAGTCAGTGTGTGAGGGGATCAGAGTCAGTGAGTGAGGGCATCAGAGTCAGTGTGTGAGTGTGTGAAGGCATCAGAGTCAGTGAGCTAAGGCATCAGAGTCAGTGAGTTAAGGCATCAGAGTCAGCGTGTCAGTGGGTGAAGGCACCAGAGTCAGAGTGTGAAGGTACCAGAGTCAGTGTGTGAGTGTGTGAAGGCATCAGAGTCAGTGTGTGAGTGTGTGACGGCATCAGTCAGAGTGTGAGGGCATCAGAGTCAGTGTGTGAGTGTGTGAAGATATCAGAGTTAGTGTGTGAGTGTGTGAAGGCATCAGAGTCAGTGTGTGAGTGTGTGAAGGCATCAGAGTCAGTGAGTTAAGGCATCAGAGTCAGCGTGTCAGTGGGTGAAGGCACCAGAGTCAGCGTGTGAAGGTACCAGAGTCAGGGTGTGAGGGAACCAGAGTCAGTGTGTGAGTGTGTGAAGGCATCAGAGTCAGTGTGTGAGTGTGTGAAGGCATCAGAGTTAGAGTGCGAAGGCACCAGAGTCAGTGTGTGAGTGAGTGAAGGCCCCAGAGTCAGTGTGTGAGTGAGTGAAGGCATCAGAGTCAGTGTGTGAAGGCATCAAAGTAACTGTGTGAGTGTGTGAAGGCATCAGAGTCAGTGTGTGAAGGTACCAGAGTCAGTGTGTGAGTATGTGAAGGCATCAGAGTCAGTGTGCGAGTGAGTGAAGGCATCAGAGTCAGTGTGTGAGGGCATCAGAGTCAGTGTGTGAGTGTGTGAAGGCATCAGAGTCAGTTTGTGAGGGCATCAGTGTCAGTGTGTGAGTTTGTGAGGGCATCAGAGTCAGTGTGTGAGTGTGTGAAGGCATCAGAGTCAGTGTGTGAGTGTGTGAGGGCAGCAGAGTCAGTGTGTGAGGGGATCAGAGTCAGTGTGTGAAGACATCAGAGTCAGTGTGTGAGGGCATCAGTGTCAGTGTGTGAGTGTGTGAAGGCATCAGAGTCAGAGTGTGAGTTTGTGAGGGCATCAGCGTCAGAGTGTGAGTGTGTGAAGGCATCAGAGTCAGAGTGTGAGTGTGTGAAGGCATCAGAGTCAGCGTGTGAGGGCACCAGAGTCAGTGTGTGAGTGGGTGAAGGCATCAGAATCAGTGTGTGAGAGTGTGACGACATCAGAGTCAGTGTGTGAGTGTGTGAGGGCGCCAGAGTCAGTGTGTGAGTGGGTGAAGGCATCTGAATCAGGGTGTCAGAGTGTGACGACATCAGAGTCACTGTGTGAGGGGATCAGAGTCAGTGTTTGAAGGCACCAGAGTCAGTGTGTGAAGGTACCAGAGTCAGTGTGTGAGTGTGTGAAGGCATCAGAGTCAGTGTGTGAGTGTATGAAAGCATCAGAGTCAGTGTGTGAAGGCATCAGAGTCAGTGTGTGAAGGCATCAGAGTCAGTGTGTGAAGGTACCAGAGTCAGTGTGTGAGTGTGTGAAGGCATCAGAGTCAGTGTGTGAGTGTGTGAAGGCATCAGAGTCAGAGTGTGAGTTTGTGAGGGCATCAGCGTCAGAGTGTGAGTGTGTGAAGGCATCAGAGTCAGTGTGTGAGGGCATCAGAGTTAGTGTGTGAGTGTGTGAAGGCATCAGAGACAGTGAGTGAAGGCACCAGAATCAGTGGGTGAGTGTGTGAAGGCATCAGAGTCAGAGTGTGAGTGTGTGAAGGCATCAGAGTCAGCGTGTGAGGGCACCCGAGTCAGTGTGTGAGTGGGTGAAGGCATCAGAATCAGTGTGTGAGAGTGTGACGACATCAGAGTCAGTGTGTGAGTGTGTGAGGGCGCCAGAGTCAGTGTGTGAGAGGGTGAAGGCATCTGAATCAGGGTGTCAGAGTGTGACGACATCAGAGTCACTGTGTGAGGGGATCAGAGTCAGTGTTTGAAGGCACCAGAGTCAGTGTGTGAAGGTACCAGAGTCAGTGTGTGAGTGTGTGAAGGCATCAGAGTCAGTGTGTGAGTGTATGAAAGCATCAGAGTCAGTGTGTGAAGGCATCAGAGTCAGTGTGTGAAGGTACCAGAGTCAGTGTGTGAGTGTGTGAAGGCATCAGAGTCAGAGTGTGAGTGTGTGAAGGCATCAGAGTCAGCGTGTGAGGGCACCAGAGTCAGTGTGTGAGTGGGTGAAGGCATCAGAATCAGTGTGTGAGAGTGTGACGACATCAGAGTCAGTGTGTGAGTGTGTGAGGGCGCCAGAGTCAGTGTGTGAGTGGGTGAAGGCATCTGAATCAGGGTGTCAGAGTGTGACGACATCAGAGTCACTGTGTGAGGGGATCAGAGTCAGTGTTTGAAGGCACCAGAGTCAGTGTGTGAAGGTACCAGAGTCAGTGTGTGAGTGTGTGAAGGCATCAGAGTCAGTGTGTGAGTGTATGAAAGCATCAGAGTCAGTGTGTGAAGGCATCAGAGTCAGTGTGTGAAGGCATCAGAGTCAGTGTGTGAAGGTACCAGAGTCAGTGTGTGAGTGTGTGAAGGCATCAGAGTCAGTGTGTGAGTGTGTGAAGGCATCAGAGTCAGAGTGTGAGTTTGTGAGGGCATCAGCGTCAGAGTGTGAGTGTGTGAAGGCATCAGAGTCAGTGTGTGAGGGCATCAGAGTTAGTGTGTGAGTGTGTGAAGGCATCAGAGACAGTGAGTGAAGGCACCAGAATCAGTGGGTGAGTGTGTGAAGGCATCAGAGTCAGAGTGTGAGTGTGTGAAGGCATCAGAGTCAGTGTGTGAAGGCATCAGAGTCAGTGTGTGAAGGTACCAGAGTCAGTGTGTGAGTGTGTGAAGGCATCAGAGTCAGAGTGTGAGTGTGTGAAGGCATCAGAGTCAGCGTGTGAGGGCACCAGAGTCAGTGTGTGAGTGGGTGAAGGCATCAGAATCAGTGTGTGAGAGTGTGACGACATCAGAGTCAGTGTGTGAGTGTGTGAGGGCGCCAGAGTCAGTGTGTGAGTGGGTGAAGGCATCTGAATCAGGGTGTCAGAGTGTGACGACATCAGAGTCACTGTGTGAGGGGATCAGAGTCAGTGTTTGAAGGCACCAGAGTCAGTGTGTGAAGGTACCAGAGTCAGTGTGTGAGTGTGTGAAGGCATCAGAGTCAGTGTGTGAGTGTATGAAAGCATCAGAGTCAGTGTGTGAAGGCATCAGAGTCAGTGTGTGAAGGTACCAGAGTCAGTGTGTGAGTGTGTGAAGGCATCAGAGTCAGTGTGTGAGTGTGTGAAGGCATCAGAGTCAGAGTGTGAGTTTGTGAGGGCATCAGCGTCAGAGTGTGAGTGTGTGAAGGCATCAGAGTCAGTGTGTGAGGGCGCCAGAGTCAGTGTGTGAGTGGGTGAAGGCATCTGAATCAGGGTGTCAGAGTGTGACGACATCAGAGTCACTGTGTGAGGGGATCAGAGTCAGTGTTTGAAGGCACCAGAGTCAGTGTGTGAAGGTACCAGAGTCAGTGTGTGAGTGTGTGAAGGCATCAGAGTCAGTGTGTGAGTGTATGAAAGCATCAGAGTCAGTGTGTGAAGGCATCAGAGTCAGTGTGTGAAGGTACCAGAGTCAGTGTGTGAGTGTGTGAAGGCATCAGAGTCAGTGTGTGAGTGAGTGAAGGCACCAGAATCAGTGGGTGAGTGTGTGAAGGCATCAGAGTCAGAGTGTGAGTGTGTGAAGGCATCAGAGTCAGCGTGTGAGGGCACCAGAGTCAGTGTGTGAGTGGGTGAAGGCATCAGAATCAGTGTGTGAGAGTGTGACGACATCAGAGTCAGTGTGTGAGTGTGTGAGGGCGCCAGAGTCAGTGTGTGAGTGGGTGAAGGCATCTGAATCAGGGTGTCAGAGTGTGACGACATCAGAGTCACTGTGTGAGGGGATCAGAGTCAGTGTTTGAAGGTACCAGAGTCAGTGTGTGAGTGTGTGAAGGCATCAGAGTCAGTGTGTGAGTGTATGAAAGCATCAGAGTCAGTGTGTGAAGGCATCAGAGTCAGTGTGTGAAGGTACCAGAGTCAGTGTGTGAGTGTGTGAAGGCATCAGAGTCAGAGTGTGAGTGTGTGAAGGCATCAGAGTCAGCGTGTGAGGGCACCAGAGTCAGTGTGTGAGTGGGTGAAGGCATCAGAATCAGTGTGTGAGAGTGTGAAGACATCAGAGTCAGTCTGTGAGTGTGTGAAGACATCAGAGTCAGTCTGTGAGTGTGTGAAGACATCAGAGTCAGTGTGTGAGTGTGTGAAGGCATCAGAGTCAGAGTGTGAAGGCACCAGAGTCAGAGTGTGAGGGAACCAGAGTCAGTGTGTACAGGCATCAGAGTCAGTGTGTGAGTGTGTACAGGCATCAGAGTCAGTGTGTGATTGTGTGAAGGCATCAGAGTCAGTGTGTGAGTGTGTGAAGGCATCAGAGTCAGTGTGTGAGTATGTGACGGCATCAGTCAGAGTGTGAGGGCATCAGAGTCAGTGTGTACAGGCATCAGAGTCAGTGTGTGAGTGTGTGAAGGCATCAAAGTCAGTGTGTGAGTGTGTGAAGGCATCAGAGTCAGTGCGTGAGTGTGTGAGGGCATCAGAGTCAGTGTGTGAGTATGTGACGGCATCAGTCAGAGTGTGAGGGCATCAGAGTCAGTGTGTGAGTGTGTGAAGACATCAGAGTTAGTGTGTGAGTGTGTGAAGGCATCAGAGTCAGTGTGTGAGTGTGTGAGTGTGTGAAGGCATCAGAGACAGAGTGTGAGTTTGTGAGGGCATCAGAGTCAGTGTGTGAGTGTGTGAAGGCATCAGCGTCAGTGTGTTAGTGTGTGAGGGCATCAGAGTCAGTGTGTTAGTGTGTGAGGGCACCAGAGTCAGTGTGTGAGGGGATCAGAGTCAGTGTGTGAAGACATCAGAGTCAGTATGTGAGGGCATCAGTGTCAGTGTGTGAGGGCATCAGAGTCAGTGTGTGAAGGCATCAGAGTCAGTGTGTGAGTGTGTGAAGGCATCAGAGTCAGAGTGTGAGTGTGTGAAAGCATCAGAGTGAGTATGTGAGGGCATCAGAGTCAGTGTGTGAGGGCATCAGAGTCAGTGTGTGAAGGCATCAGAGTCAGTGTGTACAGGCATCAGAGTCAGTGTGTGAGTGTGTGAAGGCATCAGAGTCAGTGTGTGAGTGTGTGAAAGCATCAGAGTCAGTGTGTGAAGACCTCAGAGTCAGTGTGCGAGTGAGTGAAGGCATCAGTCAGAGTGTGAGGGCATCAGTGTCAGTGTGTGAGTGTGTGAAGGCATCAGAGTCAGAGTGTGAGTTTGTGAGGGCATCAGCGTCAGTGTGTGAGTATGTGAAAGCATCAGAGTCAGTGTGTGAGGGCATCAGAGTCAGTGTGTGAAGGCATCAGAGTCAGTGTGTGAGGGCATCAGAGTCAGTGTGTGAGTGTGTGAAAGCATCAGAGTCAGTGTGTGAGGGCATCAGAGTCAGTGTGTGAAGGCATCAGAGTCAGTGTGTGAGGGCATCAGAGTCAGTGTGTGAGGGCATCAGAGTCAGTGTGTGAAGGCATCAGAGTCAGTGTGTGAGTGTGTGAAGGCATCAGAGTCAGAGTGTGAGTGTGTGAAAGCATCAGAGTGAGTATGTGAGGGCATCAGAGTCAGTGTGTGAGGGCATCAGAGTCAGTGTGTGAAGGCATCAGAGTCAGTGTGTACAGGCATCAGAGTCAGTGTGTGAGTGTGTGAAGGCATCAGAGTCAGTGTGTGAGTGTGTGAAAGCATCAGAGTCAGTGTGTGAGTGTGTGAAGGCATCAGAGTCTGTGTGTGAAGGCATCAGAGCCATCTTGTGAAATCATCAGAGTTCAGTGTGAAAGTGTGTGAAGGCATCAGAATAAGTGTGTGAGAGTGTGACGACATCAGAGTCAGTGTGTGAGGGCATCAGTGTCAGAGTGTGAGTTTGTGAGGGCATCAGCGTCAGAGTGTGAGTGTGTGAAGGCATCAGAGTCAGTGTGTGAGGGCATCAGAGTTAGTGTGTGAGTGTGTGAAGGCATCAGAGTCAGTGAGTGAAGGCACCAGAATCAGTGGGTGAGTGTGTGAAGGCATCAGAGTCAGAGTGTGAGTGTGTGAAGGCATCAGAGTCAGCGTGTGAGGGCACCAGAGTCAGTGTGTGAGTGGGTGAAGGCATCAGAATCAGTGTGTGAGAGTGTGACGACATCAGAGTCAGTGTGTGAGTGTGTGAGGGCGCCAGAGTCAGTGTGTGAGTGGGTGAAGGCATCTGAATCAGGGTGTCAGAGTGTGACGACATCAGAGTCACTGTGTGAGGGGATCAGAGTCAGTGTTTGAAGGCACCAGAGTCAGTGTGTGAAGGTACCAGAGTCAGTGTGTGAGTGTGTGAAGGCATCAGAGTCAGTGTGTGAGTGTATGAAAGCATCAGAGTCAGTGTGTGAAGGCATCAGAGTCAGTGTGTGAAGGTACCAGAGTCAGTGTGTGAGTGTGTGAAGGCATCAGAGTCAGTGTGTGAGTGTGTGAAGGCATCAGAGTCAGTGTGTGAGGGCATCAGAGTCAGTGTGTGAGTGTGTGAAGGCATCAGAGTCAGAGTGCGAAGGCACCAGAGTCAGTGTGTGAGTGTGTGAAGACATCAGAGTCAGTGTGTGAGTGTGTGAAGGCATCAGAGTCAGTGTGTGAGGGCATCAGAGTCAGTGTGTAGGCATTAGAGTCAGTGTGCGAGTGTGTGAAGGCATCAGATTCAGTGTGTGAGTGTGTGAAGACATCAGAGTCAGTCTGTGAGTGTGTGAAGACATCAGAGTCAGTCTGTGAGTGTGTGAAGGCATCAGAGTCAGAGTGTGAAGGCACCAGAGTCAGAGTGTGAGGGAACCAGAGTCAGTGTGTACAGGCATCAGAGTCAGTGTGTGAGTGTGTACAGGCATCAGAGTCAGTGTGTGATTGTGTGAAGGCATCAGAGTCAGTGTGTGAGTGTGTGAAGGCATCAGAGTCAGTGTGTGAGTATGTGACGGCATCAGTCAGAGTGTGAGGGCATCAGAGTCAGTGTGTACAGGCATCAGAGTCAGTGTGTGAGTGTGTGAAGGCATCAAAGTCAGTGTGTGAGTGTGTGAAGGCATCAGAGTCAGTGCGTGAGTGTGTGAGGGCATCAGAGTCAGTGTGTGAGTATGTGACGGCATCAGAGTCAGTGTGTGAGTGTGTGAGTGTGTGAAGGCATCAGAGACAGAGTGTGAGTTTGTGAGGGCATCAGAGTCAGTGTGTGAGTGTGTGAAGGCATCAGCGTCAGTGTGTTAGTGTGTGAAGGCATCAGAGTCAGTGTGTTAGTGTGTGAGGGCACCAGAGTCAGTGTGTGAGGGGATCAGAGTCAGTGTGTGAAGACATCAGAGTCAGTATGTGAGGGCATCAGTGTCAGTGTGTGAGTATCTGAAGGCATCAAAGTCAGTGTCTGAGTGAGTGAAGGCATCAGAGTCAGTGTGTGAAGACCTCAGAGTCAGTGTGCGAGTGAGTGAAGGCATCAGTCAGAGTGTGAGGGCATCAGTGTCAGTGTGTGAGTGTGTGAAGGCATCAGAGTCAGAGTGTGAGTTTGTGAGGGCATCAGCGTCAGTGTGTGAGTATGTGAAGGCATCAGAGTCAGTGTGTGAGTGTGTGAAGGCATCAGAGTCAGAGTGTGAGTTTGTGAGGGCATCAGCGTCAGTGTGTGAGTGTGTGAAGGCATCAGAGTCAGAGTGTGAGTTTGTGAGGGCATCAGCGTCAGTGTGTGAGTGTGTGAAAGCATCAGAGTCAGTGTGTGAGGGCATCAGAGTCAGTGTGTGAAGGCATCAGAGTCAGTGTGTGAGGGCATCAGAGTCAGTGTGTGAGGGCATCAGAGTCAGAGTGTGAAGGCATCAGAGTCAGTGTGTGAAGGCATCAGAGTCAGAGTGTGAGTGTGTGAAAGCATCAGAGTCAGTGTGTGAGGGCATCAGAGTCAGTGTGTGAAGGCATCAGAGTCAGTGTGTGAGTGTGTGAAGGCATCAGAGTCAGAGTGTGAGGGCACCAGAGTCAGTGTGTGAGTGGGTGAAGGCATCAGAGTCAGTGTGTGAGGGCATCAGAGTCAGTGTGTGAGGGCATCAGAGTCAGTGTGTGAAGGCATCAGAGTCAGTGTGTACAGGCATCAGAGTCAGTGTGTGAGTGTGTGAAGGCATCAGAGTCAGTGTGTGAGTGTGTGAAAGCATCAGAGTCAGTGTGTGAGTGTGTGAAGGCATCAGAGTCAGTGTGTGAGTGTGTGAAGGCATCAGAGTCAGTGTGTGAAGGCATCAGAGCCATCTTGTGAAATCATCAGAGTTCAGTGTGAAAGTGTGTGAAGGCATCAGAATAAGTGTGTGAGAGTGTGACGACATCAGAGTCAGTGTGTGAGGGCATCAGTGTCAGTGTGTGAGTATGTGAGGGCACCAGAGTCAGAGTGCGAAGGCACCAGAGTCAGTGTGTGTGTGTGTGAAGACATCAGAGTCAGTGTGTGAGTGTGTGAAGGCATCAGAGTCAGTGTGTGAGGGCATCAGAGTCAGTGTGTAGGCATTAGAGTCAGTGTGCGAGTGTGTGAAGGCATCAGATTCAGTGTGTGAGTGTGTGAAGACATCAGAGTCAGTCTGTGAGTGTGTGAAGACATCAGAGTCAGTCTGTGAGTGTGTGAAGGCATCAGAGTCAGAGTGTGAAGGCACCAGAGTCAGAGTGTGAGGGAACCAGAGTCAGTGTGTACAGGCATCAGAGTCAGTGTGTGAGTGTGTGAAGGCATCAGAGTCAGTGTGTGATTGTGTGAAGGCATCAGAGTCAGTGTGTGAGTGTGTGAAGGCATCAGAGTCAGTGTGTGAGTATGTGACGGCATCAGTCAGAGTGTGAGGGCATCAGAGTCAGTGTGTACAGGCATCAGAGTCAGTGTGTGAGTGTGTGAAGGCATCAAAGTCAGTGTGTGAGTGTGTGAAGGCATCAGAGTCAGTGCGTGAGTGTGTGAGGGCATCAGAGTCAGTGTGTGAGTATGTGACGGCATCAGTCAGAGTGTGAGGGCATCAGAGTCAGTGTGTGAGTGTGTGAAGACATCAGAGTTAGTGTGTGAGTGTGTGAAGGCATCAGAGTCAGTGTGTGAGTGTGTGAGTGTGTGAAGGCATCAGAGACAGAGTGTGAGTTTGTGAGGGCATCAGAGTCAGTGTGTGAGTGTGTGAAGGCATCAGCGTCAGTGTGTTAGTGTGTGAAGGCATCAGAGTCAGTGTGTTAGTGTGTGAGGGCACCAGAGTCAGTGTGTGAGGGGATCAGAGTCAGTGTGTGAAGACATCCGAGTCAGTATGTGAGGGCATCAGTGTCAGTGTGTGAGTATCTGAAGGCATCAAAGTCAGTGTCTGAGTGAGTGAAGGCATCAGAGTCAGTGTGTGAAGACCTCAGAGTCAGTGTGCGAGTGAGTGAAGGCATCAGTCAGAGTGTGAGGGCATCAGAGTCAGTGTGTGAGTGTGTGAAGGCATCAGAGTCAGAGTGTGAGTTTGTGAGGGCATCAGCGTCAGTGTGTGAGTGTGTGAAAGCATCAGAGTCAGTGTGTGAGGGCATCAGAGTCAGTGTGTGAAGGCATCAGAGTCAGTGTGTGAGGGCATCAGAGTCAGTGTGTGAGGGCATCAGAGTCAGTGTGTGAAGGCATCAGAGTCAGTGTGTGAGGGCATCAGAGTCAGAGTGTGAAGGCATCAGAGTCAGTGTGTGAAGGCATCAGAGTCAGAGTGTGAGTGTGTGAAAGCATCAGAGTCAGTGTGTGAGGGCATCAGAGTCAGTGTGTGAAGGCATCAGAGTCAGTGTGTGAGTGTGTGAAGGCATCAGAGTCAGAGTGTGAGGGCACCAGAGTCAGTGTGTGAGTGGGTGAAGGCATCAGAGTCAGTGTGTGAGGGCATCAGAGTCAGTGTGTGAGGGCATCAGAGTCAGTGTGTGAAGGCATCAGAGTCAGTGTGTACAGGCATCAGAGTCAGTGTGTGAGTGTGTGAAGGCATCAGAGTCAGTGTGTGAGTGTGTGAAAGCATCAGAGTCAGTGTGTGAGTGTGTGAAGGCATCAGAGTCAGTGTGTGAGTGTGTGAAGGCATCAGAGTCAGTGTGTGAAGGCATCAGAGCCATCTTGTGAAATCATCAGAGTTCAGTGTGAAAGTGTGTGAAGGCATCAGAATAAGTGTGTGAGAGTGTGACGACATCAGAGTCAGTGTGTGAGGGCATCAGTGTCAGTGTGTGAGTATGTGAGGGCACCAGAGTCAGTGTGTGAGTGTGTGAGGGCACCAGAGTCAGTGTGTGAGGGCACCAGAGTCAGTGTGTGAGTGTGTGAAGGCATCAGAGTCAGTGTGTGAGTGTGTGAAGGCATCAGAGTCAGTGTGTGAGGGCATCAGAGTCAGTGTGTGAAGGCATCAGAGTCAGTGTGTGAGGGCATCAGAGTCAGTGTGTGAGGGCATCAGAGTCAGTGTGTGAGGGCATCAGAGTCAGTGTGTGAAGGCATCAGAGTCAGTGTGTACAGGCATCAGAGTCAGTGTGTGAGTGTGTGAAAGCATCAGAGTCAGTGTGTGAGTGTGTGAAAGCATCAGAGTCAGTGTGTGAGTGTGTGAAGGCATCAGAGTCAGTGTGTGAAGGCATCAGAGCCATCTTGTGAAATCATCAGAGTTCAGTGTGAAAGTGTGTGAAGGCATCAGAGTCAGTGTGTGAGTGTGTGAAGGCATCAGAGTCAGTGTGTGAGGGCATCAGTGTCAGTGTGTGAGTATGTGAGGGCACCAGAGTCAGTGTGTGAGTGTGTGAGGGCACCAGAGTCAGTGTGTGAGGGCACCAGAGTCAGTGTGTGAGTGTGTGAAGGCATCAGAGTCAGTGTGTGAGTGTGTGAAGGCATCAGAGTCAGTGAGTTAAGGCATCAGAGTCAGCGTGTCAGTGGGTGAAGGCACCAGAGTCAGCGTGTGAAGGTACCAGAGTCAGGGTGTGAGGGAACCAGAGTCAGTGTGTGAGTGTGTGAAGGCATCAGAGTCAGTGTGTGAGTGTGTGAAGGCATCAGAGTTAGAGTGCGAAGGCACCAGAGTCAGTGTGTGAGTGTGTGAAGACATCAGAGTCAGTCTGTGAGTGTGTGAAGGCATCAGAGTCAGTGTGTGAGGGCATCAGAGTCAGTGTGTGAGTGTGTGAAGGCATCAGAATCAGTGTGTGAGAGTGTGACGACATCAGAGTCAGTGTGTGAGGGCATCAGAGTCAGTGTGTGAGTCAGTGAAGGCATCAGAGTCAGTGTGTGAGTGAGTGAAGGCCCCAGAGTCAGTGTGTGAGTGAGTGAAGGCATCAGAGTCAGTGTGTGAAGGCATCAAAGTCAGTGTGTGAGTGTGTGAAGGCATCAAAGTCAGTGTGTGAGTGTGTGAAGGCATCAAAGTCAGTGTGTGAGAGTGAGAAGGCATCAAAGTCAGTGTGTGAGTGTGTGAAGGCATCAAAGTAACTGTGTGAGTATGTGAAGGCATCAGAGTCAGTGTGTGAAGGTACCAGAGTCAGTGTGTGAGTATGTGAAGGCATCAGAGTCAGTGTGCGAGTGAGTGAAGGCATCAGAGTCAGTGTGTGAGGGCATCAGAGTCAGTGTGTGAGTGTGTGAAGGCATCAGAGTCAGTTTGTGAGGGCATCAGTGTCAGTGTGTGAGTTTGTGAGGGCATCAGAGTCAGTGTGTGAGTGTGTGAAAGCACCAGAGTCAGTGTGTGAGTGCGTGAAGGCATCAGAGTCAGTGTGTGAAGGCATCAGCGTCAGTGTGTGAGTATGTGAAGGCATCAAAGTCAGTGTGCGAGTGAGTGAAGGCATCAGTCAGAGTGTGAGGGCATCAGAGTCAGTGTGCGAGTGTGTGAAGGCATCAGAGTCAGAGTGTGAGGGCACCAGAGTCAGTGTGTGAGTGGGTGAAGGCATCAGAGTCAGAGTGTGAGGGCATCAGCGTCAGTGTGTGAGTGGGTGAAGGCATCAGAGTCAGTGAGTGAAGGCACCAGAATCAGTGTGTGAGTGTGTGAAGGCATCAGAGTCAGAGTGTGAGTGTGTGAAGGCATCAGAGTCAGCGTGTGAGGGCACCAGAATCAGTGTGTGAGAGTGTGACGACATCAGAGTCAGTGTGTGAGTGTGTGAGGGCGCCAGAGTCAGTGTGTGAGTGGGTGAAGGCATCTGAATCAGGGTGTCAGAGTGTGACGACATCAGAGTCACTGTGTGAGGGGATCAGAGTCAGTGTTTGAAGGCACCAGAGTCAGTGTGTGAGTGTGTGAAGGTACCAGAGTCAGTGTGTGAGTGTGTGAAGGCATCAGAGTCAGTGTGTGAGTGTGTGAAGGCATCAGAGTCAGTGTGTGAGGGCATCAGAGTCAGTGTGTGAGTGTGTGAAGGCATCAGAGTCAGAGTGCGAAGGCACCAGAGTCAGTGTGTGAGTGTGTGAAGACATCAAAGTCAGTGTGTGAGTGTGTGAAGTCATCAGAGTCAGTGTGTGAGGGCATCAGAGTCAGTGTGTAGGCATTAGAGTCAGTGTGCGAGTGTGTGAAGGCATCAGATTCAGTGTGTGAGTGTGTGAAGACATCAGAGTCAGTCTGTGAGTGTGTGAAGACATCAGAGTCAGTCTGTGATTGTGTGAAGGCATCAGAGTCAGTGTGTGAGTGTGTGAAGGCATCAGAGTCAGTGTGTGAGTATGTGACGGCATCAGTCAGAGTGTGAGGGCATCAGAGTCAGTGTGTACAGGCATCAGAGTCAGTGTGTGAGTGTGTGAAGGCATCAAAGTCAGTGTGTGAGTGTGTGAAGGCATCAGAGTCAGTGTGTGAGTGTGTGAGGGCATCAGAGTCAGTGTGTGAGTATGTGACGGCATCAGTCAGAGTGTGAGGGCATCAGAGTCAGTGTGTGAGTGTGTGAAGACATCAGAGTTAGTGTGTGAGTGTGTGAAGGCATCAGAGTCAGTGTGTGAGTGTGTGAGTGTGTGAAGGCATCAGAGTCAGAGTGTGAGTTTGTGAGGGCATCAGAGTCAGTGTGTGAGTGTGTGAAGGCATCAGCGTCAGTGTGTTAGTGTGTGAAGGCATCAGAGTCAGTGTGTTAGTGTGTGAGGGCACCAGAGTCAGTGTGTGAGGGGATCAGAGTCAGTGTGTGAAGACATCAGAGTCAGTGTGTGAAGACATCAGTGTCAGTGTGTGAGTATCTGAAGGCATCAAAGTCAGTGTCTGAGTGAGTGAAGGCATCAGAGTCAGTGTGTGAAGACCTCAGAGTCAGTGTGCGAGTGAGTGAAGGCATCAGTCAGAGTGTGAGGGCATCAGAGTCAGTGTGTGAGTGTGTGAAGGCATCAGAGTCAGAGTGTGAGTGTGTGAAGGCATCAGAGTCAGTTTGTGAAGGCATCAGAGTCAGAGTGTGAGTTTGTGAGGGCATCAGCGTCAGTGTGTGAGTATGTGAAGGCATCAGAGTCAGTGTGTGAGTGTGTGAAAGCATCAGAGTCAGTGTGTGAGGGCATCAGAGTCAGTGTGTGAAGGCATCAGAGTCAGTGTGTGAGGGCATCAGAGTCAGTGTGTGAAGGCATCAGAGTCAGTGTGTGAGGGCATCAGCGTCAGTGTGTGAGTGTGTGAAGGCATCAGAGTCAGAGTGTGAGTGTGTGAAAGCATCAGAGTCAGTGTGTGAGGGCATCAGAGTCAGTGTGTGAAGGCATCAGAGTCAGTGTGTGAGTGTGTGAAGGCATCAGAGTCAGAGTGTGAGGGCACCAGAGTCAGTGTGTGAGTGGGTGAAGGCATCAGAGTCAGAGTGTGAGTGTGTGAAAGCATCAGAGTCAGTGTGTGAGTGTGTGAGGGCATCAGAGTCAGTGTGTGAGTGGGTGAAGGCATCAGAGTCAGAGTGTGAGTGTGTGAAAGCATCAGAGTCAGTGTGTGAGGGCATCAGAGTCAGTGTGTGAGGGCATCAGAGTCAGTGTGTGAAGGCATCAGAGTCAGTGTGTACAGGCATCAGAGTCAGTGTGTGAGTGTGTGAAAGCATCAGAGTCAGTGTGTGAGTGTGTGAAGGCATCAGAGTCAGTGTGTGAAGGCATCAGAGCCATCTTGTGAAATCATCAGAGTTCAGTGTGAAAGTGTGTGAAGGCATCAGAATAAGTGTGTGAGAGTGTGACGACATCAGAGTCAGTGTGTGAGGGCATCAGTGTCAGTGTGTGAGTATGTGAGGGCACCAGAGTCAGTGTGTGAGTGTGTGAGGGCACCAGAGTCAGTGTGTGAGGGCACCAGAGTCAGTGTGTGAGTGTGTGAAGGCATCAGAGTCAGTGTGTGAGTGTGTGAAGGCATCAGAGTCAGTGTGTGAGGGCATCAGAGTCAGTGTGTGAAGGCATCAGAGTCAGTGTGTACAGGCATCAGAGTCAGTGTGTGAGTGTGTGAAGGCATCAGAGTCAGTGTGTGAAGGCATCAGAGCCATCTTGTGAAATCATCAGAGTTCAGTGTGAAAGTGTGTGAAGGCATCAGAATAAGTGTGTGAGAGTGTGACAACATCAGAGTCAGTGTGTGAGGGCATCAATGTCAGTGTGTGAGTATGTGAGGGCACCAGAGTCAGTGTGTGAGTGTGTGAGGGCACCAGAGTCAGTGTGTGAGGGCACCAGAGTCATCTTGTGAAATCATCAGAGTTCAGTGTGAAAGTGTGTGAAGGCATCAGAATAAGTGTGTGAGAGTGTGACGACATCAGAGTCAGTGTGTGAGGGCATCAGTGTCAGTGTGTGAGTATGTGAGGGCACCAGAGTCAGAGTGTGAGGGCACCAGAGTCATTGTGTGAGTGGGTGAAGGCATCAGTCAGAGTGTGAGGGCACCAGAGTCAAGGTGTGAGTGTGTGAAGACCTCAGTGTCAGCGTGTGAGGGCATCAGAGTCAGTGTGTGAGTGTGTGAAGACCTCAGTGTCAGTGTGTGAGGGCATCAGAGTCAGTGTGTGAGTGTGTGAAGGCATCAGAATCAGTGTGTGAGAGTGTGACGACATCAGAGTCAGTGTGTGAGGGCATCAAAGTCAGTGTGTGAGTGTGTGAAGGCATCAGAGTCAGTGTGTGAGTCAGTGAAGGCATCAGAGTCTGTGTGTGAGGGCACCAGAGTCAGTGTGTGAGTGAGTGAAGGCCCCAGAGTCAGTGTGTGAGTGAGTGAAGGCATCAGAGTCAGTGTGTGAAGGCATCAAAGTCAGTGTGTGAGTGTGTGAAAGCATCAGAGTCAGTGTGTGAGTCAGTGAAGGCATCAGAGTCTGTGTGTGAGTGAGTGAAGGCATCAGAGTCAGTGTGTGAAGGCATCAAAGTCAGTGTGTGAGTGTGTGAAGGCATCAGAGTCAGTGTGTGAGTCAGTGAAGGCATCAGAGTCTGTGTGTGAGGGCACCAGAGTCAGTGTGTGAGTGAGTGAAGGCCCCAGAGTCAGTGTGTGAGTGAGTGAAGGCATCAGAGTCAGTGTGTGAAGGCATCAAAGTCAGTGTGTGAGTGTGTGAAGACATCAGAATCAGTGTGTGAGTGTGTGAAGGCATCAGAGTCAGTGTGTGAGGGCATCAGTATCAGTGTGTGAGTGTGTGAAAGCATCAGAGTCAGTGTGTCAAGGTACCAGAGTCAGTGTGTGAGTGTGTGAGGGCATCAGAGTCAGTGTGTGAGTGTGTGAAGGCATCAGAGTCAGAGTACGAAGGCACCAGAGTCAGTGTGTGAGTATGTGAAGGCATCAGTATCAGTGTGTGAGTGTGTGAAAGCATCAGTGTCAGTGTGTGAGGGCATCAGAGTCAGAGTGTGAAGGCATCAGAGCCATCTTGTGAAATCATCAGAGTTCAGTGTGTGAGTGTGTGAAGGCATCAGAATCAGTGTGTGAGTGTGTGACGACATCAGTGTCAGTGTGTGAGTATGTGAAGGCATCAAAGTCAGTGTGTGAGTGTGTGAAGGCATCAGAGTCAGTGCGTGAGTGTGTGAAGGCTTCAGAGTCAGTGTGTGAGGGCATCAGAGTCAGTGTGTGAGTGTGTGAAGGCATCAGAGTCAAGGTGCGAAGGCACCAGAGTCAGTGTGTGAGTGTGTGAAGACATCAGAGTCAGTGTGTGAGTGTGTGAAGACATCAGAGTCAGTCTGTGAGTGTGTGAAGGCATCAGAGTCAGTGTGTAGGCATTAGAGTCAGTGTGCGAGTGTGTGAAGGCATCAGATTCAGTGTGTGAGTGTGTGAAGACATCAGAGTCAGTCTGTGAGTGTGTGAAGACATCAGAGTCAGTCTGTGAGTGTGTGAAGGCATCAGAGTCAGAGTGTGAAGGCACCAGAGTCAGAGTGTGAGGGAACCAGAGTCAGTGTGTACAGGCATCAGAGTCAGTGTGTGAGTGTGTGAAGGCATCAGAGTCAGTGTATGAAGGTATCAGAGTCAGTGTGTGAGTGTGTGAAGGCACCAGACTCAGAGTGTGAGGGAACCAGAGTCAGTGTGTACAGGCATCAGAGTCAGAGTGTGAGTGTGTGAAGGCATCAGAGTCAGTGTGTGACGGCATCAGATTTAGTGTGTGAGTGTGTGAAGGCATCAGAGTCAGTGAGTTAAGGCATCAGAGTCAGCGTGTCAGTGGGTGAAGGCACCAGAGTCAGCGTGTGAAGGTACCAGAGTCAGGGTGTGAGTGTGTGAAGGCATCAGAGTCAGTGTGTGAAGGTACCAGAGTCAGTGTGTGAGTGTGTGAAGGCATCAGAGTCAGTGTGTGAAGGTACCAGAGTCAGTGTGTGAGTGTGTGAAGGCATCAGAGTCAGTGTGTGAGTGTGCGAAGGCACCAGAGTCAGTGTGTGAGTGTGTGAAGACATCAGAGTCAGAGTGTGAAGGCACCAGAGTCAGTGTGTGAGTGTGTGAAGGCATCAGAGTCAGTGTGTGAGTGTGCGAAGGCACCAGAGTCAGTGTGTGAGTGTGTGAAGACATCAGAGTCAGAGTGTGAGGGAACCAGAGTCAGTGTGTACAGGCATCAGAGTCAGTGTGTGAGTGTGTGAAGGCATCAGAGTCAGTGTGTGAGGGCATCAGAGTCAGTGTGTGAGTGTGTGACGGCATCAGTCAGAGTGTGAGGGCATCAGAGTCAGTGTGTGAGTGTGTGA
Organism: Hypanus sabinus; assembly: GCF_030144855.1. Lineage (NCBI taxonomy): Eukaryota > Metazoa > Chordata > Chondrichthyes > Myliobatiformes > Dasyatidae > Hypanus > Hypanus sabinus. The sequence continues at coordinate 47,769,197 of NC_082708.1, read as the reverse complement.
AGACATCAGAGTTAGTGTGTGAGTGTGTGAAGGCATCAGAGTCAGTGTGTGAGTGTGTGAAGGCATCAGAGTCAGAGTGTGAGTTTGTGAGGGCATCAGCGTCACTGTGTGAGTATGTGAAGGCATTAGAGTCAGTGTGTTAGTGTGTGAAGGCATCTGAGTCAGTGTGTGAGTGTGTGAGGGCACCAGAGTCAGTGTGTGAGGAGATCAGAGTCAGTGTGTGAAGACATCAGAGTCAGTGTGTGAGGGCATCAGAGTCAGTGTGTTAGTGTGTGAAGGCATCAGAGTCAGTGTGTGAGTGTGTGAGGGCACCAGAGTCAGTGTGTGAGGGGATCAGAGTCAGTGTGTGAAGACATCAGAGTCAGTGTGTGAGTGTGTGAAGGCATCAGAGTCAGTGTGTCAGGGCATCAGAGTCAGTGTGTGAGTGTGTGACGGCATCAGTCAGAGTGTGAGGGCATCAGAGTCAGTGTGTGAGTGTGTGAAGACATCAGAGTTAGTGTGTGAGTGTGTGAAGACATCAGAGTTAGTGTGTGAGTGTGTGAAGACATCAGAGTCAGTGTGTGAGTGTGTGAAGGCATCAGAGTCAGAGTGTGAGTTTGTGAGGGCATCAGCGTCAGTGTGTGAGTATGTGAAGGCATTAGAGTCAGTGTGTTAGTGTGTGAAGGCATCTGAGTCAGTGTGTGAGTGTGTGAGGGCACCAGAGTCAGTGTGTGAGGGGATCAGAGTCAGTGTGTGAAGACATCAGAGTCAGTGTGTGAGGGCATCAGAGTCAGTGTGTTAGCGTGTGAAGGCATCAGAGTCAGTGTGTGAGTGTGTGAGGGCACCAGAGTCAGTGTGTGAGGGGATCAGAGTCAGTGTGTGAAGACATCAGAGTCAGTGTGTGAGGGCATCAGTGTCAGTGTGTGAGTATGTGAAGTCATCAAAGTCACTGTGTGAGTGGGTGAAGGCATCAGAGTCAGTGTGTGAAGACCTCAGAGTCAGTGTGCGAGTGAGTGAAGGCATCAGTCAGAGTGTGAGGGCATCAGAGTCAGTGTGTGAGTGTGTGAAGGCATCAGAGTCAGAGTGTGAGTTTGTGAGGGCATCAACGTCAGTGTGTGAGTATGTGAAGGCATCAGAGTCAGTGTGTGAAGACCTCAGAGTCAGTGTGCGAGTGAGTGAAGGCATCAGAGTCAGTGTGTGAGGGCATCAGAGTCAGTGTGTGAGTGTGTGAAGGCATCAGAGTCAGTTTGTGAGGGCATCAGTGTCAGTGTGTGAGTGTGTGAGGGCACCAGAGTCAGTGTGTGTGGGGATCAGAGTCAGTGAGTGAGGGCATCAGGGTCAGTGTGTGAGTGTGTGAAGGCATCAGAGTCAGTGTGTGAAGGCATCAGAGTCAGTGAGTTAAGGCATCAGAGTCAGCGTGTCAGTGGGTGAAGGCACCAGAGTCAGCGTGTGAAGGTACCAGAGTCAGTGTGTGAGTGTGTGAAGGCATCAGAGTCAGTGTGTGAAGGTACCAGAGTCAGTGTGTGAGTGTGTGAAGGCATCAGAATCAGTGTGTGAGTGTGTGACGACATCAGTGTCAGTGTGTGAGTATGTGAAGGCATCAAAGTCAGTGTGTGAGTGTGTGAAGGCATCAGAGTCAGTGTGTGAGTTTGTGAGGGCACCAGAGTCAGTGTGTAAAGGCATCAAAGTCAGTGTGTGAGTGTGTGAAGGCATCAGAGTCAGTGTGTGAGTGTGTGAAGGCATCAGAGTCAGTGTGTGAGGGCATCAGAGTCAGTGTGTGAGTGTGTGAAGGCATCAGAGTCAGAGTGTGAGGGCATCAGAGTCAGTGTGTAGGCATTAGAGTCAGTGTGCAAATGTGTGAAGGCATCAGATTCAGTGTGTGAATGTGTGAAGACATCAGAGTCAGTCTGTGAGTGTGTGAAGACATCAGAGTCAGTGTGTGAGTGTGTGAAGGCATCAGAGTCAGAGTGTGAAGGCACCAGAGTCAGAGAGTGAGGGAACCAGAGTCAGTGTGTACAGGCATCAGAGTCAGTGTGTGAGTGTGTGAAGGCATCAGAGTCAGTGTATGAAGGTACCAGAGTCAGTGTGTGAGTGTGTGAAGGCATCAGAGTCAGTGTGTGAGGGCATCAGAGTCAGTGTGTGAGTGTGTGAAGGCATCAGAGTCAGTGTGTGAGTGTGTGACGGCATCAGTCAGAGTGTGAGGGCATCAGAGTCAGTGTGTGAGTGTGTGAAGACATCAGAGTCAGTCTGTGAGTGTGTGAAGGCATCAGAGTTAGACTGCGAAGGCACCAGAGTCAGAGTGTGAGGGAACCAGAGTCAGTGTGTACAGGCATCAGAGTCAGTGTGTGAGTGTGTGAAGGCATCAGAGTCAGTGTGTGAGTGTGTGACGGCATCAGTCAGAGTGTGAGGGCATCAGAGTCAGTGTGTGAGTGTGTGAAGACATCAGAGTCAGTCTGTGAGTGTGTGAAGGCATCAGAGTTAGAGTGCGAAGGCACCAGAGTCAGAGTGTGAGGGAACCAGAGTCAGTGTGTACAGGCATCAGAGTCAGTGTGTGAGTGTGTGAAGGCATCAGAGTCAGTGTGTGAGTGTGTGACGGCATCAGTCAGAGTGTGAGGGCATCAGAGTCAGTGTGTGAGTGTGTGAAGACATCAGAGTTACTGTGTGAGTGTGTGAAGGCATCAGAGTCAGTGTGTGAGTGTGTGAGTGTGTGAAGGCATCAGAGTCAGTGAGTTAAGGGATCAGAGTCAGCGTGTCAGTGGGTGAAGGTACCAGAGTCAGGGTGTGAGTGTGTGAAGGCATCAGAGTCAGTGTGTGAAGGCATCAGAGTCAGTGTGTGAAGGTACCACAGTCAGTGTGTGAGTGTGTGAAGGCATCAGAGTCAGTGTGTGAAGGTACCACAGTCAGTGTGTGAGTGTGTGAAGGCATCAGAGTCAGTGTGTGAGTGTGTGAAGGCATCAGAGTCAGTGTGTGAGTGTGTGACGGCATCAGTCAGAGTGTGAGGGCATCAGAGTCAGTGTGTGAGTGTGTGAAGGCATCAGAGTTAGAGTGCGAAGGCACCAGAGTCAGTGTGTGAGTGTGTGAAGACATCAGAGTCAGAGTGTGAGTGTGTGACGGCATCAGTCAGAGTGTGAGGGCATCAGAGTCAGTGTGTGAGTGTGTGAAGTCATCAGAGTTAGTGTGTGAGTGTGTGAAGGCATCAGAGTCAGTGTGTTAGTGTGTGAAGGCATCAGAGTCAGTGTGTGAGTGTGTGAGGGCACCAGAGTCAGTGAGTGAGGGGATCAGAGTCAGTGTGTGAGTATGTGAAGGCATCAAAGTCAGTGTGTGAGTGAGTGAAGGCATCAGAGTCAGTGTGTGAAGACCTCAGAGTCAGTGTGCGAGTGAGTGAAGGCATCAGTCAGAGTGTGAGGGCATCAGAGTCAGTGTGTGAGTGTGTGAAGGCATCAGAGTCAGAGTGTGAGTTTGTGAGGGCATCAGCGTCAGTGTGTGAGTATGTGAAGGCATCAGAGTCAGTGTGTGAAGACCTCAGAGTCAGTGTGCGAGTGAGTGAAGGCATCAGAGTCAGTGTGTGAGGGCATCAGAGTCAGTGTGTGAGTGTGTGAAGGCATCAGAGTCAGTTTGTGAGGGCATCAGTGTCAGTGTGTGAGGGCACCAGAGTCAGTGTGTGTGGGGATCAGAGTCAGTGAGTGAGGGCATCAGAGTCAGTGTGTGAGTGTGTGAAGGCATCAGAGTCAGTGAGTTAAGGCATCAGAGTCAGCGTGTCAGTGGGTGAAGGCACCAGAGTCAGCGTGTGAAGGTACCAGAGTCAGTGTGTGAGTGTGTGACGACATCAGTGTCAGTGTGTGAGTATGTGAAGGCATCAAAGTCAGTGTGTGAGTGTGTGAAGGCATCAGAGTCAGAGTGTGAGTGTGTGAGGGCACCAGAGTCAGTGTGTGAGGGCATCAGAGTCAGTGTGTGAAGACATCAGAGTCAGTGTCTGAGGGCATCAGTATCAGTGTGTGAGTGTGTGAAAGCATCAGTGTCAGTGTGTGAGGGCATCAGAGTCAGAGTGTGAAGGCATCAGAGCCATCTTGTGAAATCATCAGAGTTCAGTGTGTGAGTGTGTGAAGGCATCAGAATCAGTGTGTGAGTGTGTGACGACATCAGTGTCAGTGTGTGAGTATGTGAAGGCATCAAAGTCAGTGTGTGAGTGTGTGAAGGCATCAGAGTCAGTGTGTGAGTGTGTGAAGGCATCAGAGTCAGTGTGTGAAGGTACCAGAGTCAGTGTGTGAGTGTGTGAAGGCATCAAAGTCAGTGTGTGAGTGTGTGAAGGCATCAGAGTCAGTGTGTGAGTGTGTGAAGGCATCAGAGTCAGAGTGCGAAGGCACCAGAGTCAGTGTGTGAGTGTGTGAAGACATCAGAGTCAGTGTGTGAGTGTGTGAAGGCATCAGAGTCAGAGTGCGAAGGCACCAGAGTCAGTGTGTGAGTGTGTGAAGACATCAGAGTCAGTGTGCGAGTGTGTGAAGGCATCAGATTCAGTGTGTGAGTGTGTGAAGACATCAGAGTCAGTCTGTGAGTGTGTGAAGACATCAGAGTCAGTCTGTGAGTGTGTGAAGGCACCAGAGTCAGAGTGTGAGGGAACCAGAGTCAGTGTGTACAGGCATCAGAGTCAGTGTGTGAGTGTGTGAAGGCATCAAAGTCAGTGTGTGAGTGTGTGAAGGCATCAGAGTCAGTGTGTGAGTGTGTGAGGGCATCAGAGTCAGTGTGTGAGTATGTGACGGCATCAGTCAGAGTGTGAGGGCATCAGAGTCAGTGTGTGAGTGTGTGAAGACATCAGAGTTAGTGTGTGAGTGTGTGAAGGCATCAGAGTCAGTGTGTGAGTGTGTGAGTGTGTGAAGGCATCAGAGTCAGAGTGTGAGTTTGTGAGGGCATCAGAGTCAGTGTGTGAGTGTGTGAAGGCATCAGCGTCAGTGTGTTAGTGTGTGAAGGCATCAGAGTCAGTGTGTTAGTGTGTGAGGGCACCAGAGTCAGTGTGTGAGGGGATCAGAGTCAGTGTGTGAAGACATCAGAGTCAGTGTGTGAAGACATCAGTGTCAGTGTGTGAGTATCTGAAGGCATCAAAGTCAGTGTCTGAGTGAGTGAAGGCATCAGAGTCAGTGTGTGAAGACCTCAGAGTCAGTGTGCGAGTGAGTGAAGGCATCAGTCAGAGTGTGAGGGCATCAGAGTCAGTGTGTGAGTGTGTGAAGGCATCAGAGTCAGAGTGTGAGTGTGTGAAGGCATCAGAGTCAGTTTGTGAAGGCATCAGAGTCAGAGTGTGAGTTTGTGAGTGTGTGAAGGCATCAGAGTCAGTGAGTTAAGGGATCAGAGTCAGCGTGTCAGTGGGTGAAGGTACCAGAGTCAGGGTGTGAGTGTGTGAAGGCATCAGAGTCAGTGTGTGAAGGCATCAGAGTCAGTGTGTGAAGGTACCACAGTCAGTGTGTGAGTGTGTGAAGGCATCAGAGTCAGTGTGTGAAGGTACCACAGTCAGTGTGTGAGTGTGTGAAGGCATCAGAGTCAGTGTGTGAGTGTGTGAAGGCATCAGAGTCAGTGTGTGAGTGTGTGACGGCATCAGTCAGAGTGTGAGGGCATCAGAGTCAGTGTGTGAGTGTGTGAAGGCATCAGAGTTAGAGTGCGAAGGCACCAGAGTCAGTGTGTGAGTGTGTGAAGACATCAGAGTCAGAGTGTGAGTGTGTGACGGCATCAGTCAGAGTGTGAGGGCATCAGAGTCAGTGTGTGAGTGTGTGAAGTCATCAGAGTTAGTGTGTGAGTGTGTGAAGGCATCAGAGTCAGTGTGTTAGTGTGTGAAGGCATCAGAGTCAGTGTGTGAGTGTGTGAGGGCACCAGAGTCAGTGAGTGAGGGGATCAGAGTCAGTGTGTGAGTATGTGAAGGCATCAAAGTCAGTGTGTGAGTGAGTGAAGGCATCAGAGTCAGTGTGTGAAGACCTCAGAGTCAGTGTGCGAGTGAGTGAAGGCATCAGTCAGAGTGTGAGGGCATCAGAGTCAGTGTGTGAGTGTGTGAAGGCATCAGAGTCAGAGTGTGAGTTTGTGAGGGCATCAGCGTCAGTGTGTGAGTATGTGAAGGCATCAGAGTCAGTGTGTGAAGACCTCAGAGTCAGTGTGCGAGTGAGTGAAGGCATCAGAGTCAGTGTGTGAGGGCATCAGAGTCAGTGTGTGAGTGTGTGAAGGCATCAGAGTCAGTTTGTGAGGGCATCAGTGTCAGTGTGTGAGGGCACCAGAGTCAGTGTGTGTGGGGATCAGAGTCAGTGAGTGAGGGCATCAGAGTCAGTGTGTGAGTGTGTGAAGGCATCAGAGTCAGTGAGTTAAGGCATCAGAGTCAGCGTGTCAGTGGGTGAAGGCACCAGAGTCAGCGTGTGAAGGTACCAGAGTCAGTGTGTGAGTGTGTGACGACATCAGTGTCAGTGTGTGAGTATGTGAAGGCATCAAAGTCAGTGTGTGAGTGTGTGAAGGCATCAGAGTCAGAGTGTGAGTGTGTGAGGGCACCAGAGTCAGTGTGTGAGGGCATCAGAGTCAGTGTGTGAAGACATCAGAGTCAGTGTCTGAGGGCATCAGTATCAGTGTGTGAGTGTGTGAAAGCATCAGTGTCAGTGTGTGAGGGCATCAGAGTCAGAGTGTGAAGGCATCAGAGCCATCTTGTGAAATCATCAGAGTTCAGTGTGTGAGTGTGTGAAGGCATCAGAATCAGTGTGTGAGTGTGTGACGACATCAGTGTCAGTGTGTGAGTATGTGAAGGCATCAAAGTCAGTGTGTGAGTGTGTGAAGGCATCAGAGTCAGTGTGTGAGTGTGTGAAGGCATCAGAGTCAGTGTGTGAAGGTACCAGAGTCAGTGTGTGAGTGTGTGAAGGCATCAAAGTCAGTGTGTGAGTGTGTGAAGGCATCAGAGTCAGTGTGTGAGTGTGTGAAGGCATCAGAGTCAGTGTGTGAAGGCATCAGAGTCAGAGTGCGAAGGCACCAGAGTCAGTGTGTGAGTGTGTGAAGACATCAGAGTCAGTGTGTGAGTGTGTGAAGGCATCAGAGTCAGAGTGCGAAGGCACCAGAGTCAGTGTGTGAGTGTGTGAAGACATCAGAGTCAGTGTGCGAGTGTGTGAAGGCATCAGATTCAGTGTGTGAGTGTGTGAAGACATCAGAGTCAGTCTGTGAGTGTGTGAAGACATCAGAGTCAGTCTGTGAGTGTGTGAAGGCACCAGAGTCAGAGTGTGAGGGAACCAGAGTCAGTGTGTACAGGCATCAGAGTCAGTGTGTGAGTGTGTGAGTGTGCGAAGGCATCAGAGTCAGTGAGTTAAGGCATCAGAGTCAGCGTGTCAGTGGGTGAAGGCACCAGAGTCAGCGTGTGAAGGTACCAGAGTCAGGGTGTGAGTGTGTGAAGGCATCAGAGTCAGTGTGTGAAGGCATCAGAGTCAGAGTGTGAGTGTGTGAAGGCATCAGAGTCAGAGTGTGAGGGCATCAGAGTCAGTGTGTGAGTGTGTGACGGCATCAGTCAGAGTGTGAGGGCATCAGAGTCAGTGTGTGAAGACATCAGAGTTAGTGTGTGGGTGTGTGAAGGCATCAGAGTCAGTGTGTGAGTGTGTGAGTGTGTGAAGGCATCAGAGTCAGAGTGTGAGTTTGTGAGGGCATCAGAGTCAGTGTGTTAGTGTGTGAAGGCATCAGATTCAGTGTGTGAGTGTGTGAGGGCACCAGAGTCAGTGTGTGAGGAGATCAGAGTCAGTGTGTGAAGACATCAGAGTCAGTGTGTGAGGGCATCAGTGTCAGTGTGTGAGTATGTGAAGGCATCAGAGTCAGTGTGTGAAGACCTCAGAGTCAGTGTGCGAGTGAGTGAAGGCATCAGTCAGAGTGTGAGGGCATCAGAGTCAGTGTGTGAGTGTGTGAAGGCATCAGACTCAGAGTGTGAGTTTGTGAGGGCATCAGCGTCAGTGTGTGAGTATGTGAAGGCATCAGAGTCAGTGTGTGAAGACCTCAGAGTCAGTGTGCGAGTGAGTGAAGGCAACAGAGTCAGTGTGTGAGGGCATCAGAGTCAGTGTGTGAGTGTGTGAAGGCATCAGAGTCAGTTTGTGAGGGCATCAGTGTCAGTGTGTGAGTGTGTGAGGGCACCAGAGTCAGTGTGTGTGGGGATCAGAGTCAGTGAGTGAGGGCATCAGAGTCAGTGTGTGAGTGTGTGAAGGCATCAGAGTCAGTGAGTTAAGGCATCAGAGTCAGCGTGTCAGTGGGTGAAGGCACCAGAGTCAGCGTGTGAAGGTACCAGAGTCAGTGTGTGAGTGTGTGAAGGCATCAGAGTCAGTGTGTGAAGGTACCAGAGTCAGTGTGTGAGTGTGTGAAGGCATCAAAATCAGTGTGTGAGTGTGTGACGACATCAGTGTCAGTGTGTGAGTATGTGAAGGCATCAAAGTCAGTGTGTGAGTGTGTGAAGGCATCAGAATCAGTGTGTGTGTGTGAATACATCAGAGTTAGTGTGTGAGTGTGTGAAGGCATCAGAGTCAGTGAGTGAAGGCACCAGAATCAGTGTGTGAGTGTGTGAAGGCATCAGAGTCAGTGTGTGAGTGTGTGAAGGCATCAGAGTCAGAGTGTGAGGGCACCAGAGTCAGTGTGTGAGTGTGTGAAGGCATCAGAGTCAGTGTGTGAGTGTGTGAAGTCATCAGAATCAGTGTGTGAGTGTGTGAAGGCTTCAGAGTCAGAGTGTGACGGCACCAGAGTCAGTGTGTGAGTGTGTGAAGGCATCAGAGTCAGTGTGTGAGTGTGTGAAGGCATCAGAATCAGTGTGTGAGAGTGTGACGACATCAGAGTCAGTGTGTGAGGGCATCAGAGTCAGTGTGTGAGTGTGTGACGGCATCAGTCAGAGTGTGAGGGCATCAGAGTCAGTGTGTGAAGACATCAGAGTTAGTGTGTGGGTGTGTGAAGGCATCAGAGTCAGTGTGTGAGTGTGTGAGTGTGTGAAGGCATCAGAGTCAGAGTGTGAGTTTGTGAGGGCATCAGCGTCAGTGTGTGAGTATGTGAAGGCATCAGAGTCAGTGTGTTAGTGTGTGAAGGCATCAGAGTCAGTGTGTGAAGACCTCAGAGTCAGTGTGTGAGTGTGTGAGGGCACCAGAGTCAGTGTGTGAGGGGATCAGAGTCAGTGTGTGAGGGCATCAGTGTCAGTGTGTGAGTATGTGAAGGCATCAAAGTCAGTGTGTGAGTGAGTGAAGGCATCAGAGTCAGTGTGTGAAGACCTCAGAGTCAGTGTGTGAGTGTGTGAAGGCATCAGAGTCAGAGTGTGAGTTTGAGAGGGCATCGGCGTCAGTGTGTGAGTATGTGAAGGCATCAGAGTCAGTGTGTGAAGACCTCAGAGTCAGTGTGCGAGTGAGTGAAGGCATCAGAGTCAGTGTGTGAGTGTGTGAAGGCATCAGAGTCAGTTTGTGAGGGCATCAGTGTCAGTGTGTGAGTGTGTGAGGGCAACAGAGTCAGAGTGTGAGGGCATCAGAGTCAGTGTGTGAGTGTGTGAAGGCATCAGAGTCAGTTTGTGAGGGCATCAGTGTCAGTGTGTGAGTGTGTGAGGGCACCAGAGTCAGTGTGTGTGGGGATCGGAGTCAGTGAGTTAAGGCATCAGAGTCAGCGTGTCAGTGGGTGAAGGCACCAGAGTCAGCGTGTGAAGGTACCAGAGTCAGTCTGTGAGTGTGTGAAGGCATCAGAGTCAGTGTGTGAAGGTACCAGAGTCAGTGTGTGAGAGTGTGAAGGCATCAGAATCAGTGTGTGAGTGTGTGAAGGCATCAGAGTCAGTGTAAGAGTGTGTGAAGGCATCAGAGTCAGTGAGTGAAGGCACCAGAATCAGTGTGTGAAGGCATCAGAGTCAGTGTGTGAGTGTGTGAAGGCATCAGAGTCAGAGTGTGAGGGCACCAGAGTCAGTGTGTGAGTGTGTGAAGGCATCAGAGTCAGTGTGTGAGTGTGTGAAGGCATCAGAATCAGTGTGTGAGAGTGTGACGACATCAGAGTCAGTGTGTGAGGGCATCAGTGTCAGTGTGTGAGTGTGTGAAGGCATCAGAGTCAGTGTGTCAAGGTACCAGAGTCAGTGTGTGAGTGTGTGAAGACCTCAGTGTCAGTGTGTGAGGGCATCAGAGTCAGTGTGTGAGGGCATCAGAGTAAGTGTGTGAGGGCATCAGTGTCAGTGTGTGAGTACGTGAAGGCATCAGAGTCAGTGTGTGAGGGCACCAGAGTCAGTGTGTGAAGGCATCAGAGTCAGTGTGTGAAGACCTCAGAGTCAGTGTGCGAGTGAGTGAAGGCATCAGTCAGAGTGTGAGGGCATCAGAGTCAGTGTGTGAGTGTGTGAAGGCATCAGAGTCAGTTTGTAAGGGCATCAGTGTCAGTGTGTGAGTGAGTGAGGGCATCAGAGACTGTGTGAGTGTGTGAAGGCATCAGAGTCAGTGAGTTAAGGCATCAGAGTCAGCGTGTCAGTGGGTGAAGGCACCAGAGTCAGCGTGTGAAGGTACCAGAGTCAGTGTGTGAGTGTGTGAAGGCATCAGAGTCAGTGAGTTAAGGCATCAGAGTCAGTGTGTGAAGGCATCAGAGCCATCTTGTGAAATCATCAAAGTTCAGTGTGTGAGTGTGCGAAGGCATCAGAGTTAGAGTGCGAAGGCACCAGAGTCAGTGTGTGAGTGTGTGAAGACATCAGAATCAGTGTGTGAGTGTGTGAAGGCATGAGAGTCAGTGTGTGAGGGCATCAGTATCAGTGTGTGAGTGTGTGAAAGCATCAGAGTCAGTGTGTGAAGGTACCAGATTCAGTGTGTGAGTGTGTGAAGGCATCAGAGTCAGTGTGTGAGTGTGTGAAGGCATCAGAGTCTGAGTGCAAAGGCACCAGAGTCAGAGTGTGAGTGTATGAAGGCATCAGAGTCAGTCTGTGAGGGCATCAGAGTCAGTGTGTGAGTGTGTGAAAGCATCAGTGTCAGTGTGTGAGGGCATCAGAGTCAGAGTGTGAAGGCATCAGAGCCATCTTGTGAAATCATCAGAGTTCAGTGTGTGAGTGTGCGAAGGCATCAGAATCAGTGTGTGAGTGTGTGACGACATCAGTGTCAGTGTGTGAGTATGTGAAGGCATCAGAGTCAGTGTGTAAAGGCATCAAAGTCAGTGTGTGAGTGTGTGAAGGCATCAGAGTCAGTGTGTGAGTGTGTGAAGGCATCAGAGTCAGTGTGTGAGGGCATCAGAGTCAGTGTGTGAGTGTGTGAAGGCATCAGAGTCAGTGTGTGAGGGCATCAGAGTCAGTGTGTAGGCATTAGAGTCAGGGTGCGAGTGTGTGAAGGCATCAGATTCAGTGTGTGAGTGTGTGAAGACATCAGAGTCAGTCTGTGAGTGTGTGAAGACATCAGAGTCAGGCTGTGAGTGTGTGAAGGCATCAGAGTCAGAGTGTGAAGGCACCAGAGTCAGAGTGTGAGGGAACCAGAGTCAGTGTGTACAGGCATCAGAGTCAGTGTGTGAGTGTGTGAAGGCATCAGAGTCAGTGTGTGAGTGTGTGAAGGCATCAGAGTCAGTGTGTGAGTGTGTGAAGGCATCAGAGTCAGTGTGTGAGTGTGTGAAGGCATCAGAGTCAGAGTGTGAGGGCACCAGAGTCAGTGTGTGAGTGTGTGAAGGCATCAGAGTCAGTGTGTGAGTGTGTGAAGGCATCAGAATCAGTGTGTGAGAGTGTGACGACATCAGAGTCAGTGTGTGAGGGCATCAGTGTCAGTGTGGGAGTGTGTGAAAGCATCAGTGTCAGTGTGTGAGTGTGTGAAGGCATCAGAGTCAGTGTGTCAAGGTACCAGAGTCAGTGTGTGAGTGTGTGAAGACCTCAGTGTCAGTGTGTGAGGGCATCAGAGTCAGTGTGTGAGGGCATCAGAGTCAGTGTGTGAGGGCATCAGTGTCAGTGTGTGAGTACGTGAAGGCATCAGAGTCAGTGTGTGAAGGCATCAGAGTCAGTGTGTGAAGACCTCAGAGTCAGTGTGCGAGTGAGTGAAGGCATCAGTCAGAGTGTGAGGGCATCAGAGTCAGTGTGTGAGTGTGTGAAGGCATCAGAGTCAGTTTGTAAGGGCATCAGTGTCAGTGTGTGAGTGAGTGAGGGCATCAGAGAGTGTGTGAGTGTGTGAAGGCATCAGAGTCAGTGAGTTAAGGCATCAGAGTCAGCGTGTCAGTGGGTGAAGGCACCAGTGTCAGTGTGTGAGGGCATCAGAGTCAGTGTGTGAAGGCATCAGAGCCATCTTGTGAAATCATCAAAGTTCAGTGTGTGAGTGTGCGAAGGCATCAGAGTCAGTGTGTGAGTGTGTGAAGGCATCAGAGTTAGAGTGCGAAGGCACCAGAGTCAGTGTGTGAGTGTGTGAAGACATCAGAATCAGTGTGTGAGTGTGTGAAGGCATCAGAGTCAGTGTGTGAAGGTACCAGATTCAGTGTGTGAGTGTGTGAAGGCATCAGAGTCAGTGTGTGAGTGTGTGAAGGCATCAGAGTCTGAGTGCAAAGGCACCAGAGTCAGTGTGTGAGTGTGTGAAGGCATCAGAGTCAGTGTGTGAGGGCATCAGAGTCAGTGTGTGAGTGTGTGAAAGCATCAGTGTCAGTGTGTGAGGGCATCAGAGTCAGAGTGTGAAGGCATCAGAGCCATCTTGTGAAATCATCAGAGTTCAGTGTGTGAGTGTGTGAAGGCATCAGAATCAGTGTGTGAGTGTGTGACGACATCAGTGTCAGTGTGTGAGTATGTGAAGGCATCAGAGTCAGTGTGTAAACGCATCAAAGTCAGTGTGTGAGTGTGTGAAGGCATCAGAGTCAGTGTGTGAGTGTGTGAAGGAATCAGAGTCAGTGTGTGAGGGCATCAGAGTCAGTGTGTGAGTGTGTGAAGGCATCAGAGTCAGTGTGTGAGGGCATCAGAGTCAGTGTGTAGGCATTAGAGTCAGGGTGCGAGTGTGTGAAGGCATCAGATTCAGTGTGTGAGTGTGTGAAGACATCAGAGTCAGTCTGTGAGTGTGTGAAGACATCAGAGTCAGGCTGTGAGTGTGTGAAGGCATCAGAGTCAGAGTGTGAAGGCACCAGAGTCAGTGTGTGAGTGTGTGAAGACATCAGAGTTAGTGTGTGAGTGTGTGAAGGCATCAGAGTCAGTGTGTGAGTGTGTGAAGGCATCAGAGTCAGAGTGTGAGCTTGGGAGGGCATCAGCGTCAGTGTGTGAGTATGTGAAGGCATCAGAGTCAGTGTCTTAGTGTGTGAAGGCATCAGAGTCAGTGCGTGAGTGTGTGAGGGCACCAGAGTCAGTGTGTGAGGGCATCAGTGTCAGTGTGTGAGTATGTGAAGGCATCAAAGTCAGTGTGCGAGTGAGTGAAGGCATCAGTCAGAGTGTGAGGGCATCAGAGTCAGTGTGTGAGTGCGTCTAGGCATCAGAGTCAGAGTGTGAGTTTGTGAGGGCATCAGCGTCAGTGTATGTAGGTACCAGAGTCAGTGTGTGAGTGTGTGAAGGCATCAGAGTCAGTGTGTGAGTGTGTGAATGCATCAGAGTTAGAGTGCGAAGGCACCAGAGTCAGAGTGTGAGGGAACCAGAGTCAGTGTGTACAGGCATCAGAGTCAGTGTGTGAGTGTGTGAAGGCATCAGAGTCAGTGTGTGAGTGTGTGAAGACATCAGAGTTAGTGTGTGAGTGTGTGAAGGCATCAGAGTCAGTGTGTGAGTGTGTGAAGGCATCAGAGTCAGTGAGTTAAGGCATCAGAGTCAGCGTGTCAGTGGGTGAAGGTACCAGAGTCAGGGTGTGAGTGTGTGAAGGCATCAGAGTCAGTGTGTGAAGGTACCACAGTCAGTGTGTGAGTGTGTGAAGGCATCAGAGTCAGTGTGTGAGTGTGTGAAGGCATCAGAGTTAGAGTGCGAAGGCACCAGAGTCAGTGTGTGAGTGTGTGAAGACATCAGAGTCAGAGTGTGAGTGTGTGATGGCATCAGTCAGAGTGTGAGGGCATCAGAGTCAGTGTGTGAGTGTGTGAAGTCATCAGAGTTAGTGTGTGAGTGTGTGAAGGCATCAGAGTCAGTGTGTGAGTGTGTGAAGGCATCAGAGTCAGAGTGTGAGTTTGTGAGGGCATCAGCGTCAGTGTGTGAGTATGTGAAGGCATCAGAGTCAGTGTGTTAGTGTGTGAAGGCATCAGAGTCAGTGTGTGAGTGTGTGAGGGCACCAGAGTCAGTGAGTGAGGGGATCAGAGTCAGTGTGTGAGTATGTGAAGGCATCAAAGTCAGTGTGTGAGTGAGTGAAGGCATCAGAGTAAGTGTGTGAAGACCTCAGAGTCAGTGTGCGAGTGAGTGAAGGCATCAGTCAGAGTGTGAGGGCATCAGAGTCAGTGTGTGAGTGTGTGAAGGCATCAGAGTCAGTGTGTGAAGACCTCAGAGTCAGTGTGCGAGTGAGTGAAGGCATCAGAGTCAGTGTGTGAGGGCATCAGAGTCAGTGTGTGAGTGTGTGAGGGCATCAGAGTCAGTTTGTGAGGGCATCAGTGTCAGTGTGTGAGTGTGTGAGGGCACCAGAGTCAGTGTGTGTGGGGATCAGAGTCAGTGAGTGAGGGCATCAGAGTCAGTGTGTGAGTGTGTGAAGGCATCAGAGTCAGTGAGTTAAGGCATCAGAGTCAGCGTGTCAGTGGGTGAAGGCACCAGAGTCAGCGTGTGAGTGTGTGAAGGCATCAAAGTCAGTGTGTGAGTGTGTGAAGGCATCAGAGTCAGAGTGTGAGTGTGTGAGGGCACCAGAGTCAGTGTGTGAGGGCATCAGAGTCAGTGTGTGAAGACATCAGAGTCAGTGTCTGAGGGCATCAGTATCAGTGTGTGAGTGTGTGAAAGCATCAGTGTCAGTGTGTGAGGGCATCAGAGTCAGAGTGTGAAGGCATCAGAGCCATCTTGTGAAATCATCAGAGTTCAGTGTGTGAGTGTGTGAAGGCATCAGAATCAGTGTGTGAGTGTGTGACGACATCAGTGTCAGTGTGTGAGTATGTGAAGGCATCAAAGTCAGTGTGTGAGTGTGTGAAGGCATCAGAATCAGTGTGTGAGTGTGTGAAGGCATCAGAGTCAGTGTGTGAGTGTGTGAAGGCATCAGAGTCAGTGTGTGAGTGTGTGAAGGCATCAGAGTCAGAGTGTGAGGGCACCAGAGTCAGTGTGTGAGTGTGTGAAGGCATCAGAGTCAGTGTGTGAGTGTGTGAAGGCATCAGAATCAGTGTGTGAGAGTGTGACGACATCAGAGTCAGTGTGTGAGGGCACCAGAGTCAGTGTGTGAGTGTGTGAGGGCACCAGAGTCAGTGTGTGAGGGCATCAGAGTTAGTGTGTGAAGACATCAGAGTCAGTGTCTGAGGGCATCAGTGTCAGAGTGTGAGTGTGTGAAAGCATCAGTGTCAGTGTGTGAGGGCATCAGAGTCAGTGAGTTAAGGCATCAGAGTCAGCGTGTCAGTGGGAGAAGGCACCAGAGTCAGCGTGTGAAGGTACCAGAGTCAGTGTGTGAGTGTGTGAAGGCATCAGAGTCAGTGTGTGAAGGTACCACAGTCAGTGTGTGAGTGTGTGAAGGCATCAGAGTCAGTGTGTGAGTGTGTGAAGGCATCAGAGTTAGAGTGCGAAGGCAGCAGAGTCAGTGTGTGAGTGTGTGAAGACTTCAGAATCAGTGTGTGAGTGTGTGAAGGCATCAGAGTCAGTGTGTGAGGGCATCTGTATCAGTGTGTGAGTGTGTGAAAGCATCAGAGTCAGTGTGGGAAGGTACCAGAGTCAGTGTGTGAGTGTGTGAAGGCAGCAGAGTCAGAGTGTGAGGGCATCAGAGTTAGTGTGTGAAGACATCAGAGTCAGTGTGTGAGTGTGTGAAGGCATCAGAGTCAGTGTGTGAGGGCATCAGAGTCAGTGTGTAGGCATTAGAGTCAGTGTGTGAGTGTGTGAAGGCATCAGATTCAGGGTGTGAGTGTGTGAAGACATCAGAGTCAGTCTGTGAGTGTGTGAAGGCATCAGAGTCAGAGTGTGAAGGCACCAGAGTCAGAGTGCGAGGGAACCAGAGTCAGTGTGTACAGGCATCAGAGTCAGTGTGTGAGTGTGTGAAGGCATCAGAGTCAGTGTGTGAGGGCATCAGAGACAGTGTGTGAGTGTGTGACGGCATCAGTCAGAGTGTGAGGGCATCAGAGTCAGTGTGTGAGTGTGTGAAGACATCAGAGTTAGTGTGTGAGTGTGTGAAGGCATCAGAGTCAGTGTGTGAGGGCATCAGAGTCAGTGTGTGAAGGCACCAGAGTCAGTGTGTGAGTGTGTGAAGATATCAGAGTCAGTGTGTGAGTGTGTGAAGGCATCAGAGTCAGTGTGTGAGTGTGTGAAGGCATCAGAGTCAGTGTGAAGGCACCAGAGTCAGTGTGTGAGTGTGTGAAGGCAACAGAGTCAGTGTGTGAAGGCACCAGAATCAGTGTGTGAAAGCATCAGAGTCAGTGTGTGAGTGTGTGAAGGCATCAGAGTCAGCGTGTCAGTGGGTGAAGGCACCAGAGTCAGCCTGTGAAGGTACCAGAGTCAGTGTGTGAGTGTGTGAAGGCATCAGAGTCAGTGTGTGAGGGCATCAGAGTCAGTGTGTAGGCATTAGAGTCAATATGCGAGTGTGTGAAGGCATCAGATTCAGTGTGTGAGTGTGTGAAGACATCAGAGTCAGTCTGTGAGTGTGTGAAGACATCAGAGTCAGTCTGTGAGTGTGTGAAGGCATCAGAGTCAGAGTGTGAAGGAACCAGAGTCAGAGTGTGAGGGAACCAGAGTCAGTGTGTACAGGCATCAGAGTCAGTGTGTGAGTGTGTGAAGGCATCAGAGTCAGTGTGTGAGGGCATCAGAGTCAGTGTGTGAGTGTGTGACGGCATAAGTCAGAGTGTGAGGGCATCAGAGTCAGTGTGTGAGTGTGTGAAGGCATCAGAGTTAGTGTGTGAGTGTGTGAAGGCATCAGAGTCAGTGTGTGAGTGTGTGAGTGTGTGAAGGCATCAGAGTCAGAGTGTGAGTTTGTGAGGGCATCAGCGTCAGTGTGTGAGTATGTGAAGGAATCAGAGTCAGTGTGTTAGTGTGTGAAGGCATCAGAGTCAGTGTGTGAGTATGTGAGGGCACCAGAGCCAGTGTGTGAGGGCATCAGTGTCAGTGTGTGAGTATGTGTAGGCATCAGAGTCAGAGTGTGAGTTTGTGAGGGCATCAGAGTCAGTGTGTGAGTGTGTGTAGGCATCAGAGTCAGTGTGTGAGTATGTGAAGGCATCAGAGTCAGTTTGTGAGGGCATCAGTATCAGTGTGTGAGTGTGTGAGGGCACCAGAGTCAGTGTGTGAGGCGATCAGAGTCAGTGAGTGAGGGCATCAAAGTCAGTGTGTGAGTGAGTGAAGGCATCAGAGTCAGTGTGTGAGGGCACCAGAGTCAGTGTGTGAGGGGATCAGAGTCAGTGAGTGAGGGCATCAAAGTCAGTGTGTGAGTGAGTGAAGGCATCAGAGTCAGTGTGTGAGGGCATCAGAGTCAGTGTGTTAGTGTGTGAAGGCATCAGAGTCAGTGTGTGAGTATGTGAGGGCACCAGAGTCAGTGTGTGAGGGCATCAGTGTCAGTGTGTGAGTATGTGTAGGCATCAGAGTCAGAGTGTGAGTTTGTGAGGGCATCAGAGTCAGTGTGTGAGTGTGTGTAGGCATCAGAGTCAGTGTGTGAGTATGTGAAGGCATCAGAGTCAGTTTGTGAGGGCATCAGTATCAGTGTGTGAGTGTGTGAAGGCATCAGTGTCAGTGTGTGAGTGTGTGAGGGCACCAGAGTCAGTGTGTGAGGGGATCAGAGTCAGTGAGTGAGGGCATCAAAGTCAGTGTGTGAGTGAGTGAAGGCATCAGAGTCAGTGTGTGAGGGCATCAGAGTCAGTGTGTGAGTGTGTGAAGGCATCAGAGTCAGTTTGTGAGGGCATCAGTATCAGTGTGTGAGTGTGTGGGGGCACCAGAGTCAGTGTGTGAGGGGATCAGAGTCAGTGAGTGAGGGCATCAGAGTCAGTGTGTGAGTGTGTGAAGGAATCAGAGTCAGTGAGTTAAGGCATCAGAGTCAGCGTGTCAGTGGGTGAAGGCACCAGAGTCAGCCTGTGAAGGTACCAGAGTCAGTGTGTGAGTGTGTGACGACATCAGTGTCAGTGTGTGAGTATGTGAAGGCATCAAAGTCAGTGTGTGAGTGTGTGAAGGCATCAGAATCAGTGTGTGAGTGTGTGAAGGCATCAGAGTCAGTGTGTGAGTGTGTGAAGGCATCAGAGTCAGTGTGTGAGTGTGTGAAGGCATCAGAGTCAGAGTGTGAGGGCACCAGAGTCAGTGTGTGAGTGTGTGAAGGCATCAGAGTTAGAGTGTGAGGGCACCAGAGTCGGTGTGTGAGTGTGTGAAGGCATCAGAGTCAGTGTGTCAAGGCACCAGAGTCAGTGTGTGAGTGTGTGCAGACCTCAGTGTCAGTGTGTGAGGGCATTAGAGTCAGTGTGTGAGGGCATCAGAGTCAGTGTGTGAGGGCATCAGAGTCAGTGTGTGAGGGCATCAGAGTCAGTGTGTGAAGGCATCAGAGTCAGTGTGTGAGGGCATCAGAGTCAGTGTGTGAGGGCATCAGAGTCAGTGTGTGAAGTCATCAGAGTCAGTGCGTGAGTGTGTGAAGGCATCAGAGTCAGTGTGCGAGTGAGTGAAGGCATCAGAGTCAGTTTGTAAGGGCATCAGTGTCAGTGTGTGAGTGTGTGGGGGCACCAGAGTCAGTGTGTGAGGGGATCAGAGTCAGTGAGTGAGGGCATCAGAGTCAGTGTGTGAGTGTGTGAAGGAATCAGAGTCAGTGAGTTAAGGCATCAGAGTCAGCGTGTCAGTGGGTGAAGGCACCAGAGTCAGCGTGTGAAGGTACCAGAGTCAGTCTGTGAGTGTGTGAAGGCATCAGAGTCAGTGTGTGAAGGTACCAGAGTCAGTGTGTGAAGACATCAAAGTCAGTGTGTGAGTGTGTGAAAGCATCAGAGTCAGTGTGTGAAGGCATCAGAGTCAGTGTGTGAAGGTACCAGAGTCAGTGTGTGAGAGTGTGACGACATCAGAGTCAGAGTGTGAGGGCACCAGAGTCAGTGTGTGAGTGGGTGAAGGCATCAGAATCAGTGTGTGAGAGTGTGACGACATCAGAGTCAGTGTGTGAGTGTGTGAGGGCGCCAGAGTCAGTGTGTGAGGGCATCAGTGTCAGTGTGTGAGTGTGTGAAGGCATCAAAGTCAGTGTGTGAGTGTGTGAAGGCATCAGAGTCAGTGTCTGAGTGTGTGACGGCATCAGTCAGAGTGTGAGGGCATCAGAGTCTGTGTGTGAGTGTGTAAAGACATCAGAGTTAGTGTGCGAGTGTGTGAAGGCATCAGAGTCAGTGTGCGAGAGCATCAGTGTCAGTGTGTGAGTGTGTGAAGGCCTCAGTGTCAGTGTGCGAGTGTGTGAAGGCATCAGAGTCAGAGTGTGAGTGTGTGAAGGCACCAGAGTCAGTGTGTGAGTGGGTGAAGGCATCAGAATCAGTGTGTGAGAGTGTGACGACATCAGAGTCAGTGTGTGAGGGCATCAGTGTCAGTGTGTGAGTGTGTGAAGGCATCAAAGTCAGTGTGTGAGTGTGTGAAGGCATCAGAGTCAGTGTGTGAGGGCACCAGATTCAGTGTGTGAGGGCATCAGAGTCAGTGTGTGAAGGCACTAGAGTCAGTGTGTGAAGGTACCAGAGTCAGTGTGTGAGTGTGTGAAGGCATCAGAGTCAGTGTGTGAGTGTGTGAAGGCATCAGAGTCAGTGTGTGAGTGTGTGAAAGCATCAGAGTCAGTGTGTGAAGGCATCAGAGTCAGTGTGTGAAGGTACCAGAGTCAGTGTGTGAGTGTGTGAGGGCATCAGAGTCAGTGTGTGAGTGTGTGAAGGCATCAGAGTCAGAGTGCGAAGACACCAGAGTCAGTGTGTGAGTGTGTGAAGACATCAGAGTCCGTGTGTGAGTGTGTGAAGGAATCAGAGTAAGTGTGTGAGTGTGTGAAGACATCAGAGTCAGTGTGTGAGGGCATCAGAGTCAGTGTGTGAAGGCATCAGTGTCAGTGTGTGCGGGCACCAGAGTCAGTGTGTGAAAGCACCAGAGTCAGTGTGTGAGTGCGTGAAGGCATCAGAGTCAGTGTGTGAGGGCATCAGAGTCAGTGTGTGCAGGCACCAGAGTAAGTGTGTGAAAGCACCACAGTCAGTGTGTGAGTGTGTGAAGGCATCAGAGTCAGTGTGTGAGTATGTGAAGGCATCAGAGTCAGTGTGTGAGGGGATCACAGTCAGTGTGTGAGGGCACCAGAGTCAGTGTGTGAAAGCACCAGAGTCAGTGTGTGAGTGCGTGAAGGCATTAGAGTCAGTGTGTGAGGGCATCAGAGTCAGTGTGTGCAGGCAACAGAGTCAGTGTGTGAAAGCACCACAGTCAGTGTGTGAGTGTGTGAAGGCATCAGAGTCAGTGTGTGAGTGTGTGAAGGCATCAGAGTCAGAGTGCGAAGACACCAGAGTCAGTGTGTGAGTGTGTGAAGACATCAGAGTCCGTGTGTGAGTGTGTGAAGGAATCAGAGTAAGTGTGTGAGTGTGTGAAGACATCAGAGTCAGTGTGTGAGGGCATCAGAGTCAGTGTGTGAAGGCATCAGAGTCAGTGTGTGAGTGCATCAGTGTCAGAGTGTGCAGGCACCAGAGTCAGTGTGTGAAAGCACCACAGTCAGTGTGTGAGTGTGTGAGGGCATCTGAGTCAGTGTGTGAGTATGTGAAGGCATCAGAGTCAGAGTGCGAAGACACCAGAGTCAGTGTGTGAGTGTGTGAAGACATCAGAGTCCGTGTGTGAGTGTGTGAAGGAATCAGAGTAAGTGTGTGAGGGCACCAGATTCAGTGTGTGAGGGCATCAGAGTCAGTGTGTGAAGGCACTAGAGTCAGTGTGTGAAGGTACCAGAGTCAGTGTGTGAGTGTGTGAAGGCATCAGAGTCAGTGTGTGAGTGTGTGAAGGCATCAGAGTCAGTGTGTGAGTGTGTGAAAGCATCAGAGTCAGTGTGTGAAGGCATCAGAGTCAGTGTGTGAAGGTACCAGAGTCAGTGTGTGAGTGTGTGAGGGCATCAGAGTCAGTGTGTGAGTGTGTGAAGGCATCAGAGTCAGAGTGCGAAGACACCAGAGTCAGTGTGTGAGTGTGTGAAGACATCAGAGTCCGTGTGTGAGTGTGTGAAGGAATCAGAGTAAGTGTGTGAGTGTGTGAAGACATCAGAGTCAGTGTGTGAGGGCATCAGAGTCAGTGTGTGAAGGCATCAGAGTCAGTGTGTGAGTGCATCAGTGTCAGTGTGTGAGTGCGTGAAGGCATCAGAGTCAGTGTGTGAGGGCATCAGAGTCAGTGTGTGCAGGCACCAGAGTAAGTGTGTGAAAGCACCACAGTCAGTGTGTGAGTGTGTGAAGGCATCAGAGTCAGTGTGTGAGTATGTGAAGGCATCAGAGTCAGTGTGTGAGGGGATCACAGTCAGTGGTGAGGGCACCAGAGTCAGTGTGTGAAAGCACCAGAGTCAGTGTGTGAGTGCGTGAAGGCATTAGAGTCAGTGTGTGCAGGCACCAGAGTCAGTGTGTGAAAGCACCACAGTCAGTGTGTGAGTGTGTGAAGGCATCTGAGTCAGTGTGTGAGTGTGTGAAGGCATCAGAGTCAGAGTGCGAAGACACCAGAGTCAGTGTGTGAGTGTGTGAAGACATCAGAGTCCGTGTGTGAGTGTGTGAAGGAATCAGAGTAAGTGTGTGAGTGTGTGAAGACATCAGAGTCAGTGTGTGAGGGCATCAGAGTCAGTGTGTGAAGGCATCAGAGTCAGTGTGTGAGTGCATCAGTGTCAGTGTGTGCGGGCACCAGAGTCAGTGTGTGAAAGCACCAGAGTCAGTGTGTGAGTGCGTGAAGGCATCAGAGTCAGTGTGTGAGGGCATCAGAGTCAGTGTGTGCAGTCACCAGAGTCAGTGTGTGAAAGCACCACAGTCAGTGTGTGAGTGTGTGAAGACATCAGAGTCAGTGTGTGAGTATGTGAAGGCATCAGAGTCAGAGTGCGAAGACACCAGAGTCAGTGTGTGAGTGTGTGAAGACATCAGAGTCCGTGTGTGAGTGTGTGAAGGAATCAGAGTAAGTGTGTGAGGGGATCACAGTCAGTGTGTGAAGGGAACAGAGTCAGTTTGTGAGTGTGTGAAGGCCCCAGAGTCAGTGTGTGAGTGTGTGAAGGCATCAGAGTCAGTGTGTGAGTGTGTGAAGGCAGCATAGTTAGTGTGTGGGGGCATCAGAGTCACTGTGTGAGGGCACCAGATTCAGTGTGTTAAGGCATCAGAGTCAGTGTGTGAAGGCACCACAGTCAGTGTGTGAAGGCATCAGAGTCAGTCTGTGAGGGCATTAGAGTCAGTGTGTGAGGGGATCAGAGTGATTGTGTGAAGGCATCAGAGTCAGTGTGTGAAGGCACCAGAGTCAGTGTGTGAGGGCACCAGCGTCAGAGTGTGAGGGCATCAGAGTCAGTGTGTGAGGGCATCAGAGTCTGTGTGTGAGTGTGTAAAGACATCAGAGTTAGTGTGCGAGTGTGTGAAGGCATCAGAGTCAGTGTGGGAGAGCATCAGTGTCAGTGTGTGAGTGTGTGAAGGCCTCAGTGTCAGTGTGCGAGTGTGTGAAGGCATCAGAGTCAGAGTGTGAGTGTGTGAAGGCACCAGAGTCAGTGTGTGAGTGGGTGAAGGCATCAGAATCAGTGTGTGAGAGTGTGACGACATCAGAGTCAGTGTGTGAGGGCATCAGTGTCAGTGTGTGAGTGTGTGAAGGCATCAAAGTCAGTGTGTGAGTGTGTGAAGGCATCAGAGTCAGTGTGTGAGGGCACCAGATTCAGTGTGTGAGGGCATCAGAGTCAGTGTGTGAAGGCACTAGAGTCAGTGTGTGAACGTACCAGAGTCAGTGTGTGAGTGTGTGAAGGCATAAGAGTCAGTGTGTGAGTGTGTGAAGGCATCAGAGTCAGTGTGTGAGTGTGTGAAAGCATCAGAGTCAGTGTGTGAAGGCATCAGAGTCAGTGTGTGAAGGTACCAGAGTCAGTGTGTGAGTGTGTGAGGGCATCAGAGTCAGTGTGTGAGTGTGTGAAGGCATCAGAGTCAGAGTGCGAAGACACCAGAGTCAGTGTGTGAGTGTGTGAAGACATCAGAGTCCGTGTGTGAGTGTGTGAAGGAATCAGAGTAAGTGTGTGAGTGTGTGAGGACATCAGAGTCAGTGTGTGAGGGCATCAGAGTCAGTGTGTGAAGGCATCAGAGTCAGTGTGTGAGTGCATCAGTGTCAGTGTGTGCGGGCACCAGAGTCAGTGTGTGAAAGCACCAGAGTCAGTGTGTGAGTGCGTGAAGGCATCAGAGTCAGTGTGTGAGGGCATCAGAGTCAGTGTGTGCAGGCACCAGAGTCAGTGTGTGAAAGCACCACAGTCAGTGAGTGAGTGTGTGAAGGCATCAGAGTCAGTGTGTGAGTATGTGAAGGCATCAGAGTCAGTGTGTGAGGGGATCACAGTCAGTGTGTGAGGGCACCAGAGTCAGTGTGTGAAAGCACCACAGTCAGTGTGTGAGTGTGTGAAGGCATCTGAGTCAGTGTGTGAGTGTGTGAAGGCATCAGAGTCAGAGTGCGAAGACACCAGAGTCAGTGTGTGAGTGTGTGAAGACATCAGAGTCCGTGTGTGAGTGTGTGAAGGAATCAGAGTAAGTGTGTGAGTGTGTGAAGACATCAGAGTCAGTGTGTGAGGGCATCAGAGTCAGTGTGTGAAGGCATCAGAGTCAGTGTGTGAGTGCATCAGTGTCAGTGTGTGAAAGCACCAGAGTCAGTGTGTGAGTGCGTGAAGGCATCAGAGTCAGTGTGTGAGGGCATCAGAGTCAGTGTGTGCAGGCACCAGAGTCAGTGTGTGAAAGCACCACAGTCAGTGTGTGAGTGTGTGAAGACATCAGAGTCAGTGTGTGAGTATGTGAAGGCATCAGAGTCAGAGTGCGAAGACACCAGAGTCAGTGTGTGAGTGTGTGAAGACATCAGAGTCCGTGTGTGAGTGTGTGAAGGAATCAGAGTAAGTCTGTGAGGGGATCACAGTCAGTGTGTGAAGGGAACAGAGTCAGTTTGTGAGTGTGTGAAGGCCCCAGAGTCAGTGTGTGAGTGTGTGAAGGCATCAGAGTCAGTGTGTGAGTGTGTGAAGGCAGCATAGTTAGTGTGTGGGGGCATCAGAGTCAGTGTGTGAAGGCACCACAGTCAGTGTGTGAAGGCATCAGAGTCAGTCTGTGAGGGCATTAGAGTCAGTGTGTGAGGGGATCAGAGTGATTGTGTGAAGGCATCAGAGTCAGTGTGTGAAGGCACCAGAGTCAGTGTGTGAGGGCACCAGCGTCAGTGTGTGAGGGCATCAGAGTCAGTGTGTGAGGGCACCAGAGACTGTGTGTGAGGGCAGCAGAGCCAGTGTGTAAAGGCATCAGAGTCAGTGTGCGAAGGCTCCAGTGACAGTGTGTGCGGGCACCAGAGACAGTGTGTGAAAGCACCAGAGTCAGTGTGTGAGTGTGTGAAGGCATCAGAGTCAGTGTGTGAGTGTGTGAAGGCATTAGAGTCAGTGTGAGGGCATCAGAGCCAGTTTGTGAAGACATCAGTGTCAGTGTGTAAAGTCATCAGAGTCAGTGTGTGAGTGTGTGAAGACATCAGAGTCAGTGTGTGAGTATGTGAAGGCATCAGAGTCAGAGTGCGAAGACACCAGAGTCAGTGTGTGAGTGTGTGAAGACATCAGAGTCCGTGTGTGAGTGTGTGAAAGCACCAGAGTCAGTGTGTGAGTGCGTGAAGGCACCAGAGTCAGTGTGTGAAGGTACCAGAGTCAGTGTGTGAGTGTGTGAAGGCATCAGAGTCAGTGTGTGAGTGTGTGAAGGCATCAGAGTCAGTGTGTGAGTGTGTGAAAGCATCAGAGTCAGTGTGTGAAGGCATCAGAGTCAGTGTGTGAGGGCATCAGAGTCAGCGTGTGAGTGTGTGAAGGCATCAGAGTCAGAGTGCGAAGACACCAGAGTCAGTGTGTGAGTGTGTGAAGACATCAGAGTCCGTGTGTGAGTGTGTGAAGGAATCAGAGTAAGTGTGTGAGTGTGTGAGGACATCAGAGTCAGTGTGTGAGGGCATCAGAGTCAGTGTGTGAAGGCATCAGAGTCAGTGTGTGAGTGCATCAGTGTCAGTGTGTGCGGGCACCAGAGTCAGTGTGTGAAGGCATCAGAGTCAGTGTGTGAGTGCATCAGTGTCAGTGTGTGAAAGCACCAGAGTCAGTGTGTGAGTGCGTGAAGGCATCAGAGTCAGTGTGTGAGGGCATCAGAGTCAGTGTGTGCAGGCACCAGAGTCAGTGTGTGAAAGCACGACAGTCAGTGTGTGAGTGTGTGAAGACATCAGAGTCAGTGTGTGAGTATGTGAAGGCATCAGAGTCAGAGTGCGAAGACACCAGAGTCAGTGTGTGAGTGTGTGAAGACATCAGAGTCCGTGTGTGAGTGTGTGAAGGAATCAGAGTAAGTCTGTGAGGGGATCACAGTCAGTGTGTGAAGGGAACAGAGTCAGTTTGTGAGTGTGTGAAGGCCCCAGAGTCAGTGTGTGAGTGTGTGAAGGCATCAGAGTCAGTGTGTGAGTGTGTGAAGGCAGCATAGTTAGTGTGTGGGGGCATCAGAGTCAGTGTGTGAAGGCACCACAGTCAGTGTGTGAAGGCATCAGAGTCAGTCTGTGAGGGCATTAGAGTCAGTGTGTGAGGGGATCAGAGTGATTGTGTGAAGGCATCAGAGTCAGTGTGTGAAGGCACCAGAGTCAGTGTGTGAGGGCACCAGCGTCAGTGTGTGAGGGCATCAGAGTCAGTGTGTGAGGGCACCAGAGACTGTGTGTGAGGGCAGCAGAGCCAGTGTGTAAAGGCATCAGAGTCAGTGTGCGAAGGCTCCAGTGACAGTGTGTGCGGGCACCAGAGACAGTGTGTGAAAGCACCAGAGTCAGTGTGTGAGTGTGTGAAGGCATCAGAGTCAGTGTGTGAGTGTGTGAAGGCATTAGAGTCAGTGTGAGGGCATCAGAGCCAGTTTGTGAAGACATCAGTGTCAGTGTGTAAAGTCATCAGAGTCAGTGTGTGAGTGTGTGAAGACATCAGAGTCAGTGTGTGAGTATGTGAAGGCATCAGAGTCAGAGTGCGAAGACACCAGAGTCAGTGTGTGAGTGTGTGAAGACATCAGAGTCCGTGTGTGAGTGTGTGAAAGCACCAGAGTCAGTGTGTGAGTGCGTGAAGGCACCAGAGTCAGTGTGTGAAGGTACCAGAGTCAGTGTGTGAGTGTGTGAAGGCATCAGAGTCAGTGTGTGAGTGTGTGAAGGCATCAGAGTCAGTGTGTGAGTGTGTGAAAGCATCAGAGTCAGTGTGTGAAGGCATCAGAGTCAGTGTGTGAGGGCATCAGAGTCAGCGTGTGAGTGTGTGAAGGCATCAGAGTCAGAGTGCGAAGACACCAGAGTCAGTGTGTGAGTGTGTGAAGACATCAGAGTCCGTGTGTGAGTGTGTGAAGGAATCAGAGTAAGTGTGTGAGTGTGTGAGGACATCAGAGTCAGTGTGTGAGGGCATCAGAGTCAGTGTGTGAAGGCATCAGAGTCAGTGTGTGAGTGCATCAGTGTCAGTGTGTGCAGGCACCAGAGTCAGTGTGTGAAAGCACCAGAGTCAGTGTGTGAGTGCGTGAAGGCATCAGAGTCAGTGTGTGAGGGCATCAGAGTCAGTGTGTGCAGGCACCAGAGTCAGTGTGTGAAAGCACCACAGTCAGTGTGTGAGTGTGTGAAGGCATCAGAGTCAGTGTGTGAGTATGTGAAGGCATCAGAGTCAGTGTGTGAGTATGTGAAGGCATCAGAGTCAGTGTGTGAGTATGTGAAGGCATCAGAGTCAGTGTGTGAGGGGATCACAGTCAGTGTGTGAGGGCACCAGAGTCAGTGTGTGAAAGCACCAGAGTCAGTGTGTGAGTGCGTGAAGGCATCAGAGTCAGTGTGTGAGGGCATCAGAGTCAGTGTGTGCAGGCACAAGAGTCAGTGTGTGAAAGCACCACAGTCAGTGTGTGAGTGTGTGAAGGCATCTGAGTCAGTGTGTGAGTGTGTGAAGGCATCAGAGTCAGAGTGCGAAGACACCAGAGTCAGTGTGTGAGTGTGTGAAGACATCAGAGTCCGTGTGTGAGTGTGTGAAGGAATCAGAGTAAGTGTGTGAGTGTGTGAAGACATCAGAGTCAGTGTGTGAGGGCATCAGAGTCAGTGTGTGAAGGCATCAGAGTCAGTGTGTGAGTGCATCAGTGTCAGTGTGTGCGGGCACCAGAGTCAGTGTGTGAAAGCACCAGAGTCAGTGTGTGAGTGCGTGAAGGCATCAGAGTCAGTGTGTGAGGGCATCAGAGTCAGTGTGTGCAGGCACCAGAGTCAGTGTGTGAAAGCACCACAGTCAGTGTGTGAGTGTGTGAAGACATCAGAGTCAGTGTGTGAGTATGTGAAGGCATCAGAGTCAGAGTGCGAAGACACCAGAGTCAGTGTGTGAGTGTGTGAAGACATCAGAGTCCGTGTGTGAGTGTGTGAAGGAATCAGAGTAAGTGTGTGAGGGGATCACGGTCAGTGTGTGAAGGGAACAGAGTCAGTTTGTGAGTGTGTGAAGGCCCCAGAGTCAGTGTGTGAGTGTGTGAAGGCATCAGAGTCAGTGTGTGAGTGTGTGAAGGCAGCATAGTTAGTGTGTGGGGGCATCAGAGTCAGTGTGTGAGGGTACCAGATTCAGTGTGTTAAGGCATCAGAGTCAGTGTGTGAAAGCACCACAGTCAGTGTGTGAAGGCATCAGAGTCAGTCTGCGAGGGCATTAGAGTCAGTGTGTGAGGGGATCAGAGTGATTGTGTGAAGGCATCAGAGTCAGTGTGTGAAGGCAACAGAGTCAGTGTGTGAGGGCACCAGCGTCAGTGTGTGAGGGCATCAGAGTCAGTGTGTGAGGGCACCAGAGACTGTGTGTGAGGGCAGCAGAGCCAGTGTGTAAAGGCATCAGAGTCAGTGTGCGAAGGCTCCAGTGACAGTGTGTGCGGGCACCAGAGACAGTGTGTGAAAGCACCAGAGTCAGTGTGTGAGTGTGTGAAGGCATCAGAGTCAGTGTGTGAGTATGTGACGGCATTAGAGTCAGTGTGAGGGCATCAGAGCCAGTTTGTGAAGACATCAGTGTCAGTGTGTAAAGGCATCAGAGTCAGTGTGTGAGTGTGTGAAGACATCAGAGTCAGTGTGTGAGTATGTGAAGGCATCAGAGTCAGAGTGCGAAGTCACCAGCGTCAGTGTGTGAGGGCATCAGAGTCAGTGTGTGAGGGCACCAGAGACTGTGTGTGAGGGCAGCAGAGCCAGTGTGTAAAGGCATCAGAGTCAGTGTGCGAAGGCTCCAGTGACAGTGTGTGCGGGCACCAGAGACAGTGTGTGAAAGCACCAGAGTCAGTGTGTGAGTGTGTGAAGGCATCAGAGTCAGTGTGTGAGTATGTGACGGCATTAGAGTCAGTGTGAGGGCATCAGAGCCAGTTTGTGAAGACATCAGTGTCAGTGTGTAAAGGCATCAGAGTCAGTGTGTGAGTGTGTGAAGACATCAGAGTCAGTGTGTGAGTATGTGAAGGCATCAGAGTCAGAGTGCGAAGTCACCAGAGTCAGTGTGTGAGTGTGTGAAGACATCAGAGTCAGTCTGTGAGTGTGTGAAGGCATCAGAGTCAGAGAGTGAAGGCACCAGTCAGAGTGTGAGGGAACCAGAGTCAGTGTGTACAGGCATCAGAGTCAGTGTGTGAGTGTGTGAAGGCATCAGAGTCAGTGTGTGAGTGTGTGAAGACATCAGAGTCAGTGTGTGAGTATGTGAAGGCATCAGAGTCAGAGTGCGAAGACACCAGAGTCAGTGTGTGTGTGTGAAGACATCAGAGTCCGTGTGTGAGTGTGTGAAAGCACCAGAGTCAGTGTGTGAGTGCGTGAAGGCATCAGAGTCAGTGTGTGAAGGCACCAGAGTCAGTGTGTGAAGGTACCAGAGTCAGTGTGTGAGTGTGTGAAGGCATCAGAGTCAGTGTGTGAGTGTGTGAAGGCATCAGAGTCAGTGTGTGAGTGTGTGAAAGCATCAGAGTCAGTGTGTGAAGGCATCAGAGTCAGTGTGTGACGGTACCAGAGTCAGTGTGTGAGTGTGTGAGGGCATCAGAGTCAGCGTGTGAGTGTGTGAAGGCATCAGAGTCAGAGTGCGAAGACACCAGAGTCAGTGTGTGAGTGTGTGAAGACATCAGAGTCCGTGTGTGAGTGTGTGAAGGAATCAGAGTAAGTGTGTGAGTGTGTGAGGACATCAGAGTCAGTGTGTGAGGGCATCAGAGTCAGTGTGTGAAGGCATCAGTGTCAGTGTGTGCGGGCACCAGAGTCAGTGTGTGAAAGCACCAGAGTCAGTGTGTGAGTGCGTGAAGGCATCAGAGTCAGTGTGTGAGGGCATCAGAGTCAGTGTGTGCAGGCACCAGAGTCAGTGTGTGAAAGCACCACAGTCAGTGTGTGAGTGTGTGAAGGCATCAGAGTCAGTGTGTGAGTATGTGAAGGCATCAGAGTCAGTGTGTGAGGGGATCACAGTCAGTGTGTGAGGGCACCAGAGTCAGTGTGTGAAAGCACCAGAGTCAGTGTGTGAGTGCGTGAAGGCATCAGAGTCAGTGTGTGAGGGCATCAGAGTCAGTGTGTGCAGGCACCAGAGTCAGTGTGTGAAAGCACCACAGTCAGTGTGTGAGTGTGTGAAGGCATCTGAGTCAGTGTGTGAGTGTGTGAAGGCATCAGAGTCAGAGTGCGAAGACACCAGAGTCAGTGTGTGAGTGTGTGAAGACATCAGAGTCCGTGTGTGAGTGTGTGAAGGAATCAGAGTAAGTGTGTGAGTGTGTGAAGACATCAGAGTCAGTGTGTGAGGGCATCAGAGTCAGTGTGTGAAGGCATCAGAGTCAGTGTGTGAAGGCATCAGAGTCAGTGTGTGAGTGCATCAGTGTCAGTGTGTGCGGGCACCAGAGTCAGTGTGTGAAAGCACCAGAGTCAGTGTGTGAGTGCGTGAAGGCATCAGAGTCAGTGTGTGAGGGCATCAGAGTCAGTGTGTGCAGGCACCAGAGTCAGTGTGTGAAAGCACCACAGTCAGTGTGAGAGTGTGTGAAGACATCAGAGTCAGTGTGTGAGTATGTGAAGGCATCAGAGTCAGAGTGCGAAGACACCAGAGTCAGTGTGTGAGTGTGTGAAGACATCAGAGTCCGTGTGTGAGTGTGTGAAGGAATCAGAGTAAGTGTGTGAGGGGATCACGGTCAGTGTGTGAAGGGAACAGAGTCAGTTTGTGAGTGTGTGAAGGCCCCAGAGTCAGTGTGTGAGTGTGTGAAGGCATCAGAGTCAGTGTGTGAGTGTGTGAAGGCAGCATAGTTAGTGTGTGGGGGCATCAGAGTCAGTGTGTGAGGGTACCAGATTCAGTGTGTTAAGGCATCAGAGTCAGTGTGTGAAAGCACCACAGTCAGTGTGTGAAGGCATCAGAGTCAGTCTGCGAGGGCATTAGAGTCAGTGTGAGAGGGGATCAGAGTGATTGTGTGAAGGCATCAGAGTCAGTGTGTGAAGGCACCAGAGTCAGTGTGTGAGGGCACCAGCGTCAGTGTGTGAGGGCATCAGAGTCAGTGTGTGAGGGCACCAGAGACTGTGTGTGAGGGCAGCAGAGCCAGTGTGTAAAGGCATCAGAGTCAGTGTGCGAAGGCTCCAGTGACAGTGTGTGCGGGCACCAGAGACAGTGTGTGAAAGCACCAGAGTCAGTGTGTGAGTGTGTGAAGGCATCAGAGTCAGTGTGTGAGTATGTGACGGCATTAGAGTCAGTGTGAGGGCATCAGAGCCAGTTTGTGAAGACATCAGTGTCAGTGTGTAAAGGCATCAGAGTCAGTGTGTGAGTGTGTGAAGACATCAGAGTCAGTGTGTGAGTATGTGAAGGCATCAGAGTCAGAGTGCGAAGACACCAGAGTCAGTGTGTGAGTGTGTGAAGACATCAGAGTCCGTGTGTGAGTGTGTGAAAGCACCAGAGTCAGTGTGTGAGTGCGTGAAGGCATCAGAGTCAGTGTGTGAGGGCATCAGAGTCAGTGTGTGAGTATGTGAAGGCATCAGAGTCAGTGTGTGAGGGGATCACAGTCAGTGTGTGAGGGCACCAGAGTCTGTGTGTGAGCTTGTGAAGACATCAGAGTCAGTGTGTGAGTGTGTGAAGGCATCAGAGTCAGTGTGTGAGGGGATCAGAGTCAGTGTGTGAGGGCACCAGAGTCTGTGTGTGAGCTTGTGAAGACATCAGAGTCAGTGAGTGAGTGTGTGAAGGCATCAGAGTCAGTTTGTGAGTGTGTGAAGGCCCCAGAGTCAGTGTGTGAGTGTGTGAAGGCATCAGAGTCAGTGTGTGAGTGTGTGAAGGCAGCATAGTTAGTGTGTGGGGGCATCAGAGTCAGTGTGTGAGGGCACCAGATTCAGTGTGTTAAGGCATCAGAGTCAGTGTGTGAAGGCACCACAGTCAGTGTGTGAAGGCATCAGAGTCAGTCTGTGAGGGCATTAGAGTCAGTGTGTGAGGGGATCAGAGTGATTGTGTGAAGGCATCAGAGTCAGTGTGTGAAGGCACCAGAGTCAGTGTGTGAGGGCACCAGCGTCAGTGTGTGAGGGCATCAGAGTCAGTGTGTGAGGGCACCAGAGACTGTGTGTGAGGGCAGCAGAGCCAGTGTGTAAAGGCATCAGAGTCAGTGTGCGAAGGCTCCAGTGACAGTGTGTGCGGGCAGCAGAGACAGTGTGTGAAAGCACCAGAGTCAGTGTGTGAGTGTGTGAAGGCATCAGAGTCAGTGTGTGAGTATGTGACGGCATTAGAGTCAGTGTGAGGGCATCAGAGCCAGTTTGTGAAGACATCAGTGTCAGTGTGTAAAGGCATCAGAGTCAGTGTGTGAGTGTGTGAAGACATCAGTCAGTGTGTGAGTGTGTGAAGACATC
The DNA here is from genome assembly GCF_030144855.1 of Hypanus sabinus. NCBI lineage: Eukaryota > Metazoa > Chordata > Chondrichthyes > Myliobatiformes > Dasyatidae > Hypanus > Hypanus sabinus. The sequence goes on along the minus strand of NC_082708.1, from coordinate 47,737,294 downwards.
AGAGTCAGTGTGTGAGTGTGTGAAGACATCAGTCAGTGTGTGAGTGTGTGAAGACATCAGAGTCAGTGTGTGAGTGTGTGAAGGCATCAGAGTCAGAGTGTGAGGGAACCAGAGTCAGTGTGTACAGGCATCAGAGTCAGTGTTTGAGTGTGTGAAGGCATCAGAGTCAGTGTGTGAGGGCATCAGAGTCAGTGTAAAGGCATCAGAGTCAGTGTGTGAGTGTCTGAAGGCATCAGAGTCAGTGTGTGAGGGGATCAGAGTGAGTGTGCGGAGGCACTAGAGTCAGTGTGTGAGGGCATCAGAGTCAGTGTGTGAAGGCATCAGAGTCAGTGTGTGAGTGTATGAAGACATCAGAGTCAGTGTGTGAGTGTGTGAGGACATCAGAGTCAGTGTGTGAAGGCATCAGAGTCAGTGTGTGAGTGCATCAGTGTCAGTGTGTGCGGGCACCAGAGTCAGTGTGTGAAAGCACCAGAGTCAGTGTGTGAGTGTGTGAAGGCATCAGAGTCAGTGTGTGAAGGCAACAGAGTCAGTGTGTGAGTGTGTCAAGGCAGCATAGTTAGTGTGTGGGGGCATCAGAGTCAGTGTGTGAGGGCACCAGATTCAGTGTGTTAAGGCATCAGAGTCAGTGTGTGAAGGCACCACAGTCAGTGTGTGAAGGCATCAGAGTCAGTGTGTGAGGGCATTAGAGTCAGTGTGTGAGGGCATCAGAGTCAGTGTGTGAAGGCATCAGAGTCAGTGTGTGAGTGTGTGAAGGCATCAGAGTCAGTGTGTGAGGGCATCAGAGTCAGTGTGTGAGTGTGTGAAGGCATCAGAGTCAGTGTGTGGGGGCATCAGAGTCAGTGTGTGAGGGTACCAGATTCAGTGTGTTAAGGCATCAGAGTCAGTGTGTGAAAGCACCACAGTCAGTGTGTGAAGGCATCAGAGTCAGTCTGCGAGGGCATTAGAGTCAGTGTGTGAGGGGATCAGAGTGATTGTGTGAAGGCATCAGAGTCAGTGTGTGAAGGCACCAGAGTCAGTGTGTGAGGGCACCAGCGTCAGTGTGTGAGGGCATCAGAGTCAGTGTGTGAGGGCACCAGAGACTGTGTGTGAGGGCAGCAGAGCCAGTGTGTAAAGGCATCAGAGTCAGTGTGCGAAGGCTCCAGTGACAGTGTGTGCGGGCACCGGAGACAGTGTGTGAAAGCACCAGAGTCAGTGTGTGAGTGTGTGAAGGCATCAGAGTCAGTGTGTGAGTATGTGACGGCATTAGAGTCAGTGTGAGGGCATCAGAGCCAGTTTGTGAAGACATCAGTGTCAGTGTGTGAGAGGATCACAGTCAGTGTGTGAGGGCACCAGAGTCTGTGTGTGAGCTTGTGAAGACATCAGAGTCAGTGTGTGAGTGTGTGAAGGCATCAGAGTCAGTGTGTGAGTGTGTGAAGGCATCAGAGTCAGTGTGTGAGGGGATCAGAGTCAGTGTGTGAGGGCACCAGAGTCTGTGTGTGAGCTTGTGAAGACATCAGAGTCAGTGTGTGAGTGTGTGAAGGCCCCAGAGTCAGTGTGTGAGTGTGTGAAGGCATCAGAGTCAGTGTGTGAACGCAACAGAGTCAGTGTGTGAGTGTGTCAAGGCAGCATAGTTAGTGTGTGGGGGCATCAGAGTCAGTGTGTGAGGGCACCAGATTCAGTGTGTTAAGGCATCAGAGTCAGTGTGTGAAGGCACCACAGTCAGTGTGTGAAGGCATCAGAGTCAGTGTGTGAGGGCATTAGAGTCAGTGTGTGAAGGCATCAGAGTCAGTGTGTGAAGGCACCAGAGTCAGTGTGTGAGGGCACCAGCGTCAGTGTGTGAGGGCATCAGAGTCAGTGTGTGAGGGCACCAGAGACTGTGTGTGAGGGCAGCAGAGCCAGTGTGTAAAGGCATCAGAGTCAGTGTGCGAAGGCTCCAGTGACAGTGTGTGCGGGCACCAGAGACAGTGTGTGAAAGCACCAGAGTCAGTGTGTGAGTGTATGAAGACATCAGAGTCAGTGTGTGAGTGTGTGAGGACATCAGAGTCAGTGTGTGAAGGCATCAGAGTCAGTGTGTGAGTGCATCAGTGTCAGTGTGTGCGGGCACCAGAGTCAGTGTGTGAAAGCACCAGAGTCAGTGTGTGAGTGCGTGAAGGCATCAGAGTCAGTGTGTGAGGGCATCAGAGTCAGTGTGTGCAGGCACCAGAGTCAGTGTGTGAAAGCACCACAGTCAGTGTGTGAGTGTGTGAAGGCATCAGAGTCAGTGTGTGAGTATGTGAAGGCATCAGAGTCAGTCTGTGAGAGGATCACAGTCAGTGTGTGAGGGCACCAGAGTCTGTGTGTGAGCTTGTGAAGACATCAGAGTCAGTGTGTGAGTGTGTGAAGGCATCAGAGTCAGTGTGTGAGGGGATCTGAGTCAGTGTGTGAGGGCACCAGAGTCTGTGTGTGAGCTTGTGAAGACATCAGAGTCAGTGTGTGAGTGTGTGAAGGCCCCAGAGTCAGTGTGTGAGTGTGTGAAGGCATCAGAGTCAGTGTGTGAAGGCAACAGAGTCAGTGTGTGAGTGTGTCAAGGCAGCATAGTTAGTGTGTGGGGGCATCAGAGTCAGTGTGTGAGGGTACCAGATTCAGTGTGTTAAGGCATCAGAGTCAGTGTGTGAAAGCACCACAGTCAGTGTGTGAAGGCATCAGAGTCAGTCTGCGAGGGCATTAGAGTCAGTGTGAGAGGGGATCAGAGTGATTGTGTGAAGGCATCAGAGTCAGTGTGTGAAGGCACCAGAGTCAGTGTGTGAGGGCACCAGCGTCAGTGTGTGAGGGCATCAGAGTCAGTGTGTGAGGGCACCAGAGACTGTGTGTGAGGGCAGCAGAGCCAGTGTGTAAAGGCATCAGAGTCAGTGTGCGAAGGCTCCAGTGACAGTGTGTGCGGGCACCAGAGACAGTGTGTGAAAGCACCAGAGTCAGTGTGTGAGTGTGTGAAGGCATCAGAGTCAGTGTGTGAGTATGTGACGGCATTAGAGTCAGTGTGAGGGCATCAGAGCCAGTTTGTGAAGACATCAGTGTCAGTGTGTAAAGGCATCAGAGTCAGTGTGTGAGTGTGTGAAGACATCAGAGTCAGTGTGTGAGTATGTGAAGGCATCAGAGTCAGAGTGCGAAGACACCAGAGTCAGTGTGTGAGTGTGTGAAGACATCAGAGTCCGTGTGTGAGTGTGTGAAAGCACCAGAGTCAGTGTGTGAGTGCGTGAAGGCATCAGAGTCAGTGTGTGAGGGCATCAGAGTCAGTGTGTGAGTATGTGAAGGCATCAGAGTCAGTGTGTGAGGGGATCACAGTCAGTGTGTGAGGGCACCAGAGTCTGTGTGTGAGCTTGTGAAGACATCAGAGTCAGTGTGTGAGTGTGTGAAGGCATCAGAGTCAGTGTGTGAGGGGATCAGAGTCAGTGTGTGAGGGCACCAGAGTCTGTGTGTGAGCTTGTGAAGACATCAGAGTCAGTGAGTGAGTGTGTGAAGGCATCAGAGTCAGTTTGTGAGTGTGTGAAGGCCCCAGAGTCAGTGTGTGAGTGTGTGAAGGCATCAGAGTCAGTGTGTGAGTGTGTGAAGGCAGCATAGTTAGTGTGTGGGGGCATCAGAGTCAGTGTGTGAGGGCACCAGATTCAGTGTGTTAAGGCATCAGAGTCAGTGTGTGAAGGCACCACAGTCAGTGTGTGAAGGCATCAGAGTCAGTCTGTGAGGGCATTAGAGTCAGTGTGTGAGGGGATCAGAGTGATTGTGTGAAGGCATCAGAGTCAGTGTGTGAAGGCACCAGAGTCAGTGTGTGAGGGCACCAGCGTCAGTGTGTGAGGGCATCAGAGTCAGTGTGTGAGGGCACCAGAGACTGTGTGTGAGGGCAGCAGAGCCAGTGTGTAAAGGCATCAGAGTCAGTGTGCGAAGGCTCCAGTGACAGTGTGTGCGGGCAGCAGAGACAGTGTGTGAAAGCACCAGAGTCAGTGTGTGAGTGTGTGAAGGCATCAGAGTCAGTGTGTGAGTATGTGACGGCATTAGAGTCAGTGTGAGGGCATCAGAGCCAGTTTGTGAAGACATCAGTGTCAGTGTGTAAAGGCATCAGAGTCAGTGTGTGAGTGTGTGAAGACATCAGTCAGTGTGTGAGTGTGTGAAGACATCAGAGTCAGTGTGTGAGTGTGTGAAGACATCAGTCAGTGTGTGAGTGTGTGAAGACATCAGAGTCAGTGTGTGAGTGTGTGAAGGCATCAGAGTCAGAGTGTGAGGGAACCAGAGTCAGTGTGTACAGGCATCAGAGTCAGTGTTTGAGTGTGTGAAGGCATCAGAGTCAGTGTGTGAGGGCATCAGAGTCAGTGTAAAGGCATCAGAGTCAGTGTGTGAGTGTCTGAAGGCATCAGAGTCAGTGTGTGAGGGGATCAGAGTGAGTGTGCGGAGGCACTAGAGTCAGTGTGTGAGGGCATCAGAGTCAGTGTGTGAAGGCATCAGAGTCAGTGTGTGAGTGTATGAAGACATCAGAGTCAGTGTGTGAGTGTGTGAGGACATCAGAGTCAGTGTGTGAAGGCATCAGAGTCAGTGTGTGAGTGCATCAGTGTCAGTGTGTGCGGGCACCAGAGTCAGTGTGTGAGTGAGTGAAGGCATCAGAGTCAGTTTGTGAGTGTGTGAAGGCCCCAGAGTCAGTGTGTGAGTGTGTGAAGGCATCAGAGTCAGTGTGTGAGTGTGTGAAGGCAGCATAGTTAGTGTGTGGGGGCATCAGAGTCAGTGTGTGAGGGCACCAGATTCAGTGTGTTAAGGCATCAGAGTCAGTGTGTGAAGGCACCACAGTCAGTGTGTGAAGGCATCAGAGTCAGTCTGTGAGGGCATTAGAGTCAGTGTGTGAGGGGATCAGAGTGATTGTGTGAAGGCATCAGAGTCAGTGTGTGAAGGCACCAGAGTCAGTGTGTGAGGGCACCAGCGTCAGTGTGTGAGGGCATCAGAGTCAGTGTGTGAGGGCACCAGAGACTGTGTGTGAGGGCAGCAGAGCCAGTGTGTAAAGGCATCAGAGTCAGTGTGCGAAGGCTCCAGTGACAGTGTGTGCGGGCAGCAGAGACAGTGTGTGAAAGCACCAGAGTCAGTGTGTGAGTGTGTGAAGGCATCAGAGTCAGTGTGTGAGTATGTGACGGCATTAGAGTCAGTGTGAGGGCATCAGAGCCAGTTTGTGAAGACATCAGTGTCAGTGTGTAAAGGCATCAGAGTCAGTGTGTGAGTGTGTGAAGACATCAGTCAGTGTGTGAGTGTGTGAAGACATCAGAGTCAGTGTGTGAGTGTGTGAAGACATCAGTCAGTGTGTGAGTGTGTGAAGACATCAGAGTCAGTGTGTGAGTGTGTGAAGGCATCAGAGTCAGAGTGTGAGGGAACCAGAGTCAGTGTGTACAGGCATCAGAGTCAGTGTTTGAGTGTGTGAAGGCATCAGAGTCAGTGTGTGAGGGCATCAGAGTCAGTGTAAAGGCATCAGAGTCAGTGTGTGAGTGTCTGAAGGCATCAGAGTCAGTGTGTGAGGGGATCAGAGTGAGTGTGCGGAGGCACTAGAGTCAGTGTGTGAGGGCATCAGAGTCAGTGTGTGAAGGCATCAGAGTCAGTGTGTGAGTGTATGAAGACATCAGAGTCAGTGTGTGAGTGTGTGAGGACATCAGAGTCAGTGTGTGAAGGCATCAGAGTCAGTGTGTGAGTGCATCAGTGTCAGTGTGTGCGGGCACCAGAGTCAGTGTGTGAAAGCACCAGAGTCAGTGTGTGAGTGTGTGAAGGCATCAGAGTCAGTGTGTGAAGGCAACAGAGTCAGTGTGTGAGTGTGTCAAGGCAGCATAGTTAGTGTGTGGGGGCATCAGAGTCAGTGTGTGAGGGCACCAGATTCAGTGTGTTAAGGCATCAGAGTCAGTGTGTGAAGGCACCACAGTCAGTGTGTGAAGGCATCAGAGTCAGTGTGTGAGGGCATTAGAGTCAGTGTGTGAGGGCATCAGAGTCAGTGTGTGAAGGCATCAGAGTCAGTGTGTGAGTGTGTGAAGGCATCAGAGTCAGTGTGTGAGGGCATCAGAGTCAGTGTGTGAGTGTGTGAAGGCATCAGAGTCAGTGTGTGGGGGCATCAGAGTCAGTGTGTGAGGGTACCAGATTCAGTGTGTTAAGGCATCAGAGTCAGTGTGTGAAAGCACCACAGTCAGTGTGTGAAGGCATCAGAGTCAGTCTGCGAGGGCATTAGAGTCAGTGTGTGAGGGGATCAGAGTGATTGTGTGAAGGCATCAGAGTCAGTGTGTGAAGGCACCAGAGTCAGTGTGTGAGGGCACCAGCGTCAGTGTGTGAGGGCATCAGAGTCAGTGTGTGAGGGCACCAGAGACTGTGTGTGAGGGCAGCAGAGCCAGTGTGTAAAGGCATCAGAGTCAGTGTGCGAAGGCTCCAGTGACAGTGTGTGCGGGCACCGGAGACAGTGTGTGAAAGCACCAGAGTCAGTGTGTGAGTGTGTGAAGGCATCAGAGTCAGTGTGTGAGTATGTGACGGCATTAGAGTCAGTGTGAGGGCATCAGAGCCAGTTTGTGAAGACATCAGTGTCAGTGTGTGAGAGGATCACAGTCAGTGTGTGAGGGCACCAGAGTCTGTGTGTGAGCTTGTGAAGACATCAGAGTCAGTGTGTGAGTGTGTGAAGGCATCAGAGTCAGTGTGTGAGTGTGTGAAGGCATCAGAGTCAGTGTGTGAGGGGATCAGAGTCAGTGTGTGAGGGCACCAGAGTCTGTGTGTGAGCTTGTGAAGACATCAGAGTCAGTGTGTGAGTGTGTGAAGGCCCCAGAGTCAGTGTGTGAGTGTGTGAAGGCATCAGAGTCAGTGTGTGAACGCAACAGAGTCAGTGTGTGAGTGTGTCAAGGCAGCATAGTTAGTGTGTGGGGGCATCAGAGTCAGTGTGTGAGGGCACCAGATTCAGTGTGTTAAGGCATCAGAGTCAGTGTGTGAAGGCACCACAGTCAGTGTGTGAAGGCATCAGAGTCAGTGTGTGAGGGCATTAGAGTCAGTGTGTGAAGGCATCAGAGTCAGTGTGTGAAGGCACCAGAGTCAGTGTGTGAGGGCACCAGCGTCAGTGTGTGAGGGCATCAGAGTCAGTGTGTGAGGGCACCAGAGACTGTGTGTGAGGGCAGCAGAGCCAGTGTGTAAAGGCATCAGAGTCAGTGTGCGAAGGCTCCAGTGACAGTGTGTGCGGGCACCAGAGACAGTGTGTGAAAGCACCAGAGTCAGTGTGTGAGTGTATGAAGACATCAGAGTCAGTGTGTGAGTGTGTGAGGACATCAGAGTCAGTGTGTGAAGGCATCAGAGTCAGTGTGTGAGTGCATCAGTGTCAGTGTGTGCGGGCACCAGAGTCAGTGTGTGAAAGCACCAGAGTCAGTGTGTGAGTGCGTGAAGGCATCAGAGTCAGTGTGTGAGGGCATCAGAGTCAGTGTGTGCAGGCACCAGAGTCAGTGTGTGAAAGCACCACAGTCAGTGTGTGAGTGTGTGAAGGCATCAGAGTCAGTGTGTGAGTATGTGAAGGCATCAGAGTCAGTCTGTGAGAGGATCACAGTCAGTGTGTGAGGGCACCAGAGTCTGTGTGTGAGCTTGTGAAGACATCAGAGTCAGTGTGTGAGTGTGTGAAGGCATCAGAGTCAGTGTGTGAGGGGATCTGAGTCAGTGTGTGAGGGCACCAGAGTCTGTGTGTGAGCTTGTGAAGACATCAGAGTCAGTGTGTGAGTGTGTGAAGGCCCCAGAGTCAGTGTGTGAGTGTGTGAAGGCATCAGAGTCAGTGTGTGAAGGCAACAGAGTCAGTGTGTGAGTGTGTCAAGGCAGCATAGTTAGTGTGTGGGGGCATCAGAGTCAGTGTGTGAGGGTACCAGATTCAGTGTGTTAAGGCATCAGAGTCAGTGTGTGAAAGCACCACAGTCAGTGTGTGAAGGCATCAGAGTCAGTCTGCGAGGGCATTAGAGTCAGTGTGAGAGGGGATCAGAGTGATTGTGTGAAGGCATCAGAGTCAGTGTGTGAAGGCACCAGAGTCAGTGTGTGAGGGCACCAGCGTCAGTGTGTGAGGGCATCAGAGTCAGTGTGTGAGGGCACCAGAGACTGTGTGTGAGGGCAGCAGAGCCAGTGTGTAAAGGCATCAGAGTCAGTGTGCGAAGGCTCCAGTGACAGTGTGTGCGGGCACCAGAGACAGTGTGTGAAAGCACCAGAGTCAGTGTGTGAGTGTGTGAAGGCATCAGAGTCAGTGTGTGAGTATGTGACGGCATTAGAGTCAGTGTGAGGGCATCAGAGCCAGTTTGTGAAGACATCAGTGTCAGTGTGTAAAGGCATCAGAGTCAGTGTGTGAGTGTGTGAAGACATCAGAGTCAGTGTGTGAGTATGTGAAGGCATCAGAGTCAGAGTGCGAAGACACCAGAGTCAGTGTGTGAGTGTGTGAAGACATCAGAGTCCGTGTGTGAGTGTGTGAAAGCACCAGAGTCAGTGTGTGAGTGCGTGAAGGCATCAGAGTCAGTGTGTGAGGGCATCAGAGTCAGTGTGTGAGTATGTGAAGGCATCAGAGTCAGTGTGTGAGGGGATCACAGTCAGTGTGTGAGGGCACCAGAGTCTGTGTGTGAGCTTGTGAAGACATCAGAGTCAGTGTGTGAGTGTGTGAAGGCATCAGAGTCAGTGTGTGAGGGGATCAGAGTCAGTGTGTGAGGGCACCAGAGTCTGTGTGTGAGCTTGTGAAGACATCAGAGTCAGTGAGTGAGTGTGTGAAGGCATCAGAGTCAGTTTGTGAGTGTGTGAAGGCCCCAGAGTCAGTGTGTGAGTGTGTGAAGGCATCAGAGTCAGTGTGTGAGTGTGTGAAGGCAGCATAGTTAGTGTGTGGGGGCATCAGAGTCAGTGTGTGAGGGCACCAGATTCAGTGTGTTAAGGCATCAGAGTCAGTGTGTGAAGGCACCACAGTCAGTGTGTGAAGGCATCAGAGTCAGTCTGTGAGGGCATTAGAGTCAGTGTGTGAGGGGATCAGAGTGATTGTGTGAAGGCATCAGAGTCAGTGTGTGAAGGCACCAGAGTCAGTGTGTGAGGGCACCAGCGTCAGTGTGTGAGGGCATCAGAGTCAGTGTGTGAGGGCACCAGAGACTGTGTGTGAGGGCAGCAGAGCCAGTGTGTAAAGGCATCAGAGTCAGTGTGCGAAGGCTCCAGTGACAGTGTGTGCGGGCAGCAGAGACAGTGTGTGAAAGCACCAGAGTCAGTGTGTGAGTGTGTGAAGGCATCAGAGTCAGTGTGTGAGTATGTGACGGCATTAGAGTCAGTGTGAGGGCATCAGAGCCAGTTTGTGAAGACATCAGTGTCAGTGTGTAAAGGCATCAGAGTCAGTGTGTGAGTGTGTGAAGACATCAGTCAGTGTGTGAGTGTGTGAAGACATCAGAGTCAGTGTGTGAGTGTGTGAAGACATCAGTCAGTGTGTGAGTGTGTGAAGACATCAGAGTCAGTGTGTGAGTGTGTGAAGGCATCAGAGTCAGAGTGTGAGGGAACCAGAGTCAGTGTGTACAGGCATCAGAGTCAGTGTTTGAGTGTGTGAAGGCATCAGAGTCAGTGTGTGAGGGCATCAGAGTCAGTGTAAAGGCATCAGAGTCAGTGTGTGAGTGTCTGAAGGCATCAGAGTCAGTGTGTGAGGGGATCAGAGTGAGTGTGCGGAGGCACTAGAGTCAGTGTGTGAGGGCATCAGAGTCAGTGTGTGAAGGCATCAGAGTCAGTGTGTGAGTGTATGAAGACATCAGAGTCAGTGTGTGAGTGTGTGAGGACATCAGAGTCAGTGTGTGAAGGCATCAGAGTCAGTGTGTGAGTGCATCAGTGTCAGTGTGTGCGGGCACCAGAGTCAGTGTGTGAAAGCACCACAGTCAGTGTGTGAGTGTGTGAAGGCATCAGAGTCAGTGTGTGAAGGCAACAGAGTCAGTGTGTGAGTGTGTCAAGGCAGCATAGTTAGTGTGTGGGGGCATCAGAGTCAGTGTGTGAGGGCACCAGATTCAGTGTGTTAAGGCATCAGAGTCAGTGTGTGAAGGCACCACAGTCAGTGTGTGAAGGCATCAGAGTCAGTGTGTGAGGGCATTAGAGTCAGTGTGTGAGGGCATCAGAGTCAGTGTGTGAAGGCATCAGAGTCAGTGTGTGAGTGTGTGAAGGCATCAGAGTCAGTGTGTGAGGGCATCAGAGTCAGTGTGTGAGTGTGTGAAGGCATCAGAGTCAGTGTGTGGGGGCATCAGAGTCAGTGTGTGAGGGTACCAGATTCAGTGTGTTAAGGCATCAGAGTCAGTGTGTGAAAGCACCACAGTCAGTGTGTGAAGGCATCAGAGTCAGTCTGCGAGGGCATTAGAGTCAGTGTGTGAGGGGATCAGAGTCAGTGTGTGAGGGCATTAGAGTCAGTGTGTGAGGGGATCAGAGTGATTGTGTGAAGGCATCAGAGTCAGTGTGTGAAGGCACCAGAGTCAGTGTGTGAGGGCACCAGCGTCAGTGTGTGAGGGCATCAGAGTCAGTGTGTGAGGGCACCAGAGACTGTGTGTGAGGGCAGCAGAGCCAGTGTGTAAAGGCATCAGAGTCAGTGTGCGAAGGCTCCAGTGACAGTGTGTGCGGGCACCGGAGACAGTGTGTGAAAGCACCAGAGTCAGTGTGTGAGTGTGTGAAGGCATCAGAGTCAGTGTGTGAGTATGTGACGGCATTAGAGTCAGTGTGAGGGCATCAGAGCCAGTTTGTGAAGACATCAGTGTCAGTGTGTAAAGGCATCAGAGTCAGTGTGTGAGAGGATCACAGTCAGTGTGTGAGGGCACCAGAGTCTGTGTGTGAGCTTGTGAAGACATCAGAGTCAGTGTGTGAGTGTGTGAAGGCATCAGAGTCAGTGTGTGAGTGTGTGAAGGCATCAGAGTCAGTGTGTGAGGGGATCAGAGTCAGTGTGTGAGGGCACCAGAGTCTGTGTGTGAGCTTGTGAAGACATCAGAGTCAGTGTGTGAGTGTGTGAAGGCCCCAGAGTCAGTGTGTGAGTGTGTGAAGGCATCAGAGTCAGTGTGTGAACGCAACAGAGTCAGTGTGTGAGTGTGTCAAGGCAGCATAGTTAGTGTGTGGGGGCATCAGAGTCAGTGTGTGAGGGCACCAGATTCAGTGTGTTAAGGCATCAGAGTCAGTGTGTGAAGGCACCACAGTCAGTGTGTGAAGGCATCAGAGTCAGTGTGTGAGGGCATTAGAGTCAGTGTGTGAGGGCATCAGAGTCAGTGTGTGAAGGCATCAGAGTCAGTGTGTGAAGGCACCAGAGTCAGTGTGTGAGGGCACCAGCGTCAGTGTGTGAGGGCATCAGAGTCAGTGTGTGAGGGCACCAGAGACTGTGTGTGAGGGCAGCAGAGCCAGTGTGTAAAGGCATCAGAGTCAGTGTGCGAAGGCTCCAGTGACAGTGTGTGCGGGCACCAGAGACAGTGTGTGAAAGCACCAGAGTCAGTGTGTGAGTGTATGAAGACATCAGAGTCAGTGTGTGAGTGTGTGAGGACATCAGAGTCAGTGTGTGAAGGCATCAGAGTCAGTGTGTGAGTGCATCAGTGTCAGTGTGTGCGGGCACCAGAGTCAGTGTGTGAAAGCACCAGAGTCAGTGTGTGAGTGCGTGAAGGCATCAGAGTCAGTGTGTGAGGGCATCAGAGTCAGTGTGTGCAGGCACCAGAGTCAGTGTGTGAAAGCACCACAGTCAGTGTGTGAGTGTGTGAAGGCATCAGAGTCAGTGTGTGAGTATGTGAAGGCATCAGAGTCAGTCTGTGAGAGGATCACAGTCAGTGTGTGAGGGCACCAGAGTCTGTGTGTGAGCTTGTGAAGACATCAGAGTCAGTGTGTGAGTGTGTGAAGGCATCAGAGTCAGTGTGTGAGGGGATCTGAGTCAGTGTGTGAGGGCACCAGAGTCTGTGTGTGAGCTTGTGAAGACATCAGAGTCAGTGTGTGAGTGTGTGAAGGCCCCAGAGTCAGTGTGTGAGTGTGTGAAGGCATCAGAGTCAGTGTGTGAAGGCAACAGAGTCAGTGTGTGAGTGTGTCAAGGCAGCATAGTTAGTGTGTGGGGGCATCAGAGTCAGTGTGTGAGGGCACCAGATTCAGTGTGTTAAGGCATCAGAGTCAATGTGTGAAGGCACCACAGTCAGTGTGTGAAGGCATCAGAGTCAGTGTGTGAGGGCATCAGAGTCAGTGTGTGAAGGCATCAGAGTCAGTGTGTGAGTGTGTGAAGGCATCAGAGTCAGTGTGTGAGGGCATCAGAGTCAGTGTGTGAGTGTGTGAAGGCATCAGAGTCAGTGTGTGGTGGCATCAGAGTCAGTGTGTGAGGGTACCAGATTCAGTGTGTTAAGGCATCAGAGTCAGTGTGTGAAAGCACCACAGTCAGTGTGTGAAGGCATCAGAGTCAGTCTGCGAGGGCATTAGAGTCAGTGTGTGAGGGGATCAGAGTGATTGTGTGAAGGCATCAGAGTCAGTATGTGAAGGCACCAGAGTCAGTGTGTGAGGGCACCAGCGTCAGTGTGTGAGGGCATCAGAGTCAGTGTGTGAGGGCACCAGAGACTGTGTGTGAGGGCAGCAGAGCCAGTGTGTAAAGGCATCAGAGTCAGTGTGCGAAGGCTCCAGTGACAGTGTGTGCGGGCACCGGAGACAGTGTGTGAAAGCACCAGAGTCAGTGTGTGAGTGTGTGAAGGCATCAGAGTCAGTGTGTGAGTATGTGACGGCATTAGAGTCAGTGTGAGGGCATCAGAGCCAGTTTGTGAAGACATCAGTGTCAGTGTGTAAAGGCATCAGAGTCAGTGTGTGAGAGGATCACAGTCAGTGTGTGAGGGCACCAGAGTCTGTGTGTGAGCTTGTGAAGACATCAGAGTCAGTGTGTGAGTGTGTGAAGGCATCAGAGTCAGTGTGTGAGTGTGTGAAGGCATCAGAGTCAGTGTGTGAGGGGATCAGAGTCAGTGTGTGAGGGCACCAGAGTCTGTGTGTGAGCTTGTGAAGACATCAGAGTCAGTGTGTGAGTGTGTGAAGGCCCCAGAGTCAGTGTGTGAGTGTGTGAAGGCATCAGAGTCAGTGTGTGAACGCAACAGAGTCAGTGTGTGAGTGTGTCAAGGCAGCATAGTTAGTGTGTGGGGGCATCAGAGTCAGTGTGTGAGGGCACCAGATTCAGTGTGTTAAGGCATCAGAGTCAGTGTGTGAAGGCACCACAGTCAGTGTGTGAAGGCATCAGAGTCAGTGTGTGAGGGCATTAGAGTCAGTGTGTGAGGGCATCAGAGTCAGTGTGTGAAGGCACCAGAGTCAGTGTGTGAGGGCACCAGCGTCAGTGTGTGAGGGCATCAGAGTCAGTGTGTGAGGGCACCAGAGACTGTGTGTGAGGGCAGCAGAGCCAGTGTGTAAAGGCATCAGAGTCAGTGTGCGAAGGCTCCAGTGACAGTGTGTGCGGGCACCAGAGACAGTGTGTGAAAGCACCAGAGTCAGTGTGTGAGTGTGTGAAGGCATCAGAGTCAGTGTGAGGGCATCAGAGCCAGTTTGTGAAGACATCAGTGTCAGTGTGTAAAGGCATCAGAGTCAGTGTGTGAGTGTGTGAAGGCATCAGAGTCAGTGTGTGAGGGGATCAGAGTGAGTGTGCGGAGGCACTAGAGTCAGTGTGTGAGGGCATCAGAGTCAGTGTGTGAGGGCACCAGAGTCAGTCTGTGAGGGCATCAGAGCCAGTGTGTGAGTCTGTGAAGGAATCAGAGTAAGTGTGTGAGTGTGTGAAGGCATCAGAGTCAGTGTGTATGTGAAGGCATTAGAGTCAGTGTGTGAGGGCACCAGAGACAGTGTGTGAGTGTGTGAAGGCATCAGAGTCAGTGTGTGAGTGTGTGAAGACATCCGTCAGTGTGTGAGTGTGTGAAGACATCCGTCAGTGTGTGAGTGTGTGAAGACATCAGAGTCAGTGTGTGAGTGTGTGAAGGCATCAGAGTCAGAGTGTGAAGGCACCAGAGTCAGTGTGTGAAGGCACCAGAGTCAGTGTGTGAGGGCACCAGCGTCAGTGTGTGAGGGCATCAGAGTCAGTGTGTGAGGGTACCAGAGACTGTGTGTGAGGGCAGCAGAGCCAGTGTGTAAAGGCATCAGGGTCAGTATGCGAAGGCTCCAGTGACAGTGTGTGCGGGCACCAGAGACAGTGTGTGAAAGCACCAGAGTCAGTGTGTGAGTGTGTGAGTGCATCAGTGTCAGTGTGTGCGGGCACCAGAGACAGTGTGTGAAAGCACCAGAGTCAGTGTGTGAGTGTGTGAAGGCATCAGAGTCAGTGTGAGGGCATCAGAGCCAGTTTGTGAAGACATCAGTGTCAGTGTGTAAAGGCATCAGAGTCAGTGTGTGAGTGTGTGAAGGCATCAGAGTCAGTGTGTGAGGGGATCAGAGTGAGTGTGCGGAGGCACTAGAGTCAGTGTGTGAGGGCATCAGAGTCAGTGTGTGAGGGCACCAGAGTCAGTCTGTGAGGGCATCAGAGCCAGTGTGTGAGTCTGTGAAGGAATCAGAGTAAGTGTGTGAGTGTGTGAAGGCATCAGAGTCAGTGTGTATGTGAAGGCATTAGAGTCAGTGTGTGAGGGCATCAGAGTCAGTGTCTGAAGGCACCAGAGTCAGTGTGTGAGGGCACCAGAGACAGTGTGTGAGTGTGTGAAGGCATCAGAGTCAGTGTGTGAGTGTGTGAAGACATCCGTCAGTGTGTGAGTGTGTGAAGACATCCGTCAGTGTGTGAGTGTGTGAAGACATCAGAGTCAGTGTGTGAGTGTGTGAAGGCATCAGAGTCAGAGTGTGAAGGCACCAGAGTCAGTGTGTGAAGGCACCAGAGTCAGTGTGTGAGGGCACCAGCGTCAGTGTGTGAGGGCATCAGAGTCAGTGTGTGAGGGTACCAGAGACTGTGTGTGAGGGCAGCAGAGCCAGTGTGTAAAGGCATCAGGGTCAGTATGCGAAGGCTCCAGTGACAGTGTGTGCGGGCACCAGAGACAGTGTGTGAAAGCACCAGAGTCAGTGTGTGAGTGTGTGAAGGCATCAGAGTCAGTGTGTGAGTATGTGACGGCATTAGAGTCAGTGTGAGGGCATCAGAGCCAGTTTGTGAAGACAACAGTGTCAGTGTGTAAAGGCATCAGAGTCAGTGTGTGAGGGCATCAGAGTCAGTGTGTGAAGGCACCAGAGTCAGTGTGTGAGGGCACCAGAGACAGTGTGTGAGTGTGTGAAGGCACCAGAGTCAGTGTGTGAGTGTGTGAAGACATCAGTCAGTGTGTGAGTGTGTGAAGACATCAGAGTCAGTGTGTGAGTGTGTGAAGACATCAGTCAGTGTGTGAGTGTGTGAAGACATCAGAGTCAGTGTGTGAGTGTGTGAAGGCATCAGAGTCAGAGTGTGAAGGCACCAGAGTCAGTGTGTGAGGGAACCAGAGTCAGTGTGTACAGGCATCAGAGTCAGTGTTTGAGTGTGTGAAGGCATCAGAGTCAGTGTGTGAGGGCATCAGAGTCAGTGTAAAGGCATCAGAGTCAGTGTGTGAGTGTGTGACGGCATCAGAGTCAGTGTGTGAGGGGATCAGAGTGAGTGTGCGGAGGCACTAGAGTCAGTGTGTGAGGGCATCAGAGTCAGTGTGTGAGGGCACCAGAGTCAGTGTGTGAGGGCATCAGAGTCAGTGTGTGAGTCTGTGAAGGAATCAGAGTCAGTGTGTGAGGGCATCAGAGTCAGTGTGTGAAGGCATCAGAGTCAGTGTGTGAGTGTATGAAGACATCAGAGTCAGTGTGTGAGTGAGTGAGGACATCAGAGTCAGTGTGTGAGTGTGTGAAGGCATCAGAGTCAGAGTGTGAAGGCACCAGAGTCAGTGTGTGAGGGAACCAGAGTCAGTGTGTACAGGCATCAGAGTCAGTGTGTGAGTGTGTGAAGGCATCAGAGTCAGTGTGTGAGGGCATCAGAGTCAGTGTGTAAAAGCATCAGAGTCAGTGTGTGAGTGTGTGAAGGCATCAGAGTCAGTGTGTGATGGGATCAGAGTGAGTGTGCGGAGGCACTAGAGTCAGTGTGTGAGGGCATCAGAGTCAGTGTGTGAGGGCACTAGAGTCAGTCTGTGAGGGCATCAGAGCCAGTGTGTGAGTCTGTGAAGGAATCAGAGTAAGTGTGTGAGTGTGTGAAGGCATCAGAGTCAGTGTGTATGTGAAGGCATTAGAGTCAGTGTGTGAGGGCATCAGAGTCAGTGTGTGAAGGCACCAGAGTCAGTGTGTGAGGGCACCAGAGACAGTGTGTGAGTGTGTGAAGGCATCAGAGTCAGTGTGTGAGTGTGTGAAGACATCCGTCAGTGTGTGAGTGTGTGAAGACATCAGAGTCAGTGTGTGAGTGTGTGAAGGCATCAGAGTCAGAGTGTGAAGGCACCAGAGTCAGTGTGTAAAGGCATCAGAGTCAGTGTGTGAGTGTGTGAAGGCATCAGAGTCAGTGTGTGACGGCATCAGAGTCACTGTGTGAGGGGATCAGAGTGAGTGTGCGGAGGCACTAGAGTCAGTGTGTGAGGGCATCAGAGTCAGTGTGTGAGGGCACCAGAGTCAGTGTGTGAGGGCATCAGAGTCAGTGTGTGAGTCTGTGAAGGAATCAGAGTAAGTGTGTGAGGGGATTGTAGTCAGTGTGTGAGTGTGTGAAGACATCAGAGTCAGTGTGTGAGTGTGTGAAGACATCAGAGTCAGTGTGTGAGTGTGTGAAGGCATCAGAGTCAGAGTGTGAAGGCACCAGAGTCAGTGTGTGAGGGAACTAGAGTCAGTGTGTACAGGCATCAGAGTCAGTGTGTGAGTGTGTGAAGGCATCAGAGTCAGTGTGTGAGGGCATCAGAGTCAGTGTGTGAAGGCACCAGAGACAGTGTGTGAGTGTGTGAAGGCACCAGAGTCAGATGTGTGAAGGCACCAGAGACAGTGTGTGAGTGTGTGAAGGCACCAGAGTCAGATGTGTGAAGGCATCAGAGTCAGTGTGTGAAGGCATCAGAGTCAGTGTGTGAGGGCATCAGAGTCAGTGTGTAAAGGCATCAGAGTCAGTGTGTGAGGGCATCAGAGTCAGTGTGTGAGGGCACCAGAGACAGTGTGTGAGTGTGTGAAGGCACCAGAGTCAGATGTGTGAAGGCACCAGAGACAGTGTGTGAGTGTGTGAAGGCACCAGAGTCAGATGTGTGAAGGCATCAGAGTCAGTGTGTGAAGGCATCAGAGTCAGTGTGTGAGGGCATCAGAGTCAGTGTGTAAAGGCATCAGAGTCAGTGTGTGAGTGTGTGAAGGCATCAGAGTCAGTGTGTGAGGGGATCAGAGTGAGTGTGCGGAGGCACTAGAGTCAGTGTGTGAAGGCACCAGAGTCAGTGTGTGAGGGCACCAGAGACAGTGTGTGAGTGTGTGAAGGCACCAGAGTCAGATGTGTGAAGGCATCAGAGTCAGTGTGTGTGTGTGTGAAGACATCAGTCAGTGTGTGAGTGTGTGAAGACATCAGAGTCAGTGTGTGAGTGTGTGAAGGCATCAGAGTCAGAGTGTGAAGGCACCAGAGTCAGTGTGTGAGGGAACCAGAGTCAGTGTGTACAGGCATCAGAGTCAGTGTGTGAGTGTGTGAAGGCATCAGAGTCAGTGTGTGAGGGCATCAGAGTCAGTGTGTAAAGGCATCAGAGTCAGTGTGTGAGTCTGTGAAGGAATCAGAGTAAGTGTGTGAGTGTGTGAAGACATCAGAGTCAGTGTGAGGGCATCAGAGTCAGTGTGTGAAGGCATCAGAATCAGTGTGTGAGTGCATCAGTGTCAGTGTGTGCGGGCACCAGAGTCAGTGTGTGACCTTGTGAAGGGAACAGACTCAGTGTGTGAGTGTGTGAAGGCATCAGAGTCAGTGTGTGAGTATGTGACGGCATTAGAGTCAGTGTGAGGGCATCAGAGCCAGTTTGTGAAGACATCAGTGTCAGTGTGTAAAGGCATCAGAGTCAGTGTGTGAGTGTGTGAAGACATCAGTCAGTGTGTGAGTGTGTGAAGACATCAGAGTCAGTGTGTGAGTGTGTGAAGACATCAGTCAGTGTGTGAGTGTGTGAAGACATCAGAGTCAGTGTGTGAGTGTGTGAAGGCATCAGAGTCAGAGTGTGAAGGCACCAGAGTCAGTGTGTGAGGGAACCAGAGTCAGTGTGTACAGGCATCAGAGTCAGTGTTTGAGTGTGTGAAGGCATCAGAGTCAGTGTGCAAGGGCATCAGAGTCAGTGTAAAGGCATCAGAGTCAGTGTGTGAGTGTGTGAAGGCATCAGAGTCAGTGTGTGAGGGGATCAGAGTGAGTGTGCGGAGGCACTAGAGTCAGTGTGTGAGGGCATCAGAGTCAGTGTGTGAGGGCACCAGAGTCAGTGTGTGAGGGCATCAGAGTCAGTGTGTGAGTCTGTGAAGGAATCAGAGTAAGTGTGTGAGGGGATGGGAGTCAGTGTGTGAGTGTGAGAAGACATCAGAGTCAGTGTGTGAGGGCATCAGAGTCAGTGTGTGAAGGCATCAGAGTCAGTGTGTGAGTGTATGAAGACATCAGAGTCAGTGTGTGAGTGTGTGAGGACATCAGAGTCAGTGTGTGAGGGCATCAGAGTCAGTGTGTGAAGGCATCAGAGTCAGTGTGTGAGTGCATCAGTGTTAGTGTGTGCGGGCACCAGAGTCAGTGTGTGAAAGCACCAGAGTCAGTGTGTGAGTGCGTGAAGGCATCAGAGTCAGTGTGTGAGGGCATCAGAGTCAGTGTGTGCAGGCACCAGAGTCAGTGTGTGAAAGCACCACAGTCAGTGTGTGAGTGTGTGAAGGCATCAGAGTCAGTGTGTGAGTATGTGAAGGCATCAGAGTCAGTGTGTGAGGGGATCACAGTCAGTGTGTGAGGGCACCAGAGTCTGTGTGTGAGCTTGTGAAGACATCAGAGTCAGTGTGTGAGTGTGTGAAGGCATCAGAGTCAGTGTGTGAGTGTGTGAAGGCATCAGAGTCAGTGTGTGAGGGGATCAGAGTCAGTGTGTGAGGGCACCAGAGTCTGTGTGTGAGCTTGTGAAGACATCAGAGTCAGTGTGTGAGTGTGTGAAGGCCCCAGAGTCAGTGTGTGAGTGTGTGAAGGCATCAGAGTCAGTGTGTGAAGGCAACAGAGTCAGTGTGTGAGTGTGTCAAGGCACCAGAGTCAGTGTGTGAAGGCATCAGATTCAGTGTGTGAGTGTGTGAAGGCAGCATAGTTAGTGTGTGGGGGCATCAGAGTCAGTGTGTGAGGGCACCAGATTCAGTGTGTTAAGGCATCAGAGTCAGTGTGTGAAGGCACCACAGTCAGTGTGTGAAGGCATCAGAGACAGTGTGTGAGGGCATTAGAGTCAGTGTGTGAGGGGATCAGAGTGATTGTGTGAAGGCATCAGAGTCAGTGTGTGAAGGCACCAGAGTCAGTGTGTGAGGGGATCAGAGTGATTGTGTGAAGGCATCAGAGTCAGTGTGTGAAGGCACCAGAGTCAGTGTGTGAGGGCACCAGCGTCAGTGTGTGAGGGCATCAGACTCAGTGTGTGAGGGCACCAGAGACTGTGTGTGAGGGCAGCAGAGCCAGTGTGTAAAGGCATCAGAGTCAGTGTGCGAAGGCTCCAGTGACAGTGTGTGCGGGCACCAGAGACAGTGTGTGAAAGCACCAGAGTCAGTGTGTGAGTGTGTGAAGGCATCAGAGTCAGTGTGTGAGTATGTGACGGCATTAGAGTCAGTGTGAGGGCATCAGAGCCAGTTTGTGAAGACATCAGTGTCAGTGTGTAAAGGCATCAGAGTCAGTGTGTAAGTGTGTGAAGACATCAGTCAGTGTGTGAGTGTGTGAAGACATCAGAGTCAGTGTGTGAGTGTATGAAGACATCAGTCAGTGTGTGAATGTGTGAAGACATCAGAGTCAGTGTGTGAGTGTGTGAAGGCATCAGAGTCAGAGTGTGAAGGCACCAGAGTCAGTGTGTGAGGGAACCAGAGTCAGTGTGTACAGGCATCAGAGTCAGTGTTTGAGTGTGTGAAGGCATCAGAGTCAGTGTGTGAGGGCATCAGAGCCAGTGTAAAGGCATCAGAGTCAGTGTGTGAGTGTGCGGAGGCACTAGAGTCAGTGTGTGAGGGCATCAGAGTCAGTGTGTGAGGGCACCAGAGTCAGTGTGTGAGGGCATCAGAGTCAGTGTGTGAGTCTGTGAAGGAATCAGAGTAAGTGTGTGAGGGGATTGGAGTCAGTGTGTGAGTGTGAGAAGACATCAGAGTCAGTGTGTGAGGGCATCAGAGTCAGAGTGTGAAGGCACCAGAGTCAGTGTGTGAGGGAACCAGAGTCAGTGTGTACAGGCATCAGAGTCAGTGTGTGAGTGTGTGAAGGCATCAGAGTCAGTGTGTGAGGGCATCAGAGTCAGTGTGTAAAGGCATCAGAGTCAGTGTGTGAGTGTGTGAAGGCATCAGAGTCAGTGTGTGAGGGGATCAGATTGAGTGTGCGGAGGCACTAGAGTCAGTGTGTGAGGGCATCAGAGTCAGTGTGTGAGGGCACCAGAGTCAGTCTGTGAGGGCATCAGAGCCAGTGTGTGAGTCTGTGAAGGAATCAGAGTAAGTGTGTGAGTGTGTGAAGGCATCAGAGTCAGTGTGTATGTGAAGGCATTAGAGTCAGTGTGTGAGGGCATCAGAGTCAGTGTGTGAAGGCACCAGAGTCAGTGTGTGAGGGCACCAGAGACAGTGTGTGAGTGTGTGAAGACATCAGAGTCACTGTGTGAGTGTGTGAAGACATCCGTCAGTGTGTGAGTGTGTGAAGACATCCGTCAGTGTGTGAGTGTGTGAAGACATCAGAGTCAGTGTGTGAGTGTGTGAAGGCATCAGAGTCAGAGTGTGAAGGCACCAGAGTCAGTGTGTGAGGGCACCAGCGTCAGTGTGTGAGGGCATCAGAGTCAGTGTGTGAGGGCACCAGAGACTGTGTGTGAGGGCAGCAGAGCCAGTGTGTAAAGGCATCAGAGTCAGTGTGCAAAGGCTCCAGTGACAGTGTGTGCGGGCACCAGAGACAGTGTGTGAAAGCACCAGATTCAGTGTGTGAGTGTGTGAAGGCATCAGAGTCAGTGTGTGAGTATGTGACGGCATTAGAGTCAGTGTGAGGGCATCAGAGCCAGTTTGTGAAGACATCAGTGTCAGTGTGTAAAGGCATCAGAGTCAGTGTGTGAGGGGATCAGAGTGATTGTGTGAAGGCATCAGAGTCAGTGTGTGATGGCACCAGAGTCAGTGTGTGAGGGCACCAGCGTCAGTGTGTGAGGGCATCAGAGTCAGTGTGTGAGGGCACCAGAGACTGTGTGTGAGGGCAGCAGAGCCAGTGTGTAAAGGCATCAGAGTCAGTGTGCAAAGGCTCCAGTGACAGTGTGTGCGGGCACCAGAGACAGTGTGTGAAAGCACCAGATTCAGTGTGTGAGTGTGTGAAGGCATCAGAGTCAGTGTGTGAGTATGTGACGGCATTAGAGTCAGTGTGAGGGCATCAGAGCCAGTTTGTGAAGACATCAGTGTCAGTGTGTAAAGGCATCAGAGTCAGTGTGTGAGGGCATCAGAGTCAGTGTGTGAGGGCACCAGAGTCAGTCTGTGAGGGCATCAGAGTCAGTCTGTGAGGGCATCAGAGTCAGTGTGTGAGGGCACCAGAGTCAGTCTGTGAGGGCATCAGAGTCAGTCTGTGAGGGCATCAGAGTCAGTGTGTGAGTCTGTGAAGGAATCAGAGTAAGTGTGTGAGTGTGTGAAGACATCAGAGTCAGTGTGTGAGGGCATCAGAGTCAGTGTGTGAAGGCATCAGAGTCAGTGTGTGAGTGCATCAGTGTCAGTGTGTGCGGGCACCAGAGTCAGTGTGTGAGGGCATCAGAGTCAGTGTGTGAAGGCATCAGAGTCAGTGTGTGAGTGCATCAGTGTCAGTGTGTGCGGGCACCAGAGTCAGTGTGTGAGTGTGTGAAGGCATCAGAGTCAGTGTGTGAGTATGTGAAGGCATCAGAGTCAGTATGTGAGGGGATCAGAGTCAGTGTGTAAGGGCACCAGAGTCTGTGTGTGTTCTTGTGAAGTCATCAGAGTCAGTGTGTGAGTGTGTGAAGGCATCAGAGTCAGTGTGTGAGGGCATCAGAGTCAGTGTGTGAGGGCACCAGAGTCAGTCTGTGAGGGCATCAGAGTCAGTCTGTGAGGGCATCAGAGTCAGTGTGTGAGTCTGTGAAGGAATCAGAGTAAGTGTGTGAGTGTGTGAAGACATCAGAGTCAGTGTGTGAGGGCATCAGAGTCAGTGTGTGAAGGCATCAGAGTCAGTGTGTGAGTGCATCAGTGTCAGTGTGTGCGGGCACCAGAGTCAGTGTGTGAAAGCACCACAGTCAGTGTGTGAGTGTGTGAAGGCATCAGAGTCAGTGTGTGAGTATGTGAAGGCATCAGAGTCAGTATGTGAGGGGATCAGAGTCAGTGTGTGAGAGCACCAGAGTCTGTGTGTGAAGGGAACAGAGTCAGTGTGTGAGTGTGTGAAGGCATCAGAGTCAGTGTGTGAAGGCAACAGAGTCAGTGTGTGAGTGTGTCAAGGCACCAGAGTCAGTGTGTGAAAGCACCACAGTCAGTGTGTGAGTGTGTGAAGGCATCAGAGTCAGTGTGTGAAGGGATCAGAGTCTGTGTGTCAGGGCACCAGAGTCTGTGTGTGAGCTTGTGAAGACATCAGAGTCATTGAGTGAGTGTGTGAAGGCATCAGAGTCAGTGTGTGAAGGCCCCAGAGTCAGTGTGTGAGTGTGTGAAGGCATCAGAGTCAGTGTGTGAAGGCAACAGAGTCAGTGTGTGAGTGTGTCAAGGCACCAGAGTCAGTGTGTGAAGGCATCAGAGTCAGTGTGTGAGTGTGTGAAGGCATCAGAGTCAGTGTGTGAAGGCACCACAGTCAGTGTGTGAAGGCATCAGAGTCAGTGTGTGAAGGAATCAGAGTCAGTGTGTGAAGGCATCAGAGTCAGTGTGTGAAGGCATTAGAGTCAGTGTGTGAGTGGATCAGAGTGATTGTGTGAAGGCATCAGAGTCAGTGTGTAAAGGCATCAGAATCAGTGTGTGAAGGCACCACAGTCAGTGTGTGGGGGCATCAGAGTCAGTGTGTTAAGGCATCAGAGTCAGTGTGTGAGTGTGTGAAGGCATCAGAGTCAGTGTGTGAGGGCATCAGAGTCAGTGTGTGAGTCTGTGAAGGAATCAGAGTAAGTGTGTGAGGGGATTGGAGTCAGTGTGTGAGTGTGTGAAGACATCAGAGTCAGTGTGTGAGGGCATCAGAGTCAGTGTGTGAAGGCATCAGAGTCAGTGTGTGAGTGTATGAAGACATCAGAGACAGTGTGTGAGTGTGTGAGGACATCAGAGTCAGTGTGTGAGTGTGTGAAGGCATCAGAGTCAGAGTGTGAAGGCACCAGAGTCAGTGTGTGAGGGAACCAGAGTCAGTGTTTACAGGCATCAGAGTCAGTGTGTGAGTGTGTGAAGGCATCAGAGTCAGTGTGTGAAGGCAACAGAGTCAGTGTGTGAGGGGATCAGAGTCAGTGTGTAAGGGCACCAGAGTCTGTGTGTGTTCTTGTGAAGTCATCAGAGTCAGTGTGTGAGTGTGTGAAGGCATCAGAGTCAGTGTGTGAGGGGATCAGAGTCAGTGTGTGAGAGCACCAGAGTCTGTGTGTGAAGGGAACAGAGTCAGTGTGTGAGTGTGTGAAGGCATCAGAGTCAGTGTGTGAAGGCAACAGAGTCAGTGTGTGAGTGTGTCAAGGCACCAGAGTCAGTGTGTGAAAGCACCACAGTCAGTGTGTGAGTGTGTGAAGGCATCAGAGTCAGTGTGTGAGGGGATCAGAGTCTGTGTGTCAGGGCACCAGAGTCTGTGTGTGAGCTTGTGAAGACATCAGAGTCATTGAGTGAGTGTGTGAAGGCATCAGAGTCAGTGTGTGAAGGCCCCAGAGTCAGTGTGTGAGTGTGTGAAGGCATCAGAGTCAGTGTGTGAAGGCAACAGAGTCAGTGTGTGAGTGTGTCAAGGCACCAGAGTCAGTGTGTGAAGGCATCAGAGTCAGTGTGTGAGTGTGTGAAGGCATCAGAGTCAGTGTGTGAAGGCACCACAGTCAGTGTGTGAAGGCATCAGAGTCAGTGTGTGAAGGAATCAGAGTCAGTGTGTGAAGGCATCAGAGTCAGTGTGTGAAGGCATCAGAGTCAGTGTGTGAAGGCATTAGAGTCAGTGTGTGAGTGGATCAGAGTGATTGTGTGAAGGCATCAGAGTCAGTGTGTAAAGGCATCAGAATCAGTGTGTGAAGGCACCACAGTCAGTGTGTGGGGGCATCAGAGTCAGTGTGTTAAGGCATCAGAGTCAGTGTGTGAGTGTGTGAAGGCATCAGAGTCAGTGTGTGAGGGCATCAGAGTCAGTGTGTGAGTCTGTGAAGGAATCAGAGTAAGTGTGTGAGGGGATTGGAGTCAGTGTGTGAGTGTGTGAAGACATCAGAGTCAGTGTGTGAGGGCATCAGAGTCAGTGTGTGAAGGCATCAGAGTCAGTGTGTGAGTGTATGAAGACATCAGAGACAGTGTGTGAGTGTGTGAGGACATCAGAGTCAGTGTGTGAGTGTGTGAAGGCATCAGAGTCAGAGTGTGAAGGCACCAGAGTCAGTGTGTGAGGGAACCAGAGTCAGTGTTTACAGGCATCAGAGTCAGTGTGTGAGTGTGTGAAGGCATCAGAGTCAGTGTGTGAAGGCAACAGAGTCAGTGTGAAAGTGTGTGAAGGCATCAGAGTCAGTGTGTGAGGGGATCAGAGTGAGTGTGCGGAGGCACTAGAGTCAGTGTGTGAGGGCATCAGAGTCAGTGTGTGAGGGCACCAGAGTCAGTCTGTGAGGGCATCAGAGTCAGTCTGTGAGGGCATCAGAGTCAGTGTGTGAGTCTGTGAAGGAATCAGAGTAAGTGTGTGAGTGTGTGAAGACATCAGAGTCAGTGTGTGAGGGCATCAGAGTTAGTGTGTGAAGGCATCAGAGTCAGTGTGTGAGTGCATCAGTGTCAGTGTGTGCGGGCACCAGAGTCAGTGTGTGAAAGCACCACAGTCAGTGTGTGAGTGTGTGAAGGCATCAGAGTCAGTGTGTGAGTATGTGAAGGCATCAGTCAGTATGTGAGGGGATCAGAGTCAGTGTGTAAGGGCACCAGAGTCTGTGTGTGTTCTTGTGAAGTCATCAGAGTCAGTGTGTGAGTGTGTGAAGGCATCAGAGTCAGTGTGTGAGGGGATCAGAGTCAGTGTGTGAGAGCACCAGAGTCTGTGTGTGAAGGGAACAGAGTCAGTGTGTGAGTGTGTGAAGGAATCAGAGTCAGTGTGTGAAGGCATCAGAGTCAGTGTGTGAAGGCATTAGAGTCAGTGTGTGAGTGGATCAGAGTGATTGTGTGAAGGCATCAGAGTCAGTGTGTAAAGGCATCAGAATCAGTGTGTGAAGGCACCACAGTCAGTGTGTGGGGGCATCAGAGTCAGTGTGTTAAGGCATCAGAGTCAGTGTGTGAGTGTGTGAAGGCATCAGAGTCAGTGTGTGAGGGCATCAGAGTCAGTGTGTGAGTCTGTGAAGGAATCAGAGTAAGTGTGTGAGGGGATTGGAGTCAGTGTGTGAGTGTGTGAAGACATCAGAGTCAGTGTGTGAGGGCATCAGAGTCAGTGTGTGAAGGCATCAGAGTCAGTGTGTGAGTGTATGAAGACATCAGAGACAGTGTGTGAGTGTGTGAGGACATCAGAGTCAGTGTGTGAGTGTGTGAAGGCATCAGAGTCAGAGTGTGAAGGCACCAGAGTCAGTGTGTGAGGGAACCAGAGTCAGTGTTTACAGGCATCAGAGTCAGTGTGTGAGTGTGTGAAGGCATCAGAGTCAGTGTGTGAAGGCAACAGAGTCAGTGTGTGAGGGGATCAGAGTCAGTGTGTAAGGGCACCAGAGTCTGTGTGTGTTCTTGTGAAGTCATCAGAGTCAGTGTGTGAGTGTGTGAAGGCATCAGAGTCAGTGTGTGAGGGGATCAGAGTCAGTGTGTGAGAGCACCAGAGTCTGTGTGTGAAGGGAACAGAGTCAGTGTGTGAGTGTGTGAAGGCATCAGAGTCAGTGTGTGAAGGCAACAGAGTCAGTGTGTGAGTGTGTCAAGGCACCAGAGTCAGTGTGTGAAAGCACCACAGTCAGTGTGTGAGTGTGTGAAGGCATCAGAGTCAGTGTGTGAGGGGATCAGAGTCTGTGTGTCAGGGCACCAGAGTCTGTGTGTGAGCTTGTGAAGACATCAGAGTCATTGAGTGAGTGTGTGAAGGCATCAGAGTCAGTGTGTGAAGGCCCCAGAGTCAGTGTGTGAGTGTGTGAAGGCATCAGAGTCAGTGTGTGAAGGCAACAGAGTCAGTGTGTGAGTGTGTCAAGGCACCAGAGTCAGTGTGTGAAGGCATCAGAGTCAGTGTGTGAGTGTGTGAAGGCATCAGAGTCAGTGTGTGAAGGCACCACAGTCAGTGTGTGAAGGCATCAGAGTCAGTGTGTGAAGGAATCAGAGTCAGTGTGTGAAGGCATCAGAGTCAGTGTGTGAAGGCATCAGAGTCAGTGTGTGAAGGCATTAGAGTCAGTGTGTGAGTGGATCAGAGTGATTGTGTGAAGGCATCAGAGTCAGTGTGTAAAGGCATCAGAATCAGTGTGTGAAGGCACCACAGTCAGTGTGTGGGGGCATCAGAGTCAGTGTGTTAAGGCATCAGAGTCAGTGTGTGAGTGTGTGAAGGCATCAGAGTCAGTGTGTGAGGGCATCAGAGTCAGTGTGTGAGTCTGTGAAGGAATCAGAGTAAGTGTGTGAGGGGATTGGAGTCAGTGTGTGAGTGTGTGAAGACATCAGAGTCAGTGTGTGAGGGCATCAGAGTCAGTGTGTGAAGGCATCAGAGTCAGTGTGTGAGTGTATGAAGACATCAGAGACAGTGTGTGAGTGTGTGAGGACATCAGAGTCAGTGTGTGAGTGTGTGAAGGCATCAGAGTCAGAGTGTGAAGGCACCAGAGTCAGTGTGTGAGGGAACCAGAGTCAGTGTTTACAGGCATCAGAGTCAGTGTGTGAGTGTGTGAAGGCATCAGAGTCAGTGTGTGAAGGCAACAGAGTCAGTGTGAAAGTGTGTGAAGGCATCAGAGTCAGTGTGTGAGGGGATCAGAGTGAGTGTGCGGAGGCACTAGAGTCAGTGTGTGAGGGCATCAGAGTCAGTGTGTGAGGGCACCAGAGTCAGTCTGTGAGGGCATCAGAGTCAGTCTGTGAGGGCATCAGAGTCAGTGTGTGAGTCTGTGAAGGAATCAGAGTAAGTGTGTGAGTGTGTGAAG
Organism: Hypanus sabinus; assembly: GCF_030144855.1. Lineage (NCBI taxonomy): Eukaryota > Metazoa > Chordata > Chondrichthyes > Myliobatiformes > Dasyatidae > Hypanus > Hypanus sabinus. The sequence continues at coordinate 47,710,082 of NC_082708.1, read as the reverse complement.
ACATCAGAGTCAGTGTGTGAGGGCATCAGAGTTAGTGTGTGAAGGCATCAGAGTCAGTGTGTGAGTGCATCAGTGTCAGTGTGTGCGGGCACCAGAGTCAGTGTGTGAAAGCACCACAGTCAGTGTGTGAGTGTGTGAAGGCATCAGAGTCAGTGTGTGAGTATGTGAAGGCATCAGTCAGTATGTGAGGGGATCAGAGTCAGTGTGTAAGGGCACCAGAGTCTGTGTGTGTTCTTGTGAAGTCATCAGAGTCAGTGTGTGAGTGTGTGAAGGCATCAGAGTCAGTGTGTGAGGGGATCAGAGTCAGTGTGTGAGAGCACCAGAGTCTGTGTGTGAAGGGAACAGAGTCAGTGTGTGAGTGTGTGAAGGCATCAGAGTCAGTGTGTGAAGGCAACAGAGTCAGTGTGTGAGTGTGTCAAGGCACCAGAGTCAGTGTGTGAAGGCATCAGAGTCAGTGTGTGAGTGTGTGAAGGCATCAGAGTCAGTGTGTGAAGGCACCACAGTCAGTGTGTGAAGGCATCAGAGTCAGTGTGTGAAGGCATCAGAGTCAGTGTGTGAGGGCATCAGAGTCAGTGTGTGAGTCTGTGAAGGCATCAGAGTCACTGTGTGAGTGTGTGAGGGCATCAGAGTCAGTGTGTGAAGGCATCAGAGTCAGTGTGTGAGTGCATCAGTGTCAGTGTGTGCGGGCACCAGAGACAGTGTGTGAAAGCACCAGAGTCAGTGTGTGAGTCTGTGAAGGCATCAGAGTCAGTGTGTGAGTATGTGAAGGCATCAGAGTCAGTATGTGAGGGGATCAGAGTCAGTGTGTAAGGGCACCAGAGTCTGTGTGTGTTCTTGTGAAGTCATCAGAGTCAGTGTGTGAGTGTGTGAAGACATCAGAGTCAGTGTGTGAGGGCATCAGAGTCAGTGTGTGAAGGCATCAGAGTCAGTGTGTGAGTGTATGAAGACATCAGAGACAGTGTGTGAGTGTGTGAGGACATCAGAGTCAGTGTGTGAGTGTGTGAAGGCATCAGAGTCATAGTGTGAAGGCACCAGAGTCAGTGTGTGAGGGAACCAGAGTCAGTGTGTACAGGCATCAGAGTCAGTGTGTGAGTGTGTGAAGGCATCAGAGTCAGTGTGTGAAGGCAACAGAGTCAGTGTGAAAGTGTGTGAAGGCATCAGAGTCAGTGTGTGAGGGGATCAGAGTGAGTGTGCGGAGGCACTAGAGTCAGTGTGTGAGGGCATCAGAGTCAGTGTGTGAGGGCACCAGAGTCAGTCTGTGAGGGCATCAGAGTCAGTCTGTGAGGGCATCAGAGTCAGTGTGTGAGTCTGTGAAGGAATCAGAGTAAGTGTGTGAGTGTGTGAAGACATCAGAGTCAGTGTGTAAGGGCACCAGAGTCTGTGTGTGTTCTTGTGAAGTCATCAGAGTCAGTGTGTGAGTGTGTGAAGGCATCAGAGTCAGTGTGTGAGGGGATCAGAGTCAGTGTGTGAGAGCACCAGAGTCTGTGTGTGAAGGGAACAGAGTCAGTGTGTGAGTGTGTGAAGGCATCAGAGTCAGTGTGTGAAGGCAACAGAGTCAGTGTGTGAGTGTGTCAAGGCACCAGAGTCAGTGTGTGAGGGCATCAGAGTCAGTGTGTGAGTCTGTGAAGGAATCAGAGTAAGTGTGTGAGTGTGTGAAGACATCAGAGTCAGTGTGTGAGGGCATCAGAGTCAGTGTGTGAAGGCATCAGAGTCAGTGTGTGAGTGCATCAGTGTCAGTGTGTGCGGGCACCAGAGTCAGTGTGTGAAAGCACCACAGTCAGTGTGTGAGTGTGTGAAGGCATCAGAGTCAGTGTGTGAGTATGTGAAGGCATCAGAGTCAGTATGTGAGGGGATCAGAGTCAGTGTGTAAGGGCACCAGAGTCTGTGTGTGTTCTTGTGAAGTCATCAGAGTCAGTGTGTGAGTGTGTGAAGGCATCAGAGTCAGTGTGTGAGGGGATCAGAGTCAGTGTGTGAGAGCACCAGAGTCTGTGTGTGAAGGGAACAGAGTCAGTGTGTGAGTGTGTGAAGGCATCAGAGTCAGTGTGTGAAGGCAACAGAGTCAGTGTGTGAGTGTGTCAAGGCACCAGAGTCAGTGTGTGAAAGCACCACAGTCAGTGTGTGAGTGTGTGAAGGCATCAGAGTCAGTGTGTGAGGGGATCAGAGTCTGTGTGTCAGGGCACCAGAGTCTGTGTGTGAGCTTGTGAAGACATCAGAGTCAGTGAGTGAGTGTGTGAAGGCATCAGAGTCAGTGTGTGAAGGCCCCAGAGTCAGTGTGTGAGTGTGTGAAGGCATCAGAGTCAGTGTGTGAAGGCAACAGAGTCAGTGTGTGAGTGTGTCAAGGCACCAGAGTCAGTGTGTGAAGGCATCAGAGTCAGTGTGTGAGTGTGTGAAGGCATCAGAGTCAGTGTGTGAAGGCACCACAGTCAGTGTGTGAAGGCATCAGAGTCAGTGTGTGAAGGCATCAGAGTCAGTGTGTGAAGGCATCAGAGTCAGTGTGTGAAGGCATCAGAGTCAGTGTGTGAAGGCATTACAGTCAGTGTGTGAGTGGATCAGAGTGATTGTGTGAAGGCATCAGAGTCAGTGTGTAAAGGCATCAGAATCAGTGTGTGAAGGCACCACAGTCAGTGTGTGGGGGCATCAGAGTCAGTGTGTTAAGGCATCAGAGTCAGTGTGTGAGTGTGTGAAGGCATCAGAGTCAGTGTGTGAGGGCATCAGAGTCAGTGTGTGAGTCTGTGAAGGAATCAGAGTAAGTGTGTGAGGGGATTGGAGTCAGTGTGTGAGTGTGTGAAGACATCAGAGTCAGTGTGTGAGGGCATCAGAGTCAGTGTGTGAAGGCATCAGAGTCAGTGTGTGAGTGTATGAAGACATCAGAGACAGTGTGTGAGTGTGTGAGGACATCAGAGTCAGTGTGTGAGTGTGTGAAGGCATCAGAGTCAGAGTGTGAAGGCACCAGAGTCAGTGTGTGAGGGAACCAGAGTCAGTGTTTACAGGCATCAGAGTCAGTGTGTGAGTGTGTGAAGGCATCAGAGTCAGTGTGTGAAGGCAACAGAGTCAGTGTGAAAGTGTGTGAAGGCATCAGAGTCAGTGTGTGAGGGGATCAGAGTGAGTGTGCGGAGGCACTAGAGTCAGTGTGTGAGGGCATCAGAGTCAGTGTGTGAGGGCACCAGAGTCAGTCTGTGAGGGCATCAGAGTCAGTCTGTGAGGGCATCAGAGTCAGTGTGTGAGTCTGTGAAGGAATCAGAGTAAGTGTGTGAGTGTGTGAAGACATCAGAGTCAGTGTGTGAGGGCATCAGAGTCAGTGTGTGAAGGCATCAGAGTCAGTGTGTGAGTGCATCAGTGTCAGTGTGTGCGGGCACCAGAGTCAGTGTGTGAAAGCACCACAGTCAGTGTGTGAGTGTGTGAAGGCATCAGAGTCAGTGTGTGAGTATGTGAAGGCATCAGTCAGTATGTGAGGGGATCAGAGTCAGTGTGTAAGGGCACCAGAGTCTGTGTGTGTTCTTGTGAAGTCATCAGAGTCAGTGTGTGAGTGTGTGAAGGCATCAGAGTCAGTGTGTGAGGGGATCAGAGTCAGTGTGTGAGAGCACCAGAGTCTGTGTGTGAAGGGAACAGAGTCAGTGTGTGAGCGTGTGAAGGCATCAGAGTCAGTGTGTGAAGGCAACAGAGTCAGTGTGTGAGTGTGTCAAGGCACCAGAGTCAGTGTGTGAAGGCATCAGAGTCAGTGTGTGAGTGTGTGAAGGCATCAGAGTCAGTGTGTGAAGGCACCACAGTCAGTGTGTGAAGGCATCAGAGTCAGTGTGTGAAGGCATCAGAGTCAGTGTGTGAAGGCATCAGAGTCAGTGTGTGAAGGCATCAGAGTCAGTGTGTGAAGGCATTAGAGTCAGTGTGTGAGTGGATCAGAGTGATTGTGTGAAGGCATCAGAGTCAGTGTGTAAAGGCATCAGAATCAGTGTGTGAAGGCACCACAGTCAGTGTGTGGGGGCATCAGAGTCAGTGTGTTAAGGCATCAGAGTCAGTGTGTGAGTGTGTGAAGGCATCAGAGTCAGTGTGTGAGGGCATCAGAGTCAGTGTGTGAGTCTGTGAAGGAATCAGACTAAGTGTGTGAGGGGATTGGAGTCAGTGTGTGAGTGTGTGAAGACATCAGAGTCAGTGTGTGAGGGCATCAGAGTCAGTGTGTGAAGGCATCAGAGTCAGTGTGTGAGTGTGTGAAGACATCAGAGTCAGTGTGTGAGGGCATCAGAGTCAGTGTGTGAAGGCATCAGAGTCAGTGTGTGAGTGTATGAAGACATCAGAGACAGTGTGTGAGTGTGTGAGGACATCAGAGTCAGTGTGTGAGTGTGTGAAGGCATCAGAGTCATAGTGTGAAGGCACCAGAGTCAGTGTGTGAGGGAACCAGAGTCAGTGTGTACAGGCATCAGAGTCAGTGTGTGAGTGTGTGAAGGCATCAGAGTCAGTGTGTGAAGGCAACAGAGTCAGTGTGAAAGTGTGTGAAGGCATCAGAGTCAGTGTGTGAGGGGATCAGAGTGAGTGTGCGGAGGCACTAGAGTCAGTGTGTGAGGGCATCAGAGTCAGTGTGTGAGGGCACCAGAGTCAGTCTGTGAGGGCATCAGAGTCAGTCTGTGAGGGCATCAGAGTCAGTGTGTGAGTCTGTGAAGGAATCAGAGTAAGTGTGTGAGTGTGTGAAGACATCAGAGTCAGTGTGTAAGGGCACCAGAGTCTGTGTGTGTTCTTGTGAAGTCATCAGAGTCAGTGTGTGAGTGTGTGAAGGCATCAGAGTCAGTGTGTGAGGGGATCAGAGTCAGTGTGTGAGAGCACCAGAGTCTGTGTGTGAAGGGAACAGAGTCAGTGTGTGAGTGTGTGAAGGCATCAGAGTCAGTGTGTGAAGGCAACAGAGTCAGTGTGTGAGTGTGTCAAGGCACCAGAGTCAGTGTGTGAGGGCATCAGAGTCAGTGTGTGAGTCTGTGAAGGAATCAGAGTAAGTGTGTGAGTGTGTGAAGACATCAGAGTCAGTGTGTGAGGGCATCAGAGTCAGTGTGTGAAGGCATCAGAGTCAGTGTGTGAGTGCATCAGTGTCAGTGTGTGCGGGCACCAGAGTCAGTGTGTGAAAGCACCACAGTCAGTGTGTGAGTGTGTGAAGGCATCAGAGTCAGTGTGTGAGTATGTGAAGGCATCAGAGTCAGTATGTGAGGGGATCAGAGTCAGTGTGTAAGGGCACCAGAGTCTGTGTGTGTTCTTGTGAAGTCATCAGAGTCAGTGTGTGAGTGTGTGAAGGCATCAGAGTCAGTGTGTGAGGGGATCAGAGTCAGTGTGTGAGAGCACCAGAGTCTGTGTGTGAAGGGAACAGAGTCAGTGTGTGAGTGTGTGAAGGCATCAGAGTCAGTGTGTGAAGGCAACAGAGTCAGTGTGTGAGTGTGTCAAGGCACCAGAGTCAGTGTGTGAAAGCACCACAGTCAGTGTGTGAGTGTGTGAAGGCATCAGAGTCAGTGTGTGAGGGGATCAGAGTCTGTGTGTCAGGGCACCAGAGTCTGTGTGTGAGCTTGTGAAGACATCAGAGTCAGTGAGTGAGTGTGTGAAGGCATCAGAGTCAGTGTGTGAAGGCCCCAGAGTCAGTGTGTGAGTGTGTGAAGGCATCAGAGTCAGTGTGTGAAGGCAACAGAGTCAGTGTGTGAGTGTGTCAAGGCACCAGAGTCAGTGTGTGAAGGCATCAGAGTCAGTGTGTGAGTGTGTGAAGGCATCAGAGTCAGTGTGTGAAGGCACCACAGTCAGTGTGTGAAGGCATCAGAGTCAGTGTGTGAAGGCATCAGAGTCAGTGTGTGAAGGCATCAGAGTCAGTGTGTGAAGGCATCAGAGTCAGTGTGTGAAGGCATTACAGTCAGTGTGTGAGTGGATCAGAGTGATTGTGTGAAGGCATCAGAGTCAGTGTGTAAAGGCATCAGAATCAGTGTGTGAAGGCACCACAGTCAGTGTGTGGGGGCATCAGAGTCAGTGTGTTAAGGCATCAGAGTCAGTGTGTGAGTGTGTGAAGGCATCAGAGTCAGTGTGTGAGGGCATCAGAGTCAGTGTGTGAGTCTGTGAAGGAATCAGAGTAAGTGTGTGAGGGGATTGGAGTCAGTGTGTGAGTGTGTGAAGACATCAGAGTCAGTGTGTGAGGGCATCAGAGTCAGTGTGTGAAGGCATCAGAGTCAGTGTGTGAGTGTATGAAGACATCAGAGACAGTGTGTGAGTGTGTGAGGACATCAGAGTCAGTGTGTGAGTGTGTGAAGGCATCAGAGTCAGAGTGTGAAGGCACCAGAGTCAGTGTGTGAGGGAACCAGAGTCAGTGTTTACAGGCATCAGAGTCAGTGTGTGAGTGTGTGAAGGCATCAGAGTCAGTGTGTGAAGGCAACAGAGTCAGTGTGAAAGTGTGTGAAGGCATCAGAGTCAGTGTGTGAGGGGATCAGAGTGAGTGTGCGGAGGCACTAGAGTCAGTGTGTGAGGGCATCAGAGTCAGTGTGTGAGGGCACCAGAGTCAGTCTGTGAGGGCATCAGAGTCAGTCTGTGAGGGCATCAGAGTCAGTGTGTGAGTCTGTGAAGGAATCAGAGTAAGTGTGTGAGTGTGTGAAGACATCAGAGTCAGTGTGTGAGGGCATCAGAGTCAGTGTGTGAAGGCATCAGAGTCAGTGTGTGAGTGCATCAGTGTCAGTGTGTGCGGGCACCAGAGTCAGTGTGTGAAAGCACCACAGTCAGTGTGTGAGTGTGTGAAGGCATCAGAGTCAGTGTGTGAGTATGTGAAGGCATCAGTCAGTATGTGAGGGGATCAGAGTCAGTGTGTAAGGGCACCAGAGTCTGTGTGTGTTCTTGTGAAGTCATCAGAGTCAGTGTGTGAGTGTGTGAAGGCATCAGAGTCAGTGTGTGAGGGGATCAGAGTCAGTGTGTGAGAGCATCAGTGTCAGTGTGTGCGGGCACCAGAGTCAGTGTGTGAAAGCACCACAGTCAGTGTGTGAGTGTGTGAAGGCATCAGAGTCAGTGTGTGAGTATGTGAAGGCATCAGTCAGTATGTGAGGGGATCAGAGTCAGTGTGTAAGGGCACCAGAGTCTGTGTGTGTTCTTGTGAAGTCATCAGAGTCAGTGTGTGAGTGTGTGAAGGCATCAGAGTCAGTGTGTGAGGGGATCAGAGTCAGTGTGTGAGAGCACCAGAGTCTGTGTGTGAAGGGAACAGAGTCAGTGTGTGAGCGTGTGAAGGCATCAGAGTCAGTGTGTGAAGGCAACAGAGTCAGTGTGTGAGTGTGTCAAGGCACCAGAGTCAGTGTGTGAAGGCATCAGAGTCAGTGTGTGAGTGTGTGAAGGCATCAGAGTCAGTGTGTGAAGGCACCACAGTCAGTGTGTGAAGGCATCAGAGTCAGTGTGTGAAGGCATCAGAGTCAGTGTGTGAAGGCATCAGAGTCAGTGTGTGAAGGCATCAGAGTCAGTGTGTGAAGGCATTAGAGTCAGTGTGTGAGTGGATCAGAGTGATTGTGTGAAGGCATCAGAGTCAGTGTGTAAAGGCATCAGAATCAGTGTGTGAAGGCACCACAGTCAGTGTGTGGGGGCATCAGAGTCAGTGTGTTAAGGCATCAGAGTCAGTGTGTGAGTGTGTGAAGGCATCAGAGTCAGTGTGTGAGGGCATCAGAGTCAGTGTGTGAGTCTGTGAAGGAATCAGACTAAGTGTGTGAGGGGATTGGAGTCAGTGTGTGAGTGTGTGAAGACATCAGAGTCAGTGTGTGAGGGCATCAGAGTCAGTGTGTGAAGGCATCAGAGTCAGTGTGTGAGTGTGTGAAGACATCAGAGTCAGTGTGTGAGGGCATCAGAGTCAGTGTGTGAAGGCATCAGAGTCAGTGTGTGAGTGTATGAAGACATCAGAGACAGTGTGTGAGTGTGTGAGGACATCAGAGTCAGTGTGTGAGTGTGTGAAGGCATCAGAGTCATAGTGTGAAGGCACCAGAGTCAGTGTGTGAGGGAACCAGAGTCAGTGTGTACAGGCATCAGAGTCAGTGTGTGAGTGTGTGAAGGCATCAGAGTCAGTGTGTGAAGGCAACAGAGTCAGTGTGAAAGTGTGTGAAGGCATCAGAGTCAGTGTGTGAGGGGATCAGAGTGAGTGTGCGGAGGCACTAGAGTCAGTGTGTGAGGGCATCAGAGTCAGTGTGTGAGGGCACCAGAGTCAGTCTGTGAGGGCATCAGAGTCAGTCTGTGAGGGCATCAGAGTCAGTGTGTGAGTCTGTGAAGGAATCAGAGTAAGTGTGTGAGTGTGTGAAGACATCAGAGTCAGTGTGTAAGGGCACCAGAGTCTGTGTGTGTTCTTGTGAAGTCATCAGAGTCAGTGTGTGAGTGTGTGAAGGCATCAGAGTCAGTGTGTGAGGGGATCAGAGTCAGTGTGTGAGAGCACCAGAGTCTGTGTGTGAAGGGAACAGAGTCAGTGTGTGAGTGTGTGAAGGCATCAGAGTCAGTGTGTGAAGGCAACAGAGTCAGTGTGTGAGTGTGTCAAGGCACCAGAGTCAGTGTGTGAGGGCATCAGAGTCAGTGTGTGAGTCTGTGAAGGAATCAGAGTAAGTGTGTGAGTGTGTGAAGACATCAGAGTCAGTGTGTGAGGGCATCAGAGTCAGTGTGTGAAGGCATCAGAGTCAGTGTGTGAGTGCATCAGTGTCAGTGTGTGCGGGCACCAGAGTCAGTGTGTGAAAGCACCACAGTCAGTGTGTGAGTGTGTGAAGGCATCAGAGTCAGTGTGTGAGTATGTGAAGGCATCAGAGTCAGTATGTGAGGGGATCAGAGTCAGTGTGTAAGGGCACCAGAGTCTGTGTGTGTTCTTGTGAAGTCATCAGAGTCAGTGTGTGAGTGTGTGAAGGCATCAGAGTCAGTGTGTGAGGGGATCAGAGTCAGTGTGTGAGAGCACCAGAGTCTGTGTGTGAAGGGAACAGAGTCAGTGTGTGAGTGTGTGAAGGCATCAGAGTCAGTGTGTGAAGGCAACAGAGTCAGTGTGTGAGTGTGTCAAGGCACCAGAGTCAGTGTGTGAAAGCACCACAGTCAGTGTGTGAGTGTGTGAAGGCATCAGAGTCAGTGTGTGAGGGGATCAGAGTCTGTGTGTCAGGGCACCAGAGTCTGTGTGTGAGCTTGTGAAGACATCAGAGTCAGTGAGTGAGTGTGTGAAGGCATCAGAGTCAGTGTGTGAAGGCCCCAGAGTCAGTGTGTGAGTGTGTGAAGGCATCAGAGTCAGTGTGTGAAGGCAACAGAGTCAGTGTGTGAGTGTGTCAAGGCACCAGAGTCAGTGTGTGAAGGCATCAGAGTCAGTGTGTGAGTGTGTGAAGGCATCAGAGTCAGTGTGTGAAGGCACCACAGTCAGTGTGTGAAGGCATCAGAGTCAGTGTGTGAAGGCATCAGAGTCAGTGTGTGAAGGCATCAGAGTCAGTGTGTGAAGGCATCAGAGTCAGTGTGTGAAGGCATTACAGTCAGTGTGTGAGTGGATCAGAGTGATTGTGTGAAGGCATCAGAGTCAGTGTGTAAAGGCATCAGAATCAGTGTGTGAAGGCACCACAGTCAGTGTGTGGGGGCATCAGAGTCAGTGTGTTAAGGCATCAGAGTCAGTGTGTGAGTGTGTGAAGGCATCAGAGTCAGTGTGTGAGGGCATCAGAGTCAGTGTGTGAGTCTGTGAAGGAATCAGAGTAAGTGTGTGAGGGGATTGGAGTCAGTGTGTGAGTGTGTGAAGACATCAGAGTCAGTGTGTGAGGGCATCAGAGTCAGTGTGTGAAGGCATCAGAGTCAGTGTGTGAGTGTATGAAGACATCAGAGACAGTGTGTGAGTGTGTGAGGACATCAGAGTCAGTGTGTGAGTGTGTGAAGGCATCAGAGTCAGAGTGTGAAGGCACCAGAGTCAGTGTGTGAGGGAACCAGAGTCAGTGTTTACAGGCATCAGAGTCAGTGTGTGAGTGTGTGAAGGCATCAGAGTCAGTGTGTGAAGGCAACAGAGTCAGTGTGAAAGTGTGTGAAGGCATCAGAGTCAGTGTGTGAGGGGATCAGAGTGAGTGTGCGGAGGCACTAGAGTCAGTGTGTGAGGGCATCAGAGTCAGTGTGTGAGGGCACCAGAGTCAGTCTGTGAGGGCATCAGAGTCAGTCTGTGAGGGCATCAGAGTCAGTGTGTGAGTCTGTGAAGGAATCAGAGTAAGTGTGTGAGTGTGTGAAGACATCAGAGTCAGTGTGTGAGGGCATCAGAGTCAGTGTGTGAAGGCATCAGAGTCAGTGTGTGAGTGCATCAGTGTCAGTGTGTGCGGGCACCAGAGTCAGTGTGTGAAAGCACCACAGTCAGTGTGTGAGTGTGTGAAGGCATCAGAGTCAGTGTGTGAGTATGTGAAGGCATCAGTCAGTATGTGAGGGGATCAGAGTCAGTGTGTAAGGGCACCAGAGTCTGTGTGTGTTCTTGTGAAGTCATCAGAGTCAGTGTGTGAGTGTGTGAAGGCATCAGAGTCAGTGTGTGAGGGGATCAGAGTCAGTGTGTGAGAGCACCAGAGTCTGTGTGTGAAGGGAACAGAGTCAGTGTGTGAGCGTGTGAAGGCATCAGAGTCAGTGTGTGAAGGCAACAGAGTCAGTGTGTGAGTGTGTCAAGGCACCAGAGTCAGTGTGTGAAGGCATCAGAGTCAGTGTGTGAGTGTGTGAAGGCATCAGAGTCAGTGTGTGAAGGCACCACAGTCAGTGTGTGAAGGCATCAGAGTCAGTGTGTGAAGGCATCAGAGTCAGTGTGTGAAGGCATCAGAGTCAGTGTGTGAAGGCATCAGAGTCAGTGTGTGAAGGCATTAGAGTCAGTGTGTGAGTGGATCAGAGTGATTGTGTGAAGGCATCAGAGTCAGTGTGTAAAGGCATCAGAATCAGTGTGTGAAGGCACCACAGTCAGTGTGTGGGGGCATCAGAGTCAGTGTGTTAAGGCATCAGAGTCAGTGTGTGAGTGTGTGAAGGCATCAGAGTCAGTGTGTGAGGGCATCAGAGTCAGTGTGTGAGTCTGTGAAGGAATCAGACTAAGTGTGTGAGGGGATTGGAGTCAGTGTGTGAGTGTGTGAAGACATCAGAGTCAGTGTGTGAGGGCATCAGAGTCAGTGTGTGAAGGCATCAGAGTCAGTGTGTGAGTGTATGAAGACATCAGAGACAGTGTGTGAGTGTGTGAGGACATCAGAGTCAGTGTGTGAGTGTGTGAAGGCATCAGAGTCAGAGTGTGAAGGCACCAGAGTCAGTGTGTGAGGGAACCAGAGTCAGTGTGTACAGGCATCAGAGTCAGTGTGTGAGTGTGTGAAGGCATCAGAGTCAGTGTGTGAAGGCAACAGAGTCAGTGTGAAAGTGTGTGAAGGCATCAGAGTCAGTGTGTGAGGGGATCAGAGTGAGTGTGCGGAGGCACTAGAGTCAGTGTGTGAGGGCATCAGAGTCAGTGTGTGAGGGCACCAGAGTCAGTCTGTGAGGGCATCAGAGTCAGTCTGTGAGGGCATCAGAGTCAGTGTGTGAGTCTGTGAAGGAATCAGAGTAAGTGTGTGAGTGTGTGAAGACATCAGAGTCAGTGTGTGAGGGCATCAGAGTCAGTGTGTGAAGGCATCAGAGTCAGTGTGTGAGTGCATCAGTGTCAGTGTGTGCGGGCACCAGAGTCAGTGTGTGAAAGCACCACAGTCAGTGTGTGAGTGTGTGAAGGCATCAGAGTCAGTGTGTGAGTATGTGAAGGCATCAGAGTCAGTATGTGAGGGGATCAGAGTCAGTGTGTAAGGGCACCAGAGTCTGTGTGTGTTCTTGTGAAGTCATCAGAGTCAGTGTGTGAGGGGATCAGAGTCAGTGTGTGAGTGTGTGAAGGCATCAGAGTCAGTGTGTGAAGGCAACAGAGTCAGTGTGTGAGTGTGTCAAGGCACCAGAGTCAGTGTGTGAAAGCACCACAGTCAGTGTGTGAGTGTGTGAAGGCATCAGAGTCAGTGTGTGAGGGGATCAGAGTCTGTGTGTCAGGGCACCAGAGTCTGTGTGTGAGCTTGTGAAGACATCAGAGTCAGTGTGTGAGTGTGCGAAGGCATCAGAGTCAGTGTGTGAAGGGAACAGAGTCAGTTTGTGAGTGTGTGAAGGCCCCAGAGTCAGTGTGTGAGTGTGTGAAGGCATCAGAGTCAGTGTGTGAAGGCAACAGAGTCAGTGTGTGAGTGTGTCAAGGCACCAGAGTCAGTGTGTGAAGGCATCAGAGTCAGTGTGTGAGTGTGTGAAGGCATCAGAGTCAGTGTGTGAAGGCACCACAGTCAGTGTGTGAAGGCATCAGAGTCAGTGTGTGAAGGCATTAGAGTCAGTGTGTGAGGGGATCAGAGTCAGTGTGTAAGGGCACCAGAGTCTGTGTGTGTTCTTGTGAAGTCATCAGAGTCAGTGTGTGAGTGTGTGAAGGCATCAGAGTCAGTGTGTGAGGGGATCAGAGTCAGTGTGTGAGAGCACCAGAGTCTGTGAGTGAAGGGAACAGAGTCAGTGTGTGAGTGTGTGAAGGCATCAGAGTCAGTGTGTGAAGGCAACAGAGTCAGTGTGTGAGTGTGTCAAGGCACCAGAGTCAGTGTGTGAAAGCACCACAGTCAGTGTGTGAGTGTGTGAAGGCATCAGAGTCAGTGTGTGAGGGGATCAGAGTCTGTGTGTCAGGGCACCAGAGTCTGTGTGTGAGCTTGTGAAGACATCAGAGTCAGTGAGTGAAGGGAACAGAGTCAGTTTGTGAGTGTGTGAAGGCCCCAGAGTCAGTGTGTGAGTGTGTGAAGGCATCAGAGTCAGTGTGTGAAGGCAACAGAGTCAGTGTGTGAGTGTGTCAAGGCACCAGAGTCAGTGTGTGAAGGCACCACAGTCAGTGTGTGAAGGCATCAGAGTCAGTGTGTGAAGGCATCAGAGTCAGTGTGTGAAGGCATCAGAGTCAGTGTGTGAAGGCATCAGAGTCAGTGTGTGAAGGCATTAGAGTCAGTGTGTGAGTGGATCAGAGTGATTGTGTGAAGGCATCAGAGTCAGTGTGTAAAGGCATCAGAATCAGTGTGTGAAGGCACCACAGTCAGTGTGTGGGGGCATCAGAGTCAGTGTGTTAAGGCATCAGAGTCAGTGTGTGAGTGTGTGAAGGCATCAGAGTCAGTGTGTGAGGGCATCAGAGTCAGTGTGTGAGTCTGTGAAGGAATCAGACTAAGTGTGTGAGGGGATTGGAGTCAGTGTGTGAGTGTGTGAAGACATCAGAGTCAGTGTGTGAGGGCATCAGAGTCAGTGTGTGAAGGCATCAGAGTCAGTGTGTGAGTGTATGAAGACATCAGAGACAGTGTGTGAGTGTGTGAGGACATCAGAGTCAGTGTGTGAGTGTGTGAAGGCATCAGAGTCAGAGTGTGAAGGCACCAGAGTCAGTGTGTGAGGGAACCAGAGTCAGTGTTTACAGGCATCAGAGTCAGTGTGTGAGTGTGTGAAGGCATCAGAGTCAGTGTGTGAAGGCAACAGAGTCAGTGTGAAAGTGTGTGAAGGCATCAGAGTCAGTGTGTGAGGGGATCAGAGTGAGTGTGCGGAGGCACTAGAGTCAGTGTGTGAGGGCATCAGAGTCAGTGTGTGAGGGCACCAGAGTCAGTCTGTGAGGGCATCAGAGTCAGTCTGTGAGGGCATCAGAGTCAGTGTGTGAGTCTGTGAAGGAATCAGAGTAAGTGTGTGAGTGTGTGAAGACATCAGAGTCAGTGTGTGAGGGCATCAGAGTCAGTGTGTGAAGGCATCAGAGTCAGTGTGTGAGTGCATCAGTGTCAGTGTGTGCGGGCACCAGAGTCAGTGTGTGAAAGCACCACAGTCAGTGTGTGAGTGTGTGAAGGCATCAGAGTCAGTGTGTGAGTATGTGAAGGCATCAGTCAGTATGTGAGGGGATCAGAATCAGTGTGTAAGGGCACCAGAGCCTGTGTGTGTTCTTGTGAAGTCATCAGAGTCAGTGTGTGAGTGTGTGAAGGCATCAGAGTCAGTGTGTGAGGGGATCAGAGTCAGTGTGTGAGAGCACCAGAGTCTGTGTGTGAAGGGAACAGAGTCAGTGTGTGAGTGTGTGAAGGCATCAGAGTCAGTGTGTGAAGGCAACAGAGTCAGTGTGTGAGTGTGTCAAGGCACCAGAGTCAGTGTGTGAAGGCATCAGAGTCAGTGTGTGAGTGTGTGAAGGCATCAGAGTCAGTGTGTGAAGGCACCACAGTCAGTGTGTGAAGGCATCAGAGTCAGTGTGTGAAGGCATCAGAGTCAGTGTGTGAAGGCATCAGAGTCAGTGTGTGAAGGCATCAGAGTCAGTGTGTGAAGGCATTAGAGTCAGTGTGTGAGTGGATCAGAGTGATTGTGTGAAGGCATCAGAGTCAGTGTGTAAAGGCATCAGAATCAGTGTGTGAAGGCACCACAGTCAGTGTGTGGGGGCATCAGAGTCAGTGTGTTAAGGCATCAGAGTCAGTGTGTGAGTGTGTGAAGGCATCAGTGTCAGTGTGTGAGGGCATCAGAGTCAGTGTGTGAGTCTGTGAAGGAATCAGACTAAGTGTGTGAGGGGATTGGAGTCAGTGTGTGAGTGTGTGAAGACATCAGAGTCAGTGTGTGAGGGCATCAGAGTCAGTGTGTGAAGGCATCAGAGTCAGTGTGTGAGTGTATGAAGACATCAGAGACAGTGTGTGAGTGTGTGAGGACATCAGAGTCAGTGTGTGAGTGTGTGAAGGCATCAGAGTCAGAGTGTGAAGGCACCAGAGTCAGTGTGAAAGTGTGTGAAGGCATCAGAGTCAGTGTGTGAGGGGATCAGAGTGAGTGTGCGGAGGCACTAGAGTCAGTGTGTGAGGGCATCAGAGTCAGTGTGTGAGGGCACCAGAGTCAGTCTGTGAGGGCATCAGAGTCAGTCTGTGAGGGCATCAGAGTCAGTGTGTGAGTCTGTGAAGGAATCAGAGTAAGTGTGTGAGTGTGTGAAGACATCAGAGTCAGTGTGTGAGGGCATCAGAGTCAGTGTGTGAAGGCATCAGAGTCAGTGTGTGAGTGCATCAGTGTCAGTGTGTGCGGGCACCAGAGTCAGTGTGTGAAAGCACCACAGTCAGTGTGTGAGTGTGTGAAGGCATCAGAGTCAGTGTGTGAGTATGTGAAGGCATCAGAGTCAGTATGTGAGGGGATCAGAGTCAGTGTGTGAGAGCACCAGAGTCTGTGTGTGAAGGGAACAGAGTCAGTGTGTGAGTGTGTGAAGGCATCAGAGTCAGTGTGTGAAGGCAACAGAGTCAGTGTGTGAGTGTGTCAAGGCACCAGAGTCAGTGTGTGAAAGCACCACAGTCAGTGTGTGAGTGTGTGAAGGCATCAGAGTCAGTGTGTGAGGGGATCAGAGTCTGTGTGTCAGGGCACCAGAGTCAGTGTGTGAGCTTGTGAAGACATCAGAGTCAGTGTGTGAGGGGATCAGAGTCTGTGTGTCAGGGCACCAGAGTCAGTGAGTGAGTGTGCGAAGGCATCAGAGTCAGTGTGTGAGGGGATCAGAGTGAGTGTGTGAGGGCATCAGAGTCAGTGTGTGAGTGTGTGAAGGCCCCAGAGTCAGTGTGTGAGTGTGTGAAGGCATCAGAGTCAGTGTGTGAAGGCAACAGAGTCAGTGTGTGAGTGTGTGAAGGCATCAGAGTCAGTGTGTGAAGGCACCACAGTCAGTGTGTGAAGGCATCAGAGTCAGTGTGTGAGTGTGTGAAGGCATCAGAGTCAGTGTGTGAAGGCACCACAGTCAGTGTGTGAAGGCATCAGAGTCAGTGTGTGAAGGCATTAGAGTCAGTGTGTGAGTGGATCAGAGTGATTGTGTGAAGGCATCAGAGTCAGTGTGTAAAGGCATCAGAATCAGTGTGTGAAGGCACCACAGTCAGTGTGTGGGGGCACCAGAGTCAGTGTGTGAGGGCACCAGAGTCAGAGTGTGAAGGCACCACAGTCAGTGTGTGAAGGCATCAGAGTCAGTGTGTGAAGGCATCAGAGTCAGTGTGTGAAGGCATCAGAGTCAGTGTGTGAAGGCATTAGAGTCAGTGTGTGAGTGCATCAGAGTGATTGTGTGAGGGCATCAGAGTCAGTGTGTGAAGGCACCACAGTCAGTGTGTGAAGGCATCAGAGTCAGTGTGTGAAGGCATCAGAGTCAGTGTGTGAGGGCATTAGAGTCAGTGTGTGATGGGATCAGAGTGATTGTGTGAAGGCATCAGAGTCAGTGTGTGAAGGCATTAGAGTCAGTGTGTGAGGGGATCAGAGTCAGTGTGTGAGGGGATCAGAGTCAGTGTGTGAGAGCACCAGAGTCTGTGTGTGAAGGGAACAGAGTCAGTGTGTGAGTGTGTGAAGGCATCAGAGTCAGTGTGTGAAGGCAACAGAGTCAGTGTGTGAGTGTGTGAAGGCATCAGAGTCAGTGTGTGAGGGGATCAGAGTCAGTGTGTGAGAGCACCAGAGTCTGTGTGTGAAGGGAACAGAGTCAGTGTGTGAGTGTGTGAAGGCATCAGAGTCAGTGTGTGAAGGCAACAGAGTCAGTGTGTGAGTGTGTCAAGGCACCAGAGTCAGTGTGTGAAAGCACCACAGTCAGTGTGTGAGTGTGTGAAGGCATCAGAGTCAGTGTGTGAGGGGATCAGAGTCTGTGTGTCAGGGCACCAGAGTCTGTGTGTGAGCTTGTGAAGACATCAGAGTCAGTGTGTGAGTGTGTGAAGGCATCAGAGTCAGTGTGTGAGGGGATCAGAGTCAGTGTGTGAGAGCACCAGAGTCTGTGTGTGAAGGGAACAGAGTCAGTGTGTGAGTGTGTGAAGGCATCAGAGTCAGTGTGTGAAGGCAACAGAGTCAGTGTGTGAGTGTGTCAAGGCACCAGAGTCAGTGTGTGAAAGCACCACAGTCAGTGTGTGAGTGTGTGAAGGCATCAGAGTCAGTGTGTGAGGGGATCAGAGTCTGTGTGTCAGGGCACCAGAGTCTGTGTGTGAGCTTGTGAAGACATCAGAGTCAGTGAGTGAAGGGAACAGAGTCAGTTTGTGAGTGTGTGAAGGCCCCAGAGTCAGTGTGTGAGTGTGTGAAGGCATCAGAGTCAGTGTGTGAAGGCAACAGAGTCAGTGTGTGAGTGTGTCAAGGCACCAGAGTCAGTGTGTGAAGGCACCACAGTCAGTGTGTGAAGGCATCAGAGTCAGTGTGTGAAGGCATCAGAGTCAGTGTGTGAAGGCATCAGAGTCAGTGTGTGAAGGCATCAGAGTCAGTGTGTGAAGGCATTAGAGTCAGTGTGTGAGTGGATCAGAGTGATTGTGTGAAGGCATCAGAGTCAGTGTGTAAAGGCATCAGAATCAGTGTGTGAAGGCACCACAGTCAGTGTGTGGGGGCATCAGAGTCAGTGTGTTAAGGCATCAGAGTCAGTGTGTGAGTGTGTGAAGGCATCAGAGTCAGTGTGTGAGGGCATCAGAGTCAGTGTGTGAGTCTGTGAAGGAATCAGACTAAGTGTGTGAGGGGATTGGAGTCAGTGTGTGAGTGTGTGAAGACATCAGAGTCAGTGTGTGAGGGCATCAGAGTCAGTGTGTGAAGGCATCAGAGTCAGTGTGTGAGTGTATGAAGACATCAGAGACAGTGTGTGAGTGTGTGAGGACATCAGAGTCAGTGTGTGAGTGTGTGAAGGCATCAGAGTCAGAGTGTGAAGGCACCAGAGTCAGTGTGTGAGGGAACCAGAGTCAGTGTTTACAGGCATCAGAGTCAGTGTGTGAGTGTGTGAAGGCATCAGAGTCAGTGTGTGAAGGCAACAGAGTCAGTGTGAAAGTGTGTGAAGGCATCAGAGTCAGTGTGTGAGGGGATCAGAGTGAGTGTGCGGAGGCACTAGAGTCAGTGTGTGAGGGCATCAGAGTCAGTGTGTGAGGGCACCAGAGTCAGTCTGTGAGGGCATCAGAGTCAGTCTGTGAGGGCATCAGAGTCAGTGTGTGAGTCTGTGAAGGAATCAGAGTAAGTGTGTGAGTGTGTGAAGACATCAGAGTCAGTGTGTGAGGGCATCAGAGTCAGTGTGTGAAGGCATCAGAGTCAGTGTGTGAGTGCATCAGTGTCAGTGTGTGCGGGCACCAGAGTCAGTGTGTGAAAGCACCACAGTCAGTGTGTGAGTGTGTGAAGGCATCAGAGTCAGTGTGTGAGTATGTGAAGGCATCAGTCAGTATGTGAGGGGATCAGAATCAGTGTGTAAGGGCACCAGAGCCTGTGTGTGTTCTTGTGAAGTCATCAGAGTCAGTGTGTGAGTGTGTGAAGGCATCAGAGTCAGTGTGTGAGGGGATCAGAGTCAGTGTGTGAGAGCACCAGAGTCTGTGTGTGAAGGGAACAGAGTCAGTGTGTGAGTGTGTGAAGGCATCAGAGTCAGTGTGTGAAGGCAACAGAGTCAGTGTGTGAGTGTGTCAAGGCACCAGAGTCAGTGTGTGAAGGCATCAGAGTCAGTGTGTGAGTGTGTGAAGGCATCAGAGTCAGTGTGTGAAGGCACCACAGTCAGTGTGTGAAGGCATCAGAGTCAGTGTGTGAAGGCATCAGAGTCAGTGTGTGAAGGCATCAGAGTCAGTGTGTGAAGGCATTAGAGTCAGTGTGTGAGTGGATCAGAGTGATTGTGTGAAGGCATCAGAGTCAGTGTGTAAAGGCATCAGAATCAGTGTGTGAAGGCACCACAGTCAGTGTGTGGGGGCATCAGAGTCAGTGTGTTAAGGCATCAGAGTCAGTGTGTGAGTGTGTGAAGGCATCAGAGTCAGTGTGTGAGGGCATCAGAGTCAGTGTGTGAGTCTGTGAAGGAATCAGACTAAGTGTGTGAGGGGATTGGAGTCAGTGTGTGAGTGTGTGAAGACATCAGAGTCAGTGTGTGAGGGCATCAGAGTCAGTGTGTGAAGGCATCAGAGTCAGTGTGTGAGTGTATGAAGACATCAGAGACAGTGTGTGAGTGTGTGAGGACATCAGAGTCAGTGTGTGAGTGTGTGAAGGCATCAGAGTCAGAGTGTGAAGGCACCAGAGTCAGTGTGAAAGTGTGTGAAGGCATCAGAGTCAGTGTGTGAGGGGATCAGAGTGAGTGTGCGGAGGCACTAGAGTCAGTGTGTGAGGGCATCAGAGTCAGTGTGTGAGGGCACCAGAGTCAGTCTGTGAGGGCATCAGAGTCAGTCTGTGAGGGCATCAGAGTCAGTGTGTGAGTCTGTGAAGGAATCAGAGTAAGTGTGTGAGTGTGTGAAGACATCAGAGTCAGTGTGTGAGGGCATCAGAGTCAGTGTGTGAAGGCATCAGAGTCAGTGTGTGAGTGCATCAGTGTCAGTGTGTGCGGGCACCAGAGTCAGTGTGTGAAAGCACCACAGTCAGTGTGTGAGTGTGTGAAGGCATCAGAGTCAGTGTGTGAGTATGTGAAGGCATCAGAGTCAGTATGTGAGGGGATCAGAGTCAGTGTGTGAGAGCACCAGAGTCTGTGTGTGAAGGGAACAGAGTCAGTGTGTGAGTGTGTGAAGGCATCAGAGTCAGTGTGTGAAGGCAACAGAGTCAGTGTGTGAGTGTGTCAAGGCACCAGAGTCAGTGTGTGAAAGCACCACAGTCAGTGTGTGAGTGTGTGAAGGCATCAGAGTCAGTGTGTGAGGGGATCAGAGTCTGTGTGTCAGGGCACCAGAGTCAGTGTGTGAGCTTGTGAAGACATCAGAGTCAGTGTGTGAGGGGATCAGAGTCTGTGTGTCAGGGCACCAGAGTCAGTGAGTGAGTGTGCGAAGGCATCAGAGTCAGTGTGTGAGGGGATCAGAGTGAGTGTGTGAGGGCATCAGAGTCAGTGTGTGAGTGTGTGAAGGCCCCAGAGTCAGTGTGTGAGTGTGTGAAGGCATCAGAGTCAGTGTGTGAAGGCAACAGAGTCAGTGTGTGAGTGTGTGAAGGCATCAGAGTCAGTGTGTGAAGGCACCACAGTCAGTGTGTGAAGGCATCAGAGTCAGTGTGTGAGTGTGTGAAGGCATCAGAGTCAGTGTGTGAAGGCACCACAGTCAGTGTGTGAAGGCATCAGAGTCAGTGTGTGAAGGCATTAGAGTCAGTGTGTGAGTGGATCAGAGTGATTGTGTGAAGGCATCAGAATCAGTGTGTGAAGGCACCACAGTCAGTGTGTGGGGGCACCAGAGTCAGTGTGTGAGGGCACCAGAGTCAGAGTGTGAAGGCACCACAGTCAGTGTGTGAAGGCATCAGAGTCAGTGTGTGAAGGCATCAGAGTCAGTGTGTGAAGGCATCAGAGTCAGTGTGTGAAGGCATCAGAGTCAGTGTGTGAAGGCATCAGAGTCAGTGTGTGAGGGCATTAGAGTCAGTGTGTGAGGGGATCAGAGTCAGTGTGTGAGGGGATCAGAGTCAGTGTGTGAGGGCACCAGAGTCTGTGTGTGAAGGGAACAGAGTCAGTTTGTGAGTGTGTGAAGGCCCCAGAGTCAGTGTGTGAGGGTGTGAAGGCATCAGAGTCAGTGTGTGAAGGCAACAGAGTCAGTGTGTGAGTGTGTCAAGGCACCAGAGTCAGTGTGTGAAAGCACCAGCGTCAGTGTGTGAGTGTGTGAAGGCATCAGAGTCAGTGTGTGAGTATGTGAAGGCATTAGAATCAGTGTGTGAGGGCATCAGAGCCAGTTTGTGAAGACATCAGAGTCAGTGTGTGAAGGCATCAGAGTCAGTGTGTGAGGGCATCAGAGTCAGTGTGTGAAGGCACCAGAGTCAGTGTGTGAGGGCACCAGAGTCAGTGTGTGAGTCTGTGAAGGAATCAGAGTAAGTGTGTGAGGGGATTGGAGTCAGTGTGTGAGTGTGTGAAGACATCAGAGTCAGTGTGTGAGTGTGTGAAGACATCAGAGTCAATGTGTGAGTGTGTGAAGGCATCAGAGTCAGAGTGTGAAGGCACCAGAGTCAGTGTGTGAGGGAACCAGAGTCAGTGTGTACAGGCATCAGAGTCAGTGTGTGAGTGTGTGAAGGCATCAGAGTCAGTGTGTGAGTGTGTGAAGGCATCAGAGTCAGTGTGTGAAGGCAACAGAGTCAGTGTGTGAGTGTGTGAAGGCATCAGAGTCAGTGTGTGAGGGGATCAGAGTGAGTGTGCGGAGGCACTAGAGTCAGTGTGTGAGTGTATGAAGACATCAGAGACAGTGTGTGAGTGTGTGAGGACATCAGAGTCAGTGTGTGAGTGTGTGAAGGCATCAGAGTCAGAGTGTGAAGGCACCAGAGTCAGTGTGTGAGGGAACCAGAGTCAGTGTGTACAGGCATCAGAGTCAGTGTGTGAGTGTGTGAAGGCATCAGAGTCAGTGTGTGAAGGCAACAGAGTCAGTGTGAAAGTGTGTGAAGGCATCAGAGTCAGTGTGTGAGGGGATCAGAGTGAGTGTGCGGAGGCACTAGAGTCAGTGTGTGAGGGCATCAGAGTCAGTGTGTGAGGGCACCAGAGTCAGTCTGTGAGGGCATCAGAGTCAGTCTGTGAGGGCATCAGAGTCAGTGTGTGAGTCTGTGAAGGAATCAGAGTAAGTGTGTGAGTGTGTGAAGACATCAGAGTCAGTGTGTGAGGGCATCAGAGTCAGTGTGTGAAGGCATCAGAGTCAGTGTGTGAGTGCATCAGTGTCAGTGTGTGCGGGCACCAGAGTCAGTGTGTGAAAGCACCACAGTCAGTGTGTGAGTGTGTGAAGGCATCAGAGTCAGTGTGTGAGTATGTGAAGGCATCAGAGTCAGTATGTGAGGGGATCAGAGTCAGTGTGTAAGGGCACCAGAGTCTGTGTGTGTTCTTGTGAAGTCATCAGAGTCAGTGTGTGAGGGGATCAGAGTCAGTGTGTGAGTGTGTGAAGGCATCAGAGTCAGTGTGTGAAGGCAACAGAGTCAGTGTGTGAGTGTGTCAAGGCACCAGAGTCAGTGTGTGAAAGCACCACAGTCAGTGTGTGAGTGTGTGAAGGCATCAGAGTCAGTGTGTGAGGGGATCAGAGTCTGTGTGTCAGGGCACCAGAGTCTGTGTGTGAGCTTGTGAAGACATCAGAGTCAGTGTGTGAGTGTGCGAAGGCATCAGAGTCAGTGTGTGAAGGGAACAGAGTCAGTTTGTGAGTGTGTGAAGGCCCCAGAGTCAGTGTGTGAGTGTGTGAAGGCATCAGAGTCAGTGTGTGAAGGCAACAGAGTCAGTGTGTGAGTGTGTCAAGGCACCAGAGTCAGTGTGTGAAGGCATCAGAGTCAGTGTGTGAGTGTGTGAAGGCATCAGAGTCAGTGTGTGAAGGCACCACAGTCAGTGTGTGAAGGCATCAGAGTCAGTGTGTGAAGGCATTAGAGTCAGTGTGTGAGGGGATCAGAGTCAGTGTGTAAGGGCACCAGAGTCTGTGTGTGTTCTTGTGAAGTCATCAGAGTCAGTGTGTGAGTGTGTGAAGGCATCAGAGTCAGTGTGTGAGGGGATCAGAGTCAGTGTGTGAGAGCACCAGAGTCTGTGTGTGAAGGGAACAGAGTCAGTGTGTGAGTGTGTGAAGGCATCAGAGTCAGTGTGTGAAGGCAACAGAGTCAGTGTGTGAGTGTGTCAAGGCACCAGAGTCAGTGTGTGAAAGCACCACAGTCAGTGTGTGAGTGTGTGAAGGCATCAGAGTCAGTGTGTGAGGGGATCAGAGTCTGTGTGTCAGGGCACCAGAGTCTGTGTGTGAGCTTGTGAAGACATCAGAGTCAGTGAGTGAAGGGAACAGAGTCAGTTTGTGAGTGTGTGAAGGCCCCAGAGTCAGTGTGTGAGTGTGTGAAGGCATCAGAGTCAGTGTGTGAAGGCAACAGAGTCAGTGTGTGAGTGTGTCAAGGCACCAGAGTCAGTGTGTGAAGGCACCACAGTCAGTGTGTGAAGGCATCAGAGTCAGTGTGTGAAGGCATCAGAGTCAGTGTGTGAAGGCATCAGAGTCAGTGTGTGAAGGCATCAGAGTCAGTGTGTGAAGGCATTAGAGTCAGTGTGTGAGTGGATCAGAGTGATTGTGTGAAGGCATCAGAGTCAGTGTGTAAAGGCATCAGAATCAGTGTGTGAAGGCACCACAGTCAGTGTGTGGGGGCATCAGAGTCAGTGTGTTAAGGCATCAGAGTCAGTGTGTGAGTGTGTGAAGGCATCAGAGTCAGTGTGTGAGGGCATCAGAGTCAGTGTGTGAGTCTGTGAAGGAATCAGACTAAGTGTGTGAGGGGATTGGAGTCAGTGTGTGAGTGTGTGAAGACATCAGAGTCAGTGTGTGAGGGCATCAGAGTCAGTGTGTGAAGGCATCAGAGTCAGTGTGTGAGTGTATGAAGACATCAGAGACAGTGTGTGAGTGTGTGAGGACATCAGAGTCAGTGTGTGAGTGTGTGAAGGCATCAGAGTCAGAGTGTGAAGGCACCAGAGTCAGTGTGTGAGGGAACCAGAGTCAGTGTTTACAGGCATCAGAGTCAGTGTGTGAGTGTGTGAAGGCATCAGAGTCAGTGTGTGAAGGCAACAGAGTCAGTGTGAAAGTGTGTGAAGGCATCAGAGTCAGTGTGTGAGGGGATCAGAGTGAGTGTGCGGAGGCACTAGAGTCAGTGTGTGAGGGCATCAGAGTCAGTGTGTGAGGGCACCAGAGTCAGTCTGTGAGGGCATCAGAGTCAGTCTGTGAGGGCATCAGAGTCAGTGTGTGAGTCTGTGAAGGAATCAGAGTAAGTGTGTGAGTGTGTGAAGACATCAGAGTCAGTGTGTGAGGGCATCAGAGTCAGTGTGTGAAGGCATCAGAGTCAGTGTGTGAGTGCATCAGTGTCAGTGTGTGCGGGCACCAGAGTCAGTGTGTGAAAGCACCACAGTCAGTGTGTGAGTGTGTGAAGGCATCAGAGTCAGTGTGTGAGTATGTGAAGGCATCAGTCAGTATGTGAGGGGATCAGAATCAGTGTGTAAGGGCACCAGAGCCTGTGTGTGTTCTTGTGAAGTCATCAGAGTCAGTGTGTGAGTGTGTGAAGGCATCAGAGTCAGTGTGTGAGGGGATCAGAGTCAGTGTGTGAGAGCACCAGAGTCTGTGTGTGAAGGGAACAGAGTCAGTGTGTGAGTGTGTGAAGGCATCAGAGTCAGTGTGTGAAGGCAACAGAGTCAGTGTGTGAGTGTGTCAAGGCACCAGAGTCAGTGTGTGAAGGCATCAGAGTCAGTGTGTGAGTGTGTGAAGGCATCAGAGTCAGTGTGTGAAGGCACCACAGTCAGTGTGTGAAGGCATCAGAGTCAGTGTGTGAAGGCATCAGAGTCAGTGTGTGAAGGCATCAGAGTCAGTGTGTGAAGGCATCAGAGTCAGTGTGTGAAGGCATTAGAGTCAGTGTGTGAGTGGATCAGAGTGATTGTGTGAAGGCATCAGAGTCAGTGTGTAAAGGCATCAGAATCAGTGTGTGAAGGCACCACAGTCAGTGTGTGGGGGCATCAGAGTCAGTGTGTTAAGGCATCAGAGTCAGTGTGTGAGTGTGTGAAGGCATCAGAGTCAGTGTGTGAGGGCATCAGAGTCAGTGTGTGAGTCTGTGAAGGAATCAGACTAAGTGTGTGAGGGGATTGGAGTCAGTGTGTGAGTGTGTGAAGACATCAGAGTCAGTGTGTGAGGGCATCAGAGTCAGTGTGTGAAGGCATCAGAGTCAGTGTGTGAGTGTATGAAGACATCAGAGACAGTGTGTGAGTGTGTGAGGACATCAGAGTCAGTGTGTGAGTGTGTGAAGGCATCAGAGTCAGAGTGTGAAGGCACCAGAGTCAGTGTGTGAGGGAACCAGAGTCAGTGTGTACAGGCATCAGAGTCAGTGTGTGAGTGTGTGAAGGCATCAGAGTCAGTGTGTGAAGGCAACAGAGTCAGTGTGAAAGTGTGTGAAGGCATCAGAGTCAGTGTGTGAGGGGATCAGAGTGAGTGTGCGGAGGCACTAGAGTCAGTGTGTGAGGGCATCAGAGTCAGTGTGTGAGGGCACCAGAGTCAGTCTGTGAGGGCATCAGAGTCAGTCTGTGAGGGCATCAGAGTCAGTGTGTGAGTCTGTGAAGGAATCAGAGTAAGTGTGTGAGTGTGTGAAGACATCAGAGTCAGTGTGTGAGGGCATCAGAGTCAGTGTGTGAAGGCATCAGAGTCAGTGTGTGAGTGCATCAGTGTCAGTGTGTGCGGGCACCAGAGTCAGTGTGTGAAAGCACCACAGTCAGTGTGTGAGTGTGTGAAGGCATCAGAGTCAGTGTGTGAGTATGTGAAGGCATCAGAGTCAGTATGTGAGGGGATCAGAGTCAGTGTGTGAGAGCACCAGAGTCTGTGTGTGAAGGGAACAGAGTCAGTGTGTGAGTGTGTGAAGGCATCAGAGTCAGTGTGTGAAGGCAACAGAGTCAGTGTGTGAGTGTGTCAAGGCACCAGAGTCAGTGTGTGAAAGCACCACAGTCAGTGTGTGAGTGTGTGAAGGCATCAGAGTCAGTGTGTGAGGGGATCAGAGTCTGTGTGTCAGGGCACCAGAGTCAGTGTGTGAGCTTGTGAAGACATCAGAGTCAGTGTGTGAGGGGATCAGAGTCTGTGTGTCAGGGCACCAGAGTCAGTGAGTGAGTGTGCGAAGGCATCAGAGTCAGTGTGTGAGGGGATCAGAGTGAGTGTGTGAGGGCATCAGAGTCAGTGTGTGAGTGTGTGAAGGCCCCAGAGTCAGTGTGTGAGTGTGTGAAGGCATCAGAGTCAGTGTGTGAAGGCAACAGAGTCAGTGTGTGAGTGTGTGAAGGCATCAGAGTCAGTGTGTGAAGGCACCACAGTCAGTGTGTGAAGGCATCAGAGTCAGTGTGTGAGTGTGTGAAGGCATCAGAGTCAGTGTGTGAAGGCACCACAGTCAGTGTGTGAAGGCATCAGAGTCAGTGTGTGAAGGCATTAGAGTCAGTGTGTGAGTGGATCAGAGTGATTGTGTGAAGGCATCAGAGTCAGTGTGTAAAGGCATCAGAATCAGTGTGTGAAGGCACCACAGTCAGTGTGTGGGGGCACCAGAGTCAGTGTGTGAGGGCACCAGAGTCAGTGTGTGAAGGCACCACAGTCAGTGTGTGAAGGCATCAGAGTCAGTGTGTGAAGGCATCAGAGTCAGTGTGTGAAGGCATCAGAGTCAGTGTGTGAAGGCATTAGAGTCAGTGTGTGAGTGCATCAGAGTGATTGTGTGAGGGCACCAGATTCAGTGTTTTAAGGCATCAGAGTCAGTGTGTGAAGGCACCACAGTCAGTGTGTGAAGGCATCAGAGTCAGTGTGTGAAGGCATCAGAGTCAGTGTGTGAGGGCATTAGAGTCAGTGTGTGATGGGATCAGAGTGATTGTGTGAGGGCACCAGATTCAGTGTTTTAAGGCATCAGAGTCAGTGTGTGAAGGCACCACAGTCAGTGTGTGAAGGCATCAGAGTCAGTGTGTGAAGGCATCAGAGTCAGTGTGTGAAGGCATTAGAGTCAGTGTGTGAGGGGATCAGAGTCAGTGTGTGAGGGGATCAGAGTCAGTGTGTGAGGGCACCAGAGTCTGTGTGTGAAGGGAACAGAGTCAGTTTGTGAGTGTGTGAAGGCCCCAGAGTCAGTGTGTGAGGGTGTGAAGGCATCAGAGTCAGTGTGTGAAGGCAACAGAGTCAGTGTGTGAGTGTGTCAAGGCACCAGAGTCAGTGTGTGAAAGCACCAGCGTCAGTGTGTGAGTGTGTGAAGGCATCAGAGTCAGTGTGTGAGTATGTGAAGGCATTAGAATCAGTGTGTGAGGGCATCAGAGCCAGTTTGTGAAGACATCAGAGTCAGTGTGTGAAGGCATCAGAGTCAGTGTGTGAGGGCATCAGAGTCAGTGTGTGAAGGCACCAGAGTCAGTGTGTGAGGGCACCAGAGTCAGTGTGTGAGTCTGTGAAGGAATCAGAGTAAGTGTGTGAGGGGATTGGAGTCAGTGTGTGAGTGTGTGAAGACATCAGAGTCAGTGTGTGAGTGTGTGAAGACATCAGAGTCAATGTGTGAGTGTGTGAAGGCATCAGAGTCAGAGTGTGAAGGCACCAGAGTCAGTGTGTGAGGGAACCAGAGTCAGTGTGTACAGGCATCAGAGTCAGTGTGTGAGTGTGTGAAGGCATCAGAGTCAGTGTGTGAGTGTGTGAAGGCATCAGAGTCAGTGTGTGAAGGCAACAGAGTCAGTGTGTGAGTGTGTGAAGGCATCAGAGTCAGTGTGTGAGGGGATCAGAGTGAGTGTGCGGAGGCACTAGAGTCAGTGTGTGAGGGCATCAGAGTCAGTGTGTGAGGGCACCAGAGTCAGTCTGTGAGGGCATCAGAGTCAGTGTGAGAGTCTGTGAAGGAATCAGAGTAAGTGTGTGAGTGTGTGAAGACATCAGAGTCAGTGTGTGAGGGCATCAGAGTCAGTGTGTGAAGGCATCAGAGTCAGTGTGTGAGTGCATCAGTGTCAGTGTGTGCGGGCACCAGAGTCAGTGTGTGAAAGCACCACAGTCAGTGTGTGAGTGTGTGAAGGCATCAGAGTCAGTGTGTGAGTATGTGAAGGCATCAGAGTCAGTATGTGAGGGGATCAGAGTCAGTGTGTGAGGGCACCAGAGTCTGTGTGTGAGCTTGTGAAGACATCAGAGTCAGTGTGTGAGTGTGTGAAGGCATCAGAGTCAGTGTGTGAGGGGATCAGAGTCAGTGTGTGAGGTCACCAGAGTCAGTGTGTGAGCTTGTGAAGACATCAGAGTCAGTGTGTGAGTGTGTGAAGGCATCAGATTCAGTGTGTGAGTGTGTGAAGGCATCAGAGTCAGTGTGTGAAGGGAACAGAGTCAGTTTGTGAGTGTGTGAAGGCCCCAGAGTCAGTGTGTGTGAAGGCATCAGAGTCAGTGTGTGAAGGCAACAGAGTCAGTGTGTGAGTGTGTCAAGGCACCAGTGTCAGTGTGTGAGTGTGTGAAGGCATCAGAGTCAGTGTGTGAGTGTGTGAAGGCAGCATAGTTAGTGTGTGGGGGCATCCGAGTCAGTGTGTGAGGGCACCAGATTCAGTGTGTTAAGGCATCAGAGTCAGTGTGTGAAGGCACCACAGTCAGTGTGTGAAGGCATCAGAGTCAGTGTGCAAAGGCATCAGAGTCAGTGTGTGAAGGCACCACAGTCAGTGTGTGAAGGCATCAGAGTCAGTGTGTGAAGGCATCAGAGTCAGTGTGTGAGGGGATCAGAGTCAGTGTGTGAGGGCACCAGAGTCTGTGTGTGAAGGGAACAGAGTCAGTTTGTGAGTGTGTGAAGGCCCCAGAGTCAGTGTGTGAGGGTGTGAAGGCATCAGAGTCAGTGTGTGAAGGCAACAGAGTCAGTGTGTGAGTGTGTCAAGGCACCAGAGTCAGTGTGTGAAAGCACCAGCGTCAGTGTGTGAGTGTGTGAAGGCATCAGAGTCAGTGTGTGAGTATGTGAAGGCATTAGAATCAGTGTGTGAGGGCATCAGAGCCAGTTTGTGAAGACATCAGAGTCAGTGTGTGAAGGCATCAGAGTCAGTGTGTGAGGGCATCAGAGTCAGTGTGTGAAGGCACCAGAGTCAGTGTGTGAGGGCACCAGAGTCAGTGTGTGAGTCTGTGAAGGAATCAGAGTAAGTGTGTGAGGGGATTGGAGTCAGTGTGTGAGTGTGTGAAGACATCAGAGTCAGTGTGTGAGTGTGTGAAGACATCAGAGTCAATGTGTGAGTGTGTGAAGGCATCAGAGTCAGTGTGTGAAGGCAACAGAGTCAGTGTGTGAGTGTGTGAAGGCATCAGAGTCAGTGTGTGAGGGGATCAGAGTGAGTGTGCGGAGGCACTAGAGTCAGTGTGTGAGGGCATCAGAGTCAGTGTGTGAGGGCACCAGAGTCAGTCTGTGAGGGCATCAGAGTCAGTGTGAGAGTCTGTGAAGGAATCAGAGTAAGTGTGTGAGTGTGTGAAGACATCAGAGTCAGTGTGTGAGGGCATCAGAGTCAGTGTGTGAAGGCATCAGAGTCAGTGTGTGAGTGCATCAGTGTCAGAGTGTGAAGGCACCAGAGTCAGTGTGTGAGGGAACCAGAGTCAGTGTGTACAGGCATCAGAGTCAGTGTGTGAGTGTGTGAAGGCATCAGAGTCAGTGTGTGAGTGTGTGAAGACATCAGAGTCAGTGTGTGAAGGCAACAGAGTCAGTGTGTGAGTGTGTGAAGGCATCAGAGTCAGTGTGTGAGGGGATCAGAGTGAGTGTGCGGAGGCACTAGAGTCAGTGTGTGAGGGCATCAGAGTCAGTGTGTGAGGGCACCAGAGTCAGTCTGTGAGGGCATCAGAGTCAGTGTGAGAGTCTGTGAAGGAATCAGAGTAAGTGTGTGAGTGTGTGAAGACATCAGAGTCAGTGTGTGAGGGCATCAGAGTCAGTGTGTGAAGGCATCAGAGTCAGTGTGTGAGTGCATCAGTGTCAGTGTGTGCGGGCACCAGAGTCAGTGTGTGAAAGCACCACAGTCAGTGTGTGAGTGTGTGAAGGCATCAGAGTCAGTGTGTGAGTATGTGAAGGCATCAGAGTCAGTATGTGAGGGGATCAGAGTCAGTGTGTGAGGGCACCAGAGTCTGTGTGTGAGCTTGTGAAGACATCAGAGTCAGTGTGTGAGTGTGTGAAGGCATCAGAGTCAGTGTGTGAGGGGATCAGAGTCAGTGTGTGAGGTCACCAGAGTCAGTGTGTGAGCTTGTGAAGACATCAGAGTCAGTGTGTGAGTGTGTGAAGGCATCAGATTCAGTGTGTGAGTGTGTGAAGGCATCAGAGTCAGTGTGTGAAGGGAACAGAGTCAGTTTGTGAGTGTGTGAAGGCCCCAGAGTCAGTGTGTGTGAAGGCATCAGAGTCAGTGTGTGAAGGCAACAGAGTCAGTGTGTGAGTGTGTCAAGGCACCAGTGTCATTGTGTGAGTGTGTGAAGGCATCAGAGTCAGTGTGTGAGTGTGTGAAGGCAGCATAGTTAGTGTGTGGGGGCATCCGAGTCAGTGTGTGAGGGCACCAGATTCAGTGTGTTAAGGCATCAGAGTCAGTGTGTGAAGGCACCACAGTCAGTGTGTGAAGGCATCAGAGTCAGTGTGTAAAGGCATCAGAGTCAGTGTGTGAAGGCACCACAGTCAGTGTGTGAAGGCATCAGAGTCAGTGTGTGAAGGCATCAGAGTCAGTGTGTTAAGGCATCAGAGTCACTGTGTGAGTGTGTGAAGGCATCAGAGTCAGTGTGTGAGGGCATCAGAGTCAGTGTGTGAGTCTGTGAAGGAATCAGAGTAAGTGTGTGAGGGGATTAGAGTCAGTGTGTGAGGGGATCAGAGTCAGTGTGTGAGGTCACCAGAGTCAGTGTGTGAGCTTGTGAAGACATCAGAGTCAGTGTGTGAGTGTGTGAAGGCATCAGATTCAGTGTGTGAGTGTGTGAAGGCATCAGAGTCAGTGTGTGAAGGGAACAGAGTCAGTTTGTGAGTGTGTGAAGGCCCCAGAGTCAGTGTGTGTGAAGGCATCAGAGTCAGTGTGTGAAGGCAACAGAGTCAGTGTGTGAGTGTGTCAAGGCACCAGTGTCAGTGTGTGAGTGTGTGAAGGCATCAGAGTCAGTGTGTGAGTGTGTGAAGGCAGCATAGTTAGTGTGTGGGGGCATCCGAGTCAGTGTGTGAGGGCACCAGATTCAGTGTGTTAAGGCATCAGAGTCAGTGTGTGAAGGCACCACAGTCAGTGTGTGAAGGCATCAGAGTCAGTGTGTAAAGGCATCAGAGTCAGTGTGTGAAGGCACCACAGTCAGTGTGTGAAGGCATCAGAGTCAATGTGTGAAGGCATCAGAGTCAGTGTGTTAAGGCATCAGAGTCACTGTGTGAGTGTGTGAAGGCATCAGAGTCAGTGTGTGAGGGCATCAGAGTCAGTGTGTGAGTCTGTAAAGGCATCAGAGTCAGTGTGTGAAGGCACCACAGTCAGTGTGTGAAGGCATCAGAGTCAATGTGTGAAGGCATCAGAGTCAGTGTGTTAAGGCATCAGAGTCACTGTGTGAGTGTGTGAAGGCAACAGAGTCAGTGTGTGAGTGTGTCAAGGCACCAGAGTCAGTGTGTGAAGGCATCAGAGTCAGTGTGTGAAGGCATCAGAGTCAGTGTGTGAAGGCACCACAGTCAGTGTGTGAAGGCATCAGAGTCAGTGTGTGAAGGCATCAGAGTCAGTGTGTGAAGGCATTAGAGTCAGTGTGTGAGTGGATCAGAGTGATTGTGTGAAGGCATCAGAGTCAGTGTGTAAAGGCATCAGAATCAGTGTGTGAAGGCACCACAGTCAGTGTGTGGGGGCATCAGAGTCAGTGTGTGAGGGCACCAGATTCAGTGTGTTAAGGCACCACAGTCAGTGTGTGAAGGCATCAGAGTCAGTGTGTGAAGGCATCAGAGTCAGTGTGTTAAGGGATCAGAGTCGGTGTGTGAGTGTGTGAAGGCATCAGAGTCAGTGTGTGAGGGCATCAGAGTCAGTGTGTGAGTCTGTGAAGGAATCAGAGTAAGTGTGTGAGGGGATTGGAGTCAGTGTGTGAGTGTGTGAAGACATCAGAGTCAGTGTGTGAGGGCATCAGAGTCAGTGTGTGAAGGCATCAGAGTCAGTGTGTGAGTGTATGAAGACATCAGAGACAGTGTGTGAGTGTGTGAGGACATCAGAGTCAGTGTGTGAGTGTGTGAAGGCATCAGAGTCAGAGTGTGAAGGCACCAGTCAGTGTGTGAGGGAACCAGAGTCAGTGTGTACAGGCATCAGAGTCAGTGTGTGAGTGTGTGAAGGCATCAGAGTCAGTGTGTGAGGGCATCAGAGTCAGAGTGTGAGTGTGTGAAGGCATCAGAGTCAGTGTGTGAGGGCATCAGAGTCAGTGTGTAAAGGCATCAGAGTCAGTGTTTGAGTGTGTGAAGGCATCAGAGTCAGTATGTGAGGGCATCAGAGTCAGTGTGTGAAGGCATCAGAGTCAGTGTGCGAGTGCATCAGTGTCAGTGTGTGCGGGCACCAGAGTCAGTGTGTGAGCTTGTGAAGACATCAGATTCAGTGTGTGAGTGTGTGAAGGCATCAGAGTCAGTGTGTGAAGGGAACAGAGTCAGTTTGTGAGTGTGTGAAGGCCCCAGAGTCAGTGTGTGAGTGTGTGAAGGCATCAGAGTCAGTGTGTGAAGGCAACAGAGTCAGTGTGTGAGTGTGTCAAGGCACCAGAGTCAGTGTGTGAAGGCATCAGAGTCAGTGTGTAAAGGCATCAGAGTCAGTGTGTGAGTGTGTGAAGGCAGCATAGTTAGTGTGTGGGGGCATCAGAGTCAGTGTGTGAGGGCACCAGATTCAATGTGTTAAGGCATCAGAGTCAGTGTGTGAAGGCATCAGAGTCAGTGTGTGAGGGCATTAGAGTCAGTGTGTGAGTGGATCAGAGTGATTGTGTGAAGGCATCAGAGTCAGTGTGTGAAGGCATCAGAGTCAGTGTGTTAAGGCATCAGAGTCAGTGTGTGAGGGCATTAGAGTCAGTGTGTGAGGGCACCAGAGTCAGTGTGTGAGGGCATTAGAGTCAGTGTGTGAAGGCATCAGAGTCAGTGTGTAAAGGCATCAGAGTCAGTGTGTGAGGGCATTAGAGTCAGTGTGTGAGGGGATCAGAGTGATTGTGTGAAGGCATCAGAGTCAGTGTGTGAAGGCACCACAGTCAGTGTGTTAAGGCATCAGAGTCAGTGTGTGAAGGCATCAGAGTCAGTGTGTTAAGGCATCAGAGTCAGTGTGTGAGGGCATTAGAGTCAGTGTGTG
Source organism: Hypanus sabinus (assembly GCF_030144855.1). NCBI lineage: Eukaryota > Metazoa > Chordata > Chondrichthyes > Myliobatiformes > Dasyatidae > Hypanus > Hypanus sabinus. The sequence goes on along the minus strand of NC_082708.1, from coordinate 47,677,537 downwards.
AGGGGATCAGAGTGATTGTGTGAGGGCACCAGAGTCTGTGTGTGTTCTTGTGAAGTCATCAGAGTCAGTGTGTGAGGGCATCAGAGTCAGTGTGTGAAGGCATCAGAGTCAGTGTGTGAGTGTATGAAGACATCAGAGACAGTGTGTGAGTGTGTGAGGACATCAGAGTCAGTGTGTGAGTGTGTGAAGGCATCAGAGTCAGAGTGTGAAGGCACCAGAGTCAGTGTGTGAGGGAACCAGAGTCAGTGTGTACAGGCATCAGAGTCAGTGTGTGAGGGCATCAGTGTCAGTGTGTAAAGGCATCAGAGTCAGTGTTTGAGTGTGTGAAGGCATCAGAGTCAGTGTGTGAGGGCATCAGAGTCAGTGTGTGAAGGCATCAGAGTCAGTGTGCGAGTGCATCAGTGTCTGTGTGTGGGCACCAGAGTCAGTGTGTGAGCTTGTGAAGACATCAGATTCAGTGTGTGAGTGTGTGAAGGCATCAGAGTCAGTGTGTGAAGGGAACAGAGTCAGTTTGTGAGTGTGTGAAGGCCCCAGAGTCAGTGTGTGAGTGTGTGAAGGCATCAGAGTCAGTGTGTGAAGGCAACAGAGTCAGTGTGTGAGTGTGTCAAGGCACCAGAGTCAGTGTGTGAAGGCATCAGAGTCAGTGTGTAAAGGCATCAGAGTCAGTGTGTGAGTGTGTGAAGGCAGCATAGTTAGTGTGTGGGGGCATCAGAGTCAGTGTGTGAGGGCACCAGATTCAATGTGTTAAGGCATCAGAGTCAGTGTGTGAGGGCATTAGAGTCAGTGTGTGAGGGGATCAGAGTGATTGTGTGAAGGCATCAGAGTCAGTGTGTGAAGGCTCCAGTGACTGTGTGTGAGGGCACCAGAGTCTGTGTGTGTTCTTGTGAAGTCATCAGAGTCAGTGTATGAGTGTGTGAAGGCATCAGAGTCAGTGTGTGAGGGGATCAGAGTCAGTGTGTGAGGGCACCAGAGTCTGTGTGTGAAGGGAACAGAGTCAGTTTGTGAGTGTGTGAAGGCCCCAGAGTCAGTGTGTGAGTGTGTGAAGGCATCAGAGTCAGTGTGTGAAGGCAACAGAGTCAGTGTGTGAGTGTGTCAAGGCACCAGAGTCAGTGTGTGAAAGCACCACAGTCAGTGTGTGAGTGTGTGAAGGCATCAGAGTCAGTGTGTGAGGGGATCAGAGTCAGTGTGTGAGGGCACCAGAGTCTGTGTGTGAGCTTGTGAAGACATCAGAGTCAGTGAGTGAGTGTGTGAAGGCATCAGAGTCAGTGTGTGAAGGGAACAGAGTCAGTTTGTGAGTGTGTGAAGGCCCCAGAGTCAGTGTGTGAGTGTGTGAAGGCATCAGAGTCAGTGTGTGAAGGCAACAGAGTCAGTGTGTGAGTGTGTCAAGGCACCAGAGTCAGTGTGTGAAGGCATCAGAGTCAGTGTGTGAGTGTGTGAAGGCATCAGAGTCAGTGTGTGAGGGCACCAGATTCAGTGTGTTAAGGCATCAGAGTCAGTGTGTGAGTGGATCAGAGTGATTGTGTGAAGGCATCAGAGTCAGTGTGGAAGGCATCAGAGTCAGTGTTTGAGTGTGTGAAGGCACCACAGTCAGTGTGTGAAGGCATCAGAGTCAGTGTGTGAAGGCATCAGAGTCAGTGTGTGAAGGCATTAGAGTCAGTGTGTGAGTGGATCAGAGTGATTGTGTGAAGGCATCAGAGTCAGTGTGTAAAGGCATCAGAATCAGTGTGTGAAGGCACCACAGTCAGTGTGTGGGGGCATCAGAGTCAGTGTGTGAGGGCACCAGATTCAGTGTGTGAAGGCATCAGAGTCAGTGTGTGAGTGTGTGAAGGCATCAGAGTCAGTGTGTGAGGGCATCAGAGTCAGTGTGTAAAGGCATCAGAGTCAGTGTGTGAGTGTGTGAAGGCATCAGAGTCAGTGTGTGAGGGGATCAGAGTCAGTGTGTGAGGGCATCAGAGTCAGTGTGTAAAGGCATCAGAGTCAGTGTGTGAGTGTGTGAAGGCATCAGAGTCAGTGTGTGAGGGCATCAGAGTGAGTGTGTGAGGGCATCAGAGTCAGTGTGTGAGTCTGTGAAGGAATCAGAGTCAGTGTGTGAGGGAATCAGAATCAGTCTGTGAGGGCATCAGAGTCAGTGTGTGAGTCTGTGAAGGAATCAGAGTAAGTGTGTGAGGGAACCAGAGTCAGTGTGTACAGGCATCAGAGTCAGTGTGTGAGTGTGTGAAGACATCAGAGTCAGTGTGAGGGCATCAGAGTCAGTGTGTGAAGGCATTAGAATCAGTGTGTGAGTGCATCAGTGTCAGAGTGTGCAGGCACCAGAATCAGTGTGTGAAAGCACCACAGTCAGTGTGTGAGTGTGTGAAGGCATCAGAGTCAGTGTGTGAGTGTGTGAAGGCATCAGAGTCAGTGTGTGAGGGGATCAGAGTCAGTGTGTGAGGGCACCAGAGTCTGTGTGTGAGTGTGTGAAGGCATGAGAGTCAGTGTGTGAGGGGATCAGAGTCAGTGTGTGAGGGCACCAGAGTCTGTGTGTGAGCTTGTGAAGACATCAGAGTCAGTGTGTGAAGGCATCAGAGTCAGTGTGTGAAGGCATCAGAGTCAGTGTGTTAAGGCATCAGAGTCAGAGTGTGCAGGCACCAGAATCAGTGTGTGAAAGCACCACAGTCAGTGTGTGAGTGTGTGAAGGCATCAGAGTCAGTGTGTGAGTATGTGAAGGCATCAGAGTCAGTGTGTGAGGGGATCAGAGTCAGTGTGTGAGGGCACCAGAGTCTGTGTGTGAGCTTGTGAAGACATCAGAGTCAGTGTGTGAGTGTGTGAAGGCATCAGAGTCAGTGTGTGAGGGGATCAGAGTCAGTGTGTGAGGGGATCAGAGTCAGTGTGTGAGGGCACCAGAGTCTGTGTGTGAGTGTGTGAAGGCATCAGAGTCAGTGTGTGAGGGGATCAGAGTCAGTGTGTGAGGGCACCAGAGTCTGTGTGTGAGCTTGTGAAGACATCAGAGTCAGTGTGTGAAGGCATCAGAGTCAGTGTGTGAAGGCATCAGAGTCAGTGTGTGAAGGCATCAGAGTCAGTGTGTGAGGGCATTAGAGTCAGTGTGTGAGGGGATCAGAGTGATTGAGTGAAGGCATCAGAGTCAGTGTGTGAGTGTGTGAAGGCATCAGAGTCAGTGTGTGAGGGGATCAGAGTCAGTGTGTGAGGGCACCAGAGTCTGTGTGTGAGCTTGTGAAGGCATCAGTGTCAGTGTGTGAAGGGAACAGAGTCAGTTTGTGAGTGTGTGAAGGCCCCAGAGTCAGTGTGTGAGTCTGTGAAGGAATCAGAGTAAGTGTGTGAGGGGATTAGAGTCAGTGTGTGAGGGGATCAGAGTCAGTGTGTGAGGTCACCAGAGTCAGTGTGTGAGCTTGTGAAGACATCAGAGTCAGTGTGTGAGTGTGTGAAGGCATCAGATTCAGTGTGTGAGTGTGTGAAGGCATCAGAGTCAGTGTGTGAAGGGAACAGAGTCAGTTTGTGAGTGTGTGAAGGCCCCAGAGTCAGTGTGTGTGAAGGCATCAGAGTCAGTGTGTGAAGGCAACAGAGTCAGTGTGTGAGTGTGTCAAGGCACCAGAGTCAGTTTGTGAAAGCACCAGAGTCAGTGTGTGAAAGCACCAGAGTCAGTGTGTGAGTGTGTGAGGGTATCAGAGCCAGTTTGAGAAGACATCAGAGTCAGTGTGTGAAGGCATCAGAGTCAGTGTGTGAGGGCATCAGAGTCAGTGTGTGAAGGCATCAGAGTCAGTGTGTGAAGGCATCAGAGTCAGTGTGTGAGGGCACCAGAGACAGTGTGTGAGTGTGTGAAAGCACCAGAGTCAGATGTGTGAAGGCATCAGAGTCAGTGTGTGAGTGTGTGAAGGCATCAGAGTCAGTGTGTGAGTGTGTGAAGACATCAGTCAGTGTGTGAGTGTGTGAAGACATCAGAGTCAGTGTGTGAGTGTGTGAAGGCATCAGAGTCAGAGTGTGAAGGCACCAGAGTCAGTGTGTGAGGGAACCAGAGTCAGTGTGTGAGTGTGTGAAGGCATCAGAGTCAGTGTGTGAGGGCATCAGAGTCAGTGTGTAAAGGCATCAGAGTCAGTGTGTGAGGGAACCAGAGTCAGTGTGTGAGTGTGTGAAGGCATCAGAGTCAGTGTGTGAAGGCATCAGAGTCAGTGTGTGAGGGCATCAGAGTCAGTGTGTAAAGGCATCAGAGTCAGTGTGTGAGGGCACCAGAGTCAGTGTGTGAGAGCATCAGAGTCAGTGTGTAAAGGCATCAGAGTCAGTGTGTGAGGGCATCAGAGTCAGTGTGTGAGTCTGTGAAGGAATCAGAGTAAGTGTGTGAGGGGATTGGAGTCAGTGTGTGAGTGTGTGAAGACATCAGAGTCAGTGTGTGAGTGTGTGAAGACATCAGAGTCAGTGTGTGAGTGTGTGAAGGCATCAGAGTCAGAGTGTGAAGGCACCAGAGTCAGTGTGTGAGTGTGTGAAGGCATCAGAGTCAGTGTGTGAGGGCATCAGAGTCAGTGTGTAAAGGCATCAGAGTCAGTGTGTGAGTGTGTGAAGGCATCAGAGTCAGTGTGTGAGGGGATCAGAGTGAGTGTGCGGAGGCACTAGAGTCAGTGTGTGAGGGCATCAGAGTCAGTGTGTGAGGGCACCAGAGTCAGTCTGTGAGGGCATCAGAGTCAGTGTGTGAGTCTGTGAAGGAATCAGAGTAAGTGTGTGAGTGTGTGAAGACATCAGAGTCAGTGTGAGGGCATCAGAGTCAGTGTGTGAAGGCATCAGAATCAGTGTGTGAGTGCATCAGCGTCAGTGTGTGCGGGCACCAGAGTCAGTGTGTGAAAGCACCAGAGTCAGTGTGTGAGTGTGTGAAGGCATCAGAGTCAGTGTGTGAGGGCATCAGAGTCAGAGTGTGCAGGCACCAGAGTCAGTGTGTGAAAGCACCAGAATCAGTGTGTGAGTGTGTGAAGGCATCAGAGTCAGTGTGTGAGGGCATCAGAGTCAGAGTGTGCAGGCACCAGAGTCAGTGTGTGAAAGCACCACAGTCAGTGTGTGAGTGTGTGAAGGCATCAGAGTCAGTGTGTGAGTATGTGAAGGCATCAGAGTCAGTGTGTGAGGGGATCAGAGTCAGTGTGTGAGGGCACCAGAGTCTGTGTGTGAACTTGTGAAGACATCAGAGTCAGTGTGTGAGTGTGTGAAGGCATCAGAGTCAGTGTGTGAGGGGATCAGAGTCAGTGTGTGAGGCACCAGAGTCTGTGTTTGAGCTTGTGAAGACATCAGAGTCAGTGTGTGAAGGCATCAGAGTCAGTGTGTGAAGGAATCAGAGTCAGTGTGTAAAGGCATCAGAGTCAGTGTGTGAGTGTGTGAAGGCATCAGAGTCAGTGTGTGAGGGGATCAGAGTGAGTGTGCGGAGGCACTAGAGTCAGTCTGTGAGGGCATCAGAGTCAGTGTGTGAGTCTGTGAAGGAATCAGAGTAAGTGTGTGAGTGTGTGAAGACATCAGAGTCAGTGTGAGGGCATCAGAGTCAGTGTGTACAGGCATCAGAGTCAGTGTGTGAGTGTGTGAAGGCATCAGAGTCAGTGTGTGAGGGCATCAGAGTCAGTGTGTAAAGGCATCAGAGTCAGTGTGTGAGTGTGTGAAGGCATCAGAGTCAGTGTGTGAGGGGATCAGAGTGAGTGTGCGGAGGCACTAGAGTCAGTGTGTGAGGGCATCAGAGTCAGTGTGTGAGGGCACCAGAATCAGTCTGTGAGGGCATCAGAGTCAGTGTGTGAGTCTGTGAAGGAATCAGAGTAAGTGTGTGAGGGCATCAGAGTCAGTGTGTGAGGGGATTGGAGTCAGTGTGTGAGTGTGTGAAGACATCAGAGTCAGTGTGAGGGCATCAGAGTCAGTGTGTACAGGCATCAGAGTCAGTGTGTGAGTGTGTGAAGGCATCAGAGTCAGTGTGTGAGTGTGTGAAGGCATCAGAGTCAGTGTGTGAGGGCATCAGAGTCAGTGTGTAAAGGCATCAGAGTCAGTGTGTGAGTGTGTGAAGGCATCAGAGTCAGTGTGTGAGGGGATCAGAGTGAGTGTGCGGAGGCACTAGAGTCAGTGTGTGAGGGCATCAGAGTCAGTGTGTGAGGGCACCAGAATCAGTCTGTGAGGGCATCAGAGTCAGTGTGTGAGTCTGTGAAGGAATCAGAGTAAGTGTGTGAGTGTGTGAAGACATCAGAGTCAGGGTGAGGGCATCAGAGTCAGTGTGTGAAGGCATCAGAATCAGTGTGTGAGTGCATCAGTGTCAGTGTGTGCGGGCACCAGAGTCAGTGTGTGAAGGCATCAGAGTCAGTGTGTGAGGGCATCAGAGTCAGAGTGTGCAGGCACCAGAGTCAGTGTGTGAAAGCACCACAGTCAGTGTGTGAGTGTGTGAAGGCATCAGAGTCAGTGTGTGAGTATGTGAAGGCATCAGATTCAGTGTGTGAGGGGATCAGAGTCAGTGTGTGAGGGCACCAGAGTCTGTGTGTGAGCTTGTGAAGACATCAGAGTCAGTGTGTGAGTGTGTGAAGGCATCAGAGTCAGTGTGTGAGGGGATCAGAGTCAGTGTGTGAGGGCACCAGAGTCTGTGTGTGAGCTTGTGAAGACATCAGAGTCAGTGTGTGAAGGCATCAGAGTCAGTGTGTGAAGGCATCAGAGTCAGTGTGTTAAGGCATCAGAGTCAGTGTGTGAAGGCACCACAGTCAGTGTGTGAAGGCATCAGAGTCAGTGTGTGAAGGCATCAGAGTCAGTGTGTGAGGGCATTAGAGTCAGTGTGTGAGGGGATCAGAGTGATTGTGTGAAGGCATCAGAGTCAGTGTGTGAGTGTGTGAAGGCATCAGAGTCAGTGTGTGAAGGCATCAGAGTCAGTGTGTGAGTGTATGAAGACATCAGAGTCAGTGTGTGAGTGTGTGAGGACATCAGAGTCAGTGTGTGAGTGTGTGAAGGCATTAGAGTTAGTGTGTGAGGGCATCAGAGCCAGTTTGTGAAGACATCAGAGTCAGTGTGTGAGTCTGTGAAGGAATCAGAGTAAGTGTGTGAGTGTGTGAAGACATCAGAGTCAGTGTGTGAAGGCATCAGAGTCAGTTTGTGAAAGCACCACAGTCGGTGTGTGAGTGTGTGAAGGCATCAGAGTCGTGTGTGAGTATGTGAAGGCATCAGAGTCAGTGTGTGAGGGCATCAGAGTCAGTGTGTGAGTATGTGAAGGCATCAGAGTCAGTGTGTGTGGGCATCAGAGTCAGTGTGTGAGGGGATCAGAGTCAGTGTGTGAGGGCACCAGAGTCTGTGTGTGAGCTTGTGAAGACATCAGAGTCAGTGTGTGAGTGTGTGAAGGCATCAGAGTCAGTGTGTGAGGTCACCAGAGTCAGTGTGTGAGCTTGTGAAGACATCAGAGTCAGTGTGTGAGTGTGTGAAGGCATCAGAGTCAGTGTGTGAGTGTGTGAAGGCATCAGAGTCAGTGTGTGAAGGCAACAGAGTCAGTGTGTGAGTGTGTCAAGGCACCAGTGTCAGTGTGTGAGGGCATCAGATTCAGAGTGTGCAGGCACCAGAGTCAGTGTGTGAAAGCACCACAGTCACTGTGTGAGTGTGTGAAGGCAACAGAGTCAGTGTGTGAGTATGTGAAGTCATCAGAGTCAGTGTGTGAGGGGATCAGAGTCAGTGTGTGAGGGCACCAGAGTCTGTGTGTGAGCTTGTGAAGACATCAGAGTCAGTGTGTGAGTGTGTGAAGGCATCAGAGTCAGTGTGTGAGGGGATCAGAGTCAGTGTGTGAGGGCACCAGAGTCTGTGTGTGAGCTTGTGAAGACATCAGAGTCAGTGTGTGAGTGTGTGAAGGCATCAGAGTCAGTGTGTGAAGGCATCAGAGTCAGTGTGTGAAGGCATCAGAGTCAGTGTGTGAAGGCATCAGAGTCAGTGTGTGAAGGCATCAGAGTCAGTGTGTTAAGGCATCAGAGTCAGTGTGTGAAGGCACCACAGTCAGTGTGTGAAGGCATCAGAGTCAGTGAGTGAGGGGATCAGAGTCAGTGTGTGAGGGCACCAGAGTCTGTGTGTGAGCTTGTGAAGACATCAGAGTCAGTGTGTGAGTGTGTGAAGGCATCAGAGTCAGTGTGTGAAGGGAACAGAGTCAGTTTGTGAGTGTGTGAAGGCCCCAGAGTCAGTGTGTGAGTCTGTGAAGGCCCCAGAGTCAGTGTGTGAGTGTGTGAAGGCATCAGAGTCAGTGTGTGAAGGCAACAGAGTCAGTGTGTGAGTGTGTCAAGGCACCAGAGTCAGTGTGTGAAAGCACCAGAGTCAGTGTGTGAGTGTGTGAAGGCATCAGAGTCAGAATGTGAGTTTGTGAAGACATCAGAGTCAGTGTGTGAGGGCATCAGAGTCAGTGTGTGAAGGCACCAGAGTCAGTGTGTGAGGGCACCAGAGACAGTGTGTGAGTGTGTGAAGGCACCAGAGTCAGATGTGTGAAGGCGTCAGAGTCAGTGTGTGAGTGTGTGAAGACATCAGTCAGTGTGTGAGTGTGTGAAGACATCAGAGTCAGTGTGTGAGTGTGTGAAGGCATCAGAGTCAGAGTGTGAAGGCACCAGAGTCAGTGTGTGAGTGTGTGAAGGCATCAGAGTCAGTGTGTGAGTGTGTGAAGGCATCAGAGTCAGTGTGAGAGTGTGACGGCATCAGAGTCACTGTGTGAGGGGATCAGAGTGAGTGTGCGGAGGCACTAGAGTCAGTGTGTGAGGGCACCAGAGTCAGTGTGTGAGGGCATCAGAGTCAGTGTGTGAGTCTGTGAAGGAATCAGAGTAAGTGTGTGAGGGGATTGGAGTCAGTGTGTGAGTGTGTGAAGACATCAGAGTCAGTGTGTGAAGGCATCAGAGTCAGTGTGTGAAAGCACCACAGTCGGTGTGTGAGTGTGTGAAGGCATCAGAGTCGTGTGTGAGTATGTGAAGGCATCAGAGTCAGTGTGTGAGGGCATCAGAGTCAGTGTGTGAGTATGTGAAGGCATCAGAGTCAGTGTGTGTGGGCATCAGAGTCAGTGTGTGAGGGGATCAGAGTCAGTGTGTGAGGGCACCAGAGTCTGTGTGTGAGCTTGTGAAGACATCAGAGTCAGTGTGTGAGTGTGTGAAGGCATCAGAGTCAGTGTGTGAGGTCACCAGAGTCAGTGTGTGAGCTTGTGAAGACATCAGAGTCAGTGTGTGAGTGTGTGAAGGCATCAGAGTCAGTGTGTGAGTGTGTGAAGGCATCAGAGTCAGTGTGTGAAGGCAACAGAGTCAGTGTGTCAGTGTGTCAAGGCACCAGTGTCAGTGTGTGAGGGCATCAGATTCAGAGTGTGAGTATGTGAAGTCATCAGAGTCAGTGTGTGAGTATGTGAAGTCATCAGAGTCAGTGTGTGAGGGGATCAGAGTCAGTGTGTGAGGGCACCAGAGTCTGTGTGTGAGCTTGTGAAGACATCAGAGTCAGTGTGTGAGTGTGTGAAGGCATCAGAGTCAGTGTGTGAGGGGATCAGAGTCAGTGTGTGAGGGCACCAGAGTCTGTGTGTGAGCTTGTGAAGACATCAGAGTCAGTGTGTGAGTGTGTGAAGGCATCAGAGTCAGTGTGTGAAGGCATCAGAGTCAGTGTGTGAAGGCAACAGAGTCAGTTTGTGAGTGTGTGAAGGCCCCAGAGTCAGTGTGTGAGTCTGTGAAGGCCCCAGAGTCAGTGTGTGAGTGTGTGAAGGCATCAGAGTCAGTGTGTGAAGGCAACAGAGTCAGTGTGTGAGTGTGTCAAGGCACCAGAGTCAGTGTGTGAAAGCACCAGAGTCAGTGTGTGAGTGTGTGAAGGCATCAGAGTCAGAATGTGAGTTTGTGAAGACATCAGAGTCAGTGTGTGAGGGCATCAGAGTCAGTGTGTGAAGGCACCAGAGTCAGTGTGTGAGGGCACCAGAGACAGTGTGTGAGTGTGTGAAGGCACCAGAGTCAGATGTGTGAAGGCGTCAGAGTCAGTGTGTGAGTGTGTGAAGACATCAGTCAGTGTGTGAGTGTGTGAAGACATCAGAGTCAGTGTGTGAGTGTGTGAAGGCATCAGAGTCAGAGTGTGAAGGCACCAGAGTCAGTGTGTGAGTGTGTGAAGGCATCAGAGTCAGTGTGTGAGTGTGTGAAGGCATCAGAGTCAGTGTGAGAGTGTGACGGCATCAGAGTCACTGTGTGAGGGGATCAGAGTGAGTGTGCGGAGGCACTAGAGTCAGTGTGTGAGGGCTTCAGAGTCAGTGTGTGAGGGCACCAGAGTCAGTGTGTGAGGGCATCAGAGTCAGTGTGTGAGTCTGTGAAGGAATCAGAGTAAGTGTGTGAGGGGATTGGAGTCAGTGTGTGAGTGTGTGAAGACATCAGAGTCAGTGTGTGAGGGCATCAGAGTCAGTGTGTGAAGGCATCAGAGTCAGTGTGTGAGTGTATGAAGACATCAGAGTCAGTGTGTGAGTATGTGAAGGCATCAGAGTCAGTGTGTGAGGGGATCAGAGTCAGTGTGTGAGGGCACCAGAGTCTGTGTGTGAGCTTGTGAAGACATCAGAGTCAGTGTGTGAGTGTGTGAAGGCATCAGAGTCAGTGTGTGAGGGGATCAGAGTCAGTGTGTGAGGTCACCAGAGTCAGTGTGTGAGCTTGTGAAGACATCAGAGTCAGTGTGTGAGTGTGTGAAGGCATCAGAGTCAGTGTGTGAGTGTGTGAAGGCATCAGAGTCAGTGTGTGAAGGGAACAGATTCAGTTTGTGAGTGTGTGAAGGCCCCAGAGTCAGTGTGTGAGTGTGTGAAGGCATCAGAGTCAGTGTGTGAAGGCAACAGAGTCAGTGTGTGAGTGTGTCAAGGCACCAGTGTCAGTGTGTGAGGGCATCAGAGTCACTGTGTGAGTGTGTGAAGGCATCAGAGTCAGTGTGTGAGTATGTGAAGGCATCAGAGTCAGTGTGTGAGGGGATCAGAGTCAGTGTGTGAGGGCACCAGAGTCTGTGTGTGAGCTTGTGAAGACATCAGAGTCAGTGTGTGAGTGTGTGAAGGCATCAGAGTCAGTGTGTGAGGGGATCAGAGTCAGTGTGTGAAGGCATCAGAGTCAGTGTGTGAGGGCATTAGAGTCAGTGTGTGAGGGGATCAGAGTGATTGTGTGAAGGCATCAGAGTCAGTGTGTGAAGGCATCAGAGTCAGTGTGTGAGTGTATGAAGACATCAGAGTCAGTGTGTGAGTGTGTGAGGACATCAGAGTCAGTGTGTGAGTGTGTGAAGGCATTAGAGTTAGTGTGTGAGGGCATCAGAGCCAGTTTGTGAAGACATCAGAGTCAGTGTGTGAGTCTGTGAAGGAATCAGAGTAAGTGTGTGAGTGTGTGAAGACATCAGAGTCAGTGTGTGAAGGCATCAGAGTCAGTGTGTGAAAGCACCACAGTCGGTGTGTGAGTGTGTGAAGGCATCAGAGTCGTGTGTGAGTATGTGAAGGCATCAGAGTCAGTGTGTGAGGGCATCAGAGTCAGTGTGTGAGTATGTGAAGGCATCAGAGTCAGTGTGTGTGGGCATCAGAGTCAGTGTGTGAGGGGATCAGAGTCAGTGTGTGAGGGCACCAGAGTCTGTGTGTGAGCTTGTGAAGACATCAGAGTCAGTGTGTGAGTGTGTGAAGGCATCAGAGTCAGTGTGTGAGGTCACCAGAGTCAGTGTGTGAGCTTGTGAAGACATCAGAGTCAGTGTGTGAGTGTGTGAAGGCATCAGAGTCAGTGTGTGAGTGTGTGAAGGCATCAGAGTCAGTGTCTGAAGGGAACAGAGTCAGTTTGTGAGTGTGTGAAGGCCCCAGAGTCAGTGTGTGAGTGTGTGAAGGCATCAGAGTCAGTGTGTGAAGGCAACAGAGTCAGTGTGTGAGTGTGTCAAGGCACCAGTGTCAGTGTGTGAGGGCATCAGATTCAGAGTGTGCAGGCACCAGAGTCAGTGTGTGAAAGCACCACAGTCACTGTGTGAGTGTGTGAAGGCATCAGAGTCAGTGTGTGAGTATGTGAAGTCATCAGAGTCAGTGTGTGAGGGGATCAGAGTCAGTGTGTGAGGGCACCAGAGTCTGTGTGTGAGCTTGTGAAGACATCAGAGTCAGTGTGTGAGTGTGTGAAGGCATCAGAGTCAGTGTGTGAGGGGATCAGAGTCAGTGTGTGAGGGCACCAGAGTCTGTGTGTGAGCTTGTGAAGACATCAGAGTCAGTGTGTGAGTGTGTGAAGGCATCAGAGTCAGTGTGTGAAGGCATCAGAGTCAGTGTGTGAAGGCATCAGAGTCAGTGTGTGACGACATCAGAGTCAGTGTGTTAAGGCATCAGAGTCAGTGTGTGAAGGCACCACAGTCAGTGTGTGAAGGCATCAGAGTCAGTGTGTGAAGGCATCAGACTCAGTGTGTGAGGGCATTAGAGTCAGTGTGTGAGGGGATCAGAGTGATTGTGTGAAGGCATCAGAGTCAGTGTGTGAAGGCTCCAGTGACAGTGTGTGAGGGCACCAGAGTCTGTGTGTGAGCTTGTGAAGACATCAGAGTCAGTGTGTGAGTGTGTGAAGGCATCAGAGTCAGTGTGTGAGGGGATCAGAGTCAGTGTGTGAGGGCACCAGAGTCTGTGTGTGAGCTTGTGAAGACATCAGAGTCAGTGTGTGAGTGTGTGAAGGCATCAGAGTCAGTGTGTGAGGGGATCAGAGTCAGTGTGTGAGGGCACCAGAGTCTGTGTGTGAGCTTGTGAAGACATCAGAGTCAGTGTGTGAGTGTGTGAAGGCATCAGAGTCAGTGTGTGAAGGCATCAGAGTCAGTGTGTGAAGGCATCAGAGTCAGTGTGTTAAGGCATCAGAGTCAGTGTGTGAAGGCACCACAGTCAGTGTGTGAAGGCATCAGAGTCAGTGTGTGAGGGGATCAGAGTCAGTGTGTGAGGGCACCAGAGTCTGTGTGTGAGCTTGTGAAGACATCAGAGTCAGTGTGTGAGTGTGTGAAGGCATCAGAGTCAGTGTGTGAAGGGAACAGAGTCAGTTTGTGAGTGTGTGAAGGCCCCAGAGTCAGTGTGTGAGTCTGTGAAGGCCCCAGAGTCAGTGTGTGAGTGTGTGAAGGCATCAGAGTCAGTGTGTGAAGGCAACAGAGTCAGTGTGTGAGTGTGTCAAGGCACCAGAGTCAGTGTGTGAAAGCACCAGAGTCAGTGTGTGAGTGTGTGAAGGCATCAGAGTCAGAATGTGAGTTTGTGAAGACATCAGAGTCAGTGTGTGAGGGCATCAGAGTCAGTGTGTGAAGGCACCAGAGTCAGTGTGTGAGGGCACCAGAGACAGTGTGTGAGTGTGTGAAGGCACCAGAGTCAGATGTGTGAAGGCATCAGAGTCAGTGTGTGAGTGTGTCAAGGCACCAGAGTCAGTGTGTGAAAGCACCAGAGTCAGTGTGTGAGTGTGTGAAGGCATCAGAGTCAGAATGTGAGTTTGTGAAGACATCAGAGTCAGTGTGTGAGGGCATCAGAGTCAGTGTGTGAAGGCACCAGAGTCAGTGTGTGAGGGCACCAGAGACAGTGTGTGAGTGTGTGAAGGCACCAGAGTCAGATGTGTGAAGGCATCAGAGTCAGTGTGTGAGTGTGTGAAGACATCAGTCAGTGTGTGAGTGTGTGAAGACATCAGAGTCAGTGTGTGAGTGTGTGAAGGCATCAGAGTCAGAGTGTGAAGGCACCAGAGTCAGTGTGTGAGTGTGTGAAGGCATCAGAGTCAGTGTGTGAGTGTGTGAAGGCATCAGAGTCAGTGTGAGAGTGTGACGGCATCAGAGTCACTGTGTGAGGGGATCAGAGTGAGTGTGCGGAGGCACTAGAGTCAGTGTGTGAGGGCTTCAGAGTCAGTGTGTGAGGGCACCAGAGTCAGTGTGTGAGGGCATCAGAGTCAGTGTGTGAGTCTGTGAAGGAATCAGAGTAAGTGTGTGAGGGGATTGGAGTCAGTGTGTGAGTGTGTGAAGACATCAGAGTCAGTGTGTGAGGGCATCAGAGTCAGTGTGTGAAGGCATCAGAGTCAGAGTGTGAGTGTATGAAGACATCAGAGTCAGTGTGTGAGTATGTGAAGGCATCAGAGTCAGTGTGTGAGGGGATCAGAGTCAGTGTGTGAGGGCACCAGAGTCTGTGTGTGAGCTTGTGAAGACATCAGAGTCAGTGTGTGAGTGTGTGAAGGCATCAGAGTCAGTGTGTGAGGGGATCAGAGTCAGTGTGTGAGGTCACCAGAGTCAGTGTGTGAGCTTGTGAAGACATCAGAGTCAGTGTGTGAGTGTGTGAAGGCATCAGAGTCAGTGTGTGAGTGTGTGAAGGCATCAGAGTCAGTGTGTGAAGGGAACAGAGTCAGTTTGTGAGTGTGTGAAGGCCCCAGAGTCAGTGTGTGAGTGTGTGAAGGCATCAGAGTCAGTGTGTGAAGGCAACAGAGTCAGTGTGTGAGTGTGTCAAGGCACCAGTGTCAGTGTGTGAGGGCATCAGAGTCACTGTGTGAGTGTGTGAAGGCATCAGAGTCAGTGTGTGAGTATGTGAAGGCATCAGAGTCAGTGTGTGAGGGGATCAGAGTCAGTGTGTGAGGGCACCAGAGTCTGTGTGTGAGCTTGTGAAGACATCAGAGTCAGTGTGTGAGTGTGTGAAGGCATCAGAGTCAGTGTGTGAGTGTGTGAAGGCATCAGAGTCAGTGTGTGAGTGTGTGAGGACATCAGAGTCAGTGTGTGAGGGGATCAGAGTCAGTGTGTGAGGGCACCAGAGTCTGTGTGTGAGCTTGTGAAGACATCAGAGTCAGTGTGTGAGTGTGTGAAGGCATCAGAGTCAGTGTGTGAAGGCATCAGAGTCAGTGTGTTAAGGCATCAGAGTCAGTGTGTGAAGGCACCACAGTCAGTGTGTGAAGGCATCAGAGTCAGAGTGTGAAGGCATCAGAGTCAGTGTGTGAGGGCACCACAGTCAGTGTGTGAAGGCATCAGAGTCAGTGTGTGAAGGCATCAGAGTCAGTGTGTGAGGGCATTAGAGTCAGTGTGTGAGGGGATCAGAGTGATTGTGTGAAGGCATCAGAGTCAGTGTGTGTAGGCTCCAGTGACAGTGTGTGAGGGCACCAGAGTCTGTGTGTGAGCTTGTGAAGACATCAGAGTCAGTGTGTGAGTGTGTGAAGGCATCAGAGTCAGTGTGTGAGGGGATCAGAGTCAGTGTGTGAGGGCACCAGAGTCTGTGTGTGAGCTTGTGAAGACATCAGAGTCAGTGTGTGAGTGTGTGAAGGCATCAGAGTCAGTGTGTGAAGGGAACAGAGTCAGTTTGTGAGTGTGTGAAGGCCCCAGAGTCAGTGTGTGAGTGTGTGAAGGCCCCAGAGTCAGTGTGTGAGTGTGTGAAGGCATCAGAGTCAGTGTGTGAAGGCAACAGAGTCAGTGTGTGAGTGTGTCAAGGCACCAGAGTCAGTGTGTGAAAGCACCAGAGTCAGTGTGTGAGTGTGTGAAGGCATCAGAGTCAGACTGTGAGTTTGTGAAGACATCAGAGTCAGTGTGTGAGGGCATCAGAGTCAGTGTGTGAAGGCACCAGAGTCAGTGTGTGAGGGCACCAGAGACAGTGTGTGAGTGTGTGAAGGCACCAGAGTCAGATGTGTGAAGGCATCAGAGTCAGTGTGTGAGTGTGTGAAGACATCAGTCAGTGTGTGAGTGTGTGAAGACATCAGAGTCAGTGTGTGAGTGTGTGAAGGCATCAGAGTCAGTGTGTAAAGGCATCAGAGTCAGTGTGTGAGGGCATCAGAGTCAGTGTGTGAGTCTGTGAAGGAATCAGAGTAAGTGTGTGAGGGGATTGGAGTCAGTGTGTGAGTGTGTGAAGACATCAGAGTCAGTGTGTGAGGGCATCAGAGTCAGTGTGTGAGGGCACCAGAGTCAGTGTGTGAGGGCATCAGAGTCAGTGTGTGAGTCTGTGAAGGAATCAGAGTAAGTGTGTGAGGGGATTGGAGTCAGTGTGTGAGTGTGTGAAGACATCAGAGTCAGTGTGTGAGGGCATCAGAGTCAGTGTGTGAAGGCATCAGAGTCAGTGTGTGAGTGTATGAAGACATCAGAGTCAGTGTGTGAGTGTGTGAGGACATCAGAGTCAGTGTGTGAGTATGTGAAGGCATCAGAGTCAGTGTGTGAGGGCTTCAGAGTCAGTGTGTGAGGGGATCAGAGTCAGTGTGTGAGGGCACCAGAGTCTGTGTGTGAGCTTGTGAAGACATCAGAGTCAGTGTGTGAGTATGTGAAGGCATCAGAGTCAGTGTGTGAGGGCTTCAGAGTCAGTGTGTGAGGGGATCAGAGTCAGTGTGTGAGGGCACCAGAGTCTGTGTGTGAGCTTGTGAAGGCATCAGAGTCAGTGTGTGAGGGGATCAGAGTCAGTGTGTGAGGTCACCAGAGTCAGTGTGTGAGCTTGTGAAGACATCAGAGTCAGTGTGTGAGTGTGTGAAGGCATCAGAGTCAGTGTGTGAAGGCAACAGAGTCAGTGTGTGAGTGTGTCAAGGCACCAGTGTCAGTGTGTGAGGGCATCAGAGTCAGAGTGTGCAGGCACCAGAGTCAGTGTGTGAAAGCACCACAGTCAGTGTGTGAGTGTGTGAAGGCATCAGAGTCAGTGTGTGAGTATGTGAAGGCATCAGTGTCAGTGTGTGAGTGTGTGAGGGGATCAGAGTCAGTGTGTGAGGGCACCAGAGTCTGTGTGTGAGCTTGTGAAGACATCAGAGTCAGTGTGTGAGTGTGTGAAGGCATCAGAGTCAGTGTGTGAGGGGATCAGAGTCAGTGTGTGAGGGCACCAGAGTCTGTGTGTGAGCTTGTGAAGACATCAGAGTCAGTGTGTGAAGGCATCAGAGTCAGTGTGTGAAGGCATCAGAGTCAGTGTGTTAAGGCATCAGAGTCAGTGTGTGAGGGCACCACAGTCAGTGTGTGAAGGCATCAGAGTCAGTGTGTGAAGGCATCAGAGTCAGTGTGTGAGGGCATTAGAGTCAGTGTGTGAGCTTGTGAAGACATCAGAGTCAGTGTGTGAGTGTGTGAAGGCATCACAGTCAGTGTGTGAGGGGATCAGAGTCAGTGTGTGAGGGCACCAGAGTCTGTGTGTGAGCTTGTGAAGGCATCAGAGTCAGTGTGTGAAGGGAACAGAGTCAGTGTGTGAGTGTGTGAAGGGAACAGAGTCAGTTTGTGAGTGTGTGAAGGCATCAGAGTCAGTGTGTGAAGGCAACAGAGTCAGTGTGTGAGTGTGTCAAGGCACCAGAGTCAGTGTGTGAAAGCACCAGAGTCAGTGTGTGAGTGTGTGAAGGCATCAGAGTCAGAATGTGAGTTTGTGAAGACATCAGAGTCAGTGTGTGAGGGCATCAGAGTCAGTGTGTGAAGGCACCAGAGTCAGTGTGTGAGGGCACCAGAGACAGTGTGTGAGTGTGTGAAGGCACCAGAGTCAGATGTGTGAAGGCATCAGAGTCAGTGTGTGAGTGTGTGAAGACATCAGTCAGTGTGTGAGTGTGTGAAGACATCAGAGTCAGTGTGTGAGTGTGTGAAGGCATCAGAGTCAGAGTGTGAAGGCACCAGAGTCAGTGTGTGAGGGAACCAGAGTCAGTGTGTACAGGCATCAGAGTCAGTGTGTGAGTGTGAGAAGGCATCAGAGTCAGTGTGTGAGGGCATCAGAGTCAGTGTGTGAGGGCACCAGAGTCAGTCTGTGAGGGCATCAGAGTCAGTGTGTGAGTGTGTGAAGGCATCAGAGTCAGTGTGTGAGGGCATCAGAGTCAGTGTGTGAGGGCATCAGAGTCAGTGTGTGAAGGCATCAGAGTCAGTGTTTTAAGGCATCAGAGTCAGTGTGTGAGTGTGTGAGGGGATCAGAGTGATTGTGTGAAGGCATCAGAGTCAGTGTGTGAAGGCACCAGAGTCAGTGTGTGAGTGCATCAGTGTCAGTGTGTGAGTGTGTGAAGGCATCAGAGTCAGTGTGTATGTGAAGGCATTAGAGTCAATGTGTGAGGGCATCAGAGCCAGTTTGTGAAGACATCAGAATCAGTGTGTGAGCGTGTGAAGGCATCAGAGTCAGTGTGTGAGGGCATCAGAGTTCAGTGTGTGAGGGCACCAGAGACAGTGTGTGAGTGTGTGAAGGCACCAGTCAGATGTGTGAAGGCATCAGAGTCAGTGTGTGAGTGTGTGAAGACATCAGTCAGTGTGTGAGTGTGTGAAGACATCAGAGTCAGTGTGTGAGTGTGTGAAGGCATCAGAGTCAGAGTGTGAAGGCAGCAGAGTCAGTGTGTGTGGGCATCAGAGTCAGTGTGTAAAGGCATCAGAGTCAGTGTGTGAGTGTGTGAAGGCATCAGAGTCAGTGTGTATGTGAAGGCATTAGAGTCAATGTGTGAGGGCATCAGAGCCAGTTTGTGAAGACATCAGAATCAGTGTGTGAGCGTGTGAAGGCATCAGAGTCAGTGTGTGAGGGCATCAGAGTTCAGTGTGTGAGGGCACCAGAGACAGTGTGTGAGTGTGTGAAGGCACCAGTCAGATGTGTGAAGGCATCAGAGTCAGTGTGTGAGTGTGTGAAGACATCAGTCAGTGTGTGAGTGTGTGAAGACATCAGAGTCAGTGTGTGAGTGTGTGAAGGCATCAGAGTCAGAGTGTGAAGGCAGCAGAGTCAGTGTGTGTGGGCATCAGAGTCAGTGTGTGAGGGCATCAGAGTGAGTGTGCGGAGGCACTAGAGTCAGTGTGTGAGGGCATCAGAGTCAGTGTGTGAGGGCACCAGAGTCAGTGTGTGAGGGCATCAGAGTCAGTGTGTGAGTCTGTGAAGGAATCAGAGTAAGTGTGTGAGGGGATTGGAGTCAGTGTGTGAGTGTGTGAAGACATCAGAGTCAGTGTGTGAGGGCATCAGAGTCAGTGTGTGAGTGTATGAAGACATCAGAGTCAGTGTGTGAGTGTGTGAAGGCATCAGAGTCAGTGTGTGAGGGCATCAGAGTCAGTGTGTAAAGGCATCAGAGTCAGTGTGTGAGTGTGTGAAGGCACCAGAGTCAGTGTGTGAGGGAACCAGAGTCAGTGTGTACAGGCATCAGAGTCAGTGTGTGAGTGTGTGAAGGCATCAGAGTCAGTGTGTGAGGGCATCAGAGTCAGTGTGCAAAGGCATCAGAGTCAGTGTGTGAGTGTGTGAAGGCATCAGAGTCAGTGTGTGAGGGGATCAGAGTGAGTGTGTGAAGGCATCAGAGTCAGTGTGTGAGTGTGTGAAGGCATCAGAGTCAGTGTGTGAGGGCATCAGAGTCAGTGTGTAAAGGCATCAGAGTCAGTGTGTGAGTGTGTGAGAGCATCAGAGTCAGTGTGTGAGGGCACCAGAGTCAGTGTGTGAGGGCTTCAGAGTCAGTGTGTGAGTCTGTGAAGGAATCAGAGTAAGTGTGTGAGGGAATCAGAGTCAGTGTGTGAGTGTGTGAAGACATTAGAGTCAGTGTGTGAAGGCATCAGAGTAAGTGTGTGAGGGCACCAGCGTCAGTGTGTGAATTCACCAGAGTCAGTGTGTGAGTGTGAAGGCATCAGAGTCAGTGTGTGAGGGCATCAGAGTCAGTTTGTGAGGGCATCAGAGTCAGTGTGTCAGTGTGTGAAGGCATCAGAGTCAGTGTGTAAGGGTGCCAGAGTCTGTTTTTGCGAAGGCAGTCTGCACTTTAACAGTAAGTGATTGTCTTTGACATTTTTCTTGCCATCACAAGACGCTGTTTGACATTGGTAATGTAAAATACTGCAAGTGTGGTTCATTGATTTTATAGCGAGACCAATGGTGGTTGAGTAGATTGGCCTCAGTTATACCAAGGGCTTAGCCTCATGCCATGGGCTTGCCTGTTCCAGCAGTCCAGGAGGGGAGATGCCAGAGGCAGTGTGGTGCAGCGTTTACGGTGGACTGGGGGCCAGCCCTTGAAATTAGTGTGCTGTCCTCCAGTGTTCACAAACTGTATTGCATGTATGTATGCCTGTGGATTGCTGAGAACTGCTGATTCTTGCTAACGACACCCACGCACCATCAATTTACAGGGCATGTCACTCAGGGACTTGGGCTATATTTGTTTTTATGTGACTATATGTTTACTTCTATCTTATAAGCACTATATGGGCTTTATACTGTGTATGACTGTTGGTATTGCATTTTGTGCCTTGTCCTTGGAGGAACAATGTTTCGTTGGCTGTGTTCATGGGTATTCATCTATGGTTGAATGATAATTAAACTTGAACTTGAAATTGAATTAGGAATTCACTAAGTGACAATTTTCACAAATAACAAGCACTGTTATTAAGCAATACAGCTGCATTTGAGTGTCACGTAATCAAATATTTTTTTCTAAATCGAGAACCATCATCCTGAAAGGGTAAGTCATGTATATTTAAAAGTCTAACATAAGTAAGTCTCTGATGAATGCAAATAATGCACATCAAACATTAAAACATACTGTTTACAACCCTGCTTTTTAATCTTTTCATCAGAGTATCTCTTTGAAATGTTGAAACAGACTGGTTATACTGGTTTTTATCAGTACTGTCATTGCTGCATTAAAATTATATGGTATAACAAAGGTAAGGAGTAACTATACTGACGATAATGGTACACTATAATGGTGTAGATTGTTACAAGGAAGTTATCTCACACTGCTTGAGCTTTACGTCTGCAGAGTGCCTGTAATGGAAAAAATACTTCCAGATAGTTGTGCTGCCTCATGACCCTATTAATGTGGGTAACTTTTCCTATCTGTCAGCATTTCAGAGAAATCAATATCTGGATAAAGTCAACCAAATTGGCAACAGTACAATACCTATGATAAATTATGATCTGGGTGCCATTTTTTGCATTAGAAAACTGCATTAAGTCTCCATTCATACAGAGCAGTTCAAATCCACTTCTAAGATCAAGTCGCAAACCACATAATCATTTTTAAAATATCAGCAACACTTGTTGTTATTAATCTATCTGGAAAAAAAAATCAAAAAATGAATTTGAACATCCGAGTTGCTGCTGTCTGGAAAATGGATGACCTCATCGAACGTGACAGATCCATTTCTTGAGCATAACACAAAATGAACTTTAACAGATTTGCAAGAAGTTCCATCATCTGCGAATTTTTAAACATTTACTTTCTAAACACTTCTGTACATTCTCCAAAGCTCAGAATAGAATCCAGGAACTGATAATCCCATGTATTTTTCATTTCATATTTCCACACTTCAAAAGGCATACTTAGCGGCATGCTTTGGGGAATATCTATCAGCTCCATGCTGTTGAAGGATAATTTCAGCACAACCATTCCCAATGGTAGATTTGTAAAGGAGTGGCAGTACTGAACACTGAAAGGGAGGCTGACAGGCAGTAAGGGAAGTTTCAGAGTGCATCACGCTCCAGAACTGCAATGGAAAATAGTGGGAGTGAACAAACCCCTTAGACTGCAGCCAAAGCCAAGAACATAGCGCTGTGAATGTGTTAATATATGTGCATAATAAAGTTCCCAGTAGGCAATGTGAGGAGCTCACCCGGAACCGGAAGCTACAATGGTGACCAGTTCAGTTCTAACGTAAACCCACACCAAGTTTGTCTTTATTCAGAATAAACATAATCAGAAAATGGTGTGAGGTCCAAGCACAGAGAGCAAATGAATATCATGCATGACTGAGAAAGTAACTATGTGAGTACGGAAGGTGCTACCTGCAAGTGAGGGTGATTACTAGTTACAATGGAAAGAAGGTGGCCAGTGAGGTGAGAGAGCACGTTATTCCCGAAGTTCAGCAGTCACCAGATTCATCAAGAGAGATTCAGGTTTGAGGCCGAGAGGTCCTGTCATGGATAAGGTAAGTATTCCTGCATCTATGCAGTTTACCCACAATCTAAATGATAACTGGAAATGCTTCAAACAGCAATTCAATGTACATTTAGCTGCTAGTAGAGCAGGAAGGACAGATGAAAAATTAAAAGTGTCTATTTTACTTTGGACAACTGTAACAGTTTTCAAACTGATTAGGCAGATTTTACATTGGTCACTCTGATGACAAATTTTGAGGAGTAACTTATCCCAAGTAAAAACATCAAATTTGAGAGATATAAGTTTATTTCCTGTGACCAGAAACAAGGTATTAGCTTTGACAAATACTTAGCTGAGCTTCACACACTGAGTCAGTCTTGTGAATTAGGAGATTTGAGAAACTCTCCAGTTAGAGACAGAATAGTTTGCAGAATTCCAGATAATGGGCTCAGAGAAAGACTGCTCCATGAAAAAAATTTGTTGCTGGAAAAGATTGGACAGGGCAGCAGAGACCACGTGAGCACAAGCTAAGGAGCTACATAGGGCAGACACAACAGTGCATGCTGTGGAAACAGGAGTAGAGCACCAAGTGTTTCCCAAAGCAACAGCAAAGCAAGCAGGAAGGCTCAAGCAGTGAATATATCAAATGTGGAGGAATCACATTCCAAGACATGTCTTGCTTATGGAAAGCGCTGCAATAATTGTGGGAAGAAGAATCATTTTGCAAAGTGCTGCAAAGCTGGGGCTACCAAGAGAAATGTCCACATGGGTGTTGAAGAAATGGAGGAAGCATTTGTGGATTCTCTACAGACTGCTGGTAAAACAGAATGGATTGTGCCAGTGACTGTGGATGAGACAGTAA
Source organism: Hypanus sabinus (assembly GCF_030144855.1). Taxonomy (NCBI): domain Eukaryota; kingdom Metazoa; phylum Chordata; class Chondrichthyes; order Myliobatiformes; family Dasyatidae; genus Hypanus; species Hypanus sabinus. The sequence continues at coordinate 47,655,007 of NC_082708.1, read as the reverse complement.
TTCCATTCAAGCTTGACACCAAAGCCCAGGCGAATCTGTTATCCATGGACGATTACAAGACTCTCACAGTAAAGAGTAAGGTTTACCCAGTAAAGTTAAAAGTGTTTGGCTACACTGGAGAGAACGTTCCAGTAAAAGGGGGCTGTGTAGTGACCTTCAAGCACAAGGGGTAGTAGCTAATGGCACAGTAACTGATGGTGGAAAACAGGGTACAGCCAGTCTGAGAGCATGTGAAAATCTCAACCTGGTGAAAGGAGTTTTTGTAGTAGCTTCACAGACCAAAGATGGCCATACACCACTCATGGAAGACTATGCAACTGTCGTTGAGGGCTCAAATGCTTAACTGGTGTACACAAAATTCATGAAGATCAGGCAGTATCTCCTGTTGTCCATGCATGCAGTAAAGTTCCATTTCCATTTGGATAAACTTAAACAAAAACTAGCATGCATGGAATGGATGAATGTCATACAGAAAACTGAAGAAGCAGCAGATTGCTCACTGGTCAATGTGCACAAGAAAATTGGAACATTTCAGATACATCTAGACCCAAGAGATCCCAACACAGCCATCCAGAGAGCATTTTTTAATTGCCAATGTGGGAGAAAAACATGTCCCGGTTTGCAGGTGCCAAGTGGTTTAGCAAGCTCGATGCATCATCTGGGTTTTGGCAAGCTCAAGACTGTGTACTTGAAATAGACCATAGGGAAAATATCACTCTCTTCAACTACATATGGGATTCTGTCCAGGATGCTACCATAAAACCATCCACATGATTTTTGAGGGCATACCTTGTGTCAAGACCATGATAGCTGACATCATCGACTGGGGGTCCACCAACTATGCACAAATAGAGAAAGAGCTTTTCACCAGCGCATTTGTGTATGAAAGGTTCCATCAGTACATCTACGGACAAGCTTTTGAATTGGAGACAAACCATAAACCACTGGCCTCAATTATGTCCAAACCACTGAATAAATGGTCCATGAAGATACAGCACATGCTGAAAAGGCTGCAGAAATATGATCTACACACCAAGAAAATATACGTTTGCTACTGATATGTTGTCGAGCAGTCAACAAGAAAGAAAAGTGACCAAGAGACTAATGCTGATTATAGGCCTACATTAACGTGATTGTCCCCTCCCTTCCAGTATCCCCTGATAGAGAAGATTATGAAAGCAGCAGGGACAGATGAAATAATGAAAGACCTCAAAAATACAATATTTAAAGGATGCCTAGCAGCTAAGAATGACTGTCCAATGTGTACTTGGGATTACTGGGCATGCAGAGCTGAAACGTCAGCAATAGAAGATATAGTCTTCAAAAGGAACAGGTTTGTGATTCCAGTAAACACAAAGTACACTGCAGATGCTGTGGTCAAACCAAGACGTACAAAAAAGCTGGATGAACTCAGCAGGTCGGGCAGCATCCATTGACTGCTTCTTTCAACAGATGCTGTCCGACCTGCTGAGTTCATCCAGCTTTTCGTACGTTGTGATTCCAGTGTCGCTATGCAAGGAAATGCTCCAGAAGATACACGAAGGGGATCCTGGTGAGGAAAAATGTAAACAAAGACCTTATGTACTGGCCAAGAATGAACCTAGACATCAGCCTACACATCACTGCTTCATGTGAAATATGCCTTACCTACATACCAAAGCAGCAAGCAGAACCACTTACACCACGCCCTGTACCAGACAGACTGGAATTCAAAGTTGGAGTGGATCTTTTTGATTGCCATGGGAAAAGTCATATTGCTGTAACAGACTACTTCCCCAATTAACCAGAGGTTGCAACACTGCAATCAACATCCAGCAAAGTGGTCATCACCTTCCTGAAATCTGTGATTGCAAGGCATGGACTTCCATGTGAAGTGGTATCAGACAATAGTCTACAATACTCAAGCTGTGAATTTGAGTCCTTTGCCAATGATTGGAGGGTTTCTACATCAAGCCCATATCAACCAAAATCTAATGGCTTAGCAAAAAGTTCAGTCAAGGTAGTGGAGGGCCTCATGAAGAAAGTGACAGATGGACGAGAGGATTTCCACAAAATTTTAATGATTTACAGAAGTGTGCCACTCCAGAATGGCCCTTCACCAGCTCAAGTGCTGATGGGTTGACGCACACACACTAATCATCCAATGCACGAAAACCTGTTGACACCTAAAGGAGCATAGAAGGTCAAACTGGCTAAAATGAAAGGGAAACAAAAACAGGAACAGTATCACAACAAGACTGCAGAAAGCCCACCAGTCCTGAAACCTGGAGATTCAGTATGAATCCGAGATCACAATTCAGGCACATGGTCCATGCAAGGATATGTGCAAGAAGTAGTAGCACCACATTCCTACCAGATACAGATGGAGCAAGGGACACCTCTGAGAAGGAACTGCATGAATCTATGACCACAAGCTCCATCCCATAGCTGTGATATGTCATCTGTCAGTACACCAAAGGGGCCAGCAGATGTGAAAAAAGAATGTGTTGATCGGAGTTCTCAGAGAGACACAAATATTAACACATCAAATGCAAGCAATACATCTATGGAACCAAATAGCAAACAAAAAGGACCATTAAACCACCTCAGAGACTGATTGAAAGTGGTTAAGTGGATAAGGGACAGTGGTTGCTCTTTACAATTGAAGTTGAAATAGAACCATAGAACATTACAGCACAGAAACAGGCCTTTTGGCCCTTCTTGGCTGTGCTGAACCATTTTTTTGCCTAGTCCCACTGACCTACACCTGGACCATATCCCTCCATACACCTCTCATCCATGTACTTGTCCAAGTTTTTCTTAAACATTAAAAGTAGGCCCGCATATACCACTTCATCTGGCAGCTCATTCCACACTCCCACCACATGCTGTGTGAAGAAGCCCCCTACCCAATGTTTCCTTTAAACTTTTCCCCCTTCACCCTTAACCCATGTCCTCTGGTTTTTTTTTTCTCCCCTAGCCTCAGTAGAAAAAGTCTGCTTGCATTCACTCTATCTATACCAATCATAATTTTATATACCTCTATCAAATCTCCCCTCATTCTTCTACGCTCCTGGGAATAAAGTCCTAACCTATTCAACCTTCCTCTGTAACTCAGTTTCTCAAGTCCTGGCAACATCCTTCTAAACCTTCTCTGCACTCTTTCAACCTATTATCCTTCCTGTAATTTGGTGACCAAAACTGCACACAATACTCCAAATTCGGCCTCACCAATGCCTTATACAACCTCACCATAACATTCCAACTCTTATACTCAATACTTTGATTTATAAAGGCCAATGTACCAAAAGCTCTCTTTACAACCCTATCTACCTGTGACGCCACTTTTAGGGAATTTTGTATCTGTATTCCCAGATCCCTCTGTTCTACTGCACTCCTCAGTGCCCTACCATTTACCTTGTATGTTCTACCTTGGTTTGTCCTTCCAAAGTGCAATACCTCACACTTGTCTATATTAAACTCCATCTGCCATTTTTCAGCCCATTTTTCCAGCTGGTCCAAATCCTTCTGCGAGCTTTGAAAATCTTCCTCACTGTCCGCTACACCTCCAATCTTTGTATCATCAGCATATTTGCTGATCCAATTTACCACATTATCATGCAGATCATTGATATAGATGACAAATAACAATGGACCCAGCACTGGTCCCTGTGGCACACCACTAGTTACAGTCCTCCACTCAGAGAAGCAATCCTCCACTACCACTCTCTAGCTTCTCCCATTGAGCCAATGTCGAATCCAATTTACGACCTCTCCATGTATACCTAGCAACTGAATCTTCCTAACTAACCTCCCATGTGGGACCTTGTCAAAGGCCTTACTGAAGTCCATGTAGACAACATCCACTGCCTTCCTTTCATCCACTTTCCTGGTAACCTCCCTGAAAAACTCTAATAGATTTTGAATAAAAGAGAAGAGACTTGTTATGGAATGTAGATATCTTTGTCGGAAAGGATTATTGTTCCTTGCAGGTTTATGAGGACATAGTATTGTGTTTGTTTTTCTTTAAAGGGAGAAGATGTGTTATTATGTGTACATAATAAAGAACTTCAGTTCCCAGAGGGCAATGCAAGTGGTTCATCTGGAACTGGAAGCTACGATGGTGATCTAGTTGCGTGCACACAGGATTGAGCAGCAGTTCAGTAATAAAAAGTTCTAAATAAGCCCACACCAAGTTTGTCTTTATTAAGATCAAATTTAACAGTAGATGGCTCACCTGCTCAAGGAGAAAGGAGCAAGAGTCCATGGCTAAGAGTTTTAGGAGACTCAACATTGAGAGAAATAGACAGGAACTCAGTAGCCTTGGACTTAAATACAGCATGTTGTGCTGCTTCCCAGGAGCCAAAGTCAGACGTGTCATGGATGTTTGCAGGGAACTTAAAGGGGAAGAATAAATAGTCAGAGGTCGTGGTTCACATTGGTACTAAGAGGTGAGATCTTATTGCCAGGATTTTCCAAAGGTCCTTTGTTCTACCATAGCCTCCAGTGTGTCCAGTTTGACTCCTATAACAGAACCGGCCTTTCTAATCAGTTCATTGAGCCTGTGATAGGGTAATATCAGTGCCTATGATGTTATAAACTGAAGTGAGAGTGGGGAATAAGCTGTAAACAACTCAGCAGGCCAGGCAGCATCTATGGAAAAGAGTAAACAATCAACATTTTGGGCCGAGACCCTTCATCAGGTCCTGATGAATAAATCCATAGATGCTGCCTGGCCTGCTGAGTTCCTCCAGCATTTTGTGTGTGTTGCTTTGGATTTCCAGCATCTGCTGATTTTCTCTTGTTTCTGATGTGGATGTGGTTAATGAGTTGCGCAGTGCAGAGCATGGCCTGTGACGGAGATATCCCAGTGGTGTGCTGGATGATCAGGACACCAATGGATAAGATTACTCATTTGGCTAGAGGAACAGCAGAGTGTGTCACAACCACAGATTCAGCAGTGCAGCAGATTTGGCAATTGTGCTCGTGAATGTGCACATGTCAGCTATTTATTATTTCATTGTGATAGTATTTAACTCCATTCATTCCGTTGTAGTGTTTGTCAAGATTTCAACCCAGGACACAGCAACACTTTACTGCCTGCATTCTGCCTTGCCTGAGAAACTGGACTGTTGAGTCAAATGACTCTGAAGACTAGCAGTATTTATTTTATTCTTAATTGATCTTTTCAGCCACAGTGTAGGCTTTGTTTTCCATTTGAGAGTTTTAGCTAACAGCCCTGTTTGGCCTAGCATTTATTGTTTACTTTCCCTTTAACACTGCATTGAAGTCTGTGATCTATTGACCTGCTTCAATGTCTCTCACTCTGCACTTGGGCCATATCTGAACCAGATGACAGAGTGAGGCTAATGGAGTAGCTGATGATTGAAGCATTACATAACTTTACTTTATTGTCACCAAACGATTGATACTAGAGCGTAAAATCATCACAGCGGTACTTGATTCTGCGCTTTGCACTCCCTGAAGTACAAATCGAAGTAAATATAATAAAAAATTTAAATTATAAATCATAATTAGAAAATAGAAAAGGGGAAGTAAGGTAGCGCAAGTCAGGTCCGGATATTTGGATATTACCATTGTATTTTAAGATGATACTAAAGTAAAGATAGTTTTGAGAGAGAAGACACAAAATAATGAAGGTCCTTTCTAAGTATAATCTATCCACAGCTTTATGTCATTTTGATAATACAACATTCGTGTGGAGTAAGTAAAATTGAAGGTAGTTCTATTATCCGAAAAGCCAAAAAATTTAGGCTGACAGTTCAGTGCAGTATTGAAGGACTGTTTTGGATATTCTGTACTGCTTAGCGCTGAGGCTAAAAGGTTCCATTTCAGTCTTATCCGACCACAAGACCTTCTTCCACATCCTTACGGTATCTTCTAACTGACATTTTGCGAAGTCTTTATGGGCAAGGAGATACGTTTTTTTAGTGGAGGTAGCATCAGGCTGGGGAGATGCTTTTTAGCAGCAGGAACTGGAAACATGGTCAGGATTGATTAGAAGATGAATGCTGCTAAATACAGAGAGATCAATCCTGGATAAAAGCCTGCTAGACTCAGCCAGAAAGTTTAAACTGGGGAGGAAGTTTCTCTTTCAGGAAGACAATGACCCAAAGGGCAGTGGCAGAGAACCATGAAGTGGTATCAAATGAAGAAAATCGATTCCTTGAGTGGCCCAGTCAGAATCTTGACCTTAAACCAATCAAACTTCTCTGGCAAGACTTCAAGATTGCTGTCCACTGCCGCTCCTCAACTAACCTGGCACAGCTAGAGCAAATTTGCAAGAAGGAATAGGCGAATCTTGCTCCATCACATTGTGCAAAGCCAATAGAGATTTATTCAGAAAGACTACTGACTGTAATAGCTGTGAGAAGTGGTTCAACTAAGTACTGTGCAAAAGGGGATAAATACTTTAGAACTACTAACATTTCAGTTTTGAATTTTTAATTTTTCATGCTTTACCATTTTCCCAGTTTTTAGGGCTCTGCCTTGAAAAAAAAAGAAGCACATGGTTCACAAGTAAAAATTCCTAGTTAAATTGATCAAAATCCCTGGGGGTGAATACTTTTTCAAGGCACTATAGTATGGTCTAACCGGACACAAATGAAAGATTGTCATTGCACCTTGGTGCATGTGTAAATAACACACTAATTACCAAATACCAATGCCTTACATAAAAGCAAGGAATGCTGGAATTACTAAACAGATCAAGCAGTATCTGTGGATACAGAAAGAGAAACTTGCAGTTCTGATGAAAGATCATTGATTTGTTTCTCTTCCTTCACAGATGCTGCCTGACTTGCTGAGTATTTCCAGCAGTTTCTATTTTATTTCATTAAAAAGCAATTTTCTGCTTTTTAATGGAAAACCTTAATACTGATTCAAGCAGGCATCAGAAACTTGGGACACAAGAGAGAAATGCAACACACATACAAACTTCTGGAACAAATCAGCAAGCCAGGCAGCATCTATGGTTAGAAATGATCAGTTGATATTTTTGGCCAAGATCCTTCATCAGGACTTTATGCTTTTACAATATGCTTTATTACAATACACACTTATACCACATGCTTAACATTGTATATTTAACGAAGGGTAGTGAGGGTATAAGTGACGATGATGATTGAAAGTTCTCTTTGCTGTAAGCATTCAATTCTGCAAGCAGGATTAAAGAGAACCCCAAGGCATTCTACAAGTATGTAAAGAGCAAGAGAATTAGAAGTGAGAGAATAGGACAGTGGAAAAGTGTGTATGGAACCGGAGGAGATAGCAAGGTACTTAATGAATACTTTGCTTTAGTATTCACTACAGAAAAGGATCTTGGTGATTGTAGGGATGACTTATAGTGGACTGAAAAGCTTGAGCATATGGCCATTAAGAAAGAGGATGTGCTGGAGCTTTTGGAAAGCATCAAGTTGGATAACTTGATCCTGAGAGGCAGAAGTTATGAATGTTTGGAGAGACATAATCTGATTAGGAATAGTCAGCATGGCTTTATCAAAGGCAGGTCGTGCCTTACGAGCCTGATTGAATTTTTTGAGGATGTGACTGAACACGTTTATGAAGGTAGAGCAGTAGACAGACAGACATACTTTATTGATCCCAAGGGAAATTGGGTATATATGTAGTGTATATGGATTTCAGCAAGGCATTTAATAAGGTAGCCCATGCAAGGCTTATTGAGAAAGAAAGGAGGCACGGGATCCAAGGGGACGTTGCTTTGTGGATCCAGAATTGGCTTGCCCACTGAAAGCAAAGAGTGGTTGTAGATGGGTCATATTCTGCATGGAGGTCAGTGACCAGTGGTGTGCCTCAGGGATCTGTTCTGGGACCCTTACTCATCGTGAACTTTATAAATGACCTGGATAAAGAAGTGGAGGGTTGGGTTAGTAAATTTGCTGATGACACAAAGGGTGGGGGTGTTGTGGATAGTGTGGAAGGCTGTCAGAGGTTACAGAGGGACATTGATAGGATGTAAAACTGGGCTGAGAAGCGGCAGATGGAGTTCAACCCAGATAAGTGTGAGGTGGTTCATTTTGGTAGGTCAAATATGATGGCAGAATATAGTGTTAATGGTAAGACACTTGGCAATGTGGAGGATCAGAGGGTTCTTGGGGTCTGAGTCCATAGGACACTCAAAGCTGCTGAGCAGATTGACTCTGTGTGTTAAGAAAGCATGCAGTGCATTGGCCTTCATCAACTGTTGGATTGAGTTCAAGAGCTGAGAGGTAATGTTACAGCTATATAGAACTCTAGTCAGACCCCACTTTGAATACTGTGCTCAGTTCTGGTCACCTCACTACAGGAGGGATGTGGAAACCATAGAAAGGGTGCAGAGGAGATTTACAAAGACGTTGCCTGGATTGGGGAGCATGCCTTATGAGAATAGATTGAGTGAACTTGGCCTTTTCTTCTTGGAGCAATGGAGGAAGAGAGGTGACCTGATAGAGGTGTATAAGATGATTAGAGGTATTGATCATGCATATAGTCAGAGGCTTTTTCCTAGGGCGGAAATAGTTGCCACAAGAGGACACAGGTTTAAGGTGCTAGGGAGTAGGTACAGAGGAGATGTCAGGGGTAAGTTTTTTACACAGAGTGTGTGGAATGGGCTGCTGGCGACAGTGGTGGAGGTGGAAACAATAGGGTCTTTTAAGAGACTCCTGGACAGGTACATGGAGCTTAGAAAAATACAGAGCTATAGGTAAGCCTAGGTGATTTCTAAAGTAAGTACATGTTCAGCACAGCATTTTGGGCTGAAGGGCCTGTATGGTGCTGTAGGTTTTCTGTGTTTCTATGTTTCTAATTCACTGCACTTCTGTTACCATATTTTAAGCAAAATGCCTCAGAAATTCATATATGGATATTCTGACTCTTTTTCCGCACTGGAACAATTACGTCTGCTCACCCCTTCCCAGATCAATCTTATCTCCACCACTACCCTCATTCTTCCTGCCCTTCAGGAGTGCTGTCAGTTCAGGACTATTCAGGACATTTACAATGTGTAAAAAGGGCCCAAAGGATCATTGGGGACCCGAGTCATCCCAACTACAAACTGTTCCAACTGCTACCATCTCAGGAAAGGTACCGCAGCATAAAAGCCAGGACCAACAGGCTCTGGGACAGCTTCTTCCACCAGGTCTGCTACTGCTTATCTCATGCTGACACAACTGTATTTCTATGTTATATTGACTATCCTGTTGTACATATTATTTATTATAAATTACTACAGATTGCACATTACACATTTAGAAGGAGATGTAACATAATGATCTTTACTCTTCATGTGCATGAAGGATTTAAGTAATAAAGTCAGTTCAATTCCAGACATGTCAACACTATAGAACCACAGTCTTTCACTTATGAACACATCTACACCACAGAAATAAATAAAGGCAGCTTAAGTTCAAGCAAATACACCATGTATTTTTTTAGCCACTATGGGGAGATACACCTACACTACAACTTATTTTCGATTGCCTTTAAATCTGGATAATTTACCACGAGTTGCAGTCATGGTTTACGATCCAAAGAAACTTCAGAAGATGGTATTTTATTTTTCTGGGTATTTAAAACTGACTTTCAGTGAGGTTCATTTCCTGCTTGGCAGAAAGGTACTGCTGAATTTTCCACAATCCATTAATTGTCAGGAATTTACAAGCAAATTCCTGGTTTCAGAGATATAATGTTTCTCATCTGATCACAGGTACTGATGATTTGAAAAGCTCTTCTTCGGGGGAGAACATTCCCCGACCGGTTTCTTTATTCCCATTAAAATTAAGATTTTTGGAATAACTTCTCTATTTTGATGAATGACCTTAGTATCCCAACATAATGCTCACAGTACATGCATATGACTATGAAAGAAATGGTATTGGAAACACATCCAATGGTCTATATGGAAGAGAATACAGAGTTTGCCAATTTTGCACTAGAGCTCCCATTTCAGGCATCAAGACTCCAGCTAACATAACTGAATAACAGGAGGCAGCAGGAAGGACAAACCATCTACATGATGTAAAGGAACCATGGGACAATTATGAGTCAGATTTTACAGGAAAACAGCTGCGGCTCTGATCATAATTGCTGGGGTATCTGTGATTCCTACATATGTGCACACAAATGCAGAAGTCCTGAACTTGCTGCCCACTTTCGTTGCAATTTCCCATCTGCAATTTGATGCTGGTCTCATGAAGAACAGCAGTAGGTCATAAAGTTACTTCTTTTCCTCAACACTTAGGCTTGGCTAATCTATTCAAATTACCAATAGCAACTTCAAGATTCAATGAAAGGAAACACTTTTTAGATGCTTTTAATTGAGAATAAGTGATCGTGTATTTCCAAATATTTAATGATATTGCAAACTTTTTCATTGTGTTTTAATAGTCGTGACATGTTTTGAATGCCTCTTGATGTTAAAAGTACTCGGAAAGACATCAGATGTTAAATCACAGTGGAATCCACAAGCATGTACCTGGCACTGACCACTATTTCTGCAGTGCAAAGGCTTAGTTCCAAGGTTCCTGCTGCACAGAACTCCTTAATAAATTAATGCCAGATTTCTTCATTCTTTTTGCTAGAAAAAGATACTTTCTTATGGGTCTATCTAGGCACAACAAATTTTACCCTTCAACCTGCTTCTGTCTACAGCTTGCTCCTACAAAATCCTCATTTGAATCGTCTGTATTAAGGTCATTTTGCTCTCTATCAAGCTATCTTTTACCTATCCAAGGACAGACCATTTACTCTTGGTGTCTCATCACAAGCACCCTCTCCTAAATATCTTAGTGGATCTCTGTGAATACCAAACCAATTATCTTTACGATTGTGCTCTTCCTATGTATTGGTTGTGAAGGAAGAACCTTCCTTCCTAATTATGTCTGCGTATATCTTCAATGGTTTCACCACCCTCTGGCTATTCCTTTATTAATGGGCATCTCATGAAAAAAGTTGCCCAACAGCAACTTTTTTCATGAGTAAGGGCCTGCAGATGTACCTAGTTAGACCTTGTTGCGTAGTTAAACTCCCATCATTTCTTCCAACTTTGCAAGGAAAGTTAGAAGAGAAAATGGAGCTTAATTGGGCAGCAGGGAATGCCAGTGGGTGGTGTGCAGTCTGTATGTGTATATTTGAGTTGAAAGAATGCTGACAGCACTGTATGTAGTAGAGCAGATGATCGTTGGGTATAAGCTTTCATTGGAGGATCGTTGGTATCTGAATGATGCAGGGATAATGATTTGAGCAGTATCAGGAAAGTAGGGTGTGGAAAATGAAGATGCATGCTCTTACCTTGACTACTTATGTAAGATCATTGATTTTCTTGTACTGGAGCTTGGGATTGATCTCAGGATCTGCCTGTTCCCATTGCCATGATGATACCCTGGCCCACTCCAAATTCAGATTTTGTTGTCCTCTTTCAACTCCTTCTCCAGGGCCTCCAGAACAAGATCCAAAGGCTTTGGAGAACACACACTCCAATGGACCCAGGAGCTTTGACTAAAGAACCGATTCAGATCTCAACACCCACCACCACCAAACTTAAATACGTACAAGCTAACTATAACTTAAGCAATGTACTCATTATGTTGAAGCCCTGCTGATGTATGAGCCAATGAATAGAGGACCTAATTTAGGGTGCATAATACTGAGTACATGGAATTAAATACGCACTCGTATTTAACGTGTTAACTGAATTCTACTCATTAACTGCAGAAAACAGAACATTTCTCGAATGCCCCAACCAGCTGTAGGAAATTAACACATTTCTATTAATATCCATTTTGAGCTGTCTTACCACCCAATACAAATAATAAACAAGTAACCACATATTGATTTGTTTAACGACCAAGTACTAACCAGCCATGTGCTGGCATGACACCAGGTGACTTGGCTTTAAGATGAATTGGCACTGCATCTCCGCAGGCAGCTGTTCAAAAATGAAAGGCCCCTGGAAATCTGGAGGGTAGATTGAGTCCTTGGACCCTTGCGTCTGTCCAGCTGCACCTTGAATGTGACTCATTTTAATGCTGAAAGGATATTCATGCCCTGTTGGGAAATAAATGCACAAGTAACCATCAATTCCATTCTATATCCATCTTCAGACTTTTAATTCCAGTTATATTTTGTGTATGATGACAGTGTGTGAAATTGTTTGAAGTGTCAGTGCCACGTAATATCTCATTTTTCAAACTACAACACTGTTGTACTTTGCCTATCTTAGAATTAAGATAGAATTAGGAAGTGACGTTCTTAAGGAAAACAATATGTTAAATTGAAGTTGGAAATATCAGTTCTTATCACTTGAACAATATCAGTACAATGGTCAGAAAATTGGTATAACCTCATAGTATTTTGATACTTATTGTTCTACAAATAAAATCCATCAACAAGTTCAGATTTTGTTTAAGATTGCTTTCTCTGAAACGTTAATATTTAACTGCTAGAGATGTCTTAATAAGTAAATTAACTAGCTGCTTCCCAGCAGCATCAGGCGTGAACTCATAGGAGAGGCCAAGTTGACCCAAAGCAATGTCTGTTGAGAGATTTACTAAGAATCATCTAGTGGTACCACTTCAGATTTAAGATTGTTTAATGTCATTTCCAGTACACAAGTACAAAGGAGAATAAAATAATTGTTACTCCAGATCCAATGCAGCACAAAAAAAATCACTACAAGAACACAACAAAAAAATACAATATAAATATATAAGGTAATTTATATGCATAGATTGGTTAAAATGATGCTAGGCACAGGAATCCCTGTGCATAAGGTGACTGACAGAAAATGATAATGTAGTGGTGCTGGGTGGTGCGGAGGAGTGGGTTAGTGGGTGGAGGTGTTGATCAGCTTTACTGCTCAGGGAAAGTAACTGTTTTTGAGTCTGGTGGTCCTGGCGTGGATGCTATATATCCTTCTCCCTGATGGGAGTGAGCAGTGTGGATTCAAAGTTCAAAGTAAATTTATTATCAAAGTATATGTATGTCACCACTTAAAACCCTAAGATTCATTTTCTTGCAGGCATTTGCAGTACATACACAAAGAAAGATAAAATAATGATAATAAATAAACAATAAATTTTGAGAACATGAGATGAAGAATCCTTGAAAGTGAGTCCATAGGTTGTGGGAACAGTTAAGAGTTGGGGTGAATGAAGTTAAGTGAAGTTATCCCCAGTAGTTCAAAAGCCTGATGGCTGAGGTGTAACAACTGTGCCTGAACCTGATAGTGTAGGTCCTAAGGCTCTTATACATCCTTCCTGATGTCAGCAGTGAGAAGAGAACACGACCTAGATGGTGGGGGTCCCTGATGATGGAAGCTGCTTTCATACGATAATGCTCCATGTAGATGTGCTCAATAGTGGGGAGGGTTTTACGTGTGATGGACTGGCTGTTTCCATTGTTTTTTGTAGGCTTTTCCATTTACCGGCATTTGTATTTCCATACCAGGCTATGATGCAACCAGTCAATATACTCTCCACTGCACATCTATAAAAGTTTGTCAAAGTTTTAGATGACATGTCAGGTCCTCGCAAACTTCTAAGAAAGTAGAGGTGCTGCCATGCTTTCTTTGTACTGGCACCTGTGCTGGACCCAGGACAGAACGTCTGAAATGATAGCATTGAGGAATTTAAAGTTGCTGATCCTCTCCACCTCTGATCCTTCAATGAAGACTGGCTTATTGACCTCCAGTTTCCTCTTCCTATAGTCAATAATCAAAGATTCAAAATACATCTATTATCGAAGCATGTGTACAGAATACAACTCTGAGATTCATCCTCCCATGGGCAGCCAGGAAACAAAGAAACACCAAGGAACCCAGTTAAGAAAACATCCAATACCTAATGTGGAAAAAACAACTAAATGTGTGAAAAATGAACAAATTGTGCCAATGGCAAAAAATGTGCCAACAGCTAAAGATGAGCAAACAACACAGGTTACCAAACATCAAACACAGTTCAGTAGTATTCAGTGTAGTTCAGTTCAGTGCTGCACTGCTAGCCCGCTACAGGCTGCAGAGCCTTTCTATGCCGAAGCACCCCAGTACACATCGATCAAACAGAAAAAATAAGAGTAACCAGAAACCATGCAACATGAACCTCACAGTTCTCCAAAACTAGTCCACAGCTTCGCCAATCAATCTTTGCAATGTGGATCCCAAGTCTCATGCACTTTCCTCCAACACAGCTAGTGAGAGGGAGAGGAAGATCAGTCAAACATGGGCAAATGGCGCCGAACACCCGCCTGTCTTCTGCTCTCATCCTCGTCGACTTCAACCTTGCTCAACACTTCAATCAGAGAGAAGCAATGGAGTTGATCATGAGTACGCAACCCGTCTCCAGGTTTTCAGGCCTCCAGGCCAAACACTTCACTCCAAGCCTCACCAAACCCTACTGGAGACAGCAAAGTGCAGATTACACAATCAGCCCAAAAACGCATCAACGCGGTGTAAATCACTGGCTCCAATTGCATGCAGCTTAGAAGCAGAATCCCATTTGAAAGCAGAGGAAAGCGAACTGTCTGAAGGACGTCATTGTTGGTCACTGGCACCATCTTGATCAACTCCTTTGTCTTGCTGACCTTGAGTGAGAGGTTGTTTTTGTGGCTTTTCTCAGTCACATTTTCAGTCTCTCTTCTCAGGCAAGAGTTGATATGTTTCATCTCTAAACTCTCAAAGCATTTCACCACAGTGGATGTAAGTCATTGAGGCAGGCTGCCATTTTCTTCTCAGGCACTAGTATAATTGATGCCCAGCAGTGTCTGTACTTCCTGTGAAGGTGGGAAGGTCCACCCCCACCCCTTCATCCTCACCACATTCTACAGAGGATGTATCAAGAGCAGCCTGAGCAGCTGCATCACTGCCTGGTTTGGGAATTGCACGTACCCCTCATACAAACTCTTCTCCCTCCTGCCATCTAGCAAAAGGTACCAAAGCATTTGGGCTCACATGACCAGTTTCTTCCCGCAGGCCTCAATACTCAGAGTCTAGACTGACATCTACATCATTTATTATTATATTGTAATTTGCCCTCTACTGTGCTTATTGTCTTATTTATTAATTATTGTACTGCACTGCACTGTTTTGTGCACTTTATGTAGTCCTGTGCAGGTCTGTAGTCTAGTGCAATTTTATGTTGTTTTGTGTAGTCTAGCGTAGCCTTGAGTTATCTCACATAGTCTAACGTAGTTTTGTGTTGTTTCATGTAGCACCAGGGTCCTGGAGGAACATTGTTTCGTTTTTACTGTACCAGTAGTTTGTGGTCAAAATGACAATAAACTTGACTTGACTTGAAGCAGTTAGGTACCTCAGACTGACAAAACAAGATGTTAAAGATATCAGTGAACACTCCAGCCAGTTAATCAGCTCAGGTCTTCATTACTTGGCCAGGTACCCAGTCAGGACCAGATGCTTTCCATGGGTTCACCTTCCTGAAGGGTGCTCTCATATCAGCCTTAGAGACTGAAATCACAGAGTAAGTGGGATCCTTCATGTTGTTACTGGCCCTTTACTGATACCTCTCTGTAATAAATGTCCTTGATGTTGGGTAGGCTGGTACCAGTGCTGCTTTGAGCAGTTTTGACTACCTGTTGTAGAGCCTTCCTGTCTGCCACCATGCAGTTTCATACCATTTGAAGCATGTGACAATGCAGCATGTTAGGAACTCTTTACTGCACATCTGTAAAAGAACATGAGTACATAGTCCAACTCTCTTCAGCCTCCTTAGAAAGTAGAGGGGTTGGTCAGCTTTCCTGATTGTGTAGAATGTGTTCTGGGACCATGACAGGTTGCGTAAGATGTGCAATCCCAGGAGTTTGGGACTGCTCACAGTTTCCACTGCTGTGCCACCAATTTAAAGAGGGATGTGAGTGGTGTGAGTTCCCCTGAAGTCTATAACCATCTCCTTTGTTTTGTTGGCAGTGAGGAAGCGGTTATTTGTCTGGCAGCAAGCCTTGGGCTTCTCTATCTCCTCTCTGTAGACCATCTCATCATTATTGGCAATGAGACGCACCACTGTTGTGTCATCAGCAAATTTAAGACTGTTAATGCTTAGGTGTTTAGCCATGCAGTCAGGTGTGAGCAGAATACAAAGCAATGGGCTCAGCACACAGTCCAGGGGAGGGGGCACCCATGTTGAGCATGATGAGGAGGGAGGAGTGGCTGTGAAGCCTGACTACCTGGAGTTTGCTGGTTAGGAAGTCCAACGCCCAGTTGCACAGTGCTGTATTTAGACCGACAAGTAAGATTTTGTTCACCAAGGTCTGTGGGACAATAGTGTTGAATGTTGAACTGAAATTCAGAAACAGCATTTTGACATAAGTGTCCTTGATTTCTAGGTTTGTCAGGGCCAGGTGCATGACAGATGTTCTGGCATCTGGCGTAGAGCGGTTCTGTTGTTAGGCATATTGGTGGGTGTGCAATGTGGCAAGAAAAGAGTTTTTGATCAGTACCATTACCAGCTATTCAAAGCACTTCATGATGACTGGCATTGGTGCCACCGGACGGTAGTCTGAAGGTGTAGAGTTCTTTGGCACATGGCTGATTTGAAACATGTGGAGACAGCAGCTTGGATGAGTGAAGCATTGAAGATGTCCGTGAAGACATCGATGAGCTGGTGTGCACACTTCCTGAGTAATTGGCCTGGGATGTTGTCTAGCCCGGCTGCTGTTACGGACAGTGTCTTGAATCAAGTAACTATAACAACAGAAACATTGAAGAAGAATTGAGCTACTGCTGTCAGAACCACTTCCTGCAGTTTCAGAGTCAACTCTTACAACCACCACGGAGGAGGCTGCAAATCCTGAGGTTGTTTCCACAGTCACAAGTCTCACCTGCCAAGCACAGTGATTTCCCCTTGTCAGGAAAAATATTATCCTACAGGAGTAAGAAATCCTCTACAGTACATAAAAGCATGCAGACATGGTCAAGAGGTTCAGTTGTTCAAAACAAACATCAAGATGGAGAGGAAATGTGTTCTAAGTGACTTTGACAGTGGAATGATTGTTGGTGCCAGATGGGGTGGTTTGAGTATCTCAGAAGATGTGCATCTTCCCAGATTTTGATACACAACAGTGTTCTGTGTTTACAGAGAATTGTGCAAAAGAAAAAAAAGGACATTCAATGAGTAAAAACACCTTGTTAATGAGAAAGGTCAGAGGTAAATGGTTCAAGCAGTCAGAAAGGAACTCAAATTACCTGGTGTGCAGAAGAGCAGCTCAGAATACACAACACATCGAATCTTGAAGTGGATGGGTTACAGCAGCAGAAGACCACAAACATACACTCAGTAGCCACTTTACTAGGTATAGGGGTGATGCGCCATCAATAACTCTCAGAGATGTGAGGCGAGAGATAGGCTTTTATTAGCTGGAAGAGAGAGCACTATCAGCAGCAAGAGACCATCACACAACATCCTGGAGACTGAGGGAGGAGCAGTGCCTCCAATCGCCTTTATACAGGGGTCTGTGGGAGGAGCCACAGGAGCAGTCAGTGGGGGGGGGGGCATGTCCAGACAGGTATATGTGGTTCACCACAAGGGGGTACCTAATAAAGTGACCACTGAGTGTATAACGATATCACTCAAGGAAATCAGACTCAACAACAGTCAGAAACTTTCCTGCTATATATTTTATTAAGCTTCATTTAGAGAACAAAATCCATAAGACCATAAGACATAGGAGGAGAATTAGGCTATTCAGCCCATCAAATCTGTTCTGCCATTCCATCATGGCTGATCCCAGATCTCACTCAACCTGATACACCTGCCTTCTTGCCATACCCTTTGATGCCCCGACCAATTGGAAACAATCAACTTCTGCTTTAAATATATCCATGGACTTGGCTTCCACCATAATCTGTGGCAGAACATCCACAGATCCACTACTCTGTAGCTAAAAAAATTCCTCCTTACCTCTGTTCTAAAAGGTCACTCCTCAATTTTGAGCCTGTACCCACTTGTTCTGAATACCTCCAGCATAGGAAACAACCTCTCCACATCCACCTTATTTAGTCCTTTCAACATTCAGTAGGTTTCAATGAGATCCCTCTGCATTCTTCTAAATTCCAGTGAGTACAGGCCCAAAGCTGCCAAACGCTCCTCATATGTTAACCCCTTTATTCACAGAATCATCCTTGTGAACCTCCTCTAGACTCTTTCCAATGACAACACATCCTTTCTGAAATATGGGGCCCAAAACTGTTAACAATACTCCAAGTAATTCTAAATTTTATATTTGATTCATCTTCTGGAATATAATTTTTCTTTTATTGCCTTGGCACTGATTATTAAGTTGAGATTTCCAACAGTCATCTTTTGCTTGATCTTGTATCTATCCAGATATAACTCTTCATTAAGATGCAAAACCTACTCCAAAATTCATGTGACACTTTCCTAATTCTCCTGATTGCAAAAGCTTCTTCAGCAGAACCTTCAGGAACTAATCCCAACCAAATTTGCTAAAACCCTGTCATTATTTCACTTCAAAAAAAACAATGCTGCTGCTTGCTTGTTCTTGCCAACAACTTGAGGACAACCAATACTCTGCTGCCCTAACACACATCAGGGCTCATTCACTCTTGACCTGTGCGCATGCTCATCTGCGTTGGCTCCCACTGAGGGCATTGCTTATTTTAAACATTCTCATCTATGCTTTCAAATTTCTCAATGGTCTTAACCATTCCAATCTCCATACTCTTTTGGGACTCCCTATGCTTGTCCAATTCTATCCTTTAAGCAGTGTCTTCTGCTGTGAAGGTTTCAAGATCTGGAATTCCTTCCTTAAATATTTAACAATTTTAAGGCACTGTGTAAAATCTGCTTCCTTGACCAGGATTTTGGTCCTATTATGTGACTGGGCATGAATGTTTTGTTTGCTAACTCTCCTGTGAAGATTATTGGAACAATTCTACTGTTTTAAAAACGTTTGTAAATACATGCTTCATTTTTGTTGTTGTTTTACTGGGATTCTTTTAGGATATGACTCATTAAGTATGGGGCAAATATGGGTGCTTAGTTTTTCAGAAGGCTGTTGATAAGATGTCACACAGGAGGTATGAGATTACATGAGGGTAATTTATTTGTATGAATTGAGAACTGGTTAACAATCAGGAAGTAAACAGTGGGAATAAAAGCGTCCTCCTCATGTTAGCAGGCTGTAACTAGTCAGTTTTATGCTGATTAGTATTTTCAGCCCAACTGTTCACAATCTAAATCATCAATTAATCAAGAGGACTTGTTTCCACCCATACAGTAGATTAATAGGCCACTGTAAATTGCATCTAGTGCAGTAGAATCTGAGGGGGTGGGAGTTGGTAGGAATGTAAGAAGAATAAAAAAGGATTAGTTTTGGATTTATGTAAATGGACAATTGATGGTCTACACCAGCTTGGTGGGCTATAGGGCCTGCTTCTCTGCTGTTTGACTTTATATCATTGAAAGCTAACATACAGCTGGAACGAGCTATTAAGGAGGTATAATTTTGAACCGAAGTAAATTAATAACTGTTCTGATTGCTGGATTAGGGCCTAATTGACTATCTTATCCAAGTATCTATTTCTCATTCCAAAAGATTTTAATTTGACCTAATTGAGGTTTTCAGATTACGGCTAAACATGAAAGATGGGAACAAGAATAGATCATTAAATTTAATCGATAAGATTGTAGGAGATCTGTGCTCTAACACCATATGCCACCATATCCTTGGCCGCCATGACACCATAGTGGTTATTACAGCTCGGGGCATTCAGGAGTTTGGAGTTCAATTTAGCGCCACCTGTGAGGAGTTTGAACATGCTCCCCATGACTGCATAGGTTTCCTTTAGGTGTTCCAGTTTCCTCCCACAGTCTGTAAATTTTTCTGTGATTAGGCTAGTGTTAACTAGGTGGGCTGCTGATCAGTGCGACTCATTGGGCCAGAAAGGCCTGTTCTATGTTCTATCTCTGAATAAAATAAAATTAAATTAATACCTTGTCGATTAGAACACTTGCATCTTTGAATATAAATTAACAACAGAACTGACATTAATTGTCCTCTGTTCCCAATTTTATGTGTCTTTTGTATACAGAGATATTGCTAACTTCAAATCTGCATTGAAGTTATCTGGCCCTAATTTTGAGACTATGTCACCTAATCCAGATTTCAGTTGAGGTCCATTGGAAATGCAAGAAATTAGCATTATATTAAACTTGATGAGATATTAGGTGACACTTTTAAACCTGTAAGGACCTTTAGTTATTCTTTGGTCCCCCATAACATGTTGGACTTGATTTTAAAGAGGCTACTGGTTCTTTTCCACTGCCAGTTTGGTTTCCATATCAAAAATCAATCTTAGAGAGGAATGGCTATGCCAGCATTAAGTAAATAACATAAACTGGCTGAAAAAAAACTAGCTATGTTTATTAGGAGATTATATGTTGAGAATGTAAATTTGGGATCAACAGAAATCTGAAAGCTTTTGGTAATGAATAGTTCTCTCCTGTCCATTACATCTCCTATGTTGTGTGCAATGCATGTTTGAATACCAACACCCAGAGACCACCTCATCAGGTACACCTGTTTGTTAATGCAAATATCTAATCCGCCAATCATGTGGCAGCAACTCATTGCATAAAAGCATGCAGAAGTGGCGAAGGGGTTCAGTTGTTGTTCAGATCAAACATCAGAATGGGGAAGAAATGTGATCTAGTTGAGTTTGACTGTGGAATGTTTGCTGGTGCCAGTAGCTCAGAAACTGCTGATCCCCTGGGATTTTCATGCACAACAGTCTTTAGAGTTCACGGAGAATGGTGTGAAAAACAAAAAAAAAAATCTGATGAGTTACAGTTCCATGGGTGAAAATGCCTTGTTATTGAGATAAGTCAGAGGGGAATGACCTGACTGTTTCAAGCTGACCAGAAGGTGACAGTAACTCAAATAACCACACATTACAACAGTGGTGTGCAGAAGAGCATCTCTGAATGCAGAACATGTCAAACTTTGAAGTGGAAAGGCTACATCAGCAGAAGACCATGAGCATACACTCAGTGGCCACTTTATTAGGTACAGGAGGTTCCCGCTTCCATAAAATTTAAGATGAGATGCTCACAAAGGCACCAAAACCATCTTTGATGGTAAAAATCCCAATTATTCCTTATAAACTCAGAAGCTGGAATTTTCCTGCCACCTTCTATCTATTCATGTTCTCTCTTACAGTTTGTAGCAATCAACCGATGTTCTGGTTTTCTGTCATTAAATGAGTATTCATATTACAGCTCAAGAGTAACTTCCTAGAGTTTTAACAGAAAGGCCAAGCTGCAGCCTTTTAAGTCCTATAAAAATATACCCACTGAGGATCATCCAAAATGTTTCACTGTTTAAATCACTCCATGTATAATTACAGAAATGAAGGCAATGAGGATTGTTAGAGCCTAATTTTCTCCACCTTGTTCAGGTTCTGTTTTCCTAGATCGCAAACTGTGCTGGCTTCATTTCTCCACATTGCAAGTTTAGGGCCTGCAACAGATATTTAATGAATTCTGTGGGATCATTTTATCCTGTATACAGACCAAATCAATTGCACTGTAGAGATGACTTGCACTGCCCAATATCAGTTTACTCTAAAATGGAACTTCGGGCTGTGATGAACTACATATACCTGTCTGTACACGCCCCCCCCCCCCCCCCCCACCGCTGACTGGCTTCTCCCACACACCTCAGTATAAAGCCGATTGGGGCCTGCGCCCTGCTCTCAGTCTCCAGGATGTAGCATGGTGGTCAATTGCTGCTTGTTTTTTCTTCCAGTCAATAAACGCCGATATCTTGCCTCACGGCCAGGAGAGTTATTGATGGTGTATCATGGGCATATAATGATATCTATCATTTCCTATATAAACTGAATGCCCAAACTTTCTTATGTGTCTAATGCTCCTATAATTAGTTCTACAACAACACAGAACATCAAAAACACACTATTATATCTTGAGTATTCACTTTTTTCTTTTATTTTCATTCAAATCAATCACAGATTTTAAACCTCACTTTCAACCAAATCCCTCCCTAATGATATTAGCATTGACTGAACTAAATATAACCTTTTCTTTTATATTAATTCTGACCCCAAGCAGATGGAATCTCATTAGATGTTAGGTATTAATTCAATTCTTTAGCAAAACATTACACTAATACATCCCCCTCTTCCCAAACACACAAGCATCCAAATTCAGGACCACCTTTCCCCATTCCTAGCACTAGTATACATCCAGATCAGTGGAAACATTGTCAAGAGCCCTGAAACATAACAAAGGGACAACAATGCAGAAATTTCTAATACTCTGGTATAATTGAAAAATACATCTCTCACAGAAGGTATTTGATCACCTTGATCTAGTAATATTAGTTTATCAAGGTTAGTTATTGAATGAAAGTAAAATACAATTAACATTCAACAGTATAATTCACATGTTCTGCTTTCAAATAATACAAGCAGATTCATGATTTGACACGAGAATTTTATCCAGTAACAATACCCTTTCTTTTCAAATGTCTTTTGTTACAATTAATGTGTTTGTTTTCTCTTCTTTTAATAAGTACCTTAAAAAATCTGCTTCACTCTAACAAAAATCTGCAGAATGGGCAGATAATCTGGTTCTCAAGGTTGTAATTACGTTACCCAAAGTCTTTAGCCTTAACCTTTTGTTTTCCAAGCTTCTGCAAAATAAGGGGTTTTTTTTCATTATGAGGCACATGGTTTTGTACATTTTAAATTGAATGTTGTCGTGAAACCATAAACCTCACTGGACAAGGGAATGGTTTTGTCAGGTTCTAAAAGAATAATGAATAAAATTGGAAAGGTAGAAGTTATCTTATGCATCAGAAGAACTTTGCAATGGAGGAGAATTGTCCAGCAAGGAACTAATATACAATAGAGGAGTATAAACTGTGATTGGGATATTAGAAAGCAAGTCTGGGGAAACAAGCACATACACTGTAGATTTACTTGTTAAGCTACCACATTAAAAGCATAGCAAGGCCAAGAGAAGACTGACTTCCAATATCCAAATGTAAAGACTCATACAGAAAACGTATCATATCCCCTCTTAAACCACAGACAGTAGAAAAAAATGCTTCAGTAAGGTCTAGAAAGGTTTAACCCCTAATTTATGCTGAATTGGTTGATTCAGTCAGAGTGTACTAGGATACAAAAGTGAGAAAAAAAAACATCCAGTTGTCAACTTTGTTGTTCCTTTTGGAAAGTAATGTACTGTATGTTGATGTTGGGTGAAATCGAGTTTAGATTTCAACTACAATGTCTTTGAGTCAATAAGCCTGCTGACACTTCAAGACGCATAGACTGGCTTCTTAGCCAAGATAAGCTTTGTCACATTTTTATATAGATCAGCACTGGTGAGGGGAGACAACTGAAGAGAAAATGTACATTTGATGGTTATATTTTGGTCATCTCTATTTTTTTCATCCACAAAATCAAAGGTATCATTAGGACCAACAGGAATGTACTGCATGTATTCCATAGTGTGGAGAGAACAGGTTTACTCTAAATAATATTATATAGTATTCTTTTTATAATAGAAACATTCCCTCTCAATAGAAATTCCCCACTAAGGCCAAACTTTCTTACATAACATGACCCAGATTGTTTCAATCTCACCATATATATTACGTTCCTATTGTAACAAAGTTAAAAAAGATACACTAGTAATAGTAGATAAATACTACTCAGAAGTCATCAAAAGGTCTCTGAGGCCCACTAAATTAGAATGTACTCATTATTTCATATACACTTTTCTGAACTGTCCCAAAATTATATTAACAACACAATTACTAAAACTATAAAGGGCGTATTATGACTGAAATACATTACCACCTCCGAAGCTTACCAATGAGAGGATAGGGAGTGTCTTCCTTGCCAGAGGTGACCCAAAGTTGATAGTCTTTAGAACTGCCCTATAAGGAAAGTAGAAGTTCTCATGTAATTATTCTGAGAATGCTATTCAGGATAAAGCTACTTAGCAAGAATAGAAGAAGGGGCAGCATTTCCATCCATAAACAAATGTCACAACGCAGTGCATTGCAATAAAAAAACTGAAAAGGAAAAAGTAGATCCTGTACACAGTGGGGATAATTTTCACTTTAACCATCTACCCACTAAATAACCATATAACCATATAACAATCACAGTACGGAAACAGGCCATCTCGGCCCTCCTAGTCCGTGCCGAACTCTTAATCTCACCTAGTCTCACCTACCCGCACTCAGCCCATAACCCTCCACTCCTTTCCTGTCCATATACCTATCCAATTTTACCTTAAATGACACAACTGAACTGGCCTCTACTACTTCTACAGGAAGCTCATTCCACACAGCAATCACTCTCTGAGTAAAGAAATACTCCCTCGTGTTTCCCTAAACTTCTGCCCCCTAACTCTCAAATCATGTCCTCTCGTTTGAATCTCCCCTACTCTCAATGGAAACAGCCTATTCACGTCAACTCTATCTATCCCTCTCAAAATTTTAGATACCTCAATCAAATCCCCCCTCAACCTTCTGCACTCCAATGAATAGAGACCTAACTTGTTCAACCTTTCTCTGTAACTTAAGTGCTGAAACCCAGGTAACATCCTAGTAAATCGTCTCTGCACTCTCTCTAATTTATTGATATCTTTCCTATAATTCGGTGACCAGAACTGCACACAATATTCTAAATTTGGCCTTACCAATGCCTTGTACAATTTTAACATTACATCCCAACTTCTGTACTCAATGCTTTGATTTATAAAGGCCAGCGTTCCAAAAGCCCTCTTCACCACCCTATCTACATGAGACTCCACCTTCAGGGAACTATGCACTGTTATTCCTAGATCTCTCTGTTCCTCTGCATTCCTCAATGCCCTACCATTTACCCTGTATGTTCTATTTGGATTATTCCTGCCAAAATGTAGAACCTCACACTTCTCAGCATTAAACTCCATCTGCCAATGTTCAGCCCATTCTTCTAACTGGCATAAATCTCCCTGCAAGCTTTGAAAACCCACCTCATTATCCACAACACCTCCTACCTTAGTATCATCTGCATACTTACTAATCCAATTTACCACCCCATCATCCAGATCATTTATGTATATTACAAACAACATTGGGCCCAAAACAGATCCCTGAGGCACCCCGCTAGTCACCGGCCTCCATCCCGATAAACAATTATCCACCACTACTCTCTGGCATCTCCCATCTAGCCACTGTTGAATCCATTTTATTACTCCAGCATTAATACCTAACGACTGAACCTTCTTAACTAACCTTCCATGTGGAACTTTGTCAAAGGCTTTGCTGAAGTCCATATAGACTACATCCACTGCCTTACCCTCGTCAACATTCCTCGTAACTTCTTCAAAAAATTCAATAAGGTTTGTCAAACATGACCTTCCACGCACAAATCCATGCTGGCTACTCCTAATCAGATCCTGTCTATCCAGATAATTATTAATACTATCTCTAAGAATACTTTCCATTAATTTACCCACCACTGATGTCAAACTGACAGGTCTATAATTGCTAGGCTTACTTCTAGAACCCTTTTTAAACAATGGAACCACATGAGCAATAAGCCAATCCTCCGGCACAATCCCCGTTTCTAATGACATCTTAAAGATCTCCGTCAGAGCTCCTGCTATCTCTACACAAACTTCCCTCAAGGTCCTGGGGAATATCCTGTCAGGACCCAGAGATTTATCCACTTTTAAAATGTTTTTAAAGCGCCAGTACTTCCGCCTCTTTAATTGTCATAGGTTCCATAACTTCCTTACTTGTTTCCCACACACACAATTCAATATCCTTCTCCTTAGTGAATACCAAAGAGAAGAAATCGTTCAAAATCTCTCCCATCTCCTTCGGCTCCACACATAGCTGACCACTCTGATTCTCTAAGGGGCCAATTTTATCCCTCACTATCCTCTTGCTTTTAATATAACTGTAGAAACCTTATGGATTTACTTTCACCTTATTTGCCAAACCAACCTCGTATCTTCTTTTAGCTTTTCTAATCTCTTTCTTAAGATTCCTTTTACATTCTTTATATTCCTCGAGCAATTCCTTTACTCCATGCTGCCTATATCTATTGTAGACATCCCTCTTTTTCCGAACTAAATTTCTAGTATCCCTTGAAAACCATGGTGCTTTCAAATCTTTAACCTTACCTTTCAACCGAACAGGAACATAAAGATTCTGTACCCTCATAATTTCACCCTCAAATGACCTCCATTTCTCTATTACATCCTTCCCATAAAACAACTTGACCCAATCCACTCTCTCTAAATCCCTTCGCATCTCCTCAAAGTTAGCCTTTCTCCTATCAAAAATCTCAACTCTAGGTCCTGTCCTGTCCTTCTCCATAATTATATTGAAGCTAATGCTATTGTGATCACTGGACCCAAAGTGCTCCCCAACACATACATCTGTCAGCTGACCTATCGCATTCCCTAACAGGAGATCCAACAATTCCCCATCTTTAGTCGGTACTTCTATGTATTATTGCAAAAAACTATCCTGCACACATTTCACAAGCTCTAAACCGGGGGTCGGCAACCCGCGGCTCCGGAGCCACATGCGGCTCTTTCACCTCTGTGCTGCAGCTCCCTGTGGCTTTGGGAAATAATTGGTCAGTATTTAATTAAAATGTATTTTATGTTAGTTTGTTAGCTTTTGAAATGTAATTCTAAATTTGAAGATTATGGTGATCTTGTACAATCTAAATAAGACTTTGTGTCGACCCATTTCCTGGCACATTGGAACCGGCTCACAATTAGCCAGCATTCAGGCTAAGGGAGATAGCCTACGGGGGTTTGTGAGTACTTGTCTTTTGCAGCATCCGCGCCCATGGGGGCTGGGTTGAGGGAGGCTTAAAAGCAAGGCTGTTTAGTTCGAATAAAGTTATTCGACTGCAGTTTACTGACTGCATGAGCACACCGCTACAACGTGTTTTTATCGCTATTAATATACGTCACCACTGCCAATACCTGACAACCGTCAGTGCGCGATTTCTTTAATTTTTCGATCAAGGTAAGCCAACTATGGAGAATTCTAAAATAAGAAAAGTGACTGAAGAAAACAGAACGTTTAATGATACGTGGACAGATTCATTTGCTTTCACTGTTGACGAGACTGGTTTACCGGTATGCTTAATATGCAATGAGAAACTAGCAAACAACAAAAAGTCAAATGTCGCAAGGCATTTCCAGAATAAACACGCAGCCTTTGCTCAAAAATATCCAGATGGAGATGAGAGAAAAAAAGCCGTTTCGGAACTGATGCGGAAGGTTGATCTGAGCAAAAATCATTTCCAGAAATGGATGAAGTCTGGAAAATCAACGACATATGCTAGTTATATTGCTGCTCAGGAAATAGTCAGGCACAGGAAGCAGTTTACAGATGGTGAATATATAAAAGAATCTTTCATTAAGATTTCAGAACATCTATTCACGGACTTTAAAAACAAGAGTGAAATTGTGCAGAAAATCAGGGATATGCCCCTCTCTGCAAAGACTGTCAAAGACAGAACCATAAAAATGGCAGAAGACATCACAAGACAGCAAATTAAAGACATCAATTCAGCTGTGGCCTACTCGATTGCCTGTGACGAGTCTAAAGACAAAGGTGATATTGAACAAATGGCGCTGTTCTGCCGGTATGTAAACTCTGCCGGGCCACAGGAAGAACTGATTGAGTTGATACCTCTAAAAGACCAAACACGGGGGGGAGGACATCTGTGAGGCTGTCTTGAATTGTTTAAGAGCCAAAGGAATAAAGACCACCCATCTGGTGTCAGTAGCTACTGATGGGGCACCGAATATGACGGGAACGCACAAGGGATTTGTGGCTTTCCTGCAGAAGTCGCTGGACAGAAAGCTGCTGACTTTTCACTGCATCTTCCACCAAGAGGCACTGTGCGCTCAAACATTTCCTCTGGAATGCGCAGAAGTAATGGATGTTGTCATTCAGATTGTCAATAAAATAATGGCAAAAAGTTTAAATCACCGTCAATTCCGTTTGTTACTGGACGAGCTGGAAAGCGCATATTCTGATCTGCTGCACAACGAAGTCCGGTGGCTGTCCAAAGGGGAGGTGCTGAAACGCTTTGTCGCGTGTCTGGAAGAAGTGAAAACTTTCCTGGGCAGCAAAGGGCTCACCTTTCCTGAGCTGGAACAGCCAGAGTGGCTGGAAAAGCTACACTTCATGGTAGACATGACAGCGCACCTGAACACGCTGAACACAGCTCTTCAGGGGAAAGGACGTACAGCCCTACACATGTTGGAGGATGTTTTGGCATTCGAGCGCAAGTTGACAGTGCTTGTCAGAGATTTACAGAAAGGCACTTTGTCTCACTTCCCCAATTTGAGAGAGTTCAAACAAGGTCACGACATGATAATTTCGGAGTATTTACATTCTGCAATCATCGCAATGCAAACATTGATTGGGAAACGCTTCTGTGAGTTCAGAGAGGAAAAAAACACATTATCCTTCCCGGTCACTCCCTTAAGCATCGATCCTTCCCTACTGAATACGACTGCATTGGCAGGTGTGAGTAAACCTGATCTTGAGATGGAACTGGCCGACATAGCCGACAAAGACATATGGGTGTCCAAGCTTAGACGCTTAACAGCAGACCTTGAAGATGTTGCCCGTCAGAAGGCCGTTCTTGCTCAGAATCACAAATGGAGTGATATTGAAAACCTCCCAAAACCGGACAAACGTGTTCAAAACATGGAATGCTATGCCCGACATTTATGTAAACATTAAAAAGTATGCGCTTGGAGTCCTGTCAATCTTTGGATCCACATATGTATGTGAGCAGGTGTTCTCCAACATGAACTTTATTAAAAACAAACATCGCGCACGCCTCACAGATGACAGCTTGCGATCCTGTGTAAAGATGAAGGTGACGTCATACAGCCCTGATGTGCAGACGCTGTGCGCTGAGGTCCAGGAGCAGAAATCCCATTAACCAAGTATGATAAATATTTTAATTGCCTATTATTTTACTTATATTCATATTTTTTCATTGTTCAGTGAAATAGTCCTTTTATTTTTCAGGCTGACAGCTGGCTGACGTTATTTTTGGTTTGCTGCTGGCGGAAAATTTAAGTTTGGCGTTTTTCATAAATACAAGAAGGACTCAAATAGACATTGAGTATTTTACTTAAAAGTAACCTTCAACCCAAAGTCTTTTTTTCGGAGTTCAAAATGTTTTTGTTGCATGCAGAAATGTAATTTTGTTTTCTCTGCAGGAGTTCATCAATTTCATAAATGCAACACATTATAGTTTGTTTATACATAGCATAAAGGCAAAAAAAACCGTTGTATGCAGTGTTATTCCATTTCAAATGTCAAACGGGTTTTGTGGCTCCCAGTGTTTTCTTTTCTTTGGGAAACGGGTCCAAGTGGCTCTTTCAGTGGTAAAGGTTGCTGACCCCTGCTCTAAACCATCCAGCCCTTTTACAGAATGAGCTTCCCAGTCTACGTGTGGAAAATTAAAATCTCCCACAATCACCACCTTGTGTTTACTACAAATATCTGCTATCTCCTTACACATTTGCTCTTCTAACTCACGCTCCCCATTAGGTGGCCTATAATACACTCCTATCAGTGTTACTACACCTTTCCCATTCCTCAATTCCACCCAAATAGCCTCCCTAGAGGAGCTCTCTAATCTATCCTTCCAAAGCACCACCATAAGATTTTCTCGGACAAGCAATGCAACACCTCCTCCTCTGGCCCCTCCTACTCTATCACACCTGAAGCAACTAAATCCAGGAATATTTAGTTGCCAATCACACCCTTCTTGCAACCATGTTTCACTAATAGCTACAACATCATAATTCCAGGTATCAATCCACGCTTTAAGCTCATCCACCTTTCTTACAATGCTCCTAGCATTAAGATACTCTCCACCTCCTCCTCTCTTTTCATCCATAACAATGCATTCAAATTTATTATCCTTTTCTTTCTTCTCCGCTACATCTTCGGGCTGAGCGCATCCCTTCTCCATCACCTGCCTTTCCTCCCTCACACACTGTCTCTTTACTTGCTCTACTGGTGAACTAACCTCCTCTCCCATAGTTTCCTCAAATTGATTCCCGCTCCCCCATCTTACTAGTTTAAAGTCTGCCCTGTAGCCCTAGCAAACCTCCCCGCTAGGTTATTGGTCCCCCCCAGGATTCAAGTGTAACACGTCCTTCTTGAACAGGTCACGCCTGCCCCAGAAGAAGTCCCAATGATCCAGAAACTTGAATCCCTGCCCCCTGCACCAATCCCACAGCCACACATTCATCCTCCACCTAATTCCATTTCTACTCTCACTGTCGTGTGGCACAGGCAGTAATCCCAACATTACTACCTTTGCGGTCCTTCTTCTTAACTGCCTTCCTAACTCCCTATACTCACATTTCAGGACCTCTTCCCCTTTCCTACCTATGTCATTGGTACCTACATCTACCACGACCTCTGGCTCCTCACCCTCCCACTTCAGGATATCTTGGACACGATCAGAAACATCCCGAACCCTGGCACCAGGGAGGCAAATTACCATCCGGGACTCCCGATCACCTCCACAGAACCACCTGTCTGAACCCCTGACCATCGAGTCCCCTATTACTATGGTCCTCTTTCTTCTATGCCTACCCTTCTGAGCTACAGGGCCGTCCTCTGTGCCGGAGGCCAGGCCACTGTCACTTCCACCAGGTAGGCTGTCCCCCCCAACAGTACTCAAACATGAGTACTTTTTGTCAAGGGGTACAGCCGCTGGGGTACTCTCTAGTACCTGCCTCTTCCCCTTCCTGACCGTGACCCACCTATCTGCCTCCCGTGGCCCTGGAGTGACCACCTGCCTGTAACTCCTCTCAATCACCTCCTCACTCTCCCTAACCCTCCTGATTTTCATTTCAACTGTAGTTAATTAAAATTAATGTTGAGCAAGATTAAATAGCAAATCTGTGTTATACTACTATCCAAAGTCATGGTTATACCTATGCAAACATGAGGAAATCTGCAGATGCTGGAAATTCAAGCAACACACACAAATTGGTGGTGGAACACAACAGGCCAGGCAGCATCTATAGGGAGAAGCACTGCGACAGTTCTTCTCCCTATAGATGCTGCCTGGCCTATTGTGTTCCACCAGCATTTTGTGTGTCTTGTTATACCTATGCCTCGCTTTTTTGACTTAATAGAAAATCTTTCTTTAAAAAGTTTCAGGAACCCTGTGAAAGTTGTTATCAGCACAGTCTCTATATCAGCACAGTTTCATGCACTGATTGAAAAATCTGGAGCTGGAGTCCCTAAGGTTAAGTTAAACGTTTATTGGCAACTCCTAAGACACAATTCGTACCAAACTGTATCAGTCTCTGCCGTTCCTTTGGTTTATCAGATGCATGGAGAGGGGGGTATTGCTACATGGGCAACAGTTTGCTCTCCGTGTCATACTGCCCAGACTGATATAACACATAGTGAACTGGGGCGCAATATCCACGGAGGCCTTCGTCTGAGACAGACTGTGGATTGAATAGCTTAGTTTTATTTCACTTTGTACCTATAGTCAGTGTACCTATACTGCAGAAATTAGAAGACCTTTAAATAAGAAATAGTAGCCCATGTTCATCATTGTGGCTTTATCAAGCTAAAATTAACAATCAGCTAAACATACCACTCAGAACTCCCATGGCCTTAATAATAATATATCCAACAATGAAACTTGCATGGTAATTTTGCATAAATTTATAAGTGAAATCTTTCTTCATGTAAAGCTATTTGATCATTTAAAAATCCCTGAAAATAAAAATACATTTTGATTTATTACTCATGTCTAATGAAGATTTTGAAGTTTATAAATGCAAATTAAAGAACTGTCAAACTGATCCATTTGATTGATTTAAAATAATGGAACCCTGATGTGGTTTTAGAAAACCTCTTTAGAAAGCTCCAAAATAGCAAAGTAACTATAAATAGCGTGAACAATTAATTAGGCTATAGAGTAGCAAGTCTAAGCTAAATCTGGATATGATTGGTTGTCATCTTACCGTGATACCAAACTGTTGAAGTGTCATGGCAACGACATCATTTGCTGTGTCTGTATTCTTCACTGTTAAGACCTTCGACTGAAAGAGATGGACAAAAATAATATATTGAAGATGTAATTTAAATCTACATTAATATTTCCATAAAAGGTCTTTACTCTCATAACTATTTTTAAATGGAAGTCAGATTGTGTTTTATGTCCCCAGTCAGACCTATGACGGCATTTGGTTCTGAAGATGGATTTGACAAAGTGGTTATAAGACAGTGCCTGTGACCTCACTTTCAGATTTTGACTCATATTCAGATTAATTTATTTATCACATGTACATTGAAACATATAATGAAATGTGTTGTTTGTGTTAACAACTAACACAATCTAAGGATATGCTGTGGGCAGCCCGCAAGTTTCACCACACAATCCAGCACCAACAGCAGCAAAACCACAGCTCTATTCCTCCCTCCCACCCATCCACACCCAAGCACAGAGAGTCCTCCAACACCAGGGCAGGCCATATCCAGCCTCCAGCTCCTGTGGACTCACAGATTCACAGACATTGAGCTTTCAAATCTCCAGTGGACTTGCAGACTTGCAGACCCAAGGTCCAGGCATTGGGACTTGATTTCTACGCTTTCGATCAACCTTCTGGCATTGCTCTTTAGTACTGAGCCCAGGACTCGCCAGTGATGACGACTCAAGAGCCCAGATGAGTATCCCGAACTCCAATGGCGAGACCCTGAACACTTGGCTTCAAACTCCAGTCTCATCAAATTATACATCTAGGGGGTCACCGGTCTCCATGCCTCCTGTCTGCATGGAACACTAATCCCAGAACCCACACTGAGATGGGATGGTGGGGGGAGCAAGGCACCAGGTTCCTCTTCGCTGGCTTGCTGGCCCGACATCTGACCACAGACAGCCTTCATCCCAGATCCACATCACGGGCCATCAAACACAGAACGGAGGTCTGGACTACAGCCTGACCTTTAATCTCCCCACGTCCCTGGCTGTAAACCATAACCTGCCCCTTAACTCCCACCTCTGTCTCCAAAACCATCCCCACAACCCTAAAAGGACAACCAAGGAGGAGCCACAAACTCAAAGACCACAGCTTAGCGCCATCTTGTCATCAAGATATGGTGGTTGCCTCATGTCAAGCATATGTTTCTTCCACCCCCCCCCCCAACTCCTTCCCTGAAACCACCAAACATACTGTATCTTTTGTTCTCTTTTCAGAATGATAGGGGTAGATTTTCTCTGAAGCAGACTTCAGGTTGCTGATCAGCAAAGGGCCCAGATATGCCCTCCATTTTGAGAGCAATTAAGCTCAGGGGCCACTAACTGGAAAATGAAGTTGACCAAGCAGTTGCAAGTCCAATCCCTTAGAGCAGATAAACCATGGTTGGCCCAGAGATCTACCATCTCTGGGGGGGACCAGGAAAGTGCAGTGGCAGCACTGCCCAGGTTGTAGTCCCACAGGAAGGAAGCCTGAGACCCCCTTTGGCTAGGCTGAACTCAGTCTAAACTGCTCAGCCCCTTGTATTGCTGTACTTTGAGTTATGCCAGCGCTTTGGAAGGTTGCCCAATCACAAAGATTAATTATTCCCTGGAACAGCTAAAAATTCTCCTATTCTGCCTCCTTCTAAGATACTGAACTCTCTGAACTGGGAGCTGAAATTCCAGTACCATTTGCTGGGCCCTCACCTTTCTCTCCCCTAGTGTTCTCTGTTTTCTCTCCATGTCTTCCAAATAAGCAGCATCTTTTTTATTTAGCAATTCTCAAATAAAAAAGAGTATCATAGTTCTTATTCTGTGAATGGACGATGCCAAATTTTTACCAACGATAATTTCTAACTTGCTTTCTATTGGATGTAGGAAACATATAGTACAGCATAACAGAGTTGAAAGCAAAAGAAAATGCTAAAAAAAGTTCAAAACCCAGTAAATCGAAGGATTTGACACTTGAGAGGGATGTTGCTCATCTTCCCAAACTGAAGCCTACTTTAAAAATATTAGCTAGCACTGAATCGTTGCCAAGATACATCAAAGAACAAAACATTAATCTAATTGAGGTTTTATGGCAGCTGAGGTTTAACAGGACAGTTCATTTTACAGCAATCAGGCAGACTTATTTCAGAGCACATATAACATCAATTTTAACAATGTTGGATGTTAAATTACCCTAATTTGATAAAATGCCTTCAAGGAACTCCTTATCTTTAGTGTAAGACAAATTACATTTAGTTTTTGGGAGGAATCACTTAATTTGATAATATTAATACTGAGATATTAATAAAGCTATGGGATTGAAACCTGCTTATATTTAATCCCTCTTTAATCAGTCTACCTTATAGCTATTGTATTATGAAATAAGCTATCAACTTTAAAACACTAAGGATCAACTAGAATTTTAGATGCCCTGAATCTATTAATTTTGAAACATGAATGCCCCAAAACAGTTCAGCTCAGCGTTACTTTTGGATTTCTCTCCTTTTCATATTTTTAGAGAAGAATGACAATTCCTGAATCTTTCGCACAATGAAAAAGGAAGAATAAATACATTATGCTAACTTCAACTGTTAAATTAGAAGACAGATTGACAGACACAATGTATAACAAGTGAACTCCAATTCGTGAATCAACTGTATTATGTACAAGGCTGACAAGCGCAAACAAAGGGCTGAGCACCTGAATTCAGCCAAAGGAAAATAAATCAAACAACAAATGAATATTTTGCCAGTGAGGTCCGCAGGAAGTCCAATTGTTGATAATTCAATGATAAAAGACATTGGAATCGAGTCTAAAATACAGCAGGTACTATCCTTTTCTAGTACCCTTCAATTTGGCCCAATTTGTGTGTCTTCAGCATTGTTAATGTTTAAACAAAACAGTACATGCGAAGCTGGCATGATAAAGTATTGCAATGAAAAGTGAATTCCAAGCCCACAGCCAGGTTTACTTTGCTGACACTTTGCTTATTTATTTCAGGAAGAATGAAAAGCGATATGAAAACTTGGTAAAGGCAAGACTATTAAATTGCAGATGAAGTCTATTATAGAATCACATTACTTACATATACACAGCTTGCAACATTCCTGGTAATGATCTTCAAGGGAATACTTTTTGGATGTTCTTTCTCTTTCTCCTCTTTAATGCAGCTGAAGTGTTAGGACAGTGGCAGTGTGGGGAAGAGAGAAAAATGCTCAACAATTGAAGGCCTTTACACAAGTAATATAGTTAAAATAACAACTCATTTTACAAAACCAATTGAATTCCTTGAAAGCTATTTCAGTTTGAAGTTTGCTATTTAATTGTATTCTATTTCATGAAATGGAGATACCTCTTTTTCCCTTATTAGGGAGAGAAAGAGCCTGTGGTACGGTGAATCACCGGGTGAATGAATAGTCTTTGGGGTACTGCACGTCTGTCTCTATTAATGCTTTGCTGCACGTTTAAGTGCTCGGTGGGGGGGGGGGGGGCGCCAATGCTTTGTTTTGCCGGTGGGGGAGGGGGGGTCATTGCTTTGTTGCCACCTACACGTGGAAGGGGGAGCTGCGGGGGGCGCTTTGGGATTCTAACATTTAACTGTTATTCAATCTTTGGGGCACTCCGCTGTTTTCATAGATGTTTGCAAAGAAAAAGTATTTCAGGATTTATATTGTATATATTTCTCTGATGTTAAATGTACCTTTGAGCTTTTGAATGTATTAAATTATTACATTTTATTTCATGAGTGTATTAATTATAATCTATTAAATCATGAAAAGGTTACAAAAATAATCTCATTTTATACGATTATATATGAATGTATATATTATATACTAACCTGCTTCATTGACTACCATTCTTAATGGCTTCTGCAATGATTTTACTGAAAAATGCCAATGAGGCTCATTTTAATAGCTCACATGGAGGAAAACCCAGCAGTTAAAATAATGGGCATCTCTTTCCCCACAATACCACCTCCTTTCTCCTTATTAACTTGTATGAGCTTCTGTTTTAACACTTAAGACAGAGTCCAGTGATGTCATCAGGTCCTGACTGCCACGTCAATCAAGGCCTGAGTGAGGTGGGAAAGTTGGGGTGTAGGTCAATTCTCTGTCAGGCAAAATCTGCTCCAACCCAAATCCTGAACCCATGGAAGTCCATAAGGTAAGTCGTCAGCTTATTTCTCCATCTTCCTTATAGATTAAAGAGGTTAGGAGCATTGGAAACAACTCCCAAAAGCTCACCCTACCAACTATAATAATCTCCCCAGTCCCAATCAAGAAATTTCAAATCCCTTCACTCTGTTAAGCATGACCCAAATTTTCAAAATACCAGATCACACTTGGACTGATCATTGCCTCCACCTCAGGCTGCCTCTCCCATTGACATATAACCTCAATCTCAGAAATATTCCATTCCTCCTTCCCTTTTCCCTCCATCCTACCTTCTCCTCCACCCTAAACTGCTAATTGCCCTACATCATCCTCAAGGCCACAGTTTGTTCCTGTGGTGAACTACGTGTGCCTGTCTGGACACGCCCCCTGCTGACTGCTCCTGTGGCTCCTCCCTATATAAAGACAATCGAGGCCTGATGCTCGGCCTCAGTCTCCAGGATGTAGTATGATGGTCACTCACTGCTGGTTCCTTCTTCAGTCAATAAAGCTGATATCTCGCCTTTACGTCTCAGAGTGAGTTATTGATGGTGCATCAGTTCCATCCTACTTGTTTGTTATCTTAGTATAATCAGCCAAACTCTCACTCTGAGTAGATATTGGCAAAATATTTGCAGCAAGTTTTTAAAAAAACTGAAGTCCTGCCTTGCACATCTTTAGCATTGTTGGATATTCCAGTTCCATTATTCTCTCTGCACCCATCCATCTCCCCAGTAATGTTGGACCCATTACAATACAAAATAAGACCTTAAGACATAGGAGTAGAATTAAGCCATTTGGTCCACCAAGTCTGCTCCGCTATTTACTCATGACAGATTTGTATCTCTCTCAACCTCATTCTCCTCCCTGTAAACTCTTGATGCCCATACTAATTAAGAAGCTATCAACCTCTCTCTGCTTTGAATATATCCAACAGCTTTGTCTGGAAATCTAGAGGAAATTTGACTTAAAAACAGAGCAGTAGAGATGATTTAGCGGTGAGCAATAATTTTTAATAACCAAACTGTAAAAGTACAAGCCATGAGGAGCTGCAAAACAATAGAAGACAGATATTAAACTCACAAGCTGAAGGCTGGGAGCAACTAGTTGAACAAGGACTGTGAGTTCAGATAGGCTGCAGATGATGAGTTGGAAATGAGTGGAAGGTGACTCCTGTTATCTGGGTGGAGACTGGGAGGCGCCTACCTGTGCAGACCTGACAGGATCCTTCTCCTTCCTACTGCCAGCACTCAACAGCAGAGGAAGATCCAGATGGGTCTGGTGGAACTCCTCAATGAGTCTGGACGGCACCCAAGACCTATCCCCCTGTCTGTACCCCACACCCTTCCCAGTCAACCAGATATTGTACACATGCCCTCGGTGACATGAATCCATCAACCAGCAAACCATGTACACTGGACCAACTCCCACCTTCCGAGGCTCCAGAGGTGCAAGCTCAGGTGGGTTGAGTGGCCCATGGACAACAAGCTTAAGGAGGACATGTGGAGGGTAGGTGTGATCCTGAGGGATGGTGGCAGTTGGAGATGGTAAGTGGATTGATGCGACAGGTAATCATGGTGGAACCAATAAATTGTGGCAAGAACTTGTGGGATTCAGTGGGCGGTGTCAGACTGCCGGTGGACAGCCAGACATAGTCCCCAGGCTTGAGTGGTCTGTTAGGGTGCTGCCAGAGGTTGGCCCGGCAGCAGGAGGGCAGCTGGCAGCCAGAATGGCCCTGCATGCCCTCTTTCAAGCATTCTGGCAGCCACAAGCCAGGGCCCTGGTGGACGGGACCTCCAATGTTGGCACCTGCGCGGGGAGCAACAGGGGTTGGTAAACATGAAGCACCTCAAAAGGTGGCATACCTGTGGCAGAGGACGTGTGCAAATTGTGGGACAGCTCAGCCCAAAGCAGATACTTCTTCCTTGTAGAAGGGATAGAGGTGGTGAAGCATCGCAGAAACTTCTCTTCTTGCTCATTGGTTCTATCTGACTGAAGGTCAGACTGCGGATGATAGCCAGAGGTGCTCACTGAGGTGCAGAGAAGAGAGCAGTAGGCTTGCTAGAAAAGCGAGACGGATTGTGGGTCCTAGATGCGAAGGAAGCTGTAAGGGTGAGCTACATTTTCAAAAACCAGGCCCGCCATCTCAGTGGCTGACGGAAGTTTGGGGAGAAAAATGAACCATTCCAGAATCTAGCAATTCTTGAAAGATCATTACTAATGCCTTCACAATCTCTTCAGCCACCTCTTTTAGAACACCAGGGTGTACACCATCTGGTCCAGGTGACCTGTCTACCTTCAGACCTTCCCAAGAAAATTCTCCCTAGTAATGGTAACTTCACACACTTCATGACCCCTGACACCTGGAGCTTCCACCATATTGCTAGTGTCTTCCAGTGAAGACTGATGCAAAATACTTATTCAGTTTTTCCGCTGTTTCCTTGACGCCTGTTACTACCTCTCCAGCATCATTTTCCAGTGGTTTGATTTCCACTCTCTTCTCTCTTTTATATGTATCTGAAAAAACTTCTGGTGTCCTCTTTAATTTTATTGGCTAATAATTAACTGAAGAGTATGATATAAAAATAAAATTCTTTTGACTAGTTTCATTGTTATTGCTTTCACACATCTCAATTTAAAACATGCATGAAATAACAGACAATGAATGAAACTCCTGCAAGACTTTGTACCTTTGGAGACAGCAGAGCCATTTCTCCTTCTGTTCAATAGAGCTGAAACAAAAATATAACTAATTAATTTTGAAAATAGAATCATACCATACTTTTGCAGTAAGTTATCACAAAGATAGATTGCAGATTAGTGTTTGACAGACTCATGCCACACGATTTCATGAAATATGGCTTTCGTGTTTAAAAACAGGCAGGAAAAGATTTCATGTGCTTTGCTCATTAAGAACTTTTCAGATTAGTCACTAACTATTAGTATGTACAATAATATCAGCAATGAATTGGAAAATATAATACTGTATTTAGCTATAAATCAAGAATAATTTCATCTTGCAATCTAGCTCTGTCCAATATTAATAAGCATGATGTAAATTTCACATATGATCCATTACACTGAAGACAGTTTGCTTTTAGTGGTTGAAATATAACAATCAAAACTCAACGGTATTTTAGCTCATTTAAAACATAATCTGCTCATTATATCTGACTATTAATTTGAAGATGGTTTATTAATATTTTAATTAGTTCTAAATTTAGGTTATACTTGTGTTGGCTTCAATTAAAATACTACCTGGAGGTGGCCCAGTTTGTATCACTAGACTTTGCAATTTAATCATGAGGTGAGGGACTAGATCTCAACATCTGTGGAGCTTGCAC
The DNA here is from genome assembly GCF_030144855.1 of Hypanus sabinus. Lineage (NCBI taxonomy): Eukaryota > Metazoa > Chordata > Chondrichthyes > Myliobatiformes > Dasyatidae > Hypanus > Hypanus sabinus. The sequence continues at coordinate 47,615,477 of NC_082708.1, read as the reverse complement.
CTAGTATACTTCAGAAATGAGCTTCAATAAATATAATTGCCAATTATGTTTCACCGAATTAAGGAATGGTCATTAATTCTGTTTCCAACGTCTTGAGCCATACCTGAAAGTTGCCACGCAATTTGTTGTGGGCCAGCCCAATACAAAGGATTGTTCTGCACTTGTACTTCCTTCACACACTCCATCCATGTAGGATGTCATCCAAACCTCACTAACTTTCATTTGTTTCTTCAGCTTGAAATGAGTTACAGATCTGCAAGAAAGAACAAAACTTTGGTGTCCTACACCCTTCTACAAATCACTCATCACTTAACCTACTTTTGTGTATATAGCAGGTGGCCATGCTCAATCAGCAGACTAGAGCCTTAAATCTGCTCTCCATCTTCCATCAATAGTTTAAGTATAACCTTTCTTACCATTTATGATCTTTTTCAATCTTACTTCCATGATTTCTCACAATTCCTTTGGCTTAATTAAATTTGACAAGTTTTACCTTGATGCTGAATTAATGGTTAAATTAGACTTCATAAGGACTCGCCCAAAATGTAGACTCTTTATTTCACTCCATAGATGCTGCTTGACTTGCTGAGTTCCTCCAGCAAGTGTTGTTCTAGATTTCCAGCAACTGCAGAATCTCTTGTGTTTAAATTAGACTTACTTAACTTATATCAGTTGTTGTGTATTTTTGAGTAATATTGTAAATATATTGTTTGATTCAGCATTTTTTATTTGTTTAAATAATTCATTATGGGTAACATGTAAAAATATGTGAATTGCATACTTCATAATGTCATACATGCGTGCCTCACTTAAAGTAAAAGTGAAAACTAAGACAAGTTCTCCTGAACTTCTTTTTACTTTTAATTAGTTTAATGTTTTGGAGTTTAAAAAAAAACATAACGCTGGTGTTTAGATTTTAATGAGGAAAATCAATGTAAAGTTTCACATTTTACAAAATTAGAACCGACAGAACTGGAACAATTTACTGGGTCATTGTGTTCAGGTTCTGCTTGAATTATTATTATCAATAATTCATTTTATGGCATTATTTTAGACAAGAAAATTATTTCATCAAGGAAGAAAAGTATAAGGATGAATAGAATTTAATCTGCACCAAAAATTACATTCCCTTTTAAATAGAGTTCTCAATCAATGTGAAGTTAATAAAACTATAATGGAATTATAGAATCATGATAGTGCACTTAGAGACCCATTATACCTTAGAGCTGCTATTAATCTGGTAATTCCAGAGACTCATTTCCTCAAGTCTTTACCTGTTGTTCTGATAAAATTATTTTTAACCTAACGCTTGGTCAATTCCTTTCAGAACACTCTGATTAACTTTGTTTTCACCAACATTCCAGACAATTACTTTCTGCATTAAAAAAATGCCCATGATAAACTGTAAATCTGTGCAGCTTGCTCTTTGAACTATTTGCTGATGGAAACAGCTTCTCACTATCTCAAATAGTCATGGTCATTTACAGAACTATCCATATAAATGGTAAGGATTGAATAAAATAACCTTCATGCAGGATTTATTGTCAGGCACAAAAGAAAGACACAGAGAAAGAGATGTTTCTATGCAGACTCACAAACATGGTTACATGTTACAACAGTTTCCTGTGAACAAACTGTCACATGTTAACATTAGTTCTAGGGAACATCTTTTAGTCAGATCTCTTGAAAACACTGCAGCTGGACAGTGCACTTGGTTTCAAATCTAGCTTTTTGCCTTTAAAATGTTCCAATTAAGTAAGCTCCAGGTTTGATCCCTGTAATGGCCTCAACTGACTGGTTGTTGCCAGGATAATAACGGAGAGGATCTCAGCAATTCAGATGAGAGAACAGAGGCAAAATCGAATCAGGATTCACACTTGGTTTGTAAGTTAATTCCCCTACCTCAAAGTTTATACTCATGAGTGACAAGTGGGATAAAGTTTCGAGGTTGTCTACTGTCAGCCATGCCAGATGTATAAATGGAGAATGGCTTCACAACTGGGCAGGATGGTTAGCAAGTCAGCCATAATATTGTCTGGTACTCTGATGATTGGGATTTGATCTGAAGTATTAAGTTTGTTTCTCTCCACTAACACTGCCTACCTGCTGATGCGTTTCTGTTTTCCTTTCAGATTTCCAGCACCTGCAATGTTTTACTTTTGTTTTGTCATAAACTACTTCCTTGAACTGGGAAACAAACTTATAAATGAAATAACATGGTGCTGGCAATGTTTCCTTTGGTCCTTTTGAGCGAGTAATGTATTTACCTTCAGTATAACATCATACAAACAAACTTGGTGGAATAAATCATTATAGCTTTCAAATAACTACAGTAATCTAGTGACTCAACCTACAAAATATTTTCCTATCCACTAGGTTTACATTTATTACACTATCCAACATGATTTGTGTTGCAATGCTTCAATGACTATGCAGAATATGCAGTAATGCTGTGCCCAGGACACTTCCCTGACTGAGAAGGGAATAATAGGTCAGAGGTTTAGTATTACATAGCAACATAAGCCAAAAGCAGGAGCAAGATAAGTGAGGCTCATATTTTATGCTATTTCAAAATTTGATTATGTTTTTACATGGTGAGAGATCAAGAAAAGCTGATATTTAAAGGGACCTAGGTACCCTTGTATACAAGGCTCTAAAATCTAACATACAGATCTGAAGGATTACATACCATATTGGACTGTTTGTCTAAAAATAAATTCCATCTATAGTGGGAGCGTAGGGAAGAATCGCCAGATTGGCTACTGAGAGGAGATTGTAGATTAAACCCTTATTCTTCAGAGTTTAGTAGAATAAAATCTAACTTCATTGAACCAGATACAGTTCTTGGAAAGGTTTCTCATTTTTAGTTAAAGTTAAATTTAGTGACATAGCAGCAAGTAGGCCCTTCTGACCCTTCGAACCATGTTGCCCCAGCAACCCCACAACTCTGATTAACCTTAACCTAATCATGGGAGAATTTACAATAACCATTTAACCCACCCAGTACATCTTTGGATTCTGGGAGGAAATGGGAACACCCGGGGAAATCCCATGCATTCCATGGGGAGGACATACCGACTCCTCACAGATGGAGCCAGAATTGAACTCTGAACTCTGGAATGCCCCAAACTGCACTAGTGTCACGCTAAGCACTACAGTACATTGGTGCCTGAAGTTAAACAAGGAGGATGTTTCTTTGGGACAAGGAGTCTGGAAATAAGAGTCAAAGTAAGGGGTAAAGTCATGTTTGGTCTGCAGAAGTTCACACAGTTACTTTCACTGACTTTACACAAAGCATTTATATACTTTTAAATCCAATCTTTAATCGTTTATCTCATTTTAAAAAATTTGGCCACCCACTTTAATAACTTTACTCACTCCACATCAAGACATTTCTCTGCTGCTTTTCCCAGATTGAAGAAGCCCTTGAAACACCCTCACTTTACTGTAAGTTGCCTTCAAAATTCTGGTGTGGCTTAATTCCCTTCCCAAAGGCAGAGTAATGAAGATTATAGCTCATAGTGGGCACGTCTCCACAGTGGGCAATGCTCCATGAATGGTGGGCACAATTGCAGAATGAACACTTGGTGACATAACTCCAGTGGAGCAGTTGGGTGCTACTATTTCCTGGGCAGCAGCTTCAAGGGTGTAGATCCCATTGAGGTCTTTTCATTGGCAACAGCTGATGTTGGCTGCAATAAGAAAGCAGTTCAGACTGTGCACAACCCCATGGGAAACACCTTACCGTGGGCAATGTTCCAGGCAGTAGCTCAGTGGATCCATAAGAAAGTACTATAGCTCCTTGTGGATACTTCTCTCATGGTCCAGGGGCAACTGCTCCATAATGCTGTGCCTAAGTAGTTATTTTTAATGTAATCCCAGAATGCAGTGCGATAGCAGTCTATTCCATCAATTATGGAATACTACTGATCTTAATCTTGTAATTCCCCCAATATCCACCACCCTTGAAGGTTTGAACAATAACAATCTATAGCAGAGTCCTGGTTAGCTTACCTTGCCTCAGTCCCATGGCCGACAAGTCAATTGTAGACCTCAACTGTTCCCAGTTGAGAGCAAATTTAGCACTCAGGATACAATGCAAAATAAATGATATTTTCTTATTCAAAAGAGGATTACTAGAACCTTGCTAACCTCCACTACTCTCCTACTCTTTCCAGCTATGATGCCTGTACCAGTGCCCTCTGTAGGACCAAGTTCAGAAGCCGAAATGTTGACAAGCTCTTTTCTTACTTTGATTTTGCTATGACTAGAATGTCATTGAACAAGAAGAGATGGCGGTCTTGTGTTTGGAGACCAGTCTTGAGCTGGACAGGTCCTTCCATAAGAAATGTTCTGTGTGGGCCTGTAATGGACCGGAGAAGAGGGCAGAACTCTGGGCTCACAGGAGATAGGCAGCTTTCTCTGCAAAATAAAGCAGAACGATATTGAAGGAGAAAAATCAATGAACAGAAACCAATTTTAATATACAAAACAACTTTATCAGCTATGAAGGAGAAAAATCAATGAACAGAAACCAATTTTAATATACAAAACAACTTTATCAGCTATGATTATTTTACCTACAGTCTATCTTTAAAATTAATGATTAAATAATGCTTGACAGATCTGAAGGTTATCAGGTACAAAAATTATATCTATGTTCAGTTTTCTGCACAAGCCTGTTACAGACTTATCCACACTCCTCTAGTACTGGTATTTTGCCCATCTCTAATTTTAATCATTATATACTGTAACCAGTGGGAATACCTTCAGCCGCTGAGGTCAAGCCTGAATATCTCTGTATGCAGCCAGATGTTTAACTGGGGGGGGGGGGGTATCTTGCTATGATTAAGACCACAGATCAAGCGTCGGTAGATGGGATTGATATAGACAGTGATTAACCTGGACATGGTGATCTGTTCCTGTGCTGTTGATTCTGTGATCATTTAACAGAATCTAATGGCTTTCCTGGATACAGGGTTTAAAATAAGAACTCATTTCAACGATTGTGCATGGTGAACCTCAGACTGGTGTTATTTCGTGGAGAGGTTTCACATTGGTAGAGAACAGCAAACAACAATCAGAATTATTGGGCAAAGTTTCCTATTTGCAGAGAAATCAGAGCAGTGGAAGATGGAATGAGGTTCCTCCACACCGAATGGGAAAGTGTGCTGAGCAAGCAGCATTTTCTGGGCTCTGGTTAATTTTTATGTTGCTGGAGAAATTCCAGTGGCAGTATTGCCTCTGTTTGGGAATTACTGGGACTTGAAGATGACAAAGTATTAAAACAACTGTTGGCATAAACCATCCCAGTTACTTACCTCAGCCAAGTTTCAAACTCTACAGGCTAACTGTTCTGCCATGTTGAATAGAGGAATGGAGGGGCTGCTAAGAATACTAGCTCCAAGAAATGCATGAACTAAAAATTTACAGCACTGACAGTGGACAAACGCCATACCTTAGTGTGACATGAACTGTACTGGCTTTACTAGAATTGACAAGATAAGATGGGAAGCTGCAATCTTTTAACTATAGCATCTTTCATCTATAAACATCTCTTCTAAGTCTGTGTTAAACTGTGTACTGTCTATCTGATGCACCATCAATAACTCTCTCTGAGACGTGAGATATTGTCTTTTATCGACTGGAAGAAAGAATAAGCAGCAATTGACCACCATGCTACATCCGGGAGTCTGAGGGCTGGGCTCAGGCCTCAATCGCCTTTATACCGGGGTCTGTGGGAGGAGCCGCGGTCAGTGGGAGGAGCCACAGGAGCAGTCAGCAGGGGGGCGTGTCCAGACAGGTATATGTAGTTCACCACAATATCACTAGAGGTGGAGGCAGATACAATTACATTGGACAGAAATTTGGATAGGAATGGTAGTGAAGGATATGGCCTAACACAGGCAAATAGAATTAGCATAGATAGGCACTTCAATTAGCACAGGCAAGGTAGACTGAAAGGGTTGTCTGTGCTGTATCTTTCTATAGTTCTATGAACAAGCAGAAATTCGAAGTCAAAAGAGGATAGTTGGCATGGAAACTGAGCAGGCACGTACGTAATATAGTGTACAAATTTCCCAATGCTGCCTCCTCATTATTAAATGAGAGATTGTAAATTACATCTGGGTCATATTTCTTGAAGCATTGATGTGGATTATTGCCTCCTTAACCAAGAATTTTAAAAAGCGATAGTTATTCAAATATGATGTAAATGACTAGAATCTGTCCCTATTGATGTAGGTGTCGTTGGAATCCAATCCATTCTTCTACCATATTGGAGAAAGGTGCCATTCAGTGCCGTTGAAGACCCTCATAGAACATTGAACATTACAGAACAATACAGGCCCTTTGGCCCACAATTTTGTGCCAGCCTCTTAACCTATCTATCTCATAAATGTCTCTAAAGTACCTTCCTCTACCAACACCCTTGGCAGTGCATTCCATACACCCACCACTCTCTGTAAAAAAAAACTTATCACTGACATCCTCCCTATACTGTTATGGTCCTGATCGGTGATTCCCTGGTTCCTTTAAATTTCCTTTGTTTGTGTCACGATCGGGACAGTTGACTCCTTGTTTTCCTTTATTCTTTGTTTCCTTGTGTTTCTCAGGCTCTTTAATTAAAGGCACTTGATTCTCAGCTGAACCAGCAGTATTTAGTGTCAGGCTTACAGCTACACAGTGCTAGATCATTACCGGACGTCACCAAAGCAAGTGCCAGCAGGTCACATTGCCGGAGCAAGTCAAGTCTTCTCCCCGAAGTGAGTGCCAGTAAGTTGCCCTTCCTTGGAGCCAGCCCGTTAAGTCACCTCGTCTGAGTGAGCCGTTAAGCTACTTTGCCAGAGTGGGTCCATCAAATTCACCCGCTGGAGTGAGACAAGAACTGCTGTCTGTAGTTCCTGGGCCACGTTGAGAGCTCACCGCTACTTGAAGCCATTTCCTGTCAAGATAAGGAACTGTCTATCATTGTGTGGTTTTGTCTCTTCGTGTTCTCATCTCCGCTGAGTAGGTCCAACCGTTTTGTTGCTACTCTGAGTTGGGAACTGTCTCCTTGTGTCCTCGTCTCCGCTGGGTATGTCCAGCTATTTGCCGCTACTCAGAGTTGGGGAATTCCGTCTCGTCATGTCCTGTGTCCCGTGTCCAAGGAAGAGTCCTGGCTCTGTGTCCCGAGTCCAAGTCAGAGTCCTGGCTCTGTGTCCCGTGTCCAAGGAAGAGTCCCGGCTCTGTGTCCCGTGTCCAAGGAAGAGTCCCGGCTCTGTGTCCCGTGTCCAAGGAAGAGTCCCGGCTCTGTGTCCCGTGTCCAAGGAAGAGTCCCGGCTCTGTGTCCCGTGTCCAAGGAAGAGTCCCGGCTCTGTGTCCCGTGTCCAAGGAAGAGTCCCGGCTCTGTGTCCCGTGTCCAAGGAAGAGTCCCGGCTCTGTGTCCCGTGTCCAAGGAAGAGTCCCGGCTCTGTGTCCTGTGTCCAAGGAAGAGTCCCGGCTCTGTGCCCCGTGTCCAAGGAAGAGTCCCGGCTCTGTGCCCCATGTCCAAGTAAGAGTCCTGGCTCTGTGTCCCATGTCCAAAGAAGAGTCCCGGCTCTGTATCCTGTATCCAAGGAAGGATACTCCAGCCTGGCTCATTCCATACCCAGGTGAATATAGGCTCTATGAGTTGGCACTTCCAAGCTACCATTTGCAGTTAAGTCAACCCGAAGGGCTTTTCAGTCACTGATGATTAAAATAGTGCAAGGGGTGGTGAGTGTTTATTTAAGTAAAACCATATCCTTGTCACTATGGAAACTAAACTGAAACACAGTGGGCTACGAAAGTAGAAAGTTGAACTGAAGCGGAACAAGTGTAGTGTTATGCAGCCTGAAATGGCCATCTGGAAAACAAAATCCAGATGCCTGGCAGAAACCAGTCCAGCAAAAGGCAGTTACTGTTGAGTGCAAGACAGTTGATTAACGTTACTTAGCTTAATTTCTTTCTCAATATACTTCAATGCTGCTGGAACTTTCTACAGACCTTTGCCGTAACATTCACAAATAGTTAAGGAGATCTACACTGGATGAAGAGCAATAGGGGACAAAACCAAGTGCAGCAAAACTTAGCAGTGAACCCTTCCTTGTCCATTGTGATTAGTGGAAGTCCTGAGGTGTATCACGAAACTTCCATCAATAGGATGAATGTAATTACTACCCACACTATGGAATCAGGCCACAGGCAGCCAATTGTGTGCACTTGCAGCACTCTCAGATCCAGAGAGAAAGACTACACGGGTGTAAGATGCTTTAGAAATTCAGATAGGCACGGTTTGCTACATTCCTGGTTTTGCATTGTTTCTTCCAGTTATTCAGTAGAGTAGACCAGGTGTGGTGAACTACATATACCTGTCTGGACACACCCCACCGCTGACTGCTCCTGTGGCTCCTCCCACTGACCCCGGTATAAAGGCGATTGGGGCCTGAGCCCTGCTCTCAGTCTCCAGGATGTAGTGTGGTGGTCAAATGCTGCTTGTTCTTTCTTCCAGTCAATAAAAACCTATATCTCGCCTCACGTCTCAGAGAGTTATTGATGGTACATCAATTTTATTGACTGGAAGTTTTAAAACATGGAAAGTATTTTACATCCGGAAAAATTAGACTTGGACCCCCAAACTCCAGAAGCAGCTCTTGCATTTGAACTCTGGCTTGCGTACTTCCAATCATACTTGCAAGCGATTCCAGTGACCGAGCCTGCCATGAAGTATAAAATCCTACTATCAAGAGTAAGTTCGAAAGTATATTGCCTTATCAGAGACCTGCCGACCTACCAAGGGGATGCCCTCAAAAGACAGTACCTGCAGCCGGTGAACACCATCTACGCAAGACAATTCTTAGTGACACGGCGGCAGTGACCCGACGAGACGAGTGCTGCGTTTCTCCGAGCCCTACAGACACTCGTGCGAACTTGCGACTGCAAAACTCTCACGGCGGAGCAGCATTTGGAGCTCCTGGTAAGAGACGCCTTTGTTACGGGGATCAGGTCAATGTACGTGCGCCAGCAGCTGCTGGAAAATGCCGATCTTACCTTACGCTCAGCAATCGAGACGGCCGACATGCTGGAGGCTGCTCTGCACAATGCTGACGCTGTCCAGTCGCATGATTCCCTGCCGGTCCCGTGGACACCTCAGACCCCGCCACCCGCGAGCGAATTCACCAATGCCGCTGCCAGTCGCGAGTCCACGAACTCCCTGAAACCGACCACAGCTGCTGCCAGTCGCAAGCCTGTGCAGTGTTACTTCTGCTGACTTAAAAAGCACCTCCGAAAATGCTGCCCGGCCCGAGAAGCGACCTGCTCCAGCTGCGGGAAGAAGGGCCATTTCGCCAAGGTCTGTAAGTCTGAACCACGAGCGGGGTCGGGCAGCGCTGCGTGTGAGGCATGGGGGCCGCCATCTTGCCTGCCCGCCTCGTGCGAGGCATGGGGGCCGCCATCTTGCCTGCCCGGATGGGGGCGACCATCTTTGTCGGCGCCACCTCGCCCTGCCCCCGACCTACCAGTGCTTACCGGGCACCAAGATGACAGTTCAACTCTGGCCTCCGTAACCCTCGACCAAAGCGCCCCACACCAGCTTGCAAGGTCAATGATGGACATCCTGGTGGAGGGGCACAGGACTAGCTGCCTGTTTGACACAGGGAGCACTGAGAGTTTTATTGACCCGGACATGGTGCAATGCTGCGGACTCGTGACACAGCCGGTAAGCCAGAGAGTCACCATGGCTTCTGGGTCGCATTCCACAGACATCCGGGTGGGTTGTGTAGCGACTTTGGTGGTGCAGGGTACAGAATATCGGAACTTTGCGTACTGGTCATGCCTCAACTGTGCGCACCTGTGCTATTGGGGCTGGACTTCCAGAGCCACCTCAAAAGTGTGACTATGGCATATGACGTGCCCCTCCCACCACTCACTGTCAGGAATCCTCAGTTTTGTGGGACTTCGTCATATACCCCGCTACTGACCACACACACACACCGAACCACACATCCCACCCAGCACCATGCCGAGAGCTGCACTACTGACACCACTTGCAGCCTCTCCACTCTCAAGATCCCTCCCCCATTGCTGTTCGCCAACCTGACCCGACTGTAAACCTGTGGCAACTAAAAGCAGGAGGTACAGCGTAGGGGACAGGGCCTTCATTCAGTCAGAGGTGCAGTGGCTGCTCAGGGAGCGGATCATTGAGCCAAGCACAAGTCCTTGGAGAGCCCAGGTGGTTGTTGTTCGGACCGAGAGAAAAATAGGATGGTCGTGGACTATAGCCAGACCATCAATAGGTTCACGCAGCTTGACGCGCACTTCCTACCCCGCATCGCGGATATGGTCAACCAGGTAGCTCAGTACAAGGTGTACTCGACAATAGATCTGAAATCCGCTTATCACCAGCTCCCCATCCGCCCAGAGGACCGCCCCTACACCGCCTTCGAGGCAGGCGGCAGGCTCTATCACATCCTGCGCGTCCCCTTCAGTGTCACAAATGGTGTCTCTGTCTTCCAGAGGGAAATGGACCGGATGGTGGACCAGTGCCAACTGAAGGCCACATTTCCCTATCTGGATAATATCACCATCTGTGGTCACGACTGGTCGGATCATAATGCCAACCTCCAAGTGGATTTTTCCAAGTGCCAAAGCCCTGAACCTTACTTATAACAGGGACAGGTGTGTGTTCAGAACCACCCGACTCGCTATCCTTGGGTATGTCGTGGAGAACGGGGTCATTGGCCCTGATCTCGACTGTATGCGCCCCCTGTTAGAACTCCCTCTTCCCACCACCCTCAAAGCCCTCAGACGGTGCCTGGGCTTCTTTTCCTATTACGCCCAATGGGTCCCCCATTACGCAGTCAAGTCTACCACATTTCCCCTCTCTGCCGAGGCCCTCGCGGCCTTCAGCTGCATTAAAGGGGACATTGCCAAAGCAACGATCCATGCGGTGGACGAGACCATTCCCTTCCAAGTAGAGAGTGACACCTCTGATTTCGCGCTGGCTGCTACCCTCAATCAGGAAGGCAGGCCAGTAGCATTCTTTTCTTGTACCCTTCAAGGCCCTGAAATTCGGCACTCCGCGGTGGAGATAGAAGCTCAGGCCATAGTAGAAGCTATTAGGCACTGGAGGCACTATCTCGCTGGCAAAAAGTTCACCTTGCTGAGTGACCAGTGCTCAGTTGTGTTCATGTTCAGCAACCAACAGCAGGGCAAAATCAAAAATGATAAAATTTTGCGGTGGAGAATAGAACTCTCCACCTACAACTATGACATCCTGTACCGGCCTGGAAGGCTCAATGAGCCTCCTGATGCCCTATCCTGGGGAGCGTGTGCCAGCGCACAGCTTGACCAGCTATACATCCTCCATGCACATCTTTGCCACCTGGGGGTCACCCGATTTTACCATTTTGTGAAAGCCCGGAACCAGCCGTACTCCCTTGAGGACATCAGGATGATGACCAGGGATTGACAAGTCTGCGCTGAGTGCAAACCACACTTCTACCATCCTGACAAGGCGCAACTTATCAAGGCCACACACCCCTTTGAGTGACTGAGAGTTGACTTTAAGGGCCCCCTTCCCTCCACCGACCGCGATGTCTACTTCCTCAACATTATCGATGAGTACTCGCATTTCCCCTTTGCCATCTCCTACCCCAACACCACTGCCACGTCCGTCATAAAAGCCCTGCGCCAGCTCTTCACTCTGTTCGGATATCCCTGCTATATCCACAGTGATAGAGGGTCCTCCTTTATGAGTGATGAGCTGCGCCAGTACCTGCTGGCTAGGGCCATTGCTACTAGTAGGACCATGAGCTATAATCCCCGGGGAAATGGACAGGTGGAGAGGGAGAATACCACAGTGTGGAAGGCCACACTTTTAGCCCTTAAGTCAAAAGGGTTGCCGGTCTCTCGATGGCAGGAGGTCCTCCCCAAGGCACTCCACTCTATCCGCTCCCTGTTATGTACATCCACCAATGCCACCCCTCACGAGTGCTTATTCTCTTTTCCCAGGAAGTCAGCCACTGGGACCACCCTACCAGCTTGGCTGATGTCCCCAGGGCCAAGTGCTGCTCCGGAAACATGTGAGGAGTAATAAATACTCCCTGCTGGTTGAGAGGGTTCACCTTCTACATGCAAACCCCCAGTATGCCTACATGGTCTTACCTGATGGGCGGGAGGACATGGTCTCCATCCGTGACCTGGCGCCCGCAAAAGCAGCGGACCACTACCCCGAACACTCCACGGACACTGCGCACACCGAGCCCTACAGACTCCTCACGACACTCCTATACTAGGCGTCTCGCACGCGCATATGCCAGGCACCTCGCACACACATGAGGGATCATTGATGCCTAGTGGGCTGACATCTTCAGTTAGGCCGGAACCAGCACAACCACCATCTCTGGTGCAATCACAGCCAGTGCTATGTAGATCGCAGCAACAGTCTCAACCACCTGATAGACTTAACCTGTAAATATACTTGTAAGAAACTTCACCCCATGGGGACTCTCTTTTAAAACAAAGGTGGGGGGTGAATGTGGTGAACTACATATACCTGTCTGGACATGCCCCCCCCCCCCCCCCCCCGCTGACTGCTCCTGTGGCTCCTCCCACTGACCGTGGCTCCTCCCACAGACCCCGGTATAAAGGCGATTGGGGCCTGAGCCCTGCTCTCAGTCTCCAGGATGTAGTATGGTGGTCAATTGCTGCTTGTTCTTTCTTCCAGTCAATAAAGGCCTATATCTCGCCTCATGTCTCAGGGAGTTTTTGATGGTGCATCACCCATTTACTTGCTGATTAGGACACACAAGAAAGAAATTCAGCTCAGCATGCCCATGCCTGTCCCAGCAGAGCATTCACATCAAATCTCATTCTCTTTGTGACATTCCCTTTTGATGCCCATCAATTTTCATTTTATTCTTGTGCCATTAGGGGCAATTTAAGGTAGTCAATTAACCTACCAGCATGTCTTTGGAATGTGGGAGGAAACCAGAGCATCAAAGACCTTTTAGAGAACTCACTAAGGAAAAGTCTCACGGGATGAAAAAAAGATTGGGAGGGGCCTGGCAGAAGTGCTCTTGAGCTTACAGAGTACGTTTCTTTTTCCTGAACTCATATAAACAACTCTTGCCCTCACCTAGTCTCTTCCCTATGCAAAATCTGATGAAAGTTGCATTTGATTTAACTTATGAAGCCCCATCAAGAATGACACATCATTGTCGAGCACCACTGTTTAAAATGGGAAATAAATGACCCTGCTTGTCCAAAATATCTTGTGCTTCATTTCTTAACACCAATGTCCCCATTCCAACACCTGTAACACCTCTCCCACTTTTTGTTTAACCTATTAGTGCATCATTTATCACATAACATCTAACCATGTAGTGCTAGCTCAGGTTCTATCAATAAATTCTGCAATACTTTGGACTGATAAATAACAACAAGTTCTATCATGGTATCACAGACGAGATGGCATCTATTCAATAATTAGATTATTGAATAGAAGCCATACAAGATGGTGCTGAGCTGCAACCTTCATTGAGTTGCAACTCAGATTTAGATAGTTTTAACTTGTTTTATAATTAGTTTTTTTGGATTCATGAGGATTTTTTTTCAGACAAAGAGGGGAGTCACTTAGGGTTTAGGGACGGGGAGTGGGGCAATACAAGTCAGACTGGAATCTAAGACTTTGTTCTGTGTTCAAAGACCAATGAGGTGGATGTGGGACATCCATAGTCAGATGTTGAATGTGAGAGCGAGTAGTCAAGGGCCACCCGCCACCACCCCCCACCTCCTGCACTCCACAGGTCAGCTAGTTGTCAGCAGGTTCTGAAGTTGGAGTTCCTGAGGGGCATTAAGAACTTGCTCTAATGGCCCCTGGGGTTTGCAAATTGGTGAGACTGGAGATTGCGGTCTAGAGATCAGTGACAGAAATGTCCTTGGATTGAGGCCTGAATAACAAATCAGAAGTCTGGAAGTCCAGGCCTGTTGGTTTCCTGTGAATCTGTGCAAGTCTGCTGGAGAAATTGAAGCCCAGTGTCTGCAAGCCTGAGAACACTGGAGGCCTGTCCTGGGGTTAAAGGACTGTGTATGTGAATGTGTGAGAGGAAGGAATGGGACTTGCTTTGCTGCCTGTTGCATTCTGTGTTGATTCTCTGAGCAATCTGGAGCAATGCTCCATTGGTGCTGGATTGTGTAGTGACACTTGCAGGATGTTCCCAGGACACCCTTGGATATGTTGTTAGTTAATGAAAACAATGGGGACAAATGAATCTTGAATCTTAGAGCTCTAAGTGACCATATCCTTGGTAAATAAGAATCAACCTGGAAAGATTTATTATTTATTGGAGTTATTCTTTCTTTCTTATTTAGGAAACTCACGTGAAGTGCTCCTTTTCATTTCTCATAAGTTATGTTATTATGTTTATGACTGAATACCTATTAGAACTGGAATGATCTAGAATGATCTAGATCTGGAATGATTGTTATGCTAACAATAAAATATGAAGTGGGCAGTGAAGCATATTTTTTACTTAACTGTCAGAATGAAGTTGATTTCTTTTACTCTCATTAGGTCAAATCAAGAATTAATATTCAAGGAAACCAAAGCTAAATTGAAATTTTGAAATAAGTATTCTGCAAAACCTCTTGAACCTCTAGACTCTCAAAGCTTAATAATTTGGTGCAAACTAACTTCAAAGATCCTACACCCTTTTTGTCAAATAAAATACAAATGTTTTCATCAAAATAATTGTAAATTTAAGCAATAATTACTTGATATGAAGGATCAAGATGAATCTTTCAAGGTGGTTAGAAAATCAAACATTATAAAACTCTATTTTAAGAGCAACTAAGATCGAATGGAATTTAGTTGTCAATGGGTTAGAAATATTTCAACAGTAAGGTAAACATTAAACTCCTACTGGACTTGTTCCAGTAACCATTCTTTCTTTTGCTGTGCGCAATTACTAAACATTACATTGAATAGCGAGCACCAAACAATGATTCCTGTACCTTAAACATTAATATTTACAAAATGTCAAGTCTTATCTTTGCAGTATAAGTATTTGTCTACATTTACAAAGATGTCTTAAACAGTAAACTCAGGAGAACTATGAAAGCTTGTTGATCATTGGTGAGATTCATATAATTTTTCATGTGAAGTTAATCAGTAATGCAGTGAAATATGCAGTCAGATCATTTATTTAACAGCATAGTACATTGAAAAGTTAAGAGATAACTTATAATTCTAATGTATCACTCTAATCGAACTAACTCCAGTTCGTATTAACCCATTAAAACTACTGAATAAAGGCCATAGAATTTCATTTTAATCCAATTATTTGCAATAACACTTGCCTTTAATATACTGAAACAATTTCCCAATGTTTCTAGTTTACGCTAACTAGGTAAAACAAAAAAACATTTATAACCAATTCTTCCAATACAGCATATTATACCATAGAGTAATATTAAAATTTAACACTAAATATAATTTACTTTTCAGTGGAAAATTGTTCTTAATCATTCCCAAAACTGAGGCAGAAGACAAGACTTTAATGCGGTGACAGAATGATTGGCAAAGGTCTACTCCGCATTAAAGTAATTACCACATGCAGTTGAGTAATGTGGGAAAAAATTCTTCACCACTTTTCCAAGTTCTAAAACTCAAGGGATTAAAGGCAAAAGACAAGAGTGGTGATTATCTCTGTAGCTTTACTTGGTATAGACAGAAAGAGAGAATGCAATATGGAGAATGACATAAACAAATAGAAAAAACTGAAGAAACCTCTTTCCTCATTTTAAAGTTTAGAATCTAAGCTGACTTATTTTGAAAAAGAATGACCAGTTCAACTTATGGAGGCAAAGCTCTGAGAGAAACAGATACAAAAGGATAGTTAAAAAGAGAGAAGATGCAAACAGTTTGAAGATTAGGAACCCACCAAGGGTAGAGGGTGTGAGAATGAATGTGAATCAAGGAGCAAATAATCCAAAGTTGAATAGAGATATTCAAAGACAAAGAATTGGGTATAGTTTTGGCAGTGAGGGACAGTAAAACATGAAAAATTGGAGCAAAAAAGTGTAGATGATGAAAATCCAAAACAAAGGAGAAAATACAGCAATTGCTCCACTCACTTTCTGTCAGTGGGAGTTACAGAGACTCAAGTTATACCAGTCTCTTTGGTCCAATCCTTCAAACATTCCTCATGAAAACAGTTCTTCCATTATGTTGGTGATTGTATTGTACTGTTACCTGCTCAAGAAATTCAAATGTTTCATCACCTTAGCAAATAACCCAGACCAAAAACATTCAGTTAGGATGTTCACCTTGCAGTACACATCCAAGAGTGGACTATCACTTCAATTCTCATTCCATCTGCCTATTTTTCTTCTTTTCTTAGTTTCTACCTATCACCTACCACTCCCTCACCCCTCCCTCTCACTTCTATATACTACCTATCTTCCCTCTACAGTCTCAGTCCTGATACAAGCCCTTGGACTGAAAGGCTGACAATCTCTTTGCCTCCACAGATGATGCACAACTACTGAGTTTTTTTCCAGCAGTTTATACATTTGCTCTTCCGACATCACTAGTTGTTTGTATCTCACTTCACTTGTGTTTTTTTAACCATTAGTCTACTGTCCCTTGCCATCAATACCCAAATTTCTCAGGAACCTTTGTTTCTTATTTTGCATATTCCATTCATTACTTACAATGGGCATTCTATATTGTAGAAAACAAACTTAGTTTGAGTGATCACTTTACAGAACATGTCCAAAGGTGACATTGAGCATCCGATCACCTATCATTTTAATTCTCACTCCAGTCGCAATGTGTGACTTCTTTGTCTTCAGCCTTCTACATTATTCCAATAATTCCCAATATAAGCTTGAAGAATATCATCTCATCTCTGTCTAGTTACGTTGCAATCCTCAGGACTCAATACTGAATTCAATCATTTCAGGTAACTCATGTTTTTTTTTAAATTAGGGCTGTTTATTCCCCTCCACAGATGCTGCCTGGCATGCTGATTTCCTCCAATATTGTATATGTGTGTTGTTCTAGTGTTTACATTTCTCTGGAAATGCTGCTGGATATTTTAACTTCAATTTTCTCTTTTGTTTCTTTACCTTTATCAGCTGCTATATAAATTAATGATTACTTCGGCAACTTTTGTCTGTTGCCAATTACACCCTCTGTTTTCTTCACCTTCAGCCTTCTGCATCATAAAATACATTTATTTTCTCACTTTTCTAATGAAGAATTATTCTCCTGAAATCTTGATGATGTTTCTCTCTCCATGGATGCTGCCTGACTTGGTGAATATTTACAGCATTTTCTATATTTTATTAAGAGGTAAGTAGAAATAGCTAAAGGATTTGTTTAAAAGTTTAAAGTTTGAGTTCAAGAGCTGTGCAGTAATGTTATGGCTATATAAGACCTTGGCCAGACCCCATTTGGAGTATTGTGTTCAGTTCTGATCACCTCATTACAGGAAGGATGTGGATATAGACAGAGTTCAGAGGAGATTTACAAAGATGTTGCCTGGATTGGGAAGCATGCCTTATGAGAATAGGTTGAGTGAACTTGGCCTTTTCTCCTTGGAGCGATGGAAGATGAGAGGTGACCTGACAGAGGTGTATATGATGATGAGAGGTATTGATTGTATGGATTGAAAGAGGCTTTTTCCCAGGGCTGAAATGGCTAATACGAGGGGACACAGTTTTAAGCTGCTTGGAAGTAGGTATTGAGGGGATGTCAGGATGCCTGTTTTTCACACAGAGAGTGGTGGGTGCTGGTGATGGTGGTGAAGGGGGATATAATAGGGTTTTTTAAGAGACTCTTAGATAGGTACATGGAACTTAGAAAAATAGAGAGCTATACGGTAGGGTAATTCTAGGCAGTTTCTAGAGTAAATTACATTGTCGTCACAACATTGTGGCCTAAAGGGGCTGTAATGTGCTATAGATTTCTATGTTCTATGATTGAAACAACGCAGTTCTGAAAAGAAGGGCAGGAGAGCATCTGAGGGCCATAACTTGCTTCTGCTGTCAGTCACTGCAGGCACTTCATTCTCAACATTACCTCATATCATCTGTCAACTCCCTCCCAAAGGGAAAGACCAACTTGAAGAAGGGATGAGTGAGGACAAAGATATAACAACAATAAGACTGATTGAACCATGAATATCTGCATGAGATATGGAACATTTAGTCAAGAGGAAGAAAGAAACACACTTAAGGTATAAAAAGGGATCAGAGAGGGCTGAAGAGAGTTGCAGGGTAGTCAGGAAAGACCTTAAGAATTGAGTAAGGAGACAGAAGGGGATATGAGAAGGCCTTGGCAAGAGGGATTAAGGAAAACCCCAACGCCTTCTACACATACATGAAGAACAGGAGGACGACTAGAATGAGAGCAGGACTGATCAGAGAAAAAGAGTTGGACAAGGTAGAGGAGCTCCTTAATGAATACTTTGCTTCAGTATTCACCAGTGAGAGGGACCTTGGTGAATGTGAGGGCAATGTAAAGTTGGGTGATATGCTGGAACATATCAACCCTAAGAAAGAGGGTGTGCTAGGTTTTTTGAAAAGTATTGCGATAGGTTGAGTCCCAGTGCCAGATGGGATGTTTCCCAAATTACTATGGAAAGTGAGTGAAGAGATTGTTGCACCTTTAGTGATGATCTTTGCATTCTCACTGGCCACAGGAGTAGTATGAGGAGACTGGAGGTGACAAATGTTCAAGAAAGGTAACAGACATAATCCTTGGAATTATGGAACAGTGAGATTTACAGTATATCAGTGGTGGGAAAAGTATTGGAGAGAATTCTTAGACACAGGATTTACAGCCATTTGGAGAAGCATAGTCTGTTTTGTGCGGGGCAGTCATGTTTCACAGGCCTGATTGATTTTTTTGAGGAAGTAAATCGATGACTGTAAAGCAGTGGACATGGTATATTATGAAAGGCGTTTTACAAGGTTCCCATGATAGGCTCATTCAGAAAGTCAAGAGGCATGGGATCCAGGGAAACAAGGCTGAATGGATTCAGAATCAGCATGCCCACAGAAGACAGAGGGTGTAGCAAATTCTGCCTGGAGGTTGATGATCAGTGACAGCACAGATGTGTTCTGGGACTCCTGCTCTCCGTGAGTTTTATAAATTACTTGGACAAGGAAGAGGAAGGATGCATTAGTAAGTTTGCAGATGATATGAAGATTGGTGGGGTTGTGGAAGATTGTAATTCATTACAACAGGACATTGTTATGCAGAGGCCATAATGCCATAAGACATAGGAGCAAAATTAGGCTATTCAGGCCATTGGCTCTGCTCTGCCAATCCAACATGGCTAATTTATTATCCCTTTTCAACCTCATTCTCTTGCCTTCTTCCTGTAATCTTTGTTGCCCTGACTATTTAATAACCAATCAACCTCCATTTTAAATGTACTTCAAATTGCCATCTGTGGCAATGAATTCCACAGATTCACCACCCTCTGGCACCTCCTCTTCTCTGTTCTAAATGGATGTCCCTCTACTCTGAACCAGTGCACTCTGGTCCTAGACTCCTTCACTATAGGAAACATTCTCTCCACATCCACTCTATCTAGCTGAGCTGAGAGGTGGCAGATGAAGTTCAATTCAGGGAAGTGTGAAGTGATACAATTTGGAAAGTCAACTTGAATGCAGTGTTCGGAGTTAATGGCAGGATTCTTAGCAGTGTAGAGGAGCAGAGGGATCTAGGAGTGTGTGTCTACAGAAGTTGCCAAGCATGCTGATAGTGTGGTTAAGAAGGTGTATAGTATACGAGTATTAGCATTCATTATTCAGCGGATTGAGTTCAAGAGCTTTGAGATAATGTTGCAGCTCTATAAAACTCTAGTTACTTCACACTTGTAAGTATTGTATTCAGTTCTGGACACCTCATTATAGAAATGGTGTGGAATTTTTAGAGAGGGTGGAGTGGAGATTTACTAGGATTCTGCCTAGATTAGAGAGCTCGTCTTATGAAGACAGGTTGACTGAGTTATGACGAACGAGGATGGGAGCTGACTTAATAAAGGTATATAAGATATATAAGATGATAAAATGCATAGATAGTGAATAACAAGAGACCTTTATTCCAGGGCAGTAATGGCTAATTCAAGGGGACATGATTTTAAGGTGATTGGAGAAAAGTGTGGGGGGGGGGGGTGGGAATGTCAGAGGTAGGTTTTTTTTACCCACAACATGAAATCCGCTCTCAGGGGGTAGTAGTGAAGGCACGTACATTAGGGACATATAAGAAACTCTCAGATAGGCACATGGATGAAAGAAAAATGGAAGGCCATATGGAAGAGAGCGGTTAGATTCATCTCAGAGTAGTTTAAAAGTTTGACACAATATCATGGGCCAAAGGGCCTATACTGTGCTGTAGTGTTCTATGCTAACTGTTCTATGAAAGAAAGGAACTGAAGAGGAGGGGAACCCAGAATGAAATAGCACAGCCAAGTAAGAATATGACCATGGGATAGTTTTACCCAGTGTCATAATATGGGGTGCAGCAAGCAAGAAAAGTTTCAAGTGAATAAACATGTGATATCTAATTCTAAAAAGAGATAACTGAAGTCAATATGTTTAGCTTTAGTTCTGGGTCTCTTTTATTTTTAAATTCTAAATGACACTTTGCAGTCCATAATCAATATGTGTCAAGTTATTGGCTTGTTCCATTTACTATTTCCTTTCAAAATAATATAGATGTTATATTTTAACCATTTATATCCTTCCAAAATAATATAGAAGTTAAAAGTGAATTAAATCTTAATGTAATTGCACATAAGAATCCAAAGAAAATATTGTTTTCTTGTGGATTATATTCAGAGATTAGTTAATAAAGCAAGCTGGAGAAAAATGTTGCCAGTGGGTTCTGTAAGAAACATGAATCAATTTTTAAAATAATTATTACTAAACCGACCAGCCTTGTGCACAAATATTCCAAGCCCTACACTGGGAGTGAACATTTAAAGAGTAAAAAAGTCACTTTTGAAAAAGTTAAACCATGGAGTTTGGTTTATATATAAACATATCTTGCAAGGCAACAAATAAGATACATTTTAAATAAGAAACTTGACATTAATGGCAACAGGAAAAGTTATAAAACTGACAATTACGAGTTTTTCTAATCAAACTTAGTATTCATTTGAAAAGGTAAGTTCAAGACTACACTGAACAAAATTACATCATTCCCATATAGAATACCAATGACTTCTTGACTATAATACTCTTTTATTATTTTTCTAGTAAATTGTCTTTTGTAACTTATATTCACAAACCCATCCTTTTCAGATTCAGAGCTCATTCTGCATTATCTCAAGGGCATAAGATAACATGGTTCTGGATGTATTGATTCCATGATATGAGCTTACAAATTAGAAAAGCCTGCAAATTTAAAAACCAAAACTAAAACAGCAGATTCTGGAACTGTGAACAATCAGGCTGTCAGATGGCACCTTAACCCTCAATTTGCACAATAAATATGAGAAATATTTCTACAGGGGAACTGGTTCTTGTGGAAGTGTACCATGCCACTTCAAGAGAGAGGAGAGAGAGAGAGAGAGAGGAGAGAGAGAGAGGAGAGAGAGGAGAGAGAGGAGAGAGGAGAGAGAGAGGAGAGAGAGAGGAGAGAGAGAGGAGAGAGAGAGAGAGAGAGAGAGAGAGAGAGAGAGAGAGAGAGAGAGAGAGAAGGAAAGAAAGAAAGAAAGAGAGAAAAGAGAAACATAAGAAATAGGAGCAAGAGTAGGCCATCTGGCCTATCAAGCCTGAGCCACTACTCATTAAGATAATAGTGGATCTGACTGCGGACTCAGCTCCATCTATGTACCTTTTCCCCATAATCTTTAATTTTCCTGTTATGCAAAAATCTATCTAACTGTGCCTTAACTATATTTAATGAGGTAACCTCTACTGATTCCCTAGGCAGAGAATTCCATAGATTCACTACTCTCTGGGAAAAGCTGTTTCTCCTCTTCTCCATCCTAAATCTACTCCCCTGAATCTTCAGGCTATGTCCCCGAGTTCTAGACTCACTTACAAGTGGAAACAACTTTTCTGCCTCTCTGTTATCTACCCCTTTCATAATTTTATATGTTCCTATAACAAGCAAGTTATATTCTGGTGAGTATAGCCCCAGATGACTCCATCTCTTCTCATAGGCTAATCATGTCATCTCCAGAATCAGCCTAGTGAACCCCTTCTGGACCATCTCCAAAGACAGTATATCTTTCCTTAAGTAGGGAGATGAGAATTGCATGCAATAATCCAGGTGCGACCTCCCCAGTACCCTGTACAGTTGCAGCATAACCTCCCTGCTCTTAAATTCAATCCCTCTATCAATGAAGGCCAACATTCTACTTACCTTTTTAATAACCTGTTGCATCTGCAAACCAGCCTTTTGGAATTTAGGTGAAAGCATTCCCAAGTTCCTATGCACAACAACATGTTGTAATATTTCACCATTTAGATCATAAGCTGATCTTCTATTTTCCCTTCTAAGTGACAACCTTGTATTTACCAATGTTGTACCAAACCCTTACCCACTCACTTAATCCACACCATCTGCATGAATTGCTTTTTCACTCAACTTAGTGTCATCAGCAAACTTAGATATGCTGCAGTTGGTCTGCTGTTCCAAGTCGTTAATCTATATTGTGAATAATTTATCCCAACTCTCAGAACTGGTCCTCTATATATGCTACTACATTACTCCAAATTCCATGCATCCTTATCTTACTGACACGTCTCTTATGTGGCACCTTAAGGAACATCTTCTGGAAATACAAGTACACAATATCCACCTATTCCCTTCAGTCCACTGTCTCGTTATATCTCAGACTTCCACCAGTAAGTTTGTGAAACAGTATTGCCCTTCATGAATTCATAAACACAAGAGATTCTGCAGATGCTGGAATTCCAGATCCTGATGAAGGCTCTCAATACAAAATGCCGACTCTTTCCATCGATAATGCCTAAACTTAGACCATAAGACCATAAGATACAGCAGCAGGCAAGGGACTATCATCAGAATGCCATGTGCCTGTAACTGCAGCCTTACACCTTACAGGCATATGAACAGAATGTCCATCAGTGAGTTGTCTTGTCTCCCAAAACAAGGACAATCATCCCATTTTGACAAGACTTGCCTTTCCAGAAGCCTGCACAATGGAATGCTGTCAGCAAAGTGCCCACTGACTGACAGCTCAGCAACAGGCCATCCTTTCAGGTTTAAGTGCTCAGTGCATGTTAGGAGAGCAGATCGAGCAGTTCCAAAGCTGTCTTGAGCTGTGCACTAATATCAGTGAAGGCTTACTTTAATGACAACTAAAGCAAGATCATAATGTTGTGTGTTCCTGGTGACCATTGTGAGAGCGTTAGGGTCCATCTTACATCAGGTAGGGATAGGCCTGAAATGTCCATCCACAGTAATCAACACCATTGGGAGCACACTCAATGCTGGGAGACACTCGGGGGATCAAAAGCAGGAGGGCTTGATCCACTTTTGTGACAGCATGATCTCACAGAGGAATGACTGCTAACATAAGATCATAAGATATAGGGGTAGAAGTAGGCCATTCGGTCTATCGAGTGTGCTCCACCATTCAATCATGGGCTGATCCAATTCTTCCAGTCATCCCTGCTCCCCTGCTTTCTCCCTATACCTTTTGATGCCCTGGCTAATCAAGAACCTATCTATCTCTGCCTTAAATGCACCCAATGAGTTGGCCTCCACAGCGCTCGTGGCAAAAAATTCCACAGATTTACCATCCTCTGACTAAAGTAATTTCTCCGCACCTCAGTTCTAAATGGACATCCTTCAATCCCGAAGTCGTGCCCTCTTGTCCCAGAATCCCCTACCATGGGAAATAACTTTGCCATATCTAATCTGTTCAGGCCTTTTAACATCCGGAATGTTTCTATGAGATCCCTCCTCATTCTCCTGAACTCCAGGGAACACAGCCCAAGAGCTGCCAGACATTCTTCATACAATAACCTTTTCATTCCTGGAGCCATTCTCATGAATCTTCTCTGAACCCTCTCAAATGTCAGTATATCCTTTCTAAAATAAGGAGACAAAAACTGCACACAATTCTCCAGGTGTGATCTCACGAGTGCCTTATAGTGCCTCAATATCACATCCCTGCTCTTATATTCTATACCTCTAGAAATGATTGCCAACATTGCATTCACCTTCTTCACAACTGACAACCTGGAGGTTAACCTTTAGGATATCGTGCACAAGAACTCTCAAGTCCGTTTGCATCTTTGCATTTTGAATTCTCTCCCCATCTAAATAATAGTCTGCCGATTTATTTCTTCCACCAAAGTGCAGGACCATACATTTTCCAACATTCTATTTCATTTGCCACTTCTTTGCCTATTTCCCTAAACTATCTAAGTCTCTCTGCAGACTCTCTGTTTCCTCAACACTACCCACTCCTCCACCTATCTTTGTATTATCAGCAAATTTAGCCACAAATCCATTAATATCATAGTCCAAATCATTGATATACATCGTAAAACGCAAAGGTCCCAACACTGACCCCTGTGGAACTCCACTGGTAACCGGCGGCCAGCCAGAATAGGATCCCTTTATTCTCACTCTCGGTTTTCTGCTGGCCAGTCAATGCTCCACCCATGCTAGTAACTTCCCCGTAATTCCATGGGCTCTTATCTTGCTATGCAGCCTCATGTGTGACACCTTGTCAAAGGCCTTCTGAAAATCCAAGTACACCACGTCTACTGCATCTCCTTTGTTTACCCTGCTTATAATTTTCTCAAAGACTTGCAGTAAGTTTGTCAGGCAGGATTTCCTTTCAGGAAACCATGCTGGTTTTGGCCTATCTTGTCGTGTGCCTCCAGGTACTCTGTAATCTCATCTCTAACAATCGATTCCAACAACTTCCCAACCACTGATGACAGGCTAACAGGCCTATACTTTCCTTTCTGCTGCTTCCCCCCCTTCTTAAATAGTGGCGTAACATCTGCAATTTTCCAGTCATCTGGTACAATGCCAGAATTTATCGATTCTTGAAAGATCATCCTTAATACCTCTGCAATCTCTTGAGCTACTTCCTTCAGAACCTGAGAGTGCATTCCATCAGGTCCAGAAGATTTATCCACCCTCAGACCATTAAGCTTCTTGCATCTTCTCAGTCATAATTTTCACTGCACAAACTTCAGTTCCCCGACACTCTTGAATGTCCGGTATACTGCAGACATCTTCCACTGTGAAGACTGATGCAAAATATGCATTCAGTTCCTCTGCCATCTCTGCATCTCTCATTACAATATCTCCTGCATCATTTTGTATTGGTCCTATATCTACCCTCGACTTTTTTACCCTTTATATACTTGAAAAAGCTTTTAGTATCTTCTTTGTTATTAGTCATCAGCTTGCTCTCATAATTCATCCTTTCCTTCCTAATGACGTTCTTATTTTCCACCTTCAAGTTTTTAAAAGCTCCGCAATCTCTATCTTCCCACTAGTTTTGGCTTCCTTGAATGCCCTCTCTTTTGCTTTTACTTTGGCTCTGACTTCACTTGTCAGCTACGGTAGTGTCCTTCTCCCCTTTGAAAATTTCTTCTTATTTGTAATATATCTGTCTTGCACTTCCCTCATTTTTTGCAGAAACTCCAGCCATTACTGTTCTGCTGTCTTTCCTGCAAATGTCCCTTTCCAGTCAACTTCGGCCAGTTCCCTCTCATGCCATTGTAATTTCCTTTATTCCACTGAAATACCAATACATTAGATTTTATTTTTTCCCTCTCAAATTTTAATCTGAACTCAATCATATTGTGATCACCGTTCCCTAAGAGTTCCTTAACTTTAAGCTCTCTTACCACCTCTGGATCATTGCACAACACCCAATCCAGCACAGCTGATCCCCTATGGGCTCAACAACTAGCTGTTCTAAAAAGCCATCCCTTAGACATTCTACAAATCCTCTCTCTTGAGGTCCAGTATCAACCTGGTTTTCCCAATCCAGTTTCATGTTGAGATCCCCAACGATTATCATGACATTACCTTTCTGACACACTTTTTCTATCTCCTGCTGTAATTTGTAATCCACATCCTGGCTGCTGTTTGGAGGCCTGTATACAACTGCCATTAGGGTCCTTTACCCTTGTCATTTCTTAACTCAATCCATAGAGACTCTACACTTTCCAATCTTATTTCATCTCTTTCCAATTATTTAATATTATTTCTTCTACACAGAACTTCATTGAATCCATACTATGTCTGCCTGATGGGAACACCTCTATCCAGATACCTTGTTAATTCTTCCTTAATGATAGCTTCAAACATTTTTCCAACCACAGATGTTAAGCTAACTGTACTATAGTTGCCTGTATTTTGCCTACATCCTTTCTTAAACAGCGGTGTGACATTTGGTTATCTTCCAACCCTCTGGGGCCAGCCCAAAGTCCAGAGAATTTTGATAAAGTATGACAAAAGCAACTGTTATAACTTTAGCCTTTTTTTTAGTACTTTGGGATGCACCGCATCAGCATCAGAGGATTTGTCTACCCTTAGGTCCACTAGGTTGCCTATCACTATCTTTTAGTGACAGTGATTGCACTGAGGTTCTCACCTTCCATCACATCTACAACATCTCTTTTTGGTATGGTAGATGTGTCCTTCATTATGAAGACCGACACAAAGTAATCATTCAAGACCTTAGCCATCACATATAACCCAATATAAATTTCCCTTTCTCATCTTCCAAGGGACCTATGTTTACATTAGCCCCCTTTTCCACAATATATAATTATAAACATTTTTATTGTTTGCTTTTATATTTTGTGATCAAAAAGCTTTAGCTTGTATTATTCACTCAAATAACTCAAACTCAAACATTAGATGAAATGTTAAGGATGGTATTTTGAAGAGTAATATTTTTGCAAAAAAAAGATTAAAAACCCTCTTTGGGCATCTGTTATTAAGCACTTTAATCAAACACTGCTCTCAAATTTCAAATTCATTCTACTGCCAGGATTGCCTGCAGTCAATAGATCAGTGAATGTCAGCAGTCCATGTATTCCTTTCAGTGTTAAAACCCAGTGAGACACTTGCTATAATTTTAGATATAATGTATGCTACCATGGTATGTTTTAGCAGTAATCAGCATTTTCAAATATTAATTGTTTTTTTTTGCCTTGTTGCCATGAACCACCTCAGTTGACACTCAGCAGTTAAATTAATAATAATAATAATAATAACATCTGCTGAAGTGTATGGATCCAGTTAAATCTCTTGCTGTTGTTTGCCAAACAAAGTCAAGAATTTCCTCCAAGCAAAGAATGCTTTCAGCAATTAGCCATTCCAAGGTGCTATTCAGAGGGAGCAGCACTATAGAAAATCAGTCAAGTCACTGGTTCTAAAAATGATAATTAGGGAACCAAGGTGAAAATAGGTAGAATCCAGAGTCTGCCAAAACCTAAGTTAGAAAAAGATACTCAACTTCCATGGAGATTCCGGAAAAATTTGGGTGGGAACCTACTGTTTCCAGAATTCAGATGACATCCAAGTTTCATTTACTTTGGCAAAAATATTCAGATTAGCATTAATGCCAGAGGAATGCTTCATAAATTCATTGCTTGGTTTTCAGACTAATGCTTTCAGTATACAACATCGATCTCATGTAAAATTACCTGCTTGCTGCAATGGTAGAATCTCATCAGTAAGCTATAAAGCTTGCAAAATGAAACCGGTACAGCCAATGAATTTTCATTCATCAACAGGATGCCAGGCATTCTCTCTCAAGAAGGCGATTTGCTGTAGAAGTGAACACAAGCAGAAAAAAATTCCTCCTGTGTACATTTCTTATGAACACACGTCATTCTTTGTTTTAGGAAGCACATCTCAACAGAATAGAGTTTCTTCACCATATATTACTGTAAAATAATGGAGTAAGTATTATGTGGCCATTGAATTACAAATGAGAATTTTCTGAGCATACTTAATGGTATAAAGCACAATTTGTCCATTTAGTATGAGTGGAACTCTGCACACCTGGAGGAAGGAGATAATTCAGGTGCAGCAGTTTTTGAAGGGCTCTTGTCTTCTCTTAAAGCATTCTCTTAATATAGCAGAGTTCTCAAAACATTGTGGCATTGTCTCCTTGTTGAAGCAGGTATTTCTGTATTCACTGTTTGATTTCTTTGTGTATCTTATAGTCTCTGTAAGTGGAAGCACTTTTTGGTACCTACTCTCTCAAAACCTTAATTTTAAACCATAGTTATAAAGAAATCTATTATGCCAATAATCAACTTTCTTTTTCAGGAAAACAGAGTCTGTTCTTTCCTTTCTGATTGATATATGCTCTTGGTACTGGTGTTGTCAGTGTTATGTTTACTTTTATTCTGTCCACTTAAACTTAAACGTCACCTCCTAAATTCCAGAAGCAGTGGTTTCTCATCCAAATTTTTCAGGAATATCCATGGAAATTGAGTAGCTTTTCCTAACTGGAATTTTGGCAGAGTCTGGATTCAGCACTTGGTCCCCAATGATTATCTTTTTAACATTATTCAATGGTCACTTTGACCACATTCAGTTAATAATGTGCAATTTCATATATTGTACTGCATAATGACACTTCTTTAGCTAAGAAACAGAGTAGGAAATACTTTTCAAATCTCCCAACGCAAGCTACAGTTAATGGATATGATACTTCGTTCCACAATGACATGACAGACATATACAAATGACTGTTGTAGCCTCTCGTGCCCTTAAAATATTGAAGATAGAAATTAAGTACTTGCAATTTTTAGTGCCTTTCAAAACCTCAGGACATTCAAAGGTGATTTAGAGCCACTAGAATAGTAAGGCCAAACTCTTTTCGATTCTTCATGGAGATCAAGATTTGTAGCAGCTTTCTGCTGCCTCTCTCTTCTAGTCTAGTTCCAAAGCCAATTTTCAGGTGAAGTTTATGAAATGCAACATTTTGTCACTTTTGCTTAATTCCCCTAGCAGCCATATTTCAAAGTACAGTATATTGACTGCAATGAATGCAGACATTCCATGAGCATTATTACATAGAGTTCAGTATCATTAGTCACAGGCTGGCCATGCAGCCATGTTTATCCATACCTCTTCCTTTCAAGGGCAAATAGATGGTCGTTATCTATCAGATTTTCATGATTTTTTTTAACTAAGTTACTGCTTTCTGGATTCTTCAGTCACTACATCAACAATCAGTCTCCGGCAAGCCCTCAAACTGAAACACTGAGTGACATGAACAACATCTCCACCTTATCTTGCACATACCACAATGATATCATATCGGAGCACATTTTAGGCCCGAAAGTGCTGTCAAAGAAAGGCATTTCAAAAATTCATTCTCAAAAAGTTTCTTGGAAATGAAGGTACATCTGATCCTGCCAAATGTTAATCAGATTCATAGAAACTCACAGAGAAGTTTGAGAACAGATAGTTCAAAACAGACCTCCTCTGCATTGCCGATCCAAGAAATTCAATTACATCACTTTGATGTATGGGATATATTAATGAAAAGCATATGCACTATCAGAAGAAATTAAATGTGAATCAAGCAATGCACAGAAATGCCAATTCTGCCATGCGGAATCACCTTCTAATCACTGACCATGGGCTTTTCAGCATTTTTCCTTGTTTTAACAAGGTAGCAAAATAATAATAATGTACCAAATTGGTCTGAGTTTCATTATCAAAGTAATACGATCACATTTTGTTATGAACAACAGTGGATGATTTTTGACCTAAATATCATTTTTAATCCTTACATGAGATTGTTAAATTTCAAAACAATGCAGTATCTTATCAGGCATATTTACCTGGACAGTGTTCTAGTTTTGTTAAGTGCTTTGCTAATCATAAAAGAGGGTGCCGACTGTCGTCTCTGGGCCAAACTCTTCATTTTCTGCGTAAGGAGAAGAAAGTTAACAATGAATAATGGAAGTCAACTACTGTATATCAATTTATCCTCCACTAGGAAACTTAACAGGTTTCATACTCTAATCAGATTAGCAATTTTACCAATAGCAATCTTAGCAGCTTTGTTTTAGCATGGGTACCCCAAGACAATCTGGAGATACCAGTATGTCAGAGATTTTATTCATTTTTATGCCAGCATCAGATGCTCAGAAATCCAGAAGGGGTTGGCTGTCACCCAGTGAACAGTGTTCCAAAGAAACCTATACAGAACAGGTGTAAGAGTTGAAAAGCATATTTCAAAATTCCTGTGTCCAAAATCTTTAAGGCATTGAGAATAACTTGACAATTTTTCAGTGTAATCTAGCAGCACAGCTGTGGTTAATTACACACTGCAAGGACAGCTTGGTCATCCAACTACCTCACAGGAAATACTACTATCTGCCAACTTTCAAACTTTCAAACCTTGTGCAAATTACCTTGGCTATTCATTGGCTTCTGCCTATATGTATAATAAATATAATAGTTCATAAACTATTGCATTGGTACAAGACAGGATGCTTTCCTGAACAGATGAACACCTTTTATTTAAAACAATTTCATCACGGTAATATAATCTGAGCCAGGTCATTAAGGTGTTTCCGCTGTTATTTAAAGGTAAGAAGAACATGCTGGAACTGGCAGACCACAGTCTGTGTGGATTGGTGATAACATATCTTCTTCGTTGATGATCAACACTGGTGCATCTCAGGGTGTGTGCTTAGCCCACTGCTCTACTCTCTGTATACACATGACTGTGTGGGTAGGCATAGCTCAAATACCATCTACAAATTTGCTGACAATTCCATTGTTGGTAGAATCTCAGGTGGTGGTGAGAGGGCAAACAGGAGTGAGATATGCCAACTAGTGGAATGGTGCTGCAGCAACAACCTGGCACTCAATGTCAGTAAGACGAAAGAGCTGATTGTGGATTTCAAGAAGGGTAAGATGAAGGAGCACATACCAATCCTCATAGAGGGACCAGAAGTGGAGAGAGTGAGCAGTTTCAGGTTCCTGGGTGTCAAGATCTCTGAGGATGTAAACTGGTCCCAACACATTGATGTAGTCATAAAGAAGGCAAGACAGCAGCTATACTTATTTAGGAGTTTGGATAGATTTGGTATGTCAACAAATACACTCAGAAACTTCTATAGCTGTACCATGGAGAGCATTCTGACAGGCTGCATCACAGTCTGGTATGGAGGGGCTACTGCACAGGACCGAAAGAAGCTACAGAAGGTTGTAAATCTAATCAGCTCCATCTTGGGCACGAGCCTATGAAGTACCCAGGACATCTTTAGGGAGTGGTATCTGACAAAGGCAGCGTCCATTATTAAAGATCTCCAGCACGCAGGACATGCCCTTTTCTCATTGTTACCATCAGGTAGGAGATACAGAAGCCTGAAGGCATATACTCAGCAATTCAGGAACAGCTTCTTCACCTCTGCCATCTGATTCCTGAATGGACATTGAAGCTTTGGACACTACCTCACCTTTTTTTAATATACAGTATTTCTGTTTTTGCACATTTTTAAATAATCTATTCAATATGTGTTATTGATTTACTTGTTTATTTATTATTATGCTCACTGACTTACTTGATGCAAAATTTGTTGTTTTGCAGTAGCAGTACAGTGCAAATTCCAAAATAAATCAATAGTGCAAAATACAAGGAAAAACAAATTAGTGTTCAAGGGCTCATGAACTGTTCAGAAGTCTATAGATGAAGGGGAATCTTTTTTTTTTGGTGTGCCATACTCTGCCAGAACCTTGGCAACCACTTTTTTTTTCAAGTGGTTGTCTTGGAGGAAGATTCTGTGAGTGGTCTCCCATGTCCTTCTTGAAGCACAACCCTCTTAAATATGTCCTTGATGGTGGTAAGGATTGTGCCTGTGATGGAACTGGATGTGTCTACAACCCTCTGCATCCTTTTGGTAGCCTATGCATTGAAGCCTCCATCCCAGGCTGTGATACAGTCAATCAGAACGTTCACCACTGTGCAACCATAGAAACTTGTAAGGTACTTTGCTGACAAATAAAATCTCCTCAAATTCCTAACAAAATAGAGCTACTAACATGACTTCTTCATGATCGTTTCAATGTCTTGGACACAGGATAGATCCTCGGAGATGTTGATGCCCAAGAACTTGTAGCTGCTCATCCTTGACCCCTTAATGAGGACTGGTGTGTGTCCTTCTGACTTCCTCCTCCTGAAGTCCACTATCAAGGAGGCATCCAAAAGTGAGATAGATCAATTGCTTGAGAAGCATCACAACATCCTTGCACTGAATGCTGGCATCCAGTGCAAGGATGTGGTGGCGCTTCTCAACCAATTGATCTATCTCACTTTTGGACACTCCCTTGTCACCATCTGAAATTTTACACAATCGGGGCTGACTCTGGGACACAAGAAGTCATTGTCGAGCCCTCCAGAGATGTAGTGGGCTAATCAAGGAAGGAGGGTTGAAAAGCCCTGCATATCAACCCTGTGTCACTCCCAACATCAAGGCAGTCTCGAGCAAGCGCTCATGACCTATTGGCACAAGGGATATTAACACCTTATCCTATGTTTTTTGATTTTACCAAGAGCAATGATGACATCTGCAAATTTATAGGCGATGTTTGAGCTGTGCTTAGCCACACAGTCATAAGTGTGGAGAGAGTAGAACAGCAGGCTAACCACACATCCTTGAGGTGCATTTCATGGATTACCAATGAGAAGCTGATGTTATCACTGATTCGCACTGACTGTGGGCTCTTGATAAAGAAGTTGGGGATACATTTGCAGAAGAAGGTACAGATGTCTAGGTTTTGAAGCTTGGTGATGGGGTTAAACACTGAGCTAAAATTGATAAACAGAACCAGTGAGATTGCATTGGTTGTAGACTTGTTGTGGCAGCTGATCCCCCAAAGGAGAATATAAAGCCATAGATACAGTTCCATTCATGCATTCTGGAATCTCTCTTCCAGATGACGAGCATGACTGGTGCTTAGCATTGGCTTGGCCATTTTTTTTTCAGATGGGATAGATGACTAAGTAAAGAGCCGATATAATAAACAGGCAGTTTAATAAAAAGAAAATAAATATGCAGAATGGACCACCTATCCCATCCCTTAAGAAATACAATGAGGGGAGGTGGGCAGCTAGGAGAAAATAATGACAATTAAATATCTTAATGTGCCTCAATGTCTTACCAATTTCTCTCATCATCTGATTCAGAGACTGGGAATTAAAATTGGTTGCAGGGAATTTTAAGTAGTTTTAGGTGGCAAGTATATTTTCCATCTAAGTTTGGAGCAGTCATATGATAGCATTTCATTACCACTCTAGCTTTAAAGGCTTTGTGAATTAATTATCAAAGATGTTTTACAAAGTTCAATTGCTAATTATAGGCAGACAATAAATATTCAATTAGACAAAATAAATAAAACTGAAAGATGGTTTATTTCTAGTCATGCAAAACTATGACAGAATACTACTTAATATTTTCAAAATAAATACTTAACATCTATCAGTCACATATTGAACAAATAATCAACAGTAATTGTTTATCCATGACTAAAATACCTGCAAACTATTAAAATTTCTTATGTCCAATGCAATGTTACAAATGTAGAGCCACTTAGAATCACAATAGCAGACATCAAATTGCATTGCTAAAAAGTGTTAATTACCAACAGGTCTAATTGAACATTACAAATGAAAATATTTTATGAAAAATATTGATGTTTCTACAAATAATGCCGATACTTATGTAGCTTTTGGATGGCAAACATTCTCCATTATTTGTGAGTGCTCTGTAAACGTCCACACATCTATAATCTGATTAATTTTACATCCACTATTTAATTGATGCAATTAATAAAATCAGTGGTGTTTAGATCACCCTGTTCAGGCAGTGCGTCAATATCATTGCCCAGTATTTGCATGTATTGCTTGTGTTTTACTGATGCATTACACAGTTCAAAGAAGATTTATTATCTTCTTTAAATTATACATCCTTGAGATTCCTCTCCTTAAAAGCATTCACAAAACAAGAAACCCGAAAGAACCCATTTAAAAAAAACCAACAAGCATCCAATGCACAGAGAGAAAAAAAAACACAGATCATGCAAACAATAAAAGCAAGCAACAGCATTCAGAATGAAAGTGAGTCCATAGACTTGAAGCCCGGAGCAGCCAGATCAGGTCCACAGCCGCAGGCTCAGCTCATCACACAGTGAAGTAAAACATTGCAGAGCTCACAGGCACAAAGCCTGGAGCAGCAGGAGCAGGCCTAAAGCCTTAGCCTCAGTACAGCATAGAGTGGAGTAAGCGTCATGGAACACCAAGCAGAACTGGTCTGACCATTGCCTCTGGTCCTGACGCCCAAGCTTTTCAATCCATTTGGCCTAGAGTTTAAATCATCCAAATACCAGGTCGTACCTTGCTCTGGGGCCTGAGCACTGTCCTATCGATACGCTCTGGGCCTGGGCCCTGTCACATCAATATGCTCTGGGCCTGGACTCTGCCACCACGTTTCGGCCCATACCTGACCTTTTGAAATTGACCCAAGCTTAGATCAATCCAATCTCGCCCTTGGTTTAGGTGGATGGGCTCAGAAACTTCTCTGCTCTGACTTTCCTCCGCTTCACATACCCTGACCTTGACCTTATTCTCACCACTCCTACTTGAAGATGCCTTGACCTCACTCTGACTTTGCATCACCCCTGTACGCCTCAACCCTCGGATTAGCCTCACATCTTCATTGTTTGCAATGATCATTTATCACAATTTTCCACAAAATGTTATTAATAAAGTATTTAGTTGTACTTCCTGCTTTAACCGCCAGAAAGCTGTCACCCATTTTCAGCAGCATCATCTTAAATCAGAAGTTTAAGTTGAGCTGATGTCAATCAATTCAGGCAATCAGCAATTTAGCCTGATTCACACTCAGTGGTGAGGCTGTAGGCTAGTCATTCAAAAAATGATTTTTGGAGGTCAGGGGTTGACTAGCAGCCAAAACTTTCAAGAGTGTTTGGTGTCAGAGCTCATCCATGCACCCCTGGATCCCAAAATGTAAAGGCTGCAACGTAGACCCCCCTCTCCACATCATGTAAGGAGTGGGATGGGGAGTCTGCAGACCATTGTTCCTGGTGGTGAACAATATTCAGCAAAGTAAAGCCTATAGAACTATCTGTGTCTGAGTCAGAAGGTTGTGAGCTACAGAACATGCAACCTAGGCTTCATCTCTAGTGAGGAGACACTGTGAGTCTTTCAGGTGAGAGTTCTGAGGGACAATCTGTCCACAAAGCTGAATGTTAAACACATCATGCCACTATTTCAATCAATAGTTTGGAGTTCTAACAGCGACTCCTTTGCTTGTATCTTCGGAAACAGCTCTATTTCTATCTTTAATATCTCTTTTTTACCCTTTCAGGGTTCTTTAGAAGACCCTGACCTGGAATTACATGCTGACTTCGGTTCATTGCAGGAATGGGACCCGCTCTCGGGGTTTCACGACTGGCTGTTACTTGATATGCCAAGGATGTGGCCCAAGAGATTAGCTCGCCTTCAGAGTTCCAGGATCTTGTGGCTATGGAGATGGGCAGACTTAATGGTCAGCGTCCCGGCAGGAAATTGGTGTGTTGTGGGAGACTGAAGATCGCTGGCTGTGTGCCTTGAGACAAGATCTTTGGACACACTCAGAAAAAGTGGTGCAATGGACTTTTAACATCGTAAATCAGTGAGTTGTTTGTTATGTCTCCTCTCTCGCTGTGAAATGGAGACATCTCTTTCTCCCTTATTAGGGAGAGAGAGAGAGAGAGAGAGAGCCTGTGGTACGTTGAATACTGGATTAATGAGTAGTCTTTGGGGTACTGCAAGTTTGTGTCTTTGCTGTTGCTTTGCTGCACACTTGACTGTTCTGTGGGGGGTGCCGCTGGTTTTTTTGCTGGTGGGGGAGAGGGGATTGTTGCTTTGCTACCGCTTACGAGTGGGAGGGAGGGAAGCTGGGGGGGACTTTGGGGCTCTAACATTTAACTGTCATTCATTCTTTGGGGACACTTCTCTGTTTTTGTGGATGGTTGCAAAGAAAAAGCATTTCAGGATGTATATTATATACATTTCTCTGACATTAAATGTATCTTTGAAATGTTGAGTCCAGGCCACTATGCATCCCTCAACATACATTGATAAAAATAGACTCAGGAAACATGAACTCTGTTTCACTTTAAACAGATGTTGCCTGACCTGTTGAGTGCTTCCAACATTTTTATTTCATCTTTCCGGCATCCACAGGTTTTTGATTTTCAAAAAAAAAACAGACTGCAACTAATAGCTAGATAAAGCTGCTGTGAACTGAAAGTACATTATAATAAAGCAGTGGAAATTGTTTTTGTGTTTGTAATGACAGATACTTGGACAAATGCACTGGTAGAATCCAATACCAAAGTACGATGTAATATGAGCTGATGGGTTTAAACTTGCAGACGGCTGCTCTGTCATTTTACTTTAAAATAATTTTATTATATTAGGAGTATTGTTTGATGAATCTGATAAAGTAAATACATCTATACTGATGTCTAACATTTGGTTCTCACCAGTCTCAGAGGCAGGTAATAGACAAAAAACAGATATGAATTCCTTATGTACACAAACTTTTCCACTATAGATCCCTTTTAAAATAAGGCAATAAGGAGAGGATATTTGAAGGAGATTTACAAAGACACATCTATTTAATGAAAGCAGATTATATGTAAGTATATTCTTAAACAATTAGGCTCTTTTTTAATAGCCTGTACTGTAAAAGATATTGTTTGGTACAGTATACTGAATGTATATATTACATGTGCATAATATTCATTAGATTTGTAAGATGACAGATTTTCATCCATGCATGTTTGCTTTTCACAAGAAATACCATTCTTTTTCCACTCTAATTGAGGTTGTCAGTATGAACCAATTATATCAGCAGACTGGTCAAACTCAGATGTTAGAATCATTTTGATTCTCCTATGGTTGATTGCCCACAAATATAGAACCGAAATATTTTAAATGAGGTAATAGCTTCCTACAAACTCAGCTGGTGACATTCTTGATTTAGTATTTGTCTCTAAACAAGTGGTTTATCCCAAATAAGCTGATAAAATGCAGCCTTCATGACTTTTAGTTGTACTCACAAGAGTGTACAGAGGCTAGATTGGTTTTGAAATTGTGGGAATATTTCCTGAAGTGAAACTGTTATAAATGTGAAATTGCCTGCATTTGGGAAAAAGTGAGTAAAAACAGAAATAGTTGGAAGTAATCAGCAGGTATCCTGAAATGGGAAAATACCGACTACTTTAGATCAATGAACTTTCACTAAAACTCAGAAGGATTAGAAATAAACAGCTTTTAAGATGCAACAAAAGTTTGGAGGAGAGAAGAGAGAACATAATGTAGAGTCTGTGAAGAGGTAAACTTAGGCATAACTGAATGACGAAAAGGGGAAAGAAAAGTGTGAAAGAGGATGGTTATGAACAAGCAAAGGAACTGCAGTAAATAATAATTCTGACACAGTACACAGCAGTAACTGGCTGCTCATCACTTTGATTTTCCCATCCCTCTCCCATTCTGAGGTCTCTAGCCTCTTGCACTGTTCCAACAACGCTCACCTTGAGAAGCAGCTCTTCAGCATACACGTTGTCACATTGCAACCTTTGGGACTCACTATAAAATATTTTATACTTGATATTACAACTATTTGAAACAATTTCAGATCCTTTCCTTTTCCCGTTTGTGTCAGAAATGGCCAATTCTGAAGCAAAGTCATCCAAGGTTTTCCTTTCCCTACAGAGATTGTTTGATATGCCAAACACTTCCAGCATTCTCTATTTGGTTTCAGGTTTCAGCCGAGGTTCTGACCTGCATTTCACAGCTTCAACGTGCAATAGAATCACAGATTCATAGAACATGGCAGCAGGCCCTTTAGCCCACTGAGCTTTGCCGACCTTCAAGCACCCACTTCGATAATTCCTGTATTCATCCCTTCTTTTACTCTCCATACAGACTTCCATAAACTTCTCAGGCTTCTACCAGTGATGTATACACTTCATAACCCACATATATTTGAAGAAATTACAGCACTGAAAGAAAACCCACGCAGTCACAGGGGGAACATGAAAGGTACCCACGCACAGAACCAGAGGTCAGGATTGAACCTGGGTCACCAGAACTATGAGGAAGCAGTTCAACCCGCGATATGCCATGTCATTTTGTTTGCTTTCCCTGTCTCTAACTACCCTCAAACATGTATTAACTGGATGTCCCTACCAGAGATATTGTCTTATACTGATCTCACCCACCCTCGTAGCAACTTAAAATTAATTTGCTTTCTCACTATCGTGACCTATTGACAACTTGTATTTTTACTTCAAATAGTTCCTTTAACATCTCCAATTATTTATCTACTTTCAACTCCTTTAATCTATTTTCCCAATCCATCTCACATACACACATAACTGGATCTACATCTTTTTTATGACATGTTCCTCTCCTACATAAAGAGCAAAATAACCAGCTCCATCGTTAGTTACATGACACATTATTCTAGAATATTGCAAATTGATTACATGCACCATCCTTAGGCAGCATTTTCACATTTCATATGTCAGTCTATATGTAGATTAAATCTCCCACAATTACGCTATTACCTTTATTTTCCAAACTTTTCATATTTCTAGTTAATTCTTTTTCCAATTCTGTTGATGTTGCTAGGGGTCTGTAACCATAGTAAACCAAATCTGTGGTCCTTTGCTATTTTTTATTATTTCCACCTATGCCGTTTATACTTCTTGTTCATCAGGGCTTTTGTGTCTTTTATTACACAGCCTGCTTTGAAAACCTATCCATTTTGTCTACTCCTTCTAAACTCTGCACCCTCAAATAACTAACTCATAACCTTGGTCACTTGCAATCTCATGTCCCTAATAACTAATAAGTTAAACCCACCTGTCTCAGTTGGTTCATTTACTTTGTTATAAATCTTTTATGCATTTAGATACAGAATCCTTAACTATAATTTCTCATTGAATTATCTTTGTTTCTTAATGTACCGTTATTGGTAAGCAATCTGTTCCTTCGTTGCCTCACCCTGCTTATTATCAGCCAAATTGGTATTTGAGTAAATTGATATTTTAAGACAGAGATTGATGGAGTTAGTGTTGTAAAACCTGGGAAGAACAATGAAATAATGCTCACTAAATGAAGCATCATGACCAGTTGAGTTTTCATCTAACTGCTCATTGGACAGTGTTAACTTAATTTCTGTAATTTAACTGCTTTCCATTTAGTCATGTATGTTAATTGAGGTTCATTTGCTATTGGACAGAGAGCATAGAGTTGACTTCAAAATAGTCAACCATCATGGGCAAATATATGTAAATACATTAATAAGTACTAAGGCTCATCCTCTTTTTTTTCCAGGAAATCACGATCAAAAGAAATCCCAGCCTATAGACGGAAAGGTATCTTCTCCCCCTAGAAAGGATCTAGAATTTGATGCCTAACCTCTTTTACCATGACTCTTCTACTTCTGCTATGATATGTTAAATTTTAGCACAGATGCCATAGGCAGATGTGCCACATACCCTGCCCAACCCTGGCCCCTCCCCATAGCACATCAAACAAGCATGATAGTTAGGTTGCAAGATCTTGTGAGGGTGTCCAGGGGTGGCTTGGAAATATCAATCTTTCATTAATTCACCTCTACAGGATTAAAGTGATCGATTGTGTGATGATTGCCAGGTAGCTTGGTTACTCAGAGCTCCAGAAATCCCAGTTCAAACATAACTACTTTATTTCCTCCAGGTGCCCTGACACTCCAAAGGCAGATTGGTAGTTCAATGGTTTTGTAGTTATCCCTGAAATTAGCCCTTAATTCAGGTTAATGGCAAAAAGAATCAAAGGGAAGTTAGTGGGCAAGTGTGATAAAAAATAAATTTCAGCAATTCAGAAACATACTGAGGGAATAATACTGATGGAATCACTCCTCTGGGAGATGTAAAGGATCTGATATGCAATTTTTAGGAAAAGATAAAATAATATTGCTTGGCTCTTTCGAATGCAAGTTGCTTCTTTCAGAGTTCAAGTCTGGAGGGAAGGGCCACTTTGCTTCTGGAAAGCAAGTCATGTAGGCCAGTGCACTTTACAAGAGTGGATTGGGACAGATACCTTTGATGTGGTTTGAAGATCATTATTGCCCAACCC
The DNA here is from genome assembly GCF_030144855.1 of Hypanus sabinus. NCBI lineage: Eukaryota > Metazoa > Chordata > Chondrichthyes > Myliobatiformes > Dasyatidae > Hypanus > Hypanus sabinus. The sequence goes on along the minus strand of NC_082708.1, from coordinate 47,575,269 downwards.
CAAGACTAAAAAGGGTGGGTAATTTTATATCGCCACAGATACACAGGGATATCAGAGACCAATGGATCTAGAGGGTTCCGATTTTGAGCATAAATTTTACTGCTATCGGAAGAAAATAAACCTTTCTACAGGTTCAAAGGAACAACAGGCTAAAAATTAACATGATATAAATAATGGATGATCACTTCACATTATCTTAATGGTAACATATTACATTTATTTTGATTTGATCCTGTTAAGTCTATGAACCTTCTACTCATTTAACTTGTAAAGTATATTTGCATGGATATGCAGCTTAGTGGGGATTTGTTTAGAGCCAGTGATTCCACCTTCTTGATATTTTTTTTGGCAATCCAAGACTACTGATGAGCGTCACCCAGAGAAACTCCAGACTCTAGGCAGTCTATATGGGTAGGGGCATAATACACAGAACATTTCTGCACTAATTACTTCCCAAATCCATTTGTACCTTCTAAACAGTAAAAACATGGTGTCAATGGACTCATTTTTTACTTAGAGTTGGCAGCCATTAACTGTAATGTAGACTTTCACAATCCTGTTTCATCTGATCCTGATCTTTCCCTGCTGATGATTTATCATCAAAACCTTACAAGTATTAAAACTATTCTTGTCAATTGAATATACACATATATATTTTTAAATTGAAGTTTCAGCATAAACATATTTTCTATTAGAAAATATGAAACAGTTCTCTGAACTCTCCCATATAGTTTACTGATATTTGTCATTTCCTCTGATTTATGATTAATTTCATAAAGCACCCTCCCTAAGTATTATTTTCTAATGCATTGAGACTTGCTAGTCCTCCCACGAGTTGCATCACCGTGCACAAAATAAAACAAAGAAATGTTAACTACGGCACAGTAACTGCAGGAAATAGGTTTACCCACTTGGTAGCAAGAATTTGATGACAAGTGTCTATATATTTTTTGCAAGCACCTCTCATGGATGCAAGCTGACCATAAGGGGAGAAGTAACCCAGTCAGCTCTCTGAACTTTCCAATGAACTCATTGGATATGACTGGACATTTATCCATCTTAGCTCCTTTATGTTCCTGCCTAGTAGAATGCTGCTTTGTATTGAAACAATCTGCCCACGAAGTGGGAAGATCATTTTGCAGAGGCACTAACCACATTCATTGTTTATTGTGGGATAGTATAGAGCTACCAGCAACTTATGGCAGGGTCAGTGGAAGGGAGATTATCAAAAGATCTGGCCCATATTAATTTACTTTAAAATTTTGGCACAAAGCTTCTCATAGCGTGAAGACAATTGAAGAATCATCTTGCCAGATAATTCAGTCATCCCTCTGGAAAATTCTATATCCTAACATGTGGCACTACACGGGAGACAACTGAAAAAAGATTAAAAGGAATGAAAATAAGAGCATAGAAAATTGGATTAGAATAAATTCAATGGGATGAAGCTAAGAATAGGATTAAGTTTCTCAGAATGGATGGCAATGGCTAGCAATATACCACAAATGTCTGCAATGGGGTTGCTTTAGCTCATAATGTACCTCGACCTTTAGATTTCAAGTTAGAAGCATTCGTGTCTACATATGCAGTCAACGCTAAAGTGAAGAGCAATAGTAATTGTGCAAGGCAGGTGGAAGGGCTTAAGAAAGAGAAGTGGGATTTGGAAGTTTAGGTAAGACAATAAAATCATCCAATCCGATGGAGAAAGTCATGAAACATGACAATTACTATATTATTTACAAGTCATGATGACATGGCAGATCTATGTAAAACATTGGTGAGAATATATCTTATGTACAATGAGTAGCTTTGGACTCTACAATGTGCGAGCCATAAAAGGAGCTTTACGTGGATTCGCCAGAAAATTATCTTTACGTTTACCAGGCTGAGTAAATTAACGGGTGACTTGGAGCAAAAAATGGTCTGTTGCTGGAACTTGCAGGTTAGACAGCGCCTATACAGGAAAATGGACAGTTGATATTTCGGGACAAAAGTTAATGAATCCAGATGAAGGGTCTTGTCCCTAATGATTTCCTATCTATTTTCTTCCACCTATGCTGCCTGACCTGCTGAATTCCATCAGCGAATCACTTTTCTCTATATATTCCCACATATGTAGTCTCTCGTGTCTTCTAATTTGATTGTGTCTCTAAAAATTATAAAAGGACGGAACAGAGCAAACTGAAAGAAATACGTCGATGGAAATACAGATATTTATGGTGACAATAGCAAAAACCTGCTCATGGGGTTTTTAGGCTATGAAACATTCTACTAAGCCCAATAATTAAAGGCATGCCAATATTTAGTAACAGGTTAGAAAGGGAGCAAGCCAGAAACCCCTAATCATCAGCCAAATAGCATGATTGAATGAAACAGTATTTCCCGGTTGTAATTCCACTAAAGCCAATTTAAGCTAATGTGAATGCTTTAAAACTTTAAAAACAGAGTTAACATCTATAGTGCTTAAAAACTATTCTTTTCTGCAGGACAAGTGTGCTCTCACTGTTTATAGTGAGCAAATATTGACAAACATTCAACAGGAGGTGAAGCAATGCTAGGCATCCTAGCAATGCATTGCTCACTCCGTCCACTCTCCGTCAGGCGTGTGCATACAATCAACCTTTTACACTTCTGCAAATCACTGAGCAGGGTTAAAGCGTTTCTATCAGTTAAATGTTTCCAGCTTGCTCAAGACAATCAAAATACGTTCAGGCATTTGTAAATTAAAATTTCCATTTACGTTTCAAATGACCGTTTCCTGGCATGCATGGGAAGGTGCGTCCGATGCTCGCAAACAGAAATATAAGAGACGGGCTGGGATATTTTCGGGTTTTGGCTTTACTAGTCTCTGGCTCAGCATCCATGCCACCTTCACATACAACTTTGCTCCCTATCGGTCAATTAGAAACCCTGGCATTACCTTGGCGGGATAGACAGTGTGCAGACTACATCGCAAGGAAAACAAAACATCATTGAATTACGGAAAATATTGAATGCATCAGACATCCACGAATGATACAAGACAAAACCACTTCTTCAGCTACGAACTGATAAGGGATAAATGCACGAACGATGCCCTTGGTTAATTTTCCACGGCATTCTGGTAACGCTATCTAACAGTTTCATGCTCTGTTCAGCATATGGCCATTCGGCCCAAGTGGTCCACTCCAAGTTTACCTTTCAAAATCCTTTGATGGTGGAATTAAATTGCTCCTTTGCGCTGGAATAATATTGCAACAATCCAATTGTCACTGATTTGTAACCGCTTTCCAACGTATCGATACTGATGCAAATACCATCGATGTGCCGATGAGGTAAACTAGCACATCTGAGCGCGGTTGTTTGATCTGATGGGAACCCGCAGGACAGCCGCCAAAAAAGACACAAATGCTGATTTTTTTTTAACACAACAACGTACTTTACCAGCCGCTGATTTTGACACACGTTCACTGTGCTTGCCTCCAGTACAGACTTCGTGAACACATAGATAGACATAGCAGAGAAGTTTAAAATTCGGAACACTGCTTCATGCCGAAATTCTAATTGGCGCCTGTATAACTCATGCCAGGGACCTTTCAGGAACAGGGGACCAGGACCTTTTGCTGCGACCTTTCCCAAGTTCAGCCTCTGCCAAATACTTTTCCGTAAACACTGCAACACATTATACAAAATATAAACAACTGTCCCTGCTTCGGTCAATACTCAGGTAAGTAAACCAAAAGAGAACTATAGCAAGCAAATACCATCTGTGCAGAATATCGTCCTAAAGAAAAATACACAACCGCTCGTCTCCCGTGCGCAACACGAGTATTAGGGAGTGCATATTGCACAGGACAGCTGAAATCCGTTGTTACCTTCTCTGTCTTTCTGCAGCTCGATATTCGAGTTTCCCCCGACAGGGAAGAAGAACGACTCTGGCCAACGTTATCCTGTTGTGGCGACATAGTTTGACGAGGTGTAATTCCTTAATCAGTCCTCGAATCCATCACACGGACAAAAGAGCTATTCACAAAACCGGGAGCTGACACTCGGTGCTGGAGCTAACGAGAGCTTCATTCGAATTATACCAAGTCCCTCTCCCTCTCGGAGTCTAGTAATAGTGTCGGTGCAAGTTCTAGGTTGTCTCTGTCGATTTTGTTATTAAATGAGCTTATTTAGAACCAGCGTCATTGGCTTGCCATGGATACTACTTTCGTGCCAACTAACTGGACGCTGGGTCTTAAAGACCCACGGGTTACCTATTCCGCCGCACGCAAGTCTTTGTTTATTATGGAGCTGTGTCTAGGTCACGTCACTCCCGTCAGCTTTTCTCAGTCCAAGATGATCTCAGATAAAGCTCATCACCGCACCAACAGAGGTTTCTCACTCCACTACTTCTGCGCCCTAATTATACGCCTGCAATTTATTTTGGATTCAACAATATTACTGTTTCACTTTCTCTCTAATCTTGCCTGGATTGTGTGGAAATGGGGTCGCTAATGTAGTTTCCAGTTCTTGAGATTAATCGATTGCAGTAATTCAGAGAGGCAATGGACTTAATTTATTTTACAATGCAATTATGACTTGAAGTTTATAGAAAGGCGTTTGTTCCAACTCTGTCCTGCAGCCTTCATGATTACTGCCAATGCCCTCCTCTCCTCAGAAATGTCAAATCTTCAGTTCTATCATATTCTTCAACCCGCCCCTCTCCAAAGTCTTTCTGTATCTTGCTATCACCTATTATATTCTTTCAAATTCTATTCGTCCCCATTGCCACTCTCCCCCTTACCCGAGCCAAAGGCACCAGAACATCTATTTTGAGGGTAAAACCCTCCCAGCCATTGAGCACATCTACATGAAACGCTGTTGTAGGAAAATAGCATCCATCATCAAAGATCCTCACCACCCAGGCCATGCTCTTTTCTCACTGCTGCCTCAGGTAGAAGGTACAAGAGCCTCGGGACTCTCACCACCAGACTCAAGAACAGCTACTACCCTTCAACCATCAGGCTGTTGAACAAACGGGGATAACTGCACTAATTTAAGGACTCCGCTATATTGCTTTTTCATGCTTTTTAACAATTTTCCATCCATCTCCTGCATCCTGTCCTCCTCTGTCCTTTCTTGCTTGTCACAGCAGCCAAAGCACATTTCCAACACATCGTCATAACCTACATATCATCCATAGCAATACTGGCTTGAGTGTCTAACCCACCCCCATCCACTCTCTGGATCAACTTTGCAAATGTTTCTGCACGTAAGATGTTTAGCGAAATTTTACGTAAAGAATGGCTTACATTTCGACCTGTCATCCCTACTATAAATATCTCAAAGGATATTTTATGGTGAGGATTAAATATTTCCATTCCCGATTGTGTTCACAGACTTCATTTTTGTTTTGGTCAGGAAGATCGCGTCTATCGTGGTCACTCGCAAACTCACTTCGAACGTCATTATGATCCAGTAAGGAACTAATTAGGACTAGACCAGCAATAGCCAAATAACCTCCCGTACATGTCAGCACATTCCTAGCGCTTACCAGTCGCTACGACCACTACGCTATCACCCAGGTTAGCTCTATTCTACGTCCACATCATAGTCCATAGTCCAGCTGTAGTGTATCAGTTGAATTGCAGTGGGAGAAAACGGCGATCAATGACAATCTGCATGCTACTACACAATAGAAGATGCATGTCGTAAGGAACTTGAAACAGGAGCCAAAACTATTTTTAAATTTTAAAGCATTATTAAATTAACCGGTTTTCACGGACTGATCCTTCCATTTTCTTGATACAGGCTTCTTTTTGTTGAAGTTGTCGAGCACTGTAACAATAAATTGACACGAGATTGGCAGGAATTACCGTTGAAAATGAGCATTATAGATTGACAGGTATGAAAAAAACCCTTGGTGGCATCTGACATCAGACATTGTACCTTAACAGTGAAATTGTGTCCCAATGTTATTTGTCATTTCGAAAGCATTGCCGATGAAACCAAACTGTGCTTACAAACGGTGCCAAGAATATGCTGTAAATGCACAAGTCAGTAGCGGTACAAAGAAAGTATCAACTGACTGACGTCAGGGACGTTCCACACAACTTTGATTACGAGAAATAATAAGACGTGAACTGGTCCTATAGTCGGGATATCCGAAATAAGCGACAGTGAAATATTAAAAGTGAAAGGAGGAAATATCTTGCATTTATGCCGGATCTTTCACAAACGCAGCCGTGGATAGTGGATACGTTTGCGTTTGATCTTAATCAGCCTCCCCTCTCCTATTCAAAATATTGAGGATAAAGCTCTATGTACATGAATCTGTGGAATTCATTTTTCGGGTTCGTGCTGAAGCTCAGAATATGTTAACATTCCAGGTTAGGAATGGGGGTAGAAACAAAAGGAGAGCGGGACTCATAGGAACAGAGTAGGAAATAGGATCGCGCCGGCAGTTGCTCCCCAGGTTACCCCAGAATTTCGTTCTGGTAACCCGAACAGCTCGCAAGTTGGAACTGCGGCCGCGAACCAAGTTCCCAGGCGGCAGAAGATGTCCGCAACCCCATAGCGGCTGGCAAATCCATCCCACCGGTCTCCCGAATGGTCGTTCGTATGCATGGGCTGTGCTGGCAACCTGTAGTTTCTCTCACAAGGGATAAATGGCAGGACGAACAGATTGGGGCGAATGCTCGTTTCTTTGTAGAATTATTTTAGGCATTTCCCAAGAGTGCGAGGCCATTTTCCGTAATTGGCTTTGTTGGTGGTGGGTGCGCGGGAATGTACAGAACCACGCTATTTAGAGCACAGAGTTAAACAAAGAAATCCCACAATCATGCCTCCTGTATATTTTGCCACAGCCCCAGAAGTGCTTTCCAAGGTTTGCGAGACTAGGTATTGCTAATGCTAAGATTCCGAGGTGACTAAGATGGATGTTTGATCCACAATGCCTGGTTAGCCGCTCTGGAGCTTGAAAAACACCACTTCAGCAAAGGATGCTCTGTGAGGAAGGCGCAAAGAGCTTGAATGGTATCGGTTCAGCTTAGGAGGATACACAGCATCTGATCCAGTCTCGGCAAATGATCAAATTGGGATGAAGATTTGGCCGTAAGGATTGTAGCTACTATTTAAAGCCCTTCTCAGCTTTCAGTGTTCAAGGTCTCAATGTCGCAGAAACAAAGGAGCTGCTTGTGGATTACAGCAGGAATGAAGATGGGCTAACTCCTATTGACATCAATGGATCTGGGGTTGAGAGGGTGAACAGCTTTAAGTTCCTCGGCATCCACATCACCGAGGACCTCCTGTGGTCTGTACACACCAGCTGTGTGGTGAAAAAGGCACAACAGCGCCTCTTTCACCTCAGACGGTTGAAGAAATTTTGTATGGGTCCCCAAATCATAAGAACTTTCTACAGGGGCACAACTGAGAGCATCCTGACTGGCTGCATCACTGCCTGGTATGGGAACTGTACTTCCCTTAATCGCAGGACTCTATGGAGAGTGGTGCGGTCAGCGCAGCGCATCTGTAGTTGTGAACTTCCCATGATTCAGGGCATTTACAAGGACAGGTGTGTAAAAAGGGCCCGTAGGATCATTGGGGACCCAACCCACCCCAAACCACAATCTATTCCAGCTGCTACCATCCGGAAAACGGTACTGTAGCATAAAAGCCAGGACCAACACGCTCCGGGACAGCTTCTTCCACCGGGCCATCAGACTGATGAACTCACGCAGACTTGAGAGTACTCTATATTACAGTGACTGTTCTATTTATTAGAAATTACATTGCACATTTAGATGGACAAGTATCGTTAAGATTTTTACTCCTCATGTATGTGAAGGATGTAAGAAATAAAGTCAATTCAATACACAGTGTGAGTCACCCCGAGAATGGGACTGAGTGGTCATTGTGACCTGACTGATGGCTCCCCCTTGGCTTGTTAGAGAAATGGGACGAGGCGAAAAGATCGGGAAGAGCAATAGCAACCGTAGCGACACAGACCAGGATGGAAAATCTGATCATTATGAAAGTTTCAACTCTATGCCAGAGAACCAAGCTGAGGATTACAAAAGAGTAAGATGAAATTAAAGGAAAGGAAGGTTAATGATGAGGGGAAAGATAATGGAGACATATGAGGGTTCCCAGTTGCAACAGAGTGAGACACCTAAATGACCAGTATGGAGAGATAACCTAAGCAGATTCTGGATCATTGTCACTGTTTATGTTAAGGTCCTCATTTGAGGATCAATAAAATAGCTTGCCATCTCCACTTATTCTTTTTAACCTCTTTCTTGTGAAAATGTATTTTTTTTAAAAGACAGCTCTGCCACTATCTAACTATTCTCCTTAGTTAGAGTGGAAATGTCTTAAACCACAGCATTGCCAACACTTGTTATACAATAGTAAATCATTCATTCCTTACAAGTATTAAACATCCACTTTGGTACTGATCTGTAGTGGTTAAACTGTAGGCGTTCCTCCTTCTACTAAATGTATCCTAAGTGTAAACCATATGCTGAGTCTGAACAGAGCATTTCAGGTGCATCCTTGTAATGTCCTCAGAGATTTATGGGTCATAACGGTCCCAACTTGGAATACATCATATTAGCATGTGCTCGAGCCATCAGTCTGTAAGCCTGCTGGCTGGGGCTGGGGTAATGGAGGAGTTTGCCTCTACCATGGATCAGGCTTAGTGCAGAGCTTCAAATGCCTCTCCTCCAAATTGTAGGCAATAGCCAATTCCATCCTTCAAAGTGTGGAGATGGCTGGTGCCTAAGACTGCAGTCTCTATGTGCTTCCACTCTAATGGAAGCTCAAACATCTTCCATTTCACGCTGTTACCACAAAGGGTCTGGGCTCCTCAGCTGCAGACCGTCCCAGCTGCCTGCAGATTAATACAGTGACTAAACAAACCTATAGCTTAGTGGTCAGAGGTGGGGGGCAGGAACAGACATGCCTCTTTCCAAAATCTAGCATTCCTATCCTTATAGCTCTTGCCACCGATCCCCATTCAGATCCAGAAATCTATGCCAGCTTGGCACAGAATGAGGCAGATTGATCATGATACATGGTCTCTCCACAGCATTGTACGTGAACATCAAAACAATCATCCACACATCCACCACATTTAGTAAGAACATTAATTAGGTAATGCCATTTATGCTTATGATTAATACATTACAAACATATGATTCAGAAGCAGGAGTCAGCTGCACAGCCCTTCAAGATTATTCCACCATTTAATTAGACAACAGCTAATCTAATTGTAATCTCAACTCCACACTTCCATCCTCCTTTCATGCATTTGGTTATCTGCCTTTGCCTTAAATCTTCATATTCTGCTTCCACTGCTCTTTGAGGAAGAAGCTTCAATGCCTCGTGACTCTCTAAGTGACAAAACAAAATTATGACTTCATTTCCGTCTTAACTGGGCTGCCTTTAATATTTAAACAGTGACCCCTTATTGTAGAAATATCCTTTCCACATTCATCCTCAATACTTGTGTGTTTCAATCAAGCGTAGTCCTCATTTGGTAAAGACCAGCAGAGGGATGATAGAGTGGCAAAAAAATGCTACCCAATGCATGAAAAGGAACAGCAATTACAGGTAATCAGGGGATGTTGATGGGTGTGTGAGTGAAGATAGGTTACAGGGAAATAAAGAACACAAATCAAACTGCTGGAGGAATTAGGTGGGGTAAACAACATCTGACCCATTGATTTCCTCCGGTAGGTTTCTTTCCACTCCATCTTGCAGCATTAGCACCCGCAGTCACTTGTGTCTCCACTTTGCAGGGAAATATTTTGGAGAAATGACTGATAGGATTGCTTTAAAAGCTGATGTGAATAATGAGCCAAACAAGTTCCTTCAATGTTGTAAGGGAATATAAAACCCAAGTACACACCAGGCCTGAACAACCCTGCTTTTTAATACAATCTGCCCTTTCCAGGTATTAATCTGGAACACTGGTTCTCCATGTGGGCTATATGGTTCCCCAGGGAGCCATGCCAGATTTTGTAGGGGCCTCAAGAAAAAAACAAGAAACTGGAGGCCACAGGAGTTTCTGAATGCACCATGATAAGTTTAATGGAATTGTTCTAAAATGTATAAATAAAAAAAAAATGAATATATATATTTAATTTAATTGGAACCCTGAAAGAAATAATGGGAAACTATGCTAGATGATGCAAATGAGGCAGCAAAGCAGCTTAGCCTATGAGTGTCAAGCCTGCCCCGCTCCACACCCATCCCAAATCACAAACTGCAGATTGGGCAGGGCTGTCTGCAGTAAGGCCAGTCAGTGAGCACCCCACAGGAGGTGGGTTCTGTTGTGTTATCATACTTATAAAACGTGACATAAAGGCTGCAGTTCCTGCAGTTGTGTCACCTGCTAGAAACGACTAAACTACAGAGAGGCCAGAACACGTGAAGTTTCCCACTGCATCACTGTCTCCCACTACAAATTCCGTTTAATCCCAGATTCTTAGCATATTTTGAAAGGAAGTTCAATTTGCTTTTCTTAGTTAGTACATACACTTTATTGGCACATAGAATTTGCATTTTTAAATATTTAAAAATTAAATTATTTTGTAAAATACTGCCCAAAAGCTAACTTTGTTTTTACATGTATATTCAATATTGATACTTTTCACGTGTATTCATTATACTTCTTTGACATTTACTAATTTTCTACAATGCCTTGTGGAACTGATGGAGCTGCTGTGACGGTAGGAAGATACAGAGGATTCACAGCTCATTTAGGGAATGCTGTGCCTGACATTTTTTGTATGCACTGTGACATCCATGTTCAGCATTTGGTTGCAAAAAATTGGGAGGATGTTTGCTCGACATCCTTGCTGCTGTAATAATGACTATCAACTTAATCAAATCAAATGCACTTCAAGATTGTCTTTTTCAACAACTTTGTGAGGAAACAAAGAATATCTTAAACAGGTACTAATACTTTGTCACTTTCATTACACTTTGAGATAGCATTCCTAAGTGATAAGCAGATTGGAGAATAAATTGTCAGTGCAAGGTCTGACATTTTTGCTGTCAGATATATTTGAAAACAAAATGAATTTATTAAACAAACAGTTAAAACTGCAATCTCATATTACCACTTTCCTTGGAAAACTCAAGCTTTTCAGCAGCAATATTGGGCTTCACCAGTTAATGCATTTTCCTTCACTGCCATTGCAAAAGAATTGCAAGATGATGATCTGATTGTATATCTTAATCATCTGAAGCAACTATACACTGATATAGAATTTTCATTCAGAGACCTGCTGGAGATGTATATTCTAGACTGGATGGTGGTCCATTTGGGGTGAACATGGATGACATTGACACCACATTGCAAGAATGTCTTATTGAGCTGCAGAATGATACAGTTAGAGTTCAAACAAAATTCTAAAGCAGGAAGCAAATTTTCTGGATAACTGGTGATATTCCAAGTATGATTCCACAGCTCTGGGAGAAAGAAAAACTGTTTTTATTTGGATTTCCACCTCTTATCTAGTTGAATGTGGTTTTAGTCAGGTTCTTCACCTGCTATCAAAAGCTCTTAATCATCTTGATATTGTAAATAGAGGTGATCTTTGATTATCTTTAACCAAGCTGCAACCCAATATTCAAAAGCTCACCACTGTTCATCATAGTTCACAGTTCAAGTTTAATTGCCATTAAATTGCATGAATACAGCTAAACAAAACAGCATTACTCTGGGTCCAAAACACAGTACCAACAGTCACAGACAGCACAAAGCACATTTAGGATATCAGCAAAATACAGTCACACAAAAAATATACATATAGTCCAAGATGCTGAGTCCATGAATTTTGCAGAAATCTACAGTCAAACACAATAGAGCTTGTCTTCTGCCAAGCAAATTGTCTCAAGGATATCCATAGTAACAATATTAAGTGCTTTGAAGAGTATTATCTATATATTTTATTTGGAGTTTGAAAACGCTTTATTTTTCGTATATATGTGTATACCACTGTATTTAACATATACCTATAATCTGTCAAAACATAAATATTGACTGTATATTAGAATAATTAGTGCAGTTGACCAAAATAACTTTAGTAACTAACGAAGACTATGGAGGATGGGGGGCCACAGAGGAAATTAAAGTCACGAGGGGGCCACAGAGGAAATGAAAGTCACGAGAGGGCCACAAACAGAAAAATGTTGAGAACCACTGGTCCAGTAAAGACTCTCTGAACTGCTTCCAATACACTAGCTTTTGACCCTAAATATTGTGTGGTCTTACCCTATATACTGCAATTGAAGCATGATCTCCTTATATTCGCATTCAATTAACCCAGTCATACACAATAACATTCCCCAAATAACTTCCCCAAATTCTTGCTGAATCTTCATACAGCAAATTATTGTGAATCATGCACTCGGTCACCCAGATCCCTCTACATCTTACAGCTCTACAATATTTTACCATTTAGATATGTATGTATCCTTTAAAAAAAATCTGCTAAATTGGACAATTTCACATTTTACCACATTGTACTTCACTGACTGATCTTTGGAGATGGGGTAAGTCAACGGTTTGTGTTGAGACTCGGATCAAAATCACCCGCTCCAGAAGAAATCTACTGTCTTTGCAGGATTCTTGGATAGATACCTAATCTCTCCATCTGGAAACTTGCGGCTGGGCAAGATATTCTTTATTGAATATTTTAAAAATGTGCTAAATATTTATCATAAGATTCTTTTGGTTACAATGACCCTGATAATGTACATGAATAAATCACACAGAAGTAAGTTTAAAACATTGCATACACTACCCTGGAGGAATACATGTCTTCAAGAAACTGGGATAATGTTAAGGTTTGTATTAATAAGTGGCAAAGGCAACTGATGCCCACGTGAACCCTTGATATTCACTCTTTTCCACCACCTACATCTTGAGAGTTGGAAATGGCTAGAAACTTCAGCTGGAAATGTTTCACTAGTAACTTAACATAACCCTGCAGCCTTCATCACTTTGCAAACCCAACCACCACCCCATCACTTCTTTCTTTCTTTCTCTCCCTCTCTCTCTCTCTCTCTCTCCCTCCCCCACTCTCTCTCACTCTCACTCACTCAAAAGTACTTCCACCAATTGCATAGAGTGGTTATGGAACTTGGCTCACCTTGCAATTTGAAATATTAATGAACTGCCTACATCTCATGAGTGAGACGAATAAACAATAATTTCTCATTCCACCATTAGACTCATCTTACTTTCATTATTTTGCTCATCAAATCAGAATCCATTTTGATCTTGGTCATGTACATAATAGTCAATTTAATTATCATGTCAACCGATATACCAATTCTTGGTAAATAATGACTCTTGTGCATACCTATAGTCTCTGAACATGTACACGCATTTGTCAACTTCATTATGGGACTCCTCCAGTAAATACGTAAGATAGGATTAGTGGCTGGTTACTCGTGTACAGTCATACTTTTAGACGGCAGCCAATCATGTGACACAGAGTCACTGCTACTCCTCTGGGCTTGTGCTTCAGCATTTGTTGTAATGTGTTTTATTGGGTTACTGCAATACTTCCACAGCTCCTTTCAACTGTGTTATCCTTGCCCATCACTCTATGAGTGAGGGCGGCAGAAGGCTGAGCTTTCATTAAAGAAGTCTTAGAACTCATTGAATGGGAGGTGAACTCCATGTTCAGAAGGGTGGCTCCATGCAAAGCTGTGTGGAATGCTGATGCTAGTCTTCCTCCATGCTTTTTGACATCTGAAGCAAACTTTCTGACATGCTTGTCAGTTCTTGTTCACAGCTGCTGGAATGCTTGGAAGAGGGCACAGCAGGCCCTCCCAGCTGCCAACTGCACCTACTGATGCCAGGCCAACCACTGGCTGTGTCCAGTCAGACTACTCTGGTTTGAGGACCGTGTCTGTCAGTTCAGCCAAGATCAGCTGTTGTGCACCGACTCCTGCAAGCTCTCGTCCTGCTTCACTGGTCCCTTCAAGGTTACCCATTGCATCAATCTAGTCACATACTATTTCCAGCAGCCACCATCCTTCAGGATCACACCTACCTTCCACATGTCCTCCTCAAGCCCACCTGAGACCACACCTCCAGAATCCAGGGCAATGGATGGTACTCCAGTGTACACAGTACACCAGATGATGAATTCACTTTGTCAACTGGGTTGACTGGGAGAGGTCTTGGGTGCCATCCAGTTTCATCTTGTATCTGTTGCTCATCGAGGAGATTCATCAGACCCATCCAGATCACCCTGCACTGTTGGGTGCTGGACATGGGAGAGGTGTGTCCTGTCAGGCCTGCACACGCAGACACCTCTCAGTCTCCACCCAGCTAACAGGGATCACCTGCGACTCATTTCCATCTCATCACCTGCAGCCTACTTGAACCTGGCTCTCCTCCACAGTCCCACTGAACTCAACCAGTTTCTCCTAGTCTTCAGTTATTTGTTGCCTGTTGTGTTCAGTATCTGCTCTCACTTATTTTGTGCCCCCTCGTGGCTTGTTATTTGGTAGTTTATTAGCGAAGTATTGTTTACTGCTAAATTTTCTCCATTGCTCTGCTTTTAGGTCAAGCCTCGTCTACACTTCCTGACACAGGGACACAGTTGAGCTCCTTCAAATTTCTATGTTGTTGCTGCTACTTTCCACTATGTTTGTAAATAGCTTAATGGTGAAATAAAAGATGAACCAATGAACCAAGGTGGCTTTGTAAATTGTGTAGATGAAAGTATAAAAATCAAAAATCATTTGTGCACTGGAGGGAATTGAGATTTGAAGTAAGATGATTAGATATGGGTGACTGACCAACTTTAATGATATCTGTCAGCTCTCACACTCCATTTTGCTGACCACATTATTAATGGCCGGCAGTCTATCCTCCAGGCTGCCAAGCTATTGGACACCTAACTCCCTCTCTTTTTAGTATTGATGCCACTTGATGAGAACTTTGCCAGGTGCTGAGGATGTGTGTCAGTCATAGCTAAATATGGGGCAATGTGAAAAACTCTGTGTGTGTGTGTGTGTGTGTGTGTGTGTGTGTGTGTGTGTGTGTGTGTGTGTGTGTGTGTGTGTGTGTGTGTGTGTGTGCGCGCGCACGCGCGCGTGCATGTGAGTGAAGCTTGCCCTGTTGTGAGTGTTGCATAGCTATTACCATTAGTTTGGAGTCCTACTTCATAATTGTTGTTAGTTGACAAATAGGGGTATATTGTATGAAGAAATGTGGTACAGTTGTTGGGAATTAGGACAATATGTATTCATGGACCTTGACAATGCATATAGGCTGTTAACCTTTAGTGGCACTTCATTGTCGTCTTTAGTGTTTCACTCTGTACACTTGCCTCAAGCATAATATACTACCTCCCTTGTTTGACTGGATAGTTTCCTAAGACCATATAAGTAAAAGACCATTGGTATAATCTTTGTGGATGGGGGCACTTAATAGCATGGCATGTATTAGCTAGGGACTAGAATTACAATATTAAGATCACAGCTTTTGCAAAGTGTGAAACAGATGCAGGTTAGTAATACATCACAATCTCAGTACATACATTCAGTAATGATCTGTGACACATATTTGTTCCACTTAGGCTTGTTTGTATAAGTTAATACGGCCCATACTTTGCTCCAAATACCATCTACAGAATGGATTTATGTCATATTTGTACTGAGAACTAAGTGCCACATTCCAGACCCAGTTTGGAAATCAACATTGCAGGAAGCAGCAGATTTATCTTTAGGGTATCTTATCTCATTTTGCATTTAATTCATTGGATAAAACTTATATTGAACTTCGTAGGAGGTCATTGCTGAATTTTGATTTTGAATTTGGCAGTTAACTTTCAAGTGCATACAGTGCAGCCAGCAAGCAGAATAACACTCTGGCCTCAAGCACATTTCAATCATAGCACAGCAAAGACTCAATACATGAAAACAGTCCCTTCAACCACCACTTCCATATCAATCATCCATCTCCCTACATGAATCCTATTTTTTCTTCTTGTATCCCTGTCAACTTTCACTCTTCTCTTCTACACTAGGGGCCATTTTCCTGTGACTGTAGCATTTCAGGTTCAGTCCTAACCTCCAGTGCTGCCTGTTAGGAATTTGTATATTCTTCCCTAACCACATAGGTTTCCTATAGATGATCCGTTTGTCTCCCATGCCACAAAATGTGTCCTAACCACATGGGTTTCCATTGATGATCCATTTTTCTCTCATGCCACAAAAGGTGCAGCTTGAATAACCACTGTAATTTACCACTAATGTACTGTATTTGGTACAGTTAGTGAGAATAAGGGCAAAAATGATTTTGGGGAAAATTAGTGAAGGAACTGACTTGACAGGCAAAATAGCTACCTTCTGTATTGTGTTTCTGTACACAACAATTCTGTATTGTTCTGTGTGAAAATACTGAGTAAGCTTGTGCCTGCAGTAAGGAGAGGAGAGATTTCGGTTTTGTTTTAAATAGCACAGAGAGTATTGTTGTGTACAGAAACACAGAAGATTCTGCAGATACTGTAAATACAGATCAATACATATAAAAAGCTGGAGGAAATCAGCAGGTCAGGCAGCATGAATAGACTCATGATGAAGGATCTCAGCATGAAATATCCACTGTTAACTCATTTACATTGATGCTGCTTAACCTGCAAAGTTCCTCCAGCGTTTTGTGTGTGTTGATGTGTACAGATCACTTTTAAGGAAATAAAACGTAGTAAGATCATGCTGAAGATTTCAACCTGTGTTCCTTTTTTTTCCATTCACCAAGCATGCTAATTAAGTGGAATGTCCTCTAATTACAAAAAAAAAGAACAAATTGGACTATCACAAATACCCAGGAGACAGGCAACGGAAGGCTAAACACCAGATCACATCTTGTGGTGAACAATGTGCCTGTCTGGACACGCCCCCTGCTGAATGCTCCTGTGGCTCCTCCCACAGGCCCCTGTATAAAGGCGATCTGAGGCCTGACGCTCGGCCTCAGTCTCCAGGACATAGTATGATGGACACTCACTCCTGGTTCCTTCTTCCAGTCAATAAAAGCCGATATCTCGCCTTACGTCTCAGTGTGAGTTATTGATGGTGCATCACAACTTCCAGCTTTGATCATTATCTAATAACTACTGCTAAAAATTCATGTTTTTAGAGGTTGGGATCAAGCATAAAGTGTTACATGGACTATCAGAAATACAAAGGAAACAGAAAATTTGCATTAAGTTGACACTGTGCCACTCTTAAAATTCAGTATCTGCATAGCTTTTATCCAAAGTCCAAAGGCTTCAAATGGTTTCATGCCGGGCATACTATTGCAGACTAGTACTAAGCACTTCTTGTTGATTCATATAGCATTATTTATTTAGAGCACAAGACCATAAGATTCATGCATTCATGGGCAAGGAATTTTTCAGGGTAAATTATTCTTAGGGATACATAGTGCATCCACTCTCTAAATTGCAGTTTATCAAAAATTCTGCACAAAGACCCTTTTGCAAGTAGAAACACAGAAAATAGGTGCAGGAGTAGGCCATTCAGCCCTTAGAGCCTGCACCACCACTCAGTATGATCATGGCTGATCATCCAACTCAGAACCCTGTACCTGCTTTCTCTCCATACCCCCAATCCCTTTAGCCACAAGGGCCATATCTAACTTCCTCTTAAATATAGCCAATGAACCGGCCTCAACTGTTTCCTGTGGCAGAGAATTCCACAGATTCACCACTCTCTGTGTGAAGAAGTTTTTCCTCATCTAGGTCCTAAAAGGCTTCCCCTTTATCCTTAAACTGTGACCCCTCGTTCTGGACTTCCCCAACATCGGAAACAATCTTCCTGCATCTAGCCTGTCCAATCCCTTTAGAATTTTATACGTTTCAATAAGATCCCCCCTCAATCTTCTAAATTTCAGTGAGTATAAGCCTAGTCGATCCAGTCTTTCTTCACACGAAAGTCCTGCCATCCCAGAAATCAATCTGGTGAACCTTCTCTGTACTCCCTCTATGGCAAGAATGTCTTTCCTCAGATTAGGGGACCAAAACTGCACACAATATTCTAAGTGCGGTCTCACCAAGGCCTTGTACAACTGCAATAGAACCTCCTTGCTCCTGTACTCAAATCCTTTTGCTATGAATGCCAACATACCATTTGTCTTTTTCACCGCCTGCTGTACCTGCATGCCCACCTTCAATGACTGGTGTACAATGACACCCAGGTCTCGTTGCATCTCCCCTTTTCCTAATCGGCCACCATTCAGATAATAATCTGTTTTCCTGTTCTTGCAACCAAAGTGGATAACCTCACATTTATCCACATTAAATTGCATCTGCCATGAATTTGCCCACTCACCTAACCTATCCAAGTCACCCTGCATCCTCTTAGCATCCTCCTCACAGCTAACACCGCCGCCCAGCTTCATGTCATCCACAAACGATGGAGATGCTGCATTTAATTCCCTCATCTAAGTCATTAATATATATTGTAAACACCTGGGGTCCCAGCACTGAGCCTTGCAGTACCTCACTAGTCACTGCCTGCCATTCTGAAAAGGTCCCGTTTACTCCCACTCTTTGCTTCCTGTCTGCCAACCAATTCTCTATCCACATCAATACCATACCCCCAATACTGTGTGCTTTAAGTTTTCACACTAATCTCCTGTGTGGGACCTTGTCAAAAGCCTTTTGAAAATCTAAATATACCACATCCACTGGCTCTCCCCATCCACTCTACTAGTTACATCTTCAAAAAATTCTATAAGATTCATCAGACATGATTTTCCTTTCACAAATCCATGCTGACTTTGTCCGATGATTTCACCTCTTTCCAAATGTGCTGTTATCACATCTTTGATAACCGACTCTAGCATTTTCCCCACCACCGATGTCAGACTAACCGATCTATAATTCCCCGGTTTCTCTCTCCCTCCTTTTTTAAAAAGTGGGGTTACATTAACCACCCTCCAATCCTCAGGAACTAATCCAGAATCTAAGGAGTTTTGAAAAATTATCAATAATGCATCCACTATTTCTTGGGCTACTTCCTTAAGCACTCTGGGATGCAGACCATCTGGCCCTGGGCATTTATCTGCCTTTAATCCCTCCAATTTACCTAACACCATTTCCCTACTAACACGTATTTCCCTCAGTTCCTCCATCTCACTAGACCCTCGGTCCCTTGCTATTTCCGGAAAATTATTTATGTCCTCCTTAGTGAAGACAGAACCAAAGTAGTTATTCAATTGGTCTGCCATGTCTTTGTTCCCTAAGATCAATTCACCTGTTTCTGACTGTAAAGGACCTACATTTGTCTTGACCAATCTTTTTCTTTTAACGTATCTATAAAAGCATTTACAGTCAGTTTTTATGTTCCCTGCCAGCTTTCTCTCATAATCTTTTTTCCCTTTCCTAATTAAGCCCTTTGTCCTCCTCTGCTGGTCTCTGAATTTCTCCCAGTCCTCAGTGTGCCACTTTTTTTTTTGCTAATTTATATGTTTCTTCTTTGGACTTGATACTATCTCTAATTTCCCTTGTCAGCCACGGGTGCACTACCTTCCCTGGTTTATTCTTTTGCCAAACTGGGATGAACAATTGTTGTAGTTCATCCATGCGATCTGTAAATGCTTGCTATTGCATATCTACCGTCAACCCTTTAAGTGTCATTTGCCAGTCTATCTTAGCTAATTCACGTCTCATATCTTCAAAGTTACCCTTCTTTAAGTTCAGAACCTTTGTTTCTGAATTAACTATGTCACTCTCCATCTTAATGAAGAATTCCACCATATTATGGTCACTCTTACCCAAGGGGCCTCGCACGACAAGATTGCTAACTGACCCTTCTTCATTGCTCAATACCCAATCTAGAATGGCCTGCTCTCCAGTTGGTTCCTCGACATGTTGGTTCAGAAAACCATCCCACATACATTCCAAGAAATCCTCTTCCTTAGCACCCTTACCAATTTGGTTCACCCAATCTATATGTAGATTGAAGTCACCCATTATAACTACTGTTCCTCTATTGCTTGCATTTCTAATTTCCTGTTTAATGCCATCCCCAAACTCACTACTACTGTTAGGTGGCCTGTACACAACTCCCACCAGTGTTTTCTGCCCTTTAGTGTTCAGCCCCTATCTCTCTACCTCTGTCTTTACATCTCCATCTCCATATCTGTCTCTATCCCTATCTCTATCGATATCTCTATATCACTATTTCTCTCTATCTCTATCTTTATATCTGTATCTCTATCTCTATAATCTGTCTCTATATCACTATTTCTATCAATCTCTATCTCTATATCACTATAGAGCTGTATCACTACAGTTGCCAAGCTGTATGGGTCCTAATGCCCTTCCCTTGGACAACATCGGTGGCGCGGAGAGGGGAGACTTGCAGCATGGGCAACTGCTGGTCTTCCATGCAACCTTGCCCAGGCCTAACAGAGGCCTACATACATCACTATTTCTATCTATATCTCTATCTCTATCCCTCTCTCCATGTCTATCTCTATAGCTCCACCTCTAACTCCATCTCCATATCCCTATCTCACTATCTCTATATCACTACCTCTATCTCTCTGTCTCTATCTCTATATCTCCATCTCCATATTTGCATCTCCACTCTATATCTCCATATCACTATCTCTTTGTCACTATTTCTATCTATCTCTATGTCTATCTCCACCTCCATTTCCATATCTCTATCTATCTCTATCTCTCACTATCTCTAGTTAACTACTATATCTCCATCTCCATATCTCTATCTCTCTCTCTGTATCTCCATCTCTACTCTCTATCTCTAAATCACTATTTCTATCTATCTCTGTCTATCTCCATATCTCCATTTCCATATCTTTATCTAGCTCTCTATCTCTATCTCTCAGTATCTCTATCTCTCTCTCTATCTCCATATCTCTATATCTCCATCTCTATACCACACTCTTTCTCTCTATCTCTCTATCTCCATATCTCTATCATTATCTTTTTCTCTCTCTATCATTTTATCACTATTTCTATCAATCTCTCTACATCTCTCTCTATCTCTACCTCTTTCTCTATCTCACTATCTCTATATCTCTATCTCTCCATCTCCATATCTCTATCACTATCTCTCTATCTGTCTCCTTCTCCATATCTTTATCTCTATATCTCCATTTCCATCTCCATCTCCATATCTCTATTTTTACATTTCCATCTCCATATCTCTATCACTCTCTATCTTTGTCTCCTTCTCCATACCTCTATCTCTCCAATGCATCACATATTCACTGTAATGATATACAGCCCAAATGCTTCCCAAACCTTTCACATTTATTAGAAAAATACAGGTTAGAATAAGAAACAGCAAATCCAAGGGACCGATGGGCTCTATAAGCTATTTTCAGATTTCACAGGCTGAGAATGTAGAGTAGAGGCAGTAGGTAACAAAATTTTCCACGTTGTTCATGAATAGCAGCAGCTTCCCATCTTAGCATGCTTCAATTACCTTTTTATATCAGCACTTTGAATGTAATGAGTTTATCTACAATAAAGTCTGATATTTATTAGTTTACTGATTTATTACATTTTTATTACAATGCCAATTTTAGTTAAGTGAGAAGGATATGAAGTAGTCTGTAAATCACTGTACACACAATTGTAACAAAGAATGTCACCTCAGTTCAACTTGGTAGCTTACTGATAACCTAGAATTCAATTTCCACAAGAGTTTAGGCATTGCACCTTTTTTTTTACAATCAGGAGACTCCTATCAGAGGAGCAAGTGAAAAATGAAGAAGAGGCTGCCCATAGAAAAGTGAAAAACTAAGAAGCTCATCAGCTGGAAAGTGTACAATGAGCCAGGAGAGAGAATGCTCTGGAAAACAAATCAAAGTGTTGAACTGAAAACAGAAATGCTGGAAGAACTTGTCAATCTAGCAGCATCTCTGCCTGCCTTACCTATTCTATTCCAGAGCCATACCTTACAACCCTTTGGATGTGAGCACTTTGAGCACATCAAATCAGAACAGTACTAACTGTCTTTGTCCACATCCAAAATCATCTAAACTTAATGTAAGAATAAATGATAAATATTCAACTATTTGTATTGAGACATCAGCCAAATTATTTGGAAGCTGTCAGAATACTTTAAGAAAATCATGGCCAAGTTTCCTAGTAACCAAGTGAAAGCATTGAAAGCTCTGGCTCTATAACAAGTTCCTCAGAGATAATGCCCTCAAGTCACACAGATGTAACTGATAACCTTATCTTTTGATGCAAGTAATCCCATATGTTTGTATTTTAATTGAATTGCTGTAACTATTTAAATATTATATAATGACAATTAAATCATTTCTGGATTAGGCTCAGTCCAAACTGTATCTTCATTTCACTGTTAATGAAGTTAAAATAAAGAGCAAGTAGATACAAACAAAAAATTCAACCAATTTCCATCCATTTTAGCCAATGTTCTTTGTAGCTCCATTTTGAAAACAAAATCAGTTAAGATCCACAGCTATGAATAAGATCATAAGACACAGGAGCAGAATTAGGCCATTCAGCCCATTGAGTCTGCTCCGACATTCCATCATGGCTAATTTATATCCCCTCTCAACCCTATTTTCATGTCTTCTCCCTGTAACCTTTAACACCCTGATTAATCGCAAACCTATCAACCTCCACCTTAAGTATACCCAGTGACTTGGCCTCCACAGCTGTCTGTGGCAATGAATTCCACAGCTACACCATCCTCCAGCTAAATAAATTTTTCCTCAGCAAACACGAGGAAATATGCAGATGCTGGAAATTCAAACAACAACACACACAAAATGCTGGTGGAACACAGCAGGCCAGGCAGCATCTATAAGGAGGAGCGCTGTCGACTTTGCGGGCTGAGACCCTTCATCAGGACTAACTGAAAGGAAAGATAGTAAGAGATTTGAAAGTGGTGGGGGGAGGGGGAAATGCAAAATGATAGGAGAAGACCCGAGGGGGTGGGATGAAGCTAAGAGCTGGAAAGGTGATTGGTGAAAGTGATACCGAGCTGGAGAAGGGAAAGGATCATGGGACGGGAGGCCTCAGGAGAAAGTGGGGGGGGGGGGGGGGTCAATGTTCATGCCATCAGGTTGGAGGCTACCCAGCCGGTATATAAGGTGTTGTTCCTCCAACCTGAGTTTGGATTCATTTTGACAGTAGAGGAGGCCATGGATAGACATATCAGAATGGGAATGGGACGTGGAATTAAAATGTGTGGCCACTGGGAGATCCTGCTTTCTCTGGAGGACCGAGCGTAGGCGTTCAGCTAAACTGTCTCCCAGTCTGCGTCAGGTCTCACCAATATATAAAAGGCCACACCGGGAGCACCGGACGCAGTATACCACACCAGCCGACTCACAGGTGAAGTGTCGCCTCACCTGGAAGGACTGTCTGGGGCCCTGAATGGTGGTGAGGGAGGAAGTGTAAGGGCAGGTGTAGCACTTGTTCCGCTTACAAAGATAAGTGCCAGGAGGGAGATCGGTGGGAAGGGATGGGGGGGACCAGTGGACAAGGGAGTCGCGTAGGGAGCGATCCCTGTGAGAAGCAGAAAGGGGGGGGGGGGGAAGGGAAAGATGTACTTGGTAGTGGGATCCCATTGGAAGTGGCGAAAGTTATGGAGAATTATACATTTTAATTATAAAATTTTTCCTCATCTCTGTTCTAAACTGATATCCCTTAATTCTGAGGCTGTCCTCTAGTCCTAGACTCATCCTCTATAGAAAATATCCTTTCCTCATCCACTCTATCCAGACTTCTCAATATTTGAAAAGACCTCTCCTCATTCTTTTAACCTCCAGTGTGTACAGGCCCAGAGCCATCAAATGCTCCTCATATGTTAACACTTTCATTCCTGGGATCATTCTCATGAACCTCCTCTGGGCTCTCTCCAATGCCAGCACATCCCCTCTTAGATAAAGGATCCAAATCTGCTCATGATACCCCAAATGTAGTCTGATCAATGCTTTATAAAGTCTGAGCATTACATCCTTGCTTTTGTATTCTAGTCCTCTCAAAATAAATGCTAACATTGCATTTGGCTTTCTTACCACCGACTCAACCTACAAGTTAACCTTTAGGGAATGCTGCATCTCTGATTTTTGAATTTTCTTCCCCTTTAGAAAATAGTCCATGCCTTTATTCCTTGGGCCAAAGTGAATGACCATGCAGTTCACTACACTATATTCCATCTGCCACTTCTTTGCCCATTCTCCCAATTGCTGCAAACATCCTGCTTCCTCAATACTACCTGTACTCACACCTATCTTCATATCATTCACAAACATGACCACCAAACAATCATCATTGACATACAAGATGAAAGAAGCAATCACAACACCAATCACTATGGCACACCAATAGTCACAGGCATCCAATCAGAAAAGGCCCCCTTTATTTCCACTCTTTGCCACCTGCCGGTCAGCCAATCTTCTATCCATGCTAATGAGCTACATTTAGTTACTCATCCCATGTATCAGAATTAAATGCCCACTCAAGAGAAATAGATTAACTAGGATAAAAATTCACCTGCCCTTAGTACACAACTATTTTGAATTTGTCACCTAAATGCCACAGATTTTACTTTAAGAGATCCAGAAGTTGGAATATGTTAATACAGAAAGGTTGTAACAAACTATGCAATATGGTATCTTCAAGTAAGTCTATACTCTGTTGTGCTTACACTAACCAGGTATATAAATGTCAAGTGCGTATGGATATTTTACTCTGAATCAGATTAAACTCCTCCCTAACACAAACAAGAAAAAATCTACAGATGCTGGAAATCCAAGCAAAACATGCAAGTTGCTGGAGGAAGTCGATGTTTCAGGCCGAGACCCTTCAGCAGGACTCCTCTCTAATTATAAAGTGTATGCACCGGACTGCACAGTAGCGTATGCACTGGGCTGCACATGGCATAGCAGTTAGCATCTCACTATTATACTAACAGTGATCCAATTCAATTCCTGCTGCTGTCCATAAGGAATTTATACGTTCTCTCTGTGACCACCTGGGCTTCCTCGAGGTGTGTTCCTGTTTGCTCCAACGTTCCAAAGACATACGGGTCAGTAGGTTAATTGGTCACATGGGTGTAGTAGTCGCCCAGGCTTGTTGGGCCAGAAGGGTCTGCTAGCATGCTGTACTTTTAAGTAAAAAATGAGGTCTCATTCACTTGCAGTAAATGAACATGTAGTATCCATCCAGTCCTTCAGCTCAATTGTTCATTTCCCAATTGAACAGCTTGAGCTTATGATCAAAGGCTGATTTTTTTCCTGCACTTTTATGAGAAATACAATGAGGAAAACCTAAACACAAATGGGATAAACATTGAGGAACAATACTTTAATCCTTTTAGTGTGAGATTCAACCTATTAGTGAATGTACCTGTTTCAAACTGATGGTTGGAACAAATTGCTTAGGAGGCTATTCAAAGCTGATAGCATCAGTAATATCAAGAAGAAATCAGAAAACAATTTAGTGAGAAAAATTTGTGAGGGATAATGTTCCAAGTTTATATATTTGACTGCAATCCAAGGCAATCTGGGATATTCTAAGAACGTGCATATTACTATATAAATATGAGATTTTAAAATATAGTAATCAAATCCAGTATTTTAATACATTGGCTTAAATTTTCTAGTGCACTTGACAAATGCAAAGAGAAAATGTAACTTGTTTCTCAGAAGTGACATTTTAACTGCATTAAGTGGTGTTACTTTGAACACTGCTGTTTTTTTAAAATGCATTTAATATCATAGCTAATTTATCCATTAAAAGTGTAATGCCCAAGCTTGTCATTTTTTAGTATTGCCACTGATTGTCCTAGTTATAACAGCAACAATTGAAAAGTACATTTTCATTGGCTGTTCGTGGTGTGTAGGCACAACTATTGAAAGAGGCCATCAGGTAACAGCCCACTCACAATCTCTGACTCATGGATGTAAAGCCACAAGCTGCTCATGTTTATTTTCATCCGCATAGTTGCAGTAGTGGATATGATTCTGTGCCTAGAATATGCAGGTAGGTAATAAAGCCTAACAATGTTTCAAAATCTCCTCCTGTTTATTGAGAAAGAGAGGTTACAGCACATCCTGTGAACAAAGTATTTCAGTCAAAAATATCACAATCTCATTCAGAAAATGAGGTCTCTTTATTTCATAAACTGTTAATGGTTTTGCCAAATTCTGATTATGACATTTATTGTCAGTGAGTTGTACTACAAAAGGGAACATTTAAGGTTTAAAGATAAAGATCTTATGGATCGAAACAGTGACTGCTGAAGATCTGACTGATGGTCACGGCGTTAGCAGCTCTTGTTTTTGAGGCCTACACACTGCTATTTTGTTGAGACAATAAATTGTGAGAAGAATCAAAGAATTTCTATTCCCTCCGCAGCATCTTAGAGGCATAGAATTGTTTTTATCACCTCTAATGGATTGGGGGAACACCTGCTTCCATTTATTACCTAACAGGGCTTTTGGGAAGGCTCTGTTATCCACCACATACCGGAGTCATTATCATAAAGTCATAGACACAGAGTCTTCGACCCACCAACTCCTCCCCAATTACCAATATCCTATTTCTCCACTAATCCATTAAATTCCTACATTCTCACTAACTCTTGAGATTGCATGACACATTTTCACACCAAGGAAAATTATTAAGCAAATGAATCTACCAATCAGCAGATTTTTTCAATCTGGGAGCACATTGAAGTGCCCAGGTGAAACTTAACTGGTCAACAGGTAAGCTCCGCACAAACAGCATCTGAGGCCAGGATTGAACTTGGATCACCGGAACTGTTCATTGTGGCGCAATGGCACAGTGCTGCAGACTTGTTTCATCAAGAATGGGCACAGTCCCTCCTTCGGTGAGCCGCTGTATCAGCTCAGCTGCTCTCGCTGAAACACCAATGACTAGAGTCTGCTGAATTGCAAAGTGCTGGATAACAAATCTTTCACTACATGCTCAGGATTTATGACTTTTTGCTAAGTTGTTTAACACATGGTAGCTGAATCTTTGAATATTGAATGCTGCAGTAAAGTATAAAGTATATCCTACTAAATGTCCAAAAAAAAACATTATTGTACTTCCTAGTGTACATCCCATAGAGCAACATGGGGTGTATGCAGCCCTGAAACTGATGCTCTATCAAAGCAAATGCCAATGATATTAATGGCTAAACATATAACAGTATAATACTTACTAAAAGTGTAACACTTACTTTTGCCTGATTCTGGCTGTTAACAAATACAAACTTAAGATTTCAAACTGACAAATCAAAATGATTATTCCAGATACCAGTATTTGGAAAACTGACTAAATTCTAAAATAACCAATTACTTGGGGAACAGATTGCTTCTTTATTTGCATTTTCCAGTTATAAAGCATGTCACACACCTGGAGTGAGCTGAGCTTTATTAAATTAGACTTGATCCATTTGAAATCTGTTCAAGGCTGAGAGAATTAAAGGTGTTGGAAAAAAGAGATCAATCCTGACATTGTGATGGATTGGGGCAGAGGTTTAGGAGCTAAGTGTGAAGGCAGGCTGACTATCCAGTCAGGTAAGCTTTAACCGAGGACAGCATGCCGATGCGCTGTTCCTGAATGGATCTGGCCTAAGTGAGAAACCTAACACAGCCCTCCCACCACCCCCCCCCCCACCTGCCCAACAACCCCAATCCACCCAGAATATATTACCGTCACCACCTCCCCCACGGAGCAGCCATCTCAAACTCAAACTATTCACAGCATGATCCACAGACAGAGGAAATATGTATTTGAACAGAATTAGGTCCCTGAGGAGAGCAGACTGTGCTGGTAAAACATAATGAAAGACTGAATTAAAGCAGGGAAGAAGAAAGCAGAGCAGCTCCAAAATACCCATTAAACTATTGGGCTAAAAGTGAAGGACTGTTAAAAAAAATAAACCAACACTGGAATTAAAGTATATGCCGAGACTGGTTGCTGTGAAACCTCAAGGGGCCCCAAGATGAGGCAATGTGTTATTATATTCCTGAGAGACAAAGTCAAGAGAATTAGCTATAAAGAGTGATCAGTGCTAAGTGACAAGATTGTCAAAAACAAAGAGAAAGGTAGAAGATCTGTTGGACTTTGGCAGATATGATACACTTCTGGCATTTAATCAGCTGACCTATCATTGGGAACTGGACTATGGTGTTGACCAATCAGCAACTGGACACAAGGCCTCCCTGCCCAATGTGGGGTATGAAAAAGACTACCCTGCCATGAAAGCTAGCTAGTTCAAGAAAGTAGCAGTCTGCTCAACTGCTCTGAAGCTAGAATAGGGAGGAGTGATCAAGTGGGACATCAAATGCTTTACTACAGCTCATATAAACAACATCCATTGCTCCACCCTTTCATCAATCATCTTCATCACTTTCTAAATAAAATATCCATAAAAGACTCATGATTTTTCCTAATGTAAGTAATTCCTATGCCTAAGAAACCTTCTCCAACAAAGTGACATAAAAAGTACTTCAAGACAAACCTTTCACCTAGTACATCATGTGAAATCTGGCTGATTTTATACCAAGTGCTTAATAAACAAAAATCATAATTTAGAACACATTTATCGTTGCCCTTTAAGGGAAACAATGGAATTTAGTAACATTGTGTGCACTTTCTAAGAATCCCTTAGGAATCTAATGTAATTTGCCAGATCATCCCATAATGCAAGTCTCAACCTAGATTTATTTCAGAAGTTAATGCATTAAGTTTGTTCATTTAAAATGTATTTGTTGGGCTTTTGACAGTGTGGAAATGAAAGGTATTACAGAAAATTGATTTGCACTGCATTACTAACAAATAACAAATGCAAAAATATTTTAAGAGGACACACAAGTAATATGGGCTTTTAAGAGGACACACGGAGTTATGGGTAATACATACACGTTTCCCTTATTTTGCTGGGTGATACTGAACTGCTGATATTGCTCAGGAGTGAAGCTGATAAGTTTCAGGACACTTGTCCAACATGGAAATGTCAAACGTATTGTCCAAGCGCAGTTATGCTGCTTTATTGAGCTTCCTTGTGCTGAGGAATCTGCTTCCAAGTCCTGTTCTAGATTAGACCTGGAATAGATCTTTTGAGTCCATTTATTTGTGTATGTGTGTGGGCTTTGTCGCTTATTGTGTTCCGTGTTGTTATGCCAAATATTGTGGGCATGCTATGTTGGCACCAGAATGCATAGCAACATGTGGGCTGCATCTATGCACCATCAGGTGTGTTGGTTGTTAATACAAATTACACATTTCACTGAATGTTATGATGTATGCATGATAAACAAACTTGAATCTTGAATCTGAATGGCAATTGTAAGAGTAATGCGAAGAAAGCAAAAAAATTAGGTAACATTTTTAAGGAATTGTTTGTGTTTCATTTAATGTTTTTAATTAGTTATACACTTAATACATTAAAAGGACATAATGCTAAGTAAATGCTATTTGGTAGTCATGTTCATAAAAAAGAGATCTGAAAAGAACAGATGGTTTATCAGAGTTATGTTGGTCTCTTCATAAGCAATTTGCTGCTGTTTGGTAATGCATATCTCTGCAGGAATTAAAGGATGTTGCAACAATTATTGCCAAAATGATCCTGGAATAAAATTCATAAAGGCATAGTCCTTCAGCTGGTTTTTGTTAAAAAAAAAAATGGAATTCCTACAAATGCTGTTTGGTAAAAAAAATAATTTGTCATTACAAATATTTGTACAATTTGAAATCTTCTTAACATGCTATGGATTTCTTTTTAGAAATATGTAGGAGAAATCATAAAAAATATACTTGTTTTTACCTGAAATGTTATTGGCTTTGGATCATCCTCCATGAACAAAAAAAACCTGCAATTTACAAAATAGATGTTGGAAGAACTTCACTTAAAAACAATTCATATCTATACTGAACTAACAAAAGTTTATGACAGAGGTTCTTCATTCTTCTTGGCATTTAAAAATTAAAGTCAGAATCAATTTTATACAAAATTGTAAATTCCTCTTACTTGTAATATGTGAGAAATGAAAAACTAGAAATGGGATCACCTGGCACAATTTTTTGTGTGTTTGTTGATTTTATCAAGAATTAATTGCAGTGGAGGTCAGTTATGAAATTGGACTGGGCCTTTCTGCTCTCTGTTCATGTTAGTAAGCCTACAATTTTCCAACTGCTGTCATCATTCACTATTGTCCATTTCCTACTGCATTGTCATGGAGCAGGCCATTATTGAATAGCCTCAGCAGAACTAAGACCTCTTCATGCTAATACATTTCTTAACTCGCTAATTAAAGGGACACTGTAGTGACATCAGAACAGCCCAAGGAGAAGCTTCAGAAGTAATAGCAGGCTGTACTGATTATAAGCACAGAGTCCACTCCATTTAACTAGGTTACAAGTTACAACATTTATCTGGTGGCTGTCTGTGTGGTGTCACCATTGGCAGCACTCCACTATCATACTCAAAGTGGGCTGAGAACTTTGGGGTAGGAGGCAAAGAATGCTCATTAACCAAGAGTATACTCCCACAGAGATCACAGCACAAGAGCACAGGTAAGTAGGAGCAGGATTAAGCCAGCTGTCCTCTCAGGTTTGCCCTGCCATGGCTAATCTAACCCAGGCCTCAACTCCTCCTTCATACCACATCCCATCCACACCTCCCTAATGAGCCTGGGTTGTCATCACTGTGATTTTGTGACATGCTGCAGCAAGACATTTGACCGTAGTCTCCCAGCTGGACCGCTAGAATTTTCCAGTTGGAGATTCTCAACTCCCTTGATGAATCCAAAGCCTTAAGAGATCGCCCCCAGTCTGCTGCCTGACATCACATCTGAATGACCACCCAGACACTATATTTACAAAGGTTTTTTTTTTACTTCTTGCATTACAGTGAAAATCAGGTGGTATTTCTGTAATTGGTATGGGAAGCTCCTCACAAGCACCGGAAGCCATCGGTCTCCTTTTCATAACACCGATATTTTTTTGTGGGTCAGAAAGGCTCCACTTGCTCAGTCTACAGGTTGTTGTGGATCACAAGACAAATTTTGTCATGGTGGATGCTGAATGTAATGCACATGTGCTCCTTCATCCTGATGGACAAATGGTGTTCAATCATTTCAACAGGCTGCACTGCCCATGGGAGTGGTTAAAGGAGAAGGCTACCACACACACCAGCGACAACGAGAGTCACCCAAATACCAGGACAGAGGTGGAAAACAACACCATTCTCCTAAAGATGAAAAGTTCTTGCCTGCCTTAATCGAGGCTGCCAAGCTGAAGTGGAGGCATCATTGCTTACAACACAACATAACAAGCTGCCACCTGAGGAGGAGTAGCAAAGAGACCTGGATCCTGAGGACTATGAGGTAGAGCCTGAGGTGCAGCAAGGACATGAGGAGCAGGAGGGAAGCCCCTGATTCACAATCACTGCCTTCTTTTGCAGCAGAATAGAAGAGGCAGGGAATTTCTGCACAATTTTCCCCAGGTATGATTTTGTAAGGACTCTTCAAAATAAATTTCTACATTGCAAACCAAATGACCGTTCCATAGCACAATCTTGAACACCTATACATTACACAAGTAGAGAGCCCGCTGCTGTCTGTAAGGAGTTGGCATGTTCGCTCATGACTCCCAATGTTTCAGTTTCCTCCAACAGTCCAAAGATGTACCAGTTGGTAAGTTAATTGATCATTGTGAATTGTCAAGTGAGTAGGTTGGGGGTAACTCAGGGGGTTGCTATGTGGTACAGCTTGAAGGGTCAGAACGCCCTATTCCACACTGTATCCCAATCAATCAATCAATCAGTAAATAAAATGTATGCAGTTCCTTCACATTCCGCACACCGAGTGAATTCCTGTTCCATTCGTTTTATGACTTGTTGCAGTGCACTATTTTATCAATGTACCAGAGAAAGCATTCCTTGAATATTATAACAGAATAAATTAGTTTCAGGAAAATTTAACCCAAATTCATTGTTAGCATTCAAACAAGATCTGCAAACTTTGTTATTACACAGGCAGATGACAGGACAAAATTGCTGTCAGTGGGATGGTTTGCAGTGCAAAAGGGGGACAAACTTGAAAAGGGTGACAAACGTAGGAGAGAAGGTGTAATATTTGAATGCATGTAATATAAATGCCCAGGGCCAGATGGTCTGCATCCCAGAGTGCTTAAGGAAGTAGCCCAAGAAATAGTGGATGCATTAGTGATAATTTTTCAAAACTCCTTAGATTCTGGATTAGTTCCTGAGGATTGGAGGGTGGCTAATGCAACCCCACTTTTTAAAAAAGGAGGGAGAGAGAAACCGGGGAATTATAGACCGGTTAGTCTGACATCGGTGGTGGGGAAAATGCTGGAGTCGGTTATCAAAGATGTGATAACAGCACATTTGGAAAGAGGTGAAATCATCAGACCAAGTCAGCATGGACTTGTGAAAGGAAAATCATGTCTGATGAATCTTATAGAATTTTTTTGAAGATGTAACTAGTAGAGTGGATAGGGGAGAGCCGGTGGATGTGGTATATTTAGATTTTCAAAAGGCTTTTGACAAGGTCCCACACAAGAGATTAATGTGCAAACTTGAAGCACACGGTATTGGGGGTATGGTATTGAGGTGGATAGAGAATTGGTTGGCAGACAGGAAGCAAAGAGTGGGAGTAAACGGGACCTTTTCAGAATGGCGGGCAGTGACTAGTGGGGTACCGCAAGGCTCAGTGCTGGGACCCCAGTTGTTTACAATATATATTAATGATTTAGACGAGGGAATTAAATGCAGCATCTCCAAGTTTGCGGATGACACGAAGCTGGGCAGCGGTGTAAGCTGTGAGGAGGATGCTAAGAGGATGCAGGGTGATTTGAATAGGTTAGGTGAGTGGGCAAATTCATGGCAAATGCAATTTAATGTGGATAAATGTGAGGTTATCCACTTTGGTTGCAAGAACAGGAAAACAGATTATTATCTGAACGGTGGCCGATTAGGAAAAGGGGAGATGCAACGAGACCTGGGTGTCATTGTACACCAGTCATTGAAGGTGAGCATGCAGGTACAGCAGGCGGTGAAAAAGGCAAATGGTATGTTGGCATTCATAGCAAAAGGATTTGAGTACAGGAGCAGGGAGGTTCTACTGCAGTTGTACAAGGCCTTGGTGAGACCACACCTAGAATATCGCGTGCAGTTTTGGTCCCCTAATTTGAGGAAAGACATTCTTGCCATAGAGGGAGTATAAAGAAGGTTCACCAGATTGATTCCTGGGATGGCAGGACTTTCATATGAAGAAAGACTGGATCGACTAGGCTTATACTCACTGGAATTTAGAAGATTGAGGGGGGATCTTATTGAAACGTATAAAATTCTAAAGGGATTGGACAGGCTAGATGCAGGAAGATTGTTTCTGATGTTGGGGAAGTCCAGAATGAGGGGTCACAGTTTAAGGATAAAGGGGAAGCCTTTTAGGACCTAGATGAGGAAAAACTTCTTCACACAGAGAGTGGTGAATCTGTGGAATTCTCTGCCACAGGAAACAGTTGAGGCCGGTTCATTGGCTATATTTAAGAGGAAGTTAGATATGGCCATTGTGGCTAAAGGGATCAGGGGCTATGGAGAAAAAGCAGGTACAGGGTTTGAGTTGGATGATCAGCCATGATCATACTGAATGGCGGTGCAGGCTCGAAGGGCCAAATGGCCTACTCCTGCCTCTATTTTCTATGTTTCTATGTTTAATATCCAAGGATACACAAATTATTGAAAGGACAGGCAAGGAGGCAGAGGAGAAGCGGTTCTGCTGGTAAAAAAATGAAATCAAATCTTTAGAAAGAGGTGACATAGAATTGGAGGATGTAGATTCTTTGTAGGTAGGGTTAAGAAACTGCAAGGGCAAGAATACCCTGATGGAAGTTATTTACAGTACTTCCAAACAGTAGCCAGGATGTGGTCTTTAAGTTACAGTGGAAGCTAGAAAAAAACATGTCAAAAAGGCAATGTTACATTAGTCATGGGGGTTTTCAATATGCAGACAGATTGAGACTGGATCCCAAGAGAGAGAATTTATGGAATGCATCTGAGTATAGTGTGGTTGAGCCCACTAGGGGATCAGAAATTATGTGTACTGTGTAATGTGATATGATTAGGGAGCTTAACATAAAGGAACCCTTAGGAAACAGTGATCATAATATGAAAGAATTCACCCTGCAATTTGAGAGAGAAAAGCTGAAGTCAGATGTATCAGTATTACCTGGAGTAAAGAGAATTACAGAGGTATGAGAAAAGAGTTTTCCAAAGTTGATTGGAAGTGGGGGACTAGCAGGGATGACAACAGAGCAGCAATGGCTGAAGTTTCAGGGAGCAATTCAGAAGGTGCAGGATAGATGCCTCCCAAAGAAGAGAAAGTATTCTAAAGGTAGGATGACGCAATCATGGCTGACAAGGGATGTCAAAGCCAACCTAAAAGCAAAAGAGAGGGCATATAATAGAACAAGAATGAGAGAGAAGTTAGAGCTTTGGGAAATACTTTAAAACCAACAAAAGAACTATAAGGGAGAATAAGATGAAATATGAAGGTAAGCTAGTCAATAATATCAGAAATGATTCTCTGA
The DNA here is from genome assembly GCF_030144855.1 of Hypanus sabinus. NCBI lineage: Eukaryota > Metazoa > Chordata > Chondrichthyes > Myliobatiformes > Dasyatidae > Hypanus > Hypanus sabinus. The sequence goes on along the minus strand of NC_082708.1, from coordinate 47,540,686 downwards.
AGTGGAGGAGGTTGAGGAAGCATCTGATAGAGATTTATAAGATTATGAGAGGCATAGACAAAGTAGACAGGGGATATCTGTTGAAATGTCTAATACCAGAGGGCAAGCATTGAAGGTGAGAGGAGGTAGATTCAAGAGGGATGTGAGGGGTAAGTTTTTTACTCAAGAGAGTGGTGGATGCCTGGAGTGCACTGTCTGGTATGGTGGTAGAGGCAAATACATTAGAGACTTTTACAAGACATTTGGATAGGTACATAGATGTCAGGAAGATGGAGGGATATGGACATTGTGTAGGTAGGAGGGATTAGTGTTTGGGTGTCTTTGATTTGCTTTTTAGCTAGTTCAGCAAAACAATGTGGGCCAAATGGCCTGCTCCTGTTTTATGTTCTATGTAAATTATTTCCAGATATATTAAGTGTAAAAGAGAGGCAAGAGTAGATATTGCCCTGCTGGAAAATGACGTGCTGGAGAGATTGTAATGGGGGACAAGGAAATGGCAGATGAAACGAGTAAGTTTGAAATATTGTGGAATATTGGTAGCTCAGGTTGGCTATTTATAAGTTTGGTTGATAGCTGAGCTTGGCAAAATGATTGCAGATATTTCGGCTCCAATCAAGAAGCCATCATCAGTGCTTAGTTGAGGGTGTTGTCTGCTCAGAATGCCCACTTATATACTCCTCCAGGGTCCAAATGGATATTGATTAGACATCATGATCTGGTTGGCTGGTTCAAAACACTGAATAGTTTAGCAGTGAAAGATTCAGACTGGCTAGCTTTGAGGGAGGTCCGTTGGAAGTGTTTGCTTCACTGTCCAGATCCAGAGATTGCAGGCAATACTTACTAAGTAAGTATTTCGTATCAGTCTTCACTGTGGAAGACACTCGTAGTGTGTCAGAAGTTTATGAGTGTCAAGGGGCAGAAGTGAGTACAGTTGCTATTACTAGGCCGATGGTGCTTGAGAAACTGAAAGGTCTGAAGGTAAATAGGTCACCTGGACCTGATGGACTAGGTTCTAAAAGAAATAGCTGAAGAGATTGTAGAGGAGTAGTAATGATCTTTCAAGAATAAATAGATTCTGGCAAGGTTCTGGAGGACTGTAAAAATTGTAAATGACATTTCACTCTTCAGGAGGCAAAGAGTGGGAATAAAGGATCCTTTTTGGATTGGCTGCCGGTGACTAGTGGTGTTCCACAAGATGTGTCTTTTTATGTTGTATGTCAACGATCTGGAAGATGAAATTGATGGCTTTGTGGCCAAGTTCAAAGTAAATTTTATTATCCAAGTACATATATGTCACCATATATAACCTGAGATTCAGTTTCTTGCAGACATGCTCAATAAATTGTTAAAATAATAACCACAACAGAATCAATGAAAGACCACCCAACTAGGGCATTCAACCAGAGTGCAGAATCATCAAACTCTGCATTTACAAAAAGAAGAAATAATAATTATAAATAAATAAGCAATAAGTATTGAGAACATAAGATGAAGAGTCCTTGAAAGTCAGTCCTTGGTGTAGGAACATTTCAATGATGGGGTAAGTGAAGTTGAGTGTTTCAAGAGCCTGATGGTTAAGGGGTAGTAACTGTTCCTGAACCTGGTAGTCTGAGTCCTGAGGCTTCTGTACCTTCTTCCTGATGGCAGCAGCAGGAAGAGAGCATGTCCTGGGTGGTGTGGGTCCCTGATGATGGATGCTGCTTTCCTGCGACAGGGTTGGGAGGGCTTTAGCCATGATGGACTGGGCCATATCCACTACTTTTTGTAGGACTTTCCATTCAAGGGCATTGGTGTTTCCATATCAGGCTGTGATGCAGCCAGTAGGTGTATTCTCCACCACACATCTATAGAAGTTTGTCAGTCTTTTAGACGTCATGCTGAATCTCCGCCATCTCCTAAGGATGTAGAGGCACTGCCGTGCTTTGTTCATAATTGCACTTACAAGTTGGGTCCAAGGCAGGTCCTCTGAAATAATAAAAACTAGGAATTTAAAATTGATAACCTACTGCAGCTCTGATGAGAACTGGCTCATGGACCTCTGGTTTCCTTCTTCTGAAGTTTATAATCAACTCCTTGCTTGCTGACATTGAGTGAGACACAGATCCAGCCAGACTTTCAATCTACCTCCTTTATGCTGATACATCACCACTTTGAATTCGGCCTATGTCAGTGGTATCCTCAGCAAACTTGAATGTGCCATTGGAGCCATGCTTAGCTACAGTCACAGGTGTAAAGTGAGTAAAGCTGGGGCTAAGCACACAGCCCTGTGATCCACCTGTGCTGATGGAGATTGTGGAGGAGATGTTGCTGCCAATTCGAAATGACTGTGAGGAAAGTGAGGAAATCCAAGATACAATTGCACAAGGTCTTGGAGCTTATTGATTAGCTTTGAGAGGATGTGGTATTGAATGCTGAGGTGTAGTTGATAAAGAACATCCTGATGTATGTATCTTTGCTGTCCAGAGGTACCGGGGTTGAGTGAAGAGCCAAGTTTGCGGACGATATGAAGATAGGTGGGGTGGGGCATCAGGTATTGTTAAGGAAGCAGGGAGTCTGCAGAAGGACTTAGACAGATTAGGAGAATGGGCAGAGACGGGGTAGATGGAATATAGCATAGGGAAGTGTATGGTCATGTTCTTTGGTGGAAGAAATAAAGGCACAGACTATTTTCTAAATGGGGAGAAAACTTAGAAACCAGAAATGCAAAAGGACTTGAAATCCTCGTGCAGGATTCCCTAAAGTGTAACCTGCAGGTTGAGTCAGTGGTGAGGAAGGCAAATGCAACGTTAGCAATCATTTCAAGAGGACTAGAATATAAAAGCAAAGATGTAACGCTGAAGCTTTAAAAGACATTGGTCAAACTGCAGTTGGAATACTGTGAGCAGTTTTGGGCCCCTTATTTAAGAAAGGATGTGCTGGTATTGGAGAACACCCAGAATAGATTCACAAGAATTATTCTACAAGTGTAAGGGTTAATATATGCGGAGGATTTGATGGCTATGGGCCTGAACTCACTGGAGTTTAAAACAGCGAGGAGAGGTTTCATTTAAACCTATTGAATACTGAAAGACCTACATAGAGTGGATGTGGAGAAAATGTTTCCTATAGTGTAGGAGTCTGGAAACCAGAGGACACAGCTTTATAGAGGGATGTCCCTTTAAAACAGAGGTGAGAGGAACTTCTTTAGCCAGAGGGTGGTGGAGGCCAACTCACTGGGTATATTTAAAGCAAATGTTATTAGATTCTTGATTAGTCAGGGCATCAAACTTTACAGGGAGAAGGTAGGAGAATGGGGTTGAGAGGGTAATAATCAGCAATGATGGAATGACAAAACAGACTTGATGGGCCGAATGGCCTAATTCTGCTCTTATATCTTATGGACTAATGGACTAAAAATTGGTTATGTCTTACTTACCTCTGAAAAGTGGCAATAATAGACAGCTGAACAGATCACACATAAAAGCAGTGAAATTGCTTCTTGGGCCTCAATAGCGTGTCAGAGGATCTACAAGAAATTAATGACTAACAAGCCAAATGTCCCCTGAAGATTCAGAACTGAGAATCCTGCACTGAGATGGGCGGCTTGATTTGGACTGTGTTTATTAAACACTCTATTATTTCTTTTTATTTTATCTTTTTTTCTCTGGAACCATCACAACATAAATTCTTCAGAAGCAAAATAAATATTTCATTTTCTTCCTGTATTTTTTAAAATTCTAACATTAGTACAGCTGGAAAGAAGTAAGTCAAAACAACTCCTGATTCACTTTCTCTTCTCTGACCCTTTTCAGTCGCATTTCATACATCAGCTATTGTATAAACAAGCATGACATGGGAGCAGACTGTCATAAAACAAGCTGAAGTACCAATAGCTAGATTCCTGTGCCAAGAAAAGCCTACATCACTGGCTATTTTTCAATTATTACTGAAATATCTGCAGTATATAACACAGGTGTCACAGTCACAGTGAGAGACATATAAGGACACTGTTATTATATTTGTAACAAACTAAAAATCAGATGATCTTCATGTGGAAAATCTCAGTAACACTAATCATTTTAAACAGAAAAATATATACTTTTGTTTCCACAAACTAATCATAATCAAAGAAAGTAAAAATGCTTAGAGAAACCGTTGCTAACAGCAGCTCCCTTCAGAATCTTCTGTCTAGAAAAGAGATAGGAATTGCTTTAGGCACAGTGAATCTGTGGAATTCATTGCCACAGATGGCTGTGGAGGCCAAGTCACTGGATATTTTTGAAGTGGAGGTTCTTGATTAGTAAAGCTGTCAAAGGTTATGGGGAGAAGGCAAGAGAATGGGGTTGAGAAGGATAATAAAGCAGTCATTATGGAAGGGTGGAGCTGATGCAATGTATTGAATGGACTAATTCTGCTCCTATGTTTTATGGTCTTATGGTAAGGTTATTCTAAAATGCTCTGCAGTTCTTCACTTTTTTCTTGTGATTTTATCTGCTTGTCAATTTTTTTTCCTGAATGTGGATACAGTATAGAAAGAACAAATTTCATTAAGATGACACCAGTGTCTTTTTTTTTATAAGCGTGATTGGTTTGTCCGTCTTCTCCAATGTCAGATAAACCACAAGAGCACACTGAATGTTAGGAATGAATGCAGCACAGATTCCAGTCAGATATCCCTTGCTGGAAACGCAGGCAAAGAGTTGCCCCACACGTTAGCATTGTGGGTGACCACGTGAAATGAATGGTGGTCATAGCAACAGAATCTGCATTCACTAACGCACCTTGGATGGTCACAGATGGTAAAAGGTTGGAGAACTGAGAGCTTCAGATAGGATGTGAAAATTCAAAATGTATAAGTGAATTCATTCATTTGGCCACAGAATATATGGAAGTTATTGGGATCTGGAATCAACTCTGTCTTTTAGCGGGCCCAAGGGTCCTCTCTTAGAGTTAAACTCTGCATGACAAATATTTCTCAAGTGCTTTAAGCCATGTGATCGGGTAGTTCCTGAGAGATTCTGTCCACAATTCCTCTGCATTGTCACAATCAAGTTTTCTGGATCTGGAGCTGTGGAACGTGTGTTGCTTGTACATCACCCAGTCTCTCCTGTCCATAATCTCACAGTTTTCTGCTCTAAAGCTAAAATTAACTTGGCAAAGGCCCCAAAGAGTTTCTGAAATGCTCCAACATGGCCAGCTCTTTGCTCTTAGAATACAAATACTTAACTCATAATTTAAAGTACAAAGTAAATTCAAGGTTCAAAGTAAATTTATATCAAAGTACGTATGTGTCACATTTACTACCCTGAGGTTTTTTTTTCCCTACATTCATAGTAAAACAGTGAAATACAATAGCTTCAATGAAAATGTACTTACAAAGACTGACAAACAACCAATGTGTAAAAGAAGACAAACTGCAAATAGAAAATAAACAATACTGAGAACATCAATCATAGAAACCTTGAAAGTGGGTCCATAGGTTGTGGAATTCATTCAGATTTCAGGTCAGTGAAGATATCCACTCTGGTTCAAGAACCTGATGGTTGTCGAGTAATAACTAATCCTGAACCTGGTGGTGTAGGACCCAAGGCTTCTGTATCTCCTACCTAATGGCAACAGCAAGGAGAGAACTTGTCTTAGATGGTAGTGGTTCTTGATAATAGATGCTGCTTTCTTATGGCAGTGTTCCTTGTGGATGTGCTCTACAAGCAAGGAAGAGCTTAGCCTGTGTTGGTCTGTGCTGAGTCCATCAATTTTTGTAGGCTTTTCCATTCATGTTCCATTCTAATTCACAGGAGGGAAAGCTGTGCACCACGTATTAGCTCTGACAGAGACAATTGGGTGGATAGGAATTAAATTCACACTGCCTCAAGTTATAAATCTTTAAATCAGAGGGAACCAAAATACAAACTCAATTGCACTCAAATAGCAACAGTGATTTGATGGTCAAATCCCCTTGAAAGAAAGTCTGGCACTGTGTTTGTAAGATGCACTGCCAGAGTCAGACTGGCTACTGTGTGAGAGGTGACATGCAATTCCTCTGGAGAGTTCTCCATTCCCCATGACCCCAAACCAAACAAAATATAAATCCCCAGTTCTGCTTGTGCTGATTGCTCTAAGAAATCTTCTTAAATCAATGATCTTAAGAAATATTGATTCCTACTAAGTGATGAGGTGATGTCCATGTAGGAAGAATTCTATTATCCATGTCAGTCTTTTCATAATCCATCCACTTCTTCCTAAATGTCCAAGTACTTCCTACTATCCATTACTTTTTCCAAATAATGCATCACCATTAAGACCAACAATAATCTTCCAAGGTCCCTAATATTCCTGTTTGCTGTTGTTTTGCATTTTTGCTTTCACCTTCAGGAGGGCATAGATAATATACAATAGACATCAGGTGCAGGAGTAGGCCATTCGGCCCTTCCAGCCAGCACCACCATTCACTGTGATCATGGCTGATCATACACAATCAGTACCCCATTCCTGCCTTCTCCCCATATCCCTTCACTCTGCTATCTTTAAGAGCTCTATCTAACTCTTTCTTGAAAGCATCCAGAGAATTGGCCCCCACTGTCTTCTGAGGCAGAGCATTCCACAGATCCACAACTCTCTGGGTGAAGAAGTTTTTCCTCAATTACATTCTAAATGGCCTACCCCTTACTCTTAAACTGTGGCCTCTGGTTCTGGACTTCCCCAAGATCGGGAACATGTTTCCTGCCTCTAGCATGTCCAATCCCTTAATAATCTTATATGTTTCAATCAGACCCCCTCTCATCCTTCTAAATTCCAGTGTATGCAAGCCCAGTCACTCCAATCTTTCTACATATGACAGTCCCGCCATCCCGGGAATTAACCTCGTGAACCTAAGCTGCACTCCCTCAATAGCAAGAATGTCCTTCCTCAAGTTTGGAGACCAAAACTGAACACAATACTCCAGGTGTGGTCTCACCAGGGCCCTGTACAACTGCAGGACCTCTTTGCTCCTGTACTCAACTCCCCTTGTTATGAAGGCCAACATGCCATTAGCTTTCTTCACTGCCTGCTGTACCTGCATGCGTAATTCCAGTGACTGATGAACAGGGACACCTAAATCTCATTGTACTTCCCCTTTTCCTAACTTGACACCATTTAGATAGTAATCTGCCTTCCTGTTCTTGCCACCAAAGTGGATAACCTCACATTTATCCACATTAAACTGCATCTCCCATGCATCTGCCTACTCACCCAACCTAAGTCACCGTACATTCTCCTAACATCCTCCTCATATTTCACCCTGCCACCACCCAGCTTTGTGTCATCTGCAAATTTGCTAATGTTACTTTTAATACCTTCATCTAAATCGTAAATAGCTGCGGTCCCAGCACCGAGCCTTGCGGTACCCAACTAGCCACTGCCTGCCATTCTGAAAAGGACCAGTTAATCCCTACTCTTTGTTTCCTGTCTGCCAACCAATTTTCTATCCATGACAGTACCCTACCCCCAATACCATGTGCTGTAATTTTGCCCACTAATCTCCTATGTGGGACCTCATCAAAGGCTTTCTGAAAGTCCAGGTACACTACATCCACTGGCACTCCCTTGTCCAATTTCATAGTTATATCCTCAAAAAATTCCAGAAGATTAGTCAAGCATGATTTCCCCTTTGTAAATCCATGCTGACAAACCGATCCTGTTACTGCTATCCAAATGTGCTGCTATTTCATCTTTCATAATTGACTCCAGCATCTTCCCCACCACGGATGTCAGGCTAACTGGTCTATAATTCCGTTTTCTTCTCTCTCTCCTTTCTTAAAAAGTGGGATAACATTAGCTATCCTCCAATCCTTAGGAACGGATCCTGAATCTATAGATCATTGGAAAATGATTACCAATACGTTCATGATTTCTAGAGCCACCTCCGTAAGTACCCTGGGATGCAGACCATCAGGGCCTGGGGATTTATCAGCCTTCAGTCCCATTAGACTACGCAACACCATTTTCTGCCTTATGTGAATTTCCTTCAGTTCCTCTGTTACCCTAGGTCAGGGGTCGGCAACCCGTGGCTCCGGAGCCGCATGCGGCTATTTGATCTCTGCGCTGCGGCTCCCCGTGGTTTGTTAGTTTTTGAAATGTAATTCGAAATTTGAAGATTATGGTGATCTTGTACAATCTAAAAACGTTGTGGAGACCCCATTTCCTGGCACATCTGAACCGGCTCACAATTAGCCACCGTTCCGGCTAAGGGAGATAGCCTACGGGGGTTTGTGAGTACGTGTCTTTTGGAGCATCCGCGCCCACGGGGACGGGTTGAGGGAGGCTTTAAAGCAAGGCTGTTTAGTTCAAATAAAGTTACCTTTGACTGCAGTGTCTTTATTTTAACACTGCGTGTAGCACACCGCTACAACGTGTTTTTTATCGCTATTAATATACATCACCACTGCCAATGCCTGACACCCGCCAGTGCGCGCTTTCTTTTAATTCTTCGATCCAAGGTAGGCTAACTATGGAGTAACCTTCAACCCAACGTCTTTTTTTCGGAGTTCAAAATGTTTTTGTTGCATGCAGAAATGTAATTTCGTTTTCTCTGCAGGAGTTCATCAATTTCATAAATGCAACACATTATAGTTTGTTTATACATAGCATAAAGACCAAAAAAAACCGTTGTATGCAGTGTTATTTCATTTTAAATGTCAAACGGGTTTTGTGGCTCCCAGTGTTTTCTTTTCTGTGGGAAATGGGTCCATATTGGCTCTTTCAGTGGTAAACATTGCCGACCCCTGCCCTAGGTCCTCTGACCACTACTACATCTAGGAGATTGTCTGTGTCTTCCCTAGAGAAGACAGATCCAAAGTACCTGTTCAACTTGTCTGCCATTTCCTTGTTTCCCATAATAAATTCACCCGTTTCTGTCTTCAAGGGCCCAACTTTGGTCTTAACTAATTTTTTCCTCTTCACATATCTATATAGAATCTTTTAGTATCCTCCTTTATATTCTTGGCTAGCTTACCTTTGTACCTCATCTTTTCTCCCTGTATTGCCTTTTTAGTTATCTTCTGTTCCTCTTTAAAAGTTTCCCAATCCTCTGGCTTCCTGCTCATCTTTGCTATGTTATACTTCTTCTCCTTTATTTTTATACTGTCCTTGACTTCCCTTGTCAGCAAATGGTCTCCCCCTACTCCCCTTAGAATCTTTTTTTCACTTTGGAATGAACTGATCCTGTACCTTGTGTATTATTCCCAGAAATACCTGCCATTGTTGTCCCACTGTCATCCTGCTAGGGTATCCTTCCAGCCAGTTCCTCTCTCATGGCTCCATAGTGCCCTTTGTTCAACTGTAATACTGACACTTCCAATTTTCCCTTCTCTCTCTCAAATTGTAGATTAAAACTTATCATATTATGGTCACTACCTCCTAACGGCTCCTTACCTCGAGATCCCTCATCAAATCCAGTTCATTACACAACACTAGATCCAGAATTGCCTTCCCCCAAGTAGGCTCCAGTACAAGCTGCTCTAAGAATCCATCTTGGAGGCACTCCACAAACACCCTTTCTTGGGGTCCAGAACCAAACTGATTTTCCTAGTCTACCTGCATGTTGAAATCCCACATAACAACTGTAGTATTACCTTTGCGACATGCCAATTTTAACTCTTGATTCAATTTGCACCCTATATCCAGGATACTATTTGGGGGCCTGCAGATAACTCCCATTAGGGTCTTCTTGCCCTTACAATTTCTCAGTTCTATCCATACTGATTCTACATCTCCTGATTCTATGTCACCCCTCACAAGGGACTGAATTTCATTCCTCACCAACAGAGCCACCCCACTCCCTCTGCCCACCTGTCTGTCCTTTCGATAGGACGTATACCCTTGAATATTAATTTCTCAGCCCTGGTCCTCTTGCAGCCATGTCTCTGTTATTCCTACAACATCATATTTGCCATACTTGGTCTGGACAGCTGGGCAATAATGGCAAAATAGTTTAATCCACTGTTGTGTGAAGTGGAAATATGCAATGAATGTTAGGATATTGAGAATAGTGGAGGAACAGAGAGGTCTGTAGATCCACACAACCTTAAAGACAACAGGACAAGAAGGATACAGGTGGATTTCCTTTATTAGCTGAGTCAAAGAATCTAGGGGCATTGAGGTTATGGTCCAACTATACACATCAGCTAAGCTACAGTTTACTGTGTGCAGTTCCATTCAGCAGATTGCAGGAAATGTGATTGCACCAGAGAAGATTCCAAGGAAATCAACAAAGACACTCCTAGTGCTAGCTATGGGAAAGGATTGGCTGTGCTGAGAAGCTTTCTTTTAATAGAGAACGTTTAGGAATATAGAATTTAAATGTATAAATTATAACTGGTTTAGAAAGAGTTGTGTACATCTGAGGGGCCGAAAACCAGGTTTATAAACAGATTTATAAGTATTTTGTAAAAGAATCAAAGAGAAACAGTGAAAAATTTTTTAACCCAGACAATATGAACTGTGAGCAGGATTGGCTTTTATGCGGTCACGGGGGCAACGTACAAACTCCTTACAGACAGCCGAGGAATTGAACCCAGGTTGCTGACGCTGTAATGATGTTATACTAACCCCTACGCTACCATGCCACCCTTTAAAATAAAAGATAATCAATCACCAAGTTTGATGAAGCCAATTTTTTTTTAAATGCACAATAATGAAAACAGACTTTATTTCAGAGAAAACACATCTTATGGAGGATAGGGAAGCAAGTATTTAGAATACAGTTAAGTGTGGCAATGTAGAAAATGCCATTTGGATCATGGGTCTTTTTACTAGATGCTAATGACATGATTTTAAAAGCTGCAAAGATGCCAGAGTATGAAGGAAAATAAATCTGACCCCACTCAACAAGTAACATAGGATATTCACTAACATGAGACATGGAAGAATGTTCAAGCTCAAACATTGTGCCAAGAAGTTTCTACATTTTAAATAAATACTCAAGTGAATTTGTGCTTATATAGAGAGGGCTGCCAGTACTTGCAAATGGAGAATCCTGCACTATGTGTATCTCACTCTAAGCACTGAGCACTCCCATGTCAGATTAGTGTATATTAAGTGAAAGATAAAGTTCTTTCAACATCAGTTAAAATGCAAATCTTAACTTTAACTGCCTCCTTCACCAGTTTGGGTTTTGATATTGTCCACACAAGTATTCTAGTAGTCTCAGTGGTTAATCCGATGCCATGTATTTCCAAGTAATGAAACTTATTTTATATGACAGACTTAAATTCACCAGGAGTTGTTTAGACACTTCCTCAAAACTTATTTCACTTTAGAATTCTCATGAACATCAAATATTGCTGTACTTTAATGCAATGTTACTCAGTTTTCTGTGCTGTCTTTTATGTTTAGTGGTTTTAATATAATCCACAACTAAATGAATATGAGTAAGAGATTTTGTAGTGGGATTATCAAAACCTATGAGCTGAAAGACGTATTTAAAAATCAGCTTTCCTTTGACATTTCAGGTAGTAAAGAAGGACATATGCTGAGGTATGCTTCTCTGGTTATTACTCTCTGTTATTTTCAATATACAGTATCTGATATCTCTATAGATAAAGTTTCAGACAAAATAATCTTGGGGTGGATAAATTTGTACTGGTGCATTACTAACAGGCTTAAATACTTTTTCTACAAGGAACAGAAGGTCAGTCATGAGTTCAGCTCCAGGTGCAAGCTGCTACTGATAGAAGAGGTTTGGGGGTGGTTGGTGGGAAACAGAGGGTCATTTCATAGCACTAAGATGTTAGGGGTGGGTGCAGAGAGTTGGTGGCATCAGAGAGATGTGTGGGATCATAATGTGCTGGTTGAGGATACATTATACTTATACTGGGTGGTTGTGGCCATGACTGTGAAAGTGATTTATTAAATTAAATTGAACCCAAACTCAGACTCCTGCTCACATGTATTATGAAGGCCTATTTCTGCTCTAGTCAGCAGGTCATGCAGGTACAAATCAGCGTCATGATTGTGCATTGTGCACCACTGAAAACAGCTGTATTGGTCCAAGTGCCTGATGCTTTTGTGTTCAAATGCACAGAAGTCCCAGATGCAAAAAAGGTGCACTTGGTGAAAATTGAAGGATGTTCACAATGATTTTATTTCATAGGAGATGTTGCTGTAATCTTCAAAAACATGGTAGATCTTTTAGAAATTTGTATTTTATAAAATTCAGTAAATATCAATTAAGTAACCCAACAGACTGTAGCATAAAGATCCTAATGCTGGCACTCAACAAAATGACACATCAATGTACACTCAATTATTGAATGGCTTTGAAGCTCATAGGTAGTACCAGCAGATAGTACATGCAGCTTATTTCCACTTGCTGTAAAAACTCAGTCTCAGCCTCATAATGTGTTTCTTTGGTCCAGGAGGCTTCTCAAACCGTGTAATCAATTGTCTGTTTGTGTAATAAGATTAAGCTCTTAGTGTTTAAAAAAAATAGAAAAAACATAGAAAACTTATAGCATAATACAGGCCCTTCAGCCCACAAAGTTGTGCTGAACATGTCTCTACCTTAGAAATTACTAGGTTTACACATAGCCCTCTATTTTTCTAAGAACCATGCACCTATCCAAGAGTCTCTTAAAAGACCCTATCGTATTAGCCTCCACCACCGTTGCCGGTAGCCCATTTCATGCACACACCACTCTCTGCGTTAAAAGCTTACCACTGGCATCTCCTCTGTACCTACTCCCCAGCACCTTAAACCTGTGTCCTCTTGCAACCATTTCAGCCCGGGGAAAAAGCCTCTGACTATCTACACAATCAATGCCTCTCTTCATCTTATACACCACTATCGGGTCATCTCTCATCCTCTGTCGGTCCACGGAGAAAAGGCCAAGTTTACTCAACCTGTTTTCATAAAGCATGCTCCCCGATCCAGGCAATATCTTTGCAAATCTCCTCTGCACCTTTTCTATGATTTCCATATCCTTCCTGTAGTGAGGCAACCAGAACTGAGCACAGTACTCTAAGTGGGGTCTGACCACGGTCTTAAATATGTTAAGCTCAAAGTTTAAAAAAGAATACAGCACTCTAATACATGTCATAAGTTCTATGTTTGGAATATAGATGACCATTTTTGTAATGAGTACTTTGAACACTGTTAAGCATTGATGACATTTCAGAAAGGAAAAGGAATAAATTATGCTTCATTGAAAAGATGAGATTGTTCCTTATCTGAACATTTACACAGATCTTAATATTACTAATGGATGTTTCAAGTGTTACAACCTCATTATCTGATCATGAAGAGCTTGTTGGTTCAGTGTAATAGTATCATACTGGTCATTCTGATCTGCGAAGAGATTTACAGAGCAAGGCTTCATTTGCCAACGTTTGCATGCTGTGTGTAGTCTGTTTGCTATTTTTATCAATTCATTCAGTGAAGTTGTTAATAATTTCTGAATCTTTTTCCACACCTCAGTAATGATACACAACACTTCATAAGGCTGTACACAAAAAGAACCCATCAGGATAATTCTAAAGGTTCTGTTTCTTTTGCAACATCTGAAACAATAGGAGGCTATATAGCATTAGTAACAGGATGACACATTAAATAGTATCATTGATCAAAATATACTAATTCATTATTATTCACAGGATATAAAACATGGAATAGTATTCTTAAAACCGTTTCCATCTTCTAGAAATGTAACTAATTATACTGCTGTGAGAATATGGAGAATTTGAAAATCCATTAACTAATGATTTTGGAGAGTTAATGTCAAAGCTGCATGGGAATAATTAAGCAAAGAAAACCTTAATGTTTAAACTACTGTGATTATGTCTTGAATTTATAAATAAGGGAGTTGCACAAAGCCATCAGCTGTGTAGTCAGTTATAGAGACTGAAGATTCTGGTGAAATCTCATTGTCAATGATCTCAGTATCATCATTCTCATTGACCGACTGTAGAAGACAAATATCTTCATTATGATGGCCATTAACTGCAAGAGTTTCAGCATAGGTTCCTTACTGTGCAATGGGATACAATTTCAATATTGTGGAATATGTAAATTTTGATTTTTATATTATTTCTGTAACTAGCATTGTGGTCACTGGAGTCGAGTCTGATGTTCTCCTAAAAGGGTTATCCTCAGATGGGATGTACATCCATATAACTGGGGTGTTAGTGTGGACTCCCTTAATGGAGAATGCCTGTGTATGACTTTGTTAACAAGGGGAGGCTGATGTACCGGCAGCCACCACACAGTCCTTGACAGATCAGGATCAAAGACCAATGACCTGGAATGCAAGACAACTGGGCACCCTGCACTGCTGCTGTTTTCCTCCGTCTTCACTGTTGTTCTGACGTGTCATCAGCTTCCGCCAGCTCTGACGCTGACGTCTTGGTTGGATCGCTCGTTGTCCAAAACTTCCCCCTGACCTTACCACCATAGGTGACCCTACCAAGAGCTAAGTACCAGATGGCTAAACTGCAGATCGCATCACTCTTGGGATCTCAGGAACTTACAAGCCTTTCCACCATGACAAGGTGATGATCCTTGGACAGGATAACTAGATTACACCAGATTCTTTACTGATTTTTCTCACTTTATTCCCCTCACCATCTAGTGGTGCTGTAAAAGTCAATCCCTTCCTCGTCTGATGTACTCTTGCTCTGCCTTTTCCCTTGCACATTCATCTCCAGTTAATGCAAATTATTAAGCTCACTCTAAGAATACCATTCTCCCACTCTCCTTGTGCTATTTAAAACTAACTTGTTTTTTCCTTCCCCAGATCTGATGAAGGGTCTTTAATCTGAAATATTAACTCAGATACTACACATAAGATGCTGGACGAATTCAGTGGATCAGATAGCATCTGTGGACTGAAATTCAGAGCAAGGCCCTTGACCTAAAATGTCAGCATTCTATTTTGCTACATAGATATTGCCTGACCCATTGAGTTACTCCAGCATCTCTTGTGTCTTTATTTAACTCAGATGTTGTCCGAACTTCTGACCATTTCCTGCATCTTTTGGTATATTTCAGATTTCCTCCTTCCACAACTGTTTGGATTGGCTATAGAGGAGCAGGGTTCAAGTGAACATGAGAACAATATTCTCATTAGAAACAGTGAGACATTATCCAAGGGCTTGTTGAACTTTCCATAGATTTTACATGACAGATCAGCACTGAAACACCAGAGGCATCAGAGGTAGGTTAGGAGTTCGAGAGAGCACATTCTTAGAGTTAACATCACTCAGGCTTTGTCCATCATATTCTACTCAGAGAAATCATTTGAAAATCAAATTTCACAGAGGACTAAGGGAATCTATCTTATAGGATAAAGCCATGGTGGTCATGGTGATTCCACTGTGTGAGACCATGTAGTTGATACATTATTGAGGGTGTTAAGTATTTAATATTTCAGTAATATTTGAGTAATATTATAAATTTGTTTGATTAAACATTCTTTGTTGCTTACATAATGCATTGCAGGGGATATGTAAAAGTTTCAGAATTGCATGTGTCATCACAAGACCACGTGCTACATGTACGCTTCACTTAAACACAAAATTTGATACATTATTCTGTACTCCTTTACTGTTATTGAAGTTAGTTTTAATTAGAATCAGAATCAGGTTTATTATCACCGGCATGTCATGTGAAATTTGTTAACTTAGCAGCAGCAGTTCAATGCAATACATAATCTAGCAGAGAAAAAAATTAATATTTTTTTAAAAATAATAATAAGTAAATCAATTACTGTATATGTATATTGAATAGATTTTAAAAAATGTGCAAAAACAGAAATACTGTATATTAAAAAAAGTGAGGTAGTGTCCAAAGATTCAATGTCCATTTAGGAAGAAGCTGTTCTTGAATATCTGAGTGTGTGCCTTCAGGCTACTGTATCTCCGACCTGATGGTAATAGTGAGAAAGGGACATGCCCTGGGAGCTGGAGTTCCTTAATAATGGAAGCTACCTTTCTGAGATACCGCTCCCCAAAGATGTCCTGGGTACATTGTAGGCTAGTACCCAAGATGGAACTGACTAGATTTACAACCTTCTGCAGCTTCTTTTGGTCCTGTACAGTAGCTCCTCCATATCAGTCAGTGATGCAGTAAATCAGAATGCTCTCCACAGTACAACTATAGACGTTTTTGAGTGTATTTGTTGACAGGCCAAATCTCTTCAAACTCCTAATAAAATATAGCTGCTGTCTTGCCTTTTTTATGACTACGTCGATATGTTGGGACCAGGTCAAGATCCCAGGAACTTGAAACTGCTCACCTCTCTCCGCTTCTGATCCCTCTACGAGGACTGGTATGTGTTCCTTCATCTTACCCTTCCTCAAGTCCACAGTCAGCTCTTCATCTTAGTGACGTTGAGTACCAGGTTGTTGCTGTTGCACCAGTCTTCTAGTTGGCATACCTCACTCCTGTATGCCCTCTCGTCACCAACTGAGATTCTATCAACAAAGATTGTATCATCAGCAAAATTATAGATGGTATTTGAGCTATGCCCAGCCACACAGTCATGGGTATATAAAGAGTAGAGCAGTGATGCTAAGCACACACCCCTGAGGTGCACCAGTGTTGATCGTCAGCATGAAGGATATGTTATCACCAATCCACACAGATTAGGGTCTTCTGGTTAGGAGGTCGATCCAATTGCAGAGGGAGGTACAGAGGCCCAGGTTCTGCAACTTCTCAATCAGGATTGTGGGAATGATGGTATTAAATGCTGAGCTACAGTCAATGAACAGCATCCTGACATAGCTGCTTGTGTTATCCAGTTGGTCTAAAGCCAAGTGGAGAGCCATTGAGATTGCTTCTGCCATTGACTTATTGTGGCGATAGGCAAATTGCTATGGGTCCAGGTCCTTGCTGAGGCAGTAGTTCAGTCTAGTCATGACCGTCAGCTCAAAGCATTTTGTCACTGTTGATGTGAGTGCTACTGGACGGTAGTCATTAAGGCAGCCCACATTATTCTTCTTAAGTACTGGTATGAATAGTGCTTTTTTTGAGGCAAGTGGGAACTTCCGACTGTAGCAGTGAGAGGTTGAAAATGTCCTTGAGTACTCCCGCTAGTTGGTTTGCACAGGTTTTCAGAGCCTTATCAGGTACTACATTGGGACCTTCCGCCTTGCAACTGTTCACTCTCTTTAATGACAGACTAACATCGGCCTCTGAGACAGAGATAACAGGTGCAACAGGGACCTTCACAGCTGTACTTGTGTTCTCCGTTTCAAAGCATGCATAGAAGGTGGTGAGTTCATCTAATGTTTTGGAGTTACAACATTTAACAGTGCTGATGAGGTACTTTTTTAAAATGAACCTGAGATGACTATCTACCTGTTAAGCACAATGAGAGACTCAAGTTGAAAAGAGAGAGAGAGATTATAGAGTTACAAAAGGCAGAAAATTGAAGAACTCAGGGTTCATAAACGGTGAGTGCTGGATGATAATAATCATAAAAATGAGCAGAAAAGGCTAGCTACATTAGAACAACTGAAGCATTTGGTTACACAACAGGTAACTGGAAGATGTATACTGAGCTAACTGAACAATATTTTAAAGCAAATGGATTAACCAATGAGAAAGAAGTACTAGTTTTGCTGAGTGCATTGGCTGGAAAAACATACAGTATGTTTTGGAGTTTGATTGTTCCAACCAAACCAACTGAAATGAGCTTTGCTTTGCTGGGGACAGCCCACTTCTGACACCAACATAGCATGCCACCAACTCAGTAACTCTAACCCAAACCTGGAATGTAGGAGGAAACCAGAGCACCCAGAGGAAACCCCACAGAGTCATGGGGAGAACAAACAAATTCTGCAGACAGCAATGGGAATTAAACCCCAGTCATACAGCTGGAACTATAAAGCATTGTGCTAACTGTGACACTACTATGCCACCCAATAAGAACATAAGTAAACCAAATGGCCATACTCCACCATTTAATAAGATCATTATTTTAGCCCCAGATTCATTTATCTCCTTGTTTTCTTTGACATTTGACTTCCCTATGCTCTGAAGATTTGCACCTGCCTCAATTACTGTATGTTCAGTGACTACGTTCATATCTCTTCGGGAAAAGAATTTTATAGACTCTCAATTATTCCTTTTTTTCTCTTCTTAATTGACCTCTTATTCTGAAACTATGCCTCCTAGATCCAGCTTCTCCAAAGTAGATGATGAAAGCAGCCTCTGAATCTTACATATTTTAAGAAAATTTATTCTCATTCTTCTAAACTCCAAGGAATATATGCACACCCTGTTGAACTTTGCTTCCCATGACATTCCCTTCATTCTGGGAATCAATCCCGCAGATTTCTTTTGAACTACTTCCAATCCAGGATGCCCTTCCTTAAATAAGATCAAAATTGCTTGCAGCATTCCAGCTATGATCCAAGTTTATAGTCATCCCCTTTGCAATACAGAATAACATTATATTTGCCTTCTTAATCACCCACATGCTAATGTTGTATTCTATAACCTTCCCCTATTTTAAAAATATTCGACAGTTGTATTCTTCCAACCATTAGATAGTTTCACATTTCCCAAGAGCGAGAGCTGTTCAGGAGGGATTAAACTCATTTGGCAGGAGGACAGGAACTGGAGTTCGAACTGTGGCCAATCAGTGAACAGGAGCATGAGAAGAGGTGACTTCACACAGGTTCACAACTGAAGATTAAAAAAACAGTGCTTCACGGCAGTTTTCTGAGTTTGAACTGTGGCTAATCACTGAATGGGATTCATTAGCAATGGTGAATAAAAATAATGCAGGGGCAAGCAAAACACCCATCATTGGAATGAGCCGGTGTTAGAATGGGAAGGCTTTGGTTTTGGCTCATAGACTTAGGTGAGATCAGGCTTGGGCAAGTTAAGTATCTGGTAACTTTCTTCTTCCTCCTCTTTATTTTTCATTTCCTATTTTTTAGGGCGTAGTTAGAGAATGACTCTTTGCTCTAAGACCCTGATGGGAGTTGTTTACGGGCTTCTGAACAGTAGCCAGAATGTGGGCTAAAAATCACAACGGCAGATAGAAAATACATGTCAAAAGGGCAATGTTATGATCATCATGGGGAATTTTGATAAGCAGGTAGATTGGGAAAATTAGTTTGGTGCTGGATCCCAAGAGGAGGAATTTGTAGAATGTCTAGAAGTTAGCTTTTTAGAGCAGATTGTGGTTGAACTGGAATTGACTACAGAGCTTAAGATAGAGGAAACCTGAGGGAACAGTGATCATAATATGATATAATTCACCCTGCAATTTGAAAGGGAGAAGAAAAAGTCAGATGTATCAGTGTTACAGTGGAGTAAAGGGAATTACTGAGGCATGACAGAGGAGCCGACCAAAATTGATTGGAAGGGGACACATGCAGAGATAATGGCAGAGCAGCAATGCTAGAATTTCTGGGAGTAATTCGTAAGCTCAGAATAGATAGATCCCAAAGAAGTAGGGACTTCCAGTAAGATGGCGATTGTTTAGTTGCTCCGAACTTTTGCTCCGTTATTCTTCTTACCTTTGCACTATATGTCTCCCTTCTTAAACCTTAGTTAGGTATTCTATTAGTTCTCTTTTACCTGCCTGTGAACACATCTATCTTATAATGGCTACCAAAAGTACTAAAACCAGGAAAAAGGAAACTTCTACGGCTTTGCCGGCTGACATTCTCGCTGTTCTGGAACATCGACAAGATACTTTAATGGATTTTAGAACTGAATTTAGAACTTCTTTCAACCAGCTGAATGTCAAATTGGATCAGATTAATGCTAGAGTGGATGAACATGCTGAACATTTATCTCACATTGGCGTAACTTCTGAAGATTTAAAATGCCGTTTTCAATATCTTGAAACTCTCTGCTCCAACCTAGAGGAGAAGAATAGTAAACTTTTTTCCAAAATGGTGGCTCTTGAAAATCGGAGCAGACATTGCAATCTACGAATTCTTGGTTTGCCAGAGGCCACCGAAAAGGGCTCTCCCGTTGAATTTTTTTCTAAGTTTCTCTGTGAGATTTTTGGGAAAGAATTTCTTCCAACTCCACCTGAGCTTGAAAGGGCACACAGGATCTATGTTCCTCAAGCAATTCTGGGTTCCCGCCCACGGCCGATTATTTTATGCTTTCATCAATACCAGGTGAAAAACTGTTTGATGATGGAGGCACGCCGCAGAGGTACTTTTGCTTTTCAAAATAAGGTCATTCGCTTTGTGGAGGATTTTGCCCCCCAGGTTCTGAAGATGCGTGCTGAGTTTAAAGGTGTAATGAAAGTGCTTTTTGATCGCGGATCCAGACCCTCTCTCCGAAATCCAGCCGATCTTCGAATTACGCTTACTACTGGAGATTATAAGTGGTTTAAATCAGTGAAGGAGGCTGAGGCGTTTGTTGGAAGTCTTCCAGCCACACCGTCTTCTTCGGAACCGGCCTGACCTTATAAAATGGTTGATAAGTACTTCTCGAAGTAAAACTATTTTTTCCGAACTCAGACTTTACTTGAATAATTCAGTCATTCTCTATTGAAACTCTAAGGGCTGTAGTCAATCTCTCCCTGGACTTGGTGTGTTTTTTCCAAATAGATAATTTAAGTTTAATGTTTCCCTGCGAACTTTTAGATTTTACCTGTGTAATCTATTTTATTTTTGTATAACCTTATCTATAGAGAACTACAATTGTCTTTAACTTGTTTTGGAGGTTTGGAGTTTCTATTGAAGGCCTCCCTATTGGTTGATTCATAGTTTAAGTTTTGCTTTTTTTTTCTGTAAATGGTTGATAAGGACTCTCTTTGAATTTTATAATTTCCCCATTTTCTCCCTCCCTTTTTTATTCTTTTAATCTTTTATAATTTTTCGTGGGTAGGTTAGTTTTAGTTTTCTTCTGATTTTCTTTGTATTAAGTTTTATACTTCTGTTGAAGTTGTTCCTATTTGTAATTCTGTTTTCTAGTGCATAAATTAGTTATTATTTGCTATATTATTTATATGGAACTTTTGTTAATGACACAGAACTGGAAGCCATACTTGGGTTAATTTTTTAGCTGCTTTTTTAGGTAGCCGTCTAATTTTGGGTTGTGGGGGGGGGTGGGTCCTCCAGTTCCAACACTACTCACTGTTTCTTTTGTTTTCCTTTGTTATTCAGGACATGTCTCTGTTTTGATTCTACGGATCTATGTTTACATTTTTGCTCCCAGACTGTTATTGTACTGCTTGATTTTTTATATGCCTGCTACCTTCTATGCACTAACAATTGATAATGGTTAATTCACTTAAATTTGTGAGATGGAATGTAAAGGGATTGAATCATCCTGTTAAAAGAAGGAAGGTCTTCTCGTATATTAAACAACTCAAAGCTGACATTGCTTTCCTTCAAGAAACTCATATTCGTAGTTTTGATAATTCTCGGCTTCTGTCAAAGTGGGCGGGTCAGCATTTTCATTCATCCTTTGCTGCCAAAGCTAGGGGGGTCTCCATCCTTATTAATTCAAATATCCCTTTTGAACTCCATACTAAGATATCTGATACAAATGGCCATTTTATTATTGTTTCTGGTAAATTATACAATACTAAAGTTATACTAGCAAACCTGTATGCTCCCAATTTTGATGATGTTAATTTTTTTGAACGTTTTTTCTCCTCACTACCAGATTTAAACTCATACTCTCTTATACTGGGTGGCGATTTCAATTGTTGGTTAGATCCTAATTTGGATTGATCGTCCTCTGTTACTAGACTACCTACTAAATCTGCCTTAGCCATTCACTCTTTCCTCTCTAATTATGGTATCTCTGATATATGGCGTTTCCTTCATCCTACTGAGAGAGACTATTCTTTTTTTTCACATGTTCACCATACCTTTACTAGAATTGACTACCTTTTACTCGATAATCAACTTATTCCATTTGTCTATTCTTGTGACTATCAGAGTATACTGATTTCTGACCATGCCCCAATTACTTTGTCTTTAAATTTTCCTGGTCTCCCGCAGAGGAATAAACACTGGCGTTTTGACTCGACTTTATTATCGGATGATGATTTTCTAAAATTTATTAAGGATCAGATAACCTTTTATTTTAACACCAATACATTATCTGAAGTGTCATCCCAGATTGTCTGGGATACCATGAAAGCATATTTGAGGGGTCAAATAATCTCCGATACAGCAAATCTTAATAGAAAGTCCTGTGCAGATCGATTAGACCTCATTAATCAGATTAAAGAATTAGATCAACTGTATGCTCAAACTAAGAATCCTGAATTATACAAGAAGCGTGTAGAACTTCAAACTAAATTTAATCTTCTGTCTACTCAACCTGTCGAACGCCAACTTCTTGAAAGTAAGAGTCGCTTTTATATTCATGGTGACAAATCTGGTAAATTTCTAGCCAATCAGCTGAGGCGTTCCAAAGCCAAACAACATATTACAAAGATCCGGAAGGAGAATGGAGACTTTACATCAGATCACTCAGAAATCAATGACGCATTTAAAAATTTCTATTCCCGACTTCATTCCTCTGAATCTTTGAATGACAATATCTCTGTTGATCATTTTATAAATAATCTGAATATTCCTTTGCTTTCATCTGATTTTAAAGCCATAATGCGCCTATATCATCAGAAGAAATATCTTTTGCAATTTCTGCATTGTCTTCAGGGAAATCTCCTGGACCTGATGGGTTCCCCGTAGAATTTTATCAATCATTCTCTTCACTTCTTTCTCCTCAGTTATTCTCAGTATTATCTGACTCGTTTAATTGCGGTAAATTGCCACCCTCTTTTAATGAGGCATCTATTATTCATTTATTAAAAAAGGGTAAAGACCCAACAGAGTGTTTCTCGTATAGGCCGATTTCTTTGCTTAATGTTGATGTTAAAATCTTGGCAAAAGTTTTGGCTTATAGATTAGAAACTGTTATTCCCTCTATTACTTCTGATGATCAAACTTGTTTTATTAAAAACCGTCTTCCTTTTTTTAAACATTCGGCATTTATTTAACATTTTATATTCACCTCCAACTGGGATTCCTGAATGTGTTATTTCCCTCGATGCGCAGAAAGCATTTGATCGTATAGAGTGGAACTACCTTTTCGCAGTTTTAGAAAAATCTGACTTCGGTCAAAGTTTTATCTCTTGTATCAAATTGATGTATTTGTGTCCTACTGCCTCTGTTTTGACTAATTTTCAGAAAACCCAGTTATTTAACCTCAAACGTGGCACCCGTCAGGGATGCCCTTTAAGTCCCTTTCTCTTTGATTTGGCTATAGAACCTTCGGTGATAGCATTTCGAAATTGTCCTGAATTGACCGGGATTTGGAGAGGGGGTGTTGAGCATAAAGTTTTTCTTTATGCTGATGACTTATTACTTTTTCTTTCAAATCCTTCCACATCCTTACCTCCAAGGTTTTCAGTTCTTGATCAGTTTAGCCAGTTCTCTGGCTATAAACTTAATTTACATAAGAGCGAACTTTACCCAATTAATAAAGCACAAGAATTAACATTTCGTGATCTCCCTTTTAAAGTAGTTTATAATCAATTTACTTACCTTGGGATTACAATCACAAGGAAGTTTAAAGATCTCTTTCGTGAAAATTTTGCCAATCTTTCATATACTATAAAACACTGTTACAATGGTCACCTCTATCTATGTCTTTGGTAGGTCGTATTAATGTTGTTAAAATGTATGTTCTCCCTAAACTTTTATATTTATTTCAATCAATCCCAATTTTTATTCCTAAATCTTTTTTTGATTCCTTAGACTCTATTATTTTGTCATATCTGTGGAAGAATAAGCGCTCTAGAATTAATAAAGTTTATCTCCAAAAATCTAAAAAAGAGGGTGGCATGGCTTTACCTAACTTTCGTTTATATTATTGGGCAGCCAATATATGTTGTGCTACCTTTTGGTCTTTTTTCCATGGCCAACCCGAGTGCCCTAATTGGGTGGCAATGGAGTTGAGTTCCACTAAAGAATTATCTATCTCTGCACTTCTTGGCTCTGTACTCCCTAGTAGTTTGTCCAGATTAATTGTTAATCCTCTTGTTAGACACACTTTGCGTATATGGGCTCAGTTTAGGAAATCTTATGGTTTCCATGGTCTTTCCTTCTCTAGCCCTATCTTACAGAATCATTCCATGATTGGTATAGGAAGGGCATTAGACATTTTGAAGATCTTTTTATTGATAATCGCTTCGCATCTTTTTAACAGCTCTCTGCTAAGTTCAATCTGCCCAATGCTCATTTTTTTAGATATCTCCAAATTAGACACTTTATTAATCCTTTAATTCCTAACTTCCCTGAAATGCCTGAGAAAAATGTTATGGATTTCTTTCTTTCTATTAATCCACTAGGTAAAGGTTTAATATCATTTATTCATGATAAATTAGCATCCTTACGGCGTGCCCCTGTGGATAAAATTAGAATGGCTTGGGAGCATGATTTAAATATCTCCTTATCTGATGAGACTTGGGACTCGATTCTCAAATCAGTTAATTCAACCTCTCTTTGTGCTCGCCATTGCCTTTTACAGTTTAAAATTGTTCATAGAGCCCATATGTCGAAATCTAAACTATCTCGATTTTACCCTAATATTAGTCCTCTTTGTGATAAATGCAAAAGGGGCGAGGCCTCTCTCATTCATATGTACTGGTTTTGTCCTAGCTTGGAGAAATTTTGGAAAGATGTCTTCATAACGTTATCTTATATTCTGAATCACCACCTAGAACAGGGGTGGGCAAACTTTTTGACTTGTGGGCCACAAAGGGTTCTAAAATTTGACAGGGGGGCCAGATCAGGAGCAGATGGACCAGATCAGGAGCAGATGGACGGAGTGTTTTGGTAATACACCTCATAAGAGAAAATAAAATATCATGGGATATGTAGAAAACATGTGCTTTAATTTCAATTGAAAATGAACAAATGCATTACAACAAAATATCTGTCTTTGAAGTCCCATGGTATTTAGCTATTTATTGAAATGACTTTTAAAACACTGAAAATTAAATGAATAAAATACAGCTTATTTTAATAGTAACAGTTATTATTTTAAAGCACTGAAAATTCTGTTATCCTTCAAGATATTATCATCATCACTCTCCTCCTGACTGTCTTTATTTCAAAAACGGTAGGAGATGCAGGTCTACTTGTCCTGCTCCTTCTTATTCAATTGTCCCCTGTGCCAAAACTCAACAACGACCAGCGCAAAGACAGAACAGTGACAACGCGACAGTATGCAGAGCGCGTTATTTGATCTGGAGCGCATTTTTTATTTTGAGAACGTACGTGCACCTGCGCACTACTCATGTCCATCACGTAACAGAAATGACATGTAACATGTAAGGCTTATTGAAAAAAATATTGTCAAATGCATTTTTTTACATAACACAACGAAGAAACTTATTTTTAATTTCAGTGGGAACAGTGTTGTTGGTCTCCCTTTTTAGCCAGCGCATCAAAGTCTGGATTTAGTTTTGTTGTGGCGATTCTCAGGATGGATCTGAGGTGTTGGTCAGTTAACTTGGATCTGTGGCTGGCTTTGTTGATGTTCATGACGCTGAACGCCTGTTCACACAAATAGGTCGAGCTGAACAAAGAGTAAAGCGCAAATGTGGAGTAATACGCTGCACCTCAACAAAGGTCAATGTGTAGCGGTGTGCTACATGCAGCACTAAAATTACGACATGGTGTCGGTAACTGCTGTCGAAGAAAAAAACTTTATTCGAAATCCCCAGCCTCACTTTTAAGCCTCCCTCAACCTGCCCCCCTGCGCAGAGGCTCCAAAGATCTGTGCTCGCAAATCCCCGCAGGCTATCTCCCTTAGCCGGAACGCTGGCTATTGTCAGCCGGTTCGGATGTGCCAGGAAATGGATCGCCACAAATGTATATAGAGTGCGTCATCTATTGGGAAAATGCCAGAATTACAGGGAAAAACGTTAACAAGATTTATTAATATAATTTCATCAAGTTCTGCCGGCCGGATTAAAAAGCTTAACAGGCTGCATATGGCCCGCAGGCCGTAGTTTGCCCATGCCTGACCTAGAACCTAACCCTTTAATTGCTTTGTTCGGTTTTTTGGGTGAGACAGATTTACGTCTGAGTTCGACTAAGTGTCGAATATTTTCTTTTGCTTCTCTCCTGGCTAGACGTTTAATCCTCCTTAGATGGAGAGATGTTGCCCCGCCCATGCATGCTCAATGGCTTAATGATATTATGTCCTGCTTAGACCTTGAAAAAATTCATTATTCAGTTCTTAATTCAGATACAAAGTTCCATAAGGTCTGGGGACCTTTATTGAGTACTTTCATAACCTTCCTCTTAACTAAGGTTTTGTTTTCGGTCCCTTGCTCTCAGCTTTTTTTTTGGTAGTAGGCATTAATATCTTCTGTTGCTAAGTGTATTTACAGTTTTGGGGGTTTGAATGTCCTGTTTTATACTCTCTATATTGTATTGTGGTTGGTCTGGAGTTTTTTTTTGTTGCGGGGCTTGGGGAGGATACTAATTTTACATGTCTTCAATTTGGATGCTTTCTCAATTATCTTCTTTTGTATTATATTATTATTGTATGTTTATTTTTGCATTGTATTAATATTAATGTTCTTCATTTCGAGCTGGGGGTTTTTTTATCTGTAGCGATGTAGAAAATGTATAAAAAAGTAGTAGTATTCTAAAACCAGGATGATGCAACCATGGGTGACAAGGGACGTCAAAGCCAACATACAAACAAAAGAGAGGGCATATAATAGAGCAAAAATTAGTGGGATGTTAGAGGATTGGGAAGCTTTTAAAAACCAACAGAAGGCAACTAAAAAAAGTCATAAAGAGAGAAAGGATGAAATACAAAGGTCAGTTAGCCAATAATGTTAAGGAGGATACCAAACACTCCTTCAGATATATATAAATGAGAAGACAGAGTAGATATTGGACCACTGGAAAATGACATTGGAGAGGTAGTAATGGGGTCAAGGAAATGGCGGATGAACTGAATAAGTATTTTGCACCAGTTTTCACTGTGGAAGACACTAGCAGTTTGCCAGAGGTTTGAGAGTGTCAGGTGGCAATAGTGATTGAAGTTGCTATTACTAAGGAGAAGGTGCTTGGAAAACTGAAGGTAGATAAATCAGCTGGATTAGGTGGTCTACACCCCACGGTTAAAAAAAGAGGTTACTGAAGAGATTGTGGAAGCATTGGAAATAATCTTTCAAGAATCAATAGATTCCAGCATGGTTACAGAGGACTGGAAAATTGCAAAAGTCACTCCACTCTTTGAGAAGAAAGAGAGGCAAAAGGAAGGAAATTATAGCCAGTTAGTCTGACCTCAGTGGCCAGCAACATATTGGAGTTGATTGTTAAGGTTGTGGTTTCGGGGTACATGGAGGCACATGATAAAATAGGCTGTAGTCAGCATGGTTTCCTCAAAGGAAAATCTAGCCTGACAAATCTGTTAAAATTCTTTGAAGAAATAACAAGCAGGATAGACAAAGGAGAATTGTTGGATGTTGTATATTTGGGTTTTCAGAAGGCCTTGACAAGGTGCCACACATGATGCTGCTTAACAGGTTATGAGTCCATGGTATTACAGGAAAGATACTAGCATGCACAGAGCATTGGCTGATTGGCAGGAAGCAAAGAGTGGGAATAAAGGGAACCTATTGCGGATGGCTGCTGGTGACTAGTGGCGTTCCAAAGAGGCCTGTGTTGGAACCACTTCTTTTTATGTTACATGTCAATGAATTGGTTAATGGAATTGACATCTTTGTGGCTCAGTTTGCAGACAATATGGAGACAGGTGGAGGGGGAGGTAGTGTTGAGGAAGCAGAAAGGCTGCAGAAGGACTTAGACAAATTAGGAGAATGGACAAAGAAGTGGCAGATGGAATACAGTGTCAGGAAGTATATGGTCATGCACTTTGGTAGAAGAAATAAAAACAGACTTTTTTCAAAATGGAGAGAAAATTCAAAAATATAAGGTGCAAAGGGACGGAGTCCTTGTGTAGGATTTCTTGAAGGTTAATTTGCAGGTTGAGTCAATTATGAGCAAGGCAAATGCAATGTTAGCATTCATTTCAAGAGGACTGGAATATAAGGACATTAGAACATAAGAAATAGGAGCTCAGTTTGCAGACAATATGAAGATAGGTGGAGGGGGAGGTAGTGTTGAGGAAGCAGAAAGGCTGCAAAAGGACTTAGGCAAATTAGGAGAATGGACAAAGAAGTGGCGGATGGAATCCAGTAAGTATGTCAAACAAGACCTGCCCTTTCTGAATCCATGCTACATCTGTCTAATGGAACCACTCCTTACTAAGTGCTTCACTATTTCGTCCTTAACGACAGCTTCAAGCATTTTCCTGACCTCAGATGTTAAGCTAACTGGCCTATAGTTGCCCGTCTTTTACCTACATCCTTTTTTAAAAAGTAGTGTGAAATTTGCTGTCTTCCAATCTGCCAGGACCTGCCCAGAGTTGAGAGAGTTTCAATAAATGATCACCAACGCCTCTACTATAACCTCCAGCAATTCCTTCAGTACCCTGGGATGCAACCCATCAGGACCAGGGGACTTATTTACCTTCAGGCCCTCTAGTTTGCACATCACTATCTCTTTAGTGACAGTGATTTTATCGAGGTCCTCACCTCTCATTTTGTCCATAACATCCTTCTTTGGCATATTAGACGTGTCCTCCACCGTGAACACTGACACAAAATAGTTGTTCAATGCCTCAGCCATTTCCTTATCACCCAATATCAATTTCCCTTTATCATCTTCCAAGGGATCTATGTTGACTTTAGCCACCCTCTTCTGCTTTATATATTTATAAAAACTTTTGCCATCTGTTTTTATATTTTGTGCTAATTTACTTTCATACTCTATCATCCCTTTCCTTATTTCTTGTTCAGTTGTTCTCTGTTGCTTTTTAAAGTTTTCCCAATCCTCTAGTCTCCCACTACGCTTTGCGACTTTGTACACGAGCTTTTAATTTGATACTATCTTTTATTTCCTTAGTTATCCAAGGCTGGCTCTCCCCACACTTACTGTCCTTACTTTTGACTGGAATATACTTTAGTTGAGCACTGTGAAAAACCTCTTTGGAAGTATTCCACTCTTCCTCAACTGTCCTACCAAACAGCCTGTGCTCCCAATCCACATTAGCCAACTCCTCCCTCATCCTGTTGTAGTCTCCCTTGTTCAGGCATAATACACTAGTTTTAGATCTAACTATTTCATCCTCCATCTGAATGCGAAATTCAATCATACTATGATCACTCTTTCCAAGAGGATCCCTGACTACAAGACCGTTAATCTTACCTGTTTCATTGCACAGGACTAGATCTAAGACAGTATTTTCCCTTGTAGTTTCACTAACATGCCACTCAAGAAAGCCGTCACAGATTCATCCTATGAAGTGCTCCTCAAGACTTCCTTGACCAACCTGATTCACCCAATCTATGTGGAAATTAAAATCCCCCATGACAACTGCCATTCCGTTCTTACAAGCCTCAATTATTTCTTGGTTAATCACCTCTGCCACTGCTATATTTTTATTAGGTGGCCTATAGACAACACCAACCAGTGATTTTTTTCCCTTTACTATTCTTAATCTCTATTCAGATGGACTCAACATTCTTCTCCGCAGATCCTATATCGTCTCTCACAATCACCCTGATCTCATCCCTAATTAAGAGCGCCACCCCACCTCCTCTGCCTTCCTGCCTATCTTTCCATATTACCTGATACCCTTAAATATTTAATTCCCAGTCATCTCCACCTTGCAAACAGGTTTCTGTAATGGCCACTAAATCATATGCCTCTGTGCCACAAGTTCACTAACCTACCTTTGAGAACTTTTCCATCATCTTCTTTCATTATTGACTTTTTCAATGCAAACTCAAAAGCTTTACATTCATTTGTCTCTTATCATTTGATAATGGCCTTATTAGTTTGGTTAATGGACCAGCTCACTCCACAATGCTCTGCCACAGGATAACATACCATTTCTGTGCTGCCCTTATTATCAGTTGTTACTTAATCAAATTAACTTAGATCGTCCATGGCCTAATTAAACTCTGCTCTATTTTCTGAACATAATTGGATGAGAAAACTGAGCAAGTCAATAATATAGAAAGCCTCTTTACAATTGGTTACCATTTCCTTACACATTTATATGTGAGTGGACCTCACAAGAATAGACAAAAGGGATATAAGAAACAGCTGAATGTGGTAACGGAGTCTCCAACCTAATAGATCCAGCTTTCACAGAGCAGACAGTGCTTGCAGACTGCCACATTAACAATGCAAAAAATGAGAATCACGTCCTAAAAATATTCAGTGACAGACAGGCCAGCTGGGTGATTTCTTGGTCAACATATGAGAAACAACAATTAAGGGCTTTAGGGTTAGGGTTCTGCTTATGATTATTGTTGCATATATGGCCTGGTTACACAACAATGCTATTAATAAAATCGCTAGTGACAGGAGCCAAGTTTCCTGGTTCTTTACTGGCAGTAAATTTACATTCAATGATGTGTTATTAAAACATAAAGTAGTCCCTTATTATACTGTAGGCCATAGGGTACACTCCTCCCCTTTTATTTTAATAGTGTATAAACTTTTTTTTTACTGGGGCACTATGCTAAACAAATATGTTTATCCTTAGTATACAAATGCCTACTATTTGTTTACTTAGTAACTTAATAATAGCAAATTATAACAACTTTTTTTTTTACTTTTGGTCTAAGACCCATTTATAACTGAAGTCTCTGGGGGTCTTCTCTGCCTCTCCAGGTAACACCTGTCAATAACTTGTTTGTTTTAATACAGATATCCATATAAAAGTCATGAAAAGTTGACCTCTGAGCATAGGGAGTTTAAAAGATGTGTGCCTCTAAATTGCTAAGAGTACTAGGCAGCAGATTGTCTCCATATAATGAAGACTCCTCTCTGTAGCTGTCCTAGATCTATACGCATCTTTGTGCTATCACTTGTCTTCCTTTCTCATATATCATTTGTTCCAGCTGAGCTAATTACACAGCCAATCTTCGTATTCTCCTTAGATTCCAAATAGATAGCCTGACCTTCACGATACCATCACTTATAGTAATATAATTTTCCATCCTCTATTTGTGCTTCATATCTTTGTGCTGGAGATTCAGCAGGAGTGCTGGGAAGATGCTCAGGAGAAGACGGAGATGCTGGTCTTTTCAGAGATTTAAGCTTATTGAGAGTTCGTAGATTTTCCATTATCTGTTCATCTGTTAATGAACTAAGTAAGTAATTTAACTGTGCAGGTGCAGGTTTTCGTCTTTTGTCTGTAATTGGAACAGGGTCATTAGGTCTTCTCCTTACGTTTCCTAGTCATTATTGGCTTTACCTCCATAGAATCTCCTGTGAGTTCCATTGTTAGCCTCTCATTCTCAATCATCTTTTTCTTTTCTTCTAACTCAATTTTTTTATCTTCAAATTCCTTCACTGCTGCTTTCTTCCCTTTAATATAATTCCTTTCCACTTGTTTGGTCTCCAGTTGCAGAAAAAGCTCTGCATTTCATATTCTTTCCTTGTATTGTTGATCTAGTTTCTTCATCCTTTTCTGATACTCCTGCAAAGTGCCTTCCTGTAACTGCTGTAGCTGTCTTTTGAGAGATGTCAACTTCTCCTGGTACATCCACTCTTTTACTTCCAGGTGGTCTTCATCATCCTGCTTATTGGCAATATCTGTCTCCCTTGCATCCTCTGTATCTTCATCCGAGTCACTGCCATGGATATTGGGTTCGTCCTCATCGTCAACGCTGTCTAGCTCCTTCTCATCATAGTAATAGTCGACTATGGGTGAGAGCAGAGCTGTGGACATCACTGCCGAGCTGCGCTCCTTTGTTGACACATCTAGTGCCTTGATGGTGTGCCAATCTAACTGAATTCTCCTGAGTCATTCACATCCCAGCAACAGTGTTCCTCCATTTTTCAGTATATAGAGGTTCAGTTGCTGTGTTTTACCTCCGTGGGTCACTGTCACTTTAATATTGTCTTCAGGATGTATTTTCTGTCCTTAGCAGTAGTTTAGTTCATTTCAGAGGTACGTGCAAAACCAGTCATTTATAGGTGTGTCCAGAGATCACTGTTAAAGCTGAGCCTATATCGAACTTCATTTTGTCTCACACCTGCCACTTGTGGAGTGATCCATATTACTCTTTGATCATCTGTCTCTTTCATACTGTGAAGTTGCAGACAAGACAATTCACTTTCATCTGAGTTGTTTTCATCAGAACTGTCTTCTTTCATTTTGTGAACCTTGTTGTTTTTTCCTTTCTGGGATTTCTTGTTTCTCTGCATTTTGCCCTTTTTCTGCTGTTGACTAGCTTTGCATACTCTGCCAGTGTAGCCCTGTTTGCCACAGTTTCTGCATTCTTTGTCTTTAAACCAATAGTCGTCAGGGTCATGTGACCTGTTCCCACAATGGTAATGTTTCTTTCCTTCATTTCTGTTCAGTGACAGTTTATTCGTAGCATATTCCAGAGACTTTTGTTGCATCTCTGAAGCATCCCGTGCTGCTGTTTCCGTTGATATTGCAATGTTCAGCGTCTTCTTTAATGTAAGGTCTTTTTCACTCAAGAGCTTCTTCTGTGTGGTTTCACAGTGCATGCCACACACTAACCTGTCCCTCAGTGTGTCCGACAGACCAGCTCCAAATTGACAATGTTCTGATAATTTGCACAATTCAGCACAATATTCAGAAATGCTTTCATGTTTGCTCTGATTCCATTTGTGAAATTTAAATCTTTCAGCAATGACCACTGGTTTGGGGTTTAAATGCTGTTGGAGAGTGTCTGCCAGTTGCTTGAATGTTTTGTTAGCTGGCTTTTCAGGGGTTAGAGTGCACTCACCAAATACTTTGGCCCATAACTTACTGAATAAATAAGTGTACTCACTTCTCCCCGTTTTCTGTCCTTGCTTGTATGAAGGTGGTTTACCTATTTATGCACGTACTTCTCTGACAATAGATGTGTAACAGCTAATGTAACATTGAATGGAAATACAAGATAACACTGATGCAGACATGTTTTATACATTTAACAAGATGCTTTATTAATGTATTGCTTGTGCAAACATTCAATAGATGCAATTGTCACTACTTCCAAAATATCATTTTTAAGTAGTAGCTTATGTTTGGCATAGACGTGAAAATGTTAAGGCCAAAAAAGGAAAATTTTAAGTTTCACATTTACTCAGGTAAAAATAAAATCAGTTTTGCCCAGTTACTCATTTTATTGCACATGTTAAATACAACAAAATAATACAGAAAGACATGGCAAAAGGCAAACAAATGAGGTAACAGCAAATTTCACTTTTGCCCAGTAACAAGCCTTAACTGCATTTAGTTATAGCTGTCGCCCCTTTCATTGGTGAAGAGACTATGACTGTAGGAAATGTTTCCAGGGTAACCCCTCTTTTTTTTTTATTAGTTTTTCAAAACATTTTACAAATTAAAAACCCCAAATCCCAATGAGGAACATTAAAACAGTGCAAAATTAAGCATACAATAACAATATATTACAAAGGAAGAGAATTTAGCAAAAAAAAAGCACCTGAATTAAAGACAAGTAAGCTTAGTGTCCTCCCCAAGCCCCACAACACAAGAAAAAACAACAGCAACTCCTGACCAACCACAACACAATATAGAGAGTATAAGTCAGGACAGCCAAACTCCCAGACTGTGAATACACTCAGCAACAGAGGATAATAATGCCTTCTACCAGAAAAAAAAAGGAGCTGAAAGCAAGGGACCGAAAAGAAAAAAAAACCCTAGTCAAGAGGAAGGTTATGAAAGTACTCGATAAAAGGTCCCCAGACCTTATGGAACTTTAGATCCGAATTGAGAACTGAATAATGAATTTTTTCGAGGTCCAAACAGGCCATGATGTCGTTAAGCCATTGAGCATGAGTGGGCGGGGCAACATCTCTCCATCTAAGGAGGATCAAGCGTCTAGCCAGGAGAGAGGCAAAGGATAATATTCGGCATTTGGTCGGACCCAGACATAAATCTGCAGGGTGACCCCTCTGTGGGAGTGGCGAAGATGTTTGTGGGGCCACCTGGGGTCTGTGTGTCCATATGTGTAGCTATTGTAGTGGCTGTGAGGGTGGTATTGTTGCGGTGAGAAGTACTGGGGGGAGCATCATATTCCCCATCACTGCAAATCCCTCTGCAACAAAGTTAGTCAGCTTTTCAATGTGCATTGTTAGCTGGGTCATACTGTCTGAACTCCCTGCAGATTGCCTCCATATGCTCCAGTATATGTTTTTTAGTTTTAAGTCCTCCTGTGCAAGATTCAACAGCTGTCCATTGTTTGGCAATTTCCTTTCAAGTTTTTCTAGTCTGTAACTGGTCAAATGCACACCAAGTCTTTCACGGCAAGATTCGACACCAAACATGTCACTTGTTTTCTGTAGATGTGTCCTGCCCATGTCCAGTAGGAGGAGGTTCACCCAAATACCTGTTTTAATGTGGATGGAGGTATTTTCAATAACACCTGGTGTAGACGCCTATTGTTTTTACGTGAAACTGGCGCTTTCAAAATTATCTGGTCTACTGTGGACGTCGCCTAAGACGCTAGCTCTCTTTTCATCATTAACATCGTTAGCATCACAATATAACTCCAGTCTTTCAATACAAGTTGCCCAGTCTTCAATGCTACTATCAAATGCTGTAATGGTTCCAATCATCGCCATCTTTGTTATGATAATTTAGCCCCGTTCTCCCTTTTTTTTCACTCACGTGTCCTTTTTGCTAGCGCAATGAGCGTACTCTATCTAGATGTGTGTGCGTCGCTCCATTTTATCTCCCTTCTGGGGCAGTCAGACCCTCAGCTCCTGGGGTCAGCACCGGCTGTGGTCTCAGCTGGATATGCTGCGGCTCCAACTGTGTCTCTTGGTCTCCTGATGTTTCCGACCCTAGCTGTGCTCCCGCTTCCTTTCAGACTCGTGGCCTTGCTCTGCCTCCTTCTCACGCTCCTTGGCTCATTCCTTGCGCTCTTCCTCCAGGTGTCATTATCAATGAAAACACAGTGTTCTGATACAATGTAGGTTCATTAACCTTGTCGCCAATTTGTTGTGTATACGGCCTGGTTACACAACAATGCTATTAATAAAAATACTGGAGACAGGAGCTAAGTTTCATGGTTATTTACTAGCAGCAACTGAACTTGGCCCACATATACAGATCAATACGTGCCTAATAACACATGCTCAATATGTGCCTAATAGTGCATTCAATGACATGTTACTAAAACATAAAGTAGTCCCTTATTATAATGTAGGCTATATAGTACAATTATGTTTTTAATGTAGCAACTCTTAGCTGGATATTCCTAGTATAGAAGCTTAAAGAGTTTTCTCTAGATCTACTGAGATAAAGCCTGGGATGAGAAAACAGGGAAATTCATCCCTACTGTGCTCCAAGCTCCAAGAATGCCTAGCTCTGGATCTCAATGCTGCAAATGCAATGCCATTTCATTCCACAAAATGCAGAGACCTCTGCAATGCCCAGAACCATGTTATTTAAATAAAGCCAAATTTGAAACACTTGATAAAACGCTCATTATGTTAGGTAGCTAGTTGTTCAATGCATCAAGATGGGGTGTCGTATTACAGGGGAAAATTCAAGTTATTCTACACAGAAAATTAACTTGCTGCAAATAATTCCCTGCACCTCCTTACTAATAAGTTTGTCAATAAAATGTTACGCAGGCACCATAGAATGAAACCCAAGTACAAATGACAGAGTTAAAAATGTGAATTCCAAATTTCTTAATTTTATTTTCAATCGTTTAGTTACATTCATTCTGAAAAAAAATTAAACTTACTAGTAACTGTTATTCTTAAAAGTACAGCTTACAAGAAATTAAAAAGAAAAAGAAAGCTGTAACCATGACTTATTTATTGTTGTGCCTCTATCTTAAACAAGGCTGAAGGAAACCCAGTGGTATTTGAAACATTCAAATACTCATTAAAATTATAAATCTACCATGAAAACATAATTACAGTTTAGCTAAAGATTGACTGACATTTAATTGAAGTCCAAAATAACTATTGTTCAATTGTATGTTGTAAGTACCATGGATTACTTTTTAATATGAACACCTGTACTTCATTCTTAATAAGAGAGAGATAGGACTCCTTGGAGGAGCTAAAAGAAAGGACCGATAGTTTGAATTTCCATCCACCTGCAATAAGCTTTTACAATAGTTTGCCCATCCAAAACACTCACATCTAAATTTCAAGTTACAGATGAAAAGCTGTAGACAAACATGATAAATTTGATTGTTACAATTAGTTGTGTTTTTCTTGTTCTATTTCTTAAGTATTTGAGTGAAATAAGGGTTGGGCAACTAATAAGGTGCAAATGGGGAGCAAATGACACAGAAGATGACACTGGTCCCCGTCTCAAGTTTCCCCTTCATCTCTATATACTAACTATCTGTCCTCTCCACAGGGGCCTTAACCCAAAAGGCTGACAGTTCCTTTCTCTCCTACAGATCTGCTTGACCAACTGAGTTCTTCCAGCAGATGGTTTGTTCCTGCAGATTCCAGCATCTGCAGGCTCTTGTGTCTCCACACATGAAATTACATTAGTTTCATTTACTCATTGTTTAAAGTCTTTCGTTTCCTCCCTGTCTTGCTTTTTCTGCCATTTGATGCCAGGTGCCATAAGCCTTTGAATGTTATAAGAATGTAGGAAGCTCATTTGTAAGGCTACATCCACACTAGACCGGATAATTTTGAAAACACCGGTTTCACGTAAAAATGACAGGCGTCCACACTATGCATTTTTAAAAATATCTCCGTCCACATTGAAATGGAGATTTCGGAGAATCTCCTCCTACTGCGTATGCGCAGGACACATCTACCGAAAACAAGCAACATGCTTGGTGTTGAATCTCGCCGTGAAAGTGTGCGTTTGTGCAGTTACAGACTAGAAAAACTTAAACAACAGGCTGCAGTTGGCTCTCGTGCTGGAGAACTTAAAAGCAAAAAAAAAACAAATACTGGAGTATATGGAGGCAACCGACAGGGAGTTCATGGACAGAGAGACCCGGCTGACGTTGAACATTGAAAAACTGACTAACTCATTTGCATTAACAAAGCACCTTGCTAAATGTATAAAACATGTCTGCATCAGTGTTATCTTGTATTTCCATATAATGTTACATTAAGCTATTACACATCTACAGTCGGCCCTCCTTATCTGCGAATTCCGCATCTGCGAATTCAACCAACTACGAATCGTGAAAACCCAGAGGTGCTCTTCCTGCACTTGTTGTTCGAGCATGTACAGACTTTTTTTTATCATTATTCCCTAAACAATGTAGTATAACAACTATCTTACATAGCATTTACATTGTATTAGGTATTATAAGTAATCTAGAGATGACTTAAAGTATACGAGAGGATGTGCATGGGTTATCGTGGATCAGGATTGAAAAAATCGGAAGTTCTCTTACTAAGAAAGTCGGAACAGGTACATCCAGTATTATTTAGCATCAGTTAGTCAAATGTTGCATTTGTATATAGTATATATTTTACCTTTCTATGCATATAAAACACTTAAGAACGTATGTTTCAGCACCAGGCTCGGGAAGTTTCCGAGTTCGATCTAGTGACAGATCGCTATGGAATGCACTCTCCACCATGCCAGGTTGATGTGGAGGATCAAAAACCCAAAACCCAATAATTAAACACTGTGTTGCTTAGTAATAATTGTAGCTTTTATCGGGGCACAGCCTTTCTCACTTTATCCTTTAAAATTGTTCCGATTATTGACCGACATAGCCTAATGCTTTTCCAATGACCGATGGCATTACATTTCTTTCCGACCGCTTTATTATTTCCACTTTATTTTCAATTGTTATCGTGATTATTTTTGTGAACAGTAACACTACGGATTCAGATCTCTACCGCTGGGTCCTAATATCCTAATATTTTGTGGGGCAGATCGGGAGTCTCGGATGATATGTTGCCTCCCTGGTGCCAGGGTCCGGGACATCTCAGATCGGGTGCAGGCTATTCTTGAGAGTGAGGGCATGAACCCAGATGTAGTGGTCCATGTAGGGACCAATGATGTAGGTAAGGTGAGTGAGGGGTCCTGCTTAGAGAGTTCAGGGAGTTAGGAGTGAAGCTGAAAGGCAGGACCTCCAGGGTGACAATCTCGGGATTTTTACCTGTGCCACGTGCGAGTGAGGCGAAGAATAGAATGATTATGCACATTAATACGAGGCTGAGAGCATGGTGCAGGAAGGAAGGGTTCAGGTTTTTGGATAATTGGTCTTTGTTCCAGGGACATTGGGATCTGTTTCGAAGGGATGGTCTACATCTGAACCGGAGGGGTACTAACATTCTTGCAGGAGTATTTGCCAGTGCTGCTCGGGGGGGTTTAAACTAGATATGCAGGGGGCAGGGATCCAGATCCAGAGGGTTGGTCAGAAGGTGCATGGGGTTAAATGTGTACAAGGTTTGGGTGATCTTGAGAAGGTCATCAAAATTCAGGGTGCAATTTGCCCGATGGAAGTTCAAGGAGCTGGGTTAGGTACAGTAGACAGTGTTTTAAGCAAAGAGAGGAGGAATGGGCTAAGAATTCTATACTTGAATGCACGTAGTGTCAGAAATAAGACAGATGAGCTTGAAGCTCAGTTGAAAATGGGGAACTACGATATTGTTGGGATAACGGAGACATGGCTGCAAGGGGATCAGGCCTGGGAATTGAGTGTACCAGGGTATACGTGCTATCGTAGAGACAGAAATATGGGAAGAGGGGGTGGGGTGGCCCTGTTGGTGAGGAATGAGATTCAGTCCTTAGCAAGAGGTGACTTGGGAACAGGGGAAGTAGAGTCTGTGTGGATTGAGCTGAGGAACAGTAAGGGTAAAAAGACCCTAATGGGTGTTGTGTACAGGCCCCCAAACAGTAGCGTGGATATTGGGTACAAGTTGATTAGGGAGTTAACATTGGCATGTGCTAAAGGTAATGCAGTCGTTATGGGAGATTTCAACATGCAGGTGGACTGGGAGAATCAGGTAGGTGCTGGACCCCAGGATAGGGAGTTTGTGGAGTGTCTCAGGGATGTATTTTTGGAACAGCT
Source organism: Hypanus sabinus (assembly GCF_030144855.1). Taxonomy (NCBI): domain Eukaryota; kingdom Metazoa; phylum Chordata; class Chondrichthyes; order Myliobatiformes; family Dasyatidae; genus Hypanus; species Hypanus sabinus. Next base: position 47,501,621 of record NC_082708.1, on the reverse strand, counting down.
TGTGCTTGAGCCAACCAGGAACGAGGCTATTTTGGACGGTGATGTGTAATGAACAGGAATTGATAAGTGATCTTGAAGTAAAGGAGCCATTAGGAAGTAGTGATCATAACATGATAAGTTTTTATCTACAATTTGAGAGGGATAGGGGCAGATCAGAGGTGTCAGTGTTGCAATTAAATAAAGGAGACTACGGAGCCATGAGGGAAGAGCTGGCCAAAGTTAAATGGGCGGATGCCCTGGCAGGAAAGACAGTGGATCAGCAGTGGCAGATATTCTTGGGCATAATACAAAAGATGCAAATGCAGTTCATTCCAATGAGAAGGAAGGATTCAAAGAGGGGGAAGGGGCCACAGTGGTTGACAAAGGAAGTCAGAGATTGTATAGCATTAAAGAAAAAGAAGTATGACAGGGCTAAGATGAGTGGGAATACAGATGATTGGGAAAGTTTTAAGGAACAGCAGATCTTAACTAAAAAAGCAATACGGAGAGAAAAAATCAGGTATGAGCTCAGTCTAGCCAGGAATATAAAAGGGGATAGCAAAAGCTTTTTTAGCTATGTGAAGAGAAAGAAGATAGTTAAGAACAATGTTGGCCCCTTGAAGAATGAATTGGGAGAAATTGTTATGGGAAACAGGGAAATGGCAACAGAATTTAATGCATACTTTAGATCTGTCTTCACCAGGGAGGACACAAGCAATCTCCCAGATGTATGGATGGGCCAGGGTCATAAGATATCAGAGGAATTGAGACAGATTGACATTAGGAAAGAAACTGTGATGAGTAGACTGGTAGGACTGAAGGCTAATAAATCCCCGGGTCCAGATGGTCTGCATCCGAGGGTTCTAAAAGAGGTGGCTCAGAAAATTGCGGATGCATTGGTAATCATTTTCCAATGTTCCTTAGATTCAGGATCAGTTCCTGAAGATTGGAGAGTGGCTAATGTTGTCCCACTTTTCAAGAAGGGAGGGAAGGAGAAAACGGAGAACTATCGCCCTGTTAGCCTAACGTCAGTCGTGGGGAAGATGCTTGAGTCCGTTATTAAGGACAAAATAGTGGCACATCTAGATGGCAGAAATAGGATTAGGCCGAGCCAGCATGGATTTACCAAGGGCAAATCATGCTTGACTAATCTGTTGGAGTTTTTTTGAGGGTGTAACAAGGATGTTAGACGAGGGTAAGCCAGTAGATGTTGTGTACCTAGATTTTCAGAAGGCATTCGATAAGGTGCCGCATAGGAGATTGGTGAGTAAAATCAGAGCTCATGGCATTGGGGGCAGGGTTTCAACATGGATAGAAAACTGGTTGGCAGATAGAAAGCAAAGGGTAGCAGTGAATGGGTGTTTCTCAGACTGGCTGGAGGTGACTAGTGGGGTACAACAGGGCTCTGTATTGGGACCACAGCTCTTTACGATTTATGTCAATGATTTAGATGAGGGCATTGAAAACTATATCAGCAAGTTTGCTGATGATACTAAACTGGGTGGCAGTGTGACATGCGAAGAGGACGTTAGGAGAATACAGGGAGACTTGGATAGGCTGAGTGAGTGGGCAGATACTTGGCAGATGTCATTCAATGTGAATAAATGTGAAGTTATCCACTTTGGAAACTGAAACAAGAGGGCAGAGTATTGTCTGAACGGTGTCGAGTTAGGTAAGGGAGAAATGCAAAGAGACCTAGGAGTCCTAGTTCACCAGTCAATGAAGGTGAATGAGTAAGTGCAACAGGCAGTGAAGAGGGCAAATGGAATGTTGGCCTTTGTTACAAGGGGAATGGAATACAAGAGCAAGGATGTTCTTTTGCATTTGTACAGGGCCCTGGTGAGACCACACCTGGAATATTGTGTACAGTTTTGGTCTCCAGATTTAAGGAAGGACATTCTGGCAATTGAGGAAGTGCAGCGTAGATTCACTAGGTTGATTCCTGGGATGGCAGGGCTGTCTTACGCAGAGAGATTGGAGAGATTGGGCTTGTACACGCTGGAATTGAGGAGATTGAGAGGGGATCTGATTGAAACGTTTAAGATAATTAAAGGATTTGATAGGATTGAGACAGGAAATATGTTCCAGATGTTGGGAGAGTCCAGTACCAGAGGGCATGGATTGAGAATAAGAGGTCAGTTATTTAAAACAGAGTTGAGGAAGAGCTTCTTCTCCCAGAGAGTTGTGGAGGTGTGGAATGCACTGCCTCGGAAGACGGTGGAGGCCAATTCTCTGGATGCTTTCAAGAAGGAGCTGGATAGATATCTGATGGATAGGGGAATCAAGGGATATGGGGACAAGGCAGGGACTGGGTATAGATAGTGAATGATCAGCCATGATCTCAGAATGGCGGTGCAGACTCGAGGGGCCGAATGGTCTACTTCTGCACCTATTGTCTATTGTCTATCCACCGCACTGAGACAGGTAAAACAAGGTCTCAGGTTCCGCTGGGTCCTAAGGTCCACTGCATTGATATAGGTTGAACATGGAACTTGAGCATCCGTGAATTTTGGTATTCGCGAGGGGTCCTGGAACCAATCACTCACGGATAAGGAGGGCCGATTGTATTGTCAGAGAAGTACTTGCATAAATAGGTAAACCACCTTCATACGAGCAATGACAGAAAACAGGGCAAAGTGAGTATACTTATTTATTCAGTAAGTTATGGGTCAAAGCATTTGGTGAATACATTTCTAACTCATCTGGTATTAGTCTCATTGCCGTCTGCTTTGAAATTGTTAGGTTGCGTTCAAGAAAACAATGAAATAGCGCGCTGCCATCTGACAGCATTTTCAGATTTCTCTGGTTACCCCCTCCACACTGCTCCGGCCCATCTGGCGTTTTCAATAATACACTTTGGAGAGCGTTTCAGAAAAGCTCCGGTTTTGGGGGACGAAAACGCCGCTTTAGTGTGGATGGAAGGTAAAAACGAAGAGAAAAAGCTTCGATTATGGATTTATCCGGTGTAGCGTGGAAGTAGCCTAAAGTGTTTAGGATTCTGGATTTAAAATTGCAGAAAAGGGACCCATTTGCAGATAGCTTATATGCAATTAGCACACATAACAGTTACTTTGGGCACATTAAACCATTGTTTCCAGGTTGATTTGCCACAAAAGGAAATTGACCCGGGCACTTTTAAATGAAATCATGCACATTTTACTGACATCAGACGTATGAATTGAGGTAAAAAACAAAATAAACACACTGCTCAAGGAACTCAGTGGGTCAGGCAGCATCTGTAGAGGCAAAAGGATAGTTAACAGAAAGGTCCATACCTTGTTCATTCAATAGAGATCTGAGGTCAGGAAAATATGCAGTAATTCATTTGTAAGTGTCTTGGTAATGACAGTGGAAATAAACAGAAGAGAATGAAACTAGTTAAAGAGGGGATGATAGGCAAATGGACCCCAGTTGGTTAGGGTGGAGGTGGTACACAAAGGCTGGTGAGTGATAGGTGGAGACTGGTAAGGAGAAAGAAAAAAAGTACAGATAGAGCCACTTTGGGGGGTGGGGTGTAGACATAGAGGCTGGAAGATAAGGGGAGACACAAGAAGCTGTAGATGCTGGTATTTAATAATTAAGGAAGTTATGAATGGAGATAGGTAAGGGAGGGATTATGGGCAGATGGAACTATACCTGGATGTTGCTGAGGAAGTGGGTGCAGGGATAAGTGTTGCACCATTTATATTTACAAGGAAAATCTATTTAAGTAAGGCCGAGGATATCTGGAATATATCTGGAAAAGTGTTGAAGCCAAGAATGGGATCAAGCATACTCTTATTGCTTGATAGAACAGATTTAACTCTAATGCTCCAAAGATTTGCTTTAGGAATGATGGAAACATTATCAATTTAGGCTTTTGAAAGAGAGCTGGATGGACCCCCGAGAGTGAGAGAGAGAGTAACTTGCAAGAGTATTGTGAAAGACCTGGCAGAGAGTTGTGTGCTGAATGGTCTTTTGTGCTATAACTATTCTATGGTTCTATATTTCATGCCTGAAAGAGAACTTATGGAAAATCATGGCTTAATATTGTCCAGTCTTGCACTGAGGATGAGACCAGGAGCTTTCACAGGTTTTATACTGGTTCTGGTTATGCTTAAGGATTTAGATGACCACTGCCAGATGTTGAAATGTTAATTATCAGGCCACAAGAGGAAATGGGATAGAATTAGGCTATGTCAAAAGTTCTCATCCTTTTGTTACTGATGGATATGTATTCATTATTTCCACTGGTTGACTTTTAACTGTCTCAGTTCAGGTGCCAATAAAGTTGAGGAATAAATTCCAGTGTTGTCATTTTCTGCGGTTGGCTGGTGGCGCAGTGAGATCAGCACCTGGCTCGAGAACGGAGGTTCCTGAGTTCGATCCAGTGACAGATCGCTCCCGAGTGCGCTTTCCATCTGTCCCGGGTTGATGTCGAGATCGCAACTCGACCTCGTAAAAAAAACGCACTGCCAACTCTAGTTTAAATTCCCACGCGGAATATTGTGGAGGATCAAGTACCCAAACCGAAACAAACAAACAAAGCAGACAGTGTTTTCGATATAATTGTCACTGAAAGCATAGCAGAATATACTGTATAACACTTACAGTTTTCCTTCAAAGCAAAGACTTGTACGATTGTAGCTACTGACTGAAAGTAGATGCATTTAGAACCATAGAACACTACAGCACAGTACAGGCCCTTCAGCCCTCCATGTTGTTCCGACTCATATAATCCTTAAAAAAAAGTACTAAACCCACACTGCCCCATAACCCTCCATTTTTCTTTCATCCATGTGCCTGCCCAAGAGGCTCTTAAATACCTCTAATGTTTTAACCTCCACCACCATCCTTGGCAAGTCATTCCAGGCACTCACAACCCTCTGTGTAAAAAACTTACCCCTGATGTCTCCCTTAAACTTCTCTCCCTTAATTTTGTACATATGCCCTCTGGTGTTTGCTATTGGTGCCCTGGGAAACAGGTACGGACTATCCACCCTATCTATGCCTCTCATAATCTTGTAGACTTCTATCAAGTCCCCTCTCATTCTTCTACGCTCCAAAGAGAAAAGTCCCAGCTAGTAATTTCATTACTAGAAATCTTCCCTCTACATCTGTGAATGAAACTTCATCTATAAACTCCACCAGGAATTCAAAGGGTTCCATGTAAGCTTAAAGAAAACATATTCAAGTTCTCAAACCAACAGACAACTGCCAAGGGTAAGAGTAAGAAGACAAATTAAATGCATTCCAACACTAGCCAATAAATGGCATCAATCTGACCTTGGACAGTAGGAACTTTGATATCTCTGGAACCGCCAAACTCATAGAACACCATCAAATTATCCTGACTACAACAATGCAGTGGAGCCAGTTTGTCAAAATTATGTTGACAGCTTTTCTAACAATTTTCTAACAATACCTTAATAGAAAACCGTGCAGTGATTGGAAACTTTATATGCATGAATTGCACAAATTAAAAAAATCTGAAGGCCATCATGTTACTTTAAACCAGTCTACAAGTTCTTCTGCAATGGGACAATATGCTGGACTATATTAAACAGCAGAGTACATTGGTAAAAAGAATAAACCTGCGATCTTTCTTCTAAGTGTTTCCAAAGCACCAAATTCTTTCATGATGAGTACAGTGATTTGAGATATCACAGATCTCAGTATTATTAAAACATTACAGTTCCACTCATTGTCATCTGAATGATCTATTGGGAAAAAAAGGCATCAGGAGTTACAACACTACTTTACGTTGGCTTTTAATATACGATTCTTCAAGAATGTTAGTTAATATTACAGGTTCTTTTCATACCATTTTAGTACTTTGCTCTTTTGAAGTGCTCTATCTATTAGATGAATAAATTGATGGCAGAAGTTAATCTCATTTAATCCAAATAGTTGATTCAGCAGGGCCAAAGTCTAAAAATAGATCAGGAATTCTTTTAAAGTGATGGAATTTAGCAGTCTGCAAGAATCATAAACTCAAACTCTGCCACAGCTAGGACTATTTTTGGTTGAAGTAAACTTTCATTTATATAAGATAGTTTATTTTAACAGCTGCTTCAGGAATTCAGATGAACTGAAGCTCAATGGTGCTTCAGCATCTGTTGTGAACCTCCCTAAAGTGTAGAAAACTGCTGGATGAAGAACTAAAATCCAGACCAATCATTTTGCTCCTGACCAGAGTGAATGACATTATCTTACTAGAGAAATGTTTTTATAGATTTTACCTTAAGTGGCCTTCAATTTATTTTGATATTTGATATGATGTTTCTTAACATAACTAATACACAAATACAAAAAACATTAAAGTATGGTGAAAACATTCCTGAGGAGGAGGCTGAGATCCCAAGCAGCAGCATGTATGTTTTGCCACCACTATAACATACAGTGGAGACATTGGGAAAGATGGTGATATTGTAGCAAATAGATCAAAGAAAGAAGTGGCAAATACCATGGGACAACACTGTATTATCAGAGATAGGAAATCAGAGTGACATGTTATTTGTGATTGAGAACTGGTGACTACTATCACGTTATGCCTCATTTGAATAGTTAAATTTAGGTCTTTGCCTTCATCGACTTCTATTATTGTCTGTGTGGTCAGATATGACCGGAATGTCCACTGAGCGGCTTTTCCTTTGCATGACCACAAATAGTCCTAATGCCCCAAAAAGCATCAGTGACTTATGGATGCACAAATACAAGGCCAAGAATTCTGAAAGAATTATCTGAATAATGTCATTTTTGTACAACCCCAATCTGACTTTCCATTGACAAAAAACACAGAACTTGCTAATAGATGCACACAAAATGCTGAAGAAACAGCAGGTCAGGCAACATCTATGGAAAGGAATAAGCTGTCCAGATGAAGGGTCTTGGCCCAAAATGTCAACTGTTTATTACTTTCCATAGATGCTGCCTGACCTGCTGAGCTTCTCCAGCATTTTGTATATGTTACTCTGTTTTCCACCACCTACATAATCTCATGTTTAGAATCCTCTAATGGCGTCCCAAGAGGCCATTGAGGAGTCAGTGAGCAGAGATATTTCCTTTACTGGGGAGAATCCTTCTCTTTGCTGGAAGTGCTGAAACAGATATTGCTGCAAGACCAATGCCAAAAGCTAGTGGCTAATATTGCAAATGCTCATTAGCATTGTCCTACTTAGAAATGGCTTTTCTTACTCTCATCTCTGGGATCTGACTATCCAGTAAGTTGCCAAAGCAGATAGAAAAGTTGCTGCTTATAATTATTATGTTAACAGATCCTTGTAATGATTCTGTAATGTATGCAAGGCATGCTGAAGATGTGTTTAGTTATTTAATTTTCTTAAAATCTTTTGATAATATTCTGGCAATACTTTGTCTATTCAATCAAATCTATTTGTATCTCCAACCTGATCTTAGATCAATAACTTGCTCAAAAATAAGTGGAAAACCTTATAAAGGTTGAATAATAGTTTCTTACTAATACATAATTAAATAAAAAGAAATCTAGTGCCTTGATATCTGTTTCAGGAAGATTTACAGCTTAACAAGTAACATAGTTTTGGCAGAATTATAGAATTTGCTAATAACTCAAATGAACGTGCCTTACTGTGAATTACTGGTTCTGCCTTTTATCTTTATCTGTTGAAATGGATGTTGCCTGGGTTAAAGGGCATGTGCTACAACACAAGATTGGACAAACTTGACTTGTTTTCTCTGGAGCGGCAGAGGCCAAGGGGAGATCTGATAGGGATTTATAAGATTATGAGAGACATAGAGACAGGCAATATCTTTTTAACAGACAGTATCTTTTTTTCCCAGGGTTGCAATGTCTAATACCAGAGGGCTTGGATTTAAGGTGAATGGGGTTAACTTCAAAGGAGATGTGAGAGGCAAGTCGCTTTTTAAACAGAGAGTGGTGGGTGCCTGGGATGGTGGTATAGGCAGATGCATTAGTGTCTTTTAAGAGACAGATAGGCACATGAATGTGAGGAAAGTGGAAGGATATGGACATATTGTTGGCAGAAGAAACTTGTTTAGTTAGCCAATTGATTACTAATTTAATTGATGCTGCACACTATTGCAGGCTGAAGGGCCTGTTCCTGTGCTGTAATGTTCTATGTTCTATTTAATCTCATAAACTATGTCTATAAAAAGGACTGAAGTTGAATTTAATGAGTAATCAGGCATTAGGTCTCACGATTTGTGGGGCAGGAGTGGAAGAGCTGGTACTGGACTGTGATCAAATAGAATGCCTATGATGTAAGGAGATTTTCTATCCAAGTGCATGTGATGTTTATACAGAAGATCATTCCTGTGCCTCCCTATTCCCTATTACGTTGCTGCTTTGAGCCCAACAAGTAGTCCCTAGGTTTAGAGTTGGTGGACTCATGAGCTTTAGGGAACAAACACTAAATTATACATGTAGAACGTCTAATGTCTGCTTTATAGGCAGGTAACACAGAACTTGATCCTTATCAAATCTGGAGGGTGACACACTACTAGTCAGAAACATGAGTACTTGCCTTTCTCCCATTGAGGTGGCAATCAGAGTAGCCAGTAAAACAAAAAGTAAACATGGCACAAGCTAATTTCTGGGGCATGATGTTCTCTTGTAACCGTCATTGCTCTTTGGACCATTTCATTTCTGCCACTTAGTGACATTTATTGTGAACAGCTTAATGATTTATAATTGGACTAGATTTATAGCTGTCAACTAGAGTTGAAATATTTCCCTCTGGTAATTGAAAGTAGATTTGTTTAATATAGTAAAGAAATCAATAAATTTGAAACAAAATAACCAAGCCTTTTAAAGTAAACATTACTGCCGGATTTTTAAGGCTTCTTAAGTAACATTTATTACGTGAAAATGCCTGAACTGTAAATTAGACAAAGCTTTCATGTGTCTATTACCTTAAGCAATAATATTTTCTTAGAACAACTAACTCTAGCAAAAAAAGATTTACAAAGTTCAGTAATCAGATATTTATTAAAATTCCTGTTTCTAAATATTTAAGGCCTTCTCTTTGACAAAGAACTAATTAAAATGGATTTCAGCTATGCAGAGAGTATACTGTTAACAAAATCTTCTGATTGCTGGCACAAATGATGTGGAAAGAAGACCTGAATTTTACCAAGTCAAGGATGAGGACATAGACAAGTAATGAAGCAAAGCAAGGAGACAGAGAAAAATGAGTAACTGGCATGTAATTAGATAGGAGGAAGAATATTTAAAAAACAAATATTCAGAAAATATAAAAAAGTAAAATGTGGTTAAGTGTTTTTTTAATCTAAAATGAAATACAGTCGGCCCTCCATATCCACAGAGTTTGGTTCCTGGACCCCCGCGGACACCAAAGAACACAGGTGCTCAAGTCCCTTTTAATAAAACAGCGTAGTATTTGCATATAACCTACGCACATCCTCCCGTATGCTTTAAATCATCTCTAGATTACTTATAATACCTAATACAATGTAAATGGTATGTAAATAGTTGTCATACTGTATTGTTTAGGGAATAATGACAAGAAAAAAAATGTCTGTACACATTCAGTACAGATGCAACCATCGTAGCTCGTCTGGGAATGCTGATGCTGCCTTGGCATCAGCCTATGCCAATTCTCCCGTAATCTCTAAATTCTTGAGGCTGTAGCGCTTTACATAGCTAGCCAGCCATCCCTTACTACCTTTAAACTCCTTCCTCTCACTCACAACACAAGTAGCGAACGAATGAGACGTGTGGCCAACAATGCCCAAGATCCAGGTTTTCCCGATCCGCAGTTGGTTGAATCTGCGCATGTGGAACTCGCAGATAAGGAGCTGACTGTAATGAAGTTATCTGGTAAACTTTTAATAAGGTTCTCCTGCATTCCAACATGTTTTTATTTATATATATATATATATATAAATGCAATAACAGAAGGAATAAGAGAAGTAAACAACAGGGCCCTTGCGCCAGCTCCATTATTCAACAACGCACTGGCTTGAATAAGATCTAATCTTGTTTCAACACAGTTTCCTATTCTCTCCCTTTATCCCCTGACTCTCTTTCAATTCAGATATCTGTCAGTCTCTGGGGTCCATCACTCAACTTTCCTAGATCTGCGTATGGAATTCCAAAATGTCATAACCCTTTAAGAAAAAAAATCCTGTTCATTGTCTTAACCCTTTACACTGAAACTATTTCTCAGTTCTAGAACCTGTATCTTCTCAGCACCTGCTCCATCTACCTCCACAAAATCTTATTTGTTTTCCTCTCACTCTTCTAAACTCCAAACCTGCTCCATCACAAATAAATATATCTTCATACATTAAATCCTTCATCACAGAAACCATCCCAGTAAACTTACACTGCAAATCCTTTCTAGAAAAATTGAGGCTAAAACTATATGTAGTCTTCCACAGCCTTGTAAATTTGCATCCAAACCTCCCTTCATTTATACTTTATACACTTTAATGTGGTCAATATCTGATTGGCTTTCTTAATAGCTGCTGTGCGTTTCTGTTATATGTACTAGGCCTCCCAGATCAGCGAAACATTTTTGTTGTCTCACTTTATTTAAATATTAATTTGCACTTTTATTCTTGCAAAATTTCACGAGGGGGAACCCTCGCAAGGCCTCAGGCCCCGATGGTGTACCTGATAGGGCACTGAAAACCTGTGTCAACCAACTGGCAGGAGTGTTCATGAACATCTTCAACCTCTGACTGCTCCAGTTTGAGGCTTCCACCTGCTTCAGAAAGGCAGCAATCATAACAGAGCCCAAAAGGAACAGGGTGAGCGACCTCAATGACTATCACCTAGAGCTCTGAGAGGTGGCCAACGTTTCAGGAATGGCCTCTTCCCCCTGCATATACTTCTAAATAGACAATGAACCCGTGAATATTACATCCTTCTTTTTGCTCCCTTTTTGCACTACTTATTTTTTAAAAATTTATATTTATTTTAATTTACAGCTTTTATTATTATTATACTGCTGTCACAAAACAACTAATTTCATGATATGTGCCAGTGATACTAAACTTGATTCTGAACATACGTTTTACCTCATTATACTCTTATCTTCCAAATATTTGTCAAATCGATGTCCCTTTGGAAGTTCCTTTTGTTCTCTTCACACCCTGATCTATCTTCACATCATCAAAATCATTAATTTGATAAAGATTGCCAATAATTGAAGCCCCAGCACGGATTCCCATGGCAGCTCGCTAATTACTGATGAGAAACTTGAAAATGACCTACTTATCCTGATGAACAACACACACAAAATGCTGGTAGAACACAGCAGGCTAGGCAGCATCTATAGGGAGACGCGATGTCGACGTTTCGGGATGAGACTCTTCGTCAGGACTAACCGAAAGGAAAGATAGTAAGAGATTTGAAAGTCACAGCTACTTGGACTATTCCTCTTCCCACAATGTCTCTTGCAAAAAGGCTATCCCCTTCTCACAATTCCTCCGTCTCCGCCGCATCTGCTCTCAGGATGGGGCTTTTCTTTCCAGGACGAAGGAGATGTCTTCCTTTTTTAAGCAAATGGGCTTCCCTTTGCCACCATCAACTCTGCTCTCAAATGCATCTCTCCCATTTCCCACACATCTGCCCTCACCCATCCACCTGCCACCCCACACGGGATAGGGTTCCCCTTGTCCTTACCTACCACCCCACCAGCCTCCAGGTCCAATATATAATTCCCCGTAACTTCTGCCACCTCCAACTGGATACCACTACCAAACACATTTTCCCTTCCCCCCCTTTCTGCTTTTCGCAGGGATCGCTCCCTACGTGACTCCCTTGTCCACTCATCCCCCCCCATCCCTTCCCACCGATCTCCCTCCTGGCACTTATCTTTGTAAATGGAACAAGTGCTACACCTGCCCTTACACTTCCTCCCTCACCACCATTCAGGGCCCCAGACAGTCCTTCCAGGTGAGGCAACACTTCACCTGTGAGTCGGCTGATGTGGTATACTGCATCTGGTGCTCCCGGTGTGGCCTTTTATATATTGGCGAGACCCAACGCAGACTGGGAGACCGTTTCGTGGAACATCTATGCTCAGTCCGCCAGGAAAAGCAGGATCTCCCAGCGGCCACACATTTTAGTTCCACGTCCCATTCCCATTCTGATATGTTTATCCATGGCCTCCTCTATTGTCAAAATGAATCCAAACTCAGGTTGGAGGAACAACACCTTATATAACGGCTGGGTAGCCTCCAACCTGATGGCATGAACATTGACTTCTCTAACTTCCGTTAATGCCCCTCCTCCCCTTCTTACCCCATCCCTGACATATTTAGTTGTTTGCCTGTTCTCCATCTCCCTCTGGTGCTCCCCCCCCCCACTTTCTTTCTCCTGAGGCTTCCCATCCCATGATCCTTTCCCTCCTCCAGCTCTGTCACTTTCACCAATCACCTTTCCAGCTCTTAGCTTCATCCCCACCCCCTCCGGTCTACTCCTATCATTTCGCATTTTCCCCTCTCCCCTCTACTTTCAAATCTCTTACTATCTTTCCTATTGGTTAGTCCTGACGAAGGGTCTCGGCCCGAAACGTCAACATCGCTTCTCCCTATAGATGCTGCCTAGCCTGCTGTGTTCTACCAGCATTTTGTGTGTGTTGTTGTTTGAATTTCCAGCATCTACAGATTTCCTCGTGTTTGCTACTTATCCTGACGTGCTGTTTCCGCTTAGTTAATTCCCTATCTAATCCGCTAGAACCTCTATAGAAATGGGTGGATTTTGTAAGGTTTCAACCAATGTATCCGCCATCTCTACAGCTACTGTCCATAAAACCAGTGGGTGCAGGCCATCATGTCCATGGGAATTTTTGACTTTTCATTCCATTACTTAGCTTTGGATTTTTTTCCTTTAGTTTGTTTAGTTCCACATTTTTTCTTTGGGTACCTATTATTATTTGAATGTTTCTATACTGTCTGCTATAAAGATTAATTATAATCATCTAGAATTCTTGCTATTTCCCATTATTATTTGGTGGAATGCAGCAGGCCAGGCAGCATCTATAGGAAAACGTCGACAGTGCTTCTTCCTATAGATGCTGCCTGGTCTGCTGCGTTCCACCAGCATTTTGTGTGTGTTGCTTGAATTTCCAGCATCTGCAGATTTCCTCATGTTTCCCATTATTATTTCCCCAGTCTGGTGGTCTAAAGGACTAATCTTTACTGCCTATCCTTTTATCTACCTACAGAAGCTCTTGCTGCCTGATTTATATTATTTGCTGGTTTACTTATACTTTACCTTCTCCATCTTTATGTATTTTTTACTTGTTCTTTACTGGTTTCTAAAAGTTTCCTAATTCTTTTGCCCATCACTAATTTTTACAACATCATAGGAACTTAAGATCATTAAGTTATTGAGTGGTGTATGAACTCTTTCATGTGAAAAGTTGGGAAACTGAATTCAAACAGTGGAGTTCAATGTCAGATGTGGTTCAGACCAAATATTCTACTCAATTACCAGCCCAAATTATTTCCAACGATTTCCAGTAGACTGATTCATTGTACTCCCAAAACATGTATTCTTTGGATTAATACTACTTCTTTTTGTATTTGGTACTTGGACAGATATTTGAAATTAACATCAACATTTTAAAAAACTGCACTGAAGATTTATTAGAGATAAAAAAAAAGGCAGTGGCACTGGAGGCTGTTCATTAAGAACTCACGCAAGTGCAGTTAATAACTGAAGTCACTATTCTCCTATCACTAACTGCTTCAGATATCCATTCTGTTTCTGCCCATCACCAGATCTGCTTAAGTAACTACAAAAGAAACTATAAAAACTGTAAGTGAATTCATACAGTATTGCATACAAAGGTCCATTAATCAACATTTCACATTCTCATTCATTTTCCTCTCCAAATAACATGACACAGAGCTGCCAAGGGGCTGAACAGTGGTAGATGAAAAATGCTGACCATTGGGGCAGGAGTCTGTAGGGTACCTCTAGCAGTTCTGGGCTCAGAAGGCTTAGCTGTGGCCTACAAATGTCCAAAACAACAAAAGAGCTGATAGTGGATTACAGGAGGAACGGAGACAGGCTCGCTCCAATCAACATGAATGGAACTGCAGTTGAGAGGGTGAGTAGTTTCAAGTTTGTCGGAATACACATCACCAAAGATCTCATCTGGACTGTACACACCGGCTTTGAGGCAAAAAAAGCACAACAATCTCTTTCACCTCAGGCGACTGAAGAAGTTCAGCATAAACCTCCAAATCCTCAAGACATTCTACAGCAGCACCACTCAGAGCATCCTGACTGGCTGCATAACCAGCTGGTATGGGAACTACACCAACCTTGATCACTGGGCACTGCAGAGAGTGGAATGGACAGCCTAGCACATCTGTGGATGTGAACTTCCCTCCATTGAGGACATTTACAGCAGCAGGTGCAGAAAGAAGTCCTGGAAGATCATCAGGGACACAAGTCACCCCAACCATAAAGTGCTTCAGCTGCTTCTGCCTGACAAACGGTACTGCAGCATTAAAGCCAGGACCAAAAGGCCATGGGACAGCTTCTTTCTACAACCCATTAGACTTATAAATTCAAATGTCTGTACATTGCAATGGAGTCATAACACAAAGATTTTTAATCCCTCATATTGTGGGGCGGATGTAAGATTTAAATAAACAAATAAATAGATTCAATGTTTTACCATAAGGACCAACTTTAAAGACAGATCGGTCAAATGGCATAATAATGGTCATTTGCTATGAAAATAACCATCATTAGGTTTCTTATCACTGATAGTGTTGTGAAATATGATGTTCTATGGCAGCAGTACAGTGCAAGACATTGAAAAACTACTATAAGTTGCAACAAAAACATAAATAGTACAAAATAGAAACTGCGAGCTTGTATTCATGAGTTCATGGATCGTTCGAAAATCTGATGGCAGAGGGGAAGAGGCTGTTCCCAAAATGCTGAGCTTGCATCTTTAGACTCCTGTACCTCCTCCCTGATAATATTAATGAGTAGAGGGCATGTCCTGGATGGCAAGAGTCCTAAATGAAGGATGTCACCTCTTTGAGACACCACCTTTTGAAGATGTCCTCGATGGTGGAGAGGCTTGTACCCTTAATGAAGCTGGCTGAGTCGACAATCCTCTGCAGCCTCTTTTGATTGCGTACATTGAAGCCTCCATACCAGGTGGTGATGCAACCATACAGAATGCTCTCCATTGTACAATTGTAGGAAATTGCTGGAGTCTTTGGTAACATACCAAATCTTTTCAAACGTTTAGCCTGTGGCCTGCTCTCTTTATGATTGTGTCAATGTGTTGGGTTCAGGATAGATCCTCTTAGATGCTGACACCCAGGAACTTGAAACAGCTCAACCTTACCACTGCTGATCCTTCAATGAGGACTGGTGTATGTTCCCTCAACTTCCCCTTCCTGAATTCCACTATCAATTTCTTGGGCTTACTGATGCTAATTGCAAAGTTCATGTTGTGAAACCATTTAACCAGCCAATCTATCTCACTTATGTACACCCACTCATCGCCATCTGAGATTCTGCCATCATGAGTGGTATCATCAAATAACTTTTGAAATATTACCCATTATTCTTCACATTACTTGTTACAATTACAAACTGTCTGCAACGTGCAATTACTTATATTACAACATCTGGCAGCTGTTTCTTTATCTGAGCACCCCTCTGATTTACCTGGTAGTTTATGAATATAAGTGTAATTGTGGCCCTGTTGATGCCATACTTAAGCAGAAGTAGTTAAATGGGTGAGGTTACAGGTGCTGGCAAGGTTGGCAGGCATGGGTACCTGGAAGGGTAATTAGTTGTTAGGTATTTAAAGAGAGGGAACAAACGGAATGGAAGATGTGCCAGGTAAGTTCAATAGTCCCATATAATATCAGAGAATGTATACAGTATACAACCTGAAATTCTTACTCTTCGCAAACATCCAAAGAACAGAAGGAAAAACCCCAAAGAATGATAGAAAAATGTAGAACCCTAAATCTCCCCCTCCCCCTCACACAAACAGCTGCAAAACACCAATTCTCCCTCCTCCCTATCCCCCCATTAATTCCAGCAAAAAACATCAGCAACCCCCCCTCCACCCACCATGCAAGCAATAGCAAAGCCCTCAAAGAGACCATGATCTAGAGTCTATCCAAAACCACTGTTCATCCCAACAGCGAGATTACTTTGTTGAGAAATAAAAATATGTGGAAAAGACCCAAAGAAAATAAATTTACATTCAATAATCAAGGCCACATCAGATGAATATACAAATCAACTAATCACTAAATTATATTTTCCTGTTGTTATTATATTCAGGTTATACCACTGAGGAGCCCATCATTAAGCTCATTAATGTTCATTATTTATCAAGAAATTGTAAAACTGATTAAAACTGACCAGTTTAATCAACTGGGAGACATCTGAAAATATCTAAAATTAGAAACAATGCACAGTGTGAAATTAGCACAGGAATGCTCAATAGGAGCTGCCAAAGAAGTGAGGGAATTAGTGTTCAGCCATATGCAATAGTCTTTTATGAAGCCACATTCAGGAAGGGCTCCTTGCACGAGCAAAAGTGCACATCAGATGTAACAGAATTACACAGCAACTGTATTATTCCCCTCCTGAAAAAAATTAATAACCATCCTGCTGTTTCCTATTGTGTTGAACTACAACTGTGATACCAGGGTACACTAATACATTCAGGCAAACAGGACACAAAAGCAAGAGTTCTCGTGTCAGTAAAGGTAAGACAATTTATGGGTCCACTGAATACACAAACTAAAACCATCATGTTATTTTATTCAGCAAATACAGTACTGTTCATCTTCCCTCTTGGAGTACAGGAAGGAGATACAGAGCCTAGTGCTATGGCTTCAGGACAACATATTTCCTTCAATATTCGCAAAACAAATGCATGGCCATTGACTTCAGGAAGGGGGAATGGGCAAATGCTCCTATTTGCATCAACAGTGCTGAAGTCACTGAGAGTTTCAAACCCCTTGGAGTGCACATCACCAATAGTTAGTCTTGGTCCAAGCACTTAGATGCCATGATCAAGAAAGCTCATCCGCACCTCTATTTCCTTAGGAGACTAAGGCAATTTGGCACACCCTCTTTGTCTCTCACCAATTTTATTGAAACACTATAGAAAGCATCCTAAATTCTGCAGATGCTGTTAGTCTTGAGCAGCGCACAAACAATGCTGGAGGAACTCAGCAAGTCAGACAGCATCTATGGAAAGGGATAGTCAATATTTTGGGCTGAGATCCTTCATCAAGACTGAAAAGGCGGGGGGGTAGAAGCTAGAATATGAGGGTGGGGAGATGGGCACAAGTACAAGCTGGCAGGCGAGAAGTGAGAGGGGAACATGGGTGGGTAGGTGGTAAGGGGAGATGAAATAAGAAGATGGGAGTGGATAGATTAGAGAGGAAGGAGGAGGGATCTAATAGGAGAGAACAGTGGAACATGGAATATAGGGAAGGGGAAGGGGAGCCAGAGGGAAATAAAAGGCAAGTAAGGAAAGAAATGGTCAGAGAGAGGAGGAGGAAAGCTACCCAGATGGGATATGAGATATTGCTCCTTGAACCCTAGTTTGACAGTACAGGAGACAATGGACAGACATGTCAGAATGGAATGGGAGATTGAAGACACCAGGAGATCCTGCCTTTTGCAGATACATCATGATTTTTTTGTGGTCCTGGGCCACTGTTCTGCCCATGCCCTGGACTGCAAGAAATTGTAGAGAGTTGTGGCACATCAGCACATCACAAAATCCAGCCACCCCTCCATGGACTCTGTCTACACTTCTCACCACTTCAGTAAAGTAGCCAGTATTATCAAAGATCCTTCTCAGACATAATCAGAATCAACCCCCGCCTAAGCAAGGACCTGGACTCACATAATTTGCCTATCACCACAACAAATCTACAGCAGATGCAATCTCATTGGCCTCCACGGCCTTGGATTGCCTGGACAATAGCAATGCCTACATCAGGCTGGTGTTTATTGATTACAGTTCAGAGTTCAACACCACCATAGCCTCAAGACTAATCAACAAGCTCCAAAATCTGGGCTTCTCTACCTCCCTCTGCAACTGGACTCCTGACTTTCTCATCAGGAGACCACAGTCAGTGCAGTTGGAAATAACATCTCCTATCTGGCAATTAACACTGGCATAATTCAAGGATAAGTACTGAGTCACTGCTCTACTCTCTCCATACCCATGACTGTGTGGCTAGGCACAGCTCTAATGACATTGCTGATGACACAAATTTCTACAGATGTACCATGGAGAGCATTCTAAACTGGTTGCATCATCATCTATTATGGAGGGGCCACTGCATAGGATTGGTTAAAAGCTGCAGTAAGTTGCAGACTCATGTAGTTCCATCATGAGCACTGGCCCCAGCATCAAGGACATCTTCAGAAGGTGATGCTTCAAAAACCCAAGACAAACCCTCTTCTGATTGCTAACATCAAGGAGGTGGTACAGAACCACGAAGACACATACTCAACATTTCAGTAACAGCTTCTTTCCCAGTGATATTAAACCTGATGCTGACTCGCTCTTCTTCAGAATCAGAATATCACCGGCATGTGTTGTGAAATTTGTTAACTTAGCAGCAGCAGTTCAATGCAATATATGATGATATAGAAAGAAAAAATGAATACCTGGCTTGTGGGGGTCCTTAATAATGGGCATCACCTTTTTGAGGCACTGCTCCTTGAAGATATCTTTGTTACTACAGAGACTAGTACCTATAACGAAGCTGGCTAATTTTGAAACTTTCCATAGCTTCTTTTGGTCTTGTGCAGCAGTGCCCCACCCCCATTCCAGACAGCGATGCAGCTCGTCAGAATGCTCTCCAAGGTACATCTATACAAGTTTGAGTGTTTTAGGTGACAAACCAAACCTCTTCAAACACCTAATGAAATATAGTCGCTGTCTTGCTTTCTTTGTAGCTGTGATATGTTGGGTCCAGGTTAGATCCTCTGAGATCATGACGCCAGGAAGTTGAAATAGTTCACTTTCTCCATTACTGATCCCTCTATGAGGATTGGTTCATGTTCCCTCATCTTACCCTTTCTGAAGTCCATAATAGAACATAGAATAATACAGTTTTTTCAGCTTATTGACATTGAGTGCCTGGATGTTGCTGGGACACCACTCAACTAGTTGGTATATTTCACTCCTGTACGCCCTCTCACCTCTATCTGAGATTCTACCAACAATGATTATATCATCAGCAAATTTATAGATGGTATTTGAGTCATGCCTAGTCACACTGTCATGGGTATAGAGGGTATAGAGCAGTTGGCTAAGCACACACCCCTGAGCCAACGCTCATCGTCAACAAGGAAGAGATGTTATCACCAATCCACCCAGATTATGGTCTTCCAGTTAAGAAGTCGAGGATCCAATTGCAGGAAAGTTCTGTAGCTTATCAATCAGGACTGTGGGAATTACAGTGTTAAACACTGTGCTATAGTCAAGGAACAACATCCCGACATGGGTCTTTGTATTGTCCAGGTTTTCTAAGGCCATATGTAGAGCCATTGAGATTGCCTCTGCTGTAGACCTATTGCGGCGATAGGCAAAATACCATGAGTCCAGATCCTTGCTGAGGCAGGAATTTATTCTAACCACAATCAACCTCTCAAGGCATTTCATTACTATAGATGTGAGTGCTACTGGGCGATAGTCATTACGGCAGCTCACACGTCTCTTCTTAGGCACTGGTATAACTGGTGCCTTTTCGAAGCAGGTGGGAACTTCCGACCATAGCAATGAGAGGCTGAAAATGTCCTTTTGTATGGCACAAGTTTTCAGAGCCTTACCAGGTACTCCATCGGAGCTGCCACCCTGCGATGGTTCACCTCCTGAAAGACAACCTGATGTCAATCTCAGAGACAGAGATCACAGTGTCACCCTGTGCAACAAGGATCCTCAGAGCTGTAGTTATATTCTCCCTTTCAAAGCAAGCATACAAGGCATTAAGCTCATCTGAAGGCATCACTTCCATTCACGATGTTAGGTTTCATTTTGTGGGAAGTAAGGTCCTGCAATCCATGCCAGAGTTTACATACATCCGGTGTTGCCTCCAACCTCACTCAGAATTGTTTCTTAGCTATTGAAATAGCCCTCTGCAAGTCATACCTGTTTTTTTTTGTACAGACCTGTGTCGCCAGATTTAAATGCCACAGATCTAGCCCTCAGCAGATGACCAACCTCCTGGTTCATTCACAACTTTTAGTTTGGGAATATACAGCAAGTTTTCATCGCACCCCCACTCCCCATCCACACAGGTCTTAATGAAGTCGGTAATCATTTTTGTATGCAAAAAGAAAGAGAGAAAAAGTGAAGATAGATAAACACTCTGGGATAAAATGGAATTCTTAATATTGTTAATTTTCAATAATGAACAAAAAATAATGAGATCCAATAATTTTATTTAGAATCTTCTTCTTCTTTATATATCTCCCATAATTTATATTTTGTCCACATTATGCACACTTAATATCACTTAAGAAAACTAAAACTAGTTCATCTAAAACCACTTTAAAGCTCTAATTTTGTTAGGCCACTAGGTTAATATTGATATATTGTTCCTGGTAGTAGGAAGGGTCACAATTTACTTTAATTTTAATGCTTTCTTAATGTACCAAAAAATGTAAGCAGCCTACCCTTCAGAGTCACTGACAAAAGTTTGAAAATATACTCAGCAATGGTATCTTGCCTGCTGTTTTTTTCCCCTAAAAGATTGGTGCATTTTTGATTTGACAAATTAAACTTTTCTATGCAACAATTCCAGGTTATGGTTCCCAAAGATAGCAGCAGCGTGCATCTGGGAAAGGTGAGAATAGAATTAATGGTAAGGCTTGGCATTTGCCAAAGATGCCCTGAAGGTCTTGCTGAAAGATAAACAATTCAGGAACATGACATAAACACAAGAGGTTCTGCAGATACTGGAATTCTTGAGCAACACACACAAAGTCTGTAGGAACTCAGCTAGACAGGCAGCATCTATGGAGGGAAATGAACAGTTGATATTTTGAGCCGAGACCCTGTATCAGGTCCACAGAGGAAAGAGAAAGAAGTGAGATCGAGAAGGTGGGAGGAGGTGAAGCTGAAAGGAGTACAAGTTGGCTGGTGATTAGGTGAAACTATGTGAAGTGGAAGGCAGGTGGGTGAGGGATGGGGTGACATACTTTGGTGTAGGAATGTATCTCCTTATGAAAGTGGTGATGTAATCTGTTTGTATGCTGATAACACAGAGCAAATTAAAAAGGAGGGAAGTGATGTGATTTTAGAAGTACCCATCTTCTATAAACTATTTATGATTAAGACTCTGTTTGCATGCGATAAACCTGAAGTTGGAATAAACTATACGATAGATGAAATGATTATAATTCCGGGAGTTCTTTTCCACCAGTGGCTACACAAAAGCATAAATCCACTTCTGTAGGAATGTTCTTTCTAGGCATATACATAAAAGTTGTTTAATTCTACTCAATAAATCACCATGTGTTCAAAATTTGGAGTTAGAATTCTATCAAAGGTTGTCCTTCTGTTTAAATAAATCTACAATAAAAACGGCAACAGGTTCCATGTTGCCCAAATTGTTATCTTTGCATTCAGATGACACAGTTAATAAAAAAACTTAACAAAGAACTGAAATGAAAGGGTTCTTCCTGTACCCTCGACCTTCCTCTTTTCCTCAAATCCACCTTAAAACCAAATAACTTAGACTATTGTTATCTAACATCTTCTTTTAATGCCCATTTATTTATTTCTCCTTTATTAATTATTTTGTAATATTTACTTACATTAAAACTGAAAAATATTGGTCTGCAGAAATAATTGGCTGTCAATGACTGATTTAGAAATTACTATGACTTGGGCCAATTGAAAAGCAGTCCCTTTGAATCAATTTTACATTATATTTTCAGACTATTTCTTAGTGATATTTATCACCAACAAGAAATAACTTCTGGAAAAATGTTTTATTTTACATAGGTAACTGTATGAAACAAGAACACTCTCATTCAGTTCTTCATTAGTTTTTTAATTAACTGTGTCATCTGAATGCCAAGATATCAAATTGTGCGTGACTGAAAAATGAAACTTTACTTGAAAAACAATAATCTTGGAAAATTACACAACCAATGCTTTAAAATTAGAATGGCAGCAAATTAAAATGGCACATTAACCACATCATTAATTTGGTCATAATTATGGAACATTTGCTACTTTATTCATAAAGGAATGACATCAAGATTGACAAATGTATTTTACCAAGACAGTTAAATAAATATATTTATGATTTTTTGTAAATATAGTTTTTTTTTAAATAACAAGCAGATATGAATAACACACCAATAATGGTCTGACATTTTGCTTTAAAAAAAACTAATTTTCACCCAAATTTGATAATCAAGATTATTTTCACTGGATAAGTTGATAGAATATCAAGTGTAAAGATCAAACTATTCAAATGTTGTTTTAAAATATATAGTTTATTTATTGAGATACCGTGTGGACAATTTACAATGATCAATTAACTTACTAATCGTACATCCTTGGACTGTGTATACAAGGTCTATCAGAAGAAAGGAATTAGTAAAGTGCATCTCCCTCTGCGATCAACATTTACAGCCACAGATTATCTGGAAATTTGGCAATCATCTTTTGGTTACATGTGATTGGCTATTATTTTTAGCTTCACTAGGAACATTCATGTAGTTATGTCAGAACTAAACCAGCCCACAGTTCCGCATCTTTCATCAAATTGATTTGCTCTGTCTACCAAAGTTAGTCACACAAAAAGGAATGTCAACTAAATTTATGCATGGGCAGGACAATTACCATATAAAATGTTAAAAAGAATAAAAGCACAAAGCATAATATACCAAAGAGACCATTCTGTGTCAAAATTGATCATTTTGATGAGTATTGAAACAGATTTATAATTAACCATGCCTGAGGTCTAACTGACATTGTTACAATCTTACAGACTAGAATTCTGAGTAATTATATAACCTGACATTTTGTTTACATAAAATGCTATTCTATTCTCCTCTACAGTATAGTAGTAGATTAATTAAAATCTAAATTTTTAAAGAACTACTTTTATGCCATTTACCATTTGAAACAACTTTGCCCTGCATGCATTTCTGAATATACAGCATATTCCATGTGACCACACAATACAAGCCACAATCACCATCACAGTGGAGTACTTTGTGGGTGCACAGAATGTTCTTTAAAGGACCACTTTAAATGATTAAAGATACCACAGAAGACTAAAGAGAACACTGGTTTTTCAAAGCCAAAAGACTGAATAGATAAATCAAGGGAGGTAAAGTGTTTGAACATTTTAAATGGACAAAATATTGTATAGGAAATGACATAATTCATCTTTTTAGATAAGATGAAAGCCAAAAAAATTGGCGACAGGCAGAAATACCAACCTACTGTAACTGAAAAATTAGAGAATATCAGTAAGCTGATGTAACAATGATGAATGCAAGTGATGTAGATTTATATCAGGATAATGCATGAGTTGGAGATCTTAGAGTTCCAATATTATTGATTTTGCCCTCTGTAATGTTCACTTTCAGTATTATGATTATATATACTTGCCTCCACCTACAGTATAGTGATGGATCTAGTATTAATTGATAGATATGAATCAATAAATATGACCTAGTCAGGCTGATTTGATGCTCATCCAATTTTATTTTAATTGAGTTAAGTGTATATACATATGTGACTATAAGAGTAAACCACACAATATAGTTTGAATTTCAGACCAACGCAAATGCAGATAGAGCTGTAGATCATAAGACCATAAGACATAGGAGCAGAATTAGGCCATTCAGCCTATCAAAATTGCTATTCAATCATAGCTGATTTATTTTTCCCTCTCAACCTTATTCTCCAACCTTCTACCAGCAACCTTCGATGCCCTTACTAATTAAAAAGCTGTCACCTCCACTTTGAATATACACAATTAGTCAGTCTCCACCGGCCATCTGAGACAATGAATTCTATAGATTCCTTCTCATCTCTGTTCTAAAGGGACATCCTTCTATTCTGAGACTGTACCTTCTGGTCCTAAACTCTCCCTCTATTGGAAACATCCTCTCTACATACATACATGCCATCTAGACCTTTAAATATTCAATATGTTTCAAAGAGATCTTCCCTCATTCTTCTAGACCAGTGGTCCCCAACCTCCGGGCCATGGATCAATACCAGGCTGAGAAGCATGCAGGGATGCAGCGTAGCCAGGACGCACCCAGCATATCTTTAAGAAAAAAGCCGAAATAAACAAGCTAATTAATTAGGTGCCGCCCAGCACGTAAATGTCCGCCCAGATAAAGAGGCGATTGCCGATTGAGTAGAGCAAGTGAAATCGGCAATCGCCTCTGATCTGGGCCGACATTTACGTGCCAGGTGGCACCTAATTAATTAGCTTGCTTATTTCAGCTTTTTTCTTCAAGATGTGCTGGGTGCGTTCTGCCTACCGCTGCACCCCTGCATGCTTGGTGGCCCAGTAGTTGGGGACCACTGTTCTAAACTCCAGCAAAAAGCCCAGAACCATCAAATACTCCTCTAACATTACCATTTCATTCCCAGTATAATTCTCTTAAACCTATTCTGGACCATCCTCCCAATGCCAGCATATCATTTCTTAGCTAGAGTCCAACACTGCTGATAATACTCCAAAATATGCTCCGACACCACCATATAAAGCCTTAGCATTACATCCTAGTTTCTATAGTCGATTCTTCTCAAAATGGATGCTAACAGTGCAAATAGATGTAACATTATGCTGATTCAATCTCTTTATACCATAAGACATTGGAGCAGTATTAGGCCACTTGGCCCATTGAGTCTGGTCCACCATTCTATAATGGCTGATTTATTACCCCTCTCAACCCCATTCTCCTGCCATCTCCCAGTACCCTTTGATACCCTGTCTAACCAAGAACACTCAATGACTTGACCTCCACTCATTTGTAGCAATGAATTCCACAGATTCAACACGTTGTGGCTAAAAAAAAAATTCCTTTTCATCTCTATTCTAAATGGAGGCCTTCTATTCTGAGGTTGTGCCCTCTGGTCCTAGACTCGCCCACTACAGGAAAGCTCATTTTCCACATCCACTCTACCTAAGCCTTTCAATATTTGAGAGGTTTCAATGAGATCTCCCTCATTCTTCCAAACTCCAGTGAGTACAGCCCTAGAGCCATCATGCACTGCTGAGACATTAACCCTTTCATTCCAGAAATCATTCTCGTGAGCCTCCTCTGGACACTCTCCAATGCTAGTATAATTTTTCTTTGACAAGGGGCCCCAAACTGCTCATGATACTTTGTGCGGTCTGACCAAAAGCCTTACAAAGCCTCAGCATCACTCCCTTGCTCTTGTTTCTAGTCCTTTCAAAATGAATGATAACATTGCATTTGACCACTGACTCACCTGCAAGTTGGCCTCAGAGAATCCTACACCAGGACACCCAAGTCCTGTGCATCTCCTATTTTTGAAATTGCTCCCCATTAGAAAATAATTAATTCCTTCAACCGAAGTTCATATATAACTAAACACTCCCCTACTTTGTATTCCATTTGCCACTTTTTTTGTTCATTCTCCTAACCTGTCCAAGTCCTTCTGCGGACTCCCTGCTTCTTCATCACTACCTGCCCTTCTACCTATCTTTGTATGATTTACAAATTTGGCCATAAAGCCATCAGTTCCATCATCCAAATACAACATGAAAAGCAGTCCCAACACTGATCCCTGCAGAACCACCACTAATCACCAGCAGCCAACCAGAAAAGACTCACTTTATTCCCACTTTCTGCCTTCTGCCAGTCAGCCAATCTTCTATCAATGCTATTATCTATCCTGTAATACCATTGTTTAGCCACCTCACTTTGTTAAAGATCTTCTGAAGGTCCAAGTAAACATCCACTAACTCTCCTCTGATTAGACTGCCTGTTACTTCTTCAAAGAATTCCAACAGGTTTGCCAGACAAGATTACCCCTTAAGGAAACCATGCTGACTTGGGCCTATTTTATTCTGTGTCTCCAAGTACCACAAAACCTCATCCTTAATAATGAACTCTAACATCTTGCCAATCATTAAAGTCAGGTTAATGGGCCTATCATTTCCTGTCATTTGCCTCTCTCCTTTCTTAAAAACTAGAGTAACTTTTGTGATTTTCCAGTCCTCTGGAAACTTTCCAGAGTCCAGTGATCCCTGAAGGATCACCAATAATGTCTCCACAATCTCTTCTGCCACCTCTTTCAGAACCCTGGGGTGTAGTCCGTCTCGTCCATGTGACTTCTCAACTTTCAGACCTTTCAGCTTCCCAAGCAGCTTATCCTTAGTAACAGCGACTACACTCACTTCTGCCCCCACACACTCTCAAATTTCTGGCACACTGTTGGCATCTTCCACAGTGAAAACTGATGCAACATACTTATTCTGTTTATCCACCATTTCCATGTCCCCCATTACTACTCCTCTGCTGTCATTTTCCAATAGTCCAATGTCAACTCTTGCCTTTCTTTTACTCTTTATATATCTGAAAAACTTTGGTATCCTCTTTCATATTATAGGCTAGCTTATCATCATATTTCAACTTTTCTTTCATTGCTTTATTTAGTTGCCTTCTGTTGGTTGAAAAGCTTCCCATTCTCTAACTTCCCAATGATTTTTGCTATATTGTACGGCCTCCCTTTTCAGCCATAGTTGCCTCATCTTCCTTTTAGAATGCTTCTTCTTCTTTGGGACGAACCCAACCTGGGTCTTTCAAATCATTCCCAGAAACCTCTGTCATTGCTCTTCTACCAGCATCCCTGCTAATGACTCCTTTCAGTCAGCTTTAGCTAGCTGCTCTCTCGTCTGTGATACCAATTCATCCAATTTTATCTTCTGCCATTTTGCCTTCTCTGAAGGAAGTTCAGTTGGCTTTAGAGGACAATCATTTCATGGATGCATTTAGACCACAAAGTCATAAGATATAGGAGTAGAATTAGGCCATTTGGCCCATCGAGTCTGCTCTGCCATTTCATCATGGCTGATCCAATTGTTCTCTTATCCACAATCTCCTGCCTTCTCCTTGTATACCTTCATGCCCTGACCAATCAAGAATCTATCAATCTCTGCCTTTAATATAAAGACTTGGCCTCCACTACAAAAAATTCCACAGATTCACCACTCTCTGGCTGAAGAAATTCCTCTTCATCTCTGTTCTAAAAGGATGTACCTCTTGTCAGACCGCCACCACAGGAACATCCTCTCCACATCCACTCTATCAATGCCTTTCACAATTCGATAGGTTTCAATGAAGTCACAACTCATTCAAGTTGCCTTGACAGCTACCATTGGTTGTTGACCAACATAGCAAGATTATATTTCTCTTCAGAAGCTCCTCCTACAAAGTGCTGGCCCAATTATCAAGGCATAATGGGAAGGTATAGTTGGTACTCTCCATGAAGGCCAGTGACCAGTGGTGTTCCACAGGGATCTGTTCTGGGACCCTAAGCTGTGATTTTTATATATGACCTGGATGAAGAAGCAGAAGGGTTGGTTAGTATGTTTGCTGATGACACAAAGGTTGGGGGTGTTGTGGATAGTCTGTGTCAGAGGATCGGTAGGATGCAGAACTGGGCTGAGAAGTGGCAGATGGAGTTCAACCCAGATAGGTGTGAAGTGGTTCATTTCAGTAGGCCAAATTTGAAGACAGAATATAGTATTAATGTTAAGACTCTTGGCAGTGTGGAGGATCAGCAAGATCTTGGAGTCCATGTCCATGGGACACTCAAAGTTTCTGCAAAGATTGACAGTGTTGTTAAGAAGACATATGGTGTGTTAGCCTTCATCAACCATGGGATTGAGTTGAAGAGCCATGAGGTAATGTTACAGATATACATGACTTCAGTTATATCCGACTTGGAGTACTGTGTTCAGTTCCGGTCACTTCTTTACAGGAAGGATGTGGATATTATAGAGAGTGCAGGGATTTACAAGGATGTTGCCTGGATTGGAGAGCATGCCTTATGAGAACAGGTTGAGTGAACTTGACCTTTTCTCCTTGGAGCAACAGAGGATGAGAGGTGACCTGTGATGAGAGGTGCATAAGATGATGAGAGACATTGATCGTGTGTTATGCAGAGGCTTTTCCCCAGCGCTGAAATGGCTAACAGAGCAATGCCACCCCCTCTGACTTCCTGCCTGTCTTTGCAATACAACGTGTATCAAAGGACATTAAGCTCCCAGCTATAATCTTCTTCCAGCATTTCCTTTGCAAGCTCACACATTACCAGAAACTTTGAATTCAATTTCACAAAATGCCATAATGTGGTTGTTTTTGCAACCTTTATTGGTAAATGCTGAAACAGTGCTACTCATAAAAAAAAAATCAGGCAAATGACCACAGTAATCATTCCTCTTGGAATTATTGTCTTCTTTTGAAGAAATTAGATATTTAAAATATTGACTTCTAGATGATTTAACGTTATATGTAGTTCGAACAAAAACAAAAAAAAGGGTGCCTCCATCTTTTTTTTTCAGATTTATAGCAATAATATATTTTGCATCTCACAGTGCCAACATATGTTGTTTTTTCTAGGTGAAAGAAAATTTTTTCTAATTGTCCTCATTCATCTACTAAACTAGACAGTTCTGCAAATTATATATCAGTTGGACCACCTTGCTGTATATCTATCACAGACATTCACTTTGTCCTAGCTATCTGCCTCCTCACAATTATTGTCCCTTTTCTCCAGTACTAATGAAGGGTCATTGACCTAATCACTAACTTCATTCCTCTCTCCACAGAATGCTGTCTGACCTGCTCAGTACTTTCTGTAGCAAGTTTTGCATTTTTCATATTTTAAAAATAAGACAATCAGCTAATTAGAGGAAAACTAAACTAATATAGTAATCCAGTAACTACTACTATTTTTGCTTGATACAAAATATATCTTCTACATTTTGTATAACATTAATGATGGAAAGAATCATTTGAACAATGCCAGTAGAGCTGCTATAATACTGAATGTTTCCACAATATGAATTGGATATACAGTTACCTGATCGGTGAATTAAGGAACACTATTTGTATTACCTGAAATGAATTGGTTATAACACAATTTTGATTGGGACCTGGAGAACCACTTAAAGTTACTTTGGAAATTGACAAGCTGAAAAGAAAGCTGTGTTGGAAAATCGATTTGGGAGAAATAAAACTGTCTCCTTGCAACCTCCCTTCAAAACCAGACAAAGAATACAGGCTGCTCGTCTGACCGTGTAAGGCCATTCAAAAATGACAAGCAATCACTTCTATTGACACTGGTGCAAGGATACTTTTTTTTAAACAATGTAACAGTTTTTCGCTCTCAGAAACACCTTTTATTTTTGAATATCCTGTGGGAAAAATTATTGAGAGTGTGAAATTCTCTACCCCAACCCCCTTTTTTCCCCATTGACACAATTGTTTTCTATAATAAAATTTTCTAGAATGCATTTTCTTAGGCACATGAGTGTTGTGTTACAGCAGTACTACAATGTTTATATATTCTAACAGTATTTCATTCTGACTTTATCTTAATATTAATGAACTGATTAACTGATGTCTTTATAACAAATTATTATAAATTGCACATTGCACATTTAGATGGAGACATAATGTAAAGATTTTTATTCCTCATGTATGTGAAGGATGCAAGTAATAAATTCGAGTCGAATGTAAGTTTAAGCTTAATTTGACAACCAGAAAACCTCTCATGAGCTGATGTATTCTGAAACAATTTCTCAAAACAAATCAACAGGCATATTTCATGATTTACTCTATACAAGGCAGTTGGAAATATTCATCTGTTAAATAACACTTTTTTTTAAACTTTGAAGACTAAGACTGCGAAAATTAATAGTTAATGTTTCATTTTGTTTTTGATATTTTATCTTAAAGAAAAGAACTATTACTGCTTGTAATAGTGATTTCATTTGCACAGTTTCATCGTAACCATTTTCTACTCCATCAACACAATTATCTGGTGTTCTCATGACTTTGGTAATGCTGAACTAGTAGATTTTTCAGAAACTATCAGATATTATTTGATTAATATTCAATTCAATATTTTAACATATTATGTGAATAAAATATTTTTCTAGTGAACTAGGTCACATTCAAAGAAACACAGAGGTCTTGCTTCATTGAGCAAAAAGGAGCACAAGAACCAGGACTCCTGTGAATGAAAGGTATGACAGCCAGAGTCCAAATTAGACTGATTGGTGAACCATTGGGATTTCCAAACTGTCTGATAGAGGATTAACACAGTTTTACAGTATATTAAAGATTTTGTTGTGAACAACCAGTAATGATGTCTAACATGAAAATGTATGAACTTACTCATCCTGATTTATGCTAAGAGGTTTAGCTGACAACATTTTCTTTCGTTTACATGCAGGACAATAGATTTGTTGTCATGGCCATAATTTCTACTGCCAATCCTTAACTGTTCTTAGAGGTTGATGGGATTCGAAAAATTAACATCCTGGGTTTAGTTTCTTAAGTGAAAACAAATTGCAGCAAAGCAACTTCATTCTCTCCACAAATTAACAAGTGTCAAGGAAATTCACATTGTTGTTTTGGGACACAGTTATGTCAGTGTGAGATGGACAAATGTGATCTAGTTCAAAAGGAATTATTTTTATTTATAATACAAGACCAATACTACCAGTGTAGAAGTTTTGTATTCTGTGTATGTATATCAAAACAAGAGTAAAATTTACTTCCATCTTCTTCATTAGAATTGTGCATGATAATTTTTCTTTCTGGTACGTGCCAGAATTCTGTTCTACAAAATTAATTCATCGATTTCAACATTAAGATGGTGCAAAGAAATAATAGGAAAATGTTAAATGAAGAAAAGCAAGGTGAACATAAAAAAGGAACATCTATGAACGACATTATACTATAGGAGTCAGTGGCCACTCTATGTATTTTATTCTCTGTACTGACAGCGACACTGAGATGTCAAGCTGACGAATTTAGAAAGAAGTTATTTCCACAGCAGTTCATCTATTTGTTTAACATCTTAATTCAAGGAGAAAATTGGTGTACAGCTGGTGACTAAGGAGAAACCTGCAAAAGTTCTCTCCGTGTTGTCACAGTTAACAAAAAAGCTTCAGTATTTATCGGTTTATTTACTTATGTTGGTTTTACTGGCAAAGATTCATCTCAAAACATTGCTATGTTTGCTATATTTATCCTTATTTTCAATACCATAACAGTATTTGAACATTTTTCTTGGATCATGTAATCACAAAGTATTCCTTTCCCTAAAAGTAATTTTTTTTTACATTTCACTGGAATCTTCTTGTTTTTACTAGGATTTAAACATTTGGTCAAGAAAGGGATTTACTTATTAAAAACATCTATGATGCCGCGATATGGTATTGTGCAATTAAATTATATCCCACTTCATTCTTATTTTCCCAGTTGTATGTTGTTAAAATTTAAGATGACAGCTTCACCTTTCTAACATATGAGGAATAACAGCATCAGTTTCTGGCAGCAGTGTTCAAGACCTGCTGCCCACACTCGTCACTTATTTACCTCAATGCGCACGTTGCTTTTCATTGTTGGCTGTGACAATCCTGAAAGTGAGAGAGAAGGCCATAAAGTTCTCAGACATTGGAGATTAATGATTCTTGAATACAGGAACTAAATTCCCCCCAGTATAGGAAACATCTCCTCCACATCCACTCCATCTAGGCCTTTCAATATTCTATAGATTTCAATGAAATCCCCCATCAATCTTCTAAACTACTGCACAGAGCCCAGAATCATCAAACACTCCCCATACATTAACCACTTCAGTGCCGGAATCATTCTCATGAACCTCCTCTGGGCCGTCTCCAATGTCAGCACAACTATTCTTAGATAAGGGGCCCAAATCTACTCACAATATGGGCTATTTGAGTGATACTGCAGCAGCAACCTTCCACCCAATGTTAGTAAGATCAAAGAAATGATTGTAGACTTCAGGAAGGGTAGGTTGAGGAAACATGAACCAATCCTTATAGAGGGATCGTAAGTGGAGAGAGAGAGCAATTTTAAGTCCTTGGGTGTTATAATCTCTGAGAATCTAGCCTGACCCCAACGTATCGATGCAGCTACAAAGAATGCAAGACAACAGTTATATTTCATTAGGAGTTTGAGGAAATTTGCTTCATCACCTAATACACTCAAGCTTCTACTGATGTACCATAGAGAACACTCTGACAGGCTACATCACATTCCGGTATGGGGGGGGGGAGGTGGTGCTACTGCACAGGATCAAAAGAAG
Source organism: Hypanus sabinus (assembly GCF_030144855.1). Lineage (NCBI taxonomy): Eukaryota > Metazoa > Chordata > Chondrichthyes > Myliobatiformes > Dasyatidae > Hypanus > Hypanus sabinus. Next base: position 47,469,297 of record NC_082708.1, on the reverse strand, counting down.
CAACAGTAAATAGTAAAAATTAGTCAGCTCCATCTTGGGTACTAGCCTCTGTAGTAACCAAGACCTCTTCAAGGAGCGGTGCCTCAGAAAGGTGGCATTACTAGCTCTTCAACATCATTTTCCAACAGTCCAGTGTCCACTCTTGCCTTTCTTTTACTCTTTATATATCTGAAAAATTCTTGGCATCCTCTTTTATATTATGGGCTGGCTTACCTTCATATGTGATCTTTTCTCTCTTTATGGTATTTTTAGTTGCCTTCTGTTGTTTAACAGCTTCTCAGTTCTCTAACTCCCCACTAATTTTTGCTGTATTATATCCCCTCTTTTTTAATTTTCTGTTGCCTTGCCAGCCATGGTTACATCATCCTCTCTTTAGAATACTTTTGAAAGTATCTATACTACACCTTCTGCATTGCTCCCAGAAACTCATGCCATTGCAGTTTTGCTGTTATCTCTGCTAGTGTCCCCTCCCAATCAACTTTGGCCAGCTCCTTTCTCATGCCACTGTAATTTCCTTTACTTCACTATAATACTGATACATCTGACTTTATCTTCTCCCTCTCAAACTGCAGGATGAATCCTATCATATTATCATCACTGCCACCTAGGAGTTCCTTTACAACAAACTCCCTATTCAAAAATGTTTCATTACACAACACCCAATCCAGAATTGCCTTTTCTCTAGTGGGATCAAACACAAGCTGCTTTAAAAAGTCATCTTGTAGGCATTCTACAAATTCCCTCCCTTGGGATCCAGCACCAACCTAATGTTCCCAATCTACCTGCATATTGAAATCACCATGACTAGTCTAACATTGTGTTTTGACATGCTTTTTCTATCTTTTGCTGTAATTTGTAGATCACATCCTGGTTACTATTTAGAAGCCTGTATACAAATCCAATCAGGGTCTTCTTACTCTTGCAGTCACTTAACTCTACCCACAAGGATTCTATATCTTCTGATCCTATGTCATCTCTTTCCAAAGATTTTTTTTTAAACCAAGAGCCACACCACCTCCTCTGCCTGTCCTTTTGATACAATGTGTATCCTTGGATGTTAAGCTCCTAACTATGATCTTCTTTCAGCCATGACTTATTGATGCCCACATCATACCTGCCAGTCTCTAACTGCGCTACAAGTTCATCTAGCAAACACAAGGAAATCTGCAGATGCTGGAAATTCAAACAATACAAAATGCTGGTGGAACACAGCAGGCTAGGCAGCATCTATAAGGAGAAGCACTGTTGAAGTTACGGGCCGAGACCCTTCGTCAGGACTAACTGAAAGGAAAGATAGTAAGAGATTTGAAAGTAGTGGGGGGGGAGGGGGAAATGCAAAATGACAGGAGAAGACCGGAGGGAGTGGGATGAAGCTAAGAGCTGGAAAGGTGATTGGCAAAAGTGATACAGAGCTGGAGAAGGGAAAGGATCATGGGACGGGAGGCCTTGGGAGAAAGTAAGGGGGGGGGAGCATCAGGGGGAGATGGAGAACAGGCAAACAACTAAATATGTCAGGGATGGGGTAAGAAGGGGAGGAGGGGCAATAACAGAAGTTAGAGAAATCAATGTTCATGCCATCAGGTTGGAGGCTACCCAGCCGCTATATAAGGTGTTGTTCCTCCAACCGGAGTTTGGTTTCATTTTGACAGTGGAGGAGGCCATGGATAGACATATCAGAATGGGAATGGGACATGGAATTAAAATGTGTGGCCACTGGGAGATCCTGCTTTCTCTGGTGAACCAAGCGTAAGTGTTCAGTGAAACGGTCTCCCAGTCTGTGTTGGGTCTCACCAATATATAAAAGGACACACCGGGAGCACCAGACACAGTATACCACACCAGCCGACTCACAGGTGAAGTGTCACCTCACCTGGAAGGACTATCTGGGGCCCTGAATGGTGGTGAGGGAGGAACTGTAAGGGCAGGTGTAGCACTTGTTCCACTTACAAGGATAAGTGCCAGGAGGGAGATCGGTGTGAAGGGATGGGGGGGGGGGGGGAGTGGATAAGGGAGTCGCGTAGGGAGCGATCCCTGCGGAAAGCAGAAAGGGGGAGGGAAAGATGTATTTGGTAGCAGGATCCCATTGGAGGTGGCAGAAGTTACGGAGAATTATACGTTGGACCTGGAGTCTGGTGGGGTGGTAGGTGAGGACAAGGGGAACCCTATCCTGAGTGGGGTGAGGGCAGATGTGCGGGAAATGGGAGAGATGCATTTGAGAGCAGAGTTGATGGTGGAAGAAGGGAAGCCCCTTCGTTTAAAAAAGGAAGACATCTCCTTCGTCCTGGAATGAAAAGCCTCATCCTGAGAGCAGATGCGGCAGAGACGGAGGAATTATGAGAAGGGGATAGCATTTTTGCAAGAGACAGAGTGGGAAGAGGAATAGTCCAGGTAGCTGTGAGAGTCTGTAGGTTGATAGTAGATATCAGTAGATAAGCCGTCTCCAGAGATGGAGACAGAAAGATCAAGAAAGGGGAGGGAGGTGTCGGAAATGGACCAGGTAAATTTGAGGGCAGGGTGAAAGTTGGAGGCAAAGTTAATGAAGTCGACGAGCTCAGCACGTGTGCAGGAGGCAGCGCCAATGCAGTAGTCGATGTAGTGAAGGAAAAGAGTGGAACGGATACCTGTATAGACTTGGTACATGGACTGTTCCACAAAGCCAACGAAAAGGCAGGCATAACTAGGACCCATACATGTGCCCATGGCTACACCCTTGGTTTGGAGGAAGTGGGAGGAGCCAAAGGAGAAATTATTGAGAGTAAGAACTAATTCCACTAGATGGAGGAGAGTGGTGGTAGAGGGGAATTGGTTAGGTCTGGAACCCAAAAAGAAGCGAAGAGCTTCAAGACCATCTGGGTTGGGGATGGAGGTATATAGGGACTGGATGTCCATGGTGAAAATAAGGCAGTGGGGGCCAGGGAACTTAAAATCATTGAAAAAATTCAAAGCATGAGAAGAGTCATGAACATAGGTGGGAAGAGATTGAACAAGGGGGGGATAAGACAGTGTTAAGATATGCAGAAATGAGTTCGGTGGGGCAGGAGCAAGCTGAGACAATAGGTCTACCTGGACAGGCAGGTTTGTTGATCTTGGGTAGGAGGTAGAAACGGGAAGTATGGGGTGTGGGAACTATGAGTTTGGTGGCAGTGGATGGGAGATCACCAGAGCTGATAAGGTTAGTGCTGGTGTAGGAGACAATGGATTGGTGCTCCTTAGTGGGGTCATGATCAAGGGGTAAATAAGAGGAAGTATCAGAGAGTTGTCGTTGTGCCTTGGCCAGGTAGAGGTCAGTATGCCAGACAACAACAGCTCCCACCTTACCATCAGGTTTTATAGTGAGGTTGGGATTTGTGCGAAGGGAGCAGAGAGCAGAGCGTTTGGAAGGAGTTAAGTTGGAATTGGAACAGGGTGCAGTGAAGTCGAGACGGTTGATGCTCCATTGGCAATTAGCAATAAAGAGATCCAGAGCAGGCAGAAGACCAGAGCGGGGTGTCCATGAAGAGTAGGAGGGAGAAGAGGTAATCGGTGGGGGTAGGAGAGTCCTTGTCCAAGAAGTAAGCTCGGAGCCAATGAAAGAAGAGTTCAGCGTCATGGCATATGCAGAACTCGCTGAGGTGTGGGCAAAGGGGGACAAAGCTGAGGCCCTTACTGAGGACAGAGCACTCTGCCTCAGAGATTTGATGGTCAGAGGGAATGGTAAAGACTCGGCCTTCAACTCCCTCCGACCTTCAACTCTCTGATGGGTCTTTACCATTCCCTCTACTTTCAAATCTCTGACCGGGTCTCTACCATTCCCTCTACTTTCAACTCTCTGACCGGGTCTCTACCATTCCCTCTGACCTTCAACTCTCTGACCGGGTCTCTACCATTCCCTCCGACCTTCAACTCTCTGACCGGGTCTCTACCATTCCCTCCGACCTTCAACTCTCTGACCGGGTCTCTACCATTCCCTCCGACCTTCAACTCTCTGACCGGGTCTTTACCATTCCCTCCGACCTTCAACTCTCTGACTGGGTCTTTACCATTCCCTCTGACCTTCAACTCTCTGACCGGGTCTCTACCATTCACTCTGACCTTCAACTCTCTGACTGGGTCTCTACCATTCTCTCCGACCTTCAACTCTCTGACTGGGTCTCTACCATTCCCTCCGACCTTCAACTCTCTGACCGGGTCTCTACCATTCCCTCCGACCTTCAACTCTCTGACCGGGTCTTTACCATTCTCTCTGACCTTCAACTCTCTGACTGGGTCTCTACCATTCCCTCCGACCTTCAACTCTCTGACCGGGTCTTTACCATTCTCTCTGACCTTCAACTCTCTGACTGGGTCTCTACCATTCTCTCCGACCTTCAACTCTCTGACTGGGTCTCTACCATTCCCTCCGACCTTCAACTCTCTGACCGGGTCTTTACCATTCTCTCTGACCTTCAACTCTCTGACTGGGTCTCTACCATTCTCTCCGACCTTCAACTCTCTGACCGGGTCTCTACCATTCCCTCCAACCTTCAACTCTCTGAGGCAGAGCGCTCTGTCAGTAAGGGCCTCAGCTTAGTCCCCCTTCATCCCTGACACTCTTATCCCCCCCCTTGTTCAATCTCTTCCCACCTATGTTCATGACTCTTCTCATGCTTTGAATTTTTTCAATGATTTTAAGTTCCCTGGCCCCCACCGCCTTATTTTCACCATGGATGTCCAGTCCCTATATACCTCCATCCCCCACCCAGATGGTCTCGAAGCTCTTCGCTTCTTTTTGGGTTCCAGACCTAACCAATTCCCCTCTACCACCTCTCTCCTCCATCTAGCGGAATTAGTTCTTATTCTCAATAATTTCTCCTTTGGCTCCTCCCACTTCCTCCAAACCAAGGGTGTAGCCATGGGCACCCCGTATGGGTCCCAGTTACGCCTGCCTTTTTGTTGGCTTTGTGGAACAGTCCATGTTCCAAGTCTATACAGGTATCCATCCCACTCTTTTCCTTCACTACATCGACTACTGTATTGGCGCTGCCTCCTGCACGTATGCTGAGCTCATTGATTTCATTAACTTTGCCTCCAACTTTCACCCTGCCCTCAAATTTACCTGGTCCATTTCCGACACCTCCCTCCCCTTTCTTGATCTTTCTGTCTCCATCTCTGGAGACGGCTTATCTACTGATATCTACTATCAACCTACAGACTCTCACAGCTACCTGGACTATTCCTCTTCCCACCGTCTCTTGCAAAAATGCTTTTACCTTCTCACAATTCTTCTGTCTCCGCCGCATCTGCTCTCAGGATGAGGCTTTTCATTCCAGAACGAAGGAGATGTCTTCCTTTCTTAAACAAAGGGGCTTTCCTTCTTCCACCATCAACTCTGCTCTCAAACGCATCTCTCCCATTTCCCGCACATCTGCCCTCACCCCACTCGGGATAAGGTTCCCTTTGTCCTCACCTACCACCCCACCAGCCTCCAGGTCCAACGTATAATTCTCCGTAACTTCTGCCACCTCCAATGGGATCCTACTGCCAAGCACATCTTTCCTCCCCACCTTTCTGCTTTCCGCAGGGATCGCTCCCTACACGACTCCCTTGTCCACTCATCCCCCCCATCCCTTCCCACCGATCTCCCTCCTGGCATTTATCCTTGTAAGCAGAACAAGTGCTACACCTGCCCTTACACTTCCTCCCTCACCACCATTCAGGGCCCCAGACAGTCCTTCCAGGTGAGGCGACACTTCACCTGTGAGTCAACTGGTGTGGTATACTGTGTCCGGTGCTCCCAGAGTGGCCTTTTTTATATTGGTGAGACCCAACAGAGACTGGGAGACCGTTTCGCTGAACACCTGCACTTGGTCCGCCAGTTAAAGCAGGATCTCCCAGTGGCCACATATTTTAATTCCACATCCCATTCCCATTCTGATATGTCTATCAATGGCCTCCTCTCCTGTCAAAATGAATCCAAACTCAGGTTGGAGGAACAACACCTTATATACCGGCTGGGTAGCCTCCAACTTGATGGCATGAACATTGACTTCTCTAACTTCTGTTAATGCCCCTCCTCCCCTTCTTACCCCATCCCTGACATATTTAGTTGTTTGTTTTTTTTCCTCTCTCTCTGCCCATTACTCTGCCTGTTCTCCATCTCCCTCTGGTGCTTCCCTCCCTACCCCTTCCTTCTCCCGAGGCCTCCTGTCCAATGATCCTTTCCCTTCTCCAGCTCTGTATCACTTTCGCCAATCACCTTTCCAGCTCCTAGCTTCATTCCACCCCCCTGGTCTTCTATCATTTCACATTTCCCCCTCCCCCCAACTACTTTCAAATCTCTTACTATCTTTCTTTTCAGTTAGTCCTGACGAAGCGTCTCGGCCCGTAACGTCGACATTGCTTCTCCTTATAGATGCTGCCTGGCCTGCTGTGTTCCACCAGCATTTTGTGTGTGTTGTACAAGTTCATCTACCTTATTCTGTATAACGTGTGCATTCAAATATAGCATCTCCAGTCCTGTATTCATTATCTTTTTTGATTTTGCCTCGTGTTATACTTCAACTCATCCTACTGAATGCAATTTTGCCCATTCATCTGTCGGTTCTTCCTCAGTTTCACTACACACTATACCTACTCTTATATCAACTGCCCCATTATTCCAGTTCCCAGTTTCAATTTCCAACAGTGCTATATCCACTCTTGCCTTTCTTTTACTCCCTATACAATATATCTGGAAAAAAACTTTGGTATCCTCTTTTATATTTTTGGCTAGCTTACTGTGTGTAAGCAAATAGCACCTTCAGTCCTGTATTCATCATCCTGTCCACTTTTGTCCCTATGTTACAATTCAACTCATTTCATTGGCTGCTCAAGTTTGTGTTCAGCTTGGTAATGTAATCAATTGGTGCCAAATTGCTGCCTACAGTCCCTGCACACCAACTCTACATGGCTAAAAGACAGGGAATTTCTTTTGCTGGTTCCCAGCAGCAAGGTCTGGAAGGCAGTTGAGGTAGGGGCTCCCAGATATCTCTGTAATCCTCAAAGTAGCAGCAGAGCTTTGCTAGTTGTAAAGCCACATATCATTTTAAATTTTGTTTAAATGCCTATGTTGTTCAGATATTTTTCATATATATGCATGTGTGTAAATAATTAAAAATACATAAACTCTCCAGAAAATTGCCTACAATTTAAAGAGAAAACAATAAAAATGCATAAAAATTAGTTTCAGTCAGTTACAGCAGTGCAGTTCCCAAGCATAATTGAAGAGTGAATTACTTCATCACATCCACTCTTGGTGAATATAGCATTTTTATTGTAATTAGTCAATCATAAATAAGCAGCTGCTAGTAACTTAGCAGCCTCAATAATGAAAAACTCAACTGCTTCACCTAGGATTGAGCAAACCATACATCAGGTTTGGAGACATAAGAGACTGCAGATGCTGGAATCTGGAGTTAACGAAATGCTGCACGAACTCAGTAGGTCAAGCAGCCTTTGTGGAGGTATATTGATGTTCAATGCTTTCAGTTGAGACCCTAATAGAAATCTGCAATAGTAGGAGTGTAGAGGGATGTGGAAGTAAGTGGGAGAGGCACAAGACTGAGGGTGGTAGATAATAAATGGAACCAGATGAAGGTGGTGGGGTGGGGGTCAAAGATGGTCACATTGAGTTTGTTGAGGGAGGGGTGGAGAGGAGAGTGCTGGTGATGATAAGGAAATACTGGAAGAAAAAAAAACTAGGCAGACAGATTGAAGTTTGTGAAGAAGGGACTGGGAAAGTTAGAAACAGCCACTGGTTGGTGATAGGTGGAATCAGATAAGGGAAGGATGGTGGGCAGGTGGGAGAGTGGACAGGAAAGTTGAACCAAAACAGCCAAAATCAACATATTTAGGGTAATGGGATGATGGAGAGTGATAGGATAGAGGAGGCAAGATTGGAAAAGGTGACAAAGGGAGAGAGACGCTTGATGACACACACAAAATGCTGGAGGAACTCAGCTGGCCAGGCAGCATCTATAGAAGAGAGCACAGGCAATGTCTCAGGCTGAGCGACCTGTCGAAAGGTCTTAGTCCAAAACATCGACTGTGTTCTCTTCCACAGATGTTTCCTGGCCGGCTGAGTTCCTCCAGCATTTTGTGTGTGTTGCGTGGATTTCTAGCATCTGCAGATTTTCTCTTGTTTGTGATTGTAAACCCTTGGTGTACTGATGGAAGTGAGGATGGATGACTAAGTGTGAGAGTTATCTCAAATTGGAAAATACATTGTTCATACCACTGGGCCATAGACTAGCCAAATAGAATATTAGGTGCTGGTTTAAATGAATAACAAGCAGAAATAGTGTAGGACAGAAAATGGAACATGACACATTGGTCACAACACATTGTTAGGAAACTAGCTGCATGCACATCAAAGTATCAATCTGAAATTGTCAATTGCATGAAATAACTTGATATTAAATGTTATTATATGTCCCAGCAAAATTCTTAGTGAAATTATTCCACTTTCTTTCTTAGAATAAACAAGTGCTCTTCCTTCCAGCCTGGTTCTGATTCCCATCACCTTAATTTCAAAAACTTTGGTTTCATCTGACAACCAAATCAGTAATTGAACTTGATATGACCTGAGATAACTAAACATGTTTTTAATAACATTGCTCCAATAATACAGACATGATTGTTTTAAGAGAAAACTTTTCTTAAATGACTTGTGGGAATTGTTTCAGTTACAACCATGAGTTAGTAGAATGCAATAATAAGCAAAAACAATCACGCTCTCTAGTGGGAACTTTGTAATCTCTTTGCTCAATTGAATTTAATTTCATTATATTTAAACCATAAAATACAGAGATTACAAACATTGCACAGGGGGACAGAGCTTGCTTTTACTGTTAGTCTACAAATCAAAGCTAATTCAACAATATGAGTTGAAAATTCTGAGCAGGACTAACGGAGAAGGGCAGATAGTGATCAGAATTTGGGACAATGAAGCATTTGTCCAGATGCATATGAGTTCCAAGTCCTGAAATGTATTGATACTTTAAATTTATGCCTACTTGAGGACAGTGTTTTGTAAATCTTTTTAAGCTTTGTCGAACAGTAAAAGTCTATTTTCTGAGGACCTGCCAGTGTTCCAAAGGGATACTTTTCTTCCCCTGTCATGGAACCTCAATAAATATTAAAGGCTCATAGCACAACATCTCATTAAGATGCTCTTACCAGCCACAACCAACTGGAGTTGCAGGGGGATGGAAATCAGTGTACCAGAGCAGTTTAGTGGACGGGTTGTGGGGAAAAAAGGATGTTGATAAGCCTGCATACGAAGACAGGAATCGAGAGGTTGTCATAGTGTAAATAATATTCTGAGGTGTGTACACTTCAATGCAAGGTGTATTGCAGGAAAGGCAGAAGAGTTTAGAGCATGGATGAGCATGTGAAATTAAGACATTGTAGCCATTAGTGAGACTTGGTTGTTTAAGAGGCAGGACTGGCACCTAAGTGTTCTGGGGTTCTGTTGTTTTAGACATGTTAGAATGAGATGGATCAAAGTGGGTAGGGAATTAGCATTACTAGTCAGGGAAAATGTCATTGCAGTGCTCAGACAGGACAGGCTCATCTACTGAGTCTATATGTTTGGATCTGAGGAATAAGAAAGGGATAACTACATTAAGAGAAGCAGGAGTAGATGAGGAGAATCAAGGGGGGAAGAATTGGTGGCAGAATCATCAATAACCTTTGTTATGCTGATGTCATGACAATACTGGCTGAAAACAAAGAACTGAAGCAATTGCTAACCAACATCAAGTACATCGTCTCAAGATGGGTCTGCACATTAACCTGGTGAAGATTAAGATTATAACTACTGGCAGCACAACTGATTTCAATCTCAATGGAGAGGAAATTGAAATGACTGACAGTTTCAACTTACTTGGATCAATGATTATCACCAAAGCAGTAAACAGTCAAGAAATCCAACAAAGAATCATCCCTCGGCAGAGCAGCCATGAACGATTTACAGAAGGTTCTCGGGAACAGGGTTCTTTCTCTACATACAAAGATTTGACTCGTGCAGGCAATGGTGTTCTCAACGACACCATATGGATGTGAAAGCTGGGCGGAAAAGGAGGATAGAAAGTATATCAACACCTTTGAAATGTGGTGCTGGATTAAAATACTACACATCTCGTGGACTTCTCATAGAACAAACAAGTTGGTCATCAACTAGATCAAACAAATCTCTCTCTCTCTCTCTCTCTCTCTCTTTGTCTCTGGAGGCTCAAATGACAAGACTCAGCCTATCATACTTTGAGCACATCATGCTCCTTGGAAAAGGGTATCATGCTCGGCAGGGTGGAAGGAGAATGGAAGAGAGGAAGGCCACCAATCAGATGGATGGACACATTACAGACAGCTATGAACGCAATATTATCAACAATAATCCACCTTTGCGAGGATCAAAACTCATTCAGGGAAACTATCCATAGGGTTGACATGAGTCAATGATGACTCAATGGCACTTAACTACAACATCATAAATGGGATTATATTATAGACCACCCAGTGGTCAGTAGGATTTAGAGAACCAATCTTGTAGGCAGATCACAGGCAGTTACAAGAAGCTTGAGTTTGTGATAGTAGTGAATTTTAACTTTCCGCATATTGACTGGGACTTTCATCCTATAAAAGGGCTGGATGGGATAGAGTGTTCAATACTGGATCTCCTATTAGGGAATCAGCCAGGGCAGGAAACAGAAGTGTGTGCAGGGGATCATTTTGGATCTAGTGATAATAGTGTCATTAGTTTCAAGATAATTATGAAGAATAGTTCTGGTCCTGGAGTTGATATTCCAAATTGGAGAAAGGCCCATCAGAAAGGATCTGGCAAGCGTGGATTGGGACAGATTGTTTTCTGAGAAAGGTGTTCTTAGTAAGTGGGAGGCCTTCAGAAGTGAAAGTATGTGAGTATCAGATTTGTATGTCCTTTTCAGAATAAAGGGAGAGGATAACAGGTTTAGGGAACCTTGGTTTTCAAGAACTACTACTGAGGCCCTGGTTAAGACGAAGAAGGAGGTACATAGAAGGTATTGGCAGTAAGGGACAAATGAAGTATTTGAGGACAAGAAATCTATGCAAGAGAACATTTAAGAAGGAAATCAGGAGGGTTAAGACAGGAGGTTTCTCTAGCAAACAACATGAAGGAGAATCCTGTTAGTTGTGGCTGGTGCAGATATATTAAGAGCAAAAGGATAGCAAGGGACAAAATTGATCCCTTTGAACATCTGAGGGGTGATTTATGCATGGAGCCAACATAAAAGTCAAAGAGAGGGCATAAAATAGAGCAAAAATTAGTGGAACGTTAGAAGATTGAGAAGTTTTTAAAGACCAACAGAAGGCAACTTCTTTAAGTTTAAAAAAGTTATTAAGGTAAAGATGAAATACGAAAGTAAGCTAGCCAATAATGTTAAAGAAGATAGCAAATGTTTCTTCAGATATATAAAGTGTAAAAGAGGCAAGAGTGGATATTGAATTGTTGGAAAATGATGCTGGAGAGGTAGTAATGGGGGACAAGGAAATGGCAGATGAACTGAATAAGTATTTTGCATCAGTCTTTACTATGGAAAGCACTTACTGTATGATGGAAGTTCCAAGTGTCAGGGGTCATGAAGTGTGTAAAATTACCATTATTAGAGAAAGGTTTCTTGGGAACTGAAATGTCTGAATGTAGAATAAGCACATGGACTACATGGTGTGCACCTCAGAGATCTGAAAGAGGTGACTGAAGGGATTGTGGAGCATTAGTAATGATCTTTCAAGTATCAATAAATTTTGGAACGGTTTCAAAAGACTGGAAAATTGCAAGTGTCACTCCACTCTTCAAGAAGGAGTAGGCCAGTTAGTCTGACCTCAGCAGTTGGAAAGTTATTGAAATCAATTACTAAGGATGAGGTCTCAGGATACTTGGAGAGACATGATTGAAAATAAAAGACTGTATTCAGCATGGTTTCCTCAAGGGAAAATCTTGTTCCACATATCTGTTTGAAGAGATAACAAGCAGGATAGGCAAAGGAGAAATGGTTGGCGTTGTGCACTTGGATTTTCAGAAGGCCTTTAACAAGGTGCCACACATGAGGCTGCTTAACAAGCTACGAGCCCATGGTATTACAGGAAAGATTCTAGTATGGATAAAATAGTGGCTGATTGGCAGGAGGCAGAGAGTGGGAATACAGGGAGCCTTTTCTGGTTGGCTGCCAGTGACAAGTGGTGCTCCACAGAGGTCTGTGTTGGGACAGATTCTTTTTACGTTATATGTCAATGACTTGGATGATAGAATTGATGGCTTTGATGCAAAGTCTAGAGATAATATTAAGATAGTTGGAGGGCCAGGTAGATTTGAGGAAGTAGAGGCACTACAGAAGGATTTAGATTTGGAGAATGGGCAAAGAAATGGCAGATGTAATACGGTTAGGAACTGTATGGCCATGCAGTTTGATAGAAGAAATGAAAGGGTTGCCTATTTTCTAAATGGAGAGAAATTGCAAAAAGCAGAGGTACAAAGAGTCTTGGGAGTCCTTGTGAAGGATTCCCTAATGTGCAGGTTGACTCTGTGGTGAGGAAGGCAAATGTAATGTTAGCATTCATTTCAAGAGGACTAGAACATAAAAGCAAGGATGTAATGTTGAGACTTTGTAAAACACTGGTCTCAGTTGCGGCATTATGAGCAGTTTGGGGCCTCTACCTTCAAAAGGATTTGCTGAAGCTGGAGAGGACTCAAAGGAGGTTCACAAAACTAATTCCAGGATTGAATGGCTTGTCATATGAAGAGCTTTTGATGGCACTGGACCTGCATTCATTAGAATTCAGAAGAATAAGGGGTGACCTCATTGAAACCTATTGAATGGTGAAAGGCCTTGATAAAACGGATATGGAGAGGATGTTTCCTGTGGTGAGTGGGAGACAGGGAGAAGGCAGGAGTTCAGAACTGAGAGGAAAATTGGATCAGCCATGATCCAATTGGATGAAATGGCAGAGCAGATTTGAGGGGCCAAATAGCCAAATTCTGCTCCTTTATCTTATGGTCTTATAGAAAAACTTATAGTGCCAATTGGCCTATCAAGCTGCATGTCTTTGAGATGTGAGAGTCACAAAAGAATTAGGAAATATTTGATGGAAAGGGAAATAAGTGGGTGAATGGAAGATCCTAACAGCACAAACAAGAGAAAATCAGCAGATTCTGAAAATCCAAGTAACACACACAAAATGCTTGTGAAACTCAGCAGGCCAGGCAGCATCTATGAAAAAGAGTAAACAGACAACATTTTGGCCAGAGACCCTTCTTCACGACTGGAAAGGAAGGGGAGAAATCAGAGTAGGAAGGTGGGAAAAGGAGAGGAAGTAGTACAAGGTGGCAGGTGATAGGTGAAACTAGGAGAGGGTGAAGCAAAGATCTGGGAAGTTGACTGGTGAAAGAATTTTAAAGTTAATTGCTGGAAAAGGAGAAATCTGATAAGAGAGAAGAGAAGACCATGGAAGAAAGGGAAGGAAAAGGAGCACCAGAGTGAGATGATGGGCAGGTAAGGAGATAAGACCGTAAGACATAGGAGCAGAATTAAGCCACTTGGCCCATTGGGTCTGCTCTGCCATTCAATCATGGCTGATCATTTTTCCTCCTCCTCAGCCCAAATCAGTCTTCTTGCTGTAACCTTTTATGCCATGTCCAATCAAGAACCTAGCAAATTCTGCCAAAGGTACACCCAACAACCTGTCATCCACAGCTGCTTGTGGTAACAAATTCCACTAATTCCCCACCTTTTGACTAAAGAAATTTCTCCACATCTGTTTTAAATGGACACCCCTCTATCCTGAGACTGTGCCCTCTTCTCCCAGACCTTCCCCCCATCACAGGAAACATTCTTTCCACATCTACTGTCTAGGCCTTTCAACATTCGAAAAGTTTCAATGAGATCCCTCCTCATCCTTCTAAATTCCTGCAAGTACAGATCAGAGCTATAAATAGAACATAGAATAGTACAGCACATTACAGGCCCTTTGGCCCACAATGTTGAGCCGACCCTCAAACCCTGCCTCCCATATAACCCCCCCCCACCTTAAATTCCTCCATATACCTGTCTAGTAGTCTCTTAAACTTCACTATTGTATCTGCCTCCACCAGACTCAGGCAGTGCATTCCACGCACCAAACAGTCTTGGAGTGGAAAAACCTTCCTCTAATATCCCCCTTGAACTTCCCTCCCCTTACCTTAAAGCCAAGTCCTCTTGTACTGAGCAGTGGTGCCCTGGGGAAGGGGTGCTGGCTGTCCACTGTCTATTCCTCTTAATATCTTGTACACCTCTATCATGTCTCCTCTCATCCTCCTTCTCTCCAAAGAGTAAAGCCCTAGCTCCCTTAATCTCTGATCATAATGCATATTCACTTAACGAGGCAGCATCCTGGTAAATCTCCTCTGTACCCTTTCCAATGCTTCCACATCCTTCCTATACTGAGGCAACCAGAACTGGACACAGTACTGGTCCAAGTTTTATAGAGCTGCATCATTACATCACGACTCTTAAACTCTATCCCTTGACTTATGAAAGCTAACACCCCATAAGCTTTCTTAACTACCCTATCTACCTGTGAGGCAACTTCCAAGGATCTGTGGACATGTACCCCCAGATCCCTCTGCTCCTGCACACTACCAAGTATCCTGCAATTTACTCTGTACTCTGCCTTGGAGTTTGTCCTTCCAAAGTGTACCACCTCACACTTCTCCGGGTTGAATTCCATCTGCCACTTCTCAGTCCACTTCTGCATCTTATCAATGTCTCTCTGCAATCTTCGAAAATCCTCTACACTATCCACAACACCACCAATCTTTGTGTCCTCTGCAAACTTGCCAACCCACCCTTCTACCCCCAACATCCAGGTCGTTAATAAAAATCACAAAGAGGTCCCAGAACAGATCCTTGTGGGACACCACTAGTCACAACCCTCCAATCTGAATGTACTCCCTCCACCACGACCCTCTGCCTTCTGCAGGCAAGCCAATTCTGAATCCACCCGGCCAAACTTCCCTGGATCCCATGCCTTCTGACTTTCTGAATAAGCCTACCGTGTGGAACCTTGTCAAATGCCTTACTAAAATCCATGTAGATTACATCCACTGCACAACCCTCATCTATATGACTGGTCACCTCCTCAAAGAACTCCATCAGGCTTGTTAGACACGATCTGCCGTTCACAAAGCCATGCTGACTATCCCTGACCAGACCATGATTCTCTAAATGCCCATAGTTCCTATCTCTAAGACTCTTTTCCAACAGCTTTCCCACCACAGATGTAAGGCTCACTGGTCTATAATTACCTGGACTATCCCTACTACCTTTTTTGAACAAGGGGACAATATTCGCCTCCCTCCAATCCTCCGGTACCTTTCCCATGGACAACGAGGACATAAAAATCCTAGCCAGAGGTTTAGCAATCTCTTCCCTCGCCTTGTGGAGCAGCCTGGGGAATATTCCATCAGGCCCCGGGGATTTATCCATCCTAATGTATTTTAACAACTCCAACACCTCCTCTCCCTTAATATCAACATGCTCCAGAACTTCAACCTCACTCATTGTCTTCACCGTCATCAAGTTCCCTCTCATTGGTGAATACCAAAGAGAAGTATTCATTGAGGACCTTGCTCACTTCCACAGCCTCCAAGAACATCTTCCCACTTTTATCTCTAATTGGTCCTACCTTCACTCCTGTCATCCTTTTGTCCTTCACATAATTGAAGAATGCCTAGAGGGTTTTCCTTTACCCTACTCGCCAAGGCATTCTCCTGCCCCCTTCTTAAGCTCCTTTCTTGCTACCCTATATTCCTCAATAGACCCATCTGATCCTTGCTTCCTAAACCTCAGGTATGCTGCTTTCTTCTACTTGACTAGATTTTCCACCTCACTTGTCACCCATGGTTCCTACACCCTACCATTCTTTATCTTCCTCACCGGGACAAATTTATCCTTAACATCCTGCAAGAGATCCTTAAACATCAACCACATGTCCATAGCACATTTCCCTGCAAAAACATCATCCCAATTCACACTCGCAAGTTCTAGCCTTATAGCCTCATAATTTGCCCTTCCCCAATTAAAAAAGTTCCTGTTCTCTCTGATTCTATCCTTTTCCATGATAATGCTAAAGGCCAGGGAGTGGTGATCACTGTCCCCCAGATGTTCACCCACTGACAGATCTGTGACCTGACCCGGTTCGTCACCTAATACTAGATCTAGTATGGCATTCCCCCTAGTCGGTCTGTCAACATACTGTGACAGGAATCCATCCTGGACACACTTAACAAACTCTGCCCCCATCTAAACCCTTGGAACTAATCAAGTGCCAATCAATATTAGGGAAGTTAAAGTCTCCCATGGTAACAACCCTGTTATTTTCGCACGTTTCCAAAATCTGCCTCCCAATCTGCTGCTCGGTATCTCTGCTGCTACCAGGGGGCCTATAGAATACCCCCAGTAGAATAACTGTTCCCTTCCTGTTCCTGACTTCCACCCATACTGACTCAAAAGAGGATCCTGCTACATTACCCACCCTTTCTGTTACAGTAATAGTATCCCTGACCAGTAATGCCACCCCTCCTCCCCTTTTTCCCCCCTCTCTATCCCTTTTAAAGCACTGAAATCCAGGAATATTGAGAATCCATTCCTGCCCTGGTGCCAGCCAAGTCTCTGTCATGGCCACTACATCATAATTCCATGTATGTATCCAAGCTCTCAGTTCATTACCTTTGTTCCTGATGCTTCTTGCATTGAAGTACACACACTTT
Organism: Hypanus sabinus; assembly: GCF_030144855.1. Taxonomy (NCBI): domain Eukaryota; kingdom Metazoa; phylum Chordata; class Chondrichthyes; order Myliobatiformes; family Dasyatidae; genus Hypanus; species Hypanus sabinus. The sequence continues at coordinate 47,452,517 of NC_082708.1, read as the reverse complement.
AGCCCTTCTACCTTACTACCTTTACACCCTTTATTCTGCTTCTCTTTCCTCAAAGCCTCTCTATATGTTAGATCTGGCTTCACTCCATGCACTTCTTTCACTGCCCTATCGCTCCGGGTCCCATCCCCCTTGCAAATTAGTTTAAACCCTCCCGAACCATGCCAGCAAACCTATCAAACATTCCTCCTATTATAATCCTTTCATTCTTAGAATCATCCTTGTGAACCCCTTCCAATGCCAGCACATCATTTCTTAGATGAGGAGCCCAATAGAACCACAGAACCATAGAACATCACAGCACAGAAACAGGCCTTTTAGCTCTTCTTGGCTGTGCCGAACCATTTTTCTGCCAAATCCCACTGACCTGCACCCAGCCCATACCCCTCCATACACCTCTCATCCATGTACCTGTCTAAGTTTTTCTTAAATGTTAAAAGTGAGCCCTCATTTACCACTTCATCTGGCAGCTCAAGGTGAGACACTACCTGCCCCTCCACCAATGTTCATAACATCTGCAAACTTGGCAACAAAGCCATCTATTCTATCATCTAAATCACTGATATATAGCATAAAAAGAAGCGGTCCCAACACTGACCCCTGTGGAGCACCACTAGTCACTGGCAGCCAACCAGAAAAGGATACTTTTATTCCCACTTGCTGCCTCCTACTGATCAGCCAATGCTCTAACCATGTTAGTAACTTTCCTGTAATACCATGGGCTCTTATCTTGGTAAGCAGACTCATGTGTGGCACCTTGCCAAAGGCCTTCTGAAAGTACAAATATACAACATTCACAGCATCCCTTTTATCTATCCTACTTGTAATCTCCTCAAAGAATTCCAACAGGTTCATCAGGCAAAATTTTCCCTTAAAGAAACCATGCTGACTTTGTCCCGTCTTGTCCTGTGACACCAACTACTCCATCACCTCATTCTTAACAATTGACTCCAACATCTTCCCAACCACTGAGGTCAGGCTAACTGGTCAATAATTTCCTTCTGCTGCCTTCTTCCTTTCTTACAGAGTGGAGTGACAATGTTACAGTCCTCCAGCACAATTCCAGAGTCCAATGATCTTTGAAAGATCATTTCTGATGCCTTCACAATCTTTTCATAACTCTAGGGTGCAGTGCATCTGGTCCGGGTGACTTATGTACCCTTAGGTCTTTCAACTTTGAGCACCTTATCCTTTGTAATAGTAACTGCATTCACTTCTCTTCCCTCACACACTTCAACAACTGGCACACTACAAGTGTCTTCCACAGTGAAGATTGATGCAAAATACTCATTTAGTTCATCTGCCACCTCCTTGACCCCATTATTATTTCTCCAACCTCGTTTTCTAGCCATCCTATATCTACTCTCATCTCTTTTATTTTTTTTAAATATATTGAAAAAACTTTTACTATCCACTTTGATATTGTTTGCTAGCTTGCTTTCATATTTCATCTTTTCCCCTCCTGATGATTCTTTTAGTTGCTCTCTGTAGGTTTTTTTTAAAAAGGTGAGAGAGAGAAACAAGAATGGGGAATGCTGAAGGGGGACTAGGGGTTGGCCATTACAGGAAGTTTGAGAAAATCGATCTTCACGTGTCAGGTTGGAGACTACGCAGATGGAATACCCAGATTTGCTCCTCCAGTCTGAGTGTGGCCTCATCCTGACAGTGGCCATGGACTGACATGTTGGAATGGAAATGGGAAGTAGAATTGACATGGGTGGCCTCCAGGAGATCTGCTTTTTTTGTGTCAGGAGTGCAGGTGCTCAGCAAAACAGTCTCCCAATCTACATCGGGTCTCACCAATATACAGGAGGCCACATCAGGTGCACTGAACACAGTAGTTGACCCCAACAGACTCACAGGTGAAGTGTCACCTCACCTGGAAGGACTGTTTGGGGCCCTGAGTGGTAGCAAGAGAGGTGGTGTAGGGGCAGGTGTAGCACTTGTTCAACTGGCAAGGACAAGTGCCAGAAGGGAAATCAGTGGGTAAGGACAAGTGGACAGGTGCAGAGGAGTTACATAGGGTGCGATTCCTGCAGAAAATGGGGGGGGGGGGTGGGTGGGGAGGGAAAAATGTGCTTAGTGGTAGGATCCTGTTGGAGATGGCAGAAATTAGAAAGGAATATATGCTGGACACGGAGGCTAGTGGGGAGATAGGTGAGGACAAGAGAAATCCTATCAGTGTGACGGTGAGAGGATGAGATGAGGGCAGATATATGAAAATGGAAGAAATGTAGGTGAGGGCATCATTGATGGTGGAGGAAGGGAAGTCCCTTTCTTTGAAGGAGGACATCTCAGTTGTTCTGGAATGAAAAGCCGCATCCTGAGAGCAGATGCAGCAAAGGCAGGGGAACTGAGAGAAGGGGATGGCATTTTTACAAGTGACAAGTTGGGAAAAGGTATGGTCCAGATAGGTGTGAGAATCAGTGGGTTTATAGAAGATATCAGTACAAAGACTGTCTCCAGAGATGGAGACTGAGAGATCGAGAAAGGGGGAAAGAAATGGACCAAGTAAATTTGAGGCCAGGGTGGAAGTCAAGGCAAAGTTGATGAAGTTGACGAGCTCAGCATGGATGCAGGAAGCAGCACCAATGCAGTTGACATAACATAGGAAGAGTTGGGGAGCAATGCTGTTGGAGGCTTGGAACATGGACTGTTCCAAGTAGCCAACAAAAGGCAGGCATAGCTGGGACAGATGCAAGTGCCACGACTACACCTTCTGTTTGAAGGCAGCGGGAGGAGCCAAAGGAGAAATTATTGAGTGAGGACCAGTTCTGACATACAGAGGAGAGTGGTGGTGGAGGGGAACTGGCAGCGTCTGATGACCAGAAAAAAATGGATAGCTTTGAAGCCTTCTTGATGGGGGATGGAGATGTATAGGGACTGAATATCCAAATGAAAAAAAAATGATCGGGGCCAGAGAATTTAGTCATTGAAAAGTTCAAGAGCCTGTGAAGTATCATTGATGTAGGTGGGAAAGGACTGAACTGGGGTGGGGGGGGTGGGGGGGTGATAAAACAGAGTCAATGTATGCAGACACAAGTTCAGTGAGGCAGGAACAGGCAGAAGCAATGAGCCTACCTGGACTATCAGGTTTATGGATTTTGGGTAGGATGTAGAAATGGGAGATGTGGGGTAAAGGAACTACGAGGTTGGTGGCAGTGGATAGAAGATCCCCGGAGTCGATAAGGTCAGTGATGGTGTGGGAGGCAATAGCCTAATGCTCCTTAGTGGGGACCTGTTCAAGGATTAAGTAAGAGGTGATGTCTGAGAATTGTCATCTAGCCTCAGCAAGGTAGAGGTTCTAACAGCCAGTATAGATTCAATAGGCCAAATGGCTTCTATGTTGCAAGAAAATAGAATAAATATAAATGCAATAAATACAAGACTGACTAATAATGTAGCACTTTCTTTCTAATTTGTAACTTTCCCTCAAAACACATATATATCTTTAAATGCTGTTATTTGAACAGTTTAAAAGATATCTGGTAAATAGAGTGAGGGAAGAGACAACAGCTAGTCTAGTCAAGTCACTTTTATTGTCATTTCGACCATAACTGCTGGTACAGTACATAGTAAAAATGAAACAATGTTTTTTGAGGACCATGGTGTTACTTGACAGTATAAAAACTAGACTGAGCTACGTAAAAAAACACAGAAAAAAACTACACCAGACTATAGACCTATCCAGGACTGCATAAAATGCACAAAACAGTGCAGACATTACAATAAATAATAAACAAGACAACAGGGCAGTAAGGTGTCAGTCTAGGCTCTGGGTACCGAGGAGTCTGATAGCCTGGGGGAAGAAACTGTTACATAGTCTGGTCAAGAGAGCTCAAATGCTTCAGTGCCTCTTCCCAGACGGCAGGAGTGAGAAGAATTTGTATGAGGGGTGCGTGAGGTCCTTCATAATTCTATTTGCTTTGCAGATGCAGCATGTAGTGTAAATGTCCGTAATGGCGGAAAGAGAGACCCCGATGATCTTCTCAGCTGACCTCACTATCCGCTGCAGGGTCTTGCGATCCAAGATGGTGCAATTTCCAAACCAGGCAGTGATGCAGCTGCTCAGGATACTCTCAATACAACCCCTGTGGAATGTGATGGGGCGGGGGGGCGGGGAAGAGATGGACTTTCCTCAGACTTCACAGAAAATAGAGACACGACTTGGCTTTCTTTGCTATGGAGCTCGTGTCGAGGGACCAGGTGAGATTCTCCACCAAGTGAACACCAAGAAATTTGGTGCTCTGAATGATCTCTACCGAGGAGCTGTCGATGTTCAGCGGGAAGTGGTTGCTCTATGCCCTCCTGAAGTCAACAACCATCTCTTTTGTTTTGTTCACATTCAGAGACAGGTTGTTGGCTCTGCACCAATCCGTTAGCCGCTGCACCTCCTCTCTGTAAGCTGACTCATCGTTCTTGCCGATGAGACCCACCACGGTCATGTCATCGGTGAACTTGATGATGTGGTTCGAGCTGTTTGTTGCAGCACAGTCGTGGGTCAGCAGAGTGAACAGCAGTGGACTGAGCACACAGCCCTGGGGGGGCCCCGAGCTCAGTGTGATGGTGTTAGAGATGCTGCTCCCGATCCAGACTGACTGAGGTCTCCCAGTCAGGAAGTCTAGGATCCAGTTGCAGAGGGAGGTATTCAGGCCCAGTAGGCTCAGCTTTCCAATCAGTTTCTGAGGGATGATTCTGTTGAATGCTGAACTGAAGTCTATGAACAGCATTTGAACGTACGTGTCTTTTTTGTCCAGGTGGGTTGGGTCCAGGTTGAGGGTGATGGTAATGGCGTCATCTGTTGAGCATTTGGGATGGTACGCAAACTGCGGGGGTCCAGTGAGGGGGGCAGCAGGGTCTTGATATGCCTCATGACAAGCTTCTCAAAACACTTCATGATGATGGATGTGAGTGCAATGGGACGGTAGTCATTTAGGCAGGACACTGAAGACTTCTTCGGCATGGGGACGTGGTGGCGGCCTTGCAGCACATTGGAATGGTGGCGCTGCTCAGAGAGATGTTGAAGTTGTCAGTGAGAATATTTGCTAGCTGGTCTGCACATCCTCTGAGCACTCTACCAGGAATGTTGTCTGGTCCAGCAGCCTTCCGTGGGTTGACCCTGCACAGGGTTCTTCTCACATCGGCCATGGTGAGATACAGCATTTGGACATTTGTAGGAGGGGTGGATTTCCTCGCCGCCACATCAGTTTCCGCCTCAAAATGCGCATAGAAGTTACTCAGCACATCTGGGAGGGAGGTATCATCCGCACAGTCAGGTGATCTTGTCCTGTAATTGGTGATGTCCTGGATGCCCTTCCACATGTGCCGCATGTCGCTGCTGTCCTGGAAGTGGCTGTGGATTCACTGGGCATGTGCATGCTTTGCCCCTCTGATGGCCCAGGACAGTTTGGCCCTTGCTGTTGATAGGGCTGCTTTGTTGCCTGCTCTGAAGGTGCAGTCCTCAGCTGCGCACGCACCTCCGTGGTCATCCATGGCTAAACAACATTTTTACTATTGCTTTCACCAGCTAAATATTTTTACTATTACTAATTTATTTTTTAGAAAACCTTTTACATTTCTACTGCCTATTTCAAGTTCCTAGGTGTAAACATTTAATAAGCTCATTAAATAATCAACAGCTCAGGGAAGAGGTACAGGAGCCAAAAGGTACACACACAAAGTTTTAGGAACAGTTTCTTCCCCTCTGCCATCAGATTTCTGAACAGTCAATGAACCCATGACTACTACCTCACCATTTTGTTTTCTAGTCACATTCCACACACAATTTATAGTACATTTTATGTATTACACTGTACTGCTGTCACAAATTTCATGACATAGCTTGTCCTGGCTTAACCACATTGGTATCATGGCCAAGAAAACTCCTCAATGCCCAACATCCTCAGGAGGCTAGCTAAAGGAACATGGCATGCCCCCATCGAATTTTACAAATTTTTATCAATGCATCATAGAAAGCATTCTGTCTGGATGCATGATGGCTCTGTATGTGACAGCATGAACCTGCAGAATTGTGGACACACCTCAGCACATCACAGGACCCAGCCTCCCTCCATGAGCTCTGTCTACACTTCTCGCTACCTCAGTAAAGCAGCCAACATAATCAAAGACCCCACCTACCTTGGACATTTAGTCTTCTCCCCTCTCTCATCCAGCTGAAAATACAGAAGACTGAACACACGTACCACCATGCTGACGAACAGCTTCTATCTCACTGTTATCATAGAAACACAGAATACCCACAGCACAATGCAGGCCCTTCGGCCCACAAAGCTGTGCCGAACATGTCCTTACCTTAGAAATTACCTAGGGTTACCAATAGCCATATAACAATCACAGCACGGAAACAGGCCATCTCGGCCCTCCTAGTCCGTGCCAAACTCTTAATCTCACCTAGTCCCACCTACCCGCACTCAGCCCATAACCCTCCACTCCTTTCCTGTCCATATACCTATCCAATTTTACCTTAAATGGCACAACTGAACTGGCCTCTACTACTTCTACAGGAAGCTCATTCACCCCCTCGTGTTTCCCTTAAACTTCTGCCCCCTAACTCTCAAATCATGTCCTCTCGTTTGAATCTCCCCTACTCTCAATGGAAACAGCCTATTCACGTCAACTCTATCTATCCCTCTCAAAATTTTAAATACCTCAATCAAATCCCCCCTCAACCTTCTACGCTCCAATGAATAGAGACCTAACTTGTTCAACCTTTCTCTGTAACTTAAGTGCTGAAACCCAGGTAACATCCTAGTAAATCGTCTCTGCACTCTCTCTAATTTATTGATATCTTTCCTATAATTCGGTGACCAGAACTGCACACAATATTCCAAATTTGGCCTTACCAATGCCTTGTACAATTTTAACATTACATCCCAACTTCTGTACTCAATGCTTTGATTTATAAAGGCCAGCGTTAAAGCCTTCTTCACCCTATCTACATGAGACTCCACCTTCAGGGAACTATGCACTGTTATTCCTAGATCTCTCTGTTCCTCTGCATTCCTCAATGCCCTACCATTTACCTTGTATGTTCTATTTGGATTATTCCTGCCAAAATGTAGAACCTCACACTTCTCAACATTAAACTCCATCTGCCAACGTTCAGCCCATTCTTCTAACCGGCATAAATCTCCCTGCAAGCTTTGAAAACCCACCTCATTATCCACAACACCTCCTACCTTAGTATCATCGGCATACTTACTAATCCAATTTACCACCCCATCATCCAGATCATTTATGTATATTACAAACAACAATAGCCCTATATTTTTCTGAGCTCCATGTCTCTGTCCAGGAGTCTCTCAAAAGACCCTTTGTATCTGCCTCCACCACCGTCGCCAACAGCCCATTCCATGCACTCACCACTCACAGCGCAAAATACTTATCCCAACATCTCCTGTGTACCTACTTCCAAGCACCTTAAAACTGTGCCCTGTCGCGCTAGCCATTCCAGCCCTGGGGAAAAGCCTCTGTCCACATGATCAATGCCTCTCATCACCTTATACACCCCTATCAGGTCACCTCTCATCCTCTGTCACTCCAAGGTAAAAAGGCCAAGTTCACTCAACTTATTCTCATAAGGAATGCTCCCCAATCCAGGCAACATCCTTGTAAATCTTTTCTCCACCCTTTGTATGGTTTCCACATCCTTCCTATAGTGAGGCGACCAGAACTGAGCACAGTACTCCAAGTGGGGTCTGCCCAGGGTGCTGTATAGCTGCAACATTACCTCTCGGCTCCTAAACTCAATCCTACGATTTATAAAGGCCAATACACCATATGCTTTCTTAACCACAGAGTAAACCTGAGTGTCCTATGGACTCAGACCACAAGATCCCTCTGATCCTCCACACTGCCAAAGTCTTACCATTCATACTATATTCTGCCATCATATTTAACCTACCACAATGAACCACCTCACACTTACTGGGTTGAACTCCATCTGCCGCTTCTCAGTCCAGTTTTGGATCCTATCAATGCTCCGCTGAAACCTCTGACAGCCCTCCACACTATCCATAACACCTCCAACCTTTGTGTCATCAAAAAATTTACTAACCCATCTCTCCACTTCCTCATCCAGGTCATTTATAAAATATCACAAAGAGTAGAGGTCCCAGAACAGATCCCTGAGGCACTCCACTGGAGACCAACCTCCATGCAGAATATGAACCATCCACAACCACTCTTTGCCTTCTGTGGGCAAACCAATTCTGGATCCATAGAACAAGGTCCCCTTGGATCCCATGCCCCCTTACTTTCTCAATAAGCCTTTCACGGGGTACCCTGTCAAATGCCTTGCTGAAATCCATATACACTACACCTACTGCTCTACCTTCATCAATGCGTTTAATCACATCCTCAAAAAATTCAATCAGGCTCCTAAGGCACGACCTGCCTTTGACAAAGCCATGCCTAATCATATTATGCCTGTCCAAATGTTCATAAATCCTGCCTCTCGGGATCTTCTCCATCAACTTACCAACCACTGAAGTAAGACTCACTGGTCTATAATTTCCTGGTTTATCTCTACTCCCTTTCTTGAATAATGGAACAACATCCGCAACTCTCCAATCCTCCAGAACCTCTCATGCCCCCATTGATGATGCAAAGATCATTGTCAGAGGCTCAGCACTCTCCTCCCTCGCCTCCCACAATAGCCTGGGGTACATCTCGTCCAGTCCTGGTGACTTATCAAACTTGATGCTTTCCAAAAGCTCCAGCACACTCTTTCTTAATATCTACATGCCCAAACTTTTCAGCCCACTGTAAGTCATCCCTACAATCGCCAAGATCCCTTTCTGTAGTGAATACTGAAGCAAAGTACTCACTAAGTACCTCTGCTATCTCCTCCGGTTCCATACACACTTTTCTTCTGTCACAATTGATTGGTCCCATTCTCTCACATCTTATCTTCTTCCTCATACTTGTAGAATGCCTTGGGGTTTTCCTTAATCCTGTCCACCAAGGCCTTCTCATGGCCCCTCCTGGCTCTCCTAATTTCTTCAAGGTCCTTCCTGTTAACCTTAAAAATCTTCTAGATCTCTATCATTACCTAGTTTTTTTTTGAACCTTTCGTAAACTCTTCTTTTCTTGACTAGATTTACAACAGCCTTTGTACACACTGGTTCCTGTACCCTACCATCTCTTCTGTCTCATTGGAATGTACCTACGCAGAACTCCATGCAAATATCCCCTGAACATTTGCCATATTTCTTTCGTATATTTCCCTGAGAACATCTGTTTCCAAGTTATGCTTCCAAGTTCTTACCTGATAGCCTCATATTTCCACTTACTCCAATTAAACGCTTTCCTAACTTGTCTGTTCTTATCCTTCTCCAATGCTATTGTAAAGGAGATAGAATTATGATTACTGTCTCCAAAATGCTCTCCCACTGAGATCTGACACCTGACCAGGTTTATTTCCCAATACCAAATCAAGGGCAGATTTTCCTCTTGTAGGCTAATCTACATATTGTGTCAGGAAACCTTCTTGAATACACCTAACAAATTCCACCCCATCCAAACCCCTCACTCTCGGGACATGCAAATCGCTATTTGAGAAGTTAAAATCTCCCACAACAACCCTGTTATTATTACACCTTTCCAGAATCTGTCTCCCTATCTGCTCCTCCATGTTCCTGATACTATTGGGTGGTCTATAAAAAACACCCAGTAGAGTTATTGACCCCTTCCTGTTCCTAACTTCCACCCGCAGAGACTCCGTAGACAATCCCACCATATCTTCATTCTTATCTGCAGCTGTGACACTATCTCTGATCAACACTGGCATTTGAAGCAATCATTCCTGCCCCTGAGCCATCCAAGTCTCTGTAATGACCACAACATCATAGCTCCAAGCACTGGTCCACGCTCTAAGCTCATCCGCTTTGTTCATAATCCTCTTGCATTAAAATAAACACACCTCAAACCATCAGTCTGAGCATGTCCCCCCCTTTATCACCTGCCTATCCTCCCTCTTGCACTGTCTCTAAGTTTTCTCTATTTGTGAGTCAACTGCCTCTTCCTCCATCTCTTCAGTTTGGTTCCCACCCCCCCCCCAACAGTTTAAACTCCCTCCAATACCCTTAGCAAACCTCCCCACCAAGATATTGGTCCCCCCTGCTTTCAGGACCTCCTCCCTTTTCCTGCCTATGTCTTTGGTACCAATACATACTTCCCACTTCAGGATATTGTGGACTCGATCAGAAACATCCTGGACTCTGGCACCTGGGAGGCAAACTACCATCCATGCTTCTTTCCTGTGTCCACAGAATCACTTGTCTGACCCCCTAACTATAAAGTCCCCTTTCACTGCTGCTATCCTCATCCTTTCCCTATCCTTCTGAGCCACAGGGCCAGACTCTGTGCCAGAAGCGCAGCCACTGTTTCTTCCCCCAGTTAGGCTGTCGCCCCCCCACCACCACCCCCAACAGTACTCAAGCAGGAGTACTTATTGTCAAGAGGTACAGCCATTGGAGTGCTCTCTAGCCTCTGACTCTTGCCCTTCCCTCTCCTAACTGTTACCCACTTATGTGACTCCCTTCCCGATAGCTCCTATCCATCACCTCCTCACTTTCCCTGACCAGATGAAGGTCATCGAGCTGCATCTCCGGTTCCCTAACAGTTCCCAAGGAGCCAGGGACTCTTGAATGGATGTCTTATACAATAAGATGGATTCTTGGCCTCACGATCTAATGATCTTACACTTTTATCATTTATCTGCATTGCACTTTATCGTTAACTTTTACACTTGGTTCTGCTTTTTATTGTTTTACTTGATTCTAGCTCAATGCACTATGTAATGATTGATCTGTATAAACAGTGTGCACAACAAGCTTTTCATTGTATCTTGGTACATATGCTGTTAATAAAACAAAACATATGGATATTATGGCTCAGATTGCTCAGTTTTGCTGGCTGTTCTGCTTGACTTACTTTGTTTACCTTTTTAACCACTTTCAATTGTGATTACTCACCTGAATACAGATCTTAAGCTCTTCAGGTAATATTATGGCTGTGCTCCAATTCTAGGCTCCACACATACTCTAACGGAGAAGCAGGAGTATTTTGGAATTCTCCAGCATTTTGTTCAAATTTATTGCCATTCAACTGTGCACAAATACACTGCAAATGAAACAAAATTCCTTCAGACTAAGGTGCACAACTCAGTACCCTTAACTCACACACAAGTAATATCACCACAAATAAACAAATAATAAAACTGCCATTTAGATGTGTCATAAATGCAATTTGTGCTAAATGACAAAGCCAAAAGAAAACAGTATAATGCTCTGGTACTTCAGAAATGATGACCTGGGCGGTGGCAGGAAGTTCAGTAATCTCACTGCCTGGGGAGGAAGTTATTTCTCATCCTAACAGTCCTTGTCCTAATGCTGCAGTACCTCCTGCCTGATTGTAGGGGGTCAAAAAGACTTTGGACAGATGGGAGGAATCAGTGACAATGCTAAGGACCCTGCATATGAAGCGCTCTAGATAAATATCTCAGATGGGTGGAAGAGACACCAATGATCCTCTCAGCTGTGCTCACAATCCTTTGTAGTGTCTTGCTGTCAGGTGCCTTGCAATTCCTGTACCAGATGGTCATAAAGCTGATTGGGACATTCTCAATGGTACTCCTGTAAAAATTGGTTTGAAGGGAGGTGGGAGAGGCCTCGTTCATCTCTATCTGTTCAGGAAGTGGAAGTAGAAACTGGAAATTTGCTGCAGGATCAGGGATCAGGTTATACACAAGCCAGTTAACTGATTATAAAGTTATAGCTGCAAGGAATAAGGTTAGAAAACTTTCAGAATTTTTTGGGTTACTTTAAATTTTTAATGACTTAAAATTGATTTGATAACTTTTAAAATAACTATACCATTTCTCTGCCATCCAATTTCTAAATGACCATTGAACTCATGAACACTACCTCACTATCTTTTTTTTAAAAAAATTGTTTTTTGAAATACTTGTCTTAATTTAACAATTTATATACTGTACACACTGCAATTCAGTTTTTATTTTATCCCTTGCTGCTGTAAAGTTAACAAATTTCATGACATATGCCAGTGATATTAAACCCGATTCTGAATCAAAATTTTAATTATTCAGTTAACATTTTATAGTTTTTGGAAGCTTCAGAAAATCTTTTAAACTCTGATAGTTGACAATGTCAGGAGCCATTTTATGGCCTCAGGCAATGATCTTCCAGGATAATTACACTTAAAATAAGTTATTTTACTTGTCTTGGTTACATTGCAGGGGTCTACTGATGTCAAGGACAGTGCCACTCAGCTCCGGAGCAGTTCAGAAAGCAAGATTATTGTTAATGATGCTGACAAGGTTAAGTGTGGAATACTAATGTACCTCCGTGGCAAGTACAGACTATGGATCAAATGCTGGAAAATCTATGGCCATTGCAGAATTGCATTAATTGCAGCACAGAAATAATTTCCTTTGTTCATTTCATGCCTTGTTGATCTCACCAGGAAAAATGAAATATGTTCTCATAAGGAAAAATTAAACACTAGAGGATAGGTTACTGCTGGAAAATGCCACACACACACAAAATGACAGTATCATCTATTTCACTAGGTGATGAGTGATGTGTGTTGTGGCAAAGCTCTGCAGAGAAACAAATTAAACTTGAGAAACCATTAAATTCAAATTTCTAATAACTGCAAGATTCCTTTGGTAAGCTTTGCACTTCATTGCTCAAGACTTAACTTGTTAATTGCACCTTCTGTTCAAACTGTTAAATAAATGGATCAAAATGCATTAAAATAGATCATGCAAAAAAGTCCTGTGAACATTAATATGCTATTTGGACATTTTTAGGCTATCTAAATGATGGATAAGACTATTCAATCAGGCAAAAGAAACCTAATAGCTGATACAAAATCTACTTTTTAAAAATCATTTTCAGTTTGGACTCTGAAATAGATAATTCTTATTTTCACACCAGGTATTTAACAAATGCAATAATTTATTGGAGGTCAGTGAAGCTTTCTACGTATTCACATTCAAAGATAAGAACAGATTTCTTTTAGGAAAAAAAAGGTTATTTGTGCTGTAAATATGGTAATGCCTCCACCCTGAGGGTGGCCTCATCTTGGCACAAGAGGACCCATGGACTGATATGTCACCTGTGAGACAACACTTCACCTGAGAACCTGCTGGTGTTGTCTATTGTATCCGGTACTCCCGATCCAGCCTCCTCTACATAGGGGAGACCCATCGTATATTGGAGGACCGCTTTCTCAAGTGACCTTCGTTCCATCCACCAAAAGTGGAACTTCCTTATTTCAAGGGCAAAGAGACAATTTCGAATGAGGTTGGAAGCAACATTGGACACATGACAACTGTAGTGGGGCTTGCAAAACATTACTTTCTACAAAGTGAAACCCAATATCATGAATGGCAGTGATGCTTCGCTATCAGGTGAACTCAATACCTTCTATGCCCATTTTGAAAGGGAGAATATGACTACAGCTGTGGAGAAATCTGCTGCACCTGATGACCCTGTGACCTCTGTCTCAGAAGCTGATGTTAGGCTATCTTTAAAGAGAATGAACCCTCGCAAGGCGAAAGGTCCCGATGGAGTACCTAGTAAGGCTCTGAAAACTTGTGCCAACCAACTGGCAGGAGTATTCAAGGACATTTTCAAACTCTCACTGCTATGGGTGGAAGTTCCCACCTGCTTCAAAAAGGCAACGAGTTTACCATTGCCGAAGAAGAATAACGTGAGCTGCCTTAATGACCAGGGCCCAGTACCATCACATCTACAGTGATGAAATACTTTGAGGGTTGGTCATGACTAGACTGAATTCCTGCTTCAGTAAGCACCTGGACCCACTGCAATTTGCCTATCGCCACAATAGGTCAATGGCAGACGCAATCTCAATGGCTCTCCACAGAGCTTTAGACCACCTGGCCAACACAAGCATCTATTTCAGGAAGATGCTCATTGACTATAGCTGAGCATTTAATACCATCATTCCCACAATCCTGATTGAGAAGTTGCAGAACCTGGGCCTCGGTACCTCCCTCTGCAATTGGATCCTCGACTTCCTAACCGGAAGACCACAATCTGTGCGGATTGGTGATAACATCCTCTCCTCCCTGACGATCAACACTGGTGCACCTCAGGGGTGTGTGCCTCGCCCACTGCTCTACTCTCTATATACTCATGACTATGTGACTAAGTATAGCTCAAATACATGAGGATACAACCATCATTGGCAGAATCTCAGATGGTGACGAGAGGACATACAGGAGTGAGATATGCCAACTAATGGAGTGGTGCTGCAGCAACAACCTGGCACTCAACGTCAGTAAGACCAAAGAGCTGATTGTGGACTTCTGGAAGGGTAAGCCAAAGGAACACATACCAATCCTCAGAGGGATCAGAAGTGGAGAGAGTGATCAGTTTTAAGCTCCTGGCTGTCAAGATCTCTGAGGATTTAACCTGGTCCCAATATACTGATGCAGTTATAAAGAAGGCAAGATAGCAGCTATACTTTATTAGGAGTTTGAAGAGTTTTGGCATGTCAACAAAAACTTTCAAAAATTTCTATAGGTGTACCATGGACAGCATTCTGACAGGCTGCATCACTGTGTGATATGGGAGGGGGGCTACTGCACAGGACCAAAAGGAACTGAAGAGGGTTGTAAATCTAGTCAGCTCCACCTTGTGCACTAGCCTACAAAGTACCCAGGGCATCTTCAAGGAGCGGTGTCTCAGAAAGGCAGCGTCCATTATTAAGGACCTCCAGCACCCAGGGCATGCCCTTTTCTCACTGTTACCATCAGGTAGGAGATACAGAACCCTGAAGGCACACACTCAGCGATTCAGGAACAGCTTCTTCCTCTCTGCCATCTGATTCCCGAGCGGACATTGAGCCCTTGGACACTACCTCACTTTTTTTTTGAAAACTATAATAGTATGTTTTTTGCATGATTTTTGATCTATTTAATATATGTATACTGAATAAGATTTACTTATTATCATCTTCTATATTATGTATCACATTGAACTGCTGCTACTAAGTTAACAAATTTCATGTCACATGCTATTGATAATAAACCTGATTCCGACTGTAGCCAAAATATTTTAATTCTGATTCCCATTCCTGAAGTGACATATCAGTCCACTGCACCCTCTTGTGCCAAGATGAGGCCCCCCAGGAGGAAAGAGGAGCAACACTTTATAATCTGTCTAGGTAGCCTCCTATCTAATGGCATTAACACCGAGTTCTCCTCCCAGTTAAAAAAAAATTCCCCTCGCCCTACCCTCTTCTTCTATTCCCCAGTCTGCCTCTTAACTCTTCTCACCTGCCTATCACTTCTCCCTGGGTGCCCACCTCCTCCCCTTTCTCCTAGGGTACATCTTACTCTTACATCAGATTCCTTCTTCTCCAGCCCACCTGGTTTCACCCATCACTTTCTAGCTATCCTCTAACCACTTCCCCGACTTTTTATTCAGGCATCTTCCTCATTACTTTCCAGTTATAATGAGTTTGGGCCTAAGACATTGTCTGTTTATTCATTTCCATAGATACTACCTGACCTGCTGAGTCCCTCCAGCATTTTGTGTGCAGTGATTTTATAACCATAACCATATAACCATATAACAATCACAGCATGGAAACAGGCCATCTTGGCCCTCCTAGTCCGTGCCGAACCCTTAATCTCACCTAGTCCCACCTACCCGCACTCAGCCCATAACCCTCCACTCCTTTCCTGTCCATATACCTATCCAATTTTACCTTAAATGACACAACTGAACTGGCCTCTACTACTTCTACAGGAAGCTCATTCCACACAGCTATCACTCTTTGAGTAAAGAAATACCCTCTCGTGTTTCCCTTAAACTTCTGCCCCCTAACTCTCAAATCATGTCCTCTAGTTTGAATCTCCCCTACTCTCAATGGAAACAGCCTGTTCACGTCAACTCTATCTATCCCTCTCAAAATTTTAAATACCTCGATCAAATCCCCCCTCAACCTTCTACGCTCCAATGAATAGAGACCTAACTTGTTCAACCTTTCTCTGTAACTTAATTGCTGAAACCCAGGTAACATCCTAGTAAATCGTCTCTGCACTCTCTCTAATTTATTGATATCTTTCCTATAATTCGGTGACCAGAACTGCACACAATATTCCAAATTTGGCCTTACCAATGCCTTGTACAACTTTAGCATTACATCCCAACTTCTGTACTCAATGCTTTGACTTATAAAGGCCAGCGTTCCAAAAGCCCTCTTCACCACCCTATCTACATGAGACTCCACTTTCAGGGAACTATGCACAGTTATTCCTAGATCTCTCTGTTCCTCTGCATTCCTCAATGCCCTACCACTTACTCTGTATGTTCTATTTGGATTATTCCTGCCAAAATGTAGAACCTCACACTTCTCAGCATTAAACTCCATCTGCCAACGTTCAGCCCATTCTTCTAACCGGCATAAATCTCCCTGCAAGCTTTGAAAATCCACCTCGTCTCTTTTACTCGTATTATTTCGAATTTTACTCGTCTCTTCAATTGGGAAATCTAAGCGGACGGAGCGTTTGGCTACTCTGTTACATGTTCCTTTGGCCCTCCAAGGAGAATTGCTTCAGCCACTTTAAAAGTTAATCACAATTGATGGGTCACCCACTAAAACTTCTGATGGTCATCTTAAAACCTGTTCTGCCTGTGCATATTTTAAACAGATTGAGGATGTTTCCTTCAAGTGTGGCCATAACCATTATCTCTCACATTATGAATGTGGACAACACCATTCAAGTGACATTTGCCATCCATGTAACCAATACATTTTCCAGTTGTGAAATTGGAAAACACAATAACATACAGCTCCTTTATCATAGTTTTGTACAGTGTCTTCCTGCCATTCAAAAGTGTTAGACTGAAGAGACTCCAGTTCATGAATAATTTAAGCATTTAATTTTCTCCCTAAGTTCCCTAAACACCTATCAATCTTTTCTTTCTCATTTCATTTTAAATTCACTTTACTAATCTTATCAATGCTTAATCTGTAGCAATTATATAGAACTTTGTCCAATGTCAGAGAATTTAAGCTATAAATGCCATGAGATCTAACCTACAAAATATGATTGATCAAAAGCAGAGCTGATTTTACTCAAGCAGCACACAAAAACTTTTGAAAGTGATGCATAATGATAAAAAGAAGGCAATCACAATTAAAGTAATGCAAGAGAATTTTAATTTATTGTCCACATCTTCAAATATAATATTAACAAACAGACAAGCTAAATTGCAGTTTTTGCTTCTGCCACAGTTTTTATTGGTGGAGGGGAAGGGGAGTTGGTGGTAATTGGGGTGGAAATTCCAGTTAATTATGATCCCTGATCAAAGGTTGGGCCAGGTCAACCCTATACAGCAGCCTGGTTAGGTAATCCAATAACTGAGTCAGGCAAGTCCCAGGCCCAAGACATTGATGATGATTGATGAACTACAATTGTTTATTAATAGACAATGCACCAGTAGACCTAAACACAATGGCCAAGTTTATATTGCCAGTCAGTGCCTTAATGACCAAATTGAACCAAGCCAAAACAAGTAGAAAATTATGCAGGTGAGTTTTACCAAGATAGCTGGATAAAATCTAGCCATATTCCTGCTGACATTTTATGTTTCAAGTACAGTTTTTTCAACCTTGCTTGTGTACCCTTTCCACTATGTCCTCTTGGAAAGAAAGCATGCACTTCATTTTCCTCTTATAGCTAGCAGGCCTCTTGTTAGTATTTTTGAAACCATAAACATCTGTGTATCAGTCATCAGGTTATTAAGTAAAAAATAAGAATATAATTATACTTAGTTCTGAAATACTATTCAAAGATATTCTGGATATGTGGTGGGTAAGAGTAATGAAGTTTCATAATACTGCCATCTTGTGGCTAATCATTCCTAACAAACTAACTTGCCTTCATCCTGGAAGTACACAATAAAATAGAGACAGGAATAGGCCACTTGCCCTCAAGCATACCTCACCATTCAGTGTGACCATGCCTGACCTACACTGGAATCAACTCCTCTTCTATGCCAGGTTAATTCTTTGATCTTGCAGATATTTATCTCCATTTGGATCCTTCCATAACAACATGAAAGGGACTGTGCAGTACAACAGCAGCTCTTCGGAGTCCTTTGACATAAGCAGTGCTGTCAAGCAAGGCTGTGTTCTTGTCCCAACCGTCTCCTGAGGCACACATTCAGCATTGCAACAGAGGCAGGCTTTTAAACCTCACCCGCCTAAGAGCCAGAACCAAAGTGTGTGAGGCTATGATGAGGCGTACAGTTTGCTGATCATACAGCAGTCATAACCCACAATCTGCAACTCCTCCAGTTCTTGAGGAATCACCTCCCAGGCTTCCAAGGAATTTGGTCTGACTATCAGCCTAATAAAACAAACATTGAGGCAAGATCTGGTGGCAACACCAGGCTTTACCACTGACAACTACAAACCGGATGTTGTTCTTCAGCTCACATACCTGGAGTCCATCATCAGTGATAACCTTTCCTTGGATACAGAAATTGACAAGCACTTCAGGAGGGCTGCATCAACTCTTGTCCATCTCACCATGCGAG
Organism: Hypanus sabinus; assembly: GCF_030144855.1. Lineage (NCBI taxonomy): Eukaryota > Metazoa > Chordata > Chondrichthyes > Myliobatiformes > Dasyatidae > Hypanus > Hypanus sabinus. The sequence goes on along the minus strand of NC_082708.1, from coordinate 47,433,894 downwards.
TTTGGGAAAACAAACTCTCAGTCAAAACAAAGATGGCAATGTTCAACACCTGCATCACCAGCACACTGCTGTATGACAGTGAAATCTGGAAAACATACACTAAGAGAAGGCCCAATACCTTCTACTTAAGGTGCCTTCATCCTGTCTCGGGTTCTCCTGGAGAGACAAATGCTGAGGTTCTCTCTTGTCCGGCCCCTCTTGCATGTACGTCCTGCTCAGGTAGCGTAGGCTGTGCTGGCTGGGCCACATCCCATAAGACATCCTCTACGGTGAGCTGGCTTCGGACAACTGTACTACAAGGATATCTGCCAATGGGACATGAGGGTGCTGAACATCAGCACTAAGTCCTGGGAGGAACTTGCAGCCAGCTGCACCAGGTGGAGAATCACCCTGAAACAACACCAAGGCCAGACAAAGAAAAATTCCTGAAAATAGCAGAAGACAAACAGGCCCAAAGAAAGGAGCACTGCAGCTCCAGAGATGAAACCACTTATAGTTGTGACCTTTGTAATGGAGACTGCCATTCTCGCATTGGTCTGGTCAACCACAGACAACGCTCCAGCAACAATGTAAGCAGCTATAATGCAAAATTCATGGTCATCTCAACCAACAGATGGCCATTCCAGGAATGATCAGACCTGCATAAGTGTCGACAACAGAGAATCCCTGAGATGCAGTATAACTGAGAAAATAAATTTCTACGCACCTTCCTTTGTAACCATGTCCTCTTGTTTGTGACTCTCCTACTGGAGAAAATATCTCAACATCTACCCCTTCAAACCACTATGGCATTTCAAGTTTGAATTAGGTCACACTTCATTCTTCAGAACTTCATGGAATACAAACTCAAACCATCTAACTCCTCTCCTTCAAGGAATTAACCTTTGAACTGTCCCCAATGTTACTAAATGCTTTGTTTTAGGTAAGGGAACCAAAACCATATATAGTTCAAAGTAAATTTATTATCAAAGTATATATACAGTATGTTGCCATAAAAATGCGACCATGAAATTCATTTTCCTGCAAACATTTACAGGAAAAGATATACAAAAGAATCTATGAAAAATTATACATAAACAGATAAATCCTAACTACCAATGTTCAAAAGACAAACTGTATATTTTTTTTTTAAATGAGAACACGGGTTGCAAGTAGTCCTTCAAAATGAGTCTGAAGGTTGTAGAATCAGTTCAGAATAGTGGGAATTAAAGTTATCCACCCTGGTTTAGGAGCCTGATGGTTGTAGGTTCATAACTGTTTCTGAACCTGGAGACATGGGACCTAAACTTTCTGTATCTCCTGCTCGAAGGGAGAAGGGAAGAGGATATTGACAGGATGCCGGGGGTCTTTGATGATGGATGGTGCTTTCTTGTGACTGCACTCCATGTAAATGCATTCAATGGTGGGGAAGGATTTGCCTGTAATACCACTTTCTGTAGCCTTTTTCATTCTGGGCATTCGTGCTTCCATGGGAAGCAGCGATGTAACCAATTCAGACACTCAACACTGCACAATTTATATATACAGTGGATTCCAGTTAATTAGGACACATCAGAACCAGTACATTTTGGCCCAATTAAGCAACTGTCCCAATTAGCTGAAGTTTCATGGAAATAGTTAAAGACAAACTGTCATTTAACTTAGTAAACAATTATGTAATTAAACAAAATGCAGAACAAATTAGAACACTAACAATACTAAGTTCAAATTGAATTATCATTCAACCATACAATACTTGAATACCTGTGAATACAGTCAACCAAAATAGCTACAAGAGTCCTGCAAAGCTGTCTATTAGTTCCTAATAATTATTGAAAGAGGAGTTTATCCAGTCCACATTGCCATGCATGTGGTGTCCGGGGAGGGACAGCACTTCGGGTCCATTCTGTGTCAGCTCATTCAGCTTTGGTTTCCACTTGACACTCAGCTCTGATCTGTGGCTCCAAGTATCTGTTTGCATGAGACAGTGTCCAAGACCCCAGAACACAGCTTAGACTTGCAGGCTAAACCAGGTGAGGGTAGCCATCCCGTCTGTCCTCGCATGTGAGATAAGCTCCGGCAGATTGGCCAGATGAGATCAACAGTAAAATCCAATGGTCAAGAAGGCAGTTCTGCAACACTTCTTGGACAGCGAAAGGCATGATAAGGCACAGAAGTACTTATGGTTATCCACTGCAACCAGGGAAGACCTCAGTTTATGATGACCACTTGTACCACTGTACCTGGACTTCCAAGTTCAAAAGAGTGGACCTGTCCCAGTGGAATGGCCTTAAAAACTCTCCCTCACATTCCACTGTCATTGTTGGATAAGATGGACAACTAACATACTACCGTGTTCTTTTGACTGACTGTAAATGAACAAAATTAGGGCAAACACCTAGTGCAAATAATGGACTACAATACTTTCAACGATTACATACTCCAGATCTTTGTTTTTATTGTAGCATTCAAGATAGTGTCAATCTTCAAATTCTTTGTGGTTCCCAACTTGAAGTAGTGAAACAGCTTCATTTTAATTCCCAGCTATTTCTGGCATCTCCAAGCCTGAATGCTTGAAATTACTGTGAGCAAAACAAATCAGAATTGTCTTCCTGCTATTTCTCACCAACTATCAGTGACCAAAATCACTGCTTTGTGGACACAAACACACAAAAATGATGCTATTTAAAAACTGTTCTCTCTAAGCACTGTGTAGTGTCGAATGGCCACAAACACTCATGTGACTGACACTAGTTAGAAGCTGTTTGCTATATATAGTTCTATCTGATCTGTGCCTATCACAATGATGTTGTTGAGTTAAGCAGCAACACCATCAATACCTCTCAGCATGGTGTCTATAAGCTGCTGGAAAATTGAAGAAGCTGCCTTCACCTCAAAAAACAGGCGGAGGAATGAAAACAAGCCCTTGAAATGGTGAGAAGCTCCTGTGAATTTTCTGTCACTTCTACTTGGAAGTAGGCTTCAGGTTAAGTCAAGCTTTGCAAAATAGTGGCCTCCATTCAATTTTGCAAAAAGATCTGCTGGTACTGGTATTGGGAACCAGTATGTCTCCAGAGCCGCATTGAGACCAGTTGAGAAGTCTGGACACAACCTAATTGTTCTATTGGTTTTCTTGATAGTGACTATTGGAGCTGCCCAATGCGAGTAGTTGATGGCTTTGATCACACCTGCTCATTGCAGCTGATCTAACTCTTGCTCCATGATTGGTAAGGCTGTGTATGGTACTGGTCTTCTGGGACAGAAGACTGGCTTTGCAGCTGGATGGAGATGGAATTTTGCTTGCAGTTTGGTGCAGCAGCCTACAAGAAACTCTGTTGCATAGAATTGTTGAAGTATCTCACATACTGATGGTGTTATGATATCAACTCACACAATTTGAATAGCCTATGTCTTTTATACAGACTTCATTCAAAGGGATGCTCCAGAGATCAACCTTATCCATCCAGTCAATTCCAAGGACATTCAGACTTGTCTGGCTGTTAGATAGCACACACCATTGACTTGATTACTGTTCAGCATCACCATGCAATGCAGTTCGCCATTTAGCTGAAGGTTCCAACAGATGCACTATAGGTGGAATGATGAGCTGATCTGGCCCAAGCTTCCACCACTTGCATTTGGAGATAATGGTGATGTCTTACACCATGTTGAGTTGGACTTTGACCGATTGTCGATAAATATGCTGACTTAATGTCTCCTGGAAGTCCACGGTAAATGTGACCATTAAATTCTTTGTAAAATCTGATTGCTCTTGAAACTTCTTGTCCTTGTGTTCCACTGGCCTTGGACATAGTGAAGGGCAGCAAGCGCCTTCTTTGTGACTGTGTCAATGGCATTTGCTGCAAATATGTTTCTTGTATTGGCTGTTTCTTGCTTAATGCCACGGACCACAGTTCCAATAAGCTGTGGTTGGCTGCTTGGATACCTGCTAAGTGATAATATCTGGCTCATCAGACACTGAATCAACCTCCATCTGTTCAACCAAGCTTCATGTTGATCAAACACTGGTGTTCTTGAGTGATAGCTTGTTGAGTCATATCAGGGTCTTGCTCCAGTCTGGCCAGGAGCTGTTTGCTGATATCTGCATCGCCAGGTGCCAGAAGTTAACAAATATCAGACATTTGAACTGTTATTCAGTCATGGTACCCAGCTTGAACTGTTCACATTTGTGATTTGGTGAATCTGGAATTTGTGATAAAGTCACCAGCATCTTGTTTAATGAGTTTTAGGCAATGGTAGTGAATGCTGAAGAGAGAGGACTGCTCTCCAAAAATGCTTGTTAGCTGTTGGACAGATTCATCAAATTGTAAGCCCTGCAGGTTTGTAGGCAGAATGAAGTTGAAACAGCACTCATGTTCAACAGTACCCAATTTTCAAATGCAACTCCTGAAGCAGCAACTAACTAGAAGTTGGAAATGAATGCAACAACCGACTAACATGAGTTCTGTTGAGTGAGTGACACCGACAACCTACTAGTTAAGATTTAAATTAACTTCAGGTGTGCTGCCTCAAATTGAGCTAGCTGCTGTTGTTGAACTGCACACAAGTCTTCTGCTGAAATTGTTCTGTCACTATAACACAGTGCCTCGGTGCCAATTTTTTGAGCTCACTCACCGATAGCTATTGATGAGACCCAAAGCCAGACAAGCTGGAATTCAAAATAACCCTTTATTCAGTAAAACACCAGTTGCAAAATTCAACACAAACTCACTTCTCTTGACTTTTAATGGCAGTCAGGAGTCCAACTTAAAGGTGCATTACTGCCACCAACTGGACTGGAGTGTGGTGTAGAGAAATGGGAAATAAAACCCTTACTACTACTTTTTCAAATGAAAGCTAAATTACCCCCAAAAGCTCTATAGATTGTAAGTAGTGGAAGACTATGCTGCGAATTAAATTAAAGTCGCTCCCATAATTTACTTTTTAAATGAAAATTATCAAACCCCGAAAATTGTAATGAAGCCTGCATTTGATCTCTTTTAACCTTAAATGCTCCACACTAATAATACATGTTCAATTATTTCACAATGATGACAAAACTTATACTACACAGAATTATGTTTTCCAACAAGATACAAGGAATAATTAAGCACAGCTTGTCCAGTTCTAAGTCAACATAATTCCTTCCCTTCTTGTTTACCCCCTTCTCCTATAAACACAGTTTTATGTATTTTAATGAAGGTGTCTACCCTTATGTCTATTATCCCACAAGTCTTGCCATCACCCTCCTAATTCTTAACCCTACCAACCCCTTAGTTTCCGATTTCTTAAGTGGAAGATTTATATACACAGTTGAACTTTAACAGCTTTTTCAGCGAAACAATCAACCTGCTCATTCACCTAAACACCTCTACGTGCAGGGACCCATAAGGACCAGATGTGCAAACCAATACTTTGAATATGAAATAAAATTTGATGAGCTTCTAACAATATATTTGACTTACTGCTAGAATAACCTGTTTTAAGACTCAGCAAAACTGAAAAGGAATCTGAACAAATTACAACTTTGCAAGGATATAGTTCAGATTCAGATTATTGTCATTTAGAAACCACAAATACAATGCAGTTAAAAAATGAGACAACATTCCTCCAGAATTACATCACAAAAGCACATGACAAAACAGACTACACCAGAAAATCCACATAACATTTGGCAATCACCAATCCAGAGTCCGGAGAGGCTGCTGCGTATTAATATCGCGACCATCTTAGCGCATTCCCCGGAAAGGAGCTCCAGTCCCACCAGATAAAACAAGACCAAAAACTAAAACTACAAGACCTGCACAAAACCACATAGTTACAACAGTGAAAATAATAGCATAATTGATTAAAAAAATGACCATGGGCACAGTGAAAATAGTCCAAAGATGTTATAAGTTCAAGTCAACATAAGGATGACTATAAGTTCAAAAGAAACCACCACACTGTTTCCACAAGTCCTCAGGGTCCCAATAGACTCGTTACCCCATGCAGGAGGCAGAAGGAAATACCCCCGCTATGGACTTCCACGGCGCCGCCCAACTCAGCCTCGCAGACGCAGCATACAATGAAAGCTCCGTTGAACCCAGCCTTGCAGACACAGCACACACTGAAAGCGACCTGACCGCACTGGACTCCGAATCCATCGAACCTCCGAGCCTCCGACCATCCCCTCCAGCACAGCTTCTCCGAGCACCACTCTGCCAAGCGCATTAAGACGCCCCCACCAACAGCCATCGGCAATGCCACCTCAAGGACTGGGGGCCTGTTCTTCCCAGCAGAGAACCGGACCTCACAGCAGCAGCAGCAATGAAGAAGGTCTTCCTAGAGATTTGCAGATGTTCCTCCATACTCCCACATCCGTTTTTCATCTGGTTATGATTGCGCACGGCACCCCACTTCACAAATAACAGATAATCAGCTCCAGAGTGGCCGCTGCAAGCTGCGTCGCGCCGCCACCCACTGTAAATCCAAAACGATGGAAACTAATTCTGCTATATACTGTCTACTGACAAACGGTTAGTAAGATATTTCTTTATTGTTACCCGTAATTCAGGCACACCAACATTTTCAGTTAAATTATCTTTTGATCCATCAGTAAAAATAGTTAATATATCATAAAAAATTTTCTTAATATATTGATAGACCAACAGTCTCTCAGGCATAACAGAATCCTTAGACTTTATTAATGCACGTAACCTAAAATCAACTAAAGTTATTGGGGGAGAAACAAGGTTGGGTTAACAAGAAAGCTACAGTAGGACATGTTGCATAAATCAAAAAAAATTAGCATAAGAACCCAGCTATCCAAAACTAAAACACTCTCTTGGGATGCTCCCAACAATCCTGCAACACATCTTTAACAGGATGATCATTTCTATGCCCAGTTTCAAAACTCAACACAAACTCACTTCTTCTTGTTTTACGGCAGTTGGCACCCAGCTTAATGGTGCATTACCGCCACCTTCTGCTCCGGAGTGTGGATCAGACAATAGACTTGCATTCTAAATTCCTTCACCTATTCACACACACATACCCTAAACTACACTTTATCCTTCCTTCTTTGGCCACCCTAGTACCCTATTCCCATTTATCCATCATATCCTATAAAAACCCCCTGTATCCCTTAAGAAAGCTAGAAGTATCCTGGCCTGTGCCCTCTTACCCATGCCCAGTAACTCTTTTAATGTGAATTCCTGCACCCCCAATTCCCTTAGATTAATTCTCATCATCTCTCTGTATCCCATACTTCCTGCAACTCAGAATTACACGTTCTACTGACTCTTCTTCCTGACATTCCTCACACAATCCTGTCTGGTGCTTCCCTATCATTTTCAATGTTTGGTTTAGTGCACTGTGCCCCAGCCTTAACCACACAGTTTCCTCTCTTCTGTATCCACTGCCTACCCTAGTACCTGTAACACTCTTTTGTACTTGATATAAATGCCTCCCTTTCCCCTCTCTGTCCCATCTTTCTTGCCACATTTGGATGACTTTTTTCCCCCAGATTACACACGTAGCCTCTACTGATACTAATGTGCATTTCTATATTTTCTTCCTTTAACATGCTCTTTGCCAACTCATCCACCCTCTCATTTCTCTTCACCCCTACATGAGCTGGAACCCCTAGAAATTTTACCCGACCTCCGTGATTTGCAACTCTTGTGACTGACTGAAGGACTTCATAAAGTACATCTTGCCGGCTGTTTGAGTGAAAAGACTTTAAACTTGCTCGAACGGAGGATGAATCTGAGCATATCAACACTTTGATTTGTCTCACTTTCTCCACCCATCGCAACACAACCAACACTGCCAACATCTCCGCTGTATACACCCCTAACTTATTAGATGTTCTTCTGCTGATTCCAATTTCTTTTGCTGGTATAGCCACCCCAAACCCCGTCACTCCTGTTTCAGGTTCCTTAGCACCATCCGTATAAACCCAGGTATAATCACTATACTTTTCCATCACATGATAGTTAAATGCACTTACCAAATCAGTTTTATATTTTTCTTTCCTTTTTACCTCTAACAAATGCCAGTCTATGTCTGGCCATACAATTTTCCATGGAGCTACAACCGGATAAACTACTGAAGGACTTATCCTTAGATCAAACACTCCATATTCTTTAGCAATATCATTCACTACCTGACTAAAATTTTCCCTCTGAAACCTCCCGTTCTCCCAGCACTCCTGCAACACTCCTTTTGCAGGGTGAGAATCATTGTGCCCCTGCAAATTAACCCAGTAGTTTGCCATCAATTGCATCCTTCTTAGTTCCGAAGGTATTACTCCCAATTCTACCTGCCGGGCTGATACTGGCGATGTTTTAAAAGCCCCACTCAAAGCGTGAGCCTGAATCACATCCAGTTTCCTTACAAGAGACTTAGCTGCTGATCCATATGCTATATTTCTATAGTCCAACACAGATCTTACTAAAGCCACATATATTCTCTTCAACACTGAACAACTTGCTCCCCATTCCCTACCAGTCAAACATCTCATCACGTTTATTACTTTTTTACATTTCTCTGCAACTTTCCTGATATGGTCTGCCCATGTTAACCGTGAATCAAATATAACTCCCAGAAATTTAAATGATCCAACCCTTTCTAATTCTATCCCATACGTCCTTAACTTCTTCCCTACCTCAATTCTTTTCCTGGTGAAACATACAGTTTGAGTTTTTTCTACTGAAAATCTACATCCCCAATCATAACCCCACTCCACCAATTGCTCCTTGTAGCTTCCTGATTATATGCTCCATGTTCCTACCTCTTTTCCACAAGGCCCCATCATCCGCAAATAGTGACCTACCTATATCCACTGGTACCTTTGTGAAGACATCATTGATCATAATGATGAAAAGTAACGGGCTAATCACACTACCTTGAGGTGTGCCATTTCCCACTATGTACTGATTTGATAACTGATCCAATCTGAACTTGAATTTTCCAACCAAACAAAAAATCTTTTATTCAATTAAAAACTCTCCCACCAACCCCCATCATGTGCAGTTTAATTAACAATCCTTCCTTCCACATCATGTCATAGGTTTTCTTCTACGTCAAAAAACACTGCAACTACTGACTCTTATTTTGCCCGGGCTTTTATTTCAGTCTCTAACCTTATCACTGAGTTCATGGAATTCCTTCCCTTCCTAAAACCACTCTGATAACTTGCATGCATTCCCCTCTTCTCAAGCTCATATGATAACCTTTCTGTTATCATCCTTTCCATCATCTTACATATATTTGATGTTAATCCTATTGGCCTGTAGCTAGTGGGTTTTGACACATCCTTGCCAGGTTTCCTTATTGGAATTACTACTGCTTCTTTTCATGCACTTAGTAATCTTCCCTCCTCCCACACTCTGTTGTAAAGATGCAGCAACTTCAAGAGCGCTCCTTCTAGATTTTTTAGCATAACGTAGCATATCAGATCTTTCCCTGGGGAGGTTGGTCTTGATCTCTTTATTGCTCTCACCACCTCTGCCGATGTAAATAGTTCATCAATTATATCATGTTTCTTCCTTCCTGTCTAACACACCTGGGTGTTGACTCATTGTTCTTTCCCTTCTTCAGCCAAATTTTCTGAGCTATGCATCTTTACCAATGACTTGGCCATGATCTCAGCCTTATCCCTACTGGAGACTGCTGTTTCCTCCTCAGATATAATTACTGGATATTCCCATTCCCTTCTAACTCCTCTCATCCTCTTAATCATTCCCCATACCTCTCCCACAGGTGTTGTTCTTCCGATTTTGTTGCAAAAACTCTTCCAACTTGCCCTTTTAGCTTAATGTATAATTCTTCTCACCACTGCCTGTGCCTTCTTATATTGAATCAAAAACTGCATATTATGGGTTCTTTTAACTAGTCTGAATGCTCCATTTCTGTTTTTTTACAACCTGACAACATTCCTCTGTCCACCATGATACCAGTTTTCTATTCATCCTATTTTTACCCCTGGGTATAGATCCTTCTGTTACCATAATAATTGAAGTCACCTGACTGTTTAATTCATCTATATTTCCAGAAATGTCAGTCCTTATCAATGCTTCTTCACTCAACTTCTGGAACTTACCCCAATCTGCTTTTCCAAACACCCACTTTGGGATTCCACCACCTGATCTTACTTCAACTCTTTCACCCACTGAACATGAAACTGGGTAGTGATCGCTGCCTACTGTTGAAGCAGTCCAAACTCCCCAGTTACTAACCCTAGCCAAGGTATTAGACACTAACGTAATATCTATTACTGACTCAGTTCCTGTTGTTATGTTCATCCTTGTTCCTCTACAATCATTCATACACACCGAATCCCTTTCTTCCATCAAATCTTCAATTACCTTTCCAGTTGAATCTGTAAACAAATCCCCCCCCCCATATTGTTCTGTGAGCATTGAAATCTGCACACCACACTACTCTATGACTGTTTTGTCCTTGTATCCTTAGTAGGCTGTCCAAATCCAACCTTTTGCATGGATTATAGTAGTTAATTATAACCACTTCCTCCTCTCTCTCCCACACTTCCACTAGTATGTATTCCTGATCATTTCCCTTTTCCAGTACCCCACATGGTATACCTTGTTTGATTAACATAACACAACCCCCTCCTTCCCCTAGATTTCTATATTTCCTTATCATTGTATATCCATATACCACAAAGTCTAAAGTTGGTTTCAACCAAGTCTCCTGAATACACACTACATCCGGTTTTACAAGTATTTCTTTAATAAACTGCTTGAATTCCTGGCTATTGGCCAGTAAGCTCCTTGCATTCCATTGCAAAATAATCACTATAATTAGTATTAACCAACCCATGACACTTCCTGGTTTGACTGATTAGTGAGGTTCTCCCTCACTTCTTCCCATGTCAATCCTACTAACCTTAAATGGTTCACTGCTGTTTTGACAACCAGCTGAATTTTTTCACTTTTTGACTTTATCTCAGCCATACTATTAATCACTCCTGCAATGAATGTTACTAGAGCCCTTTTGTCTACATAAATCCTGTCATTTGTTCTTTGTTGCATCTCTCGCATCCCTCTTGTTCCCTGTTCATGAGGAGCATTATTCTGTTCTCCTGACATTTGTACAGCTTTTGTATCTTTCTTTTCACTCTTATTTCTTGAATTTTATTCTCCCGTCTCATAACCTCACACCCACTATATGCCACATTATGAGCTCCTCCACAATTACAGCATTTTGGTTGCACTCCTGTTCCACACTTTCCATCACCCCCACATCTAGCACATCTCCTCTCCCAATTACAGTTTTTAGCTATGTGTCCAAACCTTTGACAATTATAGCACCTCGATGGCTTTGGCACATACACTCTTACTGGGAAACTTATGAAACCATGGAACACCTTCCCTAGCACTCTTTCTTCTTCAAATTCAATCAATACTATTTCACTCCCTCTTTTGTTGTTTTCAGTCTTTGAACATTCATTATTTTTCCCTCTGATATTCCTCTTTAACTCGTCCATATTTATACTCTTGGTACCCCTGTGAACACCCCTTTACATCCACCACCATCTCATGCTCCCACCCTCCCTGTGTATTCCACCTTACATTTTCCTATCTCTCTTAATTTGAGTGCTTTCTCAAGCTGTTCCTCATTTGCACATCTTACCAATAGGTTGCCACCATTAAGGACTTTTGCAAATACTATTTCCCCTATCTTATTTGCCATTGTTGTTGTTAGCACAAACAGGTTAATTTTCTTCACATTTCCTTGATCCTGCTCATTAAACCTTATTATGACAACACCTTCTTTCTGAACTTGTTCATCTTCCTCACTTTCAGATCGCTCTCCAATATCATTTCTTATTCTTTTACTCCCTTTGTCTCCGTTTTCATTCATCCATCTCCTCATTCCCTTTACTTCCCCCTTCACAACCATCCATTTCTCCCCAGCTACCTACTTCTGATCCATTCACCCCACCCCCAGTAGTTCAGCAACAAATCCTCAGGCCTCCTCAGGGCACTGCTCTCAGTTCCAACTAATGCAACCACCACCCCCCAGCTCCAGCCCAGCACCCTAACCTCTTTGGTCATTGTTGATTGCTTAACCTCCACAGACCAAGACAAACTCACACTCCCCAGTATGACTATTTAAATGGGTTATGCCAGAACAATTGAATCATTGATTAGAATGGCAACCAATCAGTGAAAGTCAGCCTGAGATTGGTTTCAGCTGACCATTAGGTACTGAGTGTTTTGACTCAGTGAAACATTATGATAATAAACTATTTACAGCTTTGGCATAATTATCAGCCAAGCAGCACTAAAGTCCAAGGAAATTATCATGTAATTGGATTAATGTTTATGGTGTGAATGCTCTCTTTATCAGGTATATTCAATCTGACACAAGAGGAGATAATATGGCTCATTTGCCTGTGCTCAGTCTTCTAAAAATAACTTACACTGTTGTTGCTACTTATGCTTAATCTGTAACCCTGTAGATTTCTCATGTTCATTTGCTTACAAATCTTTTCTAAAATTATGAAATTACTTCAGATTGAGTTTTCCACATTTAAGCAAAGCTGAATGTAAAACAACTTTCATTTGGATGGTAGATAATTTGCTGATGACTTAAACCCAGAACTTTTAGTTTTGATCCATTGGTCAGAAAGTTTATTTCAGTATGTTCATCAAAATTTTCTATCATCTTGAAAAACAACTGGGCTGATTTGTGAAGTCAGGTTTATTGACATATGCAAGTGCAAAGAGGTACAATGCAAAAAAAAACCCTGCTTGTAGTAGCATTACAGGTACACAGATTCAGACAGCAACACACAGAACATAAATTATATGTAAATTATATATTGGTTATACAAGGCAGTGAAGAAAAAGGACTGTGCAAAATAACAGTGCAAAAAAGACACTTCCATTGTCAAGCAAGAGATGATCCATTGTGTTCTGTTGCAGAGGTAGAATAAGGGTTGTGCAGGACATGATGGATGTAGGAAAGTTTCTGCTCCTGAACCTGCTTTTGTTGGATATCAAGCTTCTGTACCTTTTGCCCAAAGGTAGCAGCAAGAAGCAAACATGACCCATATGGTGGGGATCCTTGATGACAGATGCTGCCTTCTTGGGGCAGCACGTCACATAAATGCTTTCATCGACAGGGAAGGCTATACCAGTGATGGACTGAGCTCGGTTCACCACTCTCTGCAGTCTTTTGCGATCCCTTGTATTGAAATTGCTGTACCAGGTTATAATGGAACCTGTAAGCATACCTCAAATAGTGCATCTGTAGAAGTTTGTTAGGTATTTGGTGGCATACCAGATCTCCTTAAAGCTTCTAAGAAAGTTTTCCTTGTGATTGTATCTATTCACAGACACTGCACAACATGTCAACAAACTTTGTAGAGTGCAGGATCATCACAGGCCATGGGACTGAAGGCTTCCCCTCCAGAACACTTCTAGCTAAGCCATTCCTGTACGATAACAACACTGACATCTACATAACAGTGTTGAAGATTACTCAAGCATGTCCTTTCAACAAAAAAACCAATTTAATCAGAAAATATTACCCCAGTATATTCCATGTCCATTAGAAAAGTAATGAAAGGTATTTTCCACATTCACAAATGCCCATTTTTTGTTTTGTCAGGAACACCCAGCTCCAATAGGAGAATGACCCTTAACAAAGTGGCCATCCCAATTAAAAGTGAAGTCAATGGGCATCAAAGCGAAAGCACTCCAGTGGCTGGAGTCATATGTCACAAATGTCACACAAAGGGATATGACTGTGGTTGTCAAAAGTCGACCCTCCTAACCGAGAGGACATCACTGCTGGAGTTCTCAAGGCAGTGTTGTAACTACAACAACCTTCATCAATGACCTCTCTACCATAAACTGAGAAGTGAGGATGTTTGCTGATGACTGAAAACATTCAATTGCATTTGCTACTCCTTAACAAACGAAGCATTCATCTGCCTGCGTCCAGAAAGACATTGATAGTTAGGCTGATAAAGCTTAACTATACTTGTGCCACAAAGGTACTTGGCAATGACTGTATCCAATAAAAACACAACACCTACCCTTGAAATTTCAAAGATTCTGCTTATCTTCTTGAAAGTGGTTCATCTACCAAGACACCCCCAAAGCCTTTCCACTTTTTACAAGTCAGAAGCATGATTTTGAACTTGCCATCTGCCTTGAAGTGTGAAACTCCAACAGCTTTCAGGTACAGAACTGGAATCTGGAGCAACATACAAGATGCTAGAAAAACTCAGTGGGTCTGTTTTTCTTCCTTTAACATACCCAATGACTTGGCCTTTACAGCCCTTTGTGGCAATGAATTTCAGATTCACCCCTCCTCAGTTTTAAAGGAGATCTCCCTTTAGCCTGAGGCTGTGCCATTGGATCCTAGACACACGTAATAATGGAAGCATCCTCTCCATGTCCAGGCCTTTCAATGTTCAATAGATTTCAATGGGATTTCCCCCTTATCATTCTGAGCTCCACTGAGCTATCAAATGCCTCTCATATGGTAAGCCTGTCATTGCTGGGATCATACTTGTGAACTTCTGAACTTCCCCTGGACTGTTTGGGAGGGGCAGCACATTCTTACTTAGATATGGGACCCAAAACTGCTCATAATATTCCAAATACAGTGTGACTAAAACATTAAACTTCAGAAGTACATCCTTGCTTTTATATTCTGTTCCTTTCAAAGTGGACTGCTAACTGCATTTACCTTCTTCAGTATAAACTCAACTTGCAAGTTAATCTTAAGGGAATCGTGAACCAGGATTCACAAGTCCCTTTGTTACTCTTTGCTGCTTCCTCAGCCCCCCACTCAAATCCCTATACACTCACAAATGCCTGACCAAATTTTGCTCTAAATCATCTACAAGATTGCAGATAACAAAATAGTGCACCATAAATAAAATAACGATGTTGGAGTACAGGAAGAGGAAAAGAGAACCTAGTGACATTGGATAATGAAAAAAAAATTTCCCTTAATGTCAGCAAAAATGGTCATTGACTTCTAGAAGGGTAAGGGGTAGTGCTGTTATGCTGAGATCAAGAGAGCTGAAAGCTTTAAGTCTCTGGCCTGGCCTGTGGTCAGACCTGGACAGGCTAGGAATGAACATCACAAATAGCCTCTCCTGGTCTAACTGAGTAGCTCAATGGTGCTTTTACTTCCACAGGAGGGTGAAGAAATTTGGCACGTCCCCTTTGACGCACAACATTTTATTAATCAACGTACCAGAAAGTATCCAGATTCACCACAGCTTGGTATGGCGATTGCCTTGCCTGTGACTGCAAGAAACTGTGGAGTTGTGGACATAACTCAGTATCTTGCAGAACACACCAGTACGCCACCCTTGCAGGATATTCAACTGAGCTTTATTGATAACCCTCAAATGAATTTTATTGATAACATACTCAGGAGTATGTGAACTCCTCCCATGTAGAAGTGACTAACTGAATGAAATAGGAGCACCACTATTAACTATCCTTCTTGAAACAAAAGAAAAATTAGGTATGTACTCTGGTCTATAGAACTGCTTTGCAATTATAGTCACTGAAATCAAGTGATTCAGTTCACTCGATTGTTCCATTGCACATAACTTATGCTCCTTACAAAAACAAAAAAAACTACCAACATTTTAACTGAGTTTCTCTTTGTTTTCCTCCTTTTGTCACCAATTCCTTTTTTTTTGAAGAACAATCTCATTTCTTTGTATGTTTTCAATATTAGAGCTCTTTTTAAAAACACTAAACCTAATGGAGGTCAGGGTAGACTACCTGAAGACTCCAGCGAAGTGAGAGGATTATTCTGCCTCATTAGTCACTTGCCCTAAGCTATTAGGCTCTGGAATATATCTCTGTGATGGGACAGATAAACTACCCCATCTGGTATAGGTTTCTGGAAGTGTTGGACAGGATGGAGATTCTTGAACAGGTATGTCCACCTTTGGTAAGTGATCCTCATCATCAGGCCACTCCATTTCTTTCTCTACTTTGAAGTTGCACAAGCGCACTCCTGTTCCGCCTGATTTCACCTCGTGATGTTCTGATCACAAACAATCATAGTGCATGCTGCTGGACTATCATTCCATTGGTGAATTGGTCTGAAACCCAAACAGCATCACTTCTCCTGAGCAGTGACAAATACTTTGCTCTGTGTCTGAGATCTTACACATTCTTCATTTTCTCACACTGTGTTGCTTCAAAATTTCTCACTTTGTCTAAGTCCAGTAAGTGAAGTGGGAGAAGGCAAGGAAGAATGGGCAGGCTTGTTCTCAGTTCTTGTCCACTGACAGCTCTGATGGACTGTAGCCATTCACAAAAGGTGTGTAGCGATACGCTAGCAGTGCTTTGTAGGGATCTATTGCCTTCAGTGCAAGATGCTTAACAGTTTGCACTGCTCTTTCCACTTCTCCATTTGCCTGTGGGTGCCATGGACAGCTTGTCTGGTGTTTGAACTCACAGTCCCTAGCAAAGGCTTTGAATTCTGAGCAGCTGGATTGTGAACCCTTGTCTGACACATATCTCTATTATTCCATGGTAAATGAATACAACCTTCAGGTGCTGTATAACTGCTGCTGAGGATGTAGAGGACAGCTTGAGCACCTCAGCATTCCTTGAGCAGTAATCCACAGTGAGAAGATATTTGTCTCTTTTCAACTTAAAAATGTCTGTGCCTGCAATTTGCTGTGGAAAGTCTGGGAATTCTGTGGGACAGAGAGGTTCAGCATGATCTTGTGCAGTTTTCTGCAAGCTTCACTTTGCTTTACATCATCTCCCAGACCAGGCCACCACACAAGATTGCCTTGCTCTTAGGTGACATTTTCCGATGCCTTGATGTCCTTTGTGGAGTTGACTATTGACCTTGGCATGCATAGAAACAGGAATGATGAGTCTGGAGCCCTTTAGCAGCAAAACATCAAGAATGGTGAGAGTGTCTCTTTCAAGCCAGTAAGGCCTGCTCATGAGTTCCTTTTGGAACAGCTGGCCATCCATGCTCACATGATTGCATGACCTTGCTGCAGATTTGGTTCTTTTTCAACTCAGCACAAACTTCATCCAGTTTACTCTATGATTTAGGAAAGCTTTCACGTACCTGAGCTAAGTAGATGTTGGTGTCTTCCATGAGAGCGGAGTCAGCTTCCATCCACTCACTTTTGGATGGCATCCTCGACAGAGTGTCTAGTGTTGTGGAAGATTTGATGGGGTCATGTTCAATGTCATAACTGTCGCATAAGCATCATATTGAATCTTGGCAGACGTGGAAGTAAGTCAATCAAGAGCTTTGAGCTGAGAAGACTGACAAAAGGTCTGTTTCAAGTAGGAATTTAGAGTCTATCAAGCAGCAGCTGAAGCGTTCACCAGCCCATATGAGAGCCAACATCTCCTTTTCGATTTGGGCATAATACTGTTCAGTAGGAGTCAGTTCTCTTGATGCATATGCCACGGATTTCCATACAGCACTGCAGTATTTCATGTGCACTCCACTAGGCCAAAGGAGGAAACATTTGCTGAAACCTTGGATGTTTTGTTCAGATCAAAGAATGCCAACATTGGCAGAAAGATAAGCTCTGCTTTAAGTGATGAGAATGACTTCTCTGGTGGTGCATCCCAGGACCAAAAGTTTTTCTGAGAGAGGAGGTCATGTAGTGGCTTTGCTTTTGCTGCCAAAACTGGAACGAACATTCCAGCTAGTTTACTTTGCCAAGGAAAGTGCAAATCTCTGATACATTCGTAGGTTGTGCCATGTTCTGAACTCCTGCCAGTTTGCTTGAATCTGGTTGCACTCCTTCTGAGGACAGTTGGTGGCCTAAGAATCTCACCTCCAATTTTGCAAATACACATTTTTTTGTGTTCAGTGTGATTCCAGCCAGTTTCAGTTTCTCCAAGGCAGCTTCCACTCTTTTGTCATGTTCCTCACTTGAGCCTCCACAGATGAGTGTATTGTCCATGTATGTGGCAGACTACTTCTTCCAGTCCCTCCAAAATCTGGTTCATCCTCATCTGAAAGAGTTCTAGAGCTGATGAGATGCTAAAAGGAGATCTCTTGAAGGCCTAGCGTCCATGTGGTAAAAGTTGTGAGTTTCTGTGACTCCGGTGTTAAACAGATCTGCAAGAACCCTAAGCTTACATCCAGTTTGGTGAAGAACTGTGCTCTACCAAGCATACCCCCTGTGTGCTCAACAGAGGGCAAAATACATTTCTCCTGCCTCACAGTATTATTCAGTTTTGTTAGGTCAACACAGATACTCACTGTGCTATCTGGCTTGGGAAGAGGAATAATGCCTGCACACCAATCAGTAGGTCCATTCACTCTTGTTATGATGTTTAGAACTTCCATTCTCTCATGCTCAACTTTGACTTTGTTCATCAATGGGATTGGTGTATGCCTCCCTGTGGTCACAGAGTAGACTGTCACTCCTGGCTTCAGTTAGATAAAGTATTCTTCTTTCAGTATCCCCAGGCCTGCAAACAACTCCAGGCACTTCTCCTGTCACTGAACATTGTTTAGTGAATCCAACCTTGCAATAGGTTCAGCTTCTCACTGGCATATCATCCCAGAAGTGGTGGGAAGAGATTCTGAACAACATAGACATCATCTTGTAACTGTTTCTCAGTTTTAGATGTTTATCTGGCCCCAAGAGGATTTCCTCTGTTGAGCTTGGCCTAATGCCCGTTTTCTTCACTAGTTTTGGTGAACAGACATCCGGGGATGGCTGTGACATCTGCCACATCTGTCCATTTTGAACGCTACTGCCTTATTTTGCAACTGAACCGCAGTACACTAGCCTTGTTTACTTGAATCTAGAGCCCCAAGGAAAGCTCTCTCTTCATCTGCATCTGGTCTTCTTTGACCTCCTGAAGACTCCTGAGTGACACTGGCTTTGATAATGGCCAACTCAATTGCATTGGTAGCATTTAGCTTCTTTTGCTGGACAGAGCTTTGACATGGAATGGAGACTTGCCGCATCTCCTGCAGTTGGACATTTTACCTGCTCTTTGTTCTGCTCGTCTGTTTTGTGTGAGCTGAGCTTTGCTGTCACCTCTTTCTGACTGCACCTTGTTAGTACCTTTCTTTTTGTACAGCTTCTAGCTTTACCTCAGCATCATTTTCATGAGTTCTGCCTCTTGCTGACAAACATTCTCACTCTGCCTGACCATAGTAAGAGCTTTCTCTCGTGTGAGATTTGCCTGCAACTGAACTTCCTCTGACAATTTGGTGTCCAGTAGCCCAACAACAATCCTGTCTAATAATTCCATCTCAGATTTTCATATGTACAGTTGTCCGACAGGACATACAATGCTGTGATGAAGTCACTTACACTTTCATCTGGTTCCTGTGTTCTAGAGTTGAACTTTGCTCTCTCATATATCACATTTTGCTTTCCTGTGAAATATCCTTTGAATTTGTCTCACACTGTTTTGTACTTCTTTTTTTGAGCATCTTAACCACCCGTGATGTCATCTGCTTTGTCACCCTTGCAGTATGTCAGTGTGCTTGCTTGATGCTCTTCGGTTGCCTGATTGAAACTGTATATGAGCCATTTCTCAAAGTTCCCTGGTTTAGAGAATTCAAATGTCTTGGGGGAGGGAGGCTTTATTAGGTAAGCAGATTAGGTACAAGTATTTGCTCTATTTTACTGTTTGTTTATATATTATTTTATTTATTTGGACCACAAGAATCTCTCTCTCTCGCTGAGAGTTTGACTGACTTCTCTGCTGTGTATGTGCCTCTGTGCCCTTGCCCAGGCTAGTGACCCACAGGTAATTACAATATATCCACTTTCAGGTGTAGCTAGGTGTTGCCCAGTAACCCGGGCCCTTTCTCAGCTCTGTGCCTCATGGTGCATACAGTTAACACAGGCAGTTCAGGTTGATAAGTCTCTGGATATTTCTCATAGATATATGCAAAAAAGAAAACAGTTGCTGTAAATTCTTTTTGTGGGGGATCTCACTTGGTCCATGGCATCAATTACAGTCAACCCTCCATATCAGCGGGTTCCACATTCACCAATTCAACCAATCACGGATCAGGATTGGAAAAAAACCCGGATGTTCTCTATCTTTCTTCTTATTCCCTAAACAGTGTAACAATTATTTACATAGCATTTCCATTGTACAGGTTCTTCACACTATCCAAAAGTAGAGCGTTTTTGAGCGTTCCCAGACCCAAAAAGTAACCTACCAAATTATACCAAATAACACATAAAACCTAAAATAATACTAACATATAGTAAAAGCAGGAAAGATATGTTAAATAGCGGCCTATATAAAGTAGAAATAATGTACGTACAGTGTAGTTTCACTTACCAGAATCAGGAAGACAGCGAGCACACTGGAAGGGTCGTGCATTTTTCTATCATTTGAGTTCTTTGTAAGCACTCAAAACATCCTGCAAATGTCCCCTTTCAAAATTAAAGTCATACTTCTCTACAATCATTGCAGCACTGTCAATCGTAGTGAAAATCTCACGCAGTTCAAAGCTGTGGCGGCTTGATGCCGAGATACTGAGTGTTTGTTTTGCTGAGAGCAAAACAAATGTTGAACGCTATTTTCGCTTTCCTCCACTCTCGCTGCTCAGGGAGTGCGCTGCTTCTATAACGGCTCGCTGCAAAACAAACGCTGAATGCTGTTTTTGCTTTTCGCCACTCTCGTTGCTCGGGGTGCGCGGAAGAGCTACGATGGTTGCGTCTGTACTGAACATGTACAGACCTTTTTCCCTTGTCGTTATTCCCTAAACAATACAGTATAACAACTATTTACATAGCATTTACATTGTATTAGGTATTATAAGTAATCTAGAGATGATTTAAAGTATACGGGAGGAAGTGTGTAGGTTATATGCAAATACTACACAATTTTATATAAGGGACTGAGCATCCTTGAATTTTGGTATCTGCGGGGGGTCCTGGAACCAAACCCCCGCGGGTACAGAAGGCTGACTGTAATTGACAATCAACCACTGTAGACACCATGTTGTGATTGATTTTGACGAATGGTGCAGAGCACACCAGGACACCAGCCTTGCAGGATATTCAACTGAGCTTTATTGATAAAAACACAAAATGCTGGCAGAACTCAGCAGGCCAGACAGCATTTATGGGAGGAGGTAGCTTATTGATAACCCTGTTTGGACAGCATGTGGGAGTGGCTGAGTGGCATAGGAACACTGCTATTAGCTACCACAAAGCATCATTAGTTTTATCGTGCACTACTTTGATGTACTATGTAATGATTTGATCTGTATGAACAGTGCTCATTTCAAAGTTTTTCACAGTATCTCACTACACATTAAAATAATAAGCTAATGTATCTTTAACTACCTCAATAAACACGTTCCCTTGATAATATGAATGATTTTCTTCTTCTGTCAAGTACACTTACAAGAATCCAAATGCAAATTAAAACAGATACATCAGACATAGTTCCTATTCTTCTTGTAAAGTTTACTGGCAGTGGGCAGATCAACTTAATATGCTTTACTGCCACCTATTGAGTTGGAGTGTGGAGCAAAGAGGCAGGAAGTATATCCCAAAAATCCCAAATAATATCTTAAAAGTACATATGCTTTATACAAATACACAATTATCACAATTATATACATTACGATGGCAGTGATAGCCTGACAAACTTTCCATGTTAAACTGTGTGTCTCCTAAAGTTCTTAATTTAGCAATTAGATGTTTCCCTTGCACCTTATAGGAAGTGCATTCAAATATATGCTGCAGTTTCTTGACAAGTGCATGCATATTAATTCTGAACAAGGAATTATTCAACTTAGTATGTCCAATACGTAAACATGGAAGTATAACGTTGTCCTCCTTTTATACCCAGTTGAGTTCCAATCATCTTCTGAGTTTTGTATAAATGCTATCTTTTCCTTATCCTAACTTTGTTGCTGCAGAGATTGAGTAAACTTATTTAATTATTGCTTTCATCCCTTTATGCAAAAGGAACCACTACATTTATTATCTTTAATTTTAAGTGATTGCTTTGGAAGAATGTCTGCCACCTCATTTTCTTCAACCTCAACATGGGCAGGAACCCACACGAAATGTACACACAGACTCGACCCTGCAGCCTCGATAGACATAGTCCAATCTCAAGAAGAATGTCTGGCCTACAATTTGAAATACCTGTTTTAATAGATGTCGAGACCGGGATCGAATCAGAGCACAGAAGCGCAAAATCAGGGTGTACTTCTAGTTACCTCGCGACTGCCAACTTTCTCCACAAACAAAATCGGGAATACATCAAGTGTTCTAAACTCATCCCCTCCCCAATTTTCTGTATCGTACCTGGATCTCTTCCGCAACGCCATCACAGAAAGTCCATTGCCCTTCTCACTATAGCTTGAGCTCTTTTATATTGTATGAAAGATGAAGCACTGCCTAGCATTTCTGAAAGCTTTGTTCCGCTCCTTCACAGTTCTTTTACAGTCGTCCGACCTCAAGTTTAATTATGAAAAACAAACTGATATTTATGACTGAACAGTAAGGTGCGAGTCCGGAGGGGCGGCGGCGCGCGAGCGGGCGGGAATGACTGGCCACGTGGTGTCGGTGTGCAAACGCAATGGCGGAGGGCCGTGAAGGCAGTGCGAGGGCCGCTTGCTCATTGTGTCAGAGACGGTTTCAGCTGCTTGGTATGTACCACAGACAGCGGCTTGAACTAGGTTTTGGTTTTTAAAAAGTGTACTTATTTCTTTGAGATCTCTTTTGCCAAAATGTGTCAGGGTCATCTTTGCGCAGATGGGTCGGGGGCTTCAGCTGATTGTAGGTTTGCAAACGTTCTCAAGGGTCCGAATGCAGCACCCTGATGCAACCCGTTTCGTCAATTGATTGATCAGAGAGTTTTGTTTAACACTAAATAACAAAGTGGATGAGTTCCGGCACGATTATCCTTCTCCGTTCAACTTAGCAGGTGATTGACAGACTACCAAACTCAATGTCCTCAACTACCTCGGTTAAAAGCGCATAAATACAAAGCAAATGGAACATTGCTTGGGAAAAAAACAAATAAAGTTGTGATTTAGGTAAATAAAATTTAGGGCAAAGAAAGAATTTGCTTTATTGGTCTCTCGGTCGTTATTCCCTAACTCATAAGCAATGCTTCGCTGAAGAGGGGTATAATAGCTCCGTTGTCCTTTCTGCTGCCAACAATTCCTGTTAACACAAAACCTTCCGTATGTTTGGTGACCCAATCGAATGCGTACTTAAGGGGAAACTGAACAGCAGGCTGCAACGCATTTCATCCAGTTGCGTTGCGTTTCTGCATTTTATGGTAATTCCCAAATATATAAAATAACCCATGTGTAGACAGGACACCTGCAAAATGTAACCCTACTTTTGTAAGCTGTGCAGGAAAAACTATGCATTTGTCTTGGCTTTTCGCCACTGGTGGTTTTTACTTTGTTTCGCTGTGGTTCTCTTGAGTTGTTTTGCCTCGAAGGAATGTGTTTAAAACAACTTTGTAATGGCAAAAATTCATCTTTTGACCTTTGTCAGTCCCTCCATGGGTATTTGATACTGAGCTTATAGATGTGATTTTGGGCTTTTTTTTTATTGAGGAGGCACTCAGACAATTGACGACCTTATTCATTATTTGCACGCACACAGATGGGGAGCCCAAGTTACAATTCCTACACAGCTTTTGCCAAGCTATATGCGATTTTGAAATTATTTCACTTAAATCATGACTTCTAAAAACAAATTGATGTGTAAAATAGCATCTGAGGAGAGAAGAAAAGATGTTAACCTGTTGGGTCAGAGACCCTTCAACTAATGAAGGGTAATTGACTTGAAATAGTAACTTTCTCTCACAGCGGATGCTGGCTCTTTTACTGGATATCCCCAGCATTTTCAGTTTTTATTACATTTCCAGTATCTGCAGTTTTTAGTGTCTGTCAGTAGAAGTCCTTCAAGAATCAGTTGCAGGGAATGCCTGAAAATTTGCTGATGTACAGTGACCAATTACATAATCTGTTCACAAACCTGTATGTTCTTTTGCTAAGTAAGATCAGGGCTGAAAGTTTATTGTCTTCATTTTTCTGCTCATTCCCTTGAATAAGTTCACCCAAACTGAATAAGGATCAGGGTTAATATCACCAGCATATGTGGTGAAATTTGTTGACTTAGTGGCAGCAGTATGATGCATTACATGATAATATAGAAAAAATAATAAAGGTCATTCATTAGAGTAATTATACTTGTACATTAAACAGTTAAATTAAAAATAGTGCAAAAGCAGAAATAATATTTTAAAAAGTGAGGTAGTGTTTATTGGTTCAAAATCCATTTAGGAATCAGGTGGCAGAGGGGAAGAAGCTGTTCCTGAATTACTGAGTGTGTGCCTTCAGGTTTCTATACCTCCTACCTGATGGTAACAATGGGACGAGGGCATGTCTTTCTGAGGTGCCGCTCCTTGAAGATATCTTAGATACTACGGAGGCAAGTACCTAAGATAGGACTGGCTGATTTTACAACTTTCTGGAGCTTCTTTTGATCCTGTGCAGTACCCTCCCCCCACCCATACCAGACAGTGATGCAGCCTGTCAGAATGCTCTCCACTGTACATTCATAAAAGTTTGAATGTTTTAGTTGACAACTAAATCTCCTCAAAGCCTTAATGAAATATAGCTGCTGTGTTGCCTTCTTTATAGCTGCATCAACATGTTGGGACCAGTTAGATCCTCAGCGATCTTGACACCTGGAACTTGAAAGTGCTTGTTCTCTCCACTTCTGATCCCTCTATGAGGATCAATTCGTGTTCCCTCATCTTACTCATCCTGAAGTCCACAAGCAGCTCTTTCATCTTAGTGACATTGAGTGCAAGATTATTGCTGCAATACCACTCGACTAGCTGGTATGTCTTGTTCCTGTATGCCCTCTTGCCCTCCATCTGAGTTTCTGCCAACAATGGTTGTATCATCAGCAAATTAATAGATGGCATTTGAGCTATTCCTGGCCACACAGTCATGGGTATAGAGAATGTAGAACAGTGGGCTAAGCACACACCCCTGAGTGTTCATTGTCAGCGAAGAGGGGATATCATTACCAATCCATACAGATTGTGGTCTTCCGGTTAGGATGTCGACATTCCAATTGCAGAGGGAGGTACAGAGACCCAGGTTCTGTAGTTTATTGATCAGAACTGTGGGAATGGTGGTGTTAACTGCTGAACTATAGTCAATACTTACATAGGCTTACATATCCTTACATAGGAGTTTGTATTGCTCAGGTGATCTAAAGCCATGTGAAGAGCTTTTGAAATACTGTCTGCTGTAGACCTGTTGTGGCGATAGGCAAATTGTAGTGGGTCCAGGTTCTTGCTGAGGCAGGAGTTGGTTCTAGCCATGACCAACCTCTGAAAGCATTTCATCACACTGTAGATGTGAATGCTACTGGAGAATAGTCATTAAGGTAGCTCACACTACTCTTCTTGGGCACTGGTATAATTGTTCCCCTTTTGAAGCAGTTGGGAACTTCTGACCATAGCAGTGAGGTTGAAAATGTCCTTGAATGCTCCCACCAGTTGGTTGGCACAAGTTTTCAGAGCCTTACCAGATACTCCATCAGGGCTTGACACGTTCTGAGGGGTCATCCTCCTAATAGACAGCCTGATATCTGGCGAAGAGCTTTAAAAACCTAGTCTCTGAAAGAGTGGTACCACCTAGCTTAGCGATCATCATCGGAGTAGTCTAAGTCAGAGTAGTAAGGCTTTGGCTCAACAAGGCTTCGTTGAGAACAGGCAGAGTCAGTTGTATAAATCAGAATCAAAGAATGACGATGTTAAGATAGAAGAATTTTTATCACAAATAACTCTTCCAAAATTAAATACAGAAGAACAGAAGGGATTAGGTATGTCTTTTACAATGAAAGAAGTTGAAGAAGCTTTGGGATCACTTCAAAGTAATAAATCTCCAGGAGAAGATGGTTTTCCACCTGAATTTTATAAAAAGTTTAAAGATTTATTAATTCCTCCTTTTATGGAGTTAATATATCAGGCGGAAAGAACGCATAAACTTCCAGAATCTTTTTCAACAGCTATTTTAATAGTATTGCCAAAAAAAGACAGAGACCTTTTAAAACCAGCATCATATAGACCTATTTCTTTATTAAACACTGATTATAAAATAATAGCAAAAATCTTATCTAATAGATTATCTAAATGCTTACCAAAATTAGTGCATATGGATCAAACAGGATTTATCAAAAATAGACAATCGGCAGATAATGTAACTCGGTTATTTAGTATAATCCATTTAGCACAAAAGAGGGAGGAAATGAGTGTGGCGGTTGCTTTAGATGCAGAGAAAGCATTTGATAGATTGGAATGGGATTTTTTATTTAAGGTATTGGAAAAATATGGATTAGGAACATCATTTATAAAATGGATTAAAACCTTAAATACTAATCCCAAAGCTAAAGTAGTGACAAATGGTCAAATTTCAACATCATTTCAGTTAACAAGATCAACTCGGCAAGGTTGCCCACTATCACCTGCTTTGTTTGTGTTGGCAATAGAACCACTAGCTGAATTAATTAGAATGGACCCAGATATTAAGGGTTTCAGAGTTAATCAGGAAGAATACAAGATTAACTTATTTGCTGATGATGTTCTAATTTATTTAACAGATCCATTACATTCACTACGCAAATTATCTTATAGACTAGAAGAATATGGGAAAATATCGGGTTATAAAATAAATTGGGATAAAAGTGAAATTTTGCCTCTTACTAAAGGAGATTATAATCAATGTCGATTAATAACTCAATTTAGATGGCCAGCAAATGGTATAAAATATTTAGGTATAAGAGTTGATAATGATATAAAAAACTTATACAAATTAAATTACTTACCACTTTTGAAAAAAATTCAGGAAGATCTTGAAAAATGGATGGCATTACCAATAACATTAGTAGGTAGAGTAAATACTATAAAAATGAATATATTCCCTAGATTACAATATTTATTTCAATCATTACCAATACAATTACCCCAGAAGTTTTTTCAAGAGTTAAATAAATATCTGAGGAAATTCCTCTGGAAAGGTAAGATGTCCAGAATATCGTTGGAAAAATTGACATGGAAATTTGATCTAGGAGGATTACAACTTCCAAATTTTAAGAATTATTATAAAGCAAATCAACTTAGATTTATTGCATCTTTTTTCGAGAAAGATAAACCGGCATGGATTAGAATAGAATTAGACAAAATAGGAGAAAATGTACCAGAAGATTTTATATACAAATGGGAATCTAAATGGATACGGGAAAAGAAAGAATCTCCTATATTAAAACATTTGATTGATTTATGGAATAAGATAAATGTTGATGATGAGATAAAAAAATCTTTATTAGCAAAGAGATCTTTAATTCAAAATAGACTTATTCCTTTTACAATGGACAATCAACTTTTATATAATTGGATTCAAAATGGGATTAGATATATAGGGAATTGTTTTGAAGGAGGTATATTAATGTCATTTGAACAATTAAAGAATAAATATAAAATATCAAACAACACTTTATTTTGTTACTTTCAATTAAGGGCTTATTTAAGAGAAAAATTAGGTCAAACAATGTTATTGCCGAAATCTAATGAAATAGAAATTTTAATTCAAAAAGGAAATATCAAAAAATTTACATCTTGCATGTATAATTTGATTCAAAGACAGGTAATTAAGCAAGGAGTCCATAAGTCAAGACAAAAATGGGAAAGTGATTTGAATATTAAAATTGAAGAAACAAATTGGTCAAGACTATGTCTTGACAGTATGACAAATACAATAAATGTTCGGTTAAGATTAGTGCAGTATAATTTTCTACATCAATTATATATTACACCACAAAAAATAAAAAAATTTAATCCAAATTTATCGGATCAGTGTTTCCGATGTAACCAGGAAACTGGTACTTTTTTACATTCGACATGGTCTTGCTCTAAAATTCAACCATTTTGGACAAATTTAAGACTTTTACTGGAACAAATTACAGGAACACAATTTCCTCATAATCCAATATTATTTTTACTAGGTGATATTGAAGGGATAAAACCGAAACTCAAACTAAATAAGTATCAGAAAGAATTTATAAAAATTGCACTGGCAGTAGCCAAAAAAGCTATTGCAGTTACTTGGAAATCGGATACACATTTAAGTATAGATTCTTGGAAGAAAGAAATCTGTGGTTGTATTCCATTAGAAAAAATTACTTATAATTTAAGAGATAAATATGAAACATTTTTGAAAATTTGGAGCCCTTATTTACAAAAGACAGGATTAAATATATAGATGCTTTTAAGATGAAACAATTGGTTATTAGGGGAAAGAAATAAATATACATATTAAAATTATTACGAACTCCATGGAGCATGTGGAGATCTTCCAACCACCAGGCATTCTTTCTTTCTTTCTTTCTTTCTTTCTTTCTTTCTTTCTTTCTTTTTTTTTCTCTATGGGGCAGTTAGGGGGGAGGGGTTAAGGGGAGGGGGTATGGGTTATATACATTGTTTTTTCATACTTTGTAATCATTTAAAAATGCAATAAAAAATTATTAAAAAAAAAAAGAACAGGCAGAGTCAAGGTAAGTTCATTCCTTATTTCTTAGTTCTTTTTCTTATTTAATTCAAGAGAATAGGGGATATGTTTACAGAGTGAGTGTTCTGTTCTGGATGTCAGATGTGGTATGTCCCAGAGACTTCCAGCCTCTCCGATGGCCACATCTGCAACAGATAGATAGAGATACAGCACCTTAGAAAATGTGTTAGGGTACTGGAGCTGCAGCTCGATGACCTCTGGCTTGTTAGGGAAAGTGAACCATTGATGGACAGGTGCTACAGGGAGGTAGTCACCCCAAGACTACAGGAGACAGATAAATGGGTGACCCTCAGGAGAGAGAAGGGAGAATGTCAGATAGTGGAGAGCACCCTGTGGCCTTCCCACTCAACAGTAAGTACTCCATTTTGAGTACTGTTGGGGGGGGACTGATCTAACTGGGGGGGAAGCAACAATGGCCGTGCTTTTGGCACTGAGTCTGGTCCTGGATTTTCAGAAGGCATTTGATAAGGTGCCACACAAGAGGCTGCTTAACAAGATAAAATCCTATGGTGTTACAGGAAAGATACTGGCATGGATAGATGAATGGTTGACAGATAGGAGGCAGTGGGTGGGAATAAAGGGGGCCTTTTTGGCTGCCAGTGACTAGTGGTGTTCTTCATGTGTCACTATTTGACCTGGTGTCACATTGCTTGTTAATGATTGAGGTAATGGAATTAATGGCTTTGTGGCAAAGTTTGTGGATGATACGAAGATAGGCGGAGGGGTAGGTAGTGCTGAGAAAGCAATGTGATTGCAGCAGGACTTAGACAGATTGGAAGAATGGGCAAAAGGTAGCAGATGGAATACAGCGTTGGGAAATGTACGATAATGCATTTTGGTAAAGGGAACAATAGTGCAGACTATTATCTAACTAGGGAGATGGTTCAAGCATCAGAGGTGCAGAGGGACTTGGAAGTCTTCATGCAAGACTCACAGAAGGTTAATTTACAGGTTGAGTCTGTGGTAAAGAGGCAAGTGCAATGTTGACACTGTTTTCATGGATGTTAGTGAAGAAATGTATTTTCAGGATATATAGTGTATATAGTTCTCTGACTTTAAAAGTACCTATTGTACCTATTTCAAGGGAATTAGAAGGAAGAACAAGGGAAAACTAGATAATGCTAAGGCGTCATAAGACACTAGTCAGGCCACACTTGAAGTATTGTCAACAGTTTTGGGCCCCATATTTCAGAAAGGATGTGTAATTGGAGAGCGTCTAGAAGAGGTTCACGACAATAATTTTGGGAATGAAGGGCTTAACATGAGGAGCGTTTGGCAGCTTTGGGCCTGTACTCACTGTAATTTGGAAGAGTGTAGGGGGAGGGGATCTCATTGAAACTTAACAAATGTTGAAAGATCTAGATTAGATGGATGTGGAGAGGATGTTTTCAGTGGTGAGGCTATCCAGAACTAGAGGGCTCAGCTTCAAAATTGAAGGGTGACCTTTTAGAACAGACATGAGGAGGTATTTTTTTATATAGCCAGAGAGTGGTGAATCTGTGGAATGCTCTGCCACAGACTGCGGTGGAGGCCAAGTCTCTGGGTATAGTTAAAGCCTGATTGGCCGGGACATCAAAGGATATGACGAGAAGGCAGATGTTTGGGGTTGAGCAAGGATCTTCACAGATGTAGTTATGTTCACCCTTTCAAAGAAGGCATTGAGCTTCTTTGGTAGTTAAGCATCACTGCCATTCATGCTATTGTGTTTCGTTTTGTAGCGAGTAATGTCCTGCAAACCCTGCCTGAGTTGATGTGCATCGGATGTCGTCTTCACCTCACTCAGAATTGTTTCTTCACTCTTGAAGTAGCCCTCCGCAAATCATATCTGGTTTTCTTGTACAGACCTGGGTTACGGGACTTAAATGCCACAGATCTAGCCTTCAGCAGACAACATACCTCCTGGTTCATCCATGGTTTTTGGTTTGGGAATGTACAGCAAGTTTTCGTAGATACACACTCACCCACACAGGCTTTAATTAAGTTGGTAACAACTGCTGCATACTCATCCAGATCTGAAGATGAATCCTTTAATGCAGTCCTGTAAGCACTCCTGTTCTTCCCTTTTCCATACCTTCTTGGTCCTCACTATTGGTGCTGCAGTCTTCGGTCTCTGCCTATACACAAGAGTAGAAATACAACCAGATGATCAGACTTTCTGAAGTGTGGGCATAGAATAGCATTGGTAAGCACTCTGGGGGTGTAACAGTGGTTCAGTGTGTTGTTTCCTCTAGATTTGTTGATAATTATTTGGTAACATTCTCAAGCTGGCCTGGTTGAAATCCCTCAAAATGATGGTGGAGGTGTCAGGGTGTGCTGTTTCGTGTACCTTGATCACATTGCTCAGGTCATCCAGAGCAGGGTTTCTCAATCAGGGTTCCATGAGAAATCATGGTTTTTTTTTTAAAAAAGCACATTTTTGTTTGAACTTTGCACTACACATGATGTTGGCACTCACAGTGGTGGGCAGTGACTGAGCAGGCCCATTCACAATCTCATTAGAGGTCTCTCAGCCCAGTATATCAGTGTGCAGTAGGACCAAGTTTATTCTCAGTTTTTGATGTGAGATGGGAGAAGCCGTTGATATTTGGTCAGCACTGTATTGCATAGAGGGGAAGTTGGAAAGCCAATGGTGAGCGCTGTATTGCATGGAGGGAGGGACAATAGGCTGATGAGGAGTATGTTTTCAAAGCATTGAATGGACTTGCCCAACTTAGGCTGTGATGTCAGCCTCTCCCTCCCGATTCAGTTGTTGTAAAGGTGCATTGTGTATGTTAGAAGTGGTATTGTGAAGTTTTTGTATTTTTTGCAGTTTTCTCTTTAAGTTATTTTTTATGCCGTTCTTTTTTTTGTATTTAATTAACCCCGTTCCATTGTGCCTAGTCTGGCATAACAAATTATAAATACAGCAATGACTCCAGAAACAACAAACAAGAGAAAATCTACAGATGCTGGAACTCCAAGCAACACACACACACAATTCTGGAGGAACTCAACAGGCCAGGCAGCATCTAAAGAAAAAAAGTACAATCAGAGTTTCAGGCCAAAACCCTTGCGTGTGTTGAATGGCTCCAGCAAAATTGAAAAGATAGTTAACTGCAAATCACCACCATGTGACATATAGAAGTGCTGATTATTTTAATCTGTTATTGGAATCTCAAAATGAGCAGTAAAGCTTTTAATTAAAATCAAACTGTAAGTTTTATTTAAATTAAATCTACCAAGTCTACCTTTAGAAAAATTAAATCCCATTTTGGCTTAAACCAGTTATTTAACAGAAATTTATGTTTGCCTAATGAATTTTTAAAATTTATGTAAGGGGAAAAAATAGTTTAATTTCAAAAATGGTAAGCTAAGCTTGACGACCTGTTTTTTTCTTCAAGAAAGGTTGGCTAAAAATTCATTCTCTTAAAAGAATATTGACAATCATTTTTAGATTATTATACCTACAACTTACTGATCACACTAACGTATCATGAGCTGTCAATGTAATAATTTTTACGCAGGGTTTCCCTGAGACCTGAAAATTATTTCAAAGGCTCCTCTAGGGTAAAAAGGTTAAGAAAGACTGATCTGGAGCCTGTTTGACATTGGCCTGAAGTGTAATGTACACTGCTATCAAAATGATCACTGAAATTTCCTGTGGCAGGTGAAATGGCCAACACTTCATTGCAAGATTTTCCAGGTCTGGTGAGCAGAATCAGGACATCACTGACACATTTGTGCACCAAGGAGTCAATCGTGAGATATTCATCTCCACCTCTTCTTTTGAGAGCCTTAACAGCCCTATCCTGACGGTGTATAGTGAACCTGTCAATCTGAATCACTGCGTCTGGTACGGAAGGAGTTAACCAGGATTCAATGAAGCAGAGGACATAAGCATTCCTAATATCCATTTGATACAGCACCCCAACTCAGATCGTCAGTTTTCTTTGCTAGAGACTGTATGTTTGCCTGCAATATAATTGGTACTGAGAGTTGAAAGCCCAAAGCAACAGCCATGTTTCCTTTGAGGAATCCAGTGGCGAGAAGTATGGCTACAAGAGGCATTCTTTCCATCGGTTTTAAGCAGCAATAGGTTGTTCAATCGCATTAAAACATCTTTGCTATCCATACAGACCTTGAATGAAGTTGTGATTCTCAGCTGTAGTAGGCTGAAATAGGAATATTTTAAATTGTATCCATCAAGTTGTGCCACAACGAGTTCACTTCAGATTCAACTGAGGAATGAAAGGTTCTTGTCTCAACTGTTTACCTCCTGACTATCCTTTTGGGCTATTATCATTTCGTGCAATCATACTCTCTCATTTAAATGCACACACAGTTTTGACAAACTTATCTGTCTAATTTGATCAGAGCATTGAGGTATATCTGAAAGTCACGACCAGTTGCTAAAGTGCAGTGACGCTGTCACAGTTAATGAAAGTTAATTAAGTGCTGTGGCAGTTAATGAAAGTAAACTAGCACTGTAGTGGGGGGGGGGGGAGAGGATGAAATTCTTCACTGAACAATGATTATTTTACACATTCTCTATCTTGGTGTTGAAATGTTTATTCAAGACTGAGGTGAATAGATGGGGTATGAAAAGTTAAGAAGATCTGGCTGGAACGTGGAGACGATCTAGATGGCTAAGCAGACATGAATGCTCTACTCCTATTTGTTATGTCATCTTAATTATTTATGCTGTCAGCCTCAAATTATTTAATCAAGGAAAATATTGATAAATGTGATTTAAAGAGCTGTTAACATTGCTTCAAAAGCTTGATGATACCAATATTAGTTTGGCCTTATGGCAAGGATGACCAGTTAGGGTTGGACTTGGCTTAATAAAACAAATTTAAAGTTAAAATATGATCATAAAATATAGAAGCAGAATTAAGCAATTCAGCCCATCAAGTCTGCTGTGTTATTTATTCATTCCATTTATTATCCCTTTCAAAACCATACTTATGTCTTCTCCCCTAACCTTTGATGCTTTACTAATGAATCTATCAACTTCAGCTTTATATATACCCAATGACTTGGCCTTTACAGCCCTCTAGTAATGAATTTCACAGATTCACCGCCTTCTGATTAAAGGAAATCCTCCTCTTTTCTAAAGGGATGTCCTTCAATTTTGTGCTCTTTGGTCCCAGACCTCTCCACAATAATTTGGGATTCTTGTAACTGTTAAAGAATAACAAAAATAAAACTGAAGAGTACTCTTAAGAATATGAATCGCTCATGGTATGTGTGTGTTTGTAAAAACCTCTAGTGCCCCACCCTGCTATAGTCACTTTTTTGGGTGGCAGCACTGGATAAGTATTGGCCAGTCCAAATGCTAAATAAATGTAGTTATTTCAATAATATGTGAAAGCCTTTTCCTCAACCACCTACATTTGTATTTCTTTCGTTGGAGTGCAAAAATAATACAAGTTCTTTTCCTATATCACTTATGTGAATGATTACCATTAATAAACGAAAATTGTTAAAAACTCTCCATGCAGCAACTCATGAATCCAGAATAGTTAACTGTCACTTTCCAGGATGCTGCGTGCTTTTTCTTTTTAAAATTTCTGATTGCCTTAAGTATATTAAGAATTAGTAAAAATATTAACAATTGCTTAAAATTTTTAATTTTTAGAAACAAGGTTACAGCAGAAATGCAAGAATACAACAGAGGAGTTAGGTGCTATTTTCTTTGAATGGGTAAGATATTTATGACCGAACGTATCTTTTCACTCCCTGTACGTTAATAATAGCTGTTGAATAGTATTGTTTACATTAAATTGAAGATTATTATAGTTGAATGCTGAAATGAGTCAAGTTCTATTTCAATTGGAAAGACATCTAGATCCTGAGATTTTCTTTAGCTTCTTGAAATGTTGTTTTCTTGTTAACTGCATTTAAATGCAGTTTATATTAATGCATAAGCACATTAAATTTGAAGTGTTCGTTTTAGGATCGGAATTTCACAGCACAAAAACAGACTTTTTAGCTGACTTACTAATTATCAAGTACCCACCTATGCTAGCTGCAATGAAATCCCACCACCAGCCATATCATCTCCCCACCCTTTTCTCTCTTCTGCAGGGACCACTCCTGTGATCCACTGCTCTGCTGTTTCTCTCCACAGTTATCCCTCCCTTATCCTTGACACTCTCCCTTGTCCCTGTAGTAGATGTTGACATTTGGTTGTGCACCAGCACCCTTGCCATGATCCGGGGGCTTAAACAGTCTTTCCAGGTGAGTCAAAGGTTCATATGCATCTCCCCACATATCCCCCTTCTCCAAGTCTGGTTTTAAATGTCATTCATTTCTCCCAGTGTCTCCCATCTTCCCTTCTTATCCAAATCCAACTCTGATAGTACTTCCATATTCCCGCTTGTCTCCTTCCAGCAGTGGTCTCCTATCTTCATACTCCCCTCACCCCACCTGCTGCAGAACTCCAACTCTACCCCCACTCATCTCCCCTACCCAGCACTATCTGCCTGTCATCTTACACCTTTCCTCAGTCCACCAGTTCCTCAGAATCCTTTCTCACCACTCTTTTCGTTATGTTGGCAATCTTGCCTCTCCACTCTCTCCTGATGCAGGGTTTCGATTTCATTCCACTCACATGTTGCGTGACTTGCTGTTAATAACTGTATTACTTCTATTATCATCGTGTGGTCTGTGTCATCTTGCGCTGTGGTAGTCAAGGGCTCATCTAGATACTTCAATATTGAGAGCACCTACCTCCACCACACACTCAACATCCTGAATTGTGGATTCCAGCCAATCTCTGCGTGGAAAATTAACTTTTAATCCTTCTGCCCTTTAAATTTACGTCTTCTAGTTTTAGACGCCTGTTAAGACATTCAACCTATCAATGCTCCTCATAACTTCGTATATTTTTCTCCAGTCCCTTCGGTCTCCTCTGTCAGAAGTAAAGAAATTAAACCTATCTAGTCTCATAATTGAAACACTGCAACCCAGGCAACATTCTGGTGAATTTCCGGCATACATTGCCAAGCATTTTCTTAGTGTAGCAACCAAAACTCTACACAGTAGTCCAGTGTGTACCATGGCATCCTTGTTCTTGCATTCTGTGCAGGATTAAATCTCACCTGCCACTTCTCTGCTAATTTTACCAAATTGTATTGCATCTATAGTTATCCTTCACAAGATCAACAGTACCAATATTTTTGTCTAAAAAATGGATGTGTATGTGTGTGTGTGTGTGTAATATGGATTATTAATCCCCATAGATTACCACTGGTATACCACCATTAGAATACAATCTTCTAATCTCAAGCTTCAGTATTTCACTGTCATTCTTACTAAGCCAACTTTGGATCCAGTTTGCCAACTTGTATCTGATCCTGTGAAGTCTAATCTCTTGAACTCTCTTTCCACTGGTACCTTGTCAGACACCTTACTGAAGTCCAGACTGCATCATCACCATTACCATTATCAATACATTTTGTTACCTGTTCAAAAAACTTACTAAGCAATTGGTCAGACTGGATTTCTTTATTAATGAGGCTAGCTTAATATCTTTAATCCCTGCCTTTCTAAGAGTAGTTTAGACTTTTTCCAATTATTTTTTTCAGTAGTAATGTTAGGCTTACATACCTGTAATTATTTGGCTCATCCCTGCTGTCGTTCTTAAATGAAAATACCAATTTTCTCTTTTTCTATCATCTGGTATTTTTGTCCCTAATGTGCTTCAATCTTTCCTAGACTACTATTGCTCTTACTAATACAATACAGTCCTAGATCACTTTCTTTTGTTTTTGTACTCCTTTTATTCCTGGAACTCATACAAAGCCATGCTTACTCTATCTAATCAGACCATGCTTCTCCAAATGCTTGTGAATTCTGTTTTTAAGAATCCTCTCCAGTAGTTTGTCCACCACTGATCTAAGACTCACCGGTTCATCTCTCTTGACAACCAAATTTCCTTCTCTTTACCATCCTTGTCTCAGTGGGACAAACTTATCAAGAATCCCATACGAGTTGTCCCTAAGCAATGTCCGCATTTCTCTAGTGCATTTTCCTGAGCCCATCACCAGTTAAATACTTTCCCATATTGTCTGCTTGTCTTTGGCTAAAGGTTGGTGTTATGTGGTCACTACCTTTGAAGTGCTGTCCGACTAAGAGATCTATCATCTGACCAGGTTTATTGCTCAGTACTGGATCCTGTATGGCCTTTCCTTGAACAGTCCACATACTGTGTCAGGAACACACAATAAATTCTGCCCCATCTAAATCTTTTGTACTAAGGAGGTGCCAATCAGTGTAGGTAAGTTGAAGTCACCCATGATAACAAAACTTATTTTCCGACCTTTGCAAAATCTGTTTACTTACCCACTCCTCAGTGTCCTGGTAGCTTTTAGGGAGATTATAGAATACTCCCAATAGAGTGATTGCTCCCTTCCTGTTTCTGACTTCCAACACTAACTCAGTAGATGATCTTTCCATGGTTTCCTCCCTTTCTGCAGTTATGATACTACCCCTGATTTGCAAAGTCGTTTCCTTTCCCCACCCTTTTCACCTGCACCCTGACACTTTTGAAACATCTAAACCACTGAATATCAAACAGCCAGTCCTGCCATTGCATCAGTCAATTCTCTGTAATGGCCATAACTTCATAATTCTATGTCCTGAGGTTCATTACTTTTATTAATACTGCTTGCATTGAAGTAAAAACATTTCAACCCATCCAACTAACTGCATGTATGCCCTACTACTGCCTGTCCTTGCTCACAGTTTCTTTGCATATTGTAACCTAACACTCTGGTTCCCATCCCTCTGCTGACCTGGTTTAAACCGTCCCATAGAGTTCTAGCAAACTTGCCCATAGGAACATTGGCCCCTTTTGAGTTTGGTGCAACCTGGTCCTTTTGTTCAGGGCATACCTTTTCCAGAAGAGATCTCAATGATCCATAAATCTGGAACTCTATCCCCTGCACCAACTTTTCAGCCACATGTTCATCTTCCTATTCTTACCCTCACTGGAATGTGGCAAATGCAGCAATCCAGAGATTACTACCCTGGGGTTTTGCTTTTTAAATTGATTTTTTAACTCCCTATATTCATTTTTCAGGACCCCCTTAAGAATGCCTACCACCTGGGAGTCTCATTCTCATCCACAGAATCTCCACTTTGTTCCCGCGGGTCAATTAATCACTTTCACGCTCCCCC
Source organism: Hypanus sabinus (assembly GCF_030144855.1). Lineage (NCBI taxonomy): Eukaryota > Metazoa > Chordata > Chondrichthyes > Myliobatiformes > Dasyatidae > Hypanus > Hypanus sabinus. The sequence goes on along the minus strand of NC_082708.1, from coordinate 47,396,157 downwards.
CTCCCCCACCTGAGTCACTGAAACAAACTCCGTGCCAGAGACCTGGCTGTTGTGCCTTCCCTATTAGGTTGTACCCCCCCCCCTCCCCACATCAAGTATCCAAAGTGGTATACTTGTTATTTGAAGGGAATGGCCACGGGATACACTACACTGACTATCTATTCCATTTCTCTCTCCTGATGGTCATCCAAGTACTTGCATCTTGCAAACTAAGTATGACTGTTACCCTGTAACTCTTGTCTATCAACCTTCAGCCTCCCAAAAGATCCATAGTCAAAGTTATTAATATATCTGAACAAAGGGTTCTAGCACTGTTCAGACTTCCCAATCAACCTTCTGTGGCTTGCTGACACAGAGCTAATTTTGTGAGCTTAATCACCAAAATCAAAACAATAAGTTTGAGTTTAAAATGCAGTATTTGAAGGCAGAAGAATTAATGGCATAAATTGATCCAGTAGATATTACTGAGATGACCAAGTTTGTGAACAAAATATTCCAGTGAAGTGGCAGTGGAAAAAGAGAGAGAATCTTGCCTTAAATTCAAATGTTTGATTGGCATAAGTGGAGTTGTAAAATAATTGTGGAGAACAATGATAAAAAAGTAAAATGGTATTGATGTTGGAAATCTGAAATAAAGTTCAGGAAGAACAGCATGTGTGAAGAGAGGACAAAAAAGCTTCGTAAATTTAAGTTTTTATTGTTACGAATGAGGAGCAACTCTAATGGGCAGAAAGGTGCAAAGTCACCCCCCCCCCCTTCTGAGAATCGCAAATCGCTACTATTCCGATGCTGTTATCAAGGGAGATGAGAGAGACACAGGAAAGCTGCCAAGACAGTTGTTATTGATAAACACTCATGTCAGTTAATGAGAGAGAGGGACAACTCAGAGATATACAAAGTGGAATGTCTCCTCCTACAAAAGCGGAACGGAACCACTGATTACTGCTATTGTCTCTTGGAGAAGGATTGTTTATTGAGTACTGTTCTATTCATTGAAACCCCTCAGGGGGCAACCAGAGTGGGCTGGTTTGATGGGTTGCATCATCCCAACCTGATTGACACCTGAGACCCCGTGAGTGGGGATAAAAGTAGGGTCTGGGGCAACACCCCTCAGACGCACCAGGAGAGACACTATGAGACTGGTGGGGGCTTGTGTGTGTGTCCACCCTTGCCTGGGTGACGAGTCTGCCATGGAAGAACGGTCTAGCTAAAGGACGGAGGGGTCATACGTGAATGGCCACAGCAACAACGCATCGACGAATCAAGATCGTAAAGGAAAGTTGGCAAGTCAATAGCTGTTACTTCTCCCTCTTACTCTCTCTCTCTCCAACAATTGAAACACCGTGACCAACTACTACCACAACCTGCATGAACTGAACTTTATATTTCCATCTGACAATTCATTATCCCCTAGACAATGATAGAGCTTATTTCTTATTGATTATTATTATACCCGCACTTTTAGGTTTAGTATTGGTGACGTATATTATCTGTATATTTGCATTGATATTATTTTTGTGTATTTTTACTGATAAATACTGTTGAAAATAGTATCACCAGACTCCAACGGACACTTCTATCTTTGCTGGTAAGACACCCAGTTACGGGGTTCATAATATTATCATGTAAGAGGTAGAACCTCCCATGTATAATACCTTGTTTCTCTGAAGAATCCAATAATTGATATACTTGTAATGCATCCAATTTATTAAATGCATTAGGTGCTCATATTGTGATCTCTCCACATTGGAGAAACAATGCAGGTAGGGTGACAGCTTTGTGGAACACCTTTGTGTGCCCCCAGCTGCCTGTCATATTAATTCTTCATCCCACTTCGACTTCTTTCTTCTCTTCCCCACCCCTTTGGTCCCCACTTCCCCTTATCCCCCCACCCCCACTCCTACTTAGCCCCTCATTAATTGCTATATTTCTGTTTTTTCTCAGTCCTGATAAAAGATCATTGTTGAAATTTTAGCTTGTTCTATTCACAAATTCTGCTGAATATTTTCAATTATTTCAGATTCTATAGTACTTTAGTCCTGGACAAATATCTTATACCAGCTTCCTATTGATTTATTATTTGATCAAGTTTAAAAACTTAAACAAATATACATTTAGTTTTTTTTGTATAGATGGTATTCTTAAAATTGTGGTATATTGCTAATTTAATTTGAAGAATGGTTACACTTATTAAGTATTTTGATTTTTCTTTCTCAGGAAAGCTGTGGAATTAATGATGGACTTTGTAAAGTGTGTGAACGAGACCAGTTGAATAACTTACTTCAGGTAAGTTATGTTTCTTTATATGTTCTATCACTATTGTAAATTATATTTTGTTTAACCGAGAAATAAAATTTAAATAACGCGCAAGATGTTGGAGGAACTCAGCAGGCCAAGAGGCATCTATGGAAAAGAGTAAATGGTCAACATTTCAGGCCGAGACTGCAGGCCTGATTAAGGGTCTCAGCACAAAACATCAACTGTTTACTCTTTTCCATAGACGCTGCCTGGCCTGCTGAGTTCCTGCAACGTTTTGTGTGTGTTGCTTGGATTTTCAGACAGAGATTGATAGATTCTTGATTTGTCGGGGCATGAAGGTATTTGGGGAGAAGGCAAGAGATTGGGGCTGAGAGGAAAATTGGATCTGCCATGATGAGATGGTTGAGCAGACTAGATGGGCTAAATGGCCTAATTCTGCTGCTATGTCTTAAGGTCTTGTGGTATAATTAAGATGTTTTATAATATGCAAAGTGCTGCAAGTAAGCATATATGTAGACAGTTTTTTGAGAATTATGCTGCAGATTTGCTATGCTTTTTAAAGAGTTCAAGTTTCAATGCAATTGATCTGAAGGTGTGTATATGATTAGACAATTTAAAAACCTATAGTGTTTTTTATTTCTATTTTAGCTTTTTAACATTAGACATTTAATACATTAAAATTATAATAAAATGCAGTGGCAGCTTTACTGTCTAAAGGATGCTGCTTTCCATGCTCCTTTCTGATCCCCCTGAGACACTTGCCCAAAGCAGAATTTTAGCAACAAAAAAAAAGGCAGAGTATGGTAGAAATATTCAACAGGTCAAGCAGCATCTGTCAAGAGGCAAATAGTGATGATGTTAGTGTTTGCAGCATTTTCTGTTTTCTATTGCCATTTGGGTTTCTTTGTTTTCTCATCACCCATCTTCACCTCAGTGTATTACATTTTAATGTTCTGTTGACCTTGAGGGTACACCAAGTCTGATGTTCAAGTCTATATTTTGGATATGAGGGAGAAATTGCATTAATGTAGTATCTGGGAAAAGGATCTAGGGCATTCCCAGCATATATGACGAATGAACTCTTCGTGGGCTTCCAGCGATTTTATCCATGGCCTCCTCTATTGACAAAATGAATCCAAACTCAGGTTGGAGGAACAACACCTTATATAACGGCTGGGTAGCCTCCAACCTGATGGCATGAACATTGACTTCTCTAACTTCCGTTAATGCCCCTCCTCCCCTTCTTACCCCATCCCTGACATATTTAGTTGTTTGCCTGTTCTCCATCCCCCTCTGGTGCTCCCCCCCCCCCACTTTCTTTCTCCTGAGGCTTCCCATCCCATGATCCTTTCCCTTCTCCAGCTCTGTATCACTTTCGCCAATCACCTTTCCAACTCCTAGCTTCATCCCACCCCCTCCGGTCTTCTATCATTTCGCATTTCCCCCTTCCCCCTACTACTTTCAAATCTCTTACTATCTTTCCTTTCGATTAGTCCTGACAAAGGGTCTCGGCCCAAAACATCGACAGCGCTTCTCCCTGTTGATGCTGCCTGGCCTGCTGTGTTCTACCAGCATTTTATGTGTGTTGTTCAGCGATTTTAACCATTGTTTTGATGACAAACTCTGCTATGTTCATCAGGGATGTTCCCTAGGCAGGTCTAGTCCAGTGGTATGTATACCCTTGTCGTTCGTCCCTCCTGATTGTTTAGTTCTCAACCAATCAGGTTTCCACTGTCCCACCTTGTCTACAATTGGATTCCAGTTCTTAGAGCAAGATCTTCATCTTTGTTAAAATTCATTTTCTCTAGTTTTATTTCAATGGCTTCCTTCACCAAGTAGTCCCAAAAGCCATTGGTGCTTCAAGCATAGGAAGTGTATCCATTTGAGTTACCCAGAGAAATCAACGATAGCAGGTATGCATTCTCAATCTCCATAGACTTGACCTCGCCACAAAACCACTGTGTTTTGTCAATGCCTTTCAGGACTGCCTAGTGAAAGAAGCCATTTGAATAAAACTAGAGAAAAAGGATTACAACAAATAGTTTTTTTTGAGTTATAAATTTTTTTATTAGTTTCAAAACATTTTACAAATTAAAAACCCCAAATCCCAATGAGGAACATTAAAACAGTGCAAAATTAAGCATACAATAACAATATGCTACAAAGGAAGAGAATTTAGCAAAAAAAAAGCACCTAAATTAAATTCAAGTAAGCTTAGTGTCCTCCCCAAGCCCCACAACACAAGAAAAAACAACAGCAACTCCAGACCAACCACAACACAATATAGAGAGTATAAGTCAGGACAGCCAAGCTCCCAGACTGTGAATACACTCAGCAACAGAGGGTAATAATGCCTTCTACCAGAAAAAAAAAGAGCTGAAAGCAAGGGACTGAAAAGAAAAAAAAAACCCTAGTCAAGAGGAAGGTTATGAAAGTACTCGATAAAAGGTCCCCAGACCTTATGGAACTTTAGATCGGAATTGAGAACTGAATAATGAATTTTTTCGAGGTCCAAACAGGCCATGATGTCATTAAGCCTTTGAGCATGAGTGGGCGGGGCAACATCACTCCATCTGAGGAGGATCAAGCGTCTAGCCAGGAGAGAGGCAAAGGATAATATTCGGCATTTGGTCGGACCCAGACTTAAATCTGTCTCGCCCCAAAAACCAAACAGAGCAATTAAGGGGTTTGGTTCTAGATGCTGATTCAGAATACACGATAATGTAGTGAAGACATCTTTCCAGAATTTCTCCAAGCTAGGACAGAACCAGTACATATGGATGAGAGAGGCCACGCCCCTCTTGCATTTATCACAGAGCGGACTAATGCTAGGGGAGAATCGAGATAGTTTAGATTTAGACAAATGGGCTCTATGAACAATCTTAAACTGTAAAAGGCAGTGACGAGCACAAAGAGAGGTTGAGTTAACCGATTTGAGAACTGAATCCCAGCTCTGCTCAGATAAGGAGATATTTAAATCCTGCTCCCAGGCCATTTTGATTTTATCCATGGGGGCCCGTCGTAAGGCTGCTAGTTTATCTCGGATGATTGATATTAAGCCTTTACCTAGTGGATTCATGGAAAGAAATAGGTCCATAGCATTTTTCGCAGGCATTTCAGGAAAGTTAGGAATTAAAGGAGCAATAAAGTGTCGGATTTGGAGATGTCTGAAAAAATGAGCATTGGGCAGATTGAACTTAACAGAGAGCTGCTGAAAAGAAGCGAAGTGATTATCAATAAAAAGATCTTCAAAATTTCTAATGCCCTTCCTATACCAAACCTGGAATGCTGAATCGTATGTAGTAGGTTAAAAAAAGGTGATTATGAACAATAGGGCTGGAAATGGAAAACCCCTGGAAACCACAGCATTTCCTGATCTGAGCCCATATACGCAAAGTGTGTCTAACAAGAGGATTAGCTATTGATCTGGGCAGACTACTAGGGAGTGCAGAGCCAAGAAGTGCAGAGATAGATAATTCTTTAGTGGAGCTCAGCTCCATCGCCACCCAGTTAGGGCACTCGGGTTGGCCATGGAAGAAAGACCAGAAGGTAACACAATGTATATTAGCTGCCCAATAATATAAATGAAAGTTAGGTAAAGCCATGCCACCCTCTTTTTTTTTGATTTTTGGAGATGGATTTTATTAATTCTAGAGCGCTTATTCTGCCCCAGATATGACAAAATAATAGAGTCTAAGGAATCAAAAAAAGATTTAGGAATAAAAATTGGGGTAGATTGAAATAGGTATAAAAATTTGGGGTGAACATACATTTTAACAACATTAATACGACCTACCAAAGACATAGATAGAGGTGACCATTGTACCAGACTCTGTTTTATAGCATATGAAAGATTGGCAAAGTTTTCACGAAAGAGATCTTTAAACTTCCTTGTGACTGTAATTCCAAGATAAGTAAACTGATTATGGACTACTTTAAAAGGGAGATCATGAAATGTTAGTTCTTGTGCTTCTTTATTAATTAGGAGAAGTTCACTCTTATGTAAATTAAGTTTATAGCCATAGATCTGGCTAAACTGGTCAAGAAGTGAAAACATTAGAGGTAAGGATGTAGACAGATTTGAGAGAAAGAGTAATAAGTCATCAGCATAGAGAGAAACTTTATGCTCAACACCCCCTCTCCAAATCCCAGTCAATTCAGGGCAGTTTCAAAATGCTATCGCCAGAGGTTCCTTAGCCAAATCAAAGAGAAAGGGACTTAAGGGGCATCCCTGGCAGGTGCCACATTTGAGATTAAATACTTGGGATTTCTGAAAATTGGTTAAAACAGAGGCAGTAGGACTCAGGTACAGCAATTGGATCCAAGAGATGAAACTTTGGCCAAGGTCAAATTTTTCTAAAACTGCGAAAAGGTAGTTCCACTCTATACGATCAAATGCTTTCTCCGCATCGAGAGAAATAACACATTCAGGAATCCCAGTTGGAGGTGAGTATAAGATATTAAATAAACGCCGAATGTTAAAAAAAAAGGAGACGATTTTTAATAAAGCCTGTTTGGTCATCAGAGATAATGGAGGGAATAACGGTTTCTAATCTATGAGCCATAGATTTTTACACTGCATGGGTAGGATATTATGTCTATTGAGGTATCATTATTATTGTCTATTAGTATTGAGTTTTGAGATAAAGGCTCAGGCTCCAGAAACTGCAAAATCTTCGCTACCACTTTAGTGCAAATTTAAGAGAAATTTACATTGCCAAGGATACAACTTTTCAAAAACAAGTTAAGATTGCTCAGTAAGATGTATGTAAAAGATTCTGATGCAGTATTTTGAAAGAGAAGGAAAATTATTTCTGGTGACTGATGAATTTTTATCCCTTGTTAACATTTCCAAGTGAAACTGACTTGACATAATGATGTTGCTGTTTGCATTCCCTACAAGAAGAACAGTACTTTAGATGTATCTTATTGGCATTTTAAATGTGTCCAAAAATAATGTGAAAGATGCTGTTTAAATGCAAGTTTTTAAAATTAAATGTTTGAGATGGGGAAGAAGCTTCAACATCATTATCTTAATTATTGCCTGTCATGAGGGTAAAGGAAGAACATTTAGGATAAAGGAAGCAATGTTTGTTAAAGTGAAATTAATTTTGAGTTGCAAATTTATTGTTTGTGATGAGAAGAAAATCTGAAACAAAAATAAAAGAAGTTACTATTGGGTGCCAGTCAAGCTTATTTTGTAATGAATTTGTGTTGTGGTTAAAATTAGTGATTTACTTATTTAGAGATGTGTTCAGATTCCCCCCCCCCCCCCAAAGTTCATTAATGACTTGCTATTTGCCTTGTACTATATTCTATTAAAAACAGTTATGTTTCATTTTTTTAAGGATTATATGGGTCTGCACAACATGGAGGGCTGAAGGGCCTGTACTGTTCTATGGTTCTATGATTCATTTACTTTAGTAAGATAACTGAATATTGGGTTAAATTCAAGGTGTGATTAAGCATGTCTTTTTATCTCGTGGACCAGGTTTAGGTGAACATAAAATAATTTTGACAGTATAATCTTATTTTGGATTGTGTGCAATAGTGATATTTGAACAATAATGAGCTGTTGTATTTGTTCTTGTCATTGCTTTGACTAACAGATTAGTATTTTATTTGTATAAAGTTCAATAGGTTTACATAAAAGTTACCAAATGCTTTATATGTATAGAAATTGTATATAATCTTCTGTCTCCTTGGTAGTAGCTTGAATTTTATTCTTCTGTGACTCATCGGTTGCTTCATTGCTTATAGTTTAAATCATACTTTTCTTTTGTGCAGAGAGTGGAACACATTGGCATTTCAATTGACAAAGAACATAAAGGAATTAGAAGTGAAATTCATGAAGGTTTTGGAAAAATAGAGCAGCTTGCTAAGAACAGGTAATCTTTGAGATAACTGTGCAATGGTTTTTTTAAAATTAAATAAAATGGAAGTGTAGCTATGATTAATTATACAGTTTTAAGAAAAAGATCTGGATGTTTATTTAAAATTTATGAAAATCAAGTCCTAGTTTTCTGTTTTCATCCAAATACTGTTTGTACAAAGTTATTTTCCACTGTACAAAATTATAGTAACAACATTTAGCTCTGTCATTATTATCATTCTTGGCTCCCTCCATTTGTCACTAAATTGTTTATCAACAGGCAGAAAGGTCCTCAAACTAAACAGAGGGGGACTGAAGCCATCATCCCTGAATCTCACAAGCTCCATTCCCTAAACACTGATTTCCATCTCTTTCACTTGCAGTTGAACCATGTCTTTGTGACATGATGAGTTTTGATCCATATATCCCTGCCTGTTTCCCATCCTATGACAACTCTCTCTTTCTCAACTCATCTTTTAAAATCTCATCATCATGGTTGTTAACCATTGGCCAGCGTTTTCACATGCTGCCTTTAAGTATGGCATTAAGTCATCAGTTACTCATGCCCTGGGATCTGTAGATACCTAGTTAAGCAATGCCTTAATTTTAAAATGCTCATCCTTTTTAGACCCTTGTTTGTCTGCCTCCTGGCTTTACATCCTCTATGATTGGTCACCCCCAGATTCAATTGCTTCATCTTTGGCAATATCAAAACCCTAAACCTTGGGATCCTTTACCTAAACCTTGTTGCCTTTCTAAAGCACCTTCTTCTAAGATTCTCATTGAAATGTTTAAAGGGGATTTTTCGAGTATTTACATATTGTTAGTACACAACCAACAAAATAGCAGATGATTAGTTGGGTAGACCCAGATCATTTTGTCAGAAGATCATGTTTTTTTTGCTATCTAAGCCAACTGCGTAGTAGCAATCTTTGTTTTTGCTTCAGATCCAACTCTAGTGATGTGAATACATTATTTAAAATGAATATACATATAAGTATTGTGTAACAGAGAAAATACTGCACTGTCAAAGACCTTTTGAGTGATGATAGTAAACTGTGGTGCTCATTTACTTCTTCCTTCCTATAGCTGTACAAGATTCTTTGCCGCTTCAGAGCATAACTCGAGTTCTTTTTGAACTCTTGTTGGAGGGAAAGTTTCCCTCCATGAAAATATTATTGGGTGTTAGCTCATTGGTGTTCCTAAGCAAATTGTTTGTTGAGTTTTCTATATTTTAACTTTGGTGCTTTTAAGATTACTTGTAGAAACTTTACAATACCAAAAGGCTTCTTGAATCCATAACCATGCAGATTAGTGGGTAAATCTGTACCTACTGCTCCTTTAACCAGTGAATTTCAGACCCATGCCACAGCATCAAGGAAGAAAATCCTAAATTTCCTTAATTTTTCTGTATTTTATATCAATAGTCCCTGATTTTGGGCTCCACGCTAGGGATATCAGTCTTGTCAATTTATTCACCTCAATTAATTCACTCCTCCCCCCCCCCCCCGTCTTATTTGTTCCAATTTAAACAACCCCAGCATATCTGGTCTTGCAGCTATATTTTTTCAATCTTGGCTCGTCACTGTAAATATCCTTTGCACTGCCTCCCTGTGACTGTATTTGGGGGAGCATAAAATTATGAAAGCTCTAGAGATAAAAGGTATTTTTATTTACAAGCAAATGGTTATAGAAAATGTTTATAAATTTGTTGATGTAGATAATGTGTGGGTTTAGAATTTAATTAACTTTGATTAAAGAAAAGGGTTGGTAGTTTTCTGAAACAAAGAAAGCATATTCTTTTGGTGGGTTCATGGTTTTATGGTTGTTTCAAAATGAACCTAACAAATCTAAATAAATTGAAAGCTAGGATGTCCCACTGTGTAATCAAGATTACCATAATCCTGGCATGTATAATTCAGAATATGTAGAATTTCTTTGGATTACAGACCAAATTTTAACTATTGGCCTTGCATTTTATAAAATGTATTTCTGGGGTCAAAGTAGAATGAAGCAATTTTATTGATATCTATTGATGATTGATGCACCATCAATAACTGATCAATAACCATCAATAATAATGTAAAGGCGAGATATCGGCTTTTATTGACTGGAAGAAGGAACAAGCAGTGGTTGACCACCACACTACATCCTGGAGACAGGGAGGCCGGGTTCAGACCTCAATCGCCTTTATACCGGGGTCTGTGGGAGAAGCCACAGGAGCAGTCAGCGGGGGAGGCGTGTCCAGACAGGTATATGTAGTTCACTACATTCACCCCCCCCCCTTTGTTTTAAAAGAGAGTCCCCAAGTGGCGAAGTTTCTTACAAGTATATTTACAGGTTAAGTCTATCAGGTGGTCGAATCTGTCGCTGCGATCTACGTAGCACCGGCGGTGGTTGCACAGGTGCCAGTGCTGGTTGCACCAGAGACAGTGGTTGTGCTGGTTCCGGCCTAACTGGAGGTGTCAGCCCACTAGGCATCAGTGATCCCTCACGCGTGTGCGAGGCTCCTGGTATATACGCGTATGAAACGCCCGGTATAGGAGTGTCATGAGGAGTCTGTGTAGGGCTTGGTGTGCGTGGTGTCACCTCGGGTACAGGGTTCATAGTTACCGTGTTCGGGATAGTGATCTGCTGCTCCTGTGGGCGCCAGGTCGCGGACAGAGACCGTGTCCTCCCGCCCATCAGGTAAGACCACGTAGGCATACTGGGGTTTCGCATGTAGAAGGTGAACCCTCTCGACCAGCGGGGAGTATTTATTACTCCTCACATGTTTCCGGAGCAGCACTGGCCCTGGGGACGTCTGCCAAGCTGGTAGGGTGCAGCTCATCACTCATAAAGGAGGACCCTCTATCACTGTGGATATAGCAGGGATATCCAAACAGAGTGAAGAGCTGGCGCAGGGCTTTTATGACGGATGTGGTAGTGGGGTTGGGGCAGGGGATGGCAAAGGGGAACCGCGAGTACTCGTCAATAATGTTGAGAAAGTAGACATTGCGGTCGGTGGAGGGAAGAGGGCCCTTAAAGTCAACACTCAGTCGCTCAAAGGGGAGGGTGGCCTTGATAAGTTGCGCCGTTTCAGGATGGTAGAAGTGGGGTTTGCACTCAGCGCAGACTTGGCAGTCCCTGGTCATCGTCCTGATGTCCTCCAGGGAGTACGGCAGGTTCCGGGCTTTCACGAAATGGTAAAATCGTTGACCCCCAGATGGCAAAAAATGTGCATGGAGGGCGTATAGCTGGTCGAGCTGTGCGCTGGCACACGCTCCCCGGGATAGGGCATCAGGGGGCTCATTGAGCCTTCCAGGCCGGTACAGGATCTCATAGTTGTAGGTGGAGAGTTCTATTCTCCACTGCAAAATTTTAACATTTTTGTTTTGGCCCCGCTGTTGGTTGCTGAACATGAACGCAACTGAGCGCTGGTCGGTCAGCAAGGTGAATCTCTTGCCGGCAAGATAGTGCCTCCAGTGCCTAATAGCTTCCACTATGGCCTGGGCTTCTTTCTCCACTGCAGAGTGCCGAATTTCAGAGCCTTGAAGGGTAAGAGAAAAGAATGCTACTGGCCTGCCTGCCTGATTGAGGGTAGCAGCAAGCGCGAAATCGGAGGCGTCACTCTCTACTTGGAAGGGAATGGTCTAGTCCACCGCATGCATCGTTGCTTTGGCAATGTCCTCTTTAATGCAGCTGAAGGCCGCGCAGGCCTCGGCAGAGAGGGGAAAAGTGGTAGACTTGACCAGGAGGCGGGCCTTGTCTGTGTAATGGAGGACCCATTGGGCGTAATAGGAAAAGAAGCCCAGGCACCGTCTGAGGGATTTGTGAGTGGTGTGAAGAGGGAGTTCTAACAGGGGGCGCATATAGTCGGGATCAGGGCCAATGACCCCGTTTTCCACGACATACCCAAGGATAGCAAGTCGGGTGGTTCCGAACACCCACTTGTCCCTATTATAAGTAAGGTTCAGGGCTTCAGCCACTTGGAAAAATCGTTGGAGGTTGGCATTGTGATCCGGCCAGTCGTGACCACAGATGGTGATGTTATCCAGATAGGGAAATGTGGCCTTCAGTTGGCACTGGTCCACCATCCGGTCCATTTCCCTTTGGAAGACCGAGACACCATTTGAGACACCGAATGGGACGCGCAGGAAGTGATAGAGCCTGCCGCCCGCCTCAAAGGCGGTGTAGGGGCAGTCCTCTGGGCAGATGGGGAGCTGGTGATAAGCGGATTTCAGATCTATTGTCGAGTACACCTTGTACTGAGCTATCTGGTTGACCATATCCACGATGCGGGGTAGAGGGTACGCGTCAAGCTGCGTGAACCTATTGATGGTTTGACTATAGTCCACGACTATCCTATCTTTCTGCCCAGACCGAACAACAACCACCTGGGCTCTCCAAGGACTTGTGCTTGGCTCAATGATCCCCTCCCTGAGCAGCCGCTGCACCTCTGACTGAATGAAGGCCCTGTCCCCCGCGCTGTACCTCATGCTTTTAGTTGCCACAGGTTTACAGTCGGGGGTCAGGTTGGCAAACAGCGGTGGGGGGGGGGGGGGATCTTGAGGGTGGAGAGGCTGCAAGTGGTGTCAGTAGCGCAGCTGTCGTCATGGTGCTGGGTGGGATGTGTGGTTCGGTGTGTGTGTGTGGTCAGTAGCGGGGTATATGGTGAAGTCCCACCAAACTGAGGATTCCTGACAGTGGGAGGGGCCCGTCATATGCCATAGTCACACTTTCGAGGTGGCTCTGGAAGTCCAGCCCCAATAGCACAGGCGCGCACAGTTGAGGCATGATCAGTAGCGCAAAGTTCCGATATTCTGTGTCCTGCACCACCAATGTTGCTACACAACCCACCCGGATGTCTGTGGAATGCGACCCAGAAGCCAAGGTGACCCTCTGGCTTACCGGCCGTGTCACGAGTCCACAGCGTTGCACCGTGTCTGGGTCGGTAAAACTCTCAGTGCTCCCTGTGTCAAACAGGCAGCTAGTCCTGTGCCCCTCCACCAGGATGTCCATCATTGACCTTGCAAGCTGGTGTGGGGCGCTTTGATTGAGGGTTATGGTGGCCAGAGTTGAACCACCATCTTGGTGCCCGGTAAGCACCGGTGGGTAGGGGGCAGGGCATGTTGACGCCGACAAAGATGGCCGCCCACATCCGGGCATGCAAGATGGCGGCCACCATGCCTCACGTGAGGCAGGCAGGCAAGATGGCAGCCCCCATGCCTCACATGCAGCACTGCCTGATCCCGCTCGTGGTTTAGACTTATAGACCTTGGCGAAATGGCCCTTCTTCCCGCAGCTGGAGCAGGTCGCTTCTCAGGCCGGGCAGCATTTTCGGGGGGGGGGGGGCTTTTCCAGTCCACAGAAGTAACACTGTGCGGGCTTTCAACTGGCTGCAGCTGTGGTCGGGTTTGGGGAGTTCGTGGAATCGTGACTGGCAGCGATGTTGGCTAATTTGCTCGTGGGAACCAGCGGCGGTGGGGTCTGAGGCGTCCACGGGACCAGCGGGGGATCGCGCGGCTGGACAGCGTCAGCGTTGTGCAGAGCAGCCTCCAGCGTGTCGGCTGTCTCGATCGCCGAGCGTAAGATAAGATCGGCATTTTCCAGCAGCCGCTGACGCACATACACTGACCTGATTCCTGTAACAAAGGCATCTCGTACCAAGAGTTCTGCATGCTGTTCCACCGTGAGAGTTTTGCAGTCACAAGTTCAGACGCGTGTATGTAGGGCTCGGAGAAACTGGGTGCTCGATTCTCCAGGCCGCTGTCATCGCGTAGCTAAGCGATGTCTTGCGTAGATGGTGTTCACCGGCCGCAGGTACTGTCTTTTAAGGGCGTCCAGTGCCCCTTCGTAGGTCGGCAGGCCTCTGATAAGTGAGTAAACTTTCGGGGTGACCCTCGAGAGGAGAAATCGGTGCATAACAGTGGGTTCAGTTGCACTAACCTCCTCCAAGTATGATTGGAAGTATGCAAGCCAGAGTTCAAAGGCAAGGGCTGCTTCAGGGTCTTGGGGGTGCAAATCCAATCTTTCCGGATGTAAAACGCTTTCCATGTTTTAAAACTTCCAGTCAATAAAATTGATGCACCATCAATAACTGTCTCTGAGACATAAAGGCGAGATATCGGCTTTTATTGACTGGAAGAAGGAACAAGCAGTGGTTGACCACCATACTACATCCTGGAGACAGAGAGGCCGGGCTCAGACCTCAATCGCCTTTATACCGGGGTCTGTGGGAGGAGCCACAGGAGCAGTCAGCAGGGGGCGTGTCCAGACAGGTATATGTAGTTCACCACAGTGATATATTGAGTAAACTGAGCAGTTGTTATATTTTGGTAGATTTCTGTAAACATTGGTTTTCTTATGTCTACGTGGTAAAATTGCCTTGTACTAAGTTCACAAACTTTCATTTGCTTTCTTTGCTTTCTCTTGTGTTACTTTCTCAGTACATTTTCCTTCATTTTTCAGGACTTTCCTGAGTGATTGCTGCTACAAAGCAATACCTGAAGCTGTTAAGGACCATAAAGCTATCGTAAAACTTTAATAATCTGGCATCTTTTGGGATTTGGAATTAGGCTAGCATATATTACAGACCATTGGATTTTATACTATTATTTTCAACAGGTTCTTAAGTCACTTTCTTAAAAATATTAGAGTAGTGTTACAAATTTTCCAGCAAGTTTAAAGAGCATGGGAAATGGGAGCCCAGGAATTTCAAAGGAAGAGCATTAATCCAACAAGATGGTGCCAATGACCAGGGTGATATCCTGCAGTTAGCTCTCATAACTACTAGATACTTTTTCTAAATATGCTTCTGAACTATGATCAATAGCAATCTGTAATATCTCTTTTAAAGATATATTTTTGAGCCAACTAAACATCTGGCAGTTCTCTGATCTCTTGGGGGATTTGGTGTGGCTGAGAGCAGAGAGTGCAGCTATGGCCATGGCTGGGGTGTATGCCGTGTTGATTACTAATGGTGGAACACAACCTGTGGTCAGCTCCATTACTCTGTGATGTTTAAAGCATCAAGGCAAGATTAAAATCATTGAGGTTGAGAGTGGAAAACAAGCAGGTGTTCAGCACGGTGTACCTGCGTTTTGACTAGTTTCCTCCCTGCTGCTGATGGGTGGAAGACACAGGAAGGTGATGGTCCCACTCTGCTGGGTTCAGGAGCAGCTGCTGCCCCACAGCCATCAGACTGGATGGGTTTTACTCACCTCAGCGCTGAACACGCTCTGTGGCTGTGGACTCTTTTGGGGGTTCTACAATTCATGTTCCTTGGGTTTTTGTTTACTTTTTTACTCCTTGCGTGACTTGATTAGGGCGCTTCAGTGCGGAACTGACTCTACAGCTATTGGCCCAGCACTGAACTGATTCTGCAGACCTGGCATGAAGCCATTCGCCTCTGTGGCTGTGGACTCACTTTCGTGTACTCTGTGGTTAATGTTATTTGTTCACTTTTTATTGTTTACACCATTTTTTTCACACATTGGATGTTTGATGGTCTTGTGTGGCTTCTTTCTTTAAACGAGTTCTTTTGTGCTTTGTTTTGTGGGTGCCCGCAAGAAGACAAATCTCAAGGTTGTATACTGTATACATTCTTCGATAATAAATGTATTTTGAACTCCGAATTTTACCCCAATGTTCAAAGATCCTGATGGCTGGCATCTAGCTCACTCAATTTAACTATACTAGGTTCAGCAATGCTTTCTTGGTGTCTTGCCTGACTTTCCTTTGTAGAATTGATGAAGGAAGAGGTGAGAATATATTAGTCATTTAAACATAAGACTTTTGTCTTTTTAATGAGAAGTTTTTTTTTAACTACTGTTGATTCGGATCTGCACATTAGCAGATTAAGTGAGTTGATTGAAGTGAAAACATTGGTTGACAATTGAAATTACAAATCTATGATGTAGGAAGGTCTTCACAATTCTCTTCAATGTGTTCCCTTTTTGGCAGCTTTAAATGATGTCCAGATGACCCTCACATAACAGAGTGTGTAGTTCTGTCTGTAGAAAATGGTCGGTAAGGCAATCATCCACATTGCAAAGCTGCATCATCTGTGTATGCTTTAAGAACTTGAGTTGGGGAAAAAATACATTGTGTTGATGTATTTACATTTTACATACATTCTGTGATAACTGTGGGTCTCAAGTTTTTGAATAATCTGAACAGTTGTAATGCGGAAGGTGCCTATTACTGAAAATACAAAAATAGTTGTGACTTAACAAAAATCTATTTTGGTGCCTTTACATTTTTTAGGAAAGATGAATTGTTAAAAGAGCTAGAATTCATAGTTCAAGAATATTTTGTTGCAATTGGTAAAGTACAAAAGATACTTGAAGAGAAGATCAGTGCTTTAGACTCTGCCATGCAAAACGAAGTGGAGACGAAACATGAATTTCTCTCAGCATATTGTAATAAACAGCAGGTAAAATTTTAATCTACTGTGGCATGTAGACTGCAAAACAAAAAGTATTTTTGAAATCAGCTGAAATATTTTACGAAGTGTTTCTGATTAGCCTATCATTGATTTTGCATTTAGTTTGTTGAATAATTGCCAACTGCGGTACGAGTCACTACTTTGAATAACGTATTTTGCTTTATTTTTTTATCTGTTATTGGAGTGATTATGTTAGATTTCTTGAAGGAACATTTATTTAAGTAAATTATTTGATTTTAATTTAATCTAACTACCTCATGTAGAGAAGTGTTTTAATAGCTTGGGTAAAAATTCATGATACAGATTAATTGTAGAAGATCCATTTTTAGAATATGAATATTATTAAGGAGTGAAAATGGCTATCATACAAGTGTTAGGAAATTTCCTTTTGTCATGGATCTCTGAAGCATCTCTGGTCAAAGCACCATAAACCTTCCCCCACTCACTCTCCCACCTTCCCCCCTCACCTACCAACTTTTACTCCCTCCCCTTTCTCCTTCTTATTCTTGCTTCTCCCCACTTCCCTTCCAATCCTGGTGAAATGGTCTTGGGTCTTGGCCTGAAATGTTGAATTTTTTTTTTAATTTTAATTTTATTTCTCTCCATAAGTTGCCTGATCTGAATTCCTCCAACATTTTCTGCCAGTTGCTCAGGATTTCCAGTGTCTGAAGAATCTCTTGTGTTCATAATCTACATTTTCGTGTAGTATTACGAATAGTCATGTTCATTCCCAGCATTTTTCCCCTTGTTTTTAACTTCAGGGAATTGAAAATTTGAAAAGCTTGGACCAAGCAAAACATATGGTTGAATTGTTAGAGTCTAGAATTAGTCTCAGGTGGGTATTTTAATTGTTCTTAAATTTTTTTGATCTGAAGCATATTTCTGTTTCAGTATGGCAATCTTAGAGGCTTCTGCAGTCAGGCTTATGAACAACCTTCTGACTCCATCCATAGTTAGATCTTAGGGTTGACTCTTACATTATGTGTTACAAATACTGAAAACTCATCTTGATACAAGCGCTGTCTTTGTCTTTGACTTTCCAGCTGGATGGCCGAAAATTAAAATTACTGTCATCTTCAAATTTCACATGCATTCTTGTAGCACTTTTAAAATATGATAAATTTATTGTTTACAATTATAAAACATGACAAGCAAGAAGAAAGATGTTTAATGTCTTGACTCCGAATGCAGTACATTCATGTCAATATATAGTGTGTGTATGCTTTTGTAGAAGAGGTCACTTGTCAAAAGTTGAGTTACATCGTAATACTTAACTTTCATCTGAGAGTAGAGGAAAATAATTGTTTCAGATTCACTCAATTTTTCTATTTTTACTTCAGGTTTCAATTCCAGCCTGCACCTTTAATAATGTCTCTTGAAAACTTAGGAAAAGTTGAAACGGGAACAGAGAAGTAAGATGTTCAATTGTTTTTGAATATATTTGTTCATTTCTTATTGTGTGCCGTGAATCTAATGTAATTGTAGAGTTGTAGAGCACAAACAGGCTCTCTGGTCCAATAATCCAGGTCATATAAGATTCCCATCAAAGCTAATCCCATTTGCTGGATTGTGGTCCATATCCCTCAATTTTTCCTATCCATGTTAATGTACCAGCTTTATCCACTTCCTTTGGCAGTTGTGCCCTGTAGTCCACTCTTTGGGTGAAAAAATTACCCTTCATGTTTGGATTAAATCTCCTCTGTCTTTCTAAATCTACTCCATGTCCTCTATTTCCTGATTTCCCCAATCCGAGGAGTGAGACTGTGTGCTATCTCTCTTTCGCTGCCTCTGTGTGTGTGTGTGTGTGTGTGTGTCTCCCCCCCCATTCTCCCCCTCCCCTCCCCGTCTGCCCCCCTCCATCTCTTCCCTGTCCACTCTCTCTCGCTCTGTGTGTGTCTCTGTAGCTGCAATATGAATACACCAGTTAAAGCCGTCTCCTGCATGCGTGCTTTTAATTGATATGTAGTTGCACAGACACAACAGTAGTTTTTGACATTGGGAATGTGTTAAGATAAATCAGTTTAAACTTTTGTATATTGATTATGTTGCTTTAAGGTTGTGTTTTAAATTTGCTATCTGTAAACCATAGTTCCCAGGACCCCCTGCCCCCCCCCCTGTTGTCATTTACTTTGCCTGATTGAACTAGATTTGAACTTTGGTCTTTACTTGTAAATAATGGAAATTATTGACAACCATATTGGAAGAGTATAGTTCCCAGCACGAAGGTGGATGCAAACCAATTCTGATTTTAAACAGCAGCTCTTGACTAACAATTTAAAAGGATTAACAGCCAGCAGAAAAAGAAAATAATATAATACTCCTATATCTTGGAAAATTTTGGAGGAACATATGTGCTTTATAATTTCCCTTTATACAGGGCCAATTGCATTGTTAATGCAGGTTTGTACAAAGAGAAACCCCACAATATTGGTAAGTACTGTGATGCAGCAGGTGGTGCTGTGCCTCATGAATAGGAGTCATGGGCTTGATCTTAACCTCAGCTGCTGTCTGTGTGGAATTTGTACATTCTGCTTGTGCTCATGTGGGTTTCTACTTGGTGCTGTGGTTTACACCAAGTATATGTTGATGTAAGTTAATTGACTGATGTAAATTACCTTTTCACAAGAGGTGCTACCTCTCCCTGGTCACTCCATTCAGCCTTTACATTTACATTTACTGTTACTCTAAAAACAGGTTTAAATACATAATTTGCTACTCAATTAAATGGTGATTTGTCTTTTTTATACCTATTTAATTGTTCAAATTAGACGTCTGTAATGCATTTTTTCAAGACTGCCTGAAAGGTATAAATCAGCTACAACTCATTCAAAATGAATCAAGAATCTTAATTTTAAAAATCTAGCACATTTCACCAGTTTTGGCATCATTATACTGGCTACATGTGTCCTTTAGGATCAATTTTAAAGTATTCTTTATGTATATAAGGATCTGAATAATCTGATTCCTCCGAATATTTTGGAGTGTATTTCCTTACAACCCTAATGATAATCTTAGATCCACTAACACTGGTTTACCTGGTGTTCCTCGAGCCAAACATACAAGGACTGGTGATGCCGGCCTTTTACTTTTATACACCAATAATTTGGAATACTCTGCTGACTGTGATATGCCAGGCTAGTACTGTGAAATGTTTCAAAACAATTCTAAAAAACCTTTTTTAAATGTGGCCTACTTAGAGCATTACATTTTATTGTCTATAATGTTTGTCTTATTTTTAATTTTGCCTCTTATTTTTATGACTATATTGATTTATCTTTACAATATATATGAAGCACTTTGACCTTGCATCTTGATGTATTTTTTTTTAACAATACATCTCGTGTTACTCGGAACACATCATCAGTGATGTAACTTGGGGTCATTGGCTGTTCAGGTCTTTCAACATCAGACACTCTCGACCAGACGACCCACCTGGGGTTAATCAAACCGTGACTTGTGTTGAGGTAGAGTGTACTGCAGATTCCCATGATCTTGCCCCCTTCATTCAGATCCATCTTGAGGCTTTCTCTGCTGCCTAAGTGATATTGCAGATGGCTCTCTGCCTTATACCAGCAATACCCAGTGTGCTGAGGGCTCTGTGAAGAGACTGTCCCGCGAAGCTCTGGCAGCCACTTCAGTGGGCATGCACTTTCCTGTCCATATACCTCCAATAGTCACTGACCAGTTCCTCATATCTGACAAGCTTCCTCTCATGGGTCTCCTCCAGGTGCTCCTCCTGCAGCTCTGTCAGTTCCAGTAGGATGATGTGTTTTGCTGTCTCTGAGAGCAGGAGGATGTCTGGTCTCAGTTCCAGTAGGATGATGTGTTTTGCTGTCTCTGAGAACAGGAGGATGGTCTCAGCTCCAGCAGGTTGATGTGTTTTGCTGTCTCTGAGAGCAGGAGGATGTCTGGTCTCAGCTCCAGCAGGATGATGTGTTTTGCTGTCTCTGAGAGCAGGAGGATGTCTGGTCTCAGTTCCAGTAGGATGATGTGTTTTGCTGCCTCTGAGAGCAGGAGGATGTCTGGTCTCAGTTCCAGCAGGATGATGTGTTTTGCTGCCTCTGAGAGCAGGAGGATGTCTGGTCTCAGTTCCAGTAGGATGATGTGTTTTGCTGCCTCTGAGAGCAGGAGGATGTCTGGTCTCAGTTCCAGCAGGATGATGTGTTTTGCTGTCTCTGAGAACAGGAGGATGGTCTCAGCTCCAGCAGGTTGATGTGTTTTGCTGTCTCTGAGAGCAGGAGGATGTCTGGTCTCAGCTCCAGCAGGATGATGTGTTTTGCTGTCTGAGAGCAGGAGAATGCCTGGTCTTGAGGTGTTGGCGATGTGCTTTTGAAGCTTTAGTTGTTTCTTCAGGTTCTTTGTGTCAGAATCCCTGTGGATGGCTTTACTCTTGCTTCTGGTTGCTCTCCAGCTCTCACAAAAACAATGGTTCAGTTGCAGGGTTTGTTTGCTATTACTTAAGAAGATTGCTTCTGCAAGGGTCCTTAATACTTGGTCATGTCTTCAGTGGTATCAGCCCCCAAGAGTTTTCGGGCAGCAACTCAGGATGTGCTCCAAGGTTCCTCTTCTGGAACACAACAGACAATCTCAGGCATCAACCTTCCCCAGCTATGTAAGTTAGAAGGGCTGGGCAAGATATCATACAGCACCTGGACAAGGAACTTGATTTGATGTGGCTCTACATACTCTCTCAGTACAAGAGGACATGGCTTTAAGGAAAGGGGAGGGAAGTTCAAGGGAGATATTAGAAGAAGGCTTTTCACTCAGAAAGTGGTTGGTGCGTGGAATTCACTGCCTGAGTCAGTGGTGGAGGCAGATACACTATTGAAATTTCAGTGACTACTAGACAGATATATGGAGGAATTTAAGGTGGGGGGGGTTATATGGGAGGCAGGGTTTGAGGGTCAGCACAACATTGTGGGCCAAAGCACCTGTAATGTGCTGTACTATTCTATGTTCTATATACCAGAGATCAGCCCATGCTACTCTTCTTTCTATGGCCTGGTCCAAGCTTCATGCTGACTACTTTAATGGATCTGTGTGTACCTGGGGACTGAGAAGCTTCCCAGGCCAGGTCTTCCTTGAGTCATCATTTCCACCAGGACATGGTGGCCCAATGAGATTCAACATTCTGCATGGCCTCCTGGTCTTCACAATGACTCCTGTCTATGGCCACCTTTGGGTCACTGGATTCCCTATACTGCATCACCTCTCTAGCTCTTGTCACCTTGGACTCTTTCTGCAAGGATTTCAAGGGCAGCCGCAACTTGGTGTTCTTTCCATAGAGGGTGATACTCCTGAGAGTCCTGGTCAATCCCAGCCAGCTCTGGAGAAAGCTGACCTTTCTCTCTAGGTTCTCAACTATGGAAATTGGAAATTCATAGATGAGCAGTGGCCAAAGAGTCCTTGGTAGGATGCCGTGCTGGTGTATCCATGCCTTGAACTTGCAAAGTAGTTGCCAACCTGCTTTCAATCAGCCCTTCAGCTCTTGAATTGATGGTGAGTCTTTTAGGCTACTATTGAACCCTTTTGCCAAGACTCTTAACTGATTTTTCAGAGGTGATTGGAGTGAGTGGCCCTGCAATGTTAAAGTGGAATCTGTCAGTGATACTGGCCTTCCTCAATGTCAGTGATTTGTTTTTGTGCACTTGAAACTCATCCTTGTATGAAAGATGCTAAATAACTAAAGATATTGTTACTTTCATGAAACTGGCTAATTGGGGCAATGGTTTAATGCAGCCAAAATGTACTGGTCCCAATTAACTGGAATCCTCTGTATATCTTATCCCTCGGATTGTTAAGTCTATAGTTCGTAAGTGAGTAAAGACAGAACATTGGCCACCCTCCAGTATTCCAGCAATATTACTCGTTACTAACAATGATGCCTATATCAGCCAGTGTTCTTGAATATACCTGATCAGACCTTTGAGACTTATCCGTCTTCATACATTTAAGGACATCCAGCACTTCTGCTGTAATATGACTTTCCCAAAGATGCCCCCATTATCTGTCTCAAGTTCCAAAGTTTTCATGTCTTTCTCTATGATTTAAAAACAATAAATATTCATTGAGGACCTCTGCCATCTCCTGTATCTCCACACAGACATGTCCACTTTGTCTAAGCAGCTCTTTTGTTTCTGTAGTTACTCTTATTTCCTTAATGTACTTCAAAATATCTCTTTGGATTCTCTGTATGTGTGAAGGTATATGAAATATTTCAGTTAAAGCTATTTCATGCCCCCCCTTTCCCCTTTGATTTCCCTAAGTATATTACTGCATCCCTTGTACTATCGGAATTCACTTGATTCCAGCTGCCTATGACTTTTTTTTCATGACCATTTCTTCAGTAACCTTCAATATTCAGTGATCCTTGCTACTGTCAGCCTTGTTTTTCACTCTGTGGGAAGATGCAGACCTTGAACTCATTCCTACTTTGAAAAGCCTCCCACTTGCCAGAAGTCCTGTTGCCTGCAAGCAGCCTACTCCAATCAACTTCTACAACTTTTTGTTCAACGCTGTCAAAATTTGCCTTGCCCCAGTTTAAATTTGTAACTTGTGGGCCAGATCTGCCTCTTTTATGACTAATTTGTCCTGCCTTCTTTCCCAAGAGTAGGTCAAGCTTTACACTCTCCCTAGTAGAGCACTCTATATATAGCCTGAGGAAACTTTCCAAACCACACTTAAATTCCACCCCATATAAACCCAAGTACCATATATTTGGAAATTTAAAATTTCCTACAGAGACGGAGTTAAGATGGAGCTAAATGGCAACTCCTTTGCTTGCATCTTCAGAAACAGCTCTATTTCCATTTTTAATAACTTTATTTTTCCCTTTCAGGGTTCTTTTGAAGACCCTGACCTGGAGTTACACGCTGACTTCAGTTCTTTGCAGGAATGGGACCCATCCTTGGGGTTTCAGGACTGGCCGTTGTTCGGCATGCCAAGGGTTTGGCCTGTGATCCCGGCTTGAATTCAGAAGCTTAAGATCTCGGGGCTCTGGAGATGGGCAGATCAAGGGTCAGTGTTATGACAGTAGACCCATGTGTCGTCAAGGGAATCAGGTTATCTGCTGTGGTCCCGAAGACCTGAGATCTTTGCAATCTTCGGGCACAGAACTCAAAAAAAGCGACATAATGGACTTCTTAACATCGTAAATCAGCAAGTGGTTTGTTATGTCTCCCCGCTCGCTGGGTTAATGGAAACACCTTTTTCTCCCTTATTAGGAAGAGAGAATCTGCATTATGTGGAATGCGAGGTGTAATGCAAAGCCTTCGGGGTAACTGCAAGTCTGTGTCTTTGCTATTGCTTTGCTCACGCTTGAGTGTTTGGTGATGGTGCTGATGCCTGTTTTTTTTACTGGTGGGGGGGGGAGATTGTTGCTAGCTGCCACTTACACGTGGGAGGGAAGGGAGCTGGGAGGACCTTGGGGTTCTATCGTTTATCTGTTATTCATTTTTTGGGGCACTTCTCTGTTTTTGTGGATGTTTGCAAAGGAAAAAGCATTTCAGAATGTATATTGTATACATTGTCATTAAATTGGACCTTCGAACCTTTGATAACAACCCTATTGTTCTTGCAACTTTTTGCAATCCCTCTGCATATTTGTTTTTCTCATTCCCATTGAGTGTTAGGGTACCAATAGTACAATTGTAGCAAGGTGATCAGAGAGGCCCTCTGTTGACTGGGGTCTATCATGGATGTTGCGTCCTAGCTGCCTACATTGTTGGTGCTGTCAATATGCAGGGCAGTACGATATGGAGAGCAAGCTGTTGCCCATGCAGCAGGCTCCCCCTCTCCACAGCTGATGAATCCAAAGGAACAGCAGAAACCGATACAGTTTGGCACCAGTGTCATCACAGTAGTTGCCATTCAGCGTTGAACTCTATGTAGCACTGCCTTAAGGACTCCAGCTCTGGCCTTCTGGGTTTACTCCCAACAGATTCCCCATGAGTGGGTACGGCTGCAAGGCAGCGGAGGTTTATGAGCAGAGCTTACCTTTTCCTAGATGAACTGCCAACCCACAGATGACAAGCCCTGTCTGCTCAGACTGACTAGATTTAAGGCATCAGTAACCCATCTTTTCCCTTTGTCCTATCAGCAGAAATGGTTCTGCTAGACTTAGTAGTTAAGTCACATGTAAAGGCCAGAAGCTAGACTTGGTTGTTAGAGGCTATTTGAGACATGCCATTAATACAGGGTAAAATACAGCCTCTGTATTTTTCACAATGTGTGGACATCAGAAAGATAAAGATTAGAGTTTTGAAGAAAATAATGTCAGTTGGGAAAAGGGTTTTCAACTGTGATGGATTAACTACGTAGATCTAGCTGATACTGCGTAAGCGTCTTAAACGGTCAGGTGAGTGAGTGTGAGGTGGGATTTAAAATTGCATTGCAGCTTTTTTTTCAGGGATACCAGAGAAGAATATTGAAATTTCAAGTGCCACTCCAGGAATTTAACACATTATTAAGTTGTCCATTCTTTAAATAAGATAAATCTGTTCTGGTAGTCTTCATATAGATAAAAGGTTTTATGATGCTAAGGAAAAGCTATGAATTATATCTGTTATTCTTCTCAAGATGACGGCTGCATACAACACTCCCTTCAGTCGACATCTTTTAGATAGATCATGAAACCATATACAAGGGGTGATTGATAAGTTGGTGGCCTAAGGTAGACGGAGGCAATTTTAGAAAACCTAGCACATTTATTTTTCACATAATCCCCTCCTACATGTACACACTTAATCCAGTGGTTGTGGAGCATATGGATCCCTTCTTTGTAGAAGTAGTCCACAGCAGGGGCGATTGATAACTTCATGGCCTAAGGTAGAAGGAGATGAGTTATACATCTCTTGATACATGCACGTGCAGTTCAACTCTGAATGAAAATGCAGAAAGTTTGAAGTTAATAACTCATCTCCTACCTTGGGCCACGAACATATCAATCACCCCTGTTGTGGACCTCCTCTGGAGATCCAAGATGCTGACTTCTACAAAGAAGGGATCCATATACTCCATGATAGCTGGACTAAGTTTGTAAATGTAGAAGAAATAATAGTGCTAGGTTTTCTAAAATTGACTCCTGCCTTAGTCCATGAATTTATCAATCACCCCTCGTGCTTCACTTCTTTTGTGTCTTTCACGTTTGTTTTTCATCTTGAATGTGATTCTGGAGCTGTTAGAGTCTGTGATTTGCTATTGGAGATCATTTGGTGTTCCAGCACTCTGTGTGCCACTATGCCTGGAGAGTGTTGTCCTGGTTTTCTGCATTTTGGACAACAGAGTTTTTTCAGTGTTGGCTTTTCTTTATATTGTGTTTATTTTGGCTGATCTTATTTTTTTGTGTGGGGAGGGGGATTTGGGGGGGTCGATGTGCTTGTTCTGTTTTTGTTAGTTTTTTTGTGTGGGGAGGTGAGATTTGGAGGTTGATGATTGTGCTGCCTTTCTTTTCTTTCTTAGTTTCATGGCTACCCAGAGAAGAATTTCAGAATTGTATATTTTGATATTAAATGTATCTTTGTACCTGAAGTAACTCTGCCAGAAACAGGTTAACAAACAGTTTATCCAATTTACTGCCTATATAATCATGAGCCCTTCCAGTTAGTTAAAGGGCTGAAGCTATCGCTGGGATCTGGTGAGATGCTACAATAAATGCAAGGTTTTACTTTGTTTTGTGGCTAAAGCATATAACTGAATGTAAAGTATTTTTGCCAATTTATCATTGGTAAGCATAACATCTTTGTAGCGTCAACAAGGACAATAAAATAGTTTCAGTTATCTACAGTTTGATCTCTCCACGATCCTCCCAGAGCTGCAGCTTCACGAGAAGGGCAAATGGATAATTTTATAGAAATGAACAGAAAGCCCTCATTCCTGACAGTTTACTAAAGTTTGACTAAATATTTTGCAAGCGCACTGTGCAGTCATAAATGCTCTGTTTCTGTTTAATGATGAAATGTTTTAAGGAGCATTTGGTTATTGTTGTTGCATTCTTAAACTTTAACTTAAATCCCAGTTGTAAGAATGGTTTAACCTCCTTTAGAGCAGAATATATCATATGGCTCCTTAAGTCTGTAAGGGTCATAGCTAAATGTTCACATTATTTCTCTTTCTTACTTGATCCTGACATCCCTCAATCCTCTCAAAAATATTCAAAAATCTGTCAATCTCTGATTCGAATATATTTGACAGCTGAGCACCCAGAATCCTAGATAAATTAACAATCCTCCAAGTTAAGAAATTTCTTACCAGTTCTAAACACCCAACACTTTACCCTATGAAATTGGCCTAATTCTTGATTCTCTACTTGGATATAGTTGTTCAATGCTAGCCCTACCAAGCTCAGTGGTAAGGAAGGCAAATGCAATATTTGCATTCATTTCAAGAGGACTAGAATGCAAAAACAAGGATATGATGTTGAGGCTCTATAAGGCATTGGCCAGAACACACTTGGAGTATTGTGAGCAGTGTTGGCCCCTTATTTAAGAAAAGATGGTGGAGATGGTCCAGGGGAGGTTTATGATAATGATCCCAGGAATTATGGGTAGTGTATGAGGAGTATTTGAGCTTGTACTTGCTGGAGTTTAGAAGAATGAGGGGTGGATCTCATTGAAACCCATTGAATGTTAAAAGGCCTAGATAGAGTGGATGTGGAGAGGATCTTTCTTATAGTGGGGAAGTCTAGGACCTGACAGCACATCTTTAGAATTGAGGAACATCCATTTAGAACAGAGATGAGGAAAACGTCTTCAGCCAGAGGATAGTGAATCTGTGAAATTCATTGCCATTGACAGCTGTGTAGACCAGTTCATTGGGTATATAGAAAGCAGAAGCTGATGGTTTCTTGATTAATCAGGCCATCAAAGGCTATGGGGAGAAGGAATGTGAATGGGGTTGAGAGGGATACTTAATTAGCCATGATGGAATGGAGGAACAGACTTGATGTGCAGAATGGCCTAACTCTGCTCCTATGTCTTGCAGTCTAAGCTTTCTAAAATGTGTATATTGTATTCTTCTAAACTGAGAAATCATGCCCTTTTTAATCTTTTTTTCATGACAACCCTCTCATTCTAATAACTAGTAAATTTTCATTATATCCTTGAGGCAAATGCAACCCTCCTTAATAAATGTTATTTGATATTTTTACATACAGGTCTCTTGCTTCACGGACAGGAAATGGTGTTATTGAAAAAATTGTACAACAACCCTGTCATCTTGGAGAAGGACAGAATCTTGCAAGTTACAAAAATGAAGCGTCTGAAATAAAGATGGATTCTGTAATGGACTGTAATGTGAATGAACGAGCCATAGTTGTTTCTCAGCTGGTAAATGGTGATTCTGTGATAGGCTGTAATGTGAATGAATTAGGCATGGTTTCATCTCAGCTGGGAAATGGCTCAATATTCGAGGAAAAGTCTTTATTATGCAATCAAAGCAAATTATGCCTTACAAGAGGTACAGACATTGATGGCAAATTTGAAGATTACACACCAAGTATGTATTACTGCTGTTTATTTTTTAAATCGTCTTAAGAAACGACATCAGTGTCCTTTCACTGGACCTTTAGTAAAATATGGGGAAATTGGTCCTGAAATTGATTTATTTTTGTGCGAACAGAACCCTTATTCATAAGGGTTTCTTGTATACAAATAGAAACATGTCAACACTGGATTGATTTGAAGTTTCAATATGTCAGGGTAGTGGCAAGCTTTTTTAAATAATTAAAACAGGAGGATATAGTTAAATGTAAACAAAATTGAATTGTAGATCTCCAGTTTTATACTGTTTAACTCTATTAAATATAAATATTAATCAATATAACCAAATTAAAGGCTAAACTATACTGCCCGGCAACTAAAGTTGCAATTGTTCCAATTTTTAAGAATGGGGTTTACCGTAAAGGATGGTAGCTCTGGTAACTGGAATGGAATGAAACTGGAAATAGGAATGCTGGTACAGCCTGTTTGTTATTTCTTCTCACTAGATCCCTTGTCAAATTTCTAATCCATTATATGGTTATGGTTATATAAGTGGTTAACATTTAAAGAGTGATAATCTCAAGAAATCATTTAAATTTCTTTACATTAATTTAGGGGAAAATAGGACTAACGCTGGTCTTGGCAAGACTTCAGATGCTTTAAAAATAATCATTTGCAAAATTTGAGATATCTGGCAGAGACCAAGTGCCAATAGCAAGATTACATGAGACATGTGGGAGAATCAGCTTTGTGGTGTACAAATGTTGGTATGAACAATTTTGCAAACCCTGCATTTAACAATATCTTGAAGAGTAGAGGAACACCATAAGATTGAAGATAGTTAAAATTACTGTGAAAACATGTTTCAGAGCTCGACTACTGTTGTCATGCTGTAGGTTGTGAGTGTGTGTATTCCTTATTTACTTCATTAAAATGTTTATTTGGTTTTGTATTCAATTTTCTTCAATCTATGGCACTTCAGGTTTTCAGGGATTGGTTTCAGTCAGTCATGTGGTAAATCCATGTCACTTCTATGTGCAAAAATCTTCAGAGAAAAAGATGGCTGCTCTTTTGGCTGCAGAAGCTGATAGCCTCTACAGTAGTTTGGATATGAAAATATGCCCCACAGCTGTTCTTGAACTCGGTAACTGATCTATTGTTCTTTATAATTCAAAACATTTTCTTAAACTTGTAAGATAGCTAGTAAACATTTATGTTGGATATCACAGCTGGATCTTAGAATCCTGCCTGTATAGCGGAAGTTGCTTATGCTACATATGAAGCTGAGTAGCAGTTGGATAATGTTTCATTGCTTTAAATTTTGCAAACCCTGAGGTAAAGAGGATCCATAAACTTTTTGTTACGAACAAGAATTCTGTATGTTATCAGTGGAAAAGTCGTGATTAGTCAACTTCTGACTAGATAATTGGAAGGCATTTCTTCTAGGGTTACTAAATATTGGTTGCTAATAAGTGTCTTAATATAAAACCTAGTTAGTTTTTTCTTTGCAAAAATATAATGCATTGCAAATCTATTTAATAAGAATGATTACAGTTACTTAATTTCCATTTTTAAAATTACTAATTTTAATATTTTTTAAAGATACTCTTGTAGAGAACAGTTTGATTAGAGAACAGTTCACTCTGCATTTTTAATCATATACTTCGAACAATTTGGAATAAATTTATTGAATATTGACAGTGTACTAAATGTGAAAGTACTTGTAGATTTAAACATTAGGTCTGGCTATAGAGCGAGTGCCACATTTCTGAAATTATTTAACAGACAAGTCTCTGGCAATTTAGTTTTCTCAAATTTACTTGCTTTTTAAACAGCAAGTTATTGGATCAGTGATAATTACAAGGGAGCGGTTAGAGTTCTATTCCATTGTATGATTTACTTCTGGTCCAATTTTTTTTGGCATTGGCTACTATGGCTTTTGATATGTTTTATTAACTATAGGTGATTAGCTTTCATTTTGTTTACTCTACCAGATATTATTGCTCTATATTAAATTTTATTGCCTGTAACATTTTCCTTTCTCATGCAGGTGAAAGAATTATTGTTAAAAGCAATATTTTTCATGCATGGCGCAGAGGAACTATCACAAAACTGGTTCCATCAGGAGAAAAAAAAATATTTGATAGTTCTACAAATTACAAAATAACTGACCTTGTAATGATCCAAGTGTTTTTATTGGACTTTGGACATATGGAAATCCTTTTACTTCTGGGGTATTGTTTTATGTCTTCATTTGGCCATGAGTTTCCTGCATTTCTTTTTGTGTTTTTTTTTAAAGTGAATGCCAGATACCCTCAGATTTTCCCTTGGTGGCCATGTTAATGTAGATCTGTAGGGTACCAGCCACCCTTTGTAGATCATTTGCAAGCTTGGATCAGAATGTTGGCAACACCAAAGAAAAGATTAACAAGCCCAGCCCATTTGTACAATGGTTATTATTTATTTTTATATATTTCGCAGTGAAAGTTACAAGTTACCTATCCATTAGTTTTGATACTTTCCAGCACTGGCATCTCAGTCTTTTTTTTTGGTGATGTCTCAAATCTGTTAACTTGGCACAGAACTAGGAGCAAACCTGATTTTTGATGTTTTGTAATACTGTTTTATTGTAAAAACTACCAAATAGTGCATTGCAGATAAATGATAAAATGCAAGATCATAATGAAGTAGATGAAGGCCAAGAGACCATCTTATCATACCATAGGTTCATTCAAGTGCATGGTAACTGGTAATACTGGGATAGAAGCTGTTCTACTTACTGGGAGCACTGTTTAAGAGCTCATTTTAAACTTCACTATAAAATGTAATACTGCCTAGCATCTGAAAATGAATTCAAGTTCCATTAGAGTATTAATAGAAATAAAAGCTAATAATCCTGAAAATCTGCTAGTCTGGAAAAAACTATTAAATCCTCAACATGCCAGAATATCATTTTACTAAGGTGGGCTTTTCCTAGACAATGAAACAGAATAACGTCTGAAAAATTAAAAAGTTAAATGCTGAAAGTACTCAAAATGTGAAAATGGAACAGGAAATGCTGACCATCTAATGAAGAGGAAACGAGAGTTAATGTTTCAGGGCATTGTCATTTCAGATGCTGCTCCACTGAAGTATTTCCAGCATTTTGTATTTTCATTTGCATCGAAATATTTAGCATCCTTACGTTCACTGAAACTATAGTGGGGAATCTTAGTGTACAAATTTGTAGCTCCTAAAAGTGACAGCACAGGTGGGTAAGGTGGTGAAGAAAGCATATGGGATGCTTGTTTTTGTTGGCCTTGATATAGAGTAAGAGCTGGGACATCATGGGGAAGGTGGGCAGGCAGAGGTTGTGATCCATATAAGTACCAATGACATAGTCAGAAGCCAGAATGAGGTCCTGTAAAATTATTTCAGCAAACTAATTTGAAAGTTGAAAAGCACAACTTCCAGTGATGTAATCTCAGTGGCATGTGCTAGTGATGTGAAAAGTCAGTGCATTTCAATTTCCAGCTAAGGAGCTGGTGAAGGAAGGAATGTTTGGATTTGTGGATCATTGGGCTCACTTCCTGGGCAGGTGGGATCTGTATAAACAACTGAACTGAAGGGAACCAATATCCTCACCAGGATGTTTTCTAGCACTACTCAGGAGGATTTAAATTAGAGTGGCAGAGGGAAGGAAACCAGAGCAACAGAGTTGAGGGCAAAAAAGATGGTATGATAAATCAGACTGAAAGAAAGGACACCCAGGAGCAGGCGAATAAACATGCTGGGGCTGTTGGGCTGAAATGTGTTCATCCCAATACAAGGAGTTTTATAGGTAAGGAGAATGAACTTGGAGCCTGGATCAATGTTGCCATTACTGGAATGTAGGGACAAGACTGGCTGTTCAGTGTTCCTGGGTGTTACTGTTCTACGCATGATAGAGAAAGTATTAAGAGGGAGAGGGGTTGCACTACTGGTAAAGGAGAACGTCACAGCAGTACTCGGAGAGGACATGCTGGAGGGCTCATCCGTAGATGCAGTTTGGTAGAACTCAGAAATGGGAAAAGTGCAATACACTGATGGGATTATACTATAGGCCTCCCAATAGCCATCAAGAGGTGGATAAAGAGATATTGGACACCCCATGAAAAGGTGCAGAAACAACAGGGTGGTCATTTTACTGGACTTTAAACTTACCCAGGATTGACTGGAATATCCTTAATATAAGAAGCTTAGTTGGGGTGGGATTTCTACAGTGCATCCAATAGAAGTTATTCAAACAATATGTGGAGATTCCAATTAAGGACAGAACATACTAGGTCTAATTTTGGGAAATGAGCTAGACCAGGTGACAGACCTGATGATGAATATTTTGGGAATAGTGACCACCACTCATTGTATTTCAAGATAGCTATGAGTAATAATAAAACTGGACCTTTTGGGAATGTACTAAATTGGGAGAGGGCCTGTCACTACAGGATTAGTCAGGAACCAAGAGGAATTGATTGGGAGCAGCTGATGTAGGACATATTTACATCTGACGGAGGAGTCGTTTATAGACTAAGATCAGGATTGCCTTGTTCTTATAATGATTAAGGTCTTGAATGGTAAAATAATGGATCCTTGGATGACCTGAGAGGCCCTAAGTTTGGTCAGGAAGCTGAAGCATATCTAAGCTTATGTGCTGAAGTCAGACTAGGCCTTTCTTTAATATAAACATGCAATAAAATGCTCAAGCAGGTGATTATTTTAACCAAAAGATGCTGTGAAATGACCTTGGTGAACAGTCAAAGATGATCCCAGGTACTTTAGACTCACACTAAGGAAAAGAATGGTACTAAGGAGAGGATAGGTCCACTTGTGCTTGGGGTCGGAGCAAGTGGCTGAGATACTAAATAAATACTTTGTGTTGGTATTTACTGAGGAAAAAAAATTGGACAATAGTACAATTAGAATGGGACATGCTAATGTGCTGAGACATCTTGACAATAAAGAGGGGTAGTGTTTGTCTTTGGAAAAGTATTAAGGTGGATAAGACCCCAGGGCCTGATGACATATAGCCCAGAATATTGAAAAAAGCTAGTGAGGGGATTGCTTGGTCTTTAACAAGGATCTTTGTGTTCTCACTGGCTATAGGTTGTTCTTTTGTTCAAAAATGGAAATGGAGCCAGTGAACATCACATTAGTGGGATGAAAATTATTGGAGAGGATATTTAGGTATAGGAATAATACACATTTGGAAACAAATTGCCTGCTTAGGGACAGTTGGCATGATTTTGTGTGGGTCAGGCTTTACAAACTTAATTTGAGTTTTTGAGGTGACAAAATACCTTGATGAGGGTAAGGCAGTGGACATTATCTGGTACATGGACTTCAGTAAGACATCTGATGTTCCCTTACAGTGGGCTGATTTCAGAGGATAAAGGTGCATCAGATCTAGGGTAAATTAGAAGTTTGGATTTGGAGCTCTTTCCCACATACTTGAGATTAGGGGTGGAAGGCTGCTATTCTAGCACAGGGATCAATGCTCTTTGTGATGTATACCAATGATTTTGTTGAAAAGGTAAATGCAAACTTACTAATCCACCCATTGACACCAAGGTTGGTAAAGTTGTAGACACTATAAAGGACTAAAAAAAATACAGTGGAATATAGGTTAGTTACAGACATGGGCAGAGAATGACAGTGGAGTGTAATGTGAGGTTTTGTACTTTGGGAAGCCAAGTGGAAGAAGATAGTATACAATTAATGTTAGTTACCTTAATAGGACTGAGTTACAGAGGGATCTTGAGGTCCAGGTCCATAGTTGACTGTAAGTGACTACACAAATGGGTAAGATGGTAGAGGTGCATGGCATGCTTGCCTTCAGCAGTAGAGATGTTGAGTATATGAGTAAGGTAGTCATGCTGCTATATTAAACTCCTGTCAGTCCACACTGAGTATTACGTTCGGAAGGATGTTGAGATTGTGGAAAGGGTACTGAAGGGGTTTACCAGGGTGCTGCCGGATTAGAGGGTATGAGCTATAAAAACAGGCTGGGCAAATGGTTTATTCTCTTTCGAGTGCTGGAAGGAGACCTGAGTGTGTGTTTTTTTTTAATGAGAGGTATATATAGGGTAGACAACCAGAATGTTTCTCCCCAGTGTAGGAACATCAAAGACCAGAGGATGCATTTTTAAGGTAGGGGTGGGGAGGTGTAGTTTAAAGGTGATGAGCAAGTTTTTTTTCAACATTGTGAGCTGAAAGCCTTACCTTTTGCTGTAATGTTCTATGTCCATGCTACTGTGTTATAAAACCATGCTTTCTGGGGGTGAAGAAAACCTATTTGTGACTCTAGACCAGGGGCTCCCAACCTTTTTATGCTTGGACTTCTGCCATTAACTGAGGGGGTCCATGGACCCCAGATTGGGAATCCCTGCTCCTGACCTACCAGCATGGTTGAGACTCAACTGCCTTCTCAACTCAGTAAGGAATGGACAATGACTGTAGGTCATCCCAGTGAAATGAACGTCCTGTAATGGGATAAATTGAAAACATATTTATGGGTCCTGATGAGCCAGTACCTTCAGTATTTAATCAAAGAGTCTCAATATTTTAATATGTACAGGAAAGACTCAATCAAACCATGTTTATTACTGCTTTACAACCAAGGTTAAATTTAAACCTTCAACTCTGTGGGCTTCCCACATTGTCCATTAATAAGGTGATGCCCAGTTAAACCATACATACCATCTCTGTTCTGTGCTGAGTTTTCTGATTTGTGGGAGGAAAAAATATCTTTATTCTTCTTGAAAGGAAAATTAGCCAAAATATCTAATTACTTATTCAGTAGGTCCTTCTGGTACTCAGCATGTAATTGGCTGCCACCATATCCCTTTCCAACAATGATCTGTGGTTCTTCTCTTTGTATTCTCTGAATACAGGTTTGTGAGTAACTGAAAATCAAATAAACTATTCGAGGGTATCTGGTATTTGTAGAGCTATAAGAAGCAGCATATTTTTCTTTGCAATTAAGAGTGATGCTTTTCTTAAGCTAAAATGTGGGGCTAGTGGTCTGTGGTGTTGTTCAGAAATCTATTCAGAAAACTCTGCACTTACATTCTCATCCAAATTATTCATGTACACTAGACAAATGGATGTTTCAGCAATGGTCTCTGTGGGACACCACCTATTACAGACATCACATCAGAAAAATAGCCCTCCTCCATTGTTGTCTGCCTCCTATCACCAAGTCAAATTTTGATCCACTTTTCAACACAACATGGATTCTGTGTGCTTTAACCTTCTGGGACCATCTACTCGTAGGACCTTGTCAAAAGCCCGGTGAACGTCTACATCTACTGTCCTGCCTCCATCAATGTCCTCAAAATTTCCTTTAAAAATACTCAGATTTTTTGAGACAGGATCTCTCCATTCTTATGCTATGTCCCCCTAATCACATCCTACCTTTCCAACTGAACATCAATCTTAGACCGTAAGACATTGGAGCAGAATTAGGCCATTCAGCCCATCAAATCTGCTCCGCCATTCCGTCATGGCTGATCCCAGATCCCACTCAATCCCTTTTCGCTATATCCTATGATGCCCTGACCGATCAGGAAACAATCCACTTCTGCTTTTAATATTTGCATGGACTTGACCTCCACCACAATCTGTGGCAGAGCATTCCACAAATTTACTACTTCCTGACTAAAAAAAATTCCTCCTCCCTTCTGTTCTAAGGGTTGCCCCTCAATTTTGAGGCTGTGCCTTCTAGTTCTTAATAACCCCACCATAGGAAACATCCACCCTATCTAGTCCTTTTTTAACATTCAGTAGGTTTCAGTGAGATCCCTCCCCCCCCCACCCCCACATTCTTCTAAATTCTAGTGAGTACATGCCCAAAGCTGTCAAATGCTCCTCACTTGTTAACCCCTTCATCCCCAGAATAATTGCTGTTAACCACCTCTGGACTCTCTCCAATGGCAACATATCCTTTCTGAGATAGGGGCCCTAAACTGTTGACAATATTCTTAAGTGCGGCCTGACCAATGTCTTATAAAGGCTCAGCATTATCTCATTGTTTTTATATTCTATTCCCATAAACTTATAATCTTGTCCCTAAGTATTTGAAATGTATTATCAAGTAAATAGTTTTACTTCTGTTATTTGCAGGGCTGACTGTCCTGTGAAGAAATTGGAGGATGGTGAGCATGTTTACATATACGTCAGTGACTTCAGCTTGCACGTACGAAAATTAAACCTTCAACTGAAAGGACCATTAAATAATATACCTCCATTAGCAATCAAATGCTCATTGAAAGATATTGTGCCAGCAAATCTTGTAAGTCATGTGTTCTTAAACCAGCTGTATTGCAGATGAATTTTTATAAACTACACCTTTTTAACTTGCCTTTACAAGATGAACAATTTTGCTTTGACCTGTTCATTTGGAGTTTTTAAGTGCTGTTTAATGTAAAATATATGTAACTATAATCAATATAGACTAGCAGGCATAGTTCTTTGGATTAAAGGACATTTGATCTTACTGGCTTTTCCTTGTGTAATGTAAATTTTCCTAATTTTGTCCTCTTAAATATTAGCTGTGCAACTAATCTTTTCATTTTTAATTTTGATTTCCTTTTTGGGAGAATTGGGTTCTGTAGTTACATTGCAACTTCATACAGGATAGTTTTATTTAGTTGATAGTTGTCATGTCATTGTATGTTAAGTGCACTTGGAAAAATATCCCAGAGATAACCCATGGTAAAAAGTGAAAAGTACTTTAGAGTTCTGCTTTCTCATTAGTCTGGCTCTTGCCTTTGGGAATAAATTTCTGAAATTGGCTCCATGGTGACTTTTTTGTTAGCTCCTTCAAGATGATTTTGAGGATATTAACTTAGCATTCCCATATACAGCTTTTCAGAAAGTATGGGTGGGAGTAGCAGAATAACTTGGGAAGTTGGTTTATGAGTCGGAACTCATTTCGGATAGTTTACAGTAGACCTTAAATAGAAAATTAAAAAGTAAGACCTTGAAAATGATACTTACTGAGCTATTAACCAATGTTACATGCAACTACAGAAAAAGAGCAATGCAGTTGAATGTGTGACTGGGGAGAGAGAGCAGGAGTGAAATGATTTTTGAGGCAGTAAGCCCAATTTTGGAGAGGTAAGATCTGTGCAACTTAGCAAAATCAAATATTGTTGTTATGAGATTTCCCCGTGCTCTGGATAATCAAGTTAATGGGAACATAAGCATGGTGTCAGAAAGGAGATTGGCTGGTTGACAATGTAAGTGAATTTGGGAGACAAATAAGTCTGGAAAAACAGAAACAGCACTAAAGTAGAAAGTATTTCAATGTAATGAATATAGGCTGAGACAGATGAACTTGATGGCAAAGTTGTATATGTCAGCTTTTCCTGAAAGTCAAATTACTTTTCACTGTAAGTACACCAGGTCAGCTTTCCCCTTTATTGATTTTTAGACAATAGTGAGCCTCAATACAATTTAGAAAATGTTTTAATTGGAATGTGAACAGCAAAGTTCATACCTAAAAATTCAGTAAAAAGGCAGCATTTTTAGATATTTAACATTTAAAATAGAACAGAAACTGCTGGAGATATTCAGCAGGTCAAGCAGAGCCTGTTGAGGGAAAGCAGTTAATAGTTTGGATCAAAAACCCTTTAGACCTTGAAAAACAGAAAACTGATGTTGAGAACAAAGTGGCTAATGGGGGAACATGGTTCCTATAGATGTAGGAAGAGGTGGGGAAATTGTGTTAGTGTTGGAATTTCATTAAATATGTGAAAATTATAAATGATGTTCTGTTGAATATGGAGCTGTTGGGATGGAACATGAGGATCAGGAGAAACACCTATCCTTGTTCTCTGGGAGGAGAGCAGTAATGATCACAAGTTCAGCATGTAGCTCTGACATAGTTGAATTCCTTGCCAGCTCTGGTAAAGGAAAAGCCATACCTTTGGTGACTCCCAGTGTTAGCTTGAGGAACCACACTTTATCTTCTGTTTAGGAATGTTTGAGATAACCAGCCTTTCCTTTGCGTCAGAACTTGACAGATCTGATACATGATCCTCCACTTTTAACAACACCTCAATATTTTTCTTTCTATAGAAGCTGCCTGATTTGGGAATTTCCAGCATTTTCTTTTATTTCACGCCTTTATCACTTGTGATGTTCTGCATTTCGTAGTTTTAGTATGATGTTTTCTTGCTTTCTTCAACTTCACTCATTCATCTATTAATTAGCATCAAAAACAATGTCACCCAGACAGCGTCTCTTCATCCTATCACAGATTCACCCTTTGTTCACTCTGCAGCTTAATGTCTAGCATTTTTTTCAATTTCCAGCGTTTACGATTTTTTGCATCAAAAATTTATGATAACCTAAATTAATGTTTTTGTTAATCACTTTGATAGAGTAACATTTGGAACGTGGAAGTTAAGAATCAGTTTATTCGAATTGTGTATAATAAGACTGTACAGATGATTGTTTTGGGAGAGGATGGAGACAGACTACTTGTGGATTTGAAAAAGCCTCCACTGGATAATATGGAGAATGATTTTCCTGTATCGTTGAGGGATGCTCTCGTATTCTTAAAACTGGCCTGGTATGCCTTTGAGAATATATATCTAAATGCCTTTGATTTTTTTTAAAATTGGTTATTAAAGCCTATTTGCTATTTTGCAAGAATGTTAAGCAGATTTACTACAATGTTACCATTATCTTCCTGATGCAGTACTGTATTATAAACTAATGTAATTAATAGCAAAATAAGTAAATATAAACATTCTATTTTCTGTGTTGAAGACAGTATGAACCTCCTGTAACTAAACTTACAAACAGCAGTCAATACCTAAACAAGTGCTTTGTATTCTTCTGATCATTGCAAAATTGTAGTAATTCCCTTAATAGCAGATTGATTGATGAATCATTTTTGTGTCCAATCTTGGCATAATGTTGGCAAAGGGCAGTGGAATGAGATCTCATTTAAACATAAATCTACTAGCAAGATCAGTGCAAGGATCAATGGTTTGTCACTCTTGTTGCATAGTAGTCCTTAGCATAATAATTTACCTGCATTTGCGATGAAGAAAACAAGGGCATAGTTTTAATGACATTACTCTGACCTGGTAATGCCACCAGGACTAAATACCACTTTAATCGTGTAGTCTCAGACCCATTCATAAAACTGTGGTTATTCTGGCCACAAGGTGCAGCTCTGTGTTTTTAAAAATAAAAAATAAAAATTGTAGATACAAAGTAGAACTTGGAATGCCACACATAAGCCCATAGTCCATCTCCCCTGATCCGAATATTCACAATCCACCCCCCCCCATATTATTTAACATTAATCGGAAGAACACAGGTATTGACTGCTGAATGTAAGTTTAATTTCTAAAAGGTCCATACTGTCTTCAACATGGGAAGTAGAATATTTATATTTCATTGCTAATTGCCCTCAGGAAAGTGGAGTTGGCCACTAGCTTGACTGCACTCTGGCATATTTCCTTTGTTGGGTAGAAGGTTGTAGGATTTTGACCAAGCATAATGGAATTAATGATATATTTCAAAGTTTGGATTATGTACAAAGTTTGGCGGATCTTGGAATTTGCAAGAATGTCAAGCTGAGCAAGTGCTGTTCTTGTCCTTAGTAGAGTTCTTGTGTTTGCAAGAACAGAAGTATTGTCAAATATCTTTAAGGAATTCTTTCATCACAGCCAGTTTTTGCCTAAAGTGATTTAGTATGTGACCCCCTAAATTGTTGAACTCAGAGTCTTGGCCAATACAATTTTGTTGAATGTTGAACAGGTGGGAGATCATTGTTGCCCATTGTTTGTATGATGGCAGCCCAACTCTGGTCAAGCTACATTTTCTGAAAGGTTGTGATTGAAATTATGCAGTCAGTAGTGAAAATACCTGCTTCCATTAGAGGGGAGATAATTTAAGTAATTGAAATTAGTTGGGTCTAGGACACTCCTTCAGAGATATCCTTTGGCATTTGACCCCAGAATGTAATGAGAAACAGATTTCTTTGATGAGAAACTGAGATTCACTAAATATACAAAAGCAAAATAGTTTGAAAGCTGAAACAAAAATAATGGAAATAGATGAGAGAAATGGTTAATGTTTCAGATTAATGACCTTTCATCAAAACTGATGAAACATTAGATATGGCCCTTGTGGCTAAAGGGATCAGGGGGTATGGAGAGAAAGCAGGTACAGGGTTCTGAGTTGGATGATCAGCCATGATCATACTGAATGACGGTGCAGGCTCGAAGGGCCAAATGGCCTACTCCTGCACCTATTTTCTATGTTTCTATTCATTGTGAAATATTATCAATTTCTAATAATATTATTGATGTTATTAGAGACTTTTATTGGTGAGTTTCACTTGATGGTCCTGTCATTGATTCTTCCAGTTATTGATGATGGTTAGAGTAAATTTGTCCTGCTTGTAGGCAATTTTCCAATTGATTAGTAAGTGCTTTAACTAGTCCAAATGCTTGATTAAATTGTGTTTGTTATGGAGTGCTGATCTTCAGCTCTACAACATTTTTGGTACATACTGCCCTTTATTTTGTGATTACGACGTGGAGGGATTTGACTTGGTTGGAAACTGGCTTCTGAGATATTGAGGCTGCAATGGATGGTTAAAATTCCTTCAGCTCTGTTGTCTTACTGCCATTGTTATGGATGGAAACATTCTTTATATTGCCACAAAATGCAGCCTCAATAAAATTTTTTGCTCCTGTGCTTGTGAGATCACTTGGTCTGTCTTTATGTTATTACATGCTGCTTACCTGCCTTTAGGTCCTAGATTGTCTCACTAGATGGGTACCTCTTTAGCTGTATCTAGATGCTGTTATTGGTATGTTGTCCACAGTCATTTATACAGTCTGAGCTTGATGGTATAGATAGCAGGAGTGACATGTTGGACTATGAGGTTGGAAATTGTGTTGGACAGTTTCCATTTTGTATATCCTGTCCTTTGGACCCATATTGTTAGTCTCAGTGTTTCATTTTATGTAAAACCCTTGCGATCAACAGATTATTAATGTCCCAACTTAACTATCTTAAAATTCAGTCAGACTGGTTTGTTAACTGATTGCATTGCTAAATTGGCACCACTTAGGTTTTATCAAAGTAGCTGTAACTATGCTGATTATGTCATAGCTGCAAAAACTGTCTAGTTTTAAGCATTGGCATTGCTGTCTATTGTGTAATTACAGAGGC
Source organism: Hypanus sabinus (assembly GCF_030144855.1). Lineage (NCBI taxonomy): Eukaryota > Metazoa > Chordata > Chondrichthyes > Myliobatiformes > Dasyatidae > Hypanus > Hypanus sabinus. The sequence continues at coordinate 47,354,900 of NC_082708.1, read as the reverse complement.
ATGCATAAGTTCTGGCACCCCTAGTCAAAAATTCTGTTACTGTGAATAGTTAAGTGAGTAGAAGTTGAACTGATCTCCAAAAGTCATAAAGTTAAAGATGAAACATACTTTTCAACATTTTAAGCAAGATTAATGTATTATTTTTGTTTTGTACAATTTTAGAGTGGGAGAAAAAAGGAAAGGAGCATCATGCAAAAGTTTGGGTATCCCAAGAAATTTGAGCTCTCAGCTAACTTTTACCAAGGTCTCAGACCTTAATTAGCTTGTAGGGCTATGGCTAGTTCACAGTCATCATTAGGAAAGGCCAGGTAATGCAAATTTCGAAACTTTATAAGTTCCTTGTCCCAACAATCAGCAGCCATGGGCTCCTCTAAGCAGCTGCCTAGCACTCTGAGAATTAAAATAAATGATGCCCACAAAGCAGGAGAAGGCTATAAGAAGATAGCAAAGTGTTTTCAGGTAGCCGTTTCCTCTGTTCATAATGTAATTAAGAAATGGCAGTTAACAGGAACGGCGGAGGTCAAGTTGAGGTCTGGAAGACCAAGAAAACTTTCCGAGAGAACTGCTCGTAGGATTGCTAGAAAGGCAAATCAAAACCCCTAAATTGACTGCAAAAGACCTTCAGGAAGATTTAGCAGACTCTGGAGTGGTTTAGTGACACCTGCACAAATATGACCTTCATAAAAGAGTGATCAGAAGAAAACCTTACCTGCATCCACACCACAAAATTCAGCGTCAGAAGTTTGCAAAGGAACATCTAAACAAGCCTGGTGTATTTTGGAAACAAGTCCTGTGGACTGATGAAGTTAAAATAGAACTTTTTGGCCGCAATGAGCAAAGAAATGTTTGGAGAAAAAAAGGTGCAGAATTTCATGAAAAGAACACCTTTCCAATTGTTAAGCACGGGGATGGATCGATCAAGCTTTGGGCTTGTGTTGCAGCCAGTGGCACAAGGACCATTTCACTGGTAGAGGGAAGAATGAATTCAATTAAATACCAGCAAATTCTGGAAGCAAATGTCACACTGTCTGTTTAAAAAAAAAATGCTGAAGATGAAAAGAGGACAGTGTCTACAACAGGATAATGATCCTAAACACACCTCAAAATCCACAATGGACTACCTCAAGAGGCACAAGCTGAAGGTTTTGCCATGGCCTTCACAGTCCCCGGACCTAAACATCATCGAAAATCTGTGGATAGAACTCAAAGGAGCAGTGCATGCAAAACGGCCCAAGAATCTCACAGAACTAGAAGCCTTTTGCAAGGAAGAATGGGCGAAAATCCCCCAAACAAGAATTGAAAGATTCTTAGCTGGCTACAGAAAGCATTTACAAGCTGCAATACTTGCTAATGATGGTGTTACTAAGTACTAAGGGTACACAAACTTTTGCTTCGGGTCCTTTTCCTTTTTTGTTATTTTGAAACTAAAAGATAGAAATAAAAAAGTAATCTTGCTTAACATATTAAAGAAATGTGTCATCTTTAACTTTATGCCTTTTGGAAATCAGGTAAACTTTTACTCGCTTAGCTATTCGCAGTAACAGAAATTTTGACCAAAGGTGCCCAAACTTTTGCATGCCACTGTATATGTATATTGCATAGGATTCTAAGCATATATGCCAGCATTCTCCACAGTGAGAAAATTGTATCAAAAATGTGTCAGATAAATCTGAGTTGTTAATATGCAATAGATTATTCCCAAATTTGAGTAGTTAACACGTCAAATGTCTGAATTTGCTGAAATATCTAAAACAAAATCAATTACCTGCCTTGGATGAGATGGTGAATATTTTAAGATAAGTAGCATTCTTTCTTCCTAGGTTTGTTGGTGAATGTTCTGATACATCAACATTGGAAACCAACCCGTTATCAATGCAGTATTATCCACCAGTTATACCACCCTTCTTAAAAGAGATTCTGATAGTGGTAACTCATATCAATAGTCCACTGGATTTCTACATTCAGTTGGTAAATATAAAATGTTTTGTATATTTCTCAACTCTGTGCAGTTTCTTGTGGTCATGGGCAGAGCTTTTTACATACCAAGTATGATCCAGCTGAATAAGATGCTTCTGGGGAGCATTGATGAAAATTGGTGAGGATCCAATAATCATGGCAAATTGCTGCAGCTTCCTAAGCAGAGGTCTTGGTGATCTTTCTTGGCCAAGGTATCAATGTGTTTGGACTAGGACAGGCTATTGGTATTGTCAGCTCCTAGGAACTTGAAATTTTCAACCCTTTAGACCTTAGCATTGTTCATATCAGATTCAGATTCAGTTTATTTGTCATTTAGAAACCACAAATGCAATGCAGCTTAAAAAATGAGACAACGTTCCTCCAGAATGATATCACAAAAGCATATGACAAAACAGACTACACCAGAAAATTCACATAACGTTTGGCAATCCCCAATCCAGAGTATATGGGAATATGTGCAACACCTCCTTTCCTGAAGTCAATGACCAGCTCTTGTTTTGCTGACATTGAAAGAAAGATTGTTGTTATGACACCATGTCGCAAGGCTCACTATCCACTGGGCAGAATCTGTCATGCAGTTGTGAGTAAGGGGCTCAGGACACAGTCCTGGTTTACCAGCATTGAGGATATTTATAGAAACAGAAAACTTACAAAGGAATACAGGCCCTTCGGCCCACCAAGCCAAACACGTCCCTACATTAGAAATTACTAGGCTTACCTATAGCCCTGTATTAAGCTCCATGTACCTGTCTAAAAGTCTCTTAAAAGACCCTGTCATATCCGCCTCCACCACAGTTGCCAGCAGCCTATTCCACGCATTCACCACTCTCTGAGTAAAAAAACTTACACCAGACATCTTCTCTGTACCTACTCCCCAGCACCTTAAACCTGTGTCCTCTTGTGGCAACCATTTCAGCCCTGGGGAAAAGCCTCTGACTATCCACACAATCAATGCCTCTCATCATCTTATACACCTCTATCAGGTCACCTCTCATCCTCCGTCGCTCTGAAGTGAAAAGGCCGAGTTCACTCAACCTATTCTCATAAGGAATGCTCCCAATCCAGGCAACATCCTTGTAAATCTCGTCTGCACCTTTTCTATAGCATCCACATCCTTCATGTAGTGAGGTAACCAGAAGTAAGCACAGTACTCCAAGTGGGGTCTGACCAGCTGCAACATTACCTCTCAGCTTGTAATTTCAGTTCCACGATTGATGAAGGACAATACACTGTATGCCTTCTTAACCACAGAGTCAACCTGCGCAGCTGCTTTGAGCATCCTATGGACTGGGAACCCAAGATCCCTCTGATCTTCCACACTGCCAAGAGTCTTGCCATTAATACTATATTCTGCCATCATATTTGGCCTACCAAAATGAATCACTTCACACTAATCTGGGTTGAACTCCATCTGCCACTTTTCAGCCCAGTTTTGCATCCTATCAATGTCCAACTGTAACCTCTGACATCCCTCCACACTATCCACAACACCTCCAATCTTTGTGTCATCAGCAAATTTACTAACCCATCCCTCCATTTCCTCATCCAGGTCATTTATAAAAATCACAAAGAGTAAGGGTCCCAGAACAGATCCTTGAGGCACCCCACTGGAGACCGACCTCCATGCAGAATATGACCCGTTAACAACCACACTTTCCCTTCTGTGGGCATGCCAGTTCTGGATCCACAAAGCAATGTCCCTTTGGATCCCATGCCTCCTTACTTTCTCAATAAGCCTGGCATGGGGTACCTTGTCAAATGCCTTGCTGAAATCCATATACATTACATCTACTGCTCTTCCTTCATCAATATGTTTAGTCACATCCTCAAAAATTTCAATCAGGCTCGTAAGACATGATCTGCCCTTGACAAACATGCTGACTACTCCTAATCATATTATACCTCTCCAAATGCTCATAAATCCTGCCTCTCAGGATCTTCTCCATCAACTTACCAATTACTGAGGTAAGACTCACTGGTCTATAATTTCCTGGTCTATCTCTACTCCCTTTCTTGAATAAAGGAACAACATTCGCAACCCTCCAATCCTCCAGAACCTCTCCCGTCCCCATTGATGCAAAGATCATCGCCAGAGGCTCAGCAATCTCCTCCCTCACCTCCTACAGTATCCTTGGATACATCTCACCCGGTCCTGGCGACTTATCCAAATTGATGCTTTACAAAAGCTCCAGCACATCCTCTTTCTTAATATCTACATGTTCAAGCTTTTCAGTCTGCTGAAAGTCATCACTACAATCACCAGGATCCTTTTCCATAGTGAATACTGAATTAAAGTATTAATTAAGTACCTCTGCTATTTCCTTTGGTTCCATACACACTTTCTCACTGTCACACTTGATAAGTCCTATTCTTTCACATCTTATCCTCTTGCTTTTCACATATTTGTAGAATGCCTTGGCACTTTCCTTAATTCTGCCCACCAAGGCCTTCTCGTGGCCCCTTCTGGCTCTCCTACTTTCCTTCTTAAGCTCCTTTCTATTAGCCTTATAATCTTCTAGATCTCTAACATTACCTAGCTCGCTAAACCTTTTGTAAGCTTTTCTTCTTGACTAGATTTATTATAGCCTTTGTACACCACAGTTCCTGTACCCTACCATAACTTCCCTGTCTCATTGGAACGTACCTATGGAGCACACCACACAAATTTCCCCTGAATATTTGCCACATTTCTTCCGTACTTTTCCCTGAGAACATTTATTTCCGATTTAAGCCTCCAATTTCCTTCCTGATAGCCTGATAATTCCCTAAGAGATCTGACACCTGACCAGGTTCATATTTGTGGTGGAAGTGTTGCTGTCTATCCTTGATTGCAATCTGTTGGTCAGGAAGTCAGGATTTAGTTGCAAAGGGAGATGTTGAGTCCCAGGTGAAGGAGTTTGTAGATGAGTTTACTTGGAGTTGTACTATCCAGGTGTTCCAGTGATGGATGTCCAGGGAAATGCCATTTGAAGCAAGCCTGATTTGGTGGAAGGCAAATTGCAGTGTGTTAAGTTTGTCTGGGAGGCTGAAGTGAATCCGTGCCATGACCAGCCTCTCAAAGCACTTCATTTTGGTAGATGTCAGAACCACTAGGGGGTAGTCATTAAGGCTTGTTACCTTGATTTTCTTAGGTTCTGGGCTGATAGTAGTCTTCTTAAAGAAGTTGGGGACCTCATTTTGAAGCAGGGGACCATTAAAAATGACAACCTGTTTTTCTTATTGACATCTGTGTGACCAGGATAAATTTGTTACCACCAATGCTGAATGGACTGTTTACTATTTTGAATGCCAGTGTATGAACTTGTTCATTAAAGATCATATCTGAATGGTCAATGTATCTTCATGAGGGTATTTTTGTAGTTGATATTTTCTGTTCTCATTTTCAGGTGGATAATGAGGATCTTCTCACTCTTACAAAAAGCATGGTTGAATTGTACGAAAGAAATGATGTTAATTTGGAGATATTGTGCCCAGTAGTAGGACAAGCATATGCAGCTCTGTTTGATGATGGAGGCTGGTACAGATGTCAGATTAATGGTCGGTATAATCTGAAGTAACTATTTAAGGAATTGTTCTTTATTGTTCTGTATGTTTTTTCCTGCTACATCAAACAAGTAACATTTTTCTTTAAATTGACCGTTTATTAGGCATGCAATATAAGTCAAAGAGTAACATAAAATATTGTGCTTATTTTCTCTGGGTGTTTTGCAGATAATAACAGTTAACTCAGTAACATCCATAATTTGGAATCTTCCACGTGCCCAGAATTTCCATTACTGTTTTTTTAAGAAACTGATTAATTTCTTATGATATTGTCACTGCTACTTAAATATGCTACTCAGGACCAGAATCAAGAATGTAGCTAGATTATGTTTCAACCGAGTTTAGGAAGCTCAAAAACAGTATTTTCTTTACTTCTGAAGCCAGAATTTCTAATTTTGGAAGAGAATGTGTACCTGAGAGTGTTGGTTCTTTATGTTTTCGGTTATTAGTAGTTATATGACCGAATGAAAAGATCCAATGGCCACTCCAGGCAATCCTTTCAATGTATATATGACACTCCACTTGAAAGTTGTGAAATATCTTGAGAAAGGCAGGAATAAGTTAGGCCAAATGGAAAATCTATTTGCACACTGATAGCTGTGGTGGATGCAGGTTTGATTGCAACATTTAAGAGAAGTTTGGAAAAGGACATGGATTGAGGGGTATGGAGGTGCTAGTCGATGTGATGGGACCTCCTTTCATTCTCCTATGTTTCAGGGAATGAAGATCTAATCTTGGGTCTCGTGACTTATGCAAAACTGTACTCAGAACATTCCTCACTCCTGGTAGAATCAGTTTTTCTCCAATTATATGGGGCTTTCGAGATTTAGCAGCGAGCAAAGGAATGTTGTATGAAGCATGCAGACCATCACTATTTCATTGTGAAGTGCTGGCAAATGTTTTGCAGTGTTTTTAGTTTCTGAAAGCTTTCGTGAAGTGATTGGAAAATAAGCTATGTTCTTGTTTGCTTTATCAGAGTGTATTCTTTTCACATGTTCTAGAGTCTGGATGGTTTCATTGCTTCATTTGAAAAAACCTTCTCACCCAACAGACACATTGATTGCTTGGTGCTGATATAAACCCATATTTCAGATGCTCCACACTATACTATCTAGTTTTTCATTTGGTCTGCTTCTTCCATTTTCCTCGTGGATTAATGACCACGATCAATCAATCACCTGTTGTTTAAGTCCATCCTCAAGCACTGTGATCAATAAAGGGGAAAGTTATGATGTCATCGTAGCTCAGACAAAACCTGACTCTCTGCGCGTAAATATATAAAGTAGGGCAGTGATATCTTGGTTAGGTCATGAGCTAGAGAAATGTGGTCAAGACCATTCAAAAGGGCAGATCCTGAACTTTACCCCATTGAACGCTGTACCCTAATTCACAGGAATTTCATCACTATGGATTAGAGTATGAGAATCATACTAGCTAACATTGTACTACAGGAGTGAACAGCATTAATGCACGGGCCAGGCCCAAAAATAACGCTATTTATTTAGTCCATGTTTCTCATGAAATGCCAAATACAGAAGTGTCACTTTTTCTTTTCATCAGCTATAATATCAAAGAGAATATTTAGTTAGCAAGAGATTAATCATTGTGAGGCACGTAAGATAAATGCTTGTTTTAAGTAATTTCTTAAATTAAGCCTGTACTCTCTCAGCTGCCCTCCTTGCTACTGAGCACCCTTCCACTGCCCCCTTTATCTTTATTGCCACCTTAGAAACTCCCACTGCCCTCCGGGGGTAGGGGAGTAATTTTGCTCACCTTGGGAACCATTGATCTTAATCATAGATGATAAACAAAATGGAGTCCATAGGCACATTACTAGTCACTTGAAGCCAAATATCCTCAGCTGAAAAATTTCTTTAACTCTTAAACCTACGATAGTGGAAATCTCCCTCAAGCTAAGTCAAATATCATCTGTCAACCTTTCTAGATGTCATTTCTAAGTTAGGTGCCACCGTCGAACTCCTTGCCTGTCTCGACTGAAATTTGGTATCAAAATTCTTTCTCACAACTCATTTTTATCTTCCATATTCAATTTTTACCATATTAAGACTCATCTGTGTGCCAGCTATCCACATTTCATATACATTTAGAATGTTACAATTTTTGCCCTTGCTCACACTTTTCCACATTACTGAGCTCTGCTATTACTCCCCCATCTGTTGAGAATTGATTTGGGGTCCCTTTTGTTGTCATGTCTACTTGGTACTCTTCTCCATTTACACAACTGAAAATTTGGTGTACTGTACTTCTGTAGATTAATCTAATTCGTTTTTACCCTTGCTGAAGAATGAGCTCTCCCAGCTATTTCATTCTATTTTCTCCAGTTCCTTCTCATAAATAGCCACCTTGCTTCTTAATTTTTCTTTTGGTTTCTCTGACCTCAGTTTTTTTTTTAATTTTAAAACAAAAATGCTAACTTTGTACCGCATTTTTCTTATGTAAAGAACTGAATTGATAGTATGTAATTGAATGCTAATTTTTATTTTTTAAAAAGTCCAAAAATTTGCTTTTGAAATGTTTTGGTATTTTAGCTACACTTTTGTTTGTTACTCTAGTAACAACTTTTGTCTTGTTTTTTGAAAGCATCTCAAAATTTAGACTTAGTTTATTTTTTCAGGATTGCCTGGACCTAGAGAAGTTGATGTCATATATGTAGATTATGGCAACACTGAGAGAATACCAGTGACAAAATTACGAAAATTAAAACAGAACTTCCTGACTTTACCAATACAGGTATGTGTTGCCTTTAATGTACCAATTTTTAAGGTAGGTTGTTTAGCAAAGCATCCCAAAAAGTTTCAGACTCTAGGTTGCAATTTCTTTTAGTCTTTACTCAACAATTATAAATAGCATTTTGAAAAGCAAGGAACCAAAAATTAGAGACAAACTCACAGAAATTAATCTTTGTGTCATTGGATGATGAGATTTAATGACTTAGATATGGATGGAAAACTCTGGATTAATGAAGTACCTGATATGAAATGATCGGCTGGCAAAAACGTGATAATTAAGGCTGATCCTTTCCCTTTGTTTGGATGTGAAAAGCTTAATAAAAAGTTAGGCTTCAGCAGAATGGCCATTCTGAGAATAGCTATAGTGTGAATGGTCAGAGTTAGAGTGGGGAACTGAAGCTTTGGCTAAATAGCCTAATGCAAGAAGGCTGACGCTAGGTGAGGTTTCTGTTTCTTTTACAGTGCCCAAATAATGCCACGAGAATGGATCCCTAGGCAGTGGTGTGCCCCCTTGCAGGATGTGAGAGATACTGGAGACCTCCAGTCTCCCTGATTGCTACATCTGGGTGCAGTTCCTTTCTGAGCATGTTAGGGAACTGGAGCTACTCAGTCATTCTGGAGAATTGAGAAGCAATAGATTGGAACTACAAGGAGGCAGTCATACCTAATTTGCAGGAGGCAATATAGCTGATTGTCAGAGAGGGAAAGGAAACAGGCAGATAGTGCAGAGTATACCTGTGGCTGTTCCACTCAGCCATTTTACAGCTTTGGATACTGGTGTGAGGGGGGAGGTATTGCAATCTACTAGAGGAAAGCTGCAGTGACTCAGAAGGGGAGGGGAGGAGAAGAGGAGAGTGGGGGTGATAGGGTATTCCATAGACTGAGATTAGACAGAAGGTTATTGAGACATGAAAGAGACTCTCAGTTTGTTGACTCCCAGGTGTCTGGGTCAGGAATATGTTCTGTCAGGTCCACAGCATTCTTAAAGGGAGGGTGAACATTCAGAAGTGGTGGTACATATTGGTAGCTATAGCTCTTGCATTACAATGACAGTGTGCTGGAACACAACGGCCTCTCTGGGTCCAGCTAATGATGTGATTGTTTGCCCTTTACATTTCCACAATTCCAAGACTGCTAGTTATCGAGGACATTGAGTACTGCAGGTCTACCCACTAGTGAGTTGCTGATACTGATGGAGCTGGACTTGTCAGTAGGGTATTCCAAGTATCTTGGAGAACTTGCCACAGTTCTTCTAAAGATTTTGGGTGTCTCATTTGCTTCTGTCTCTCCAGGTTATCCTAGACAACGTCAGTGATGTTGATATGTCGAGGCCATGCTGTCTGTTGCAGAACTCTTTGTTCTTTTCACTGAAAATAGTTCTTTATGGCCCTGGTCATGGGTTTGGGGTCATGGTCCTGAGGCAGAATGAAGTTGGGACTGATCAGATGCCTCCCTGATGGTATTGCGTGATGGATGAGAATCTCAGCATTGAGGATTCCATTAATTCTGACCAGGTCACTAACTCAATTTGTAAAAACACAGTCTCAAACCTGTAGGGAATTTCTACTGTACTTCACTGTTAGTTGCAGACACTCACCCATGGAGTGCTGTACAGCTCTTCTATGGAGAAACTGCCTCCTACTTGAGCTAAAAATGTCAAATTTTGACTCATCAGTCCAGAACATTTGCTGCAATTCTTCAGCACCCCAGTCCTTATGTTTTTGTGTGTAGGTGAGTCTCATGGCTCTGTTTCCACATCAGAAGAATGGCTTTTAGGCAACTGCTTTTCCATGAAGACCACCTCTGACATGACTTCACCAGACTGTAGAGGTGCTGAACGACTTCCAGTTTAGAAGGGACATCAGTTTGGTATATCTCATCTGCATTCAGTTTTCGTGGCTGACCGCTGCATTTTTGGTCCTCAAACTTGCCTGTTTCATTGTGCTCCTTCAGAAGAGCTTGAACAGCACATTTAGAAACTTCTGTTCACAGTGAAATTTCAGCTTGGGAGAGATCTTACTGATGCAGGGTGACCAGCTTGTGCCTTGTTGGTGTAAGAATTAATGATTTGAAGTTTAAACTAACACATCTGCCACCCTCTCACCTTTAGTTTGGTTGTCCTGTTTCTGTTTCAGTTAATTAGTTAGTTCATTCAACTCATTGTGTCATTGATCATTAGCACCTGTTTGTTATCTTTGTTTAATAATGCACTGGGCTGTCTACCTACAAAGTAAATCAAGTTTTTATTTGAAAGCTGATCTATTACTAATGTTACTTACTTTAACAAAATATTAAAAATTCTTATAACGTTTAATTTTTTAGAAAATGAATGTTTAGAAATCTAAAATTTGCTCATTTCTACTGACACACCAATGCGGAAGACAAAAATAAACATCTGAAACAAAATTTATATTAAAGAATCTACAGTGCCTAAGACTTTTACACAATGCTGTGGGTAGGGAAAGGGATGAGATCCTGAAGAGAAAATACAGGGAACAAGCTGAGGAAGCTGAAAAGTAGAAACTCAAAGGTAGTAATCTCTGGTGCCAGTGAGGGTAAGATTACTACCTTAATTCGTGGCTGAAGAGTTGGTGCAGGACGCAGTATTTCACATTTGTGGATTATTGGGATTTCTTCTAAGGGAGGTATGACCTGTACAAAAGGGGTAGGTTACATTTGAACCTGGGAGACCGATACCTTCAAGGGCAGGTTTACTAGAGTTATTGTGAAGGGTGTAAACTGTTGGCAGGTGGATGGAAACCAGAGTGATAGGTCAGAGGTTGGAGCAATTGGTGTAAAGGTAGATGCAACATTTAGAGAAACTGTAAGGAAAAATAGAGAATGGATAAGGTATAATAGCAATCAGTTGGATGGGTTGAAGTGTGTTTGTTTTAAACAAGAAGTGGCAGAAACAAGGGTGATGAACTTGGAGCATGTGTCCAGTACATGGGACTTGGACATTATGCCCATTACAGAGACTCAGCTGTTTTGAGGGGAGGAATGGCCACTGAGGAATAACCCATTGTTCCGATGCTTCAAAAGGGATGGGGAGGGAAGTAAAAGAGGTTGAGGAAAGGCATAATATCACAGCTGTAGAAAGGGAGGATCTCAGGAGGACAGCAGAAAGGGATGGTAGGGTAAATGGTTGTTAAGAGATGTAGAACATCTAGTCAAGACAAAGAAAAGAACACTTAAAATTCAGGGGGCGTTGATCAGACAGGGCTCTGGAGAGTTAAAGTAGCCAAGAAGAAGCTTAAGAAGAGAGCTAGCAGGGGATATGACAAGGCCTTAGCAAGTAGGATTAAGGAAAATCTCAACTGTTCTACGTGTACACAAAGAACAGGACTATGACTAGAGTGAAGGTGGGATGACTTAATAAAACTGAAATTGTGCCTAGTGTTGGAGGATGTCGGGGAAGTCCTTAATGAATACTTTGCTTCAGTATTCAGTAGTGAGAGGGACCTTAACACAAAGTACACTGCAGATGCTGTGGTCAAATCAACACGCTGGAGGAACTCAGCAGGTCGGGCAGCATCCATGGAAATGAGCAGTCAACGTTTCCGGCTGAAACCCTTCGTCAGGACTAAAGAAGGTGGGGGGAAGCTGGGAAGGAAAAGGCTGGTAGGTGCCAGGTGAAAAACCAATCAGAGGAAAGATCAAGGGGTGGGGGAGGGGAAGCAGGGAGGAGATAGGCAGGAAAGGTGAAGAAGGGGAATGTAAGGGGAAAGCACTATGGGTAGTACAAGAAGGCAGAAGCATGAGAGAGGTAATAGGCAGCTAGAAGAGGAGGCAGAGTGAAAGTGGGATGGGAGAGGGTGGGAATTACCGGAAGTTGGAGCATTCGATGTTCGATCTGGAGACTACCCAGATAGTATATGAGGTGTTGCTCCTCCAACCTGAGTTTGGCTTCATCATGGCAGTAGAGGAGGCCAAATATGGACATATCCAAATGGGAATGTGAAGCAGAATTGGTGGGTGGCAACGGGGAGATCCTGTCTGTTGCAGACGGAGTGGAGATGCTCAATGAAGCGGTCCCCCAATCTGCATTGGGTCTCGCCGATGTAGAGGAGGCCGCACCGGATGCAATAGATGACCCCAACAGACTCACAAGTGAAGTGTTGCCTCACCTGGAAGGATTGTTTGGGGCCCTGAATGGTGGTAAAAGAGGAGGTGTAGCACTTATACTTGCAGAGATAAGTACCAGGTGGGAGATCTGTGGGGAAGGACGTGTGGACCAGGCAGTCATGGAGGGAATGATCCCTGCAAAAAGCGGAGGGGGTAGAGGGGGAAAGATGTGCTTAGACCTTGTTATAAGAATAACATAAAACAGGCTGAAATGCTGGACAAGTTGATGTTAAGAACGAGGATATGCTGGATCTTTTGGAAAAACATTAGGATGATAAGTTTCCAGGACCAGACTGGATATACCCCAAGGTTACTTTAGGAACAAAAGAAGAGATTGCTGCAGCTTTGTGCCCTCCTTAGCCACAGGAGTAGATTGGAGGATGGCCAGTATTATTCCGTTGCTCAAGAAGGTAACAAAGATAATCCTGGGAATTGCAGGTTAGTGACTCTTGAGTCAGTGGTAAGTAAACTATTGGAGTGGATTAAAAAATAGGATTGAGCTTTTGGAAGAGTATTTATTTAGAGACACAGTGTGAAATAGGCCCTTACAACCAACTGAGACGCGCCACCCAGCAACCCATTGACTTAACCCTAGCTTAATCACAGGGCAATTTACAATGACCAACTAACCTACCAGGCAGTACATCTTTGGACTGTGGTGGGGGGAGGGGAGAGACCAGAGCACCTGAAGGAAATCCACACAGTTACGGGGAGAACATACAAACTCCTCAAACTGATACTGTAAAGTGTTGTGCTAACCCCTAGCCTGCCACGCCACCCCCGAAGTTGTGGGTTACGGACTTTTAATATTAACATAATACATACCAACAGTTATTTCAGGCACTCACAAGGGTTTCCTGTCTTAGACACTCTATAGGGTTTGGATGTATTTGATGTTGTATTATAGATTTCATTTTAGTGACACTTGATTTTAAGCAACAAAACTTGGATAATACGCTAGTTCCTGTCTTTGTGTGCTTTTTGTTAGTAAAGATAAATTATGTTTATTAAATGACCTAACCTCTTTGGGAAACTTTAAACTCCTGCTTGGGTGTTAAGGTTTTCATATTTTGAACAAGGTAGTGAAATATAAACTTTAGAAGTTACCATACAGCTCAGTTTAATCCATTTTTGTTCATAATTTTGGCTTGTACCTTGATATCTGTGTTTAAGACTGAATGGCAAGGGTCGATTTAAAAATATCAGTTACAATATATACCATTTGGTGATGGAAAATTGGCATAAGTAGACTAGACAATGCTGGCAAATTTCTTCAGCTTTCTCAGGAAGTAAAGGTGCTGGTGGGCCTTCTTGGCAGTGCACTCTGCTTGGTTAGACCAAGTCAGGTCATTTGTGATATTGACCCCAAGGAACTCAAAGCTTTAGACCCGTTCCACCTGCGCACCACCGATGTAGATGGGGTTGTGCAGTCTGCTACTCCTTCTGAAGTCAACACCCAATTCCTTCATCTTGCTGACATTGAGGGATAGGTTATTGTCTTCACACCATGCCACCAGGTTCTTAATTTCCTCTCTGTACTCAAACTCATCATTACCAGAGATACGGCCTACAATTGTGGTGTCATCAGCAAACTTAATATATTGAGTTCGATGGAAACTTGGCTACACAATCAATTGGTGTACAGTGAGTACAGCAGGGGGCTGAGTACACAGCCTTGTGGGGCACTGGTGCTCAGAGTGATTGAAGAGGAGAGCTTGTCCCCTATTTTACAGCCTGGGTCCTGTCTGTGAGGAAGTTGAAGATTCAGCTGCAGATCTAAGTGCTGAGACCCAGGATCTGGAGCTTAGGAATCAGTTTATTTGGAATGATGGTATTAAAGGCAGAGCTGTAGTCAATGAAAAGGAGCCTTACATATGTGACTTTATTCTCCAGGTGTTCTAAGGAGGAATGTAGTGCCAGAGAGATGGCATCTGCCATTGACCTGTTGCTCCAGTAGGTGAATTGCAAAGTGTCGAGGTTGACCGGTAGGCTGTGGTTGATGTGTACCATAACCAATCGCTGGAAGCGCTTCATAGCAATTGATGTCAGAGCCACAGGTCGATAGTCATTCAGGCATGCCACCTTACTCTTCTTTGGCACCGGGATTATCATTGCCTTCTTAAAACACAAGGGAATCTTAGACTGAAGCAGGGAGCAGTTGAAGATGTCAGCAAACACTCCAGCTTGCACAGGCCCGAGAACCTGTCCCAGGATGCCATCTGGGCCCATCGCCTTCCTTGGATTTATCTTCAGGAAGGCCCTTCTAACGTCCTCTTCGGTGATGATGAATCTCGATGCCACCAGGTCTGGTTCATCTGGAGGGGGCGGGACGCTGTTCTGTTCGAATCTTGCATAGAATACATTAAGTTCGTCAGGAAGAGAAGCATGACAGTTATTGATATTCCCAGCCTTTTCTTTACACCCAGTGATCTCATTTAGACCCTGCCATAGTCTACTGGCATCCCTGTGGTTAGCCTGGGCTTCCAACACTTGGCTCGATATTGCCTCTTGGTGCCCTTAATGGCTTTCCTGGACTTAAAAGCCGCAGCTCTAGCCTTCAAATGGAACTGGAGCTCATAATTCATTCCAAGGTTTCCGGTTAGAGAATACCCAGATCGTCTTGCGAGACACATGTTCTCTGTGCATTTCCAGATAAAGTCCATGAGAGCTGAGGTATATTCATCGAGGTTAGCTGCCAAGTCCTTGAATACTAACCTGTGTGTTGGTGTGTCGGTGTCACTCTGCAACTCACCGCCAAAACGCTAGTTGGCGCTATACTCTATGCCACTCTGTAGAGTTTCTTCGTGTACTGAGCACATCATGTTGGAGTTGGAACTAATAAATGTTGAACAAGGGTTACTTTTATTGAAATTACTGCAATGCAGAAAAGAGAGAAGACATCGGAGGAGATGGTATGTATGACCATTGAACATATTGAGGCAGAAGGAGGGTGAATTTTCTGTGCTTGTCCGGCCACTGAGAGACATGGATAAGGAAATGCATTTCAAATATTTTCGTATGTCGGCAGGTAGATTTGATGATTTGGTTCATCATCTCCAACCATTTACTTTGGATCAGTGTACGCACAGTATGCCTATAGACAGGAGGAAATGTGATGCTACCAAGTGGACCAATCACAGTTGTTGGGGCCTGCATCGCCGCAACGCATAGTTACATTTTTGGAGAGGCGCATGTCATGCTACGGCGTAGGGTACAGCATAGATTACACAGCTATGCTGTACTTACGGCGTTCATTTGATGCAGAAGTATAAATCAGTCTTAAGGTTTAATTGAAATGGTGGAGAGAGTTGTGTATAAGTAATTATCACCTCAGTTTTGGGTGACTTTGTGACATAGATAAGGAAATGGGAGTCATAAGTTAGAAATTAGAATGATAAAAGCCTATTAACCTGAAGTACAGTTACGAACATCCAACTTATGAACAACTCGTGCTTACGAACCGAGGAAGGAGAATGCTGTCCGCCATTGCGACGCCTTCCACCATTTTAAGTCATTGCCGTTGACACTGCGTTGAGTGTGTAATTTTGTATTTGGCTTAAATTTTTCTTAGCAAGATTCACCCTGATACCCCTCCCCCCCCCCCAAACTTTTCCAGTTGGCTGGTGGCGCAGTGAGATCAGCGCTGGGCTCGAGAATGGAGGTTCCTGAGTTCAATCCAGTGACAGACTGCTCCTGAGCGTGCCGGGTTGATGTCGAGCTCACAACTCGACCTCATTAAAAAAAAACACTGCCACCTCCAGTTTAAATTCCCACGCGGAATATTGAGGAGGATCAAATACCTAAACCCAGCACAGCCCCCACTTGTCCCGTTTAACCTGGCTCAGTGCGGTGGACTTTAGGACCCAGGGAATTCAATGCAGTGGTCCTTAGGACCCAGCAGACCTCGGGAGCCGGCGTATTGTTTCTGTTCCATTGATGGGAAGCAATCGCAATTGAAAATAAAGTGGAAATAAAAAGCGTTTGGAAAGAGGTGAAACATCATCGGTCATTGGAAAAGCATTAGGCTACAGTCGGTCAACAATAGGAACAACAAAAGGTGTTACGTACCCCGTAACTGGGTCACTTACCCTCAAAGATAGAGAGGTCCATTGAAGTCTGATGGTACTATTTTTAACAGTATTTATTGATAAAAATACACAAAAATAATAATCAATGCAAACATACCGATGATATACGTTGTCAATACTAAATCTAAAAGCGCATGTATAATAATAATCAATAAGGAATAGCTCTATCGTTGTCTAGGGGATAATGTATTGTCCGATGGAAATATAAAAGTCACTTTAGTTCATTCAAGCTGCAGCTTTTTGGTTGGAGGGAAAGACGGGTTAAAACTTGCCCATTCCTTTTATGATGTCAATCCTTCGAGAGTCGTTGGGAGTCGATTTCCCCTTTGTTAGCTAAGAACCGTTCTTCCGTGGTAAAGGCACACCGATTCCGGGGCAAATGGAACCGGACGCACGTAGCCTTCCCACCGGCTTTTGCTATTACAGGATCACTAGCGTTTCTTCTGTTGCGTCTGAGGGGCTGTTCCCACAGACCCTCTTTTATCCTGACTCACAGGGTCGCAGATGTCAATCAGGTTGGGGATGATGCAATCCCTCCACCAACCAGCCCACTTTGCCTGAGGGCTTCCACGAAGCACAGTATTTTAATACACAATTCCGTCTCCAAGAGACAATGGCCGTTTCCCGTAGCTTTATATTGCCGGGGGGGGGGGGGGTCAAGACATTCCAAACGTCTCTCCCTCATTTCCTGGGTCTCCTGACCCAAATCAATAGCAATCCTGCGATTCTCAAAAAGCAGGGGGCTGCAGGAGTAACAAAGGATAAAGTGAGAATAATGGAGCATGTGAAAGGCCCTGCCCCAATGAAAGCTACAATTATTACTAAGCAGCGCAGTGGTTTGATTATTGGAATACGTACATTTCTTAAGTGTTTTATATGCATAGAAAGGTAAAATATACTATGACAAAAGTTTGACTAACTGATGCTAAATAATACCGGATGTACTTGTTCCGACTGATGTACAAATCTGACTTAAAGACGGACTTGGGAACGGAACTCGCTCGTAATTTGGGAACTGCCTGTATGCTGTTTGATCCTTGAAATCTATGGGAAAGTGTTGTATCTATGTTAGTGTTAACAATGGTGCATTCTTGGCTCCTATCATTTGAGTTTTCATCTTCAGTTTATTGTGAAATTGTTTATTTTGGAGTATAACTCACAACTAGATAAATAGATTTGCATTTTAGTTCAGTACTGTGTGGCTTATTACAGATGATGAAAGCACGTCTGGAATATCTATTAAAGCAGCCATTGAGATCTTGTAGTGCTTTGAATTTGTTGGAGTCTTCTTTCATCAGAAGAAGTAATCAATATCTAGTCACTTGATGTCCTTGGCTGCTTTTTAAGATTTTTCTAAAGCTTTATATCGGTCATCATTTCATCCTTTGAATTTATTCCATTTTAAATTGTGTTTCTTAAACTGTCTCTGAATGTCATGGCTTTCTTAACTTGAATAATTATCCATAACAAGATAGTCATTTAATTAAAGTTTGACTTTAGTATCTCAATATTAATGATGAATGGTATTGTTAAAGATGTCAAGATCACTATGAGGATGTGGTAACTTAAATATGCAAGGAATATGTTCATTGCTGCCGTTGTTTAGTTTTCAGAAATTTAAATAATGTCACATTTATTGTATTTCAGGCTTTGCACTGTAAGCTGTCTAATATTGAACCTGTGAATACCACAGAAGGTTGGAATGATAGTGCAAAAGAAAGATTTGAACATTTGACACTGAACAAATGCATGTGGTGTATAACTTGTAAGTGATCTCCTAAGAAAAATGTTTTCTTGTGTTAGAGCATTGGCTCTCTGCTGCTTCCTGATCTGCTCCATCAAATTCATCTTTCACATATGATTAATTGCCTGCTTCCATGGTCAGTGTCATACTTAATTACTGACTATCAAAATCTAATACGTACATACTCCCCACACTGCCCCTTATCCAGCTGCTTATTGGCCTTTGGTTTTTGATGGTACTTCCATAACATGGTAAAGCGTATTGTACTGAGCAAGTTGCACCATAATTGAGATGATTTTTAGTTAAAGGTTTGACTTATTTCAAACACCAAAGATCTACTACAATAGATAAGCCAAAAGTTTTAGAAATTATTTTAATGTGTAAAGAAGATAATTTCAAATATTAAACATCAAACTTGTACAACATTTGACCTTGGCTCTAGATGCATTATTACGTTTGTCTCCCTTAGATGAGTCTGTAGAAAACACGTTACTAGTTCACTTATTTGATTCAACAATGCAAGCCAATGGAATTAAACGCTCCATAAACGTTATCTTGGTTGAAGAAAACCTGGCCAGCTTTGTAAAGAAGTAAGCATCTTTGATTATTTTTAAACACGTGTTTGTACATTTATATTGTTAACTAGTAGTTATTTTGAACTTGACAGTTCACTTTGAAATTGAAAATGGTTGTTGTGTCTTAAAAAGTTAGATGGGTGTTGGACCTGTACTAAATTGAGTATTGGATTATATTCAGTAGTTTCTACTTGAAAGCAGAAAACTAATCAGGTGCCTAGAAATTTATAATAATGCATATTTTGGTGTGATGAGTAATTGATTCTTTTTTTTTTTGAGGGGCGGGTTTGTTGCAAGCTATTTGATCTGCTTTTTCCTTTGGAAACTTGCATGGTGTTGAATGGGACAATGCACAGAGAATCCTGACTTGAACTGTGCTGTCCAGTGAGATGCAATGCATGCTTGGATGTCCAAGTTTGTTCCAGTACATAATGTCTGGTAGAAACCTCCCAATGGTAATTCTTAAGTAATTTGCATGACTCATTTCACTGAGGGGTAGCAAGTAGTTGTAGGAGGAATATTCATGCATCTAGGAGCTCATAATCCTCATTTGACCACTCTTTCTCCCCTGCCAAGTTACCCTTGAAAAATAAAGGAATGACCATCTCTCGCCCTTACCAACTCCGTACACTGTATACTTTTGACCACTTTTATTCCAGTCTAGCAATCATGTTTTTAGTCACTGGCCCCAAATTTTCCCAACTTTGCAATATCAGGCCAACCAAAGCAAAGATAATTTTCTGGTGCAAATCTTTTTTGAAAATAGACTATCCTTTGGGGTTGGTTTGACTAAATTTCCCAGCAGTTGATCAAAATATTCAGTATCCTGCTGTGCACTAAACTTTAATGTATCTAAACTGGTGACATTTAATTTCTAGAAAACAATCCCTTCAAAATGTGCATCAAGTATGTGCATTCTGATTCTTGGGTTTTCAGGTCCAATAGGCATTAGACATTAACAAGATAAATAATGATGTTCCTTCTATGAAGGGTGACTTGCAAAATGTTATTTTGAAAGAACAGTGCTGTGATCCTCCAATGTTTCGGAGGTTCCTCAGTGCTATTGCCTTAATTTCTGCAACTGGTGTTTACTATTGACTTTAAAATATTTGTTGTGGGTTTTTTATGTTTTTATTAAACAAAGAACTTTTTTTACCATTTTGATGTTTTCAAAGCTGTTCCACAGATACTGTTGAAGCGCACAATAACAGCAATCTGAATTTCAAACAAATACATGAGCGTAAAGGGCTAGATATTTGTCAGGATGTCATGAAATCTCAGCTGTTTGAAGGGACAGATTTCCTAGTGAAAAGACCAAGTAACAGTATTCCTGATTTGGGTCAGCATGTTGATGTGCAGGTCACATTCGTGGCATCTCCCAGCAGCATATTTGTTCAAACAGTACGGTCTCAGCATCTACTGAAAGAGTAAGTGTTTTAATATTTTTTTACCTTTTTGTCCCTGTTGCATTGTCTCAAGACCTTTTGGGGATGAACTAGAAATATTGGTACCTATGACATGCCAATCCATAATTTAAAACATATTCAGCTTTATTTTAATCCTCAGAGGTAATTTCCATGGTTAATTAAGGTCTGTTGAAGTCCTGTCTGCAAGTGTGGTCATTGTTATAAGGCTATGCATTTGAGATCTCAATTACACAAGGACTCTATTTTCCACAGGTATTAAGGTGGGGTTATTTTGCCCATGTGAAGCCAGGGTTTGTTGGATATTAGCCCATTTCTGGATTTCTGACATTTATTGCATCATTTTGTATAGCTCAAAATCATAATTCAAGAATCACCTGGTTAAATATTTTGGTGCTCTTCATCCCACTATTTTAGCCACTCCATCTTGCATTCAAGTTGTTCCAAAACAAATGGCCCTGAATGTGGAATTCTGAAAGCATAAGCATCCCTCAACCACTTCGAAAGCTTGGTAGCTTATAGAATAGGAGCAGGCCCCCCATTCCATTATTTCTGCACTGACCATAATGCCAATCTAAACTAAACCCATCTGCTGATATGTGGTTCATATTCCTCTGTTCCCTGCCTGGTATTTATTCAATAGCAACAAAATCTGCAGAAGAAACACAAGCATTATGTCAGCACATGAAACAAAAAAAATGTAAAATTAATGGAATAACAATATGTTTCAGTTTGCAGAAGGAAATGAAAGATGTGTATTCATCATCTGAACCCGATACAGTTGAGTGGGAGGAAAATAAGGACTATGTGCTCTTGAATTCTGAAACCAAAGAGTGGCGAAGGGCAAAAGTCACCAAGGTGATTACAGACAAGATGGTGGAGGTAATTATTTGTGATGACACTGTACAAAGACCTTTTAATATATTTTTTAGCATCAGTTAACATTGCACATTGCTGGAAGACTTGAAACCTTGGACAGTTTGGATAAATCAACCAGCTGGACATGAATTTCTGGTCTGCATTGACTCTAATATATGAGTAAAATATTTGGGTTTTTAAGGAGTTGTAGGTTAAAACTACAGCAGCCTGGAAACTTACATTGTTTTTCAAAGACTGCCATTTAGAGCTAATGCTTTTGATTCTGTCCACAATCATTCATATATGCTATCAATTTCATAAACTTTTGAGGTTTGCTGAATAAAACCTGTCTGAAAGACTACAAAAAATAATGGTTATAGCCCAGTCCATCACAGGCAAAGCCATTACCAACATTGAGTATATTTATATGGAGCATTGCCACAAGAAAGCAGCATTCTTCATCAAAAACACCCACCATCCAAACAATGCTCCTTTCTAGCTGCTATTATTGCCAGGAAGTACAAAAGCCTCAAGCCCGACACCACCAGCTTCAGGAACAGATATTATCCCGTAACTATCAGGATTCTGAACTTGTGTGAATGACTTCACTTACCACAATGCAACAGATTCTACAACCTACAGACTCTCTGTCAGTATTACAGCTCATATTCTCAGTATTAATTTTTTATTTGTGCTGTTTGTCATCTTTTGCACATTGATTATAATTATTTGCCTGTCCTTGTGTATGTATGATTTTTTTGTAATTCTGAATCGGGTTTAGTATCACTGACGTGTTGTGAAATTAGTTGTTTTACACAGCATTGCAGTGCAAAATACTATAAATTACAATAACAAAAATATATTCTGTATTTTTTTTAAATTAATGCAGAAATAGTGAGCTAGTATTCATGGGTTGGTTCATTGCTCATTCAGAAATCTGATGCCAAAGGGAAAGAAGTTTTTACTAAAATAGTGTGTGTCTTCAGGCTCCTGTACCTCCTCTCTGATGCTAGTACTATGAAGAGATCATGTCTTGAGTGATGGGGAGGGGGAGGGGGTTGTCCCTTAATGATGGATGCTGCTTTTTTGATATATCATCCTTTGAAGATGTTCTTGATGCTGGATAAGCTGGTGTCAGACAATGATGCAACTTACTTAGAATCCACTCCACGATAAATATTTAGAAATTTGCTAGTCTTTGGTGACATACCAAATCTCCTCTAACTCCTAATGAAACATAGCTGCTGGCCTGCCTTCTTCATAATTGCATCAATATGTTGGGCTCAGGATAGATTTTCAAAGACGTTGACACCCAGCAACTTCGAAACTGCTCACCCTGTCCAATGCTGACCCCTTGATGAAGGCTGTGTTCCCTTGCTTTCCCCTTCCTGAAGTCCGTCTGTTACCTCATCTTACGTTAGGTGAGTACAAGGTTGTTGCTGAGACACCACTCTACCAACCGATCTATCTCGCTCCTGTATCCTCCTTTGCATTTCTATTGTATTTCTTTATTTTTCCTGTAAGAAAATGAATCTCATAATACATGATTACGCATATGTACTTTGATAATAAATTTACTTTGAACTTTGAAAGTTCTTGAATTTAAAGCCAGTTTCATACTTTGTTATCTAAAATGCACAAATCATTTTCAACATTACATAAAATGTCTGGAAGCTGAGAATTAAAAGATTTATTTTTCTAGAAATTAATAAATCTTGCTTTGATATATTTCTTTAATGTAACTTGAAGTGAAACTTTTCATGTTGGCCAGTCTAAGACTAAATAATTACTTAGTACAATTGATTATTCCACTCACCAGCTCTGGCAAACAATGGCACATATTCGTGCTTTGACTTTTGAAAGAAAATACTTAGTATGGTATAATAAAATAATATGCATTAGCTTTCACCAGGAATGCCAATGTATGAATTTTATTTTTAATGAATGTGCAGCGGCATTGAAACTTGCATCGATCCTTTAGGATGGACGTTTTACTCTCTTTGTATCCAGCATAGCGTTGACATGTACACTGAGGATATAATTTTAAAAGATTATCCCATATGAGACCACAAAATTAGTCGATTGGCTCCTTCTTTAGTTATGGGGAAAGAATTAGAAATACTGTCTTTTTTTGAATGTACTATACCTTTTATAAACTGTGGTGGCATCCCATGTGCAGATTCCATTTTTACAAACGTCCATAATTCAATTTGGTCCTTAAGTCAGAAAATACACGATCACTCTATGTTAACTCTAACCTCCACAATATTGTAATAAACAGTGTTAATAAAAGCAAATTAACACAATCATTTATTTATTTTCTTCCCCAACCTAATTGCAATGGTGCATAGCGGTAGAGAAATGACCTAGCAGAGGAAAGCCACAAAGGTCAGGTCTCTGGCACTGAATCTGTCTCTGTGGCTCAGAAGGAAAGGGGGGGGGGGGGAGAGAAGAGATGAGCTGTAGTGATAGAGGATTCAATGGCTAGAGGAACAGACAGAGGTTCTGTGGACAAGCACGAAATTCCCAGGTGGTATATGGCCTCCCAGGTATCAGTGTCAGGGATATCCCAGATTGAGCCGACATATTCTTAATGGGACGGTGAACAATTATGGGTTGTGGTCCACGTTGATACCATTGATATGGGTAGGAAGGATGAGAAGATGCTGCAAAGTGAGTTCAAGAAGTTAAGTGTTAAGTTAAAGGACAGGACCTCCAAAGTTGCTACCCATGCCACCGCTAGTGAGTCCAGAAATAGGAAGATGATACTGTTTAACACATGGCTAAGGAGAGGGTTGCAATTTTTTAATTATTGGGCTCTCTTCAAGGAAGGTGGGACCTGTACAGGCAGGATGGTTTGCAACTGAACTAGAAGGGTTCTAATATCCTTGAGGGAAGGTTTGCTAGTCCTGTGTAGATGTAGTTTAAAGTAGAGTTGTGGGGGGGGATGGGAGCCAGAGCAGATAGTAGATTGGTTTTTGGGCAAGGATGTTGTTAAACATACATACAAAGTCAGAAATGAAAAGGTTGAGCAGAGTGAGAATAATGTCCTAAGGTGTGTATTATTTCAATCCAAGGAATATTGTAGGAAAGGCAGATAAACTGGGGCCATGGATCAGCAAATGGAATTAATGACATTGTAGCCATTAGTGAAACTTGGTTGTAGGAGGGGCAGGACTGGCAGCTCAATCTTCCAGGATTCTATTGTTTTAGATGCAGTAGAGCAGGGTGGGGGCAGGGAAGGCATTACTAGACAGGGGTAATATTACAGTGAATCTCAGACAGACTGAAGAGCTTGTTTACTGAAGCTATATGGGTGGAATTGAGAAATAAGAAAGGGAGAACTACATTAATGAGTTGATGTACCATCAATAACTCTAGGAGATTGGAAGTGAACGATAGGCTTTTATTAACAGTGAAAAGGGAGCATGACATGTCGAAGACTGAGGGAGGAGCAGTGTCCCAATCGCCTTGATACAGGGGTCTGTGGGAGGAGCCACAGGAGCAGTGAGCAGAGGGGCGTGTCCAGACAGGTATACATAGTTTACCACATGGGATTATATTATAGACTACCCAATAGTCAGCAGCATTTAGAGGAGCAAATTTGTAGAGAGGTCGATCACAGACTATTGCAAGAGTGTAAGGTGTGATAATCTCTGATTTTAACTTGCCACATATTGATTAGGATTTCCAACCTATAAAAGGGCTGGATGGGATAGAGTTTGTCAAATGTGTTCAGGAAAGTTTCCTTAATCAGTATAGAGGTCCCAACCAGAGGGAATGTGTACTGTATCTCCTGTTAGGGAATGAGACAGGGTAGATGACAGAAGTTTGACTTTACATTTCGTGATCATAACTATCGATAATTATGAAGAAGGATAGATCTGGTCCTTTGTTTGAGATTCTAAGTTGAAGAAAGACCAATTTTGATAGTATCGGAAAGAATCTGGCAAGTGTGGATTGGGACAGGTTATTTTAAGGCAAAGATGTGTCTTCAAAAGTAAAACTTTGAGAGTATAGAGTTTATGTTCCTGTTAAATTAAAAGGCAAGGATAACAGGTTTAAGGAACCTTGGTTTCTGAGAGATGTTGAGACCCTGGTTAAGAAAAAGGAGGAACATAGAGGGTATGGGCAAGAAGGAACAAATGATGTATTTGAGGAGTACCAGAAATGCAAGAGAACACTTTAGGAAATCAAGAGGGCTAAAAGAAGATATGAGATTGGTCTAGCAGATGAGGTGAAGGAGAAGGTGAGGTTGTAGACTGTATTCAGATTACTAAGGTAGAGACATTTTCTATTTGAGGCAAATTAGGGTGGTTAAATCCCCAGGACCTGACAAGGTATTCCCTCAGACCCTGTGGTAGGCTAATACGGAAATTGCAGAGGCTCCAGCAGAGATATTTAAAATGTTCTTAGCAATGGGTGAAGTGTCGGAGGATGGAAGATAGCTAATGGTGTGACATTGATTAAGAAGGGCTCTATATAAGCGAGGATACAATAGGCCAGTGAGCCTGACAGCAGTGGTAAGTTTTTTGAAGGTATTCTAAGAAACCAGGTATGCAAGTATTTGTGAAGGCAGGGATAGTCAACATGGTTTTGTGCATGGTAGGTCATGTCTAATCAGTCTTGGAGTTTTTCAAGGAATTTACCTTGAAAGTTGATGAAGGCAAAGCAGTGGATGTTTGTATCATGGACTTTAGCAAGGCATTTAACAAGGTCCCACTTAGGAGAGTTGTCAAGGAGGTTCTGTCGCTTGGCATTCAGGATGAGGTTAGTAAATTGGATTGGACTTTGGCTTTATGGGACAAGTCAGCGAGTGGTAGTAGATGGTTGCCTCTCTGACTGAAGGCCTGTGACAAGTGGTGTGCCACTAGGATCGGTGCTCGGTCCGTTAGTGTTTGTCATTTTTATCAACAATCTGGTAAACTGGATTAGTAAATTTGCAGATGGCACTCAGATTGGGGGCATAGTGGACAGCAAGGAAGTCTATCAAAGCTTGCAGTGGGTTCTGGAGCAGCTGGAAAAATGGGCTGAAAAATAGATGGAATTTAACTCAGACAATGCTTACGTAATGCTTACGAAAGGTTCAAAAAACCAGGTAATGATAGAGATCTAGAAGATTATAAGACTAACAGGAAGGAGCTTAAGAATGAAATTAAGAGAGCCAGAAGGGGCCATGAGAAGGCCTTGGTGAACAGGATTAAAGAAAACCCCAAGGTATTCTACAAGTATGTGAAAAGCAAGAAGATAAGACATGAGAGACCAATCAAGTGTGAGAGTGGAAAAGTGTACATGGAAATGGAGGAGATAGCAGAGGTACTCAATGAGTACCTTGCTTCAGTATTCACTATGGAAAAGGATCTTGGTGATTGTTGGGATGGTTTACAGTGGATTGAAATGGATTTACAGTAGATTATGGGTAACCCTAGGTAATTTCTAAAGTAAGTACATGTTCGGACAGCATTGTGGGCCAAAGGGCCTGTAGTAGGTTTTCTATGTTTCTGTGTAATAAGTGTGCAGTGTTACAGTTTGGGTAGACAAACCGGGATAGCTTTTACACAGTGAACGATGAGTATGATAGAACACAGGGATCTGGGACCATAATTCATTGAAAATGACTTCACAGTTGTAAAGAGACAGTTGTAAAGAGACCTTTTGGCATATTGGCCTTCATAAATCAAAGTATTGAGAACAGAAGATGGGATCTTATGTTGAAGTTGTATAAGGTTTTGGTGAGGCCTAATTTGGAGTATTGTGTGGAGTTCTGGTCACCTACCTACAGGAAAGATGTCAATAAGATTGAAAGAGTGTAGAGAAAATTTACAAGGATGTTGCCAAGACTTCTGGGCCTGAGTAGTAGTATGAGAGGTATAGATAGTGTAAATGCAGGCAGGTCTTTTCCACTAAGGTTGGGGAAAACTAGAGCTAGAGATTATTAGCTTAGGGTAGAAGACAAATGTTTAAGGGGACCTTGAGGAGGAGCATTTTCACTCTGTGGTGAGAGTGAATGAGCTGCCAGTGGAAGTGGTGGATTTGGGCTCGATTTCAACATTTAAGAGAAATTTAGATAGGTACGTGTATGGGAAGGGTATGGAGGGCTATGAACTGTGTACAGGTCAATGGACTAGGTGGATTAATAGTTTAATGCACTAGATGGGCCAAAGGGCCAGTTTCTGAACTATAGTTTTATGATTCTATGATTAATAATAGGGATGTCCCATGCCCAATGGCTTGTTTCAATGGGCTAGAAGTATCAGTGGAAAATGTGCACGAATATCAATAGAACTGATTGCTTGTCAATTTTCAAAGCAACTCTTAAGACTTCCTATGGTGAAAATGGCAGCCTGCATTCTTAAAAGGCAACAAAGCTCATTCATGTCTCCTGAAGTTAGGCATTTGTATACCAGGTTGGACCTGTATTTGATTTTTGGCTGTTTCTTAGAGGAGAATTATTGTAGTTGGGGTGTGATTTTTATAAAATCCTGGTTTATTGCTTCATGCATTATAATTGGTACATTCACTTGAAGCAACTTGTTTTTACCCAGGTGTTCTGCTATGACTTTGGGAATAAAGAAAGGGTAAACAGATGCGAGTTAAAGCTCCTAAAAGAAGAATTTCAGTTTGAACCTCTGGCACTTGAATGTTGTTTATCATCCATCAGGTAAATTTAAGATCCTGTGACTATTACCATTTTGTTATTTGGGTGAATGTCCAAATTCTTTTGGAGTTTTTAATGTTTTGTGTGTATGTCATTGCAGAACATGTAATCATTTCTATTTTTAAACCATGAAGTTGAACCTTTGTAAAAAAAAATTAAGTGCCCATCACAATGCTGAAAATAATGTTTAATTTTATTATTCTAGACCAGCTGGAGGGAGCTTAAAGTGGGCAGCAACATCATGTGATTTCTTGGAAGATACTTTGATTGGAAGTTCAGTTCTTATCAAAATCGAGGTCAGTTCATCCATAAAAAATGATCAGTTCAATGTTTTTGAATGTAGCATATGTGCACTACTGAAGACAGTTTATGTTCAAGTCAACCTGCAATGTAATAATTTAGTTTTGAATAATTTGCTGTGTGCCTTTGCTGGTATAAGGTTAAAATTGTAATTATGAAAAACTACTAATTTGGTACTTGTGTTGAATATATGAAACCAATAAAGATAATTCTTTTGGGCAGTAGATTTTAAAATTCCCTTATTTGTCCTTCTAGGTGAAGCAATACTTCACAACTGAATCTTATCAGTGTCACTTATTCCATCTGGTGCTCTCAGTGTGGCCTCCTCTGCGTTGACGCCCAACGCGATTTAGGTACTGGTTGCCAAACATTTTAAGCCCAAGATCCCCTACCTTGGCCTTAGTGAAAGGCAAGATCGACCTACTAAATCACATAGACACACGCCTGTGCTCCAGGCAGACGGGACCGGAAGTGGAGCCCTGCAGCTCTGGAAGCAGTCTCTCTTTGCAGGAGGCTTTCCATAGTGGGAATGTTGCTATGTTACCATTATCTTAATTGGTAGTACTTATTTTTTATAATGCTCACATTACAACACCTTTAATTCTATGTTTCATTATTTAATTTTTTTTCCAACACAAAAAATAAACGAATAAAAATTGACTGTTGTGCTCAGTGTGATGACTGGGGCTGAATACTTTCTGCTAGTTCCCTGAAATTTGGCTCATAACTACAGACAGCCAGTCTGAGATGGTCTGTGAGGTGTCTGTCAGTAAGACAGCTCCTGTACTTAGATTTAACAGTTTTCATCTGTTGCAGCACAGCGCCCTCGCAAACCTCCTGACAGACTGAATATTTGAATGGACAGTTTCCTTTGTTAGACTGAATGTTGAACCTGCCACATTTTTCGGATGTTTTGTATTGGGAAACTGTTACTGAGACACTAGAAAAAGTTTCAGAGGTACATAAGATAATGATACCACTGTTTTTTGTTTCCCAGTTCTTTTACATTTGGGGAATGTTGGAATTTAAAGGGGGAGAAGTGTTGTAATGTGAGCATTATAAAGATAAGTTGATGCCGATTAGGATAATGGTGATGTAGCGGTGCTCCCGCTGCGGAGAGCTGTTTGTGGGGAGAGGTTGTTTCCGGGTTGCGGGGTTTTCCTTCTGGTCTTTTCTGCCCGGTGCGCATTTTTCATTTTTTTGGGGGGGATCTACTGGGGAAGTCTCAAAGGTCGACCGGTCAATCGCGATCAAGTGGGCTAATTAGACCACTAATTTAGGTGATCGCTTTGTCAAGCATCTTTGCTCTGCCTCACCTAACAGCCAGGATCTCATGGAAGCTAGCCATTTTAATTCCACTTTCCATTCCTACATCAACATGTCCCTCCATACTTCTTCTGCTAAGTTGAAGCTAGACGCAGATTAAAGTAACGACGCCACCGTTAGGCTGGATGGGCACGCCTTGTTTCGAGCGGACAGGGATGCAGCTCTTTCCAGTAAGACTCGCGGTGGTAGCTTGTGTGTTTACATAAATACGGAATGGTACAAGAACTCTGAGCTGGTTTCCAGATACTGCTCATCACCAGTGGAGTTTGTGACTGTTTGATGTAGACCATTTTATTTACCACAGGAATTCTCTACTGTCCTCATAGTCTGTGTCTATATTTCCCACCCCACAGCGCTAATGAGGGGGGAGAACGCATTGGACCTGGTACACAAACATTCCTGATGCGTACCAGGCGGAGCCCCGCCCTCACCTCGGTTACTCAGACCACATCTCTGTTATGCTAATCCCAGCATACAGACCGCTCGTCAGGCACTCCAGACCAGTTCAGAAGCAGGTGAAAACCTGGCCAGCAGGATCCATCTCTGCTCTTCAAGACTGCTTTGAGCACACTGACTGGCACATGTTCAGGGAAGCTGCAACCGATGGCAACTCTACCAACTTAGAGGAGTACACAATATCAGTGACTAGCTACATCAGCAAGTGCATCAATGACGTCACCGTGTCCAAGACCATCACTACACGCGCTAACCAGAGGCCATGGATGACAGCGGAGGTGTGTGCGCTGTTGAGGACCCATGACTGTACCTTCAGAGCAGGTGAAGAGGCAGCCCTAACAACAGCAAGGGCCAAACTGTCCCAGGCCATCAGAGAGGCAAAGCGTGCACACGCCCAGCAAATCCATAGCCACTTCCAGGACAGTGGCGACATGCGGCGGATGTGGAAGGGCATTCAGGACATCACCAACTATAGGACAACTTCACCTGACTGTGCGGGGGATGCCTCCCTCCCAGATGTGCTGAATAACTACGCTCATTTTGACGTGGAAAATTATGTGGTGGCGAGGAAGTCCACCCCTCCTCCAAATGACCAGGTGCTGTGTCTCACCATGGCCGATGTGAGAAGAACCCTGTGTGGGGTCAACCCACGGAAGGCTGCTGGACCAGACAATATTCCTGGTAGAGTGCTTAGAGGATGTGCAGACCAGC
The DNA here is from genome assembly GCF_030144855.1 of Hypanus sabinus. Lineage (NCBI taxonomy): Eukaryota > Metazoa > Chordata > Chondrichthyes > Myliobatiformes > Dasyatidae > Hypanus > Hypanus sabinus. The sequence continues at coordinate 47,324,365 of NC_082708.1, read as the reverse complement.
TAGCAGATGTTCTCACTGACATCTTCAACATCTCCCTGAGCAACACCACCATTCCAATGTGCATCAAGGCTGCCACTATCATCCCCATGCCGAAGAAGTTTTCAGTGTCCTGCCTCAATGACTACCGTCCCGTTGCACTCACATCCATCATCATGAAGTGTTTTCGAGAGGCTCGTCATGAGACACGAACAAGACCCTGCAGTTTGCGTGCCGTCCCAACCGCTCAACAGACAACACCATTGCCATCACCCTCCACCTGGCTCTAACCCACCTGGACAAAAAAGACACGTATGTTGGAATGCTGTTCATAGACTTCAGTTCAGCATTCAACACAATCATCCCTCAGAAACTGATTGGAAAGCTGAGCCTACTGGGCCTGAACACCTCCCTCTGCAACTGGATCCTAGACTTCCTGACTGGGAGACCTCAGTCAGTCCGGATCGGAGGCAGTATCTTCAACACCATTACACTGAGCACAGGGGCTACCCAGGGTTGTGTGCTCAGTCCACTGCTGTTCACTCTGCTGACCCACAACTGTGTTGCAACACACAGCTTGAACCATATCACCAAGTTCACCGATGACACGACCTTGGTGGATCTCATCAGCAAGAACGAAGAGTCAGCTTACAGAGAGGCTAACGGACTGGTGCAAAGCCAACAACCTGTCTCTGAATGTGAACAAAACAAAAGAGATGGCTGTTGATTTCAGGAGAGCATGGAGCAACCACTCCCCACTGAACATCGATGGCTCCTCGGTAGAGATCGTTAAGAGCACCAAATTTCTTGGTGTTCACCTGGCGGAGAATCTCACCTGGTCCCTCAACACCAGATCCATAGCAAAGAAAGCCCAGCTGCATCTCTACTTTCTGTGAAGGCTGAGGAAGTCCATCTTCCACCCCACCCCCCATCCTCATCACATTCTACAGGGGTTGTGTTGAGAGCCAATACAAGCTTCCCCCAAGCTATCAGACTGCTCAATACCCAGAAACTGGACTGACACCAACTTACTGCCCTCTACTTTGTCTCTTGTCTTGTCTGTTATTTTTTGTAATGCCTGCACTGTTTTGTGCACTTTATACAGCCCTGGGTAGGTCTGTAGTCTAGTGTAGTTTCTTTTTTTCTGTGTTGTTTTCACGTAGTTCAGTGTAGTTTTTGTACTGTTTCATGTAGCACCATGGTCCTGAAAAATGTCTCATTTTTAACTGTGTACTGTACCAGCAGTTATGGTCGAAATGACAATAAAAAGTGACGACTTGAACACTTAAATAGTGATGAAATCAACATCAAATTTTCTAATTTCCAGTAATTACTTCCTTATTTTTGTTTACCTCTTACTTCCTAATATTTACTTATTTTTCTGACCCATTACTCCTTTACCATCTTCTCCCCTTATGACTTGCCCATCACTTGCACGTTCTTTTCTCTGGTTCCCACTTCCTTCCATTTATTCCACAGTCCACTGTTCTTTACATCAGATTCTATAATTTTCAGCCCTTTGCCTCTTCCACCTTTCACCTCCATTTTCTCGCATTAGTCCTACTCCTTCCGCTCTGTGCCACCTACTCACCAGGATTCACCTACCTCCAGCACGTGCTCTTTCTACCACCCCCACCCTTTTATTCTGGCTTATTTCCTCTTTCTTTCAAGTCTCTGCCAAAACATCAGCTTTTAATTTCCCTCTACTGATGCTGCCTGAACTGCAGAGTCCCTCCAGTATTTTGTGTGTGTTGAGCCATTCCATCATCTGTAGTCTTTCTTGTGGCTCTACTTGGATTAGCACTATTTTAAATCCTTTCCGCCAACATAAAAGTAGCAACAAATTTAAAAATGCAAACATGAGGAAATCTGCAGATGCTGGAAATTCAAGCAATAACACACAAAATGCTGGTGGAACGCAGCAGGCCAGGCAGCATCTATAAGAAGTACAGTCGACGTTTTGGGCCGAGACCCTTCAAAAAGGCCAACTGAAAGAAAAGATGGTAAGAGATTTGAAAGTGGGAGAGGGAGGGGGAAATCCAAAATGATAGGAGAAGACAGGAGGGGGAGCGGTGAAGCTAAGAGCTGGAAAGGTGATTGGCAAAAGGGATACACAGCTGGAGAAGGGAAAGGATCATGAGACGGGGGGCTGAGGGAGAAAGAAAGGGGGAACCCTTTTCCGATCTCCTGCTAGAGAAAGCAGGAATCTCCCAGTGGCCACACATTAATTCCACATCCCATTCCCATTCTGATATGCCTATCCATGGCCTCCTCTACTGTTAAGATGAAGCCACACTCAGGTTGGAAGAACAACACCTTATATTCCATCTGGGTAGCCTCCAACCTGATGGCATGAACATTGATTTCTCTAACTTCTGTTAATACCCCTCCTCCCCTTCTTACCCCATCCCTTATCTATTTATTTATTTCCCCTCCTCCTCCTCCCCCCCTTTTTCTCTCTTTTTTTCTCTCTCTCTGCCCCTCTCACAATCACTCTTTGCCTCTTCTCCATCTCTCTCTGGTGCTGTTCTTCCCCTTTCTTTCTCCCTAAGCCTCCAGTCCAATGATCCTTTCACCTCCAGCGGTGTAAGTCATTGGGTATATTTAAAATGAAGGTTTATAGGTTCTTAATTAGTTAGGACTTTACAGGTTATGGGGAAAAGGCAGGTCAGTGGTTTGAGGGGGTTAATAAATTGAATTGATTGAATTGACTTTATTACTTGCATCCTTCATATACACGAGGAGTAAAAATCTTTGTTATGTCTCCATCTAAATGTGCAATTTATAGTAATTTATAATAAATAGTATGTACAACAGGATAGGCAATATAACATAGAAACACAGCTGTGTCAGCATGAGTTAATCAGTCTGATAGCCTGGTGGAAGAAGCTGCCCCGGAGCCTGTTGGTCCTGGCTTTTATGCTGAGGTACCATTTCCCGGATGGTAGTAGCTGGAACAGTTTGTGGTTGGGGTGACACGGGTCCCCAGTGATCCTTCGGGCCCTTTTTACCTGATGGAGTGGTGGAGCAGGCTCAATGGGCCAAAAGGCCTAATTTTAAGAGGCTCACATGTCATACGGTAACACCAAGGACTGCCAAGTATATGAGAATTTATTTTATGTAATCAGGAGAAATGTATTCAGTATTTGGAAAAGAGAACTGGGTTATTTCACTGGGTAGTTAGTGAAAAATCAGGCTGATTTGGTGCACTTACATTATAACCTTTAAGAATGCCAGACAGTTTTGAAATACATGCTGTAACTGCGCCCTAGGTTACATATCACTTCATATCAAGCACGGTTTATATCTTTCCTCTTCCCAGTCTTTTTTCCATAAGGGAAGGGAAATTCAGCTACTCTGGATTATTAGGAAGATTTGTTTTTTGTATAATTGTCATGGGCAGGGATGAGCAGTCTCCAGATGGAGCTTTTTCTGGCCAGGGACAATAGGAGACTCCATATGGGCTATTGCCTGCTGCCATGCCCAGAAATGGGACAAATGAGGTAAGTAATACTCATAAAATGTGGTCATCACAGGGATTAAACAAACATTTTATAGAGGCATTTTTATGGAGACTGAAGAACATTTTACCTAATACGGTCAGATTTGACTGCTAAGATTTCTTGGTTGAAGTGGTACACTCTTCACTCAGTCTGTTAACTTTAAACTCCTGAAGCTGGTACTGACTGACAGTAGAAGCCAATAATTATCGCAGTTATACATCAACATAGTATTGTGCTCTTCTGTATTACAGTATGCCATGTAAGATTTCAAAAATATTTGTTTTAATCAACTATAAAGATGCTAATTCTAAATGATGCATGCTGTAGTATGTTGGAGTGTTGTACTATTGGTGGTAATTTACAGGACCTCTATCTTTGCACTGCTCAGTAAATTCAGCATTGATTCCATCAACTGTTATCATTTGAGACAAATAGCAATAACAAACAAGATGGCAACCTTTGATCTTGATGTGGGGAGGGGGAGAAGCTTGATTATTAGCTAATGCTTTTGATTAATTGGCACTAAGTTCTAGAGCTGTGCCCAACTATATCAACTTATGTGACAGCCATGAAATTGAATCAGCAGCTATGATACTACTTTATCAATTCATGGTAATTTTATGTAAAATTATCACTTTTAGGAATCACCTTCCAAGTTGCCTGTGCCAGTGAAACTGTATAGAAAGGATGAAATTGGACAGTTTATCAACGTAGCACAGTACTTGATCAAGAAAGGCCTGGCCTTGCCTCAGAAAATGTAATTACCCTTCATTAATTATATTTTTACATGAATGTTTTGTCTACAAGAATAATTAGCCTTGATTTCAATTTCCCCCAATGCGTAAAATGGTATAAAACAATAAGTTGGTATTTTAATTCAAAATGTTAGGGGGGAAAATACTTAACAAAAAATGTTTTCATCTGGTATTGCTGATGCAACATCTGGTAGATTTTGAAATCACTAAAGGTGTTTTGTTTTAATTTATTCATGATCTGACAGGATGAGTATTCATCACCCTTGAAATTGATAGTGAGCTACTTTCTTGAAATGCCAGACTTTCTAGTGAAGTTACTCTAGAACTATTGTCATATATACTGCCCCACTGTCAATATATTTCCAAATAAGGATTGACTGCATCTAGAGGATTAGCTGCAGGCAGTAATCTTGCTGTTCCTTTGTCCCTCTTGGCTATTGCGATTGCAGATTTGGGAGATGCAGTTGGAGAGGTTGGGTCGGCAGCTCCAAATAATTTACAGATGGAACAGCAACTACAGCTTGATCGGGATAGATATAATGGAAGTTTAGGATGGTTTTGGGTTACTAGTCAGGAAAGCTGCTTTTTCCTGGATAATGCTGAACATTTTGAGAGTTTGTGGTACTGCACTCTTATAGGCAAGTGGAGAGCCTTCCAACAAGCTGCTGACTTGGATCTTTTGGATAAGAGATTCCCAACCATTTTTTATGTCATGGACCCCTACCATTAACTGAGGGGCCTGTGGGCACCAAGTTTGGGAACCCCTGCTTTAGATAGTGAAGTCTTTAGAATATCATGGGGCAAGTCATGCTAGAGGTTATTCAGCCTCTGGTCTGCTCTTGTAGCCATGGTACTTATTCGGCTGCTTTAGTTGAATTTTTGGAGATTTAAAGATAATATCATTGAATGCCAAGGATAACCCAATATTTGTTTGATATGATCATTTTTGCCACTTGTTAACCCATGATTGAATAGGTGTGCATGGACTGGTTCATTTCCTGAGGGCTTTCAAATGGAATTACATGTGTACAGCCACTGGCAAACATTCCTGGTGGAAGTAAGGTCTTTGATCCAACACCTGGGCATAGGGAGTCTTGCAATGGAATATTGGGGTTGAAATTAACCATGAACATCTGCTGGAAATAAAGTTTATAACCATTAAAGTGTTTATTTTTATTTCCTTCAGTTGTGCCAGTGTTCCTTGATGCCAAGCTTGGCAAATGCTACGTTGATGCCAAGGGTATAGAGGATCTATCCTGGGCCTAACATATCGCTGCAGTGACAAGTTCAAAGTAACATTTGTTGTCAAAGTACATACATGCCACCACATACAACCCTGAGATTATTTTTCTGTGGGCATGCTTTTCAAATCTATAGAAATGTAACTAAACAGAACCTGTAAACTTTAAACATCAGGAACTATAAACTAATTGCAAAGGCAGATAATAAATAAATAGCAATAAACAATGAACATGAAATTTCAAGAATCCTTAAATGAATTTAGTTATCTCCTTTTGTTCAAAAAAAAGGTTGAGGGGTACTAACTGTTCTTGAATCTGGTGGTGTGAGCCCTGAGGCACCTGTACCTTCTAACTAATGGCAGCAGCAAGGAAAAGAGCATGGCCTGGGTGGTGAGGATCTTTGATAGATTTTTTTACAGCAACATTCTACGTAGATGTGCTCAATGGTTGGGAAGGTTATACCATGATGTACTGGGCCGAATCCACTACCTTTTGTAGGGTTTTCCGCTCAAAGGCATTGGTGTTCCTATATCAGACCGGGGCTATGTACTTTATTAGGATTGGTTGCATCTCCACCTGGTATGAAGGGTCCAATTCATGGGACTGAAAGAGGCTGCAGAGGGTTGTAGACTCAGTTAGCTACATCATGGACACACCTCCCCACCACTGAGGACAGCTTCAGAGGGTGATGCATCAAGGAGGCATCAATCATCATTCAGGCCCCTCACCATCCGGGACATGCCCCCTTCTCATTACTACCATCGAGGAAAAGATGCATATCCTGAGGATGCACACTCAACACTTAAGGATTTCTGAGCAGTCCATGATCCCATGAACACCACCACACTACGAACACCACCTTACTATTGCTCTTTCGCGTTAATTATTTATTTATTTTTATTTTTCATTATAGTTTACCGTCAATTTTTTGTCTCACACTTAACTGCTGCCACAAAACAAAAAAAAACAAGATATATCAGTGATAATAAATCCAATTCTGAATTCAGCTCATTTGTCCGTGACTACAGTGAGACCTAAAAATACAGTGGATTCCATTTAATTGGACCAGTGCACTTTGATTCAATTAAGTGACTGTCCCAAATAGCCAAAGTTTCATGAAAATAGTTTAAAAGGTATAAATAAAGGCAGACTACCTTTTAACTGGGTAATAATTTATGTATTTAAATGAAGTACACAATAAATCAAACACTATTGATACTACTAATACTGTACTGTAAAACTGTAAAAGTTCCTAATAATTACCATTAGAAGAATTCATTTGCCATGTTCTTTAGATTGTAAATAAACAATCAGCACCTAGTGCAGACAATGGACAGCTTTCCAACAAAGCTAGATGATTGTATCCTCAAAAACTTCTCTTTCATTGTAACATTAAAGATGATTGTCAGTACCTTTTTAATTCCTAATTTGAAGTAGTGAAATCATTTCATGTTCACTCCTGACCGTTTCCGGCATCTCCAAGCCTGAATGCTTGAAACTGCGGTGAGCATAACATTTCTAAGTTGTCTTGCTGCTTGTATATTACCAGCTATCAGTGACAAAAATCACTGCTTCTTGAACACAAACACACTCAAATGATGTTACTTAGAAACTGTTTGCTCTAAGTATGGTGTATTGTCTAATGGCTACGCAAGTGTGCACAACTGACGCAAATTAGAAACTGTTCGGCAACAGTCTCCTGCCTGAGTTAAGTGGCATAATGTCCTAAACAAATGAAGGGAATCATGGCTTTTTTTTTTACTTAGTTTTTGTTCTTAAGGAGTTGTCCCAATTAACTGGAATCCACTATATGATGATGGCAAAATCCAAACCAAGCAACAGAGAGCAAGCTTTATAGGTGGCACCATTCATCACTTAAATTAAAAGTAGCCTGTTTAGGCAGAAGTCAAGTTCAGTCACTTTTATTGTCATTTTGACCATTACTGCTGGTACAGTGTACAGTAAAAATGAGACATTTTTCAGGACCATGATGTTACATGACACAGTACAAAAACTAGACTGAACTACGTAAAAAAGCAACACAGAGGGAAAAAAAAACACAACACACAACAACTACACTAGACTACAGACCTACCCAGGACTGCATAAAGTGCACAAAACAGTGCAGGCATTACAATAAATAATAAACAGGACAATAGGGCAAGGTGTCAGTCCAGGCTCTGAGTATTGAGGAGTCTGATAGCTTGGGGAAGAAACTGTTACATAGTCTGGTCGCGAAAGCCCGAATGCTTCGGTGCCTTTTCCCACACAGCAGGAGGGAGAAGAGATTGTATGAGGGGTGCATGGGGTCCTTCATAATGCTGTTTGCTTTGTGGATGCAGCGTGTAGTGTAAATGTCCATAATGGTGGGAAGAGAGACCACGATGATCTTCTCAGCTGACCTCACTGTCCGCTACAGGGTCTTGCGATCTGAGATGATGCAATTCCGGAACCAGGTAGTGATGCAGCTGCTCAGGATGCTCTCAATACAACCCTTGTAGAATGTATTCTTGAAGGAATAATGTCATCTGATTACAACTTAGTTTTGACTGAAGAAGTATTTGGATGATGTTCCACATTGTCAGATGGATGCTTACGTTCCAGTGTTGTTTCAACACCTTGGGTAGATTCACAGCTACATCTGAAGGTGCAATCTTTCAAAATTGTAGCTGGAATGGTGATTACAACTTCACTGTCTTGTGCAATTCGCCATTTCTTTTAATCACATGGAATAATTTGCATTAGCTAAAGACTGGCTTCGGAAGGAAGCTGAAATGGAGCATCTTTTTGATGGATCTGGCTGATGTTTGCAAGATCTTGTTTTTAGCACTTGCTTTGGATGGGATTCACCTCAGAAAATGGATCTTAGAGCCTTCTCACTATTCCCAAACCCATCCAGTTTTTAGTTAATGACCAATTCTGAAATATGTACTGAGTCAATCTCATGTATATCATGAGTAGCTGAAGCATGCAGACTGATGCCTGTGGTAGCTGGAAATGGTTCATCTATTTCTGCTCTTTGTTTGGCTTGATGACATTGAATACGGAAAGATGGAATGTTACTCACACTTCACAAGTGCAAACAAAACTCTTGATTTTAAACACTTGGATAGCAGTGACCATGCACCATTTCACAGCTGGTCCCCGATTAACTTGGGCTACTTATTGATTCATCATATGTGATCCTTGATTGATCTGAAGATTTTAGATTAACTGGGAAGGAGTTCTCCAGACAATTCATTCTTGGTAATGGGTGTGTTGGTACTTATACAGGGATCTTTCATCCCCTTTTAATTTTCTGTTCCATTATATGGACTGATGGTTATGAAGAATGTGGAATGAAGAAATCGCCATTAAATATTTAACTGGGGTTCATTCTTTGTGCATCTTGCACACTTTAATCCTGCCCTTCTCTCCTTCTGACATCGTTTTGTGAAAGATAGTTAATCTGTTTTTTAGTTTTTAAAAGCATGATAACATTCATAACATAGAGGTTAGGAACCATCTGACATAATGTATTGAAATATTTTCTTGTCTTCCTAACATGCATAATTTCTCCACAACCTGCTAAATAAACATAGCTTGAGGACAATGCATTTCAGCTGAAAGCAAGGCTGTTAACAAGTAGATGATCTCTTAAGGTTTCTGTCAAAAAGTACAGGTCTTTTTGTATGTTTTTGCCAAATGTTCCATTTAGTCTAAAGTTGTAGCTCTTTGATTTCAACTCCAATGGTTCTTTTGTATTAATTGGTGCTTGCTAAGATCTAATCTTAGAATACTTGAAATTAATTGTATTTATTAGATTTTATGATTGGCAAAACATACCGACAACATCTGAAGGCACTTGAAAAGTTCCATCAATGCTGTCTTCAAAACATCTTAAATATCAGCTGAGAAGATAGAAGAACCAACATCAGCGTGCTAAATGAAGCAAAAACAACGAGCATTGAAGCCTACGTCATCAAGAACCAACTAAGATGGAGCGGTCATGTTGTTCGGATGAAAGACGAAACAAATCTTCTGCTCCCAGTTTAAAGAAGGCAAACATAAAAGAGGTGGACAACAGAAGAGATTCAAAGACGTCTTAAAAGCCAACACGAAGAAATGTAACGTTGACATCAACAACTGGGAAACCAATGCCAAGGACAGGAAACTCTGGCAAGCCATCATCTGAGAAGGAACAGCAACTTTCAAAGCCAACAGATGTGCAGAATTAGAAGAAAAGAGAAGAAAATGGAAAGAGGCAGCAACAACCAAAGCCCGATCTGCCACCTGGAACTACCTGTCCTGAATGCAGAAGAACTTTCAAAGCCAAGATTGGACTCATAAGCCACTTGAGAGCCCATAAATAGATCAACAGAACGAAGACCATCATCCTCGTCCTCAAGGGATAGCCACGACGATAATTGGCAAGCATCAATAGTACATATATAAGTTTAATCTCTGAAGCATTAGCCTTTCCTGATATTTTACTGGTTTTACTTTTCCATTTGTTTGAAGTATTTAAAGTTGTAAGGTAGATGCAAAATCAAACCACAGCAATGAGGCAACACATAATTATATATAGAATAGTTTTATGGATGATGAATGTGAATGAACTGGGTTCAGCACTCTCTGCACTGCTACCTGAAATCACTGTCTGTGTACATTTATTGTATAGGATATGAAGGTTAGTTTTTGGCTCTCAGTAGCTTGGAATCGGGTAGCTGAGCCACTGACTTTGAAATTCTCCTTATGGTGTTTGACAGGAGGCAGGAGGTGGGTGAGGGGTAGCTTTCTTTAAAATAGCTTTTAAATGTCTCTGACATTAAAATGTTCTGCAGGTATTGAAAATATTATTATTCAACTTTTAAAGAAATCAATGTACACATTCAGATAAAGTAATTCACCTTACTCACCCCAATTTTGAGGATTGAAATTAATGAAGTCTCTGATCTGCTGACGGGAGTGATCTAGCAAAGGATTAGAGAGATGAATTTCCCCATTCATGCTAGGAGAACTAAACGTAACTGATTACTGTTTCTGTGAAATGCTGCAGTGGATTAGAATGTCAGTTGTCACACCACATTCCTTTCTTACAGTGCGGCCATGTAAATTTGAGACTTGCTTTGCAAAGGATAAACATCACCGTGTCTCTTCAGAATCAAAAGCCCTAGCCAAAATAATTTCATTCACTTGGCCAGAAGGCCTAAGTGACTGTTTTCATTTATAAGAAGGGGGGGGGGGGAACCTGTTAACTGGATTGGTTTCGGTAAATGAACACTTTTTTACATGTACTGCGATACTTAGAATTGATAAATATGTGCTTATTTTAGGTATGCTTGTAGGTGGATGTAGCTGCATGTTTGCAAAATAGGTTTGAACTCTGGTCCAGCATTCTGTGGTCCAGTATGCTTTGAATCTGTTTTGAGACCTGTACTGATTAAGTAATTTCCTAACTGAGGTCTAAAACTAAAGCCTATACTAAACTCTGCAACTTTTGCACTATCAGCCAACTGAGTTCTTATTTGACAGCTTCAACTTGCAGGTTACTAGTAGTTCTTGGAATCCTTACATAACCAGGGACTGTTTGTACTGCTGGACTGGTCAGATGAAGATGATCAGAGGGAAGTTCCCATGGTCCAGATTTTCTAAGTGTCAAGTTCCAGACCAGAGAATTTCAACCGTTAGTTAATAGTTACTAATTCAGAGGCTATACATGTACATGTTTCCCCTGTAAGTTTTGCGTTGATTTTTAGATCTTAACATTTGACCAATAAATTGCTTATTTTATGTTTAACTGCTCCTGTTTATAGAGATAAACAGAATGGGCTGAAGCAAAATGATAGGCATGAATCAATGGGCCCGGCACCTGAGTATTTGGCACACAGTCGTGAATATTGCCAATCCAAAAAAGTGTACAAATCACCTATTATACCAAATGTGAATGTTTTCAATGTTGAAGTAACTGGTGTTGGTGATGATGGAACCATCTATGGGATGCCAATATCATTGAGTAAGTAAAAGACCATCAGATTTACACACAAAAACGTTACAGCTTGATAGAATTTTCTAGTTGCTGTTTTGTACAATTTTTGTGACAATTTACTTACATTTTTAATGTTTTAATTTTGAATAAAGTATTGTCCATATATCAGGCTTTAGGTTTCAGTAAGCCAGCAATAATGTGGAGAATAGCAGATATGCAAGTGCTAATATGAAACCCCTCAGGTTACATTCATTTGGTAATGATTTTTTTTTTAAGAGAAGCCAAAAGGGGAATAACTCAACAATTATAAAGATGGCTGAGTTCAAAGGTATGAGTAGCAGAAGTCAAAGGAGCTGATGATGGGAACAGTCCTTTGTTGTGACTCTTCCAAAGTAGCTGAATAGTTCTTTTACAGTTCATACTATTTTGGGTCGATGGTCCTAAGATTAGTACAAAATTGATGCTGCTAAATGTTGGTTAAATTGCTGAAGGACATCATGATCAAAACCATTACAAACTGTTAATTAAGTATAGTCAAGTACAGGGATCAGTTGCTGGATATTTCACTATCTGAAATTTTTGTGGACCTTTTGTAATTGCTAAAGATGGACTCTGTCATGGGCAAATGCTTACATTAAAATTTTGGTGAAAATGTAGTTGACTTTTCTGCACTGAATCTACTGGCAGCATCTGGGCTTTTGCTTTGATAGATCACTTGAGGTTCATTTTTCCATTTTAAAGTGATGCCCACAGTTCGAGCAGTCTGGGTTCAATTCTGACTTTAGCTGCTCTCTGAAGTTTGTGGATTCTTCCTATGATTCCATGAGTTTCCCTTGTGTACCTTGGTATCTTTTAATGTCCTAAAGATAAGCTGCTAGTTTAATTGGCAACTGTAAATTGCCCTTAGTATAGGAGTATGGTGTGAGAATCAGGCACAATGTGTGGGAATCGTATGTAGGGAGATAACAACAGGGTGCGGAGGGAGAATATGATTTTGTGTGCTCTGAGATCCTGGAAAGATTGCAGTCTGAATAATCTGCTTCTGTGTTCCAATGTAATGTGAGAAATGCCATGATTTTGTAGCTCAAGTATTCAGTCTTATGAAGCTTTTTATAAGCTATATGCAAATTGACAATTGTTAACTATTGTAATATTTTGAATACAGAAGATCAATTCACCATGTTGACTAATGCCATGCAGACTAGTTTTAAAACTTTACCATTTCTGAAGCCATATTGCTACAGCAAAGGTGAAGGCTGTATTGTTAAGGGCTCTGATACACTCTGGTATAGAGGAAGGATTTTGAAAGTGCTCGGGGGATCTGTCAAGGTAAGATGCACTCAATATTTGCCTATGCACTAAGTATTTAGTTACAAAGGCAGACATAAATTAATACTGGAAATTAGACTTGTTTTTACTGAAACACTGTAACCTAGTGATGCTTTTAATAGTATGTGGGGAAAGAATAGTAATTTGTTACTAAGTTAATATTGCTGGGGTTTTCCAGAGCTATTCATCTCAGCAAAGCTCTGTAAGGTTGTAGAAACACAGAAAATACTTGAGAGGTTTAGCATCTATAGAGGGAAATAAACAGTTAATATTTCAGGCTGCAAGAATTTATCACTGCCCAAAATGATAACTGGTACCAATAGAAAACAGAGGAGCGATTCACTGAGATATTAGCTAAAATGGAGAGCTATAGTTAGGAGAGATTAGATGGGATGGATTTATTCTCACTGGAATGCAAGAGGCTGAGGAGTGCCCTCAAGAGATTTATAAAATTATGAGGAACATAGACTAGTCAGAGTCTTTTTTCTCTATGGGGAGATCAGGAACTTAATGGCATGAGTTTAAGGTGAGAGTGGAGAAATTTAAGGGTGATCTGAGGCGCAAGTTTTCACACAGAGGTTGGTAGCTATCTGTAATAAGTTGGCTGAGCAGCTGATAAAGGCAAATATAAATCAAGTCATTTTTTGTTATTTATCTATATGCAGTGCCTATAAAAAGTGTTCTACCCCCCCTGAAGATTTCATGTTTTATTGTTTTACCACATTGAAACACAGTGGATTTAATTTGGCTTTTTTGACACCGATCAACAGAACAGACTCTTCCATGTTAAAGTGAAAACAAATATCTTTAAATTGGTCTAAATTTATTACAGTTATTAACACAAAATAATTGATTGCATCATTACTCACCCCCTTCGAATCTGTATTTAGCAATTACAGCTTTGAGTCTATGTGGATAGGTCTCTATCAGCTTTGCACATCTGGACACTGCAACTTCTACCCATTCTTCTTTACAAAACTGCTCAAGCTTTGTCACGTAGCACGGAGATCATGAGTGAACAGCCCTTTTCAAATCCGGTCACAAATTCTCAATTGGATTGAGTCTGGACTCTGATTTGGCCATTCCAGGACATTAACTTTGTTGTTTTTAAAGCCATTCCTGTGTAGCTTTGGTGTTATGGTTGGGGTTATTGTCTTGCTAGGAAACAAATCTCCCAAGTTGCAGTTTTCTTGCAGACTGCATCAGGTTTTCCTCCAGGATTTCCCTGTATTTTGCTGCATTCTTTTTACACTCTACCTTCACAAGCCTTCCAGAGCACAAGCACCCCCACAGCATGATGCAGACACCATCATATTTTAAGGTAAAGATGGTGTGTTTCTGATGTGTGGTGTTTGGCTTATGCCAAACATAGCATTTAGTTTAATGGCCAAAAATCTCAATTTTGGCTTCATCGGACCATAGAATCTTCTTCCAGCTGACTTCAGAATCTCCCACATGCCTCTGGCAAACTCTAGTCGAGATGTCACGTGAGGTTTTTTTTTCAGCAGTGGTTTTCTCTTTGCCTGTCTCCCATAAAGCTGTGACTGGTGAAGCACCCAGGCAATAGATGTATGCACAGTCTCTCCCATCTCAGCCACTGAAGCTTGTAACTCTTCCTGGGTTGTCATAGTGCCTCCCTCACTAGTCCTCTTCTTGCATGGTTACTCGGTTTTTGAGGATGGCCTGCTCTAGGCAGATTTACAGCTGAGCCATATTCTTTCCATTTCTTGATGATTTACTTAGCTGTACTCCAAGGGGTAATCAATGACTTGGAAAATTTCTTGTATCCATCTCCTGACTTGTACAGTACTCCTCAATAAAATTTTCATGGAGTTGTTTAGAATGTTCTTTTGTCTTCATGGTGCAGTTTTTGACAAGATACTGACTCACCAGCAATTGGACCTTCCAGGTACAGGTGTGTTTTTACTACAATCATGATCCCCATTTAACTAATCATGTAACTTCTAAAACCAGTTGGCTGTACCAGTTATGATTTGGTGCATCATATTAAAGGGGTGAATACTTATGCAATCAATTGTTTTGCATTTTATATTTGTAATTAACTTAGATCACTTTGTATAGATCTGTTTTCACCTTGACATGAAAGTCTTTTTCTGTTGATCAATGTTTAAAAAAAATCCAAATTCAATATTGTAAAACAATAAAATGTAGAAACTTCCAAAGGGAGTGGTGGATACTTTTCAAAGGCACTGTACACGTATATAGAAAAGAGACAATGTTTCTTCGAACCAGGGTGTAAAGCACACTGATGCACACAACACATGATAACTTGTGAAGGTAGGGATAAAATCTACAGATGAATCACACATAAATATAGGTAGTCCCTGAGTAACGAACGTCCGACTTACAAACCGAGGAAGGAGAACGCCGTCCACCATTTTAAGTCGGATCGCGATGCCATCCGTCATTTTAAGTCGGATCGCGAAACTGTCTGCCATTTTAAGTTGTTGCCATTGACACTGTGTTGAGTGTGTAACTTTGTATTTGGCTTAACTTTTTCTTAGCAAGATTCACCCTGACCCTGCCCCCCCCCCCCCACTTTTCCAGTTGGCTGGTGGCACAGTGAGATCAGCGCCAGGCTTGAGAACAGAGGTTCCTGAGTTCAATCCAGTGACAGACTGCTCCTGAGCAGCGCCAGATTGATGTTGAGCTCGCAACTTGACCTCGTAAAAAAAAACACTGCCACCTCCAGTTTAAATTCCCATGCAGAATATTGTGGAGGATCAAATACCCAAACCCAGCATAGCCCCCACTTGTCCCATTTAACCTGTCTCAGTGCGGTTGACTTTAGGACCTGGGGAATTCAGTGCGGTGGTCCTTAGGACCCGGTTTAGCTTGGGACCCGCTGCCCGCAGTGTTTCTGTTCCGTTGACAGGAAGCGATCACGATTGAAAATAAAGTGGAAATAGTAAAGCATTTGGAAAGAGGTGAAACTTCATTGGAAAAGTGTTAGGCTATAGTCGGTCAACGATTGGAACAATTTTAAAGGATAAAGGGTAAAGTGAGAATAATGGAGCATGCGAAAGGCCCTGCCTCAATGAAAGCTACAAATATGACCAAGCAATGCAGTTGTTTAATTATTGGAATACATATGTTTCTTAAATGTTTTATATGCATAGAAAGGTAACATATATACTACATACTAAAACAAACATTTGACTAACTGACGCTAAATAATACCGGATGTACTTGTTCCAACTTACATACAAATCCGACTAAAAGACGGACTCAGGAACGGAACTTGTTCATAACCCGGGAGCTGCCTGTAACAAACTAAACTGCATTAATATTAAATATTGCAAAGTACAGGACAGATTGACCAGTGACGCTTCAAATACAATGCAGCAGGGAGTTCAGAAGCCTAATGGCTTGGGGAAAGAAACTGTTCCCATCCTATCCATTCTTGTTTTTATGCATCATAGTCTCCTGCCTGATGGTAGAAAGTGAAAGCGGATGCTGGATGGATGGGGTGGCAGGGGGGTTGTCCTTAATAATACTAAAAGTCCTGCATGTGCAGCACTCCTGATAAATGTCCCTTATGGATGCCAGGGAGACCCCTATGATCCTCTCAGCTGTTCTCACATTCCTTCGTAGGGACTTTGAGGCCGATACTCAACTGCTCCCGTACCAGATGGAGATGGTGAACAGCAGCGGCTGAGCACACAGCCTTGGGGAGCACCAGTGCTCAGTGTAATAAAACTAGGGACGTTGCTGCCCACACTGACTGACTGGCCTTGCTGTTAAGAAGTCCAGTATCCAATTGCAGAGGGAGGTGTTCAGACCCAGCAAGGACAGATTCCCCACCAGTTTCTGCAGTATGATGGTGCTAAATGCCAAACTGAAGTCTCTAACCAGCAATCTGGCATATGAGACCCTATTTTCCAGGTGGGACAGGACAGAGTGGAGGACAGAGACTATTGCATTGTCGGTGGATCGACTTGAGCAATCAGCAAACTAGAAAGGGTGCAGTGTAGCTGGGAGAAAGGCTTTAATGTGTTCCGTAACCAGCCACTCAGAGCATTTCATAATGGTTGATGTTAATGCCACCAGAAGATAGTCATTTAGGCAGGTTACTGTCGCCTTGGCAATGGAATGATGGTTGCCATCTTGAAAACCCAGGGGACAGTGGGCTGTTCTAGAGAGATGTTGAATATATCCGTCAGCTGTACTGTGCAGTCTTTCAGAACCTGACCTGGTATATTACCAGGCCCCACAACTTTGCGTGGGTTAACTCTGGCCAGGGCCTTCCTCACCTCAGCATCAGCCAGGCGAAGTATCTGCTCCCCTGTTGGGAGGGGTGACTTCATCACCAGCACTTTGTTCTGTGCATCAAACTGGCTGTAAAAGACATTCAACCTCAGGAGTGAAGCATCATGGTCACTGACACGTAGGGTAGACGTCTGTAATCCTTTAAATTCCCTGTCACATGCGCCTCATCTCTCTGGTAGTGCAGAAGTGGCTGTAAATTCTTTGAGCGTGCTTCCATTTACGTTCCTGATGGAACAGGAAAGCACGGTTCTTGCTTTCACGAGAGCTGTCGCATCCTCGATTTAAAGGCAGCATCACAATCCCTCAGCCAAGCACAAGCCTCTGCAGTAAGCCATAGCTTCTGATTTGCCCTTATCTGGCTGTGTTTCGTGACAGTTAGCTCTGCAGTACACTTCTCTGTATAGCTGGTTACAGAATCCACATATTCCTTTATGTTAACATGGTTGCCATAGGTAATAGCTTCCCTGAACATTCTACAGTTCATATCAAATGCAGTGTTTAAATTGTATTTGCACAGGTACTTGGACAGGAAAGATATTAAAGGGTATAGGTTCAATGTGCAGATAGGATTTGCATAGATAGGATTCAAGATTGAATGGGCCAAAGGGGCTTGTTTCTTGGTGTACAATGCTATGATTGTAAAATGTCTTTTTTTTTTAATGATGTCGCAATATTTTATGCTCTTTTCTCTAATAGGCATTGCACTTCTCACGTCCTGTCTATTTACCTAACTAAGCAGCAGCACTACATGTTCAGTATTTCATGGTTGAAAGTAAATGATCTAAGTACATATCATCATATACTACCCCAACTTTCATTTTCTTGTGCGCATTCATGGTAGATCAAAGAAACATAATAGAATCAATGAAAAGTTACAAAGATGGACAGACAACCAATGTGGAAATTGTGCAAATATAAAAAGAAAAAATGTAATAATAATGAGACCATGTATTTAAAATGTTGAGGGCTTTCTTGGAATAATTTTAATAGAATAGAATTTATCTACTTCTACCTATTTTTGTAACCTCTTTGGTTGAATTTGTGATAAATACAAAATCATAACTTCAGAATGATCCATTACCCTTAAGAGTTTTCCATTGATCGTGATGTCAAACCATTTGCTGTGAAATGTATACTACAACTATTGTTTTGATCCTAGGTGCACTATGTTGACCGTGGATATTCTGAAACAATCCCACAGTGCCATGTTTATCCTGTGCTTATGTACCATGATATTCCAGAGTTTTGCCTACCGTTTCAGCTTTATGGAGTGACACCGGTAAGTTTCCAATGTTACATTGACTGTGTGGCTCTCAGCTGAAGTTACACAACTATAAAACTTGAAATGATAAAACAGAAAATGCTGGAAATATTCAGCAGGCCATGCAGCATCTGCGGGGTGTGGGGGCGTCAGTATTTCAAATTGATGACCAATCATCAGAGCAGTCTAAGTGCCAAATTACAATTTTATACTACCAAACTGTAAATAGTGCAATCTCCAACAAAACAGTATAACATTTGATGTTCAGTGATATTGCCATTGCCAAGTCCCTCTGCTATCAGCATCTTGGGGTGACTTGGCTTGACCAGCAACAAATGCTTGGGCTCCAAGAGCACATTAGAAACCAATATCTGTGGTAAGAGTCCTCTTGAAGCCTCAAAATATTTCTGTTATCTCAATAATGCTCGAAGTTCAGCACTATTTAAGACAAAGCAATCCACGTAAATATGCATCTCCCCCAAAGACACTGACACCCCAAATCTTGCAAAACGAATAAGTTTTAAAAACTTAATTGATGGTCAGCATATAATGCAAAAGATGCTGCAGTGCTAGAATGTTGTAATACCAGTTACACCAGGATGTTGCCAGGAATGGAAGGCATTAGTTACAAGGATAGTTTGGGAGAGATTGGGAGTGTTCTCACTGGAGAATAGGAGGCTGGGGGTGACCTTGCAGAGGTTAATACAATTATGAAGGACATAGAAAGAGTAGGCAGGGTAGATGAGCCTAAAACTAGATGAAATAGATTTAAGGTGAGAGGGGAAAGGAGATCTGAGGGGCATGTTTTTCACCCAAAGAATGATGGACATATGGAGCAAGATGTTAGAGGAGTGGTAGCGCAGGTACAATCAGTGTTTATAAAGCACTTGGACTTGTACCTGGAGGGAAGGTGGAAGAGGAATATGGGCCACATGAAGGAAAATGTGATCAGCATAGATAGGTCCCTCGTCAATGTTGCTGAAGTGCCTGTTACTATGCTGTTCAACTCTTGACAGTATTTTGCATTTGGTGATGGTGGAACAATGCCTGCCATTCACTGTCTACATAGTTTTTATGAGCATTAGAATGGAGATTTGTGTTTTCAACGACACCTTTTCTGCAAGGTGGCCTCCTTTAGAAGATCCATGGTGTCTGAGCAAGTCAAGGCCAAGCTTTGACCATTCAGATTGAAGAAATATTGCTGAGATGCTCAAAAACAGTAACTATAAGATAAAATATATCCTAAATAATATTTGGAAGTGAAATCAAAATCAGAAAATAAATATAAAAACACTTTATAAACACAATAGCTTTTGCAGATTCTGGAAATCCAGAGCAACACACAAAAAAATGCTAGAGGAACTCAGCAGATCAAGCAGCATCTATGGAAAGGAATAAGCAGTAAATGTTTCATTAAAAGTAAAAGACCATTCTTCAGGATTGGAAATGAAGGGGGAGGATGCCAGAATAAGAAAGTGGGGGAGGGGAAGGATAGGTGAAGCCAGGTGTGAGGGAGGGAGATGAAGTAAGAAGTTGTGAGGTGACAGGTGGAAAAGGTAAAGGGTCAAAAAAGAAGGAATCTGGTAGGAGAGCGGACCATTGGAGAAAGGGGTGCAGGGGTATTGGACAGGTGAGAAGAGATAAGATGGAGAGCCAGAGTGTGGAGATGAAGTAAGGGAATGGGGGTTGGAGATTACTGGAAATTGGAGAAATCAGCGTCATCCCTTCAAGTTGGAGGCTACCTAGATGGAGAAGAAGGTGTTGTTCTCCAACCTGGGAATGGCCTCATCGTGACAGAGTAGCAGGCCATGGTCTAACATGTCAGAATGGGAATGGGGACTGGAAATGAAATGGCTGACCACTGGGAAATCCTGCTTTTTGTGGGCGGAGTGAGGGTGCTTGACAAAGCGGTCCCCCAGTCTACATTGGGTCTCACCAATGTAGAGGCCACCCTGTGAGCACCAAATACAGTCGACAACGCCCACAGATTCAAGTGTTGCCTCAGCTGGAAGAATTGTTTGGGACCCTGAATGGAGATGAGGGAGGAAGTGAATGGTCAGGTGTAACACTTATGTTTTTAGGGATAAGTGCCAGGAAGGATATTAGTGAAGAGGGATGAATGGAGAGATGAATCTTGGAGGGAGTGATCTGTGCAGAATGGAGAGGTGGGGGAGGGGGTGGTAAAGAAGTGTTTGATGGTCAACTCTTTGATAGAAACACTTCATTTTTTCCTGTTTAATTAAGCATTTTACAAAGATAAACAGAATGGAAAGAGTAAAAATGTGCACTTTAGAGGATATATTTTAAAAATAACAACATTAAAGGAAATGCTTGCTATTTTAGAATTGCAGACAAATGGATTAAACTGTGCTTTGACATTTTAATTGTCTTTGTTTACAGGTAGGAAACAACTGGCAGGATGATGCTATTGATACTTTGATAGAGCTACTTGTACAAAGAATATTAGAGGTGGAAATCATGGTAATTATGTTGTAGCCGAATACAACAGTTTTGTGCAAACACCCTTTTTGAAGCTAAGAGTTTGGTATCGTAATTTTTACATATGATGACATAATCTTCAAAGATGTAAATGGATGTGAAGTTGAACTTGCTTATATTTGAGAAATACTAATAGTATTTCAATCAAATGAAAAATGTAGGAATCTGATGCAATTTTGAAGTGGCATTGTGCTTGTACTTCGCTGCAAAGGATCTCTTACATTTAATAGACTTTATCCTGTTGTGTTTCTATAACACTAGAATGTTTTATTTGCAATGAAGCCAGATGGGCTCCAGGTATCATGGACACTTTAAAGTTTCTTAAACTTTCATTGTATTGGCTCTTTTGGTGAAGACAGTGATTAAATTCTTTTAAATGTATCTCCTAGATCAAATTTATAATCTTTTGCCTCTTCATTTGGTTACTTAATGTGCATGAATTGAACAGTTAAGAAAATTAACTGATGATAAAATATCCTGTTAGACTTAATTAAAGAAAGATATTTATAAGGGATGATAAAGGTTGATCCAGGTGAGTATTTCTAAATGAGAAAGATGTGCATCTTAATGTAGACTGATTTCTGAATCCTGTGGTAAAGAAATTAGAATGTGTCAAACTGTATTTTTCTCATCAGTGGAAGAGCAAATTTGTCAGAACAGCGGAGGTTCAGAGAGTGGTGTTACAATAGATTGCATAAATATTGGTTGTATGTTCTCTTAAGTTTAATAGGTTGAGAAGTGATTTGTACAAAATTGTTTCCTAGGAATGTTCAGAAAATAGCACACGAGTGCTATCAGTTGATCTTCGCTTGGACGGAATGTCTGTTTCCTCCTTTATGATACATCATAACTATGCTGTTCAAACTAAAAAAGCTGCTTTAACATTAAAGGTAAAACTACACATTTAACCAAGTCTCATTGTTTTGTTAGATTCCCAAAATAGCTGTGCAAAATTCTGATCTTCAACTCAATCAGTCATTTCTTTTAATCATCATGTATGTTCATTAGTTCTTGGTGTAGAAGCATGTTTTTGAAATTCTCATTCAAGTTCCTCTCAATCATCTGCACCCCAGTGGACACAAGTTTAGTATGACCAGACTTCTCACATAAGGTAACCCACTCATTCCAGCTTTTGGTCTAGTAACTTTTCACTGAAGTGCTCCCAGTACATTAACATTTGTGAATAGAGAGACTACTATTATACACGGTACTTCAGAATATGGCTCATCAATGCACATACTTTAGCATCTGCTTGTAATAAATAATAAAATTCGGTTTGTTGTTCAGTCGTTGAGTCTGACACTTCGTGACCTCGTGGGACCATAGTGTTTTCATGGCAAGATAACTGAAGTAGATTGACAGGCCTTTCTTCCGCCCAGATACTGCTGCTGCCCAGGTTAGAACCTGGCTGGGTATGAACTCAGAACCATCTGCCTTGAAGTCCAGTGCTGATGCCAGTGCACCACCAGCCAGTCCAAAATTCAGTTAGTTTTCCTAATTATTTGCTGCTCCTGCATATTTGCCTTTTGCAAATCATACACTAGGCCATCCAGATCTCTCTGCATCTCAAAATTCTGGTTTATCAATTAGATAACTTTTTTTTAAAAATGTTTCCTGCAAAATGATTAATTTCATACTTTTCCACATAGTTCTCCACTTCTTTATCTTAACCACACACTTAAACCATCTATGCTTTTTTTTTGTTTTCTAATATTTGTAGGAAAGGCAGATGAATTTGGAGAATGGATCAGCATGTGGAATTATGACTTTGTCGCCATTAGTGAGACTTTGCACAGGAGTGGCAGGCCTGGCAGCTCAAACGTTCCAGGGTTCTGTTTTTAGACATGATAGAGCAGGAAAGACTAAGGTGGTGGGGGTGGCATTATTAGGGAAGATGTCACAACCATGCTCAGGCAGGGCAGACTGTCATCAGGGCAGCTTGTCTACTGAGGCTATGTGGGTGGATCTGAGGAATAAGAAAGGGATGACCACGTTAATGGGATTATTATTGTTTGTTCTTCATAACCCTTAGAATTCATTCTCTTGTGGGCATACTCAATAAGTTTACAGAATAATAACGATAACAGAATCAATGAAAGACCCACATTGGGCTTTCAACCAGAGTGCAGAAGACAACAAACTGTGCAAATACAAAAAGAAATAATAATAAGAAATAAGTATCAGGAACATAAGATGAAGAATCCTTGAAAGTAAGTCCATAGGTTGTGGGAACAGTTCAATGATGGGGCAAATAAGTTGTGAAGTTATCCCCTTTTGTTTAAGAGCCTGATGGTTGAGGGGTAGTAACTTCTGAACCTGGTAGTGCAATTCCTGAGGCTCTTCATTCCTTCTTCCTGATGGCAGCAGTGAGAAGAGAGCATCTCCTGTATGGTGGGGGTCCATGATGATGGATGCTGCTTTTCTGTGATAGAGTTTCATGCAGATGTGCTCAGTGGTTGGGAGGGCTTTACCCATGAATGTGGGCCGTATCCTCCAATTATTGTAGGATATTTCCTTTAGAGGGCATTGGTGTTTTCATATTAGGTTGTGATGCAGCCAGTGAATATAACCTTCACCACACATCTATAGAAGTTTGTTAAAGTTTTAGACGTCATGCTGAATCTCTGCCATCTGCTGAGGAAGTAGAAGCACTGCCATGTTTTCTCCACAATTCCACATGGGGGTTGGGGCCTAAGACAGGTCTTCCGAAGTAATAACACCTAGAATTTAAAGTTGCTCTTGCTCTCCACCTCTGATCCTCCTATGAGGATGGTTCATGAACCTCTGGTTTCCTTCTCCTGAAGTTAATAATCAGTTCCTTAGTCTTGCTGACATTGAGAGGTTATTGTTATGACACCACTTGGCCAGATTCTCAATCTTCCTCCTAGATGCTGATTCCTCACTACCTTTGATTCAGCCAATGACAGTGGTGTCATCAGCAAACTTGAATATGCCATTAGAGCTGTGCTTAACCATACTCTCATAGGCATAAAGAAAGTAGAACAGGGGACTAAGCACACAGTCTTGTGATGCACTTGTTCTGATGGAGATTGTGAAGGAGATGTTGTTGCCAATCTGAACTGACTGGCATATGCAAGTGAGGAAATCCAGGATCCAGTTGTGGCCAGGTCTTGGAGCTTGTTGATTAGCTTTGAGGGGATGATATTGAATGCTGAGTTGTAGGCAATAAAGAGCATCCTGATGTATGCATTTTTACAGTCTGCATGTTTCAGGGTTGAGAGAAGAGCCAATGAGATGGCATTTGCTGTTGCTCTGGTAGACAATTTAGAGCAGATTGAAGTTACTTCTCAGGCAGGAGTTGGTACAGTTCATCACCAACTTCTCAAAATACTTCATCAATGTGGGTGTAAGTGCTATTGTGTGAAAGTCTTTGAGGCAGATCACCGTGCTCTTCTTGGGCACTGATATAATTGAAGCCTGCTTGAAATAAGTAGGTTCCACACACTGCCGAAGCAAAAGGTTAAAGGTCTCAGTGAACTCTTGAAGAAGATGAGGGATGCGGTAGTCATAGTGGATTCCATAGTGAGGGGAACAGACAAGAGATTCTGTCAGCCTGATAGAGATACCCGCATAGTGTGTTGTCTCCCAGGTGCCAGGGTACAGATGTCTCAGATCAGATACAGAGTATTCTGAAGGGTTGGTACCAGTGACATAGGTCGAAAAAGGGAGTAGGTCCTGAAGATAGAATTTAGGGAGTTGGGTAGGAAGCTGAAAAGCAGGCCTTCCAGGGTAGTAATTTCATGACTGCTGCCTGTGCCACGTGCTACTGAGTGCAAGAATAGCACGATCAGGCATATTAATGCATAGTTGAGAGACTGGTGTAGGGGTCAGGGCTTCAGATTTCTGGATCATTGGGTCCTCTTCTGGTGGAGGTACAACCTGTACAAAAAGGACTGGTTACACCTGAACCCAAAGGGGTACAAAATCCTAGCAGGCAGGCTTAATAGAGCTGTTAAGGTTAAAACTAATTTGGTAGGGGGGTGGGAACCGGAAGTGATAGGGCTGAGGAAGGGGAAAACAGAAATAAATCAAAGATAGCGTGCAGCAGATGATAGAAAGGACGAGCAGAAGATGAGGCATAATCACAGCCAGTGGGATGAGTTACAGGGCAGTAGAGATGTGGTGCAGTTAAAACAGAAAGCAACAAATACTGGACTGAAAATGTTATATTTGAATGCACGCAGCATAAGAAATAAAATAGATGTTCTTGAAATTCAGCTACAGACTGGCAAGTATGGCGTTGTGGCCATCTCTGAAATTTGGCTAAAGGATGGCTGCCATTGGGAGCTGAATGTTCAAGGATATACAGTGTATCAGAAAGATAGGTTAGTAGGCAGAGGGGGTGGTGTGACCCTGTGTATAAGAAATAATATTAAATCATTAGAAAGAGATGACATAGGATTGGAAGGTGTAGAGTCTCTATGGATTGAGTTAAGAAATGACTAGGGTAAAAGGACCCTAATGGCAGTCATATACAGGCCTCCAAACAGCAGCCGGGATGTGGATTACAGATTACAGCAGGAGATAGAAAAGGCATGTCAGAAAGACAATGTCATGATAATCATTGTGGATTTTAACATGAAAGTGGGATTGGGAAAACCAGGCCAATACTGGACCTTGGGGTGGCTATTTAGAACACCTTGTTGCTGAGCCCACTAGGAGATCAGCTGTGCTGGATTGGGTGTTGTGCAATGATCCGGAGGAGATAAGAGAGCTTAAGGTTAAGGAACACCTAGAGAACAGTGATCACTATATGATCGAGTTCACTTTGAAATTTGAGAAGGAGAAACTAAATTCCAATGTGTCGGTATTTCAGTGGAATAAAGGAAATTACAATGGCATGAGAGAGGAACTGGGCAAGGTTGACTGGAAAAGGACACTTGTAGGAAGGACAGTAGAGCATCAATGGCTGGAGTTTCTGCGAAAAATGAGAGAAGTGAAAGACAGATATATTCCAAATAAGAAGAAATTTTTGAATGGAAGGACACTACCATGGCTGACAAGCGAAGTCAGAGCCAAAGTAAAAGCAAAGTAGAGGGCATACAAGGAAGCCAGAGCTAGTGGGAAGATAGAGGATTTTAAAAACTTGCAGAAGGAAATTTAAGGTCATTAGGAACGAAAAGATGAATTATGAAAGGAAGCTAACGACTAATATCAAAGAAGATACTAAAAGCTTTTTTAAGTATATAAAGGGTAAAATAGAGTTGAGGGTAGATATAGGACCAATAGAAAATGATGTTGAAGATATTATAAAGAGACACACAAAGATAGCAGAAGAACTGAATGCATATTTTGCATCACTCTTCACAGTGGAAGACATCTGCAGTATACCGGACATTCAAGAGTGTCTGAGAAGTGAAGTATGTGCAGTGAAAATTACGACTGAGAAGGTGATCATGAAACTTAATGGTCTGAGGATGCATAAATCTCCTGGACCTGATAGAATGCACCCTCAGGTTCTGAAGGAAGTAGCTGGAGAGATTGCAGAGGCATTAACAATGATCTTTCAAGAATCGATGCATTCTGGCATTGTACCAGATGACTAGAAAATTGCAAATGTTACTCTGCTATTTAAGAAGGGTAGGAGGCAACAGAATGGAAACTATAGACTTGTTAGCCTGACATCAGTGGTTGGGAAGTTGTTGGAATCAATTGTTAGGGATGAGATTACAGAGTACCTGGAGGCACATGACAAGATAGGCCAAAGCCAGCATGGTTTCCTGAAAGGAAAATCCTGCCTGACTAACCTACTGCAATTTTTTGAGGAAATTACAAGCAGAGTAGACAAAGGAAATGCCATAGACATGGTGTACTTGGATTTTCAGAAGGCCTTTGTCAAGGTGCCACACATGAGGCTGTTTAGCAAGATATATCGTGGAATTACAGGGGAGTCACTAGCATGGGTGGAGCATTGGTTGGTCAGCAGAAAACAGAGAGTGGAAATAAAGGGATCCTATTCCGGCTGGCTGCCGGTTACCAGTGAAGTTCCACGGGGTCAGTGTTGGGACCGCTGCTTTTTTACGAAGTATGGCAACAATTTGGACTATGGGATTAATGGATTTGTGGCTAACATTGCCGATGATACAAAGATAGGTGGAGGAGCAGGTAGTGTTGAGGAAACAGAGCCTGCAGAGACTTTGATAGGTTAGGGGAATGGGCAAAGATGTGGCAAATGAAATACAATGTTGGAAAATGTATGGTCATGCACTTTGGTGGAAGAAATAAACAGGCAGACTATTATTTAGATGGGGAGAGAATTCAAAATGCAGAGGTGCAAAGGGACTTGGGAGTCCTAGTGCAGGATACCCTAAAGGTTAACCTCCAAGTTGAGTTGGTGGTGAAGAAAGCGAATGTTTCTTTGGCATTCATTTCTAGAGGTATAGTATATAAGAGCAGGGAGGTGACGTTGAGGCTCTATAAGGCACTTGTGAGACCACACTTGGAGTATTGTGTGCAGTTTTGGACTACATAAATTTAGAAAGGATATACTGACATTGGTGAAGGTTCAGAGAAGATTAACGAGAATGATTCCAGGAATGAAAGATTACCGTATGAGGAACATCTGGTAGCTCTTGGGCTGTATTCCTGGAGATCAGGGGAATGAGGGGGATCTCATAGAAACATTCCAAATGTTAGAAGGCCTGAACAGATTAGATATGGCAAAGTTACTTCCCTTGGGAGGGGAATCTAGGTCAAGAGGGTACGACTTCAGGACTGAAGGATGTCCATTTAGAACAGAGATGCAGAGAAATTACTTTAGTCAGAGGATGGTAAATCTGTGGAATTTGTTACCACAAGCAGCTATGGAGGCCAAGTCATTGGGTGCATTTAAGGCAGAGATAGATAGGTTCTTGATTAGCCAGGGCATCAAAGGGTATGAGGAGAAGGCAGGGGAGTGGAGATGACTGGAAGAATTGGATCAGCCCATGATTGAATGGCGGAGCAGACTCGATGGGCTGAATGGCCTATTTCTGCTCCTGTATCTGATGGTCTTATATCTGCAGAGCACGAGGTCGCAAAGTGAAATCATAAGATCATCAGGGTATGTGGGTGCTCATTACAGTTCCCCCATGTTTTGACAGTCTAACCAAGCATAAAAACCATTGAACTCATCTGGAAGTGAAGCCTGCAGTCTCTTGTGTTGCCTGACACCTTTAAGAGTTGATGGTATTCAAGCCCTGCCACAACTGTCAAGCATCCTTGTTGATACAAGTTTAGTCTGGAATTGCCATTTCACCTATGAAATGGCTTTCTGGAGATAATACCTGAACCTCTTGTAACTTGGTCACCAGACTTGAATATCTCGGATCTGGCTGGAAGCAGATTTCAGATCTCATGGTTCATCCAGAGCTTCTGACTGGGGAAGACTCTGAATGATTTTGTATGGACACCCTCATCTACCACTCTTTTAATAAAATCTGTTAGAACCATGGGTTGTTCACTCAGATCTCTAGATGAGTCCTTTGAACATGGTCTTGTCCAGTGACGCAAAACAATCCCAACTGCTCCTCTGCCTCCTGCGATAGTATTTAATTCAAATAAGCCTGGTTGAAGTCTCCACTATGATTTGAAATATGTTGGGATGGACCATTTCTTGGTTGCATCATGCAGTATTGTGAGCGCTTAATTATAGTCATCCATTGGTGGTATGTAAACTGGTCAGGATCCCAGATGAGAACTTCCTAGGTAAGTAGAACGGATGGCATTTGACTGTAAAATGTTCAAAGTCATGGGAACATGAGTTTGTGAAAACAGCCAAGAGTTTATCACGAAACACATACCACCTCCTTTTGCCTTTTCCCAATCAGCAGTTTGATCCTTTATATAAATTGAGAAACCTTTGGGTCTAATTGGTGTTTCTGATGTGCTGGGACAAAGCTGTGTCTTGGTCAGACATAGAATAAAACAGACTCTCATTTTGAGCTGATACATCAATCTTGCCCTCAGGTCGTCAGTTTTGTTCTCTGGCAACTGCACATTTCCCAAGAAGATGCTAGGTGCAAGAGACCTCATTACTCTTCGTCTGTGTTTCAGCCTGGCTTGGAGTCTTCCCCTCCCCCCACCTCTCTTCTGGTCATAAGTGATGAACCTTGGTCTTCTTAAAAGTGCCATACCTGTCTGGTCTGCCGAGTCCTTCTGATGATCATGAGATCTGTAGATCATTAAGTTGATTTAAAAGTACATTGCTGAAAGGGAAGTTGCATGCTGCAGATTGCAGTGAGAGTAATTCAAAAGAGATATATTTAGAATTATTACCTGCAGCCCACAGAATGTTGCCAACAATCATTGGTGCCATTTGGCTCTTAACAGGTTTTGGGTACCATGTTTTTTGAGAGATATTGAGACCCTGGTTAAGAAAAAGAAGATGGTGTAAATGGGTATAGATAGGAAGGAGCAAATAAGGTACTTAAATTATAAGGAATGCAAGAGAACACTTAAGAAAAATAATCAGGGCTAAAGAAGGCATGAGGTTACTCCAACAATCAAGATGAAGGAGAATACCAAGGGATTCTACAGATATATTGAGAGTAAAAGGATAGCAAGGGACAAAATTGTAACATTTATGCATGGGACCAAAAGAAATGGGGGAGATCTTTAAATGTTTTTTTTTTGCATCTGTATTTACTCAAAGAACAGGCACAGTATAGAAGTAAGGCAAATTAGGGTGGATAAATCCCCAGGGTCTGACAATATCACCTCAGACCCTATGGATGCTAGTGCAGAAATTGCAAAGTTTTCAGCAGAGATGCTTAAAACGTCCTTAGCCACGAGTGAAGTGCCAGGGATCGGAGAATAGCTAATATTGTTCTGTTGTTAAAAAGTCTCTAAGAATTATAGGCTGGTGAGCCTGACATCAGTAGTGGGTATGTTATTGAAAGGCATTCTAAGGGACTGGACATATAAGTATTTGGATAGACAAGGATTAATTAGAGAAAACCAACAAGGCTTTCTGTGTGGAAGGTCATGTCTGATGAGTCTTGTGGAGTTTTTTGAGGAAGTTGCCAGGAAAGTTAAAGAAAAGCAGTGGATGTTTATATAATGGACTTTAGCAAGGCCTTTGACAATGTCCCACATGGAAGGTTGATGCAAAAGGTTCAATCGCTTTGCATTCAGGATGAGGTGGTAAATTGGATTAGACATTGCTTTCATGAGAGAAGCCAGAGAGTTGTAGTATATGGCTACATCTCTGATTGGAGTGTAGCAAAGATCAGTGATGGGTCCATTATTCTTTATCATCTATATCAATGATCTGGATGATGTAAAGTAGATCTGCAAATTTGTGAATGACGCCAAGATTGGGGATGCAGTGGAACTTGAGGTGGTGAGTGCATCAAATGAGCTGCCAGCAGAAGTTGTGGATCTGGGTTCGATGTCAGCATTTAAGAGAAATTTGGTAGGTATGTGGATGGAAGGCTATGGTCCGGTGTAGGCAGATTAATAGTTTGGCTTGGACTAGATGAGCTGAAGGGTCTGTTTCTGTGCTGCGGTGTCTTTTAACATAAAGTGTGCTGAAAGTTTACACTGAATAGATTTTAAAAACTGCTGAAAATAACTTCACCCAAAGTGTGATACTTGTACATTTCTGTAACCAAGATCTTTTACATATTATAAAACTAGACTCTCTAGTTCAAAATTGCATTTGTCATAATGAGAAGACTGATGGCTTATTTCTGGAAGCTCACTAATGCTAGATTTTGCAAATGTTTTTAAAATCCAAGTCATAGACTTTTATAGTTTGTAATCTAGAAAGTGGAAGGATTAAAGAAAGAGCCAAAAGTAAAAATTTGTAGAGCCAGTTGAAGAGATCTACTTGTTTCTGGGCACACTCACTGACTATCAGCAAGGAACTGTTACCTCAAGCTTAAATTCAGTTTATTCCTGTGTTTTATTTATATTGTTTGTTATTATTTACAGTAAAGAAAAGTTTGAAGGTTATTTTATATGTACTTAATAACTTAACACACTATATAATATTTCATTCCTCCACAGAAAGATTCATCTGGTTTAAATAATGAAAATATTTCTGAAGAGAACTGGGATTTGACATTTAAAGTAAGAAGTTACTGAATATCAATGAAATATTGAGTAATTGTCCTTCTTGACTATGTTCTTTGTCACTGCTATTCAATTGCAGCCCAACAGAAGTTATTTAAGGCTTACCTTTAAATGTGTAATAACTGGGGTAACTATTTTGAGTTTGGAAATTGACCTCCGACCTTTGGAGCTCTAGTATATGCACTAGTCTTCCCCAAAAGCAAGATGATGTGTCTAGAAAATGCTCAGTGTAATGGGAATCTCGTAGGAGGAAAGGAATAATCTTAATGTATTGGAAATCTGTTTTCATAGGGTTTACTGTCTTCACAGTTTGAAACAAATATGTTACTGGAATATGATTATCCACAATTGCCATTGCCTGGAAAGATTTTCCCAGTAACTGTAAAGCACATAGAAACTCCCATTCAGGTATGTAAGCACTTTTCATTGAATCAGCTTTTCAAAATAAATTTCCTGGCTTCCACAGAATAAACTTGAATTGCACAAAGATGAACCATTTTAAAAAAGCACAAGCACTATTTTCTTACTTGAAGGCAACAAGTTTAATACTTTTTAATTGAAACAACTTTTTGTTTTCCTTTATCATTCATACCATTAAAAGATGTATGGGAACACATAGCTTGATAAGAGCCAATTTAATTGACAGAAGGCATACAGGAGAGAGCTATATCAGCTAGTTGAGTGGTGTCACAGCAACAACCTTGCACTCAACATCAGTAAGACCAAAGAACTGATGGTAGACTTCAGAAAGGGTAGAATGAAGGAACACATGGAGCAGCGGATCAAAGGTGGCAGCAGTTGGCACCATTGAGTTCTCTTTTTCTTTTTAAATCTTTTTATTAATTTCAAACAGAACATAGAGAAAAAAACAACAAATACAGAGAGCTTGAGAGTACATAATTAATAAGGCTGGAATACAAATACAAACAGTTGATAACACAGATATAAAAACTTCCCAAACTCATACTGTATTTACAAAAACAAAAAACCCCAAAAACAACTAACCTAACCAACATGGGCTAATGTATCATATCAGATATACACAGTAGTGTCAATAACTTCACACCTTTATCCAAATAGCTAAAGGCAATAAGAGAAAGGTTCGGGAAAGGTCAGTTTAACTCATATGAAAATGTTGAATAAATGGTCTCCAGGTTTCTTCAAATTTGACCGAAGGGTCAAAAATGACGCTTCTGATTTTTTCTAAGCTCAGACAAGATATAGTTTGGGAAAACCGTTGAAATGTAGTTGGGGGATTAATTTCTTTCCAGTTCAATAGAATGGATCTTCTAGCCATTAATGTAACAAATGCAATCATCCACCAAGCTGAAGGGGATAAATAACTATCTTCCACCATTGGTAAGCCAAAAATTGCAGTAATAGGATGAGGTTGCAAATTAATACTCAGAACTGTTGAAATTATATCAAAAATATCTTTCCAGTATTTCTGCAAGCAAGGACAAGACCAAAACATGTGGGTCAAAGAGGCTACTTCAGACTGGCATCTATCACAGATTGGATTAACGTGGGAATAAAATTGAGCAAGTTTGTCCTTAGACATATGGGCCCTATTTACCACCTTGAATTGTATTAGGGTGTGTTTGGCACATATAGAAGAGCAGTTAACTAACTGTAAAATTTTCTCCCATTGCTCTGTAGGTAAGGGAAATCAAAGTTCTTTTTCCCATTCATTCTTAATTTTATCTGATATCCCTGGCTGTATTTTCATGATCACATTATAAATGACGACTATTAAACCCTTCTGATAGGGATTTAAACCTAAATTTTTTTCTGTAATATCAATTGGGCATGAATTCAGAAAAGATTGTAACATATTAATCAAAAGAGTTTTAATTTGTAAATATCTAAAAAAAAAGGCTGTAGGCAAATTATATTTATTAGAAAGCTTTTCAAAGGACATGAAACAATTATCTAAAAACTAAGTCACGAAAACATGTTATAACCCTCGTTTTCCATAACACAGAGGCTTGGTCCAGAGGGCTGAAAAAGAAAGTTATATATAATAGGGCTTGATAAAATGAACTTATTCAAACCAAAAAAATTTATGGAATTGAAACCATATTCATAATATATATTTAACTATAGGGTAGTCATTTGTTTATTCAGTTTAGCGAGGACAAAGGGGAGCGAAGACCCTAAGATAGAGACCAATGAAAAACCTTGTATGGAGTTACACTCCAGATTTACTTATTTGTATTGCCACCAAGTCCTGTGTCCAAAATATTAAATAACGATTATTAATTGCCCAATAATAAAGTCTTAGGTTTGGCAAAGCCAAACCACCTTCCTCCTTAGAATTCTGTAAATATTTTTTACTTAATCTAGGATTTTTATTCTGCCATACACACGAAGATATTTTAGTGTCAATAATGTCAAAGAAGGATTTAGAAATAAAAATTGGTAATGCTTGAAATAAGTATAAAAATTCAGGTAGAACTATCATCTTAATTTCATTGATTCGACTGACCAATGACAAAGACAATGGGGGCCATCTAGTAATGAGTTGCTTAATCTGATCAA
This sequence comes from Hypanus sabinus, assembly GCF_030144855.1. Lineage (NCBI taxonomy): Eukaryota > Metazoa > Chordata > Chondrichthyes > Myliobatiformes > Dasyatidae > Hypanus > Hypanus sabinus. The sequence continues at coordinate 47,290,925 of NC_082708.1, read as the reverse complement.
TTAAAGGTAAAAAAAAATTAACTTTGAATAAATCCTTGTTTCTTGGTAATCTTAATACCCAAATAAATAAAGTTATCTATAACTACTTTAAATGGCAGATGTTTATAAATTGAAACTTGCGTATTTAATGGGAATAATTCACTCTTATTCAGATTCAGTTTATAGCCAGAAAAGCTACTAAACTGAGCAAGCAGAAATAAAACAGCAAGAATAGATCTCTCAGGGTCAGAGATATATAATAACAAATCATCAGCATATAATGATAGCTTGTATGTCCCTTCCCCATGGGTAATACCAAAAATATGAGGTGAATCACGAATAGCAATGGCTAAGGGTTCCAAAGCAATGTCAAATAGTAGAGGACTTAGAGGACAGCCTTGCCTTGTGTCATGAAACAACTGGAAAAAAAGATCTTTGATTATTGGTAAGAACCGAAGCCAAAGGCGTATAATATATTAATTTAATCCACGATATGAATGTTGGGCTAAAATTAAAATTCTGAAGCGTACTAAATAAATATGGCCATTTAACTCTGTCAAATACTTTCTCAGCGTCCAAAGAAATAACACACTCTGGGATTCTAGATGAAGGAGTATAAACTATATTAATTAATTTTCTAATGTTAAAAGAGGAATAACAATTTTTAATAAATCCAGTCTGATCCTCAAATGATTTGAGGTAGTATATTTTCTAACCTGGTGACCAAAACTTTGGTAAAAATCTTGGAATCCACATTCAGCAAAGATATAGGCCGATACAATGCACATTCAATAGGATCTCTGTCGTTTTTTGAGAATTGGAGAAATGGAAGCTTCATAAAAAGATTGTGGTAATGTACCTACAATTAATGCGTCCTTAAAAATTTTACATGACCAAGGAGAAAGTATAGAAGAAAAAGATTTTTTAAATTTTGCAGCGTAACCATCCGGACCAGGGGCTTTACCTGAATTCATTGAAAAAAATAGCCTCTTTTATTTCAGCTTCCATAATGGGTGCATCTAATGATACACAATCCTCGGCTGGTAACTTAGGAATATTCAGTTTCCTTAAGAATTCATTCATTATGGAAGAATTGTCAGAAAATTCTGATTGATATAAAGAGTTATACAAACTTGTAAAATTCTTGAAAGACTTTGTTTATCTCTTTCTGATCAACCATTAGAGTACCATCTCGTTTACGGATCTTAATGATCTGACATTTAACCGAAGCAGTTTTCAATTGATTAGCCAATAATTTACTAGATCTATCCCCATGTATGTAAAACTGAGTCCTAGTTTTAATTAATTTCTTTTCAATCATAGAGGATAATAGCAAACTGTGCTCCATTTGAAGTTCAGCTCTCTTTTTATAAAGCTCCTTACTAGGAGTCACAGAGTATGTCTTATCAATTTCTTTAATCTTATCAACCAATGTAAGTATTTCAGTGTTAATTCATTTTCTGACTCCAGCAGAGTATGAAATAATATGTCCATGGATAAATGTTTTAAAGGTGTCGCATAATATTCCACTAGAAATCTCTTCTGTAGAGTTTTTTGAAAAGAACAAATCAATTTGTTGTCTAATAAAGTTGAGAAAGTCTGAATCCCGAAGTAGAGTAGAGTTGAACCGCCATGGTTTAACACTTGAGGATGAATCCGTTATCTTGATAGTTTCAAAGGTGCATGGTCAGAGATAGTAATAGAATCACAGTTACAGTCAATAACAGCTGTAAGTAAACGATGATCAATAAAGAAATAGTCAATTCTTGAGTAATTATGATTAAAGAGTAAACCTAGCAATTATAGGCCTGTAAGTTTGACGTTAGTGGTGGGTAAATTAATGGAAAGTATTCTTAGAGATGGTATATATAAATATCTGGATAGACAGGATCTAGAAATTGTGGACGCATTGGTAATCATTTTCCAATGTTCTATAGATTCAGGAACAGTTCCTGCTGATTAGAGGGTGGCTAATGTTGTCCCATTTTTCAAGAAAGGAGGGAGAGAGAAAACAGGGAATTATAGACTGGTTAGCCTGACGTCATTGGTGGGAAAGATGCTGGAGTCAATTATAAAAGAGGAAATTATGACACATTTGGATAGCAGTAGAAGGATCAGTCTGAGTCAGCATGGATTTATGAAGGGAAAATCATGCTTGACTAATCGTCTGGAGTTTTTTGAGGATGTAACTATGAAAATGGACAAGGGAGAGCCAGTGGATGTAGTGTACCTGGACTTCCAGAAAGCTTTTGATAAAGTCCCACATAGGAGATTAGTGGGCAAGATTAGGGCACATGGTATTGTGGACAGAGTACTGACATGGATTGAAAATTGGCTGGCTGACAGGAAACAAAGAGTAGCAATTAACGGGTCCCTTTCGGAATGGCAGGCTGTGACCAGTGGGGTACCACAAGGTTCGGTGCTGGGACCGCAGCTGTTTACAATATACATTAATGATTTAGATGAAGGGATTAAAAGCAACATTAGCAAATTTGCCGATGACACAAAGCTGGGTGGCAGTGTGAAATGTCAGGAGGATGTTATGAGAATGCAGGGTGACTTGGACAGGTTGGGTGAGTGGGCAAATGTATGGCAGATGCAGTTTAATGTGGATAAATGTGAGGTTATCCACTTTGGTGGCAAGAACAGGAAGGCAGATTACTATCTAAATGGAATCAAGTTAGGAAAAGGGGAAGTACAACGAGATCTAAGTGTTCTTGTACATCAGTCAATGAAAGCAAGCATTCAGGTACAGCAGACAGTGAAAAAAGCCAATGGCATGCTGGCCTTTATAACAAGAGGAATTGAGTATAGGAGTAAAGAGGTCCTTCTGCAGCTATACAGGGCCCTGGTGAGACCCCACCTGGAATATTGTGTGCAGTTTTGGTCTCCAAATTTGAGGAAGGACATTCTTGCTATTAAGGGAGTGCAGCGTAGGCTCACAAGGTTAATTCCCGGGGTGGCGGGACTGTCATATGTTGCAAGATTGGAGCGACTGGGCTTGTATACCCTGGAATTTAGAAGGATGAGAGGGGATCTGATTGAAACATATAAGATTATTAAGGGATTGGACATGCTGGAGGCAGGAAGCATGTTCATGCTGATGGGTGAGTCCAGAACTAGAGGCCACAGTTTAAGAATAAGGGGTAGGCCATTTAGAACAGAGATGCAGAAAAACTTTTTCACCCAGAGAGTGGTGGATATGTGGAATGCTCTGCCCCAGAAGGCAGTGGAGGCCAAGTCTCTGGATGCATTCAAGAGAGAGTTAGATAGAAGTCTTATAGATAGCGGGGTCAAGGGATATGGGGAGAGGGCAGGAACGGGGTACTGATTGTGTATGATCAGCCATGATCACAGTGAAAGGCGGTGCTGGCTAGAAGGGCCGAATGGCCTACTCCTGCACCTACTGTCTATTGTCTACTGATTAGGAACAGTCAACATGGATTTGTGCATGGAAGGTCACGTTTGACAAATCTTACTGAATTTTTTGAAGAGGTTACTAGGAAAGTTGAGGGTAAAGCAGTGGATGTTGTCTATATGGACTTCAGTAAGGCCTCTGACAAGGTTCCGTACTGAAGGTTATTTAGGAAGGTTCAATCTTTAGGTATTAATAGTGAAGTAGTAAAATGGATTCAACAGTGGCTGGATGGGAGATGCCAGAGATTAGTGGTGGATAACTGTTTGTCAGGTTGGAGGCCAGTGACTAGTGGTGTGCCTCAGGGATCTGTACTGGGTCCAATGTTGTTTGTCATATACATTAATGATCTGGATTTTGGGGTGGTAAATTGGATTAGTAAGTATGCAGATGATACTAAGGTAGGTGGCGTTGTGGATAATGAAGTAGATTTTCAAAGCTTGCAGAGAGATTTAGGCCAGTTAGAAGAGTGGGCTGAACAATGGCAGATGGAGTTTAATGCTGATAAGTGTGAGGTGCTATATTTTGGTAGGAATAATCCAAATAGGACATACATGGTAAATGGTAGGGCATTGAAGAATGCAGTAGAACAGAGTGATCTAGGAATAGTGGTACATAGTTCCCTAAAGGTGGAATCTCATGTGGATAGGGGGGTGAAGAAAGCTTTTGGTATGCTGGCCTTTATAAATTAGAGCATTGAGTATAGGTGTTGGGATGTAATGAATTTGTTTGGAGTATTGTGTCCAGTTCTGGTCACTGAATTACAGGAAAGATGTTAACAAAATAGAGAGAGTACAGAGAAGATTTACTAGAATGTTACCTGGGTTTCAGCACCTAAGTTACAGAGAAAGGTTGAACAAGTTAGGTCTTTATTCTTTGGAGCATAGAAGGTTGAGGGGGGACTTGATAGAGGTATTTATAATTATGAAGGGGATAGATAGAGTTGACGTGGATAGGCTTTTTCTATTGAGAGTAGGGGAGATTCAAGCAAGAGGACATGAGTGTTAGAGGGCAAAAGTTTAGAGGTAACATGAGGGGGAATTTCTTTACTCAGAGAGTGGTAACTGGAATGAGCTTCCAGCAGAAGTGGTAGAGGCAGGTTCAATATTGTCATTTAAAATAAAGTTGGAAAGGTATATGGACAGGAAAGAAATGGAGGGTTATGGGCTGAGCACAGGTCAGTGGGACTAAGTGAGAGTAAGTGTTCAGCACGGACTAGAAGGGCCGAGATGGCCTGTTTCCATGCTGTAATTGTTATATGGTTATATAGGCATATGCAGTCCCGGATCAAAGTGCTACCACCATTGATGAGAGAATCGTGGAAGGGTTCTTCTGCCACTTTTGCACCCCTGAGGAACTCCACAGCGACCAGGGGCACAACTTTGAGGTGCAGGTGGACCTCCCCCTTCACCCGCAAAGTGATGGGCTGGTGGAGCACTTCAACAACACCCTGACTGCATAGCTTGCCATCCTCGTTAGCCAGTACCAGTACGAATGGGATTGCCACCTACCCTGGTATTGTGAACATACCAGACAGCAGTTCAGGGGAGCACCAGGTGTACGCCAACTGTGTTCATGTTCAAGCAGGAGCTGCACACGCAGGAGGATCTGGTGTTTGGCCCTCCTCTCAAGCCAGAGATTCCTGGGGAGGCCAGGTTTGAGTACCTGCAGCACCTCAGGGCCCCTGCAGGCTGTTCACTATATGGCTTGGCAAAACCAAAGCACAGCTGGGGCAGGGCTTTACTGTGTGGGACCAAAATGGGTCTACAGCGCCACCCAGAAGAAGGGAGTATCCCCCAAGCTTGGAAGCCACCTGAAGGGGCTAGGAAGAGATGCTTGACCGCACCTCCAATGTGGTATGTCTGGTGTGGTTGCCTGAGCAGTGGAAGGTAGTCGTGCTGCACTGGGACAAGCTAGCACCTTATCAGCTCCTGGCCACCACTGACCCAGTGAGGCTGAAGGAAGGAAGTGTCCCTCTGGGTGCCTTACCAAACAGTTTCTCCCCTTGGGGGGGAAGGGGGTCCAGACACCCCTCCCAGTGCCCTTGTTAGCGACGTTGACCACCATGAGGAGTTTTGGACTTTATGGACTCTGGGGTTGCGGAGAATGGCTGACCTCTCAAGTGGGGGCAGTGTGGTTGTCCAGGGACGTGATTGACAGCTTACCCCAGCGTTCCTAGCAGCCAGCACTTCTTGTTCTTATTTTAAAATGTGTTCATGGATTACAGTGAGATGTTCAAGTTAATTCATTGTTACATTTTAGCTCGGACTATACAGTTGTTCACTTGGGTGTTTGTGAGTCGCCCTGAGTGTAACTGGAGTTTGTAATAATCAACTTCCCTGTCTGTGTGTGACTGAGTAGTTCTCTCCCTGGGTCATTGCGCTCAGTATGTTGTTGTGCTTGTTCCAATAAAAACTACAGTGGAGATAATGAACTTTTCTGGTCTGTCATCATGAACCAAAGGCTTGCCACTACATACATAGATACGTAGAATAAATATATATAAATGGCCAAGGACTCTAATATTCCTACTTCTTACTTTTAGTTAAGTATTACAAAATATGCTGCTTTGATGTTTTATAATCCTTGTCACTGATGAAGCATTCAATAATGAATTGGACTTTGTATTTTGAAAATACTTATGATATTTCTACTTGCCACTTTCCAAAATTCCGATCAGTTGAGACTTGTGTGATTTTCTTCTGTGCAGTAGACAATTGACTTTGCTAGTTTAATCCCAGGCTCCTCTTCTAAAGGTCCAGCTGCCTTTTTCAACTACCCACCCCACTTCTCAATTTTCAGCATTGCTTGTGAAAATATTGTGGGCTGTTTCTGTCAGAAATGTTGAGATAATCTACATAGTCACATTTGTCAGTCCATGATTAGCATTAAATAAAACTGCAGTTAATCTACATCCCTGCATGTAGCCTGCTAGGAATGTGCTAAAAATACCAGAAAAGCTCATATCTGTCTTGTGCTTATCATATCCTTTCATTACTCTATGCAAAATCCTGGCTTTTTCTATAATGGCTTTCTTTCTATAGCACTCTATCCTCTTTCTTCCCCACCGCCCCAACTCCTAAAAACAAAACTTTGGGACTAATTCACCTGCAGAATAAACGTCTAGCTAGCATGATTTTGAGTTCTAATTTTATGCATTTTTTTAATAAAGGTGTATATCTCTCTTGGTGCAAGGAAGGACGTTGGATCAGATAGTGATACTGATGATAGTGGCATAAACTCTGAATCCAAAGATGACCTTCAGCAATCTCTGAGAGAGCTTAATCCAAATGCAGAAGCACTTCCTTTACTCACAGATTTCAAATCAGGTATAGACAACTAGATTCATTTCATTTGGTACTCTGATAAAATATAAGTTTAGCTTGATATTCAAATAAGACCATAAGACAGGAGCAAAAAAATGGCCATTTGGCCCCTCGAGTCTGCTCTGCCATTTCAACATGGCGGATTTATTATCCCTCTCAACCTCATTCTCCTCCCTTCTCCCCGTAAGCTTTGATGCCCTGACTAATCAAGAAACTATCAACTTCCACTTTAAATATATTCAATGACTTGGCCTACACAGCAATGATTTCCACAGATTCACCACCCTCTGGCTAAAGAAATTCCTGCTCAACTCATTTCTAAATGGACATTTCTCTATTCTGAGGCTGTACTCCCTAGTCTTAGACTCACCCGCTACAGGAAACATCCTCTCCACGCTTACTCTATCTAAGCCTTCCAATATTTGACAGGTTTCAATGGGATGCCCCTTCATTCTTCTAAACTCCAGCGAGTACAGGCCCTGAGTCATCGAGCACTCTTCATACATGAACCCTTTCACTCCCAGAATCATTTGTCATATGTAAACACAGAAACATTCTCATGAACCTTTTCTGGGCCCTCTCCAATGCCACCACATCTTTTCAAAAGTAAGAGGCCCAAAACTGCCAACAGTACTCAGTGTGGTCTGTCCAATGCCTTATAAAGCCTCAGCATTATATCCTTGCTTTTATATTCTGGTCCCCTGGAAGTGAATGCTAACATTGCATTTGCCTTCCTTACCACCAACTCAAACTGCAAATTAACCTGCACAAGGACTCCCAATTCTGTTTGATTTTTGAATTTTCTCTGTTTAGAAAATAATCTAGGTCTTCATCCCTTCTACCAAAGCGCATGACCGTACATTTCACTAACTATATTTCATGTGCCACTTCTTTGCCAATTCTTCCAATCTGTTCAATTCCTTCTGCAACCTCTGTGCTTCCTCAACACTACCTGCTCCTCCACCTATCCTCATATTGTCTGCAAACTTGGTCATAAGGCCATCAATTCTATCATCCAGATCATTAAAATATGATGTGAAAAGAACTGGTCCCAACACAGACCCCTGCAGCACACCACTAGTCATTGACAGCCAACAGAAAGAGGCTCCCTTTATTCCCACTTTTTGCTTGCTGCCAATCAGCCAATGCTCTAACCATGCTAGTGTCATTCCTGTAATACACTTAGCTCTTATTTTGTTAAGTAGCCCCATGTGCGGCACCTTGACAAAGGCCTTCTGAAAATCCAAGTAAAGAACATCTAATGACTCTCCTTTGTCTATCCTGCCTGTTATTTCCTCAAAGAATTGCAACAGTTTTGACAGGCAAGGATTTTCCCTCAAGGAAATCATGTTGACTTTGGCCTTCTTTACCATGTGCCTCCAAATATCCCAAAACCTCATCCTTAATAATGGACTCCCAACATCTTCCCAACCACTAAAGTCAGGCTAACTGGCTTATAATTTTTTTCTTCTGCCTCCCTCCCTCCTTGAAGAGTGGAGTGACTTTTGCAATTTTCCAGCTCGCAGGAACCATTCCAGAATCTTTTGATTCTTGAAGGATCATTACTAATGTCTCCATAATCTCTTTAGGTACCTCTTTTCAGAACTCTGGGATACAGTCTATCTGGTCCAGGTGACTTTTTAGCTTCCCAAGCACCTTTAAATATTGCAACTACACTCACTTCTGCACACTGACTCGAACATCTAGCATATTGCTAGTGTCTTCCAGTGAAGATATGCAAAATACTTACTAACTTGATCCACCATTTCTTTGTCCCTAATGACTACCTCCCCAGCATCATTTTGCAGTGCTTCATTATTCACTTTTGCCTCTCTTCTGCTCTTTAATACAGTACATCTGAAAAAACTTTGTTATCCTCTTATTATTGACCAGCTTACCTTTATATTTCATCTTTTCTCTCTACATGGCTTTATTTAGTTGCTTTCTGTTCATATTTAAAAGCTTCCCAACTCATTAGTAACTTTTGCTTGATTATATGCAGTCTTTTTTGCTTTTATGTTGTCTTTGACTTCCATTGTTAGTTATGGTTGTGTCATCCTCCCTTTAGAATAATTTATCTTTGGGATGTTTCTATCTTGCATCTTCCGAATTGCTCCCAGAAACTGCAGCTATTGCTTTCTGCCTTCATCCTTTCCAATCAACTTTGGCCAACTCCTCTCAATTTCCTTTACTCCACTATAATGCTGATACATCTGACTTTAGCTTCTCCCCTCTTGAACTACAGGTGAATTTTATCATATTATGACAGAAATCCCACCTCTCCCGGAAGTTCTGGGAGTCTCCTGCATATTGATAGTGGCTCCCTGGCGCCCGTAACTTATATACAATATATCATTTCTATTGCCCGTGGAGGGTTAAAATGTAAAATACATGTTGAGGTGAGTTTAACAGGTGTCAGCTAATGTTATTTAAACTAGCTGCTAAAGAGCTACTCTATTGCAGACATCCCACCTCTCCCGGGAGTCTCCCGCAAAATGATGGTGCTACCTCCCTGAAATGAGTTTTTGCAGGGTGGGATGTCTGTTATGATGACTGTCTCCTAAGGGTTCCTTTACCTTAAGCTCCCTAAATCTCTTCTAGTTCATTAAACAACCCCCAAACCAGAATTGCCTTTTCCCTAGTGGGCTTAACCACAAGCTGCTCTGAAAAAAATATCTCGTGGGCATTCTGCAAGATACCTTTTTGGAACCTGCACCAACTTTATTTTTCAGATCTATCTGCATGTTGAAATCTCCTATGACTATTGTAGCATTACCCTTATTACTTGCCTTGTCTGTCCCCTCTGTAATTTGTATCCCATACCTTGGAAGCCTGTATATAACTCCCATCGTGGGGTTTTTTTTTGTATCCTTGTAATTTCTTAACTCTATCCACAAGAGTTCCACATCTTCCAAGCCTAAGTCACCTCTTTCTAAGGCTTTTTTTCTTAACCCACAGAGCCACCTCTCCACCCCTGCTCTGCCTACCTGCCTGTCCTTTCAATACAAACTGTATCCTTGGATGTTAAGCTCCCATCTATGATCTTCTTTCAACCACATCGCTGATGCCCACAGCATCATACCTGCCAATCTACCTGAACTACAAGATCATCTACCTTATTCTATATAGTGTGTGCATTCAAATTTTAAAACACCTTCAGCCCCGTTTGCATCGCCCTTTTTGATTTTGCCACCACATTATATTTCAGCTCATTCCACTGCAATTTTTCCCTGTCATCTGCCTGTCTTTCCTCACAGTCTCACTACACACTAACTCCTGGTATACCAATTCACCAATCTTCAGCCCTATCACTCCTGCTTCCATCCCCCTGCCAGATTAGTTTAAAGGTCCCCAAACAGCTCTAGTAAACCTGTATGCAAGGATATTGGCGAGTATACAATACTGCAATGTTGTAGAAATCTACAATAACATGCATTTTAATAGCAAGCTCTACGATGTGCTATATAGGAATTTCTTGATTTACTGATGTTTTTTGCCATAAGAAGTAGCACATTAACCAAATGTGTTGTAGCCATTTTGGTCATATTCTTAAGACAAATTTCATCTTACAAGATGTGTTTTCCACAAATTCATCTCCTTTCTTTAATTAATAAATAAACCATCTTCAACAGATCCACAGTAAGGGGAACATATTAAGTTTAGCCCAATAATGTTAAGGGTCTGTGTACCCTTTAAAGCAAGTGGATTTTAAATTCCTGCCCATATTCCTGATTACTGTCAATTTGGCCTTGTTGATAATTGCAGTATTTTCTCACTACTTGAATTGCTTAAATAGTCAAACCATAACCAAACTGCAGTTACAAAACACTTAATACACTTTATTTGTATGTTCAGCTTACCACCAAGGAGTTGTTAGTAAACCTGAACGGAGTTAAGATATAGGAAATGAGTGCAAGAAATCTCAATGTTATTGTATCTCATAAACCATTCAAGAGGGACATAATTGCATGGGGGGGGGTGGTGAGGGAATCGTGGTGGCCTTAAATGCACTGTGGGGGAGGGGCACAATATGTAGAGGAGGTTTGCCAGAATGTTGCCTGGGACGTGTTCACATTACGAAGAGGAACTGGGAAGAGGGACCTGATAGAGGGTTTTGCTTCCCCACCCCTCCCTCCACTCCCCCTGCCAACAAATGCTTTTTGACCCACTAAGTTCCATCACAATCCTTTTTCATGTTCTTTGCTGAAGTTGCTGTTGGATTTTAAGATCATAGACTAGGCACATTAATGCTGACTTTCCAAAAATAATGTTAAGGTAGCAGTGAGCCTTTGCTTTAAATACTTCAGAAATTTGTTGATGTCTAGAGCTACTGATCACCGACAAGATCCATGACTCACTTTTACAGACTAGCATTGAAAAACTGTACCATCTAAATCAGAATTCCATACCAATGTTTCTACAAGACGAAGAATAACCTTCATACTTGAGGCCCTGACATGAGTATTCTTGTGGCACAATTGATAAAATACAATTGCAATAAAAAGCTAGAATTTTTTTCCAATGTTGTTTGTTAAATCTGCCTATTGGTTTAAAACATGAAATTTTCTTCACAGAAATGCCTTGCCTTGCTAAATATAATGATGGACAATGGTACAGAGCAAAAGTACTATCAGTAGATAAACTTCATCCATTGATGATTCTTGTACAGCATGTTGATTTTGGCTCCACTGCCTTGCTTCCACATACTAGGTAACTAAACTTGTGTAAGATTTCATGTACATCTATAATTTCTTATTAAATATTCTTCTACCCCTATCCAAACAAAGGAGCATTTGAAATTACTGTGAGTTCTTGTATAGAACTGACAGTGACCATGGTTCAAAGGTTTTGGAGGCAAGCCAAAATGGAATCTTGACTTTCCCAGTTATGTAGGTAGATCTATTAAAATCTTGTGCTGTCCTCTTCTCCTCACTCTCCTGCACAGTGAGATAAAAGTACATATATAGTCCAATATAGTGCTGAGAGTACTGCAGGGAGATGTACTATAACCATAACATGTGCTTCATTTTCCTCCACCTGGAAGTTTTTAAAACGAGAATAGCTTTCATGTTTAATATTCAGTTGATCTAGACCAGGGGTGGGCAAACTTTTTGACTTGAGGGCCACAAAGGGTTCTAAAATTTGACAGGGGGGCCGGACCAGGAGCAGATGGACGGAGTGTTTTGGTAATACACCTCATAAGAGAAAATAAAATATCATGGGATATGTAGAAAACATGTGCTTTAATTTCAATTGAAAATGAACAAATGCATTACAACAAAATATCTGTCGTTGAAGTCCCATGGTATTTAGCTATTTATTGAAATGACTTTTAAAACACTGAAAATTAAATGAATAAAATACAGCTTTTTTTAATAGTAACAGTTATTATTTTAAAGCACTGAAAATTCTGTTATCCTTCAAGATATTATCATCATCACTCTCCTCCTGACTGTCTTTATTTCAAAAACGGTAGGAGATGCAGGTCCACTTGTCCTGTTCCTTCTTATTCAATTGTCCCCTGTGCCAAAACTCAACAACGATCAGCACAAGGACAGAACAGTGACAGCGCGCCAGTATGTGGAGCGCGTTATTTGATCTGGAGCGCATTTTTTATTTTGAGAACGTAAGTGCACCTGCGCACTACTCATGTCCATCACTTAACAGAAATGACATGTAACATGTAAGGCTTATTGAAAAAAATATTTTCAAATGCATTTTTTACATAACACAACGAAGAAACTTATTTTTAATTTCAGTGGGAACAGTGTTGTTGGTCTCCCTTTTTAGCCAGCGCATCAAAGTCTGGATTTAGTTTTGTTGTGGCGATTCTCAGGATGGATCTGAGGTGTTGGTCAGTTAACTTGGATCTGTGGCTGGCTTTGTTGACGTTCATGACGCTGAACGCCTGTTCACACAAATAGGTCGAGCTGAACAAAGAGTAAAGCGCAAATGTGGAGTAATACGCTGCACCTCAACAAAGGTCAATGTATATAGAGTGCGTCATCTACTGGGAAAACGCCAGAATTGCGGGGAAAAAACGTTAACAAGGTTTATTAATATAATTTCATCAAGTTCTGCAGGCCGGATTAAAAAGCTTAACGGGCCACATATGGCCCGCGGGCTGTAGTTTGCCCATGCCTGATCTAGACACAAAAGTCCGTGGGTCTCTTGAAATTATGATTTGTGCTATCAGCCTTTAAAGGGATTAGCTTTTTTTGTCACATGTACATCAAAATACAGAGTAGTGAAATGTGTTTTGTGTCAACAGTCAACATAGTCTGAGTAGTGTGCTGGTGGCAGCCCAGCGGGGACCGGAATTAGGCTATTTGTCCCATCACCATACTTCTGGTGCCAACATAGCATACTGGCAACACATTAACATTTGGAATGTGGAAAACTGGAGCACCCAGAGAAAACCTCTGCAGTCATGGGGAGAGTTTGCAACCTCTTCATAGACAGTGACAGGAATCACACCCTGATCAGTGTTTGCTGGTGCTGTAAAGTGATTGCATTAACTTCTACACTACAGTGGCACCGCCCCCTCCTGGACCCACCTACAATTATTAGAATCTGTGCTGTCATATTAAGGTGGAGATCCACATAACTATTGCAATAATAGATCCTCAGGACTTACACTGCTAGTGGAAGAAAGGTGTAAGCATTCTGAGAGGTCTCTGAAACTTCTCATTAACTAAAACAAATACTGGAAGCAAGAACTAAGAGCAATTTCTGGCTGCAAGTCTTGTCTCTAGAGTCCATCTTGATTCAACCCTAGTGATTCATTTCTTCATAGTTTCTGTTCTGCTTATAAAATGGAAAGACCTTGATTTCCATCCTTTGGTATTGCATATAGGCACTGAATAATCTAATTTCTTAAAATGCCAGGCTTCGCCAGATCCCTGCACACTTGTTGAAGCATCCTGCACGAGCCATCAAAGTAAAGTTGGCAGGATTTAAACCGCCAGCTATAATAAATGATGAGGACCGACTTCCTTACTGCCCAGAGTGGTCCATGCAAGCTGTATGGAGAATGGTTGACATGGCAAAAAGGAATCAACTTACAGCATTCTTGGTGGTAAGTAGTTTATTTAAAGTATAAGGAGTACTTTATAATTCACGAAGCATTTCATGTTCTGCCCACTATAGTTAAACTGGCAAGATAAGCTTGCACGTACAGGTTTCCCCGCTATCCGAAGGTAGAGCATTCCTATGGAACTGTTTGTAAGCTGAAATGTCATAAAGTGAAGAAGCAATTACCATTAACTTATATGGGAAAAATTTTTGAACGTTCCCATACCTAAAAAATAACCTACCAAATAACACATAAAACCTAAAAATAGCACAAACATGTAGTAAAAGCAGAAATATGATAAATATACAGCCTATATATAGAAATATTGTATGTACAGTTTCACTTAACAAAATCGGGAAGACAGCAAGCCAAAATTGATTTGGAGAAAAAAAAATCGGCACATACACGCATACGCACACAACTGCCTGCATAAGGCTTCACGGTCATGGTAATCTTTCTCGGGGTAAACACACATATAAAGCAGGTGTCTTTTCATAACAGCGAGCTGTTGTAAAGCAAACGTTCGAAAAACGGGGGGCCACCTGTATATAATTTCTTTGGGAGGGAAAGTAGGTGATTTATTTGAAGAACGTGCAGAACAATATACACGAGTCTCATAGAGTGAAGCTGTGATTTCAATTGCCTTTATCATTTCTGGTATCATTCTCCTAAACCTCCTCTGAACCCCCTTCAATGCCAACACATCTTGCCTTAGATCAGGGACCTAAAACTGCTCACAAGTCTCCAAATATGGTCTGACTATTGCATTCTAAAGTCTCTGCTTTACCTCCTTGCTTTTGTATGTTGCATTTACCTTTCTTACTAACAACTTAACCTGCAAGTTGATCTTTAGAGAAGGCTGCACTCCCAAATCCCTTTGCACCTGATTTCTAAACTTGCTCTTTTATTTAAAATAGTCTATGCCTTTATTCCTTCTGCTAAAATACATGACCGTACACTTCCCTACACTGTATTACATCTGCCACTTCTTTGCCCATTCTTCTAATCTATCCTCTGCAATTTCCCTGTTTCCTGAACACTACCTGCCCCTCCTTTGTATCATTTCCAAATTTGCCTACAAAGCTATCAGTTCCATCATCTAGATCAGCATTGTAATTTAAGCAGCAGACCCATACTGACCCCTATGAAACACGACCTGCAGCCATCCAGGAAAAGCCCTGTTTATTTCAACTCTTTGACTTCTGCTGGTCACCCAATCTTCTATCCATGTTATTATCTTTCCTGTAATACCATGGGCTCTTATATCAAGCAGTACTAAATCAAGGCAACTGGACTTGCTTTTTGTCTGGTACACATTTTGCCACTCATCTGAGAGGCTTCTTCAGTTCAAATCCATGGTGCGTAGTTTCCAGCTTATAAATTCTTGAGTTGTTTAAAGGTATAGCGATATGACTTGCTGCTGCTGAAACCCTTCCATGTAGCACAAGTAAATTTCCCTGCAAAGATATGGATGGAGTCTCTGGTTAAATGCAACCCGTCCCTTGTACAGGTTTCTCAATACCAATGGTCCAAGAACTTTAATCCCTAGCCCTGCACCTGCTTCTCAGGCAGATTCATCTGGCCTATTTTTGTATTTCTGACATTGCTAGCATTGGAAGTAATCTAACTTCCTATACTCATTCCGTAGGGCCTTCTTCCCTTGTTCTACCTATGTTTGGATCAATCCGTACAACTTTTAGCTGTTCACCCTCCCCCTCATGAATGTTCCTGCAACCATTCAGAGACATCATTGACCAAACAACACATCGCCTGGTATTTCACAGTATAAAAGATAGTAGACAAATGAAACTCTGTTCAAAAAGATCTACATTGGAAATTCAAATGCATAAAAAATTCCCAAACTAGAGAAAATGTGCCACATTTAATCTAATGTATTTAGTGTCTCTAGTTCTTTTTCAGTGTGAATGATTTACAATTTTATCCATAATGTGAATAAAACTGCAGTAGCATTTTAACATTGTTTAAGCTAAATTGTTTTGTTTTTATCATTCTTCAGTAACTAATTTTTGACATTTAAAATAATCTTCAGAGTTTACATCCAGAAGTCTCAGTATTCTTGTATGGAGAAGGATCTTTGATTCATCTTCCTCTTGTGGAAAGTGGTTTGGCAGACTTAGATATGTAAGACTTAGTTTTCTGTTAAATTATTGAATATTACGGTAGTTCATCTCCGTCTCTGTGCCTTGTTTAAGTTAATTTAATCATTGTGCTGTAATGAAACTTGGGCCCTCTTACTGAGCCATGAATTGGTTGAGTAAAGATAAAAACCCTTGTCAGTATGTTCAATCTAAACCCCTTTCCCAGTGTTCCAGAAAATAAATAAGACCATAAGACATAGGAACAGAATTAGACCACTCAGCTAGTCAGGTCTGCTCTGACATTCTATCTTGGCTGATTCATTATCCCTCTAAACCACATCCTCATGCCTTCTCCACACAACTTTTGACGCCCTGACTAACCAAGAACCTATCAAAATCTGCTTTGAATATACTCAATGATTTGGCTTCCACAGTAGTCCATGTCAATGAATCCCACAGATTCACCATCCTCTGGCTAAAGAAATTCCTTCTAATCTTTATTTTAAATGGATATCCCTCTATTCTGAGGCTGTGGCATCTGGTGCTAGAAATACCCACTACAGGAAACAACCTCTCCACATCCAGTCTGGGTCTTTCAATATTCAATAGGTTTGTGAGATTCCTTCCCTCCCCCTCACCAGCTAATTAACCTTTTCATTCCTGGAATCATTCTTGCAAACATCCTCTGGACCTGCTCCAATGCCTGCATATCTTTTTAGATTATGGGGCCCATAACTGCTCACAATACCCCAACTGTGGTCTGATCAATGCTTTATAAAGTCTCAGAATCTGATCCTGGCATTTATATTGAAATCCCCTTGAAAGGAATGCTAACATTGCAATTGCCTTCCTTACCACTGACTCAAGCTGCAAGTTAATCTT
This sequence comes from Hypanus sabinus, assembly GCF_030144855.1. NCBI lineage: Eukaryota > Metazoa > Chordata > Chondrichthyes > Myliobatiformes > Dasyatidae > Hypanus > Hypanus sabinus. The sequence continues at coordinate 47,274,149 of NC_082708.1, read as the reverse complement.
TAGGGAATCCTGCACGAGGACTCCCAAGTCCGTCTGCACTCTGATTTTTGAATTTTCTCCCCATTTAGAAAATAGTCTACCCCTTTATTCCTTTTACCAAAATTCCTAACTATACACTTCCTACACTATTTTCCATCTGCCACATCTTTGCCTTTTCTCCTGATCTAATTCCTCCTTCAGACTCCCTGCTTCATCAACACGATCTGCTCCTCCACCTATCTTCATATCATTCAAAAACTTGACCACAGAGCCATTGATTCTGTTATCCAAATTATTGACATATAATGTGAAAAGAAGCGGTCCCAATATTGACCCTTGTGGAACACCACTAGTCACTGGCGGCCAAACAGAAAAAGCCCCTTTATTCCCACTCTGTGCTCCACCAGTCAGCCAATAATCTATCCATGGTAGCCTTTCCTGTAATACCATTGGCTGTTAATTTGTTAAGCAGCTTCATGTACACCACCTTGTCAAAAGCCTTCTGAAAATCCAAGTGAACAACATCCACTGACTCCTCTTTGTCTATCCTGCCTGTAATTTCATTAAAAAATTCCAACAGATTTGTCAGGCATAATTTCCCCTGAAAGCAGGAGTTTCCAACCTTATGCCAAGGACCGTTACCATTTACCGAGGAATCCACGAACCCCAGACTGGGAACTCCTGCCTTAAAGTAACCACGCAGACTTCAGCCTATTTCTCATGTGCCTCCAAGAACCCCTAACTTTGTTAAAAATGGACTCCAACATGTTTGCAACCACTTAAGTTAGGCTAACTGGCCTTTAAATTCCTTTCTTCTGTCTCCCTTAAAGTGTAGAATGATATTTGTGAGTTTCTAGTCCTCCGAAAACATTACAGAATCCAGTGATTCTTGAAAGATCATTATTAATGTCTCCACAATCTCTTCAGTTACCTCTTTCAGAACCCTGGGGTGTGGGCCATCTGGTCCAGGTGACTTAGCTACTTTCAGCTTCCTTAGTAATAGCAATTCACTAATTTCTACCCTGACACTCATTTCTGGCACACAGCTAGTGTCTTCCACAGTGAAGACTGGTGCAAAATACTTGTTCGTCTGACATTTCTTTGTACCCCATTAGATCTCCAATATCATTTTCCAGTGGTCTAATATCCACTCTCACCTCTTTACTGTTTATATATCTGAAAAAACTTATCCTTTACTTTTGACTAGCTTCCCATTTCATCATTTCTCATGATTCTTTTAGTTGTCTTTTTAAAAGCTTTCCAATCCTTGATTTTTGCTATATTATATGCCCTTGCTTTTGTTTTTATGCTCTTTAATTCCCTTATTGCCCACGGTTCCCTCATCCTCCCTTTAGAATACTTCATCATTGGGATGCATCTATCCTGTACCTTCCAGGTTGCCCCCCAGAACCTCCAGACATTGTTGTAATGCAGTCATCCCTGCGAGTTTCCCCTTCCAGTTAATTTTCACTAGCTCCTCTTGTGCACCTCCTTTACACCACTGGAATACTGATACATATGACTATCATCTCCTTCTCAAAGAACAGGGTGAATTCTATCGTATTATTATCACCACCTCCGAAGTGTCCTTTACCATACGCTCCCTAATCAAATCTGATTCATTATGCAAAACCCAATCCGGAATTGCCTATCCGCTAGTGGGCTCAAAAAAGCCATCTTGTAGGCATTCTGCAAATTCCCTCTCTTGGGATCCAGTACCAACTGGATTTCCCAATCTATCTATATTGAAATCCCCCATGACTATTGTAACGTTGCCCTTATTACATCGTGGCTACTCTTCAGTGGACTATATATAACTCCCATCAAGGTCTTCTTACTTGTGAAGTTTCTTAACTCTATATACAAGGATTCTACCTCTTTCGATCCTATGTCACCTCTTTCTAATTATTTGATTTTATTTTTTAACCACCAGAACCATCCCACACCCTCTACCTACCTGCCTGTCCTTTCAGTACAATGTGTATCCTCGGCTGCTAAGCTCACATCTATAATCCTTTTAGCCACAACTTAAGTGATGCCCACAACATCATACCTGCCAGTTCTAACTGCGCTGCAAGATCTACCTTTTTCCTGTATACTGCATACATTCAAATATAACGCTTTCAGTCCTGTATTCAGCCTTTCCGATTTTGCCCCGTTACGCTTTAACTCATCTCACTGGCTGTCCACCCGCAGCCTCACTACTCACTGCCTTGACTTATCATAGAACACTACAGCACAGTACAGGCCCTTCAGCCCTCCATGTTGTGCTGACCCACATAATCCTTAAAAAAAAGGATTATTGGACTTGTATACAATCTGCCCCATCCTCAGCCCTTTCACTCTGGTTCCTATGCTCCTGCCAACCTAGCTTAACACCCCTCCCCCCAACTGCTCTAGCAAACCTGCCTGCAAGGATATTGGGAACCCCCCCAGGTTTGAGTGTAACTAATCCTTTTTGTACAGGTCATGCCTTTCTCAGAAGAGAACCCAATGATACAGAAATCTGAATCCCTGTCACTCACACCATTTCCTTAACCACTCATTCATCCATCATCCCGTTCCTGCCGTGACTAGCATGTGGCACTATTTCCTTGGAGGTCTCATTCTTAAGCATTTTCCCTAACTTACTGTGCAGGTTCTCTTCCCCCTTTCTACCCATGTCTGCAGACATCCCAATAGCTCCTGATCACTTTTTAAAACTGGTTCATAAAGGCCACAAGGAACTGTCTACAATTCACTTTGCGACCTATTGCTCTGCAGATATAAGATCATAAGATATAGGAGCAGAAGTAGGCCATTTGGCCCATTGAGTCTGCTCTGCCATTCAATCATGAGCTGACCCAATTCTTCCAGTCATCCCCTCTACCCTGCCTTCACCCCATACCCTTTGATGCCCTGGCTAATCAAGAACCTATCTATCTTTGCCTTAAATGCATCAATAACTTGGCCTCCACAGCCGCTCGTGGCAACAAATTCCACAGATCCACCACCCTCTGACTAAAGTAATTTCTCTGTATCTCAGTTCTAAATTGACATCCTTCAATCCTGAAGTTGTGCCCTCTTATCCTAGAATCCCCTACCATGGGAAATAACTTTGCCATAACTAATCTGTTCAGGCCTTCTAACATTCAGAATGTTTCTATGAGATCCCCCCCTCAATCTCCTGAACTCCAGGGAGTCCAAGAGCTGCCAGACGTTCTTCATACAGTAACCTTTTCATTCCTGGAATCATTCTCGTGAATCTTCTCTGAATCCTCTCCAATATCAGTATATTCTTTCTAAAATGAGGAGCCCAAAACTGCACACAATACTCCAAGTGTGGTCTCACGAGTGCCTTATGAAGCCTCAACATCACATCCTTGCTGTTATATTCTGTACCTATAGAAATGAATGCCAACATTGCATTTGTCTTCACCACTGACTCAACCAGGAGGTTAACCTTTAGGGTATCCTGCGCAAGAACTCCCAAGTCCCTTTGCATTTCTACATTTTGAATACTCTCCCCATCTAAATGATAGTCTGCCCATTTATTTCTTCCACAAAGGTGCATGACCATACACTTTCCAACATTGTATTTCATTTGCCACTTCTTTGCCTATTCCCCTAAACTAACTAAGTCTCTCTGCAGGCTCTCTGTTTCCTTACACTACCCACTCCTCCGCCTATCTTTGTATCATTGGTAAATTTAGCCACAAATTAATACCGTAGTCCAAATCATTGACATACATCATAAAAAGCAGCAGTCCCAACACTGACTCCTGTGGAACTTCACTGGTAACCAGCAGCCAGCCAGAATAGGATCCCTTTATTGCTACTCTGTTTTCTGCTGACTAGCCAATGCTCCACCCATGCTAGTAACTTCTCTGTAATTCCATGGGCTCTTATCTTGCTAAGCAGCCTCATGTGTGGCAACTTGTCAAAGGCCTTCTGAAATTCCAAGTATATCTTGTCTACTGCATCTCCTTTGTCTACCCTGCTTGTAATTTCCTCAAAAAATTGCAATAGGCTTATCAGTCAGGTTTTTCTTTCAGGAAACCATGCTGGCTTTGGCCTATCTTGTCATGTGCCCCTAGGTACTCCGTAATCTCATCCCTAACAATAGATTCCAACAACTGCCCAACCATTGATGTCAGGCTAACAGGTCTATAGTTTCCTTTCCACTGCCTTCCATCCTCGTTAAATAGCAGAGTAACATTTGCAATTTTCCAGTCACCCAGTACAATACCAGAATCTATCGATTCTTGAAAGTTCATTATTAGTGCCTCCGGCTCTCCAGGTACTTCCTTCAGAACAGGAGGATGCATTCCATCAGGTCCAGGAGATTTATCCACCCTCAGATCCTTAAGGTTCCTGAGCACCTTCTCAGGTATAATTTTCATTGCACAAACTTCAATTCCCTGACACTCTTGAGATTTTCCCACTGTGAAGACATGCAAAATACGCATTCAGTTCCTCGGCCATCTCTGCTTCTCTCATTACAAAATCTCCAGCATCATTTTCTATTGGTCCTATATCTGCCCTCAAATCTTTTACCCTTTATATACTTCTTTTAAAAAAAGCTTTTAGTATCTACTTTGATATTAGTCGCCAGCTTCCTTTCATAATTCATCTTTTCCTTCTTATTGACCATCTTAGTTTCCTTATCCAAGGTTTTAAAAGCTTCCCAATCCTTTATCTTCCTATTAGCTCTGGCTTTCTTGTATGCCCTCCCTTTTGCTTTTACTTTGGCTCTGACTTCACTTATCAGCCATGGTATCAGCCTACTTCCCTTTGAAAATTTCTTATTTGGAATAATCTGTCTTGCACTTCCCTCATTTTTTGCAGAAACTCCAGGATTGCTGATCTGCTGTCCTTCCTGTCAACTTCGGCCAGTTCATTACCTTGTCACTGAGATCTAAATTTACATAATTCTATACTTTTGCAAAATATATTAGAGAGCTGTATATTAGAAACAATTCTGAAATGTTTCTTCATAAGTATGACTAGCATGTTTGCAAATTTGAGGGGAATATGATTTACAGTGAATCTCTATGTAACAGGTGCCAAGATACTAAACAGATTTGAAACTACAGTCGACAACCTGCAGTTTGATTATGTTTGTACTTTTTTTTTGCTAACTTTGTTAATTGTAAACTGTTTTTGGTTGAAGCAAAATTGATGTATCAAACTTTCTGAAATGTTGCTGAGTATGTTCCTTTAAGTGTTGATACTTATCTAAATCTGCAAATTGTTCATGGTAAATTGACTAAATTTGCCTTTCAGTTATTATTGGAAAGTATTAGATTGATAACATTTTGCTTAGAATACTACAAAATTATCAAACTATTGCTGAAAGCTTTCAGTTGTAATTTTTGTTTATTTCATTGTTTCAACAAAAGTGTATCTTTCCAATAAAATTTTGTTCCTGAAGCATTACAACAGTATTTTATCTTTCATGCTGATTTTGTTTCTTATTCAGACCTTTGGGTATGTCCCAAAACACAGAACAGTGAGTTAAATATTTTTAATTATGTGGATACACAAGTTGAACAAACCAAGTTAATTGACAGCTATTAGCCATTAAAATAGAGAGGAGCCTTTCAGAATATAAACAACTTGCACTCAGCTGATAGGGCAAAAGGTCTTGGTATTGCACTGGCACAGAATTAAACATGTGGCAAGAAAAAAGTGGAAGCTCTTCAGCTAACAAAAATTCCAGAGTTGAGGTAATTACTATTGTCTACCAAACCAAGAGGCTAGTGTGTGATTCAGAACTACACTCCACTTATCAGTGAACAGGAATGAGGCAAGGATGGTGGAACTAGACAAATCTAAAGTCTTTGATATTGCCATATGGTTGCAGGAATGGAGGTGGCCAGTTTGTGAATTGTATGGTGTATTGATTCCCGCTCAGGGCTAGCTTAATCAGAGCAATTGAATATGGACAGTTTCTACTAATGATCTGCTAAACCTGAGACCGTTCTCAGATAAATTGCTTATTATGTAAAATAGCAGACCTGCAGAAGACCAGTCTGTGATATGTGATATTTTCCATTTGGATATGGCCATACATGGCCTCCTCTACTGCCATGATGAGGCTAAACTTCGGTTGGAGGAACAACATTTCATATACCATCTGGGTAGTCTCCAGCCCCTTGGTATGAACATCGAATTCTCAAACTTCTGGTAATTCCCTTGCTCCCCCTTCCCTCATCCCACCTTCACTCTGTCTCCTCTTCTAGCTGCCAATCACCTCTCGTGACTCTACCTTCTAATACTACCCATAGTGCTTTCCCCTTAGATTCCTTCTTCACCTCTCCTGCCCATCCCCTCCCTGCTTCCCCTCCCCCACCCCTTGATCTTTCTTGATTGGTTTTCCACCCTCCCCCCCCACCTTCTTCATAGGGCCCCTGCCCCCTCCTCCTTTAGTCCTGACAAAGGGTCTCGACCCAAAACGTTGACTGCTTCTTTCAACAGATACTGCCCGACCTGTTGAGTTCATCCAGCTTTCTTGTACGTCTTGATTTGACCACAGCATCTGCAGTGTACTTTGTGTTTACTGTGATATGGTCATAAGGCCAGGGTTTGGTTGGACTTGGACAGAACAAAAGTTACCTTGGGCACAAGGATAGAGGAAAGATCCGTAAAGCCTTGAGCCACTTCCAATGAGAAGCTGACATGGATCAGTCAAGTAACCTTATGAAATAGATTGATTTAATAAGGAAAAGAATGGGAAAGGAGGATTTTGCAGACCAGCTATTGCAGAAGTAGAAGACCCCATGTCAGAAATGTGGAGATTATATCAGCATCAAATACACCTGGCCAGTGTAGACTCCCTTTCTTAGGTACAGTTGGCCCTCCTTATCCACGGATTCAACCGACTGCGGATTGGGAAAACCCAGAAGTTCGCTCTCCAGCACTCATTATTTGAGCATGTAGAGACTTTTTTCCTTGTCATTATTCCCTAAACAATACAGTATAACAATTATTTACATAGTATTAGGTACTAAGTAATCTAGAAATGACTTAAAATTTCAGGCAGTCCCCAGCTTATGAACGAGTTCCGTTCCTGAGTCCGTCTTAAGTTGGATTTGAAGTCAAAACAGGTACATCCGGTATTATTTAGCATCAGTCAAACGTTTGTCTTAGTATATAGTATACATTTTATTTTCTGTGCATAAAACACTTAAGAAACATACGTATTTCAATAACTAAACCACTGTTGCTTAGTAATAATTGTAGCTTTCATCAGGGCAGGGCCTTTCACATGCTCCATTAAAATTGTAGCCTAACGCTTTTCCAATGACCAATGGCGTTTCACCTCTTTCCGATCGCTTTATTACTTCCACTTTATTTTCAATCGTGATCGTGATTATTTTCATGAACAGAAACACTGCGGATTCAGAGCTGCTCCTGCTCCTAACGTCCACCCCACTGCTCAGGCTAAATAAGGGACTTGAGCATCCGCATTTTTTGGTATCCGCGGGGGGGTCCCGGAACCAATCCTCCGCAGATAAGGAGGGGTGACTGTATTACCTTTTCTCTGAATGTTCGTGGAGGGTCAGGGAAACCTAGTGGCTCTGCACACAGGTACTTAATTGTGTCATTCCATATGCTTATGAATTGAGCCGATTCGGTAAAATTCAGGTTCTCTCCGTGCCTGATTATTGTTGAATGTTAATCCTTGTGATAATCCCAGTTAAATAACAATGCATCAAAGCTACAACATGACTTAATTCACAACTATGCACAGCTTGTTTTTTCTAGAGAGGAAGAACAAGCTATACATGGCCTCAGTCAGAGTACTTGCAGCACAAACAGTTCCTCTGGCCCATCTAGTCCGAATTGTCATTCTGCATAGCCCCATCAACCTGCACCATAGCCTTCCGTACCCCTCCCCTCCATGTATTTATCAAAACATCTCTTAAATGTCAAAATCAAACCCACAATACTACTTCCTCTAACAACTCTTTCCACCCTCTTACCACCCTGAGTGGTTTCCTCAAATGTTTCCTCTTAAAACATTTCACCCTAAGTCAGTGATCTCTAATTCTAGTCTCACCTGACCTCAGGGTAAATACAGGGAGGCTTTTTCCTCTTCTGCTTCTATTTACCCTATCTATACCTCTCAATCTCTTGCACTCTCAAGAATACCGTCCTAACCTATCTGACCGTTCCCTATAACTCAGGTCCTCAAGTCCTGGCACCATCCTTGTAAATTTTCTCTGTTCTCTTTCAATCTTACATCTTTCCTGTAGATAGGTGACTAGAACTGCATACAAAACTCCAAATCAGGCCTCACCAATTTCTTATTCAACTTCAACAAAATATCACAACTCCTGTAAACAATACTTTGATTTATGAAGGCCAGTGTGTCCAAAATTCACTTTACAGCCCTATCTAATTGTGATGCCACTTTCAGGGAATTATGGATCTGTGTTCCTAGATCCCTCTGTTCCACACTCAAAGCCCTACTGTACAAGTTCTACCCTGGTTAGTCCTTCCAAAGTGTAAAACTTCCTCAATTGTCTGCATTAAATTCCCTTGCCACACCCCACTGCAAGCTTTGACAGCCTTCCTTGCTCTCAATCTTGGTGTCAGCCATTAATTTGCTGATCCAGTTTACCACATCAGCTAGATTGTTGAATTAGATGACAACTATCAGACCATACTTCACGTATCAGACAGCCTATCACACACATATACTATAACACTAAGCAGGATGCAACAACTGGAAAATGTGCCAATACAAAACTGTTAGAAATAATAAATGCTGTGCACTTTTAATGCACATTTTTTGTTCTGGTATTAAAATCAAAAGACCATAGCTTTTTAAAAGTTGTTAGTGTAAAATTATGTCTTAGTAGACACTGAATGCTCTTCAAACCAAGATTACTGCAGACTCCAGATATTTGGTTCATTTTATCATTTAATGTTTTACCTTGATTAAGAAACATAAATAATTCAACAAATCCATTTTATAAACATTTAAACACCAAGTTCATGGTTGACATTTTCATAGAAGAATTTACAAGAAAATACTAGCAGTCAAATTCTTTACAATAACTGATAGTAATTTTAAGTGTTGAGTACATTTATAATGATAGTTAATCAGTGGGGTTTACTGTCCATGATTACATTGCCTTCCTTATCTTTTATTCTTACTCTTCCAGAGCTGTACTTTGTTTCTTGCTGTCCATTTAGATGTACTGTTTTAACAGTTCCATCAGGATACTCACGTCTTTTGTAGCTTGGTGTGTGTATTTCCCTTTGTCCATTATTAAATTCAATTATCTTGGTACCATCACTGCATAAGAGGGAAAATCTTTTAAAATAACATTTATTTATATGCTTAACTTTCAAACAGACACTCACCATAGCATGCACGAAAATATGGCAAACAATTTCCAAATGACCAAAATTTGGCTTGGAATTGATAAGCACTAGGATAGAGGAAAATTATGTTTTTTGAGCTATTACAGCTCACTCGAAAGACAGCACTTTGATCATTGGAATACTATGAAACACTAAGCAGAAGAGCAAGTACGGAAGTTGTTGACTTTCTGATCCACACTAAGATCAATCTAATCCTTCAGTTCCACCCTCCATTTTTTTCCATCCATGTGCCTATCCAAGTCTCTTAAATGTCCCACCATCACCCCTTGCAGCACATTCCACACACCTACCACTATATTAAAAAATATCTACAGGGACTTCCGGTAAGATGGCGATTGCTTAGCTGCTTTGAACTTTTGCTCCATTATTTTCCCTATCTTTGCACTATATGTCTACATTCTTAAACCTTAGTTAGGAATTTTATTAGGTCTCTTTTGGTTGCCTGCGAACACATCTATCTTATAATGTCTATCAGAAGCTCTAAATCCAGGAAAAAGGAAGTTACGGCTCCGCCAACTGAGATTATCGCTGCTCTGGAACAACACCAAGAAGATATTTTAATGGAATTTAGAACTTCTTTCAACCAGCTGGATGCCAAATTGGATGGGATCAGCGCTAGAGTGGATGAACATGCCGTACATTTATCTCGCATCGGCTCGACCTCTGATGATTTAAAACGCCGCGTCGAATACCTCGAGACTCTCTGTTCCAGCCCAGAGGAGAAATATAGTAAACTTTTTTCCAAAATGGTGGATCTTGAAAACCGGAGCAGACGTTGCAATTTACGAATTCTTGGTTTGCCAGAGGCTACCAAACAGGGTTCCCTTGTAAAGTTTTTTTCTGATTTTCTTTGTGAGATTTTTGGGAAAGAATTTTTTCCGACTCCACCTGAGCTTGAAAGGGGACGCAGGGTCTACGTTCCCCCTGCAACTTTGGGCTCACGCCCACGAACCAGTAATTTTGTGCTTTCATCAATACCAGGTGAAAAACCGTTTGATTATGGAGGCGCGCCGCAGAGGTACTTTTGCTTTTCGAAATTCAATCATTCGTTTTGTGGATGATTATGCCCCCCAGGTTTTGAAGATGGGTGCTGAGTTTAAAGGTGTGATGAAAGTGCTTTTCGATCATGGACTTAGACCCTCACTTCGCAATCCTGCCGACCTCCGAATTACACTTGCTAATGGAGAATATAAGTGGTTTAAGTCAGTGAAGGAGGCTGAGACATTTGTTGGAAGTCTTCCGGCTATCCAGTCTTCTTCGGAACCCGGTCGGACCTTCTAAAATGGTGGATAAGTACCTCTCGCAGTAAGAGTATTTTTTTCCGGACTCAGACTTTACTTGAATAACTCAGACACTATATTGAAACTCTAAGGGCTGTAGACAATCTCTCTCTGGACTTGGTGCATTTTTTCTATATAGATATTCTGTGCTTAATGCTTCCCTGCGGACGTTTAGATTGTACTTATGTATTCTATTTTATTCTTGTATAACTTTATCTATAGAGTTCTACAATTGACTCTAACTTGCTTTGGAGGTTTGGTGTTTTTTTATTGAAGGCCTCCCTGTTGGTTGATTTACAGTTTAAGTTTTGCTGCCCTTTTTTTTCTGTAAATGGTTGATAAGTACTCTCCTCGAACCTAGAATTTCCCCCTTTTCTCCCCTCTCTCCTTTTAATCTTCTATAATTTTTAGCGGGTAGGTTAGTTTTGGTTTTCCTTTGATTCTCTTTGTATTAAGTTTTATACTTCTGCAGAAGTTGTTCCTATCTGTAATTATGTTTTCCAGTGCATAAACTAGCTACCATTTGCTATATTATTTATACGGAACTGTTGTTAATGACACAGATCTGGAAGTCATATTTGGGTTAATTTTTTTGGTAGAGCTAGCTGCTTTTTTTGGTAGCTGACTAGTTGTGGGTTGCGAGGGTGGGGTGGGTTTTCCAGTTTTAACATCACTCACTGTTTCTATTGCTTTTCTTTGTTACTCAGGACATGTTTATGTTTTGATTCTACGAATCTATGTTTACATTTCTGCTCCCAGACTGATATTGTATTGCTTGACTTTTTGTATGCCTGCTGCCTTTTATGCATTAACAATTGATAATGGCTAGTACACTTAAATTTGTGAGCTGGGATGTAAAGGGATTGAATCATCCTGTTAAAAGAAGGAAGGTATTCTCACATATTAAACAACTCAAAGCTGACATTGCTTTCCTTCAAGAAACTCATATTCGTTGTTCTGATAACTCCCGGCTTTTGTCAAAGTGGGCGGGTCAGCATTTTCATTCATCCTTTGCCACTAAAGCTAGTGGGGGGGGGGGGGGGGGGTCTCCATCCTTATTAACTCAAATATTCCTTTTGAACTCCATAATAAGATATCTGATACAAATGGCTGTTTTATTATTGTTTCTGGTAAACTATATAATACTAAAGTTGTACTAGCAAACCTGTATGCCCCCAATTTTGATTATGTTAATTTTTTTGAACGTTTTTTTTCCTCACTACCAGACTTAAACTCATACTCTCTTATACTGGGTGGTGTCTTAAATTGTTGGTTAGATCCTGATTTGGATCAATCGTCCTCTGTAACTAGACCGCCTACTAAATCTGCCTTAGCTATCCAATCGTTTCTCTCTAATTATGGTATCTCTGATATATGGCATTTTCTTCATCCTACTGAGAGGGATTATTCTTTTTTTTCACATGTTCAACATACCTTTACTAGAATTGACTACTTCTTACTCGGTAATCAACTCATTCCATTTGTCTATTCTTGTGATTATCAGAGTATACTGATTTCTGACCATGCCCCAATTACTTTGTCTTTAAACTTTCCTGGTCTCCCTCAGAGGAATAAACTCTGGTGGTTTGATTCAACTTTATTATCGGATGATGATTTTCTAATATTTATTAAGAATCAGTTAACCTTTTATTTTAACATGAATACATCACCTGAAGTGTCATCCCAGATTGTCTGGGATGCCATAAAAGCATTTCTGAGGGGTCAAATAATCTCCTATACAGCAAATCTTAATAGAAAGTCCTGTGCAGATCGATTAGACCTCATTAACCAGATTAAACAATTTCATCAAACTAAGAATCCTGAACTATACAAGAAGCGTGTAGAACTTCAAGCTAAATTCAATCTTTTGTCTACTCAACCTGTCGAACGCCAACTTCTCGAAAGTAAGCGTCACTTTTACATTCATGGTGACAAATCTGGTAAATTTCTAGCCAATCAGCTGTGGCATTCCAAAGCCAAACAACATATTACAAAGATCCGGAAGGAGAACGGAGACTTTACATCAGACCATTTAGGAATTAATGACACATTCAAAAATTTCTATTCTCGACTTTATTCCTCTGAATCTTTGAATGACAATATCTCTGTTGATCAATTTTTAAATAATCTGAATATTCCTTCGCTTTCATCTGATTTTAAAGCCAAACTTAATGCGCATCATCAGAAGAAATATCTTCTGCAATTTCTGCATTGTCCTCAGGGAAATCTCCTGGACCTGATGGGTTCCCCGTAGAATTTTATAAATCATTCTCCTCACTTCTTTCTCCTCAGTTATTCTCAGTATTATCTGACTCGTTTAATTGTGGCAAATTGCTACCCTCTTTTAATGAGGCATCTATTATTCTTTTATTAAAAAAGGGTAAAGACCCAACAGTGTTCCTCGTATAGGCCGATCTCTCTACTTAATGTTGATGTTAAAATCTTGGCTAAAGTTTTGGCTTATAGATTAGAAACTGTTATTCCCTCTTATCTCTGATGACCAAACTGGTTTTATTAAAAACCGTCTCCCTTTTTTTAAACATTCGGCATCTATTCAATATTTTATATTCACCTCCAACTGGGATTCCTGAATGTGTTATTTCCCTCGATGCGCAGAAAGCATTTGATCGTATAGAGTGTAACTACCTTTTTGCAGTTTTAGAAAAATTTGACCAGTCAAAGTTTTATCTCTTGGATCAAATTGCTGTATTTGTGTCCTACTGCCTCTGTTTTAACTAATTTTCAGAAATCCCAGTTATTTAACCTCAAACGTGGCACCCATCAGGGATGCCCTTTAAGTCCCTTTCTCTTTGATTTGGCTATAGAACCTTTGGCGATAGCATTTCGAAACTGTCCTGAATTGACCGGGATTTGGAGAGGGGGTGTTGAGCATAAAGTTTCTCTTTATGCTGATGACTTATTACTTTTTCTTTCAAATCCATCTACATCCTTACCTCCAATGTTTTCACTTCTTGACCAGTTTAACCAGTTCTCTAGCTATAAACTTAATTTACATAAGAGCGAACTTTTCCCAATTAATAAAGAAGCACAAGAATTAACATTTCGTGATCTCCCTTTTAAAGTAGTCCATAATCAATTTACCTATCTTTGGATTACAGTCACAAGGAAGTTTAAAGATCTCTTTCGTGAAAATTTTGCCAATCTTGCATATACTGTCTGGTACAATGGTCACCTCTATCTATGCCTTTGGTAGGTCGTATTAATGTTGTTAAAATGTATGTTCTCCCTAAACTTTTATACTTATTTCAATCAATCCCAATTTTTATTCCTAAATCTTTTTTTGATTCCTTAGACTCTTATTATTTTGTCATATCTGTGGAAGAATAAGTGCTCTAGAATTAATAAAGTCTATCTCCAAAAACCTAAAAAAGAGGGTGGCATGGCTTTACCTAACTTTTGTTTATATTACTGGGCAGCCAATATACTTTGTGCTACCTTTTGGTCCTTTTTCCATGGCCAACCCGAGTGCCCTAATTGGGTGGCAATGGAGTTGAGCTCCACTAAAGAACTATCTCTGCACTTCTTGGCTATGTACTCCCTCGTAGTTTGTCCAGATTAATAGTTAATCCTCTTGTTAGACACACTTTGCGTATTTGGGCTCAGTTTAGGAAATTTTATGGTTTCCATGGTTTTTCCGTTTCCAGCCCTGTCGTACATAATCACCTTTTTCTACCCACTACGTATGACTCAGCATTCCATGATTGGTATAGGAAGGGCATTAGACATTTTGAAGATCTTTTTATTGATAATCGCTTTGCTTCTTTCCAACAGCTCTCTGCTAAGTTCAATCTGCCCAATGCTCATTTTTTTAGATATCTCCAAATTAGACACTTTATTGTTCCTTTAATTCCTAACTTCCCTGAAATCCCTGAAATGCCTGAGAAAAATGTTATGGACTTTTTTCTTTCCATTAATCCACTAGGTAAAGGTTTAATATCAAGTATTCAAGATAAATTAGCAGCCTTATGACGTGCCCCTGTGGATAAAATTAAAATGGCATGGGAGCAGGATTTAAATACCTCCTTATCTGATGAGACTTGGGACTCGATTCTCAAATCGGTTAATACAACCTCTCTTTGTGCTCGCCATTGCCTCTTACAATTTAAGATTGTTCATAGAGCCCATATGTCTAAATCTAAATTATCTCGATTTTACCCCAACATCAGTCTGCTTTGTGATAAATGCAAAAGGGGCGAGGCCTCTCTCATTCATATGCACTGGTTTGGTCCTAGCTTGGAAAATTTTTGGAAAGATGTCTTTATAACGTTATCGTATATTCTGAATCACCACCTAGAACCAAACCCTTTAATTGCTCTGTTCGGTTTCTGGGGTGAGGCAGATTTACGTCTGAGTTCGTCTAAGTGTCGAATTTTAACATTTGCCTCTCTCCTGGCTAGACGTTTAATCCTTCTTAGATGGAGTGATGTTGCCCCGCCCACGCATGCTCAATGGCTTAATGATATTATGGCCTGCTTGGACCTTGAAAAAATTCATTATCCAATTCTTAATTCGGACTTAAAGTTCCATAAGGTCTGGGGACCTTTTATTGAGTACTTTCATAACCTTCCTCCTAACTAAGGTTTTCTTTTCGGTCCCTTGCTTTCAGCTCTTTTTTCTTTTGGTAGTAGGCATTAATATCTTCTGTTGCTAAGTGTATTTACAGTTTTGGGGGTTTGATTGTCCTGATTTATATTCTCTATATTGTGTTGTGGGTGGTCTGGAGTTTCCTTTTTTTGTTTTGTGTTGTGGGGCTTGGGGAGGACACTAATTTTACTTGTCTTCAATTTGGGTGCTTTTTCAATTATCTTTCTTTGTATCAGATTGTTATTGTATGCTTATTTTTGCACTGTATCAATGTCCATTTTGATCTGGGAGGGGTTTATCTGTAGTTATGTAGAAAATGTATACAAAAACTAATTTTTAAAAAAAAATCTACCTCTGGAGGAAAGTATGAGGGTGTGGAAGAGAAAGATGTCAAACACCTTAAAATTATGTTCCTAGTATTAGCCATTTCCACTCTGGGAAAAAGTAGCTGCCTATCCACAATCAATGCCTCTTATCATCTTGTACACATCCATCAAGTCACATCTATCCCCCTTCACTCTAAAGAGAAAAGTCCTAGCTCGCTCAACCTTTCCTCACAACATACTTTCTAACATAGACAGCATCCTGTCAAATCTCCACTACATCCTTTCTAAAGGCTTCATATGATGAGTGGATGAGAACTCACAATACTTAAGAGTAGCCTAAACAAAGTTAAATAGAGCTACACAACCTTGCAGATCTTGAACTCAATCTCCCAACTAATGAAAGTGAACACACCATATGACTTATTAACAACCTTATCAGCTTGTGCACATTACACAAACTGTTGGAGGAATGTGGCAGGCCAAGCAGCATCTATGGAACTGAATAAACAGTTGACATTTTGGGACAAGACCCTTCTATAGGATTTGCACAGCAACTTAGAGAGATCTGGGCATGGACCCCCAAATCCCTGTATGCTAACCCCGTATTCTGCCTTCACACCTGACCTCCCCCCGAATCCCATGCCTTCTGAATGAGCCTACCATAATGAACCTTATGAAATGCCTTACTAAAATAAATACATAACATATCCATTGCTCTACCTGCAATTTGGTTTGTGACTTCCTCAAAAGAATCCAATCAGGCTCCTGAGGAACAGCCTGCCCCTCACAAAGCCATGCTGACTATTGCTAATCAGACTATGTTGGAAATTTGTTACAACAAAGTGAAGAGTGCATTCAGGGGAAAATAACAACAAATAGTTCAGAAAATCTGCTAATCCAGCACCACCAATATCCCAAATGTGCCAGATTAACAGTTCTATTATATTTTAGTCTTTGTGTCTTCAAGTACAGCTTGAAGCCAGATACTTCATTTATAGGTTGAGTGTACAACTGTTAATCAAAGTCAGAATAGAATTAGACATTCAGTAAATTGCCAAATTTGTAGAACTCATTGAAGATTTCTTATCCTTTGGGGGAAGGCGGGGGAGAGAATAAACTGCTTGTATTCACAAGGAATTATTAGCCTTCTGCTCAGCGGAAATCAGGTGATTTCACATTTTAAAATTCGTACCAGTTTACTTATCCATCCTGGGAGTTGCTGACATTCAGCTGAATATTAAAATTTTCAATACTGTTTAGAAAAGGTGGTGATATTTATCTGGGTTTACACCTGTTAACGTTGTTAGTGCATGCATCCTTGGTAATAACCTGTTAAATTGTGAAAGAACAATCAAAAGCTAGGAAGAAAGTTTTTTTAATGAAAGTTCATTACTGGTAATCCAGGAAGTGCTGTTAGATAGATTACAATGCAAAAAAAAAATCCTAAATTGATATTTAGATGAATAGTTGAAATTGATGCAGATTACTTAAGGTAGTTTACTTACAGCTGCATGCGTATTATTGTTCCATCAGGAAACACGTTCTCCTCATAACCATCTGCAAACAAGTATTTAATGGTCTGGTCTGGAAAAGTGATTTCTTTTCTGCCATCTGGATAATGTTTCTCTAAAATACACATGTCAATATCTATCAATAAAATGCTTTAGAATTTCAATTCATTGAAATAATTTGACTACAATAATTTTCAATATATATTTCACTGTTGATTTTCTAATCCCCAGGAACTCTGGTCTTTCACATTTCATTATAGTACTCAACCTGTACTATATCTATCTAAACAGTACTCAATATCTTGCTTTCAATTCTTCATTCGCCACCCATTTTTCAACGGACTGAAATTGCTATAAGTGGAAGCTAAAATTCCTCAACTAGACAAAATAGTGTACATGAAATACAAATTGTAAATCATACAAATATGTGTCAAATGGTTAGAGCACCAAAATAGTTGGGACAGGGGTACTAATTTCAGTAGTAACTGCAAAATTCAATTATTTCCCAAGATAAGCAGGGAGAATATAGTTTCTTCTGATGTTTGCTAAAGAAATAAGCACTGCAGAGTACATTACCCCTCAGGAAAAAAATGATATGATGTAGTAAAGAATGAATCATACTCTTTAATCTTTTTTCCCCAAATTATGTTTATATTGGTGCTTGTATTGACTTCAACAGGAGCATTGCAAGGTGCTTCCTGGACAACTCAACATTACAAACAATTTCAATACTATGAAAATAATTTTTAATTATAAAACAAAGTTGAAGGGCATGTTTTATCTAGTGGATGGCATATTAAATGTGAAAGTAAAAATATTTTGTTCTTGGAAATCTGTGGTCTTTACAGCTAAGCTTTTGTTTGAACATCCATGCCATCATTGACCACCTATTTCCAGCTTTGTACTGGTTTGCTTCAGACTCTGCTTCCATTAGAGCAGTGGTTCCCAACCTGCTGTCCACAGACTACTTGCTTAATGGTATTGGTCCATGGCATAAAAAACATTGGCACCCCTGCATTAAAGTACATCTTGCTTAAATTCTAAGCAGTCAGTGTCACTCACCTAGTTGATTATTTGGGAACTGCAAAACCTCAAGGCCATCAGGGTAAGTTGTGTGTGTTGTCTGGGCATCTGCATAATAGTATATCTGTTTTAAAAATATTTATTAATATTAATAGGTTATGGAAAAGCTGAAAAATATTCAGTTTCTCTCCCTTCTTGAAGAGTGGAGTAAAATTTGCAATTTTCCAGTCCTTCAGAACTATGCCAGAATCTATTGATTTTTGAAAATCATTACTAATGCCTCCACAATCTCTTCAACTACCTCTTCTAAAACCCTGTGATGTACTCTATTAAGTCCAAGTGGCTTCTCTACCTTGACACCTTTCAGTTTCCCCAAGCACCATCGCCCTAGTAATAACAATTGCACTCACTTCTGCCATTGACACTCTTAAACTTCTGACATGCTACAAGTAGTCTTCCACAGTGAAGAATGATGCAAAATACTTATTCAGTTCATCCATCAATTCCTTATCTCTTGTTACTATCTCTCCACTGTCATTTTCCAAGAGTAAACCATCTACTCTCACTTCTCTTTTACTCTATATATCTGAAAAATATTTTGGCATTACTTGTGACATTATTGGCTAGCTTACCTTTAATAATTCCTCCCCTGCCATAGTTCTTTCAGTTGTCTTCTGTTGGTTTTTGAAAAGTTTCCCAATCCTCTAACTTCCCATGAATTTTTGCTATTATATGCCCTTTCTTGGGCTTTTATGTTGGCTTTGACTTCCTTTGTCAGCCACGGTTGCATCATGCTGTATTTAGAATACTGTTTCTTTGTGAAGTATCTATCCCGTGCCTTCTGAATTGCTCTCAGAAACTCCAACCTTTGCCTCTCTTCCATCATCCCTGCTAGTGTCCCCTTCCAATCAACTTTGGCTGGCTCCTCTCTCATGCCTCTGTAATTCCCTTTATTCCACTATAATACTGATATACCTTTCTTTAGCTTCTCCCTCAAATTGTAGGGCAAATTCTATCGTATTATGACCACTGTTTCCTCAGGGTTAAAATTTATAAATCTTGCAGTTGAGACATTGTACCATAGTCAATTTAATCAACATTAGAAAAAAATTAAGAAACTTAAGGGCAACACCAAATTGTAAATCTTGGAAAAAGGAACAGTTGGAACAATTTGTTTAAAATTAATGTCTTGTTTTTGAATATATTCATCCTTTATAAACAGATAAAGATTTGGTCTTATTAGAATGTAAACACCAGGACCTTTAAATATTATATTTAAAATCAATGTCTACATTTGTACCCGATGTTTATTTATGCTGTGGTATTTGGAATACCATCTTTTAAAAATATAGATCATATTGAATTGGACACTAATGCACAATGCTTCATGAGTAAGCTTGTGGATGACTCAAAATTACGAGATGGTATTCATAATGAAAATTACTGTAGATTGAGGGGATCTTGATCAGTTAAGGAAGTGAGCCAAGCAGTTGCAAATGGATTTCAATATAGACAAGACTGAACTGATGCCTTTTTGACTTAACACTATGAACAATGGTGGAAAAAGGCACTTAGCAGGCTGGCCTTCATCAGTCAATGTATACAGTATGGAATTTGAGACATTATGTTGCAGTTGTACAAGTGGTTGATGAGGCTGCACCTGGTGTACAGTGTACTGTTTTGATTTCCCTGTTATAGGAAAGTCCAGAAAATATTTGAGGATGTTGCCAGCATTAGAGGTCTCAATTTAAAGGGAGAGATTGGCTAGGGTAGGCTTTTGTTCCTTGGAACATAGGAGAATAAGGAATAAACTTACAGAAATGTTTAAAATTATGAGAGGCATCTATAATGGATGGTAACACCAAGACTCCCTTAAATCTATAGGGGTTATAGATTTAAGGAGTGAGGAGAAAGGGTTAAAAGGATCCTGAGGGCAACTCCCTCCCCAAACACACACAGTGATAAGTTTATAGAATGAGCTGCCAGAAATGGTTGAGGCAGGTACAATAGTATCTTTTGGATAGAAGCACTTGGATGGGGCTTAGAGGGATATGGGCAAAAAACTAGAAATTGGGACTAGCTAGATGGGCACAATAGTTGGCATAAACTTGTTGGGCCAAAAGGCCTGTACCCAGAACGTAATGCTCCTGAACTTTAACAACATGGGTAATTTAAAATTCACGTTGCAACAACTTTTTAAAATGCTACCAGCAGAAAACAATTGCTTACAAACTTTAAACTTTTTCCAAAATGTTCGATTTTATATAATTTCTGAAAATGATATTGCTTACTACAGTCTGGTCTGACATAATCTGCTTTATGTCTCCATTGAAGAAGGTTACTTTAATGGTCTTCCCATCAGCACTAACTTCTTTCCTTGTACCATTACAGAAAATGATTACATGATGTCCACTTCTCAGCACTTGCTCAACCTATAAAATTAATTCAAATAAAGCAATTTTAATAAGAATAGGAAATAACATGGGATTTGTAAAGAGCAATAGATTTTTTTAAATTCTTAAAATATTCTAGCTTTCTGAATCTCCAGGATAACTTGGGAGCTTCAACAATGCCACCATGATAAAAATGCAAGTTTCTTTGATTATACACAAGTCTGTCATCCTTCATTATATACATATTTATCAGTCAAATCAATATGATTAAAAAGGATTTAATTACTGGATCTTGCAGGATAGTAAGTTTAATGTTATGTGATGGACAATTAAACAGACAAAAAACATCAGTTCTAAATGTATTCCCTTCATCCACAATGGACTTGCTCAGCATTCAAATACTACTTTTAAAAATCAGCATGAAACAGTCATAACCACATTCAGTCAGAAGTGGGAAGTAGTTGATCCACCTTAAGTAAACGTAGAAATGGTTAGCATGCAGACGTTAGTAGTGCATGCTGTTTGTACACACAAGCCCACGTTGAAACTTTTAAAATTCATCTTAAATATGACTGATAGGGCTGGCATGCCCTTTTGCACTCTTTATTGAACCAGGATGGATATTCTGGTCTGATTTTAATGACAGAGTGCAGATTCCCCAGGTCTGATCACATCATGGGTGGGCAGTATTGAGCTGCCAAATTTGTTAAGAAATTAGTTGTGCTCAATCACACTGGACAGCCAACTGCACTACCCTCTATTGGGCAGTAATGTGGACACCAGTCATCATACTTAGGGATCTGATTTTGCCGTATCTAAACTTAATAACTAGGTCAACATCAGGTGATCCATTTAGCTCTTTGAAAGTGCAGCAGTAATGGTAAAACAGATAACTTGCTGAGCCATTTCAGGGGGCACTTAAGAGTATTCTACATAGGGTGGCTGATAAGAGTAACTGAGGATGTTGTGACACCTGAAGTTTTGTGATTACTGTTTCCAAATTTTTATTTATTCCCTTCCCCCCCCACCAATTCTAGATAATTAACTGCTGTGCTTCAGTTTGTCTCTGGTGAGCACCTTGCCAATGGTTGGGGCTGACATCAAAAGACTTCATGGGATCTACTGTCAATAGATTATCGCATATGTCTTCCACTATGCCACCACCTCTGGGTTTTGTTACAATTGCACATTCCCAAGAATAGCTGAACAGATACAAGTTTGACTGTTAGGCAATGTTCATCTGGCCTGCAGGACATCTCTCCCTATTTAAGCATCCTAGAAGTTCAGAGGGAAGTCATTGTATGATTAACTGTGGTGGATGTGGCCTCACCATAGTGACTAGGTTAGTTAGATCGAGGTCACCAGAAAACTGATCTAATACAGCTGCATTTGTTGCGTATTGAGATACACTGGAATTGTTTTTGATTGTCACATGTACTTAGGCACACTGAAAAGCTTGTCCTGCACACTATTCATACAGATTAATTCATTACACAATGCATTGAGGTAGTACAAGGTAAACAATAACAATGCAAAACAAACAACTATAGAGGAAGTATAGTGCATGTAGACAACAAGGTGTAAGATCATAACAGCATAGATTGCAAGCTCAACAGTCCCATTTTATAGTACTACACAACCATTCAATACTCTTATAATAACATGGTAGAAGTTGTCATTGATCCTGGTGGTACGAACTTTCAAGCTTCTATGCAATGGGAGAGATGACAAGAGAAAATGCTCTGGCTGGGTGGAATCTTTTGATTATGCTGGCTGCTTGACAGCTTTACAAAAATAAATCAATTCTAATACTGACCAATTACAATCTGGACTGCATTAAACTTTGAACCCAGAATTGAATGGATGGTCTTCTAAAATATTTCATTTATTCAATGCATGGCTTGTTAGAAAGGGAGAAAAATGATGATAATAGGAAGTACAAAAACTGATAAATGGAAAGAATGAAATCTCACCTTTCCATCTGGGTATTTAATCTCCTCTTGAATTTCATCCTTGGCCCCATTAAACTCGAGACACTTTAAAATTTCAGATAAACAATCAAATTATAATGTATTTACTCAAGCGAAGTCTACTTACAGATTCCTCAAAGTACAAATTAGCCAAGTCAACATATCTGCATGTTTAAAATGGTCACAAATCTACAAGATGTCCCAACAGTTTTGCACATGGAAAGACCAAATGTATTTTTTAAGTCAGTGACAAGGGGAAGGAAAGCAGACTAGGTTGTTTTTCGTAAACTTCTTTATTGAATATTAGCACAATTTTAAGAAAGTCTGTTATTTGTACACAATGAAGTAAAATTAATAACAACTTGCCATTACAAAGATAGCACAAGTGCAAGTCTGGGTACTGTTAAACATCCTACGCTGTGAGAAAGACTTGCAAGATTCCAATTCACTCTATTGCTTCCCACACAACTCATACTTTCCATTCATCATTGTTTACCCTTCTCAGCTTTCTACCAAGAAATTGCTCACAGAAGTTGTGGGGAAAGATTGCCAATCACAAACAAGAGAAAATCTGCAGATGCTGGAAACCCAAGCAACACACACACAAAATGCTAGAGGAACTCGGCAGGCCAGGCAACATCTACGGAAAAGAGCACAAACTCTTTTCTTCCGACCAGTCCTGCTAAAGGGTCTCAGCCCAAATCGTCGACTGCACTCTCTTCCATAGATGCTGCCTGGCCTGCTGAGTTCCTCCAGCATCTTATGTGTTGCATGGGAAAAGACTGAATAGGTTAGTACTTTTTTTTCCCCATTGGAGCACAGGAGAATGAAGGAAATTCTTAGAAGGATACAAAATTATGAGAGATTAGATAAAGTGAATGCTCACAGGCTTTTTCCCCTCAGGTTGGGTGAGAATCGAACTACATGTCATAGGTTTGGGGTGAAAGGTGAAATATTTTAAGAGGAATCTGAGGTGGAACCTCTTCATTCAGAGGGTGGTGCAAGTGTGAAACAGAGTGGTAGATGCAAGGTCAATTGTAACATTTAAGAGAAGTGTGGATAGGTACATGGATGAGAGCTAAGATGGTCTACGTGAAGGCAAATGGGACAAGGCAGAAGAACAGGCTTGCATGGACTAGATGGGCCAAAGGCTCAACAACTTTAAAACCACCCAAGATATTTCCAAAATTAAGTTATATATATATCTTCATTAACTAATATCTAGAATTCTAAAGTACTCTTTCCTTAAAATATTGAAACTGGATAGGAGATAGTAAAGATAAAATGTCCCAGTCTGAATGCAAAAATAGAGATGGAATACAAAGAACTAATTATACAAAACCTAGTACATCATGTGGGGTTCCGTGAACTGCTCAGGAACGTGGAAAAAGTCCGACGTAATATAAACTTTGAGGTAAATTATCATTCTGGTAAATCCAAGAGGTCAAACCCAAATCATAATCCTACATAGTTAGTAAGTCACAGCTGATTTTGTTTACATAATATTAAAATAGATCTCATAGAACGGGTTGAGAGGAACCATTACCACTGGTTGGCAAGTCTAGTAAAAAGGTATGGTTTAAACCAGCGTTAGGTAATTTACAAATCAAGATTCCAGTTTAAGATGGGTTAGGTGAAGCACAAAACAAAACAAACAAAATTTAAATTACTTTATTAATTCCACTTTTTCTTGTATACAATCATTGCAATCAATAGAAACATAGAAAACATACAGGACAATACAAGCCCTACAGCCAACAAAGCTGTGCCGAACATGTCCCCACCTTAGAACTACCTAGGCTTTACCCATAGCCCTCTATTTTTCTAAGCTCCATGTAGCCATCCAGGAGTCTCTTAAAAGACCCTATCATTTCCACCTCCTCCACTGCTGATGGCAGCCCATTCCACACACTCACCACTCTGCATAAAAAGCTTACCCCTGACATCTTCTCTGTACCTACTTCCAAGCTCTTTAAAACTGTGCCCTCTTGTGTTAGCCATTTCGGCCCTGGGGAAAAGCCTCTGACTATCCACACGATCAATTCCTTTCATTATCTTGTACACCTCTATCAAGTCACCTCTCATCCTCTGTCGCTCCAAGGAGAAAAGGCTGAGTTCACTCAACCTATTCTCTATTCCTAATCGTATTTTGCCTCTCCAAATGTTCATAAATCCTGCCCCTCAGGATCTTCTCCATCAACTTACCAACCACTGAAGTAAGGCTCACTGGCCTTTAATTTCCTGGACTATCTCTACTCCCTTTCTTGAATAAGGGAAAAACATCCGCAACCCTCCAATCCTCCGAAACTTCTCCCGTCCTCATTGATCCTCCCTCGCTTCCCACAGTACCCTGGGGTATATCCCATCTGGTCCCAGTGACTTATCCAACTTGATGCTTTCCAAAAGCTCAACACATCCTCTTTCTTAATATCTACATTCTCAAGTTTTTCAGGCCACTGCAAGTCATCCCTACAATCGCCCAGATCCTTTTCCCTAGTGAATACTGAAGTAAAGTATTCATTAAGCACCTCCAAAATTTCCTCCAGTTCCATACACATACTTCCATTGTCACACTTAATTGGTCCTATTCTCTCACATTTTATCCTCTTGCTCTTCACATACTTGTAGAATGCCTTGGGATTTTCCTTACTCCTTTCTGCCAAGATCTTCTCATGGCCCCTTCTGGCTCTCCTAAATTCATTCTTAAGCTCCTTCCTGATAGCCTTATAATCTTCTACATTCATATCATTACCTAGTTTTTTGAACCTTTCGTAAGCTCTTCTTTTCTTCTTGACTAGATGTACAACAGCCTTTGTGCACCATGGATCTTGTACCCTACCATCCTTTCCACGTCTCATTGGAACGTACCTACTCAAAACCCCACGCAAATATCCCTTGAACATATGCCAGATTTCTTCGGTACATCTGTTTCCAATTTATGCTTCCAAGTTCCTGCCTGATAGCCTCATAGTTCCCCTGACTCCAATTAAATGTTTCCCTAACTTGTCTGTTCTTGTCTCTCTCCAATACTATGGTAAGGGAGACAGAATTGTGATCACTATCTCCTGCAACTTCCGTTTCAGAGTTAACCTTTTGAACCACCTGCATGACCTGACATTTTGTGGTATGAACTGAAATCTTGAAGGTGCAGGACGATTGCAGTGTGGCGTGTATGAGCCAAATTGAGGCAGTGGTGCCCAGGCCTAAGAGCAGAGAATGAGTCATCGGCTATTGCTCAAGCAGACTTGAAGGCGATTCGAAGCGTCGGAATTGACGTGAGGCGGAGTCAAGGTGGCAGGGCCCAGGTCCGGGTTCAAGAGCGAGGAGAAACACAAGGTTTAATTGATTAAAGCACTAAACTGAATTGGAAAGGTAGAGCACAGGCTGAATCAAGGCAATGGGGCTCAGGCCTAACAGCATATTGAAGCAGCAGGGCCCAGTTTGGAGAGCAAGGAATGACTCCAAGGTCTGACCAGTTTAAGTGCCAGGATGAATTGAAAAGGTCAAGTACGGGCTGAATTGAGGTGGTGGGCCCAGGTCAGAGAGCGAGGAATGGAAAGGTGTGGATGTTGAGGCCAGAAGTGGGGGCTCAGCTCACTGCTATATGAGGAGTACTCATCTCTGCACTGAACTGAAGCTGTGACCTGCAACTAATGGGCTTTTGAATCGGCTGCAGTGATGAACTGGCTTCACTGTGGACTCACCTTTGTGAACTTTAGTTCTGAATGTTATTTGCTCGTTTTTGTTGGTTGCATGGTTTAGTTTTTTTTCCCTACAAACTGGGTGTTTGACGGTCTTTTTTTTTTAAAGATGCCTTCTATTGGGTTTCTTTTCTTGTGGCTGCCAGCAAGGAGACAAATCTCAAGGTTGTATATAGTATACGTACTGTGAAAATAAATATTCTTTGCACTTTGATATTAAGCATTTGTATACATGGGTTGAAGTTTTCAATTTTTCCACAAATTACAACAAATGTTATATTACTCCCTCCTGGCACTTATTCTTGCAAGCATGACAAGTAATACACCCGCACCTAACCTCCTCCTTCACCACCAATTAAGGCCTCAAACAGTCCTTCCAAATAAGGCAACACTTCCCCTGGGAGTTTGTCAGCACATCCATTTTATCCAGTGCAGTCTCTTCTTCATCTGTGAGCCCCAACATAGATTGGGGGACTGCTTCATTGAGCACCTTTGCTACATACAGTGCAAAGGTGGGATTTCCTGGTGGCCACCCATTTCAATTTGGCTTCGCGTTCCTATTCCAATCTGTCAGTCCACGTCCTCCTCCACTGCCATGAGACCACACTCAGCTTGGAGAAGCAACACCTCATTCTATCCAAGTTGCCTCAACCTGATAACGAACAATATCTCTATCTTCTGGTAATTTCTCCCCATCCCTTCTCTCTTTTCCCATTCCCCATTCTTGTGTCCCTCCTCCTTCCCTTTTTTCATGGTCCACTATCCTCTCCCATCAGATTCTCTGTTTCAGCCCTTTACCTCTTCCACCTATCATCTCCCACTTTCATATTTCATCCCCCTCCCCCTACTTTCTTATCCTGGCTTCTTCCCCCTTCTTTTCCAGTCCTGATGAAAGGCTTCGGCCCAAAATGTCAAGTGTTGATTCCCCTCCATAGATGCCGCTTGACTTGATGAGCTCCTCCAGCATTTTGTGTGTTATTTACTTGTTTATTTTTAAGCCTTGAATGATTTGTGCAGCTCAAAGGTTTTTTGGACAGGTTGCATTTAAGCAGTAATGGATTTCATTCACTGAATGAACCAGGAAACAGCCACGAGCAGCCTCTCCACTAGTCCTTCACAGCAGCCTCTGCGCATTGAGCCGAGGACTATAGCTAGCAGTGTGTTAGTGGAGTACTGGGATTCAAGCTAAGCTCCCAACTGAGCAATGTATAACAGCGGGAAAGACTTGAGTTTGCACCCAATTCCCTGGAGAATACTATGCAGCAGAAGTAGATTTCTCTGTAGAAGTAGAGTGTGATACCTACATGTAAGTGTAAGTGTGACCGGAGCACCAATGTAGCTGAAACAAATCAAGCAGTGTACTAGTTTACAGAGTTAGATATTAATCATTATCTCAGTGAAATAAAGCTCTAAACTAAATTTTCCATCTCCTGCAGCTGAATGGGAAAGTGGCATGGGAAGGGAATGACTAGAGATGGCTGGAGAGCTGTGAAGAGAATGGTATTTCAGAATACTGAAAGGGGATTTGAAGGAAAGCTAAAATCCACCAGGATAATTTGTAAAGGATGATCTATTTGAATGCAGTCTGTTAGGAGGGGATTGTTTCGGCCGGAAGGCAAAGGGGTGAGGGCAGGTTGAAGCCTTCTCCCCTACAAGAGGAGCTGGAGAAACCCAGAAAGTGAAAGTCAAAGAACTGGCTACATGAAAATGAGATAAGGGTAGATATTGTCAGCAAATATAATGAAATCTGAAAATAGAACAGAAAATGCTGTAAAGACTTTGGTCAGGCATCATCTGTAGAAAGCGAAACAGATAAATGCTTCTGGCCAGAGGCTCTTCGTCAGAACTGAGAAAAAAGGATAAAGCAAATTAGTGTAGGTAGCAGAGAAGGTCTGGGAAGTCAATGGGTGGCATAAAGGGAAATTATGTAATAGGGTAAATTAATGTAGTCATTAAATGAACAGTTGAGTTCCTTAGTTGGTGTAACATTTTGCTAATGCTGTGAAGCTTGGTGCTGTTGTATAGTCTGTCTGCTGGGCATTTAGGCAAGTGATATGGATAACAGGCTGGCTGCCTGAATGACAGAATCAAACGGGGGAGGGGAAAATCAGACCCAAGCCCTGATGCTTGCAAATAGGTAGCAACAGGCAGGATGAAAACTGGGTTGAATCACTAAGCTGGAATACTCATGGCTCATTACAATACTCCTCCTGCTACTTCAGCCATGGACAACTTAGGCCAAATTACCTACCTTGGAATTTTTAAAGCTTAGTGGTTTGGTGACTCACTGGAAAAAGTCAATTGTGTGATTGTGCAGGTGAACAATATCAAATTACAATGTTATTTTGTAACATTAAAAGTATCAAAGCTCCACAATCTAAGAATTACTGTTTAGTTGCTTTGAAATTTTAGCATTATACATAATTTATTAAATACACTCTTCATTACAGACTTACTGAACTAGCTGGCGATGAGACCTGCTCTTCATTTAGAACATTTTCATAAGACATTGAAAGATTCATTCCAGGCACTGCAGTAGTATTCATTTTAGTGTTTTCAACATTATTCACTAAAGACAGTGAACCTGCATCAATAAACAAAACGGTCATTGTATTTTTATTGTAGTATTAAAACAATAACACTGCTATTCCTACAAGTTCAATGATTCTCCAGCATCTGGGGAAGGGCAATTCACTTTGAAAACATTTTAGGTGTTTACTGGAATTCCAGACCAATTAAATCTGCCTGCATTTCTCCACCAGGCTTTTGTATTCTTTTGTAGTACAATAAAGTTCCAAAAGTTGAAAGTAAACAGCATTGTGCACAGTTCCAAACTATCATCAAAGTTTGACTTTTAATCAATTTTCAAAATCTGGGCACTATGGCATAGGTAGTCTTGAAATAAATTGCAGAGTTCCTTTCATTAGCTTTTCGCCACAAGACACAAGAGCAGAATTAGGCCTTTCAGCCCATCAAGCCTGCTACACCATACCATCATGGCTGATCCCAGATCCCACTCAATTCACATCAGTTTATTTTAAAATAAATAACACACAAGGGGGAATTCCTCCACCCCAAAGTTGGTACAACTTGGATGACACACAGCAATTACCTTTAGCATTTAAATCAATAAAATATTCTGTTGTTACTAGACTGGGTGAATGCCTAGCATGTGGCCTGAATATCAACAGCAGTGAACGTTGTCATTTTGGCACATAGAATTCAGAATTTGTTCTTTAAGATTAAAGTTTAAAATTCAACTATGTTGTGTTGTGGCTTTACAGATCATCTTGATGACACAGCACATGATAAAAATGACCAATTCATCCAAACTCACTTTCCTTTGCGCCATTTCTGGTCATTCCAGGAGCTGAGAGATTCACAGCATGGCTTACTTTAATATTTCTTGGGGAAGACTGTAATAATAAACAGCATGTTATTACTCCAAAATTAAATGAACAACAATCAATACTATAAAAGTGGCTCAATCAGCATATCAGAATCAGAACTAAATTTAAGATATACTAACCATTAATCTCTCTGTGCTATTCTAGTATTGTTACATCAGTATGTAACTGATGAGAGGAATGCTGATAGGGTCATTATTGACAAGGTTGGATCTATTCTTATTACCCTTGCATACTGATGGTAGATGCCAGTTTGAACACATCTAGTCTAGAACACAGGGTTTAAGTACTGCAGTCATATTGTTGAAGACTAAAGCTGTTGTACTCCCCATGTGTAGCTTTAATTGAACCAGTTTAAGTCTGGGATTAGTCATGTCAGATTTAGCAAACTTGCAGTTTCATAGTCTGAGCATTATGAACTACTTTTAAAGAGTAATTTTATGAATGAAAGAAGTGGGGCAATCGATTTCTGTAGAATCTCCAGTAACAAGTAGTATCAGTGAAATGATATTAATTCGCTCATCTCCTCAATTTTTGTTACTCCTACTGTAAGCTCCATGAAGTCCAGTGCACGGATCAACATCCAAAGATCAACTTTATTTGCCATATACTGTTACATGTACGTATTAGGAACTTGCTGTGGTGTGTTTGAATGACATGCAACAAAAAACATTCAATAATTATAAAGAATAAAGAATTATATTAAAAAAGTTAGAGGTTAAAGTACAGATATGGAATAAAATGTGCATGAATATAAAAATAACAGCATGTATTTCCAATGTAAACAACATTATAAAATGTGGTTTATAGTGTATATGATGCAGTGTCTGAGGTAGAGGGGGATGGGCAACTAACTATAATGGTTGATCAGATTAACTACCTGGGAAGAAACATTAAGATGGACTGAAGTGGTTTTGTTTTAATAGCCCTATAGTGCTTCCCAGAAGGAAGCTTTTGGAAAAAGCAGTTTACAAGGTAGGTATCATGCACAATGAATTTCCTGCCCACTTCTTTGTCCAGGATTCGTACAAGTCCGCAATGTTAGCAAATTGCAGCCAATTACTTTTTCTGCTGACCCGACTGTTCAGTCTTCACGTATTGTGAGACAATGCTGCACCAAACAAGAGGGCACCAAGTATTCTACTAATGCAGCTCTACACTGCCGTCCTCATATCAGCAGCTTAAGGAATGGCAACATATTTTCTAAGTAGGCATGTTACAACCCTCAGTATATTCAATACTGAATTCAACAGTTTCAGATAACCAGGATTTTCAGGTTGTCTGACCTTGCCATTTTTGATGAAAGGTAATCAATTTTTAATATTAACTGCTTTTCTCTGTCCACAGATGCTGACTGTATTGCTAGGTGTTTCCTGCAATTATTTTCCCCACATTTTCAGCATCTGCGTTTTATGCATCTCTTACTTTCATCATTTTGCTTCTGCAACCATCCCACAACCCCCATACCTTTTCATCACATCTTCACATTTCTATCTTCAATTGCACCACTACCATTTGAATACAGGATTCCCCCACTATCCGAAGGTAGAGCATTCCTATGAGACCGTTTGTAAGCCAAAATGGCATAAAGCGAAAAGCAATATTAATTTATATGGGAAAAATTTGAGCACATCCAGACCAAAAAATAACCTACCAAATAACACATAAAACCTAAAATAACACTAACATATAGTAAAAGCAGGAATGATATAATAAATACACAGCCTATGTAGTCATACTTTTCTGCAATCATTGCAGCACTGTCAATCATAGCGAAAATCTCACACAAGTGCTTCACCTTCAGTTCCTGGACAACTTTTCACTTTCGGGCCATTCGCTATTGCGTTCGGTTTCGATTCGTATCCTTTCCTCTTGCAATTGCATCAGTATTGATGAAATTGATGCAATCAGTAATTACATCAATTTCAACAAAAGGACTAACATATGTTCTCAGGAAAAAAATCACTTGGGTATTCCAACCACTTGGATGTGAATGTAACACAACAGGAAGTGCTCACCACGATCGAAACTCTTAATTATGTGCAGTTTTACACTAAGCTTAACACCCTTATGAGCTCTCTTAGGCTTTTCTGATACCTTAGGACACATCTTGCTAACCGATGCACAAACAACAAATCGAGATAAAGCGCAGATGCTCACAGACACAGTTCAAAGCTATGGTGGCTTGATGCTGAGTGTGGTTCCCAGGGAAGGAGCTTGCTGCAAAACAAATGCAGAACGCTATTTTCGCTTTTCGCCTTTTTTCGTAAACGCGAAAATCCTCTTCGGATTTCTTTTGGTTAGCGAAAATCAGTACTAATGTAGGTCTTTCGTAAAAGAGAAGTGGCATAAAGCCAACTTTCGAAAAGCAGGGATATCTGTATACACTTTCACTATATCATAACCATTCTCTTTGTTCTCCCTGCCCTTCTGCAGCTTAAAGTGTGCTGGCTTTCTATCTTTTTGTAGTTTAGATAAGAAGTCGTCAAACTGAAATGTTAACTCTCTCCATAGATGCTGAAAATATCCTGAATGTTCTCAAACTGCTAACTGATGGAATGGCCAAGCCACAAATAATACTGGATCTTTGACATCAACATTCATTTTCTATTAAGATAAACTAGATATTAGAATTAAGTGTAAATGCTTTTCATGATTGACAAAATTAAAAAGGCATACAAGATGAAAACAAAAGGCTCGTTGACAAAGCTTTGAATCTTAAAAGAAGGCAATCTTAGTGAGGCACTTCCAGAGCAACTTAAGTTACAACCATCAATGATAGAGTGATTTGAATTAAGAATACTCAAAGACCAGAATGAGGAGCAAATATCTTGTTGATCGATAAAACTACATATAAGCTTCTTGGTGGAATCTGAAAACAAAGGATGTTAAATCTGAATTGAAAGGGAATTGGATACCAATACAGGTCGAAGGGTGATGGGCAAACATAGCTTGATATGAATAAACATATAATACAGATACAAGCTCATCAGAAATTGAGTAAGGTCACATAACAGTTCTCTACATGTCTAGTTCAGTCTCAGACAATTGCTAAGGAAAGAAATGGATTCAGAGGTAAGTAATATCCATGCCTTCTCTGGGCAAGAATGGCCCTGAAGTATTTGAGAAACTTGGCCATTATTGGGTCTATTCATAATTCAGTTATATCACATTTAATTTATATTCATTTCCATTTAAATGTCTTAACTCCAACATTACTGAAGATCAAAATGGTAAATCAATAAAGAGTCCTCCTCATATAACCCAACCAGGATGCCAAAAAATCCAATAAAACATTCATATAACAGAAGTATCATTTTCACTTTTCAACCTTCTTAAAATAGAGGCCAACGTTCCATTTGCTGTTTTTTTGGAGCTAAGTGCTAGCCCAAATAAGTAGAAGATTTGTAAGTGAGAGTGATGCATACCAAACCCAAAACAAACATAATTTCCACTAATATACTCCACTATCTCCTTAACAACTGAAAAAAGTTTATTACCTGTTCAATTCTGTATGAACTTTTATTTCCTGATGCTTGTGGATTTCTGCCTCCACTTCTGTCTTTGGACAAGGAATCCGTTTCCTTTTTCCTAGCATCTAATGGAACCTATTACAAATAACAATTGTAAAATCAAGATGCACATGTCCCTTGGGTAATTACAGGAATGTTGCCATTGCATAAAAATATAAATTACAAAGGACTTACCCCATCAGTTTGCATAAGCTGTGGAAGTGAGTTTTCAGTTTTCTTCTCAGTTGCCATCTCAGCTTTCTTCCAGGTTTCTAACCGAAGTCTTTCCATTACTTTAACTTCATCTCGAAGCTCTTGATTTTCCTTGGTAAGTGCATCGATCTGATTTCGAAGCCTTGTATAAGTACTTGACCACCTTAATTCCTTCCGTTTCAATTCTTCTTGCAAGTCTATTATCTGCTGCTTAAGAACCTAAGCACAAAAAAACAAAAATAATTCTTTAGTTCTTTGAATGAGCATGATTATAGCCAAAACATTATTATATACAAACGTTTGTAGAATACAAAGCACAGAAACAACTCATTGAACCTTACTAATCCATGCTGGCATTTAAGTTCAATAACACTTCTCAAAACACATTTTCACTATGTAACTTCCACTATTTTTCAGCTTCCAGTTAGATATCACAGTTGTAGATCAATAATTAAGACCATCAAGTGGTCACTCCATGTGGAAGTGGCTTCCTGACATTGGGTCCCAAGTTCCTCAAGTTATAGAACATAGAAAATCTACAGCACAATACAGGTCCTTCAGCTCACAAAGACGTGCCGAACATGTCCTTACCTTAGAAATTACCTAGGGTTACCCATAGCCCTCTATTTTTCTAAGCTCCATGTATCTATCCAGGAGTCTCTTAAAAGACCCTATTATATCCACCTCCACCACCGTCACTCAACCTATTCTCATAAGGCATGCTCCCCAATCCAGGCAACATCCTTGTAAATCTCCTCTGCACACTTTCTATGGCTTCCATATCCTTCCAGTAGTGAGGTGACCAGAACTGAGCATAGTACTCCTAGTGGGATCTGACCAAGATCCTATATAGCTGCATCATAACCTCTCTGCTCCTAAAATCAACCCCCACGATTGATGAAGGCCAATGCACCATATGCCCTCTTAACCACAGAGTCAACCTGCGCAGTAACTTTGAGTGTCCTATGGCCTCGGACCCCAAGATCCCTCTGATCCTCCACACTGCCAAGAGTCTTACCATTATTACTATATTCTGACATTATATTTGACCTACCAAAATAAACAACCTCACACTTACCTGAGTTGAACTCCATCTGCCACTTCTCAGCCCAGTTTTGCATCCTATCAATGTCCCACTGTAACCCCTGACTGTCCTCCACACTATCCACAACACCCCCAACCTTTGTGTCATCAACAAATTTATTAACCCATCCCTCCACTTCCTCATCCAGGTCATTTATAAAAATCACAAAGAGTCGGGGTCCCAGAACAGATCCCTGAGGCACACCACTGGTCATCAACCTCCATGAAGAATAGGACCCGTCAACAACCACTCTTTGCCTTCTGTGGACAAGCCAATTCTGGATCGACAAAGCAAAGTCCCCTTGGATCCCATGCCTCCTTACTTTCTCAATAAGCCTTGCATGGGGTATCTTATCAAATGCCTTGCTGAAATCTATATACAGTATATCTACTGCTCTACCTCCATCAATGTGTTTAGTCACATCCTCAAAAAATTCAATCAGGCTCATAAGGCATGACCTGCTTTTGACAAAGCCATGCTGGCTATTCCTAATCACCCTGATGTTGAATTTAAACAATTTTGCATATAGTTTAAAATCACGCAGTCATTAAACAACTTGATAAATTTACTTCCAGTAAATATAAAATATTTAATACAGACAAGATGCCCACTATGTGATTGCCATTCATCCAGGTATGTCCCATTAAACATTTTGCCATTAATTTTTAACTCTACTACATTTCTCAGAAGATTATTTCAAGTATTGAGCGATCCATATTTGTTATTAATAACACCTGCTCATTATTTACTTTCCTTGTGTTTAAATCATTCATAACCCATTTCATTCTTGCATCCTTGGGTCTTTTAAGTAGATTTCAAATGAAAACTTACCTGAATTCCACTACCCCTCAAATATTTCATTTTAAAACATTTATTTTTTTAATAAAAGCCAGTAACTTAATGCCAATGTGGTCAAAATGTTAATCTTAAAATCAAGGGTATTAATTTATTTTTGGATAACGGCATTCTTTATTCTACCAAGGGGCTGCAAACTCCAGGACTTGAAAGATGTTTTTTCAAGCAACATAACTCCACATCAATTCTAAATCAGAGCACTGTACAACTGTAGCATTAAAGCCTGCTTATTTGTTTTTAATTACTGATGTCTGACCCCTTTCCAATTCATACTTAGATATCACGACATCATGTTAGTTTGCAAAATATAATGTATTTCCCCCATCTGTAGTTAATTTCTATAGTTTTTCTTGGTTCATGGGTAAGGTTTCTACAAGAAATCCTATCCTTACACTTGGCAGTATATAGCAAATAAAAATACACTTAAGCTCTTAGAAAACTGATCAAAGGAAAAGGACAAAATAATTTTTTTTTACTGCAAATTTCTTAAGAGGCAAATCATAGGGTATTCACCAAGCAGAACTCAGTAAAATCAGCCTATACATTGAAAAGTGCATCTGAAGTTGCAACAAAGGGTTAACAATGTCAAAGAGAAAATGTCACCTTTATCTCTTCTCTTTCTTTTTTGTCCGGAATGGCTCTTGCTACTACAGCATATTTTTCAAAAACCATTCGCTCCTTTTGTAGTCGTTTTAATTCCTCTTTTTTGTATTCTTCTAATTGAGTCAGCTCCTCAGCTTTCTTACGTTCAAAGTCTGCAATTTCTTTCCTACAAATGAAATAATATCTTCAGCATATTTTATAAATTTAGTATCATAGACTTCAAAATGGATAAGAACAGTCAATGGAATCTGACTTCGAACCTTATACTACAAATTAATTTGCCAGATTCTTATTTTTAATCTGGATCTCTGTGAAATTTTCAAAATGTGGAGAAGGGTTGAGTAACACGGTATTGTATTGCTATTACAGCACTAACAACCCAGATTTTATGTACAGACTAGAGGCAATATAGAGCGGCCAATTAACCTAGGAGCTTACACTCCAATAAAATGTGGGAGGAAACCAGAGCACCCAGGGAACACCCATATGACATGGAGAAGATAGAAACTTCACACAAACAGTACCAGAAGTCAGAATTGAAAATGCTCATTAGCACTCTTCAAGATGTACAACTGTACTTTCATATAGGCATGTCACAAGTGTTCTACTTAGAAAAGAATCCTGGATCTAATAATATTTTCAATCTGATTTGGATACAGGTCAGTATCAAAACTTACTGCAAACAAAACATAAGTTAGCAAAAAAAACTTCAGAAGAATGGTTTGACTGACGGAAGATGCAATTCAATGAAGTGCTACATTAAGCATTTTGGTAAAAACGTAGGCGAATACCCTTAACACAGCAAAATATCATAAAGTGTTTAATATGAGTCATATCTAACTAAATTTGATACCAGTCCACAAAGTGTTGGGTAATGAAAAGCATCGTCAGGTAGGTTTTAAGAAAAACTTGAGAGAGCATATACAGAGGTTAAGAAGGAAGTGTTGACTACAGGAGTTCCAGACCCTAAGGTTAAGGCACCAATGATATGACCATTAACAGTGAAAAATATATCTATTTAACATCATGCTGGCATCAGAGACCTAAAGTCAGCAACATATAAAAGGAAGGTAGGGTCAAGCGGAGCAGTCATTGTCAGAGTGTGCTCGTGATGGAATGGGAAAACTTTAACCTAACAGGCTTCTGCAAGAACAGGCAAAGGCACAGATAAAAAGATGCAACTTTTTTTTAGTACAAACTAGTCAGCATGGAATGCTCCTCCTTTCAGATGTGGGAATTCAGAATACCTTACGGTTTTCCTGATGATTACATCTGTGGGAAGTGCACCGAACTTCAGCTCTTGATTGACCAGGTCAAGGAGTTGGAGCTGAAGTTGTATGTATTCAGGATCATCTGGGAGGCTGAAGTTATAGACGAGACTTTTGAAGAGGTGTTATTGATTTAAGAAGCCCTCCTATATATACTTAACAAATACTGCCCCATCTAAACCCTTTGCACTATGAATGTCCTAGTTTATATTAGGGAAGTTGAAATTCTCCATGACATTTTTACATGTTTCCTTAATCTGTAGGACTAAATCCTTAACAGTGTTCCTGAGCAGAGAGATCTTGGGGACCAAGTTCATAGCTCCATGGAAATGGCTACACGGGTCGATAGGGTGGTTAATACTTAAGGAATACTTGCTTTTATTTGTCAAGAGATTATGTTGCAGCATTATTAAAAAACCACTCCAGTTAGGCCACCGTCTGGAGTATTACATACAGCTCTGGTCCCCCCACTATAGGAAAGATGTTGAGACTTTGGAGAGGCCCTGTACCATCATGAGGCTGGACAAACTTGGGTTGGTTTCTTTGGAGCGGCAGAGGCTGAAGGGAGATCTGATAGAGGTTTATAAGATTATAAGGGAGTATCTTTTCCCCAGGATCTAATACCAGAGGACATGTATTGAAGGTGGGTGAGGGGAGTGGGGTAGTCTTAAAGGGGGTGTGAGGGGTAAATTTTATTTATGCAAGGTGGTGGATGCCTGGAATGTGCTGCCTGGCTTGCTGGTAGAGGTGAATACATTTCAGGCTTTTAAGAGACTTTTAGACAGGCACATGAATGTGAGGAAGATGAAGGGATATGGACGTTGTGTAGATAGGAGGAATTAATTTAGAGTTTGTTTTTTTAAATTCACTTCTTACCTGGTTCAGCACAACATTGTAGGCTGAAGGGGCTGTTCCTGTGCTGTACTGTTTCATGTTTGATGTTCTATCATTGATGTTTAAAAGACCAGAATTGGACGACTACAGAGATCTTTTAGAGAAACTGTTCAAGGGCTGGAGAAAGTTGCAAAGAAGGGCAAGGGGCATGGCTTCAGGGGAACTGATATACAATAAGAATTTTAAATAGTTGTGTTATTGAAATGGAAGACAGGGGATGCCGCCGAGACCAGAAGGATAATATGCAAATAAACCTTGATGAGAATTAGAATGCAAATAGTAGAGATTTGGATCTTATGGTAACATGCTCCACAAAGCATCACAACATTAGCAAACAAGATTCAAGTTTAACGAGGTTTCAAAAACAAAGAGAATTACAATATTTACACAAGTTGCTGGGCTACAAGTGTAGTGCAAATGCTCTTCCCATTTTGGGAAGGATACTGGAACTACAGCATGCATTGAAATATGGTGCAGGATTATGACCATAACTAAAAGCAAAATTGATATTTTGAGATTACTTTCACTACAGTAGAAAAAGTAAATGGCAGTTTAGTGCAAAATAATGAAGGATTTATAAGATAGAAAAAGAATTTACTATTTAAAAGTTCCTTACAAAATTTGAGAGAATTGTGATCAATGCATCTTTTAAAATATTATAAAAACTTGAATAATAGAGCACATGAGGGAAAGAGCAGGGGAACATGGTTGATTTTATGCAGTTGAATGAATTCAGATCTGAGTTACGTACCATAATTGCAGTTCTGAGACGATCATGCCAAAAAAAAGTTACCCACATTGATGTTTTCATTATTTTCATCCAGAAAATACTTTAGTAATAGCTCTAAACAAAATGACCAGGCTAACAAACGTCAGAGCCACATTTGAGATCCCCATGATTAGTAATTTTTTTTTTTAAACTGTCTTCTTATAAGTCCATCTAGATAAAAGTTTGACTAAAATGTCATTTTGGGTATTTTCATTTCAAAATTCATTTATCAAGTTTAGAAATATCCAGACCAGTGACAGAACAGGAAAAAGTTTATATACTGCATTTATACATAAAGATAATTGATAACTATAAAACATGTTAGAATATGGATTTTTGAGTAACTTTTTTCATAATACTGTGTTTGTGATTAAGCTTTGTTAATTAGGGATTAACACCGAATTAGAATCATAGAATGGACTTTTCCTGTAAATTTATGCCATAGTATTAAAAATAAATGGTAAAAAAAACTTGTCAATCTGCTTTTAAAATTCAGAAACTCATGCTTTAGACTTTCAAGCCATCCACTGTAAGATAAAGCTATTAACAAAAGAACATCATTTTCCCTGCAATAACATGCAATACATGCATGGTCGGAAGAGGTAAATAAACCCAAACAAAAAAACTAAGTGTAAAACAGAGAGAAAAATGAAGTTGAGTCCAAATGTGGAATATATTAAGTAACCAGAGAGATTTTGGGGTTATAAAAATAAAGGTGGTGACAGACATCAAGAACTTATTTAGAGATTACCAAGAAATTCTCTTTGCCAGAAAACTATAGGACTCACAGGAATATGATAAATCAAAACATACAAAATCATGTAGCGCAAGAAAGAAAGAGGAATTGACAATAGTTCATTATTAAACAGAGTTTGAATCTCAAAATTTTGGGTAGTTTAGTGGGTTGCAGCTCAAAAGGACACAGTTGATGGGACAGTGATGGAAGTGGTTCAGCTGCTGCGACACAGCTGCAGCATTCCAGGTTCAGTGATCTTGTGAAATTTGCACCTTCTTTCTGTGTGCTCTGGTTTCCTCTCTAATACTACATATGCGTAGGTTGGTAAGTACATTGCCCTGATGGTAACTTTATGTTGATAGCAACATAGGATTAGTGTAGGTGCATATTTAATGGTCAGCACAAACTCATCAGCAGCCTATTTCCATGTTGAACAAAGGGGTTAAGGTAACCAGAAACAGGGACAGTAGTTTGTACAGGCGCCAAGCAACTTATGTCATTCAATAAGATAATGGCTAATTTGATCAGTTCAATGCATCTTCAAATTCTCACTACAGCTCCATAAATAAATATTGGAAACTGTTAGATCAAAAGTTGTACATGGTAGACTCACAGCTTTAAGAGGGTTATAAATATTTCAGCCTAAACGTTGGGCCTCTGTTAACCTGTGGAGTTCTTTCTAAGTGCAGACCTGAACAGAAATGGGTTTCTTAAAGAGGAATCACTAAAGAAAAACAGACACACAATCACTAGCCAGTCAAGTAGTACTATATTTGTCACATGTAACAGAACTTGTAACAAATTGATTCAAATTAGTTTGAATTCTTTGAACTTTTGATGTAGCATGGCAAAAGAGCTTTATTTCAGTTAGGACTTAGAAAAAAGAACCATGTATGCTTACCTAAATTCCATCATAGCTTTTTCCTTATCATCTCGGAGTTTAGCCAGTGTAGAATTTTCTGCTCGAAATTTGTTAATTTCAGTTTCCAATTCTAATAGCTTATCCTTCATCAACTTGGACTGGATACCATTACCTAGCAAGCACAATGTGTTTAATAATTTTATATGTTCAATGTCTAATTTGAAAAACTTCAACCTCAATGTTGACAAAGACCTATAATGTGTGACCTACGCAAGCAGGAAACTTCATTTCCATTTCAATCCTATCAAATGTTTTTTGCAAGCTGAATTTTAAATCAGCAGGGTAAGGACATATGGCATCTTCCTATGTACATATACATGTTGCTAAATGTTGTATAGTATCACTCATATACATAACAGTTACTAATAAAAAGTAGATTTCCTTTGTGACTGGTTAAGATTTTTGTTACTTTTAACTAACCAAAGATACACAGCACCATTTTAAATGACGGTTGAGAAAACAACAACCTCCAACAATGTACTATAACTATATTTTATATATATATATATATAGTCTCCCATATTTCCATAAAAGTTCAGTAAAACTCATTCCAATAATTTGACCCAACACATTTTGCTAAGCAGAAAAGAAATAAAAATTTGAAATTTGTAGAATAAAAGCAAAATGGATGTGTATAGCTTGGCTGTGGCCTCTGGCAAAGAAATATGTGGCGACACAAGGCAAAATGTTTTTTTTTTCAGCAATCTTCCATGGTCAATACCGAGCTCCAAGTACTGTAGACTGTAGTGGAATAAAATAACCAAAGTCATTCAAACTCATCTCTGCTCTACCATTCAATAAAATCATGGTTGCCACCTTCCTGCACCAATCTTTTCTCTCTCAATATCCTTTTTATTAAAATATGTATCCAAATTGAATGTGGTAAACAACCTCACCTCTTGGTTAGAGAAATCAAAAAATTCAATACCACCCCCGTCAGAGAAAAATAACCATGTATCTTGCCCAGAAGTTCCCAACCATGGTCCACAGTTAACAATAAAGCTCCACTGCAATACTGAAAAGGTTGGGAACCCCTAATCTAGCCCATCTAACTTATCTGCATAAGATTTGCAATTACTTTTTTCCATTCCATTCATTAGACCCAATATTCTCCACTATTCTGGTTTTCCCAGTTGCCTTCTGAGAAGACAAAGAATTCTTGTTTAATTTCTCTGCTACTTTATTATTCCCTATCATAATTACTTCTTATTATGTATAAGATCCATATCAGCTTTTACCAATCTTTTTTGTGCATATCTATAAAAGCTTTACTGTCATTTTTTTTTTATTTTGCTAATTTCTGAAATTTTCCTAATCCTTATGCTTGCATGTTCATTTTGGCTGTGCGATCATAATCAGATCCAAATAAAAGCTGCTTTCAATTGGAAAGGCTGACATAATGATTACTGCCAAACTACATTACTAGTCAGCAATACTCTCACATCCAAAGTATCCTCCGTTTTTCAACCCAAGCCCGTTTTTAACAGCCCTGAGGATTCACCTTCATCATCTTCCAATACACTGATACAAGCTGCATGCAACTCGATATGATTAAGATGAGCAATACTAGGTTTTTAAACTATCCATCTCGACATATCTGTTTCTGCTGTCTTTTGTTTGACGCTTTCTAACCTGTTCCAAGTGCACAGATTTTGTACACGTCTTATTTTCTATATTCACCTCATTCATATTCTTCACTTTTAGATGAGTGATAATACAGTACTCAGTCAAACTACTGCATGCATTTCTAGTTACTACTCTGTAAGAAAATGTTAGTGATTGTGAAGTGCAGAGAAGATTAACCAAGATGTTGATTAGGATGCAACATTTAAGTAATGATGAGACAATGGAGAGAAAGTTAAGAAGGTACTTTACCGAGATATAAAATTATGAGGTATATAGTTA
Organism: Hypanus sabinus; assembly: GCF_030144855.1. Classification (NCBI taxonomy): domain Eukaryota; kingdom Metazoa; phylum Chordata; class Chondrichthyes; order Myliobatiformes; family Dasyatidae; genus Hypanus; species Hypanus sabinus. Next base: position 47,231,815 of record NC_082708.1, on the reverse strand, counting down.
AGTAGACAGCAGGAAACTTTTCCCATTTTAGAAATGAACAAAACTAGAGGACATTGACCTAAGGTATTGAGATAGAGATTGAGGGGAACTGTTTTCAATGGCAAATACCTGGAATGCACTGCCAGAGAATGCGGTGGAAGTAGAGTTCCTGACAGAATTTGAGAAATGATTAGATGAGTACCCAAGATATGGAAGGCTACAGGCCAACTACTGGAAGATGGGATTAATGTAAGATGGTGCCTAGATCCATTGGCCAAATGGCTTATTTAGATGCATACAACTATAACTTGCTAGGAGACATGACTGAAAGAACTGCAACCAGTGAATATCAAGAAAAAGAAAGATTCAATTACTGGCAGATCCTTATTAAATCATAATCAAATAAACATAATGGCTTATCATTCACAGCTTTAAATTTTTATTCTATCCCTTACGCCATCATCTTTGACTAACTGTATCCTCAAAGAGTACAGATCATTAAGTTCTTAAGCAAAATAAACAGCATTTTCCCTCTGTTAAAAGGAAATTGAACAAGATGAGCAACATTTAAAACCAGTGGCAGCTAGGAAATGATTTTTCAATCCAGTCTTGACAGTTCAAGATCAAAAAAATTTTCTCTAAATCTGATATGCCTGGAAGGGCATAGTTTTTGACAAGTTCCTCAAACAGTGATAACATGTTAATTAACATATCAAAATAAAAATAGACGTATGTACCATACCTAAAGATTTTTCATTCACAGTTTTAGATTTCTGTTCCAGCCCTTGAAGCAATGCAGGCTTTGCCTTGGGTTTCAGTGAAGGAAATAATCTTGCTATTAGATCAGATGTAGGTGGTGGTTCTCCAAACTTGTTCAGTTTTCTTTCACCTTCAACATCTCCTTTCTTGGCAGAAGCAGTTTTTCTTCTCAAACATTTCTCCTCAGTAACTTCACCAGAAGAGAATTTTTGAGTCACTAATACAGAAGTATGAACAGGCTCTATTGAGATATCTTCAAGTTTATTAAATCCACCTTCTTCTTGGTCAGTCCATGTTTGGTCATCATCAAACTCAACCTTTTCTTGCTGCAGTGGCAAGTTTCCTTCTGAATTAAACAGAGAGGAATCTTCTTTCTGGCTCAAATCAAGTTTATCATTCTCTATCACAGTCAACATTTTGACATCATCATCATCAGATGACAAGTCAAGATCAATGTCCATTTTCTTATCTTTATTAAGACTGTCTGCTGGTTGTTTTCCACACACAGAATTAGGATTATCTTCCTTGTTACTGTTACAAATCACTGACTGCTTCTCTGATTCATTTGTCAGTGTAGAATCAAGATCCTCCTTTGAGTCTGAAGTGGTATCACAAACACTACACTGATCTTCTTGAGAATCACATTTAACACTTTGAGCTACAGCTTCATTGCTGATCAGTGGGTCAAAAACACTTGTGAACTTTTCCTCTGCTTCAACATAATTACTTTTCAGATAAATGTTCTTTTTATCACTATCATCCACATTTCTGTTATTTTTTGGGTCATTTGAATTTTCAAACATTTGGTTATGTTGAGCAAATTTTATTGGTGTGGAGGACAATCTAGGATCTTTATTGTATTGCCAATCTTGGTGTGCCATTTTTAACACAAAGGAAGAATTACTAGAGAAGGAAAGTTCTTCAGCTGCCTGCTCCAAAAATTCAAATTCATTCAATTCGACGATTTCCTTCTCATCTTCCTTATTCCAGTTCTCCATCTTTTTCTGAAATGATATCTCAAATGAGTTCTCAATTTCATTTGAGGCTCCATCAATTGGGCAAGTGGGAAGTATATTTCCTGATTTTTTCTGCAATCTCTCAGCTTTACATGGTGATGCAAGTTCATGCAAAAGTTCACTGCCCTGTTTGATTTGTTTTTTTGTTTGTCCATAATCCTGAACCACATTAATAGTTTCAGTTTTATGGGCATTGTGAACATGACCTTCTGAAGCTTCTGTTATCTCCTCGGTTTGATGAAGTGACTGGAAGACAGCGTCTTCACTACAAGTTCCTAAGGCAGCTACTTTTTTAAGACACAATGCAGAGTTGCTCTTCCCTTTACCAATTGTCTTTGGTTTGTTGACAAGCCAGGAAGAGCTAGTATTATGATTTTCCTTGCTTAATAGTGTCAACTTCCGCTGCATCTGTTGACAATTTGCCTTCTTTAAACTTACAGAATCCTGATTGATTAAGTTTCTTTCCTTATCAGCTTTGAGTCTTACAAGATTACTCGACTTGATTTTTGAAAATCTTGCTAGTCCTTCACCGCACTTCAAAAACTTTCTTTTCTGGTTGCCTTTATCCTCAGCGAAGACAGGAGGTAACTATAATAACAATACATGTAAAACAATACTAATTAAGAATGTGAGCAACACACACAAAATGCTGGAGGAGCTCACAGGCTTGGATTTCCAGCATCTGCAGATTTTCTCATTTCTAGTTAAGAATGTAATGATTGTTTCAAGAATCAGTTTCTCCCCCACCACAACAATGACATTTCCTGATTATAACAATTTTCATATATCAAGTGGCTTTCAAAACACAGAACACATTTCTAGATCTTTCCTCAGCTGTGAGATTTCAAAAATGTTATATAAAAAGAAAAACACAAGGGTCAGACCAGAATGACTGAAGAAGGGCATCTGCAGCACAGCTTATCTGTTGGATTCTTCCACCATGTACTTTTCAATTTGCAAAACATTTGTGCCACTTCAGTTACTGGAAATATGAGTTAATGGGGACAATGATACTCCATGTCTCACCACCATCCATCTAACAAAAAAAATTTAGAAATAAGGAAAAACAACAATGAAACAATCTATTTTAAAAGTTACTGCAAATTTTGGAAATCTGAAAAGAAAGAAAATGCTGTAGTTATCCAGCACATTAGGAAGTATCTGTGGAAATAGAAACAGAATTAATGTTGCTTACACTGAAATGATGCTTGCGCTCCACAGATACTGGCTGAACTGAATATTTCTGGCACTTTCTGTTTTTAAACCAGTCAAATTACGTAGAGAAAGAGAAATTAAAGGGAAATATAATATTGGATTAAGAAATAAAGATAAAGGAAAAATAAGCAATAAAATATTGAATTTTACAATCAATCAAATAATTTACTTTCTGCTGAAATATGGTTTCACATTTTCATGTGCAGCTTCTCAGGAGTAGAAAGGTTAAGTAGATTAAGCAAAAACATTACATCTAATTTTAAAATAAATCAATGAATTTAAACATCAGACAACTTTCTACAGCAGGATTAACTCATCTTCGAGTTCTCCAACCTGAAAGGTCACCTTGTCTATTTTTTTTACTCCAGGTTGACAGTAGTCAGGAGGGCATCTCCAAGAGTTTAGTCCTTCACATCTTATCTATAAAAGTGTACAATTTTTGAACTTTTAAGCTAAATTGAAGTACTCTCCATTTTAACAGACAAGCAGATGCCATATCAAAAGCAATACCACAGCTCCTTAATAAATTCTCATAGCTTCCTGGCAAACATTCCTCTCAAATGAATATAGTAAGATTAGTTTAACAGATGATTCATCTTTGCTGTTTCCTGTATGATGACTGCAAAATAATCCATCATTTGTAAAGCTGTTTAATAAGCAGGAGAAAGAAAATAACAAAGTCCAACCTGATTAACATGGTAGGCTTCCGTGAGACATTATGAAAACCTATTTTTAACATTCTATCTGCTTCTTTAATTGTCATTTCACATACATCAACATTTGTCTAATTTTAATATTTTACACTCAAGAGATGAAGGTACCACCAGAAAGATCAGGATTTATTTGGGCATTCTGAATTGCCTTTGGTAAGATAGCATTAAGCTGACAACCTGAAAGTTCCTGACAGTGCTGCAACTATTCCACTTTACTTTGAAATGTAATTCAGCAAAAAAGAAAGGAATAGCAAAGTATTTCGAAGTCATGGGTTTGGAAGGGGCTGTCTAAACTGCCTAAGGGGAAACACTGGCTGAAGCTCTTCAGGAAAGCCAGTCTATGTTCCTTAAATACCAGCACAATAATGATCAGATAACCTTATCACCTAGGCTTAAATGTTAGCACGGACATTGAAAGAAGCACACAAATGTTTTTCACTGATATATAGTCAGCTTGTGTTCAACGGCGACCCGAGAATCAATTGGGTTTTAGGTTTAACATTTTTAATCACGAAAGATGATGTCTCTAATTGTGCTGTATTCACCTACTGGACGCTGCAACTTGAACCCAAATTTTCTAGTAAAAGGCAAGTTTTTAAGCAAAGAAGCATACCAAGTTTCCCAATCTAATCGCTTGGAAAGTTTAAAGCTGCATGTGGTGACAAGTGAAAGCAAAACTGATTGAAAGTAATCATGTCCCTATTAATCAAGTTTTGTGATTATTTTTCTGTAAATATCTGTTGACCTCCCTGAATGTAATATATCAACTACCCAAAAACTGCTTAATTTTCTGGGGAAGTTACTCTGCATTTTCCTGAGTAAGTGAACTGAATCTGCGGTACAATAGCTTGCCAAGCTTACTAAAAACCTTTTGCAGAATTATATGATAATCAGAGTGCATCTAACTTTGAAATAATAATAAATTATTCAAGATTCAGCTGTTGTTCCTGTAACATTAATTATGGTATCACAAATATTACATTTTATGAATGCTAAATTTATTGTTTCAAACACAAACCGATAACTGTTTCTGTTCAAGTTGTTGTTGCAGTCTCTGTTCTTCCATTTTCATCTGCTTCTCCAGGAATTCTTCAAAGGTTTCTTTTTCTCCAGTTACACCAGGCTTGATGGGTCTAGTAGAGAGAAGTAATATTCATAGAATTGCTGCATTTTCAAATTTAAAAAGCGAGGTTCATAATTTGGAGAGGTTTTATGTCTGCTTACGATACTGAAAATAGTTTAATTATGCTCCTCAAATAATGCACAACTATTAATAATTTTATATTTGCATTGAAAACTAAGCTTAGGGCAGGCAGTTTGTTAACATGACTAACAATATTGTTTTTCATTTTAAACTTGGCAGGTTCTCTCAAGTTTTCATTAACCTTTCTTCTAGAGTTGTAAACGATGGTGCATCATAAGAATAAGATTTTTCAGGTGGGCTTTGAACAGATGTTGTCCTTGTAGAATCTTTATTATTTTGATGTTCATTTACAGGTTCTGTTGAACATGGTGATGCAGCACTGTCTTCGATGTGAACTCCAGTCTCACCTTCAAAAAAATTTATACAAATGTATTTTGTGAGTATATGCAATGTTAGCTTTTTTTTTTAAAACCATGTACTTGTACTTAAATGTTAGTATTAAGCATCATGTATTTATTCTTAAGGCAGAAATACCATTATAACTTAATTACCAACATTTTGAACCAATTGACGAGTACCAAATATGCAAGAAAATAAATTACACATCTTGGGGCAATAAGTATTTATTGCCAAACTTTAAGGCTAATGACTGGTATATTTGCTTACCCTCAAGGACAGGATTCTCTTGTGCCACATGTCCATCTTGTTGCAGAACTACTTTAACTGGATTTTTTTTTCCAACGTCATCTAAGCTACTTAAAGTTTCTAAAATAAAAAGAGAGCAAAAAGGTTAAGTAATGTTTATTCTGATTATAACACTCAAAGAACAGAAGATTAGAAATTTAGACATTTTTTTCTCACTACATTTTGATTTTTAAATTACATGAACATGATCTTTAATGTGCTGTCCAACTGTAATTTATATATTCCATCTGTTGCTTGCCTTCACTTAAATCAAACAAAGATTATGAAAAATTTAAGTTAACAAGAGTTATTTGAACACAAGTATGCACCATCATCACCTCAGCTTTCCAACAGAATTCAATGCTTCTCTACATTACCTACTGCCAGTGCAAACAGAAAAATTTTAAAAAGAATCCATAATACAAATTACACAAGATATCTGGAAAATCTTGAAATATTGTGTTTAATAAATTGGTTAAAGGATTCTGTTTTTTTTTCATTATTCAAGGGATTGAGCCTTTGGAAAGTAATGACTGAACAGCAAGAACTTAAGTCAGTCTACTAGAAAACCCCTAGTTCAGCTAATCAGCGAACATCAATTTGCAAATCATCATCATATATTTAGATGCTAGTGCTTAATACACTAAATGAAGAAGGATCTCTATTATTTGCATCACTTGGCTTAATAGATCTATTTCATAGGTAGATAACACCCTATAAAATAGATTAACTGATATGCTAACACTGCGAAATAGTAGAGCTATTCATTCCAGATCTACCTCATTCAAATTACCCATGCAGTGGATTATTTATCTATTTCCAGTCACATCTAAGGTGAATTCAAAAGGTTACGGCAAGCACCAAATAGATAGATGTATAGATAATTGGACATCACATGAAAGATCATACAATTCAAACAGAACAGATGACAATAAAAAGAACTGTGAATTTGCTGTTGTGGAGACAGTGTTCAAGATCTGTTATAAAAAAACAGGTTTCATCTAAAGAAAAATGCTATTTTATTCTTGCCTTTGACATGCTTGAGAATTACTTTTGCTATAGATTCAAATGTGAACTTATCACTTTTAAAGGCGAGAAGACTAAAATGGTTCATTGCAACTAATTATAATCTGTTGACTTAAAACTAAAGCCAGCTAATAGTTAAACCAGTAATCATCATTGAGCTCACTCTTGGGTGCTTACTAATGTATAGTAATACTTTAAGAACATTACTAAGCTTTTTTTTGCTCATTTTGGGATATGTTAGGTCCAAAGGAGAAGTGCTAATTGTTACCCATGGCCCCATTACTCAAAAGTAACAAAACCTAATGTACACTTGGTTCTCTTTTGATTCTGCATTCAATTTGGAATTACGCTTATTCTATAAAGTTTCCTCAGACCTCACTCAAAACCGAATTGTATTAAATTTTATACTACTCATTCCACCAATCTACCTATCTCATCTTGGTCATCACAGACTTCATTGTTTACAACATTGAAATAGTGCTCTTTACCAATTAAGGTACATTAATAAAGTACATAATAAATACTTCATCCTTTCTCCAGCTGAAAACCACCATCATCTCCACCCTTCAATAATGCCAAATCTATTTTGTAATCCTGATGCCACTATAGCATTTATTAAATTTTGCTGGCATTCAAAACAAGAAAGTCTAATTGTTAAAGAATATTAGCTTCCTTTACAAATTGCAAATGTTTACCAAAACAAGAATATTAGTACTCACTGTTATAATGGGAATATTCAAGCACTTTCTGAAAAAATATATTAACAGTTAAATCATCCTAGTGATGTTAGATTTAAATCATTGCTAGAATAATTGGTTGTGATCCTAAAAAGGACACTTGTGCAGCTAGGGACAACTTCACTACAACAGAGGAAGGGTTTTGTTTGTTCCAGCTCATATTGCGTACAGATGTTCGTTGGCTTAAAATACTGGGTTTTTGTTAAAATAGGTTGTTTTCCCCAAATATCTTAGTATCTTAGATTTCAGTCAGTGGTTTAACTGCAATCTGATTAGAAGATTTGTAGGTGTTTATAGTCCAGCAGTACTAAAAATAACAGGCCTACAACATTGTCTCAGCTGATTGAATATGCCAGCTGCAACGGTTTTATGAAATAGACGTATTGCTCAACAGCTTCCAATCACTAATTGTATAGTATTTTTGTTGCCCAGGTTGAATACCCCTCATCTGAAACTCCAAAATCCGAAAACCTCTGAAATCTTTTTTTTTTATATATAAATGCTGACAAGTCACAAATGGAAAACTCCACAAGGTGCTGGCAGGGTTCCCTGGTGATGCACAGATCTCTGGACACTGCGGATAGTTCTGAGAAGAGACCTCACATATGTAACAAATAGAAGGTGATGAAAAATAGAAAAACACTGCATAAAGTGAAAAATGAATATCTCAAATATATACTGAACGAGTCAGCTCATCAGTATTGGACTATCTATTTCAGAGGATCTGTCCTTGACCCAGCACCTAAGTGCAATTGAGAAGAAAGCATCTAAAACTTTGACAAATTTCTATAGATGTGTACTGCAGAGTGTATTGACTGGCTGCATCACGGCCTTTGAAGGGAAAATCCTACAAAAGGTAGTGGACTCGGCCCAGTACATCACAAGTAAAGCCTTCCCAACCATTGAGCACATCTACACAAAGCATTGTCACTGGAAAGCAGCATCCATCAGAGATCCCCACCACCCAGGCCATGCTCTCTTCTCGTTGCTGCCATCAGGTAGAAAGTACAAGACACTCAGGACTTGCACCACCAGGTACAAGAACAGTTAAAACCCTGCAACCAACAGGCCTTTGAATAAAAGAGGATATACACTTGCCCCTTTACTGAGGTGTTCTCACAACCAATGATCTCACTTTACAGACTCTTTATCTCATGTTCTCGTTATTTATTGCTATTCATTTATACTCGTATTTGTACAGCTTGTCTTCTGCACTCTGGTTGATCTTTCATTGATCCTGTTAGTTACTATCCTACAGATTTGCTGAGTATGACCATAGAACAATGAAGCTCAGGGTTGTATATGGTGACATACATGTGCTTTGATAAAAAAAATTTACATTGAACTTTTGAACTTTGAACATATGCCGGTATGAATAACGGCATGTTGATCATGAAATAAGCAGAGATCTATCACAAAGAACTGAAAATTGAAGGTAATTGTGATCAGCAGATGCTTTAAAAATTTAATGCCATGCCTTTTCTTAAGTTCCTGCAACCAGCCTGCTGAATGTTCACAATTGCCGAGATTGGCACTGATCAAAATCTAACATGTCCACAATGCTGATTGTTTTTATACCGTGCATAAAACCAAAAAAACATAAAATACAGATACAGTCTACTGAAACCTTTTAATCAAAATATGACACTGTAGGTGGAAACTGAAAGCCTGCCATTGTTTATTGTTGTTCAACAGCGAATTCAGGTACCCAGATAAACACTCAAATCAAATCCACTAATGAATACAAAAATTTTTGATCCAGTCTTTGCCTTAACGTCTTTTGGCCACCACCCATATTACCCAGTTCCTTTGTTTAAATGTCAGACAATCTCCACCTTGATGTACTCAGTAACTCCACCTCTATAACACTTAATGTTGAAGAATTCCAAACACCTACACTTTATGAAATTTCTCTTAATCATCATTTGGTATAGTGGATTATTAACTATTACCACATATACTGATGTTATTGAACATTAGGTTCATTCTTTCCATTGTAATATTTATTTTGTTAACGGTAAATTCCAGTGTTAATTGCAATACAGATTCAAAGCTGAGTAATCAAATGATATGTTTCTGAAAACAATCAATATTATTAACCAAGGAAAACATACCTAAAAATAAACATAATAAGGTGAAAACTTTTTTTCCCTACCTGCATATCCTTGTGTACCAATAAGACCCAGTAGTGTTTGTTGCTCATTTACCAGTTGCTGGAGCTGCTCTAGATGTTGTTTCTTCAGTTGCTCTTGCCTTTCCTGTTGCCACTCTTTTAACTTCAAAGAATTACAAATTAGCATCTAATTACCATTGTTTGAAATACTGAGACACAAGAAATTTATTGCTATTAACGTTAAATAATTGACTGCCTATCTGGTTGAAGATTGTCCTAAGAGATTAGGAAATTAAATTTAATTGAGTGAAAAGCAAGGAAAGAAATTAAAAAAGAGCAGAAAAGCAGAATTGTCAGAAAATATATAATAGATCACTTGCTCCAACAAATATTAATACATATGAATTAATAATAGTGCAACCTGCATCCAGCACACTTATTTCCAATACCACTACCTTCAGACTGCTTGTAACCTGAATATTTACTGGAAAATAGATTTAGTAAGTGCTGGATTTCATAATGACTTTGCACTGTGCTGTAAAGTTCTTTTGGATCAACTGAGCATTTCTTTAGTTCCATTTTCCTTTCACTCTTTACTTCGACAAATTTCAATGCTCTTAACAATATGAATAAATATAATGGTTAATTAAGAGAGCTGTTGGATAACTAAATAGGATTACTTGCCATGATCATATGTTAACAGAAATTGTTCCAGAGAAACAGAAAAAGAATACGAATAAAGCACCTTTTGTGTCAAGTTACACCAAAATTCTTTATGGACAACATTTTACAGACAGCACTTACTGTAGTACAGAATATTTGACAGCTAATTTGCATACATATACCAATCAGATAAATAATCACTCATTTTAGTTACACCAGTTGTGAGACAATCATTGACTTAGATGTTGATGGGATCTTCTAGCATTGTCGGAGTTTTCCAACAATCATGACGATGGACAGGACCTTCACTGGGTATCAACAGAAAAATGGCATCACAATGTCACACTTTCAGTATGGGATTTTTAAGCATGAGCAACAATGACTCATACTTCAAAGTTATAGCTAAAGAGGACAGAGCTACAGAAAGTCATTTCCTAACGTAATACGTTCATCTTTGTTCCTGTGCTATACTGCATTTCTGTGCATTGTAGGATATAGACCATAATGCCAAATTAAACTGCACATCTGCCTGCGTGTTGTATATATCCCTCCATTCCCTGCCTTCTCATGTATCCAAATACCTTCCCCCAGCAGTGTGTTTCAGGCACCTACCACTTTCTGCACAAAAAAAACTTGCCACTTAAATCTCCTTTAAACTTTTCCCTCTCACCTTAAAGTTATGCACTCTAATATTTGACATTTCCACCATGGAGAAAGGGCTGACTATCTACCTTGTCTATGTTTCTCATAACCATATGTACTTCTATCAGGTTACCCATCAGCTCTTGGCACACTCAAGAAATAACACTCCAAGTTTATGTCACCTCCCGGCAATTTTCTTATGCACCCTTTCCAGAGCCTCTTCATACTTCCTGTAATCCAGTGAACAGAACTGCACACAATACTCCAAAGCAACACATACAAAATGCTGGAGGTCAGGCAGCATTCTGTGAAAGGGAATAGACAATGCTTCAGGCCAAGATCCTTTATCAGGCCAGTTCTGCAGAGTTACTCCAACATTTTGTGTCAATATGGTGTCTGATTTTTTAAACTAAACACCCTGATCAGTGAAGACAAGCATACCATATGCCTTCTTTGCCACTTAGTCTACTTATGTTGCCTCCTTCAGGGAGCTATGGACTTGCAATCCGAGTACATCAATGCTCCAATGCTTCTCACTGCAAGACTCTCCTTTTATATCTGATACCTCAAGTGCCACACCTCTCTCGTTCAGATTAAATTCCAACTGATATTTCTCTGCCCACATTTTCTGGCAATGTACAGATATGGATTAAATAGATTTTAATGTACAAACCTGTTCAAGTCTTTGCACAAGTGCAATGTTATAAACAATTTTCTCAGTGGCTTGCTTCCCTGCCACATTGTTACACGATAATAAACCATTTTGGGAAGAATCTGAGTGAAGATCTGATGAACCATTCTTATCAAAACCAGGCTGTTCAGATCCTTTCTGTGTGTCTGCCTCCAAAAGGGAATCTAAGCTGAAGCAGCTGCTGTTGTTTGAGTATTGAAGTGGAGCAAACTCAGTACTGAATGAGTCATTTGTACTTCTGCACTCCTGAAGAGAGCTGTACACATCACTGAAGCAAAATGGAGGATTCAATATTACTCCTGCACGAGTAACATTTGTTGTCCACTCAGCCAAGAAATTTTGCCCCGGATTATTAACAATCGTAGACATTTCAGAAATCTCCATCAAACTACCCGGATCATGCAGAAACCTTCAGATCTTCCTTTGAAGCATTTCACAAGGAGAAATAATTCCCTGTAAAAATTAAAGTATACTCATCAATCCAAAATTAAAATCCAAACCAAGCTTCAAAAACCATTCTGAAAATTTCAGACAAGTAACTTAGATGTTTTATCTCATGCTGAACAAAGAACAGATTTATTATCATGGACTTATATGATGTGAAATATGTTGTTTTGTGCAAGCAGAAGTGTGCAAAAACATTACTGTAAACACAAAAATAGTGCAAAGAATAATGAGGTAAAATAAAGAAAGCAAAAGCACTACAGATATTTAAAAATTACAGAAATTACATTAACCTGAAACATTGTTTCATTCTGAATAAATGCTGCAACTATATTTGATAGAGCTTCCAGAAGAAGTGGTAGAGGCAGGTTCAGTATTGTCATTTAAAGTAAAATTGGATAAGTATATGGACAGGAAAGGTATGGAGCGTTATGGTCTGAGTGCGGGCCAGTGGGACTAGGTGAGAGTAAGCATTCGGCACAGACTAGAAGGGCTGAGATGGCCTGTTTCCGTGCTGTACTTGTTATATGGTTATATGATGTTTCTTGGAGAAGAATGTCCACTTTAACTAGCTAATAGCAGTTCTGTATAAGGCACTTACCTGATAGACCCACACCCCTCACTACATCACCACCTGCTTCCTCAAGCCCCAAGAAATCCAGTTCTCAAGAGCTCACAAAACCAACTTCATAACCCATTCTTAATCACCAGCATGCCCTTGTTAGCACTGAAGTTGAGGATTTGAAATTGTTAATCATTTGAGATAGACTCCTCTGATAGAACTATCTTTCTCTGGTCATTCTCAAAACATTCTAGATTTAGAAAATCTAATTGAGAAAAACACTTGTCAATTTCTTAAAGAAACTGAAAAAGCACTAATGGTATAGCAGTGAATTCTCTCTTATACTGTATTTACACGCCTTGAAAAACAACCAGGGATTTTGATCAATTTAACTGAGAATTTGTATTTGCAAATCACATGCTCCTTTTCCCCCTCACAGTAGAGCCCAAAAAACAACAAAAATTGTAAAGTGTGAAAAATTCAAGAAGTGATGTCAGCACTTCAATAATATTGATCCCATTTGCTCAGTACTGACCAGTTGGTGGCGTAGTGGCATCAGCACTGGACTTCGGAGCGAAGGCTCCCAAGTTTGAATCCAGCCAGCTCTCTTGCATGCTTTCCATCTGTGCTGGATTGAGCATCAAGCTAGCATCTCGGCCTGCTAAAAAAAACACCATCATAACGGCATCCTGATGACTCCACTCAGAGTTATGGGCTTTCTTCTTCTTGCTCAGTTAAACTACCCCTCGCAGGTATTACAGGCAGGAGTCTTTCTGAATAAGTCTCTATTGGCTTTGCACAACGTGGTGGAGCAAGTTTTGCCCATTCCTCCTTGCAAAATTGCTCAAGCTAGGCCAAGTTAGTTGGCAAGCGGCAGTGGACAGCAATCTTATGGTATTTCCAAAGATATTCAATCAGGTTAGGTCAGGACTCTTACTGAGCTACTGAGAGGTATCAATTTTCTTCATTTGAAGCCAGTCCGTGGTTGCTCTGGCAGTGTGCTTTGAGCTGCTGTCCTGCTGAAAGGTGAACTTCCTCCCCAGTTTAAGCTTTTTGGCAGAGGGTAGCAGGTTTTTATCCAGGATCTCTCTGTATTTAGCAACATTCATCTTCCCATCAATCCTGACCAAATTTCCAGTCCCTGCTGCTGAAAAGCATCCCCAGAACATGACCTACCTCTACCATACTTTACAGTAGGGATGGTATTAACTGGCTGATGCACAAAATTAGATTTACACAAGTACTACTTTTAAAAAAGTATATCCTTGCCTATATATACTTTACAAAATATTGCTTAGAAGATACTGTAAAGATGTGGACGAAGGTCTTGTGGTTGGATGAGAGTAAAGTGAGAATTTTTGGCCTCAATACTAATGGTACGTGGTATAAATTTAATACTGCACATCAGCCAGGTAACACCATCCCTACTGTAAAGTATAGTGGGGATAACATCATGCTCTGAGGATGCTTTTCAGCAGCAGGGACTGGAATTCTGGTCTGTATTGATGGGAAGATGAATGCTGCTAAATACAGTCAGCCCTCGTTATCCACGAGGGATTGGTTCCGGGACCCCTCGCTGATACCAAAATTCGCGAATGTTCAAGTCCCTTATCCAACCAGTCTCAATGTGGTGGATCTTAGGACCCAGCAGAACCTCAGACCTTATTTAACCTGACTCAGTGAGGTGGACATCAGGACCAAGCAGCAGAGATCTGAATCCGCAGTGTTTCTGTTCACGAAAATAATCACAATCGCGATTGAAAATAAAGTGGAAATTATAAAGCAATTGGAAAGAGATGAAACGCCACTGGTCATTGGAAAAGAGTTAGGCTACAGTTGGTCAACGATCGGAACAATTTTAATGGATAAAGTCAGAAAGGCTGTGTCCCGATGAAAGCTACAATTATTACTAAGCAACGCAGTGGTTTAATTATTGGGTTTTTGCTCCTCACATCAGCCCAGCACAGTGGAGAACGCACTCAATAGTGGTCTGTCACTGGATTGAGCTCGGGAAGACGTTCCCGAGCCCAGCGCTGAAACATACATTCTTAAGTGTTTTACATGCATAGAAAGGTAAAACATATAATATATACTAAGACAAATGTTTGACTAACTAACATTAAATAATACCGGATGTACCTGTTCCGACTTATTGAATAAGAGAACTTCCAATGTTTTTCGATCCCGATCCACGATAACCCATGCACATCCTCCCATATACTTTAAATCATCTCTAGATTACTTACAATACCTAATACAATGTAAATGCTATGTAAAATAGTTGTTATACTGCATTGTTTAGGGAATAATGACAAGAAATAAAAGTCTGTACATGCTCAAATAACAAGTGCTGGAAGAGCACTCCGGGTTTTTGTGATTCGCGGTTGGTTGAATTCGCGCATGTGGAATTCGCAGATAAGGAGGGCCGACTGTACAGAAAGATCCTGGATAAAAACCTGATAGCCTATGGCAGAAAGCTTAAACTGGGGAGGAAGTGTGTCTTTTAATAGGGCAATGACCCTAAGCAGTCTGCCAGAACAACCATGAAATGGCTTCAAATGAGAAAAATTGGTGTCCTTAAGTGGCCCAGGTCCTGACCTTCCCAACCTAACCAAACATCTCTGGCAAGACCTCAAGATGCTGTCCACTGCCACTCTCCAATAAACCTAGTACAGCTTGAGCAAAAAGGAATGGGCAAATCTTGCTTCATCAATTTGTGCAAAGCCAATAGAGACTTATCTGTAACAGCTGCAAGAGATGGTTAAACTAAATACCGAGCAAAAGGGGATGAGTACTTTTGAAATGCTGACATTTCAGTTTTTGAATTTGTAGTTTTAACATGCTTTACAATTTTCCCTGTTTTTTTTTGGGCTCCACTGTGAAAAAAAGAGCATGTGACACAAAAATAAAAATTTATATTATATATATGTAAATATTTTTAAATCAAATTTACCCTTTAACTCTGTTCCAATATGAATTATTCTAGCTTCTAATCTTTCTAGATTTTTTTTATAAATCTCTTGTGCCATTTTAGTAATTTCCTTATAAATAACCCATATATCATACAACAGCAAAAATCCATGCTAGCCTCAGGGAAGCAGTCCCATGATTTTCATTCCCCCCTCTGCTGATTTCCCTGAACCCCTGTTAATTGTTTCTGGCAAAGTGCTGCCCAACAGGACCACTATGCTCCAGCTGGGTCTATCCAATGATTTAATAAGTGTTAGCTTGACTTGTTTTTTTTTAAATCCTGAATATATCTTTTTAGAAAGTCATAGATCCCATTCATAGTTTTATAAAACAGTCTTCATCTCCACTTATGATGGCTAACCATGGTATCTCTAGCAGGTGCTATTTCATACAAAAACATAGACCATTAGGTTTGTTGTGCTTTAGTAAGATCACAAGTACTGTGACTGTAACATTAATTTCATATTAAAAAAAGTGCTGGGGAAACTTAGCAGGTCGGGCAGCATCTATGGAAAGGAATAAACAGTCAACATTTCAGGCCAAGATCCTTCATCAGGACTGGAAAGGAAAGGGAAAGAGTACAAGGAGGTGATAGGTGAAGCCAGGTAGGTGAGGAACAGGTGTTGAAGAGATAAGCTGGGAGGTGATAGGAGGAAGAAGGAAGCTGATAGGAGAGGAGACTAGACCATGAGAGAAAGGGAAGGAGCAAGGGCACCAAGAGGTGACAAACACAAGAAAATCTGCAGATTCTGGAAATCCAAATCAACACACACTAAATGCTGAAGGAACTCAGCAGGTTAGGCAGCATCTGTGGAAAAGAATAAACAGTCGACGTTTCAGCCCAAGACCTTTCATCAGGACTATGAAGGGTCTCAGCCCAAAGAAGGTAACAGGTAAGTGAGGAGAATAGTGAGGTAACAGAGGAGCCAGACTAGGGAGTGGAAGAGGGAAGGGGGAGGGGAAAATTAGTAGATGTTAGAGAAATCAATGTTCATGCCTTCAGATTGGATGGAATATGGTTGTTCCGCTAACATGAGAGTGGCTTCATTGAGCAGTAGAGGCTGCCATAGACTGACATATCAGAATGGGAATGGGGAGTAAAATTAAAACGAATGGCCACTGAGAAAGCTTGCTTGTTATGGATGAAGTGAGGATGCTTGACAAATCAGTCCCCCCAATCTATACTCCAATGTAAAGGAGGCCACACTGCGAGCACCAGATACAATAGCCAACCAGAAAAGATTAGCAGGTGTAGAGGCGAGGGGGGAAGTGAATGGGTAGGTTTTCAGACCAGAAACTTCGATTGTTTATTCCTTTCCACAGATGCTGTCTGACCTGCTGAGTTCCTCCGGCACTTTGTATGCGTTACTCTGGAATCTCTTGTGATTATCAACTTCATATTCCTGCTTACATCTCCCCACCCAAAAAGACTTGCATTTCTCCACTTTAATATTGAAAAACTCAAATTCCTCCTCCCCCTTTAAAAAAGCTTTTAGGACTCTAAAACCTCATTGGGGAAAAAAAAACTTTTTAAAATTGACCTCTAGTTCTAGTTTCGCCTACGAGGAAATTCTCTCCATATTTCCCCCCTTCAAAACCTGTCTTGAGCAGGATTTCTACAACCATGGTGTTTTGCTTTTCTAGTCCTTAAGCAACCCAACACACCATTTCAAAACATTCATGAAAGGAAGTTTTTTTAAAAAAAATACGTCTACATAAATAACGTCAGTAACAAAGGATCCCAATCTGCAAATCGTATTTAAAAACTGAACCGGTGGAAGTAATGAAGTCGGACCTGTTCCCAATCTTATTATTTCCAGCAGTCTTTCTCATAGTTTAGACTTACAGCAGTCGTAAGTTTGTATGGTGTGTGTGTGTATGGTTTTTTTTTGCCTTTTGTGTAATGTTGTTGTTATATCTGGCCAACAAATATTTTTCAGCAGTGAAGTTTTTGGTCTTTCACAGATGGCCGGCTCTGATTGTCCAGCTTTTCCATCCAACTTGTTACATAAACACACAACTTCAAGATCTCTCTCCGGTCTAAAATCTGCGAATATTCCTCATGACATCAACAAATATCAACTAAACTTCAAGGTTGGAATATTTAGAAAATACAGTTAACAAAAATTACTATCAATCAGGGTAAAAAGAAACAAAAAGAGACATTTTCATCATCAAAACAAACCTATTTGCACTACCACATTCCATGCTTAATACAATTTGAGCATTAAATCATTACCCTTAATTCTCCGTAACTTTTCTGATGCGAGCCCGTAGCCGCCACCGAACCAGCAGGCACTCGGAAAGGCGTTTAACGATTTTCCCAACCCTCCTAAACCTTTCTCAAAACTACCGCCATTTTGAAGCGTTAACCCGCGGTCATCAGTCCGCATGCGCAAGGGCTATGAGCATTCTGGGATTGTAGTCCAAACGCTGGACGAACGACCGTCCGTATGAGAACAGCGTTTTCCGAAAAGTGAATTCTTTGCCTCTGTTACATACATTGAAAACATTCAGATGACTTTTTA
This sequence comes from Hypanus sabinus, assembly GCF_030144855.1. Taxonomy (NCBI): domain Eukaryota; kingdom Metazoa; phylum Chordata; class Chondrichthyes; order Myliobatiformes; family Dasyatidae; genus Hypanus; species Hypanus sabinus. Next base: position 47,213,929 of record NC_082708.1, on the reverse strand, counting down.
TTAATTAGAAGCACGATAAAATAATCGAAGTCAGTATGGTTTCCTTAAATCTGTTGGAATTCTTTGAGTTAATAACAGGCAGGATAGACAAAGGAGAGTTAATGGATGTTGTTTACCTGATTTTCACGTAAGGCCACGAAACTAGATTTTGTAAAAAAACATGTTATATTATAGGAAAGATACTATCACGGACAGAAGATTGGCTGACTGGCAGGAACCAGAGTGGGAGTAAAGGGGTGGCCTTTTCCGTTTGGCTGCTGGTTCATCCAGGAATCGGTGCTTCTTTTCACGTTCTATACCACCAGTGATGTGAATAATGGAATTCCTTCCCTGAAGAAGTTTAAATCGTCCCTTCGTTGAGAGTTCAGTGAAACTCTCTTACTGCACCTATCACCTGCAACCCCACACAACCACCACCTTTTAAATCTACTCCTCAGCTTTTAATCCCCCAGTCCTGCCGAAAGGTTTTGGTCAGAAATGTCGACTGTACTTCGTTTCCATAGATGCTACCTGGCTGCTGAGTTCCTCCGGCATTTTGTGTGTGTTACTCGGATTTCCAGCATCCACTTGTGAATGACGGAATTGATGGCTTTTGTGGACAAGTTTCCAGGGAATACGAAGATGGATAAAGGGGCAGGTAGTGTTGAGAAACCAAAGAGTCTGTAGAGGGATTTGGACAGGTTAGAAAGATAAGCAAATAAATGGCAGATTGAATATAGTATAGGGAAGGGTTGTGGCGACCCACTTCCCAGCGCACTCGAACCGGCTCACAAAGCGGCACGCACCGGCATTGAGGCAGGGCCCAAAGAGGGTGCCAAGCCTGCTTCACCAGCAAGGGGAAAAGCCCGCGCGCGGGACGAATATGAATATGCGCCCCCTGCAGCATTCCCACCCAGGGAGGGCAGGATCAGGAAGGCTTTAAAGCGAGGCCGCGGAGCTCGAATAAACCTCTTTGTAACTGCAGCTCACTGGCTCCGTGTCGTTATTGCAACGCTGCGTGTAGCGCACCGCTACAATTGGTGACCCCGACGGCCCAAACGTTATTTGGACCGGAGATGAACGACGCCGCATCTGTTCATGCAGTTTCGTTGAAACTGCCAAGCTTCTGGACGCTGCGACCTCACCTATGGTTCCAGCAAGCAAAAGCCCAATTCCACATTCAGCAGATAACCTCGGAGGACACACATTACTACTATGTGGTGAGCTCCCTCGACCAGGACACAGCGGCCCAGGTTGAGGAGTTTATACAGTCTCCCCCAGCGGACGGCAAATACATGGAATTCAAAGCCCTGCTCATAAGGACTTTCGGACTCTCATGGTGCGAGCAAGCTGCCCGCTTACTGCTCCTGGATGGTTTGGGGGACAGGCCACCGTCGGCTTTGATGAACGAGATGCTGTCTCTGGCCGGAGGTCACAAGCCCTGCCTCATGTTTGAGCAGGCATTCCTGGAGCAGCTGACCGTGGACATATGCCTGCTGCTGTCCGACGCGGATTTCAGCGACCCCCGGAAGGTGGTGGCCCGGGCGGATGCGCTGTGGAAAGCCAAGAAGGTGAGTGGGGCATCTGTCGTACAGATCACCAGGCCACGCTCCCAGCAGCAAACCAGACCAGGCCTGGCCGCAGAGCCCACTAACCCCGGAGGCAGGGGTGAGGAGACCAATGAACAATGGTGTTTCTACCACCAGCGGTGGGGCACAGAAGCCCGCCACTGTAACCCGCCCTGCAAGTTCCCGGGAAACGCCAGGGCCAGCCGCCACTGATGGCTACGGCGGCTGGCCATCAGGATAGCCTCCTGTATGTCTGGGACAAGTAGTCAGGCCGCCATTTTTTGGTCGACACCGGAGCTGAGATCAGCGTCTTACCTCCGACGAGTTACGACACCCGCAACAGAGAATCAGGCCCACCCTGAGGGCCACAAATGGCAGCACAGTAAGGACCTATGGCACCCGTACGGTACAGCTACAGTTCGGCTCCAGCCGGTTCACGTGGGACTTCACTGTAGCACACCGCTGCAGTATAGGGCTATGCACTTTGGTGAAAGGAATAAAGGCACAAACTATTTTCTTAATGGGAGCAAGTTCAGAAATGGAGGTGCAAAGGGACTTGAGAGTTCTAGTGCAGGATTCCTGAAAGGTTAACTTGAATGTTGAGTCAATAGTGAGGAAGGCAATGCATTCATTTCAAGAGGTCTAGAAGATAAAAACAAGAATGTAATGCTGAGGTCAGAACACATTTGTAGTACTGTGAGCAGTTTTGGGCCCCGTATCTGTGGTGAACTATGTGCCTGTCTGGACACGCCCCCTGCTGACTGCTCCTGTGGCTCCTCCCACAGGCCCCTGTATAAAGGCGACCTGAGGCCTGACGCTCGGCCTCAGTCTCCAGGTCATAGTATGATGGACACTCACTCCTGGTTCCTTCTTCCAGTCAATAAAAGCCGATATCTCGCCTTACGTCTCAGTGTGAGTTATTGATGGTGCATCAGTATCTAAGAAAGGATGGGCAGATATTGGAGAAGGTCCAGAAGATATTTATGAGAATGCTTGATGGTTCTAGGCCTGTACTAACTAGACTTAGAAGAATGAAGGGTGTTTTCATTAAGACCGACTGAATATTGAAAGGCGTATTTAGAGGAGAGGATGTTTCCTTTGGTGGGGGAATCTAGTAGCAGAGGGCACAGTCTCAGAATGGGAGGATGTCCCTTTAGAATAGAGATGAGGAGGAATTTCTTTATAGCCAGACGTTGGTGAATCTGTGAAATTCATTGCTACAGAAAACTGTGGTGGCCTTGTCATTTGGGTATATTTAAAGTGGAGACTGATGGGATTGTGATTAATAGGGGCATCAAAGGTTATGGGGAGAAGGCAAGAAAATGGGATTCAGAAAGAAAATAAATCATGGCCATATGGCGGAGCGGATTTGATGTGTCAGATTGTCTTATGATCATTAATTAGGGGCATGCAAAAAACCAGCTGGAAGAAATTAGTAGGTCCAGCAGTATCTGTGGGAAGAAATGAATTGCCATTGACGTTTCAAGTTGAAATCCTATATCAGGACACCTGCAGAGCCTTGGCCTGAAACGTTGGCTGTGCTCTTTTCCATAGATGCTGCCTGGCCTGCTGAGTTCCTCCAGTATTTTGTGTGTGTTGCTTGGATTTCCAGCATCTGCAGATTTTCTCTTGTTTTGTGATCAGTAATTAGTGTTTATTTCAGATGAAGTTACATTATTTACATGGCATACATATTAAGGAGATAATTTCATCTGACATTCTCTCTCTTTGCCTCCACTATTTTTGTGGAGCATTTCTTAGTGATGGGGCAAGTGTAATGCTTGGTGTCAAATCTGGTGTTGCTATAATTGTCAAGGAAAATTACCCTGATGTGATAATTTGGCGCTGTCTTAATCACAAATTAGATCTTGCGGTGTGATTCGGTGAGAGAAGTTCATGGAGTAAATCATTTTCAATCATTTATGGACAAATTGTACTCTGTTTACAGTAGATCAGCTCTAAATCAAAAGGAACTGTCTGAATGTGCCTCTCAGCTGTGTTCTGGGCACCAGGTGGGTAGCTAGCTCGTTTCGAACAGTTTCAGCAGTGTGGCAAAATTATGAAGCACTGTTTTCATTTTGAAAAATCAATAAAGGATGAAACAAAATCTAGGAGTGACAGAAAACCTATGAAGGTCTGTTGAAAAGACTCTCTTCAGAACAGTTTCTATTGGACTTATGAGGGGTGATTGATAAGTTTGTGGCCTAAGGCAGAAAGAGGTAATTTTAGAAAACCTAGCAAATTTATTTTTCAACATAGTCCCCTCCTACATTTACACACGTAGTCCAGCAGTGGGGGAGCATGCAGATCTTGGACCTCCAGAAAGTGTCCACAGTTGGGTGATTGATAAGTTTGTGGCCTAAGGTAGAAGAAGATGAGTTATAACTCATCTCCTTCTACCTTAGGCCACGATCCTGTCAATCATCCCTGATGAATTATTAATTGATAAGTTATTAACTTCAAACTGTCTGCATAATCTCACTCAAAGAGTTGAACTGCACGTGCATGTAACAAGAGTTGTGTAACTCATCTTCTTCTACCTTAGGCCAACTTATTAATCACCACTGCTGTGGACACTTTCTGGAGGTCCAAGATCTGTATGCTCCATGACCACTGGACTAAGTGTGTAAATGTAGGAGGGGACTATGTTGAAAAATAAATGTGCTAGGTTTTCTAAAATTGACTCCTTCTATCTTAAGCCACGAACTTGTCAATCACCGCTTGTGGCTCTAATGTATGACACGTTGCATGAACTTGGTTTACTGTCAGAGTGTTTACAGAAACACACTACTACAATTGTTTATGCAGACAAACTGATCCAACGGAGCATGAGATCACTGCATGGACTGAAAGAGCAACCTGGGACAAAAACTCTAGAAGCTCAAGAGGCAGTTGAAAAGGGGAAGTTTGAAGGAATTACCTTAACAAGCAACAACAAAATTGTCTCCATTAATTAGCTACAGTTTCTTACTAGTCTTATAAACAATTCGCAGCACTGTATGTTCACAGCAATATCCTAGAAAGGTTCCCAAACTTCTAAACCTCAAAGTATGTATAAATCCCTGCTAAATGAAATGTGTGTTCTTGATAAAGATAACGGGCCTGCTGAAATACTGCCTAATTATGGAGAAGCTGCAAATCATCTCTCTGTAAGAGGTTTAAGCTTTCTTCCTCCTCAGTAATAAATGCCTTCAGAGATTATGTGGAGGAACATGGACACCCATTACTGAGCTGTTCACAAGCTATTCCTATTAGTACTGATGTGTGAGAGAGGATATAGTCACATGAACTTGATAATAACAACAACACGCTCAAGAATTCTCATATATCATGCATAGTAGGCCTCCGTTAGTCTTGATAGACCAGTGCCTTGGAAAGTTTCCAGGGCGCAAGACTAGGCAGGGTTCTTTTTAATATGGAAGCCCGGCAGCTGCCCAAGCTACAAGTCTCTCCTCTCCATGCCACCGATGTTGTCCAAGGACTCATACAGCTTGGCACCGGTGTCATTGCAAAGCAATGTGTGGTTAAGTTCCTTGCTCAAGGACACACACACAGCCTCAGCCAAGACTCGAACTAGCGACCTTCAGATCACTAGACGAATGCTTTAACCACTTGGCCACACACCAACACCATAAATCATGTATCAATACTTACGTTTGTTAACCTACACGGACCTCCTCTAGTTCGGTGGAATCCTGAGCTGTATGTCACATCATGGCTGCGGTACCAGATCAGCAGATGACAGCAGAACAAATGTTGTTTCCGACCCCCGAACACATATTATGCCTGACCCTTTGTGGAAATTATTGTGAAACTTCTCATTGGTGACATTTGCTTGCTTGATAATTATATTTTATGATAATTAGTGCGTGCAACTGTGCAATACTTTGTCATATTATTAAATTAAGTATTATATGTTTTATTGTACCAGTCATTGTGGTGAACTACATATACCTGCTCCTGTGGCTCCTCCCACTGACTGTGGCTCCTCCCACGGACCCCGGTATAAAGGCGATTGGAGATTGAGCCCCGGCCTCAATCTCCAGGATGTAGTGTGGTGGTCAATTGCTGCTTGTTCTTTCTTCCAGTAAATAAAAGCCTATATCTCGCCTCACGTCTCGGCGAGTTATTGATGGTGCATCAGTTATACAGTGAAATGTAGTGATAGGCTATAATCTTGTTAATGTCTTAACCATCACTATATTTCTGTGGAGCTTTGGAATTCATATATTTCTTGCATCTTGGTTTAGTGCTTGACATTATCAGAAGCCCTATTCATATGTATATGTCACACCAAATTTGTGTAGCTGCTCATTACATGAATTGGGCAAGGAAGTTGCCCAGTACATGAAATGAGCAGGTACACAAATTGGATGATGGTGATTATATATGAGAGTGAGAGAGACTCACTGCAGTATGGCAGTGCAACATAGCACTGTGTTTACTGTATTTGATTGAGTCCGTTCTCAGATTTTGATGTGAGGTAGGGGAGGCCAGTATTGCACAGGGGGGAGGACTGTAGGCTGATGAGCATGGTGCATTTCCCGAGCATTGAATGGACTTGTTACAAGTACGTGGTGGTGGAAACAAACCCAAGTGCAGAACAAGGGTGTGGAGGCAGAGTTGGGAGGCGTTATTAACGTAGCGAGCATGGAGTCAGTATCCAGGAGCGATGCTTGACCGAGAACTGGTAGTCCTAACAACCATGAAACGAGGTTACTCACACCAGAGTCAACCAATGAATTGGCAGCTCCTTGTTGTGCTCACGGGGTTTTTATACTGCATTTGCTGATGGAAAGCAGGTGTTTGTGGTTAGTGGAACCTGGGAATGATCAACCTGAGGTAAATAGCCAAGTGGGCGATAGTCAGAAGGGACCATGACAGTACCCCTCCCTCAAAGGGAGCCTCCAGGCAATACTCCAGGCCTGTCTGGATGGTCCCAATGAAAATCCTGGATGAGGGATGGGTCTAGGATGAAGGAGCGGGGGATCCAGGAATGCTCTTCTGGATCATACCCTTCCCAGTCTACCAGGTATTGGAGACCCCTGCCCCTACAGCGCACATCCAGTAGTCTTTGGATGGTGGTCGATGAGATGAGCAGGTGGGGGAGTCACAGCCAGGGGACACAAGGGGCTGACGGAGACTGGATTTAACTGAGACACATGAAAAGTTGGGTGGATGCGCATGGACTTTGGCAGCTGTAGGTTGACTGCTGTGGGATTGATAACCCTTTTGACCTTGAATGGTCTCAGGAAGCAAGGGGCGAGTTTCCCATGTTTGTTTTTGAGCGGAATGTTGTTGGAGGAAAGCCACACCATCTGCCCAGGTTGGTACTCCGGCGTCAGAGTCCAGTGTCGGTCGGCTGTCTTCTTATTTAGATTTATTGATCGGAGTAGGGCCGTGCATGTTTCCTCCCAAATCTTAAGGCACCGATCAATATGGTCCCGAACCGACGGTACCACAATCTCCTCTTCTTGCACGGGGAACAGCGGGGGTTGGTATCCAAGGGAGCACTCGAACAGAGACCTCCCAATGGCAGAGCTCACCAGAGAGTCGTGGGTGTACTCAACCCACGGGAGGTGGTCGCTCCAGGTCGATGGGTTGCTTGCCGTTACACAACGTAGCGTCGGTTGACCCATTCATCTGGGGGTGGAAGCTGGATGACAGGCTGACCGATGCACCCAGGCTTGACAGAAGGCCTTCCATACCTGCAAGTCGAACTGATGACCTCAATCGGAGATGATGTCCGCAGGGATTCTGTAGAGGTGGAAGACGTGGCGGATGAGAAGATCTGCAGTTTCTTGAGAGAGAGTTTAGGGAGGGCCACAAAGTGCACAGCCTTGGAGAATTGGTCTACCATGGTGAGCACAGTGGTGTTCCCACAGGAAGGGGGTAGACCAGTGACAAAATCTAGGGCAACGTGTGACCAGGGACAGGTAGAGGACGAAGTAGACCAGCAGGTGATCGATGAGGGACCTTTCCCTGGGCACAGATGGAACAAGCTGAGACATAAGAACGGGTGTCCCCCTCCATGGATGGCCACCAAAAGTGCTTCCTCAGGAGACCCAGGGTCCACCTTTACCTGCCTGCTTCCAAAGATATATCCTAGGAAGCTGACCGAAGGGACGTGGAACTCACATTTTTCCACCTTTGCAAATAACTGGTTTTCCCCACAGTCTCTGGAGGACTTGACGGACATGGTGTACATGTTCTTGGGGGCTGCTAGAAAATATCAAGATATCAGCAAGATAAGCAAATCCGAAACGATTGATAAAGTCCCTGAGTACGTCATTGATCAGGATTTGGAAAACGGTGGGAGCATTGGTGAGGCCAAACGGCATGACCAAGTATTCAAAGTGGCCCAGAGGTGTATTGAAGGCCGTCTTCCATTCGTCCCCCTCCCTCATCCTGACTAAATGGTAGGTGTTGCGAAGGTCCAGCTTTGAGAAGATGGTGGCTCCATGCAGTGGTTCAAATGCCAAACTAACGAGGGGTAGAAGGTACTTGTTCTTAACTGTTATATTATTTAGGCCTTGGTAGTCGATACAAGGGCGAAGCGTCCCATCCTTCTTTTCTACAACAGTGCCTAGCAGGGAGGATAAAGACCTGATAATGCCCGCCGCAAGGGACTGGCTAATGTATTTTTCTATGGCCTCTCTCCAGTTAGGAGAGGTGAAAAAGGCGACTGGTGGGTAGCAGGGCCCCGGAGAGAAGGTCGATGGCACAATCATATGAGCGTTGCAGAGGCAGGGAAAGGGCCCATTGTTTACTGAACACCTGTCCCAAGTCATGGTACTCCATGGGGACGCGGGACAAGTCGAGGGGTTCCAAAACAGGCGAGATTGCGGTAGCTTCTCTGGGAGATGGGGCCGACAGCAGATTGTTGGCTTGGCAAGACGGGCTCCATTCAGCTATCCTCTCGGTAGACCAGTCGATATGGGGATTGTGTTGGGTCAGCCATGGATACCCCCGAACTACTGAGGCTTGAGGTGAATGAATGAGACTGAATCGTACCTCCTCATGATGATTGCTGGATAGGATCAAGGTCAGGGGTGGCGTACAGTGGGTCACCCGAGCCAGCAGTTTTCCATCCAGGGACCAGGCCTCCAGGGGGTGGTCAGTGGCTTGCGAGGTATTCTGGCCTCTTTGTCCAGCAGATTGCCCTCAGCACAGGAATCCACCAAAGCAGATAGGGAGGGGGACTGTTGTTAGTAATTGATGGTTGCCAGGATCTGCATCTGAGTCTGGGTGCTGAAGGGAGTATCATTCATTCAGCCAGGGAGAGACAGTTCCGTCCCCCAGGGCGGTCATAACAGGAGCCACACCGGGAGGGGCTTAGCAAGAGTCAGTCTGTCTGTCTCTCTCTCTCTCTCTCTCTCTCTCTCTCTCTCTCTCTCTCTCTCTCCCCCTCTCTCCCTCTCTCCCTCTCTCCCTCCCCTAATGAGATCAGACAGTCCATGTTGTCCCTCGCGGCCAATTCATCCTTTATCTTGTCCGAGAGGCCCTTTCGAAACACCTCCCATAGAGCCTCATCATTCCACCTTGAGACTGCGGCTAAGGTTCAGAACTCAATGGAATACCTAGCCACACTCCGCGAAGCCTGACGAAGAGTAAGCAAACATTTTGTGGTGACTTTTCCGCGAATGGATTGTTTTGAAGACTTTCCTCATTTCAGCAACAAAGGAGGAGTAGGAGGAACAAACTTCTGGTCAGTTATCCCATATCACAATTGCCCAAGCCAAGGCATCCCCTCGTAGCAGCCCCATGATGTAGACAATCGGAAGTGTAGGTGCATTGTAACAAGAAGGCCCAGCGTAGGGTTCAGGCTCAGGTACATATGGAGATGGTGTTGTTGATTCCGGGGGCAATGCCTTCCCAAGCGGTGCAGTTTGGGTAGCCAAGGTTCTGGGAGGGGACAGAGCAAAAGAAGCGGAGACCTGGTCCACTCGTTCACTGACCTTCTGCACATTCATGGTCAGTGTCCGAAGGTTTTCCATGATCTCCCGAAGTAGTTGGTCCTGGGCACCCAATAGGTAGCCCCAGCTGGCCAGGGCCTGTTGTACAGGATCCGTGTCCGCTGGGTTCATTGTGGCCAGTTTGTTCTGTTACAAGGACGTGGCTGTGGAAACAAACCCAAGTGCAGAACACGGGCATGCAGGCAGAGTTGGGAGGCGTTATTAACGTAGCGAGCATGGAGTCCGTATCCAGGAGCGATGCTTGACCGAGAACTGGTAGTCCTAAGAACCATGAAACAAGGTTACTCACATCAGAGTCGACCAACAAACTGGCAGCTCCTTGTTGTGGTCACAGGGTTTTTATTCTGCATTTACCGATGGAAAGCAGGTGTTTGTAGTTAGTGGAACCTGGGAATGATTGGAACTAAACAAGGGGATTGAGCCTAATTCCAGAGGTGGGCGATAGCCAGAAGGGACCATGACAGGACTTGCTCATTTTTATTTTTTATTAACCCTTGTGTTTTACAGACATGTTTTACAGAGTGGTTTTTGAATTAAAATCTGAGTCATTTCATTGAACTAGTGCAACAACAGATGCAAAAAGTCCATCTTTACAATGAAGACTATTTATCAATGTGGTGATCCAAGTTGTCCTGTTCCATTGTGCCTATTCTGCAGCAAACAACGTACAAATACACACAACGGCTCCAACAAAATTGAAAAGACACTTAACTACAAATCACAGCCATATGACACATAAAAGTGCTGATTATTTTAAACAGCTACTGGAATCTCAAAACAAACAGAGTAAAGCTTTTGTCACAGTTAGTAAAATGTCCCAGGAAGTGAGTTATTTAGTAGCAGAACTTATTACACAGAAAAGGAAAAGTCACACAGTTGGTGAGAACCTAATAACATCAGCATGTAAAATTATGGTGGGCAAAATGCTAGGACAAGATGCAGTACAAGAAATTGAAAATGTTTCATTCTCGTTGATGAATAATGGCTGGTACTTCACTTGAGAAGATAAGGAGGGGAGAAGAGTCATCAGGAGCGATGGCACAATAGTTGGTGACTTAGAGGCCAATTTTGGATCTGCAATCTGGCACAGTAGAGACACAGGAACAGCTGGGATGTGGACGCTTGTGTATTTGGATCCTTGCTCTCTCCTGCATCTCTTCCTCTCTCCAGCAGTCGCTGTTCTGGATTCCTCAAAGTCTTGGTTGCACCATGGATCAGCGTTCTCCAGTGGTCTCGGTCACAAGCCAGCTGCTGCCACTCATTGATCTCAATATTTGCCTGGAAGAGCTGCTGCTTAAGTTGGGCTTTATACCATTCGCGCGGAGCACCGTGATCTCTCTTGCCCTGAGAGAATTCTCCATAGAGTACTGCTTTCAGTAACCTGGAGTTGTCCATGCGAGATATGTGGCCTGGCCAGTGGAGCTGCCTGAGCATCAGTGTGGCTTCAATGCTTGGAAGTTGAGCCTTCCTCAGCTGATACCTATGATGGGGCGGAGGCAGTGCTGATGGAAGTGCTTGAGCAAACAGATTTGCTTGCTGATCAAAACTTAAGATTGGGCTTCGAAGCTGTATACCAGCGTTATGATGATGGCAGCCCCGTACAGCTGGATTTTTATGGACAGACACGACTGATGGTTCTTCTAAACACATTTCTGGAGGCTCTTGAAAGCACTGCCAGCTCTGGTGAGTCATTTGTCAACATCCTTTACTACCGTAGTGTCGTTGGAGATGATGCTGTCCAGGTAGGTGAACTGATGAACTGTGGTGAGAGGGTGGTTGTCAAAGTTGATACGAGGCGAGTTGTAACTGCCACAAGGGGGCTTCTAATGGAAGATCATTGTTTGCTTCAGATTGATTGTTAACCCAAAAGTCCTTGCAGCCTTGGCGAACTGTGACTGCAGCCTGTAACACGCCCTCTGTGTACATGAGAAGAGCACAGTCATCCGCGTGTAGTAGCTCAAGAACGGGCTCTTGCATTGTTTTTGTGCGGCCAAGAAGGCAGCCACTATCAAACAGTACGTAAGTCAATGGATTGATGACATGGCACATGATGCTGAAAAGGTTTTCTGTGATGAACTGAAAAACAACAGCTTCTCTATCCAGGGTGATGAGTCAACAGGATTCACCAATGAATGTCATGTTGCAGCATTTGTAAGAATCATAAATGTTGCTGAAATTCAAGAAAACTTTTTTTTGTTGCCAAGAGCTGCCCAAAAAAAGCAAAAGTCAAGATATATTTAATGTTTTGTGTTCATATCTGGAAACAAAAGGTCTATCTTGGAGGAACTGTGTTGGCATCTGTACTGATGGTGCCCCATCAATGGTTGGCTCCATGAGAGGTTCAGTTTTTCTTGTAAAATGAAAATCCTGATGGTGTCACAACACACTGCTTTCTTCACAGAGAGGTGCTGATGTCAAAAAACTCTTGGAGATTAATTGGAAAAAGTTCTGGATGATACTACAAAAATGGTTAACTTTATTAAACAAAGACCAGTTCACTAGAGAATATTTTTAAACCTGTGTGAAAACCTGGACAAAGAGCACACCAATCTCCTGCTACATACAGAAATCCAGTGGCTTAGCAGAGGAGGAGTTCTCAACAGGGTGTCTGAGCTGAGAGGTGAATTCCAAGCACACTTTGAAGAAAAATAGCAGGCCAGATTTTGCTGAGTGCTTTGAAGATGAAGAATGTGAGCCGGTTGAACCAGTCTCTGCAAGGCCCTGGAGAAAATATTTTGACTTTAAGTGACAAAATTCTTGGATTTAAAAGAAAACTGTATCTTTGGTAAAGGAAATCTTAAGGTGTTTCCGCTACTGTTTGAGCTTGAGAGTGAAGAAGGATAAGTAAGTCTCGAGTCTTCTTGAAAACCACCTAGGAGAACTGCAGAACAAAATTGAATAGTATTTCTCCTCCCTATCAACACAAATGTATAAGAGGGTGAGGAAACCTTTCTCTGAATCTTCTGCTCAGCCTGAGAACTTGACTTTGAGAGAAGAGAAAGAACTTTGTGAGATGCAGTCTGATCGTGCACTCAAGATGAGATTTACTGGATTTCTGTGAAAGAAGAGAATCCTGCCATTTATAGGAAAACAATGAACATTTTGCTGCAGTTTTCAACTTCTTACAGGTGTGAGCAAGCTTTTTATTGTTTAACAAGCATCAAGAGCAAGGATAGAATCATTTCATTTCAGTTGAAGGTGAAATCTGTGTGTGGTTATCTGAAGTTTGACCCAGAATTGAGTATTTGTGGAGCAAAAAACAAGCACAGATTTCGCATGCTATGCCTATATTTGAGACTGATCATGTCACTGAGTAAGATGTTTTTTCAAAGTCTTCTATAAAATTGTTTCTTAAGCTATATTTTCATTCATATTCCTTTGACTTCTGATCTTTAGTAACTTTATTATTCAACATTGTCAATAAATTTTCATGTTGTAACCTTTTATTTAAATTTAATCTACCAAGCCTACCTTTAGAAAAATTAATTCCTATTTTGGCTAAAGCCAGTTATTTAACAGAAATTTATTATATTTGCCTTATCACTTTTTTAAATTTATGATGGAAAGAAAAGTAAACTAATTTATCTTGAAATTTATAATTTCAAGAAGAGTAAACTAATCTTAACTACCTGTTTTTTCAAGAAAGAGAAATTAATTCTCTACTCAGAAGAGCATTGACAATTATGTTTAAATTATTGTATCTACAAATTACTGATCACACAATGTACTGTGAGCTGTAGATATAATTCTTACACAGGGGTTCCCTGAGATCTGAAAGTAATTTCAAGAGTTCCTCAAGGGAAAAGAAAAGGTTAAGAAAACCTGGTCCAGGTGTTTCAGAGTTGAGTGAAAACCCAATAAAATGGCATCTGCTGTTGACCTATTGTGATGATGGGCAAATTGGAGCAGATCCAAGTTGCTTCTCAGGCAAGAGTTGATATGTTTCAACATCAACCTCTCAATGCATTTCTTTACAGTGGATATAAGTAATACTGGACGATAGTCATTGTGGCAGGATATCACATTCTTCTTAGACGCTCGTACAGTGGAAGCCTGCTTAAAGCAGGTGGGTACTTCAGACTGCTGAAGCAGGAGGTTAAGGATATAAATGAACATTCCAGCCAGTTGGTCAACCAGGTACCCCTTCTTTGCTGGATGCTTTCCATGGTTTCATTCTCCTAAAGGATGTTCTCATTTTAGCCTCGGAGAATGAAATCACAAGGTCATTGGGGGTTGTAGGAGTTTGTGCAGAGGCCTCCATATTTTGATGGTCAAAGTGAAGATAAAGGCATTGAGCTCATCTGGGAGTGAGGTCTTGTTGTCATCTATTTTACTTGATTTCACTTTGTAGGAAGTGATAGCATTCAAGCCCTGCCATAGCTATTGAGAATCCTTCAGTGATTCAAGTTGGTTCCCAAATAGCCATTCTGCACGTGAGATGGCTTTCCAGAGATCATAAGGGGATTTTATTTGGTCATCAGACCTGAATGCCACTGATCTGACTCTTAGTCAATCGCGTTTTTCATGGTTTATCCAGGGCTTCTAGTTGGGAAAGGCTGAATGATTTTATGGGGACTTGCTCATCCTGACGGTTTTCATAAAGATAATTCAAAAACAACATTCAAAGCAAATTCCATACTTAATGGGAAACGAAGTGCAGAGTTCCAGAAAAAGAGGAAGGCATACAAATTAATTTAATTATGAAAGTGCATAAGCACAGTCTATTCAGTATTGTACCCTTTAATAACATGGCAAATCTATGAAATATTGCCTGATTGAAGAAAAACATGGCAACATTGTCCTTTAATTGTCTCGACAATCCATAGTTCAAAATAAAATCTGTAAATTCAGATGAGGTAATATTAGCATAAATTGAAAGAAAATATTTTTCAGCATACATCTTTGCTACTGTAAGTTTACTTAATTAGTTCAGTACAATTTGTAAACTCATTCTGTACTAGCTATTGCCTAAAGACTTGATTCAAAATGGAGTTCTACAGGGGCCAGTACTGGCGCCACAACTTTTCACTTTATATGTTAATGATCTGGATGAAAGAACTGATGGTATTGTGGACAAATTGGCATGCAATAGCAACATAGGTGGTAGTGATGCAGAAACAGAGAATCTGAAGAAGGCAAAGAAACAAGACCATAAGATAAAGAGGCTAAATTAGGCTATTTGGCCCATCGAGTCTCCTCCACCATTTCACCATGGCTGATCCATTTTCCCTCTCAGCCCCAATCTCCTGACTTCTCACTGTATCCTTTCATGCCCTGACTAATCAAGGATCTATCAACCTCTGCCTTAAATATACCTAATTACTTGATCTCCACAGCCTCCTTTCATTCCTTCTACCAAACTGCATGACTGTACACTTCCCGACACTACCGCTTCTTTCCCCATTCTCCTTATCTAAGTCCTTCTGTAGCCTCTCTACTTCCTCAAAAATACCTACCCCTCTGCCTATATTCATATCATCTGCAAATGTGGCCACAAAGCCATCAATCCCATCATGCAAGTCATTGACATATTAGATAACAAGAATCCATCGCAACACAGATGGATGTGGAAAACCTCTAGTCACTAGCAGGCAACCAGAAAAGGCTCCCTACATTCCAACACTTCACCTTCTGCCAATTAGCCAATGCTTTATCAAAACTATTTTCTTTCCTGTAATACCATGGGCTCTTAATTTAAGCATCTTCATGTGTGGCACCTTGTCAATCCTGCTTGTTATTTCTTTAAAGAATTTCAACAGATTTGTCAGACAAGATTTTCCCTTGAGGAAACCATACTGACTTAGGCCTATTTAATCTTGTGCCTCCAAGTGCCCCAAAACCACATCCTTAACAATCAACTCCAACATCTGCCCAACCATTGAGGGCAGACTAACTGGCCTATAATTTCTCTTTTGCCTCTCTCCCTCCTTAATGAGTGGAGTGACATTTGCAATTTTTCATTCCTCTGGAACCATGCCAGAATCAATTGATACTTGCAAGATCACTACTAATGCTTCCACAATCTCTTCAGCTACCTCTTTCAGAACCCTGGGAAGTATACCATCTGGTCCAGGTGATTTATCTACCTTCAGACCTTTCAATTGCCCAAGAACTTGTCCCTAGTAATGGCAACTTCAAACACTTCTGCCCAGATACACATGAACTTCCGGCATACTGCTAATGTCTTCCACAGTGAAGATTGATGCAAGTACTTATTCAGTTTGTCTGTCATTTCCTTGTCCCCCATTACTACCTCTCCGGCATCATTTTCCAGCGATCTGATATCTACACTCACCTCTCTTTGATACTTCATGTATCTGAGGAAACTTTCAGTATCCTCTTTAATATCATTGGCTAGCTTACCATCATATTTCACCTTTTCCTTCTTTATGACTTTTTAGTTGCCTTCTGTTGGTTTTAAAAGTTTCCCAATCCTCTAACTTCCCACTAATTTTTGATCTATTATATGCCCTCTCTTTGGCTTTTATTTTGGCCTTGACTTCTCTTGTCAGCCAGAGTTTTGTCACAGTTGTGTCCAGGGGAATGGAAAACAACCCAGATTTAGTCTGGACTGTTACACATTTCAACCTTTAAAAATATTGAAGGGATAAAATCGAAATCCAAATTGAATAAATTTCAGAAAGAATTCATAAAAATTGCATTGGCAGTAGCCAAAAAGGCTATTGCAGTTACTTGGAAATCGGATTCATACTTAAGTATAGATCGTTGGAAGAATGACATTTTTAGCTGCAAAAATTACTTATTACTTGAAAAAATTACTTATAATTTAAGAGATAAATATGCAATATTTCTGAAAATTTGGCGCCCTTATTTACAAAAGATAGGATTAAGTATATAGGTGCTCCAAAGATAAAATTATTGGTTATCTGGGGAAAGAATTAAATATACATATTAAAGCTATTATGAACTCCATGGAGCATGTGGGGATCTTCCAATATCCAGGCATTCTTTCCTTCTTTCTTTTTTCTTTCTTTCTTTTTTCTATAGGGATATGTTTGGGGAGAGGGGTTAAGGGGAGGGGGGAAGGGTTGACAATTTTTTTTTCTTTCTGTAATCTAATTGAAAATTCAATAAAAAATGTTAAAAATATATTCCAATATTTTTTCCAATGTCTGAAAAATTCAATGACATTCAGTAACTTTTAATTATATAGAACAGTTGGGGGATCATACTGGGCAGCTAATTTACCAAACAAATTTTTTAATTTTAATTTTCAACTAACTTTAAGAAAACCTGGATTTTTGGTATATTGAAAATCTATAATGAATGTAAACATTCATATCATCTATTTGAAAGTTCTCTAGACAATCAGCTGTGATCTATGGTTACAGCTAATTAGATACCACTAGTTTTACATTCATCCTCCACTAGCTTTTAATTATGAAACAAAATTATTCCAATATGTGCTATTCTTGTAAAAGTGTGTCAAGTAATCATTAAATAGGCTGGTGTAAACTTTTAAAGTATCATGCCCACATTATTCATTTAAAATGCCCTTCAGATTCAGATTTATTTATCACATGTACATTGAAACATACAGGGAAATGCATTGTTTGTGTTAACAACCAACAAGATCCAAGGACGTGCTGGAGCATATCCCCTGACTCTTTTCTATTGGTCCTTGCCTTTCTACAAGTTGAGCTAGTTTCATATTGACTAAGTATCACAATTTTCTTTGACTATTTGCTATCTACAATAGCTTTATTTTGTTTGGACTAAAACTAAGTGAATGAAATCGCAGCTTCATAATCACCTCTGCCTGCAGATACTCCACTATCATATAGCACGGGCTTTATCAGAGATTATGAAAGTGGAAGTCTGCACAAGGAAGAAAGCATGAGGTATGTAGAACACTTTATAAACAGGTTTTCATTGTTGTTTGGGAAAGGTACTTTAAAATGAACATTTTTTCATGATTTGTTCATTGGCAGAAAACAAAGAGTCTTCTGCTGCTAGATTCTTAAGTACTAGTTTGTATTATTAGATTTGTTTCAGGTGTTTCCAGTTTACTATGTAAGAAGATCAGGGGAGAACAAAGGAGAAACTGAAGAAATGGAACCTGTTCAATTATTGTCATAAACTCTTGTGCTGATTGATTCTGTTAGAACAAAGACAATGGTTCATTTTAGTTATTCGTATCATGTTAAGAAGTGATAGCTATGAAAGTTCCCTTTTCTCATTTGTTGTGTTTTTTTTTGGTAAATATAAATTATAATGCACAAAAACTGTGAAAAGTAGAGTTTTTGTATAATATTCAGACTATTTCTTACATTCTTTTTGTTCATCACAGCATATGTATTATCATGTCTATAATAATCTGCATTATAATTATAATATGTGTGTAAAACATCATAATACCTAGCTAAGTGGAGGGGAATGAAGAATTAACATACAGGAACTAGAAACCCAGGGTCATCCTTGTAGGCCATGTAGGTGTGTTCTCCATCCACTTTCTTCAAAATATAAGAAACAATATTGTGAACAGTTGATGTAATGCACTAAATTGGAAGAATTGCAAGTGAATTGTGGTCTCTGCTAGAAGGATAGTTGGGTTTTGTAAGTGGTGGGAAGGGCAAAGGTACAGTGCTGATAGAGAATCCTAAAACTGGATAAAGAGAACCGAATTAAATAAATAACAGAAAAAACATTGTTCTTCTTCATTTATTTATTAATTGAGAAACATGATCCAATACTACATGTATTTATTGGGAAAAGTATGTGAACCTCTGTGATAATGCCTTCTACAGAAACTATTTGCAGTCAAGTGTCCCAATCAATGAGATGAGATTGGAAGTGTGGGTTGCAGAGGTGCCCTGCCCTATATAAAATAAAGCACATAAAGTCAGGTTACTGACATAGCCTGCTCTTCTCAAGTAAAATCTGTTTATGTGCACCATACCTCAATTAGAACAACTTTCAAAGGACCTTAGAAGAAATATTGTAGAGATGCATGAAGCTAGAAAAGGCTACAAAAGCGTTTCTAAAAACCTGAGTGTTCATCAGACCACAGTAGGAGATATTATCGACAAATGGAGGAAACTCAATACTGTTGTCAGTCTCCCTAGGAGTGGGCATCCTGCAAGGATCACACCAAGAATACAACGTGCAGTGCTGAAGAAGGTGAAATACAAGAATGGTGTTCATGGAAGGACGTCACATGAACAGATGTAGGAAACCATTGCGCTCCAAGAAAAGCAAATTTGCAAAAGATCACCTGGATGTTCTACAATGCTTCTGGGACAATGTTCCAGGGACTTGATTTTTAGGACTAGTTTTACATTTTACATTTTAGGACTTGCAGGAAGATTTGATCACATCTTAGGTCATATTTATGCAGAAATAGAGAAAATTCTACAGGATTCATAAATTTTCTAGTACCTTTATAAAGGGGCAGGAGTTACATTTAGTTTTAATATTATATATGCAACAAGTCTCTGATTTTGAATTGCTTGGTGGTTGCATTAAACTTTATGAAACAGCAGACATGGTGATACCACGTGCAATGTTGTTCCAGTACATGATTGGACAGAGCACTGAGCATGCGCAGGATTGCTAGAGTGTTCCAGCACGTGGCTGGGTTAAGACGTGTTTATTTATTACTGTAAATAAAAGTTCTCTAATTCTTCCAGAATATGATTCTGTACTGTTAACACGGTACGTTTAAACAGAAGTAACATAATCTGGCGTCAGGAGTGGTTCTGGAAGAACAACATGGGAAAATTGAGAATCGAAGATAATCAAAAAAAAGGAAGAAAATGAACAGTTCAAACTGTAAACGGTAAAATGGAAGGGTTACAATCCCCATCAAAACTTCAGCTGACTGGCAATGTAGCTGAGAATTGGAGGATATTTAAACAACAGTATGAACTGTACTTATCGGGGATTGATTATGAAAAAAAATTGGAAAAAACCAAAGCTCAACTTCTGCCCCATGTAATCAGGAATGACACAGTAGAGGTATATAATAATTTTGTTTTTGAAGATGGATTTCAATTTAAAATCAATAATGGATAGATTTGAAGTATTTTGTATACCTAAGCATAATTTAACGTATGAGCGATATAAATTCTTCACATGTGTGCGGAGAGCTGCTGAAACAATTGACCAGTATGTTATTGAGTTAAGAAAGCATAGTAGAACATGTGAGTTTGGGTTGCTCATGGACTCTCTCATTAAAGATAGACTTATTTGTGGCATTTGAGATAATGCTCTGAGAGAAAGGCTGTTGAAAGAGCAAGATTTAAATTTTGAAAAAGCTTTGTCGCTTTGCAAAGCTTCTGAGACCAAGATGTTGCAGGCTGAAGAGCTTTTTGTCGAAAACTGCAATGCAAACACTGTAAAAAGCGCAAATACATCAAGAAATATAATATGTCAACAAAACTGACAGAGGGCAAGACAGCATTGGAAAGAAAAAGTCATGTGATTGCTATGCGCGGGAACATCGTCCAAATCAGCGTCCTGCATATAGCACAACTTGCAATGGCTGCGGTAAGATTAATCATTTTTCATGCTGTTGTAAAAGTAGAAAGAAGGAAAATAAACTGAAACGAGTAAATGCTGTGCTTGAAGTTGAACATGAGGAATTTTATGTAGATGTGCTTTGTGAAAATAAACAAAGTAAGAATAACTGGACTATTCCATTGCAAGTGAATCAGAACAATATTCTGTGTAAACTTGATACTGGAGTGCAAGTAAATGTTCTTCAAGAATTTGAGTTTAATGCTTTAAAGCCAAGACCGAAGTTACATCAAATATAAAACTGACTGGGTATTCAGGTGCAGACATTCCAGTTAAAGGAACATGCGTGGCAAAGGTATCACACAAAAATATTGTGCATACACTTTCATTTGTGGTCATGACAAACCATGTACAGTCAATTCTGTGTTTATCTGTCTGTGAAAGACTTAATATGGTGAAAAGAATTTTAGTCCTGGATAGTGACACAGAGTCAGAATACAGTGACTTGATGAAAAAGTATGAAGACTTGTTTAAAGGGCTTGGTTGTCTTCCAGGAGAGCACTTGATTAAAATTGATGATATAGTGCAATCTGTAATACATCCATGCAGAAAAGTACCTTTTGCATTACATCTTGACGAAAGGTCTCGGCCCGAAACATCAACAGTGCTTCTCCCTATAGATGCTGCCTGGCCTGCTGCGTTCCACCAGCATTTTGTGTGTGTTGTTTTGCATTACATTATCAACTGAAAACAGAGCTAGATAGAATGGAAAGGCTAGGAGTCATAAAAAAAATTGATGAACCAACTGAATGGGTCAATTCGCTTGCCATTGTTGATAAGAAAAATGGAAAACTGAGGATTTGTTTAGATCCAAGAGACTTGATTCGGGCCATTAAAAGAGAGCATTTCAAATTGCCCACTCGTGAAGAAATTATGTCACGGTTTGCTAATGCAAAGTATTTTGGTAAATTAGATGCATCCTCCAGATTCTGGCAATTCAACATAGATGAATCAAGTTCAAAGTTGTGTACCTTTAACACTCCTTTTGCTAGATACTGTTTTCTTAGGCTTCCTTTTGGAATTGCATCAGCTCCTGAAGTGTACCATAAAACCATTCACATGTTATATGGGCACATTGAGGGTGTAGATACATCCATGGATGATAATATTATTTGAGGATTAACTAAACAAGAGCTTGATGCCAGGCTCAGACAAGTCTTTGAGGCAACACACAAGGCTAACCTGAAATTGAATAAAGAAAAATGTCAGCTAGGAGTGACTGAACTTACATTTGTGGGTGATATCATCAGCAATGAGGATGTGCGTCCTGATCCATTGAAGGTTTCTGCTATTGAGAGCATGCCAAGACTGCAATGTAATAAGGTTGTTCAGAGGTTTATGGGAATGGTCAACTACATGGAAAAATTTATACCCAATCTCTCGGAACAGCTTTCTCCTTTGAGGCAGCTAACAGAAAAGAGAAATGAATGGAGCTGGAACCATGAACAGAAGAAGGCATGGCAAAATCTCAAGGAAGTACTCACAAAAGAACCTGTGTTGAAATTTTATGATGCTGAGAGACCCATCAAAATTTCATGTGATGAATCTCAAGCGGGCTTAGGGGCAGTATTACTCCAAAAACATGATTAGGAATGGCTCCCAGTGGCATATGCATCTCGTTCATTATCTGATCCAGAAACAAGGTATGCCCAAATTGAAAAAGGTTGCTTAGCATTATGTTTGCTTGTGAGAGATTTCATCAGTTTGTGTCAGGGCAATCTATTGATGTTGAAACTGATCATAAGCTATTGATTGCATTGTTTAACAACGTGACTGTCCTTTGCAAATTCAGCGAATGATGATCAAATTACAAAAACTACCAAGCTAAATGTGTCATACACACCAGGAAAATTCATGTACATGGCTGACACACTTTCCAGAGCTGTGGATCCAACAACAAAAGACAGTCACAGGGCCATTATTCACGTTCAGGTATTCATTGATATGGTTATAGAAACTGTACCCGTTGCTCCCAAAAAGCTGGAACTGCTGTGTCTTGAGACAGAGAAGGACAAAATTCTCAATCAGGTAATAGAAGTGGTGTTGGATGATAGGCATGACTGTACTTCAGTAGTACAAGATTATTGGAACCACAGATCAGAACTGTCTGTTGTGGATGGGATATTGTAGAATTGTTATACCTAAAAGTCTCTGTAAAGAAATGCTTGATAAAATTCATGAAGGCCACCTAGGAATTGAAAAATGTAAGAGATGGGCATGGGAAGTGATGTTTTGGCCCAGGATTAATCAAGAGATTGCAGAATTGGTCTTCTTGTCGAATATGCCTTAAATACCAACCTAGCAACCCTAAGGAACCACTGCATCCACATCTGAATCCTCATAGACCTTATCAGAAGGTAGGCATTGATCTTTTTATAACTAATAACAAAGACTGTCTCTTAATAACAGATTACTACTCATTGTATCCTGAAGTATGTTGTCTGGGAAGAACGACTGCAGAAAATGTAATTACATGCATGAAATCAGACATGGAGTACCTGATGAAGTTTTCACAGACAATAGTCCACAATTCAATGGTGAATGCATAAAACATTTTGTTCGTGAATGGGGATTTGTTCATACAACATCTTGTCCATTTCCCCCTCAGTCTAATGGATTAGTTGAGAAATTGGTAGGAATTATCAAGAAACTGATGCACAAACCAAAAGATAGTGGAGGTGATTTTTATAAAGCCTTGTTAGCCTACTGCAGTACTCCACTTGAATGTGGATTTTCACCTGCTCAGCTCTTGATGGGACGATGTTTGAGATCTAATCTGCCAATGGATGAGAGCCTTCTGAGAACAGAGGAAGGTGAACAAGTAAAAAGATGGAAAGATGAACACAAAGCAAAGCAGAAAACATACTTTGATAGACGTTCTCACACATTACCGGAACTGCATCAGGGAGATGATGTAAGAATACAAGACAAAGTGAACACATGGACACAGAGAGCTACAGTACTTGAAGAAGTACAACCCAGATCATACATGGTCCAAACATGTGGAGGGAGCAGTGGTAAGAAGAAATTGCAAAGACCTCAGGAAAGAGCCTACTTCAGAGATTCAGTTAACAGATGCAGATGAGATGAAACATGTAAATAATAACAAGGAAACACAAGATCTGTGTGTACCACTTAGGAGATCTACTTGTATTCGTAAATCCACAAAAAGACTGATAGATACTTGTTGAATTATGTATTTGCTTTGATTAATGTTGTTGATTGTTTTTCTTTTTAAGGAAAAGAAGATGTGGTGATATCATGTGCAATGGTGTGCCAGTACATGACTGGATAGAGCACTGAGCATGCGCAGGATTGTTAGAATGTTCCAGTATGTGGCTAGGTTAAGACATGCTTGTTTATTACTGTAACTAAAAGTTCTTTACTTCTTCCAGAATATGATTCTTTACTGTTATGAAGTAACATAACAGCGGATAAATTGGGTCAGTGGTGCATTTAGACGTGCAAAGAGTAGGGTCTTTTTTTTATGATATCTCAAGGTGGATATGTACTATTGGACTCAGAAATTTATACAGTTAATGAAAGTGCAGGTCCCCTTCTGAAGATGATTAACAGTAAAACCAGATAGCATATCATGTTTGGAACAACAAAAACATTGCAGCAGCATCTGACATGAATATAATCTAAACAGAGAAAATTAGGTTACATCAGAGATTGAACACAAAATGGAAGTTCAGAATTGATTGCTGCATCCTTCTCTGATGTTTCGATGTAAACCAAGTTACTAGACAATCGTCTAAAAATAGCAGACCACTCTTTTCTAGTGTTCATCAAACAAAAATTATTCATTTTCCAAGTGAAACCTAATAATAACTACTTCCCCAACACCACCACCCACCTCGCTCCCCTTCATTGTGCTCCCAGCCCTGCAAATGGATCCGCAACTTCTTTATTGGTAGTCCACAGGTAGTATGGATCGGTAATAACATCTTCCCCTCACTCACAATTAACACATGTACACTTCAAGTATGCTTCCTTAGCCCACTGCTCTACTCTCTCTACACTCATAATTGTGTGGCTTTCCTCAGCAGAAACAATTTGATGGACAGGGACAAATTCCTTCCTAACTTCTCCTCTAAGGATAAACTGCTGTTTCATAATTAACAGACAGACATTCATTGTTTAAGGAAAGTCAAGATTTACTAGATTTCAGATTTAAATTATTTTGAAACTTCACCCTCAGGCATGTATTCCTGGAAATTCAATGCCTATTGGTTTGGAGTTTCAAACCTTTACAACTGCTTTTTTGGGAAGCCTGGTAACCTCTGGATCAACAAACAAAGCCCCTGTCAATATAAATAAATCAATTTTTGGTCCAACTCCATTCCTGTAAATTCACTAATTTCTGGGTCAAAGATTTTAGTGACTGATAATACTGTATATGGAAATATATCATATTTTATTTCTGAGCATTGAACATGTACAACTTCTTTCCTTGGAAATTACTTAGAAGTTCAAGGTAAAATTTATTGTCAGAGTATTGTACATGTCACCACATACAACCCTGAGATTCTTTTTTCTGCGGGCATACTTAGCAAATCTATAGAATATTAACTGTAAACAGGGTTTGTAAACTGTAAATATCAGGAACTGTAAGCAAACTGCAAATGCAGATAATAAATAATGAGCATGAAATAACGGGATAAAAGAATCCTTAAATGAGTGTTCAAGAGCCTGATGGTTGAGGGGTAGTAGCTGTTCTTGAACCTGGTAGAGTGAGTCCTAAGGCACTTGTACCTTCTACCTGATAGTAGCAGTAAAACAAAGCATGGCCTGACAGTTACCTTTTGGATTTACATTTCGAACACTTGAATTTCCTGCCTGGCAAAGTTAAGTAAATTTTGGAGTTGACTGTGGTTGACAGAATCTCAGATGGTCACAAGAAGGCCATAGACCACAGTTTGAGTGGTGTCACAACAACAAGTACACACTCACCATCGGCAAGTCTAAGAAATTTAGTGTGGAGTTCAGGAAGGGGAATTCAGGAGAACACTTCCCAGTCTTCATTGAGGGGTCAGTAGTAGAAAGGGTGAGCAGCTTTAATTTTCTGGGCATCCACAGCTCAGAGGCTCTATCCATGGCTCGGCACTTTGATGCAAACTCTAAAAAAGGCAAACAAGCAGTTCTACATCATTAGGAGTTTGAGAAGATTTGGTATGTCACTAAAGGCTCTTGCAATTTTTTTCCAATGCACACCATTACAAGAAGCCACAGTTGGTTCTAGACCTAGCCAGTTCTGTTAGAGGGATAACCCTCCCTTCCAGTGAGGAGATCTTCACCTGTGATTAAAGTTTCCACGGCACATCTATAGAAGTTCTTGAGTGTATTTGTTGATATGCCAAATCTCTTCAAACTCCAGTATAGCTGCTGTCTTGCCTTCTTTAAAACTACATCGATATGTTGGGACCAGGTTAGAACCTCAGAGATCTTAATACACAGGAACTTGAAACTGCTCACTCTCCACTTCTGATCCCTCTATGAAGATTCGTATGTGTTCCTTTGTCTTACCCTTTCAGAAGTCCACAATCAGCTCTTTCATCTTACTGATGTTGAGTGCCAGGTTGTTGCTGCAACACCGCTCCACAAGTTGGCATATCTCACTTCTGTACACCCTCTCATCACCATCTGAGATTCTACCAACAATGGTTGTATTATCAGCAAATTTATAGATGGTATTTGAGCTATGCCTAGTCACACAGTCATTTGTATATAGAGAGTAGAGCAGTGGGCTAAGCACACACCCCTGAGGTGCGCCAGTGTTGATCATCAGTGATGAGGATATGTTATTACCAGTCCACACAGACTGTAGTCTTCTGGTTAGGAAGTCGAGGATGCAATTGCAGAGGCAGGTACAGAGGCCCAGTTTTGCAACTTCTCACTCAGGATTGTGAGAGTGATGGTAAATCCAGATAAAAATGCATAAAATGCTGGATGAACTCAGCCAGTTCAGGTAGCATCTATGGAAATGAGTGAACTGTAGATGAAAAATGTTGACTGTGTATTTATTTCCATAGATGCTGTCTGCCCTGCTGAGTTCCGCCTGCATTTTGTGTGTTTTGCTCTTAATATTCAAGACTGTATGCTGCTCGGAGAGCCAAACTCATTCTAGAGAAATAAAAAAAAGCACATAAACAGTGTTGACTCTCAGCTGACTAGAGGTCTGTCAATTTTCACACCGTGACGTCTGAAAGTAGAAGCGATGAAGCAGCCAGCCGTCATGGCATTGCAGATTATGGCATAAATCACTAATGCAGTTATTCCCGAGTAATTGCCTTATATGTTTGTATCCACAATTAAGTTACTTCTTCCTTCTCTCTTCTTTCGCCATGCAGCCTGACTCCAAAAAAAAGTCTTCACCGTACAAATTCAAAACACCTGGTTACACTCAGGCACGATATAAATGCTTGCTCTTATTAATAGTTGCGGCTTTATTTTGTTGAACGATGTAAGGATACACTTGTATCTCCCATTTAGGAGCGGGTGGAAAAAGGGATCGCCATCGCAGAGCCACTCCGACGTCACAACCGTCGCCCGTGAATTATTAACCTCGCTTTTGATTGGCTCAACCGAAACCGTCAACAGCCCGCCTCTGTCTTTTCCAAGTGCGTCGTGTTGGCCGTGCAGAACGATGGCGGCCGCAGAGAAGTCCGAGCAGGAAAGCGAGCCGGAGGAGGATGTGTACGAGGTGGAGAAGATAGTGGACATGAAGATTTCAGAGGTAGGAAAGCGGGATCCATCGGCCGACGGTGACGGCTGCCGTGTTCATTGAACATGGAGTCAGGCGGTGAAGTGAGGCCTGTGGCTGGGCTTTATTTCACCTGCCGTGGGGACATACGCCACAACACCGTTGGTTTACTTTGTAGTTTTGTTTTCTTATTATAGATCTAGTGTACCCACAGAATATATTTGCCAGTAAGAAACAGTAAAGCCGTCGGTGCGATATATGGCTGTGGTATTTCTTAAATGTTAGGTCCCTAAGAGTCTAGAGAGGGATAAATATCAGACGTGAAAAATCATACTTTGTGTGATTTTAAATCTCTGAAAGGCAAGTCGTTATGTTTTTAAAAAATTGCGTCCAGTTTAATTGAGAAAACATTTTGTATCAGGTTAATTTAGGGCAACGTTTCGCTTTCAAAATAAAACTGCATCGACCAATACACGAAAGAAATACTTAATGTGGGAACTACAAGTTGGTCTTTCTTTAATTGAAATATTGTAAAGTTGGACTTTACTCCTACTGCAGAATAATGCATGAACCCTTTGAAACTTGGATTTATCACCATTATATCCACTTTTTTTTGAAAACACCCCTCCTTACCTCTCTTACCTCTCTATACCCACCTCAGTTTCAATCTGCCACACCCTTGTTTGCTCTTTGTATACATCATATGGCCATGTGCTCTGTGACAGAAGGCAAAATATAATGTCCACTGTTTTTGTGACTGAATGCTGTTACTAGCTTGGCCCTCTTATATTTTTCTTTATAACATATAGTTGTAATCTAGATGTAAACTTGGGCTATGTTGTTAGGATTTGCAGATGATACAGAAATAGTGCTTGGCATTAAAGAGATAAGCCCATGATCAATAGGACAATTAATTCTAGAGAAATATGCATTTATGCAATTGAGAAGGGTAAGGGAATAATAAATGCTAGGGTATTGAGGTTTGGAGTAATAAATGCCTTTTGAACTATATTTCCAGAAATACTTAAGATGGCAGTACAAATCAAATGAGATAGAAGACATAAAGAATTTGTTTATTCACTGAGGCATGACACTTAACAGCATATATGTTATGATGCAGGTTATACAGCACTAACTAGGTCTGATCTTGAGATTTTATTTATTTATTGAGCTAGGACATAGAATAGGCTCTGCTGGCCCTTCAAGCTGCACCGTCAAGAATTCCTTGATTTAATCCAAACCTAATCATGGAACAATTTACAGTGACCAATTAATCTACCAACCAGTATGTCTTTGGACTGTGGCAGGAAACTAGAGCATCTGCAGTAAACCTAATCTGTCACAGGGAGAATGTACAAACTTCTAGGCTGTGGTGGGAATTGAACCTGGGTCATTTGTACTGTAAAACGTTGTGCTAACCACTATACTATCGTGCTGTCCCAATGTAATACAATGCTGGTCACTATTATAGGAAATCTGTGATTGAGCTGCAACCGCTAGATAAACTTTAAGAATGTTTGCTCAGTCTGCTGCTACACTCTCTCTACGTTCATGACTGAGTGACTAAGCACAGCTCAAACACCATCTATAAATTTGTAGATGTCAGATCTCAGATATTGACAAGGAGGGGTACAGGAATGAGAGAGAAGAAGCACGATGAATGTTTTTTTAACAACAACCATTGTCAGCGAAGCATCTTCAAGGAATTGATAGTGGATTTCAGCAACAGGGAATCTGGGAGAACTCAGACCAGTGTTCACTGTGGGGTCAGCTGTAGAAAGAGTGAGGAGGTATAGGAACCTGAAAATCAACACTCAATGATTTGGTGAACAACTTCTTCACTCTGCCATTGGATTTCATAATGGTTCCTGAATACTACTTTGTTGTTTCTTTTTGCACTATTTATTTCTATAGTTTAGAAGTTGCGCACTGAACTGCTGCTGCAAAACAACAAAT
Organism: Hypanus sabinus; assembly: GCF_030144855.1. Taxonomy (NCBI): domain Eukaryota; kingdom Metazoa; phylum Chordata; class Chondrichthyes; order Myliobatiformes; family Dasyatidae; genus Hypanus; species Hypanus sabinus. The sequence goes on along the minus strand of NC_082708.1, from coordinate 47,185,205 downwards.
TTCATGATCTGTTGTGATGGATTCTCAATGTTCAGCAATGAAAAAGCATAACTATGGGTGGGGGGGGGGGGAGGGATAGACTACCACTGAGTATTGCAATAGCTTTCTTTAGCAATTTAATTGGCATGTGCAACAATTGAAGGGTCTAGATGGGTTCTTCGTATTTACTCAAAGATGATGGGGCAAAGGTGGATTTGAGGGGAGATTCAGGGTTTATTCCATTTTTGAGTTGGCCATCATCTGAACTTGGTACCTGAAGAGCTTTATTGGTTTAAAATTCTCAAACTTGAAATGTACTTGGCTGCAGTTGAAGAGCTGTGACCTGCAAGACCTATTGCTTAGAGGGGTTATTTAAGTTCGATGGTTTTCTTTTGATCAACATTCATGATGGACTGAGTGTCTATCTTCAGTGGAAGAACTTTCAGTGATTTCCTCCAAACAATATAACTGCATTCTTATCACCTCCATCACTGATTCAAATATGTGCTTCCTTGACTCTTCTCATACATCCTCCCTCCTTTTATGATCTTTCCTTTTTGTATGGTGTTTCTGGGTTCCTGTTTCTATTTTTTTTAATACTATATCTTTTTGGGGAAGGGTATGGGAACGTATGGAGGTATGAGCCAAAAAGGTATTAAGGTTTTGGTCTTTTTTTTTAAAAAAGAGCTTAGCACAGGTTGAAGGTAGGAGGGCAGAGGGATTTGGGGTTGTCTAGACCAGGGGTTTCCAGTGATTTTATGACATGGACCCTTACAATTAACTGAGGGGTCCATGGACCCCAGGTTTGGATACCCTGATCTAAACCAATTTAAAATGTTTATCTATATTTTACTCTGTGCTGAAACCTAAGACCAAAACTACACTGAACTACATAAACCAACACAAAAACTAGACTACAGACCTACCCAGGACTGCATAAAGTACACAGAACAGTGCAGGCATTACAATAAATAATAAACAAGACAATAGGCACAGCAGAGGGCAGTAGGCTGGTAGTCCGATGGCTTGGGGGAAATCTGTTACATAAATAAACAGCTGAATGGTGGCGCCCGGGATTCCGTCTGTTTCTGTACTCCCGCCGAGTATTTAATGTCCACTGGAGAGCAGAATGGACGGGAGAGCCAGCCGGCTAGGGCTTTTTTCCTGGCATGGACTCCTGCCCGCTTGCCTCGCTTCCGCTTCCTGGCACACCGCTTACGACGTCCACAACTCCAGCCACCGGCATCAGGCAACTCTGTGGACTGCAGGCCCGATTCCCTCAGCAAGTCATGGTTGTGCAACCTAACCAGCAGATTTTCATGAAGATTTGTTTTTGGGCGATCTCTATTGTAGCAGTATCTGACGATGGCAGATAGTCACTCTGTTATCCATTGCCCTAAACCCTAATTGTGCCTTAAAATTAAATTAAAAAAACTAAATTAAAGTAGCACCAGATCTGAAAGGCTGCTGCTGCCGTATGCTGACCACCTACAGGAATTTGTTTACTTTGTAAATACATTTTATTCCAAATCTGTACTTAAAAGCTAAAGTTAGAAGTTTATGTAATTCTTTATAATTGTTGTATTTTATTTTTTGTTGCATGTTGCACCAAAACACCACAGGAAATTCCTAATACATGTAAATGTCAAGTCAAGTCACTTTTATTGTCATTTCGACCATAACTGCTGGTACAGTACATAGTAAAAATGAGACGATGTTTTTCAGGACCATGGTGTTACATGACACAGTACAAAAACTAGACTGAACTACCTAAAACAACACAGAGAAAGCTACACTAGACTACAGACCTACACAGGACTACATAAAGTGCAAAAAAACAGTGCAGGCATTACAATAAATAATAAGCAGGACAATAGGGCAAGGTGTCAGTCCAGGCTTCAGGTATTGAGGAGCTTGGGGGAAGAAACTGTTACATAGTCTGGCTGTGAGAGCCCGAATGCTTCAGAGCCTTTTCCCAAACGGCAGGAGGGAGAAGAGACCCCTCGTTCCGGACTTCCCCAACATCGGAAACAATCTTCCTGCATCTAGCCTGTCCAATCCCTTTAGAGTTTTATACGTTTCAATAAGATCCCCCCTCAATCTTCTAAATTCCAGTGAGTATAAGCCTAGTCGATCCAGTCTTTCTTCGTATGAAAGTCCTGCCATCCCAGGAATCAATCTGGTGAACCTTCTCTACTCCCTCTATGGCAAGAATGTCTTTCATCAGATTAGGGGACCAAAACTGCACACAATAGTCTAGGTGCGGTCTCACCAAGGCCTTGTACAACTGCAGTAGAACCTCCCTGCTCACTGTTCTGTTCACTTATAGTGAAAGAACAGAGCAAATGAATAACTTTTAGGATCTAATATAGTTTTTATAATACTGTAGAGGTATTGGTAGTGTTTTAATTTGTTATTATATTTTAAATTAAATGCATAAATTATTACACAGTTAAATGGTGGTTTGTCTTTTTTAATATACCTTTTTAAACTATTTCCATGAAACTTCAGCTAATTGGACTAAAATATACTGATCCCGATGTGTCCCAGTTAATTAGAATCCATTGTATTGTGAGAGAATGCTGCAACAAACCAGACTCTGATGGCTGATGTGATAATGCTTTCTATGATGACAGTGTAGAATTGTCATGTCATAGTATGTTTTGAAGAAGATGGAATTATACCAACTGCTGCAAGAAGTACATCCTCTGAGTCTTTTTGTTAACAAAGGAGATGTGGTTCTCCCACATGGGGTCCTGCAAAATAATGATGCCCAGAAATGTGAATGTTGAAATGGTGCTAACTGTAGAGATATGGATGAATGGAGAGGAGACTCAATTTTACTTAAATCAAAATGCATCTCTATGGCTTTGAGGTCCTTTAGATCGAAGTTGTTGTGATTGCACCAGGACACTAGCTTGTTTACTTCCTGGTGGTACTTGAATTTGTTGCCTCTGTTGATTAGTTCAGTGAAAGTGATGTTATTTGCAAACTTTTGTCAGATTAACTCATGGATCACTAGAGACACAGTCATTGGTCTATAAAGAAAATAGGAGAGAGGATGAATATAGTGCACCAGTGCCAACGGAGCGGAATGTGGAGATGTGCTTGCCTAGTCTCATACTACCTGCTGTCACAGAGCAAATTTATGTTCCACTTGGTACGTTAAGTTCAGGGTGTTTCTCTTCCAAAAGCTCAGGGATAATGGTATTGAAGGTTGAACTGAAATCCACAAAGAGAATCCTGACATTTGTAACAGAAGTTGAGGTGCTGTAGTATGAGGTTCAGACTTATATTAACTGCATCATCTTCAGATCTCTTAGCTCTGTAGGTGAAATTGCAGTGGATCTAGAAAATTTTGTATTATGGATTCGAGAAATGGCATGATCAACCTGGTCTTTACTCTGCTCTGGACCATCTGGTCAACTGAACCCATATGTCAGGTATTGTTCGTCAACTACAGCCCAATGTTCAACACAATCATCCCATCCAAACTCATCATCAGGCTTCAAGACTTGGGCCTCTTTACCTTCCTCTGCAATTGGGCACTTGACTTTCTCGTAGGCAAACCTCAGAGGACTGGTAACATCTCCTTGCTGACCTCAAAGCTGAATGCATATCCTCCTGCTTTACTCCCTCTGTGGCCAAGCACAGCTCCAATGCCATTTTCAAATTCCCAACAATACTACTGCTGTCAGATGAATCACAGGCTGCATTAAGTCTGCTTGCTGGAGCAAGATGCATCACCAGACTGAGTGGTATTGCAAGAACAACCTGTCACTCATGTGAGGAAAACTAAAGAAGTGATTGTTGATTTTGGGAAGGGGAAGGAAGGTGATCATGCTCATGCTACAGCCTACATTGGGGGAGGGGGTAATCAGTGGTGGAGAGAGTCAGCAACATTAAATTCTTGGGCATTTGCATATCGGACGACCTCTCTTGGGCCCCAGCACTTGGATGCAATTATGAAGAAAATATGCCAGCATATTTATTTTCTTGTGAGATTAAGGAAGTTGGGTATGTCATTAAAGACTAACAAACTTCTACAAATGTAATGTTGAAAGAATCTTGACTGGTTGCAACATTGTCTGGTACAACAATTTGATTGCATTGGAATGTAAGAAGCTGCCGAGGGCTGCTACGGGGAAAATGTTAAACTGGAAGGAATTCAGAAAAGATTCGTATACATGTTGCCAGGATTTGAAGTGCTAAATTGGGTTGGACAGGTTAGGGCTTTATTTCTTAGATTATTTGAGACTGAGAGGTGATTTTATAGAGGTATTTAAAATCTTGAGGAGTGTTGATAATGGGAATGCATTCATTTTTTTCCTGAGGTTGGGAAATCAAGAACTGGAAGGCATATGTACAAGATGAGAGAGAGGAAGGATTCAATAGGAACTTGAGGGGTAACTTTTTTTTTACATGCACTAAAGGTGGTATCTGTATGGAATGAACTCTGAGCTATTAGGCAGGAGGTTGGGAATGTAAATTAGGAATAGATGTTCTCAGGGACATGTACAATAAAAATGTGGAAGTTGTTTTGGTAACTCTTGCATGGGATTCTGGATTGGTCTGTACCATTGAGGCAGGGAAAGTATGGTAGAGTGAATGAACCATGGTTGATGGGAGGTGGAACTTCTAGTTAAGAGAAAGAAGCATACTTTAGGAAGCAAGGATCACATGGGGTTCTGGTAGCCAGAAACTAACTTAAGAAGGGACTTGGGAGAGCTAGAAAGGGACGTGCGAAAACCTCAAGGCATTCTCCATGTATGTGAAGAACGGGAGCATAGCTAGTGTGAGAATAGAACTGATCAGGGATAAAAGCTGAAATATGCCTGGAGTTGGAGGAGATAGATGACAAACATAATGAATACTTTGCTTCAGTATCCACCAGTGAGAGGGATCTTGATGAATATGAGGGTAGTGTAGAACAGGCTAATGTTCTGAAACATGGAAGAGGCAGTGTTGAAGCTTTGAAAGCCATTAAGATAAGACCTATGAGCCGGTCAGGATTTATGCCAGCTTACTACAGGAAGTGAGGGAAGAAATTGCTGCACCTTTACCATTGATCTTTGTGTACTTATTGGCTACTAGAGTGGTACAAGAGGATTGGAGGACTGCAAAGTTAAAAGGGATAATCCAGGGAATTATAGAAAGTCAGGAGACATGGGATCCAGGAAAACTTGTCTATGTGCTTTCAGAATTGGCTTGCCCACATAAAACAGAGGATGGTTGAAGATAAACATAATCTGCCTGGAGGTCCATGTCTAATGGTGTCCTGCAGGATTCTTGCTGCTTGTGAGTTTTATAAATATTTTGGTGAGGAAGGGAAGAGTGTGTTAGTAAGTTTACAGATGACACAAAGGTTGGTGGTATTATGGAACATCTACAGGGATGCAGAGCTGGGATAAGCATTGACAGATGGAGTTCAATCTGGAAAAATTTGAAGCGATGTACTGTGGAAGGCTGATCTTGTTGGTAGAGAATGAAGTTAATTGCAGGATTCTTAGCATTGTGGAGGAACAGAAGGATCTTGGGGGCCAAGAACAGATCCCTTGAAGTTACCACACAATTTAATAGGATGGTTGAGAAGGCAAATGGTGTGTTGGCTTTCAATAATTGAGTTCAAGAGCTGTGAGGTTATACTGCAGTGTCCCAGTCATTCTTGAGGGAAGTCCATTTGAGGAGGTAAAAGCCTTCACCTACCTGGGTAGTGTCATAGACAGAGCAGCACCAATGAAGATCAACTAAGCTAAAGCAGTCTGAGTTATATGGAGAGATTGGGGTATAGGATGCTGAGAGATGATCTTCTGGAGGTATGTAAAATCATAAAGGGCATGGGTAAGGTGAGTAGATGGTCTTTTTCCCAGAGTAGGGCAGTCTTTAGAGGGCTCAGTTTTGAGAGATGAAGCATTTAAAAGAAACCTGAGGGGTAACATTTACCATACTGGATGGTCAGGATATGGAACAAGCTGTCAAAGTTATGGAGGTGAATACTATTACTTTTAAAATGCATTTAGACAGATACATGAATAGGAAAGGTTTAGAAGAATATGGGCCAAATATAGGCAAATAGAACTAACTTAAGTAGAAAATCTGGTCCGGTGCTGAGGGACTGTGCACCTTAATTAACAGAGATTCTGACAGACATCTTTAACATCTCTCTGCAACAGTGCACTGTTCCCACAGGCTTCAAGGTAGCCATCATCCCAGTACCCAAGAGTGACATTAATTTGCTTTAATGACTAATATCCAGTGGCAATGAATTCAACAATGGTTAAGTGCTTTAAGCGACTGGTTAGGGTTTGCATTAAATCCCATCTTCCTGTTACACTAGACCCTTACCGGTTCACTTACTGCTCAAATTGGTCCCATGATGATGTCATAGCCTCTGCACTCCAATTCTTCCTGTTGCACCTGGAAAATGGTACCTCGTATGCCAGAGTGCTGTTTGTTGACTTCAGCTCAGCACTTAATCTGATTATCCCTCAAAAGCTGGTGGGTAAATGGTTATCATTTGGTGTAAACATCTCTCTCTTATAACTGGATCTTGGACTTCTTGATAGAAAGGCCACGGTCAGTCAGTTGGCAGAAACGTGGTGTACAGAGAGGAAATCGAGCAGCTGGTAGAATGGTGCAAGCACAATAACTTGAGTCTCAGGACAAAACCAAAGAGATAACTGGATTTTAAGAATGTGCAAGCTTGTACACTCCTCACAGCACGTAAATGGCTCCTCCATAGGGAGAGTTAGGAGCAGTGTTTCTGGAAGAGCATGTAATGGACAATGTCACCAGGTTCCTCAAGGCCACCTCTGGTCAAGAAAGCACAGCAGCGTCTGCACTTCCTGAGGAAATTGAATTCTTACCAGATTTTACAGGAGCATCGTCAAGAGGGTCCTGACTAGCTGCATCACCACTTGGTATAGGAATGTGAAGCAGTGTTAGTTTAGCAGTTAGTGTGATGCTATTACAGCTTTGGGCATTGGCATTCAGAGTTCAGTTTCAATGTCACCTGTAAGGGTTTTGTATCAACTCAGAATCTGGTTTATTATCGCTAGCATGTGATGTGAAATTTGTTAACCGAGCAGCAATTCAATGCAATAGGAAATATAGTAAGTAAATCAATTACAGTATATATTGAATAGATTAAAAAATGCGCAAAAAAAACAGAAATACTGTATATTAAAAAAAGTGAGGTAGTGTCCAAGGGTTCAGTGTCCATTTAGGAATCGGATGGCAAAGTGGAAGAAGCTGTTCCTGAATCGCTGAGTGTGTGCCTTCAGGGTTCTGTACCTCCTACTTGATGGTAACAGTGAGAAAAGGGCATGCCTTGGGTGCTGGAGGTCCTTAATAATCGGCACTGCCTTTCTGAGACACCGCTCCTTGAAGATTCCCTGGGTACTTTGTAGGCTAGTACCCAAGATGAAGCTGATTAGATTTACAACCCTCTGCAGCTTCTTTCAGTCCTGTGCAGTCGCCCCCACCCCCTCCCCATACCAGACAGTGAAACAGCCTGTCAGAATGCTCTCCATGGTACATCTGTAGAAGTTTTAAAGTATTTGTTAACATGCTAAATCTCTTCAAACTCCTAATGAAGTATAGCTGCTGTCTTGCCTTCTTTATAGCTACATCGATATGTTGGGACCAGGTTAGATCCTCAGATCTTGACACCCAGGAACTTGAAACTGCTCACCTCTCCACTTCTGATCCCTGTATGAGGATTGGTATGTGTTCCTTCATCTTGCCCTTCCTGAAGTCCACAATCAGCTCTTTCATCTTACTGACGTTGAGTTTCAGGTTGTTGCTGTGACATTACTCCACTAGTTGGCATATCTCACTCCTGTACGCTCCCTCGATACCACCTGAGATTCTACCAACAACCTGTGAACTTGTGGGTTTCTTCCAGGTTCTCGGGTTTCCTCCCTCAGTTCAAAGGCTTAACAGTTACTAGGTAATTGGTCATTGTAAATTTATCAGTGATTTGGCTAGGGTTGGCGACAAAGCTCAAAGAGCTGTAAGGGTCTATTCTGTGCTGCATCCTGAAATAAAATAAATAAGGGATTGCAAGGACTGCTGAGAGGATCATCAGGGTCTCTCTTCTCCTTGGAGATATTTATCAAGTGCGCTGCATATGCAGAACCCTTAGCATTGTCAGTGATCTCTCCCATCTATCCAACAATCTGACTCCTTACCATCAGGAAGGAGATACCAGAGCACTAGGATGGGAAACAGCTTCTACTCCCTAGCCATGAAACTACTGAACTCCCTGCCACCATCAGATCCTATCATGTCTGAGGTGGCAGTAGTGTTATAAGGTTTAATTTTTAACTTGTGTTGTAAATGTGCCTTATTAATAATTTCTTGTAATATTACTTTGAGTGTACTATACTATATGTACTGTGTGCATCTTGGTCTGGAAGAATGTTTCGTTTGGCTGTAGTTGTGAACAGTTGAATGACAGTAAACTGAACTTGAACTCATCTTGTATTGGACAGTAGCAGAGATATTTAATTCATCTTTAGCGACAGGAGAAGTACCAGAGAATTGGAAGACAGCCAATATTGGCCTACTGCTTTTTTTTTTAAAAAAGCCTTAAATGTAAACTGGTAAATTACAGGTCAGTCAGTCTAACATCAGTTGTAGGAAAATTATTGGAAAGTATTCTAAGGTACCGGATATGCAATTATTTGGATAGAAATGGACTGATTAAGGATTGTCAGCATGGCTTTGTGCATGGTTGGTTGTGTCTAACCAATCTTATAGAATTTTTTTGAGGAAGTGACTAGGAAAGTGGATGAAAATAAGGCAGTATGTCCACTTGGACCTCAGTGAGGCATTTGACAAGGTCCTGCTTGGGAGGTAAGTCAAAAAGGTTATTTTGCTTAGCATTCAAGATGAAGTAGTAAATTGGATTAGACATTGGCTTTGCAGGAGAAGCCAGAGAGTGGTAGTAGATGGTTGCCTCTCTGACTGGAGGCCTGTGACTAGTGGTGTGCTGCAGGGATCAGTGCTGGGTCGTTTATTGTTTGTCATGTATAACAATGATATGGATGATAGTGTGGTCAACTGGATCAACAAATTTGCAAATAATACCAAGGTTGAAGTGTAGTGGGTAGTGAAGAAGGTTGTCATGACTTGCAGAGGGATCTGCATCAGCTGGAAAAAATGGCAGATAGAATTTAATGTGAGGTGTTGCACTTTGGTAGGACCAACCAGGGTAGGGCACTGAGGAGTGTGGTAGAACAAAGGGATCTGGGAATACAGGTTCATAATTTGTTGAAAGTGGCATCGTAGGTAGATTGGGTCATAAAGAAAGCTTTTAGCACATTAGTCTTCATAGATCGAAGTATTGAGTGTTGAAGTTGTGTAAGACATTGGTGAGGCTGGATTTGGAGTATTGGAGTATTGTGTGCAGTTTTGGTCATCTTCTTACAGGGAAGATGTAAACAAGATTGAAAGAGTACAGAGAAAATTTACAAGGATGTTGCTGGGTCTGGAGGACCTGAGTTGTAAGCAAAGACTGAATAGGTTTATGACTGTATTTCTTTGAATGTAGAAGATTGAGAGGAGATTTAATAGAGGTATATAAAATTGAGGGGTATAGATAAGGTTAATGCAAGCAGGAATTTTCCTCTGAGGTTGGGTGGGACTACAACCAGAGGTCATGGGTTAACAATGAAAAGTGAAAAGTTTTAAGGGGAGCATGTATTATCTGCACGGTTTTGACAGATCCTGTGTAAATATAGTTTAATTATCATACCAGGGTCAAGTTTTCTACAGAGTTCACTGGAAAGGCTACACTTCTGAAGATGATACTTGGGAGCCAGAGGCTCATTTGGAGGACTGCACAGAAGTGCTTCAAGTTTTCAAACAGAAAGCAGCAGAAAAATCACCTGCAAGAGACAATCAGGTGAGGTTTTGCTTGGTTGCATTACATGTTATGTGGATTTATGACATTACAACAAATTGTTGGCTTTCTTCAATTTCATCTTATACCATCAGCAGAAGATGATTCTTTTATCAGCAGTTTCTAATATACAATCATTAAAAATAGCTGTGGTGTGTTTAACTTGGAACATACAAACTCTTTACAGGCAGCAGTGGGAGCTGAACCTTGGTCACTGGTACTGTAAAGTGTTGTGCTAGCCACTACGCTACTGAGCCATGCCAGTGTGTTGGGTATTACTTATTTATGGTCTTGCCCTACTTGGTCTCTGGTAAGCTGTGATTCTGTTAGTATTATCCTTGTTTCTAGAAACTTGTTAGATGTAATATTGAGGTGGCTACTTTAACACACATGTTCTGGTCTTGTATCAAGTTAGATAATTTTTGGAAAGAAGTCTTCAAAACTTTGTCAAAGGTTTTGAATTTGGATCTACAACCAGATTTACTTAAAGCAATTTTTGGGATCATTCCTTCAGAAGCAGGAGGTATTCCTGCTTCCACTCAACGGATGATAGCTTTTACAACTTTATTGGCTAGGAGAGCCATTTTGCTGAAATGGAAGGATTCTAATCCACCTACTGCTATTCATTGGCTTACCTCCATCATGTCCTGTTTAAGTTTAGGGAAAATAAGAAGTCAGACATTTGATACATCCTCTAAATTTGAGGAAACTTGGCGACCTTTTATTCAATATTTTCATATGCTCTGACTTATGGCCCTTCCAGTTAATGTTTTTGAAGTTTTGGATTTGATCAGAAAGTTTTTCTTGTTTTTTTGGCTTTCACTCTGTTTGAGCTGTCCAGTTTTCTTTTTTTTTGTGTTTTGGGTTTTTTTTTCTGTATATGTCATTTAAAAATTTTCTTTATCATTTTTATTTCCTTTTAGGGATAAGAGGAGATTCAATTACCTTTTCGTTTATTATATACTATTAGATTATTACTTTGATCTTGATAATGTTTGTTTTTCCTTTTATTCGAACTGTTATTGATACAGATATTTGTGATAATTCTCTTGTTTATATATGTACTTTTTTATTTAACTAATAGAAAGATTGATAAAGAAAGAAACTTGTAGGTTCATGATCTAGCCTTGTTTGTTTGTTGCTTTTTTTAAGCATAAATCTCCAAACCAGGTATGTTATGCCTGGACTTTTGGTCTAATCCAGCATGATTGAAACAGATTTTTGATTGCTTTGTAGTTGTCTATGTACAGATTGACTGCTAATTTCTCTCTATTGATGGCTCTTAACCATTTTGAATGAATAAGATTGTGCCCCTCTTAACACCAATAAATGCCTGATATTATGAACAACAACACACACAAAATGCTGGTGGAACACAGCAGGCCAGGCAGCATCTATATGGAGAAGCACTGTCAACATTTCGGGCTGAGACCCTTTGTCAGGACTAACCGAAAGGAAAGATAGTAAGAGATATGAAAGTAGTGGGGGGAGGGGGAAATGTGAAATGATAGGAGAAGACTGGAGGGGGGTGAGATGAAGCTGAGAGCTGGAAAGGTGTTTGGCGAAAGTGATACAGAGCTGGAGAAGGGGAAGGATCATGGGACAGGAGGCCTCAGGAGAAAGAAAGGAGATGGGGGGAACACCAGAGGGAGATGGAGAACAGGCAAACAACTAAATATGTCAGGGATGGGGTAAGAAGGGGAGGAGGGGCATTAACGGAAGTTAGAGAAGTCAATGTTCATGCCATCAGGTTGGAGGCTACCCAGCTGGTATATAAGGTGTTGTTCCTCCAACCTGAGTTTGGATTCATTTTGACAATAGAGGAGGCCATGGATAGACATATCAGAATGGGAATGGGACGTGGAATTAAAATGTGTGGCTACTGGGAGATCCTGCTTTTTCTGGCGGACTGAGCATAGGTGTTCAGCGAAACGGTTGCCCAGTCTGCGTCGGGTCTCACCAATATATAAAAAGCCACACTGGGAGCACCGGACACAGTATACCACACCAGCCGACTCACAGGTGAAGTGTCACCTCACCTGGAAGGACTGTCTGGGGCCCTGAATGGTGGTGAGGGAGGAAGTGTAAGGGCAGGTGTAGCACTTCTTCCGTTTACAAGGATAAGTGCCAGGAGAGAGATCGGTGGGAAGGGATCGGGGGAACGAGTGGACAAGGGAGTCGCGTAGGGAGTGATCCCTGCAGAAAGCAGAAAGGCGGGGGGGGGGGGGGAGGGAAAAATGTGTTTGGTAGTGGGATCCAGTTGGAGGTGGCAGAAGTTACGGAGAATTATACGTTGGACCTGGAGCTTGGTGGGGTGATAGGTAAGGACAAGGGGAACCCTATCCCGAGTGGGGTGGCGGGTGGATGGGGTGAGGGCAGATGTGCGGGAAATGGGAGAGATGCGTTTGAGAGCAGAGTTGATGGTGGACGAAGGGAAGCCCCTTTGTTTAAAAAAAGGAAGACATCTCCTTCGTCCTGGAATGAAAAGCCTCATCCTGAGAGCAGATGCGATGGAGATGGAGGAATTGTGAGAAGGGGATAGCCTTTTTGCAAGAGACAGGGTGGGTAGAGGAATAGTCCAGGTAGCTGTGAGAGTCTGTAGGCTTATAGTAGATATCAGTAGATAGGCCGTCTCCAGAGATGGAGACAGAAGGACCAAGAAAGGTGTCGGAAATGGACCAGGTAAACTTGAGGGCAGGGTGAAAGTTGGAGGCAAAGTTATTGAAGTCGACGAGCTCAGCACGCGTGCAAGAGGCAGCACCAATGCAGTTGTCGATGTAGCGAAGGAAAAGAGGGGGATGGATACCGGTATAGACTTGGAACATGGACTGTTCCACAAAGCCAACAAAAAGGCAGGCATAACTGGGACCCATATGGGTGCCCATGGCTACACCCTTGGTTTGGAGGAAGTGGGAGGAGCCAAAGGAGAAATTATTGAGAGTAAGAACTAATTCTGCTATACGGAGGAGAGTGGTGGTAGAGGGGAATTGGTTAGGTCTGGAATCCAAAAAAAAGCAAAGAGCTTCGAGACCATCTGGGTGGGGGATGGAGGTATATAGGGACTGGATGTCCATGGTGAAAATAAGACGGTGGGGGCCAGGGAACTTAAAATCATTGAAAAAATTCAAAGCATGAGACTTCTCTAATTTTCGTTAATGCCCCTCCTCCCTTTCTTACCCCATCCCTGACATATTTAGTTGTTTGCCTGTTCTCCATCTCTCTCTGGTGCTCCCCCCACCTTTCTTTCTCCTGAGGCCTCCCATCCCATGATCCTTTCCATTCTCCAGCTCTGTATCACTTTCGCCAATCATCTTTCCAGCTCTTAGCTTCATCCCACCCCCTCCGGTCTTCTCCTATCATTTCGTATTTCCCCCTCCCCCCACTACTTTCAAATCTCTTACTATCTTTCCTTTCGGTTAGTCCTGACAAAGGGTCTCGGCCCGAAACGTCGACAGCACTTCTCCCTGTAGATGGTGCCTGGCCTGCTGTGTTCCACCAGCATTTTGTGTGTGTTTGAATTTCCAGCATCTGCAGATTTCCTCGTGTTTGTCTGATATTATGAGCTGCCCTTTTAATGAATTGGCTGTTATTGGTCCCAAGTCTGGTGCAGCTCCAGGTTGAGTGTAACTTATTTTTGAACTTGTGAACTTTCAAAATATCTCTGTTGAGGAACAGGGGAACTCCTTCTGTTAGGTTTCATATCTGGCACGTGATCTGTCGTCATCCTTCATCATTATCACCAGCTGCAATAGGATCCCAGTTCTAGCCACATCTTTCCTGTTTGTACCCAGAATTTCCTCACCCATTTTAGGTTTCCACAGGGGTTACTCTTTCTTACTCCCATGTTTGCTCATCCCTCTCCACTCACTTATCCCTGAGCTCTACTTTGCCTTTGCAACACCGTTCCCTACACCTCTACCCTCACTACCTTCCAGGGACCTAAATAGCCTTTCCAAAACACTAGTGTGTGCCTTCTCAAACCTTTTTTACTGTTTTTGTTCTCCTGATGTACTCTTGACTACATAGGCTGTGTAAAACACACACGATGTTGGAGGAACTCAGCAGACCAAGACTCTTTGCCTGAAACTTCGACTGCCTGGCCTGCTGAGTTCCTCCAGCATTTTGTACATGTTGCTTGGATTTCCAGCATCTGCAGATTTTCTCGTTTGTGATAGGCTATGTAAATAGTTTGCAAAGTGCCTGTGCTCTCTCCACAGTGCGCATCTTGAGATCATGGTTGTATGCCATTTTAACTGCCCTTCCCTTTCCCCAAAGTCTGTCTGTCCTTGTCCTTCTCCACCACCAGGATGAGGCCAAACACAAACTAAACTGACATCTCATTCTGCATGGGAAATCTACAATAATTCTACAATAATAATACTGAATTTTCCAATTTAAAATAACTCTTACCCTCAATTTTCCCCCATCACCATTGTCATCTCCCTTTTGCATTTGCCCTTCATCTTTCTGTTAATAGTTCTCATCATTTTGTTCCTTATTTTGTTTGGGCTCAACACTTGTAGCATTTGTGCCCATGCTGATTACCCTGCAACCTCCACCTCCCTAAAACATCTGCCCCATTTTTTTCCTTGTCTGCTTTCACATTGCCATCTGCTGTCCCATCACCCTCCTCTCCATTTTCAGTCCTGATGCAACATCTCAATCGGAAAGATTGACCTCCTCTTCAGCAGATGTTGCTTGACCTGCTGAGTTTTAGCAGTAGTTTTTAACTGCATACATTCAACTAAAAAAAAGATTCTTTGAAGGATTAAACTTTAATAATTTTTGAATTAATTGAAAATGGTTACATGTTTTAAGTGTTCATAATTTGCCCGTCATGCTGCAATATTTATCTCTGATCTCTGATCAGTGATGTTACAAACCAGTTATATTTTAATGGTAAATCCTTAATTTATCTAAAACAAATTTTGAGAATTTAAATGAAATCTCTTGATCAATTGCAGATTCTAAACTCAAGACCCACTAAATACTGACATTTAAAGGAAGGAAGATAAATAAATCAATCGAATAGTAATATAAAGGAAATTGGAATGAAAGAAATTTCACTTATTAAGATAAAATTTTCAGCTGGAATGCTTAAAGAAGTTTGAAGCTTTTAGCAAAACTATTTTGTTTTATCATGTACTCTTTCTGCCTATTTTTATTATTTCAGAAGCTTACCTTAGACAAAGATATTTTTGAAGATGAATCTACCGATGATTATGATACAGCAAAAGAAATCTCTTCACCAAAGACCAAAAAGAAAAAGAAGAGATCTAAAACTGAATTGGACATAAAACAGGACAGTCCCAAACTGGGGAAAAAATTCAAATCTAGCAGATCAAATAGTGGTGATCTAGGAGATACCTCAGGTGAAAATTTGAGAGATCTCTCAGATGATGATAAAGTGAAGAAAAAAAATTCAAGTGATTTGAAGAAACAGAAGAAAAAACATAGTGAGACAAACAATTTTTTATTGGAACCAGCTCCACAACATGACTTCTTATTAGAAACACCATTAACCCATGATAAATGCAAAGATCAGGAAAAATTCGATTCTATGAATTCAACATTAGAACAATTGAAGGAGCGGGACCAACCAGACACTCCTATAGTATCTATCAGATCTTTAGAAAGTTCAGAAGAAGATGACTTTGAACTTAATTTAAAGAGAAAAAAGAAGAAAATGGACAAAGTGACTAATACCAAGCAAGAAATAAAGTTACCGAAACAGAATAAAAATCAGAATAAAGATTATCTGGAAAAGAAAAATATACAGAAAAAAAATAACAGTCATGCCCAGAAAAACAAAAGTCATGAGAAACGTAAAGAAAATTTATCATCTTTAAAATCGGGAGGAACTGAAATTAAGGTTCCGAAATTTCAGCAAGAATCCAAAAGCAGAAAGTCAATAGAAGGGGAAAACAGTACCACACCTAAATCTGATTCTGTGAAACTGGTTAAAAAATTGAGTAAAATACAAAATATGATTGATACTTCACGCTCTGGGACTGAGAAGGTAATTCATGGTTCTGAATCAAATGTAACAACTTCAGGACAGCTACCCCTGTTCACTGAGCCTAGTCTGTTTGACAAATTACAACTGGATTGTGATGTTAATAGAGAAAATGTGAAGACTGATAAATCAAACTGCTTAGCAGTAAATACTGAGAAGCTGGAAATAGTTAAAACAACAACCCAGGTAAGATTTATAAAATTAAGTTTTATAAGGTTGATGTTTTATGAGTCTAAGTACACTTAAGTTGCGCAGTCACTTTCCAACATAGTGACTCCTATAGATTTTGAATTGTGAGCTCTGTATTTCAAAATGCACAGATATACAGTATAATTTGAATGTGGGATGGTCCACAGATTCACTTATGGCCTTGTGTGCTGAATTAGACATTATAGCTTCTGCATGTACAGTGCAATAAAAGTAAGATGGCGAGGAATAGAATTCCTGCAAGAGTTACTGCAGCTATATTCTTGTGACTTCCATTAACAAATGTACTTGAGAATGTTTTAAGCTGTATCAATTTTGTGTATATTAAATGTTTAATTAAAAAGTGCAACAGATGTTCACTAAGCAATCAGTCTGAGGTGTCAGTGCTCACTTTTGTTGAGATTTGTATTTTGAGGTATTTAAAAATTGCTATTTGGTTCAAATATTGGTTGCTATCTTCCTTAGCAGCTTAAATTTATCTTCCTGCCCTAAAGCAGTCTGAAACAAAGGGAACATACTGCAGAGAGAAGAATGAACAATAAATATAGATAGGAATATAAAATTTGAGGTGTAGTATATAGTCATTGAGCAATACAAGATGGATAAAGGCCCCTTAGCCCAACCATTTCACACTACAGTACCCATCTAGCTCGCCCCAGTTTCTTATGTTCAGCCCCTATCCTTCTAAGCATCACCCCCTCAAGTGCTTCTGAAATTATTACTATTCTACCTGCCTCAAATACTTTTTCTCTGGACGCTCATTGAATATACAACAACAATTTGCATTTTGGACTCCCCTACCAGGGGGAAAAGATTGTTACTCTCCACCTTATCGATGCTTCTCATAATTTTAAATATTTCTCAATTTCTCAATTCCAGGGGAAAAGACTGAGTGCATTCTCCCTAACTCTGCCCTTCCTAATTTTATGTCCTGTATAAGATCACCTCTTAGTTTTCTACACACTAATACTTGGCCAACTTCTCCTTATAACTCAGGCTGTCTAGCTCTGGCAAAATCTTTGTAAATCAACACACACAAATGCTGGAGGAACTCAGCAGGTCAGGCAGTACCTGTGGAAATGAATGATCAGTTGATGCTTCGGTTCAACCCTTCTTCACACTGGAAAGGAAGGGGGATGATGTCAGAATAAAAAGCTGGAGGAGGGGAAGGCAGATAGCTAGAAGGTGATGGGTGAAGCCAGGTGGGTAGGAAAGGGTTGGAGAGGAAGAAATCTGATAGGAGAGGAGAGTGGACTATAGGAGAAAGGGAAAGCAGAAGGGACATAAAGGGAGGTGTTACGCAGATAAGAGGCCAGAATGGCGAATGGAAGAAGTGGGGAGGGGGAGGAAATTTTTTTTACTGGAAGGAGAAATCTCTATTCATGCCATCAGGTTGGAGGCTAACCGGAGAGAATATAAGGCATTGCTCCTCTACCCTGAGGGTGGCTTCACCTTACCATGGCACAAGAGGAAGCCTGAACCGACATGTTGGGATGGGAATTAAAATATTTGGCCACTGGCAAGCTCTGCTTTTAGCAGGTGGATGGAGGTGCTCGGTGAAGTGGTCCCCCAATTTAAGATGGGTCTCATAATGTAAAGGAGGCAGCATCGGGAGCACTGGAGACAATAGATGATCCCAGCAGATTTGCAGGCGAAGTATTGCCTCACCTGGAAGGACTGGCTGGGGACCTGAATGGAGGAGGTGAATGGCAGTTGTAGCACTTTGGCCGCTTATTTAAGTGCTGGGAGGGAGATTATGGGGAGTGACAAATGGACAAGGGAATCACAGAAAGTAGAGAGAGGGGGGAAAGAGGTAAAGAAATGTTTGGTGGTAGGATCCCTTTGAAGATGGCAGAAGTTGCGGAGAAAGAGGTGTTGGATGCAGAGACTTGTGGGGGGGGGGAGGTAGGTAAGGACAAGAGAAACTCTTATCATTTTATGGTGGTGGGAAGATGGGGTGTGCATGTAAATTCTTGTAAATCTTTTCTGCTTTTTGTTTATCCCAATATTTTCTATAATAGGGTGACCAGAATTGTACACGATATCCAGGTGTGTAATGTAATATCCCAACTCTTGTACTCAGTGCACTGATGAAAGCCAATGTGCTAAACACTTCAGTTTTCGGTCAGTTTCGATAAACTATGCACTTGTACTCCTATGTGCTTGTCTCCCTCTCTTCTGTTACACTCCTCAGTGCCCTACCATTCATAGTACAAATCCTTTGGTGATTTGACTTTCCAAAATGCATCACCTCACACCATCTGTATTAAAATGCTCTAGACCAGACTGCTGTGTGAGGTAGGCTGTTGCGGGCCATTCTAAATTCCACCCTCTTACCCTCATCTACCTTTTTTGTTACCTCTTCAAAAAAAAACCTCAAATATACAATTGCAAGGAAAAGCTTGTGAATCATTTGCAATTACCTGTGTTTTTGCATTAATTACTCATAAATCATGGTCTGATAATCATCTAAGTCATAATTAGAGACAAACACAATCTGACTAAACTAATAACACACAAACAATTGCACTTTGTCAATACTGAGTATACCATTTAAACAATCACAGTCTAGGTTTAAAAAAAACTATGTGAACATCTGGGGTAATGCCTTCAACAAAACCTACTTGGAGTCAGGTGTTTCAATCAATCTGTCTCTCTCTGTCACGCACACACACCCTGCTCTTCTCAAGAAAGCTCTGTTTATGTGCACTTTGCCTCAATCAAAACAACTTTCAGAGGAAGAACTGTAGACGTGTATGAAGCTGGAAAAATCTAGAAAAGCATTTCTAAAGTCCTGAGTGTTCATCAGCCAACAGTAAGAGAGATTGTCTACAAATGGAAGAAATTCGATACTGTTACTACTCTCCCTAGGATTGGGCATCCTGCAAAGATCACATGAAGAGCACAACGTGCAATGCTGAAGGAGGTGAAAAAGAACCCAAGAGTAACAGCAAAAGACCTGCAGATATCTCTAGAACTTGCTAAAGTGTCTGTACATGTCTCCACTATAAGAAACACTGAACATGAACAGTGTTGATGGAAGGACACCATGGAGGAAACCACTGCGCTCCAAAAAAAAAATTGCCTACATCTTAAGTTCGCAAAACACTACCTGGATGTTCCACAATGCTTCTGGAACAATATTTTGTGGATAGATGAGACAAAAGTTGAGCTTTTTTTTGGCAGAAATGCACACAGTTCTGTTTGGAAGAAAAAGGGCACTCCATACCAACACCAAAAGCTCATCTAACAGAAGCATGGTGGAAGGAGCATCATAGTTTGGGGCTGCTTTGTTGCCTCAGGGTCTGGACAGCTTGCAATCATTTGAGGGAACAATGAATTCAAAATTGTATCAAGACATTTTACAGGAGAATGTCAGTGCAGTGGTCCGTCACCTGAAGCTTAATAGAAGTTGAATGATGCAACAAGACAATGATCTGAAACACAAGAGTAAATCAGCAACAGAATGGTTTAAAAAGAAGAAAATTAATGTTTTGGAATGGCCAAGACAGAGTCCAGACCTTAACCAAATTGAGTTGCTGTGGCATGACCTGAAGAGGACTGTTCATGCAAGGTATCCTAGAAATATTGATGAACTGAAACAGTTTTGTATGGAGGGATGGTCTAAAATTCCTCCTCCTCATTGTGCAAGTCAGATCAGCATCTACGGTAAACGTTTGGTGGAGGTTATTGCTGCTAAAGGATGTTCTACCAGTTATTAAATACAAGGACTCTCATACTTTTTCCAGCCTGGACCGTGAATGATTAAACAATGTGTTCAATAAAGACATAAAAAGTACAATTGTTTGTGCATTAGTTTAGGCAGGTTGTATTTGTCTATTATTGTGATCTAGATGAAGATCAAAGCATATGTTATGAGTAACTAATGCAGAAAACCAGGTAATTGCAAAGGATTCACAAACTTTTTCTTGCAACTGTAGGTAAAACACAACTTTCCACAAAGCTATGATGACTCAGTTATGTACTGTAAATTACTTTGACATATAAATGGACTCAGCACTCATGTCTGAAAGAAAATTAACTTCAAGGTAGAATATGTTCTTCAATAATAAATTTGCTTAAACTTTGACTTAAATCCTCCTAATTAGATTTTGTATACCCAAAATGCTGGTAGATCCTGTGCTTCAGAACTCCTTCCAGTAAGTTCACTACCACTGATGTCAGGCTGACTGGCCTGTAGTTTCCTAGCTTGACCTCGGTATCCTTAAACAATGAAATGCCATTGGCCACCTTCTAGTCTTGAGGAACTTCACGTGTGAACTTCAAACATGCTTATATGTTGAACATGAAACCCATTCGTTAAGCTTTTTTTAACACATTATTTATTGATTTTTGACATTCTAAATCTTGTTTATACCAAATATACCATAGCTGGCAGGGGTACGAAGGGCTATGGTTTTGTGTAGATTGATGGAAGTAAGCAGTTTAAATGGTTTGGCATGGACTTGATGGGCCAAAGGGCCTGTTACTGTGCTTTGCTTTTCTATGACTCTATGTAAATATTTAATATGTGCAGCATCATTTTTAGTTTCAGCTTTATGTAATTTTGGCTGAAGGGTGATCTGGCTAAAAATGCTATTTGTGTTTCCAGCCCTATTCCCGGGAGAAGTTGACAAAGAAAGGTGAAAGACCCAAAGAGATGTCTGATAAGAGGCAGGATACAGACAAAGGGCGAAAGGAGCAAAATGTGGACCACAGTAAGCCTTTGTAAACTACATTCCTTTGTATCACTGGTTTCCACATTCAACACAAGATTGTTCACACCAGGATATTACTTTCCTATTCTTTCTTAAAGAGTAACTTTTCAATGGGCCTTACTGGATAGGAGTAAACACATTATGTCAACATTTGAAAGAAGACATATATTAAAAAAAGAAAATGCAGCATTAGTGGAAAGGGAAACATGGGATAAACATATTAATTAGGTTGTTGGCACTATGGTAGAACTCCTGTAATTTAACAGGAATGCTAATGTTCCTAGTGGAAAATTAGTCAAATTTTATGAACATCTTTTAAAAGTTGGTGTCAAACAACAAACTCTTAAATGATTAGGCAATGGCAGGCTCTGGGAAACAGGGTACTACCTATTGGCCAGAAATAACATAATTCCTCTGAGTCTTGAATTTTACAAATAAGTGGAGTAAGATTTTTCTCCTTCAAATCTCTTAATTAATATTACATTGTTATTTTAATTGGCTTCAGTATTTCCATTTTCATTGAGTAGAAGGGTAGTAAGGACAGGCCAGAGAACATTATGCTGGTGAGTCTGACTTGGTTGTGGGTAAGTTACTGGAGGGAATTCTGAGGAACGTTATCTCCCCTCACTTGGATAGTCAAGGCCTGATCTTCAATAGTCAGCATGTTTTTCTGCATGGAGGTCATATCTGACAAATCTTTTGGATTTATTTGAAGGCATTAGATTGAGGTAGGCAGTGGATATTACCTTTATGGACTTTAGTAAGGGCTTTAATGAGGTTCTGAATGGCTGGCTGATCTGGAAGGTTAGGTTGTATGGGATTCAGGGAGAGCTAGCAAGATTGATTCAGAATTGTATCAATGATGGGAAGCAGAGAGTAATGTTTAAAGGTAAATTCTATGACTGAGGCCTGTGGCTAGTGGAGTGCTCCAGGGATTGCTGGGATCTGTTATTCATTATCTACGTAAGTAAGTTAGTTGTGAGTTTATTGATGAAATTCGGGGATCTTGCTGATTGTGAAGCAAGTTACAATCAATTACAAAGTGATCTTGATCAGTTAGATGGACTAGACTATGCCTTTATTTCTTCTACTATAGTGCATGACCATACACTTCCCTACACTATTCCATTTGCTTTCCTTTTCCCCATTCATCTAATCTGTCCAAGTCCTTCGCAGACTTCCTGTTTCCTCGACAAAACATGCCCCTCTGCCTATCTCTGTATTGTCTGAAAACTTGGTGACAAGGCTATGAATTCCAGTATCCAAATCATTGACATATACCTTGAAAAGAAGCGGTCCCAACTCCGACCCCATGTATCATCATTAGTCACTGGTGGCTAACTAGAAAAGACCCCCTTTATTCCCACCCTTTTCCTTCTGCCAGTCGGCCAATTTTCTATGCATGCTAGAATCTTTCCTATAATACCATGAGCTCTTGTTTAACAGCCTTGTGTGGCACATAAAAATCCAAGTAAACAACATCAATTGACTCTTTTGTCTGTCTTGCCTGTTATTTCCTCAAAGAATTCTAATAGATTAGTTAGGCAATATTTCTCTATAAGGAAACCATGCTGACTTTGGCCTAATTTATTACAACTCTAAGTACCCTAAAACCTCATCCTGAATAACATTTAACATTTTGCCAATCAATGAAGTGAAGCTAATTGGCCTATAATTTCCTCCAATTGTCCAGTCCTCCACAGCCACTGCAGAATCGAGTGACCCTTGAAAATCACCACTAATGCTTCCAGCCTCTTTAGCTACCTCTTTCAGAACTCTGGGGTGTAATCCATCTGATGAGGTGACTTACTCACACTCAGCCTTTTCAGCTTCCTAAACACCTGAGTAATGGTGACTACACTCACCTCTGCTCCCTGATACACCCTAACTTATGGCATACTGTTTGTGTCTTCCACAGTGAAGATTGACACAAAACACTTAAGAGTTTGTTCATCTCCTGTCCAGCATAATTTTTCAGTGGTCTGATATCCTCTAATGCCTCTTTTACTCTTTGAAGGTTTGGTATCCTCTGTGATATTGCTGGCTAGCTTACATTCACTATCCATCTTCTTTCTCTATTGCTTTTTAGTTACTTTCTGTAGATTTTTAAATGCATACCAATCCTCTAGCCTCCCAGTCATATTTTTACCACATTGTATACTCTTTTGCTTTTATGCTATCTTTGACTTGTCAGGCAATATGGGTGCCTGTGTCCCATGAATTCAAACCCATTTCTCTCACACTAATCACTGAGCCATCCATTTAGTTCTGATCTCATTTACCCTGTCTCAATTTGCCGATCCAGATAGTATTACCTTTATGATTCTGCAGTTTTAATTTAGTCCCCAGAAGCTCTAATTCCCTCAGTAAAATCTCTTCCTTTGTTGCTGATACCTGTATGGACAACAACAGCTGGATTTTTCCCTCCCACTCCAAATTCATTTGCAGGTCAGATAGGATATCCTGAACCTGGGCTCTGGGCAGACGGCATAGATTTTGGGAGCCTCAATCTGTGCAACAGAGAATTGTGTCGATTCCCTAACTCTTCTATCACTAATTAATCAGAATCAGGTTTAATATCACTGACATATGTCATGAAATTCATTGTTTTGGAGCAGCAGTACATTGCAATAGAAAATAATTAAAAATCCTATAAATTACAGTAAGAAATAAAAACCCTATAAATTACAATAAAAAATTAAATTTTTGCAAAAAGATAGTGGGGTAGTGTACATGGTTTCAATGTCCATTCAGAAATCTAATGGCAGAGGGGAAGAAGCTATTCCTGAAATGTTGAGTGTGTGTTTTCAGGCACCTGTACTACCACCTTGATGGTAGCAATAAGAGGGCATGTGATGAGGGCAGGTTCTTAACGATTGATGCAGCATCATCTTGTGAAGATGTCCTCGATGCTGGGAAGGCTAATGCCCACAGTAACATTTCACTTCTTTCCCTCTTGAATGGCTCCCTGACCCACAGTGATACAGTTTGGTTGCTCATCTTTCCTATAGACCCCACTATCCTCCTCACAGGGTTCAACAATCTCAGACATGTTGGATAAGCTTAAATGCCGAGGCTCCTCCTGTACTACTTTTTGGATTCCCCTACCTGCCTCATTCACAGTTATGCTTTCTTGTCCCTGGCCAAAAACCAAATCTGAAGTAGTTTATCTACTGGGTGCAATTGCCTCCTGAAGCATAGTGTCCAAGTAAATTTTCCCTCCCTGATTCATCACTGTGTTTTAAGCTCAGATTCCAGGTCATCTACTTTGAGTTTGAATTCCTCAAGCAACCAACACATGCTGCAGATGTGGTCACCAGAAACCACAATAGGGTCCACCTGCTCCCGCATCACACAGATACAACACATCTCCTAACCCTGCATACCTAATGTTTTTAATTTATTATTGAGACATGAGAGGAACTTTTTATACAAAGGGTTGTAAGTACCTGGAAAGAGCTGCCAGAACAATTGGTGAAAGTAGGTACAACTGAAACATTTAAGAAGCATTTGGATAGGTACATGGAGGGGAAAGGTTTATATGGTTATGGGCTAAACGTGGACATCTGAAACAACCAGGGAGGATGCTGTGGCTGCCTAAGACCAGTTAGGCCACAGGGCCTATGCTGTATTACTCTGACTAGACATGACTCAGCACTCCCCTCTGGATCCTTAATATCCTGACCAACAGACTGCAATTTAGTAAGGAGGGGTAGCAATACATGCTACACACTCCCCATGTACTAATAACTTGGTGGCAAAAAATCTGCTGTAACTCCATTTACATGTTTGTAGATGATATTACCAAAGTGGGCTGGAACTGAAACAATGAAGTGGAGTACAGGAAGGAGATGGTAGGGCTTGTGGCATGGTGTTAAAACAAAAGCCTCTTCCCTCAATGTCTGCAGAACAGTTGGTCTTTGACTTCAGGAAGTGGGGTAGTGCACATGTTTCTTTTGTGTCAGTGGTGTCAAGGTAAAGATGGTTGGGAACCTCAAATTCCTGTGTATAAATATCATTGATAGTCTGTACAGGTCCACCCATGTGGTTACTCTGGCCAGAAAAGTGCACGTGTACTACTTCAGAAAGCTATGGAACTACTGCATGTCACCATTGACAGTCATCAATTTTATAGATGCACTATAGAAATAATCTTATTTTACAGATTGCTCACAGCATGGTATGTTATTTTTTAGTAGTTTTTAAAAATAATATTTTTGTACTACCTCAGTGTGATCTACTGGGATAGCATGGAAATAAAAGCTTTGCACTATATCTTGCTACATGTGACAGTAGAAGCATAGAAAACCTACAGCACAATACAGGCCCTTCAGCCCACAAAGTTCTGCCACACATGTCCTTGCCTTAGAACTATCTAGGCTTACCTATAGCTGTCTATTTTTCTAAGCTCTGTGCATCCATCCATCCATCCATCCAGGAGTCTCTTAAAAGACCCTATCGTTTCCACCACCACCACCACCACTGCTGTTGCCGTCGGCCCATTCCATCCACTCACCACTCTTTGTGTATATAAAAAATACTTGCCCCCGACATCTCCTCTGTACCTACTTCCAAGCACCTTAAAACTATGCCCTCTCATGCTAGCCATTTCAGCCCTGGGAAAAAGCTTCTGACTATCCACACGATTAATGCCTCTCGTTATCTTGTACACCTCTATCAGGTCACCTCTCATCCTCCGTCACTTCAAGTAGAAAAGGCCGAGTTCACTCAACCTGTTCTCATAAGGCATGCTCCCCAATCCAGGCAACATCCTTGTAAATCTACTCTGGTCTATGGTTTCCACATCCTTTCTATAGTGAGGCGACGAGAACTGAGTACAGTACTCCAAGTGGGGTCAGACCATGGTCCTATATAGCTGCAACATTACCTCTCAGCTCCTAAACCACAATTGATGAAGGCCAATGCACTGTAGGCTTTCTTAACCAGAGTCAACCTGCATAGTAGCTTTGAGTGTCCTATGGACTT
The DNA here is from genome assembly GCF_030144855.1 of Hypanus sabinus. Classification (NCBI taxonomy): domain Eukaryota; kingdom Metazoa; phylum Chordata; class Chondrichthyes; order Myliobatiformes; family Dasyatidae; genus Hypanus; species Hypanus sabinus. Next base: position 47,159,392 of record NC_082708.1, on the reverse strand, counting down.
GGACTTCAAGATCCCTCTGATCCCTCTAACTAATGCAATATTCTGCCATCATTTTTGACTACCACCACATCCTTTTTCCTAACATGTACATGCTCAAGCTTTTCAGTTCACTGTAAGTCATCCCTACAATCACCAATATCCTTTTCTATGGTGAATTCTGAAGCAAAGTACTCATTAAATACCTCAGCTATCTCTTCTGGTTCCATACACACTTTTCCACTGTCACACTTGATTGGTCCTATTCTCTCATGTCTTATCCTCTTGCTCTTCACATACATGTAGAATGCCTTGGGGTTTTCCTTACTCCTGTCTGTCAAGGCCTTTTCATGGCCCCTTCTGATTTCTTTCTTAAGTTCCTTTCTGCTAGCCTTATAATCTTCTCTATCATTACCTAGTTTTTTGAACCTTTTGTAAGCTCTTCTTGACTAGATTTACAACAACCTTTGTACACCACGGTTCCTGTACCCTTTCATCCTTTCCCTGTCTCATTGGAACTTGTCTACACAGAACCCCACACAAATATCCCCTGAACTTTTGCCATATTTCTTCTGTATGTTTCACTGAGAACATCTGTTTCCAATTCATGCTTCTAAGTTCCTGTCTGATATCCTCATATTTCCCCTTACTCCAATTAAACAGTTCCCTAACTTGTCTGTTCCTATCCCTCTCCAATGCTATGGTAAAGGAGATAGAATTGTGATCACTATCTTCAAAATGCTTTCCAACTGAGAGACCAGACACCTGACCAGGTTCATTTCCCAATACCAGATCAAGTACAGCCTTTCCTCTTGTAGGCTTATCTACATATTGTGTCAAAAAACCTTCCTGAACACATCTAATAAGCTCCATCTCATCTAAACCCCTCACTCTAGTGAGATGCCAATCAATATTTGGGGAAATAAAATCTCCCACCACAACAACCCTGTTATTATGACAATAATTTAACAATGATCAAAGTACTGACAACAATTTGTCATTTGTTTACTAATTAAAATGGACCATTACCAGGAGTGATTTCTGAATAGGTCTTAAAAGAAAGAAGCAGGGGAGGTGGGTAGGTGATGTGGGGACTTCTAAGAATTTTGATTTGGTATCTCCAACGTGATACAATGCTCCATGAGTATTCTAAAATAATAGTCTCAATAATTCAGCAGCTGTCCCAAAATGGCAGCACTTTGCCAAAATGTATCAAGAGCTGCTGATAAAAGACAGAACTGGTCAATAAGTATTTGGTCTTGACTACTTTGGTTTTGGTGAGAACCAGTTAGGTTATTGACTGCTGGAAAAGCGTTTTGTAGGACTATTGGTCCAATTATTTGTTACAATGTGGATTGTTATCTAAGCAGATATTTTAATAAATTGAGCTTGGTACAAACCTGGTGTAATAGAGCTGGAATTCTAAAGGGTAGATTTTATAACAACTTTCATGGTTTCCCGTTGAGTTTTATTAAGGTTTTAATTTAATTAGTTGAACTGTTATGGTGGGATTTGAACACTTTTCCTTGAATTTGTAATCTAGACCTCTAAATTGCTAGTGATTTACCACAATATTACTGCAGGGAAAAGATAACCATGAAGAAAACCATTACACTCTGGAAATTGTGGATAAATTTCCAGCAGTGATGCCCCAAACATTGTCGTGTGTCCACCATCTAGCTGCCATCCATATACAGTTAATGCTTTTAGAAAAAAAGTTTCTGAAGATTGTTTGATTCCCTCTATTGAGAAACCAATATTGGTGATCCTATACTTGTCTACTATTGTGTAAATAACTCTGAAGTAGATATTTTATGTCTTTTGTTTATAATATTGATAATGTGTTTCATTTGTAATATAGATAATCGAGAGATGAAGGGCCTTTTTGACAAGTTTCTCATTCCCTTTACTGATGTCACTGATTCTGAGGATAGGAAAGATAAAGATCCAGTTTCCCATTATCCTAAATTTGAGGAGAATCAAAATAAAGAGAATCAGCTACAAAAAGATAAGAGAAAAGAGAATGATTCACAACTGCAAATGGCACTTGAAGAAACTCATAAAAATATTGAGACCATTCATCATAATGAAGAGAATGCAGGTAAAATTTAACTTTATTTATTTAACTAGAGTAAATTTTCCATTTGTGACATTGTTTTGTTTAATGGGTAAGGTCATTCATCTTGTCATTCTTGTCATTCATTATTTTTGATAAATTTTATAGTAGCATACATCTATAACAAAACAGGGATGAATTTGGCATCAAAATTCCAACAGCAAGCTTTTCCTTCACTTAGAAGTGACAAACTGAAAATTACAATTATAGTTGTTGCTTAGGTGCACTATCATTGGCTTGAATTGGAGATCAAGTTTTGTGTTTTTACTCAATGCTTTTACTCACTGTGGGAGGCTGAACACTTTATGCTTGCCCTCCGTGTACTCCAAGAGAGACAAAAAGACCAAGAGAAAGAGGCAATAAAATGTTTCAAAGCAATTTGATACCTATCTTTTCCAGTCGAGATCTACTGCAGCTTCCTCTTGAAGGCATGAGAAATGGTAGCTTGCAAATATTATAGGGGCTCATTATCTGGGGAAAAAATTCTTTGTTTTGTGTTTTTTTTTGTTTTTTGTTGGTGTTATTTTTTGCATTATTTAAATATATGATTCCTGGCCCTACCCAGGAATCTGACAAATAGAACAACGGTACCCCATTCTATTAGTTGTTATAAGTTTTGTTTAAAAAATAATAATAAATTCTGCTCTTGTTGGCCATTGTGAGTAAAGAAGATTTGTTTAAACTAGGAATTACTTCCAAAGCTTGTCCGAACTTTTTTTTTCAGTTAGCTGTATATTTTTAACCACATAACAAATATATAATATTGGGATATTTGCAGAATCCCTTTTATGAATATAAATGAATACTTTATTAGCATTAGTGATACCTACTTTGGTTGTAAGTCTTCAGTGATTGAAATTTGCATGTTTATTTGTTTCCTCTTAATTATTTTCAAATTTAGTTCTGGTCTTCATTATCAGTTCTTGAATGTCAGTGCTTGAATCGTAGTTATTGTTTTTGCTTTGCTCTTGATTTTTAGAAGACAAAATGCCAAAGTTGGGTGTAGGCCTACAACTTGATTGGATGACATTAGAAGATTTTCAGAAACATCTGGATGGAAATGATGATTTGCGTGCTCCACCAAAAATAATATCCAATAGTGAGTAGTGTAATGATTTTATATTAAATAGAGGAAACTGAAAGCTATTTTCAGAATAAATACAAGACATATAAGTACACATTTATTAACACAATGTGTTGATAATTACTTTCCTTAGACTTTTTTGCTTACAATGAAATCCTAAAAGTTTTAGGTGAAGACTTACCGATACTGACAGATTGGGAGTCTGGACAGTTAACACGAGGGCGAGACAGCTGAGAGGTTTGCTAGCGCTGTTCAGGAGGGTTTAAAGCTGAATTGGCAAGGAAAGGGGATTCTGGGTAGTTCCTCAAATGAAGAGGTACATGTATCTAGAGCAGGGGTGGGCAAACTTTTTGACTTGTGGGCCACAAAGGGTTCTAAAATTTGACAGGGGGGCCGGACCAGGAGCAGATGGACGGAGTGTTTTGGTAATACACCTCATAAGAGAAAATAAAATATCATGGGATATGTAGAAAACATGTGCTTTAATTTCAATTGAAAATGAACAAATGCATTACAACAAAATATCTGTCTTTGAAGTCCCATGGTATTTAGCTATTTATTGAAATGACTTTTAAAACACTGAAAACTAAATGAATAAAATACAGCTTTTTTTAATAGTAACAGTTATTATTTTAAAGCACTGAAAATTCTGTTATCCTTCAAGATATTATCATCATCATTCTCCTCCTGACTGTCTTTATTTCAAAAACGGTAGGAGATGCAGGTCTACTTGTCCTGCTCCTTCTTATTCAATTGTCCCCTGTGCCAAAACTCAACAACGGCCAGCACAAGGACAGAACAGTGACAGCGCGCCACTATGCGGAGCGCGTTATTTGATCTGGAGCGCATTTTTTATTTTGAGAACGTACGTGCACCTGCGCACTACTCATGTCCATCACTTAACAGGAATGACATGTAACATGTAAGGCTTATTGAAAAAAATATTTTCAAATGCATTTTTTCCATAACACAACGAAGAAACTTATTTTGTTGTTGGTCTCCCTTTTTAGCCAGCGCATCAAAGTCTGGATTTAGTTTTGTTGTGGCGATTCTCAGGATGGATCTGAGGTGTTGGTCAGTTAACTTGGATCTGTGGCTGGCTTTGTTGATGTTCATGACGCTGAATGCCTGTTCACACAAATAGGTCGAGCCGAACAAAGAGTAAAGCGCAAATGTGGAGTAATACGCTGCACCTCAACAAAGGTCAATGTATATAGAGTGCGTCATCTATTGGGAAAACGCCAGAATTGCGGGGAGAAAACGTAAACAAGGTTTATTAATATAATTTCATCAAGTTCTGCAGGCCGGATTAAAAAGCTTAACGGGCCGCATATGGCCCCCGGGCCGTAGTTTGCCCATGCCTGATCTAGAGAATAGTTAGTAAATCAAATAAGCATTAAGGGAATTCAAAGCTAAGTTGTATCTATTAGAGTATAAAGAGTATTTTAAAAAAAAAGTTGCAGTTAAACTCTGGTGTATGGAATTCTTGCCATCACTGAGACATAGGTGAAGGATTGGCTGGACTGACCACTCAATATCCGAGAGCATAAAACTGTCAGGTAATTTGGGAGGAAGCTTTGCACTGTTTGTAAGATTGCGTTTTTTCAATATTGAGAGAGGATATCCTAAAAGGCAGTTCAAGCAAGACCATATAGCAAAACATTAGAAACAAAAAGGGTGTATTACAGACCTCCCAATAATCAACGGAGTTAGAGGAACAAATATGTAAGCAGGTATCAGAGTGATGCAAGAACAATAGGATTATCATACTGGGGGATTAATTTTCCCAAATATTAACTAGGATTGCCACAGTGTTAAAGGCTGAGTGTTGGATCTTTAGAGGTATGTCAGGGGAGCTTTTTGATGCAGTATGTAGATGAGAGCAACAAGGGGAGGAGAATTACTGGACATCATCTTAGTCATGTGGAGGGAATGTCATTGGGGGATCATTTTACAGATCATAATAGTATATTTTAAAGTGATTGTGGAAAAGGATAGGGATACACCAATGAAAAATGGTTTAAACGGGGGAATTTGTAAGAAATTGCTGATGTTGGAAACTGGAGCAATAAACAATCTAGGGTAAGAGCTTGATTGCTGTACAGCTTCCAGAGAGGGAGATCAACAGTTGATGTACCAGGTAAAGATGCTTAATCTAAGCTGAAAGATGGGGTGATAGCCAATATAAAGAGGTGAAAGAAAGGGTTGCAACAACAGCTGGTAAGCATAAATGGATCTAGTTGAGGAGTAATAATAAGTAGGTAGGAGAATGAATGAACATAATGACAGAATCTGGGAGGTGAAAGGTGGATGCAACAGAGTGCTACAGGCAATGGTTTTGATTGGAAAGGAAGGTGGAGTGTAAAACCAAGTAAAAGTCGAGTGGGCAGATGGGAATAGTAGGAAAGGGGACCCAGTGGGAGGAGTGTGTGCATGATGGGTAAATAGAGTAGGTAGAAGAAGGTAAAGAAGCAAGGTAATGGGGAGCTGGAAGCATGGAATTATGGGGTGGGATTGCAGCAAATAGGTAAATCAGTTCTACCAAAGTGCATGACTATGTACCTCCCGACACCGTACTCCATCTGCCATTTTTTTTTTTGCCCATTCTCCTAATCTAAGTCCTTTTGTAAGCCTCTATACTTCCCCACAACTACCTGCCCTCTACCTACCTTCATATCGTCTGCAAACTTTACAACAAGGCCATCAATTCCATCATCCAAATCATTGATATATAATGTAAAACGAATCTGTCCCAACACAAACCCCTGTGGAATACCACTAGTCACTGTCAGCCAACCAGAAAAACATCCCATTATTCCCACTCTTTGCCTCCTGCCAGTCAGCCACTGCTTTATCCATGCTAGAATCTTTCCTGTAGTACACAACATCAACCAGTTCTCTTGTCTATCCTACTTATTCATCAAGAAGTTCCAATAGATTTGTCAGGCAAGATTTTCCTTGGGGAAACCATGCTGTCTACAGCCTATTTTATCATGTGCCTTCAAGTACCTGATACCTCAACTTTAATAATCGACTCCAACATCTTCCCAACCACTGAGGTCAGACTAACTGGCCTATAGTTGCCTTCCTTCTGCCTCCCCTCCTTCTTGAAGAGTGGAGTGACATTTTGCAATTTTTCAGTCTTCTAGAACTATTTGAGAATCTAGTGATTCTTGAAAGATCATTAACAATGCCTCCACGATTTCTTCAGTCATCTCTTCCAGAATGCTGGGGGTACACCATCTGGTCTGGGTGAGTTATCCACCTTCAGACCTTTCAGTTTCCAAAGAACCTTCTCTCTAGTTATGGTAACTTCACACACTTCATTACCCCAACACCTGGAGCTTCCATCATACTGTTAGTGTCTTCCACAGTGAAGAATGTTGTAAAATATTTATTTGGTTTGTCTGCCATTTTGTTGCCCCCCATTATTACCTCACCAACATAGTTTTCCAGCAGTCTGATATCCACTCTCATCTCTCTTTCACACTTTATTTATCTAAAGAGACTTTTGGTATCATCTTTAATATTATTGGCCAGCTTACTTTCTTACTTACCTTAATGACTGACTTAGTTGCCTTCTGTTGGTACTTGAAAGCATCCCAGTCCTCTAACTTCCCACTAATGTTTGCTCTATTATATGCCCTTGGCTTTTATGTTGATTTTGACTTCTTGTTAGCCTTACTACTTCTTTGGGATGTGTCTATCCTGTGCCTTCTAAATTGCTTCCAGAGATTATAGCCATTGCTGCTTTGCCGTCATCCCTGCCAATGTTCTTTTCCAATCGATCCATTCTGGCCAACTCTCCCTCATGCCTTTGTAATTCCCTTTACTCCACTGTAATACTGATTCATCTGTCTTCAGCTTCTTAAATTTCAGGGTGAATTTGATTGTATTATGATCTCTTACCCCAAGGTCTTTTACCTTGAGCTCTAATCAATTCTGGTTCATTGCACAACATCTAATCCAGAGTAGCTGATCCTCTATTGGGCTCAACCAGGGGCTCTAAATAATATTAATAAATACTTCATTGATCCTAAGTCAAACGTTCTTTCATTACAGCAGTAACATTTAAAACCACACTTAGCAGTGTGCAGACTTAACTATAAAATAACAGAATAATAATATATACACTAATTATTTACCAATGTGCAATAATAATGTACAAAATAATGAAACATAGACCATTGTACTAAGATGTGTGTGCTCCTGTCGCACAGAGATGAACTGTTGTATATGCTTATTGCATTTGGGAGGAAAGCTTTTCTGCAATGATCCTTGTGACAGCAGAGCTGAATGAGTCCGTTTGAAAGGGTGCTTCACTGTTTCTTCAGTAGGTCATGGAGAGGATGTGCCAGATTGTCCATAATGAATAACAGTTTGTTTAGTGACCTCCACTCCATCACTAACTCAAAAAGGGTCTGGGTTGTAGCCAAGGAAGGATCCAGCCTTTTTGATGAGTTTATTTAGTCACTGATGCTGCTCCCCCAACATAAAGCTGCAAAGAAGTCTGCACTCGCTACATCAGACTGATAGACGATCTCCAGTATCCTACTGTACACATTGAAGGATCTCAGTTTCCTTAGAAAATAGTCTGCTCATCCCGTTCATATAAACAGCCTTGGTTTTGGTTTTCCAGTTAAGTCTGTTGTCGAGGTCAACACCCAAGTATTTGTACTCTGCCACCACCACAACTGCTTCTCCCAGAATGTATACAGAACTTGTCACCATCTTCTTCCTCCTAAAATCAAACACCCTCTCCCTGGTTTTGGCCACATTCAGGAGCAGGTGATTCCTCCCGCACCACTCCACAAACTTGTCCACCAGTCCTCTGTAAAACGACTTCTGCCCATCTCTGATATATCCAACCACCGCAGAGTCATAAGAGAACTTCTGAAGGTGACAAGACTCAGATTTGTATTGAAGGTCTGTGGTGTACAATGTGAACAGAAGCAGAGATAGGACAGTCTCCAGTGCCACTCACCACTATTTCAAGACAGAAATACCCAGTGTTCAAACTGGGGTCTATCTGTCAGGTACAGACAGACATACAGACATACTTTATTGATCCCGAGGGAAATTGGGTAGTCAGTAATCCAGCAGATAGTGGATTTGTCTATGCCCATCCTTTGCAGCTTCTCGCTCAGAAGTGGTGGTTAGATTGTATTGAGGCCATTAGAGAAATCAAAAAATGTGATTCTCACAATGCTGCCACTATCATCTAGGTGGGAATGAGCTCTCTGCAACGTGAGATTGGTAGGCAAACTGTAGAGGTCCAATGAAGAAATGAAGTTCTCACCTGCAGTCCAAGGTAAATCAGGGCCAGTGAAATGTGAGGGCAATTGTTCTGTAGTGATTTAATTCAATGGAGTCGCCTTCTTGGGTACAGGAACCAAGCAGGAGATCTTCCTTAGCACCGGTACCTTTTCCTGACTCAGACTTGGATTGCAAGGGTGCTGCAAAATATCAGACAGCTGGCTCACACAGATCTTCAATACACTGGGGCTGATACCGTCCGGTCCAGCAGCCTTGCCTTAGTCTCTCCAACTGACTCTTAAACCTGATGTGCAGTCAAAGTCGTGCAGGGGAGGTGATCATCCCCATAGAGGCAGGATACTCCAAAGTTGCGGGGGGGAAGAGGGGTTTGGAACACAAACACTTGCCAGAGGAGGGAGAAGCCATCTTGAAGGCACTCTAGAAATTCCCCCTCCTGGAACCAAGCACCAACTGATTTTCCCAAGCTACCTACATATTGAAGTCCCCCCGTTGACTACTGTAACATTGCCCTTTTGGCATGTATTTTCTATCTCCCATTGTAATTTGTAGGCCACATCCTTACTATTGTTTTTTTTGGGAAGGGGGTGTGTGGGGAGTGGGTCTGTATACAACTCCCATCAGGATCTTTTTACCCTTGTAGTTCCTTAGCTCTATCCACAGTGATTCAACACCTTCCAACCTTCTGTCACCTTTTTCTTATGATTTTATTTCATTTTTTTTAATCAACAAAGCAACATCGCCTCCTGTCTTCCTGCCTGCCCTTTCTATACAATGTGTATCCTTGGACATTAACTCCCAGCTATAATCTTTCAGCCAAAATTCATAACCTCATGCCTGCCAATCTGCAGCTGTGCTGCAAGTTCATCTACCTTATTCTGCATACCGTGCACATTCAAATATGACACCGTCAGTTCCTGTATTCACCCCTTTTTTGATTTTGTCCACCTTTATGTTGTAACTCATCTTTTTGACTGCAATTTTTCCCTATCAACTGCCTCTCCTCACCAACATTTGTAAACCAGCTACCTCAGCTTCAGCACTATTACCCACCTTTCCTACGATGCTTGTTGCATTAAAATTTGCACCATGCTCAACCTTTTGTTTGCTAATTTTGTCTGAGGTCTTACCAACATTGGCCTCCACAACCTCTCCACTAACTATTCTAGCACTCTGGTTCCATCCCTTGCAACTCTAGTTTAAAACCCACTGAAGCATTAACAAACCTTCCTGCTAGGATATTAATAAGTATTAATTAATATGTTAGTGGATCACATGAAGATTGGAAGAGTTCTTCATGTGTTTTAAAGGTTATTTTAAGTGATAAAGCGATTATGAATGTATTAGTGAAATGGACTGCAAAATGGCAGTTTAATCTAGACAAATGAGATGTTTGGAGGTACTAATGAGGCTAGAACATGCATCAAGAATGGTGGAGCCTTGGGGAATAATGAGGAACTGACAGCATTTAGGAAATGTCCAGATGACCACTTGAATCACTTGGGCTTAGAGGCTATGCACCAAGTGATGAGAGACAAAGGGTGCCCACTGCTTGCTGTGCAAGTTGATATTTGCCACTGTAAATTGCTCCAAGTGGCAAAATCTTAGGGGATAAGTGATAGAGGGGAGAATAAATCGCAATTATTCCTTGCATAATTAGAGTATATGGTTGTTTGATTGTGGTGTGGATTAGGTGATCTTATTTGTTTGTTCTGTGAATATTAACTATAAATATGAAAGCTGACAATGCAAAAGCCATTATCACTTTAGGATTTATGAAGTTAAATTAATGAACTGCAAAATGTTTTGTTCTTGCCATTGTCTTTTACAAAGTTTGCATGGCTTTACTTGACGTACTCTATTATACTGTACACCAAGAATGTTGTGGCTTGATTAGTGATTAGCATCTCTTGGCATTGGTTTATTATTGTTCACATGTATTGAAATAAAGTGAAAAGCCTTCCTTGCATACCTTTTATATAGATCAGATGATTACAAAGTGCACTGAGGTAGAACAAAGTAAAATAACAATACAGAATTAAGTGTAACTGTACAGAGGAAGTGCAGTGCAAGTAAACAAGATACCAGATCATAAGGTAAATTGGACTCTTGACCTCACAATTTATCAGGAAATTAGGGAACTATTTTAACAGCAGGATAGAAGTTGAATCTTGAGCGTAGTAGTACATGCTTTCAGCCTTTCCTATCTTCTGCCTGATGAAAACTGATGGGATTTTTAAAGAAAACTTAAAATCTTATCAAAACATAATGCAGCCTCTTTAAATTTTCATTTATATTTCCTTCAGTCTGATTATAGGCAAGCAATCTGGATAGTGTATTGCTATTACGTAATAATACAAGTTCAAACAATGATTGAATACAATTTATAAATGTCCTTTTGGATGGGATTTACAATTGAGATTGGTGGTTAGTTTATATCTTGTTTAGTTGTATGTAAACAGTTCGAAGCTTTTGTGAGTTTTAATAAATGTAAGAACATGTTTGGGATTGAAAGGGTTATCATAGTAGGAGTGTTTGACTCTGAGCTTGTACTCGCTGGAGTTTAGAAGAATGGGGGTGGGGGGGGGGGAGTCTTACTGAAATCTATCGAATATTTAAAGGCCTAGATGTTTCCTGGAGTGTGGGAATCTAGGTTCAGAAGGTACGGCCTCAGAATAGAACTCATCCTTGGAGAATAGAGGTGAAAATTAATTTCTTTAGCCAGAGCGTGGTGAATCTGTGGAATTCATTGACACGGAAGGCTGTAGAGGCCAAGTCATTGGGTATATTTAAAGCGGAGGTTGATAGGTTATCGATTAGTAAAGGCGGCAAAGGATATGGGGAGAAGGCTGGAGAGTGGGGTTGCGAGGGAAATAGATCAGCCATGATGGAATGACAGAACATTTGATGGGCTGAATGGACTAATTTTGATCCTATGATTTATGGCCTTATGTTATATTCAAAAATATATTAGTAAATAGGCTAAATAAGGTGATTAATTATTTAAACTATATTTACCACTTTTGGTTCTTAAAACTAGTTCAAGAGTCCAGCACTAACTTAAGAATATATCAGAGGCCTTGGATAAATGAGAGAAAATCTGCAATGCTGGAAATCCAAGCAACACACTCAAAATGCTGGAGGAACTCAGCAGGCCAAACAGCAAGTGAGGAAAAGAGTACAGTCGATGTTTCGGGGCAAGGCCCTTGTAAATGTCAACTGTACTCTTTTTCCATAGATGTGAAGTGGAGAGGGTGTTTGTACATCTGGCAGGAGCAAGGATGTTGGGAATAGTGAGGGTGGAACACCACAGGAAGGGTGTAGGACAGATGGCAAAGAAGTGGCAGTGATGGGGGTGGGGTGATTGGTGCAGGTGCAGACACAGACACAGACACACCCAGCCCAGAGACACCAGGCAAGGTAATTTGATTTCAAACAATTGGTTTATTGATCATTACCAAATGTCTCTGGTGCCTTCTGTTCTCTCCCTTCCCCTTTTTCCAACCATGATTCCCATCCCTTGCCCCCTTCCACCCTCAATCCACAATAGAGACACCTATAGGTATCACGTTTGTCATCAATTTTTTTCTATGGCAGCAGTACAGTGCAATACATAAAATTACTACAAACCTTAACTATATATATGTACCCTGGACTTTTGCACAGTACTGCAAATGATATTTAATGATTAACTTGAATGTAAACGTGACCATTGTAAATTATTGGAAGACTGATTTTAAAAAGGCCTTCAGACAAGTGCTGCAAGGTAAGCACAACTTTTCTAAAGTATCAATTTATAATTTTTAGTTTTGATGGTTAGAAATTTTAACACATTAAGTTGGTAATAAGAGAATGTTAGTGAAGTTTCTACTGCAAAATAAATGTTACTTTCATAAACTTGTAGGTGTTTTGCGTGATGCCGTGAGAAGTGGAAACTACTTGACAGTAAAACTTGCTTTAAATTCAAGAGAAGAATATAATCTGGATCAAGAGGTACTTAAGCAGAGATGATATTTTAATCCTCATTCCATTTCTCACATGCTTTTCTCTCCTCATCTTCCTTGATCTGATTAGCTTCTGATATGTTTGCATCATACATGGAAATGGCTTCCCTTATCTAGTTGGGTGTCTTGTCTTGATTTCATTTCAAGTATTAATTTGTAGCCATTATTAGCCCCATTATCTTCCACTCTGTCTTCTCTCCATCCATGAAATCATCCAGTAATCTTTCCTTAGCTCCACATTTCACAATAATTTGCTGTCTTTTTTGTGAATTTGCCTGAAATATTTTTACTTGTATACTGGTGATATCCAGCTTCACTTCAAAACCAACTTAATACCTTTTTGTATTGTCAAATTTTTGTCAGTCCAAAAATTTCTTTATGGATAAGCTGAATTTTCCCTGCAACTGACCTCATTCCCTATTCTTGATCTTCCTTCTGCTTGAACTAGACTGACAGTAACATTTGACCAAAAACCAAGTTAGAAGAGGCATATCCTTTCTATCACAAAGACTTTATACTGTAATATCATTTGCCTCTGTCTTTATCTGATAGTTTATTCTTAATTAATGCATTGCTCTACTGGCCAATTTCTGCTTCTCCACCTGCCAGAAACTTGAATGAAACTATGCTCCTTGAATCCTAACCAAAACATAGTCATCTATATATTTATCCATTATTTTAGTAGTCTACACTGGCTCTTAGTAAAACAGTGCTTCAATTCAAAAGCCCTCTCCAACTTTTTAGTTCTCTTCTTTGCATCATTCTTTTTCTGCAACTTCTCCCTTCAACTATAACTTTCATACAATTGTGTTAATCTAAAGTGGGTAAGTCATGAATCTTTTCATGCCTATTGCACCCCCAACCACTCCTCCATGTAATTTCTTATCTTCCTCTACAACAATGAGTTACAAAGGCAGTGTTACTTTAAGTATTGCTAACTTTGAGTCAGTTCAGGAAAGCGTAGAATTAGAAAGTCATATTTGATTTTTTAAAAACTTTTCTCTAGTTGAGGAGAAAGTAGCAGCTAGCATAACGCTAAACAGCCCAGTGACCCAGGTTCAGTTCCACAGCTGTATGTAAGGAGTTTGTATGTCTCCCTGTGACACCATGGGTTTCCTCCAGGTGCTGCAGTTTACTTCCATATTCCAAAGACCTGTGGGGTTAGTAGGTTAGTTGATCACGTGGGTGTAATTGGGAAGCACAGGTTTGTTGGGCTAGAAGGGCCTGTACTGTGCTGTATTTCTAAATAAATTATGGAAAATTCATCAAGAATTTGCTAATACCCTGTGTCCTGAACTGCAGGAATAAACATTCTTATTAGTTGTTAAGTCTGCATTTGGAATTTAACACTTTATCAAAATATTTCTGTTGTAGGACCCTAGTGGAATGAATCTAGTCATGTTTGCAGCTGCTGGAGGACAGGATGATATTCTTAGATTACTCATCAAGAAGGGTGCAAAGATCAGTTCTCGACAAAAAAATGGTACCACTGCACTGATGCATGCTGCTGAGAAGGTTTGCAATTGAATTTAGTTATTTGTACTATGATTAATGCCACTAAGCATAGTAAAATTGGTCTAGAATTAAGAAATCTGTGGGTGCAGTTAAGACTATATTTGATCAATACTTAAAAGGGAGTCTGACATTTTTGGAATGTGGGAGTATTGATTGTCTAACAGTTAATTGACCTTGAAGTGTTGGTAAGCCATCTTGAATTACTGCACTCCTTTTTGGTGAAGATGTTCCTGTAACACTGTTAGGTCAAGTGTTGCCGTATTTACACAGCAAAACACAACAAGGATAAAAGAATGGTGTTCTTTCATCCTTGTTGAAAGAATTTTGTATTAGGATGAGATGTGATCTGAAGTAAAATCTGTAATTGGTGATATTTGCATGTTTTTTTTGCCTCTTGAGGGTAAAGAGAGAATGGAATGAGAGTTTGTTGGCAGAGCCAGGCACGTAACAGCCATATATCAAGAGTTGACACACTTTGTTGGTTTCCTCTTTCGCTGTGAAAGGGTGACACCTCTCTGTCCCTTTATTAAGGAGAGAGTGTCTGTGGTATGTTGAATTGTTGAGTGATTGATTATTTTTTGTTGTACTGCAGGTCACGGTCTTCAGGGCTTTGCTTGCTTGGTGGGTGGAGAGTGCTGATGAGTGCTTTTTTGGGAGAGGGTCAGCGTGGGGTTCTAATGTTTTTATTACTACTCATTCTTTGTGGCATTCTGTTTTTGTGGATGTAAAGAACAACAATTTCAGGATGTATACATTCCCTGATATTAAATGGAATTATTGAGTGTTTTCAAAATGTGATGGTGCTTAAAGCTAAGTGTGGATGAATCGCTAATTTAGGACAAGGCTTTTCTTTCTGGACATGAGTTTTCTTAGATGTAGGTGACATCATTTGTAGATTTTGTTTTGTTTGATATTAAGGAGAAATGAAAAACATATTTCTCTTGCCTTGAATACTGAGTATCTTTATGCATTAAGATGGTGAGGCAAAAATTTAAAATGTTACTGTGTAGGTTTATGAAAGATATTAATCCATATTGTTTAGAAAATAAATCCATAGTGGTGTTTCTATTTTCCTTCTCTTGAAGGTGTATGATTCCATGAACAATAGCAAAGAACTAACAATCCATGTGAGCTCAGACTGCATTAACACTGAGTAGTTGCCTGTGGCAGGTGTGGTAGATGAGGACCAAATAATCCAATGCCAACGTATTTAGTGATCTTGTAGGAATCGTAGACTATTGATGATGAGATCATGGGTGGCTTTGTCTTTCCCCTTTCTCTTTTCAATTTTCACCTCTTATATACCAAAAAGCTCTTGAGTATTGTGACCCATCAAATAACTACAGAAATTATGGGTATGAGTTTAAGATTACTTGTCCTCGTGATGCAGTTTTGCTAGTATACTTTAATATATACTCGCTTATTGCAGTATTCTAAGACTAGCAGTGAGTGCACTTGACAGTAGTGCCCTGGAATTTCCTCATGCTTTCCATCATTATATCACTAATATAGTATAAGTGTTGGTAGAAACTTCATTTTACTGCCTTGGCAGACTATCTTAAAATACAGTAAAATCAATACAATAGAATATGATACATCAGTCTTGTCCAAAATTAAATGTTATTTTAACTGAAGATTTAATGCAAGTTTAAAAAACACAAAATGCTGGCAGAACTCAGCAGGCCAGACAGCATCTATGGGAGGAGGTAATAATGACATTTCGGGCCGAAACCCTTCATCAGGAGTGAAGTAACATGGGATGGTCGAGGGGGGAGGGATAGAGAGCTGGGAAGTGATAGGCTGGAGGGAAATCTGTCCCCCCACTTCTTATCCCCCCTCGACCATCCCATGTTACTTCACTCCTGATGAAGGGTTTCGGCCCGAAATGTCATTATTACCTCCTCCCATAGATGCTGTCTGGCCTGCTGAATTCTGCCAGCATTTTGTGTTTTTTTTTAAATTTCCAGCATCTGCAGATTCACTCGTGTTGCCATTTAATACGAGTTCTTCATTAACCACTGGAGCACAATATCAAATCATTTATCGCTAGTGTATTTAACATTTTTTTTCTACTTTCAGAATTATCTGACAACAGTTGCTATTCTTCTGGAAGCAGGTTCCCAAGTTAATGCTCAACAGATCAGTGGAGAAACTGCATTAATGAAGGTATGTTTTTTTTTTCCCCCCCAATAACACAATACTCACCAGTGTTTTTTTTAAATAAAAATTTCTAATTGCAGCAGACTGACCCAAACTGATTTGAAATGAGAAAAAGAAGAGAGTAGAGAATTTCTTTAATGAGAGAAGCTTTGGAATGTCTTATAGGCTAAGCACATTCCATTGAAATTGGTAGATTGGGTGGGAAAAGGTGAAGTGTAAAATGTAGCAGTAGATTTTAACCCTCGATGTTTTGCTGAGCTAATTAAGCCAATGATGCCTAATTAAACTAATCTCCACAACAGTATGTGGTCCATTTCCCTCTATTCTCTGCATATTCAGGTGACCATCAAAGAGTCTCTTAAACTGTTATATTACAGGCACCCATAGCTTTTTTTTTGTTAAATTGCTCTGCACATCTTTTTGAGCTTCTCCTCATCATAAATCCATACCCTTTGGTATTAGACATTTCAACACTGGAGAAAGACACTGGCCGCCTACTCTTATCTACACCTCTCATAATTTTATAAACCTCTATTAGGTCCAGCCTTGTTCACCACTCCAGAGAAAACAAGCCTAGTTTGTCTGAACTCTTCTTGTGCCACCTGCTATCTAATCCATGTAGCATTTTGATAAACAGAGCCAAATGAATAGATTAGAATTCAGATTCTACTGTAATTCCATCTACATTTGCAGTTGAAATCACTGTGTTGGACCATATCTCAAATAATAACTAGAGAGCTTAGTAACATGGTGTAATGACAACAATCTTTCAATCAATGTAGGCGAATAAAACAATTGGTCATTGACTTCATGAATGGGTGTAATGTATATGCTTTTGCCCTTATCATTGGTGCCAAGTTCAAGTGCTGAGCGCTTTTAGTTCTTAAGAGTCAACATCACCAATGCCTCCTCTTCCTCCAGAGGCTAAAGAAATTTGGCATCTTGCCTTTGACCCTCACCAATTTCTATTGATTTGACGTGCCACAGAAAGCATCCTATCTAATCATTGTGGCTTGAAATAGTACCTGTACTGTGCATGACCTCAAACTGCAGAGAGGTGTGGACAAAGCTCTGCACATCCTGGAAACCAACCTCTGTATTTCCCACTGCCTCAGTAAAATGGCCAGCATATTTCAAACATTTTGCAACATATGTCAGTGATATTAAACCTGATTCTAAGCATAATCCAAGACCCTACCTTTTCTAGACATTCCTCCTGTCTCCCATCAGGCAGAAGAAAACACATAACCACCATGCTGGAAGACAGCTTCTACCCCACTATTACTACTATTGAATCGTTCCCTACTACAATAATATGGACTTTTGACCTCAGTCTACCTTATTATGATCTTGCACATTGTTTACATGGATTGAAGTGTCTCTACAGTTATCACACTTTATTCTGCATTCTGTTACTGTTTTAGTGTGCACTCTTAATGCTCTATAATAAATTGATCTGTATGAGAAGAATGCAAGACAAGCTTTTCAACTGTCTCTCAGTACATGTGATAATAACCAATTCCAGCCTCTTCTGTACCCCATGTAAAGCTTCCACATCTTTGCTAATATGTGGTGACTGTTACTGAATGCATCTCTCCAGATGCGGCCTAACTGAAGTTTTATAAAGCAGCAATATAACTTAGTGCCTTTTAAACTCAATGCCTAGATTATTAGAAGCAAGCAAGCTGTATGTCATCTTTTGCTCCATCAACTAGTGCAGCTACTTTCAGGGAGCTCTGGACTTCCACCCAAGATCCTTCTATACATCAGTGTCATTAAGGGTGCTGATATTTAGGTGTACCTTTCCTTGCATTTGACCTCCCAAATTGCAATAACCTCAAACTTGCCTGGATTAAACTCTTAGTTCACTGCAATTCTGAGGGAAGTTGTAAATGTGGTGTGGACATGGGACAGTGTATGAACAATGAACATTTGTATAATTGCATTAGATCCCAAGATGTTTCATAGACAAACTAATGTTCTTGATGCCTAGTAGCCTCTTGCATAATCAGTGTTTTGGAGTTATGAAAATTGATTTTTTAAAAAAGTTTTAACAAATGTGTTGGGGAGCACTTCAGGTCCAGTGGTCTCAATACCATTAGTTTCAATATAATTATGGAGAAGGATAGGACTGGACCCAGGGTTGAGATTTTTGATTGGATGAAAGGCTAACTTTGAGGAGATGCGAAAGGATTTAGAAGGAGTGGATTGGGACAATTTGTTTTATGGGAAGGATGTAATAGAGAAATGGAGGTCATTTAAAGGTGAAATTTTGAGGGTACAGAATCTTTATGTTCCAGTTAGGTTGAAAGGAAAGGTTAAAAGTTTGAGAGAGCCATGGTTTTCAAGGGATATTGGAAACTTGGTTAGGAAAAAGAGGGAGATCTACAATAAATATAGGCAGCATGGAGTAAATGAGGTGCTCAAGGAATATAAATGTAAGAAGAATCTTAAAGAAATTAGAAAAGCTAAAAGAAGATACAAGGTTGCTTTGGCAAGTAAGGTGAAAATAAATCTGAAGGGTTTCTACAGTTATATTAGTAGCAAAAGGACAGTGAGGGATAAAATTGGTCCCTTAGAGGATCAGAGTGGACAGCTATGTGTGGAGCCGAAAGAGATGGGGGAGATTTTGAACAATTTCTTTTCTTTGGTATTCACTAAGGAGAAGGATATTGAATTGTGTAAGGTAAGGGAAACAAGTAGGGAAGTTATGGAAACTATGACGATTAAAGAGGAGGAAGCACTGGCGCTTTTAAGGAATATAAAAGTGGATAAATCTCCAGTTCCTGACAGGATATTCCCTAGGACCTTGAAGGAAGTTAGTGTAGAAATAGCAGGGGTTCTAACAGAAATATTTCAAATGTCATTAGAAACGGGGATGGTGCCAGAGGAGATTGGAGTTTTGCTCATGTGGTTTCATTGTTTAAAAAGGCATCTAAGAGTAAACCTAGCAATTATAGGCCTGTCCGTTTGACGTCAGTAGTGGGTAAATTAATGGAAAGTATTCTTAGAGATGGTATATATAATTATCTGGATAGACAGGGTTTGATTAGGAACAGTCAGCATGGATTTGTGCGTGGAAGGTCATGTTTGACAAATCTTATTGAATTTTTTTGAAGAGGTTACGAGGAAAGTTGATGAGGGTAAAGTAGTGGATGTTGTCTATATGGACTTCAGTAGGGCCTTTGATAAGGTTCTGTAAGGAAGGTTAGTTAGGACGGTTCAATCGTTAGGTATTAATATTGAAGTAGCAAAATGGATTCAACAGTGGCTGGATGGGAGATGCCAGATAGTGGTGGTGGATAACTTTGTCAGGTTGGAGGCCGGTGACTAGTGGTGTGCCTCAGGGATGTGTACTGGGTCCAGTGTTGTTTGTCATTTACATTAATGATCTGGATGATAGGGTGATAAATTGGATTAGTAAGTATGCAGATGATACTAAGGTAGGTGGTGTTGTGGATAATGAAGTAGATTTTCAAAGCTTGCAGAGAGATTTAGGCCAGGTAGAAGAGTGGGCTGAAAGATGGCAGATGGAGTTTAATGCTGTTAAGTGTGAGGTGCTACATTTTGGTAGGAATAATCCAAATAGGACATACATGGTAAATGGTAGGGCATTGAAGAATGCAGTAGAACAAAGTGATCTAGGAATAATGGTGCATAGTTCCCTGAAGGTGGAATTTCATGTGGATAGGGTGGTGAAGAAAGCTTTTGGTATGCTGGCCTTTATAAATCAGAGCATTGAGTATAGGAGTTGGGATGCAATGTTAAAATTGTACAAGGCAGTGGTGAGGCCAAATTTGGAGTACTGTGTACAGTTCTGGTCACTGAATTATAGGAAAGATATCAACAAAATAGAGAGTACAGAGAAGATTTACTAGAATGCTGCCTGGGTTTCAGCACCTAAGTTACAGGGAAAGGTTGAACAAGTTAGGTCTTTATTTTTTGGAGCGTAGAAGGTTGGGGGGGGGGGTGGATTTGATAGAGGTATTTAAAATTATGAGGGGAATAGATAGTTGATGTGGATAGGCTTTTTCCATTGAGAGTAGGGGAGATTCAAACAAGAGGACATGAGTTGAGTGTTGGTGGGCAAAAGTTTAAGGGTAACATGAGGGGGAATTTCTTTACTCAGAGAGTGGTAGCTGTGTGGAATGAGCTTCCAGTAGAAGTAGTAGAGGCAGGTTTGGTATTGTCATTTAAAGTAAAATTGGATAGGTATATGGACAGGAAAGGAATGGAGGGTTATGGGCTGAGTGCGGACCAGTGGGACTAGGTGAGAGTAAGCATTCGGCACGGACTAGAAAGGCCGAGATGGCCTGTTTCCATGCTGCAATTGTTATATGGTTATAAATGTTTAAGGAGATGTAAGAGAACCTGGATATAGAAAACTCATAAGACTTGGAAATATTGAGATTGGCAAAAGACAAAGGAAGAGTAAAAGTGCAGGAAGGCAGAGGTGGGGAAAATGGGCTGAGAATAAAGGTGGAGCAAGTCAGAAAAGGAACTGAAGGTGTTGGAAAGATTTGTAAATGAGTGTACTAAATTAGACATGGGAAATGTAAAACCAGTAGAGTTGGTGAAGAACAAGGTGAGAGGCTAAAAATAAGTTGCATGATTCATGTAATGTGGGGGCCGTTTGATAGCTGATATTGGTGGAGATTGGGAGGCTGGTAAGGTTATTGACAAGGTTGTGCTGTATTGATGTAAAAACTTCTGTTAGCTGATATTTTGGATTTGAAACATACTCCTGTTTCCCAATAGGACCCTGAATTTAAGCACCTTTTCTTTAATTTGAAAGTTATAACGGCAAAAACCGATTTGGTGGTAAGGTGGCTATGTATCTGTGTTATTTGTAATATTCAGTAGACTAAAAATAATAGAAGTTATGAAAATCTGGTTATTTGTTGGGACTAGATTTTGTGCATTTCCATGTTTCAAGAAGGCAACAGATAAACAAGGAATAGGAGAAAACCCAGTAGTGGTGAAAGAAGACAGCTGAAGCAGTGTTGGTTACATTGGATGAAGCAAGAACGTAAAGTACATTGATGCACAAAAATATTTGTTTTGCATATTTCAGTCATGAAGAAGGCACACTAGTGGCTGTGCTTTGTTAGGAGCTTGTGGTATGCCACCAAAGACTCTTAATTAAAAAATGGTACAGTGAAGCGCATTTTGACTGCTTATATCAGAGCCTCCAATGCACAGGATCATAAGAGGTTGCGCAGGGTTATATATTCAGCCAGCTACATCACAGTGCAGCCCTCCTCACCATTGAGGAGATCTTCAATAGGTGGTGCCTCAAGGAGGTAGCATCCCTCATAAAGGACTCTTACCATCTGTGACACACCCTCTTCATGTTTCTGCCATCAGGGAGGAGGTACAGGAGCACGAAAAACTACACAGTCCATGAACTTTATTATTCATTTTCTTTGTGAGATGTATTTACTTATGTGCAATATTTTTATGCCTTTGCACTGTGGTGCTGCCAAACATCAGATTTCATGTCAAATAAGTCGGTGATAATCTGATTGTTTCTTCTTTGCAGGCTTGTAAGAGAGGAAATTCTGACATAGTAAGACTTCTTCTAGAATATGGTGCTGATTGTGGGATCCTTTCTAAACATCAGAACAGTGCTCTATACTATGCTAAACAGAGCAATAACATACTGGTCTATGACCTGCTAAAGAATCATGTGGAAACGTAAGTCAATTATCAGGAAGACTACATTCAGTTATATTAAGTTGGCATTGGCAAAAACAGGTCAAATCATTTCGTAATCCAGACAAAACTCTACTGGTAAATGGGTTATATGCAGCTTTTGATTTTGGAAGTCTCAGTGCACCAATTATTCAACTAGTTTATTTAGTTGAATTTGCATTTGGAAGGTACTTGCTCTTCAACAGTTAAAGTACAGAGCTTCTGGAACAGATCACTTCAGAACATCTCACCAGAATTGATCAAAATGACATAATCCCCAGCATCTAGCCTCGAAAATACAGGTCTCCACTCACTTGTCACAGATATTTTTAAACATACAATAGATAAAAAGGTATTTAGAGTAATTGTCCAGTATCTAGTTTTATTAATTAGCCTAGTCATAAGGCCTGCTGAAATTAATTGAGTTTACAGTATCTCTAGCAATGATGAAACAGATCAGATCTGTTAGTCATTCATTAATATGTTCGTGCCATGGAGTGTGTGCTGATCCCTGATAATCCAATAGCCTAGTTCTGCTAAAGATGGTTTATCACCAGCTACCCCTCATAGCTGCTGTATTGAACTCCTAATGGCTTCAGTGATCCCGTCTATTCACTTTGACCTCACTTAGTTCGCCTCTTTCTTTCCACTTTACCAAGCATGTTTATCATCTCCCCTCCAGGACATGCTTATGTATCAGTTTCTGCTTTAGTACTGTTCTTTTAAGGGAACAAAGTTTTTATTTAATTCAGGACTAAGTAGTTTGCTTTTTCATTTTCATAGTTTTTAAGTAATCCCTGGCACCATATTTCAAATGAATCAACTCTTGCTTTGTAAAGTCCAGGTTTAACATTTATTATGTGCTATTGTGAAAGCCAATGTATTTGCTATAATCTTAAACTGACATTTATATTCTTCCTTGTATTGACCATCTTATTTCTTCAGCACTTCTTTGTTTCTGTCTGATAGTTGTTTCTCACTCTCTCCACTTGGCCACTGCCTACTTGGACTTCTTAGTGTTTCAAGTGATTTTTCAGTAACGGACATCTCTTGTCAACCTGCATAAAAAGATTTTATAAATTTCTTTCATTTCAGCCAAAACAATGGTTTCATCAGCATACTTTATTTTAATTTCTGTTTGATTTCTGATGTGACATCCTTGCACAATACAATACAGAGATAGAAACTTTTCATAATAAATATGTTTGAAGATTTTGGAACATAAGACCTGTTTTATAAAAAAAGTAGTTTCCTTAGTTTGGAAAATCTCTCACTGTGTGATTTTTTTTTTTGTCTAGCATATCCAGAGTGATAGATGAGACAATTAGGGATTATTTTGAAGCACGTCTGTCATTGCTGGAACCTGTGTTTCCTGTAGCTTGTCACAGACTTTGTGAAGGCCCAGATTTTGCTTTGGACTTCAACTACAAACCTCAGTACAGTTCTGGTGAAGGTATGTCAATCTTCTGTGAGCATCTTTTTTTAAACACATGGATTTTGGAAAGGCACCAAGCAGCATTCAGCAGAAATACTGCTTTTAGTTCTACCTTATTAAATGGTAGAGTAGCCTTAAGGAGCTCAATGGCCCTTGATTTGATATCTTTAATATTGTGGTTGTCACTGATTTTAAAACTGGCCTGGTCAGGCAAAATCCTTCATATAGCTGATCAGACAAGGGACAATCTTGAATAGAAAATAATTTTTATAGTCATGATCATACAGTACGGAAATGGGTCCTTTGGCCTGCCATATCAAGCATTATATTTATCTAAAAATGTTTACCCACATTTGGTCTGTAGTCATCCGTGCCTTAGAGACTGAAGTTTTTGTCTAGATGCTTCCTCAATCTGATGAGAGCATCTTCCTTAATAATCACCTTAGGCAACAGGTTCCAGATTTCAGCCACTCACTGCGTGGAAAATATTTGCTCTTCAGATCCCTTCTAAACTTTCTATCTCTCACCTTGCAAGTCAGCAAAAAAATGAGCACTTAAGCCCAAACTGTCTATTCCAGTCAAGATGACCTATCCAAACAACATCCTTGTAAACCTTTTCTGCACTCTTTCTAGTTTAATAACATCCCTGCTATAGGAGGGTGAACAAAACTGAACACAATACTGCAAGTGTGCCCTCACCAGTTGTACCATGACTTTCCAACTTTTATATTCAGATTTTGGTAGTAGAAATAAATGTGTGGACTATTTTCTAAACGGGGAGAAAATCCAAAAATCTGGGATGCAAAGGGATTTGGAAGTCCTTGTGCAGAATACCGTAAAGGTTAACTTGCAGGTTGAGCTGGTGGTGAGGAAAGCAAATGCAGTGTTAGCATTCATTTCAAGAGACTTAGAACACAAGAGCAAGGAAGTGATGCTGAAGCTTTTTAAAACACTGATGAGGCTTCACCTTGAGTATTGTGAATATTTTTGGGCTCCTCATCTAAGAAAAGTTGTGTGGCTTTGGAGAGGGTCCAGAGGCGGTTTACAAGGATGATTCCAGGAATAAAAGGGTTATCATATGAGGAACATTTGATGGCTCTGGGTCTATACTCGCTGGAATTTTTAAGGATTGAGTGGGGGGGGGGGGGGGGGGGAAATCTCATTGAAACCTTTAGAATGTTGAAAGGCCTAAACAGAGTAGATGTAGAAAGGACATTTGCCATGGTGGGGGAGAGTCTAGGGCAAGAGGACACAGTCTTGGGTTAGAGGGGCGTACACTCAAAACAGATGTGGAGAAACTTCTTTAGCCAGAGGGTGATGAATTTGTGGAATTTGTTGCCACGTGCAGCTTCAGAGGCCAGGTCATTGGGTGTATTTAAGGCAGAGATTGATAGGTTCTTGATTGGACATGGCATCAAAGGTTATGGGGAGAAGGCCAGGAAATGGGGTTGAAGAGGAGGAAAAGAAAGGATCAGCCATGATTGAATGGTGGAACAGTCTAATTATGCTCCTATGTCTTGTGGTCTTATCATCAAAGTAGATCACTCTTTAATTTATAGGCTATTAAATTCCCATTGGCAGAATGAATATAAAGAAGTGAGGAGTATATGCTACAAGCTTTGATCCTGCTATGTGGTGAATTACCATGTGGTATTAAATTTACTTTGAACATTAATTTTTTAAGAAGTAATTATAAGCTTCTAAGGGGGACTTGAAAAGTAGTTGTTGAAATGTTTCCATTAATGTGAGAGTCATATGAAGAGGCTGTCATTTCCAGGAATTGTGGCTAGCATAATGATATTACAGTGCTAGCGACCTGGGTTCAATTCAACCACTATCTGTAAGGACCCTATGTTCTCCTGGAGACCATGTGGGGTTCCTCAGGGTGCTCTTGGTTTCTTCCCATATTTTAAGGACATACGGATTAATTGGTCACATGGGAATAATTTGGAGGCACGCTCTCATTAAGCCAGAAGGGCCTGTTAGCATGACTATCCCTAAATAAAAACAGGTGCACAGGAACTTCTTCAGAGATTTGTTGAATCTCTGCCTCAGAGGGGGAAGTTAGATAACTGGAGACAAGTAGAGACGGGGGGGGGGGGGGGGGGTGCATTTTTGAAGAAAATATAAGGCTATAGAATTGGCATAAAAGATCCTACTTTCAGCGATCAGTTGGTGGGAAAGCACGAATAAACTTGTAATTATTTGACAGATTAGGCAACCCAATCACAGCTGATAATTACCTGGTCAGAATCCTAAAAAGCCAACACCTTGGAGGGATTTGCGGATTGACATGAGCCTTGACTTTGTCAGTAATACTGTTGACCTGTAAATGATATTTTGAAAATCAATTATTAGTAAGTTACCATAGCAATTAACCTGTCAAAGGCAATACTCTCACCATTGTGTATTCATTATTTTGATAATTTGCAATTACCTGTTAACTTAGTATCTAAAAGGACTTAAACTTTTGAACACTTTTAAATATTTTCCAGACCAAAGAAAATATTTCTTGATGTTTAACAAGGGAAACTTTTAAAAACAAAATCCTTCATTACACCTGCCATGGTATCTGGTCATTTTTGCCTATTTCCTCAGCTTTACACATTAATGCTTCCTTTCAATGTTAAATCTTGGGGTCTTCAAATGCTGGGGTTTAGTGTCTTTTTGTAAAGAGTATATATAGAAATATATTTTGGAATAGATTATTGTTTTTTTTGCCAGGTGCTGTTCAATGAATTTTGATATTTAGATGGCAATATTTGAGTTTATTTGACTTGGAGATGTATGCTTTTGGGAATAATGGACAAACTGCATTTGGAGAACAGTCATAGAGATGGAATTGGTATTGCTTCAGCTTTGCATGTATACATGTTCAACTAATCAAACACTTTCTCTTCAGGAACTGGGATTCTACTCTTCATCTTCCATGCAAATTTTTTTAGTCATGACCATATAGTGGCTAAACTCTGTGGATCGTGCAGTGTTCAGGCTGTTATTCTAAATGATAAATTTCAGCTTCCCGTATTCTTGGTAAGTATTTCAATTTGCATTTTCAACCCAATGGACCACAATGACATTGAGGCTGTCACCTGGGTCAAAAATTTGTTGTAGGAAAAGCACAAATTGTAGCTGATCCACAGGACCATTTTAGTTGGAAGTCCATCTTGTGATGTTGCATACAGGTGGATTATGAATTCAAATGGCTGTTCTTGCTGTCAGAAAAAGTTGCAGTAAGTAACATCGGCAACAATAGATCAATATTTTTGAAATATCAGATGGGCTGTAATAAGTCATATTTCAGTGTATGTTTCAAAGGGCCATTGTAAGTAGTAGATTACATTTATGAAGTATGCCTCGTGGATTAGCTAGAGCCGATGCCACCCTCCCCTTACTATATTGTGTATCAGTTGTTAAGAATATGTCTGAATTTGGATCATTTAGGCCATCATACTGGTAGATTAGATAGTCTCTTGGAGGAAGTTTTATGCATTTTTAACTTAATTAATTTGAAGGCAGGATAGTCTTTAACCTGAATTGATAAAATTATGAATCTGATCCAATGAACAGTTCAAAAGATGAAGCTATATAAACTTGTTCTGAGAAACTGAGACAATAAGCAGATCAGGGATAAACTTTATTCAGCATATACATTCACATGCATTAGGAATTTGCTGTAGTGAGTTGGCACAACATGCAACAAAATTAAGGGGAAGAACTTTTAAGATGACAAAACAGTTTTTGTTTTAATAGCCCTATAGCACTTTTCAGAAAGGAGCTTTTGGAAAAGGCAGTTTGCTAATGTGGAGTGTCTGCAATGATTTTCCCTATCTGTTTGCCCTGGACACATACACACACACACAAATCCTGCCATGATGGTGGACTCAGCCAGTGATCTTTTCTGGTGGCCTGACACTGTAGTGTTTGCATATTGTGAGAGGGTACTGCATCAGACAGAGACTGATGAACGATTGATGTGAGAATGTTGGCAGTGTAGAATTACACCAGTATTTTTTGAGAAGATGGAATTTTAACAACTGCTGCAAGAAGTACATTCTCTATCAAAGTTTTGTTAATATTGGGAATGTGGTTCTCCCACAAGGTCCTGCAAAATAATGATGCCCATGAAGCTGAATGTTGAAACAGTGCTAATTGTAGAATTGTTGATGAGTGAATGTGGAGAGGAGACACACACTTCTCATGAAGTTGATTATCCTCTCCAGCTTTGAGGGCATTCAGCTCCAACTTCTTGTGGTGCATTGGGACACTAGCTTGTTTACATCCTGGTGATATGTACTTGGATTTATCACCTCTGGTGATACTGGAACAAAGAATATTCCATAAATCCAGGAAAGACAGCCCCTAGCTCTGACCCACACAGTCCAATAGTAAAATGTTTTCTTTGATTTGTCTCATGTCCTTCAATTGAATTACCAATTATTATAAAGAATTTGCCAGATGGAAGAGAGCAGTTGAGGGGGAAAATAAGGGTGTCATGGCAGAGCAGTAAGTGCACAGGAACTGTATAACCAGAATAAAAATAATTGAATGTCCCTTGTTTCATTTAACCCATTTGTCCTTATTGGATTTTTGAAGAGTATAAATGAAGAAGATTGGTTGTAATAGATTTTAAAATTCTCCTCAGGTGGTTTTAAATGAAATTAATTCTATAATCTGGCACCACTGGGACCTGAGGAGTGCCGGATTAGTGAAATGCTGAATTACAGAAGGATCATATTAAGCAATAGCTAACCGCCTCATCATACCTTTAAAATATCATGTAAATCAGTACAAGTTAGATAATAATGGAACAGAAATATTAAATGAGTAGCAAGTGAAATTTTAATAAAGTAATATACTGTACAGGCACAGATAAAATATGGGTACAGATAAATGTATAGGAATTAACTTCTACTTCTAAAGTGAGACGTTTAATATAACTTCAGGCAAAGTTACATGTCTGCAAGTGTGGGGTTGTCAGGATCATCAACATCTTCATCTTGAAAAATGAGTGAAGCATCAGGAACTGGAGCTGAAACTGGCACAACAGTTTCTTCAAAAACTGTTGATGTTGGTGGCAGCACATCTGGGTGAGCAGAAGCAGAAGTTGGAGAAAGGAGGTTTTCTATACGCCACAGTTCACGCTACGGCCAGGCGGTCGGTGATTCGGTGCTGGGCTCTTCCCTCTTCACTCGCAGTTACTGAGGGTATCCTCATTAGTTTCTTCTCCTCCACTTAGTAATATGCTTAAATTCAGTGGGTTACCACGTCTGATCTGAGGTCGTAGGCAGAAGAGAACGGAGCACTGGCCGGGCAATGCCGGAGGGCAGTGTGCGACTGCCAACAGGCAAGCAAGAAGGCGGACTAACCCAGCGCGCACCAGTTCCCTGCTGCTGGTGGGTGAGACGGGCAGGTGCCAGGCGGCCGTGCCTCATGCAAATGATATTAATAAATGTAGGAAAACAAGCAGGAGTCGCCTGTCTGTGCTTACAAGAGCGCGCCAACATGTGAACAGATCTAGCGCAACCAAAACGAAGAGCAGCAGATTGGTACTGTGGCCTGGAAAATTTGAAATCTGTGCTGGATTATTGAAGGAACCAGATTACAGGTAGATTAGTGAAGGTTGACTGTACTTATCATAAGTTTAAAAAGTCCAGTGTTACAATTTTTTTCTGATAGATCAGAATTTCAATCTGTTTTGAAATTAATTACTTTTTCTTGATCTTTCCAGGATAGTCATTTTATTTATTCCTTCAGTCCTGTGCCTGGCAGTAATAAATTATTTATTAGACTTGCTGATGCTCCTACTGCTAAGGTAGGTATACTTTGATATGTTAAGATATTTAAGTGATTTATAATTGTTTGGGAAATGGTCCTGTCACAATTACAGCCAGCTATAGAAAAGATATTTCAGTTCTAACTCTTTCATTGATATTGATCTGTTTCTGGCACAAGTCTACTTTTACTCCATAAAAACCAGCTAGACTTGGCTTGTTGCAACACACACACACATACATATACATAGATATATATATATATATTTTGAAATAACAGTTTTGTGTCCAAAAGTGCTGAGTATAAGTTAATATCTGATCACCTGTCTCAATTTGCCACTTCTCATTGACTATATTAAGTCTGTAAACTAATCAGCTGACAGTGCCTAAAGAAATGAAGATTAGATTAAGTTTGAGGAATGGCTGCTGTGTTCCCTAATCTCACTCCATTCAATTTGTAGGCCCATTGCTGTAGCATGGCAGTAATGTTTAGACAAATTCAACTTCTTCAAGCATACTTTGTTTTAAATGCAGCATTCTAATATCACCTTCTAATGAGGCATTGCTTTTGTTTCAGGTAAAGCTGCTTATTTGTGCATATAGAGTACAACTCCAGTGAATGTCTTCAGTGCAATCCTCCCTTCCTACAAGTGGAATAATTAGCATGGACAGTTTGTGTGAGCAAGTTGTTTTCTTGGACAACACCTCTAGGATAGTTGGAATTTTATTTTTTTCCACCAGAGTCTCAATCTGTATGGAAATAATCCTTGGACCTGTTATAAACTTAAATATACAAGTATAAGTTTACACAAATTAATTACTGTATGTTTTTAAAGTTGTCTTTTTGTAGATGGCGGACAGTATTTGTTAAATAGTTGGTATAGTGTCTATTTGCATGTAAGAATTTCTACAAACTTCTTCCACAATGTGGAATAGAAAAAAAAACAATTTTTGCATATTTATGAAAAGTACTTTTGAACATGATCATCATGTTTGTATCAGTCTCATTGTTTTTATTCATGTGTTGCAGAGCAGATTCAATTGGTTTATTTTATTATGCTCATGTTAACATCATTACAGAATGATGGGCAAGTTGATGATCTGCTTTGAGGCCTCTACTGTAATTGACAGTATTGAAGGCCAGGATCAATTCGCATTTGAAAATGAAGCTCCTGCCATCACTTCACCACCATGTCATTTGTTTTTTGGTGTGTCACTGTCAGTTGTTCACTATTTATGAATCTGTTTATCATGTAAAGATGCATTGTAAACTTTGGCATTCATTTTAAATTCACTGTATAAATGGCACTTGATAACATTTCTTGTCTAACATGTGCAAACATCCATTGAAAACAGACATTGAACTAATGTGAATTTATTACTGATCTCTTGATGCAGCAGTTAGGAACTATCGGCCATTTGATACTCCAGTTTTGTTCCTTTAAACTAGCACTGTAGAGCTCATTTTAAGCATTATAGGATATCCTTTGATAAAAACTAAAAATGTAAAAGTTCTTTTACATTTTTTTAAAATAGTAAGCACTGGTATGTACTATAGAACTTATTGCATGCTTTAAGAAATGTGAACATATTTTAGACTACACATTTCCATATGTGCCTTAGTTTTCTTCCTCGTACTGTATAAACTACCAGTATGTGCCTAAACTGTTACAAATACTACCAACAATGCTGACCTAAGGAATGTGATTATGAAAGTTGTTCTATCCCACCATTTAAAAGCAAATTTCAATTATTTTGTAAATTTTATGTAAAATATAACTAATACTTTAGTAAATTTTGTTTCCGTCATTATTAGTTGAATGCACAGTGTCCACATTTCTTGAAAGCAGGGAATAATAAAAGTAGGGCAATTAATAAATTTAAATTGCCCAGGAGCAACTATTTTAGATGGCTCAAATTCTGTTAAGTACAATGATATTAACACAAACTTTTTCCTGCTCTTGTTTGCTCTGCCATTACACCTGACCAATTTGTAAATCATTGCCCCAGAATTACTAGGAAAGCAAGAATGAGAACTGGAGTGAAAAATTGAAGTTGCTGCAAATAAATCTATGGAAAATCTTAATTAGATTGTTCACCCTCACACATTCATTATTGCTATTGACCTTAAGTAATTACTTGCAAACAATTTAAAAATATTTATTAGAAACCACTCTTAATACAACTGATTACTAAAGATTTTGGCATTTATTTGTAAACTGACATGTTGGATTTATACTGCAAAACATTTATTCAAATATTCTAGAGCTATGTGGTAAGACTTGCTACAGGTTGGCAAACAGTATTATAGTCTGAAAGAATGTGAGAAAATCAAAGCATTAACATACACAGCATGATACTTCCTACTTTTTATTCTGCAGTGGAAAGTGGCAGCATATTGTATGATGTCATCACTGTCATTGGGATGGATAAGGACTGTTAAAGTGTCGGAGCATTTTTTTATTTCTGACTTTGAACTATATCGGGCATTGTATCACACAAAACATATGGTTTACAGCATGCATGCACTAAGTACTCTTTTAAAATAAGTGCCCATGCAGCAACTTTAACAACATCATTATGTGAATAAAGTACAGTTGGCCCTGCTTATTCGCGGGTTCCGCATGCGCGGACTCAACCAATTGCGGATCGGGAAAACCCAGAAGTTCTCTCTCCAGCACTCGTTGTTTGAGCATTGTTCGCCTCATGTCTCGTTCGTTCGCTACTTGTGAGCGAGAGGAAGGAGTTTAAGGCTAGTAAGGGATGGCTGGCTAGCTATGTAAAGCGATACAGCCTCAAGAACTTAAAGATCACAGGAGAATCGGGATCGACTGATGCCAAGGCAGCATCAGTATTCCCGGAAGAACGACGATGGTTGCGTCTGTATTGAACATGTACAGACTTTTTTTTTCTTGTCATTATTCCCTAAACAATACAGTATAACAATTATTTGCATAGCATTTAAATTGTATTAGATATCGTAAGTAATCTAGAGATGATTTAAAGTATACAGGAGGATGTGCGTCAGTTATATGTAAATACTATGCCATTTTATATAAGGGACTTGAGCATCTGTGTTTTTTGGTATCCACGGGGGTTCCCAGAACCAATCCCCCGTGGATAAGGAGGGCGACTGTACTTTGAAAGGTGAAAGTAGAAATTTGAAATTGAAGGCAACTGTGACATTTTAGCTAGGCTAAAATGAAGTAAAGATTAAACCTATGGAGAAATCTGAACAGAAAGCACAGCCTACCCTCACCTATTTGATATAGAAGGCACACCGGCCTGGCAAATTTTAGACATGATGAATTTCTACGGAAAATGCTGCGTTGGGACATAGATTTGAAATAGTTGATAAAGTGAGAGGAATCTAATTGAAGAATAAAGTGACTATGGACAATTGAGGTTTTTTTTAAATGTGGGAGTTTTGATAGATGAGATAACGAACAATGTTTGTATACGTTATGAACAGGCAAATAGAGTGCACAAATGGGAAAGAAAAACCATGATAAATTAATGATTGTTATTGGACATGTTACTTTAGAGAGGATGTAAAGGTAAGTGTATAGAAAAGACTGAAGTTTTTTTCCTGTGGGGAAAACTGGGATGGAGCAGGGAATAGTGCTTATGTACAATGTGTTCTCCAACTAGGGCAAAATTTGAAATTTAGATAACCATTTTAGTGACTTGAAGAGGGATATGGCTCAAATCAAGTCGCATTTATTGTCATGTTCACAAGTGTGAGGTGGTACAGGTGTAATATGGAAAATTAGTGGACTATCTTTGTGATTCTATGGCTAGCACTGGGGTTCAAGAATGGGTGAATTGATGGGTAGTGTTAGATCAGATAGCATCTGAATAGATAATACAATATAGTTAGATTTTAGCTTTAAATTTCCAAAGAATAGATGTGCTGGGAGCACTGGAATATTCCAACAGAAAAAATGGAAAGCTTTCCAAATCTAAGAGGAAATGCAAACCTAAAATTTTAGAGTTAGGTGCACAGTAATATGAAACTAATAACTTAATTTGCCTCAGTTTCTATTAAAAATACAACTTAAGAACAATGAGAAATTGTTTGAGCCTTCTTTAAGAATGATGCACATAGAAACAAAATAATGGAAAATTAGGAAAAGTCTTCCGCAACGAGATCTGAGACCAAGCTGATGGACTACATCACATTTTTGTTCTGAAACACTTGTAAGAAATATCAATAGTACCTAATTAAATCAGAGCAACTAGAAAAATATTCCAAATTTCTTCACTTATCTCTAAATAAATAAAATAATTTATTCATTTATTTATTTTCCACATAGAATTAATACAGCATGGTGGAAAGTCACTGAACTGCTATGAGCTCTGTGCAAGAGCAATCCAGTGTGTTTCATTGTCCTGTAAACTCTTCAGACACATTTAGCTTTAAATGCTATGATTGAATCTGCCTTGACTAACATTCCTGGTATTGCATGCAAAAAAAACCTGCTGCTTGAAGTGTAAAAGTATTTCCCTCATTGGTTCTTTTGTTGCTCATTCAATTCCATCAGCACTTGATCTCACTGGGCAAGGGAATAGTTTTTCTTCACTGTCAGCACCCTTTAGATCTGACCTGCTCTATTCCATGGAGACCAACTTTAACAAAGTCTATAATAAAACTAAAGATCTTCAACTCCAGAAACACTGTAGTTAATCTTTTCACACTTTCTCTATAGTGTGGCATCCAGAGAATAACATGATACTCCACAGTGACTGAATATTTTATAAAAGCTTTCTGCTTCCTGCCTCCATTTATAAATTCCAGGATGCTGTATGCAGTGGTTTATAAATCTTACACATTCAACCCCCGTTCTCCCTTTTCCAGGAACCCTTTAATTAACTGGCCCTGCTGCTCATCAATCTCCTTTAGTACATTTAGGTTACACTGTGTGGATATATCTTAGCTATCATTGTACTCTTTCCCTCAACTAGTTCTTAATCTTTATTTCCCTGTTCAGGTGTTTCAGTATTCCTTGCACTTTAATAATTCCACATCACATCACCCAGCCTCATCAGTTTAAACCTTCTCTCCCCAAAACAATAGCTAATCTTCCCCCAGTGACACTGATTTCAGCTCCACTGATGTGCAATTCATCCAACATGTTCAAGTCTCACCTTTCCTAGATTTCCAGTGCCCTAGGAAAGCAAAGCCCACCCACCAGCACCAACTCCTTCAAACGACACCTCAACCCAGGCTATGCAAATAGTTCTATACTTAACAGATCTACACTGGTGTAACCTAGAAATCACTACTCTGGCACTGCTTCTACTAGCAGAATCACATCTGTAGCACTAAATTGGATCTTACTGATGGTTGTCCAACCCCTTCCCCAGTGCCACTCCAGAATTTTCTGCAGCTGCATTGTAAAAGCTGCAACCCAAAACTACACTATTTGAAATAATTAGCCACAGCAAGGCTCAGAACTGTAATCCTTTGGAATTTTTCCCTCCTTGTATAACTTTATTCTTGGTGCTATGGCCTTACCTCACATTGCACTCTTACAAAGAAACATCTGTCCCTATCATTACTCACAATTGAATACTGCTCAGAGATGCAGTAGTGATCCCCTAAAACACTGCCTGCCTTTTTAAAATTTCTAGCAGACACACATTCCTTGTCTTCTGCAGTATCTTGAGCTGCAGAGTGAACAACTTCCAAAACACACCATAGAAAAAAAACTGGCCCTGCAGCTTAACTCATTTTCGCATATCCCTCCACTTCCCAAATTAAGTATTATCCAAAATGCCTCTACGACCATCTTAGATCATTTCATATAAACAGCTATCCTTTGTGTGGAAAACTTAATTGTTCAAATCTTTCATTTTTCTCACTCTCAGCTTAGACCTATGCCTGCTAGTTTTAACCTCCTCCCTTCTATGACCCTCATAATTTTATAACCCCCCCCCCCCACCCCAGTAATGTCTACCCTCAGCCTCTTACAGACTAATGAAAATAAACCATATATATTCCAGGCTGTCTTCCATCTCAGGCAATATCCGGGTCAATCTCTTCTCTACTTCTAATGCTCCCACAATGTTCCTGGTAGTGCAATGGTCATATAAACATACATAATACTTAAGTGCAGCCTGACAAATGGTTCATTGCATTTTGTCTTTACAATTGCAACATCCCAACTCTGCAAAGGTATACATGCCAAAAGTAGAGCAATATGGAGTTCCAACATGGCACAGCCATGCCTCCATTTATTGAATAGCCTCCAGAAAGAATATTCTTACAATTCCATTGCTTTTAGGTTACTTAGTGCTTTACTTACCCTGATCAAACCAAATGTTTACTGAAATTCACTGGGCCTTCTTTCCCAAATCACTTCTTAAATTTGCTCAGTCACTTTCCCACACTCCTTTTAAATGCACTGAGCTCTTTTTAAATTCACTGGGGCTCTGATTCTTGTGCTCCTTTCACTATTACAATTGCTAATAAAGCATTCAGAAGATAGTACATTTGAAAACAAATTCACAAAATGAATGCAATCGGTAAGGCAGAAGTGAAAGATATTAATGAGAGGCTTTGACTAGGTTCAAGCAGATATTAAGGGAACATTATGTCCCATAGTTTAACAAACATCCATAGCTATCAGGGAAGAATGGTTCTATCCAGACAGCTCAACACTTAGCATTGGCTGAAGTCAGAATTTTTGGAAGTTGGTGCAACACATAAATTGGAGAAATAATTTTTCCTATAATGTCTGTTTCTCGGCACCTCAAAATTAACACAGCTTAAAATTTAGTCTGACAAAAGATAAAAATCAGAATACTTAAGTCACAAGGGTTGGATTGTACTGTTGCATGCCAAGTTTGCAATGATTACACAATATGTAGCACACATGAAAGTTACAATTAGCACTGCTAAACCCAACTGATTATTTGAAGATTATATATAAAAAAGTTGATTTACCCAAGTCATTCTAAATAAAAGACACTTACCACAATGTGAGCTGAATCTCATAACGTTGCACTACAAACATAGCACCAAAGGAGGATTTCAGTATTCCATGCCTTGTCCCTTCATACAACATAAATCACCTGTAAACAAAAGATGAAAATTAAATAAAAATAAAACAGAATTCTTTTAATCTTTACATGATTTTAATATAATCTTGGCATTTAGGTAAAAAGCATGCCATTTATAAATTTTGTAATTCCCTTTACGTCCTTGCTTTTACTCCCAAAGTCTCCTTAATCTTTGAAAAGGCCATCTCAGCATTTCTTATTTTAACCTCATCATGTCACTGCTTATTCATTTAGGTTTGGAATAACACTTTAAAATTATCCATAAAACATCTACCTGTTGTAGTCTATATCCATCTTCCAATATCCATCTTTATTACTAACAGAGGTATTTGTCCCCAGTGAAAGACATTCTCTCCTGAACTGGTCATTTCCAGTGATGAGGAATTATTTTGGTTCAGGTGTAAAGTCTCAAATATATCTGGTGCAATAAGTATAAGTCATAGGAGCAGAATTAGGGCATTCAGCCCATTGCATCTACACCATTCCATCAGAGCTGATTTATTATCCTCTTGTCTCCTCCCTGTAACCTTTGACACCATTATTAATCAAGAACTTATCAACCCCAACATTAAATGTGCCCAGTGTCTTGGCCTCCACAGCCATCTGGTATAGATTTACCACTTTCTGGCCTCATCTCTGTTCTAAAGGGACACACTTTTATTCTGGAGACGTGCCTTCTGGTTCTCAACTTCCCACTATAGGAAACATACTTTCCACATCTACTCTATCTAGGCCTTTCAATATTCAGTAGGTTTCAATGAGATCCCCCTCATTCTTTGAAACCACAGCAAGAACAGGCCCAGAGATATCAAATACTTCTAATAAGTTAACATTATTTCCGGGGTCATTCTCTAGAACTTCCTCTGGACTGCCTTCAATAACAACATATCCTTTCTTAGATAAGGTGCCCAAAACTGCATACCATATTCCAAGTGTGGTCTGACCAATATAGTATTTTATTAAGTCTCAGCATTATAGCCTTGCTTTTATATTCTATTCCTCTTGGAATGAATACCAACATTGCATTTGCCTTCCTTACTCCTGACTTAAATTGCAAGTTAATCTTTAGGAAATCCTGAACAAGGACTCCCAAGTCCCTTAGCATGTCTAATTTTTGAATTTGCTTCCCATTTAGAAAATATTCAACACCTTTATACCTCCTACCAATATGCATAACTATATAGTTCCCCAAATCACTTCTTTGCCCATTCTCCTAATCTGTCTTCTGCTGACTCCCTGCTCCCTCAACACCACCTGCCCCTCCAACTGTATTTGTTTCATCTGCAAACTTGGCACAAAGCAATCAATTATGTCATCTAAATCACTGACACATAATGTGAAATGTTCCCAAATCCAATGCCTGTGGAACACCACCAGCTAACCAGGAAAGACCCCCTTTATTTCCTCTCTTTGCCCTCTGCCAGTCGGCCAATCATCTATCCATGCTAGTATCTTTCCTGTAATACTATGTGCTCTTATCTTGTTAAGAAGCTCATGTGTGCCACCTTGTCAAAGGCCTTCTGAAAATCCAAGTAAACTACATCCACTGACTCCTTTGTCTATCCTGTCTGGTATTTCCTCAAAGTATTCCAACAGGGCTTCAGCCTATTTTCTCATGTGATTCGAATTACCCCTAAATCATCCTTAATATTGGACTCCAACATCTCCCAGCCACTTAAGGCTGGCTAACTGGCCTATAATATCCTATTGCCTCCCTCCCTTCTTAGAGAATGGAATGACATTTGCAATTTTCCAGTTCTCCGGAAACATTCCAGGATCTTGTGATTCTTGAAAGATCATTACTAATGCCTCCACAATCTCTTCAGCTCCTCTTTCAGAACCCTGGGGTGTAGTCCATCTGGTCCAGGTGACTTACCTACCTTCAGACCATTCAGTTTCCAAAGCACCTTCTCCTTAGTAATAATGATTACACTCACTTCTGCCCCTTGACACTCTTGAACTTATGACATACTGTTAGTGTCATCCACAGAAGACTGACACAAAATAGTTGTTCAGTTCATCAGCCATTTCTCCCCCCATTGCTACAGCATCATTTTCCAGCAGTCCAATCTCCTTTCAGTACTTATACAGTATATCAAAAAAAACTTTGGATATCTTATATTATTGACTAGCTTGCCACATATTTCATCTTTTCTTTCCTTATTGCTTTTTTAGTTGCCTACTTTTGGTTTACAAAAGCCTCCCTATCCTAAAGCTCCTGTTTCACTTTTATGCTATCTTTGACTTCCCATGCCATCCAAGGTTGCCTTGTCCATCCTTTAGAATACCTCTTTGGGATGAATCTACCCTGCGCATTCTGAATTGCTCCTAGAAATTCCATCATCCCTTAGTGCTTCCTTCCCTCAACTCCTCTGTCATGCCTCTGTAATTCTCTTTACTCCACTGTAGTACTGATACATTTGACTTTAGCTTCCTCTCAAATTGGAGGGTGAATTCGATCATATTATGATAAATCTCTGAAGGGTTCTTTTACTTTAAGCTCTGGTTCATTACACATCACCCAATCCAGAAATGACACTTCCCTAGTGGTGACATGTTGCACTAAAAAGCCATCTCATAGGCGTTCTACAAATTGCTTCTCTTGGGATCCAGCACCAACTTGATTTTCCTGCATATTGAAATCTCCCATGACCATTGTAACATTGCCCTTTTTGCATGCTTTTTCTGTTTCCTGTTGTAATTTGTATGCCACATCCTGGCTATCATTTGGGGCTTGTATATAACCCCCATCAAGATTTCTTTTTACCTCTGCAATTTCTTAACTCTATCCTCAAGATTCTATACCTACCAATCCTATCAGATCTTATCTAAGGATTTGATTTGATTCTTTAGCAACAAAGCCACCCCACCCCCTCTGCTACCTGTCTGTCTTTCTAACACAACATGTACTTCGATGTTAAGGTCACAATTGTTGACTTCTTTCAGCCACGACTCAATGATGCCAACAATGTCATGCCTGCCAATCTCTTAACTGCACAAGATAGTCTATTTTATTCTGTATACTGTGAGCTTTCAAATATAACACATTCAGTTCTGTATTCATTACCCTTTCAATCCTGCCCCATGTTATAATTTCTTATCCCTTTCCACACACTGTTTTTTTTCGGAATACTTTTGTAACCCCTCCTGCCCTCACCTTCCTTTCACTTTATCCTCATTTTCCCAAGTTACTGAACCAACCCCCCTCCACAAGTTAGTTTATCTATTTACCTAATTTATATATTTTAATATGACTATTACCTGAAACAGAATTTCTTCATTGCAATAAACAAGCTTTTTCTTGTACATGTATTTCTCCCCAAGGCACCTATCATCAAGTCCAGCAAGGTATAAGCATTTCAGATTGTTTTGTATTAAAACTGGTATCACTTGTCAGGAGGTCATTACACATGACTTCTTAATATCTAGCACTGTAATAGTTCACTTCTTAAAATTGGTTCCCAGAAACTACCATTTTCAACTTCCTTCCCTCTCTAAAGTGCTGTAGTTAACACCAGAATTGTCCCAAGGTAGAAATTACACACCATTGTGTTTCATTTCTTTGAACTCTGCTCCTCCTGAAAACACAGTTTTCCAATTATCTACATCAAGCTGCCATTTATTAATTACAGCTCTGCATTCAATACAATCATACCATCAGTTCTAATCAATAAACTTCAAAACCTGGGCCTCTGTAACCTCCCTCGACAACTAGATCCTTAACCTCCTCACCAGGAGAACACAGTCAGCATGGATTGGAAATAACATCTCATCTTTGCTGTCAATCTATACTGCCACACCTCAAGGATGCACTGCCAACGACACAACTACTGTTGGCGGAATTTCAGATGATGATGATGAGGCGGTGTACAGGAATAAGATGGATCAGCTGGTTGAGTGGTTGCACAGCAACAACCTTGCACTCATTGTCAGTAAGACCAAGGAATTAATTGTGGACTTCAGGAAGGGGAAGTCAAGGGATCAACAATAGAAGGAGTGAGCAGTTTCAAGTTCCTGGGTGTCAACATCTCCATCATATTGATACAATTACAAAGAAGGCACAACAGCAGCTATATTGCATTTGGAGTTGCAGAGACTTGGTATGTCACCAAAGGCTCTCACAAATTTCTACAGGTTTACAGTGGAGAGCATTCTTATCAGTTCTATCACTGTCAGGTACAGAGTGGCCACTGCACAGTATCAGAAAAAGCTGCGGAAAGTTGTAAACTCTGCCAGCTCCATCATGGGCACTAGCCTCTCCAGCATCAAGGGCACCTTGAAAAGGTGATGCCTCAAGAAGGCGATATCCATCATTAAGAACCTCAATCACCCAGGACATGCCTTCCTCTCATTGCTACCACCAAGGAAGAGGTACAGGAGACTTAAGACAGACACACACAACATTTTAGGAATAGCTTTTTCCCCTTCATCAGATTTCTGAATGAGCAATGAACCATGAACACTATCTTTTTGCTCTACTTGTTTAATGTTTTATATATATTATTGTAATTTATAGTTTTTAAATTATTATGTATTGTAATGTATTGCTGCCACAAAATAACAAATTTTAAGAGATATGCCAGTGATATTACACCTGATTCTGATTCAGTGCTTTTCATCATGTCTTCCTCACGTGTAAAAATATAATTTCATTGTATCATATCTCTTGCAATATTTATTCAGCCAAATACCTAATTACATGCACATCATTCATTCTGGTGAACCAGGAGGATCCATCGTCAAGCCACTTTTACCAAACCACGTCAAGCCATTTTCTTTGGAATTTATTTTTTTTTATTGAAGTTCATCATCAAACATTTCCATAAGATGTATTTCAGACATTGTACATATATATTCTAGCCATTTTCTAAAGTGCGTATTTCCATCTTTGAAATGCCACTCATCTGCTTGGAAGTACTTATGTCCTTTTACATCTTGGAATCCAGTTACGAACTCGCTGGTTACGATCTGCAGGCCATTACTTTCAGGTCAACAATTCTGTTGTCAGTATTCTGCCGTGTTTAAATATCATCCATACAACTGCTAATCAAGACTCCTATAGGTTCTAAT
Organism: Hypanus sabinus; assembly: GCF_030144855.1. Lineage (NCBI taxonomy): Eukaryota > Metazoa > Chordata > Chondrichthyes > Myliobatiformes > Dasyatidae > Hypanus > Hypanus sabinus. The sequence goes on along the minus strand of NC_082708.1, from coordinate 47,118,225 downwards.
GCTCCAACTTGAAATTCTCTTCATACTCCAAGGAGTCTTACTTACCCATCCCACAATTGATCGCTCAAGAAGGACTGTGTGTTCTCCTGACTTCCCCTTCCTTAGTCTTACTAACACTGGGTGTAAGATTGTTGTTGCTGTACCACTCAAATAGCCTATCTCACTCCTGTATGCCTCCTTGTCCCCATCTGAAATTCAGCCAACAACTGGTGTCATCTGCAAATTTATACTCATTTGTAAATTTATACATGTGAACCCAGTACAAATCCCAGATACCAAAACACTAATTATGCAGAAATACTATTTTCTCTTTTGTAATGTCTTGGATGTACATTACCAACACTAACTAGGTCTCATGTATTATTTGTATTATGATTCATACAAAGATATCTTGGAAATTTTGGACATGCAGAACACTTCCTTTGGTTCTATGCTGTTGTCAACATCTTACATTAGACTGAATATATGACCGATGTCATATATACATAGAGCATGGAAACAGGTCCTTTGGCCAAATTTGTTGATGCCAACAAAATTGCCTACTTATGTTTGTGCTTGGCTCAAAAATCTTTCTATCCATTTCCCCATCCAAATATCTTTTAAACATTGTTAATGAACTTGCTTCTATCACTTCCTCTAACAGCCTGTTTCACATACCCACTACCCTGTGGGTGAACTGCCTTCAGGTTCACTTTAAATCTTTCCCTTCTCACCATAACCAGCAGTTATGGTCGAAATGACAATAGAAGTGACTTGACTTCAATCTGGACATGCTAGTTTTAAACTCCCCTACTGTGTAAAATGACTGACCTTATCTATGCTTGATTTTATAATCTTTATTGTCCACAATCTGCCTCCTATGCTCCTGACAGAACAGTCCTAACCTATCCAGTCTCTCCCTATAATTCAAGCCCTCCAGTCCGGCTATCACCCTTGTGAATCTTTTCAGGACCCCTTCCAGTTTAAAGGCATCCTTCCTGTAGCTAGATGAGCAGAGAATAATCCAAATTGCACACAATAATCCAAACTGTGCTCTCTTGTACAGCTGTAACCTGACATCCCAACTCAGATACTCAATGCACTGGCTGATTAAGCCAAATGTGCTAAACCCTTCACCACACAGACACAAGGAAATCTGTAGATGCTGGAAATTCAAGCAACACACATAAAATGCTGGCGGAATGCAGCAGGTCAGGCAGCACCTATTCGAAGAAGTACAGTTGATGTTTCGGGTCGAGACCCTTCGTCAGGACTAACGGAAAAAAGAGATAGTAAGAGATTTGAAAGTGGGAGGGGGAGAGGGAGACCCAAAATGATAGGAGAAGACAGGATGGGGAGCTAAGAGCTGGGAAGTTGATTGGCAAAAGGGATACAAGGCTGGAGAAGGGGGAGTATCATAAGATGGAAGGCCTTGGGAGAAAGAAAGGGGAAGGGGAGCACCAGAAGAAGATGTTGAACAGGCAAGGAGTTATTGTGAGAGGGAAAGAGAGAGAAAAAAATCATAATTAATACATATGGATGGATTAAGAAGGGAAGGAGGGGCATTAACGGAAGTTAGAGAAATCAATGTTCATGCCATCAGGTTGGAGGCTGCCCAGATGGAATATAAGGTGTTGCTTGAGGAGACACCTGATATTCCGTCTGGGCAGCCTCCAACCTGATGGCATGAACATTGATTTCTCTAACTTATGTTAATGCCCCTCCTTCCCTTCTTACCCCATCCCTATTTTTATTTATATATATATATATTTTTTTGCGCTCTCTCTCCCTCACAATAACTCCTTGCCTGTTCTCCATCTTCCTCTGGTGCTTCCCTTCCCCTTTCTTTCTTCCAAGGCCTTCTATCCTATGATAGTCCACCTTCTCCAGCTTTGTATCCCTTTTGCCAATCAACTTCCCAGCTCTAGCTCCCCCTCCTGTCTTCTCCTATCATTTCAGGTCACACCCTCCCCCTCCCACTTGCAAATCTCTTACTATCTCTGTTTTCCCTTAGTCCTGACGAAGGGTCTCGACCCGAAACATTGACTTTACTTCTTCGAATAGGTGCTGCCTGGCCTGCTGCATTCCGCCAGCATTGCTTAAACCCTTCACCACCCTGTTTAACTGCATCACCACATTCAGGTCACTATGTACCTGTACTCTTAGGTCTCTCTGATCGAGAAGGACCTCCAGTAGTCTGCCATTTACCGTGTAAACCTGCCTTGGTTTAACTTAGCAAAATGCAACACTTTGCAGTTGTCTGAGATAATTTCCATTTGCCTATCTTTGGTTTTTGGCTTGCTTTCCCATTTGATCTAGATGCTGTTGTAGCCTTAGATAACCTGTCTACTATACTGTACCAACAATTCTGATGTCATCCACAAACCTAACTATGCCACCTACCTGGTCATCCAGATCATTAATACAGATAATGAACAATGGATCCAACATTGATCCCTGTGCACACTACTGGTCAGTCTTCTTCAACACCTCATTGACTCTTTCTACAATGAAATTTGTATCCAATTGCCTAGTTCACTCTGGATTTTATGTGATCTGACCTTCTGGACCAGCCTACCATGCATGAGTTTGCCTTCCTCTCATCAATCCTCCCAGTAACCTCTTCAAAAACACTCATTAAAAATTCTAAGGCTATTTCCCACATGCAAAACAATGCTGACCATCCCTAACCAGTCCTTAACTCCCCAAATGCTGGTAGATTCTGTCTCTCAAGATCCCTACCAGTGACGCTAGCCTGGAGTTCCCTGTCTTGTCCTTCCATCCTTTCTTATAATAAAGACATAACATTAGCCACTATCCAGCCCTCTGGAACTTCACCCAGTTAATGATGATACAAATATCTCTGACAGTGTTCCAACAATTTCTTCCCTACCTTCTCATGATATCCTAGGATACAGTTGTTCAAACCCTGGGGCATTATCCACCTTTATGTGTTTTATGACTGCCGTCACTTCCTCCTTTGCAATGTGGATATGTTTTAAGTTATTATTACTTACTTTCTTATATTCCCTAGCTTCCACAAACTTATCCATTGTAAACACAGACAAGAAATTTTCATTTAAAGCCTCATTTACAGTATCTCCTATAGCTCCAGGTTCTGATAACTACATTGATCCTTAAAGGGTTCTATTCTCTTCCCAGTTACCTTTTTGCTCTTAATGCACTAATACAATTTCTTTGAAATCTGCTTTATCTTTTGCCCTCCTGATGTTCCTCAAATGTACCTTTTTTGACTAGAGTCCCAATATCCTTAATCAACCAGGGTTCTCTAATCCTGCCAGATTTGCTTTTCACTTCAATGTGGATGCTGGATTCTCGCTTCCCACTTCCAAAAGCATTCCACTTGCCAGATGTCTCTACTTGCAAACAGCCTCTCCCAAGTTTCAGTGTACTTCCATCAAGATTGAAGATTAATTTTATTTGTCACATGTACATTGAAACATGCATTGAATCAAAGCAAAGAGGATTCTGCTGAGCAGCTGGCACGTGTCACTCCTGGTGCCAACACAGCATGCCACAAAACACTAACCCGAGAAGTACAATTTTGGAATGTGGAAGGAAACTGGAACACCCAGAGGAAACACAAATAAAAATCCTGTACAGCAGCGTTGACGTTTTCTGTCAGTAAATGTTCTGTTTTCACTTCTTAAAGAAATGGAAGCATTATCCTACAATCATTTACACAATTTAATGCAGAGGTAACTTGACAAACGTGAAGCTGTACTACTTTTTGCATTCCTTTTCAATCATATGTAAAGTGAAAAAGTTGCATTTTCTTCCTTGAAAAGCATAATTAGCTTTAGTTTGTTTAATTAAAAAATGTGCTGATCTTCTAAATATCAGTTAAAAAAAATCTATTACTAAGATGCAAATTTTATTCCCAACCGATAAGAGCAAAGTTATGAAAATCACACTTCTAAAGGTGACAAAATGACAATGTTCCATTTATAGTTGTGATAAATACCCGCCACCAAACTTAAGACAGATAGAAGCAAAATGCAAATTTTACTGGTGATATTTTATAAATTACACTTCTACTCCCAGACATTACAAAAAAATGTTTTTCCTGAGCATAAGCTGTAAAGACATCAAAAATCTGTTTATTTTGCACATCATAACAAGGCGATAGATGAAAGGAAAAATAATTTATTATCTATATTTTTTATGTTTAGACATAAAGATAAATTAAACCACAAATATTTGGCAGCAAATTCATTGCTTTGATTTTCTAATTCAGTGTACCTAAATAAAGTTTCTTATATAATAAAAAAAAGGAATAAGGAGAGAAAAAGAAGGATTTAGGGGAATTAGACCGGATCCAGCAAAGGTTAATTAGGTGCACTTGTTTGAACGGAAAGGAATAACTGGCAAATGGGAAACTTTATATATTTTAAAAATCACACTTTGTGTCTGTGACGGCACCATGTTGCTGTTAGGGTGAAGAGTAAACCCGGCAAGTTTAGGGAACTTTAGCAAATGTGAGGCACCAGTCGAGAAAAAAAAGTATACATTGGATTTAAGAAGTTAGGTTCAATCAAAACCTTTGATGGTGATAAGAAGATTAGGAGTATTCTTAAAAGAGGGAAGTCAGGAAGGCAAAGAAAGGGTATGAGATAGATCTTGCAGGTAAGGTTAAGGGAAATCCCAAGAAGTCCTGTAGCTATATTATAAGGGTGATTAGAGAGACAGTAGATCCCCTTGGACATCAACAGGGCTGCCAGAGTCTTGAGCCACAGGAGATGGGTGATATTTTAATATTTCTCTGTGTTTATGGAAAAGAAAATCATAATTGTTCAAGAGATAACATAAACAAAGGATTATTTTGAAGGACTTTCATGTTACCATGTAGAAGATATCTGCAATCTCACAGCACATTATATAGACTAATTTCTAGGCCCTGACCAAGTGCATCCTTGGACTTTGTGGGTGGCTAGTGAGGAAACTGCATAAGTCCTTGAGGAGATACAGTACTTGCTTCATCATCAGCCACTGGAGAAGTTCCTGAATACTAGAAGGTGGCTAATGTTGTTCTGGTGTTTAAGCAAGGCAGTAAGCTTAAGCTAGAAAACTACAGGTCAGTCAACCTAACATCAATAGTGCAGAAGTTATCATAGGGAATTCTGAGGGACAGGATCTACTGACTGATGCACCATCAATAACTCTCGGAGACTTGAGTTAAGGTAGGCTTTTATTGGCTGGAAGAAAGCACAAGCAGCAAGCGACCACGGCACAACATCCTGGAGACTGAGGAAGGGTCTGTGCCTCCAATCGCCTTTATACCGGGGTTCGTGGGAGGAGCCACAGGAGCAGTCAGCAGGGGTGGGGGTCCAGACAGGTAAATGTAGTTCACCAAGTTCACCACACTGACCTTTGGATAGACAGGAAGTTGTTGATAGTGAAGAATGTTATTGTATGTTATAGTTGTTCATGACCAGTTAGAGGAGTGGGTCGAGGAGTGGCAAATAGATTTCAATACAGTTAAGTATGAGGTGATGCACTTTGGAGTCAAGCCAGCTTTAGGCAATATTGCTTTCCACTGTGAAATGGGACTCAGGAGCACAAATGCACAGTTTGTTGAAAGCATCAGCATTGATAAGCTGGGATGGTGGAAAAGGCACTTAGGTTGCTAGCCTTCATCTTTCAGGGCACTGAATACAGGAGTTGGTACATGATGTTGCAGCTGCTACAAGTTGTATTGCTGGGGCGGCACTTGGATAACTGTGTACAGTTCTGTTTTGGGAAAGATGTGGTTAAACAGGAAGAAGTACAGAAAAGATTTATGAGGATGCTGCCAAGACTGGAAGGCCTGAGTTACAGGCAGAGGTTGAGAGATTGGCAAGGCAAGATCTTTGGTCCTTGGAACATAGGAGATGAAGGGTGACATTATAGAAATGTTTAAAATTATGAGGAGCATAAATAAGAAAGATAATAAGGTCTCCCCCACACCCCCAAAGTTAGGAGCAAGCAAAACTAGGGGCAACACTTGGTAGCTACTTTATTAAGTACACCTGCTAGTTAATGCATATAATCAGCCAGTCATGTGGCAGCAACTCAATGCATAAAAGCATGCAGACATGGTGAAGTTCAGTTGTTATTCAGACTAAATATTAGAATAGGGAAGAAATGTGATCTAAGCGATTTTTACCATGGAATGATTGTTGATGCCAGACCGGGTGGTTTGACTATCTCAGAAACTGTCGATGTACAACAGTCCTTAAAGTTTACAGAGAATGGTGCAATAAACAAAAAAAAGTGAGTGGCAGTTCTGTGGGTGAAAATGCCTTGTTAATGAGAGAGGTCAGAGGAGAATGGCCAGACTGATTCAAGCTGACAGGACCGTGACAGTAACTCAAATAACCATGTGTTACAATAGTAGTATACAGGGCATCTCTGAACGCACAACACGTCGAACCTTGAAGTGGATGGGCTACAGCAGCAGAAGACCATGAACAAACAGTCTGAGTGTAGATTTTAGGTGAGGGAAAAATTTAAAAAGGACCTGAGTGCATCTTTTCACAGAGGGTGGTGAGTGTATGAACCGACCTGCCAGAGGAAGTGGTTGAGGCACATACAATTGTATCATCTAAGAAACATTTGGATGGGTACATAGAGGGGTGGGTTTTTAGGAAATGAATGCAGGAAAATAGAACTACTTGGGTGGGCACTGTGGTCTGCATGAACTTATCAGGCCAAAGGGCCTGATTGGTGATAGATTGTTCTAACATTAGAGAAGAATGTTGATGCTAATTAACATTTACCAAGATACAGTACACAAGGGACTACTGTAAGTTTCTATGTACAGTATTACATTGGCAACTGTAATATAACAGCAGTTCCACAGAGAATATAGATTATCAGGGACTTCAAAAAATCTAAAACATTTAAAAGCTTACATGCAAATAAGAGTTCTAGATGCTTATTTAATACTATTGCATGGAATTTATTAAGTAAAATTTGTTTTATTTATAGGCTGCAACTTCTGTAGCAAATTACTAAAAACCAAAAGAAAACTTTAAAGTATATTGTGGAATCACAGGAATTATACATGAAACTAAAATCTATTTCTCTTCATTTATTTTTGTTGGCCATGCTAATTACAAATGCCTTTCAAAATTCGCTTTGAAAATTTAATACAAACCTCAAAAGAACAAAACAAATCCAAATGATAAATAATAACCACCTTTCTGGAAGATAAACTGGACTTCTGGTATGACAAATGATGGCAATGATGGAGGCACAATGTACACACTCAAGTATTGTAAGGAGATTTTACATGATGAAATAGCCAATGAACTTTTGTTGTTCAAATAATCTTGCAAATGGGCATTAAAAATCTGTTAATGTCATGGCTCAGATCTAGTTTTATTCTAGGTTCGTAGAAATAATTTTAGGGCAGTGCAAGGAATTAGAGCACAGTTTAGGGACAGGGATGAGAGAAGCTAGAGGTAAGGGACAATATATGAAAGGTCACTGCAGGAGCAAGAGTCCAGTTTAGAGTGCTACGCAGTAGAAGGCCAACAATCCTTGTGGATTGACTTTGGGTTAGCGGGTCCCGTGGGTGAGGGCTGGTTACTTCTCAGATCAGTGAGTCTCGTGATTGGAGAACCATGCAGGCAGGAGGTTCAAGGGCCAATGAACCACTAGACTTCCAAGCCCATAATCAGCAAGTCATTGGAGGTCAAAGCCAGAAGACTGAAGACCAAAATCTGTAAGTCCAGATTCAAGAACATATGACCACAAGACATAGGAGCAGAATTAGGTCAATTGACCCATCCAGTCTTTTCCATCATTTAACCATAGCTAATTTATTCACCCACTCAGTCTCATTCTCCTGCCATCAAGAATTTATCAACCTCCGCTTTAAATATATCTAATGACTTGACCTCAACAGCAGCCTGTGACAATGAATTCCACCTCATCTCTGTTCTAAATGGATATCCTTGTATTCTGACATTGTGCACTCTATACCAGCCTCTCCTACTACTGGAAGAATCCTCTCCACATCCATTCTATCTAGACCTTTCAATATTCGGCAGGTTTCAATGAGTTTACTCTCTCATTCTTCTAAACTCCAGTGAGTACGGGTGCAGAGCCATAAAACACTCTTAACATGTTAACCCTTTTATTTCCAGGATCATTCTCGTAAACCTCCTCGAGACCCAATTAAATGCCTGCCTGTCTTTTCTTAGATAAGAGGCCCAAAACTACTCACAAGTGCTCTCTGACCAATACCCACAACATCACATCCTTGCACTCATGTTCATATTCCAGCCTTTTCAAAATGAACCCCAATTGCATTTGCCTGACTTACCACCGACTCAACCTGCAAGTTAACCTTTAGGGAATCTTACACAAGGACTCCCAGGTCTCTCTGCATTCTGATTTTTGAATTTTTTGCCTGTTTAGAAAATAGACTGCACCTTTAATCCTTCTACCTAAATGCACAACCATACACTTCTCTACACTATATTCCATCTGCCACTTCTTTGCCCATTCTCCCAAACTGTCCAAGTCCTTCTGCAGGCTGCCTGATTCCTCAACACGAGCTGCCTCTCCAATGACCATTAAAATAAGACATGAAAAGTCGTGGATCCTACACTGACTCCTGTGGAACACCAGTAGTCTCTGGCAGCCAACTAAGCTCCTTGATTCCCACTCTGCGCTGCCAGTAAGTCAGCCAATCTTCTAGCCATGCTAGTATCTATCCGATAATATAAATACCTTACTTAGCAGCCTAATGTACCACAAATGCATTCTGAAAATCCAAGTAAACCACAACCACCAACCTTCCTTTGTCTGTTCTGCTTCTAAGAATTCTAATTGATATGTCAACCAAGGTCTTCCTTTAAGAAAACCATGGTGACTTCAGCCTTCTTTATCAAGCCTCCAAATACACTGAAACTTCATCCTTAGTAACAGACCTTTTATGTCTTGTCAACCACTCAAGACAAACTAACTGGCCTATAATTTCCTGTCTTTTGCTTCCTTCCTTATTAAAGAATGGATGATATAGCAATTTACCAGTCCTCCAGAACCAATCCAGAATCTTGTGATTCTTGAAAGATCATTTCATATTCCTTCGCAATCTCTTCAGCCATTTCTTTTGGAAACCTGCAGTGTAGTCCATCTGGTCCAAGTGACCATCTATCTTCAAACATTTCAGCTTCCTAAGCACATTTTCCTTAGTAATAGTGACTACACTCATTTCTGTCCGACACTCTCAAATTTCTAGCATACTGCTGGTGTCTTCCAAAGTGAAGACACAAAATACTTAATAATTTTGTCTGCCATTTCTTTGTACCCAATTTCTACTTTTCTAGCAGTCCAATATCAATGCTTACCTCTCTTTTATTCTTTATATGACTGGAAAAAATTTCAATACTATTGGTTAGATTGCATTCTTATTTCATCTTTTCTTTCCTTATTGCATTTTTATTTGCCTTCTGTTGTTTATAAGTTTCCCATTAATTTTTGTATGTTGTAAGCTCCTTCTTTTGCTTTTATGGTGTCTTTGACTTCCTTTGTCAGCCATGGTTGCTTCTTCCTCCCTTTAGGATGCTTTTTCATCTTTGGAATGAACTGATTGTGCATCTCTTGAATTACTCCAGCCATTACTGCTCTGCTGTCATCCCTGCAGATATCACCAACCAATTATGGCCTGTTCTTCTCCCATGCCTCTGTAATACCAATACATCCAATATTAGCTTCTCCCTCTCAAACTGCAGGGTGAATTCTATTTATAAATCCTTCTAAGGGTTCTTTTACCTTAAGCTCCCTAATAAATGTTTCATTACACAACACCCAATCAAGGATTGTCTTTTCCCTAGTGGCCTTTAAAAGCAAGCTTCTCTAAATAGCCATCTCATAGGCATTCTACAAATTTCTTCTGTTGGGATCTTGCATCAACCTGATTTTCCCCAATCCACCTGCATTTTGAAATCTTCCATGGCGATTGTAAACATTGCACTTTTTACATGCCTTTTCTATCTCCCTTTTAATTTGTACTCCCCACCCTACTGTTCAGAGGCCTGCATATCACCCCCACCATGGTCTTTTTACCCTTGCATTTTCTTAACTGCACCCACAATGATTCTATGTCACTTCCACCTTGGGATTTGATTTCACTGTTTGCCAACAGAGCCACCCAGTTCCTCTGCCCACCTGCCTGTACTTTTGATGTGACTGCGAGAATGGACCAAGTACCTGAGAGTCCGAGAGTCCATGGCTAAGGTCGACCGAGGTAGCCTGTCCTGGGGTTGGAGGCATGACTGTGTGTATGAGCGAGGGGAAAGGAGTTTGCTGAAAATGTGGACATGCCACGTTGATGCCAGAACATATGGCAACACTTGTGAGCTTCCCCCAACACTTCTTAGGTTGTGTTGTTGATACAAAGTATTTCATTACTTCAATGTACCTGTGATAAATAAATCAGTCTAAAGTTGAAATTCTACATTGTACATTAGAATATACTAAGGTCAGGAGTAGTTCACTCCACCCATGCCAAGTGCACTACTCAACACCATGTGGCCTATATCAATTTTCCAAATATCCTCACTATGCCTGGCAAAAAAAAATCTTGTCTCTGTCCTTAATTGCTGCTTCCTCTTCTTGAAAATATTACTCCTGAATCTAGAAAATACTGCAAGGGAATTAATGCCATATCTAACTACTTGTACTATAAAAGAGTTTCATGTTTTAAAAGAACCATCTTTATGTCTGCCTAATCAATCCAAATACAGCAAATCCACCACCCCATACATTTATCTGGTCAACTTTTGCTGTTCTTAAGTGGGAATGTTATATTTAGGTACACAATATTCAAGATGCAGACTCACCACAACTCTGCATAATTGTTGCAAGGAATTTCTATTGCTATGCTCAAATCTGTGAACAGTGAAGGTTAATATACAATTTGTCTTCTTAGATGCTGGTTACAGCTGCATATTCAGTAATTTACACACAAAGACACCAAAGTATCTCTGAAAACCAACATCCTTCATTACCACCATTTCATAAAACAATGCCAAAGTGAATTACCTTTTATTTTTTCAGCATATGGTTCCATCAAACATGCCTATCTATAGCCCCATGAAGCTTTTCTGCAACCTCCTCAATCCACATCACTCAACTCAAAATTTGGATACATTACACTCAGCTCCCTTACTCAAATTATTGGTATGTTTTGAACATCTTGGACCCCAAACACTGAAGCACCACAGTGGTCAAGTGGAGTCAACTGAAGACCACATGATGCCAATTCTGTTCGATGACAGTAAACCTATCCTCAGTCTGCAATAACTGCAATCTCTTATGTGGGGTCTATCTGAACATTCAAATATACCACATCAGCAGTATGCTCTCAAACTATTCCACCAGTCACAACCTCACAAACCATTTGTTTCAAAACTATGTATTTATAAATCCATGTTGGCTTTCCCTAATCTTACCTTTTTCTCAGTGCATACATACAACTCTCTTAAATTGCAGTATTTTGCTCACAACTGCCTATCATTTCCTGCTTTTCCTCTTCCTCCTCATATTAGGATTATATTTGGTTTTGATAACTTTCAAACTCAGTGATTCATCCAATGAAATAATGACCTCCTCCAGTCTACTCATACCGATGGAGGGTAATTAATCCCAAATAACTTATTTGTCCGATTTGACTATTCACAGAGGCACTCAGTTGTAGAGCACATCACAATCAATTCAAAAAATGAACCAGACAGCAAAATTTCCAAAGAGCAGAGTGAATGCCCTTGACATCAGGGCAAAATTCAGAGTGGAGAGGAAAGAAGACACTGAAATCAATGTGTTTCAAGGTGAGCACAAGGTGGGGGAAAAGTCACTCCAGTGGCTGGAGATATGACTGGTACAAAAGGAAATGTTCATGGTTATCGGAGCTCTATGATCTTCAGCTACTTTGAAGATCTTCTGCCATGAAAGAAGTACGGACATAGGTCGATCCAAGGTTGTTTACTGTCATTTCCAGTATCAGGTGTAAACAAGAATGAAATAATTGTTACTCTGGATCTGATGCAACACAAAAAAAATACACTATGACAAAGAAGACTATAATTAAAAAAATACTATGCAGTGATGCAGCATGATAATGACTGCACGATATTAAGTTCAAGTAACAATTGTTCAACAAATGAAGCAAACCATGTCTACATGCAGCAGTAACTAGTCAACATTCAAAGTGAGGAGTTTTTCAATAGCAACAAAGGTTTTTCTTCACATCAGCTAAGGTCTTCGTGCAAGTTTGAAAGTAATGATGAAGAACCATTTTTCCAAATAACAGGATCCATATTTCCTTTTCCTGCAAGTGCTATTTTGTATAGAAAGATGGCCTGATTGATTTGCCAACGAAGTTATTCTTCAGGATAAAGTTTGCTATGAGGGGATCACTGGGGTCTCTCTCCCGCCCCACTATTTGTGTTATATATCAGGATCATTGTATATGAAAGGCCCAAAGCATTGTTGTGGATCCCTACTACCCATCCCACAATCTCTTTGGCCCACCACCATCAGGAAGGAGGTACAGGAACATCAGGACCAGGACCACCAGACTGGGTAATAGCTTCTTCCTTCAAGCTGTGAGACTTACGAATACTCTGCCACTACTGAGGTCTTGTCACTAGGACAAGCTGTTTACTGTACCACTACTGTTACCTGTGCAGCACACTTCATGCACCTTGGTACAGAAGAACATTGTTTCATTTGGTGATATATACTGTGCATATATTCAATCAGATGACAATAAATTCGAACTTCGGTGGTGTGCCAGTGTCAACTAGAAAGGACATTCTGAATCAACATAGCTGGACGCATTCTTTGCACAGCATGGACATAGAACCTCACTGGATAAATGCATTTTGCATTTGGCTGTATCAGGTTTGTTCAAATCTTGAATATATAAACAATGGTTATTTTCTGAATGCGAGTCACGTTGGATAGATTTCTTAATCTCCTCCCCACAAACAATTTCTGAAGACCGACAGTATACATCAAGATTACACATCCAATCCATTTTTGAGTCAGATATAAACTGTAAATGTGATTTGCGTGGTGCTATACATTGCCAAATACAGCACCACCTTAAATCTGATGACAAAATTTACTCTTCCTGTGATCAGAAAATGCTGTTGCCTTTACCCCATTTTTTTCAGTTTAACTCATCCACATGCTCTACTGTGTGCACTATTTCCATGAAACTTTAAATGGGGCAGCTGTTTAATTGTGCCAAATGTACTGGTCCCAATGTGTCTTAATTTATTGGAATCCACTTTATTTGATTAAGAATAATTAAATAATATGAATAAATGTTAATACTCACTAAATGCTGAACAGATAGATCCAGAATGTCAAGTTTAATGGGTCACAAATCTCTCAGATGAGAACTTGTGGCAAGAAATAATGCTAACAAAAAGTACTGGTCCAATTAAAGTCAGAGCAGGGAAAAACTGTCTGAATGCACCTAGAATTTGTAACAAGAAATTTAGTCAGTAAAAATAATCACAATTTCATAATTATTTGTTCATTTTTCCAGGCTCTAGGGATGTTTTGCAAAACAAGCACTTACTGCCCAACCCTACCAACCCTTGAGCACAGTATTCTAGAAATCATATTTTGAAAATGAAGGACCAGCAATGTACTTTCAGATCATGATAACATTCAGTTTGCAGGTGGTGGCAATTCCATTCACCTACTATCCTCACCTTTGTGGTGCTAAAATTTATAGATTTGGGAGGTACTGTTGAATAGTTAATTAAATTCAATACCTTTTTTTTTGAGAAGGTGCAGGAGTTGCTGGAGTGTAAATCAAGCAGTAGATGCTTGATAGTGGATAGTGGCAAATTTGAGTTGTAGGAACTAAATCCATCATTATGTATTGATAGGGTCAAACAGAAAACAGAAGAAACTTCATTTTCATATTGGCAATCAGCAACAGGTGGAGGTCCTGTTTCAGTGCTGGAGTGTCAACAATTTGTTACTGATAACAAATGACTGAATCAAGTGTACAGTACTGAGGCTTGTTGATGATCCAAAGGTAAGTGAGGTAGTGCGTAAAGTTGTGAGGACACGTGCAAAGGGATGCGCTTTATGGATTTGAGATTCATGGCAAATGAAACATTGAAGTTAGCAAGTAGGTACACCAAGCAATGAGGATGGCTAATGGCATATTGGCCTTTACTGCTGGAGTTAGGAGCAGCAATAGAAATGTTGACAATTTTAGAGGAATTAATTGTTTAGGCAAAGATGAGCAGTGCCAAATAGACCAAGTTGATACCCGGGACAACTGAAAACAGCCTCTACACACTGGAGTTAAGAATGAGAAGCAGTTTTATTGAAACGTCATATTCTGAAATGGATTGACATGATGAATGCTGAGAGAGCGTTTCCCTACACAGAGATATCTAGAACAAAAAGACATGATTTCAAAATAAGGAATTGTCCATTTTATTAAGAGATGGAGATTGCATTTCAAAAGTGGTTATGAAGAGCTGTGGGGACTGAAAAGACAGAGTCCCAAGCAACTCCTGCATTGATGTCCTGAATCTGAGATTAAAAAGTAATACTTCCACCATTGGAGTATTCTCCATTCGATGATTTACAAGGATTTCTTAATGTCAAGGACAGGTACACTTACTTCACCTCTGAAACTCAGCCCTGTGATCCAAGCTGTGATGAGATGGTGAATTGAATGACCCTGGCAAAATCCAAACTGAACAGGCTGTTAAGGAGCAAATGGTGTTTGATACCACTATCAATGGTATCATTGTTCATTTTGCTGGGGTTTGAGAACAGACTAAATCAGACATTATTTACACAGGTTGGATTATCCTTTGTGAACAGGACACACGAAGGTAATCTTCCACATTGCCAGGTGGATGAAATGTTGTCACTGCATTCCAGCTCAACTAGAGGTGCAGCAATTCTGGAGTGCAGACATTCAGTGCTACGCTGGAATACCATCTATTTTAAAAGACAAGTCAGTGCAAAATAACCAGTTTGCAAAATAAATGTTTCAGGACACTTAACTTTTAGGGAACAATGGCCTGAATGAAAAGAAGAATGTGCAACTCCAATATGGAATGAGCTGAGAAACAACAAGGAGTAACATCAGTGGGAGTTATATATAACACCAAAATTGGTACACGTGGGTATAATACAAATCAGAAATGTAATACAATAATCAGCAGGGATTTTACCCTACCTATGAACTGGACAAACTAAAATGTGAAAGGCAAAGTTATACAGCTCCTTCCCTAGGTTAATAAATTGTGTATTGGCTAGTAATTAGGAAAGACTACAGTAGTAAGAAAAAGAATGTATAAATAAATGGAGAACTTTATCCACTAGCAAGCATACTTCAAGGCAACACTACCAAACAAAAAATATCCTATTAGTTATGTGACCGAACTTGCAGTAAAAGAAAACTCACAAAATACAACAGGCCTTTACTCATATGGTCTTCCATGAAAGCATCCATAGAAGCATTCTCACTAAGCTTAATTCAGCATTCAAAAGTTACTAAGTTATTCAAACACTACTTAATAGGTAAGTTAACTTATAACTGATAACTGACCAGTCATGAGTCACTGTGGACTGCTGTAAGGTTGTGTGGTTAATGAAAATTTTGAACTGTCCCAAACAATTCCTCATGAAGCAACAATGTCACACTGGTTTCATGTTTTATCATGCATCTGTCCTTCCCTTTATTTCCCAAAATCCTTTCATTTCCTTAATTTCTTAAAAAAAGATTCAAGCTAGTTGAAATATGCTCAGTAATTGAACCCCATTGCCCTGGATTAGATGATTCCAAATGTTTTACTATCATCTGGGCAAAAACAAGTTTAATTTCTGTCCTGAGTTGCAGCTCCTTACTTCAAGATGGTTCTAGATATCTTTGTAATCAGAAACTAACTCTAAAGCAACCATACAAGAACTTTCGGTTTCAGAGATAATTTCATATTTTTCCATTCTCAAGTATGTATATAGGGGCAGATGTTTAATCAGTCTTTGTAGGACCATCTCCCCATTCCAAGAATCAATGTGGAGAAATTTTGCTGTATTCCTTCTGTTGCAAGTATATCCTTACCTAGACAGTGAAACCAGACAAAATATTCCGGGTAAGATTTCATCAACATTCCATTCAATTCAATAAAGACATGTGTAACACCCTGGGAAAGGTTTCATTGCTAATGTAATGGGTTTTCTGTAGCAGCAGTGTTTGGGTTTTGACAAGAGATAATGGGGGCTTGGAATGTGTGACATCCAATGAAGGGAGAGTTTTTTCTTGTTGTGTGCCTGAGAAGGTGGTGATCTGGGTTTTTGTTTGACGTAAGATGAAGAAGATAATGCCTGATAGGAGAGGTCGTGGACACCTAAAAGGAATGGACTTGGAGTGGGGCCGGAAGTCGACGAAGCTCGGGGGGGGGGGGGAGAGGGCGAATTGATGGAGGACCAATGGAAGGGAAACTGTGAGCTCCAAAGTGCACATTAGACCATTTCCTTAAATTGGGCCCTTTTATTTTTATTTTACTTTACTAATCCTCTAGAAAAATTAAGAATTATAAAGCTAAATTGTTTAATTGCATATGGTGGACTGTCTGTTATTTCATGGTACACTTCCCTACCTGTTTAAAAGCTACCATTTTGTTACCCATTCTCCTAATCCAAGTCCTTCTAGTTGCCTCCTCATCCAACCTGTATTATCTGCAAAATTAGCCATTAGGCCATCAATTCCATCATCCAGATCATAAACGTATGTGAAAATTAGTGAACCCAACACTGACCACTGCAGAACACTAATCATCACTGCAGCCAAACATAAAAGGCTCTCTGTCTCCTACCAGTCATTTTTTATCCATGCTAGTATCTTTCCTGCAATACCACAAGCTCTTAGCTTGTTTAGTAGCCTTAATTGCAGCATCTTGTTAAAGGCTTTCTAAAAATCCAAGTAAACAATGTTCACTTACTCTTCTTTGCCTATGCTGCCTACTATCCTCTCAAAGAATTCCAACAGATTCAACAGGCATGATTTCCTCTTACTGACATTCCTGGTAAGGTAGTGGCACACTTGGATGTAGTGGCTTCTATGGAGCCAACCAGAAGTGTTATTGCCTTTTTTAAATGTCATTTTTACAATCACAAAACACTGCTGGACATTAAGAACTTCAAGTACTGCCGGTCTAGCCCATCAGAGTTGCTTGTTGGCAGAGGAGCTGGATTTGGTGCAGACCATGTTGCTGCCTGCTAGAAACATCAGAGTCAGTGTGTGAAGGTAGTGTACAGTCCAGTGATGTTTTTCTTGTGATTGCATGACACTGTTCAAGATTGGTAATGTGGAGTGCTACAAATGTATTTCACTGGTTTATTGGCAGGATCAACCACAGGGAAGCTGTGTTGCCTTGGTTGTAGTGCACACTAAGCATCATGCCACGATATCGCACATCATCACTGCTGCCCTCCAGTATTCACCTGATGGAAGATAAACTGGATTGTGTTCATCTGCAGACTGTTGTGGGTTTACTCTTGCTGACAACATTCATGGACTCAGGGACTTAGGCCAAATTCTTTTTGTGTGATTGTGTGTTAACTGCTACATTATATATAATATACATGCCTTGTGCTGTGCATGATTGTTGGTATATGTTTTGCACCTTGGCCCCAGAGGAACCCTTTTTCATCTGTTTGTATTCATGTATGATTGAAAGCAAATTAAACTTGAACTTGTTGGAAACCATGCTGACTTTAGCCTATTTTATGGTGTGCTTCCAAGTACCCCAAAATCTTCTCAATGAAGTCAACCACTGAAGTCAGGCTAATTGGTCTACAATTTCACGTCTTTTGCTTCCCTTCTTAAAGCGTGGAGTGGCAATGGTGATTTTCCAGTCTTCTAGAACCATACAAGAATCTTGCGATTCTTGAAAGATAATGACTAATGCCTCTACAATTTCTTCAACTCCCTTCTTCACAACCCTGGGGGATGAACTCCATATGCCTCAGGTGACTTATTTATTTTTAAACTTTTCAGCTTACCAGGCACAAAGTTCAAAATAAATTTATTATCAAAGTATGCATGTGTATGTCACTCTGAAAGAGTGGTAACTTCATTCATTACTAATACATAGAATATAGAAACACCAATACCCTTGAACAGAAAATCCCAGAAGTAGTGGGTACGGTCCAGTCCATCATGGATAAAGCCCGCCCCACCACTGAGCACATCGACATGAAACATTGCAGCAGGAAAGTAGCATCCAACATCAGGGACCACATCTCCCCCTCACCCTCCGCCCCAAACTATACAGGTCATGCTTTCTTCTCACTGCTGCCATCAGGAAGGTGGTACAGAATTCACACCACCACATTCAGGAATAGGTATTACCCCATAGCCATCAGGCACTTGAACAAAAGGGCATAACTTCACTTGGCACATTACTGAAATGACCCACAACCACTTGACTCTTTCAAGGACTCGTCTTACGTTGTCAATACTTATTGCTTATTTATTTTTGTATTTGCACAGTTTGTTGTCTTTTGCACACTGGTTGAACACCTAAATTGGTGCCATCTTTCATTGATTCTATTATGATTATTCTTTTATGAATTTATTGAGCATGTCTGCAAGAAAATGAAACTCAGGGTTGTATATGGTGATATATATACATATGTATTTTACTTTGTAAATTTACTTTAAACTTTGATCTGAACTAATGCTCTGGCTTGGACTCACTTTCAAGCATTCTTTGCAAAAAAAAAAGTGAGAACATGAATTGTAGTTCGTCTTCTTTTGCATTTTGTCAGTCTTTATGTATAGGTTTCATAAAATTCTATTGTATTACTTTTTTCTCTGTACATGCCTACAAGAAAGTTAATGTCAAGATAGTATATGGTAACATACACATACTTTGATAATAAATTTACTTTGACTTTAAAATTCTCTCCAAGAGATCCTTCGCATCCCCACAACCAAAACAATGATCCTCACCATTTAGGAGTACAATGACAGCATAAACACAGGAATCTAATTGTAAGCCTCATGTGCTGTTCTCATGAACAAAAGTTTTATACTTTTCAATGCAACATTAAGGTGCCAATTCGTTTCACAAAGAAAACACTGAATAAGGAAAGCCTACGATCAAAATGACGAATGAGTGAGTTTCATGTAGAAACAGCAAGGGAAAATTATAGAACACCAGGACTGTGATATTTGGCTCCCGAAAACACACCACCCAAGGCAGGATCAATTAAAACAAGGATGTTCAAAAGCTTGGAAATTGAGGAAAACTTACCTGGAAAGCTTATAGACTGGAGATTTGAGAATGTGGGTGCAAAAAGTGATCTGAAAACAATTTGAAATTAAGTTCCCTTTCAATTCATACACTAACCTGATACCGAGATGAGGCATTAGGCAAATCTGGCACAATCATACTGAATGGCAGGGCAAGCTTGAAGGGCCAGTTGACCTGCTCCTGCTCCTATTACCTTGTGTGCCATTTGTTTTTTGAAACTAAAATTGTGGAATTCAAATAAAAAGTTCAATATTTAGCAATCTTCTAAGCAACGCATTTGGAGCTCTCCAGCTCAAACATTTAATGCATAGGTGATCTTGTTACCTCCAAATTTTTTTCAAATGATCCCCAGAATCACTTATAAGACTATCAGCCTCAATGTAAATATTCTAAATAAGCACCCACCACTGTTTAGGGTAAAGAATTTCAAGATTTCTAATATAAAAGCATTTCTCCCCATTTCTGTCCTAAATGGCCAAATTCCTTTCCTGAGCCCTAAATGTTTAGACTCACCAGTCAGAGCAAATATCCTCTGTAATCATTTTTCCAGTTCTAAGCTCCTGTGGATATAAGGGCATACATCTGAAGGGCAAATTCTTCCATCCAGAAACTTCTTCCATCAACTAAATCTATGAATATATCCTTCACTGGAAAAAGACCACAGCCTTCCAAGTATAATACATAATTACAACTGAACAGTTATACTTTTGCACTCCAACCTTCATGAAATACTATATTAATGAAGGGTCTCAGCCTGAAATGTCCACTCTACTCTTTTCCATAGATGCTGCCTTGTCTACTGACAACCTCCTGTACTTTGTTTGTGTTGGTTGGATTCCAGCATCTGCTGATTTTCTTTTGTTAATACTCCTTCTGCCTTCCTGCTTCTTTTACCTTTAGCTTTCCCTGCATTTACTATAAATAGCATTGATTCCTACAAACATCAGCATTCACTTATTCCTGAGCAAGTAGCCAGAGACAAACAAAGTGGCCTAGAAACAGAGGCTGGACATGGACCTTGGTGTGTGATCCTAGAACACGCATTACGTGGCTGAGTGTTAGTCTAGCTTAATTCATTTGGAAACTTCCTCTACAAGGCATGTAGAAATAGATTTTGTTAAGTTGGCATCAAGCAAGTGAGTCACTGCTCTACGAGAGAAGGAAAGAGAAGGATATACAGCAGGTAGTAGGAACAAGCTGTGGAAGAATTGGAAGAAAGGGTGGGCTTGAAAGTTGTGGAATGAAATGTTGAAGAAGCTGGCAAGGTGTGAAGGGCAGAGCACATTTGTAAGTACAGGAGAAAGAGACAGAGAGAGACAGCTTCTTCAACAATCTCTTTAAATATGCATGACAGCTGTTGGAGGTTAAAAAGAGTGGGAAGTTAGAAGCCAGCAAGAAGGAGCCAGAGCATTACATCAGCTGCCAGTACAGTGATCCGGCAAGGAAAATTTCCCTCAGATCATCAGGGTATGTTCCATGTCCTGCTCCTCCAACCATCCAGTTTGACACCATGCTCCCCACCCCCACCCAAGTGAAGTCAGAGAGGTCATCAAAAAAGCAATTCCAGTTCTATCATCCATTTCAGGAGCATGCACTGTTGTATGTCGAGGGGAAAATCATCTTATCGTCTTCTCTGTCGTGGCTAACAGAATGACCAGTTACCTCATGGGTAATGGATACAATGACACCAGCTGCTAGAAGGCAGGAGTTCTGGTCTTTCTGGGATGTGTGGAGTATGCATCATTGCTATGGGACCACATCCAACGAGCCAACTGTGGCTGACTCTTGCAAATGCCTATAGATCTGTGCCTCATCAGCTCAGCAATGTTCTTTCTACACACCCAACTTCGTAACAGGACTGGTTTCTGATTACTTAAGTGACCTCCAGATGGGCTTCTCTTTTCGAGTCTTTACAACTGGGTGGCAGCAGCTCAAAGTATGCTTCGCAGTGGGGTGTTCTATCTCTCTCATTCGTCTATGGCAACCTTCGAGATCACCCTTACTGGAGTAAGGCAGGTGGGTTGGAGGGATAAAGCTAGTCAGGACAGAAGCTTCCTTCACTGAAAAGCTACGTGGAGGTCACAGACATCCTTCACACGGCTGCATGTACAAGAAGGCTGAAAAGGCTGGATGAGCTAGTGACATGGGCAGTAATAAAGATCAAGCCCTCCAAGTCACGAAGCACATCCCTCCGAAAAGGGGTCAGAAGCAACATCATCTTTGCTGTAGGGAACACGGGAATCCTATTGTTGGCCAGGCAGTCTATCCAAAGCGTTGGGAGGTAGTAAATGCAGACGGGAAAAAACAGCACTGAAACAGCTCATAGACGGCCTGGCCTGAACCAACCAGAGCCAACCACCCAGAAAGTAGAAAGTGTGGTACTACTAGTTCACACTGTATCAAAGGATGATGTGGCTCCTGAAAAATACCCTCATTAACAGCTGATAGGATGGATGGGATAGCCAATGTGTACATCTGAAAATGGCTTGGTGTTTCTTGGACACTCGCCTCTTTGGGAAGAACATGCTGCAGCTGTAACTGAGATCCATCAGCCTGGGGTACAAGCAGGAGAAAACCCATGATAGTGGAGGAGGAGACAAGGACAGAGCAGAAATACTGATAGAGTGAAGGCATAGTACAGAGCTGCCAGAGAAGCTGTACAACATGGGTATTCAGCTGGTCCTGACCCACTGAAGGTCCCTTAGTCGGTGTGACCTGTGGAAGATCCCACAAGTCAGACTCAGCCTCCTCATCAGGGCAACCCATGATACCATGCTCTGCTCCTGAAATCTTCACCAGTGGTTCAGCAGTGAGGATAGCCGCCCTTTGTGTGCTAACACTAATGCCAACCTTCCACACATCCTGGCAGGATTCAAGACTGCACTGTCCCAAAGGCGTTCTAGATGGTGACACGACCAGCTCCAAAAGAAGCTGGAATAGATCCGAAAGACCTGTAGGCAGAAGGCAAGAAGCAATCTTTCCCCAACAGGACAAATCATCCCACTTGTTAATGCTGAATGTACCTGCCCCAGAGCTCCTTCAGGACTCCTCTCCACAGGCAAGGAGTGGAACATGAGGGTGTATCTTTGCAGACAGCTAAAGTTCTGCACAGAAATCACCTCATCTGTCCATCCAGACATAGTACTGTGGTCCATAGACACCAAGGCAGTCCTTCTCATTGAGTTAACCATTCCCTGGGAGGAAGCAGTGGAGGCTGCTTACAAGTGGAAGACTGAAGCATTCAGACCTGGAAGCTGTTTAGAGCACCATTATCTACCTATTATCACAACATAAGATGTTGTGGCAATGTCAGCATATTAATAAAGTTTCTCTGCAATATGGCAGTGACTGGAGGGCCACCAGAGAGTTGCCTGATGAAGCAGGAAAGAGTGACTTTTGGCTGTGGCTGAGGAAGGACAGAAATTGGGGGACCGACTAACCCCATTGAAAGCAGCAGGCGGGGTGGGGGGGGGTGGTGCAGGGAGATATCTTGCAAACACGAGGAAATCTGCAAATGCTGGAAATTCAAACAACAACACACACAAAATGCTGTTGGAACACAGCAGGCTAGGAAGCTTCTCCTTATAGATGCTGCCTGGCCTGCTGTGTTCCACCAGCATTTTGTGTGTGTTGTTGGGAGATATCTTGCCACTGCTCTGCCACCAAGAGATGTACCAGGATTAAGGAAGCAAGGCATCAATGAATGATGGTCCCTGGCTGATGACCCTGCAGCTGATCTAAGGGCAATGTTGGAAGTGCAGGAGTCAGCAACGTCAAACAGGAAACAGCTTCCTGTAAATCTCATTGAAACCTTCGATTTTAAATGAACCATTTCACATTTTGCAACATCATATTCCATCTGCCAACTTCTGCTAAATCACTTAATACTTACCAGATCATTCTCACAACTTTTCTCATTAAATATTGCATCAAGAAACTTGTCCTTTCTTCCAAATCGTTTCCAAATACTTACTGCAAATAATTGAGTACCCAATGACAATTCTTGTTGTACCTAGCACTCTCCAATCTGAAAATACCAATTATGTCAGCATTTTAACCAATCCTCTGATGGTGTAATTATACCCAATCCTGAAAGCTCTTCAGTTTTTAATTGTTTTGTGAATTCCAAAAATCACTGCTTTTTGGAAGTGAAAGTTTACTACATTCACTGGTATCCTCCTTATACAACTTTTTAGCAACACCTTAAAAAATTCCAATCTGCCAAACCCAACTTTCTTTTCACAATACTACACAAACTCAATTTCTCTATTACTACTGGGTGCTAGAATTTTCCCATATGACGCAAACCTAACAGGTCTATAGTTTCCATATTTTCCTTCTTCATGTTTCTTGATTGTACTCTTATTAAAGATCCCAATAGAGTGAGGGTCATTTCAGAATCTTGATAATTCTGAAAGAGCATTGATCATTTGCATTTCTGAAGCTATCCCTTTTAAAACCACAGAATGCAGGGCATCTGTTCCAGAATAATTTTCAGCTTTTTGTCCCTTAATTTCTTCAGTACTTTATCCATCCCAATAATACTTCTAAAGGATGGCTGACTACTGTGGGGTGATGAAATTTGAAAGGAAAAATGAGGCCAGAAATAAAACACAGATATGTAAGATTTCAGTACAGGGATGAAATTAGGGAATGGGGAAAGGGGCAAAGAGAAACTCTGCTAGGACATGAAAAAAATTATGATTTTATCATGGACACTTTGGAAAGACTCAAGTAAACACAGGCCTAAAAAGTGAACAAGACATGAACATAGGACAAATTCAATGGGCAACAGTTTCCAGAGAAATAATTCTACAAATGCTAGCTCCCGTGGAGAAATGGACCAAAGAGGAAAATTATGGGTAAGGGAAATAAATCAGTAACATCAAAAGCCAAGATGAAATGTTATTTTAAGACACAAGGCAAAACAATTTATCTGAATGAACTTAAGGTCCATTAAATTATGGTATGAATGCATCCAGATTGGCTGCAAAGAAAGCTCTAAAAAGACCTTTGGTCAGCAGAAACTTCAGATTATAGCCCAATGACAGAGCAGAGAAGATCCAATCTTACTTCAGCAATAACTATGTTGTTAGTTACTCATTAGATTGATTTATTCCACTCTTAAAATTACCTCCATAAATACGAAGTTACAATGGCATATGGAAAGATGTCACATTCCTCAATAATATTGCTGGCAGCACAAGGTGCCACATTCCACAACATACGCAGTAAAAGTTGCATTTACATTATTTTCCAAACTGATTTAAATTAGGAATGCTAAAGAACGGTGGAAAAAAACACTACCATGCAGATGTATAAATAAAATACACAATCAAGAATAAAAAAATACTTACCAATAACTCTCAAGTTTTAAAAATACACATAGAACAACAATGACCAAAAGATATTTTTATGTTGTCAACCAACTTAAGAGTAGCAAAGGTATTTTCCATGCATATCATTTCAGGATATGGATAATGCTGCATTTGGCTTGAAGAACAGCTTCAAACTGCTTTGTAGGATCAAAACAAATATGCTAAAACATTCCTGATTTATTAACAATAGTTTATAAATTTTAATATCAACTTTACAACTTACTTTCACAAAATTTGAATTCAACCAAATGCCACTTTTATAACTATCCATTAGGTCTGGAAAGACAGTAGTATTCCTTTCCATAGGAAAAGTTTTGTCCAGGTGTCATCATGTGGAAGAAATAGTGGTGGAAAAATTCAAACTTATCTCAATTTCTTTACTTTATTGACAAAGTAAATAGTTATGATTTGCTCATCTAAGCAAATGGGTGAACAACTCAGTCCCGGCCTTGTGCATCATCAATATGCAAGCAAATTAACAAAATAGCCTTTCAACTCAGTTTTGCTCATCCCTGTTGTTTGTTCAGCTTGCTCCACCATGAATGTTGTTAACCATACCCAGGGTCCTCTTCCACAGTCCTCTCATTCTCTCCATTTCTTCCAGAATCCAGCATGTTGACTTCCCAAACGAATATCTGTCCTAGAAGGGGGTGCTTAAAGAAAAGTTATTGTGCCCCATTAGCTTTACCAAATTTTTAACACCTTGAGTTCCAACTAAAGTCTACTGGAATAACTTATAAATATTGCACAATATTGAGCAAGTCAATTTGAAGGACATTTTACTGAGCACTTCCAAATAAATTGAGCAGATAGATTAGGTGAGCAAAAACCAGCAAAGCTGTCAATAGCAACAGTTTTCATATTTTGTATACATTTTAAAATATATTTAAAAAATAGATGCAAGAATGAAAATAAGGGAAAACTGGTAAAGCTGAGATTATCATTTTCACATATTATTTGCAGGTTATTTAATGTGAATAAAATGGATGTCCGGATGTTGTAATAACTTTGTTTCCCCACAGACTTCTAAATTAGCTTATACATTTTGAAAACGTTGTTCTTTCCCTCATAATTGGTACCATTATGAAAACATCACAGATTTCAAAGACTTGATAGGAGCACTTGTTGGAAGTCAAAAATCCACCAAAACAAGGGATGACAGTAATCAAACAGCAAAAACAACTGAGTCTTAACTGTAAAATAATGGTTTAAAGTAAATTTGTTAACAAAGTACATATATCACTGTACACAACCCCGAGATTCATTTTCTTGTGGTATATTCAATAAATCCGAAATCCAAAGAGTAACCATATGAGTCCATATAACTATGAAAGACCACACCAACTTCGGCATTCAACCAGTATGAAAAAGACAACAAAATGCAAATATGAAAAGAATGAATGAATGAATGAATGAATAAATAAATAAATAAGCAAGCAAGCAATAAATAGCAAGAACACAAGATGAAGAATCCTTCAAAGTGAATCCTGTGGGAACATTTCAATGATGGGCAAGTGAAGAGGAGTGAAGTTACTCCCTTTGGTTCAAGAGCCTGATGGTTGAGGGATTATAACCATTCCTGGAGCTAGTGGTATGAGTCCTAAAGTTCCTGTACCTTCTTGATGGCAGCAGAGGCTTGGGTGGTGGTGGTGGGGGTCCCTGATGATGGATGCTGCTTTCATGTGACAATGCTTAGTATAGATGTGTTCAGTTTTGGAGAGGGGTTTATCTGTGATGATTAAGCCATATTCACTACTTTTTTTGGAAGTTTCTGTTCAAGGGCATTGGTGCTTCTTTATCAGGCTGTGACGTAGGCAAGTCAATATACTCTCCACTACATGTCTATAGAAGTTTGTGGTCTAGGGTGTTGGGACTTCTGGTTATCTGGTGATTGTAATTAGGCAGAGTTTCTTTTAAACAAACCTGACTGAAGTCCCTGACTAGGATTTCAAATGCATTGGGATAGACTGTTTCTTGTTTGAAGATGGTATCATGCAGTTTTACAAGTGCATGATTATAGCTGATGGGATGTAAGCTGCAGTCAGGACTTATGAAGAACTCCCAAGGTAAATGGAACAATTGGCATTTGACCATCAGGTGTTCAAGGTCAGAGGAACACAAGTTTGACAAAACCACATCAGAGCACCTCCATCTTTCTGCTTTTTCTGAATCAAAAGTTCAGCCCATCCCGTGAATCAAGCAGCCCTTGGGTCTGATCGCCGTATCTGGCGTGCTGGGAGTAAGGCACATCTTTGTCAAACATAGAAACACAACAATCTCTTATTTCCCTTTATTTTACATTAAAATAAAACCCATATATGAAGAGCAAGTAAAATGGAAAGAAAGATATTTCGAAATATCTGTTGCTCAATTATTTATTATTGATAGATTTCAATTGATTCATGCCTTGTTTTTCAGCTGTTATAGACCTGAAGTATTTTTTAAAAAATACACCTGTACTGCATTATTGAGGCCCAAAGCAAGGGTAATTTCAACCCAAACTGACAGTTCAACCCAGGCCCAGATGCTGTGCCTCATTCCTTTGACCAATTTTAACAATTAGAATTCTAATTGTGCAATGACTCCTAAAATCAATACAATGCATTTCTGTTCAGTTACTGGATGATTTAAAAATAAAAGCAATTTAGGTTGGACAGTACTGAGATAAATATGAAATTCTTGTGCTCAATGTACTTTTTTCTTCAAGTAGAAAGATTTTAGTAAAGCCTCCACTGTAAATTACAAAAATCAGGATTCTTTTTGAAACCTGAGCAGTTAACAACGTCTAGATGTACGAGCTGCTATCATATCTTGAGCATCACCATATTTCCCCTCTAGTTAATCAAAATAAATAAATAGTTAATTGCCTGATATGCACCTTAGCAAACTTCTATAGGTGTGTGGTAGAAAGTGTGCTGACTGGCTGCATTACAGTCTATGGGAACACCAATGCCTTTGAGCAGAAAATCCTACTAAAGGAAGTGGATTCAGCCCAGTATATTATGGGTAAAACCCTCTCAACTATTGAGCATATCTACATGAAACGTTGCTGGAGGAAAGCAGCATCCATTATCAGAGATCCTCACCACCCAGGCCAGGCTCTTTTCTTGCTGCTGCCATCAGATAGAAGGTAAAAATGCCTCAGGACTCGCTCAACCAGGTTCAAGAACAGTTCCTACCCCTTAACCATTAGGCTCTTGAACAAAAGTGGATAACTACACTTACTTAAGGACTCCTTTATCTTGTTATTTCATGCTCACTATTTATTGCTAAGTATTTATATCTGCATTTACACAATTTGTTGTCCACTGATCCTGTTTAGTTACTGTCTATAAATCTGTTAAGTATGCCCGCAGAAAAAAGAACCTCAGGATTGTATGTGATGACATGTATGTACTCTGATAATAAACTACTTTGACTTGCACAAAAATGTTTTATCTAACTAAAAAAGCACTTACACATTGAACAAAAATTTTCCAAAAAGGACACCAGTATCTTTTCCCCCTTTCCTTTTTTAAACCTAGTTATTCTAATTAGAAGTCTTGGCATTTTGTATCAGCAAAAGAAGGGGGCAAATGTCTTGCCCCAGCAACAGATGCATCCATTCAAATTTTCCTATTTGTCAGTAGGTCCACACCATAAATTCTGCTTGCTCTCTCTTGCACCATGGAATAAACACAAATATATACCAAACAATGTTCAACCAATTCCAACAATTAAATAAATGTTCTGGAAAAGACTGCTGCATCATTCATGTTTATTAACAATGCAGATGATTCATACAAAAATAATGTATCACAAAATTGAGATCAATCAATAAAGTTACATGAAATACACCAATAGAATCAATATGAATGAATGTGACCAGTTTGTTTCTTCCCCTATCATTCTTAAAAGGAAATATCCCATGTATCCAAAACTTACTGATGAGGCAAAGACATGACTCACTGAACAACTGTGAACTAGAGTATTTTAAGTGTATTGAGGGAAAGAGAGAACTAGAGAAAGACAGAGAGACAGAGCCCATGCACCACAGGAGGGGTGTGGGACAAGTGGCAGGAGTGCCAGAGGCAGGCAGTGGCTTGGGTGCAGATACAACCAGCCCTGAGACACCAGGCAAGGTCATTTGATTTCAAACAGTTGATTTATTGATCATTACTGAATGTCTCTCTGGTGCTTCCTACTCACTCCCCATGATTCCCCTTTTCTTGCCCCCTTCCCACTCTCAGTCTACAAAAAGACCCATATTAGAACCAAATTTATCATCACTCATGTCATGAAATTTGTTTTACTTGCAGCAGCAATACAATGTGATACATAAAATTACTACAGTACTGTACTTTACAGCATTATCAAACAAAATTTGCACTAAGCTACCAGACTTATAATGCCCTAAATAGGGACAGGGACTGAAACTTAGTTCTTAAATACCTCAAGTCTGTAGAAATAGAAAGACATGAATTACACTTTGGCAGCAAATGAACTGAAGCAGGGGAGGAATCAATGATAGGAGTGGGTAATGCAAGTGATATCTCTAATGTAGAGCTCAAAGTTTACCTTGGGATTAAACTTGACTCTGTGGTGCAAACATCCTGCTTCAGCTTCAGACAGCCATCAGAGACAAGATCATTCTCAACAGTCATAGTTATGAAGGAATACCAAGGTAATGAGGATTCCAGCTGGGAGTAACATTTCCTCAGAAGAGATTTCAATAAGCACTATGATTATAGACAGAAAATGGCACAGCTAGATGTCACTAGCATACACTTTCCATCAGACAGATGTGAAGAATCAGGACAAAGATGAACAATGAACTGAAGATGTATCATTGACAAACACTAAAAAGTAACAGTGAAGTACTGAAAAGAGATATCATTACAATTTCCCATGTGAAATAAATGCAAGGGTGAAAACACACAAGCACAACCCAAACTTTCTCGATAAACATGGAGATGTTAGAAAGTGGCTGTTAATACTTTCATCTCTGACTGGAGACCAGTGTGTAGTGGTGGGCCACAGGGTTTAGTGCTGGATCCATTGTTGTTTGTAATCTATATTAATTAATTGGATGATAATATGGTTCAGTGGATGACAATATGATTTGGGTGTACAGCGAGGAAGACTAGCAAAGGTTTCAGTAGAATATGGACCATGAACAATGTGCTGAAAAATGGCAGGTTGAATTTAATGCACACAAGTTTGAGTTGTGCACTTTGGGAGCACAGTGAGCGGTTGGGCAATTAAATGTGGTAGCACAGAGGGAACAGAAAGTACAGATACATAATTTCCTGAAGGTGGCATCGCAGATAGATAGTGTCGTATAGACAGCTTTTTGCACATTGGCCTTACTAACTCAGAACATTGAGTACAGGAGTTGGGATATTACGCTGAAGTTGTATAAGACATTAGTGAGTCCAAACTTGGGAGTTCTATGTGCATTTCACCTGCCCAGAAGAAAGATATCAGTAAGATTGAAAGAGTGCAGAGAAAACTTACAAGGACATTGCTGGGATTTAATCTGAGTTATAGGGAAAGGTTGACTAGGTTAGGTAGGACTTCATTAAATCTCCCTTCATTCTCTTACACTCCAGGGAAAAGAAATATACAAAATTATGAGTGGTGTATATAGGATAAATGCCAGCAGGCCTTTTTCTTTGAAATTGGGTGAGATGAGAACTAAAGGACATAGTTTAAGGATGAAAAGTAAAATATTTAAGTGGAACCTGAGGGAGAACTTCTTCAGAGGGTGGTGCACGTAGATTCAATGGCAACATTTAAGAGATGTTGGATAAGTACATGGATGGAAGAGATATTGAGTGTTTTTTTTCCAGGTGTAGGTTGATGGGACTAGGCAGAATGTTTTGAACAAACTAAACAGGCTGTTTCTGTGCAGTAGAGCCTTATGCCTCTATAACTCTTAGGCTTTTATTGTCAAAGGCAGCAAACCAAGGAGTACAATTAAAGATAAATGGCTCACATCATCACTGCACAGTCTGTCATCAATTACTTTTATAATTATACACAAACCCACAGGCTCTCCACTCTGCCTTGGAGCACTTAGACAACAGCAAATCACATGTCAGCATTCAACACTATCATCCCCTCAGTATTAATCACCAAACTTTTAAAACTGGGCCTCTGTATCTCCCCTGGTAACTGGATCCTTGACTTCCTGATTGAAACACCACCATCGGTACATACTGGTAAAACATCTCCTTGCTGACAATCAACACAGGCAACTCAAGGTGCATGCTTAGCCCACTATTCTGCTCTTTCTACACTCACAATCTTGTGGCTAAACACAGCCCAAATGCCAGCTATAAATTTGCAGAAACCACTGTTGTTGGCAGAATCTCAGATGGTGACGAGGAGGTGATACAGATTGGCTGGTTGAGTAGAGCCCCACAATAATCTTGAACTCAGCATCAACTAGACCAAGGTCTACTGGATCTACTACTCAGCCTATTTTCCTCCAGTCCTACCAAAGGACTTCGGCCCGAAACATCGACTGCACTTTTTTCCATGGATGCTGCCTGGCCTGCTGAATTCCTCCAGCATTTTGTGTGTTGTTCAGATTTCCAGCAGCTGTAGATTTTCTCCTGTTTGTAACCAGACCAAAGACTTTATTGTGGACTTCAGAAAGAGAAAGTCAGGAGAACACACCCTAATCCCCATTGAGAGGTCAGAAGTGGAAAGGTTGAGAAGTCATAAGTTCCTGAGCATCAACATCTTAGAAGATCTGTCCTGGTACCTACACAAAGGTACAGTTTTACTTCATTAGGAGTTTGAGGAGATTTGGTATGTCATCAAAGACTCTAGAAGATTTGTATGGTGGAGAGCAATCTGTTTGGTTGCATCATAGCCTAACCTCTAATCCACAGTATCCCAAGAAGCTGCAGGGATTTACTTAAACAACCAGCTTCATTATCTGCACAACTCTCCTCACCATCAGTGACAACTTCATGAGGTGGTACCTCAAAGAATTGGTTTTCATCATTAAGAACCCTCCCACCTGAGGCAAACCCTCATCTCCTTACTGCAATCAGGATGGTAGTGCAGGAGCCTGAAGGCCCACAATCAATTCAGAAACAACTTCTTCCTTTCTGTCATCATATTTCAGCAAAGTCCATGAACCTATTAACACTACCTAGTTATTCCTTTATTTTGCAGTATTTGTTTCAGAATTTATAATAATTTTATGCTTTGTACTGAGTTGCTGTCACAAAACAATAAATTTCATGTCATTAGACATAACTGGCTACATAGAAACCCAAATGGATGAGGTAAAATAGGGCATAAACGAGAAGCTACAAATGTTCAAGGATATACAGTAAGATAGGTTGAACATTGAAAGTGTAGGGTTCAAGAATTCTCTAAGATATTGACAGATTTAAATATGGCTTAAAAAAATCTTAACCATCTTGTGGAAGAGAAAGAAACCCAGAAAAAAAAGTTCAAAGATCACAATGGATTTAAAAAGGTCAAAACATTCTCAACTGCAGGATTAGAGAAACTGCCCTTGTATGGAAAGGCTTACAAAAGTAGTGGATGTGGCTACTCATGATATCCATCATGAGTAAAGCACTCCCCACCATTGAGGACATCTGCACAAAATACAGCATCCATCATCAATGACCTGCACTGTGCAGGCCATGCCTTTCAAGCTGTTACCATCAGGAAGGTGATACAAGAACCTCAGAACACATACCACCAGGTTCAGGAACAGTAATCACCCCTCAACCATCAGGTTCTTGAACCAGAAAGATAACGTCACTCACCCCAGCACTTAACTGGACTCACTTTCAAGGACTCTTCATCTCATGTTCTAGATATTTATTGCTTAACTATTTATTATTATTTCTTTATCACCCCTTTTTGTATTTGCAGTTTATTGTTGCACATTTGTTGTTGTCCACTGTTGGGTGTGGTCATTCATTGATTCTATTGGTGACATACACACACACTTTGATAATAAATTTACCTTGAACTCCGATTAAAACATTTAGAGAATCACTGCTTGGATTTCTGGCCAAATGAATATCGCAACATCCCAACCATGTATTACTGTTACATAGATGACAGAAAACATTTGAATTAACAGAAGCCAGAGGTGAAGCATTTCCTCTATAGAGATGGTAGTGGCACAACCAGCAGTAGTGTTGCCTCAGAGCTCAAACAATCTAGAATCAATCTTGATCTAAAATGCTGAATGGAGTTTGCATTTTCTTCCTGTGGCTATGTGGACTTCTTCCAGGTGTTCCAGTTTCCTCCCATATCCCCAAGATATATGGCATAGTGCATTAACTAATAACTATCATTGCCCCCTAGTATGTAGGGCCATTGACAAAAATGTGGAAAGAATGAAATGCTATGGCCTGAGTGCTCGATATTCATTACTGATTCAGTGGACCAAAAGGCCCATTTCCATGTCACGTAATAATCAGAAACACTTCTACAGAACTACACCACCTCTTGAATTTCAGATACAACATCAATCTCCTTGTCCATAAAATATTAGAGGAAGAAGCTCATGATGCCTCAACGGAAAAAAAATATTGTGTCATAAGCATCTTGGACCATTCAATGGTAGAACTTGAATTCAGAACAGCCAAGATGTGAATATACTACAATTTGACACAGCAATCAGCTAAACGATTTCGATAATACTGATCTTTTCTGGTTCAGAAGCAACTTTTGATCAAGCTTAAGCAGAAACCTCAGGTGGGCAATGTAAATCAATTTAAAGTCATTCTTGGGCTGAAAAATATTGCCTATGGATAACTCCTTTGTTAACAAATATTTCCACAGTCCTCTTTAGCAATGATTGATATACATTTTGGGCAATTTTTTCAGCAGAAAATGGATACAACCCCAAAAGTAGCTAAGATGGTATATATAAACATACCAAATAAGCCAAGTCAAAGTTTTACCAGAACAAGACAATTTGCAGAAATTCCAATCACAGTTCTTTAACTTGATCCAAACTGCCACATTATACCCAAGTTCATAACTCAATTGTTAAGAATGTATGTTTACAACCAATATTGATGCATTTATTATAATTAATAAAGGAAAAGAAAAAGGCTGAACCCTGAGGAAGAGACTCAGCCCAAAACGTCCACTGTTAATTCATTTCCACAGATGCTACCTGACTCACTGAGTTACTCCAGCATTTTGTGCATTTTGCTTTGGATTTCCAACACCTGGAGAGTTTCTCATGTTTATAAAGGCTTAATTTTTTTTAAAAAGTCTTGTCCATTCAGTAATAATTACAATAGTACATGCAACATTATTACTCCCCACCTAGTCACCAAAATGTCTCTTACTATGTATACAAGTTCACAAAAAGATAGCTTTGCCAAACTAATTTTTTATCCCACTTCCAGCTTCCTTGACTACTCCATAGTGGTTTCCTACTTTGAATTTTCTACCACTTTTGCCAAACACCCTTCAATCTTGTTCTTAACTTGAGAGCTACATATCAGACATGGCTATAAACAGCACTCAGGCCGCTTCCCGTTTACCCTGTATACCTTGGACTTAAGATATAACACTGAATCATGTCATTTGCAGAAATTCTCTGATGACTAAGCAATAGTTGGGACTATAAAGAGAGGATGGATGAATACAGACTTAGTCAAATGGTGCAAGCTGAATCATCTGCAGCTCGACATCAGTAAAACAAAGGAGATGGTGATGACTTGATGACATGGATGTGGTGAGGACCTACAAGTACCTGGGGATGCACCTGGATGACAGATTTGAGTGGAGCACCAACATAGAAGCTGTGTACAAGAAGGGCCAGAGGCGACTGAGGTCCTTTGGAGTATGCAGGCCTTTCCTTCAGTAGTTCTACCAGTCTGTTGTTTCCAGTACAATCTTCTATGTGGTGGTGTGTTAGGGCAATGGCACCAACATGGATAATACTAACAGACTCAATAAACTGATTACAAAGGCTGACTCCGTTATAGGAGTCAAATTGGACACACCGGAGGCTGTGGTAGAACAAACGAACCTATGGAAAATCCTGGCAATTCTGGACAATATTTCTCACCCTCTGCATGCCACCTTGGCTGAACAGAGGAGCACTTTAAGTAATAGACTTAAGACAACTGCACTGCTCCAAAGTGTACCATATGAGGTCATTCTTACCCTCGGCCATTAGCCTCTATAATGAGTCAACCTATAGCTGGGGAAGTGATGACCCACTCCTGTAAGACTGTTTGAGGTAACTTATTTTTTCATTCATTTTCAAAATCAAAAAGTCAGAATCCTAGTTCTACATTCTACCTTCTGTATTACAAAACTTTTAGAACATTCCTTTGAACAAATGGTTAAGAGATTTGAGTTAAGAGATTGAAAGGTATATAATTTCTGACTGGAATTGATAAGATAAAAAGAGCAATTCCAGTTAACAGATAGTTTATGGAAACAGAAAGCATGGATGCACAGATATAAATTTTGAGCTCAATGTTATAGGTTGGAGGGGCAGAAATCAGTGCAACTTTGGAAAAATAATGCAGACAGCCTTAAGGGAAAATCTTGTCTGACAACAATCTGTTGGAATTCTTTGAGGAAATAACAGGCAGGATATACAAAGGAAAAACAGCAGATGTTGTTTATAAAGACAGGTGGAGAGGCAGGCGCTGTTGAGGAAGCAGGGAACCTGCAGAAGATAAAGACAGAGTTGAAAAATGGGCAAAGAAGTGGCAGATGGAATATAGTGTAAGGAAGGATATAGTCATCATGCACTTCGGTAGAAGGAATAAAGGCACATACTATTTTCTAAGCGGGGAGCAAATTCAGAAGTTGAAGGTGCAAAAGGACTTGGAAGGTCCTCTGCAGGGTTCCCTAAAGTTTAATGGACAAGTTTAGTCAGTGGTTAGGAAGGCAAATGCAATGTTTGCATTCATTTCAAGAGGACTAGAATATAAAAACAAGGATGAAATGCTGAGGCTCTATGAAGTATTGATTAAACTACATTTGCAGTACTGTCAGCTGTACTAAGGAAGCATGTGTTGACATTGGAGAGTTCAGAGGAGGTTCATGAAAATGTACCCAGAAATGAAAGGGTTAATATACTGGTAGCATTGTATGGCTTTGGATCTGTACTCGCTGGAATTTAGAATGGCGTGGGGGGGGGGGGGGAGTGAATACGGACCTTATTGAAACCTAACAAATATTGAAAGGCCAAGACAGGGTGGACATGGACAGGATGTTTCCTATACTGAGGGTATCTTGGACCAGAGGGTACAGCCTCAGAACACAAAGACATTCCTATGGAACGGAGATGAGGAGGAATTTCTTCAACCAGACGGTAGTGAATCTATGCAATTTATCAGCACAGATAGTTACGCAGGTCAAGTCATTGCATATATTTAAAGTGGAGGTTGATAAGCTCTTCATTAGTAATGACATCTAAGGTTACAGGGAGAAAACAGGAGAATGGGACTGAGAGAGATAATAAATAGGTCTGATGGAATGGCAGAGCAGACTTGATGGGTGGTTTAATTGTGCTCTTATGTTATTATGGTCTTATTATACCACACAAAGGACAACAATTCAACTCATTCAGCCTATGCGATCTCAGAGCAAAATCTAATTTTACTCTGAGCTGGCATATGGAATATGAAAAACTCTTCTAATTTTCCCCTATGGTCTTCTCTCATGAAGGGTTTTTCATATTACCCTTACCATTAACTCTCCCAGATTCTATAAGCCATCAACACCAAGGGCAGTTAATCTACCAACCTTCACATCACTGGAAGGAAACTGGAGCACCCAGAGGAAACCAACGTCGTCATAGACAATAGACAGTAGGTGCAGGAGTCAGCCATTCGGCCCTTCTAGCCAGCACCGCCATGCACTATGATCATGGCTGATCATACACAATGAGTACCCCGTTCCTGCCCTCTCCCCATATCCTTTGACCCCGCTATGGAAAGCCTGTGGAATGCGGCCAGTGAAGTAGTGGAGATTTAAGGCTTCGACTCGAGAGATTCTGGCAGTTGGACTGTGCAATCAAGTCAAATAAGATTTGAATAGCTCAGCAGAAAGCTGTTGATTAGACAATCAAGATTTGAATAGCTCAGACTCAGCAGAAAGCAGCTGATTGGGCAATCAAGGTCAGCTGACCAAGCAGTTCGAAAAGCTCAAACAAATAAACAGAGGGTTACCTCAAGCAGAGCAGCCTGTGGAAAGTGGCCAGTGAAGATCTGAGGCTTTGATGAGCTTCACTCCAAGTGGGGTAAGGCCGAGTAAGTTCCTTTCAAATGGAGAAAGTTTCAAAAGTTGAGGCAAGTATAGGGTAGGTCATGGCAGCTGAGATCGGCCCTGTGGTTTGTTCATCCTGCAGCATGTGGGAAATCAGGGATACTTCCAGTGTCCCTGATGACTATGTGTGCAGGAAGTGTGTCCAACTGCAGCTTCTGGCAGACCGCATTGAGTGTCTGGAGCTGCGATTGGATTCATACTGGAGCATCTGCTATGCTGAGAAAGTTGTGAATAGCACGTTCAGTGAGTTGGCCACACTGCAGGTAAAGGCTACACAGGCAGAAAGGGAAGGGGTGGCCACTAGACAGTGTAGCAGTAGGCAGGTAGTGCAGGAGTCCCCTGAGGTCATCTCTCTCTTAAACAGATATACTGTTCTGGATACTGTTGGGGGAGATCTCTCATCAGCAGCAGCTGAGTTCACTGCACCATGGGTCACCCTCTGTGGCACAGGAGGGAAGGAAAAGGAGTGGGAGAGCTATAGTGTAAGAGGAATAGATAGGCGTTTCTGTGGCTGCAAACAGAACTCCAGGATGGTATGTTGCCTCCCTGGTGCAAGGGTCAAAGATGTCTCTGAGCGGCTGCAGGACATTCTGGAATGGGAGGGTGAACAGCCAGTGGTCGTGGTGTACATAGGTACCAACGATATAGGTAAAAAAACGGGATGAGGTCCTACAAGGTGAATTTAGGGAGTTAGGAGATAAACTAAAAAGTAGGACCGCAAAGGCAATAATCTCTGGATTACTACCAGTGCCACGTGCTAGTCAGAGTAGAAATAGGAGGATATTTCAGATGAATACGTGGCTTGAAAAATGGTGCGAGGGGGAGGGATTGAAGGTATGAGACGTGAATTAGCTAAGATAGACTGGCAAATGATACTTAAAGGGTTGACAGTGGATATGCAATGGCAAGCATTTAAAGATTGCATGGATGAACTACAACAATTGTTCATTCCAGTTTGGCAAAAGAATAAACCAGGGAAGGTAGTGCACCCGTGGCTAACAAGGGAAATTAGGGATAGTATCAAGTCCAAAGAAGAAACATATAAATTAGCAAAAAAAGCGGCACACCTGAGGACTGAGAGAAATTCAGAGACCAGCAGAGGAGGACAAAGGGCTTAATTAGGAAAGGGAAAAAAGATTATGAGAGAAAGCTGGCAGGAAACATAAAAACTGACTGTAAAAGCTTTTATAGATACATGAAAAGAAAAAGATTGGTCAAGACAAATGTAGGTTCTTTACAGTCAGAAACAGGTGAATTGATCATAGGGAACAAAGACATGGCAGACTAATTGAATAACTACTTTGGTTCTGTCTTCACTAAGGAGGACATAAATAATCTTCCGGAAATAGTAAGGGACCGAGGGTCTAGTGAGATGGAGGAACTGAGGGAAATACATGTTAGTAGGGAAGTGGTGTTAGGTAAATTGAAGGGATTAAAGGCAGATAAATGCCCAGGGCCAGATGGTCTGCATCCCAGAGTGCTTAAGGAAGTAGCCCAAGAAATAGTGGATGCATTAGTGATAATTTTTCAAAACTCCTTAGATTCTGGATTAGTTCCAGAGGATTGGAGGGTGGCTAATATAACTCCACTTTTTTAAAAAAAGGAGGGATAGAGAAACCGGGGAATTATAGACTGGTTAGTCTGACATCGGTGGTGGGGAAAATGCCAGTCAGTTATCAAAGATGTGATAACAGCACATTTGGAAAGAGGTGAAATCATCGGACAAAGTCGGCATGGATTTGTGAAAGGAAAATCATGTCTGACGAATCTTATAGAATTTTTTTGAAGATGTAACTAGTAGAGTGGATAGGGGAGAGCCAGTGGATGTGGTATATTTAGATTTTCAAAAGGCTTTTAACAAGGCCCCACACAGGAGATTAGTGTGCAAACTTAAAGCACATGGTATTGATGGGGATAGAGATTTGGTTGGTAGACAGGAAGCAAAGAGTGGGAGTAAACGGGACCTTTTCAGAATGGCAGGCAGTGACTAGTGGGTACCGCAAGGCTCAGTGCTGGGACACCAGTTGTTTACAATATATATTAATGATTTAGACGAGGGAATTAAGTGCAGCATCTCCAAGTTTGCGGATGACATGAAGCTGGGCGGCGGTGTTAGCTGTGAGGAGGATGCAGGGTGACTTGGATAGGTTAGTTGGGTGGGCAAATTCATGGCAGATGCAATTTAATGTGGATAAATGTGAGGTTATCCACTTTGGTTGCAAGAACAGGAAAACAGATTATTATCTGAATGGTGGCTGATTAGGAAAAGGGGAGGTGCAACGAGACCTGGGTGTCATTGTACACCAGTCATTGAAGGTGGGCATGCAGGTACAGCAGGCGGTGAAAAAGGCATGTTGGCATTCATAGCAAAAGGATTTGAGTACAGGAGCAGGGAGGTTCTACTGCAGTTGTACAAGGCCTTGGTAAGACAGCACCTAGAATATTGTGTGCAGTTTTGGTCCCTTAATCTGAGGAAAAACAGTCTTGCCATAGAGAGTACAGAGAAGGTTCACCAGATTGATTCCTGGGATGGCAGGACTTTCGTATGAAGAAAGACTGGATCGACTAGGCTTATACTCACTGGAATTTAGAAGATTGAGGGGGGATCTTATTGAAATGTATAAAATTCTAAAGGGATTGGACAGGCTAGATGCAGGAAGATTGTTTCCAATGTTGGGGAAGTCCAGAACAAGGGGTCACAGTTTAAGGATAAAGGGGAAGCCTTTTAGGACAGAGATGAGGAGAAACTTCTTCACACAGAGAGTGGTGAATCTGTGGAATTCTCTGCCACAGGAAACAGTTGAGGCCGGTTTATTGGCTATATTTAAGAGGAAGTTAGATATGGTCCTTGTGGCTAAAGGGATCAGGGGGGTATGGAGAGAAAGCAGGTACAGGGTTCTGAGTTGGATGATCAGCCATGATCATACTGAATGGCGGTGCAGGCTCGAAGGGCTGAATGGCCTACTCCTGCACCTATTTTCTATGCTATCTATAAGAGCTCTCTATCCCTCTCTTGAAAGCATCCAGACACTTGGCCTCCACTGCCTTCTGGGGCAGAGCATTCCACATATCCACCATTCTCTGGGTGAAAAAGTTTTTCTGCATCTCTGTTCTAAATGGCCTACCCCTTATTCTTAAACTGTGGCCTCTAGTTCTGGACTCACCCATCAGCGGGAACATGCTTCCTGCCTCCAGCATGTCCAATCCCTTAATATGTTTCAATCAAATCCCCTCTCATCCTTCTAAACTGCAGTGTATACAAGCCCAGTCACTCCAATCTTCCATAGGAACCAACAAGTAAAATCTAAAAAAGACAGCAGCAACGATCAGGACTGCAACTAGGTTGCTGGAACTTTGCTGCCACAACTTCCCAAACTACCATAGTCACGTTTGTTTATTGTCATTTTCAGTGTACAAGTGTAAAAGAGAACCAAATAACTGTAGTTGAGGCTAGGGTGTGGAGGGATGGATTAGTGGGCGGAGGTGTTGATTAGTCTTAGTACTGGTGTAAAGTAATTACTTTTGAGTCTGGTGGTTGTGGCATGAATGTCAAGTAGCCTTCTCCTTCATAGGACAAACTGTCCATAAGAAGGGTGGCTGAGATTCTTCAGGATGTTACTGGCCCTTTTCTAACACCTTTCTATATTTATGTCCTTGATGGCAGGTAGACTGCTGCCAGTGACGCATTGAGTAGTTTTGACTACCCATTACAGAGCCTTACTGTCCACCTCAGTGCATTTCCATACCATGCAGTGATGCTGCTTGTCAGGATGCTCTCTACAATGCATCAGTAGAATGATACGAGTACAGATGTACATACTCCAATTCTCTTCAACCTTCTCTCAA
Source organism: Hypanus sabinus (assembly GCF_030144855.1). Taxonomy (NCBI): domain Eukaryota; kingdom Metazoa; phylum Chordata; class Chondrichthyes; order Myliobatiformes; family Dasyatidae; genus Hypanus; species Hypanus sabinus. Next base: position 47,077,424 of record NC_082708.1, on the reverse strand, counting down.
AGTAAGGTGTTGGTGAGCTTTCCTGATTGTGTATAATGCATTCGGAGACCAGGGGAGGTTGTGCGAGATGCGCACTCCCAGGAGTTTCTACTGTTGGACTGCCTATGTAAAGAGGGTGTGAGTCATTTAGCAATTACATTGAGGAATTTCTTATCAAATTGGCTCAAATTATAATTCTCATAGAAAGATGCAATGCTGTCTTGTAGAGGCCCAAATTGAGGGAAACGGGTAATTTAGGTTTACTCCAAATATACAAAATGCATTTATATAAAATAATCAAGACATACAAACTTACTGATGCAAGAATGTCAGCACTTTTCACATGCTGTAACTAATGCAGCATGTTAAATACTTCATATGCCTGCATAGAGTGAGTAAACAAAGTCTTGTTTTGACTTCTCAATTTACTTCAGCGTGACTAGCTTTTAAAAATGAACAATCACAATTAGCAATGCTTCCAAGTTTAATCCCTGGCATTTACTTAGCTCACAAATGAAACAGAGAAATTGCACTACACAAGCAAAAACAGTTAGAAAAAAAGACTCAAAATAAAAGGAAAAGAATCATTTGGCAAAGTTCTAACAGAAAATGACACTTCACAACACCAAACTACAATGAATTACATCATAAGCACACAATATATACCTAGAAATCTCATCAGAAAGTGATTCTCAGCAGGAAGAGTGATGGAAGCATATGATACATTTGTATTCTTAACAAGAGAGACCTTTTTAAAGCAGTTGGGACATTTACTTGTTAAAAATTGCAAACCAGTATGACAGAACATCAAGGAAGTCACTGCCAAAAGATCAAGTGCTTTTCAGTGAAACTTAGTCAGGTGCCAAGTATACGATTGCTGCCAAAGAGAAGAGCTAATAGTTAATTACATCCAAATCAAAATTTAAAGTACACATAGATTACAAGTATCATTTTTAAGCATTGAAATCGTAACAAAAACCCAAACTAACTTAAGAAAATTGATTTGCTGTTCAAAATAAAATGAAATGGTCATTTTCTTTTAAGTCATTAAGTTATAGCAATAACAGATAAAATCAGTCATTCTCAACTTCACAACTTCACTCGTGAACATAATTATATCGCTATCATCTCATGGGAAAGCACAAGATGTCTCCAAAGCAGTGACTGCTAGCCCAACTAAAAAGCTAAAAGTAGCCAAACAACTGATATTTTGATAAAGTGATCAACGCAATGGAACAAAATCCAGTAAGAATTTATTTCCATTAAGATTAAACGGAGGAAAGTTAGAAAGGGAAGAAAACCTGGTAATCAGAATTGATTCAGGTTGTTATTAGCTAATGCAAATAATTAGGAGCTAGAGAAGTTTTATTTACTAGTTTAGTACAAATTATAAAAATTGTCAGTCATTCCAATCACTCAGATATCTGTCAGACACAGAACAAGAATTCCATGCCCATCTAACTTCGGAAAGTGTACTTTAAAATCAGACAAATGTTAAAAGGTATCATTGTTCTTTTTACATGGAAGCCTGTGGGTTCTGACTTAAAAGACAAAAACAAAGTGCAAAATTGTAATATTAATTCAAGTAAATGAGGTAAGGAGATTTGATTGTGACTGCTTAAAAAAACTTAAAAATACTCTTACCATTGATGGAGATCTATGTTAATTCTAAAGAAGAAGCAAGATTATAGAAGTGCTTTGTGTCAAATTATTTACAACTAGATATACCATTATGTGGGTCAAACATTTCACTTTAAATGTAGAGGAATTAGTTTTAAATAAAAAAAAACACACAACAAAATATACTTTAAATCCAGGTTACTTAGTAATAAGTTACTGCACATTTATCTCAGCTGAAATACTTTGAGCTCCACAACCAACACTATTAACAAGTTATCAAAATTGAAGTACATGCAACATTAAAGTACACAATGTTTCTATTAGATGTATGCAATTATCAGCTCTATAATTGAGTATAAGCTTTATAATTTACAAGTGTACTCTTAAATGAAAAAGTCATTTTTTTTGGAAAAGACAATGTTTTATTTAATTTACTTGATCAATAAAATTGCCAGAGTCTGCTGCAAGATTTTAAGCAATTATGTCTGAATTGTATTTTAAAATAATCAAACCATAGATATGCAACTTTGATTTCGTGGATGCAACAACCAATGATCACAACCAGCAACTTGCAAGATTCTAGGTGCTCGGGTATGAAACTTAATGTATAAGACACTATTACTTTAGAAAGAAAACAACCAATCGACATTTTATGATAAATGAAAGTAAACGCCCTTAATGCCATTACATGCACCATGAATTGATCAGGGAGTACAGTGACTTAAAAATCAGATTCATTAAAGCAGAAACCTGCAATTGTTGGACCAATAGCTTCCCATCAAATCAGTATTTGCACCTGAAGGCTTTATTTTCAAACAAAACCAAAATAACCCACAGCTGTCACCACTGAGTATTTTGGAGAAATAAATTCAGCTTACTGATACATTACTTCAGTGAAGTGCATTTAATTGTCAATAAAAATGACAAAATGTAAAACAAAATGGAAAGGATAACAAACCTTTGCAAATGTTAACATGTATGAGGTTAGGGTGAGAATGTGAGGACAAATCTTTTTGCTACTGAGCTGGAATTTCTACTAGCCCTTCAGGAGGTGCTTCACTCCATTTAAAACAAAATGGTGTAGCTGAAGTCCATTCAAAGAATTGTAGGAATAGCTTATGTTAAGATAAATCTAATTAAAAATTTCATTCAAGGGTAATAGCGAAGCTGATTCACTTATCACTAATTCATACATTCAAGAGTTGAGAGGTCGAACTGATTCTTATAGATTGAGTTTAGCTCATATGTAGAAAAAGAGTTACTTAAACCATGACAGTAAGTTTTTGAATTTGATTTAATCACTAAATTGTTGGAAAGTAGACGGAATGTCACTCAATTATACTTTCTATGTTCAGCCATTATGTGGAATAATTTGAATGATAAATTTAATAGAGGCAGAAGCTGACTTCTTTAAAATTCATTGGATTCCAGTTAATTGAGCCATTGATTAATCAGGGCTGTTGCTCAATTAGGACAACTCTTAAAGAACAAAAAATAATCAAGGAAATCTTTTATTTGGGACACTATGCCAGTCAATTGGGACAGGAGACTCTTACAAATAGCTTCTAACTAACATCAATCTTGTGCACTTGTGTGGGTGTTAAGACACTACCCCATACTTAGAACAAACAGTTTTAAAGAAAAAAAAATAGGGTCATTGTGTGTTTGTGTTCAAAAAGCAGTGATTTTTGTTACTGATAGTTGGTGAGAAATAAGCAGCAAGATAGTTTGGAAGTTTTGCTCATCATGGTTTCAAGCATTCAGGCTAGGAGATGCCAGTTAAGGACCGGGGTGGAAAAAAGGAAACTGTTTCACAATTCAACAAGTCAAGAATAATGAAGAATTTGAAGAATTGTGTTGCATGTTACAACGAAAATAAAGATTTAGAGAATGCAATGTAAAGTATTGTATGAAGGCAGTCCATTATCCGCACTGATCTTGTTCATTTACTGTCAATCTAAAGAACACAGCAGTGTACACTGGATGAATTTCTTTGTCAACGATTATTAGGAACTAATAGTTCTACAGTATTAGTAGTGTTCTAATTTGTTCTATGTTTCATTCAAATATATAAATAATCACTCAGTTAAACAGCAGCTTGTTTTTTTTTGCCTCGTACACCTTTTTCACTATTTCCATGAAACTTTGGCTAATTGAGACAGCTGTTTAATTGGACCAAAATATAGAGGTCCCAATGAATTCTAATTAAATAGAATCCACTCTATACAGAATAACTAATGGATAAACTATGGCTTTCAAAACTATGGTATTAAACAGATGGTGAATGCAAAAAATAAAAATCACTGGATAAAAAGCTTACCTATGTCTTCACCTAACAGTCAAAGATTAAACGTCATAGTGCATTATCTATATTGACCTTTGGCTGTGTATAGCTTTTCACATGAACTGGAGGCACTGAAAAACCAAAAGATCTGTTATATATTTGATAAAGAAAAACTTTGGCTAGAATAGCAAGTAATCAGATGATCCCAATTTACTGCAGCAAAACCAATGAAGCCAAGTTCATATTTTGTAATTAAATTAGCATGTATGAGACCAAGATGGTCTAACTGGTGGCCTTGACTTCAAGCTCCATATTTTGAAACTCCTACATTTCTTTATGTTCTCAGTCTCCAACTGTTCCTCTTCACTCATTTGCCAGATTATCTTTACAGCTTATCCCCGCCCCCATCAGCACAATTATATCCTGAGGCATTCCCCTCTCCTCACTGCACAAGCTTTTTTTTCTTCCCAACTCCATTAGAACTCCAGTTCTTCAAACTGAAACTTTAATTGTTGCTTCTCCATTAGATGTGGCCCATACTGCTGTGCATCTTCCAGTATTTTGTTTTTACTTAAGATTTCCAGGTTTATTTTTTGGAATTTCAAGATATCATCTGATGCACATTTTGTCAAAAAAGTGATAAAATGATATACAATAACAAGTCGTAAACAGAATTGGATAAATGTTTGGAATTTCCCCCCTAGGAGGAGCATCTAGGGAACTGCTGGTCAATATAAACACAATAGGCCAGAATTCTACATTTTACAAGGTTTCAGTCTAGATCAAATATACCTCTCTATCTACACATTGTAATCATATTTCCTCAAGGTCCAAATAAATATAAAAGACATAAAATTAAGGCAAGTACCTTAATTATTTAAGAAAGGTACACAATACGAGATAGTTATGCTGTTAAATTGTTCTACAAAGCAACTAATAAAAATGTGCAATTGTACTTCAGCAATATGAAAGGTAACAGAAATAATGGAAGCAGCAGTTAAAAAGGTCTCAAATTCAAAAGCAAGGTTCATCAATCTGATACAGAAGTCTGAATTCCATCAAACCACTGGGACAATTCAATTCAAATAATTTAGGATAAAAACACTGGTGACAGTGAAACTGAACATTTATAATCTTGCCAATATGTCTCTTAAATATACTCTGCAACATGGAAAACTCATTTTCAGAATGGACTATGCATAGCAAATAAAACTCACACTTAGTAGTGCATTCTGAACCTTGAGGAATACCAAAAGTTAAGGTGGAGCAGCAAAAGGCTGGTAGACCAATAAACCTTCAGTATATAAATGATGCACAAAGTTATTTGCTGAGAAGTGCTGTCTGCAGAGGATGAACCTCAGGGTTGTATACATCGATAATAAATGTACTTTGTATTTTGAATATTTGAAAGCCAGATCCTGACTCAAGTTTTAATTTAGATTATCTACACTGATAAAGATGATGGCTGGAGAGAATACATCATGAAAAAAATCCACTTAAGGTTCCAGTTAGATGCCAGAATAGATTCCCAACATAAGTGTAAAATAAAGAATTTCAGTCATTCAAATCAGTTTTCAAAGGATTGGATATTTCCATTATCCTATAAGTTATCTGTAGGGACAATTAAATGTGCAGAACACACACAAGTCTCTAGGAGTTTGCTCTACTGCCTTTGAGAGTCGGGAAGCAATTTTCTAGCTGTCCTTTTCTTTTGACAATTCATCTCAGGGAAAAGCAAGCACCATATAAAGATTGAGGTGTCTTCAAAAAGACTTAACTATCTCCCAACCATTTAAAAGGTCTTTTCAAACCTAAAATAGTGAAGCTCTATCAAAATACCAAATGTACTATGATAGAAGGACAACTAATAACACTAATTTCAATTTGCTAATCAGACAATGTGGGAAATACAGGTAACAAAGATGCAAAATATTACTTTTCACTGCAGAGCAGTTAGAGGGAATCAAAAGCTCATTATCAATTGAATATCAACACAGTTCAATTTCAGCAAAATTAATATGATTATTTCAGTCCGACCCAAAATATTATTTGAAATAAAACGTTAAGATTTCCACTCGGCTACATGTAAATATGAAACTACTGGTTAACACTAATGAGATACAAAAAAAAATCCTTAACAATGATAATCCTACACTCTAAGTATTTTAAATAATCTTTTATGCTACAGAAGAACAAGTTCAAGCAACGTGAAGAAACTTTTACTTTTGAAGCCTCATACTTAAACAATCGTTTCTAAACTGATTTAAAACAGGGCCTCTGTTTAGAAGTATGCTGGGAATGTCAAATTAAACAATTCATCCAGTTAAACAGAATGATTTAAATATTCTCAACTTTTGTATAGTAAATTGACAATACAAGTCAATTCTTCAGAAGTATACTTTTGCTTTACAAAATTTGGGAGTTTAAGGTTGCATAAACCTCAAATGAAAGAAAATTGCTATGGCAATAGTTTTTTTAAATGGATGTTGCTAATCTATTTTGAAAGTATCTGCAGTGTTATGTCAACATGACCAATACTGCACAAGATTTCATAGTAGTGACTTTTAACTAATATAGCAACTTTAAACTAAAATAGCAAACTCAACTCGACAGAATAATCCAAAATGATCTAATTATTTGCTTGGGTCAGCAGAAAGAGAAGGGAGACAGGAATACTAGAGAAATTAAGAACATATTTTAAAATTGTTCCCAAGTAATTATAAATTCATGTGGATAGGATATAGCAATTTGCAACTTGAACTTGAAAAATGATCTGTGAAACATAGTCATGGGATGGGATAATCTGTATCATCAGGAATTTAGAAAACACAAGACAAATAAATTGCATCAATTTAAAAATTATGCACATTACAGATTGTGCATCGCTTAGTACATGTTAGCTAGTGTTCAATTATTTTAACAAAAGAAATAGTTTATTTGTTTTATTTATTGTTCCATGGATTTTACAGCATGGTCACATTATAAAGATGTCTAATACTGCAGACACAAAATGTAAGCCCAACTTGCTAAAGCAATGTTTTATGTGGTTGTTGTTCTATGAGATAAAGCCTGAAGCATTTTAGACTTCAGTATAGAGTCAAACAAAAATATATAAGGAAACAAAATCCAAAGATTTACATCACATTAAAAAAGTCAAATAACAGTAGATAAAACTCAACTGATAGTTTTAAATCACTAGATATCCGTATATCTTAAACTGTCACAGAAAGGAATGACGTTTGTTACAGTTCAAAATGTCTAATATCTGCGACGTTTATTAGCTCCATCAAAGTTACCAACTTGATTTCCTCTACCAAAGCCACCAGGTGCAGCACTTACAGCACCCACACCTGCCATGGGTTGTTGAGGAGCAGCCTCAGGTGCAGGCGTTCCGCTTAAGCTTCCCCTATTAACCATAGGAGGAGAACCTAATTGACTAGGAGCTCCTTGAGGAAATCTATCATTGCGCTAGTGTCCATTTGCAGTGATATTTTATATATTACATATATTTTAAAAAAAGAATGTCCATAATATGTTCCATTGGAGGAACCAATCAAAAGATGGCATATTTATAAATTGATTGGCGACATTCCATGTTGGTGTCATGAAGTTTGGCAGGCAGTCCAGCAGTACCAGGAACATACAAAAAGGAGATAAAAGGAGCAATTAAATTAGTTAACTTATAGATGAATGATGCTTTAAATAATGAAATGCAATTCTTAGAACTTACTTTCAAAACATCAAAAACTCAACTGCATAATACAAAATTAGCCAAATTTGAAAGGACTCCAAAACCATTACAACACAAAAACTATAGACCATACTAATTTTTTTTCAAGACTAGGAGGCCATTTATTATGATGACAAAAACATATACGTGAATTTGCATAAATTTCTCAGGCTTAGTAAGATTTATGAAAATTATAAACAATGAAATTTCATGTATTATGTAATTCATTTTGAAGGAAATAGAGTGCAAGTATCTCTACAGTGATTTCACATGATAGGGAGTAAAGTTTTATGCTCCAAGATAGATGGTGTTTTTAAAAATTAAAAACATTTCCACCATTTGCTTTTATTTACCTTACAATATGCCCAACATGCCCTCTCTAGTTGCTACTTGTTTAAAAAAAAACAAACAGCTAGGAGGAACCTAATGGGTCAGGGAAATGGACAGTTGATGTTTTGGGTCAACACCCTTCAAGTGGATCCAGCTGCCTGTCGTACTGAATTCTTCCAATTTTTTTTGCTCCCAATTCCAGTCTCACTGCTACTTTATTTTCACATCTTTTTATCCTAATCACTAATCTCCAACAATTTAACTTTCATGCCCTCTCTCCACATATTGCCAAATCTCTTATCCTGTTTAACTCAATCCTTCTCCCACTCAAGTTTCACTTTATCTTCCTTCTTACCCATTCTCAATTCTTATTTATTTTCATCAGTATTACATCTTCTCTATATTTTCTTGTCCTTTCCCCTTTATTTTCCACCAAACCATATTTTCCATGGTTTTTGTTTGCAATTCTAACTACCTCAATTTTCTCTCAACTGTGTTTTGCTCCCTTGCCAAACCACAATTGCCTTTTACCTTCCCATTTGTCACTTGTGCATTTATCTTTACATTATTGCAAGGACATCAGAAAAGAGAATAAGGCAGATGTTGTCATGATCCATTGGTTCTCCAGCACTGTAGGAAATCTTTTGATAGAGATTATTCAAGGCATAAGGATTATTTAACATCAACTGCAATTAATAATTCCCCAATCCAAAATCAGTGTAAACTAAATGCATACAGAGTAGAAACAGTTCTGGAAACAAAACAGCCTTGTAGTAATAATACAACCAGTGTTTCCCCAAATAAGGACCTGCTTGTCTGTCTGGCAAATGAAATAGAACCATGCAACAGTCTTTACCAAAATGTTGAGGAATTTCTAAAACTATGAGAGGTATTAAGTACAAATTTGAGAGTGGCCACAGACAGGACATGACAACAACAATGAAAATCAAGAATGTCGTCATCTGCAATACAACTCAGTACTTTAAGTACTTGGCTAATTAGATCACATATAGCAAAATTAACTCAATTTGCTAATAAAGTTAACACTAGATGAATGTTATTGATTTATGCAATTAAACTATATTACAAACTCTACACTTGTAAAATAGTACTACCCTCTGTAAATTTAATAATAACTTTACTACTTGGGCAATATCTCAGTTCAGGAAAAGAGCACAATAAGGCTGTTGACTAAAAATGTTAAAAGTCTGTAAATAAAGTAGACCCTTAAAAGATGGACATTTCCATATTTTTCACATGGAAATTTGTTTTTTTTTGGTGTGGCTTTTTATCAACAGAAAGTGGAGATGGCACTTGGTCAGCCACCAATTTGGATTCCAGGACAAAATATGACATGTGACAGTTTGCATGTTAGATAATAGTATATGCTAGTTATTACTATAGAAAAATCTTGTTCTTTGATAATCAATGATAAGACATTACTGAAAGATTCAATTCAATTCCCTTATTCTTGGAGGCAAAATGTGGGAGATATAAATAAATAAAATTTTCTCATTGTTAAAAAACTTGACTAAAAATTCATTCTCTGTATCATAATGAAATCTTAAAACAAGGTATTACTTAGAGAAAAAATGGAGTCAGGTATACTTTTAAATTTAAAGTCCAAATATATGCATAATTTTATACATTTAATTAAAATTCTAGCCTGATAAACTTTAATATTCGACAAAATGCTTTTGTGCAAATTTCAGTTTAATATTAGAAAGGTATGTTTACACTTTTAAAAGGTTTTCATGTTAGACAAAATTGAACGATCTGATGTGAGGGTACTTAATGACTCAAGGCAAAATTTGAAGCTTTGCCTACAAGTTCAGTGAATTAGTTTCAACCATTAGTTTTAATTTAATACTGTTTTAAGGTAAAGTAGAATATCAAGTGCAAATATATATATTACAAAACCCTATTCAAGATAACATTTAGATTGTAAAGAGTCATAGAGCAGGCCCTACTGCATAGACACAGGCCCTTTGGCCTATGTAGTTTGTACTGAACTGTTTTTCTGCTTAGTCCCATCAACCTGTACCTGGACCATAGCCCTCTATATTCCTCCCATTCTAGCACTTATCCAAACTTCTCTTAAATGTTGAACTCAAACCTGCATCCACCAGTTCCCCTGGAAGGGCATTCCACATTTTCACCACCTTCTGAATGAAGTTCCTCCTTAGGTTCTCCATAAATTCAGCTATATTTTCCCCCAGATTGTCATCACAGAAAATTTAACACAAAATTCAAACTAGCCTCCAACACCTGAGAATATGTAATCCACTCAAAAAGCCATTAAGACTTATTAGGCATGACCCTTATTTCTTTTAAATCCATTTTGCTATTAAACAGTGAGTAAAATTAAAATTAATCTTATAATCAAATATATTCAAATTCACAAAACTCAAATCTACAATACTAAACATTTAATTTTGTTTATTAGTAATACTGCAAGACTGCCCAACTTAAAACCATCCATATTCTTTTTATAAATGTAGCAAAATTGTTAAAAGCATTGTTCTATAATTCTGAATTCATCATTTAGATGTAAATTTTTAAAACACATCAAGACACACATTTACTGAAATAGCATCCTACAAATCTAAGATTACTTAATCAGTTTTGATCAACTAAACTTAGTTGACTAGTGCATTCTTTAAAATGAGCAGAACACAAAAAACATACTAAATATTTTGCACATGATTACAAATCTTGTCAGTCTACATTAGTGTAAACATACCTTTCTTATATTACTTAAAATATAATGACAAAAAACTGATTATTTAATACATTACCATTGTTCCACCGTTGTCTCCCAGCATGGGTGTTCCCATACTTGCAGCTCCTTCTGGCCCAATGGCTGGGACAGGTCCCATTGCAGTACCAGGCATAGGTCCACGGTTGTTCATGTTCATACCCATAAGTGGAGCAGGCCCTTGACTGCCAGCAGGAGCTGGGCTATACGCATCTATGCAAAATAGTTGGTACTTAGATCTAACCTAGATCTAAATTTTGATTCCAAGGTAATTAACTGGATAGAATATTTGCAGAAATTAATAAATTCGTAAACATGCTATTTAAGACTGACCATGCAAGGCAACTGCTACCTGATTAAAAGCCTGCAAAAATAGTTCTTTGGGACTGTACAAATTCTGTCACAACGTTTACATATACAGTTATTCAGCTTTCACTGGTAACAAAAACCATGATGTTTGCATATTTTGATTTTAACAGGTAGTTATTTCACAATTAAAACTGGAGAAACAAAATAGATAACTTAAATAAAGCCCAAATAAACACTTCTACAAAGACACACTCTATTTATATCTGGACACTTTCACAGGGCTGCAATAAATCTGATTATTTTTCTTCATATCTTAAATTTTTCAACAATTTCTCTGCAAAAAAGATCTCCAATTCTACAAGTTAGTATTGGAAAGATCATTGCCAATACTTACTCTAGCAAAGAATTCAGTTAAATTTGAAGATTAGACATGTCAAATTCAAATCTAAATAAAATTTACCGTGAAATAGATTAGATTCAAATTTGTCATTGTACCAAGTACAGATACAAAGTCAATGAAATGCAATTAGCATCTAACCAGAAGTGCAAAAGAACAGTGTTATTTACAAAATAACTGCGAATAAAAAGTATGTGCTACAGCATACAAATATAAAAGTACTGACACAGTACAATATGGGTGCAACACTGCTTAGAGCTGAGATGCAAGGTTCAGCAGGATCACAGCCTCAGGGAAGAAGCTCTTTCTGAGCCTGCTGGTGCGGGAGCAGAGGATCCTGAAGTGCCTACCGGATGGAAGGAGAATAAGAAGTCCATGGTTAGGGTGAGATGCATCCTTGATAATGCTTTTCACCCTGCCCAGGCAATGTTCTCAATGGTGTGCAATTGGGTGCCGATAATCCAGTGGGTAATTTTCACCACCCGCTTGAGTGCTTTGCTATCTGATACAGGACAATTGCCATACCACACTGAGATACAGTTGGTGAGTATGCTCTCGATGGTACAGTGGTAAAAGTCCATCAGTACAGGCAGTCCCCGAGGTACGAACGTCTGACTTATGGACAACTCATACTTACAAACGGAGGGAGGAGAGCACCATCTGTCATTTTAAGTCAGATCATGACGCCATCCGCCATTTTAAGTCGTTGCTGTTAACACTGTAACTTTGTATTTGGCTTAAATATTTCTTAGCAAGATTCACCCTGACCACTCTCCCACCTTTTCCAGTCAGCACCGCCCCACCTTGTCCCATTTAACCTTTCTCAATGCGGGTGGAGTTTAGGACCCGGAGCAGCTCAAGACCCGTCGCCCGCATCCTCCACTGTATATTTTTTTTTATTAAGTGCAATCGTGAACAATAGCCAGATCAGAAATGCTGATCAAATCAACTAGTTCCTAAAGAGAACTTTGATAGGCCAATCAGACGGTTCACTACTGCTCAGTGATAGAACATAAAATCCGCGGTTTCCTGTTCCATTTATGGAAAACGATTGCGACTGAAAATAAAGTAGAAATAATAAAGCGATTGGAAAGAGGTGAAACGCCATCAGTCATTGGAAAAGCTTTAGGCTACAGTTGGTCAACAATCGGAACAACTTTAAAGGATACAGGTGAAGGATAAAGTGAGAATAATGGAGCATGTGAAAGGCCCTGCCCTGATGAAAACTACAATTATTACTAAACAACGCAGTGGTTTAATTATTGAAATACATACATTTGTGTTTTATATGCATAGAAAGGTAAAATACATACTATATACTAAGACAAACGTTTGACTGACACTAAATAATACCGGATGTAACTGTTCCGACTTGCGTACAAATCCAACTTAAAGACAGGCTCAGAAACTGAACTAGTTTGTAACCCGGGGACTGCCTGTATCCTGGGACAGAGGTGAACTCTGTCCAGGAACTGGGAATAGGGAATAGCATTTTTGCATTTGGCAGGGTAGGAAGAGGTATAGTTGATGTAGTTATGAGAGTCAGTGGGTTTATAGAAGATGTCAGTGGACAGTCTGTCTCCACTGACCGAGACCGAGAGACCGAGAGAGGGGAGAAAAGTGTCCGAGATGGACCAAGTGAATTTGAGGGCTGGGTGGAAGTTAGAAGCAAAGTTGATGAAATTGACAAGCTCGGCGTGGGTGCAGGAAGCAGCACCAATGTAGTCGTCAATGTAGCGAAGGAAAAGTTGAGAAGCAGTACCAGTATAGATTTGGAGCATAGACTGTTCCACATAACCAACAAAGAGGCAGGCATAGCTGGGGCCCATGCGAGTGCCCTTAGCTGCACCCTTGGTCTGAAGTGGGAAGAGCCAAAAGAGAAGTTATTAAGTGTGAGTATCAGTTCCACCAACCGGAGGAGTGTGGTGGTGTTGGGGAACTGGTGAGGTCTATTGTTAAAAAAGTAGCAGAGGACTTTAAAGAGGCTTTCTTGATAGGGAATGGAAGTGTATATGGATTGGACATCCATAGTGAAAAATGAAGCAGTTAAGACTGGGAACTGGAAGTTAGTGAAGAGATGGAGGGCATGGGATGTATCCCGGATGTCAGTTGGGAGGGACTGAAATATGGGTGACAAAATGGGAGAACAGGTAGGCAGATACAAGTTCAGTGGGCCAGGAGCAGGCTGAAACTATGGGTCTACCGGGACAGTCAGGCTTGTGGATCTTAGGGAGGAGGTAAAACTGAGCAGTGCGGAGTGTGGGAATTAGGAGTTTTTTGGCTGGGGATGGAAGGTGGCTTGAAGACTGTAATAATCTGTATGCCATGCCACATGCGCCGAGGGTCCAAAGAGTTGAAATGCTCCTTGACCTTCTGTTTGTTTGTATGTTTAGCCTGAGAGATTCTCCTCCTCAGGTTGGCCCTGGCTGAGCTGTAAGCCTCCCAGTTTCCAGACCTGAAGGCTGAATCTCCAGCTTTCAGCAGGAGGCAAACCTCCGTGTTCATCCATGATTTCTGTTTGGGGAAAACTTTTGTTTTTGTGATGTCACTCTGTCTACACACTTGTTGATGTGCTTAAGGACAGAGTTGGTATATAAGTCAATGTTAATCTGAGAGTCTGTGGTGGCATGGACAGCAAACTTGCTCCTGTCTGCGTGCAAGAATGAAGAATAGAGTCAGCACCATTCAGCCAGATCTTAATAGTCTTCATTGTGGGTTTCACACATCTAATGACCGGGCTATACTTGGGAAGCAGAAACAATGAAAGGTGGTCGGACTGTCTCAGGTGGGGGAGGGTAGTGGTTTTGTAAGCATCAGCCACATTTGTGTGAACATGATTTAAGGTTTTATTTCCCCTTGTGGTGCATGATAAATTTTGGTAAAATCTTGGAAGCATGGTATATAAGTTGCAATGATTAAAGTTCCCAGCGACAATAAAGGCTCTGTCTGGATGCAACGTCTGCAGCTTGCTAATAGCGGCACTGAGGTCTTGCATGGCTACTTTAACATTAGCATCGGTTGTACATAAGCTCCAACAGCAATGATGCACGTAAACTCTCATGGTTGATAAAAAGCTCTACACTTAGTGCTCTGCTGATCTGGAATACCTGATTATTAAGTGTCAGCAATGGTAGAGTTAGTGCACCATGATCGATTCACGTAGATGCATAAACCACCTTCTCTACTTTTACCTGTTGCTGTTGCAGCCCTGAAGACCGTGCACCCTTCCAGTTCCACCATGTTGTTTGGGATATTACTGTTTAGTCACATCTCCATAAAAAACATGACATTGCAATCCATAAGCCTTCTTTGTGCAAGGGTTCAAGTCCTTAATTTGTCCAGCTGTTCGTCAGAGACCGAACATTGGTGAGGAAGATGCTAGGTAGCACTAGCTGGTGTGAATTTAGCCTTAGCCTAGCACGCAGACCTCTTTGCTTGCAGTTTCGATGCCGGCGCCAGGCCCTTCCAGTCGGAGTGAGTTAAATGCAAGTCCGCGGTGTCCTTACTAACTCCGGAGGTACTTGGTCAAAGTGGAATGGATAGTCCAAAACTGTGTTGGTGCATTGGTAGTTAATGACCAAAAGTGACTGCTTACTACAAGTGTAGTTCACATTGCTGAATCGAGCGAACGTGCAGGAAACAAGCAGATAAATGAACACTTTTTCGAAATCCAGTAAGACACTGAGCCTTGCAATACATACGCACAGCCACCATCTTATTTAAAATATCCCCAAGTTAAGGAATGGTTGATGCTAACAAATCATACCATACCTAGGTCCAAAAGAACACTTCAGGCTAACAAAAAATGCCATGTATCTGTCTATTCACCTCTTGCCAACGGTAAAATAAGAGCAGCTTTTTTGGAAGATACTGCTTGCAACTATTTCTGTATTTTTATTCCTTCCAAAAAAAGACAATACTTCGGTAGAATGACAGAAAGTTATTTGGAATTGTATTACTTCATCCATTTTAACAGAAGCTTTCTATCACTGCCTTCATTTAAAATTAAACATTAAAGAAACTTTTCCCAGTATTCCTTATTTATTTAAGGATACAAGATAGCCAGAATAGACTGTGGCAAAATTGGCAATACAGTGGACTCTGGTTAATTGGGGCATCGGTTAATCGGAGCAACTACATACTTGGAATAACGCTTAAAGAACAAAAACTAAGATAGTTAGGATTCCCTTCATTTATTTTGGACACTATGCCAATTAATTACGCCAGGAGACTGTTGCTGACAGTTTCTAATTAGCGATAGCCATATGCACTTTTGGGGTCGCTAGACATTACACTGTACTTAAAGTGAACAGTTTTTAAATAGTGTCAGCTCTATATTTTGTGTTCAAAAAGTAGTGATTATTGTCACTGATATATGGTGAGAAATAAGTGGTAAGACAATTCAGAACTGTTTTGTAGTATCAAGCATTCAGGTTTCCAAATGCTAAAAACAACCAGAAGTTAAAATAAAACACTTTCAACTATTTCAACAAGTTCAGTACCTTTAAGAATGTGAAGCAATTGACAATCATCTTAAATGTTTACCTTTGGTTTCCACCATACACTCAGCTCTCACTGTGGCTCCAAGTAGCTGCTTGCATACAACAGTGGCCAGACCATTTCAACAGGTGGGCTAAAGCACATGAGGATAGCTGGCAGGTCTCATACCACGGTGAGATAGGGCAGGCCTGTTCTAGCATACAAAATCAGGTCTGGAGGTCTAGGGAAATGAGCTCTACAGTAAAATCCAACAGCTAGGTAAAAATTCTCCCACACAGGTTTCCTGCCATTGTCAGATACGACAGACAACCACAATTAGAGTTCTAATTTTAAATACATAATTTGTTCCCTAGTTAAGTGATAGTTAAAAAGGTATTAAAAAAAAGGCAAACTACTTCCATGAACCTTCAGTTAATCGGGGCAGCTGCTTAATTGGGCCAAAATGTACTGGTCCCGTACTGGTCCAATTAACCAGAATACATTGTATATGCAAAAAAAACCTGACCACTACTACATTATTTGCCACTCAATAAAAGCGTTTGTGGGACAGCATTACAGGAAATCATATTAATGGAATTATGAGCATTTTAACCTTCAAACTGGCAGGCAATCCCATGCAAATGTATATCCCACATATACAGACAATACAACAGCCTTTATCACAAATCATTGAATGATAAGGATGTCTGGCTCTAATTATTAGAACCATAAGATCAAATGTGGATCATCATCTGGAGATCTTGTCTTGCGATACATTGAAGGTTGCAAAATTTACTGGTTTGATGCCCAGGATTGCAAGTCTGCAATATCAACATTTGAATTTAGAAATGCACTGGGGATTTGATAAACAGATGCAGAGTCAGAATCCTCATGTTGAAGTATTCATGAATCAGAATCTCAAAATAGAGGAGTCAGCCTTCAGGTAAGAAATTCCCTAATCCAAAGGAGCAGTACTGTAAATTTATGGAACCAAAGCACACCTTATCACTATTTCACTGCCATCAAGAACAATTGCTTGCCATTCCACACAAGTCCAATCACCTGACTGTATATCTACTCCCCATATATAGGCAAAACTGAGGACCACGCCACAATGAAGGAGCTGATACAGGACTGCATTGAAATCAGAAGACTGGATCACGTTCTGGGATTAATTTTGACATCTGAATGAATATGTTACTGCTGTCGCTAACTTAGTCAATACCCGCAAGGATGAGTGTGTACTTTGAAGAACATACGAGCCTTCCAAAAACAGAAGCCCTGGAAGAACCAGGAGATACAACGTCTGATGGCTAGATCTGTGACATTCAAGACTGACAATTCAGAATGCCACAAGTCTAGGTACTATTTATGGAAGGCTACTGTGCCAGTGAAAAGGCAATTCTATGAGAAATTAGAGATACAATCAGATCAGAACCCTGCCAGATTTGGCAGGGTTACATGCCACTACTTCCTACAAGACAAAAGTTAACAGCATAAATGGCAGTAATGCTTCACTCCCCAATGAGCTGAATGTTTTTTATACATGACTTAAAAGGGAGAAGCATCTGGCAAACCTGTCATCTCAAAAGACAATGTCAGAACCCCTTTCAAGAGGGTGAACCCCTTGCAAGGACTTATGCCCCGATGGTATCCCAAGTTAGATAATGACCTAATTATAAATACATAACTGCAGTTCACTGCTCATCACTGACCAACACCACAAAGAAAGGAAGTGCAAGAGAAACTGAGAAGACACGATCATGGCACTGCACAAACATTTTGTATTTAGCTTCAGTGTACAAGTTACAATGCATACAGCAGTATAATGGAAAACAGAAGGGTCCAATTACAAGGAATTTAAAGTAATCACTTAAAGAAAACCATTGGAAATTTTACAGGTATTAAAAAACAGCCAGTCTCCAGCAGCCAAAATTCAATGCAGAAATAGTGGCTGCATTAGAGGGGTCCATCCAGGGAATTCTGGATTCCAAAAATCCTGGTGATAAACTTTAGACCAGTTAGTCCAAAATCTAGCAAGAAAAGTCACTTATAGAAAACAATATTAGCATAAGTTAACATGGTGTTGTGAGGGAATTTAAAGGGAAACAACATAGTTAACAGTTCCCAGTGAAATTCTCAAGAAACAATCCTTAAAATTTTGCAAGTTTGAAGTGAATAATGTAAAGATAAAAAGTCGACAAAATTCAAATTATTTAAGCTTTGAATTAAACCCAAAAAGCACCAAATTACACTTAAACATTCAATTCAATCAAATCACGACAAAAGCTTGAGTAAACATACAAGGTAATAAGGTAAGCAAAATTGAATGAATTCAAAGTACGACTCAAACAGCAGAAATCTTGGCATCTCTACTATAAATGTAACACTGGCCATGATAATACATTTTGTTTCATTTACAGCCTTTCAATTAATTCTGAAGAATTATTCAATGAAATTAACCCTGCCACTTCAAAGAATTCATGTTCCTTGTACCAGTAGGGTAAAATGCCATATTCGTTGGTTATCAACAGAATCAAGGGACACTGAATTACTACTGGAAAGTGGCATTAAAGATCAGCCATAGCAACAATGAAAAGTAGTAAACATGCAAAGGGCCAAGTTGCTTATTCTCTTTATATTTTATGATATTAAGCTGTATAAACTACATACAGATTTCAACTTTGTACAGTTAGAATGTCGGATAAGACATTCAAGTGCTCCAAGCTCAGCTCTCACAAATTAGAAAAATCCATTCTGTACTAGGATTAAATCTTAATTTTATAGAATATGTCACACCAAAAAATGAACTGCAATCCAAGTATTCTTATTCATTTCTCAGAACATATCTAAGAATCGCTGAGCATTTCATTGCATAATAAGTAGAACACACACAATTTGTTATCATTCATAGACGCTGATATGGTTAACATTTAAATGTTCTGCTGTTTATTACTTCAATATTTAACAAACACAATGTTTGAGATTGATATATTCTTAGTTCTAATTCTAGTACAAAAAGGCTAATTCGCTCCAAATGTAACATACTGAATACACGAATGACATACTACTTCAACCAGTTTCAAAAAATGTGACTCTAGCATAACCTTATATTAATGTCACACTGGTAGTTCCGTGAAGTGCAACACTAAGTGTAAGTGTTTGTTCAATCACTGAAACAGCAGCTGTCCCTAGCTGCAGAACCAGGATGTGGCTAACTGAAAATGAACACTAAACAGAAGGGTTACTGCATGGTATCAGTATATATTTGCATAGAGTAGGCCAATGTGCACTTTTACCATTCGTCCTAAATTGCAAGAGGGAAAGAAGTGACTATAACAATATACTGTATTTATCTACATTGAAACCAAATTGTAATCTACTGAAATTGTTGCTGCAGCCACTTCTATGGCTGCTTTGCAATCTCAATAGGAAAATAAAAATTATTGACATGGTCAACAAATTTTTCAGTCCTTCCATTGTGGTCAGTCAAAATAGCAAATTACTTCACTTATTACTGTAAAAATAGTAAATGGATAAAAGCTTACTCATTTAGAACATTAGTTGTACAAAATGAGAATTCTGAATATTTATTGATACTCAAACTACCTGAAGTAAGATTCTCTCAAGTACAATATTTTAATACTTAATTTCACCATGTTGAGATGTAACTGAACCTTTGATTTAAAATAATATTATACATATGGTAGCATTGTTAAAATGATATTACTACTGTTGGAACTTAAATGCTCAATAATAACATTGGTCAACTGAAAAATATTGGTAAACAAAAACTAGGTGAAACAAAAAAAAAAATGGGACTACTAACTTGAAATAACATTTAACACTACTATACTTTAAAAGCAAAGTAAATGCATTGGTTTACTTGGCAAAATAGTAAAAAAAACACCAAGGTAAATTTGACTACTTATGTCTTTGTGCACCAAGACTAATAATACACCTTTAACTGCCCATTCAGAAATTGTCTACAAAATACAAACTATTCTTAACATGCTGCATTTCACATTACACCCTACTGTACATGCACAAGTGTACCATTGCAATCTCCAGATAAATGAAATAATTTTAGAGGATACAACTTTTACTATAACATCACCTACACAATCTTTAATATGGGTAACTGATACCACTGCTCGAGTAAATAGATATACCAATAAGGAAGGAAAGCCTGTTTGTTATCAAAATTCATCTATGGTATAATAAAGCAAATACATTTGGGCACACAAATGTGGCACGTTTTTTGACAACTTATTTGAAAATGCATGAAAGCAATTATACACTGCTGCATCATCTGGTTATGTACAGTAATTTGTACAGCAGAAACGCCTGTATTTAATTAGCTGTACACCATGTTACTCATGCACCAGACTTTCATGTTTGGAGTACAGTAGGTACACTAATGCAATTTTTAAGAAGTTTCAAACAGGTACAGTCCCAAAGAACATTGCTAGGCACAACCATAAAGTAACGAACGTCCAACACCTAAGGTGTTTTCATGTATTAAAACCCTACCTCCCATGCCAATTCCTCCACGTGGACCCATATCACCCATCCTCATATCCTGTTCTCTCTGAAAATAAAAACATTTTCATGATCAACCTACCAGCACAGATGGTCTGTGTATATTCAATTTCTTACTTTCAAAAGCACCCCAAATAAACTATCTAAAATGCTTTTTAATGAACTCTGAACTTACAAGAGAAGAAAGAAAATAAGCCAAGTTCAGATCTAATGATATCCCATTTTTCATGTGTGAGGCAGAAAATGAGGGTAATTTTCAAGGTGGAAAAATAGTTTCAATTAATCAGCCCTCCATCCTAAACAGCCAATCTTCCTTCAGCCCAACCCACCTATCCAACCATGATTCCAATATAAACTTTTAAAAAATGTACTATTATGAAAATTACCTTCAAAATCTGACTTTTGTTTATGAAAGCACCTGTAAATACATTTGAATCAATACCCCGCTACTCAATCAGCGAAACAGCTTTCACACTCTATTGTAAGATATTACAGACAGTTTGAAAACATGGGAAAATGATCAAAAGTTCACTTAAGTCTGCCTATTACTTACAAAGAACCAAACAGTAACTTGAATCTTTAATTACAGCATTTTTAAAAATGATATCACTAGAATCTCACTTGTTTCAAAGATATAACAAATTACATAAGGTTGTATATTGATGGTCACTTGCAGTAAAATAAACCAAGCGATTGTTAATATTCTCCATATAATAGAAAACATTTCAAATCATATTATCTGCAATGTCCCAAGTGTAATCCCAATTTAAAATCTATCCTCATTATAAACCATGTAAAATATCCAGATTGATGCCTTCATTTTGATGCATTCATAAGGGTTTAGCTGAAAGGACAAACTTCAAAACTGAAATCTTTCTCCAAAATACATCCAAGAAGACTTTATTTTCAAAGCTGATCTCTTGCAAGGCCAAATATGGCAGTGTATTGCTTTTTGAGTTCAGTACATAATGTTTCACTGTTGATCAAAATCTTTGTGAAAGACAAAGATTTCCTACAAATAAAAATAAAACCTATACTCCCATTTCTCACCTGTGCCTTTGCATCATTTGAAACAATTATATTCAAACATTTTATGAAGGATAGCTCCCATATTAATTTACACAGAAGTGAGTTTTAAATTTAAAGTAGCTATAACCTGTATGTGAAAGAACTAAGATCCTTGCACCTATTGCAAAGATCAGGACTTCAGCAAGTCAAAATGCATAATCACACTCCTTTATATTTCAGACACCAATTTACCAGTTTCTAAGACCAATCTTCCTCTGAACTTCACATAGCTCAAATAATCAAAGAATAGCCCTTAACTCGGCAGTGGAGTTATCGGGGCACCGTCACGACAGTGTTTCGTAGCAAGCTATTCTTGTTTTTATGAAGCCGAGTTGCTAGCTAGACGACCAACGCAACTTGGATTTAAACTCGGGAACCTTCTCTCCAGAGTCCGGCACTGTGCCACCAAGTGGGGTCAAATAATCGAAAATAAACTTGTATTAGGGAAATCTCTCACAGAATCTGTACCAAGTTATGTTACTATTCTGGACTATAAGAGAATTGTGGGTTATGGAAATTGAGCAGGAAAAGTTAATGCAAATATTTTTTAAAAATCATTAGGTATAATCTTATTGATTGGCAGCATGTGCACAAAGGGTAATATAATATAATCTCATTGATTTCAATATAGAGGAATAGCAAGGGACCATCGTACATGTTAAATGTTTTTTTTTCAATTATAATCTTTATGTGCTTTTATCTTCTGTGTTCCTTAACAATGTACAATAAAATGCAAGTACATGAGCATGCTAAGCCAAAGGGTATGGTTTAACAGCATGAGAGTAGTTTTCCTCAGTGCTGTGGGCAGAGCTTGACCTAGCCCAGTCACTCAAAAAAGCCTCAACAAAGGAGAATGTCAGTCTGGAAGACTTTGTTGAGATATTAACACAGAAATTACCAGGTAGGTCAGTGGTGAGTCACATTGGCACTTAGCTGCGAGTAATGTCATTAATGACTAAAACACATTAGTAGCAAAATAGAAATGCAACAATGACTCAACAAAATAAGAAAAAAAAAACAAAACTTAAGATCTGCGTTCAATTGTAATTTGATTATTTGTGTTTCCAACCAAGTAAGCAATTCACAGAACAATGTTCCTGGGAAAAAAAATGTTCAGTTCAGTTCTTATTGTCATACATTTAAAACTATGTCTTTTCACTGCATAAAAATAGCTAATGTACAAGTTTAAATTACTATTCAACCCTATGATTTATGTACACAAAAGGAATTGAGAAAACTCAATCTGTTTGGGCAATTTTACAGGGCAGATTAAATTTGCATCAAAATAAAAGAATACAATTCAATCCTAATATATCTTTTTCAGTTTATTACCATTGAATTTTCAAAATATTGTATTTTGCAAAAGATAGAAGGTGAAACTCACGGAGCATGCTTCTTTGTACAGAAATGTAACCAAATACATTTCAGTCACTAATATAAGGTAGAACAATTATTAGCTCACCAATTAAAAGTTAGTATCATTCATTATCAATAAAAGGAGCAGAGAGTTTATTAAATACCATTTAACTGCATTACTCCCACATCTAAAATGATCGATTTCCACCACCCCCCCCACACAACAAAAATGAAGTACAATACTATTAAGGCAGAGTCCAAGAAATCTGAAATGTTTGATTTCATTTTTTTCAAAACCAAAGTAAGACTGGCCTCATATGAAAGGATCACATTCTCCGGTGCAATTGTCAGAGTAAAAGCTGTGTTACTACAATTGAACTCCAAAAAAAACTAATAGCAACAAAACAGGAAAAAAAAACTTAGAGGCCAATGTAGCACAGATTGAAAAAGAGTTGATATTTCTCATTGATAATCTTCAGAAGATCAACGCAAAATATTATTTTTTCACCAAAGCTATTGCTAACCAATTGAGTATTTTCACTATTGTTTCAGATTTCCTGCGTCTGCAGTTTCTGGTTTGACTAGCAATAGCAGATATTTACTTGAAAACTTATTTGGACAAGTAAGTCTTTAATTGCCAAAAAATCTCAAGCTCTTTTAATGCAAAGATTCTACTTACTGCCTTTTAAATTTACTTTTGTACACATCTTTCAAATCTAAAGGATATTGCATTTTGAGTTTATTATTTTGTTTCTACATGTTGAAAAACATTATGCATTTAAAATTTTCTATAAACTATCTTCCTTATTTTCTTTCCACTACACTTAAACACAAATTGTAATGAAATATGAAAAATGAAAAAAACACTTCGATCTTCGGCAAATCCTAAGATCAGTCAGTGAAAGTATGTGGATTGACCTCAATTTGCAAAGACACACTATTGTTAATAATTCATTTACACCACCAAACCCCCAAATAAATGAGGCTTACGGCTTACAATTTTCAGAATTTAAAGTATTATGGTCTAATAGCATGCCACAAATCAACAATCTCCCATTACCATCATGATGTTAATATACAAATATTGATCATTATGAAAAAAATAATAAATAGCTGCCGGTTATCAACTTTGTTAGCTTTTGGTTTTGTTCTTTAACAATAGTCCCAACAGATGACAAGATTGAAATTTTTAGAAGGGAATACATGTGAATGAAGAATTAATACAGAAAAAATACATTGATTTTTTTTTAAAAAATAGCTAATAATTGAAGCTAAATCAGAAGAGATACTAAATGAGTTTCAGTATATTAGCAATGATCAGGATTCCATGTCACAGCAACAATTCTTCAATTAGACTGCAAATTGCCATTTAGTTTCAAAATTCAAAAGGAGTTGATGGGCTTTATGGCTTTTTAGCACAAATGTCCATGATCTATTGCCTTTCAGTTTTCAAACAATACATTTGTGTTCTTTATATGGTACAGATTTGTACCATAAATTGTGAAATTGTGAATTTCACTCAAAAAATGTTCACGTACTGGAAATAATTAAAGTTCCCAAGTAAAGGGGGAGGAAGGAAGGTACTGTTTGTATTATTCAACAGCTCAGAAAAAAGCTCGCATCGAAATATTATTCACAGAGCCATGCAGATTAGTTTTGTAAGAATGATCACAGATTAAGATTTCCAGTAATACCCTGTATATTGCTAATTATTGTAGAAACACCTTAGAACAAGCATTCAGAACACTGTGTGGAAGGAGAAAGGATTACGTTTTGCAATTCTGACACTAAACTGATGAAGAATTTAATTTAAAAGCAGCTTTGATTAAAATGTAGGAAGTTATCTGGTGATAACTTACTTTGAACAAAGGAAGGCTTATATTATGTAAATGGAAGTTCTGAAAACTTCTGCTAACTTGGATCTGTAAATTTAAGATATTGAGAAAAGACAGGATAGATAGAAATAAACAACTACTCCTTGATAGAAAAGTGGTATAATAAAACACAAGGTTTATAAAAAGTATAGACATAGACATTCAGCAGAACTGAAATAGCTGCCAACCTCGATGCTATGAGAATTATATTCTTGTGAAGGAATATTTCTTATAAATATGGAACAGGGTTACCATAATCTTGATATTATAATTTTAATTTCATGCTCTTCATAATTTCAGATTGTTTGTGGAGTGAGATTAAATAGGTTAAGCATGGACTACAAACCCACACTACAAGACCTGGATTACCTACTGAGATAACAAGAGCCTAACTTTCTCTAAACCTGGTTTATTCTGCACAGGAACTGCACAGGATAATATGCAAGGTTTCACGTACTGTAGATATGTTACTCAGATCAATAAGAATAATTATGTATTCTGCTAGCCTACTGCAGAAGTAAAACCATGACTTATCATAATTAATTTGCTTCTCTCTTATATTAAAATAAAATATTACAATGACTTCTGTCAGATTTAACATTACAGCTATACTGCAAAAACACAATAAATTATCCAGATTAGAAACATAATGAAGATATCACTTTAAACGTGAATTTTGTCACTGTTTGATCATTTTAAAGATTACTCTAATGTCACAATTATACTCTAAGAATACCATTGATTCTTGTCCTGCTCTTTCCCAGTCAAATGGGAACAGCAGGTCAACTCTTAGAAATTTTTCAAATTATTGCTGACCTTTTAATTGTTGTTTCTATTTCAAAATAGTCTTTAAGAATTAGCCTTTCAGATTTTTGACAAGAATAAAAATAACATAAGAAAGTCAAAAACAATTGTATCTGAAACGTGGACAGTAAAACTCCCCGAATCTGGTACACCCAGGTTTATGGTATTACCAGACTAGCAGATTTTCCAGACTTTATTGTTAATTCTATTAACACCCCAACACTATAAATTCACTTTTTAAAAAAAGTATTGGACTGTGTTTACTTTATTATAGTACTAAATACTGCAAAATGTTTTAAAAAGATACTTTCTTTTCCTTTGCTTTAAATTGGTCTAGCCATACACAATTTCAGAGCAAGGCCGCACTTTAGAAACAAAAAAAAAGACAAATATGACCTTTGGATCTGTCAGCAAGCTCTGTATATTTGTGCATAAAAGTACATGGACACAATGCTTTTTTTAAAACAACCACAATAAAGCTTGAGCTTAATAGAATTTAGAACACATACAATAAAAAAGATTTAACTTTAAGTACAGATTAAATGCACGGAAGAAAAAGTATCTAGTTCTGGAAAATATAGCCAATAATAAAGCATAGGAAAATAGTCCAAATAGTTTCAATGTTGTTGTTAAATATACAGCAATGAAATTAATTTTCAATTATGAATAGATTCAAGAAAACAATCAGACATGTCAGGTATTATTTATGAGGATACTTTGCCTACGTCTATGATGTAGGAGGAAACTGGAGCACCAGAAGGAAATTCAGTTACTGGCAAAGTTACAAAAACCACACAGATAGCAGCAAGGTCCGACTGATGCCACTGTGAAAAAGTTGCCTTACTGTTTCTGAACTATGATTACAGCTATGAAAGCAAAAAATGTAGAAATGCGTCAAAAAGAAATGATTAATAAGTTACATAATAATTTATTCTGTACAAAGTTCAATTTTTCCAGTTAATAAACATTATCAGTTTTTAAACAAGATCCTGGCCATGTTTCTAAATCCCAATTTTAATAGAGTTGCCACTTAATTGGATGATAGTGTTGACTGTTAAAGCACATCCCTATTGGTGATAGAAAGCAGAAGGCTATGGAAGAGAAACAAAACATCAAACCAACAGGCAAAAGCCCTACTATTTTCTTTCTTACCAATAGTCTTTTGAGTATCCAAATCCCACTCCAACACATCTATGCAAGAAGTTTTTGCTTATAAATTGCCTCAAATTGCAGATTATCACTATGGGCAAATGTTAGAGTGCTTAATTGCCCTCGGTTCAATTTTTTCACCTCTTCTGTTAGAAATTGCTTAAAAGTCCTTTAATAGATTAATAGACAAACTTTAGGAAATACAGAAAAAACAACAACAGAATTATGCAATTCTATGGCAGGAACCAAGGCTTTGAAATTTTGACTTGATAAGACACATGATGGTTGTACCTGGAATTTCAAGATTATTAAATAAAAACTTGGCTGCACTTTTCAACAAATGGAATTTTTAGATCTTTTCGACATTCAATATTAATCTAAGGACTTAGGTAAGTTTTGGAAAAAACAGGATTCAATTCCTCACTGCTGTCTGTAATGAGCTTGCATATTATTCCTATAACAACATGGGTTTCTTCTAGTGTTATGGGTGCCTCCCACATTTCAACATGCATGGTTAGGGTTAATGAATTGTGGGCATTATACCTTGATACCTGAAATGTTGCCGTACTTGCGGGCTGCCCTCAGCACAATCCTGGTTGGTCTTTGTTACAAAACAACCCATTTCACTATGTTTCAATGTACATGTGACAAATAAAGCTGTTATTTCTTAAGGACCATTAATGGATACATTGATAGTCAAAATCTTCAATCAGATACCATAATGGATAGTTGTTAATCTCAAGAATTTAAAACAGGATAGCATCCAAATAAGAGTTAGAATGGAGGTCAGTTGACTTTCACTGAGGTCGAAAACAGATTTCTATCGAGTTTTCATATGCAAATATGCATAATAATGAGTTACAAGAAAAGGGAATGACAAAGCAGGAATAAAGAGGGCCTCTGAGAGAATGTCTATCTGAGATGATTGACAAATTGAGAACGGAGTTTGCTTGTTCCTTTTGTCCATTTTTGAAATGTATCTTCAGACCTGTGATCAACACAGCCTGCACATGGACATTAATTGGGTCAGAACAGGGACCACAGGTGAGGTCCCGGAGGACTGGTGAGTAGTTAATGCTGTTCCATTATTCAAGAAGGGAACCATGAGTAATCGTGGAAGCTATAAACCAGTCAGCTTCACGTCAGGTAGCATTAGTATTTATGAGCATTTTAAAGACCATGCCCTAACTAGGGAGAGCCAGGGTGGCTTTGTGCAGGGCAAGTCGTGTCTTACTAACTTGATTAAGTTTTTTTTAAATGAAGTGACAAGGGCGACTGATAGAGCTGTGGATGTTGTCTACAGATAAGGTCCCTCACGGGAGTCTCACCCAGAAGATTAAAATGCATGTGATCAATGGTGAATTGGTCATTTGTATGCAGAACTAGTTTGCCCAAAGACAGGGAAGTGGTCAACGGGACTTATTTTAGCTGGAAGTCGATGATTAGTGGTATACTGCAGGGATCTGTACTGGGATCTCTGCTGTTTGAGATGTATATAAATAACCTGGATGAAAGTGGAGATGGGTGGGTCAGTAAAATTGCAAATAGTAAGATTGGGGGTGCTGTGGACAGCCAAGAAAACTACCAAAGAATACAGCAGGATACAGAGCACAACATTGTGAGCCGAAGTGCTGTTTCTGTGCTGCACTGTGTTCTATGCTCTAGATTCATCTTCTCCTTTGGTAGTTCTTCAGGTTCAATAATGATTTGCTTCCAGTTCAGTGCTGCAAGTTCTGAGATTGTTAATGAAGGAATCACCTGGCGGGTGTTAACTCGCAAAATGATATGCTTCTTCCATAGAGCTTCGTGCTCAAAATGCATGGTCTTGAAATCCTGAACTCTCTCCCAAATGCTCCTTCTCCATTTTGAGCAGTTGTGGACCAAGGATTCAGCAGTGGGCATGATACATACCTCCATGAATGTTTCAAGTAAACTATATGCAACAGCTCAGAATAGTGTCCATTTTTGAAGTGTATCTTCAGACCTGTGATCAACACAGCCTGCTCAGCATAGCGGATGAAGTGACCAGGGCCTCAATGCACATATTGATCATTATGAAGCGAAGCTGACAGACAAGCAGAAGCTCAAAACTTATGGACAAAATGAGATTTATCTTGTCCATGGAAATTACTTCTTCCAGAAAAATCAATGAGTCCTCCTACAAACATTGTTTCCCACCTACAAGCATTTTTACAATATTTTCTGGCTCTTGAGATTTCCTGGACAACTTGTTGGTTTCTAGACACCAATTTTGTCATGAATGTTAAATTCCTCTATTTCCATTCCACAAAGATCCATCAATTCTTCCTTGAACCAAGGTGAAAATCAGATGTCATCCACTCACACTCTTTTAGCTTGAAGACATTTTTTTGGACACTGTTCCACTTTTTATGCGATACAAAAAATAAAATCATCCTTACTGCTGATTTTCATCATCCCTTTAGTTTTGCATCAACTTCTCACTTTTCAACAATCCAAACAGCAGTTTCCATTCTGCCTTTCAAAGGGTACAAAAACCCACTCCTCAATTGCCTTCACACAGCAGCTTTTTGTACACATGCAAGAGATTCCCCTATACATGTGCCGTTTTACATTTTCCCGACACTCATTCAAGGCACAAGTGCAACTTACAGTTCCTCTGTATTTGACATTTCAAGTACACATGCTTCCATTTTTTCCCCCTTTCCAACTTGGAATGCAAACTTTTGTCTCCAACTTATCCCAGTTCTGACGAAAGGTTACTGTTTGATTCTGTTGACTCTGCCTAACTTCCCCCCCACCCCCCCCTCGCAATCAGATACTTCCAACCAGAACCAACAAAAATTTCAATTGCAACATGCCTTGAAGAATGGAGAATTGATGTTGAGCTCCTGCAACCTGAAGGAAAGCGCTGCAGCTTTTGTCTAAACACGAGCTTTACAGAGGACCCAAGTAAGTGGCAATATGCATTTATTTATAAAGCAAAAGATTTTTTAAAAATCACACCCTCCTCTCGCTGAAGCATTTTTGTTTGTGACAATATATTGGATAAATGTATAGTACTTTATGCTAGATACCTCCAGGGTCTTGTAGCAGACAAACAGGATACTTCCAATGGAGAAGTGTTAATCAATTTGTCATGGGTATTATTTTTGCATTACAAAGGGTAGGCAGACTAGAAGAAACATAGGTAGCGAAGACCAAGTTACACCCACTCTTACTTTGTGGAGATTGCATTTGAATACAAGTCATTGGTAACACGTCATAACAGTTTGAGATATTTAACATCATATAATGTTTTGATTTCATACGTCATATTTAGTGCAAAATTTATATAATTTTGTGTTCAATGAATAGTTTTAACAAACATTTTAAAAGTACTGGGAACAATGACAAGCTTTACTGAATTTAGACAGCATCAGTCTGAATGTATACGACAGAGGAATCTATCCCGAATTTTCAGCATTATCTGACTCGTGAAGCATTTTACACATTCCCAAATGTAACTCTGGTTAGCAGTCTTCAACCAACCAAAACCAGTCTTCCTGACACTGCAATTTTCAAAAACAGGGCACATGGAAGTTTCCTGCAATAGTTAAAAGTCAAAACACAAGGTCTTCCAAGGCCATAAACGTAGGACCTGAACAAATAAAATTTATTGAACTGGAACTAAAAGCTTTCAGTCCTTTGTTAGATGATGCATTTCTCAGGTACATTCTCACAATTAAAAGTAGCAGATATACTGCTCTAATTCACACAATGGAAGGCATTGAACTTCAAGTTGAAAACTGAATGGGTTTTCTATAGACAATTCCCTGCCAGGGTGCTTCAGAGGTTATCCAATCTCAAAGACCCAGACCATAGACTTCAACTGAAGGAACAGTGACGCAAAATTTATCTAATGCTGTATGCTTTCAAGAATCTGGTCATTGATTGTAAAAAAGTGTATCTCATATCATCATACAGTTCACGGAGGACTCAAGAAGGTTTAATATGACTATCAACATAGAACATAGGGTAGAAGAATGCCGATTGTTTAACAAGCCATCGGTCACAAAGGCTTTTCACATTCAAAAGCTATTCTGGCCAAACCATATAACACCAGATGTTGAGATACACCAAACCTCTCCTGATGAACTTCATGAAAAACTCCACTTTCTCCACGTATCCTGTGCACCAGCTCCAAGGCCACAATATTATAAACATTTATTGACCCAATACAGTTCACGCGTCAGCACAGGGATTAAAAAATGTTTTCACTATTCAATGATTTCATTATTTCTGTGTACACTAATTCTTCCCACACATTTGTAAACAACCTTAATCAGACCTACTACCTGCTTAATACAAAAAAGTTAATCATCAACTTATGCTCCATATGAGTAAAATTTTGCAATATATATTTATGTTTCACAATAAATACATTATTCAATCCAAGTAACACATTCTAGGAATCATTTGGATTTGGGATTATTATCAGTATTTAACTATCAAAATGGAAATGAAAATCTGAATTCCTTCCTTCTTAAACTGAGAAAAGATCAACCAAAGTTAAAAGAAAAAGAGCGGTATCCAGCTATTTCTAGATCTTAGAATCCTTACATAGCAAAAAAGCAGCTCAGTTATTTTTCCATTGAACACAATACAATTATCAGTCAAAATATTTAGAATTTACTTACAATTTATTTTTGTACCACAGATTTCTTTTTGCTTCAGTACCTTTTATGATTGTGTGCAAATTAACTTTAAGTTGTGTAATACAAAGCTGCAGATATTCTGAAGAGGAACAGAACTCCATTTTTCAGTAAGTTAATTGAAAACTTTGCTTAAAAATGCTGCACAAGATTTCGAACAGTTCACAAAGGAAGTTAAATACAATAAAAAGTTCAGAAACAAAATTTTAAAAATCAATGAAAGAATTGCTCCAATACCAATATATGTTTAGTTAAACAAAGAAAATAAAGGACAGTTCCATTTTGTAATGCTCTAAATCATAATATTAAAAACTCAAGGCTCTAATGATAGGTAATCCAAAACTAGCTTGTATTAAAAAAAATTCTTTTGATGTCCTTCCTACCATGGCAAAATAAACCCAACAATAATCTCACTATAATGGATCACTTGATAAATATAAAGTTCTAAATACCATATTTGAGTTTTTATTTTCATCAGTGTTCCCTTATTGATAAAAATTTAGAACTAGTGTTTACTTCAACTACACACTGGATAAATAGACATTTCCCTACAGCAGTAAACAAAGGCCAAATTTCAAAACCAAATAAAGAAAATTGATTTCTATTGTAACTGGAAGTGGTACATCAAAATAAACCACAAAAAGATCTAATAGTTAACAGTTCAGCTCAGAGTTACACTGCTGAGAAAGGCAATGGAAAGCAGAGCAATTTCTGTTATTTCTGTACATCATTTCTGTACAAGGCATTTCTGTACATCAGCAAAATAAAAAGACCTCACTGATGATCATCATTTGTTCAATAGTGTCCAAATAAATTTTTTTTAAATGGACAGGACATACAAAATAGGATGTATTTAATATGCACACACAACAATTTGCCATGTGTCATAAATTAAAAAAAAGTTGTACTATGATTATGGTGTTGCAAAAGCCTCTAAACTGTTTATTCCATTTTTTACCTCTATATACTCTGAGGGGAAAATAATAAGCACATTATTTAAATGTTGAGATAAACATTTAAAAGAAAACTAAATATTCAGTTATATTTGACAAGAAAGAATGTTTATGAGCAGTTTTGGGCAGGATTCCATTCTTTAGCAGCATTTATTCAATATAACTGCAATAGAAATTAAAAATCAATTTTAATTGTCATGTCCAAAATACTACATGTATAATTTTGGTATTAATAATAATACCCTAGAAACAGCTTGAAAAGATAGGAATGGATTCCACCCTTTACCAAAAACTTCTGAAAGACTTGACTGTTTAAATACTTCTATATCCACCTAAATTTCCATTTTTCTTACTTACATTATCCATGTAGTTGGATTTGAATCCTTCTTGCTGCCTTCGCAATTCATCCTGCTCTCGCTGGCGCATCATCTCCTCCTCTCGACGCCGACGTTCCTCTTCATGCCTGTCAGCAAAACAAATGAAGGGTACCTTAAAATAAAAACATGTCAAAGACCAAGAGTATTCTTGAATTAGTCACTCATCTTTTCCATCAATCAGTGAGGAGGGATGAATGAACAAGGGAAATAGCAAGGGAGCAATCCCTGCAGAAAGTTGGGGGGTGGGGGGAGAAGAGATATGCTTGGTGGTGGGATGGTAGGTGAGGACAAGAGGAACCCTATCCCTGGTGGGGTGGCAGGAGGATGGGGTGAAAGCAGATGTGCATGAAATGGAAGAGATGTGGTTAAGGGCAGTGTTGATGGTAGAGGAAGGGAATTCCCTTTTTTGGAAGGATGAGGACATCGCCTTTGTTCTGGAATGAAAAACCTCACCCTGAGAGCACATGCAGTGGAAAAGGAGGAATTATGAGAAGGAGATGGCGTTCAGCGTGAGATGAGGTATGGTCCAGGTAGATGTGAGGGGTTTGTAATAGCCATCAGTAGACAAGCTGTCTCCAGAGACAAAAACATTGTGATAGGGGAGGAAGGAGTCAGAAATGGACCAGGTAAATTTGAGGGTAGGGTGGAAATTTGGGGCAAAATGGATGAATTTGACAAGTTCAGAATGAGTGCAGAAAACAGCACCAATGCAGTCGTTGATGTAGCATAGGAAAAGTGTGGGACAGTCACCAGTGTATACTTGGAACATAGACTGTTCCATGAAGCTAACAAACAACCCCGCACATCTGGGACCCACACAAGTGCCCCTAGGCACACCTTTAGTTTGAAGGAAGTGGGAGGAGCCAAAGGAGAAATTATTGAGAACGTGGATATTCTGCTAGGCGGAGGAGAGTGGTGGTGGAGGGGAACTGGTTGTGTCTGAACTCCAGAAAGAAACGGAGAACTTTGAGGTCTTCCTGGGGGGGGGGGGAGAATGCAGGTGTATCGGGACTGGACATCTTTAGTAAAAATACGATGATGGCAGCCAGGGTATCTGAAATCATTGAAAAGATCCAGAGCATGTGAAATGACACAGATATAAGTAGAAAGGGACAGAATTAGGGGGGATAAAACAGAGTCGATGATGCAGATACAAGTTCAATGGTGCAGGAACAAGCTGAAACAATGTGTCCATCTGGCCAAGCAGGTTTGTGGATCTTGGGTAGGAAGTAGAAATGGGAGGTGTAGGGTGCGGGAACTATAAGGTTGGTGGCAGTGGATGGGAGATCTCCAGAGTCAAAAGGTTGGTAATGGTGTGGGAGGCAATGGCCCGGTGTTACTTAATGGGGTCCTGTTCAAGGGGCAAGTAAGAGGTGTCTGAGAGCTGGCACTGGTCTTCAGCAAGGTAGTGGTCAGTACTCCAGACTATTACAGCATCTCCCTTATGCAGCATGTTCGGATGCTCTCTACTGGTTATCTGTAGAAGCTGTGAATAGTAACATACATAGTTTGGCTATCTTCAGCTTCCTTTGAAAAGTATTTTTTTTATTTATTGAGACAATGCAGAGTAGGCCATCTAGCACTTCAAGTTGAGCCGCCCAGAGAATCCAGATTTTACGCTAGCCTAATCATGGGACAATTTACATTAACCAATTAACCTAACAACTTGCATGTCTTTGGACTGTGGGAGGGAACTGGAGCACCCAGAGGAAACCCACGCAGTCATGGGAAGAACAACTCCTTGCTGGGTGCAGCAGGTAATAAACCTGGGCCGCTGGTACTGTAAAGCATTGCGCTAACCACTATATAACACGATGCTGCCCAGAGTTATTGGTGAGCTTCCTTGATTATGTAGGATGTGTTCTGGCACAATGAGAGGTTGCGAGAGATGTGCACTCCCAAGACTTGCTACTTGCAGTTTCCACAGTTGTGCTGCGGGTTCTCCTGGAGTCGGTAACAATTCCTTCATCTTGTTCACATTGAGGAAGAGATTATTTGTCTTCCACTTCCTCTCTGTAGGCCAACTCATCATTATTGATAATGAGCCCACCACTGTTGTGTGACTGACAAACTTGACAATGTGATGACTTGGGTGCTTAGCCATGATTCGTCGTGTGTGAGCAGAGTGTACAGCAAAGGAGCAAGGGCAGGGTGGTGGTGTGGGTATGTTGAGCATGAAGGGAAGGGAGAAGTGGTTATGCATCCTGACTGTCTGAGGTCTGTTTGTTAGGAAGATTAACACCACATAGTGGTTCACATGTGAAAGGCACTGCAATGTGTATATAACTTCAATCTACATTTCGGCATTAAAGAATCAACTTCAAAGTTCAATCAAGCCAGCTTAATAATAGCTTACAGCAAATTAGTACCTTCCGGTGGGTGAAACAAAACAAAAATTAGAGATGAAGATAATAAATTTAGTGATCTGCTAAAAATGCAATTTAAACATGACAACCATTTCTGCAGTATATAGATGTAAACCTGTCTGCTATACTAATAAAGGCTTTTGTATAGGATGTTGTGGTGATGTCTATATTTTGACGGAAGTCTTCTGATACCTGATATCTGTGAGGGGAAGAAATGTAAATGGAAGTGTATCTGGAAATTGAAAGTTTTGTTATGTTGAGCAAAAAAAAATTTCTTTAAAAATGCAGTTTAAAATCATTGCTTCCAATTCTTTCTGTAATTGTGGAAAATAGTGTGAGCAAGAAAATAAAAGCTGTTTCCATTCTTGTTTGTGCACTAGAATTAATTATTTATTCCAGCTATACGCTAAATCAAAATATTGACCTGCAACAATTAATAAATTTATTAATCTGGACCAAGCCTAGTTTGTTTGTTTGACAAGACAATCAAGAGGTTAGTATCAAGTAAAATAACAAGTCACAAATCAACCATGATTGGAAAGAGTGATGAAAAAGGTTTGATAAAATTAAGGATCTGTCTCCAATTCCATGGCCCTACAGCCAGACACACTCCATCCATATTTAAACAAAACTTATTTAGCTTGCTTGCAGGGCACAATATTAATTTAATTTAGGACAACCCACAATTTATTTAATAAAATGAAGTGAACTTGCATTGAATATTTTAAGAATGTGTGGAAACAGCCTGGGTGAGGGTATAAAGATCACGATTTCGTAATTTATTTTAACATTTCAAAAGGTGGTCCTATACCATCTTATCATGGGTTGAACGGACATACCTCATTTCAATTTGTTTTCTTTTCTGCAGCTCTTGATTTCTCATTTCTTCCAAACGCCTTAACTCCTCCTGACGCCTCAACAAATCTAAAAAGAAATACTTCCAATTTAGAACTCAGTCTCTTTTAAGATACTCAGTGTCAACTTTTGGTCAAGAAGCAATTTCTTCTGAGTACAGCATAATTCCTATACAAATGAAAATAGGTATTTGCCAGCCTGCTACATGAAATTATTAACACACTTACCACATGACATATATAATCTATGACACAAATCATTCTGGCCCTGCTTTGGCATGCAGCAAATCACCAATGCTCAGTGCTCCTATAACCAGAGTTACCTGTAAGACCATCCAAAGATCCCACTGTAGTTGCAGTTAGCTGACAACCTTCATGACAAGAAAATAGTAGCCAATCAATTAAAACTGGATTTAAAAAAATAAATCAACAGCAGGTTATAATTTGCCTCCAGGCTGAATACACTACCAGAATATAAAATATCTGCAAATGTTGCAGACATTCAAAAAACATTCAGAAATAACACAGGGCAGCAAATTTATTTTGGAAGCATTGCTTCAATTTTTTTTTGTTTTTACAACAGACCAGTTGAAGTTGAACACAAACATAATTTCACACTACTTATATAACAGAGGAACTTGGAAACAAGAAATTAACTTTTATTGAATATAATGAGTTTAACTGCATAATGCTGCTGCTGTTTTGCAACAGTTCAACTAAGCTAAAATGCTTTGTTCATGGTTTTTGTTTGTACTCAGTGTTTGAAGCTCCTTGCTTTAAGTAGCCAACAATAATCAACCAGCGTCACTGACAGTAGGAAGACATGCAGGGAAGAAATCTAATTGGAAATGCAGAAAATAAATCTTCAATGACATGTTGCACTTCATGGTTTTGTATGTATGAAGCATGTTGTCTGTGGGTAGTTTGGTGCTCTGCTGTAGTGAATAAAATTTTCAACAACATCTTTGAATGCCTTGCATGTAATTTTCTCTGATCCCACTGGAAGTCTTCCAGTCACTAATCACCCATTTGATATGTGGACCAAAATGCCTTCCTTAATCTTGGCCTCAGTTCTTCTGGGAAATATCTGTTTCAAATGTCGAAATCGTTCACCTTCTTTGATCACTGCTTCCACAAAATTTTTCGTAAGTTCTAGTTTTATATAAAGAGGGGTCTACAAGTGGATTATGTGCCACACTTTTCTGCCCTGGAACCAACTGCTTATGGAGTGATCAATCCTTTTTAATATAATGAGATTCTTTACCATGGCTATCCCATTCAAAAATGAATCGACAGTATTTTGTGTGTCCAAGCTGCATTCCTAGTAACAGCACTAGTACTGTCAGATCACTACAGATGTTCCAGTTGCAGTTGCTCTACTGTATGTATTTCAACAAGACTTCCAAATTTCAATAGTTTTCATTCATGTGTACTACAGCTGATTGACATTGAAGGGTGGACATTGTCATTCTGTAGCAACACAGCTTTCAGGCTTCACACTGAAGAATCAATAAAGAAGTCATTGTCATAGATGATGCTGGCAAACCAAAGCACACCCAGGCATGCCTGGACAAGACAGAAATTTTTTCCACTTACATTGTGTGCAACAGTGTTATTTCTTCAGCGGTTTCAACGGAGCATGACTGCGCAAGCACATGGATGTCAGACAGCGAGAACAGCGAGAAGAGTTTAAAAGCAAGAAGAGTTCAAAAAGTGACGGTTATTTCTTCAGCAATTTGAATGGGACACGACCGCTCAAGCATGAGACGTCAGCCAGTGAGAACAGGAAGAAGAGCTTAAAAAGACAGATTTATACAGCAGGTGTTGGAGTAGAGGGAGACAGAGTAAAAAGGCTTTGGTGATAACGGGTTGAGGTGAGGTAGGTCATCTGTATAGATTACAGACAGGAATTGTGTGTGTGCGACCAGTGTTCCGTGCTCGGCGTCAGATGTGGCAAGTCTGAGAGGCTCCCAGCCTCCCACATGGCCACATCTGCACCAGGTGCGTCAAGCTGCAGCTCCTAAGGGACCACATTAGGGAAATGGACATGAAGCTCGATGACCTACCTCTAGTCAGGGAGAGCGAAGAGGTGATCGAGAGGTAGTCACTCCGGGGCTTGGGGAGACAGAAAAGTGGGTAATAGTCAGGAGAGGGAAGGACAAGCAGCAGATACTAGAGACTACCCCAGTGACTGTCCCCCTTAACAATAAGTACTCCTGTTTGAGTACTGTCGGGGGAGATGCCCTACCTGGGGTAAGCAACAGCGGTCATGCCTCTGGCACAGAGTCTGGTTCTGTGGTTCAGAAAGGTAGGAAAAGGAAGAGGATGGCAGCAGTGATGGTGGACTCCATAGTTAGAGGGTCAGACAGTCAATTCTGTGGATGCAGGAAAGAAACTTGGATGGTAGTTTGCCTCCCAGGAGCCAGGATCTGGGACATTTCCGATCGCGTCCAGGATATCATGAAGTTGGAAGCAGAAAAGCCAGAGGTCGTGATACATATTGGTACCAATGACATAGGTAGGAAAAGGTAGGAGGTCCTGAAAACAGACTACAGGAAGTTAGGAAGGAAGTTGAGAAGCAGGACCTTAAACTGCCTGTGACACGTGACAATGAGTATAGAAATAGAATGAGGTGGAGGATAAATGCATGGCTGAGGGATTGGAGCAGGGGGCAAGGATTCAGATTTCTAGATCATTGGGACCTCTTTTGGGGCAGGTGTGACCTGTACAAAAAGGACAGGTTACACTTGAATCCCAGGGGGACCAATATCCTGGCGGGGAGGTTTGCTAAGGCTTTTGGTAGAGTTTAAACCAGAATTGCTGGGGGGGGGGGGGGGGGGAGATATTTGCATTGGATTCTGCATAGGTATGTTCTAATGAGACAGGGAAAGGATGGTAGGGTACAGGAACCATGGTGTACAAAGGCTGTTGTAAATCTAGTCAAGAAGAAAAGAACAGCTTACGAAAGCTGCAAAAAACTAGGTAATGATAGAGATCTAGAAGATTATAAGGCTAGCAGGAAGGAGCTTAAGAATGAAATTAGGAGAGCCAGAAGGGGCCATGAGAAGGCCTTGGTGGACAGGAGTAAGAAAAATCCCAAGGCATTCTACAAGTATGTGAAGAGCAAGAGGATAAGATGTGAGAGAATAGGACCAACCAAGTGTGACAGTGGAAAAGTGTGAATGGAACTGGAGGAGATAGCAGAGGTACTTAATGTATACATTGCTTCAGTATTCACTATGGAAAGGATCTTGGCGATTGTAGGGATGACTTGCAGCGGACTGAAAAGCTTGAGCATATAGATATTAAGGAAGAGGATGTGCTGGAGCTTTTGGAAAGTTGGTTAAATCACCAGGACAGGACAAGATGTACCCCAGGCTACTGTGGGAAGTGAGGGAGGAGATTGCCGAGCCTTTGGTGATGATCTTTGCATCATCAATGAAGATGGGAGAGGTTCCGGAAGATTGGAGTGTTCCCTTATTCAAGGAAGGGAGTAGAGATAGCCCGGGAAATTAAAGGCCAGTGAGTCTTACTTCAGTGGTTGGTAAGTTGATGGAGAAGATCCTGGGAGGCAGGAGTTATGAACATTTGGAGAGGCAAAATATGATTAGGAATAGTCAACATGGTTTTGGCAAAAGCAGGTTGTGCCTTACGAGCCTGATTGAATTCTTTGAGAATGTGACTAAACACGTTGATGAAGGTAGAGCTGTAGATGCAGTGCATATGGATTTCAGCAAGGCATTTGACAAGGTACCCAATGCAAGGCTTATTGAGAAAGTAAGGAGGCATGGGATCCAAAGGGACATTGCTTTATCGATCCAGAACTGGCTTGCCCACAGAAGGCAAAGAGTGGTTGTAGATGGATCATATTCTGCATGGAGGTTAGTGACCAGTGGTGTGCCTCAGGAATCTGTTCTGGGAGACCTGAGGAAGTGGAGGGATGGGTTAATAAATTTGTTGATGACACAAAGGTTGGGGGTGTTGTGGATAGTGTGGAGGGCTGTCAGAGGTTACAGCGGGACATTGATAGGATGCAAAACTGGGCTGAGAAGTGGCAGATGGAGTTCAACCCAAATAAGTGTGAGGTGGTTCATTTTGGTAGGTCAAACATGATGGCAGAAAATGGCATTAATGGTAAGACTCTTGACAGTGTGGAAGATCAGAGGGATCTTGGGGTCTTAGTCCAAGGGACACTCTAAGCTGCTACACAGGTTGACTCTGTGGTTAAGAAGGTATATGGTGCATTGGCTTTCATCAACCGTGGGACTGAGTTTAAGAGCCGAGAGGTAATGTTGCAGCTGTGTAGGACCCTGGTCAGACCCCACTTGGAGTACTTTACTCAATTCTGGTCGGCTCACTACAGGAAAGATGAGAAAATAATAGAAAGGGTACAGAGGAAGTTTACAAGGATGTTGCCTGGATTGAGGAGCATGCCTTACGAGAATAGGTTGAGTGAACTCAGCCTTTTCTCCTTGGAGCGACAGAGGATGAGAGGTGACCAGGTAGAGGTGTACAAGATAATGAGAGGCATTGATCGTGTGGATAGTCAGAGGCTTTTTTACCAGGGCTGAAATGGCTAGCATGACAGGGTATATTTTTAAGGTGCTTAGGTACAGAGGAGATGTCAATGGAAAGTTTTTTTTAAAAAAAACGCAGAGAGTGGTGAGCATGTGGAATGGGCTGCCTGCGGCGGTGGTGGAGGCTGAAACAGTAGGGTCTTTTAAGAGACTTCTGGATAGGTACATGGAGCTTAGAAAAATAGAGGGCTATGAGTATGCCTAGGTAGTTCTAAGGTAAGGACATGTTTGGCACAGCTTTGTGGGCCAAAGGGCCTGTATTGTGCTGTAGGTTTTCTATGTTTCTAACATTTTAATTGACTTGAATTATGAATTTAAATAACAAATATAGACAATTCCAAAAATGGTGCATGTTAGGGAAATTTCACAGTGATTTTCATGATCATTCAGGAAGCAAAACCTTTGTTGTCCAGTGTAGTTACTGATCTCTACTTATACTGACCACAAAATAGCATATGTGTTATCCCACAATTAAGTAATCTTTCCTGCGTTGAAATCAAAATTTGTTACCCTCCTTATGAAAATCTAAAATGTCATGTACACAGTTTTAAAATCAATCAAAAAATGCAAATGACAAGAAGTTTCCCTCATTTTCTACTGTCTAGCCTGGGGGTCGGCAACCCGCGGCTCCGGAGCCGCATGCGCCTCTTTCATCTCTGTGCTGCGGCTCCCTGTGGCTTTGGAAAATAAATGGTCAGTATTTAATTAAAATGTATTTTATGTTAGTTTGTTAGTTTTTGAAATGTAATTCTAAATTTGAAGATTATGGTGATCCTATACAATCTAAATAAAACGTTGCGCCGACCCATTTCCTGGCACATCCGAACCGGCTCACAATTAGCCAGCGTTCAGGCTAAAGGAGATAGCCTACGGGGGTTTGAGAGTACGTGTCTTTTGGAGCATCCACGCCCATGGGGGGTGGGTTAAGGGAGGCTTAAAAGCAAGGCTGTTTAGTTCGAATAAAGTTATCTTTGACTGCATTTTACTGACTGCCTGTAGCACACCGCTATAACGTGTTTTTATTGCTGGCTGTCCAGAGGGGAGGTGCTGAAACGCTTTGTCGCGTGTCTGGAAGAAGTGAAAACTTTCCTGGGCAGCAAAGGGCTCAGCTTTCCTGAGCTGGAACAGCCAAAGTAGCTGGAAAATCTACACTTCATGGTAGACATGACAGCGCACCTGAACATGCTGAACACAGCTCTTCAGGGGAAAGGACGTACAGCCCTACACATGTTGGTGGATGTTTTGGCATTCG
Source organism: Hypanus sabinus (assembly GCF_030144855.1). NCBI lineage: Eukaryota > Metazoa > Chordata > Chondrichthyes > Myliobatiformes > Dasyatidae > Hypanus > Hypanus sabinus. Next base: position 47,035,693 of record NC_082708.1, on the reverse strand, counting down.
AGCGCAAGTTGACAGTGCTTGCCAGAGATTTACAGAAAGGCACTTTGTCTCACTTCCCCAATTTGAGAGAGTTCAAACAAGGTCACGACATGATAAATTCGGAGTATTTACATTCTGCAATCATCACAATGCAAACATCGTTTGGGAAACGCTTCTGTGAGTTCAGAGAGGAAAAAAACACATTATCCTTCCCGGTCGCTCCCCTAAGCATCGATCCATCCCTACTGAACACGACTGCATTGGCAGGTGTGAGTCAACCTGATCTTGAGATGGAACTGGCTGACATAGCCGACAAAGACATATGGGTGTCCAAGTTTAGACGCTTGACAGCAGACCTTGAAGATGTTGCCTGTCAGAAGGCCGTTCTTGCTCAGAATCACAAATGGAGTGATATTGAAAACCTCCCCAAATCGGACAAACTTGTGTTCGAAACATGGAATGCTATCCCTGACATTTATGTAAACATTAAAAAGTATGTGCTTGGAGTCCTGTCGATCTTTGGATCCACATATGTATGTGAGCAGGTGTTCTCCAACATGAACTTTATTAAAAACAAACATCGCGCACGCCTCACAGATGACAGCTTGCGATCCTGTGTAAAGATGAAGGTGACGTCATACAGCCCTAATGTGCAGACGCTGTGCGCTGAGGTCCAGGAGCAGAAATCCCATTAACCAAGTATGATAAATATTTTAATTGCCTATTATTTTACGTATATTCATATTTTTTCATTGTTCAGTGAAATAGTCCTTTTATTTTTCAGGTTGACAGCTGGCTGACGTTATTTTTGGTTTGCTGCTGGCGGAAAATTTAAGTTTGGTGTTTTTCATAAATACAAGAAGGACTCAAATAGACACTGCGTATTTTACTTAAAAGTAACCTTCAACCCAACGTCTTTTTCTCAGAGTTCAAAATGTTTTTGTTGCATGCAGAAATGTAATTTTGTTTTCTCTGCAGGAGTTCATCGATTTCATAAATGCAACACATTATAGTTTGTTTATACATAGCATAAAGGCAAAAAAAACGTTGTATGCAGTGTTATTTCATTTTAAATGTCAAATGGGTTTTGTGGCTCCCAGTGTTTTCTTTTCTGTGGGAAACGGGTCCAAATGGCTCTTTCAGTGGTAAAGGTTGCTGACCCCTGGTCTAGCCATTGAAAGGGATGAAGCTACTGAATCCACAATAGCCTAATCTGGCACGAGATTCAGCACCTGGGGTTCACCAAAGAGTGCTGGGAAATGCAACCAGCTAGCTCCCCAGTACCATGAGAAATCAACTCAGAAAGAGAGCTGCAAAGTCCTTTTGAGATTAGCACTTCCCTGTTTATAACAAGTGCTGTTGAAAGCATTTTGGATGGTTACTGCTGTTATGGTCAATAAACCAGAATTGTCAATAACCAAACCCACCACAAAATATCCCAAAAGTTAACAGCCACACTGCAACATAGTTTGCTAATTATAAAGCAAAAAAATTGAGCAAAATAGGCATGGATCTGACAGGAAAAGAAAAGTTCCAACAGATTCTACAGATATGAGTAAAAGGGTGGCTAGGGAGAGGAGTGGTGCCTCCAAGGATCAGCATGGTCAAGTATGTATGCAGTCACACAAGTTGGATGAGATTTTTAATAAATATTTCTCTATTATAAAAAATAAATATTTTTACTGTAGAGAACACAGTGAAAGCTAAGGAAATAAAGCAGACAGGAGTTGTGATTGTTTTGGACCATACCCAAATTACCAAAGGCATTGACAGTCTTAAAGTCATGGGGTCTAAACATGTGCTTCTTTGGTGCTAGCCGGAAGTAAAAGAAGTGCAAAGGGCCTTATAGAGATATTTTCATCATCTTTAGCCACATGTGAAGCTGTGGAAGAATGGAGGGTGGCTAATATTACTCTTACTTAAAGGCTGCAAAGTCAAGCCAGAGCACTAGAAGCTGGCGAGCTTAACATCTATGGTGGGCAAGTTATTGTAGGGAATTCTGAGGAACAAGCAAGTGAATGATAGGGTCTGGACAGCATTGTAAAACAGAGGATCAAGGAGTACTGTACGTATGTATAATTCACAGCCAGGCAGGGTGATGAAGGCCCTATTTGGCATCCTGGACGTCCAAAGACAATAAGTATAATGATGGTACGTTACGTTGTAGTTGCTCAAGACAATGGTGAGACTGCACCTGGAGTATTGCATACAGCTTTTGTTACCTTATTACAGAGAAGATGTCATAAAGCAGCAAAGAGTGAAAAGTATGGATAAGAATGTTGCCAAAGCACGAAAGCCTGAGTTACAGGGAGAGGTTGGGGAGGATAAGACATTTTTCATCAGAGCATAAGAAACTGAGATACCAACTAAGCCCACATATACTTCCAAAGTATCTGTAAGAAGGACCTTAAGAACCTGGACCTCAATTTGAGCAACTGGACTTCAAAAATAACATGTGCAAGGGAGGAGACCACACAAAGATTTATTTGTGTGTTGTTCCTTCTTCGTGCACTTCTAATAGCAGCACATGCAAATAGAAGTCTAGAGTGGACCTCCATGAACATGGAAGATTCTGGTTGTCAGCAGACTGAGGCTAATACAAATTCATACTCTCAAGCTCAAGGAAACATCTAACAGTAACATTTAAAAATGACTGAGATGATTCAATAGATTATCAAATCAGATTTCAATCTTTCCAGTACTTCTATATGATAAGTGTTAATGATTTTATGGATGAAGACCAGTAACTTACCTTGTCTCATAAGCATAAGCTGATGTTCATGACGAGCAGCTTCCATTTCTGCCTCCAATTTTTGTTTTGCTTCTCGTATATTTCTGTCAACTTGCTCCCGTTGTTGTTTTTCCATTTCATCAAGAGCTTTCCAGCGAGATGCATATTCGAACTCAAATGTCCCAGGTTGAGCAAAACGTGGTGGCTGCTCCCGTTCCCTAGTTAAATTAGAACAGAGTGAGCATAAGTTACTCTACCACTGACAAATCTTTTGCAAATTTTTGAGGAACTAACACACAGAATGAACAAGGAGAGTCTGTGGTATGGTTTACTTTGATTTTCAGAAGGCCTTTGCCAAGATGTCACACACAGGGCTGTAAAACGAGATAGGAGCCCACAGTATTATAAGAAAGGTACTAGCATGAATAGCAATTAGCCAACAGGCAGAAGACTAAGAGTAGGAATAAAGCAGGTCTTCTCTGATTGGCTGCCAGTGACTAGTGGGGTTATGTAGGGATTGGTGTTGGGTCTGCTACTTTTTACGTTATGTGTTAATGATCTGGATGACAGAATTAATAGTTTTATGACCAAGTTTGTGGATGATACAGTCATAAATGGAGAGGCAGAATGCTGAAGAAAAATAAAAGCATGGTAAAAAAAGTTGTGTGAACATGCTTATTAAAATAATCTTTTCAGCTTTGAAATCCAGGGCAATTTTCAGATTAACCAAATAACCTATTTAGTTCAAGGGGATAAGATTAGGTGTTGCAAAGGTTTACGTGTTCTTACTAGGTTGAGATTGGATCTATGATAAAAGACTTTCATATTCACAGCAACGTGAAAAGGAATCCTTGGTAGGTACTTAAAATTAATCAAAAATATCACAATTCCATTTTGTGCATTGGTCAAGATTTCCAGCATCTGCAAAATCTCGTGACGTGATCCCAGTATCATGTTTAAACATAAGCTGTCCCAATCCCAAACTGAAAATTAGAAGCTATCTAACATAATAGAAATGTCATATACAATTTGCAAGATGGAAAAACCAAGTCAAAAACCTGATATTGGGGATCAAAATAAACTCCAGCAAAAGCACATAACTCAAACCAGATAATGAAACATTTTTGGATTTAGTTTGCAATGCTAATCATGAAACAAAACAAGAAACATTTACTTATGGTATTGTGTGTTCTTTTGCAGCAATTTCTCAGGAAATCCATCTTCATCATCACACTGCTCCATGGGCTCCACAATAACAGGATGTGGGGAACTGTAAAGTAAAGGCACTTTGCATTTATACCAGGAAAAAAAGCATTGTTCAAAACTTTCCAAACCATTTGAAATGTTCTCATTTACACTTAGTGATCCTAAATAAACTGCATAAAACACTGCATGTTTAGAAGAGTTTTGCAATTCTTTCAAGCAGCTACACTTTTGCATCAACCAACATGAACTGCATATCTGTAAAGCCTGGAAATAAACACACATTACTATGACAATTGGACATTCGAAACATTGTTTTAATATTTCAAATTTCTTTTGACTAAACACTGCAAAGGAATGGTGGAGCACTCCATATGAGCAGAATTAGGCCATTCAGCCTATGTCTTATAGTTTAAAAGTAACAGTTGAACTACCCAGGCTGTGCTCTTTTCTCACTGCCACCAACAGGTAGAAGGTACAAATGCTTCAGGACTCACACCACCAGGTTCAAGAAGTTACTACCACTCAACCATCAGGCTCTTCAACAAAAGCGGTTAACTACACTCATTTAAGGCCTCTTATTTTGTTATTTCATGCTCATTATTTAATTATATCTGCATTTGTAGTTTGTTTTCTATTGATTCTGTTTACAATCACTGTTCTATAGATTTGCTAAGAATGCCCACAGAAAAAGAATCTCAGGGTTGTATGTGGTGACATTTATGTACCCTGATAAATTTTACTTTGAACTTTGAATACTAATTAATCGTGTGGCTAGCCAGAGGCTTTTTCCTCAGGGCTGAAATGGCCAACATGAGGGGACATAGTTATAAAGGTGCTAGGAACTAGGTACAAGGGGATGACAGTATTTTTTGGGACTGCCCTGTTATCAGAGACTATTGAAGGGGGATACACAATGCCCTACAAGACATCTTTAAATGTGAAATACCCTTAGAGAGTAAGACCATATATTTTGGGTATATACCTCAAGAATGGTTGAAAAGAGATAAATATTTAATGAATATACTGTTGGTGGCTGGTAAAAAGACTAACTGGGAAGTGGTTATCACAGGAGAGCCCAACTTTAAATGCATGGATGGAAATTACAATGGACATCTACAAAATGGAGAAGATAACAGCATCTGTTAATCATAAGCTGGAACAATTTGATTCATACTGGGAAAATGGTTTAACTAGATAATGCCTCATAGGCTTGATTTTATTCTCACAAATCAATGAATCTGTTGTTAAAAAAAAGATCACTCCATACTTGTACATAGTTTTTTTCCTTTTGCTTGTTTTTTCTCTCCACTCTTTTCTATAAGTGTATACCTCAGATAAATACTATGTGGAGATTTGTGACATATATGATTATATGATATACATGGACAATGTCTGAAATACATCTTATGGAAATGTTTGTTTGATGATGAACTTCAATAAAAAAAAATTACAAAAAAAAACAAGGGGATGACAGAGGTAAGTTTTTCCAGAGAGTAATGGGTGCATGGAATGCACAGCCAGTGAAGGTGGTAAAAGGCAGATACAATAGGGTCTTTTAAGAGACTCTTACATAAGTATATGGAGCTTAGAAAAATAGAGCTACGCGGTAGGGAAATTCTAGGCAGCTTCTAGAGTAGGTTACATGGGTGGCACAACATTGTGGGCAGAAGTGCCTGTAATGTGCTGTAGATTTTGATGTTTCTACGTCAATCTAACAGTTATGACCTAATTGTTACAGAACTCTCGGATTACGTACATGTCTATTTTTAACAGATTTTAAAAGATTACATTATAAACAACTATCTGCAAACATGACATTTTTTGACTGATCAATTTCTCATTTTGTTGGAAGGCCTGTGGGGAATAATAATTGGTTTATTGTGAGATGAATTTGTCCATAGTTGACCTCAGTAACAGCAATGATCAAATGATGGATTGAATCTTACAGTGCAGAAAATGGGTCAATCAGCCCACCAGACCTATCTGGAAGTGATTTTTTTTTTAAACACATGCTGCCTATCAACTATTCTCTAATCTTCATTCATTATGTGATATGAGTGAGCATGGTCTTAACCATTATTGTTCTTGGCAAATTTTTCGACAGAAGTGGCTTGCCATTGCCTTCTGGGCAGCGTCTTTACAAGACGAGTGACCTCAGCTATTATCAATACTCTTCAGAAATTGTCTGTGTGCATTAGTGTTCTCATAACCAGGACTTGTGATATGCAGCAGTTACTCATACAACCATATACCACTGCTCCCATGGTTTCAATGTGACCCTGATCGGGGATCTAAGCAGGAGCTACACCTTACTAAATGGGGGAAGTGCAGGCTAGCAGAGGAAAAGAACACCTTACACCTTTGGTAGAGATGTATCTTCACTCTGCCACCCATATCTAATCTTGGCCACCTAAAATTTGCATTTTCCCTTAAATTAAGCCAAAGCCAGTTGTTGAAACTATAATATTATATTTATTACATATCCAGTTGGCTTCAAGCTGCAGAATGAACTTTTCCCAAATATAAAAAACTCATTTAGTGCTTGTTTTCCTCAAACTTAAAATGACACGATAGGACGTCACTTGGCTCATCAAATCGCATATTTGCGCCCAATAGACTAACTTCTAAAAAAATTCAGTCCCGTTTCCTCCATTTCCCTGTACCCTGGTCTAGGTTTAGTCCTGACCTACAGTGCTGTCTGTGGGGTACTTGCATTTTCTGTGGCCATATGACCATAAGACATAGGATGTAGAAAAGTCTGCAGTATGCTCCCACATCCCAGACTAGTTGGTAGGCTGTTTAGCTATTAAAAGTTAATGGCAAAAAGAATCAAATGGGATATTATGCATCTGAAAAAGAGAACAAGTAGCAGGTCAAGGAAATGGGATTGCTCTTTTGGGGGTTGGCTAGGATTTAATAGGTTGAATAGCCTTGTTCTACAGCAGAATATTCAAACATTAATAATAAATCTTCAAGTTTTTGCAATAATATAACCCACTTTTTAGAGAGTGAAAGCTCAATCTGGAAATCACTTTTTAACCATTAAAAAATGTTTGCAACAATTGGCAATTGAAACCTCAGACAGGCACAAAGATACTGATTCAATTTGACTGACAGCTGCTCTGAAACAACAACCATCATCTTGTATCTTTCAAAAAGAAACCGCAACCTACTGAGGCAATGGAAAATTGACACAAAAGACTGATAGACATAGATCTTTAATGTTTGTAGCATATTATCCACAAAGTGCAAGTTGTGAATGATGTGGATGTTGTACAGAATGAACAAAAGTACTAAGCAGATGAATAGAGAACCAGAATTAAAGGATGTTTGATGTTGATCCAGAAAAAAAATCAAAATCATTACGATAATATTTTTAAAAATGTGACGGAATAATAGATTGAAAAGTGTTTAGAGCTGGGTGGATTGAATATTTAAAGAAGTGTGTAAACCCATATGTTTACTCTGCAGGCGAAGCAGCAAGTACCAGAAAAAGAGATTAGCCTTACTTCTTGTCAAATCACACAGGGAAATACCTAATTTACATCAAAGACCAACTCATCCAAGGATGTGCTGGAGTCAGCCCGCAAGCGTTGCCATACATCCAGCATCAACATAGCATGCTCACAACTTACTATCCGTATCTCACAAGTTCTTTGGAATGGGGGAGAAAATCTGAACGCATGAATGAAGCCCACAAGATACCAGGCAGCATAAAATTTTCCAGAAGAGCTGAAACAAATCACCACTGTCCATAACAGAACAGGCTGAGCCTGAAATTCTCTGAAGCCTCTTGCAATCCTGTGGACTGGAGTCTTCATAACAGGCTGTGATGCAAACAGTCAGAATGCTCTCCACTGAACACCAATAGAAATTTTCAAGATGCTCATATGACATAACCAAATCTTCTTAAAGTATTGACAAAAATAGAGCCAATGACAAGCCTTCTTCATGACCGCATCAATACGTTGACACCTTGAACTGATGTTTGTTTTTCTAACTGCCCCTCCAATTTCTTGTGTTGATGTTGAGTGCATTCAGCCAGCTCATTTAACTCACTCCTGTATACCTTCTCCTCTTCAACTGAAATCTCATGAACAGTGATGTCATACTTCAGCTGTGCTTAGCCACACAGCCATAAGTATAAAGAGACTACAGCAGTGGTGGACTTAGTACAAATCCATGAGGTGCAGCTGTATTGATTGCCAGTGAGATGTTATTACCAATCCATACTGACTGTGGTCTCCTGAAAAGTTGCAGAAGGAGATGTACAGTTTGAAATCTGGAAGCTTAGTTATTATTACTACAGGAATGGTGGTGCTCAATGCCAAGCTGTAAATCAATAAGTAGTGCCGTGAGGCATGTTTTGTTGTTGTCTCAGTGTTCCAAAGCAAAATGGAGAACTTACTCCAAAGAGTGCTTCCGCTTTAGACCTTATGCAGCAGTAGGTGAAATTGCAGCAGGTCCAGGCCCTTGTCCTTGTGCAGACACGTGATAACCAACCTCCCAAATCAACTCATTATGATTCATGTGAGTACTGCTGGGCAATAATCATCGCTGACTTTTTGAAGGAGGTAGTGACTTCAAACTGCAACAGTGAGAAGTTAAAGATATTCTGGAACACTTGGCCATTTGGTAGCACAGGTTTTTAGTCTGCAACCTGATGTCTTAAATGTCTTATGAATGTGCCCCTCTTGAGAGATGTTCAAATGAGAATTAGGTTTATTATCAGAGGTGGAGCTTTGGAGAGATAATGGCGCCTAATGGCGACTCCTTTGCTTGCATCTTCGGAAACAGCTCTACTTCCACCTTTAATATCTTTATTTTTCCCTTTCAGGGTTCTTTTGAAGACCCTGAACTGGAGTTACATAGAGGCTTTGGTTCTTTGCGGGAATTGCACCTGTTCTTGGGGTTCCACAACTGGCTGTTATTCAACATGCCAAGGGTTGGCCTGAGAATCTTGATCGTGTTCCGAAGCATAAGATCTTGGGGCTCTGGAGATGGGCGGATCAAGGGTCGGTGTCAAGGCAGGAGACTCATGTCGTAGGGGAGGCCAGAAAATCTTTTGCTGTGGGCCCGAAGACCCAAGGTCTTTGCGATCTTCGGACACAAAGCTCAAAAAAACCCCCCGATAAACGGACTTTTAACATTGTAAACCAGTGGGCTGTTGTTAAGTCTCCTGCTCACTGTGAAAATAGGGGACACACCTCTCTCTCTCACCAGGGAAAGAGAGAACCTGTGGTTTGTCAAATGTTGGATGAAAAGCGAAGCCTTTGGGGTAACTTTGGTCTGTGTCTTTGCTATTGTTTAGTACATGCTTGGGCTCAGTGATGGTACCAATGTGCTTCTTCTTGCTGGTGGTGGAAGGAAGGATCGTTGCTTGCTGCCGCTTATGCATGGGAGGGGTGAACTGTGGGGGGGGGGTCTTTGGGGTTCTCACATTTAACTGTCGTTCATTCTTTGGGACACCTCCATTTTCATGGATGTTTGCAAAGAAAAAGCATTTCAAGATGTATATGATATACATTTCTCTGACATTAAATTCGACCTTTGAACACATTGGAAAATCCGTTTTGCAATTGTAATTTAGTGCAAGACAAAATACAATGTTACAAAATAAATAGTGCAAAAGATGAATGAGGTAGCATTTAGGGACTGTTCAGAAATCTAGTGAGAAAGAGAAGAAACTAATCTTAAAACACTGAACATGGGTCTTCAGACTCCTGTAACTCTTACCTTATGGCAGTAAGGAAAGATGCTTGGACATTGGCCTCTGAGAAAGATCACTGGAGATTGTGGGGATTTGCAGGGGTGAGGTGACCTTCCATAGATTATGCCTGGGCTTCTTGTGGGATTCTGGAATACAGTCTAATCTACAAACAGATCTAGCCCTAAGCAGACTACAAATCTCCTGGTTTGTCCAGAGCTTCAGGTTGGGAAACTCAGTATGTTCTCTGAGTCACACATTCATCCATGCAATTCTTGATCACACCAGTAAATGACCCTGACATATTGATTCAGATCCAAATATGTATCCCTGAATATATTTCAGTCTATTGAATCAAAGCCACTCCATAAAATCTCTTTTACCTCCCTTGTCCATAACAATGCAGTCCTCCGTCTCTACCTATGTGCCAAGAGTAGATGTACAGCCAGGTGACTGGACTTGCCAAAGTGCAGATGTGGAATGGTTCTTGATGGTAATGGAACAATGATCAAGTGAGTTGGCTCCTCTGGTTCTGCAGGTTACATCATGGTGCTAGTTGATCAGAGACTTTAGACTAGGCTGGTGCAAGTTCCCTGTGATGATCGGGAATGTATCCGAGTACGCCATCTCAGGATGGATGATCATGGTGCTCAGTTCCTCCATTGCCAACTTGACAATTGCAAAGGCTGGAAAGTACATCACTACCAGGATGACGGTGGAGAACTTTCAAGGCAGATAGAGCGTGAACTGTCAGATGTTCTGTGTCGGGATTGCAACAGAGAGAAAGTTGCCACGTCTGTACACCATAATCGAGTTTATCATGGATTAAACGCCACCACTGCCTTTAACCCAATGCCGCTGTCCAATCCATGCAGTGGATGGCGAAGCCCTCAGGTTGAAGCACTGTGTCTTAAGTCCTTAGGGTGAGTTATGTCTTTGTGAAGTGGAAAACATACCAATACCTGATGTCCCTCCAGTACTATAGTCCGACAACTTCAATTTTATTTTCCAAAGACATTATTAGACAGGATGATTGTAGGGAGGGGAGCCTTAGAGGCCTATGCTTGAGTTTTGTCCTCTCTTGCAGCTATGTTTTCTGATACAATGGAAATGCTCCTCTGAGCCTAGCCACTGCATTCTTTTCCTAGGTCGCCTCCATTCCCTAGTCGGCCAGGTCTTAAGATCATTAGTTCTTTGAAATAACTTGAAACAATGCTATTTATATGAGAGTCCGCAGCTGCAAATTTCAAATGTAATAGTTCCAAACCAATGTACCTAATGATTCACTGGGTGATGCACACAAAATGTCACTACATACTATACAATGAGCATGTTAGATTCAAATAGCAACAAAAAATTGCCGTTCAGGAACTTTGAAACAGATGCAATCAAACTAACCAAAGACTGTACAGGTAATCCCCAAGTTATGAACGTCCGACTTATAGACAACTCATACTTATGAACTGAGGAAGGAGAACACCGTCCGCCATTTTAAGTCATTGCCGTTGACAGTGTTGAGTGTGCAACTTTGTATTTGGCTTAAATTTTTCTTAGCAAGATTCACCCTGACCCCGCACCCCCCCCCCCCCCCCCCCCGTTCCAGTTGGCTGGTGGCATAGTGAGATCAGCGCTGGGCTTGAGAACAGCGGTTCCCGAGTTTGATCCAGTGACAAACTGTTCCCATGCCGAGTTAACATCGATCCAGTGACTCTTGTACCATCCGTGCCGGGTTGATGTTGAGATCACAACTTGTCCTCATAAAAAAAACACTGCCACCTCCAGTTTAAATTCCCACACGGAATATTGTGGAGGATCAAATACCCAAACCCAGCACAGCCCCCACTTGTCCCATTTAACCTGCCTCAGTGCGGTGGACTTTAGGACCCGGGGAATTCAGTGCGGTGGTCCTTAGGACCCAGCGGACCTCGGGAGCCAGCAGAGGTCAGGACCGGGACCCGCTGCCCACAGTGTTTCTGTTCCATTGATGGGAAGTGATCTCGATTGAAAATAAAGTGGAAATAATAAAGTGTTTGGAAAGAGGTGAAACGCCATCGGTCATTGGAAAAGCGTCAGGCTACAGTCGGTCAACGAATGGAACAATTTTAAAGGATAAAGTGAGAATAATGGAGCATGTGAAAGGCTCTGCCCCGATGAAAGCTACAATTATTACTAGGCAACGCAGTGGTTTAATTATTGGAATGCATACGTTTAATTGTTTTATATGCATAGAAAGGTAAAATATTTACTATATACTAAGACAAATGTTTGACTGACACTAAATAATAATGGATGTACTTGTACTTACGTACAAATCCGACTTAAAGACTGACTCAGGAATGGAACTCGTTCCTAACCCGGGGACTGCTTGTATCCTGATTAGGTTAATGATCTGATAGATCAATTCAAATGCAAAGAAATGCAAGAAGCTACAGAGAATGGTGCACTCAGCTCAATACATCAGGGATACAGCCCTCCCTACCACTGGTAGCACTAACATGAAATGCTGCCTCAAGAAGGCAACATTACAGATCTCTACCATTGGAACCATACCATCTTATCATAGGTAGTATCATGCTGGAAGCACAGAATCCCAAATTCAACCATTTGGTTTTTGAACCAACCAGCACGATCCTAATCCCACTACCTCAGTAACACTATAACCACTTTGTATTACAATGAACTTTATTTTTTCTTCTAATTGTGCTCTTTTCTGTAAGAAGGTGGTGTGTCAATAATATATTTAACTTATGCTTTCTTGTTGCTATTGTGCATCTGGTTCCTGCATCATTAAAATGGTGATCAAGAGAGATCTGCAACAATGTGCCAAGGAGGATAAAAAAGCCTTTGTTCCACTTATTGAGTACCCTGATATGGTAATCACTAAGTATGTATACTTTCGTTGAATTGTTTTTAAAAATGCTGCAATACCAGTACAGTACAGGAAATGATATTGTTAAATGTTTAGGCATTTTGGCCCAAGATTGAGATTTAACATTGGAAAAATCATGGTATACACGGCTAATATAAAAATTTTCACTTAATTGTTCAACTTTGTGGTAATGCAAGCAATTAAACTGCTACAAGCTTTTACAAGAGAGTTGCTTACATATTTCAATATTTTTTAAACCTACATCTTTATCAATCAAAATAGAAATAAATGCTACTCAAGGAAAAATGATTCACATGCTTTATAAGTCTCAATAGTTTAGAATCTTCTGCAAAATAGAGCAATTCCAACAATTTGTTTCAAACAGTATATGAATCATTTGAGGGCACTACAAGCTATTTAATACATTTATATATTTTAAAAATAGCAGATCATGCAAGAACTTCAAGGAATTGAAACTTTTTCCACCCATGATTACCCTTAAGAATACAGGAAATGCAGCTACGAGATACCTGAAAATGAAAACAAACTTACGATGTCAATAAAAATGCTCCATCTGCACATCGTTCCAGTGCTTTACGAGCAGGAGGTTTTGCTGCAAATTCCACATAACCTTTCCCTGTAGGCTTTCCACGGTCATCAACAACAACTACTGCTCTTTCTACAGGTCCAAACTGAGAAAAAGCCTGTTCCAACAACTCATTAGAAACAACTGGAGAAAGATTCCGCACAGTCAAAGCCGCTCCATGAGTAGCAAAGCGAATACGTAGAGGTCGATTCCTCAGCATTGTACCATCAAGTTCAGCCTTTGCTATTTCAGCCAACGTCCTGGTTTCCTACATGAGAAAGCATGTTATCAATTGGAAATGCAAGTTAATTGTTATTTTATCAAAATTTCAGTTTAGGTGTGTTAGACATTCTAGTCTCACCAAGTTAAATGAAGGTAATCCACAACAGGTTCATAACATTCTGCTTTAAAACTTGAATTATGCTTTCATAATTCCAATACTGCTTTGTTTATTCAAGGTCACCGAAAGTTTTAGGTCGATTTACTTTTAAAATTAATTAAACAGGGACATCAGCTACCAGATAGCATTGCAATAGGGCATCACTGGTCCTGTCAGCTCCATTAATGTATCTCAATGAGCTCAATTGTACAAAAGTGTCTTTTTGAAGAGCAAGTGTGATATATTTCATATTGAGGTCTCAGTTTTATGCCAAGGAAGGTTGGTAACCCTTTATTTGAAAAGAATCACTGATTCTGTGCAAGTAAATGGAGACTCGGATGACGAAACCTGAAAAAGCAGTATCTGCTGAAGGAACTCAGGGAGGTTAGCAGCATTTACTGGCAGGGAAAGGGTTTGGGAGAAAGATTTGTTAATGTTCCTGCTCCAAACTCAGAATAAGCTTTTAAACCGAAAAATTGATAATTCCTCACCTTACAGATGCTATTTAACCCACTGAGATACTCCAGTAAACTGTTTACTAGACAGATTAAAAAAAAACTAAGTTCAATTTTCACATTTCATTTCCTACCCAAGTACTTAATTAAGAGTAGATTAACCAGCCATTATTATCACACAGGTTCACAGATAAATTTCCATCTCAGTGACATTTGTCCATATTTTCCCCCAAATATCCATAAATGCATCAATCTCCATTCTGAATAACTTCTCACAGTTCTCTGAAATTAATTCTGCTGACACCATCTCCCGCATGTCACTATAACATTTACCAGACCATCTGTTATTTCACTGCAAAGACACCCTTCTCAATTTTCACTCCACAATCTATGCAACAATCAGAATATTTTGCCTCTGCTTCATTTCATTAATTACACCAAACTTATCAAAAAGACTTAATCAATGCAATATATTTCATGATTTTACATACACTTCTCAGAAATGCAACAAACAATTTGGAAAATTCTTAACAGATACAAACAAATAATCACATTTAAGATACTAATGGAAGCATTTCCACACTACAGCAATGAAGAATGATTCTTAGAAAGAATTGCATGCTGACAAGATCGAGGAATTGATTGCAGAGGTCAAGAAGGGGTAGTTGGGAGAACATGCACGAGCCCTCATTGAGTGATGGAAAGGATGAGCAGCTTCAAGCTCAAAGAATCCATACTGTGTCCAATACATTGACACAATCACAAAAAAAAAAGGCATGCCAGCTGTTCTGCTTTAAGGGGAGTTTGATAGTTGGTATTTTATCAAAAATGACCATTTTCACAGATGTACGGTAGAAAGCATTCTGATTGCCTGCATCACAGCCTGGTAAGGAGCCTTTAATGCACTGGATCCCACAATGCTGTAGACTCAGACAGCTCCATCATGAGCAAACCATCAAGGTCATCTTCAAGGGGCATTTCCTCAAGGCCCTCAACATCTTGGACAAGCTCTCTCATTAATACCATCAAAGGGCAGGTATAGGAGCCTGAAGACCCACACTAAATATCTTAAGAATAGATTCTTCTCTCCCCCCCATTAAAAATTCAAAACCATCCATGAAACCATAAATGCTATATACTATCTCATTATTCATTTTTTTCACTATTTTGTAACTTATAACAAGCTTTACATTCTGCTCTGTACTGCTGCCACAAAACAAGAAATTTTACAACATATGTCAGTGATAATAAAACCTAACTGTGGTTGTTTGATTTTGAAAAATAGAAAAAGCTCTTCGCACTCCCTCAAAGCTGAACAGGTAACTAGCTAATTGGTTCTCAGTTTACAGGCTGATCAAATAATGTAAGCTTGGTTAAATAAACTTTCTTTGTTAATGCTGTCCTTTAAGAAATCTACTAAACAGAAACTTCAAATCATGCTGGACAATATTCAAAAAGTGTAACACCTCTTCTGCTCTGCAGATAATAGCTGGTTTTTATAATTATCTTCAAGATCTTTCAATGGCCTGTCCAAAAATTCAAGTGGACGAATCTCAGATTAAATAAGGTACAAGATAACTAAACATTGAGAAGCAGAATCTTCATTAATAAAAAATATATACAGTGGCATGCAAAAGTTTGGGCACCCCAGTCAAAATTTGTTACTGTGAATGGCTAAGTGAGTAAAAGATTAAATGATCTCCAAAAGTCATAAAGTTAAAGATGAAACATTCTTTTCAACATTTTACGCAAGATTAGTGTATTATTTTTGTTTTGTACAATTTTAGAGTGAAAAAAGGAGCACCATGCAAAAGTTTGGACACCCCAAGAGATTTGAGCTCTCAGATAACTTTTACCAAGGTCTCAGACCTTAATTAGCTTATTAGGGCTATGGCTTGTTCACAGTCATCGTTAGGAAAGGCAGGTGATGCAAATTTCAAAGCTTTATAAATACTCTCATTCCTCAAACCTTGTCCCAACATTCAGCAGCCATGGGCTCCTCTATGCAGTTGCCTAGCACTCTGAAAATTAAAATAAATGATGCCCACAAAGCAGGAGAAGGCTATAAGAAGATAGCATAGTGTTTTCAGGTAGCCGTTTCCGCTGTTCATAATTTAATTAAGAAATGGCAATTAACAGGAACGGTGGAGGTCAAGTCCGGAAGAGCAAGAAAACTGCTCATAGGATTGCTAGAAATGCAAATCAAAACCCTCGTTTGACTGCAAAAGAACTTCAGGAAGATTTAGCAGACTCTGGAGTGGTGATGCACTGTTCTACTGTGCAGCGACACCTGCAGAAATATGACCTTCATGGAAGAGTCATCAAAAGAAAACCTTTCCTGCGTCGGCACCACACAATTCAGCGTCAGAGGTTTGCAAAGGAATATCTAAACAAGCCTGATGCATTTCAGAAACAAGTCCTGTAGGCCAATGAAGTTAAAATAGAACTTCTTGGCCGTAATGAGCAAAGGTATATTTGGAGAAAAAAGGTGCAGAATTTCATGAACAGAACACCTCTCCAATTGTTAAGCATGGGGATGGATCGATCATGCTTTGGGCTTGTGTTGTAGCCAGTGGCACGGGGAACATTTCACTGGTTGAGGGAAGAATGAATTCAATTAAATACCAGCAAATCCTGGAAGCAAACATCACACCATCTATAAAGAAGCTGAAGGTGAAAAGAGGATGGCTTCTACAACAGGATAATGATCCTAAACACACCACAAAATCCACAATGGACTACATCAAGAGGCGCAAGCTGAAGGTTTTGCCATGGCCCTCACTGTCCCCCGACCTAAACATCATCGAAAATCTGTGGACAGACCTCAAAAGAGCAGTGCATGCAAGATGGCCCAAGAATCTCACAGAACTAGAAGCCTTTTGCAAGGAAGAATGAGTGAAAATCCCGAAACAAGAATTGAAAGACTCTTAGCTGGCTACAGAAAGCATTTACAAGTTGTGATAATTGCCCAAGGGGTGTTACTAAGTACTGACCATGCAGGGTGCCCAAACACTTGCTTCGGGCCTTTTTCTTTTTTTGTTATTTTGAAACTGTAAAAATAAAAAAGTAATCTTGGAAATAAAAAAATATTAAAGAAGTGTGCCATCTTTTACTCACTTAGCTATTTACAGTAACAGAAATTTTGAACGGGGTGCCCAAACTTTTGCATGCCACTGTATATTGTATGACTATTGAAAAACTAAAGCCATGTCCTTCATTCAACAAATCATAGGCTTAATCCACAATTTAGATGTTGATTGGCCAAATGTAGCAACCAGTCCTCTCACAATCAAAGAAAATAGGCACAGGAAGAATCTTTATTCCTTTCTAGAGATGCTGCATAACCTGCTGAGTTCCTTCACATACCCTGAAGTCTACACTATAATTGAGTGAGATCTTGGGTGATCATTTGACATGAACACATTTTTTGCCGAATTTCCAATTACCTTTGTATCTAAAAATTTCCTAAATCTCAACTATGACTACTTATTGCAAAGGTAACTTCAGACTCCCCAGAAATCTGCAGATGCTAGAATTGCAAAGCAACATACACAAAATGCTGGAGGAACTATGCAGGTCAGGCAGCATCGATGGAAATAAACATTTCGGGCCAAGAGCCTTGGTCATTTTGTGTATGTTGCTTTGAATTTCCAGCATTTGCAGAATATGTGTTCTGGGAATCTTTCTCATTAATCCAACTCAGAGGTCATTTCATCCTTTGAAACTCTCTCGACAATCTCTTCACCCAAGCACTAAACTGGATCGACTACAGGGTATGTATCTCTATCTTTAGGTTTGAAAATCCACAATACACACAATTCGAAATTAAATGTCCAAGCCTTGGCCATATGATCAAGGACTTATTTTTATATTTCAATTCCTTGTAACAAAGGCCTTCTAATAACATTGACTTTTCCTATTGCTCCCTAAATTAGCAAGTTTATGCTCTCAGAAATGAGCATTAACATTTAAACGATGATTTCAAGATGTCATATTTCTTCCTCCCATTGAAGTGTATTTAAATTCAAGCAACAACCTCTGAAGAAAATCAGTGGGCCAAGCAGCATCTGTGAGAAGGAACATTCAGCATAAGAAAACTTAATACAAAATACATAAAAAGTGCTTTGCAAAACTACACATTCAAAAGTTCAAAGTAAACTTCTTATCAAAGAACATGTGTTACAATACAGTACTTTTGAGATTCATTTTTATAGGCATTTACAAGAAAAACTAGACTGACAAACACCAATGTTCAAAAGACAAACTGTAAAAATAAAAATAATTAGGCTATCCACCGTGGCTCAGGAGGGTAATAATTGTTCCTGAAGCTGTTGGTGGAGGGCCTAAAGCTTCTGTACCTGTGACTCAAGGTAATATCCAGAAGAGGGCCTAGCCTGGATGGTGAGGGTCTAATGATGGATCCTACTTTTCTGCAGCAGCACTCCTTGTAAATGTACTCAGTGGTTGAGAGAGCTTCACCTGTGATGAACTGGGCTATATCCACCACTTTGTCACCTTTTCTGTTCCTTAGAGTCATTTGATCAATATGTTCAACAGTGTTATCACTAGTCCACCAATCACCTCAACTCCTTTATCAATCCTCCCCTGCTCCTCTTTATAGTGCCTACCTCGCCATAACTGGGAAGTCGAGAGAACATACACCTGTCTTAATTGAAGGGTTAACAGAGGAATGAGTGAGCAACTGAAGTTCCCGGGCATCAATATCTCAGAAATCCCATCTTGAACCAAACACACTGATGCAATCATGAAAGGCCATAAATCATAGGAGCAAAATTAGGTGTTTTAGGCGCTTGCAACACTGTGTGTCAGACAGAGTGGTCAGCAGCACTGGGGCTCCACAGGGAACTGTCCTGTCTCCCTTTCTCTTCACCATCTACACCTCAGACTTCAACTACTGCACAGAGTCTTGCCACCTTCAGAAGTTTTCTGATGACTCTGCCATAGTTGGATGCATCAGCAAGGGAGATGAGGCTGAGTACAGGGTTATGGTGGGAAACTTTGTCACATGGTGCGAGCAGAATCATCTGCAGCATCTTTTTAATGTGAAAAAGACTAAGGAGCTGGTGGCGGACCTGAGGAGGGCTAAGGCACCGGTGACCCCTGTTTCCATCCAATAGACAATAGGTGCAGAAGTAGACCATTCGGCCCCTCGAGTCTGCACCGCCATTCTGAGATCATGGCTGATCATTCACTATCAATACCCAGTCCCTGCCTTGTCCCCATATCCCTTGATTCCCCTATCCATCAGATATCTATCCAGCTCCTTCTTGAAAGCATCCAGAGAATTGGCCTCCACCATCTTCCGAGGCAGTGCATTCCACACCTCCACAACTCTCTGGGAGAAGAAGCTCTTCCTCAACTCTGTTTTAAGTAACTGACTTCTTATTCTCAATCCATGCCTTCTGGTACTGGACTCTCCCAACATCTGGAACATATTTCCTGCCTCAATCCTATCAAATCCTTTAATTATCTTAAACGTTTCAATCAGATCCCCTCTCAATCTCCTCAATTCCAGCGTGTACAAGCCCCATCTCTCCAATCTCTCTGCGTAAGACAGTCCTGCCATCCCAGGAACCAACCTAGTGAATCTACGCTGCACTTCCTCAATTGCCAGAATGTCCTTCCTTAAACCTGGAGACCAAAACTGTACACAATATTCCAGGTGTGGTCTCACCAGGGCCCTGTACAAATGCAAAAGGACATCCTTGTTCTTGTACTCAATTCCCCTTGTAATAAAGGCCAACATTCCATTTGCCCTCTTCACTGCCTGTTGCACTTGCTCATTCACCTTCATTGACTGATGAACTAGGACTCCTAGGTCTCTTTGCATTTCTCCCTTACCTAACTCTACACCGTTCAGACAATACTCTGCCCTCTTGTTCCTGCTTCCAAAGTGGATAACTTCACATTTATTCACATTGAATGACATCTGCCAAGTATCTGCCCACTCACCCAGCATATCCAAGTCTCCCTGTATTCTCCTAACATCCTCTTCGCATGTCACACTGCCACCCAGTTTAGTATCGTCAGCAAACTTGCTGATATAGTTTTCAATGCCCTCATCTAAATCGTTGACATAAATCGTAAAGAGCTGTGGTCCCAATACAGAGCCCTGTGGTACCCCACTAGTCACCTTCAGCCAGTCCAAGAAACACCCATTCACTGCTACCCTTTGCTTTCTATCTGCCAACCAGTTTTCTATCCATGTTGAAACCCTGCCCCCAATGCCATGAGCTCTGATTTTACTCAGCAATCTCCTACGTGGCACCTTATCGAATGCCTTCTGAAAATCTAGGTACACAACATCCACTGGCTTACCCTCATCTAACATCCTTGTTACACCCTCAAAAAACTCCAACAGATTAGTCAAGCATGATTTGCCCTTGGTAAATCCATGCTGGCTCGGCCTAATCCTATTACTGCCATCAAGATGTGCCACTATTTCGTCCTTAATAATGGACTCAAGCATCTTCCCCACGACTGACGTTAGGTTAACAGGGCGACAGTTCTCCGTTTTCTCCTTCCCTCCCTTCTTGAAAAGTGGGATAACATTAGCCACTCTCCAATCTTCAGGAACTGATCCTGGATCTAAGGAACATTGGAAAATGATTACCAATGCATCCGCAATTTCCTGAGCCACCTCTTTTAGAACCCTTGGATGCAGACCATCTGGACCCAAGGATTTATTAGCCTTCAGTCCTACCAGTCTACTCATCACAGTTTCTTTCCTAATGTCAATCTGTCTCAATTCCTCTGATATCTTATGACCCTGGCCCATCCATACATCTGGGAGATTGCTTGTGTCCTCCCTGGTGAAGACAGATCTAAAGTACACGTTAAATTCTGTTGCCATTTCCCTGTTTCCCATAACAATTTCTCCCAATTCATTCTTCAAGGGGCCAACATTGTTCTTAACTATCTTCTTTCTCTTCACATGGCTAAAAAAGCTTTTGCTATCCCCTTTTATATTCCTGGCTAGACTGAGCTCATACCTGATTTTTTCTCTCCGTATTGCTTTTTTAGTTAAGATCTGCTGTTCCTTAAAACTGGTCAGTGTGGACATGGTTGAGGATTACAAATACCTGGGGATACGAACTGACAATAAACTGGACTGGTCAAAGAACACTGAGGCTGTCTGAAGGGTCAGAACCGTCTCTACTTCCTGAGGAGACTGAGGTCCTTTAACATCTGCCAGATGATGCTGAGGATGTTCTAAGAGACTGTGGTGGCCAGTGCTATCATGTTTGCTGTTGTGTGCTGGGGCAGCAGGCTGAGGGTAGCAGACACAAACAGAATCAACAAACTCATTCGTAAGGCCAGTGGTGTTGTGGGGGTGGAACTGGACTCTCTGACGATGGTGTCTGAAAAGAGGATGCTGTCCAAGTTGCATGCCATCTTGGACAATGACTTCCATCCACTCCATTACATTCTGGTTAGGCACAGGAGTACATTCAGCCAGAGACTCATTCCAACGAGATGCAACATGGAGCATCATAGGAAGTCATCCCTGCCTGTGGCCATCAAAACTTTACAACTCCTCCCTTGGAGCGTCGGACACCCTGAGCCAATAGGCTGGTCCTGGACTTATTTCCACTTGGCATAATTTACCTACTATTATTTAATTATTTATGGTTTTATATTGCTACATTTCCACACTATTCTCGGTTGGCGCGACTATAACAAAACCCAATTTCCCTCAGGATCAATAAAGTATGTCTGTCTGTTTAGCCCATTGAATCTGCTCTGACATTCAATGTTGGACAATTTATTTTCCCTCTCAATCGCATTCTCTTGCCTTCTCTCCCCTTTGAAATCCTTCTTAATCAAGAACCTATTAAGCTCCATTTTAAAAATACCATTTTAAATAACTTGGCTTCCACAGCCAAATGTGATGATGAACTCCACAGAATTACTACATTCTCACTAAATAAGTTCCTCAGCTCTTTTCTATAGGGACAGAAGGTAGCTTTTCAGCAGCTCGACTTCATTAGGAGTTTGACAAGATTTGATATGACAGTAAAGACTCTTGTAAAGTTCTACAGACATACAGTGAAGAGCATTCTGACTGGTTGCAACACTGCTTGGTATGGAGGTTCCAATGCTCAGGATTGAAAGAGGCTGCACAGGGTTATGGACTCAGCCAGCTCCATCACAGGCAAAACCATTGGACATCTTGAAAAATCCATTCAGGACATGCCTTCTTCTCATTACCACCACTGGGGAGGTAATACTCAAAATTTTAGGAATAACTTCTTTCCATCCGCTGTTAGATTTCTGAGCAGTCAACGAATACTTCAGTGTGACTTCTCTTGTGCACTTTTAATTTATGTTTGTGGCTTATAGTACTACTTATATTTTCACTATGTTTTGATAAAACATTTATCAAAGAATGTACAAATTATATAACCTTGAGATTTGTCTCAAGGACCCTCCCCAAAAAAATCAATAAAGAAAAATAAAGACTAACACCCAGAAATCATGCAAATAGAAATGAGCAAGAGCTTTCTCAACCAAATTGAGTCCTTAGATCCAAATCCCCTGGAGCAACCCAGAGTAGGCCAAAGCCTTGGTCTGAGTTCATCATATTAGCAGAGCAAGTCGCTGTGAAGCTGACAGACATGAAGTACAGCAGCAGGGGCAGTCTCACAGCCTCAGAGCCGCGGAGAGAGGAGTGATCATTGCAAAAGAACAAGTGAAACTGGCCTGGCTCTCACCTCTGTTCCTGACAACGACTTTCCAGTCTGTCTGGGACAGTGTTTAAATTGTCCAAATAGCAGATCAGGACCTGCTGCAGCAAACCACTATGAGCCTAGCCTTTGTTGCCCAGCCTGAAGCCATTCTCTAACTCTCCAAACTGGCTTGGTTCTTAGAGCGATCCAACCTTGCAATCATCTAAACTCCTCTGCTTCAACTCCTCCTCTATGAATCGCTCATTCCAACTCCATCACATCAGCATGGCTCATCCCTCAAATTCATTCTCCTTTGTTCCCCGCTTCATTGTTTGTGGTGATTGTGGTAAACTATTTACTTCATATTATCAGTGATAACAAACTTAATTCTGTTGCTCCAGATTTAAGCATCTGCAGTCTTTTGCATCTCATTTTGTTTTAATATTATCCAATTATTCATCTTACTATTCAAACTCTTTACTTCAATATATTTTCAGTCTCTACATTCTCTTCTAAGTCTACAGTATCATAAACTAACAGCTACATTATCTCATCTTAATTGGTAATAAAAATTGTGACTAGCACAGGCATAGTGGGTCCTAATGTCCTTCCCTTGGACAATATCAGTGGTGTGGAGAGGGGAGACTTGCAGCTTGGGCAACTGCCGGTCTTCCACAAAAAAAAACTTGCCCAGACTTGCACCCTGGCAACTTCCCAAGATGCAAATCCATGGTATGTTGAGACTAACTGAGGCCTACTACTAGTGACATTAATCTTAGAGAATTGGTGAAGAGGCAAGTCTTCTGGGGGGGGACACCGAGACCAACATCCGGTGCTGCTGGCAGATCATCAACTCAGTCAAAGATGCTCTTTGGTCGGCCCGAAACTTGATGGTCTACCAGCACACGGAGATGTCCATGGGGGAATGCTGCCAACTGGCACATTCTTGGCTGCAGGAGTACATGTTGAGGGATGTACTCAAACTCGGTGCAGCCACTGCAAGGGCCCGGTGGTGAAGGACCACAGTCTAGGGTCCTTCTCCCGTGGGAGTTGAGGGGTGGGGGGTTGGGAGTATGGCCCCTAAATGTAAATATGAAAGAACAAAGTGCCACACAGGTGGCAAAACATCAGAACTTTGAAAATGCAAGGACAGTAATGGTACCAACTGTAAAGAATTGAAAGTCTTTGAATGGTTATTGTATATAATTTTATTTTGGAATGAAGTATATTTTGTTTAATAATTTTTTTTAAAAAGTCTTCTGTTTATACAAAGACCATGTACTTTCCAAAGCATTTGATAATCCAGATACAGTAACTTCCTACTCACCCCTTCTAACTACATAGTTACAAATCCCTCATTTTTGACAAATGCAAGTTTTCTTTAATAAAACCAAGTTACGAGTTTCCAAAATCTTGACAAATAATTACAGAAACTTAATAGATAAAGCATATTGATCTATATTCCCCAACTTTTCTTGCTCTTTTTTACTACTGGTCAATATAGGATCAAAGAAAAATAACTTTTTAAAAACTACATTCTAAAGTGTGCACAAACCAGTTTCCTTTAATTGGTGAAAACAAACACAGATTTCAGGAGCATTCATCTTTCAGAAAGGAAAGAAGCAGCACATACTGCAGCCTAAAATGAGAAAAATATGCTAGAAGTATTCAGTAGTTCAAGCAAAACCCATGGCAACAAAGTAATATTGACATTTCTCGGTGATAACATGCATGAGGTCTACTGGACTCTCATATCCCTCAACTTCCAATTGTCTTCCACTTTAATTCTGCATTTTCACCTTCATCCACCAGACTGTGGTATCCTACTCTACTACGAGACCCAATGCAAGATTGTACAGCTTCCATCTGGGTATACTGCAGAGTTCCAGGGTCAAATTTCAGTTATAATTGTTTCTCAATTTTTATTTTTCCATTTGTAGCCTAGTCTGCAGAACAATAACAGCATATAACTGCATTATATAACTGAGACATAGAATCATTTACTTCCACTCCTTTCAACGGTAGCCCCAGGAGTTCCATCATCTCACTCATATTCACTGTTATTAACGTTTGTTTACTCCCTTTCCCAATTTTGACAAAAAGTAGGTTTTGAACATAAACAAGAACTTTGTGTTATTTTTCAAAATATAGTTGTTTGTAAAAGCTTCCAACACTCAATCGTACAATGAAATATCGAATGAAACTAGATCCTACATAATTCACTTAATTGGAATACAACAGCAATACTTTGAACGTAGATGCAGTTAACGTTAATACTGAAGTAGAAAACGTGTATTAGAAGTGAATGGGTTGGAATATTATTCCATACATGTTAAGATTTAAGCCTGACCATGTTCTGATCTGTCCCTTGAGACATTTTTGGGACTAAAACTGTTAGCAAATTACAAGCCAATTGCACATTGAATGTTAACATTTTTATAAACAAAATTTCAGTTCAACGGCCAACGGCGGCCTTACAATTATGCGAAATCATAATCTTGATTGTCTTTCACATACGTGAACAAAAGTCTTGCAGGCACTTCAATGCCAACACATGCCTTTCATAAAGAGCTATATTCCACTCAATAATTAAGTACGCGCACATCTAGAGACAACACCTTTAATCCATGGCACTATCTCCACTAAATCTCACTTGCAAATGCAAAATGTCCAAGTTAATGAAAACATTAGACAACCTGTCGGCAATTATAGAATTGGTGAATAAAGCCTGACCAGATTTAACATTTCCAGTATGTTTTAATTTATACCTTAGATTGTTTTTAAAATACGTAAACTTTGATCCCAATTTAAGGTTTCGAGAAAAATGACCAAAAGCGTGAACGCCGAGTCTGGGCTGTTGCAGCCCAGTCTAATAACTTTCTCCAGTATTATTGGCTTTATACAAGAATTTTGAGCTGTATGAACAAACATGGCGCTTACAGTCTCATTAAACCAAAACATGCTAAACTCACCAACCGAATAAATCCAAATCCGCGATCCCGGTTGATAAAAACCTCGGAAGGGTCCCCATACTTCCAGAATAATTTCTTGAAATCCTCTTCCTTTATATCAGTGGGTAAATTACCAACGAAGAGTCTGCACCTTTGAGTGTAGGTCTTTTCTCCTGGCCTGCGAAAATTTTTAATATCCACTGTAAGTGGTTCACCTTCTCCGCCTGTCACGATTTCTTCAAGATCCGCAGTGTCATAGTCTCTTTTTACTGGGGAAATACGACTGTTCTCCAATTTCACTTGCTTTAAATTCCGGTTAATTTGATTCGACTGCATCTCTGATGTCCGTAGGCTGTAACCAGGATTCCGCCAAATACTCAAAAAATCTAATAACGGAGTTGAAATAAAGCGACACGACTTCCCGCATATAAACTCAAAATGGCGGCCGGAGTGCAGCCCTCCAGCGCTTGAACCTGAATGACGTCGAGCAGGCGACGCTACGTCGACGCTGTTGCATTGTGGAAGCTCCAGAATGCTCTTTCCAGTCAGCATTACTCTTGAAAGGGCATCTCCGAAGAAACTACAATTCCCATCAATCATTGCCTCCCTTGCTTGTAATTTATAGACAGTTATATGAAAAATCTAATTTTCCTTTAAAACTCGTCTATGAAATAGGTGGTAGTTTGAAGGAAGTTAATCTATTATTTATTTTTTATATGTTGCCACTTGGTTCCCCGCCAATCACAGAGCGCCCTCTTCAGATCAGGATCCTGAGCAATGTGCTGTAACCCTCTGGACTCAACCTAACGTGTTGACGGGAAGATGACGTCGTCATGAAGAGTGACAGGCCGTAGGAACCACAGAAGGGTCAGGATATCTTCCCCCTTGCGAGAAATATGAGCAATTCACCAACCAGTATGCAGCAAAGGCGGGACTTCTACGATCAAGTTAGAGTGACGTGAAGACTAGCCCGGGACTAGAACGAGTGCGGTCGGTGTAGATCTCTGGGAAATCGGGTAAGATGTGATATTAACCATGCTTGCTTTAACCTCTATTTTTAATATGTTATAACGGCTTTGGGTTCAAAACAAGTACAATGCAGCTCTAGGATTTCATCAGTGAAAATAATAGTCAATTGAGTAAAGTTTCACTTGTCCCGCCTCTAATTTTCCCTTTTTAATCCCCCGCACGTATTGTTTCGCTCGCTCTCTAATGGCGGACGTGCGTTAGTACCGCAACGAAGGGGGTAAACTCGCGAGGGATTGGGGGGAGGGGGGAAGGAGGAGGGCAGTCTTGGGAAAAATGCTCTTCCTTTGGGAATTTTACACATTTTTAGAAATTAGTTCGTATCCCAAAAGCAGTGAAAATCCCAAACAATTTATATTTTTCTTGAGCAATTGGGGCATTTTATTGTGTTTTTCTGCAGTTAGAGGAAAAAAAAGCTGTTTGTTGTTCTTTCTCTTTCCCCCATAACAGTTTTGCGAGAGTTATTCTTAACCAATGTTGAGTGTTTCTATGCAATTTATTGTTAATTGCTAGATTGTTAATGTTTACCCTTTTGCTGCTTTCCTTTGGTTTCTAATCCCGAATGGGTAGTTATTTTTTTCTCTGCCAGCATTGTGGGTGTGAATAGGAAAACGCACCGACGCTCGCCACAAGCGATTTTGATGCGTGTGTTGAAGGCGGGGTGGGGAGAAGGGAACCTCGCGGAGATTGGTGTTAACCTCTGAGCTGGGATGTTTCTTTCTCTTCATTTCGCCTCTAGGCCACAAAAGCAAAATAATGCATCCTTCTTGTTGCAGTTAGATGGTATTCTTATGGATCTTGACACTTTAACTTGTCTGTGATTGGTTGTAGGGTAATGGGAAGGGGTTGAAAAGATTTCCGAAGAGAATCCAGCCCAGATTTTGGGATTAACCGCTGTCCTTGATCCAATCCCTTTTTTGCGTTTCACGTATGGAAAGTGGTTCAGCACCCTGTTTTGATGGCTTTTGTTAGTCGATATTGAGGCTGTATAGAAACTTGAGATCTATCCAGTTGTTTTATTTAATAACAAACATTTCAGAATAGTAGAAATCTTGTCGATTGGTTCCTTTCCCCGTTATCTAATAGTTTTTTTAACGGAAATAAACGACTTGAAGGCAGTGATGGTACATTTTGTGATGTGTTGCTGATTGAGTTTGAATTATAGCCAAACTCGGGCATTATCACGTTTTATAAAGCAAAATGTAAATCACTTTTTCCTACGCGGTTATACTTTATACTTTTGACACCTTTCTCTTTCTATTCTCATCCGGCTTTGTTCTTTGTTAATCGTGACCGAGGATTGTTTAACACAATTGATTCCGATAACTGATTGATCCCTCATAAGTCTGATTTTTTTTTTGGCTTCAAACTTCGGTCTCGAACAGAGTCTCCGTCACCTGAAGCTATCAAGCGTACAATGATACATCAAATGCGGAAGCCATTGTGGTTGTGTCACCTAAATGATAGACCACTCAAACACTTGCTTTCAAATCTAGCCTTGAAGATTTTTCCCCTTGATTCTATTTTTTTCTATTCACTCTTGAAAATGGGGAACGAATGTGCTTTCTTTCAAGTTATGCATTCTGGATTATAGATTTTCTTCTATTTCTGCAGTTCTTGCCAACCAGTTGAAAATCCTGAGAGGGGAGCACAGGATCTTTGTTCAAAGCTGTGAAGGATTATGGTTATTGTAGCAAATCTCCATCCAACTTTCTCAGTTTATAAAACTTATGCTAATTGAATTTGCTTGTCAATAATGACAATCACATTATACCCTTCAATCTGCTGCACATATAAATATTGCTGAATTGTACACCTTAACAATTTTAAGTTTTAGAGACTGCTGTATTAATAATGCCAATCTATTTTCATTTTTAACTTCTGATATCAATTATTTATGTGAATAAATCACAGATGTTTCTTCCTTTAAGATTACATAATTTAATTTATTTTTCTCTAGTCTTCCTGCCAAAATGTATCTCTGTGCTATACTAAATTCTTTTCTATATTAAATGTCAGCTTTTTTTCACCAGATGGTCTATCTTTTAGAAGTATTGTTTCATCTTCTGTTGTTAGAGTATTTAAATCACCTGTGGATTTTGGGATTACTACTTGAGTATTACCAATTGCAGTGAGAGTTTTAGTCCTCTGAGTACACTTTGCTCCATTCTGAAATTTGGATATTTCATCTGTTGTTAGTCATGTGCTCATACAGCTCTTAAATTAGTCTTTGTAACTGAAAAAATTCAGAGCAGTTTCTCAAACATCTTCCAATTATAGACTAGCATTAGCAATATAAAATCTATCCTTGCCTATTGTCATTCAATAAGGTAATGAGTGATTTTCTGTCTCAGTGCCACTTTTCTGGATTGACTTCATTTCACCCAATCCCCATAATATCTGAAAACCTTCATGTTTGCCCTGCATAGAATCAACAGTTTAGCTTCTACCACCCTTCTAGGGCTGAGGAATCTGGAGGTTCTCTGCATGATCTTTTTCCTTCATCTCAGACCTGAGTTCTTTGATCCCTTGACTATTGGCTCAATATCACACGTGCCAAGGTACTGAAAGAAAAAAGCTTAGCCTGCATGCCATCAGGTTAATCATTCCAGATAGAAGTACGTTGAGATGGTTAAAAAAAAACCAATGGAATATTTATTTTTGTTGTTATGACATTGGTTCTGGACTTCTCAGCTGTGGAAAAACATTACCTCTGCTTCCACGTTATCAAACCAAGTAAGAATTTTGTTTGAGATATATCACCACTTAATTCCTCTAAGTTCTAAAGTCCAAAAGGCCTTGCCTGCTTAATCTATCCTCAGAGACAATTTCTAGACACCATCCTGGTCACACTATTCCCTACATAACCCCAGGAATCAATCTAGTGAACGTTCGTTGCATTCCTCTATCCATCTGTACATTTTCCAAGAGAAGATCTGTTCACAATATTCCTTCTGAAGTCTCAGCAGGTCTAAATAGTTGCTGCATGATATGTATTCAAAACCTCTGAAAGGTCATTGAATAGTCTGTCCACGTTCATTGAAATTGCACTTCCCTAGCTAAATATTTTATACTTGATTGATCCTTGTCCATTTTCCTAAGTATCCTAAAACTTGTGATCCTTGTTCACCAAATATTCCATGGAAACCTAATGGATTTAGTTCCTATTTAATATTATGCAATTCCTGTTTGACCTGTAAGATGGAACTTCTTGCACTTGCCACATGCAAAGCATAATGAGATTTTCTTCTGAACCATCTCACTACTCCTCTCCAGCTGCTCAGCCACCAATAAGGTTTGCTTCAATCCCACAAAGTTTATTGTTAGTTCATGCTCCATGTAATTCTAATGCTTGTGTTAACTTTACAAATTGAATTAACACTGCACGTGTAGGAAATCTGTATTAAAAGCAGAGAAGGCCTGAAATATTCAGCAGATTACCAGAATGTGTAAAGCAAGGTCCTGATTTAATTCAGTTTGCTTGAAGAATGAACCTAGCAAATAGCAGCAACCCTATCAGTGCCACTTTCTACATCTCTTTCTTCTTAAAAAATGTTCTGTCTCTTGTGCAATTGAGCTTCCACAGCTCTCTTAGATAGAGAATTGCTTTGGACATAGAAGATTGTTTTCATTTATCTTTTGATTTTTCATAGCCCAGTTGGGGAGAACATCATACCCCCCCCCCCCCTTCAAACCATCGAGGAATTTTTATACATTTCAGTGAGATCGCCTCATTCTCTTAAACTCAAGGCCTCTCTGTTTGATCTCTCTTCAGATATCAAAATTATAATTGCTTGTTAATCTGGATGTTAACTTGCTATTTTGTACACAAGGAATTAAAGGTTCCTCTGGACAGTAGTAATTTTCATTATTTCATGGCTTAGACATTGCTGCATACTTCAATATTTTTCAACAAAGTGACTCCATTTTCCACTTTAACATTCCATCATTTATGCCTTGTTCATTTACATAACACATCTATTTTCCTTGCAGCCCACACTACCACCTAGCTTTATACCATTGGCAATCATAATCTGTTACATTTTATCCCCTCTTCCAAATCATTGTGAATGTGAGCAGTTAGGATGCCAATATTGATCCCTGCAAGTTATGACCTTCAAAACTGAAAATGACTCATATTTTCCTGCTTTATTTTTGTCTATTGATTATTCCTGGGTGCACGTCAGTACGCTGTTCCCCATACCATGTCGCCTAAATTTTAGTTAATCATCTCTTGTATGGGTACCATGTCAACTAATATGCCCTTATCTATTCTACTATTTACAGCCCCATGGACCTCAACTAGATTTCCACCTGTCATTTGCTGTTTACTTCAGGTGCCCCACTTGTTTTTGGTAACTATTAATTTTCATTTGGGTTGTCCCAAACAATCAGAGGGAGTCTCGCGTGCTTTAAAGAGCATATAGGAGATATTAAGGTCCTTAACAAAGGGAAAGGAGCTTTGCAGATGTGGCAAGTGAAACATCTAGGGAGCAAAGAAGAGAAAGTCATTCAGGCACCAAAAGTTGTGGAATGTGTGTTATTTCAGTGTGACTGAAAATATGTGTAGATTTTTTTAAAAAATTTGTTTCTTGTGAGTGACCATCGGCAGTAATTTGGTTTGTAGATCTAACACTCCTACAAAAATGTTGTGTGCCACTACACTCAAACTTGAATAATTCCCTGTTTCTATCTATGTTCCTTATTGGGCTGGAAACATGTAGATCAAGGAAGTCTCCCCTAATAGAATGCAATCCTTTTTGTATTGTTAGTGTCCAATTCCATACTGAAGCAGTTAATTAGCCAATAAAAGAACTGGGTTTATTATCACAGACGTTGTGAAATTTGTTGTTTTGCAACAGCAGCAGAGTGCAAGACATAGAACTTACTAAGTCACAAAATTATGCAAAAGATGCATAGTGAGGTGGTGTTTATAGACCAGTCAGAAATCTGATGGTGAGGGGAAGAAGCTGATCTTAAAACGTTGAGTGTGGGTCTTCAGCTTTCTGTACTTCCTTCCCCTGTAGTAGCAACATGAAGGATGCACGACCCAGATGTGGGGGGGGGGGGGTCTTAAAGAAGGGTGCTGCTTTCTTGAGCCATTGCTTCTTGAAGATGTCCTTAAGGGCAGGTGGGGTTGTGTCCATTGCTGAGTCGACAACCCTCTGCGGCCTCTTGTAATCCTGTATATTGGAGGCTCCATTCCAGGCTGTGATGCAATGTTAGAATGCTGTCCTCCATACATCTATAGAAAGTTGCAAGTGTCTGTGATGACATGCCTAATCCCCACGAACTCCTAACAAAGTGAAGCTGATGAGGCTCCTTCTTCATGATTATATCAATGTGTTTGGCACAGGATGGTTCCTCTGATATATTGGTGGCTAGGAACTTAGAGCTGATCATCCATTTGACTGCTGAACCTTCAGTGAGAACTTGTGTGTGTTCTCCTGACTTCACCCCACCTTTTCTCAAATCTGCATACAAATTTACTCAAATTTTCACTGATAGAAAACATGGCCAATATGTAGTGTTCCCTCTAATTCTGTATGAATATATTATTATGATTGCATAACTATATTGTTCCTTTCAAGTTGGGAAGTAGTGGTATTCCTGCAACATTGGACTCTCACCAACATGCTTACCGACAGAACCACTCTATGACAGGTGTTATAGCATCTGTCATGCACCTGGTCCTGACTCAGCTAAAGGAACAAGGGCACTTTTATCAAAATACTGTTTCTGAATCTCAGTTTGGCAATCAACTCTATTGCCCCACAGACCATGGTGAACAAACTCTACTGCTCAGTCTGAATGCACCACTGTGCAACTGGGTGTTGGTCTTCCTAACTGCAGACCCCAGATAAGTCACAAAGCACAACAGCTTCTCCTTCCCCATCATCCTCAACGTGGGTGCCCCCCATTGCTGTATACTCTGCTCACATGACTGCAGGGCCAAGCACCTGAGCAATCACATTGTCAAGTTTGCGATGACACACCGGTGGGATTCATCACCAGAGATGATGAGACAGCCTATAGAGAGGAGGTGGAAGAGCCTGAGGCCCAGTGCCAGGCAAATAACCTTTTCCTTAATGTCAACAAGACAAAGGAGATGGTTATTGACTTCAGGAGAACTCTTACCATCCGTACCTCCCTTTACATTGGCAGCACAGCAGTTTCAAAAACACCTGGGAGTGGACATTACACACAATCTCTCATGGTCCCAGAACACAACTGGCGCAGTCAAGAAAACTCACCAATTCCTTTAATTTCTGAGGAGGCTTCAGGGAGCTGGACTTTGCACATCCATGCTCTTGTCATTCTACAGATGCACATTAGGGAGCATCCTAACAAGTTGCATCTCTGCTTGGAATGGAAACTGCACTGTGGTGGACACGGAAGGGGTGACCTGTACTGAAAACTGCCCAGCGCATCACTGGCACCAGCCTACCCACCATCAAGGGCGTGTGTGTGTGTATGTTACACACACACACACACACACACACACACACAATGTCCACACACCCTGCTCATGGACTGTTGGTCCCACTCCCATTTGGGAGCAGGACCACCTGGCTCAAAAACAGTTACTTTCCCTCAGTACCACCTTGCTCACCTGCTCCCCCGTTTCCCTTTTATATCATTGTTTGCATCATCTTAACACTTTTCTGCATTTCAACTCAATAAAAAGTAAGAGCAGAATTAGGCCTTTTGGCCCATCGAGTATGCTCAATCATTCAAAAATTGGCTGATCCTTTTTCTTCCCCCTCCTTAGCCCCACTGCCCGGCCATCTCTCTGTAACCTTTACTGCTGTGTTCAATCAAGAACCTATCAAGCTCTGCCTTAAAAACACCCAAAGACTGGCCTCCACAGCTGCTTGTGATAATAAATTCCACAAATACATCACCTTCTGGCTAAAGAAATTTCTCTGCATCTCTGTTTTAAATGGGCACCCCTCTGCCCTGAGGCTATGCTCCCTTGTCCTACACTCCCCCACCATGGGAAACATCCTTTTTGCATCTGCCATGTCTAGGCCTTTCAACATTCGGAAGGTTTCAATGAGATTCTTCCCTCATCCTTGTAAATTTCAGCAAGTACAGACCCATAGCTATCAAACATTCCTTGGATGATAAACTTTTCATTCCCAGAATTATCCTTGTGAACCTCCTGTGGATCCAATGCCAGCACATCTTTCATAAGATCAAGGGCCCAAAACTTCACAATACTCAAGGTGAGGCTTCACTAGTGCCTTATAAAGCCTCAGCATCAAGACCTCTTGAAATGAATGCTAACATTTCATTTACCTTCCTCAGCACCAACTCTACCTGCACGATAACCTTTAGGTTGTACTGCACAAGGACTCCCAAGTCCCTTTACATTTCAGACTTTTGGATTTTTCTCCCCATTTAGAAAATAGTCTACACATTTAGTTCTTGGCCATGCATTTTCCAACATTGTATTTCATTTGCCACTTTTTTGCCCATTCTCCAGATCCTTCTGCAGTCTACCTGTTTCCTCAACACTACCTGCCCCTCCGCCAATTTTCATATCATCTGCAAACTTGGCAACAAAGCCATCTATTCCATCATCTAAATAATTGATAACTGCCATAAAAAGAGGCTGATGCAACACCGACCCCTGCAGAACACCACTGGTCACTGGCAGCCAACCAGGAAAAGATCCTTTTATTCCCATTAGCTACATCCTACCAATCGGCCAATCCTCTAACCATGCCAGTAACTTTTCCTATAATGCCACGAACTCTTAACTTGGTAAGCAGCCTCATGAGTGGCACCTTGTCAAAGCCCTTCTGAAAATCCAAGTACACAACATCCACTACATCCCCTTTATCTATCGGACTTGTAATCTCCTCAAATAATTCCTACAGGTTTGCCAGGCAAGATTTTCCCTTAAGGAAACCATGCTGACTTTGTCCAATCTTGTCCTGTCACCAAGTGCTCCATAATCTCATCCTTAACAATTGACTCCACCATCTTCTCAACCACTGAGGTCAGGCTAACTGGTCAATAATTTCCTTTTTGCTGCCTGCCTCCTTTCTTAAAGAGCCGTGCATGCAATGAAAATAAGTAAATCAATGTGATGGATTTGTACCTGCACTGTACATCTGTGTAACTAACATTTTGTTCTGTGTTCTGTCATGGTTTACCTCAGTACACTAATGTGATGAAATCGTGGCAGTGTGCTACACACAGCGCTGCAATAATGACACAGAGTCGGTGAGCTGCAGTTACAAAAGAGATTTATTCAAACTTCGTGGCCTTGCTTTAAAGCCTTCCTGATCCCGCCCTCCCCGGGCGGGAATGCTGTAGGAGGCACGTATTCACAGTCCCGTCCCGCGCGTGGGCTTTTCCCCTTGCTGGTGAAGCAGGCTTCGTGCCCTCATTGGGACTGGCCTCAGTGCCAGCGCGTGCCGCTTTGTGAGCCGGTTCGAGTGCACTGGGAAGTGGATCGCCACAAAATGATCTTTTTGGCATGCAAAACAAACTTTTTTTTAACTGTACCTCAGTACATGTGACAATGATAACCTATTTGTATTTTACAAAATAGCAATGACAAGTTTTTGATTTTTTTTAACAACAATGTTTGGATATTTTTGTTCTTTTTTCAGTTAAATTTCCTCTTGCTGTTTTTTCTCTCACTCATTTTTATTTTCCATGACCAGAGAAATTCAGATGTGTTTTCATAGTTCTGGCAGTTGAAACACTCTCCATTTTCTTACATTCCTTTCCAAGTGCCTAGCTAGTTCTTCACGTAGTGCTTGACTGAGATTTAGAGCCAGTTATAAATAAACTCTTGCCTAAGTAATGAAAAAAAATCTGTCCAACTTTCATGGTTGTGGTCCTGTAGTTAGGGTTCTGATGATTGGCACACTGTTAGTTCTGTTCTTTCACAATTCTAACTTATTAAATCATTCAGAAATTCTCCGTCTGTGACTATATATCCCGTTACTAGTCCTATTTGTATGATCACATTTCCACAAGCATTTGTCAAAGGTGAATGATAGTATATAATGTTACTTGGTTAAATATTGATTAGTAATGTTTTATCCAGTACAATTGAATATACTATATTCTGCTCTAACATTAAATTCCACATTTCACTTTTATGTTTGCATTATATATTGTCATGTTTACATACAAAGACATGGACTGTGACTACTCACTTGTCACTAGGTTCCCACAGTCTCTTCAAACTGCTTTCTGAAAATTTCCGTCTGCTGTTTTTCCTTGAAAATAATAATCTCCCAATGAGTTTAATGAAATAATTTCAAAATTTAAGGAAGAGTTGGTGCATAAGCTTCGAATACTCTACTGTAATGAGAATTCTGTATTCAAAACAAACTGGGTGTCCGTTTCATGCTTCTTTACAGACATTGTCGGATAAGCCTTATAAGACTATTTGGGGGAGAATAAAGGGAACTGGTTTAGAATAGTTAGTATTTCTGATATTTGTATTTTCAAAACAGAAATCCAATGAACTTAATCACATATTTTTAGTCAATAACAATTTGATTCTAAGAGTTTGCATGAGATATGAGGGGATGACATTGTAGTTTCCCCTTTTATGCTAGATGATTTATTTTTAAAACATTTTGAAATCAAACGTCATCTTTAAGCATGGCTGGTAAGAACAGGTGGGAATGAGAAGAGATTTGTTGAGATCAAGGACATTTTGCCAAAAGGTGTAATTATAGAGGAAAGCAAGAAAAGGCTTAACTTGCTGTTCTTTCCCCATTCTAATCTCATACCCAGTTAAAGCCCCTTTAATATGGAACCTTATATTTTTGCATCAATTTTTGGCAAAGAAGTTTTCACTGAATTTCTGAATTTATTTTATTAGTGACATTTGTGGTCTCCAGCTTTTGAGATCCTTGATGCCTGATCTGCACCAGCAAACTCCATCAACTTTAGAGACAATTATCAGTTCACTTCTTAGCTATTGTTTGGAGAAGAGAAACTTGACTTGGTTATATTTTGTGTCTTCACATATCATCCTGATATTCTTAGGCATCTTTAATATCTCTAGATACTGTCACGTGCCAGAACTTTGTACTGTACTCCCAGGTGAAGCCCAACCAAAGTTCTATGAAAACACAAAGCAATTTCTCAGTCCTGTCCCTCTTGACATAAAGCTCATGGTCTTTACTCCATGAACATACTGTAAAATTAGGCTTTTAGTTGTCTGTTTCAAATCTTCGGATCATCATTAAAAAGTTCCCTTTGGCCGCTAACTTATTCATTCTATATTATGGAGATTGTGTTCTGCAAGCTACAAGGAATCAGCTAGAAATACGTTCAAAATCTTGTGACTAATAGATCTTCGTGACGGTGTTTACCATTAAAGATTCTTGTATTCATTCATGTTTTTAGTGAAAGCTGCCCATGTAAACTTATAACACTGAAAATTTACTCTCTTGCTAATGGAGCTGGCACCTTTGATGACTTTAATGTCAATGTCAATGTTGTTTTGTTTTTGCAATGGAATTTTAGCATCTTGTGAGATTCTTCTTGTTATTTAATGTAGGTTAATATTGAGTAAACTTTGCTATCCCCTTTTCTGCACAGTTGTGTATTATGTATCCAGAAAAAATACAGCAAGATCAGAATATTATTGGTAATGAGATATGAGATACTATTTCGTTAACCTGTAATAGAAAAGAAGACATAAAATGGAAGAGCAAAACTTGAAATAAGAGGCAGGATAAAATTGCTACAAAAATGTCACAGAGTCAAATATGGGATCCAATATCTGATTTTGAAAGAACTTTCCTATTTCTTGGTTATCCTAGAGAGGCTTACTTTCTCGACCCATTCTAAACCACAGGCCCCTGTGTTGACTTTCAAACAGCACATTTAGGTTTCTTTGAAAGAACTCTAACATTGCTGGCAAGTAATTGTTCTGTGCTTTGTTAGATCAGTACTAATGTAAAATAACTGCACTTGGAAATGGGAAGGAGAAACAGCTGCTTCAAAGTGCTAATCGAAATAGAAGCTAAATCACAGCTCTGTGGGAGAGAAAATTACATAGTGTCCAGCTTAATATTATCCCCGTGAACAGAAATGCATACTGTTATGATACGAGTACATTTATTACTGTGCTCAACAAAAATGAAAAGTAAACAAACGACTAACTTAACTGGAGGTTAACTGCTATACGGCAACTCTGGAACTGTTCTTAAAGCGGTAAATGCGAATGTCCAAGTAATTTATACAGTCAATTAGGAGAGACTTTCCTGAAATAACAAATTCCTTGTCAACGTGATGTTACTGCTGATCCCAGCTGAAATATGCCTTGTCCGAAGGATTCACAAGGAAGGAAATAAAAACGGCTTAAAGGAACTGACTTTTCTTTGGCGAATGAACACTGCACAAATCTTCCTACTCTTACAGGTAGGAGTTATCTCAGATGCAGGTCACTATTTCCTGAACGAAGATTCAATAAGGTTGATCCTGTATTAAACCGCGCAAACTTTACTTGAACCTTCGGGTTCCCGTACTTCAGTAAAGTCTTCACTCTCCAGTACTTAGATTTTAAGATTAAATCAAAGATACATCAAACAACTGGCAGTAATTGACGAAACTGCTGGCACAATGATTCTGTAGCTTACAGTAGAAAGTAAAACTCCACTTTAAAACGAAACTGCGTCATAAGACAAATACGCAGCATAACAGAGTAACTGATGAATTAAACGACAACCCAACACAAAAACTCCTGTGTCACAGCAGGCTTTCCTTTTTTATACCTGTTGAGAACATGTCATCATATGACCTCACACTGGTGGGAAGTTACATCATAGTCATAAGACAGTCACAAGATACCCACGGGGTATGTAACAATACGACCTCTTTGGAATTTTGATGACCAAACATTAAAATTTCCAATGTCAGCAAGCTTCTTAACTTCTGGCTAAAGTGGACAAATAAACTTAATTTGAAGGAATTTTTGGTGAATAAAAATATCTTGTGCCTTCATGATATGGTATACAAAGAATCAATAACAAATTGATTATGCAGGTAACTATGGATAATAAATCAAGGCAAATTAGTAGAATATAGAGTAAGACTAATTGTTGGGAAACCTTAAGAGAATAGAAGGGTCCTTGTGGAGGAGAAGAGAGGGTTACAAATGAAAGACTATATGATGCTGAGAGAATGGATTGGTCGGTGAGAAAAACATACTTGTAATACGTTCTCTCCAATAGCTCGTGTGGGAACATAGCTTGGTTTAAGATGGCGCTGGTGAAGCACTGTGACAACTTGCAGGTAGAAAACAAAGCTATAAATTACTGTATTAATCACACTTTTTCTCTGATACATTCACAGCCATCAGTAGACTGTAACATCACTTTCTGGGTTAAAGTTTTCAAAAAGTCAGACCTGGAAATTTTGTAGTGTGAACTGAAGTCTTGAAGGTGCAGGACAGTTGTGTGCTGTGGCATGTACGGGCTGAATCGGAGCAGTGGAGCCCAGGCCTGAGAGCGGGGATTGAACCAATATTTGGTCATTGCTGGAGCAAACTTGGAGGCAATTTGATGTGAGGCAGAGTTGAGGTGTTGGGGCTGGGCCCAAGAACATATCAAAATGGCAAAGTGGATATCTTCTGAGAGCAAAGAGCAGCCCAAAGTTTGGAGGACTTAAGCGATGGACCAGCTTGGAAAGGTCATGGTGTCAGGGCCGGAGTTGAGGGATGCACCAGTTCAGCTTGCTGCTCTGCAAGGCTTATCTCTGCGCTGAATTGAGGCTGTGGCTTGCAATTAATGGGCTTTTGAATCGGCTACAGTGATGGCTGGCTTCGTGGCCGTGGACTCACTTTCATGAACATCAGTTCTGAATGTTATTTGCTTGATTTTATTGGTTGCACGATTTTTCCTACACATTTGGTGTTTGACAGTCTTTTTTAATATGTTTCTTTGTTTTATGGCTGCCTATAAGGAGACAAATCTCATGGTGGTTTACATTGATAATAGATGTACTTTGACCTAACAACAGAAAATGGTGTAAATTCTCAATAGATCAGGCAGCATATGTGGAAAGATGCATAAAGTCTTAAGTTCCAGGCTTGAAACCCTTGTTAGAACTGGGTGACAGAGAGCAATTTTACCTTTTTTTTTATTACCAGCTCTGTTGTAGTATCCTAGAACTGATGCTGCTTGATACTTGCATTTACAGTTTTTTTTAAAGATATTCAACTTCAGCAAATTTTTTTGTTAAATTTTCATCTTTATTGTTTTGGAGCATGACTGTGATGCTTCTCAGTCCTGCAACAGATTAGCCACATGTATATTTGACAACACCCATTCTATAGATCTTTATCTGAGAGTGTCATGTTCACTTACACTCTGCTTGGCACTTCCGCTTTGCTGTGAAAGGCAGCTGCATTCCGGTATGTCAATCCTAATTGCTGTCACCATGATGAGCTGAAAGGAAAGCTGCCAATCACTCCATTCCAGTGATATGAAATCCACAAGGTATTTTAAATGTATTTAGTGATCCAGTTATTTTTTTCCTTGAGTTGTTTCTTGCTACTACAGATGTCTAGAACTCTAGTAGCCACCATAATAGTTGTTCTTTGGTACTGTAGATGAGCTGTTTATTATTATGAAACTAATACTGTCCTAGCTTAAGCATAACATTTAAGATATTTTGCACCTACCTATAAAGTGCATTTTTTGTGAAGCCAAATAAAATGTTAGTTTTACTTGGTTACTTCAATTCAACATAAGCATTATTTATTTTTTGCAGTGATGCGATTTGGCAAATATTTACTTTAAATAA
This sequence comes from Hypanus sabinus, assembly GCF_030144855.1. Taxonomy (NCBI): domain Eukaryota; kingdom Metazoa; phylum Chordata; class Chondrichthyes; order Myliobatiformes; family Dasyatidae; genus Hypanus; species Hypanus sabinus. The sequence continues at coordinate 46,995,320 of NC_082708.1, read as the reverse complement.
TCAACAGAATCCTTTAGTGAAATCAATTTGTTTAAAACATTGGAAATATTTGATTAGACGACTTTGTTATTCCACAGAGCACCTGCATTGAATGAAGAGCACATGGTTAAAGGCAATTTTCTTCAAATCACTTTTAACATCAGCAGCTGCTGTTGTCTTGTTGGTCATGAACAAACAGCTAATCAAACTGAAGTGTTAACCTGAAATTAAACTACTTGCATAGCTTAATGATTTTCGCACCATGGGTAATTATCTAAATATTGATGTCATTTTTACCACTTGTATGTATTGAGAATAGAAGAAACACAAGGGTGATTATGAGGTAATAATTAAGAAATTCCGAACTGTGAATGAATCTGAAGTATTTCTATCATCTAAGTTTACAGAATGGTATGTAGGTTAGAAAATCGTCTTATTTTAAAGTCATGTTACTTCAAAGTAATAATTCCTGTTTTATTTTGTTTTGCTACATATGCAATTACCAATTATTTACTGTTCTGTGGAATAGTACATAATACAATATATGGGGAAAATAATAAAATATTTGAATTGGCTAAAGTGATGTACATTCTGGTCAGCTTTAGATGAAAACATAAATTGTAGAAATTAATCACCCTGATGGGTGCAGTTTTAAATTTGGCATCTATAGAATGGATGGTAGGGTGCAGAAGACTTGATCAAAATTATGATATACTGTACAACATCCAAAGCCAGTAACTGATCAGCCCCATCAGGCCCCTTGTAGGAGGGATAATGTCTGTACATAGTTTATGTTTGAGGCTATTTTGGATCATATGGAATTCTGATTTTTTTTAAATGTCATTTCCTAAATTTCTCTGTAAAGTTTGTGCCTATTTTCAAGTCTGTGCTAAAGATCAAGGGGATTTATGAATATTAAAAATACTTTGTGCTTATTAATTTTTATTAAGCAAAATGTCCACAATCTGAACTTCAGACTGCATTGTATTAACTGTTCATTTCCCAAGCTTTCATAATTTAGAACTAACATATTTTGTTTTGGCAGTAGGTTTCAGTTTTGTAAATTTCTTTTGATCTGGCATCCTCTTGAAGAATGAATTCAGATTTTCCTTATCTTTTACGAGGAAAATATTTTTGGGTTTCTCTCTGACTTGCCCACTCTAATTTCAAAATTATGCTGCCTCGTGCTAGTCTTGTCTCCCAACCTTTCCCTTTCAATATTAATCTTTACCCTCCTCCTTCATTGTTCTTCATTATCTTTCTCAATTCTTAAAACTTTTGAGGAGATTGTTAATGTCATTCTTTGCAGAAGTCTTAGATGATTATTGACCCCTGCAGAATTCATCAGCTTGCATATCAAGCAAGTTAAGGGGCAAAGAGTGGTGTCCACTGAACCTTTTACTCCATAATATCGTCATCTGAACCCTTAGTGCCTAGGTGGCACACATGGGACCTCATTATTCCATAATATACCCCACATAACTATGATTTGACCAGTCTCTTTTCAGGTAGAATTTTAAGAGGGGGAACTTGGAAAAGTAAATGTTTGTGGATTAACTCTATAGTCAACCTTCGCTTGTTCTGTTATAACTAATTCTTCTTGCCCAAAGTGCAGCTCTGTTAAAATACTCTTTTTCATATAATTATAACCTGGATTAATTATTCAAGATGTTTCTTTGAATCCAGAATTGTATATATTGAAAAAATGCTTGTAATAGAAAATATGGTCATTTCAGTGAAGCTCTAATGGCACTGGTCTGTCATGGAGAATTCTTAATAATCGGTTACTCCATATCTCCATATGATCTCCATATGGGAAATTCATCTTTTCCTTGTTTGGCTTCACACCGTGGAAAGTTTAAAAAATGTAAATGCTGGAAATCTGACCTGTAAAAAAAATATTGGAAGCATACAATAGGTCTGTGGAATGAGAAACTGTTGTGCCTGAAGTCTGGGACTCTTGTCAAAACAGGGCAGGAAAAAACAATTGGCTTTTCAGGGGGAAAGTAAATGGTGGAGGGATGGTACAACACAAGGGGCACCTCTAATATGGTGAGTCTAACTTGGCCAAAGGGGAGCAGTTAATAGCATTAGTTATAAATGGCAGGCTACATGAATAAAATAAGTTAATTCAGTGGTCCCCGACCACCAGGACACGGACTGGTACCAGGCAGCAAAGCATGTGCTGCTGGGCCACAAGGGAACGATATGATTTGTTGATATGAAACAATATGAGTCAGCTGCACTTTTCCTCATTCCCTGTCACGCCCACTGTTGAACTTGAACGCACATGAGGTCATTACCCATGTGAGGTCATCAGTCGCCTAAACGCAGTGATACCCTAGCGCCAGGGATCACTGGTTGGTGTCAGGTAACAGGCCGCCTCACGCGGCTGGCGAGAAGAGCCGATGCTACTGGCCTGCAGCACAGACAGATGGGCACCGCCTCTAAACCTGTTTACCACACCAAATGTTCGTGGGGAACCTAGTGCTAAAATATTCGCAGACAACCTAATGTGGGCTCAGGGTTTCGTAAGTAGCAGAACAGCTACCTCGCTGCGATCTACTGAAAGTCATCCCTCGAGCCAAACTTTTGTCAGCTGATAGATCCTACCTACCTACGAGGGTGGCGGGCACACGCCCTGATGCACTCCTTGCTTGGTCAGTCGCTCTCTCCAGACTGCGACTGCCATAGCCCCAGTACGGGGACCTCTTGCCCTTACCTTGTCCTCTCATTGGTGTGTTGCAATGATTTTATATGTTCATATGAGGAAAATATGTGCTGTGTGTTTAATATCCAGGTGTTACTTAAAATGTTATGATGCTATTGACTTATATGTGAGTTATAATTGACTTATCAGTATGTTCATGCGAGGAATATATGCACTGTTTAATATTAAATTTGTTAGATAAACCCTTTTAGAAACAAAATTGAGTATATTAGCCATTTATAAGTGACTTATAGTTGACTTATCACCTATATTCCGGTCAATATTCACACCCACACCACACCCTTCCCCCCTCGGCTGGTCCACAAGAATATTATCAATATTAAACCGGTCCTTGGTGCAAAAAAGGTTGGTGACCCCTGAGTTAATTTTTAAAAAAGCACAAGGCATGCTCTGGGATAGAGAAACACTGAAAGGGGAATGTGCCTGGTGTTGTAGGATCTTGTTGGAACTGGCAAACATCGCAAAGGGTAATTCATTGGTTCCTTGGGCTGGTTGAGTAGAAGATCAGGACTTGACTAAATAATAATAAATAATCAATAAATACTTCTAAGAAAGTAGAGGCTTTGTCATACCTTCTTTGTAATGGCACTTACTTACTGTCCCAGGACAAATCCTCTGAAATGATGATGCCAAGGAATTTAAAGTTGCTGACCCTCTCCACTTCTGATCCCCCATTGGGGGCTGATTCATGGACCTCAGGTTTCTTCCTCCTGCACTCAATAATCAACTCTTTGGTCATGCTGACTTTGAGTGTCGTTGATTGTTGTGGCACCGTTCAGTCAGATTTTCAATTTGCTGATTCATCACCACATCTGGTTCGGTCAGCAATAGCCAGAAAACATAAATGTGGTATTGGAGCTGTGCTCACAGTCATAAGTGTAAAGTGAGCAGAGCAAGAGGCTAAGCACACAGCCTCGAGCTGTACCTGTGCTGATGGTGATTGTGGAGATGTTAGTGCCGATCCAAACTGACTGGGGTCTGCAAGTAGGGAAATGAGAAAACAGTTGTACCAGGAGGTATTGAGGCCTAGGTCTTGAAGCTTATTAATTAGTTTTGAGGGCATGATAGTATTGAATGCAGAGTGTAGTCAGTGAAGAACACTCTTCTATATGCATCTTCACTGTCCAAATATCTCCAGCATAATCATACTGTATCTTTCCTATAGTTCAGTGGTTAAGAGTGGCACACAGATGTGGTATCGCCAGCATCCTGTGCAACAGTAACATGGTGTTCTGACTCTTATACTCAATGCCTAGACTGACAAAGACAAGTGTGGCAAATGCCTTCTTTACTAGACTGTCCATCTGTAATGCCATTATTGGGGAGCTGTGTATTTTTGCCCTTACACAATAGGTCTGTCTGGGGTATAACCTTCGGGACCCTGCCATTTATTGTGTAAGTCTTACCTTGGTAAGTCTTGGAAAGTGCTACTTTCCAAAATGTAGCACTTTGCACTTGTTTGAGTTAAGTTCCATCTGTCATACTTTGACCTAATTTCTCAGTTGATCTATTCTAGATGCTATTGCAATCTTCTTCAATGACCTTCACTGTCCATTATACCACTAAATTTGGTATCATCTGCAAACTTGCCATGCAAATTCTCATCCAGATTATTAATATGATTGACAGTTCCTCTGGTACCTTGCCGGTCACAGGCCTCTAATCTGAAAAGCAACCCTTCTCTACCACCCTCTGACTTACACCAGCAAGATAATTTTGTATCCACTTGGCTAACTCGTCCAGGATCTTATGTGATCTAATCTTCCGGACTAGCCTACCATGATGACTTTGTCAAAGACTTTGCTAAACTTTTGGGATTCCTTCTTCTTTCTAACATGCAGGTTCTTGATTAAGCCTTATTAAATGTTATTGGAGGGGAGATTTTCTAATTTTTCATGGTGTTTTATTTAAAATATATATATTTCTGGATGATAAATTTATAAATTTGGTTAGAGATCGATAATTTTTTATTTTGGCTATTTTAATTTAAAACTATGGGTAGCTCCTTTCAGTATAAAAATAACATTATTTCTTTTTTTAATACAGCTGAAAGTTGAGACATGAACATTGAGAAGCTGTAAATATGACCTCTGCGCCAGAAGACAATTATATAAATCAACAGAAATACTTTGGAATTGGAGGAGTGCATGGTGACCTTCATATGCCAGCTGCAGTTTCAAATTCAGCCATGACTTTTGATGGCTCTCAAAATTTGAGCAATCTTCTCAAAGCTAACTCTGCCAACTCCAGGTGGAAACCAGTGGAAAGCAGCATAACCTGTTCCCAGAATCAGAAGGATGGTGAAGACGATGATGATGTTGTTTTCATTGAACCTTCCTTATCTACAAATTGTAGTACAACCTCACAAGTAAATAAAAGCAATGTCTCACTCACAGTGTTTCAAAATCCAGAATCCATAGGAAGTGAAATAAAGCCATCACTGCCACCAATAGGAAAAGATTTTGTGTCTTCAGTGGAACCTATCATAATTGATGATGAAGAAGAGGGAAACCCTGACCCAGGAAAAGTGGGCAATGTTAGCACAACTGGAAGATGTGATGAAAGAAATGGATTTGGGGAACCCACTGAACTTGATTTTTCATCATCTGACTTGGGTGGTCAAAAAGTTGGTTTACGTAATGTTGATGTCCAATATGTTGATAATCAGAGTTTATTTTGTACTTCAAATCTGGAGAATAACAATTCAAATTGGGATGGTAGAACAGGAATAAAAGAAGTTAATTTGAATGAATGCCATTCCTTGCATACAACTTTGCTTTCAAATCCCAGGAGAGAGAATACTTTGTCAACAAATGGTGGGGAAGCATTAAATCGTGGTATAAGTACTGAGCCTGACTCTGAGATACAGATAACCTGTGTCACAACTTTGGATGCCAGTTCAAAACCAGTCATGAATGAACCACCAACACAGCGTTCTGGGGGAATGGATTTAGATTTAATGATTTGCAATGTAACATCCCTTCAAGATCAGAAATTTGAGGGGGTAAATGAAGGAGTTCAGAAACAAGTTTTTCAAACTGGCGTGGGAACTTCTAACTCGGATAGTATGGAAGGTGCTGGAGATGGATTTCTTAATGGAGAATCTGTTCTTTTGACATCGCAACACAAACTTGGTAAGTACTTTGTAAAATAAGTGTGTGTTCCTAGGTGAACAACTGAACTACTTGAATCATGAATTGTTAAAGGTCCCTTTCAGCAGTAATGACTGAGCTTAATACACAATTGAAGCTCCTTTAAAGGTAGAACCAAGTGGAATATTCATAGCAAGCAAGATGAGAGAATTGCGGTTGATTGCATTTACATGGGGCTTTTGGAGTTAAATGTTTCAGAAGATGGAAAATGAGGAGGGCAGATGGAAATTGATGATGGTTAGGAAAAGTCAGATGTTCCCAGTAGATGACAAAAATGCACCATCATTATCATTTTGTGCCATGTAGTATGATGTGGGTGATCATGGACCCATGGCTGTGGTTGTTCTTCATCAATCTTTCTACAGAAGTAGTTTGCCATTGCCACCTTCTGGGCAGTGTCTTTGCAAGATGGGTGACCCCAGCTGTTATCAATACTCTTCAGAGACTGTCTACCTAGCATCAATGGTAGCATAACCAAGACTTGAGATATGCACCAGCTGCTCGTACGACCATCCACCACCTGCTCCTATGGGTTCACATGACCCTGATGGGGGTGGGGAGTGCTATGCAGGTGCTACACCTTGCCCGATGGCGATCTGTAGGCAAGCAGAGGGAAAGAGTGCCTTATACTTTTGGTAGAGGCATATCCCCAGCCCGCCATTCGTACGAATGTACCAGATGATTGTTGTTTTTTGGGAGTTGCATCCTGAATGTTGATTTACAAGGGATGGGAAATGATAAGTATTGAACTCTTTATGTGGAATATTGGCTAGGAGAGAAACATCTTGAGGGTTCACTAGGGCATTGCAAGGGTCGAAGAGGTTATTGTGGGGGTGAACAAATCAAATGCTCTTAAGTTCCTGGCAGATAGCTCGATATGTAAGGACAGACACAAAATGCTGGAGGAACTCAGCAGAACAGACAGCATCTATGGAGGGGAATGAGCAGTTGGCATTTCAGTCTGAGATCCTTCATCAGGACTAGAAAGGAAGGGTGAAGAAGCCAGAATAAGAAGGTGGTGATGTCAATCTGCCTCTCTACCAGAGGCCTTTAGGTTCAGACTCAGGAAGTAACTGTTAAACAGATTTTACTTAGAAGTACATATGGGTTATTAGCAAGCTTGCGTTCTCAATTGACAAAACAGTCCACGCTCACCGAGCTTGGAAAAATCTGCAGCCAAGTGAGCTCAGAGTACTGTGTGGAGCTGTTTATATACATTGTTACCACATATTTTGATGAGGGTAGACCAATAAACTTTCTCATACAACATACACTTCTTTGTTCATACATTATTCTCACAGCACGACTTGTCAGGTTGTCAATAAGTCAGTTAGATTTTAACCCTTTTAATTCTGCATATAATTCCTCAGTGGAGGAGTAGGAGTACATGCTGGAAGGTGATTAGTGACAAAATACTCCCTCGATATTGACAGACTGACTGTATCCAGTGCTTCTGATGTGGCATCCTCTACATTGGTGAGAATCATTGTAGATTGAGGGACTGCTTCATCAGCTGTCAGCTTGTACTTCCTTTTTCTCCAACTTACTCTGGCTTCTTCCCTTTTTCTTTCCAACATTTAGAAAGGTCTTAGCCTGAAATGTCGACTGTTTAGTCCCTTCTGTAGATGCTGCTGAGTTCCTCCAGCATTTTGTGTGTTGCCCTGTATTTCTAGTGTTTGCAGAATCTCGTGTTTATGTCAGGACAGATTCCATGAGTCCATTGACGGCTTATGGTGGAGGATAAGACAAATCAAATTTCAATATCGTGGTGAATTGAGACTGATCAGCAAGCTTGTATGGACTGGCTAGCCCTGCGAGCTTGTGGTTGTAGTATTCTACCAAGTCTGTCACTATATTGGTAAAACACAGATTTAAAATTCAAAAATGTAGCATTCTGCTGTGAAGTAGAAGTTGGGTCTTGACGACTCTGAGAAGTGTTCGTGAGACAATAGAGATATTAAAATTTTGGTTTTAACTCATTTTTATCATTAATCTGAGATAGTTATTCTTGATAGTAAGATCCTGCAGCTCTGTGCAGATTGAAATGCTTCATAGTTAACATGCTTCCGTTGGACAGATTGTTCATTGATCAGTGACAGTCAATAAATTAGAGAAGGGTTATTTGCTGATAATATGTGGGTTTTACTGGGGTTTATCCCTGATTGCCTGACTAAACAGGTAATCAGATTGTTTGGTCTGGAGTTGCAATTAGGCCAGGCCAGGTAAGGATGACAGGTTTCCTGCTAGAAGGACTTCAATTAGCCAGATTAATTTTACCTAATAAAAATGATAATTTCATGTTTAATATTGGTGTAGTTAACTTTATTTTTTTTTAATTTCTCAGTTATTTTAGTGGAATTAACTTAGTGTGTCAAGATCAATGGTCTCAAACTCTTGACAGTAGGCTTGCTGGCAAAACCTCAACAAAATGATAACAAACGGCATGTCTTGCAGAAACATCCTTATATTCAGCAAACAGCAAAGCGAGCAAAAGAGAATCCATGACAAACAAAAGCATAATCTCTATAGCAATTAAATGCTAACATAGTTATAATGGGTTTTCCTGCAGCTGGAACCTGATGTAGTGTTTTAAATTTGAGATGGAATTTTGAAACTCACATGTCACTTTTTGGCAAATTTTTAACAAATCAGAGAAATGAGAGTTGTTTAGAGCAAATTAATGCAGCAATAATAAATACTGAATTGTGAGTTCATAGCAAATTGAGGCAGTGTGTCATATGTCATGACTTGGCAGTGTTGATCAAAAAATGTGGGCATAATTCATAATGGGGGAAAAATTTAAACTGTGATAGAGACGTGGCCAGAAGATATACATACAGTGGATACTAATTAATTGGGACACATCGGGCAATTATGCAGCTGCCTCAAATTTTCCTGCAAATGTTAAGAAAGGTATAAAAAGACAAATTACCATTTACATAATACAAATTATGTATTTAAGTGAAATGTAGAACAAGTTAGAACACCACCAATACTACCAAAGGACTATAATGTTTGTGTTAGTTCCTCGTAGTTGTCGATAGAGGAATTCATCCAGTGTACACTGTGGTGTTCTCTTGATTGCATCTCCAAATCTTAATTTTCATTATAACATTCAAGACGATTGCCTTCAAATTTGATAATTTTCAAATTCTTCATCGTTCTCAACTTGTTGAAGTAGTGAAATTGTTTCATTTCCACTCCCAGCTATTTTGGACATCTCCAAGCAGGAATGCTTGAAATTACAGGAGCAAACCGGTTCTGAATTGTCTTACTGCTTGTTTCCCAGTGAAAAATATCACTGCTTTTTAAAACACAAACTCGCATAACTGATGCTATTTCAAAATTGGTCACTCTAAGCACAATGCAGTGTCTAACAGCCACACATTCTGATAGAAATAACACTAGTTAAAAACAATTTGATAACAGTGTCCTGTCCAAATTGAGCAGCATTGTGTCCCAAATAAACGGTGGAATCCCGGCTATTTTCTCTATCTGTTTTGTTCTTTAAGAGTTGACCAAAAAGAGTTTATGTCATTGCCCGTATTTGATATGAATTTGAAGAAATACGGGGCTTTTTTTTGCAATATTACATCATGATTAGCCAGCTCTATCTGTAATGACATTCTGGGTGGTATTTAGAGGTTAAAGCAGGGGTGGGCAAACTTTTTGACTTGAGGGCCACAAAGGGTTCTAAAATTTGACAGGGGGGCCGGACCAGGAGCAGATGGACGGAGTGTTTTGGTAATACACCTCATAAGAGAAAATAAAATATCATGGGATATGTAGAAAACATGTGCTTTAATTTCAATTGAAAATGAACAAATGCATTACAACAAAATATCTGTCTTTGAAGTCCCATGGTATTTAGCTATTTATTGAAATGACTTTTAAAACACTGAAAATTAAATGAATAAAATACAGCTTTTTTAAATAGTAACAGTTATTATTTTAAAGCACTGAAAATTCTGTTATCCTTCAAGATATCATCATTCTTTATTTCAAAAACGGTAGGAGATGCAGGTCTACTTGTCCTGCTCGATCTTATTCAATTGTCCCCTGTGCCAAAACTCAACAACAACCAGCACAATGACAGAACAGTGAGAGCGCGCCAGTATGCGGTGCGCGTTATTTGATCTGGAGCACATTTTTTATTCTGAGAACGTACGTGCACCTGCGCACTACTAATGTCCATCACGTAACAGAAATGACATGTAACATGTAAGGCTTATTGAAAAAAATATTTTCCAATGCATTTTTTACATAACACAACGAAGAAACTTATTTTTAATTTCAGTGGGAACAGTGTTGTTGGTCTCCCTTTTTAGCCAGCGCATCAAAGTCTGGATTTAGTTTTAGTTGTGGCGATTCTCAGGATGGATCTGAGGTGTTGGTCAGTTAACTTGGATCTGTGTCTGGCTTTGTTGATGTTCATGACGCTGAACGCCTGTTCACACAAATAGGTCGAGCCGAACAAAGAGTAAAGCGCAAATGTGGAGTAATACGCTGCACCTCAACAAAGGTCAATGTGTAGCGGTGTGCTACATGCAGCGCTAAAATTACGACACGGAGTCAGTAACTGCAGTCGAAGAAAAAAACTTTATTCGAAATCCCCAGCCTCACTTTTAAGCCTCCCTCAACCTGCCCCCCTGCGCAGAGGCTCCAAAGCTCTGTGCTCGCAAATCCCCGCAGGCTGTCTCCCTTAGCCACAACGCTGGCTAATTGTGAGCCGGTTCGGATGTGCCAGGAAATGGGTCGCCACAAATGTATATAGAGTGCGTCATCTATTGGGAAAACGCCAGAATTGCGGGGAAAAAACGTTAACAAGGTTTATTAATATAATTTCATCAAGTTCTGCGGGCCGGATTAAAAAGCTTAACGGGCTGCATATGGCCCGTGGGCCGTAGTTTGCCCATGCCTGGGTTAAAGATTTGTTTAGTCCCCCTTCCCTTTTTAAATAAATTCCAATTGCAATTAGAGATGATGTTTGCGCATTGTGGAAGTTCTGAAGTTAAAGTGCAAAATAAAGCTAAGGTATAGTCTGTTTTATTTATTTTTCAGCTTCTTGCTGTCACTGGCAAGGCTTGCATTTATTACCAATTCTTAATGTCTTTGAAAAGATGGCAGTGAGCCAACTTTTTTGAAATGCTGCATTCCTTCTAGTGAAGATGCTCCCACAATTTTCCAGGATTTAGATTCAGCAGTGAAGAAGTACTAGCAATTAGTTTCTAAGGCAGGATTGTTTGCAACTTGAAAACTTGCAGGGTGTGGTTCTCCCATGCATCTGTTCCCTTTTTCCACTTTGGTTCAAGAGATCACAGGTTATGAGGTGCTGCTGGAATAGCATGAATGACTAATGGTGGTGCCACTTGAAGATGATACATACTGAAGCCATTTGATGGAAAAAATATTAAAGATGGGGGGGGATATGCTGCCAATTAAGTAGCCGTTTTATCTAGCTGAAAGCGACCTGTGAGTATTGTTGGAGCTTCATTCATACAGATAAAAGATATCATTATGCTCTGAATTGTGGCTGGTCTGTGTGAGTTTCTACTGATTGATTGAATCTTCATCACCTTCCAGGATGTTTATGGTTTCATAATAGCAGTGCCATTGAAATGTAAAGGGCAGGTGGTTAATTACATTTGTTGGCAATTATCATTACCCAGCAGATTTGTGGTATGTTATTTGCCAGTAGTCAACACATGCCTGCAGGTTGTCTGGTTCACCCATGCAGGAATAGTTATTTTGTTTACTGAATATGAAATTGAACATTCCATTGAATCTTTCAAAGGAAGGATTTCACAGGATTGTAGGAAGGTTGTGCCTGGGTACTGCCTAAGGAACGGCTGGTATGATTGGCTTCCAACCACCACAACTGGAGCATTTTCTTCTTTATGCTTATTAGCCTCTTTATTTTATTCAATGTTGCCTTGATTTTGTCTTGAAGTGGGCAGCCACCTTTTTCTTGTGTTTTTGACTGAAGCTGTGGTGAGCCCGGAGCTGAAAGGTCCTAGTGAAACCCAAATTAGGCGTCCATGGGCAGGTTATAGGTGAGTTAGTGCCATTTGATAGACTTCTGACAATATTATGCATCACCTTGTGAATAGATTGATTACAGTTCCATTTGTCTGTTATTTGTGAAAAATAGAACTACAACTTTCCACATGGTTGGGTAAATACCATTATTATAACTCTATTGAAATACCTTGGTGTATTCTCAGGTACAGTTCAACAGCTGGGAAGTTGTCAGGACCCATAAATTTATGTAGTGCTTCGAGATACTTCTTGATGTCATATGGAGTGAGTGAAATTGATTGAAGGCAGAGCTCTGTGATGGTAGGCAGTTTGTAAGGAAGCCAGTTTGGATCTTTCACTAAGCATTTCAGATTAAACTTTGTTGTAACACTATTCTTTTAGTGTCAACTTGTTTGGTGATTATAACACTATCAAGTGCTTTTGGAATTGCTTCTTCAAACTAGCTGTTTAACACTATTATTTTCACATGCAGCATGATGGACTATTGTATTGGTTTGAGGATAAGACTAGATAGGGGGTACTTTTGCCAAAGCAGGCAAAGACAGTTGCATCTGCAGCAAGGGCCTTGATGAGGTCAAGGTTAAGAGCCAGCTCCTTGTCCACTCTGGCTTTCAATGGGTCAGTAGTTTAGCTAGTGATAGTGGTAGCAAGCCTTTTAATGTGATGCACATTAAAGTCTCCCACCCAGAATACATTCTTGGCCTTTATTCCTTCTGTAAGTCTTGTTCAACGTGGTAGTGCGCTTATAAAGATAGTGGTACTCAAGAGGTTTTATTGCCGTGTTTGACCTAATGCTGTGAAAGCTGCTCTAGATGTGAGAATGTCAGGTTATTCTCTCCCAACTAGAAATTATAGGTACTTGCACTTCTGGTAAGCTAAAAATAAAAAAAAATTCTTACATTGTCTGCAGGGTATGATTTTTCTGAAGACTGTGTTTAGCCAGTCTGTCTAATGGTTTTCCCAGTTTAGACCTGATGTATATGTTTTTCTTTTAATGTTGTGCTTTTAGCAAAGGAGGCTGTTTACTCATTTCCGAGGGTGTTTTGGAGTCAGTCACATTGCTGCAGGTCTGGAGTTGCGCGTGAGCTCAACAGAGTAAAAGGATGACAGATTTCCTGCCTTGAGAGGCCACATGGCTTTCCATACAATCTTGTAGTTTAATGATCATTGTTACTCAAACATGTTTTTTTCAATTCCAGATTAATTTTTTTCTCAGCAATATTTTTATTGTTTTTTTTAATCAAGAAAGCATAGTACAAAGGAGGTTTGTGCAGTACATAACAAATGTAGAATTCACATCTATGAAAGAGAAGCACCCATAGTACAATCATGCTTTGGTTTCCTCCCTGCCCCGACCTACCCCTCCCAATTCCCATCTCCAAGCCATCATTGCATTAGCAAACAGGGTTAAACAGAACCTTTATCCCCACAGAGCTGCATTGGTGTAGAGAAGGTGTATTTTCCTACACAAACTGTTGTATATTTACACATCTGAGTTCGTAGAATTGTACTGGAGAATTCCAAAAGTCAGGGAGTTATGTGCAGAGGAAAGGAAGAAGGGATGAACCTTTAGTTTGGCTGGGAATTCTGAAAATATTCAAGTAAGGGTCCCCACACCTTTTGGAATTTTATGTCCAAATTGAGAGTTGAGTGATGGATCTTCTCAAGGTGTGGACTGGACATGATGTCCGTAAGCCACTGACCGTGGGTGGGCAGGGCAGCATCTCCCCACCTGACCAAGACTGCTTGTCTGGCCAAAAGAGAGGCAAAAGACAGTATGCGACATTTGGTCGGACTTAGGTGCATGTCCCCCTCTCTGGGGGTGCCGAAAAGGGCAATCAAAGGGTTAGGTTCCAGATTGTAATTAAGTATTTAGGTTAGACAAACCCCATTTCCAGAAAAGTTGGGATATTTTCCAAAATGCAATAAAAACAAAAATCTGTGATATTGTGGCGACCCATTTCCTGGCACATCCGAACCGGCTCACAATTAGATAGCCTACGGGGGTTTGCGAGCACAGAGCTTTGGAGCCTCTGTGCCACGGGGGGCAGGTTGAGGGAGGCTTAAAAGTGAGGCTGAGGATTTCGAATAAAGTTTTTTCCTTCAACTGCAGTTACCGACTCCGTGTCGTAATTTTAGCGCTGCGTGTAGCACACCGCTACAATTGGTGACCCCGACGGTCCAAAAGATTTTTGGACCAGAAATGACCGACGCCGCCTCTGTTCATGCGGTTTCGTTGAAACTGCCGGGTTTCTGGACACAGCGACCGAACCTATGGTTCCAGCAAGCCGAAGCCCAATTCCACGTTCGCCAGATCACCTCAGAAGACACCCGCTACTACTACGTGGTGAGCTCCCTCGACCAGGACACAGCGGCCCAGGTCGCGGAGTTCGTACAGTCGCCTCCGGCAGACGGCAAGTACACGGAATTCAAAGCCCTGCTCCTCAGGACTTTCGGACTCTCACGGCGTGAGCGGGCTGCCGGTTTACTGCACCTGGATGGCTTGGGCGACAGACCTCCATCGGCTTTAATGAATGAGATGTTGTCTCTAGCCGACGGACACACACCCTGCCTCATGTTTGAGCAGGCATTCCTGGAGCAGCTGCCCGAGGACATACGCCTGCTGCTGTCCGACGCGGATTTCAGTGACCCCCGGAAGGTGGCAGCCCAGGTGGACTTGCTGTGGAACGCCAAAAAGGTGAGCGGGGTGTCCATCGCACAGATCTCCCAGCCACGCTCCCAGCAGCAAACCAGACCAGGCCCGGCCGCAGAGCCCGCCAACCCCCGGCCCAAGGAACACTGGTGCTTCTACCACCAGCGGTGGGGTGCAGAAGCCCGCCGTTGTCGCCCGCCCTGCAAGTTCCCGGGAAACACCAGGGCCAGCCGCCGCTGATGGCTACGGCGGCTGGCCATCGGGATAGGCCATCCTGTATGTGTGGGATAGAAGGTCGGGACGCCGGTTTTTGGTCGATACTGGTGCCGAGATCAGCGTTTTACCTCCGACGAGTTACGACACCCGCAGCAGGGCACCGGGTCCCCCCCCCCCCCCCGAGAGCCGTGAACGGCAGCACAGTAAGGACCTATGGCACCTGTCGGGTGCAGCTACAGTTCGGCTCCAGCCAGTTCACGTGGGACTTTACACTGGCCGCCGTAGCCCAACCGCTTCTGGGTGCGGATTTTTTGCGGGCTCACAGCCTATTGGTCGACCTGCCCAGGAAGAGACTGGTACACGCCGAGACCTTTCAGACGTTCTCCCTGGGTGCAGCCCAGTTGCCAGTCCCTCACCTCGGCTCCATCACGCTGTCCGACAATGACTTCACCAGGGTCCTGGCAGATTTCCCATCGGTTCTGGCACCGCAGTTCACAGCAGCCATGCCCCGACACGACGTACAGCATCACATCCCAACCCAGGGACCACCCCTCCACGCCCGCGTTCGGCAGCTTCCCCCGGACAAGCTCCGACTGGCAAAGGAGGAGTTCCAGAGGATGGAGGAATTAGGGATCATCCGGCAGTCCGACAGCCCATGGGCTTCCCCCCTGCACACGGTGCCCAAAGCGACGGGAGGCTGGAGACCATGCGGCAACTACCGCAGGCTGAACGAGGCTACCACACTGGACTGCTACCCTGTGCCGCACATTCAGGACTTTACAGCAAACCTGCACGGCGCACGGATCTTCTCCAAGGTAGACCTCGTCCGAGGGTACCATCAAATCCCGATGCATCCTGACGACGTCCCCAAAACGGCTCTCATCACCCCGTTTGGCCTTTTCGAGTTCCTCCGCATGCCGTTCGGCCTGAAGAATGCCGCACAGACGTTCCAGCGGTTAATGGACGCGGTGGGACGGGACCTGGACTTCGCGTTCATCTATTTGGACGACATCCTCATAGCCAGCAGCAGTCGTCAGGAGCATCTGTCCCACCTCCGTCAACTCTGCGCCCGACTGAGTGGGTACGGTCTTACAATCAACCCCGCCAAATGCCAGTTCGGACTCGATACCATTGACTTCCTGGGCCACAGGATTACTAAAGACGGGGCAATCCCTCTGCCCGCTAAGGTAGATGCGGTCCGCCACTTCCCCCGACCCACCACGATCAAAGGCCTTCAGGAATTCGTAGGTATGGTCAATTTCTACCGCCGCTTCCTCCCTTCAGCTGCCCGGATCATGCACCCCCTGTTCGCCCTGATGTCGGGTCCGAGCAAGGACATTATCTGGGACGAGGAGTCCGCCGCCGCTTTCGTTCAAACGAAGGAAGCTTTGGCGAACGTTGCAATGCTAGTACATCCCAGAATGGACGCCCCTACCGCCCTCACAGTGGACGCATCTAACACGGCAGTCGGTGGGGTGCTGGAGCAACTCATCGAGGGTCGCTGGCAACCCCTGGCGTTTTTCAGCAAACACCTGCGGCCACCCGAGCTCAAGTGCTCAAGTACAGTGCTTTCGACCGGGAACTGTTGGCGCTCTACCTGGCAATCCGGCATTTCAGGTACTTCCTAGAAGGTCGGCCCTTCACCTTGTTCACGGACCACAAACCGCTTACCTTTGCGTTTACGAAAGCGCCCGACCCCTGGTCATCCCGCCAGCAACGCCACCTGTCCTACATCTCTGAATACACGACAGATGTCCGGCACGTCTCGGGTAAGGACAATGTCGTGGCGGATGCACTCTCTAGCCCTACCGTTCATGCCCTTTCCCGAGGGGTAGACTTTGAGGCACTGGCAGAGGCGCAGCAGGCGGATGAGGAGATTCCGTGTTACAGAACCGCAGTCTCCGGTTTGCAGCTCCAGGACCTCCCCGTAGGCCCGGGTGAGAGGACCCTACTCTGTAACGTCGCCACCGGCCAGCCCCGTCCCGTCGTCCCGACAGCCTGGCGGCGCCGTGTTTTCGACTCCATTCATAACTTGGCGCATCCCTCCATCCGGACAACTGTCCGGATGGTTTCCAGCAGGTTCGTTTGGCACGAACTCCGCAAACAGGTCAGTGAATGGGCCAAAACGTGCATGCACAGCCAGACGGCCAAGGTGCAGCGGCACACCAAAGCCCCACCGCAGCAGTTCCATCCCGCCCACCGGCGTTTCGACCACATTCATGTGGATATCGTGGGCCCCCTGCCAGTGTCGCGCAGAGCGCGGCACCTCCTGACTATCGTGGACCGGTTCACAAGATGGCCAGAGGCAGTCCCGCTCACCGACACCACCTCCGAATCTTGCGCCCGAGCCCTGATCACCACCTGGATATCTCGCTTTGGTGTACCGGCCCATATTACCTCCGACAGAGGCGCCCAGTTCACCTCCAGCCTATGGTCAGCTATGGCCAGCCTTTTGGGGACTCAGCTGCACCACACAACTGCCTACCACCCACAGTCGAACGGGCTAGTGGAGCGTTTCCACCGTCACCTGAAGTCGGCCCTCATGGCCCGCCTGCGAGGAACCAACTGGGCGGACGAGCTTCCCTGGGTCCTACTCGGCATCCGCACAGCGCCCAAGGACAACCTGCACACCTCGTCGGCCGAGTTGGTATACGGCGCGCCCCTGGTCGTCCCCAGGGAGTTCCTACCAGCCCCACGGGTGCAAGAGGAAGATCCCGCAGCAGTCCTGGGCAGACTACGCGAGAAGCTCGGTAACCTGGCCCCCATACCCACTTCACAGCACGGACGGAACCCAACCTGCGTACCCAAAGACCTGCAGAACTGTAAGTTTGTGTTTGTACGAAGGGGCGGGCAGCGGCCATACGAAGAGCCGTTTATGATGCTCCGGAACAACAGGTCCACGTTCGTGCTGGACGTTGGGAGGTTTTCACTGTGGACCGCCTCAAACCGGCCCATGTGGACCTGGCACAACCGGCCGAGTTTCCGGCGCTTCGGCGCAGAGGCCGACCTCCCAAGCAGGTTTTGGCCCAGACTGTGGACATCGGGGGGTGTATCGCCGGTTCTTGGGGGGGGGTTATGTGGCGACCCATTTCCTGGCACATCCGAACCAGCTCACAATTAGATAGCCTACGGGGGTTTGCGAGCACAGAGCTTTGGAGCCTCTGCGCCACAGGGGGCAGGTTGAGGGAGGCTTAAAAGTGAGGCTGAGGATTTCGAATAAAGTTTTTTCCTTCGACTGCAGTTACCGACTCCGTGTCGTAATTTTAGCGCTGCATGTAGCACACCGCTACAATATGTTAATTCACATGAACCTTTATTTAACTAACAAAAGTACAAAGAAAAGATTTTCAATAGTTTTACTGACCAACTTAATTGTACTTTATAAATATACACAAATTTAGAATTTGATGGCTGCAACACACTCAACAAAAGTAGGGAGTTAAAATAAGATTGAAAAGAGCACAGAATATTCAAGTAACACGGGTTTGGAAGTCTCCACGTTAAGCAGGCTAAATGGTAGCAGGTGAGGTATCATGACTGGGTATAAAAGTAGCATCCATCAAAAGCTCAGTCTTTGCAAGCAAGGATGGGTCGTGGCTCACCCCTTTGTGCCAGAATTCGTGTGAGAATTGTTAGTCAATTCAAAAGGAACATTTCCCAACACAAGATTGCAAAGAATTTAGGTCTTTCAACATCTACAGTACATAATATTGTGAAAAGATTCAGAGAATTCAGAGACATCTCAGTGCGTAAAGGGCAAGGTCGGAAACCACAGTTGAATGCGTGTGATCTTCGAGCCCTCAGGCGGCACTGCCTAAGAAACCATCATGCTACTGTGACAATTATAGCCACCTGGGCTTCGGAAAACCATTGTCACTTAACGCTGTCTGTCGCTGCATCCAGAAATGCAACTTGAAACTGTATTACGCAAGGAGGAAGCCATACATCAACTCTATGCAGAAATGCCGGCGAGTTTTCTGGGCCCGAGCTCATCTCAGATGGACCGAAAGACTGTGGAACCGTGTGCTGTGGTCAGATATCTGAGTCCACATTTCTGCTAGTTTTCGGAAAAAATGGGCGTCGAGTTCTCCTTGCCAAAGATGAAAACGACCATCCTGATTGTTATCAGCGAAAAGTGCAAAAGCCAGCATCTGTGATGGTATGGGGGTGCATCAGTGCCCACGGCATGGGTGAGTTGCATGTATGTGAAGGTACCATTGTCTCTGAGGCATATATTAGGATTTTAGAGAACATATGTGGCCATCAAGGCAACGTCTCTTCCTGGGACGTCCATGCTTATTTCAGCAGGACAATGCCAGACCACATTCTGCACAGGTTACAACAGCGTGGCTTTGTAGACACAGAGTGAGTGTGGTTGACTGACCTGCTGCCGGTCCAGATCTATCTCCTATTGAAAATGTATGGCGCATCATGAAGAGGAGAATCAGACAACGGAGACCATGGACTGTTGAGCAGCTGAAGTCTTATATCAAGCAAGAATGGACAAAATTTCCAATTGCAAATCTACTACAATTAGTATCCTCAGTTCCAAAATGATTAAAAAGAGTTATTAAAAGGAAATGTGATGTAACACAATGGTAGACATGCCTCTGTCCCAACTTTTGTTGAGTGTGTTGCAGCCATCAAATTCTAAATTTGTGTATATTTACAAAATACAATTAAGTTGGTCAGTAAAAGTATTGAAAATCTTTGTACTTTTGTCAGTTAAATAAAGGTTAATTACCATATCACAGATTTTTGTTTTTATTGCATTTTGGAAAATACCCCAACTTTTCTGGAAATGGGTTTGAGGTTCCAGATTGTAATTAAGTATTTGGGATAGAGTTTGGGAAACATCTTTCCAGTGTTTTTCCAAGCTAGGGCATGGCCAGTACATGTGAATAAGGGAAGATTCGCCTCTTTTGCATTTGTCGCAGCAGGGATTAACATCTGGGTAAATGCAAGATAATTTAGTTTTAGACATATGGGCCCTGTGTACAACCTTGAACTGTAATATGCAGTGGCGGGCACATGAAGAGGTTGAGTTAACTAAATTGAGAACTGAATCCCATACATAGTCTGACAGTGAAAAATTTAAATCTTGCTCCCAGGAAGTTTTAATTTTGTAAAGGGAGGCTCGCCTCAGAACTGCTACCTTGTCACAAATGGTAGATATTAGACTTTGTTTAATTAATTCATGCAGAGAAACATATCAGTGACGTTTGTATCGGGTGCCTCAGGGAAGTTTGATAACAAAGGGCTGATAAAATGTCTAATTTGCAAATATCTGAAGAAATGAGTGTTGGGTAAGTTAAACTTTGCAGACAGTTGTTCAAGTGATGCAAAGCAGTTGTCTATAAAAAGATCTTTAAAGTGCCTGATGCTGTTTCTATACCAGTCTTGAAATGTTGGATCATATATAGAAGACTAGAAGAGGTGATTATGTAGAATAGGACTTGAAAGAGAGAAGCCATAGAGACCACTATACTTTCTGAACTGAGCCCACACTCTCAGAGTGTGCCAGATAACAGGATTAGCAATTGGTTTAGGCGTAAGGAAAGGGAGTGTGGATCCAAGAAGTGCAGAAATAGAGAAATTCTTAATAGAGTTCAGCTCCATTGCTACTCATATTGGGTAGTCAGATTGGTTGTGGAGATGAAACCAAAAGATGAGATAGTGTATGTTAGCTGCCCAGTAATATAAGCGGAAATTGGGCAGAGCCATGCCCCTAACACTTTTAGATTTTTGAAGATGGACGTTATTCAGTCAAGGACTCTTGCCCTTCCATAACTAGAATGATATGACTGAGTCTAGCGAGTCAAAGAAGACTTTAGGAATGAAAATTGGTGTGGTTTGAAAAAAGTATAAGAATTTAGGAAGGATGTTCATTTTGATAACGTTAATTCAGCTCATCAGGGATATGGACAGGGGTAACTACTGTGCTAGGGTCTGTTTTGTATGATTTAACAAATTTTTCTCCAAAAAGACGCTTATAATTCCTTGTTACTGTGACGCCAAGGTAAGTAAATTGGTTATCCACTACCTTAAAAGGGAGATTATGGAACTCTTGACGCTTGTGCTTCTCCATTTATTGGAAAAAATTCGCTCTTGTGTAAATTAAGTTTATATCCTGAAAACAAGTTAAATTTGTTAAGGAGTGAGAACATGGGGGGTAAGGAAATGATCGGGTTTGATATAAAAAGTAAAAGGTCATCAGCATAAAGGGAGACTTTGTACTCAACTCACTCCCTCCAAATCCCCGTCAGATCCGCACAGCTGCGGAACATAATCGCCAGTGACTCTATGGCCAGATCGAAAAGTAAGGGGCACACTTGGCGGGTTCCACGTTTGAGATTGAAAGGTTGGGATTGCTGAGTGTTGGTCAAAACAGAGGCAAAGGGACACGAATATAACAGTTTAATCCATGTGATGAAACTTGGTCCAAAATCAAATTTTTCTAAAAGAACAAAGAGCTAATTCCATTCCACACAGTCGAACGCTTTCTCTGCGTCTAAGGAGATAACACATTCAGGAATCCCAACTGAAGGTGAGTTTAAGATATTTAAAAGATGGCGTATGTCAAAAAAAGGGGAGACGGTTTTTGACAAAACCGGTTTGGTCTTCAGAAATAATAGAGGGTAGGTTGTTCTCCAATCTATAGGCCAGAACTTTACCTAAGATTTTGACATCAACATTTAAGAGAAAGATAGGCCTGTATGAGGAGCACTCTGTTGGATCTTTGCCTCTCTTCGCCAGAAGAATGAAGCATGCCTCATTAAATAATGCTGGCAGTTTACCTTGTTTAAATGGATCAGATAAACCAAGGTTCGTTGAGGTGACAGCAGTGACAAAAATGACTTTAAAGAATTTTACAGGGAACCCACTGGGGTCCTGGAGATTTACCAGTCTGCAGTGATGCGATGGCTGAGGATATTTCCTCTAATGATATTAGCTCATTCAGTCTCATTTTGAGATCAAGAGAGAGCGTAGGGATATTTAAGCTATTTAAAAAATCCTCAACCAAAATGTTATTATTTGGGGATTCAGAGGTGTAAAGTCAGGAGTAAAAGTTCCTGAATGTGTCGTTGATTTCAGAGTGATTCGAGGTGATGCTTCCATTTTCCATTTGAATTTTTGTGATGTGCTGTTTGGCTTTGAAGCCCCTTAATTGGTTGGCTAAAAATTTACCAGATTTATCACCATGAATATAGAACCGGCGCTTACTCTTGAAGATTTGACGTTCAATTGGATGAGTGGAACTAAGGTCAAATTTAGTTTGGAGTGCCACTCATTTTTTGTACAGCTCCGGATTTTTAATTTGAGCATATTGTTGCTTTATTTCTTTAATTTGATTGGCCAGGCCGAGTCGTTCTTTATGGTTCTTTCTTTTCATATTTGTAGTTTCAAATTATTTGATCCCTGAGATATACTTTCAAAGTGTCCCAAACAACCAGGCTTGAGGTTTCAGGTGACATATCGGTATTAAGGAAAAGGATTATCTGGTCCTCCATAAATTTTACAAAGTCATTATTTGACAGTAAGGTCAAATTAAAATGCCAATGCTTATTTATTTGAGGAAGGCAGGGAAGAATTATAGACAGGACAACTGGAGCATGGTCTGATACCACAATACTCTGATAAACACAGGAACGGACCTATGGAATTAGCTGATTATCAATTAGAAAGTACTCAATTCTAGAAAAGATGTGATGGGCGTGTGAGAAAAAAGGGTATTCTCTTTTATTTGGGTGGAGAAAGCGCCATACATTAGAGATGCCGTAGTTGGAGAGGAAGGACTGAATTAATAAGGCAGATTTGCTTAGTACTCTGGCAATAGGAGATGATGGACCCAGCACTGGATCTAACCAACAGTTAAAGTCTCTGCCTAGTATGAGAGAGTAGGGACTCAAGTCAGGCAGTGCAGGAAAAAGAAACGTTCAAAAAAAGTCCACATTATCCGAGTTAGGTAGCATATATAATAGCCAACACTACCAGTGTGTTATATAATTTCCCCGAGACAGTGACAAACAGCCATTTGTATCTGATATTTTGTTGTGGATCTCAAAGGGAACGTTTTGATTTATGAGAATTGAGGGCCCCCCCCCCCCCCCCCCCCGGCTTTACTTTGGTTTTGTCTTCACTAAGGAGGACATAAATAATCTTCCGGAAATAGTAGGGGACCGAGGGTCTAGTGAGATGGAGAAATTGAAGGGATTAAAGGCAGATAAATGCCCTGGGCCAGATGGTCTGCATCCCAGAGTGCTTAAGGAAGTAGCCCAAGAAATAGTGGATGCATTAGTGATAATTTTTCAAAACTCCTTAGATTCTGGATTAGTTCCTGAGGATTGGAGGGTTGCTAATGTAACCCCACTTTTTCAAAAAGGAGGGAGAGAGAAGCCGGGGAATTATAGACTGGTTAGTCTGACATCGGTGTTGGGGAAATGCTAGAGTCAGTTATCAAAGATGTGATAACAGCACATTTGGAAAGAGGTGAAATCATCGGACAAAGTCAGCATAGATTTGTGAAAAGAAAATCATGTCTGACGAATCTTATAGAATTTTTTGAAGATGTAACTAGTAGAGTGGATAGGGGAGAGCCAGTGGATGTGGTATATCTAGATTTTCAAAAGGCTTTTGACAAGGTCCCATACAGGAGATTAGTGTGCAGACTTAAAGCACACGGTATTGGGGTTATGGTATTGATGTGGATAGAGAATTGGTTGGCAGACAGGAAGCAAAGAGTGGGAGTAAACGGGACCTTTTCAGAATGGCAGGCAGTGACTAGTGGGGTACTGCAAGGCTCAGTGCTGGGACCCCAGTTGTTTACAATATATTAATGATTTAGACGAGAGAATTAAATGTAGCATCTCCAAGTTTGCGGATGACACGAAGCTGGGCGGCGGTGTTAGCTGTGAGGAGGATACTAAGAGGATGCAGGGTAACTTGGATAGGTTAGGTGAGTGGGCAAATTCATGGCAGATGCAATTTAATGTGGATAAATGTGAGGTTATCCACTTTGGTTGCAAGAACAGGAAAACAAGATTATTATCTGAACGGTGGCCGATTAGGAAAAGGGGAGATGCAACGAGACCTGGGTGTCATTGTACACCAGTCATTGAAGGTGGGCATGCAGGTACAGCAGGCGGTGAAAAAGGCAAATGGTATGTTGGCATTCATAGCAAAAGGATTTGAGTACAGGAGCAAGGAGGTTCTACTGCAGTTGTACAAGGCCTTGGTGAGACTGCACCTAGAATATTGTGTGCAGTTTTGGTCCCCTAATCTGAGGAAAGACATTCTTGCTATAGAGGGAGTACAGAGAAGGTTCATCAGATTGATTCCTGGGGTGGCAGGACTTTCATATGAAGAAAGACTGGATCAACTAGGCTTATATTGTCTGGAATTTAGAAGATTGAAGGGGGATCTTATTGAAACGTATAAAATTCTAAAGGGATTGGACAGGCTAGATGCAGGAAGATTGTTTCCGATGTTGGGGAAGTCCAGAATGAGGGGTCACAGTTTAAGGATAAAGGGGAAGCCTTTTAGGACTGAGATGAGGAAAAACCTCTTCACACAGAGAGTGGTGAATCTGTGGAATTCTCTGCCACGGGAAACAGTTGAGGCCAGTTCATTGGCTATATTTAAGAGGAAGTTAGATATGGCCTTTGTGGCTAAAGGGATCAGGGGTATGGAGAGAAAGCAGGTACAGGGTTCTGAGTTGGATGATCAGCCATGATCATACTGAATGGCAGTGCAGGCTCAAAGGGCCGAATGGCCTACTCCTGCACCTATTTTCTATGTTTCTATGTTTAGCCATCGTGACATAAGACAGGAATTATCAGAACAGCGAATGTGTGTTTCTTTTAGAAATGCAATTGCTGCGTTAAACTGTTTGAGATGTGAGAACACCTTCCTTCTTTTAACAGGATGATTCAGCCCCTTGACATTCCAGCTCACAAAATTTAATGAACTCACCATTCTCCTTTAAAAAAGATACAGGTTGATAGGCATAAGCGGTGTCACGTTTTCAGGTATCAGCTCTAAGGCAGAAGTGTAATACAAAGAGAAACAGGGCAGGGGTAAATCCTGTATAACATGGACTTCTAAGGGTTCTTAAAACAAAACCGGCATTGGAGCACCCTCCCCCCCACCACCCCCACCCCCAACCCACAACAAGACAGCTGCCAGAAAACATAGCAGCAAACTCTTAAGAACAATAATCATCCAACTGTACAACTTCCTGTCACACTTAACATCTTCAAATCCATTATTGTTACTTAAAGGAAACAGTAAGCATTCAACACTCCTAAACTGACTTAGTGAGAGATAAAACAATTCCCCCAAGGTCTATTAGACATGGTTCTAAAAATTGAACCATAAAACAGAAATATAAACTGATATTTGAAAAAAAACAGACCTTACCCAGTGCTCTTCCTGCAAAAGGTTGTAGAGTTCACTGAATTGGAGGTAAAAGGAAATACGAGAGAGAGAGAGAGCAGACTGAATGAGTAATATTCCACCTATCATGGTAGTCAGTACCTAACACGACCAAGTCAGACCAGTCCTCACCGTCCAAGAACTGCAAACGTTACCTGGCAGAGGGTATGGGGAAAATATTTTATGAAGAATCTAGTGTAGTGGGGAGGCTATCGATGTATTTCTGTGCTTCATCTACCAAGCATAGCCACTTTTTGTCATCGCTGGGAAGTGTAAAGTGGAGCCATGCAGGGTATAGAAGGGAAGGCCTGAATCCTCGGTTGTGTAGCTCCATCATTACTCCTCTGTACTCTGCTTGCAGGCTCAAAACTTTGGGATAATAGTCCTCCACAACCTGAATCTGCTGGCCATGGTATTCTAACTTCCCTCTCCGCCGGGCCTCCCTAACCAGGAGATCTTTAATCTGGTAGCGGTAAAGTCGAAGAATAACCAAGCGTGGTTTCTGTCCTGGGGCTGGTTTAGCTGCTGGTGAATGGTGGGCTCTATCAATCTCCAGTGGGAATGGGAACATCTCCTTCCCAAAGATCTCACAAAGCAGACTGGACAAAATTCAGTAGGACACCTGCCTTCAATAGATTCAGGCAGGTCCAGGATACGTAGGTTCTGCCGTCTGCTCCACTTCTCAAAGTTAGTAACTTTAGCCATTAGCTTGGTATTATTTTCACGTAAGCTGGAGCAGATGTTTTCCAGCTCATTGATGCACTGGGTCAGGTCGTCCATAGCGAGCTCGAGAGAGAATAAACGATGGCCATGGTCCTCCACTTTGCACTGGATTTGATCAAGTTTCATTTCCAGCAGGCTGAAAGAAGATTTAAATTAGGCCACAAATGCCACGTGGTGTTGGTCTAGTAGCGTGGAGAGAGCCTCTACTGTCAGGCCAGCCGCCGAATCATCTTTTTTTCCTGGATTTAGTACTCTTTGAGGTCACCGTGGAGTGAGTAAAGTCGCAAGCAGGGGGAAGGGAAAAAAAAGTGCAACAGTTTGGTATGAGAAAAGGGGGAAGGAGGAGTGTGAAAATAGGAAGTAGGACGGAGCGCACGTTCTCTGTGACTACTCCATTTGGCTGCCAGCCGGAAGACCAATTCCGGATTAATTTAATTTCCACAACTGGCTCTGTAGAATTTGAACTTACATCTCAGGATTGTATGTCCAGGTTTCTGGGTTACTTACTGGTCTGGTAACTTAGCCACTGCCATAACCAGAAGTATAGTTAAGGGTGGGGGGGAGGTACCAGCAATGTAGGATTTTCAAGGTGCATTTGATATAGTGCTTCGAGAGGCAATTATG
This sequence comes from Hypanus sabinus, assembly GCF_030144855.1. Taxonomy (NCBI): domain Eukaryota; kingdom Metazoa; phylum Chordata; class Chondrichthyes; order Myliobatiformes; family Dasyatidae; genus Hypanus; species Hypanus sabinus. The sequence goes on along the minus strand of NC_082708.1, from coordinate 46,968,769 downwards.
TGAAATTTGATCATGTGCAAATAAAAATATAAGATGCAGGTGGTTAGCTGAATGGTTGTTTATTGAGTAAAAAAGGGCATGGGAATAATGGGTCATTTTTAGTTGACAGGCTGTAATTAGTGAGGTCCCATGATAGCAGTGTTTGGGCCTCAGAAATTTGAGGTCTGTATCAGAAAACAAAACTTGAACATAAAATATCCAGGTCAGCAAATGAAATGGATATTATGAAATGAAATGAAATATTATGCAAGTTGATCATAAAGATGGGATACTTTATATATAGTTAGATATTAGTCTTCCAAAATGCCTGTATTCTATACATAAATTTAAAAGGTAATGTGCTGGTATCATAGAAGTTAAGAAAAGCAAGTTGTATGTTTGCATTTTATAGCTAAAGGATTTGAATTTTCAAAGTAAAGGTTATACTTTTCTGTAGGGACTTGGTATGACCACTTCTGGAGTATCACCTACAGTTTTCTGTACATTTAAATACATGCTTGTTCCTTGAAATCAAACCTTCACTGGAATAATGCTTTGTGGAGAGGGGGCGGTGAAGTATATTTTAGAAACGGAGGGTTTTAGGAATGTAGAGTATGAGGAAAAGTTTCAAAGGAGAGATAATTTCATTGAAATGTAGAAACTTCGTGACCAAATTGGAGCTGGATGAAGTAATTCCACCCCCCCCCCCCCCCCAAGCTGGGGAAGTCTAGGACTATGGATCTCAGAACATGAGAGTGATATTTAGGGCTGAGCTGAGCCATCCGTCAAAGAAGTTTAAAGTAAAGTACCTTGAAACAACTTAGACAGTGTAAAACAGTTGTAAAAAATGTGATTGAAACTTCTCCTGTTCCCTTGCAGCCTTTCTTCTCCATTCAAATGAATGCAATTTTGGTGTTAAATATCAGAATGTGGCAGTAGTATTTGCGCAGTTTGTAACTGTATATTGAATATGCAGAAGTTATGTTTGAACACGAGTTGGATGACATGGGCATGCATAACTATGTCTGATACCGCAACCATCCATGGGAATACATCACAGGAGAAATACAGAGGCTTAGCACACCACAATTCATCTACCAGGCTTTGTAGTGTAGAGTTCTTCAGAGAATCACTGTTTAAGCAAGCTTTGTTAATGCAAAGAAGACATCACCTTATTAAGTCTCAAAAACCAGCTCATGAACATGGGTCATACTCTCACAGTTGAAGTCCAATCACACTTGCTTTCAGCTTTCTAGTCTCAGGATTATTCTGGCCTACATCTGTTGATATGTGCCATATACAGAACTACAGTGTGTTGATATCTATGGTGCTAGGCAAGCTGATGATGGTGTCAGTCCTCAAGCCCAAGCTTCATCTCTTTTCTCCATCAGCAGATAGACCATAGATTTACTGACATTGTAGGCTTCCCCAAAGTCTTGTAGACTGCACATGTCCTTTTTGGACATGCTTGGAAATTAACTATAACCAGACCCTGGCAATGGCCTTAGATAGTCTCTGTGGCAACACAGCTTGGAATCTGCCAGCTTCTTGTGGTTCACTTCTGTAAACCCTAGAGCATATTGTGGACTTTGGGAATCATCTGGGAAGTTGGCATTTTTGTCCAGTGGATGGAAGAGTGTTTCTACTGTTATGTAACCGTGCCTTAAAGGGGTGATTGATGAGAGATCAGGTGACACCTGCTATTTCTGGAACAGCAACAGGTGGAAGTTCATCAATGCCATGTTTAAATGGTGGACTAATTTTGCATTTTTGAGGATTTTAAACAGCATCAGAGAGATGTACAATGGTGTTTTAATGTTTGAAAAACTGGCATAGGTTAACTTCTAGGCTCGTGTCTTCAGCTGAACAAAAAATTAATGCAATAATTGGAAAGCAATCTTAAAGTTAAAAACTCAAGTCCTATGAAGTTGCTCCTATTTGTAATTTTGCTTTCTAGTGCATAAATTAGTTGGTATTTGCTATTTTATTTATACGGAGCTTATGTTAATGTTACGGAACTGGAAGTTGTTTTTGGGGTATCATATTTTTTTGTAGAGCTAGCTGCTTTTTTGGGTAGCCATCTAGTTTTGGGTTGTGAGGGTGGGGTGGATTCTCCAGTTCCAACACTTTTTATTGTTTTTTTTTTGTTTTTTCCTTGTTATTCAGGACATGTTTGTGTCCTGATCTTATTGATTTATGTTTATATTTTTGCTCCCAGACTGTTATTGCAATGTTTGATTTTATATATGCCTACTACCTTTTACGTATTAACAATTGATAATGGTTAATACATTGAAATTTGTGAGCTGGAATGTAAAGGGATTGAATCATCCTGTTAAAAGAAGGAAGGTCTTCTCCCATGTTAAGCAACTTAAAGCTGATATTGCTTTTCTTCAAGAAACTCATATTCGTAGTTTTGATAATTCTCGGCTTATGTCAAAGTAGGTGGGTCAGCATTTTCATTCATCCTTCCTGGCCAAAGCTAGGGGGGGTTTCCATTCTTATTAACTCAAATATTCCTTTTGAACTCCATAGTAAGTTATCTGATACAAATGACCGTTTTATTATCGTTTCTGGTAAATTATATAATACTAAAGTTGTAGTGGCTAAACTGTATGCTCCCAACTCTGACGATGTTAACTTTTTTGAACGTTTTTTTTCCTCATTACCAGATCTGAATTTATATTCTTTTCTATTGGGTGGCGACTTTAACTGCTGGTTAGACCCAAATTTGGATCGATCGTCCCCTGTTACTAGATCACCTACTAAATCTGCTTTAGCTATTCACTCTTTTCTTTCTAACTATGGTATCTCTGATATATGGCGTTTCCTTCATCCTACTGAGAGAGGTTATTCCTTTTTTTCACATGTTCACCATACCTTTACTAGAATTGACTTATTTTTTAATTGATAATCAACTTATTTCATTTGTCCATTCTTGTGACTATCAGAGTATACTGATCTCCAATCATGCCCCAGTTACTTTGTCTCTAAATTTTCCTGGTCTCCCTCAGAGGAATAAATATTGGCGTTTTAACCCAACTTTGTTATTGGATGATGATGTTCTAAAATTTAATAAGGATCAGATAACTTTTTTTTAAACACTAATACGTCATCTGAAATTTAATCCCAGATTGTCTGGGATGCTATGAAAGCATATTTGAGGGGTCAAATAATTTCATATACAGCGAATCTTAACAGAAAGCCCCGTATAGAGCGATTAGACTTAATTAATCAGATTAAAGAATTAGATCAATTATATGCTCAGACTAAAAACCCCAAATTATATAAGAAGCGTGTAGAACTTCAAACTAAATTTGACCTTCTCTCTACTCAACCAGTTGAACGTCAACTCCTTGAAAGTAAGAGTCACTTTTATATTCATGGTGACAAATCTGGTAAATTTCCAGTTATTCAGTTGAGACGTTCTAAAGCTAAACAACATATTACAAAGATCCGGAAGGAGAGCGGGGATATTACATTGAATCACTCAGAAATTAATAATGGTGTTTTAATGTTTGAAAAACTGGCATAGGTTAACTTCTAAGCTAGTGTCTTCAGCTGAACAAAAAATTAATGCTATAATTGGAAGGCAATCTTAAAGTTAAGATCTCAAGTCCACTTTTTATTGTTACAGTAAATTAGCAAAGAGTTATTTTGGGCAGAAAAGTAGACTTGTTTGGAACATGGGCTTTCTGTGCTACAGACTGGAAGATTCAAAGGCTTATATCCAGAGAGCCGGGGAGCAAAACTCATGACTGGTGCTTGTTACAATTATGCATTTTTTTTATATTCCTCTTCCCATACCTCTTTTAAAAGTGCACAAATATTATCTTTAATAAAGAATGCTCGATATATAGAATTTGTATATAAAATAAAACAATTTTGTGAATTAACAGAAACTTCTAGTTACTTTCCCCGAGAAATTGAACACAATGCGTGTAGTCCAAATTTAGCTCAGGACTAACAGTTCTGGGAAAAAATTATCAAATTTATGAAGGATTGTGTGCATTGACAGCTTACACATGGTTTCTAAATGCCTTGATCTCTCACTCCCAACTGGAAACAGTTTAGCTTCCTTTTTAAATAGTTATATAGTTAAATAGTTATAGTTATTTTAAATAGCTTCCTAGTTATATACACCTTGCTGTTGACACTTGGTGCACAGACTGGTGGTGTTTCCCATCCTGTATGAAAAATCAAAAAAGTTTTTTGACAAGTCTATTCTGACTGAAATCAAATTAAAAGAGGACTCTTTTCCTCTTTTAATTTGAAAGTCACTACATTTCTAATAAGTAAATATGTATTGAAAGAGCCATGGTTCCTTGACCTAAAAATCATTGTTAAAGCTCTCCAGAGTTCCCTCCAAGACTAAATATTGTCTGCTCAATGAAGAAAATAAAACTGCTTGCATTGCTCTGTATGTTGTGTAATTATTGGGCTGCATATTGAAAAAAATGGTTTGCTTCAATCTATTCTAATGATTTTGTGAATACAATCTAATATCTTAGTCATTCCATTGGCTCATCCAGTGCTAATATAACTGTGGTTCACACTGGTATCGAGATCTTTGTTTCAACATCTTTCACTACTTTTTTCTGTGGAACACTGATACTTCATGTATTCTGTTCTATGTCTTCATGCATGACATTCTACCTATCAAAATGGAGTTTTGTTATTCTTTTCCACTCTCCTGTTGCATCTGAATATTATGTTCTAGTGCTGTTTCACAAGTTTTAATACCACCTTTGTTCTGATTGTATCCCTGTCATCATTGCCCAAATCATAAAAATAATAAACAAAAATGGGGTGGTGAGAAGAGGAGAGCTGCAAGGTATCTTTTTGTCAAATTATTTCCTTCTCACTAAACATTAACATGTTGTGCCAAGTGAGTATTACCTGAACTTCAAGGCTCAATGATGTTGTCTCCTGATGGGGCCCACAACTGTTGATTGGAGGATTTGAGCCAAATGCTAGTTCTCCATGTCAAATTCCAACTGAAACTACAAACTTTCACTCTCTAAAGTTGAGCTAAGTTTTTTTTTGCTGAATATTCACTGAATATCTAACAAAATACTTGATTGAATTTTGTTCCTGGCAGCAAATAATAGTTCCTGACAGCTGCTCACAAACTACTCAGTGTGTTTTTCTCTTTCAATATTTTTATTATTATTTTCTACACAGAAGAATACAGGGTACAAGAAGATATATATTATAAGTCAAAAAAGGATAAAATATTACCAAGTACATTATACAGGTAGTCCCCGAGTTACCGAACGTTACGAAGTTACAGACAACTCGTACTTACGAACCGAGGAAGGGGAACACCGTCCGCCATTTTAAGCCGTTGCTGTTGACACTGTGTTGTAACTTTGTATTTGGCTTTAAATTTTCTTAGTAAGAGTGTGATTCCCCCCCCCCCCACCCTGTTCTGGTCGGCTGGTGGTGCAGTGAGATCAGCACCAGGCTGGAGAACAGAGGTTTCTGAGTTCACTGCTCTCATACCAGGTTGATGTCAATCCAATGACTCCTGTACCATCCGTGCCGGGTTGATATCGAGCTCGCAACTCAACCTCATAAAAAAAAACACTGCCACCTCCAGTTTAAATTCCCACACGGAATATTGTGGATGATCAAATACCCAAACCAGTACAGTGGTCATTAGAACCCAGCAGACCTTGGGAGCCAGCAGAGGACGGGACCCGACAACCGCAGTGTTTCTGTTCCATTGACGGGAAGCGATCACGATTGAAAATAAAGTGGAAATAATAAAACGTTTGGAAAGAGGTGAAACACCATTGGTCATTAGAAAAGTGTTAGGCTGCAGTCGGTCAACGGTCCGAACAATTTTAAAGGATAACAGATAAAGTGAGAATAATGGAATATGTGAAAAGGCCTGCCCCGAAAAAAGCTACAATTATTACTAAGCAATGCAGTGGTTTAATTATTGGAATACATACGTTTCTGAAGTGTTTTATATGCATAGAAAGGTAAAATATATACTATATACTAAGACAAATGTTTGACTGATGCTAAATAATACCGGATGTACTTGTACAAAGCCAACTTAAATACGGACTCAGGAATGGAACTGGTATGTAACCCAGGGACTGCCTGTATTTGAATCACACTTGCAATCTCATTACCCTATATTCACGTAAATTCAATTAAATCGTAATATTGAAATGTGATAATTTTATTATACAAAAAAAACTAAGCCCACTACCAAGACTGAAGCTGTTTGGTAAAGAAAGAAAAAAGGAAAAAAATCCTTATCATATAGTGAAATATGTTATTAGCCAATCTGTACTTTAAGAGCAAATCAAGGATTTTGAAAACAGTTCAAAAATAGTCCCCACAACATTTGAAAGTCTTGGCTAGATTCAGAAATTGAACAACGGATCTTCTCTAAATTTAAGCATGACATAACATCATGTAACCATTGAGCATGTGTAGGCAGAACGATATCCTTTCATTTAAGCAAGAGCACCCTCCTAGCTATAAGAGAAATAAAAGCCAAAATGTGCAAAGCAGATGTCTCCAAAATAATATATTTTCCTCCAACAATACCCAACAAGACAGTCAAAAGGTTAGGCTTAAAATTTACTTAGAAAAGTGCTGGGCAAGTTTGGAATACTTCCTTCCAGTATTTTTCAAGGCTCGGTATGTCCAAAACATATGAATTAGTGAAGCTTCTCCATTGTTACATCTATCACAATAAGGAGATATATCCGAATAAAAACAAGATAGCTTATCCTTGTGAGCCCTGTGGACCACTTTAAATTGTAGGAGGGAGTGGCGGGCACATAATGATGAAGTGTTAACCAATTTAAAAATTCCATTCCAAGTTTCCTTAGAAATTGAAATCAGTAAGTCTTGTTCCCAAACATTTTTAATTTTGTCTAAAGGTGCATTTCTCATTCCCAGCAACATGCCATAAATATTGGATGTGAACCATTAAATTGAAAAGGTTTCAAATTAGAAATTATATCTAATAAGTTCTTATCGAGACTTTTAGAAAATATATATAATTGAGATCGCAGAAAGCCTCTAATTTGTAGATATTGAAAAAAGTGGGTTTTTAGTAAGCTATATTTAGCTGGCAATTGCTCAAACAAAAAGAGACTTCCTCCAACAAACAGATCCTGAAAGCATTTAATACCCAATCTATCCCATTCTTTAAAAACTGGATCGGTCATAGAAGGTTCAACAAAAAAATTAGAAAAAATGGAACTTGAAAGAGAAAATCTCAATAAACCAAAGTATTTTCTAAATTGTACCCAGATCTTCAAAGTATGTTTAACTACCAAATTGTCAGTTAGTTTACTTAAAAATAAAGGAAGTGAGGATCCAAGAAGAGAAATAATAGAAAATTTATTAACAGAATTAGCTTCTAAAGAAACCCATTCCGGACGGTTAATACAGTATGACCAAACGTAAGATTTCACATATTGGCTGCCCAGTAATAAAACCTAAAATTTGGTAAAGCTAAACCTCCATTCTTTATAGCTTTTTGAAGATGAACTTTATTTAGTCAAGAATGTTTGTTTTTCCATATATAAGATGATAGAATAGAATCAAGAGAATCAAAAAAGGATTTAGGAATAAAAACAGGTAAGGCCTGAAAAAGGTATATAAATTTAGGTAAGGTATTCATTCTAATGGAATTAATTCGGCCAATCAACAGTAACGAGAGGGGCGACTAGTTTGATAGTGCACTTTTTACATAATTCAGTAGGGTAAGAAAATTTTCTTTAAGAAAGTGTTTATTATTCTTAGTAATTGTTACACCCAAATAGATAAATTGCAATTTTAGAAGAAAGGTTAGTATTAATTGATACTAAATTATTCAAAGAAAAAAGTTCACTCTTACATAAATTCAGTTTATATCCTGAAACCTGGCTGAAACAGGAGAGTAAAGAAAGTGTAGGAGATAACAAATTCTCGACATTAGAAATAAAAAACAATAGGTCATCAGCATAGAGCAAAACTTTGCGGGGTAGTACCTCTCCTTAAAATACCAGTGATATCACTGGATTCTCAAAAAGCTCAGTGTGTTTTGAACAAAAAGTTCCTTCTTGAACCTTGTGTTATTTCCATCATGGAACAGAACAGTAGAGCACCAGAATAGGCCTTTCAGTCCACAGTGTTTTCATCCTTTTTCCCACGTTCATGCACCTGTCTAAGAATCTCTTGAATTCCCCAGTTGTATTTGCCTTTACCCCACCCCAGTCAGTGCATTCCAGACACCCCCAGTTCTCTGTGTGTGGGGAAAAAACTTGTCCCGTATATGTGGTTTGGAGCCATGTGCACCTCAGTGACTTGAAGAACTGCGTTGGCAGGAGTCAGGGCTTTATGCTTTACCTCTTGGCAGGGTCACCCATGCCAAACAGGTCAAAGGGCAGAGGCCAAACTAAGTGTGCTTCACCAGTCCTCCAGGTTTGGGCGTTCAACTCCAGGCTAACAAATTATTACAAAAACAGCAATGAAGATTCCTTCTATATCTGTATGCGATGGTATTCCAGTGTCTCCTCACAGAACTTGTACGACTGACAGTAGTGAAAACCGAGTGACTGACATGATGAAGGAAGCTCTGAACACCGCCAGAGTTGGAGGACTTTCTTTGCTAGCCTAAATGCCAGAAGCATAATGGCAGTAAGTAGGTTATAGTGCCAGTGACCTTGGTTCAGTTCCTGCCACAGCCTGTAAGGGGTTGTACATTCTCCCTGTGACCATGTAGGTATCCTCAGGATGATCCGGCTTCCTTCCACAGGATGGCGCGGCTCAAAGGGCCGGAAAGGCCTCAATAAGTGAATAAAATACTGCTTATTAAAGTTAGCAATAAATGTGGGAAATATAAATTCAGTGTAAATGTTGCACAGAAAGCCAATTTTGAAAAATGTCTTCTAATGCAATTTAAACGAAACTGAGTTTTTAGAATCTAAAGATCTTTTTATCTCTTCTGAGGAAATGACTTTCACGTGCGATGTTTGTTGTAGGGCCAAAGGGTTGAGTCATTCAATTGGAATTAGCATCCTATTGGACTATTAAAAGCTCTCTTAAATGGGACAGTCATGACTTTTACAGTGGTCATTGTGCAGGATAGATTAGTAGGTAACCCAAGTTTACCCAATAAGGTATTTTTTTCAGATATTAGTGTATGTGATGTCATTAGGGCAAATTGTTAACCCACTTTATTCGAAAGAGCAGGATAGAGCTAACATCATTTTCTGGTTCTCTAACTGATAGTAGCTTATATTTTCAGAAATTACCCTGTAATCATATTTAATAGACTGTAATTGTTCTTGCTAGAGCAAAATCCAGACTAATGTGAACTAAATTACCCTCATCTGCTCTCCATGGAATGGAAATGAGTGTTGAAGTAACCCTTACTGTATGAAAAAAATCAAAGCTTATTGAAATAGTCGCAATTAAAGGGCAGATTGGTATTAGATTTCCACTCTCCTCTTCCCCCCCCCTCCCCCACTATTGTTTGTATGATAACCTGGCTCTTGTGTTAGATTTGTGTAAAGTGTTATGTTACCAGTAGGCATGCTTAGGTGTAAGGGGTAATTAACTTGCCATGTAATTACCACATTAACTAGTCATGTAATTAAATCTTCCATATTTGAGAAGATTACTCATTTCCATTTTCACCCATAATAAATCTGACATACCTTATTCCTTTGTCACTTTTAAACTTGACGTTGCAAGTTTAAAAATTATCACATTACTTTGGTGACATAAAACTTGTGAAATTATATTACATGATACAGAAATTGCAACTATTTCGAAAAACTTAAAGCAATCAAATTTAATCTATTGAATTCATATGGGAGTATAATTTTAGAATTATCCCTTTTTGTAAAATTAATTACCCAAGTTTTAACTGTACAGGCTTGGTTTATTCTAATAATTCATGCTGTATAAATGTGAGTGATTGAGTTGGAAGTAATGATATGATTTCCAAAAAAAGCTGCTTCAGTATCACTTAAAACAAGATTTATTGCTGGTTTATTGCAATCAGACTTCAAAATGCTCAGTATAAAACATTCTGTACCTTAAAAATATTGTATGTGGTATGTTATTTCTATATGTGTTAACCATATCTCTTGTATCACAGTTTTATAATGGAATACTTGTTTATCAATATATCACAACTGAAACTGTAGCCCACAATTATCATGTAGTGGGACTGTTGAATAATCAATAAATTACTCAATATTACTTTTTTGTCTGCAGTTTTTCTCATTTTGCTGAATTCTTGAATATCCAGAATAAAGCATTTCTTAAACCAAAGCCTTCAAAAGCTTGTGTAGTTCACAGTGGAACTGTCCTTTTTTTTAATGCTTTGAATTTAGTTACTTGCTTTTACCTCACAAGGTTATAGCCATATATGGCCCTGACAGATAATTAAGAGGATTGTATGACTAATATGATGGGTGTGTGGTTCCCAACAGTCAAGCCCTGCACATTTCCAGTCCCATTTTCCTAATTATAAAGATGTCAAACTTTGCTCCACTCTTGCTTGACTATACCCACCCCTTTCATCATGACTGATCCAATTTTCTTCTCAGCCCCAATCTCCTGCCTTCTCACTGGATCCCTTCCTGCCCTGACCAATCAAGAACCTATCAACCTCTACCTTAAATATACATAAAGATGTCATCCACAGATGCCTGTGGCAAAAAAAATTGCACAGATTCACTGCTCTCTGGCTAAAGAAATTCCTCCTCATTTCAATTCCAAAAGGACGCTTTTCTATTCTGAGGCTGTGTCCCCTGGTCTAAGACTTTCCCACCATAGGAAATATCCACTCTATCAAGGCAGTTCACCTTTCAATCAAGTGACCCATCATTCTTCTGAATTCCAGAGAATACAGGTCCAGAACCATCAAAATCTCTTCATATGACTGGCTATTCAATATTGATATTATTTTCATAAACCTCATTTGAATACTTTCCAGTTTCAGCACATCCTTTCTAAGATATGGGGCCCAGAATTGCTCACGATGCTTCATGCGTCCTCACCATTTCTTTGTAAAGTCTCAACATTACATCCTTGCTTTTATATTTGAGGCCTCTTGAAATCAATGCTAACATTACATTTGCCTTCATCACCACAGACTCAGCTGGAAATTAACTTTTAGGAAATCATGTACAAGGACTCCCAAGTCCTTTCACGCTCAGGTTTTTGTTGTATTCTCTCTCCATTTAGAAATAGTCAACCTTTTCATTTCTTCTACCAGAGTGCAAGACCATACACTTCCCAACACTGTATTTCATCTGCCACTTCTTTGCCGATTCTCCTAATCCATCTAAGTCCTTCTTTAGCTTCTCTACTTCCTCAAGATTACCTCTCCTCCACCTACCTTCATATCATCTTCAACCTTCCCAACAAAGCCATCCATTCCATCATCTAAATCATTGACATATAATGTAAAAAGAATTGGTCCCAATACAGATGCCTGTGGAACACCAGTAATCACTGTCAGCCAGCCAGAAAAGGCTCCCTTTATTCCCACTCTTTGCCTCCTGCCAAACAGTCCCTGCTTTATCTATGTTTGAATCTTCCCGGTAATACCATAGGCTCTTAGCTTGTTAATAGCAGCCTCAAGTATGGCACCTTGTCAAATGCCTTTACACATCAACCAAAATTAAAGTACATAGAAACCGATTCTCTTTGTTTATCCTGGGTGTTATTTCTTCAAAGAATTCCAATAGATTTGTCAGGCAAGATTTTCCCTTGAGTAAATCATGCTGACTCTGGCCTATTTTATCACATACCTCCAAGTACCCTGAGACCTCATCCGTGATAATTGACTCCATCATCTTCTCAGCCACTGAGACTAGACTCACTGGCATATAGTTTCCTTTCTTCTGCCTCTCTCCCTTCTTGAAGAGTGCAGTGACATTTACAATCGTGTCTTCCGAAACCATTCCGCAATCTAATGATTCTTGAAAGATCATTGCTAATACCTCCACGATATCTTCAGCCACTTCTTTCAGAACTCTGTGGTGTACACCATCTGGTCCAAGTGACTTAACTACCTTCAGACATTTTGTTTTCTTAAGAACCTTCTCTATAATTATGATAACTTCACACACTTCATGATCCCTGACGCCTGGAACTTCAACTTCAGTCTTCCTCCGTGATGACCAATGCAAAATACTTAGTCAGTTCATCCGCCATTTTGTTGTCCCCCATTAATATCTCTCCAGCATTGTTTTCCAGCAGTCCAATATCCACTCTTGCCTCTTTTTTACCCTTTATGTATCTGAAGAAACTTTTGGTATCCTCTTTAATATTATTGGCTAGCTTACTTTCGTATTCCATCTTTGCCTTTTTAATTAAAGTTGCGTTCTGTTGATTTTTAAATGCTTCCACATCCTCTAACTTCCCACTGATTTTTGCTCTATTATACACCCTCTTTTTGGCTTTTGTATTGACTTTGACTTCTCTTGTTATCCACAGTTGTGTAATCTTTTCTTTAAAATACTACTTCTTTAGTATGTATATATCTTATGCCTTCCAGAAATTCCAGCCATTGCTGCTCTGCTGTCATCCCTGCCAGTATTCTTTTCCAATCAATTCTAGCCAACCCCTCTCTCTAATGCCTCTAATTCCCTTTACTCCTCTGTAATACTGATGCACCTGACTTTAACTCCTCTTCAAATTTCAGGGTGGATTTGATCATATTATGACCACTTGCCCTAAGGGTTCTTTTACTTTAAGGTCTCTAATCAATTCCGGCTCATTGCACAACACCCAATCCAGAATACCTGGTAGGTGATCCTCGGAGGTGCTCTAAAAAGCCACCTTATAGGAACTCTGAATTCCCCCCTCCTGTAATCCAGCACCAACCTGATTTTCCCAATCTACCTGCATATTGAAATCCCCCATGACTATAGTAACATTGCTCTTTTAGCATGCATTTTCTATCTCCCATTGTAATTTGTAGGCCACATCCTTACCACTGTTTGGGGGGGTCTGTATACAATTCCTATCAGGGTCTTTTAACCCTTGTAGTTCCTTGGCTCTATCCACAATTTTCTAATTATTTGATTCCAGTTCTTAGCAACAGAGCAACACCGACCCCTCTGTCTTCCTGCCTGTCCTTTCTATCCAGTGTGTATCCTTGGACATTAAGCTCTGAGCTATAATCTTCTTTCAGCCATGATTCAGTAGTGCCTACGTCATACCTGCCAATCTGCAACTGTGCTACAAGTTCATCTACCTTATTCCATATGCTGTGCTCATTCAAATATAACACCTTCAGATTTCTCAATTTTGTCTTTTATGTTGCACCTCATCCCATTGACTACAATTTTGCCCTATCTACATCCTCTCCTTGGTACACATTGTCTCTTTTTGTAAATCAGCTGCCTCATCTTCAGCACTATTAACCACTTTTCCCACAATACTTCTTGCATACGCAGCTCAGGACACTAGCCGCACCAGTGCTCAACCTTTTGATTCCTAACTTTGTCTGAGGTCTTACCAACATCTGTCTCCACAACCTCTTCAGTACCTGTTCTGGCACTCTGGTTCCCATCACCCTGCAACTCTAGTTTAATCTCCAGCTTGCAGAATAACAAACCTTCCGGCTAGGAAATTAGTGCCCCTCCAGTACATGTGTAAGCCGTCAACCACTACGACTTTCCTCTCATTGGGTCCCCCACCTCCCTCACCCTGACAGTATCGGAAGTGATATACCTGTTGACAATATTGATGATATCATTGACGTTGATGATGTGACCCAGTAAGTTGCCATCTCTGAATGAATGTTCACTCGTGCTTTCAAACTCCTGAATTATTGTTACTGTTTCCTAATTGCAGGGTTATTTCTCCATCTTTCCTGCTGCTCAATTTTTTAAAATTTCATTTGTAGCACCTTTTCATAAAATGTCAGTATTTTATTTTCTTAAAGGCTTTATTTTTTAGAGACTATCAAGAATTACAGTGGTCCACTTGATTCCCACTAATAGCAGAACAGAAGCAATAAATCCAAGACACGATGGTTTGTGACTTAGAGAGGACATTGGAGGTAGTGGCCTGAAATCCACAATTACTTCTATTCATGAAGTTAGAGATCCTGGAGCTTGGAGATGCTACTGATGTAGATGAAATTACTTATTAAGCTGCAATTTGTCAAGTGTCTAGACTGCAACAGAAGTGCCAAAGTTGTGAATATGAACTTCAATAGCAGAGGTCTAACTGAGCAATAGGTGCTGCCCTGCATCACATCAAACAGCATGAATGCTATTATAGTCATTGTTGATGAGTGTTTCAGTTAGCACACAGGGCAAATTTATGTCCCTCAGGGTTCTCAAAGCCCTCTTCCTCCATATTACGCTTAAATTTCCATTCAATGGCCTGAATTATGTCACATAGCTGCTCAGGAAGAGGGAGTTGAATCTTGCCAGAGATAGTTATTACCATACACTTATTCCATGAATGTCAGCTGTTGTTTTTCAGCCTAAGTCCTAATATTGATGAGGTGAGCTGATTCATTATTGCTGGAGTTTGAATGGATGGAGTCACTTTGAAGTCGTATATGACCAATAGATGGAAATGAGTTCATTAATTGAAATAATCGAAGATGGTTTATTTGGCAATGTTACTCTGAACTCCTACGGTATTTTGTTGTCTTGAAGCATAAGAGCTTCTTATGGCCACAATCATTTTCGTATGAGTAGGTTTAATTCTAATTATCTATGCTTTAGCTGGGCTTGTTCGTTCAGATGATGTCTTGTATTTTAGAGAGTTAGTTATTCTCCTTTGATATTCAGCTGTTATTGGATATCTATATCTGGATCATGATCTTGATGAAGTATTGAGCTGGGGATAAATGCATTACATATTTTCCTTCCACTTGGTTGTCTTGTCTCCTGTGGCCTCTCTGTTCTTGTTTTAATCCATAAAGCCTTGTCTTATAATTTCTATATAATCACCTTTTGTCCACATCCCCTTTACTCTTCAGCCTTTCTTTGTCTCTCGTTAAAAACTCTTTCTCAGTTTACTTGTGTCTGGACTTTGAACCATTTCATAATTTCACTTCTTTGTTTTGCATGTTTTATATGCTGAACCAAACCTATTGTCCACCTTGAATATATAGAGGATTCCGGTTAATTGGGACACATCAGGACCAGTGCATTTTGGCTCAGTTAAGTAGCTTCCCCAATTAGCCCAAGTAATATAATAGTTATAAAGGTATAAAAAGGCAAACTACCATTTAACTGAGTAACTGGTCCTGTTGAATTTCCTGTCATTGGTGATACCACCTCCTCCTCCCATAAAACGTTAATGAAAGATGACTCAATAAGAGTAATGCATTTGAGTATCTAGTGTTAGTGTTTACAGTCTCTCTCCTATTGGAGCTAGACATTGTCTGGCATCTTTGGAATGAATTATCTCACACTTAGCTCATACCTGATGTCATCTAGGCTGTTGTTGCCTGCAGCCATGGACTGCTGAGGTGCTGCAAATGGAACTGAACGTTGTGCTCTTAGATACCACAGTTGCCTCAAGTTAATAGTTGGTTCTATAATACCAGCAATTTGGTGGATCTCAAAATATTAGAGATAATAATTGTGAGAAGTTAGATACAAAGGTTAAATTAAAATTCATGTTCATGGTCTTCATCTCAGTTGGACAAATAAATCAGAATTAAAATGAATGCTTACTCTGAGGAAGGATATTTTGTTTCTTTCCAACATTAGTGTACTTTGGTTTGGAGACTTTTGTATCTTGCCTCAATATTGTGTTGTTATCCAGTTCCTGCTAGATTTGCAGAAACACTGATAAATTGTACTATCAATTTTTGGTGGACAAATAGGTCTATATCTAAAAATAGCCCCCTTTTATATTTTGTGCTGTTGATGACTCTCCCACACTTACTTTAAATAAATCTCAGTGGTGTTCCTCCATACTGCTGTAGAACTGAGATGCATTTTTGATACTAGTATTGGCATTTTCCAGGTAACATGCAAAATATTTTACCCAAGACTTCTATTCGATCTCAGGAAATGGCTGAAGATTCTGAAAGAAAAAGAAGCAATCCTAAGGTACTTGTGAAGCTCTGATTTTTGGCCTTAAATATATGCAAAAAAAGTTTCTTTTTTTCATTCATGGAATGTGTCATTGGCTGAGCTGATATGTATTACACTATTTTAGATAGAAATTAGCGTTTGATCTGCTCTTAATGCCAGAGAGCATAAAGGTGGCAAATTTCCTTCCTTTGAAGCATAATACTGAACCCATATGAGTTTTTTTTTTGAATCCCAAGAATTTCATGGTCACTGTTATTATTACTGTCCTTTGATTCCAGATTTTAAATACTTAGTTAAAATTTTAATCCCTCATTTAGATCATTATGCAGGCTTCTGGATACTATTTCTCAATTTAACCACGAGGCTATCATTGTTTAATATTTGTTGACAGTTTTGTTTCTATCTCTGATAAACAAATCATTTGGGATCACTTTAAATGAGTTAATCAGATTTCACTCAGACTGTAGTTGCCTCAAAAAATCACGTTGAATACTGATGCATTTTTTTTAATTGAGTTTTCAAATGATTACAGAAAGAAGAAAAAAAATTATAAACCCTTCCCCCCCTCCCTTTAACCCCTTTCCCCTATAACATATCCTTATAGAAAGAAAGAAGAAGAAAGAAAGAATGCCTGGATATCAGAAGATCCCCACATGCTCCAAGGAGTTCATAATAACTTTAGTATATATATTTATTTCTTTCCCCAAATAATCAATTATTTTATCTTCGGAGCACCTATATATTTAATCCTGTCTTTTGTAAATAAGGGCACCAAATTTTCAGAAATGTTGCATATTTATCTCTTAAATTATAAGTAATTTTTTCATGTGGAATACAGCTGGAAATTTTGTTCTTCCAACGATCTATACTTAAGTATGAATCCAATTTCCAAGTAACTGCAATAGCCTTTTTGGCTATCGCCAATGCAATTTTTATGAATTTTTTCTGATATTTATTCAATTTGGGTTTTGGTTTTATCCCTTCAATATCACCTAATAAAAATAATGTTGGGTTATGTGGAAGTTGTGTTCCAATAATTTGTTCCAGTAAAACTCTTAAATTTGTCCAAAAAGGTTGAATTTTAGAACAATACCAAGTAGAATGTAAAAAAGTACCAATTTCTTGATTACATCGGAAACATTGATCAGAAAAATTTGGGTTTAATTTATTTATTTTTTGTGGTGTAATGTATAATTGATGTAAAAAATTATATTGCACTAATCTTAACTGGACATTTGTTGTATTTGTCATACTATCAAGACATAGTCTTGACCAACTTGTTTCTTCAATTTTAATATTCAAGTCAATTTCCCATTTTTGTCTTGACTTATGAATTCCTTGTTTAATTGCCTGTTTTTGAATCAAACTATACATGCAAGAAATAATTTTTTTAATTTTTCCTTTTTGAATTAAAGTTTCTATTTCATTAGATTTCGGCAATAACATTGCTTGACCCAATTTATCTCTTAAATAAGCCCTTAATTGGAAATAACTAAAAAAAGTGTTGTTTGATATTTTGTATTTATTCTTTAATTGATCAAATGACATTAATATTCTTCCTTCAAAACAATCTCCTATATATCTAATCCTTTTTTGAAACCAGTTGTATAAAAGTTGATTATCCATTGTAAAAGGATTAAGTTTATTTTGAATTAAAGATCTCTTTGCTAATAAAGATTTCCTTATCTCATCATCAACATTTATTTTATATACTGATGCATTTTAAAGCATCTTTAATAGCTAGTGATTTCTCATGTGCTAAAAGAATGTGAGTAAATTTAACTTGTTATCATAACAACCACAATAATGTATGGCCAATTTGGTCCTCTTACTGGTGTATTATTTATCATTGTGTAGTTGTTTTTCTTATGTAATCACTGTAATCACTTTGGAATGAGGATGATTTACTTCCACTCCATCTCTGAGAAGTAAAAGAGGACTGTGGCTTAATTATTTTAATATGGAGTGGTTGCATACCAGCCACCGCTTGGTTTTAATGTCTTTACCCAATAGCAAAGAGATCCAAAATCAATTTCAGCCATGAGCACACATACCACACATGTAATATATTCTTCTCAGTTTCCCTCCTTCATTTCCTACTTCCCCAGACTCCCTACACTGGTTCTTCTCAAAATGGCTTTCTCAAACTTCTACTTCTTTTCATCCTCCCCCTCAAATAGCAGATAAGAGGCTGGTGAGAGTACAGATAAGGACTCAGAGAGTTATAATGGAGGAAGAAAATGGATGCCAAAGAATTATCAGTAGATAGTGCAAACATGAAATATTGCAAAAATGTTACAAAAGTCAACACCAAAGTTGCTTTGGTTTGAGACTTCTGTTGGAATACAATAAAAGTTAAATGCTGTTAACTTCTGATAGTTATCTTCACAGACATCTTAATGTCAATATTTTTAAGTGGTTTGAATAAATGAAAAACTCAATGGAAATAACTTAAGTTTGTGAAAATACACAATCTAATCCAGTATTTATCTTCCTCTGCAGATTTTCTGGTCATCTTTGCCTCATTTTATACCTAAATTTTACAGATTATAAAAATTAGTGCGTCTTCAAAGAGTTCGTTTGAAATAATAATTGACTGACAAATATGAATTATCTGTTTCTTTTTAGGTAAACAATGGAACCTCTGAAGATATAACCATGAATGATATAAGAATTAGTGAAGTGTATGGATCTTCAAGCCATCCTGTAAATGGTGAATAAAATGGAATTATTTACTATTTTTTAGTTCACATTAATTTCAATTATCCAGCTGCATCATATTTAGGAACTATAATTCATATTTTATCAGATTATGGAGTTTAATTTGTAAGAAACCTATGTTTACTATATATTAAGTTCATTTATAGCAAATATGAAATATTGAATGTTATTTTTAAATATCTATATAGCTAAGAGTATTTACAACAGGAAAATAATTGCCATATATAGAATTGCAAAACTGAATTAATATAACGTTGACCTAAGTCTTTCAGAAATTACTTTTGGAATAAGTAAACTTTAGAACAGATTATTAACAGATTTAACAAACTATTTGATGAATTGCTAAATTTTGTATTTTACAATGAAATGTAAAATGTAACTCCAACAGTTGACAAATATGAATACTTTATTTCAAGATTCGTGGTTATCACTGCCATCCTCATTGCCTACAAATCGTAAACTGAATGTTTCAGATTCTGTTGTGTCTATGGCGCCACTTTCAAAACCAGTCTTCCAGTCCCCTGGACTTCAGCAGCAACCTAAGCCATCTGTGAAAGTCATTTGTGCTCACTGCAAAAAGCCATTACAGAAAGGTCAAACAGCATACCAGAGAAAAGGCTCATCTTACCTCTTCTGCTCTACTACTTGCTTATCATCGTTTTCTCATAAACCAGCTCCAAAGAAACTCTGTACTACCTGCAAAAAGTAAGAAACTGTTTGCTGTGTTGCATTTATTAGTTACTGCTATATTCATAGGATTATTGAGGAAACAGTTCCACCACTTAATTCTTGCAGCATATAACTGATTCACTGTATGCTGAAAATTGTGACTGTAGCACCAGCATATTTACCAGAATTTACTGGCGCAATTGCCTGTTAGACTTTTTCCTCTAACTTTAGTCTTGAGCCTTAAAAAAATAGCTATAAAACACTGTTGTTTAAAATTTTAGTGGGCATCGAGGTATCTGAAACATTGATGAACAATAGATTTTAACTGCTTTCATAAACTCCCCACATGCCTTACATAATGTGATATAAAGATTCCAGTAGAATTATGAATAGCAGTGAACACATTGTAATAATTCAGTCACATTGGGTATGAAATGAAGAACAGGGAGTTGGGGGGGGGGGATTCTGTCAAGAGAAGAGGGAATAAGGAATGCTTAAATAGATTAAATCCCCAAAGAGCAATTAATTTCTCACAAAAAATGCCTTCCTTTGTTTTAATTGTTTCTTTCTATTCAGAGAAGTTGAAAGGCATTATATAGTACCCTCTAATTAAAGCAGTACTTGTGTTAACATTCTGCAGTGAGATTGATTACCTTTTAAATTGCAAGTTAAATTACCATTTTTATCATGCAGATTATCCAATAACTAACAGAAATTAGCGATACGTTCTCTTCATCATAAGCTGCTTTATATATAAAGTACAATATATCAATTGTGTACAATTATTTCAGCAAAATGTTTGAGGAACGTTGTTAAGTTTCATCATATGTTAGTTTAATTAAATAAATAGCTAATTCATAAATTTCATTAGCTGGCTAACATTAAAGCAGTTCTGACACTGTGATGAAATACTCTCAAGCTAAAAGTACAGAAAGTTCGGTGAATTTTAATACATGCATCAGAATACTTTGAAAATCACAACAAACATTGAAGAGGTGATGCAGTCGCCAGTGAAAGTTTCCTGATCTTGATCTGGTAAATTTCTGATATTGTTGCATATCATTGTCTTTTCATGCACTATATCACAGTTTTGAGCATAATAAATATATTATTACAGTCTATTGCTTTTAGGCTAAGGATTCTTTTATTTTCAGACATGGCAGTCTGATTTTAATTATTTGAGCAGTAATCTCTGCCTGAGACTTGTTGATTTTGTAATAATGTGTGACATTTGTACACCTTGACATGCAATTTTTTAATACATTACTCGTCTGTCACCAGATAGGTGTTGCTCATGGTGAGTCAGACTACAGAGTTCACACATGTGTGGCTACTAAACAGTGGCTCATCTGGACAACTGATGTGATGTGGTATTAAACCTATTCTCCATTGTTTAGCTCCTGACAGGGCTTGCAATGTGTTCTGGTTCATCTTCGTATTATCTTTTTTTATATAACCTCTATCTTTATTTAGCAGGATGGGTGCCGAGAAACTGGGGACAATGTTAACCACTGCAGGAGGGTTTGGGAATTTTCTCCCAGCAAGAGTTAAAATTCGATACACAGGAATACTTAATTGATTTAAAGATTTAAAAAAAATAGAGATTTTAATTACAAAATGATCTTTGTGAAGTTTGGGAATTCTGTATTAGTTTTTACCAAATTAACTTTTTTGAATTAAGGATGTTATTATAACTTAGGAAAAATTACAGCCATAGGAAATTCCACAGGCATTTATTATGAATTTAGTAATGTTAGTTAAGGTTTTGTTTATATTATTCAGAGAAAGCACGAGCTGTTCTTTTTAATAAAACATTCTGAAATTACACTGAAAGGGCTCACCTCAGTTTGACATCTCATCTGAAAATTTGTATCATTTACCTGCAAAAAAATGAATAACAATAAAAGAGCTGGAGCCCATTTTTAAAAATCTGAAACATTTATTGATTTCACACACCTTTGGTTGATATCAAGTGCTGAACATGAATGTTTGATGTGAAGTCAAACTGTATTAAGCTATATTGGGTAGGAAGACATAGGAACTTAACAAATCAAGGATGACAGACTCCATTTATGGGGAAAGAAAGTGAACACAAAATCCAAATTCACCATGCAACTGAGTTTTAAACCATTTAGAGCAAAGTAGATCAGTTAAAGCTAGACTAAGTAAAAATTGACTGACCCATTAAGAAAGATGTTTCATAACAAATGTTTGCTGGAAGAAAGATATTTAGGTGCCATGGTAGCCTAGGATTTAGTGCAATGCTATTACAGCTTGGGGCATTGGAGTTCAGGGTTCAATCCCTGTGTTTGTACATCCTTCCCATCCAATTCATGGATTTTCTCTGTGTGCTCTGGTTTCCTCCCATAGTCCAAAGTCACACCAGTTAGTAGGCTAATTAGTCGTTGTAAATTTCCTGTCATTGGGATAGGATTAAACCAGGGGTTGATGGGGGTTACTGGGTGGCATGGCTCAAAGAGCCAGAAAAATCCAATTCCGTGCTGTATCTCTAAATAAATAATAAACGTTATATTCTTTTTGCATTGTGATTCTAATTAATCTTGGTGTAAATCTAGTTAAACGTGGTGCTGTATTGGCATATAATATTTCTGAATACTTCAAAATTAGCCCCACTGACTTTGAATTTGGTGTATATAAGTTGGTTCTCCTTTAAATTATGAAGCAATTTTTCAAATGGTTTTGTATTATGAGATCTAGGGGGATAATCTCAGGAAATGGAGGTGACTATTTGAAACTGAGATGAGGGGAAATTTCTAAGAATTGCGTCTTTTTGGAATTCTCTACCCCAGTGAGTTCTGGGTGCTGATTAGTCAGGTTTATTCAAGACCTGAGTCTTTTCCTATTTGTCATGTTCTTCTGATGTTTGTTAGCAAATAGATAGGTTTTGAGCAATTATGGTTTTTTAAAGAGAGGTTCACCATATTTCCTTCTATGTCCTCTTCATTTCAAAATGAATGATCATATTTTTAAAAATTGACTTGATATATTCATTTGATTTATTATCCTGTTTTACAGAGAGATAACTAATATGAAGGGAACAATTGTTGCTCAAGTAGATTCCAGTGAAACATTCCAGGAATTCTGTAGCACATCCTGCTTATCATTTTATGAAGAAAGACAGAAAATTCCTGCACATACATGTCACGTTACCCAAGGAAATTATGGGAAATGTACAATTTGCGGAAAAATGACTGAGGTATATCTTGTAATTTTCATGTATTTAATCAATATTGTTAAGCAGTATGTACACGCGTAACTTGTTAGTTTGTTTGACCTAGATTTAAGATCATCACCTGGTTAGAATCTTTACTGGCATGAAATTACCACTTACACAAACCAGTTCATTAACAGAATTAATGCTTCACTTGAACGTCATCCTTGCCCTCTTTTTCCATCTTGCATATTTGCTTATCTGGCTTTTTCTTAAATGTATCTATACCACTTTCTTCAACTGGTCTACATGGTGGTAAGATCTGTTTTCACACTACTCGTGCACAAAATACTTTGAATTCTTAAGGAATATCTCAACGTGAATCGTCTCTGATTTTGCTCTTGGCTGGATGTGAGAGAAGTTTTCTCTCTGTCCATTCTATCAAAAACTCTCCTAATTTGAAATCTGCTCAATTACCTTTAAAGAGAAGAGATTCACCCTTTACATCCTTTGCTGAATAGTATAACCATGCTGTGACCAGAGGCAAAAGATATATGTAGGATTCTTCACATATGAGAGAAATTACAAAAAAAATATGTAACGGGTAAGGTGAGATTTGGATAAGATAAATTTAGTTTAGTTTGTCATCTTTGAAGATTGATACTTCGCCAGGCTCAGGTGTAATAGAAACATAGAAACAGAAAATAGGTGCAGAAGTAGGCCATTCGGCCCTTCGAGCCTGCACCGCCATTCAGTATGATCATGACTGATCATCCACCTCAGAACCCTGTACCTGCTTTCTCTCCATACCCCCGATCCCTTTAGCCACAAGGGCCATATCTAACTTCCTCTTAAATATAGCCAATAAACCAGCCTCAGCTGTATCCTGTGGCAGATAATTCCACAGATTCACCACTCTCTGTGTGAAGAAGTTTTTCCTCATCTCGGTTCTAAAAGGCTTCCCCTTTTATCCTTAAACTGTGACCCCTCGTTCTGGACTTCCCCAACTTCGTAAACAATCTTCCTGCATCTAGCCTGTCCAATCCCTTTAGAATTTTATACGTTTCAATAAGATCTTCTAAATTCCAGTGAGTATAAGCCTAGTCGATCCAGTCTTTCTTCATATGTAAGTCCTGCCATCCCAGGAATCAATCTGGTGAACCTTCTCTGTACTCCCTCTATGGCAAGGATGTCTTTCTTCAGATTAGGGGACCAAAACTGCACACAGTATTCTAGGTGCGGTCTTACCAAGGCCTTATACAACTGCAGTAGAACCTCCCTGCTCCTGTACTCAAATCCTTTTGCTATGAATGCCAACATACCATTTGCCTTTTTCACCGCCTGCTGTACCTGCACGCCCACCTTCAATGACTGGTGTACAATGACACCCAGGTCTCGTTGTACCTCCCTTTTTCCTAATCAGCCACCGTTCAGATAATCTTGTTTTCCTGTTCTTGCAACCAAAGTGGATAACCTCACATTTATCCACATTAAATTGCATCTGCCATGAATTTGCCCACTCACCTAACCTAACCAAGTCACCTTGCATCCTCTTGGCATCCTCCTCACAGCTAACACCACCGCCCAGCTTCGTGTCATTTGCAAACTTGGAGATGCTGCATTTAATTCCCTCGTCTAAATCATTAATATATATTGTAAACAACTGGTGTCCTAGCACTGAGCCTTGCAGTACCCCACTAGTCACTGCCTGCCATTCTGAAAAGGTCCCGTTTACTCCCACTCTTTGCTTCCTGTCTGCCAACCAATTCTCTATCCACATCAATACCATACCCCCAATACCGTGTGCTTTAAGTCTGTACACTAATCTCCTGTGTGGAACCTTGTCAAAAGCCTTTTGAAAATCTAAATATACCACATCGACTGGCTCTCCCCTATCCACTCTACTAGTTACATCTTCAAACAATTCTTTAAGATTCGTCAGACATGATTTTTCTTTCACAAATCCATGCTGACTTTATCCGATGATTTCACCTCTTTCCAAATGTGCTGTTATCACATCTTTGATAACCGACTCTAGCATTTTCCCTACCACCGATGTCAGACTAACCGGTCTATAATTCCCCGGTTTCTCTCTCCCTCCTTTTTTAAAAAGTGGGGTTACATTAGCCACCCTCCAATCCTCAGGAACTAATCCAGAATCTAAGGAGTATTGAAAAATTATCACTAATGCATCCACTATTTCTTGGGCTACTTCCTTAAGCACTCTGGGATGCAGACCATCTGGCCCTGGGCATTTATCTGCCTTTAATCCCTTCAATTTACCTAACACCACTTCCCTACTAACATGTATTTCCCTCAGTTCCTCCATCTCACTAGACCCTCGGTCCCTTACTATTTCCGGAAGATTATTTATGTTCTCCTTAGTGAAGACAGAACCAAAGTAGTTATTCAATTGGTCTGCCATGTCTTTGTTCCCTATGATCAATTCACCTATTTCTGACTGTAAAGGACTTACATTTGTCTTGACCAATCTTTTTCTTTTAACGTATCTATAAAAGCTTTTACAGTCAGTTTTTATGTTGCCTACCAGCTTTCTCTCATAAACTTTTTTCCCTTTCCTAATTAAGCCCTTTGTCCTCCTCTGCAGGTCTCTGAATTTCTCCCAGTCCTCAGGTGTGCCGTTTTTTTTTGCTAATTTATATGTTTTTTCTTTGGACTTGATACTAACCCTAATTTCCTTTGTCAGCCACGGGTGCACTACCTTCCCTGGTTTATTCTTTTGCCAAACTGGGATGAACAATTGTTGTAGTTCATCCATGCGATCTTTAAATGCTTGCCATTGCATATCCACCGTCAACCCTTTAAGTATCATTTGCCAGTCTATCTTAGCTAATTCACGTCTCATACCTTCAAAGTTACCCTTCTTTAAGTTCAGAACCTTTGTTTCTGAATTAATTATGTCACCCTCCATCTTAAAGAAAAATTCCACCATATTATGGTCACTCTTACCCTAGGGGCCTCGCACAACAAGATTGCTAACTAACCCTTCCTCATTGCTCAACACCCAATCTAGAATGGCCTGCTCTCTAGTTGGTTCCTCGACATGTTGGTTCAGAAAACCATCCCGCATACATTCCAAGAAATGCTCTTCCTCAGCACCCTTACCAATTTGGTTCACCCAATCTATATGTAGATTGAAGTCACCCATTATAACTACTGTTCCTTTATTGCACACATTTCTAATTTCCTGTTTAATGCCATCCCCAACCTCACTCCTACTGTTAGGTGGCCTATACACAACTCCCACCAGCGTTTTCTGCCCCTTAGTGTTATGCAGCTCTACCCATATCGATTCCACATCCTCCAGGCTAATGTCCTTCCTTTCTATTGCATTAATCTCCTCTCTAACCAGCAATGCTGCCCCACCTCCTTTTCTTTCCTGTCTATCCCTCCTGAATATTGAATATCCCTAGATGTTGAGCTCCCATCCTTGGTCACCCTGGAGCCATGTCTCTGGTCCCAACTATATCATATTTATTAATAACTATCTGCACATTCAATTCATCCACCTTGTTACGAATGCTCCTCGCATTGACACACAAAGCCTTCAGGCTTGTTTTTACAACACTCTTAGCCCTTATACAATTATGTTGAAAAATGGCCCTTTTTGCTTTTTGCCCCGGATTTGTCTGCCTGCCACTTTTACTTTTCACCTTACTACTTTTTGCTTCTATCCTCATTTTACACCCCTCTGTCTCTCTGCACTTGTTCCCATCCCCCGGCCACATTAGTTTAAAGCCTCCTGAACAGCAGTAGCAGACGCTCCCCCTAGGACATTGGTTCCAGTCCAGACCAGGTGCAGACCGTCCTGTTTATACGGGTCCCACCTCCCCCAGAACTGGTTCCAATGCCCCAGAAATTTGAATCCCTCCCCCTTGCACCGTTTTTCAAGCCACGTATTCATCTGAAATATCCTCCTATTTCTACCCTGATTAGCACATGGCACTGGTAGTAATCCAGAGATTATTACCTTTGCGGTCCTACTTTTTAGTTTATCTCCTAACTCCCTAAATTCACCTTGTAGGACCTCATCCTGTTTTTTTACCTATATCGTTGGTACCTATGTGCACCACGACCACTGGCTGTTCACCCTCCCATTCCAGAATGTCCTGCAGCCGCTCAGAGACATCCTTGACTCGTGCACCAGGGAGGCAACATACCATCCTGGAGTCTCGTTTGCGGCCGCAGAATCGCCTACCTATTCCCCTTACAATCGAATCCCCTATCACTATAGCTCTCCCACTCCTTTTCTTTCCCTCCTGTGCCGCAGAGCCACCCATGGTGCAATGAACTCGGCTGCTGCTGCCTTCCCCTGATGAGACATCTCCCCCAACAGTATCCAAAACAGTATATCTGTTTAGGAGGGAGATGACCTCAGGGGATTCCTGCACTACCTGCCTACAGCTACGCTGTCTAATGGCCACCTCTTCCCTTTCTGCCTGTGTACCCTTTACCTACGGTGTGGCCAACTCACTGAATGTGCTATTCACAACTTTCTCAGCATCACGGATGCTCTAGTATGAATCCAATCACAGCTCCAGACACTCAATGCGGTCTGCCAGAAGCTGCAGTTGGACACACTTCCTGCACACATAGTCGTCAGGGACACTGGAAGTATCCCTGATTTCCCACATGCTGCAGGATGAACAAACCACAGGACCGATCTCAGCTACCATGACCTACCCAATACTTGCCTCAACTTTCGAAACTTTCTCCTTTGAAAGGAACTTACCCGGCCTTACCTCACTTGGAGTGAAGCTCGTCCTCAGCCTCTCAAGTCAAAGCCTCAAATCTCCACTCCTTCACTGGCCCGCTCACTCCCTGGCCACTTTCCACAGGCCGCTGCACTTGAGGTAACCCTAATGTAACCCTAGGGAGTAAATAGTTGTGACTTTGACTCATTTCCCATTTTCTCTTGTCACAAGCATGGTGCTGCAGGAGTTGTTGGCAACTAACAAAATATTATTTTGAAAGGGATAAGGAGATAGGTCAGGTAAGATATACAGCTTAACAGTGATAGTAGAGAAATTACTTGGGAAGATTCAGGAAGGCTACATAAAATTTTCAGTTGAATATTTGTTAAGAAGTATAGAGGATGGGTTTAAAGATGAGTTATTCATCAATATATGAATATTTCAGTCTTGTGCATATTCAAAATTTCATGTTTATGTAGTTACTGGCCATGTGGTTAATAGGAAAAAAGTTGTGGGTGGCAGAAATATATTAGTGGATTATTTGGTTTCAGAATTAATTCTGGAAAAGTTTGGCATTTAGAATCAGCAAACAAGTCAAATGAGTATCTGTGTAATACAATGCTGAGTAGTATTGAGGAACTTGAGTTGCTACATGTTGGAAACTCTGCATTTTAAAAGTATAAGAGCTGGGGATGCTATAAACAGTAAGGTTCAGACCAAAAGTTGAGAAATGGCAATGGTTTGAATAGAATGATAATGGGAATGATTGACCAACTGGTGTTCTGCTGTAAATTTTAGTGAAAATGTAATGCTTAATGTGGGAATTTCATTTTTCAATTTTATGTCATTTGTATAATGATATCTACATTTAATTTAGTGCTACTTTTGTGTTACTGACCTTAATTCATGGAAGAATAAAGGAAAAAATGTACATTAATTGTGGTTTTAATTATGCAGTTAAAAAAAAGAACTATTTTTTTCCTTAATGGTCCAATGGAAACACCTTCCATTTATTTCAAATGTGACGTAATGTAATTAGCATTGTGCTCAAGTGCTTCTACGGCTTGTCTCTATCTCTACAACTTACTTCGTAACATCTCCAGTCCTCTAATCCTAAAATGCTTGATTCTCCTGTCTCTGTCCTCCTTTGCATAAGCAGTTACCATCAGCACTCCATTGCCACAACATTCAGTTATACTGACTTGTAAATCTATAGTCATTTTGGTTGAGATATTGTGAGGCAAGAGAAGGGAGAGGGTTATCTACGTCAAGCTATCTCTGCCTCTGCACTGTTTTTCTTTGGCTCCACAGACTTCATAGAGCTCTCCAGACATGTTCAAATGCCTCCCCACCCCACCCCACCCCCACTTCCACCATACAGTAAATGATAGCTATCTGACACAATTTTCAAATATGTGGAATATTGAGTAGTTGTAGTGCTAATGATTCTGACGCTATAGCTAATAGCCTGATTTTAAATGCTAAAACATTCTTCTAGATGAGAGGAAGCTCGATAAGGAGCCAAATAAATAATCTAGATTTTCAGTACTGAAGATATGCTACATTATTTAAGGTGCTGTTCTTCATACAACACTTCCTGCACAGAGATTATAAATCTTGTAGCGTCTTTTAAAGAAGATAGGAAATAATCAGATCTTCCTTTTTTCAATAAGCACTTAAAAATACTTCTTAAAAGCTTCTTAAGTCTATTATATACAGAATAGTTGGTGCACCTCTAATAGTTTTTGCAACATGTATTTAGTGTGTTAAGTCAGTAACTTCTTAAGCAAATACAAAATTCATAATACTTCTACCACTACTGAACCATTTTTGATTCAGTAAGCATGGTAGGGAACATAAAGTCCCAATGGAACACAATGTAGCTACAAGAATCAGCAGCAGAAGAACAGTTAACTAGCCTCAGTTATCAACTGTCTTATGTCTGTTATGAAGTACACAAATATTAATTATAAACTTCTTTAAGAGAACTACTGTTAATTCTTCTACCTAGTGGAGCAAGGAAAATGTGAAACTGTTTCAATTATGCTTCACATCCTGCTCTAGTTAAGTAGGTCAAGATGTTTAGGTGTCAGAGAGGCAATTTTAAAAAAGAAGGCAACTATTTTATCTTTCTTTTTCTCAAAACACCTCAAAGTTGATTTAGCCATTGAAGTATTCCCAAAGTAGAGTCACTGTGGTAATTCACCAAGCACAGCAACTAAATTTCTCACAGCCAGGTGCCAGTATAATAATCAGAGTATTTTATTGTGCGGTGCTGATTGAAGAATAAATATAAGCCAAAACAATATGATCACATTCCCATTTAGGATCTTTTACCACTACCTTGAAGGCCTCAGCTTAAGACCTCCAGTTGATAGAATTTCCAACAGTACAGCACTTCCTCAACATTGCACATACATATGACTTTGATGCTCATGTTAATGAAGTAAAATTGGACCAAAATTTTGTGACCTCGACATAGCTGCCACTAGCTGAACTATGGTTTGGGTTCTGTTTTATGTCCTGAGAAGTAGGATCAGGAAGAAAATTAGGCATAACTGCAGTCGCAATGTTTATTGTCTGGAAGTGTAAAGAAACATTGTCAGTTGTTTAAAAATGTATGCAAGATCTGGTACCTAAGTTACAAGTGTGCAGCCTAGGTAATATCATTGTGCATTTCCTTTATAGATTCGACATGAAGTGAGCTTTAAAAATTTTGTCCACAAACTTTGCAGTGATGGTTGTTTCAACAAATATAGACAAGCCAATGGACTTATAATGAATTGTTGTGATCAGTGTGGGATATACTGTTATAATAAAGGATCTGGAAGCCACTTTCTTTTCCATGATGGTCATCACAAAAGATTCTGTAGTGCTAGATGTCTCAATGATTTTAAACAGGTAATTTGTAGAAAGCATGGTGACTTCTGAACAGGCAAATAATAATCCACTAATCTTTTTTTTAATCAAATAATAGAATTTATTACAAGTAGCTTATTTTGGCTGTATAAACTGAGTTGTGTATTTTGGTAGATTTGTACACGAGTTTAATTTGTTTGCTGCAAAGTTTGTAAAATCTTATATTTATAGGCATGAAAATATTTTGGATGGTTCAATGTGATTATAATTGACCGATTCAATAAAGGACTAAAGTTTTATTTTCCAAAATCATTCTGCCTTTTATTTTGGGCAGTCAATTCCTTGTGAAATCTCACCAAATTAATTTCTTCTCAAGCTTCATTAACATGAAATGCTAGACAGTGCAAGAGACACTGGGAAAAGTTGGGTTTCATTTATTAACTTGTAATTAAATCATCCAGATGTGCTGTAAAATCTTTGTGGAGCTGGGTCAATGAATAGCAGGGCCCACCTACCAGAGTAAAGGCCAAAAGGTTCTACCTCCCAGGAGCACGATGAGGGACCATCTTTTGCACTCAGCGGTGAGCCAAAAGTAGCTGGCTCTGCAATCTGCACGTTACAGCACCAATCTGGCCAACCTCTCAGTGGAAAAGCAAGTTCAAAAGCTGCTCCAGTAGCTGCCATCCATGGATTGGTTGATTCAGCCAAGTAACAGTATTTAAGTACTTTACCTAGGAACTATCATTCATACTAGACCCCAAGCATTTAATATTGATATCACTGTCGCATGTACGTGTGCTCTATACTAGAAGTATTGGGATAGAGATTAGAAACAAAATCACATTTCCCCACAACTCCTTCTTCATCCTGTTATTCTTGAATTGGAAACACAGGCCAGTTGTAACTTCCTCATTGCTATTTTGATTTGATCAGGGTTTTTTTTGTTACAGTTTATTGATCAAGTTATAAAGGCTTATCAGTCAGACACAGGAATACATCCCTCAAGCCAGCTCCACCATTCAATAATGACATAGTTGACATAATTGTGACCACAACACCGCACTCATGCACAATAACCTTCCACTTCCTCACTTATGGAGTCCACCTCTGTCTTCAATATATTCAAAGATGCTGTGACTACTGACACTTGGAAACAGAATCTTTGGTCATAAAGTCCACTCTGACAATTACCCTTCTGCTTACGCTAATCCTAAATTAATCTATTTTTTATCCTCCCCATATGCCCATCAACATCCTCTAGATTCTACTGCACATCTACACACTAGGGGCTATTTACAGGAAGAGCATGCAAAACCCAAACGGATTTGGGGATAGGATTGAACCTGAGTCACTGGCACCGCAGGACAGTGGTTCTTCGCACTGTTCATTCTGCCATCCATTGAAGGAGATTTCCAAAGACTCAAAACTTAAGAGGAAAACAAGTTACTTCATCTCTGTCTTAAATGGACTATCTCTTACTTTCAAACAGCGACTCCTAATTCCAGATTCTTCTGCAAGATTCTCCTACAAAATTCTTGAGCTTCCTGGCTTTTGTAGATCAGGACAACCATTATTGAGTCTCTCAACCACCATATTGAGCCTTCAAAGTATTGATATTTTTGTTACACTATATCTTCATTCCTATGCCTAGAAATACTTACTTGAGTGTTAGACATTTGACATCTAATTTTTCCTGTTTTCATGTCTATTCTTAATTATTCTCTAAATGTTTTTGTGTAATTTTGGTCTAAATAGTACAAATAGAATGTTAATACTGAGATTAAAAAATGAACATTTTATGGTTGGGAGGGGGGGTGGTTTGAAGACTTTACTGCGCCAGATGAACTAACCATTTTGATCTTGATTCTAGAAAATCAGCAAAATAATTCCCTGCACAGCATGCAGAACTCCATGTAGAAGCTTTGATATGACTCAGAGTGTGGAATCTGGTGGGAATATTGAAGCATACTGTTCAGTTGCTTGCATGTCCATGCACAAATCAAGATGCCCAAAACCAACAGGTAAAATTAAAATTTTCTCATCACTTTGAATGAATGAATGAAATTAATTTATTTCAGTCAGTACAAACATAACAAAAAGCATCATTTACAACGATAGAACAAAATTACAACAAAAAACATAAATTTTCTTTAAGACAGACCGACAGGGTGTAGACTGAAGCTACAGCTTATTATGCCTACCCCTCTTACTTATACAACAACATATTTGGCATCAATCATCAAAAACAAAAAATTTCATAATCTTTTAACACAAAATCCAATTCCAAATATCATTTATTTACATTACTCCCATTCATTTTAAATCATGTATTTTATATTTGTTCATTAAATAATTTTTTAAACTTGTTAAGTGTAGTGCATGTTTTTAAATTCAGTTCCATAGATTCACCCCTCTGACTGAAATACAGTGATTTCTTACATTTGTTCTTATCCTTTGTTTTTGAAATATACATGTTCCTTTCAAATCATGTTGACTTTCTCTCATTTTAAACAACCTTTGGATACTTTGTGGTAGCTGTCCATTTTTACTTTATACATAATTTGTATTATTTTAACATCTACAAAATCTCAGAATTTAAAAGTGTTGAATAAATAGTGAATTGGTTGGCTCATAATAACTTGTCTTATTTACATTTCATATAACTTTCTTTTGGAGTAGAAAAACTGAGTTTGTATTTGTTTTGCATGTATTTCCCCATACCTCTACACAGTAAGTCATGTATGGGACTATAAGTGAACAGTATAATGTATACAAAGATTCCTGATTTAAGAAGTCTTGAGCTTTGTACAGTATTGCAATTGATTTTGATGTTTTTGCTTTGACATAATTTATTTGTGGTTTCCAGCTTAATTTACTATCTATTACCACTCCTAAAAGTTTTGTTTCAGATACCTTATCAATTTCAACATCATTTATTCTAAGTTTACTATATGAATTTGGTACATGGTTTCCAAATATTATGAATTTAGTTTTACTGAGATTCAGTGATAATTTGTTAGTATCAAACCATTTCTTTATAATTTCTAGTTCTTTCTCCACTGCATCTAAAAGTTGTTTCAGATGTTCTCCACTACAAAATATAGTTGTAAACTAGCAAATAATATACATTTTAATGTCTGAGAAACCATACATGTATCGTTTATATACATGAACAGCAATGGACCAAGCACTGAACCTTGTGGAACCCCACAAGTTACCCTCAAAAGTTTTGAATTTGAGTTGTAAAAATGTACATACTGATACCTATCTTCCAAATAACCAGTCATGTGCCACCCTTCTAATACCATATCTTTCTAATTCTGTTAATAATAGTTTATGGTCAATGGTGTCAAGTACTTTTTATAGATCAAGGAATATTCCCACTGTGTATTCATTTCTTTCTCTAGCGTTTGAGATTTCTTCTACAAAATCTATTATGCTAGTGTAGTGGGAAATAGCATTATCTTCATATTTCATATTATATGCATTATCATGAAACATTTTCACATTATTAAGATAGTAGAGCCTCTTTGTTTCTTTCTGAAGTTTAAATTAGAGACAATTGTGTAAAATGTTTTTTTTCTTTTAAATTCAATGACTCTGAAATGATAAAACTTAGAAACTTAATATATAATATGTGTCTTCTGTGTCTCACATTTTTAAGTGTAAATAAGGATACAATATTTTGAGTATGTTATTTCTGATGATGCTCACAATTTAGGGGAATGAAAAGATAGTGTGTTCATTTATACTGCCACTAAATTCTAAAAAAAGTATTTTAAAAATCTTTTTCTTATAGTACCTCATTAGCAATGATTTAATATCATGTTCTGGAAAATTGTTTTGAAAGATTATTTGTAATAATCAAGTACACTCCATTTACTATGTTACTGAAGAGAACCAGGAGACCACAATCGCAAAGAACAGTGAGCTGAATCTTCCCAAACCCAGCCATTCACCCTTGTTTACCATCAAGATGTAGAGAGTCCAGCTTGCTGGCCCTCTGTGTCTTCAAGTCAGGCAGCATAATGCTGAAGTCCCATCACCAGAATGCCTGACAAGGTTTGACAAAGGAACAAAGTTAGGAGATGGTTTGTCTTGTGTCAAAGTTGTGAGTGATTTGATCAGATTTTAAATGTCTCTTCAGAACCATTTAACAAATGTTAATACTCACATAAGTCATTTTTAAAACCAAGTTCGAAGTAAATTTTATTATCAAAGTACATATGTGTCACCATTTAAACCCCTGAGGATCATTTTCTCAACAGATCTATAGAATAATAATTATAACAGAAGCAGTGAAAGACTGCCTGACTAGGACAATCAACCAGAGTACAAGCCAACAAACTGCATGTGCAAAATGAAGAAACAATAATAATAAGTAAACAATAAATATCAGGAACATGAGATGAAAAGTCCTTGAAAGTGAGTCCATTAGATGTGTATTTGAATGATGGGACAAGTGAAGTTATCCCTACTGGTTGAAGGATAGTAACTGTTATTGAACCTGGTGGTGCAAGTCCTAAGACTCCTGTACTTTCTTCCTGATGGCAGCAATGAGAAGAGAACATGTCCTAGATGGTGGAGGTCCCTGATGATGGATGCTGCTTTCCTGCATTTCATATAGGAATGGTTGGGAGGGCTTTACACATGATCTACAGGATCATATCCAGTACTTTTTCTAGGATTTTTCGTTCAAGGGCATTGGTGTTTCCATACCAGATTGTGATGCAACCAGTCAATATAATCTCTGTAGAAGTTTGACAAAGTTTTAGATGTCATGCTGAATCCCTGCAAGCTCCTAAAGATGACAATTGGTTCATGGACCTCTGGTTTCCTTCTCCTAAGTCAACAAACAGCTCTTTGGTCTTGCTGACATTGAGTGAGAGTTTATTGGTATGACACCGCTCAGCCGGATTTTCAGTCTCCGTCATATATGTTGATTCATCTCCACCTTTGATTCAGCCTACAACAGTGGTGTCGTTGGCAAACTTGGATATGGCACTGGAGCTGCGCTTAGCCGCACCATCATAAGTGTAAAGCAAGTAGAGCAGGGGCCTAAACACACAGCTGTGTGGTGCACCTGTGCTGATGGAGATCATGGAGGAGATGTTGTTGCCAGTCTGAATTGACTGAGGATAGAAGTGAGGGAGTCGACGATCCAATTGCACACAGAGGCATTGAGGCCAAGGTCTTGGAGCTTATTGATTAGTTTGAGGGGATAATGATATCAAATGCTGAGCTGTAGTCAATAAAGAGCATCCTGGTGGGACAAGCCCCACTGGGTGCTGTCCAGGTGTTTCAGCTTGAGTGGAGAGCCAATGAAGTGGCATCTGTTGTGGACCTGTTGCTCCAGTAGACAAATTGGAGCAGATCTAAGTTGCATCTTGCATAGGAGGTGGTATGTTTCATCACCAACCTCTGAAAACACTTCATCACAGTGGATGTAAGTGTTACTGGGTGATACTCACTGAGGCAGGTCACCATGCTGTCCTTGGGCACCAGTATAATTGAAGCCTGCTTGAAGCAGTTGAGTACTACACACTGCTGAAGTGAGAGGTTAAAGATATCAGTGAGCACACCAGCTGGTTGATTGGCACAGGTCTATAGTACACAATCAGATACCCCACCTGGGTCGGATGCTGTTCATGGGTTCATACTCATGGAGGCTGCTCACATGTCAGCTTCAGAAACAAATCACAGGATCATCAGGGGATGTGGAAATTCGTCTGTTTTGATAGTCAATGCGAGCATGGAAGACATTGAGCTCATCTGGAAGCGAAGCCCTGCCACAAGTATCAAGCATTCTTCGTTGATTCAAGTTTGTCCAGAATTTCCACTTCGCAGATGGTTTTCTGGAGATCGTACCTGGGCCTCCTGTAACTATCTTGGTCACCAGACTTGAATTCCTTTGTTCTAGCTCTCAGCAGATCTTGGATCTCATGGTTCACCCAGGACCTCTGATTCTATTTTGTTAAAAATATTCAACAAAAATATCTTAACTTTTTAAAATAATTAAAATAAGTAAAATGAAATCTATTAACAAAATAAGTATTTTAACCTGCAGGCTGAAAGTCAGATTGAAATGAATGTGGTCTCCAATTCTGTCCAAGATGTGATAGTGTAGAATTAGGGAGGCACGCTCACTAGGAGTTGCAGCCAGACTGGACTTCCCTGCAGCTCTCCTTCTTTGGGGTCAATGTGGAGTTCAGTGATGACGCATAATATAATATAGTAGGTTAACTTGTCTGAGACTGACTTCCATTGGACTGGCAGAATACCAACACTTCCAAATCAAGATTTACTATGTAGATAACTTGAAAAATGTAAGTCTTTATAAAATATGTATTATATGACAGTTAAGATTAAAAATAAAAACAATTAGATTGCATCTTCCGATCATATTTCTTTTCTTCAGAAATAAAATATATCCACAATGACCATAGTGTTTCTAAACCTAACTTAGGATCATAGTCTTTACAGCTTATTAAATTTATGC
Source organism: Hypanus sabinus (assembly GCF_030144855.1). Taxonomy (NCBI): domain Eukaryota; kingdom Metazoa; phylum Chordata; class Chondrichthyes; order Myliobatiformes; family Dasyatidae; genus Hypanus; species Hypanus sabinus. The sequence continues at coordinate 46,932,103 of NC_082708.1, read as the reverse complement.
CGGCAACTTGTTAAGCAATCTGTTTTTTCATTTTCTTGGTTCTTTTCATTTAGGCTAGCAATGTATCTCTTGAAGTGCCTGGGCAATCTCGTTTGAAAATTGTAATTGACTCTCTTTGTACCACCCTGTTTTATTGTGACCACTCTATATGTAAATGATTCTCTTTACATTTTTAATATGCTTTTTGCCATCACTTTGAATCTATGCTGTCTCTTCTTCAGCCCTCAGCTCCAGTCTAACCTTGTAACTCCCTAGCCCTCGGAATCATTCTAATAACTTTTACCAATCTGAGTCTTTCACATCTTCCTTAAAGTATGATAACGAAGATTGATCTCTATACTCCTGTCCAATATTGTAGAAACATTCATAAGATCATACCTAATGTTTTACTCCTGCACTAAATCAATCTCCCTTAATTCCTTTCAACACCCGAGAATCCTGAGCTTGTTGTTAATTTTGCACATTTTGACAACTAGCTAGAAAACAACAAGTTGAGAAAATTTCCATCCACTATCTTGATTCTTTTTGAAAACTTCTTTATTTCCCTGGCCCTTCATGGACCTGCTGATTAAAGCTTAATAGATGAAGGCCCAGTATATCTGGCCTGATTTCCATGTACCACTGAACAGCAGGTTGCAGTTGCAGCTGTATACAAATTTGGACATTCTTCAAGGCTGTTAGGTTTTACAGGATCTCATCACCTACCCAGCATTCAATATATAAAGGATCACATGACCAGTCTTTGGCATGTCTGCAATGACATGACATGGCAGACCAATTGAATAACTACTTTGGTTCTGTCTTCACTAAGGAGAACATAAATAATCTTCCGGAAATAGTAAGGGACCGAGGGTCTAGTGAGATGGAGGAACTGAGGGAAATACATGTTAGTAGGGAAGTGGTGTTAAGTAAATTGAAGGGATTAAAGGCAGATAAATCCCCAGGGCCAGATGGTCTGCATCCCAGAGTGCTTAAGGAAGTAGCCCAAGAAATAGTGGATGCATTAGTGATAATTTTTCAAAACTCCTTAGATTCTGGAATAGTTCCTGAGGATTGGAGAGTGGCTAATGTAACCCCACTTTTTAAAAAAGGAGGGAGAGAGAAACCGGGGAATTATAGACCGGTTAGTCTGACATCGGTGGTGGGGAACATGCTAAAGTCGGTTATCAAAGATGTGATAACAGCACATTTGGAAAGAAATCATCAAAGTCAGCAGGATTTGTGAAAGGAAAATCATGTCTGACGAATCTTATAGAATTTTTTGAAGATGTCACTAGTAGAGTGGATAGGGGAGAGCCATTGGATGTGGTATATTTAGATTTTCAAAAGGCTTTTGACAAGGTCCCACACAGGAGATTAGTGTACAGACTAAGCACACGGTATTGGGGGTATGGTATTGATGTGGATAGAGAATTGGTTGGCAGACAGGAAGCAAAGAGTGGGAGTAAACGGGACCTTTTCAGATTGGCAGGCTGTGACTAGTGGGGTACTGCAAGGCTCAGTGCTGGGACCCCAGTTACTTACAATATATTAATGATTTAGATGAGGGAATTAAATGCAGCATCTCCAAGTTTGCGGATGACACAAAGCTGGGCAGCGGTGTTAGCTGTGAGGAGGATGCTGAGAGGATGCATGGTGACTTGGAAAGGTTAGTTAAGTGGGCAAATTCATGGCAGATGCAATTTAATGTGGATAAATGTGAGGTTAACCACTTTGGTTGCAAGAACGGGAAAACAGATTATTATCTGAACGGTAGCCGATTAGGAAAAGGGGAGGTGCAACAAGACCTGGGTGTCATTGTACACCAGTCATTGAAGGTGGGCATGCAGGTACAGCAGGCGGTGAAAAAGGCAAATGGTATGTTGGCATTCATAGCAAAAGGATTTGAGTACAGGAGCAGGGAGGTTCTACTGCAGTTGTACAAGACCTTGGTGAGACCGCACCTAGAATATTGTGTGCCGTTTTGGTCCCCTAATCTGAGGAAAGACATTCTTGCCATAGAGGGAGTACAAAGAAGGTTCACCAGATTGATTCCTGGGATGGCAGGACTTTCATATGAAGAAAGACTGGATCGACTAGGCTTATACTGTCTGGAATTTAGAAGATTGAGGGGGGGATCTTATTGAAACGTATAAAATTCTAAAGGGATTGGACAAGTTAGATGTAGGAAGATTGTTTCCAATGTTGGGGAAGTCCAGAACGAGAGGTCACAGTTTAAGGATAAAGGGGAAGCCTTTTAGGACCGAGATGAGGAAAAACTTCTTCACACAGAGAGTGGTGAATCTGTGGAATTCTCTGCCACAGGAAACAGTTGAGGCTGGTTCATTGGCTATATTTAAGAGGAAGTTAGATATGGTCCTTGTGGCTAAAGGGATCAGGGGGTATGGAGAGAAAGCAGGTACAGGGTTCTGAGTTGGATGATAAGCCATGATCATACTGAATGGCGGTGCAGGCTCAAAGCACCAAATGGCCTACTCTTGCACCTATTTTCTACGTTTCTATGCCCACAATGACTTAACTATCTTTGTTTCAGTGGTAATTCACAGGTAAACTCGCAGTAATGTTTCTCAGTCACCTCAATCTGGGTTTCCAACAGAGAAATGTGAGTTGGGTTGTTTTATTATTTGTGATAAATTTAAATCCAAGACAGCTTTTGCTGCCTTTAGTTGTTCTGCTATGTCACAGGTAATTTGGCCAAACATTAAAATCAGCAGTTTGCCAAATTTGCTTCTCTTGCTCCAGTCCTTAAAACAAAAACTTCTTACCATCTTAAAAGTTCCTTCCCCTCAGGCAGTTAACTTGATCAACCATTCTATTTAGCTCCCCCCCACCCCTCATTTTAAACTTTATAATGATGTTCACTTTTTAAATACATGCTGGTGCCATATATTTATGTATTTATGCATATTTTATTCCACATATTACTTTAACTTATAACTTTATTTTATATATGTAACTGTATATGGCAGGCATCCCACCCTGCACAAATTCATTTCAGGGAGGTAGCACCACCACCCCCGCCACCCCATATTCCACCCCCCCCCCCCCCCCCCCCCCGGCCGTTATGTATACAGGTGAATGTATACAGGACATTTGATTATGAAAGGACTCAACAATCCTGATTGGTGTGTGTGTCTCTCTCTCTCTCTCGCTCGCTCCCTCCCTCTCTATACACACACACATACATACATACATACATATATATATATATACACACACACACAGTATATAATTTGCACGTCATGGATCAATATGCAGGAGACTCCCAGAACTTCCGGGAGAGGTGGGATGTCTGATATGGCAAATAAGGTTGATCCTTAATCCTATCCACACACAAAACCAGGAGAGCTAGGCTGAGCTAGAGACTCAGGAAAAGCTGGCACCCTGTTCTTCATCTTGCTATTCAGCCCATCCAATGGTGGTTAACTACTTTAGCAGAGTTGGATCACTGAATAATAAGTATCACGCATCAGTGTAAAGGGAAAAATACCCTGTAAAATCCCTTGGGAATTTTGTATTTTTCAATGAGTTTACCTTTTATTCTAAACCCAAGCCCAGTCTGCCCAGTCTCTTTTTATGCAGCAAATTCACCATTATGGGAATTAATCTGGTTAACTTTTGGTGCATTCCCTCGTTTCTATATAAGGTAGAGAGATCAGAATTGCACACAATATTCCAGATGCAGGCTGACCAGGGCCCTGAACAATTAGCACAAAAATATCTGTTTTTGTACTTGGATTCTCTAGCAATGGAAGCCAACATGCCATTGACAATTTATGTACAAGGATATTTAGGTTCCTCTGAACACCAACACTTCAAAAAAAAATTCCCTTTCATACTGTATTATTTCATACTTCTCCAGATTGAATATCATTTTCTGCTCTTCTACTAACAAATCTGCTGATACCTTCCTGCAATCCAGTCTTCTTCCTTCCTGTTGGCTATCAACATCATTTTTATTAAAGCATCTCTTGTCTTCATGGTGTCCCTGTCACTCAAGTCGCACTTCATTGATACACATTGCACAAAGTCAGGCGGTGTGCATTGAGCTTTGCGCAACCCTTCTAGAATCGGACATACTGTCATTAACTATGCCTCTTTGTTTACAAGCTCAAACAAACTGAATGCTAGATTCTGAAGTGAAGATAAAATAAATGTTGGAAACAGTCATCAAGTCAGACAGCAACAATGGGAGAATTAAAGCTTCAGAGGAAAAAAATCAAGATGTCATTAGCACAGAAAATGCTAGAAGTATTTTCTGCCACCCTACTCAGTAAATCCAAGAAACATAATAGAATCAATGAAAGACTGTACCCAAGTGGACAGATAAGCAACCAGTGTGCGTAAGACAATGAACTGCAAGTACTAAATAGATAGATAGATAGATAAATAAGCGATAAGTATCGAGAACATGAGATGAAAAGTTATTGAAAGTAAGTCCGTAGGTTGTGGGAATATTTCAGTGATGAGGTGAGTAAAGTTATCCCCACTGGTTCAGGACACTGATGGTTGAGGGGTAATAACTTCCTGAACCTGGTGATGAGAGCCCTGAGGCTCCTGTACCCTCTTTCTGACTGCAGCAATGAGTTGAGAGCATGGCTTGGGTGGTGGGGGTCTTTGTTGATGGATGCTGCTTTCCTGCGACAGCATTCATGTAGATGTGCTCAATGGTGCAGAGGGCTTTATCGCTTATGGACTGGTCCATACCACTACTTTCTGTAGGAGTATCCATTCAAAGGCATTGGTGTTTCCGTACCAGGCCATAGTGCAACCAATCAATAAGCTCTCCACCACACATCCATAGACGATTGTCAAAGTTAAAAATGTCATGCCAAATCTTTGCAAGCTTTTAAGGAAGTAGAGGCACTGCCGTTCTTTCTTGGTAATTGCACTTACATGTTGTGCCCAGGACAGGTCTTCCAAAATAATAACACCAAGGAATTTAGTGTTGCTAACCCTCTCCATCTCTGATCCCCTGATGAGGACTGGCTCACGGATCTCCGTTTTCCTTCTCCAGACGTCAACGATCAGCTATTTGCTTTTCCTGACATTGAGTGAGACCTTCTTGTTGTGGCACCACTCGGCCAGATTTTCAATCTCCATTCTATATGCTGATTCGTCACCACCTTTGATTCAGTCAATGACAGAAATGTCATCAGCAAAGTGTAATATATGGCACTGGAGCTCTGCTTTGCCTCACAGACGTAAGTGTAAAGCAAGTGAAGCGGGGGCGAAGCACACAGCCTTGCGGTACACCTGTGCTGATGGAGATTGTGAAAGAGATGTTTCCAATCCAAACTGAATTGTTTTCTGCTTCTGTATTCTCTTAAAGATTATTACATCCCTAATTTCTTTACAATTTATCTTACAAATCATGGCACCACAATATATTGGTACTACTACTTTCTATTTGTTAAGGTGTCCTTTTGGATGAAACAATATTAAAAATAGAATCCTTTCAGTAGCTTTAGAAAGTGTGCTTGGTTTTATGATCTCAGTGAGAAATGCTTACAGATGATGAAAGCCTATCAGGTCACATCAAAAGAACAAGGCAATAAGGAGTTACAATTATCATTTGCAGCTGTGTTTTGCATTTACTTACAGTTGAGTAAATTGTGGTTTATGGCATTATTAGCAACTTGTCAACTTGCCTGATTGCAGTTAAAATGTAGGAGCACGATGGTACCAGGAAGTGGTGATATCGAGCTAGTAAAATGCATATCATTATATCACAATAATTCTGTACATTAAGTCAAGCTCAGGGTTAATATCATTAACATATGTCGTGAAATTTGTTATTCTGCGGGATAATAAATAAACTATAAATTACAGTTAAAAATTAAATGAGTAGTGCAAAAACAGAGGAAAAATAATACAGAGGTAGTGTTTAAGGGTTCATTATTCATTCAGAAGTCTGAGGCGGAGGTTCCTGAGATGTTGTCTGTCTTCAGGCTCTTGTACCTCCTCCTTGATGGTAGCAATGAGAAGAGAGCTGCAACCCCACACATAGACATTAAATCTAGACTCCTATTGCAGAAGATGCTAAAGGGGGACATGGTTGCGATTTGTTAGATAGGGTGCACTGCAGGAATGTTGTTGCCTTATCATAGGTGAAGAAAATCAGAGGATGCAAGTGAATGGCAAGTGTAAGAGATACAGAGAGGATCAGAGGGTTTCCTTTTTTCACCCAAAGAGTAACAAGTACCTTGAATGCAATACCAGGGTGGTGACAGCATTTAAAAGGTGGTGAATCGCCTTAGCACAGAATGCTGTGGTCCAGCTGCTGAAAGGAGGTGGGGGGGCGGGGATTAATACAGATGGGTGCCCAGTGGTGGTATGGACGAGGGGATGCAGTGGCCTGTTTCCATGCCGTAAGACTCTAGGGCTCTTTAAGATTTTACTTCATATGATTTGCCTTTTAAGATTTTTTGTCAGCACAAAAGAGGAAGTACAGTTGGCCCTCCTTATCCGCGGGTTCAACCAACCACGGATCGGGAAAACACGGAAATTCTCTCTCCAGCACTCACTGTTTGAGCATGTACAGACTATTTTTTTCTTGTCATTATTCCCTAAAAAACAATGAGTAATCTAGAGATGATTTAAAGTCCAGACAGACAGATATACTTTATTGATCCCGAGGGATTACATTTCAGTCGCACCAACCAAGAATAGTGTAGAAATATAGCAATATAAGACCATAAATAATTAAATAATTAGTAAATTATTCCAAGTGGAAGTAAGTCCAGGACCAGCCTATTGGCTCAGGGTGTCTGACACTCCAAGGGAGGAGTTGTAAAGTTTGATGGCCACAGGCAGGAATGACTACCTATGACGCTCAGTGTTGCATCTTGGTGGAATGAGTCTGGCTGAACGTACTCCTGTGCCTAACAGTACATTATGAAGTGGACGGGAGACATTGTCCAAGATGGCATGCAACTTGGACAGCATCCTCTTTTCAGACACCACCGTCAGAGAGTCCAGTTCCACCCCCACAACATCACTGAGTGTTGATTCTGTTGGTGTCTGCTGCCCCAGCACACAACAGCAAACATGATAGCACTGGCCACCACAGACTCATAGAACATCCTCAGTACAGGCAGTCTTTAAGTTGGATTTGTACATAAGTCAGAAAAGGTACATCCTATATTATTTAGTGTCAGTTAATCAAATGTTTGTCTTAGTAGAGAGTATATATTTTACTTTTCTATGTATATAAAACACTTAAGAAACGTATGTATTTCAATAATTAAACCACTGTGTTGCTTAGTAATAATTGTAGCTTTCATCGGGGCAGAGCCTTTCACAGGCTCCATTATTCTCACTTTATCCTTTAAAATTGTTCCGATCATTGACCGACTATAGTCTAATGCTTTTCCAATGACCAATGGCATTTTATCTCTCTCCGATCATTTTATTATTTCCACTTTATTTTGAATTGTGATCGTTTTCCGTCAGCGGAACAGAAACACTGCAGATTCAGCAGCAGCCACGGGTGGCAGGTCCAGAGCTCCCCTGGGTCCTAAAGTCTACCTGCACTGAGACAGGTTAAATAAGGGGCTTGAGCATCTGCGTTTTTTGGTATCCGCCGGGGGTCCCAGAACCAATTCCCCGCAGATAAGAAGGGTGGACTGTATTGCTAAATTTATATATTTATTTAAAAATAAGGCGTGGAACAGGTCCTTTCAGCACCACCCAGTAACCCATCTATTTTAACACTAGCGTAATCACAGGACAGTTTACAATGAGCAGTTAACCTGTTGACTAATACATCTATGGACTGTGGGAGGAAACAAGAGCACCTGGAGGAAACCAACCAGGTTCACAGGGAGAACTGTGCATTCTTTCCATGAATCGCATGAGTTTCCTCTGGGTGCTCCAGCACAAACTTCTTACAGGCTGTGCTGGAATTGAACTCCAGAATACCTCAAGTTGTAGCAGTGTCCCAGTAACTGCTATGCTACCATGGTACCCACTAAAAAATAATTACACAGGAAGGAAACAGATCCTTAGGCCCAACTCATCCATGCCAACTGAGTTGCCTTGCTGAGCTAGTTCCATTGGCCTGATTTTTGGCCATAATCCCTCTAAACCTTTCTTATCCATGTACCTATCTAAATATCTTCTAAACCACTTCCTTTAACAGCGTGATTCACCCTTGGTGTGAAAAATTTGCCTCTCCGATTTTAAATTGCCCTTTAAAATGTTCTTCACTGGTTCTAAATCTAGGCCTTCTAGTTTTAGCCTCCCAGCCTTGGGAAAAACACAGTGACCATCCACCCTATCTATGCCCTCTTGATTTTATCAGCCTCCATAAGATCACCCCTCAACTTTCTATGCTGCTAAGAAAAGGCCCCAGCCTGTCCATTCTCTCTTTATAACTCAATTTCCAGTAATGCTGTTACATTTTAAGGGCTTTTTCTAAATGTACGCAATTGAATGATTTTGCTAAAATTAAGTCAATGAAACTGGTCAAAGATGTATTTTCAACAAAATAGTTCGAAATTATCCAATACAGTGGATTCTGGTTCTTTGGGACATTTCAGGAACAGGACATCTTGGCCCAATTAAGTGGCTGCTCAATTAGCTGGAATTTCATGGAAATAGTGAAAAAGGTATTAAAAAGATAAACTGTCACTTAACTGAGTAACAAATTATGTATTGAGAACACTGTCAGTAATACTACAGTGCTATAAACTGTATTAGTTCCTAATAGTTATCAGCAGAGGAATTCATCCGGTGTACGCTGCCATGTTCTTTTGATGGACTGAAAATAAGTAAAATCAGCATGGACACCTTGTGCAGATAATGGTCTGCCTTCATAAATGCTTTCAACTATTGCATCCTCCAAATCTTCATTTTCATTTTAACATTCAAGATGATTGTCAATACCTTTCAAATTCTTTGTAGCACCTAACTTGTTGAAGTAGTGAAATCATTTCGTTTTCACACCCAGCCGTTTCTGGCACCTTCAAGCGTGAATTGTCTTACTGCTTGTTTCTCACCAACTTATCAGTGACAAAAATCACTGCTGTATTTGAACACAAACAATGCAACTGATGCTATTTAAAAACCATCCTCTCTAAGCATGGTGCAGTGTCTTCCGGCCACAACAAGTGCAAGTGACTGGCACTAATTAGAAACTATTCGCCAATAGTCTCTTATCCCAATAATGTTGCATAATATCTCAAATAAATGAAGAGAATACTGGCTATTTTCTCAATTACTTTTCGTTCTTTAAGGGTTGTCCTAAATAAGCGACTGCTCAAATTAACTGATGGCCCAATTAACCAGAATCCACTGTATTTCAATAGATATTGTTTTTCCATAAACATTTGTCTTAAATCAGAAAGCCTAGAAGTCAAAAGGAGAATTGTATAATAATTTACGGTACAATTATTATTACTGCTTCATGAAACGATCTAAATTAACCATTAAGACAGAAATGTAACTAATGTTTACCAGAATGGCACACATCTTTGGAGTATGTGAATTCAATTTTGGGTGAATCCATGGCCGAATAACATGAGGCTGCATTTTATTTAACAACATAGGAGAAATGCTGCATATCAAGCATTTGCTACTTTACTCATTTCTCCAATTATGTTTTGAGTGCTGTACTTGACTCTAAAAACCGGAGAATTGTAGTAGTGAAAGTATGGCAAGTACAGTAAAACTCCGATAATCCACCATCTGACTATTCTGACAGTTCAGCACCTGGCTCACAAGGTAATGTTTGCCACCCTGTCTAACAATTTGCCAGGGCCTCTGTTCTCTCATGCCCATTAAATACACCTGGTTGTATTGGCCATGCTCCCAACGAAACTTAACTCACTCAGTGGAATGTTACAGTGTGGAATTTTAAACAAATTAATTCATTATGTTGGAGTATTAATAAACCCTATTTCATAGTTGAGAAATGTGTTAGACTGGCAGCATCAAAGTCCCATGTGTTACTGAAATGAGCAACATTTCAGTAATGGAACATGACTTTTATTAGAAAGTCAAGTCTTCCAACAACTAAGGGCTTTGTGAGTCTGGAGTAAATTATTAAGGCTTCAGACTCCATTAATGAAGAGAAGAAATACCTTTTTGAAGGCAGTGAAGATTAGATTTACTAAATAAGTTGTCTTATTAGGAATTTTTTATGAGAATGTCACTACTGTTTAGAAGAATAAAATGCAATCCAATAGTCTCTTTTCTAGATTGAGATTTATCATAAAGAACTGTCTTGTTTTTCAAGAATTCCTGTTGCCTGTCTCGAATCCACATATTGCAATTTTGGTCTGCTGTCTACTAAAATTAAGTAATCGGTGTCTTGACTCTTACTTTTCTCAATATATTCTATCAATTGTAGTAATGGGCACAAATCAGGTATCTATTATGTCTTTGCTTGCCTAAGCTCTTCACCCCTACTGGGGTGTAGGCCAAAGTAGCTCACTGTTTTGGGCCGGTCTTTCAAGTTGCCCCCAGGTACAGCCCAGCTTCTTGGTGTATCTTTCCTCTCCCAGGGATGAGGTTTCTAGCCCCATGCCCATCCCTCCTTTTGCAGCCAGGCTTGGGTGGAATTATTATGTCTTAACTGTTTGCTGAAATTATGATCTTATTAAAATGGTGAGATCATCATGTCATACCTTAATCTCACTGTTTTGTTTCTTGCTTTAGGTATGGGATCTTGCCCCTTTTGTAAAAGAAGTGCTTTACCTCAATATCAAGCCACGATGCCAGATGGAAAACTGTACAACTTCTGCAGCTCTAGCTGTGTTGCTAAATTCCAGGTTTCTATGTTTTGTTCACTTTGTTGGTATATTATTTGAGTACGTTTTTCTTTTGTATGTTATAGCTAACTGCTGATTCTATTTCAAAATATTTTGTGTGGTCCACAGTTCTACAGATTTGTACGCAGTTTGGGTCTCCCAGAACAAAATAAATCACATTTACAGATTCATACGAGTTTTTTAAAAAAACTGTATGACATCAGTAGAGTACAATATGTTTGAGATGTGTTTTAAAAGACGTAGAAATGTGTTTAACCTGTGTAGGTTAGCATTTTAGAAGTGTTTCTTTGGATGATGTTGTTTAAGGGATCCACCTAAGATTTGGTATAAATATGGCACATCTCAGTGTTTTATCAATTTCTTTCACTTATAATGCTCTGTTTAATTAACAAATGCTCCTTATTGAAGAAATTATGTGAAATAAATTCAGGAAATTTTAACCTGTTTCATAGAGTGCATCCACCTAGAGCATTTCTCAACATCCTTTATACAGATTTTACAACCAGAGCAGAAGACTATTTTTTTTCTACTTCAAAATGTTTACATTCAGAAGGTTTGACATTCACTGATTGCAATCATTCTGATCCATAGGGCAGATGCTTAGTATTAGGCAAAGGCATGAAGTTTTCTTAAAACAAAGATTGTAAGGGATAGGGAAGAGTTATAAGGAGAAGCACAATATTTATCATGATTATATTTTAGTCTTACAGTGCGCAGACAGCTACCAATGGTCAGGTCATAACAAATGAAGTACACCTGAAGTGTATGTACTGCAAGAATGGATTCAGTGCTAAACCAGAATTATTGGAATGGGAGGTAAGATTAATAGAAAATTACTGAACCATTATAAATGGTCACTGATCATAATTGTGGTTTAGTCACATGGTTAATTGCCCTTTTTAGTTACAATATCAACAAAAGCTATAAAGAAGTGAGTTCTTACTGTGTACAGAATGCTTCGTGGCAAACTGGAAGGATGCTGTAGAATGAAAGAAAGTGGAAGGATTAGCTTTATTTGTCACATGTATTTGAAACATACAGTGAAATCGTTTGCATTCATGACCAACGCAGCCCAAATATGTGCCAGGGATAGCAAGCTCTCGATTTACGAACCCTTACTTACCCGTGCATCTTTCGAATGTGAGAGAAAATCACAACACCCAGAAGAATCCACGTAATTACGGGGAGAGCATACAAACTCCTTACAGGCAGGACTTGAATCCCAATCGCTGATTGCTGGCACTGTAACACTAACCACTGTGCTACTTGTGCTGCCTCTGTGTGGATGAGAATTGAGAAAAAGCAAAAGTGTATTTGGAAAGGAAGATCCAGCAGAATTCAGAAATAAATGATAAAAAGGGAAAGATCCTGGAAGAAATGGAGTAGGACCATGGATGAAATTTTCTTTGGTGGAAAGTACCATAAAAAAATAAATTCAGAAAATGCTAACCTGTTTCATGGAATATTGCATAAATTCCTTCATATAAATGTTATTTTAAAAGCACCAGTCTTTCAATAAGTGAAGTCAACTTGATTATCCATGGCAATAACATGGCGCCTCCATGGATGATAGAAAAACTTAAAACACTGCTCCCCGAAGAAACCACACAAAATAAATTCAGAAAAATGTAGCCTTTTTCATAGGGTGCATCCACCTGAAGCAAAGAATTATACAAAATCCATTAAAATGAATCAAACTTTAGATGTTATTTAGTCTGTCTGTTGCAGAATCGTAAATGCAGCAAGAGAAGGGAACATATGGCTCACCACGTCCCAGGGAAACACTCCATTTCCTCATGTTCTTGGATATTTTATACACTGTATATTTATGTAATTCCAATTGCATGGCAGTACGTGACGCTACATCTATTACAGGCAGTACATTTCAGATTCCCACCATATTCTGCATAAAGCAATTTTGCCTCATATCACTTGTTATCTCTTTCCGATGAATATTATGTCTTTGGTTTATAGTTCTTGACCCGCCACCAAAGAGAACAGTCTACTATCAGCATTTTATATCCTTTTATCAATTCTCTCCTCGGAAAAGTATGTTTCCAACCCTTCCAATCTTTCATTGTAACTATAGTGCCTCTCCCTTGTAACATTTTCATAAACCTCCTCTGGATCCATTTTCATAAACCTCCTCTGGATCCTTTCTAACATCTTCACATCATTCCTTTAATGTGGTGACCAAAATTAAACACAATACTCCAGTTGAGGCTATACCAGTGACCCATAAAGGTTCAGCATAACTTTCCTGCTTTTACACTCTGTTCCTCTTTTGATAACACCCAAAACTGTAAATGCCTTATTGACTGCTTTATTAACCTGTCCTGACACAATGATTTGTACACATAACACATTTCCTCAGGTCCCTCTGCTCCACGTCAGAACAATTCCCCTTATTCTGCATTGTTTCTTACCAAGATGCACCAATTCCCATTTCTTAACATTAAATTTAATCTGCTATCTATTTATTCATTCCTCCAATCCGTTTTAATCCTCCTGCAATCTGTCATTATCCTCTGCCCAGGTTTGTGTCATCTGCAAATTTAGAAAATGCAGCTTGTTCCCCTGTTTGTTAGTCATTAGTATAGATCCAAAAAAGCAAAGTATCTCTGGGGAACGTCAATATTCACATTCGCCCAGTGCAGAAACAACAACTATTTACCACAACCTGCAGCTCAATGACCTTCAGCTCACACTGGAGAATGAAGAAGTGATAGATAACAGCTACAAGGAGGTAGTCACCCCTAAGTTACAGGAGGTACCTGGGTAACTGTAGGAGAGGGGTTAAGTATACAGCTGTGAATACTGTTGTGTTGGGGGGCCTACCAAGGGAAGTCACAATGACTGGATCTCTGCCACTGACAAGAGAAAATGCAGATGCTGGAAATCCAAGCAACACACACAAAATGCTGGAGGAACTCAGCAGGACAGGCAACATCTACGGTAAAGAGTACAGTCGAAGTGTGTTGCTCTGTCACTGAGTCTGGCTCTGTGGCTCAGAAGGGAAGTGGGGAGAGGAGGAGTGCAATAGTGATGGGGGAATCCATACTTAAAGGAGCATACTAGAGATTATGTGGATGTGAAAGAGATACCTGGATGGTATGTTGTCTTGAATCGGCTCCACAGCATTCTAAAGGGGGAGGTTGAGCAACCAGAAGTCATGATGTATATTGGTACCCATATCATAGGTAGAAAGGGGGAGGAGGTCTTAAAGAGAGAATGCAGGGAATTAGAAAGCTGAAAGGCAGGACCTCCAGGGTAGTAATCTCTGGATTGCTGCTTGTGCCATGTGTGTGAGAGTAATGTTAGGATTATTTGGCAGTTGTGTGACTGAGGAATTGGTGCACGGGGCAAGGTTACAGATTTTTGGATCACTGGGATCTCTTCTGGGGAAGTATGCCTTGTACAAAAAGGATAGGTTGCACTGAACCCAAGGGGGACCAACATCCTTGCAGGCAGGTTTCCTAGGGTTTAAACTAATTTGGCGGTGGGGGGAGTGGGAACCAGAATTACAGGGTTGAAGATGGGGCAATACAATGTGTAGTGAGACTGTGAGAATGTACAGGCAGATGATAGGACAAATTTGCAGTCAGTAGGATGAGTTGAACTGTAACATGGGGGAGAAATTGAAAAGGGTGATGAATACAGGACTGAAGGTGTTGTAGTTGAATGCAGGCAATATATGGAATAAGGCAGATGATGTAGCATAGTTAAAGAGTGGCAGGTATGAAGTTCTGGGCAACACTAAGTCATGACTGAAAGAAGCTCATAATTGGGGGTTAACATCCGAGGATACACACTGTAATGAAAGGGCAAGCAGAGAGGCAGAACAAGTGAAGTGGCTCAGTTGGTAAAAAATGAAATCAAATCCTTAGAAAGAGGTGATGTAGGATCAGAAGACGTAGAATCCTTGTAGGTAGAACTGCAAGGTTAAGAAGTCCCTGATGGAAGTTATATACAGGCCTCCGAACACTAGCCAGGATGGGGGATACATGTTACAGTGGAGATAGAAAAGGCACATAAAAAAAAGGTGATGTTATGATAATCATAGGGGAATTCAACATGCAGGTAGATTAGGAAAATCAGTTTGGTGCTGGATCCCTTGAGAGGGAATTTGTGGAGTGCCTATGAGATGGCTTTTTAGAGCAGTTTGTGGTTGACCCCACCAGGGGAAAGGCAATTCTGGATTAGGTTCTGTGTAATGAATCAGATTTGATTAGGGAGCTTAAGGTAAAGTAACCCTAAGGAGGCTGTGATCATAATATGATAGAATTCACTGTGCAGTTTGAGAGGGAGAAGATAAAGTCAGATGTGTCAGTATAAAAGTGCAGTAAAGGGAGGAACAGCCATGAGAGCGAAGCTGGCCAAAGTTGTTTGGTTTGGGACACTAGCAGGGATGATGGCATGGCAGAACAGCAAAGACTAGAGCTTCTGGGGGCGATTCAGAAGATGCAGGATAGATGCGTACCAAAGATAAAGAAGTATTCAAGGGAGGATGAAGCAACTGTGACTGACAAGAGAACTCAAAGACAGAAGACAACTTGAAAAGCCATAAGGACAGGAAGAATGAAATATGGAAGTAAAAGATACCAGTTTTTTTCAGATATATAAAAGGTAAAAGAGGTGAGAGTAAATATCGGACTGCTGGAAAATAGGGCTGGAGAGGTAGTAATGAGAAACAAAAAAATGGCAGAAGAACTTATTAAATATTTTGTGTCAGTCTTTACCATGGAAGACACTCTGTCAGAGGGCAGAAATGAGTGTAGTTGCTATTACTAAGGACAAAGTGCTTGTAAAGCTTAAAGATCTGTAGGTTGATATGTCACCTGGACCAGATGGACTACACCCCAGGGTTCTGAACGAGGTTGCTGAAAAGATTGCAATGGCATTAATAGTGATCTTTCAATAATCACTAGATTCTGGAATGGTTCCAGAGTACCAGAAATTTGCAAAATCTCACCAAAGGAGGGAGGCAGCAGAAAGGAAATTATTGGCCAGTTAAGTGGTTGGGAAGATGTTGAAGTTCATTATTAACAATGAGGTGTCATGGTATTTGGAGGCACATTATAGAATATGCTATAGTCAGCACGGCTTCCTTAAGGGGAAATCTTGCCTGACTCATCTTGAAATTCTTTGAGAAAATAACAAGCAGAATAGAGAAAGGAGAGTCAGCAGATGTTATTTACTTATATTTTCAGAAGGCCTTTGATAAGGTGCTGTACATGAGGTTGCTTAACAAGAGCCCATGGAAAGATACTAGCATGGATAGAAGATTGGCTGACTGGCAGGAGATGAAGAGTGGGAATAAAGGGGCCATTTCTGGTTGGCTGGCTGTGACTAGTGATGTTCTGCAGGGTTCATTGTTGGGACCACTTCCTTTCATGTTGTATGTAAATGATTTGGATAACAGAATTGATGGCTTTTTTGCCATGTTTGTAGACAAGCGAAGACAGGTGGAAGGACAGGTAGTGTAGAGGAAGCAAAGAGTCTACAAAAGAACTTAGACAGATTGAAAGCATGGGCAAAAACAGTGGAAAATGGAATATAGTTAAGTAAGTGTATAGTTATGCACTTTGGTAGAAGGAATAAAGACATAGACTATTTTTAAAAAGTGGAAAAAATTCAAAAATCAGAAGTGTAAAGGGATTTTTGCAGGATTCCCTAAAGATTGACATAGGTTGAGTTGGAGGAAAGGAATGGAATTAGCATTCATTTCAAGAGAACTAAAATGTAAGAGCAAGGATGTAATGCTAAGGCTTTATAAGTCATTGGAAATATTAGTAGTTTTGGGCTGCTTAACTAAGCAAAAACGTGCTGGGATTAAAGAGGGTCCAGAGGAGGTTCATGAGAATGATTTCAGGAATTAAAGCATTAACATATAAGGAGCATTTGATGGCTCTGGACCTGTACTCACTGGAGTTTAGAAGAATGAGTGTGTATTTCATTGAAACCTATTGAATATTGAAAGGCCTGGATACCAGTGGATGTGGAGAATATGTTTCCTGTAGTGGATGAGTCTAGGACCAGAGAGCATAGTCAGAATAAAGGGAAGTCCATTTAGGATGAAGGTAAGGAGGACTGTCTTTAGCCAGAGGATGGTGAATCATTGCTACGAACAGCTGTGGAGACCCAAGTCATTGGATATATTTAAAGTGAAGGTTAATAGGCTCTTGATCAGTCAGGATATCAGAGGTTACTGGGAGAAGGCAGAAGAATGCATTCAAGGGAGATAATAAAGATGTATAGTAAATCAGCCTTGATGGAATAGCGGAAAAGACTCAATGGGTTGAATGTCCTAAATCTGCTCCTTTGTCTTATGGGCTTCCATTTTTTTAAGCTAATTCTGGATTCAGTATGCTTTTCGTGCTTCGTGCTGCAGCTTTGTTGAAAGCTTCTTATGTGGAACCTTTATCAGAACCTTCTATGTACAACACAGGGATCCTTTTACTCTCAGCAACTGTAAATATTACTTTAGTGTAAAAGAATGATCAAATTGATTAAACACATTTTACCATAATCCATTTTTCTCTATGTGACTAATAATAATTTTTCTAAATCTTTCCTACTGCTGAAGTTAAAACACAGTTGCTGGGCTTAACCTTGTTCCCTTGTTTGAACAGGAGGGTAAACATTTGTTATCCTCCAGTGTTTCTATTGGGTCTTCTGTCAACTCACAGAACATTGGAAGGTTATGGTTAGGGTGTCAACATTTTCTTCCAGTAATTCCCTCAAAATCTTAGGATGCATCCAACCCTCAGGACTTGCTTATTTTGTTTTGTCAGCTTTGCTAATAACTCATGCTATAAATTTTTAATATATCCAGTGTCTTGACTAGCTCGTTTGCTATTAATTTGAATGGTTCTTAGTGCCTTAAGAGTTTCCACTTTTGTCCTTAATGGATCCATTGGTCCATGTGCTATCATTTTACTACTAAGTATGTGTACAGGACACTTTTAATTCCCATTTATGTCAGTAACTAATCATTTTTCATATGCTTTCTTTGCCATTCATTCTTTAATTTTCACATTTTAGATTGCTTTTATAATCAGCTTGGTTCTCACTAATATTAACAACACAACACTAATCATGCAGCCATTTTGTTTCATCTTTCTTTGTGTCTTTTCATCATCTAGGGAGCTGATAAATTAGTCTTGAAAGGCTAACATTGTTACATTATAGCTTTGCCTGTCCTTTTCTCTAATTTACCTGAGCAAAATCTGCTTTCAACCCATTGGAATTAGCCTTACTCCAATTAATCAATTATTTTCTCTTTATTTCTCAATTGAGTGGAGTCCAAAGGCTAGGTAAGAACTGTAATTAAATGAGCAACATTATCTCGGGTGTAATTGAGCCAGCTAGCTGAAGCTATGTCCAAAATCTGGGTAATTTTTTCAGGAAGATCAGCTAGGAAGTTTCATGCAGCAACAGTCACTCACACCAGGGTTTCAGCTGAGAGAGTGACTGCCTACCACTTGACTCCAGCTAGGAGAATGGCAACCCTAACACAATGTTCCAACCAGGAGAACGCCTTCTAGAGCAAATTAGAAATTGCTTCCTGGGGCTGAGATGCTCATGATTTGGTGTAACACAATTGATTTACAGACCATGTAAATTCTTGGATAATTGAGAATTGACTGCACTCATGAAGATGGTTGGGAACAGCACAAATGCAAAAATGTGTATCTGGGAATATTTTTCTGTCTGGGTTTAGAATTCTTTCTTCTTGAAGAAGTCGTGTAGCATTTGAACCTGTAAGTGCAGGATTTCAAAAGTGTACTTATTAATTTGATGAATTAAATAAAGATTTTGTAGTAATTTACTTCTTTTTTTCAGAATAATGTATTTCAGTTCTGCAGCAAAATGTGCTGTGAGGACTATAAGAAGCTGCATTGTGTCGTGTCATACTGTGAATACTGTCAGGAAGAAAAAACTGTGTATGAAACTGTGAAGTTCTCAGGAGTAAAGAAAACATTCTGTAGTGAAGGTATGTTTCCTTATGATTTTATGATTGAAAAATAACCTTAAATGTCTGCATGAAGAGCCAGCATGGAGATGTTTTGGATAATTCCTGTTTGTCACTCAGTGAGGTGGATTGTATGCTCATCATTTATATGTAACTATATTCCACCCTGTCTGTTTTCTGGAGAAATTGCCCAGCTTTTATTTGGAGGAATTGCTTTTGGTTTTGTTCATTCCACTCCTTTGTTTCCTTGCCTATTTTTTTTCCTGAGTAAATTGAATTAAATTTTTTTCTCTGGGCCATATACTATTTACTGTGAATCATGCACACCACCCCAAATTCAATTCCTTGACTGGCACTTTGTTGTTCATAAATGCCTTGTTTACTGAGATATTTTCTTAAGATTTTTATATCCTTTATATCCTTTTTTATATTTTTTATATTGAAGAGCCTTCATTAATGTATATTGGGCATTAAAATATAAAGAAACACGTGGTGAGCAACTTTCAGGATAGAACCGTTTTCAGCCAGTGGAATACTTATGTAGTGTAATAGAGAAAACAGGGCATCCAGTTCATACAAAGAACATAGCAATGAACAGATCTGTTTCTTTAAGTGCATTTGTCGCTGCTTACTGTTACCCTTTATGCAATGCTTGGTCCTCCAGTCCAAACACTGCCCTGTACCATCTCACTTCTCAATTTGCTCTCGTTAGTCTGAACCAGCTGACAGCAGCTTCCATCACTCTCAGCAGCTGATGGTGAGAGTGACTGTGGGATTCAGGCAGTCTCAACGCATGCATCATGGACTGTCAGCATCAAGAGTTCGTACTTACTGAGTCGGCCAAGGTGCAAGCTGCATCTAAGTGCAGGGTAATCAACGGCAACTCGCACAAATGGCTTCCTCATTGTGCTATTATTGATTTCAATGCTGGATTTTCTCCAACTTCCCTGCAAAAGGGAACGCTGAGGTTTAGGCTCTGTTTACAACCTAGCAGGAAAGAGAACAAGAGATCAAGAGATCACATTTGTTTCCAATATGTGCATAATGTTATAATGACCTCTTTTACCACAGATTCTATTAGTTTTTTCATTCCTGGGAACATTTCTGTGCATGAAGCAAGGTAGCAGTATAATATTGAAGAGCGATAAATATTATCTAGTACACCAAATCTTGTCACAGAATATTTTAGTTCCACACAAGAGTATCTACATCTTTGATTTATTCCTTCATTGAAAAACAGCACAATTGCTATACTCCTGCAGTACTGCACTAAAGTGTCAACCTGGTCTTTTGTTCTCTGTGAATATATTGTGTCAGGCAACAGTAACAAAAAACCATGTCACATCTAACATATGAACATAGGAACAGAAATGGGCTGTTCAGCTCCTAAGGTTAAATTCAAAATAAATTTATTATCAAAGTACATATATGTCACTATATACTACCTTGAGCTTCATTTTCTTGCAGGCGTACTTAATAAATCCAATAATCATAATAGAATCAATGAAAGACTGCACCAGTTGGGTGGAGAACCAGTATGCAAAAGACAATAAACAGCAAATACAAAAAGAAAGGAAAAAATAATAATAAATAAGCAATAAATATCAAGAAGGTGAGATGAAGAGTCCTTAAAAGTGAGTCCATAGGTTGTGGAAACAGATCAGTGAGAGGGCAAGTGAAGTTGAGTGAAGTTATCTCCTCTGGTTCAGGAGCAGATGGTTGGGGGGGTAATAACTGTTCCTGAACCTGATGGTGTGAGTCCTAAAGCTCCTGTACCTTCTTCCTGATGGCAGCAGTGAGAAGAGAGCATGACATGGATGGTGGGGGTCCCTGGCAATGGATGCTGCTTTCCTGCGACAACACTCCGTGTAGATGTGCTCAATGGTGGGGACGGCATTACTTGTGATAGGCTGAGCCTTATCCACTATTTCTTTTTGTTGGATTTTCCATTCAAACATTGAAACAACCAGTCCATATACTCTCCACTGCACATCTCTAGAAGATTGTCAAAGATTGTCTTGCTGAATCTTTATAAACTCGGAAGGAAGTAGAGGCACTGTTGTGATTTCTTCGTAATTGCACTTAGATTCTGGGCCCAGGACAGGTACTCCAAAATGATAACACCAGGGAATTTAAAGCTGCTGACCCTCTCTATCTCTGATCCCCCGGTGAGGACTGGCCAATGGGTGTCCAGTTGCTCCTGAAGTCAGTAATTGTGCTGACATTGACTAGGTTGTTGTTGAGGCACCACACTGTCAGATTTTCAATCTCCTTCCTCTATGCTAATTCATCACGACCTTTGAATCAGCCTACAACAGTGGTGTCATCAGCAAACTTATGAGGGGTGACTGATAAGTTTGTGGCCTAAGGTAGAAGGAGGCAATTTTAGAAAACCTGGCACATTTATTTTACAACTTAGTCCCCTCCTACATTTACACACTTAGTCCAGTGGTCATGGAGCATATGGATCCCTTCTTTGTAGAAGTGGTCCACAGCAGGGGTGATTGATAAGTTTGTGACCTAAGGTAGAAGGAGATGGGTGCGTTAATAAATTCAAACTTTCTGCATTATCACTCAATGAGTTGAACTGCACGTGCATGTAACGGGAGTGTCTTGAACCTCCAGATGGTCCACAGCAATGGTGATTGATAAGTTGCTGGCCTAAGGTAGAAGGAGATGAGTTATACAGCTCTCGTTACATGCACATGCAGTTCAACGCCACGAACTTATCAATCACCCCATGTCGTGGACCACTTCCGGAGGTCCAAGACACTGACTTCTTCAAAGAAGGGATCTGTATGCTCCACGACCGCTGGACTAAGTGTGTAAATGTAGGAGGGGATTATGCTGAAAAATAAATATGCCAGGTTTTCTAAAATTGACTCCTACCTTAGGCCACGAACTTATTAACCACCCCTTGTAAATATGGCACTGAAGCCATATTTAGCCACACAGCCATAAGTATAAAACGAGTAGAGCAGGGGGCTGAGCACACCGGATTGTGGAGGAGATGTTGCCAATCTGAACTGACTGTGGTCTGCAAGTTAAGAAACCGAGGAGCTCAAGGACTTGATGCTTGTTGATGAGTTTTAAGGGGATGATAGTATTGAATGCCTAGCTGTGGTCAATAAAGAGCATCCTGTTGTGTGCATCTTTGCAACCCAGATGTTCCAGGATTATATGAAGAGCCAATGAAATGGCATCAGCTGTGGACTTATTGCCAGTAGGCAAATTGGAGCGGATCAAAGTCATTTCTCAGGCAGGAGTTATACAGTGCCTATAAAAAGTATTCACCACCTCCCCCCCCCCCAAAAAAAAAGGATTTACTGTTTTGCAACATTGAATCAGAGGATTTAATTTGGTTTTTTCGACACTAATCAGCAGAAATAGACTTTCATGTCAAAGTGAAAGCAGATCTCTACAAAGTGATTGTAGCAGCAATTGTAGCCTTGGGTCTGTGTGGATAGGTCTCTATCAGCTTCGCACATCTGGACACTGCAGTTTTTTCCCATTCTTCTTTACAAAACTGCTCAAGCTCTGTCAGATTTCATGTGGATCATGAGTGAAGCCCTTTTCAAGTCCAGCCATAAATTCTAAATTGGATTGAAGTCTGGACTCTGACTTGGCGACTGCAGGACATTAACTTTGTTGTTTTTAAGCCATTTCTGTGTAGCTTTGGCTTTATGCTTGCGGTTATTGTCCAGCTGGAAAACAAATCTACTAAGTCACAGTTCTCTTGCAAACTGCATTAGGTTTTCCTCCAGGATTTCCCTGTATTTTGCTGTATTCATCTTACCCTCTACCTTCATAAGCCTTTTAGGATCTGCTGAAGTGAAGCATCCCTACAGCATGATGCAGCCGCCACCATGCTTCATGATAGGGATGATGTGTTTTTGCTGATATGTGGTGTTTGGTTTACACCAAACATAGCATTTAGTCTGATAGCCAAAAGGCTCAATTTTGGTTTCATCATAACCATCTTCCAGCTGACTTCAGTCTCCCACATGCCTTCTAGCAAACTCTAGCCGAGATTTCATATGATTTTCTCTTTGCCACTGTGCATAAAGCTGCGATTGGTGAAACACTCAGGCAACAGTTGTTGTATGTACAGTCTCTCCCATCTCAGCCACTGAAGCTTGTATCTCCTCCAGAGTTGTCATAGGGTCTCTTGGTGGCCTCCCTCACTAATCCCCTTCTTTCTTGGTCACTCAGTTTTTAAGGTGGCCTGCTCTGGGCAAATTTCTTGATGACTGACTTAACTGTACTCCAAGGGATATTCAGTGACTTGGAAATTTTCTTGTATCCTTTGTCTTCACGGTGTAGTTCTTATCAGGATACTGTCTCACCAGCAGTTGGACCTTCCAGATACAGGTGCATTTTTGCTACAGTAAAATCGAAACACCTTGACTGCATACAGGTGATCTCTATTTAACTAATTATGTGACTTCTAAAACTAACTGGCTGCACCTGTGATGATTTGGTGTGACATATTAAGGGGTGAATGCTTATGCAATGAATTATTTTGTTATTTGTATGTGTTATTAATTTAGATCACTTTCTAGAGATATTTTCATTTTGACAAGAAAGTCTTTTTCTGTTGATCAGTGTCCAAAAAAAGTCAAATTAAATCCACTGTGATTCAGTGTTATAAAACAATAAACCATGAAAACTTCTGGAGGGAGGGGTGAATACTTTTTATAGGCACTGTATATTTTATCACCAACCTCCCAAAACACTTCATCAATGTGGATGTAAGTGCTACTGGATAATAGTCATTGAGGCAGGTTACCACTTTCTTCGTAAGCACCAGTATAATTGAAGCCTGCTTAAAGCAGATGAGTACCTCAGACTGCCAAAGTGAGAGTTTAAAGATCTCAGTGAACTGTCATGTCAATCATCAGCACAGATCCTTAGCACTCGACTAGGTACCCCATATGGGTCAGATGCTTTCCTTGGGTTCACCTTCCTAAGGATGTTCTTGTGTCGGTCTTAGAGACTGGAATCACAGTATCATCGGGGTCTGTGGAGTTTGTGATGGTTCCTCCGTTGTCTGAAGATCAAAGCAAGCACTGAAGAAATTGAACTTATCTGGAAGTGAAGTCCTGTTGCTATGTCGCTTAATTTCACTCTGTAAGAGGTGATAGTACTCAAGCCCTACCAAAGCTGATGGGGATCCTTCATTGATTCAAGTTTAGTCCGCAATTGCCACTTTGCCCATGAGATGGCTTTTCAGAACTTGCACCTGGGCCTCTTGTAACTTTATTAGTCACCAGACTTGAATGCCTCTGATCTGCCTCTCAGCAGATTGCATATGTCATGGTTCATCCAGGGCTTTTTGTTGGGAAAACTGAATGGTTTTCTGGGGACACACTTGTCTACAACTGTTTTTATGAAGTCTGTGATAACTGTGGTGTATTCATTCAGATCCACAGATGAGCTCTTGGAACACGGACCAGTCCACCAACTCAAAAGACTGTACTACCTCTTAATTAAGTAGTGGCTAAATGAAATCTCAACTCCAATTTCCCAAAATTTGTAAATCCTGATGACTTATTTCAACTGTGACCCAACCCTTTTGAGGGAAATAGAGTTTTGTATCAAGTTGTATGCTTTTACTTGCTGTGATTGAATCAAAGAGAGGGCGTGTATCAAAGAACATTACAGCTATGTAGGACTTTGATTAGAACATATGAGAACAAACTGCTTACAGTTTTCATCTCCCAGATAAAGAAAAGTTAACTACCTGCCTGGCACACTGTTGATTCCAGGGAATAGCAAAGATTGAACTGATAGGCCCTATGTTCTTTGATGTTTAGAAACTAGAGGGTTAATCAGTTATAAAGATGCATGGTTTGAAAGAGCTTGAAAGGATGAAGCTCGAATTTGTTTCTGAGTGAGAATAAAGACTGTGCAACTTCACCCATTGAAGGCTAAATTGTGGGTGAATTTCTTTAAGTGTAATAAATCTTTAGAAATCCCTACCACAGAAGCTTATGATTACTGTTGCTCTTTATGTTCAAGATTAGATGGATTTTTGCATGGAAGGGAAATAGAGATTATGTGGATTTGGAAAGAAAATGGAGGTGAAAGCAATGACCAGATCAATTCAGCCATGGTCTTATTGAATGGCAGAGTAATACAGCTTTTACTGATTCTCTTTCTTATGTACGAAGGTTAAAAAGATAAATAGATGAAGCAATCTAACTTGGATGTTAAAAATATGCATTTTCCACTACTTGGTTTTATCCAAGTTTGCTTAAAATATTTACAAGATGGACAATTGTGTGAAAAAAAATGTTTGTTTTTAGGCTGTAAGCTTCTGTACAAGCAAGACTTTACAAAACGCCTGGGTCTGCGCTGTGTTACCTGCAGTTATTGCTCCCAGATGTGCAAGCGGGCTGCAGCTAAAGAAATTGATGGAAAAGCAAGAGATTTTTGTAGTGACGACTGTTGCAAAAGATTTATAGACTGGTACTTTAAGGTCAGTGAATTTTATCTTATTATTTCAATGCTTTTACCATACATTATTGTACACAATTAAAATTCCCAAAATAGATTGCAAATAGTTCCTTTGAAATCTGATTAAAAAATTGCTTCACTAAGATATAATGCCAACTATGTAGAATATTGCTGATATGACAGAACTATTATGCTGGAATGGAAACAGTTGTGCAGACAATAGTGTATAAAGGCAAAACTAGATGATGACCTTTTGGGTGTAATATATAGAATAATAGATAACTATTTGTTAGAGTTTTCACAAAGGAGATTATTAATGGAATGGAAATTAACTTATTATCACAGTGTCGATTCTGTTAGAAATTTTCTTTTGTGTATTTTCAGAATAATTGTGAAATCTTGAATGTGTAGTTTTCTTGTATAGTTGTGTGGATTGACATGAATGGGCTAATATTAACTTGTGGTAAATTGTATATACAAGTTGACCATTTGGCATCTTCCACAAAGGTTTGTGTTGCTTAGCTTTTTGTCAGATGCTGCTACTGTGTGGTTTTAATATCTATCTGGAGTGAACAATATGACCTCAACTTCTTGATGACAAAACATTATAGGCACCTTTTTTTTTCAGTAATATCACATTAGGCAAAAATACAAATACAAAATTTGCACAAGGAAAAGTTAACAACTTGCAAAACTTAAACTTTAAACTATTAGACAAATATAATAAAGTAATTAAGTGAACTACTTAATCAAATTTGATCTAAAAATCTATATTGAGCAGAGCACAATAGAATAGTACAGCACAAGACAAGCCATTTGGTCCACAATATTCTACTGATCTTGATTCCAATGTTCTTCTTCTGTGTAGAATCTATATTCTCCATTCCCTTCACATTCATGCGTCTATTCAAAAGTTTCTTAAATATCACCAAACTGCTGCCTTCTGCCATTTGGCAATGTGTTCCAGGCACCTACTACTCTCTGTGTTTAACAAAGTACTTGCCCTTCTTCTAATCTTAAAAACATGACCTCTGGTACTTGACATGCCTACCCCTGAGAAAAGATTCTAACTGTCTATATGACTCATTTTTAAAAACCTCCAGCGCTCAAGCGAGAGCAACTCAAGTTTATCCAACCTTTCCTTATAGCTTATACCCTCTAATCCAGGCAGCGTCATGGTAAACCTCTTCTGCACCCTCTCCACATCCTTCTGGCTAAGCTGCATGCAATACTCCTAGTGCAATCTGACTGCAGTTTCTCATAACTGCAGCTTGTCACCCTTACCAATGAAGGCTAACATGCCATACACCTTCTTTAGCACTTTCAGTGAACTATGGACCTGGATCCTAAAATCCCTGTGCATTTCAATGCTATTAAGGTACAGTCGGCCCTCCTTATATGCGGATGCCGCATGCGTGGATACAACCAACCGCGGATCAGGAAAACCCAGAAATTCTCTCTCCAGCACTCGCTTGAGCATACATAGACTACTTTCTCTTGTCATTGTTCCCTGAACAATAGTATAACAACTATTTACATAGCATTTACATTGTATTAGGTATTATAAGTAATCTAGAGATGATTTAGAAGTACAGGCAGTCCCTGGGTTATGAACAAGTTCAGTTCCTGAGTCTGTCTTTTAAGACGGATTTGAAGTCAGAACAGGTACATCCGGTATTATTTAGCGTCATTTAGTCAAACGTTTGTCTTTGTATATGGTATATGTTCTACCTTTCTATGCAAATAAAACACTTAAGAAACGAATGCATTTCAATAATTAAACCACTGCGTTGCTTAGTAATAATTGTAGCTTTCATCAGGGCAGGACCTTTCACATGCTCCATTAAAATTGTTCCGATCGTTGAACGACGTAGCCCAATGCTTTTTCAATGACTAATGGCGTTTCACCTCTTTCTGATCGCTTTATTACTTGCCCTTTATTTTCAATCGTGATTATTTTTGTGAACAGAAACACTGCGGATTCAGAGCTGCGCTAGGTCCTAATGTCCACCGGACCGAGACATGTTCAATAAGGTCTGGGGTTCCACTGGGTCCTAAAGACCACCGCACTGAGCCAGGTTAAATAAGGGACTTGAGCATCCACATTTTTTGGTATCCGCGGGGGGTTCCGGAACCAATCGCCCGCGGATAAGGAGGGCCAAATGTATATGCTATTAACTGTACACTTTCTCCTTTCATTTCTCCTTCCAAAGAGCAGCACCTCACACTTGCCCAGATTAAACTCTCAAGTCTTATCTAACTGAACCATATTCTGCTCTGTCTCACTACTTCACCAATCTTCATCCCCAATTTTGTTCATCCACGTCATTGACATGTATCACGAACAATCGAGGTCCCAACACTCATCATTACAGAGCATCACTGGTCATGGACCTCCAGTCTGAATAACAACCTCCCTCTCCACCCCACCCCAACTAATCGCTTTCTGAATCCAAATCGGCAATTCACCCTAGATCCAGTGCATCTTTATCTTCTAAGTCAACCTGTCATGAGGACCTTATCAGATGCCTATGTAGATAATGTTCACTACCTTACTCTCACCAAGCTTCTTTGTCCCCATCTCAAAAAACTTGATCAAAGTCACTGACTGTCCCAAACCAGGCTATGCCTTTCCAAATGCATGTAAACCCATTCCTATATAACTCAGTTATAATTCAAAGAGACATTTTGCATCTAAGTGAAGTAATTGAATTTTATTTCTTTCATTTTAGGCTGCAAGATGTGATTGCTGTAAAGTACAGAGAGAATTGAGTGAAACGGTTCAGTGGCGGGGAGAAATGAAGCATTTTTGTAATCAGCAATGCCTTCTGCAGTTTTATAGTCAACAGAATGAACCTAACATGTTTACACAAAAAGGTCCTGAAAACATGAATGTGGGTAAGTGCTTAATCCCAGAAAAATGCATTGCACGTAGAGATATTTATGTATTGCAATCACATACCCCTGCCAGCCAGCTGCAGGGCAGTCAAGATTTGCCACTTTCCTGAAAGCAACTGCACTCTCAGTTAAACTATGGGGAAAGGTATTTCCTCATTTATCTATAATTTTCCTTATAGTGTCTTACTGGTTCGCCATTCCCATGTAACCAGTAACGTACCTTCCCATCCTTAACTAAATGTTCCCTGTTTTCATTTTCAATCTTTTTATTGATTTTCAAATAAAGAATATACAAATCAGAGGAGGGGTTTAGCAAACAGATAATATAAAAGGCATATAAACAGCAATAATAAAACCAGAGAGTATATAATGTCAAAATCAAATAGGTAAAATATTATGCTGTTATATACACAATGGTCAAAGAAAAAAACTACAACTCCTCATAGCAATCATTAAAAAAAGATTGGAAATTTTATTTGATAAAGGGAAAAAAAACCACTAACTAAACTGAAACAAAAAAAAAGAGAAAGGAAAAAAAAGATTGGGCAGTCCAATTGAGGATAAAATTTAAAAAGAGAGAGGAAAAAAAAAGTTCCCTGTTTAATCATGTTTACTTAAGATTTATATTTTTTATGGTTAATACATTTGTTCACTTAACATTTCTGTTGAGACAGGAGCAATAGTCATGTTCCAACATTTCTGTTTACTATTGTCACCCATGACAGCTTTAATATCTTACCAAGCAGTATAATAATTGTGTGGTAATACTGGAAAACACCTCATTGATTGTACTTCCTCATTATCCTGTAAAATGTTGAAGTATATATTCACCTTCCCATTCGAAGCCATTACTGAATTTACCTTCACCACCCTTTGGGCCAGTCTACCTCCGATCATTACAATACACTGGCCCTGCTTTAAAGGAAAAGTCACCACCACCTTGAGTTTTTTCCAGTTATCTTGTTATGGCCTGAAGCTACTCAATTTTAAATACCTCTGTCAAGTATCATAAACCTTTACTGCTCTAAGGAAATAAGTTCGACCTACTCATCACTGTGCATGAATACAATCTCTGATCTTTGAATTTCATTTTCATTTTGCCAGAAAATCAGTATCACACATGCTCTTTGCTTACAGAAAATTTCTTTAATCTACTCATGTAGTGTTCGGATAAGCAAAGCACCAACACCAGAAAAATTAGTCTATGCAACATTGAATTGAAACTTTTAAACACTCCTTCCAAGACACCTCAATGATAAAGCATATCAGCAAAGCCACTTCTTTCATTTGCATGTACTTTTGTACTTTCTAATTAACAATGTATTAAATATAAACTTAAAAAGCATGTGCCTTTGTACCTCCGTCTACAACTGAATCCTTGACTTACTCATCAGAAGACCACCATCAGTGCATATTAATAATAACATCTCTTCATTGTCAACGCAGTGTACCTCAGACACATGCACAGCACACTGCTTTGCTCTCTCTAAACTTCTGATTGTGTGGCTAAGCAGAGCTCAAACGCCATTTATAAATTTGCCAGTGACACCACTGTTGTTGGTAGGATCTCAGATAGCAACAAAGAGATATACAGGAATGAGATAAATCGACTGGTTGACTGGTAATGTAGCAATAACCTCACACTCAACATCAGGAAGACAAAGGACCCCAGGAAGGGGAAGTTTGAGAGATCATACACCAGTTCTCATCTTGGGGTTAGCGATGGAAAAGGCAAGTATCTTCAGGTTCCTGGGTTTCAGCATCTTAGAAGATCCATCCTGAGCCCAACATACTGGTGCAGGAAAGTACACAAGCAGTTCTACTTTGTTAGGAGTTTGAGGAGATATGGTATGTCACTGAAAAACACCTAAAATGTTCTACAAATGTAGGTTGGGAGAGCATTCTGACTGGTTGCATCACAGTCTGACATGGAGGCTCCAGTACACAGGATTTTGAAAAATTGCAGAGGGTTGGAGACTTAATCGGCTCCATCATGGGCACTAGCTTCCCCACCCTTTGAGGACATCTTATAAAGGCAATGCCTCAAGAAAGCGGCATCCAGGATCAAGAACCCTCATCATCCAGGGTATGCCCTCGTCTTATTACTATAAAGAGGAGGTGGTATAGGAGCCTGAAGACCCATACTTAACAATTTAGCAACAGTTTCTTCCTCTCCATCAGATTTCTGAACAGTTTGAGAACCTATGAACAGTACCTTCTGAGTTTTTTTGTGCCCTGCTATGTTTGTAATTAATAGTAAATTTTATGTCTTTGCCCTGTACTGCTGCCACAAAACAATAGACAATAAGTCAGTGATAAGTCTGATTTTAATAGCCTGTGGCTCATATTTGAATTGACCGTATCATTGGCCATTTTAATAAGTATTTGGTACAAACTATGTTAACAATGACTTTTGATGATGGACTTGATCAGCACTGAACCTAATACTTAATACACTAATAGAAGTATGTTTCATGATTATGAGTTCATAAATACTTACTAACATTAGTGGTTGAGTGTAGAATCTTTACTTGTATATTACAGCATTTTAAATTTAGAAGTTTTATTTTTCATCTATCTTTCCCCACCCTCCTCTTAAAGGTTTGACTCCAGAAGACATGAATGTCAGGCATCTTTCTTGGAGAAACGTTATTCTTTAACACATTTCTGCCCAGCTTGTGTTCATCTGAGTTTGCTACTTTTAGCATTGATCACAGAAGGCAATTATGAGTTTGGCCTGTGGGTGGCAGTCTCTCTCCATTCCCCACTACCACTAAAACTAGGACACCGAGACCATTTTATCATTCCTGTTAATGGATGGCTGGTATCAACTTACTCTCTTCTAAGCTGGGATTGAATCTGGGCGTTTGTTGCTCTGAAATTGTTTCATGTTTACTGGATTGTACATACTAGATTATTAGGTGTAAAGATTTTTTATTTGCCTGTATTTTAGATTAAAATCATGCAACTCTAAAATTATTATTCCAATCAATTTTTTTTGGTGTAAAACTATGCCTAATTAAAATATTTGCTTTTTTTCCAGTTTCAGATCATATTATTCAGACCCAAGTCTTTAAAGTTACAGTGAGTATTTTTCAAGTAATACTTTTCCTATTACTGCAATTGGTATTTAAACCTAGTTTCTCACAGGATTGCCTTCTGTGCTCCAAACTGTTAAATTTGGGGTGTTGGGGCTCAGGATCATATTTTAGCAAAATGTGATCATCTTAGTGTTTATTACTACATTAATGGAGTCAGAAGTTTATTGCTATTTATTACGATTATATTGCTCAGTTCCATTCACAACTTCTCGAGAATGAAAGAGTTAGTGCCTGAAGGCAGCTAGGCCTAAACAACATTCCAGAACACCAGATATTTCCCATCACCTGTGTGGTGAAACACTTACACTGCACATGTGCTATGCAAAAACACCTCCAACATGAGCGAATCTAATAACCACTACCATTATCAACCTCCTTCAGTCCACTGCTGACTAGAAGTGGGCAGAATGTGGAACAAAACAATGCAGAAACAGGTTCTGCGGCCATCATGTCTGTGTTGCCCACAATGCCAAACTAAACTGGTTCCATCAGTCTGAACATGGTCACTATCACTTTATTCCCTGCTTGTTTACATCACTGTCTTAAAAATGTCTTGTAAGCGTTGCTCTTGTATCTGATTTTACCACCTTCGCTGGCAAAGCACTCCAGGCACAAGCACTCTGTGCATAAATAAAATTGCTCATAAATCTCCTCTAAGCATTGCACTTTAAACCTATATTCTCCAGTATTTGACATTTCTACCCTGAGATATGGATTCTGGCAATCTATCCCATCTATGACTCATAATTTTGTTTTTTTTTATCAATTTGCTTCTCGGCCTCCAGTACTCCTGAGAAAACAATCCAAGTTTGTACAGCTTCTGCACATACAGTTGCAATTTCTTGTTTGTGAACCTTTTACAATTACCTGTTTTTCTACATTAATTACTCATAAAATGTGGTCAGATCTTCATTTAAGTCACAATAATAAACACAATCTGACTAAACTAATAACAGAAAAACAATTATACTTTTCATGTCTTTATTGAACACATTGTTTAATCATTCACAGTCCAGGCTGGAAAAAGTATGTGGATCTTTGTATTTCATAACAGGTAAAATCTCCTTAGCAGCAAAAATCTTCACCGAACGTTTCCTGTAGCTGTTGATCAGACTTGTATAATGGTGAGGAAGAATTTTAGACCATTCCTCCATACAAAACTGTTTCAGTTCCTCAATATTTCAGGGATACCTTGTATAAACAGCTCTCTTCAGGTTTTGCCACAACATCTCAATTGGGTTAAGGTCTGGACTCTGACTTGGGCATTCTAAAACATGAATTTTCTTTTTCAAATCATTCTGTTGTAGATTACTCTTGAGTTTCGGATCGTTGTTTTGTTGTATCCAAACTTGAGCCATGAGTCTACAGTCAACCACAGTAGACCTAGACTCTGCCAAGCGAACACTGGGGGGCAGCACTGACTCCAGCCTGGGTGCCATTGCACAGCACCCCAGTGCAGTACATCGGCTCCGATACCTCTCTCTCGGCGGTTGTAAACAAGCCAACACCATGGCTTGTGGCCTAGTCCTCATAATACAAAACAACAAGCATGTACGGATATCAGTAAAATCCAACCATGCCAATATTAGTCCAAGCACTTCTGCCAGTTGAATGCCACAGAGATCTGCTTGAGGCTTAGTGTTCTCTACAACCGAGGCCACGCAGCCCCTTCACCATCCGCCCCTGCTCTCCAACAATAACTCAGTGCACCAAACTTGCGGCAGTCTACGTTAACAATGTCCAAAAGGGTCTTGCAATCACAAGAAGCACCCAGTCCAAAGCATTCACTTTGTCCACCAATAACAGACCACAGCTATAGAATTTGTTGCAAGAATTCCCAAACCCATGATTTCCTCCACAAAGGAGGACATAAGCAAGCAGACACAAGTAAGTGGCAGCACTTGTCAGTTCTAAACAAAAATGCATACTCACCTGATTTGGATATATTGTTACTGGGCCTGAACACCAGAACTCGTTACCCAACAGCATTTACAGTCCACACACTGCACAGATCGCTTTTGAAGATGATTCATCACCATTTTCTCAAGAAAAATTATGGTTCATTATATTAACCCTAAAGTAATAAATACTGGCTATGCAGCAAAACCTGTGTCTTAAATATATTTAACAAAACTCTAAATGTAATGCGATCACTGAGAAAAGAAAACTGGATTATATGTGTACTATTTGAAAGACTGAGTTGAAAGGAACAATATATTCAAAATTAGGCAACTCTTCTCCCATTATGTCAATAAGAAGCATTAAAATCCATTTCCACTGATTATTTAGGCTGCATTTCTGGTTTTAACAGGCAAGAAACCAGAGTGAAGTGATAAATTCCAGAATGGTTCAGAATTGAAAATTAGTTATTTAGAACATCAGTATAACTTTGAGAGGTTTTTTCAAAGTAGATTCCAAGAGGCTTTTTTCTCTTGCTGGAGAGTTGAATAGTATTTTCCATAGGTGGAGTCATCAATTTATGACAGAGATGTGGAGAGTTTCTATACGTAGATGGTTGAAAATCTTCAGAATTTTCCACCTCAGCAAGCAGTAGGTACTCAGTCATTATGTCTAGGGTGTGATGGTTACGTTTTGGACACAAAGAGAACCAACAGGACTGGTAAAGTGATCTAAAGGCACAGAATCAGCAGCAAACATAAAGCATTACTCCCGTAGATATTTGGCCAATTCCTGTTATTTCTTATCTCCTAATATAAGAAATTATCTTGACTTTTTTTTAATAGACACAATTAAACACATTACCAATGCAGTCCAAAAGTTTCAGCAAGTAAATAAATGCTCAGTGTAATTGTGTCATAATATAGAAGTCCTGAT
This sequence comes from Hypanus sabinus, assembly GCF_030144855.1. NCBI lineage: Eukaryota > Metazoa > Chordata > Chondrichthyes > Myliobatiformes > Dasyatidae > Hypanus > Hypanus sabinus. The sequence continues at coordinate 46,898,060 of NC_082708.1, read as the reverse complement.
TCTCTTAATTGGTTTTCATGTAATTTGTAATCAGATCTGGTTGAGGATACTGAGATTATACTGTAATTTGGAAAGTTTGTTCTTTTCATTCCAGCAGATACAACAGTGTTTTTGTTTGCTAGGGAATTTGTTTTCTAATGTGCTTTGACTTTACCACAAGCCTAAAATAAGGAAATAAATCTGATATACAGAAAGTATACATTCTTTTTGACACAGATGAGTCTTTTCTGTTGATCAGTGTCAAAAAAGCCAAATTAAGTCCACTGTGATCCAATGTTGTAAAAAAATAAAACATGAAAACTTCCTGGGGGTGGAGTGGGGTTAATATTTTTTATAGGCACTATATTCCTTGAATTTTACAAGCAATCTATTGAAAAACAATGGAACTACTTTTATAGTCTCTTCTTTGATATTAGAAAAGTAACCCTAAAGACTTGAGTAATGTCTGTTGTTCATTGGTGACTTAATTATTAAAAACAAAATCAAGATTCCAGCAGGACTCCATTTGATACAGTAGTCCAAACATATTCATAAATTCTGGGACAGCTATAGAATTTGACTCTCTTTTTGGTTGTCTACTATTTTCCAAGCTAGGCTTCTTTGTTTTAAGTTTTGTTTATTTAAATATTGTTAAGTATCATCTGTCTTGATCATCACTACAGCTCATTGATCTCTGCAGAAAATTTATAAAACATGTCCCATTCTGCTTAAGTACAGGAAGATAGCATTCATTCCCGTATTGGAGCAGTTGCATTTAACCAATTCCTGGAGTGTTTGCTCTATGAGAAATTGCATTCTGGAGTATTTTTAGCTGGTTATGAAATGTAAACAAAATCTTAGTTGTTACATAACTTTCAATTGCAACCAAATTGCAGTAAACATTTGAGTTTGAATTTAATTAACAGTTCTCGTCAGATTTATTCACACCACTTTAAAGCGGTAGGAGCAGAAGCTATTTCACTATTTCTGGTAGTGACTAAATTTAGAACAACCATACGTGCAAGATATACCAAAGCTACAAAGTACACACAGACTGACTGCCACTGTTCATTGGAGAGTGAAAATGATACAATTCCTTTTTCATTAATGGGAAGGTATTTGCAACAGAGCTCGAGCTTCTGGCAAATAATGACATCCGGGTGATACTGGTTGAGTGATGGTAATAGCATTGTGCATGAACAGAATGTTCTGTGGATGATGGCAATCTCAAATGAAAGCAGTAGACAACAAATGGGCATGAACTGCTTCATCACTTGAAAAGTTGCAGACTGAGTTAAACATTACACAATAACCTGTGGGTAGTTTGATTTTAACCCCATGGTGAAAGCAGGTCACAGCAGGTGGTCAGATCTAAGACAGACTTCTGAGAAGTTCCTCTGGGGATGAAACATTTGGCCTGCAATTGTCATAAATTTATTAAAATAACTGTCTTTGTCAAGATAACAGTGCAAGAGACCATAGATGGTTCGGAGTGAATGTGGGGTGGATAATTAAAGTGACAGTAGTTCTATCCCACTCCCATCCCAACCTATGACTGCAAGGTTTCCTGAATGCCTGCAAGAAAATGTATCTCAGGGTAGTATATGGTGACATATACATACTTTGATAAGAAATTTCCTTTGAACTTTGATCTGACAAACTTCTATCTACCCATTAACAATTTAGCCCCACTGAAACAATATTGCAGGTATTCTCTTTATTTTATCCATTCCCTGCCTTATGTACAACTTTACAATAACTTTTTTCTCTACTTCCCAGTTCTGATGAAGGGTCCTCGAATATAACTCCACTTCTCTCTCTCTCTCTGCAAATGCGGTCCAAACTGCTGACGTGCATTTACTGTTCTTCATTGACATTTCCAGCATCTGCCATTCATTTGATTATCAAATAATTATAATAATTGGAATCTTCCCCCTACAACTGAAACAGCAGAAGAGCCAGTCCTCCAGTGAGTTGCAAATTCAGTAATTGTCTACTCACCATATCATGCACCAACACACCCACCCACTGTCTTGCTGTATAGTGCTTTAGAAATATCACTCAAATCCTACTGGGGATTGCTGGGATTGATCTCCACAGTTGTGATCAAGGCTTCCAATATTAAATTTATGCATGACAGCATTCTAATGCAACTTTGAGCATTTAATTGCCAGGGAGTTATTGAATCATTATAGCACAAAGGTAATTTGACCCATGGGGTTAATTAGAGCTCTTTGGAGAGCAGTCTAGGCTGTAGTCCTGTAAACTCCTCTTCCTAAGTGCCTATCACATTTTAGAAGCTGTGATTTATGATTTCCACAACCTGTGTAGCGAATGAGTTGTACGTCACTCTGTACATTAAAACATTCTTCGTTTCACCCACCACTTAACGTCTGCATCATCTGTCCCATGAACTGTTCATCAAAGGTTAACTAGAGAGATGTTACATCCAATCTGATCCTTTTTGTAGAGGAGATCTAATACAGGTCTTAACAGATCTCCTCACAATCCTTTTTTTACTGCAGGGAGAGCAATCCCAGATTCCTCAATTTAACCTTGTAGATGAATTCCTCCATCCCTTGAATCATTCCTGTATTCTCTTTCAGGTTCTTCCTAAAATGCTGTAGCCAAAAATCAAAATAATACTTAAATGTGGCCTAACCAGTGTTCAACATAACCTTGTTTTTTTGTTCTATGCCTGCAGTTGTGAAGCACAGGACAGCTTGTGCTTGACTAACTACTTCCTTGTCTTTTTCTGGCACTCTTATTGATACTTGTCCATATACATAGAGATCCCTTTGTTCCTGAATAGTCTTTAGAACTTTGCTGTTTTTTCTGTTCTAGTTCTTTCTTCCAAAATAAGTCCTTTCACTTTGCTCTGTGTTAAATTTCCTCTCCCTGTGATAGGTGCTTGACATTAAGCCATAATCTGTTAGAAGGGAGATTCGGAATGTAATCTCCCCTGGCTTGAAATCAGTCCTTTTTTCAGCAGCATCAAATATCTATGTTGTAATTTCTTCCCCCCCACCACCAATTTAAAAATCAGTGAAAATAACTGAAAATGAATAGAGAATACTGAGAATTCTGAAATTTAAATTGAAAATGCTGGAAATACTAACTAAACTTGCTGATAATTTGCATTTGTTTGTAATCCAGAAATATTCCTTGAGGTATTTATCCCCCTTTTATGCTTTCACTCTTGTTTAAAAAAAAAGGTGTAAATATATTTCTTTATTAACAGTCTTTTATTTACTATTTTAGGCTTCTAATCAGACACTGACACCTTCACCAACACCTGTAAAAGAGCTGAAAAATAAAGCATTGCTGTGCAAACCTTTGACCCAAACAAAGGCGACATACTGTAAACCTCATATGCAGTCAAAATCTTGTCAAACAGGTATGAACTTTTCATCTTCCAACCAGCTACCAACTGCATGGATAGTTCTCAGAAGGTTTCTCTGCTTTGACTGAATCCTGCCTGCCAAGCAAAGACTTACCATTTTGTAACCTTATGGGCAATCTTGTTCAGAGTTTAGATGGAGACTGTTACTGTGAAATTTAGGTCATTTTTAATCGGTTTGTAAGTCAGTTCACGTAATACTGAATGTGGGGTATTAAGAAAACAAAACTATCAGTTAATATACAATTGAAAGACTGGTATTAACTACACCAGGCACACTGTTATCCAATCATTATTTTAAAATGCTGCTATTATTTTTATGTTATGCTTTGACTTGATAGTTACAGTTAATTAACACAACTTGTACTTGTTTCAGAAGCAAGGTAGAGTCTGCTGGATCACAGGAGATAATCTCCTGTACAGCCAGGCAGCTGGGAACTGCAAAACTGAGGCACAATATATCACCTACTGATGGATAGATGTAATTCATGTTGCATTTGGCAACTTTAACTTCTTAGGTTTGAACATAAGATAAGAATAATAAGATAAGTTGACACAAAATCTGGAAAAATTACATCAATTGATGAATGGAGACATTTATATTTTAAATGTTACACGTTCCAAGATATTGCACATCAGGTAGAGGCAAATGTAGTCTTTGGATGAAATGAAGTAAATGTATGCAGATGTCATGTCATTCCTACCGTACTTAATTTTTATATCAGCATTATAAATTTCTAGGTCTTCATTTACAATAGGGGCAGCAGTCATAATTTGCCTAACAGTAACCACACACTCATACCAGTGGTTTACAGCAGCAAGGTTGAGGCGCTGAACATAAGTTCCCAGGGATTTCAGTTAATCTGTGTTGAAGCATGTGTCAAACCAGGGAACAGAGGATAAATGGAAAAAACATAGAAACATAGAAAATAGGTGTAGGAGTAGGCCATTCGGCCCTTTGAGCCTGCACCACCATTCAGTATGATCATGGCTGATCATCCAACTCAGAACCTGTACCTGCTTTTTCTCCATACCCCCGATTCCTTTAGCCACAAAAGGTAGAGGGACGGGAAGAAGATGAGATTGGAGTCTCCACTGCTGAGGTGAACAACTATTGCAACGATCTGATAGTTATGGGACTGGATTACAGAGAAAGGAAGGGGCACCTTCATGAAAATATGAGAATTTTAAATTGCATCGTTGGGGAGGGAGGGCTTGTCTGGGTTTAATACATTTTGAAGTATAACAGAAGGCAAGTGTAAAAATGAAAATACAAAAGAGACAGTTTATTATTGCGCCAGCTTTTATTTGTCCAGTCTCTTTCTCACAATTTCACTCTGCTTTTACTTATGCTTTGATTTTATTTGTGTATATTTAACAAGAGGATATGAAAATGCTTCATAAGTTCGCCTATTTTCTTGTTTCAGAGGATGATTGGAAGCCTCAGTTGGTTCCTGTGCCTATCCCTGTGCCAGTCTATATCCCAGTGCCTATGCACATGTATTGTAACAACTATCCAGTACCAATTTCTATGCCTATACCGGTAAGTTAATTGTTTAAACATGTAGCTCATAGTTTTAAAATTAAAACTTTACTTTGTCGTAGAATTTAATTAAATGAAATGAACTAAACTTTGGCCATTTTCCATCCTTATTTCTCATAAGATGTGCAGCCATTAATGCAATATTTCTGGAGCAGGTACCTGTTCCAGTATTTCTACCTACAACTCTAGAGAATGCTGAGAAGATAGTTGAAACAATAGAGGATCTAAAGAGGAAGATACCTTCCAATCCCATTGAGGCTGACATACTTGCTATGGCAGAAATGATTGCTGAAGCAGAAAAGAATCCAGTATCCATGGAACTTTGTGGTAAGCTTTTATAGTTAAGTAACAGGGAAAAGAAAATGATATGGTGGAAAAGAAGATGTGATGTTGATGGTCTTTTGCTTAATAAAAGAAATAAAGCTGAAACTAGTTTAAACCCTATGGATTACTAGGGGTGCAGTTTTATGTCCCAGCACTAGAGTGTGCCATATATACCAGTAAAAACTCAAGTGAAAAGAAATGCTAGTAACTAATTGTGAAGTCAAAAATAAACCTGTTCATTTATCTTCTCTCCCTAATAAATAAAAATATACTTGTTGAAATTATCAAACCATTTATATTTTTCAAATCCCTTTCATTCAATATCACAGCTTTGCTTTTAAAAATTTACAAAGTTGAAGCAAATGAGGAAACTAAAGAGAAAAGCAGCAACAAAATTAAAAAGATTTGTATGAGGCATTACTGTGAAGAAAGCAATAATAGTGTAGTTTGCGAGAATATTATAAATAATTTTAGTTCCGTGCAGACTAAAAATGACATTTATTTATTTTTATATACACAATAATCATCCCCTTTTATCAAACCAGCACTTTAAATAAGCTCTTATCAGTTTGAAGCCATCAGATTACCTATGAGAGTGTGACTGACCAAAAGCTTTTAATTCAGTTAATAATCTTGAATTTTGTAAAATAACTACCAACTAGCATTGGTGATGATGTTCATAAAACTAATGAATTATTGTTTCTAAACCCATTTAGTTAACTGATACGCTTGATGCAAGAAAAATTAGCACTCTTAACCTATCTGGATAAGTTGTGATTCCAGAGCTACCCCATATGGTTAATGCATAAATGCCCTCAGTATTCTAAAACCAGTCACCTGTACTGATACTGCTAAATTCAAATTAGGACTGCAGTCCTTCTCAGGGGCAGCAACAGTTGTCAATTCCGTTCTGGTCCGGAATCTTCACCGCCCGCAAGATCGCTTTCTGTGAGTAGCATTCCTGATCTACAACTTGAATGCCTCTGATCTGGCTCTCAGCAGATTCCGGATTTCATTGTTCATGCAGATTGAGGGAAAACTGAACGATTTCATGGTGACGTACTCATCCATAGCTGTTTAAATAAAGTCTGTTCCAGAGCATTGTAATTGACAGCAGTTCAAATGCTTGACCAGACATTTATTAAATGTTGTAAGAGAACTAGTAATGTTTTCCTAGTGCTGTGAATTAATCGAAGACAAGTTGCCCAAAGACTTCATGATTGATTGCAAACTGGGGTCCACATACCCCTTGGTTAATGGTAGGAGTCCATGCCATAAAAAAGGTTGGAAACCCTGCCATAGAGCATTTAAAATAAAATTAGAATTTATAATAAAAGGCATCTAAGGAAATATCTGTATTAGTCACTTAAATTCATTATTATTCAGCAAGCAACATTTTTGTATTTTGCCATTTTTCAACATTGACAAATTATTATTCATGTTATTTATAGTACTTTTCAAAGGTTCATTTTATTGTCAAAGTGTGTACAGTACAACACTGATATTCATCTTCTCCAGATAGCCATGAAGTACATATGAAAAAGTAAAACAGAACTCGCAGGCCCCAAAACCTCTGCCCCCTCCCCACCGCAGAAAAAAGACTGCGACAAAACAATCCCTGACCCCCTCACTTCACACAATCTCAGGGATTGCCGTCTGATCCCCAGCACTCCCAATTGTAGTAGAATTAACATTGTTTAAAGCAGAGAATCTAATCATTCAGTAATTTATATGTTTGCCTAAAATTTACATACATTCAACCAGACGGGAAGGTTAAAAGAGGAAGTCTAAAACAGAGATTTTAGGATAAAATAGGTGATGTTGTGGCGACCCACTTTCTGCGCAGGCGAACCAGCTCACAAATAGCCAGCACGTGGGGGGAGACTTTAGTAATGCACTTCTGACATCATTTCTGCCCGGAGAGGGCGGGCACTAGGGATTAAATGCCAGCACTGCAAAGTTTGAATAAACTAGTCTCAAAACAACTTACCGACTGCGTGTCGTTATTTCAGCGCTCTGTGTAGCACATCGCTACACTGGTGACCCCGACGGTCCAAACGGGATTTGGACCAAAGATGACCGACTCTTCATCTGTTCACGCAGTTTCGCTAAAACTGCCAACTTTCTGGACGCTGTGACCACGCGTGTGGTTTAGCCAAGCAGAAGCCCAGTTCCAGATTCGGCAGATATCTTCTGATTCCACGCGTTACTATCACGTGGTGAGCGCCCTTGACCAGGAGACAGCTGCCCAGGTTGCGGATTTCATACAGTCGCCCCCGGAAGAAGGCAAATATGAAGCATTCAAAGCACTGCTCATTGGGACCTTTGGCCTTTCACGGCGTGAGTGGGGTGCCCACCTGCTTCACCTGGACGTTTTGGGAGACAGACTGCTGTCGGCATTGATGAACGAGATGCTGGCCCTGGCCAACAGACACAAGCCTTGCCTCATGTTCGAGCAAGCGTTCCTAGAGCAACTGCCTGAGGACATACATCTGCTGCTGGCCGACAGAGATTTCAGCGACCCCTGGGAGGTGGCAGCCCAGGCAGATGTGCTGTGGAAAGCCAAGAGGGAGAGCGTGGCGTCCGTCGGTCAGATTATCAGGCCACGCGCCCAACAGCAGACCAGACCAGGCCCTGCAGGAGGTGCACACAACACAGAGGCAGGAGTGAGGAGAACAGTGAACAGTGGTGTTTCTACCACCAGCGGTGGGGCACAAAAGCCCGCCGTTGTCGCCCGCCCTGCAAGGGCCAGCTGCCGCTAATGACTTTGGCAGCTGGTCACCAGAACAGCCTCTTGTACGTCTGGGACAAACAGTCAGGATGCCGCTTCTTGGTCAACACCGGAGTGGTTGCCCCTGATGGGGTACGACACCTGCAACAGGAAGCCAGGACCCACCCTGAGAGCCGCAAATGGCAGCACGATACGGACCTACGGCACCCGCACAGTGCAGCTGCAGTTCAGCGCCAGCCGGTTCACGTGGGACTTCACACTGGCCGCCGTGGCCCAACCACTCCTGGGGGTGGACTTCTTGCGAGCTCACAGCCTGCTGGTCGACTTGCAAGGGAGAAGACTGGTACATGCCGAGATTTTCCAGACGTTCTCCCTGGGTGAAGCCAAGTTGCCGGCCCCACACCTGGACTCCATCACGCTGTCAGACAACGAATTCACCAGAATCCTGGTGGACTTCCCATCGATTCTGGCACCGCAGTTCATGGCAGCCATGCCCAGACACGGGGTACAGCACCACATCCCGACGCAAGGACCACCCCTCCACGCCCGTGCTCGAAGGCTCCCCCCGGAAAAGCTCCGCCTGGCGAAGGAGGAGTTCAAGCGGATGGAGGAATTGGGGATCATTAGGCAGTCCGACAGCCCATGGGCCTCCTCCCACCTGCACATGGTGCCCAAAGCAGCTGGGGGCTGGAGACCATGCGGCGACTACCGCAGGCTGAACAAGGCTACAACACTGGACCGTTTTTTGTGCCACACATTCAGGACTTTGCAACAAACCTGCACGGGGCACGGATCTTCTCCAAGGTAGACCTTGTCTGGGGATACCATCAAATCCCGATGCATCCGGAGAACGTCCCCAAAACGGCTCTCATCACCCCTTCTGGCCTTTTCGAGTTCCTCCACATGCCGTTCAGCCTGAAGAATGCCGCACAGACGTTTCAGCGGTTAATGGACGCAGTGGGATGCAACCTGGACTTCGCTTTCATCTATTTGGATGACATCCTCATAGCCAGCAGCAGTCGTCAGGAGCATCTGTCCCACCTCCGTCAACTCTACACCCGACTGAGTGAATATGGCCTCACGATCAACCCGGCCAAGTGCCAGTTCAGTCGATACCATCGACTTCCTGCGCCACAGGATTACCAAAGACGGGGCAACACCTCTGCCTGCCAAGGTAGATGCGATCCAGCACTTTGCCCGGCCCAACGCAGTCAAAGGCCTGCAGGAGTTCGTTGGTATGGTGAACTGCTACCACCGTTTCCTCCCCTCAGCAGCCCGTATCATGCGCCCTTTGTACACCCTGATGTCGGGTAAAGGCAAGGACATTACTTGGGACGAGGAGGCCGCGGCCGCTTTCGTTAAAGCCAAGGAAGCCTTGGCAGATGCCGCGATGCTGGTGCACCCCAGAACGGACGTTCCGACCGCACTCACGGTGGATGCATCCGACGCAGCAGTCGGTGGGGTGCTGGAGCAGCTCATCGAGGGGTACTGGCAACCCCTGGCATTCTTCAGCAAGCACCTACGACCACCCGAACTCAAGTACAGTGCTTTCAACCGGGAGCTGTTGGCACTGCATCTGGCAATCCGGCATTTCAGGTACTTCTTAGAAGGCAGGCCCTTCACCGCGTTCATGGACCACAAACCATTGACCTTCGCATTCACGAAGGTGTCTGATCCCTGGTCGGCTCGCCAGCAGCGACATCTGTCCTACATCTCCAAGTACACAACGGACATCCAGCATGTCTCGGGAAAGGACAACGTCGTGGCAGACGCACTCTCCAGACCAGCTGTTGAGGCCCTGTGCCTGGGGTGGACTATGCAGCACTGGCGGAGACGCAGCAGGCAGACGATGAGATGCCCAGCTACAGAACCGCAGTCTCGGGTTTGCAGCTGCAGAACTTTCTCGTAGGCCCAGGTGATAGGACCCTCCTGTGCGACGTGGCTACCGGCCAACCTCGCCCCATCGTCCCGGCAGCCTGAAGGCGGCGAGTTTTCGACTCCATACAAGGTTTGGCGCACCCATCTATCAGGACAACCGTCCGGCTGGTCTCCAGCAAGTTTGCGTGGCACAGACTTCACAAGCAGGTCAGTGAATGGGCCAGAACGTGCGCGCAGTGCCAAACAGCCAAGGTGCAGCGGCACACTAAAGCCCCACTGCAGTTCGAACCCACCCACCGGAGGTTCGACCACATTCATGTGGATGTCGTGGGCCCCCTACCAGTGTCCCGAGGAGCACGGTACCTCCTAACTATGGTAGACCAGTTCACGAGGCGGTCCCAGTCACCGACACATCTGCCGATTCCTGCGCCCGAGCACTGATCGCAACCTAGGTAGCACGCTTCAGGGTACTGGCCCACATTACCTCCGACAGAGGCACCCAGTTCACCTCCAGCCTGTTGGGAACACAGCTACACCACACTACTGCCTACCACCCACAGTCGAACGGACTAGTGGAGCGTTTCCACCGTCACCTGAAGTTGGCTCTCATGGCCCACCTCAATGGGCCTAACTGGGTGGCCGAGCTCCCCTGGGTCCTGCTTGGAATTTGTACAGCGCCCAAAGAGGATCTGCAGGCCTTGTCGGCCGAGTTGGTGTACGGCGCGCCCCTGGCCGAACCGGGAGAGTTCATACCAGCCTGAAGGGGGCAAGAGGAAGAACCCGCAGCAGTCCTGAACAGGCTACGTGAAAGGCTCGGCAACCCGGCCCCCATACCAACTTCACAGCACGGACGGACCCCGACCCATGTACCCAAAGACCTGCAAAACTGTAAGTTTGTGTTTGTACGAAGGGGCGGACACCGGGCGCCGCTACAGCGGCTGTACGAGGGGCCGTTCAAGGTGATCAACAACAACGGGTCCACGTACGTTCTCGACATTGGGGGGAAAGAGGAGGTTTTCACAGAGGACCGGTTCAAACCTGCCCATGTGGACTTGGCGCAGCCGGTCAAGGTTCAGGCACTGCAGCGCAGAGGCAGACCTCCCAAACAGAGGCTGATCCAGACTGTGGACATTGGGGGGTGTATCGCCAGTTCTGGGGGTGGGGTTATGTGGCGACCCACTTTCTGCGCAGACAAACTGGCTCACAAATGGCCAGCGCGCGGGGGGAGACTTTAGTAATGCACCTCCGACGTCATTTCCGCCTGGGGAGGGCAGGTGCTAGGGATTAAATGCCAGCACCGCGAAGTTTGAATAAACTAGTCTCAAAATGACTTACCGACTGCATGTCATTATTTCAGTGCTGTGTGTAGCACATCACTATAATGTTTTATTTTTGGATTGCTCCTACCAATGTAGTTGTATGTGATCCTGCCTTTAGAAATACAACAGAACAGCACCCATTTTTCAAATATTAAATTGCCCATCAGCTTCCAGTAATTCTCCTTGAATGCTTTGTTCCAGTATGTGTATTAGCCTAGTTGTCACAATTTACAACGAACTCCTACCTCTACCAAAATCCTACCAAATCTACTGTGCAAAACTTACTGCTTCATTAGTAGTTAGTGAATATGACTGCACTGGGCAACTACAAATCAACTGAAAAGTAAGCGCAGAAGATAACTGAAGAAAGAGACAGGTAGAGAGAGAACTTTATTAACTGTGAGAGAGGAGAGCATCACAAATTAGCACAGTTCACTGTCATTTTTGATCATGCATCAGTTATGCAGTAATATTGATTGAATTTAGATTTCCTGTGGCAATTAAATATTAAATAATGACATTTCTGGATTTTTTGTTGCTCCCTTGTCAACAGAGAAGTGATTTAAAAATCTATAGGAATAGAATTTAATCTTTATATTAAAAAATTGCAACCTCTATAATATGCTATTATGGAAATTTGTTTTAGGTATTGACAATGATGAGAATGGTGAAAGTTTCTTGGATGTTTTTGGGACCATTAAAGATGATCTGGAAGAGCAACCCAGTATGCCTGGTAATCAATATGAGCTTGGACTGGACCTTGAGATTGATTTTCCAAGAAGTATGTTCCTTAAAATTGTTCTTTTATTTTAAAATTTACCTCTACTTAGCTATTTAAAGTGTGTATCCAGAATGACCTCATTTTAGTGTTACATGTCAATAAATGGAGATGTAATTATGAACAGTGGGTCATTCTCATCTGAAGATACATATTGATTTTCTCCTCTCCTATCATATTCCTCCTTCAGCCCTTTACCTTTTCCACCTGTCTTCTCACTTCATCGCCCTTCCCTCACCCACCCGGAGTTCGTGGACCCCTCGGTTAATGGTAAGGCTCCATGGCATGAAAAGGATTGGGAATCTCTGCTCTACCTTCTACTCCTCAAACCCTACCTTCTTTTTCTGGTTTCTTCCCCTGTTCTTTCCAGTCCTGATGAAGGGTCTTGACCCGACACATTGACTGTTCATTCCTTTCCATTGATGCTGCTTGATCTGTTGAGTTCCTCTGGCATTTTGTATGGGTTACAAATTTATGTTAATTGTTTTTACTTCTAGAACTTTTGCAGTGCAGTAACCCACACTAGACAGCTGACATGAAACTGCTTCCAGATCATTATGCAGAAATAATGCACTTTGGAAATAAGAATTCAAAAGCATATACATTAAATACTAAAATTAAAAATCTATCCAGGTTGAGTACTGGGGTTGATGGATACATGGGCCATGGCAAAAGGGCAAATAAGGTACACATTTGCCAATATTGTTCCAACATCAAAAACACTGCTAACACAGATGTAAAGGATTATGGTACTATCAGCACTATTGTTGGTTTCCTGGTATAACCATGTCAGAAATGGTAGGCATTACTGTGGTGGAATTTGTCACGGTGCCAACCTTCAGATCTCAGACACTCAGCTGCACATTGCCATCACACTCTTCCAGTTAGTACACAGTATTTGCTGATTGCAGTACAAGTGACTCATCAGACAGAGAATGTGCCTAATGGACTTGAGGCTGGTGAATTACATCACCTGCAGTGCCTCAGTGACCCTCCAAGGTCACAGCCTTCTGGCAGAAAGTTATCAAAGAGGTTTCAAAGGATATGACTGCAGTCCATAAGTAACTACACTTCGGAGTAACCAGTAATGACAGTAAATACTAATGACAAGCATATCTGCATTGGTGGAAAAGTAGATGGAAGTCTTGCCTTGCAGAGGTGAGAGTGTCAATTATTTGTCAGATGCTGCAGTCGATCAACAAACAGGTATATTTCAACAGATATGACCTAGAATGATCCTACAGCTAGAAGCTGGGAACAAGGGTTATCTTGACTGACAGAGTAATGGGATCATAATTATGAGATGTTACTCTGGGTTTTTTGAGGCTAAAAATTTGAGAGTGGGCTACCATTTGGAAGACTGGCCTGCATAGAAGTCGTTCCTCCATGGAGTAGATAAAAACGTAACTCCCTCTGGAGCAGCTAAGGTGTTAGATGCTGAGCCTTTGCACACCTCTTGTGATGTAATCCTCGTGGACGCCTTTGGGAACAGGCGTGTGTCTTTTGCATACTCATGAATCACAAAGATGGTTGATCTTCAGTATAAGCAGTAAACTGTAATTCAGTATGAATTGGGTGTACATACCTATGTGAAACAATTTGGCAATGAGGGCAGGTTTAGCGTGATTTGTTATTTAAATAAAATTACTTCTAAGCATTCAGCATTGGTATAAAAATGGTTCTTCTGTAAGTGAATAATGACTAAAATTATTCCCAACAATATGGACGGAAATTTTGCTAATTACATACTATTAATTTCAGTTGGATGAGTTTACAGCCTGAGAAGCATTAATAAGCAGTTAATTTTGGCAACTGGCACTAACATCCAGAAGCTTGTGTAAACTTGCATCATTCCGCAATGATGTTATTTTCAATGTGCTAATGCAATTTTTTTGGCATTTATAGATTTCTAGGTGTGTGTAATGTGGCACGGGGATAACAAAAAGATGGTATTGTTAAATTTGTGATGAACTTGAGTTAATTTGCAATATTAGTAATTTGCAGAAGTTTAGAGGCTTAGTTTTATAGAGAATATGTGGAAATATACTTAGACAAAATATATGGAAATAGTGCAGTTCAGAATTTCTAGGATGTTTTCAAGGATGGATTGAGCTTCTGATTAGAATGATGTTGGAGTTTTAGTGGGAACAAGGGTAACAAACCAATCGGATTTTGTTAAGTCTACTCAATGTCCTGAATTGATGTTAGTGACTTCCTTATATTATTGTCCCCTTGTTCTGCACTTGTCTATGAATAGAAATTGATTTTTATGTATGTCCACCCTTTTAAGTGGGAAAAAAAACTTCACATTTACTCATATTTTAACCACTAAAACTACATTATATTTGTGTGTGGTTATAGTATATGAGATTTGCACTGCAAGTAGAAAAACTTTTTGTTTAAACTTTAAAGTCACCTATTTGGAAACTTTCACTATTAGGTAGTTAGGGATAACTTTAGTCGTTATTCAGTTACAGAAGAACCATTTTTATACTTATACCAAATGCAATGAAAGTTCATTACTAATGCCTTCACAATCTCTTTAGCCACCTCTATCAGAACCCTGGGGTGTGGTCCATTTAGTCCAGGTGACTACCTATCTTATGAGCTTTCAGCTGACCAAGGACCTTCTCCTTAGTTATAGCAACTACACTTACTTCTGCCCCCTGACACTCTGACTGACTCAAAATACTTATTAAGTTCATCTGTCATTTTTTTTCTCCATTGCGGCCTCTCTTGTATCATTTTCCAGAGGTCTAATATCCACTCTCATCTCTATTTTACGCTTTATATATCTGAAAAAACCTTTGATATCCTCCTGATATTATTGACTAGCTTACCTTCAAATCACATCTTTTCTCTCCTTATGATTTTTTATAGTTGCCTTCTGCTGCTTTTCAAAAGCTTCCCAATCCTCTAACTTCCCACTAATTTTTACTATATTATATGCCCTCTCTTTTCCTTTTATGCTGTCTGTGAATTCTCTTGTCAGTTACAGTTGCCTCACCGTTCCTTTAAAATAATTCTTCATCTTTGGCATGTATTTATCTTGCACCTTCCAAATTGCTCCTAAAAACTCTATTCTTTGCTATTCTCCTGTCATCCCTACTAGAGTCCCCTTTCAGTCAATTCTGGCCAGCTCCTCTCTCATAACACTGTAATTCCCTTAACTCCATTGTTTTGCTGATACATCTGATTTTATTGTCTCCCTCTCAAATTGCTGGGTGAATTCTATCACATTATGATCACTGTCTCCCAAAGATTCCTTTACCTTAAGCTTCCTAATCAAATCGGGTTCATTACACAACACCCAATCCAGAATTGTTCCCCTTAGGGGCTCAAACATAGCTGCTCTAAAAAGCCATCTTGTAGGCATTCTATAAATTCCTTCTCTTGGGATCCACCACCAACCTGATTTTCCTAATCTATCCAAATATTCAAATCTCCATTGATTGTCACAATATTTTTTTATTCCATGCCCTTTCTATTTCCCATTAAAATTTATATTGCACATCCTATCTACTGTTCCGGGGCCTGTATGTAGTAACTCCCATCAGTGTCTTGTTACCCTTGCAGTTTCTTAACTCTACCCACACGGATTCTATATCTTATAATCCTCGTGTCACCTCTTTCTAAGGATTTGATTTCATTTTTTTGCCAACACACCCACACCACCCTCTTCTACCTACCTGCCTGAGCTTTTGATAAAAGATGTTTTCTTGGATGTTAAGCTCCCAAACATAATCTTTCAGCCATGTCTCATGCCTACATTATACCTCCCAATCTCCCTAACTACATTACAAGATCATCTACCTTATTCCATATACTGCGTGCATTCAAATATAACCTTCAATCCTATGTTATCACCTTTTTCGATTTTACTCCCATGTTACACTTCACCTCATCCCACTGAACAATTTTGCCCTGTCATCTGCCTGTCCTTCCTGGCAGTCTTACTACACACTGCATTGAATTGTATACCAGCTGCCGTATCCTCAGCTCTATCACTCCTGTACCCATCCCTCTGCCAACTCAGTTTAAACACTCCCCAACAGCTCTAGCAAACCTGCCTTCTTATATCTCTGAAAAAAGAACTTTTGGTTTGCTCTTCTATGTTATTGGCTAGCTTATCTTTATATTTCATCCTTTCCTTCCTTATCTCTTTTTTAGTTGCCTTCACTTGTTTTTTAAAAGCTTCCCAGGCAGTAGCATTAGGGTTAATTTATTTTGTGCTTTTGGAATATGCATTAACCAGATAAAATGGTTAATCAAAGAATTGTTGCATCTTTATTTGAATGTAGTGCAATATTTTGCATACCAAATTGTTCCCATAATTACATCACAATTTGCAATGCCAACTTCCCTTAATTGGGAAATGAGATTTGAAATTAAGACCTTCAAGAGTTTGTTCTGAGTTGGAAATAAGCATCTGCTCACTTAGTGAAGCAGTATTCTTAAAGAGAGTATATCAAAATGATTTTTCTGCCGTGGATTGATCTTGAGAGAGTTTGTGATGTTTATGGGGTTTCCTTGTTGAGCTTATACATTGTAAGGAGAAATTTGTGTTAACAGCTGCAGAAGAGTTGGATACTGAGGGTGATTATCTGTTACCTCCAGTTTTTGGAGAAGAATATGAAGAGCAACCCAGACCTCAATCTAGAAGAAAGGTATGAAGATATTTTCATAACTTAGAATATTTGATGATTTGTGCATCAAAATGAAAGTCCAGCTTGATGTTCTACGTTTAATATTAAACATTTGGTATGATTTCAATGATAATATAAAAATAAGCTTGTATCTAATAAAACTTTACCTAATTGTCTGCATGTGTTGGTATCAAGAATTTAGATCTTCTTCCCCTTCTTCATCATTGACTCGTTATTTTATGTAACATCACTAACATTACATGATCACCTTAATTTCCATCATTTATTCTTCACTTTACCAACTTCGTCCAAAGGAAACACTGGCTGAAATTGAAATTATCTTTTTATTTTATTTGTATGTACGTAACCTGCTATTTATATACCTCCTGACTGAAGCAAAAAGGATATACTGTATTTGCTATCTGCAAATGATGTTTCTTATCCTGTTGTATGATATTACTTTAAAATGTCACTGATTTGTTTTGCCTTCATAGGGTACAAAGCAAAAGGCACTTACTGATAATCATTCCCAAGATGGTAGCGTCTCCACATCTGAAGTTGGATTCACATTAAGTTACACTTATGGTATAAATGCATGGAAGCATTGGATTGCAACTAAAAAAGTCAAGAGTGAAAATACAGTCAAAGTAGATGGATGTAACTCTGCTCGTAAGTATTTGTTTGATACTGGTGTAGTTACAGAATAGTCTATTTTCACTGAGCAGGACAAGTAACTGTATCTCCATTAGTCTATTTCTTCTCAGCAGTAACCACACTGCTGGGGAAAGTACCAAAAGTCAAAAAAGAAAAATAAGTATGCTACTAAGGTGTATCATTTTATTTAGGAAGGTGGGGGGGGAATGTGTTAAATGTAAATTGAGGTCTAGTTTTTAAAAATAATGTTTGGTGGCATTGAGAAGTTGGAATAATATCCTCTGTTCAGAAAAACTACAAAGCCAACTGCAGAACTTTTGTTTAGTGGTATGGTTTTGTAAACGGTCTCTCAGGATCTATAGTAGTTGTACTGTGTTTTCTTGGATTGTGAGACGGGTAATGAGACCAACAAGGAACCACAAACTTTTCAGAAGATAAAAGTTGTGATTAAGGTTTTAGACAAGGTAGGCAGAATGAATGGTTTATGAGGTAATGCTCACCTCCTTCCACTTGTAACATGGAATATTTCAGCACAAGAATGGGTCCTTTGGTCCACAATGTATATGCCAATCAAGATGCCAGACCAAACCAATCTTATCTCTCCACATGACCTTTATCCTTTCATTCCCTGCCTGTTCGTGTGCCTGTCTAAATGCCTCTTAAATATTGTTACCGCATCTGCTTCCACCACCTCC
This sequence comes from Hypanus sabinus, assembly GCF_030144855.1. Classification (NCBI taxonomy): domain Eukaryota; kingdom Metazoa; phylum Chordata; class Chondrichthyes; order Myliobatiformes; family Dasyatidae; genus Hypanus; species Hypanus sabinus. Next base: position 46,880,113 of record NC_082708.1, on the reverse strand, counting down.
CTCGCCAGCACATTCCAGGCGCCTAACGCTTTCTGTATGAAACAGAATCCAAAAAAACTTGCATTGTAAAATCTCCTTTAAAACTCTGCACCTGTCACCTTTGCCCTCTTTAATTTGGCATTTCCATTTTGAGAGAAAGACTGACCATCAAACTCATAATTTTGTATATTTCTATCATGACCCAAGGCAGGGCCATTGTAAGGATCTATAAAAATGTGGCTATTCCTACTAGACTCTGAATGCTTAAGGGAATTTGACCTGGAAGAGATCATCTATTATCTTCCTCTCAGCATATTGGGATGTGAGGTAGTGGTTTTGCAAACAAAGCTTATCATCACCAGGATTTGAACAAGACTGCCACCTGCGCCCAAGGCCTTATTATTTTTGAATTTCTCAACTTTTTGTTGGTCAAGATTGTCAGCAGGGCTGGTCTAAACAGGCTATTGCGTAGTTATGGTATAGGTGACGAAGGGTCTCGGCCCAAAACGTCGACAGCGCGTCTCCCTATGGATGCTGCCTGGCCTGCTGTGTGCCACCAGCATTTTGTATGTTATTTTATATAAATTTTGTTTTGTGTGGTTATTTTGTCTTCTGCATTGGTGTGTCAGTAGAAAAGAGCATAATTTTAGATTTCCAAACATGCATTTTCCAAAAAAATTTAATGTTCCAGAAAAATATTTATATTTTGTTAAAGAAAGCGATATTAAGTAATAATTAAACCAGCTTTCAGATTAAAAACTTGATTACTTTGTAGGCATCCAGTCCAGTGCATGATTAAACAAAGATAACAAACAGGATCAATGACATTATGAACTGATTTACTGAAACAGAAATAGGTGTAGAAGGATTCAAACTGGGTGAAGGACAGCCAAACTAATAGGTGAGGGTTTGACAGTTTAATCTTCAAATCATAATTCTTACACCATGGCAAGAGTGAGCATAGCAACAAGACACAAGGTGGTCATTTTGCATCAGCAAGGTCTCTCCCAAGAAGAAATTTCACAGCAGACAGGAGTCAAACCAGTCTTCCTGCTTCTTGGTATATTAACCAGGAACCAAATATAGCAACCTTCATCACATAAGCTGTGGGTGTAGTCGTTGTTTGGAAAGGAATGCTTTTGTGTGATGTTTGGAGCCAGATTGATGGAGTTAAAAGAGTAAATTAGACAATTGACAGTAGAACAGTGATCAGTATGTTAGACCATGAGGCATATGAACTCAATTAGGCTATTCGGCCTATCAAGTCTTCTCCATTTGATCATGTCTGGTTCATTTTCCCCCTCAAGCCCTTCTCCCTGTAACCTTTGACACCCTTAATAGTCAATAACCAATAATGATGCAAACATTTTTGCTGGTCCTTGGTCAGACAGTAATGTCATCTGCAAGTGGTTGGACTCCTGTTGTTGCTTTGACTTCTTTTTGGAAAAAAATGTTTATATAACCCTTCCCCCCTAACTTCCCTATATATAAAAAAAGAGAAAGAAAGAAAGAAAGAAAAAAAAAGAGTGCCTGGTTGTTGGAAGATCTCCGCATGCTCCATGGAGTTCGTAATAACTTTAGTATATATATATTTATTTTTTCCCCAGGTAACCAATTGTTTCATCTTCAGAGCACCTATATATTTAGTCCTGTCTTTTGTAAATAAGGGCACCAAATTTTCAGAAATGTTTCATATTTATCTCTTAAATTATAAGTAATTTTTTCTAATGGAATACAGCCATAAATTTCTTTCTTCCAACAATCTATACTTAAATATGTATCTGATTTCCAAGTAACTGCAGTAGCCTTTTTGGCTACTGCCAGTGCAATTTTTATGAATTCTTTCTGATATTTATTTAGTTTCAGTTTCAGTTTTATCCCTTCAATATCACCTAGTAAGAGTAATATTGGATTATGGGGAAGTTGTGTTCCTGTAATTTGTTCCAGTAAAAGTCTTAAATTTGTCCAAAAAGGTTGAATTTTAGAACAGGACCATGTAGAATGTAAAAAAGTACCAGTTTCTTGGTTACATCGGAAACACTGATCAGATAAATTTGAATTTAATTTATTTATTTTTTGTGGTGCAATATGTAATTGATGTAGAAAATTATATTGCACTAATCTTAACCGAACATTTATTGTATTTGTCATACTATCAAGGCATAGTCTTGACCGATTTGTTTCTTCAATTTTAATATTCAAATCACTTTCCCATTTTTGTCTTGACTTATGGACTCCTTGTTTAATTGCCTGTTTTTGAATCAAATTATACATACAAGATATAAATTTTTTAATCTTTCCTTTTTGAATTAAAATTTCTATTTCGTTAGATTTCGGCAATAACATTGTTTGACCTAATTTTTCTCTTAAATAGGCCCTTAGTTGCAAGTAACAAAATAAAGTGTTATTTATTCTTTAATTGATCAAATTACATTAAGATACCTCCTTCAAAACAATCTCCTATATATCTAATCCCTTTTTGAAACCAATCATATAAAAGTTGATTGTCCATTGTAAAAGGAATAAGTAATTTGAATTAAAGATCTCTTTGCTAGTAAAGATTTTTTTGTCTCATCATCAACATTTATCTTATTCCATAAGTCAATCAAATGTTTTAATATAGGAGATTCTTTCTTTTCCCGTATCCATTTAGATTCTCATTTATATATAAAATCTTCTGGAACGTTTTCTCCTATTTTATCTAGTTCTATTCTAATGCATGCCGGTTTATCTTTCTCGAAAAAAGATGCAATAAATCTAAGTCGATTTGCTTTATAATAATTCTTAAAATTTGGAAGTAGTAACCCTCATAGATCAAATTTCCATGTCAATTTTTCCAGCAATATTCTTGACATCTTACCTTTCCAGAGAAACTTCCTCACATATTTAACTCTTGAAAAAACTTCTGGGGTAATTGTATTGGTAATGATTGAAATAAATATTGTAGTCTAGGGAATATATTCATTTTTATAGTATTTACTCTACCTACTAATGTTATTGGTAATGCCATCCATTTATCAAGATCTTCCTGAATTTTTTTTAAAAGTGGTGAATAATTTAATTTGTATAAGTTTTTTATGTCATTATCAACTCTTATACCTAAATATTTTATACCATTTGCCAGCCATCTAAATTGAGTTATTAATTGACATTGACTATAGTCTCCATTAGTGAGAGGTAAAATTTCACTTTTATCCCAATTTATTTTATAACCTGATATTTTCCCGTATTCTTCTAATCTTTAAGATAATTTACGTAATGAATGTAATGGATCTGTTAAATAAAGTAAAACATCATCAGCAAATAAGTTAATCTCGTATTCTTCCTGATTAACTCTAAAACCCTTAATATCTGGGTCCATTCTAATTAATTCAGCTAATGGCTCTATTGCCAACACAAACAAAGCAGGTGATAATGGGCAACCTTGCTTAGTTGATCTTGTTAACTGAAATGATGTTGAAATTTGACCATTTGTCACTACTTTAGCTTTGGGATTATTATTCAAGGTTTTAATCCATTTTATAAATGATGTTCCTAATCCATATTTTTCCAATATCTTAAATAAAAAATCCCATTCCAATCTATCAAATGCTTTTTCTGCATCTAAAGCAACTGCCACACTCGTTTCCTCCCTCTTTTGCGCTAAATGGATTATACTAAATAACCGGGTTACATTATCTGCCGATTGTCTATTTTTAATAAATCCTGTTTGATCCATATGTACTAATTTTGGTAAGCATTTAGATAATCTATTAGATAAGATTTTTGCTATTATTTCAGTGTTTAATAAAGAAATAGGTCTATATGATGCTGGTTTTAAAAGGTCTCTATCTTTTTTTGGCAATACTACTAAAATAACTGTTGAAAAAGATTCTGGAAGTTTATGCATTCTTTCCACTTGATGTATTAACTCCATAAAAAGAGGAATTAATAAATCTTAAATTTTTTTTATAAAATTCAGGCAGAAAACCATCTTCTCCTGGAGATATATTACTTTGAAGTGATCCCAGAGCTTCTTCAACCTCCTTCAATGTAAAAGGCATACCTAATCCCTTCTGTTCTTCTGTATTTAATTTTGGAAGTTATTTGTGATAAAAATCTTTCTATCTTGACGTCATCATTTTTTGATTCTGATTTATACAACTCAGAATAAAAATTCTTAAAAGCTTCATTAAATTCTAGAGGCTGATAAGTAATTTTATTTACTTTTGTTCAAATTGCATTTATTGTTTTAGAAGTCTGATCTGTTTTTAACTGCCATGCAAGGACCTTATGTGATCTTTCACCTAGTTCATAATATCTCTGTTTAGTTCTCATGATTGCTTTTTCTGTTCGATATGTCTGGAGTGTATTATATTTTAACTTATTAATAAGTTGTCTTCATTTTTCTTCTGTCATATTTCTTTGAGAATCTTTTTCTAATTTTATAATCTCTTTTTCCAATTGATCTACTTCTATCATATATTCCTTCTTAATTTTAGAAGTATAACTTATTATCTGACCTCTCAAATATGCCTTCATTGCTTCCCACAATATAAATTTATCATCAACTGAATAAATTTGTATCTAAAAAGAACTGAATCTGCTTTTTCATAAAATCACAAAAATCTTGATGTTTTAGTAGAATTGAATTAAATCTCCATCTATAAATTGATTCCTCTTTATCTATCATTATCATTGTCATTATTAAAGGAGAGTGATCAGACAATATTCTTGCTTTATATTCCACATTTTTCACTCTATCTTGAATATTCGTTGATAATCTATCCTTGAGTATGTTTTATGTCTATTTGAATAAGATGAATAATCTCTTTCTTTTGGATTGATTCTTCTCCATATATCAATCAAATTTAAGTCTTTCATCAATGATAGAGTTAATTTTACTATTTTTGATTTTGTAACAGCCTTTGTTGATCTATCTAAAACTGGATCTAGACAAAAATTAAAATCTCCACCTATTAATATTTTGTCATGTGCGTTAGCCAAATTCAAAAAGACCTCCTGTATAAATTTTACATCATTTTCATTTGGTGCATAAATATTCATAAGAGTCCATAGTTCTGAAAAAATTTGACAATGTATAATTAAATATCTTCCTGCTGAATCAATTAATACATTTTGTATTTTAATTGGTAAATTTTTATTAACCAAAATTGCAACTCCTCTCGCCTTTGAGTTAAATGAAGCTGCAATAACATTTCCAACCCAGTCTCTTTAATTTCTGATGTTTATGTCTGTTAAATGAGTTTCTTGTAAGAAAGCTATTTCTATTTTCATTTTTTTAATGTATGTTAAAATTCTTTTTCTTTTTACCAGTCCATTAAGCCCATTAACATTAAAACTTAAAAAATTCAATAAATTAGTCATTGTTTTTAATTATGTTACTCCAATCTATAATAATGCCTAATCTTTCAACTTTCATGGTATCCTGGGAAATCTTTTTAAAAGTCTCCATGTTGCTATGTGTGTCCCCACCAATCATCCAGGCAAAAGAATAGAAGAAAAATAGAAAATAAAGAAAAAAACAAAATACCCCCCTACTAATGTTGTGAAAGAAAAAAAACACATTACCCCCCTCTATTGTACGGGTCATGGCAATCGCCATGATTACACACGTGAATCCCGTAGTAACCGATTCAAAGCTCCCCAGCCCCCCCGCAACATAAAAAGTATATATATAAGAAAAGAAAAAACATATTATTCTCAATTAATATTTCTAAAATTTTACTTTTCTCCCTTGTATCATCCTTAAATGTCCATCAGTTCTATTCGCTATCTCTGTCTTCGTCTTTAACCATTACGTTTAGAAGTCTCTACGTTTAATTAGCAAATAGATGGAAGTTTTTGTGCGAACACCTCCGCATCTCGATATTCGGAAAAAAATCTTTTTCCCTCCTCCAAAAAAATTATCAGTGTTGCTGGGTGACGCATTAAAAATTTATAACCTTTTTCCTGTAGGACTTTTTTAGCTGAGTTAAATTCTTTCTTTCTCTTCAAAAGGTTATAACTTATATCAGGATAAAAAAGAACTGGTTTCTCTGCTATCATCAATGGACCCTTTCTTCTTTTGGCACCTTGGGCAGCCGCCCTCAGAATCTTTTCTTTATCCTGGTATCTTAAACATCTTATCAAAATTGATCACGGATTTTGATCATCTTGAGATCTTGGCCTTAAGGCTCTGTGCACCCTTTCAATCTCAATTGAAGTTTCTTCTCCCATTTCCAATTTTTCAGGGATCCATTTTTGAAAAAAGTTTATTGGGTCTTCTCCTTCAGTATCTTCTTTAAGTCCAACAATTTTAATAATATTGCCTCTACTAAAATTTTCAAGCTTATCAATTTTTTCCACGAGTTGTTTTCTTTCTGATGTCCAGGCATTATTATCATCTTCCATTTCCTTCATTCTTCCATCCATATTTAATTTCCAAATCTGTAATTTTCTTTTCCATTTTTTCCTGTTTCATTGTCATTTTGTCAAACCTAGTCTCCATATTTATTATTTTTTCTTTAATTACTTTTTGGTTACTTTTAATTACTTTTAATGCATTGAATTTTTCTAATTTATGCATTATTTGCCTCAAAGTCTTTTTTGTATTTTCAGAGGAACTTTCATCTCCATCTTCGTGTGATTTTTACAGAGAATCTGTCTCTCTCTCAGATTCACTTTCACTTTCAGTTTCAGTCGCAGCTGAGATTTGTAGTTCTGGTTGCTCTCGTTTGCGCATGCTCGTTCCTTTACGCTTGCGCAATTCTCGTTGATCTTTTCCTTTAGAAATGGCCGATGCTGCCGCAGTTTCCTGTTCTGTTTCGCCGGTGATGTATTGTACCTGAGTCCGCGGTTCTTCGGTAGAAGTAGGCCTTGATTCTGTTCCAACTTGAGCTGTCTTCGCGGTAGTAATTTTCTTCATCCTCTGTTTATGAGGCATAGCTTAAAACAATCCGGAGTAGTTTATAAGTAACCTTAAAAAAGTATTGACTAACTTTTCTTCACTTAAACATTAATGTATTGATTTTTTTTACGGGAGGGCTGGGTTTCAGCGTCTCAATCCTACGTCATCACGTGACGTCCCCCCTGCCATGACTTCTTGTGCTATCCCTCTGATGAAATGTGTTCATTCATTACGACAAGGCCATATCCAGGAGAAGAACCTGATAGATTTTGCTTTTCCTGCGCAATGCTTGTTGATCACATTTTGGCCAAACAATTGTGTCAGTTCCCACCTCAGCATTGAAGTTACCTGGAGGGTGTGATTATGAAGTTCATTCTATAAATATAGTGTTCCTCGTCCATTTTATCCTTCCAGGGAAAGATGTGCCCATCACCTTGTTCTTTATACTGCTGTCTCCTGTTCAATTTGCCTCACTTAGTGCAAAAAATCTCAATGTCAGTGTGTCCAAGTTCTCTCGTTATGGTAGTACAGCAACATTCATATCTGTTGGGATTGTCCACGATGACCTTGATGTTTCAGGTTCTGATCCCCATATTGTAGAGTGGAACTTGCCTAGCCTAAAAGTGAATCCCAATACCTCGCTTAAGTTGCACACTGAACTTGTGTTCCGAAAAGCCAGACCACACCCACCATCCTTGCCTACATTCGCCACAAGCAACGTAGCCACATTCCTGGATATGGGCCACAGTCAGCTGAATCAAAGTTGACAGGTGAAGCTGTACTGTGACTAGCTGATTGATTATATTCATTTGGATTATCAAGCAGAATTTGATACCAATTCTAATAGATTAGATTGTTTCTAATAGATAGATTCTAATAGAATAGATTGTCAAAAAGTGAGGCCATAGGGGTGGGATTTAAATAACAACACAAAGGAATTCTGGGGCTTGGGGTGCTGAAGCCATGGTTGCCAGTTGTTAACCCAATAAAATCGGTATGAAACAGGACACAACAAGGACATTGTAAGTTGGATGACATGATAAAGACAGGAAAGGTGAAGTAATTGAAGTATTTTAAAATCAAAAAAATCTCTACGTAATATTGAAAAAGTCAAAAATATAATTATTTTCTACTTTTCTTTTAGTATTGTCAAAGTCAACACAGTTTAAAGAGGACTTATTGTCATGTACAGCCACAGAACTTGATTGTGGATTGTCTAAGTTTGTAAAGGAAGTTCGAAGACCTAATGGGGAACGCTATGCACCTGATAGTCTATATTATCTATGTCTTGGAATCCAACAGGTTAGTTACATATATAAAACAATGGTTGTAAGTAAATCTCTTCAGACCTGAATTGCTGATATTATGTTCTATGGCTTACTGCTAAATATAGGTGATTTCCCTGCATTGAGGGAGAATGCGTTCCTAGAATATAATCTATGCTGTAATTCTCTGTAATGTGATGCCAAATCCACTGTACATAAATCAAGAAACAGAACTGTACAGCACAGGAATAGGCCCTTTGCCCACTATGTCCCTGCTGACCATGATGCCAAATTAAACCTATCTGCCTGCACACGATCCATTTCCTTCCATTCCCTACATGTTCAATATGCCAGTCTAAATGCCACTATCCTGTTTGTTTCCACACCATCCTGGCAGCTTTCCCACCTCTCACCTTAAAATATGTCTTTATCATTTCTACACTGGGAAAAAGACTATCTTACCTATTTATGAGTGACTAGAAACAAGCCCTTCGTTGGACTCGTCCATGCCAACTAAGATGCCCTTGTGAGATCATCCCGTTTACCTTCATTTGGGCCATATCCCTCTAAACCTTTCCTGTCCATGTACTTATCTGTGTCTTAACTGTTGTTATTGAATTTGCCTTTCATAATATTATAAATTTCTATCAAGTTTTTCCTCAGCCTCCAACAAGTTCATCCAACCTCTCTGTATAGTTAACACATTCTATCCTGGTGCGCCCTCTGCAAAGCATCCACGTCCTTCCTGTAACAAATTGACTGGAGCAGTACACAGGCTCCAAATGAGGCTTAACAGCTGCAACACGAGTTCCTGACTCTTGCACTCTGCCTTGACTAAAGGCAAACACGCCATAAGCCACCTTTACCACCCTATCTACGTGTGTTGCCTCTTTCAGAAAGCCATAGACTTGCACCCAGAGATCCCTCTGTACATCAATGCAGTTAAGGGTCCTGCCATTTACTTTATACTTTCCCCTTGAATTTACCCTCCCATTGTACAACACTTCACACACGCCTGGATTAAACTCCCTCTAGTTCTCTGCTTATAGCTGCAACTGATCTATATCTTGCTTTATCCCTTGACAACCTTCTTCAATACTACAGCTCCTCCAATTTCTATGTCATCTGCAGACTTCCTAATCAGCCCATCAACATGTTCATCCAGGTTATTTGTATATATCACAACCAACAAAGGTCCCAGAACTAATCCCTGTGGAACATCACCAGTCACAGACCTTCAGTCAGAATAGCACCCCTCCACCACCACCATGTACCTTCTGAATGCCAGGCCAGTTTTGACTTCAATCTACCATATCGCAATGAATCTCTGCATCTTAATCTTCTGAATCAACCTGTCATTGAAGGACCTTGTCAAATGCTTTACTGAAGACCATGTAGGCAGTATCCATATCATTCATCTCAAAAAACGCAAGTGAAAATTTTGTATTCATCTGCTTTTATTCAAATAAATTCTCTAATAGTGAATTTTATTCCATATCTCAGCATTTTGGTTAGTGATTTGTGAGGTCTAAGGGTAAAATTTTGTTACGAATATGGCCTTAAGTGGGCTCACCAGTAATGGGAACCATATTTTGTCATTGGTGTTGTTGTAATGAGTGTCAATGTGTTTTCCATGTGCTGCACTTCATTGTGGCGGACTCGATGGGCCAAATGACCTAGATCTGATGCTATGTCTTATGGACAAGCAGTATTCCAACTTGGTATACAGGCTTCCCCATGTTGGGACTGCATGCTAGCGTAGTGGTTAGCAAAGTGCAACATATGTATGCATTTCTTCCTATGAAGCTCAAAACGGGTTTCCTCTCTGTCACTTCACTTTCTAACCAGTCTAATGTGCTTTTGATGACAATACTGTGGAGGCAGGGTTCAAAATCAATTTAGGGATGTCTATAAAAAAAACCTGTAATGCATTTTGATAAATGTCCACAACTGGAATTAGCTTGTTCAATTTTCACTTCTGCTAATTTTCATAGTCCTTCACAGCATAAAAAGAGGTCATTTAGCCAATGAAGTCTCTGCCAGTTCTCAGAATAACCCCATCAGTTACATTATCCCATTTACATTTACTTTTCTTTCATTTCATGCATATTAGCAACCCTCTGAATTTCCCACCAGTCACCTATACTTGGGGTGATTAACAATAGTCAGTTAACTAACTAATAAGTACATCCTTGGATTGTGGGTGAGCTGGTGGAAAGCCATGATGTGATGGGGCCGGCGTGCAGAATCAACCACAGATCACTGAAGTTGCAGTATGCTTTCACTCCTCACGGTGCCATTGCATCTTATTAGACCTTAGTGTGCTATTTCGTGAGCCACCCTATTATTTATTTACTGTGTTTCTTTGGTGGAAAGTAAGGATTTTGAAAACTAAGTATTCATCTCTCTGTAGTCTTCAGGACATTTGCTTTTGATAGGATGTCTTAACCCAATTTTGTTCTGATTTTAAATTTTCTTATTCTAGATACCCACACTGAAATGCAGTCATTCACTGTCTACCCTATCCATCTTTAATCACTTTAAATGCTGCAATCAACTTAGTCCGCAGGTTTTAGAAAGTATTACACATATTATTATGTTTTCACTATTGATAACTTCCTTGATACAATATATTCTAGTAAATGATCTTTTTTCAAAAATCCTGTGTGCTTCCTAGTGCAGAATGCTCTTAAACCATTTTGTCTAATATTCTCCCCACCCTGTGATTTTTTTTAATGAAATATGCTTCCTTCATGTACCTTTGATTTTATTGTAAAATCATTACATTCCTCTTATTAATTATATATGCTTTTCAGCAATTTCTCTTTCCTTTAAGTTCACCATACCACATAATGTGCCAGTTTAGTTAGCTCCTCTCCATTTCTAAATCAGAATCTGCAAAGTATGGAATGGAAAGCTGTACCTCAGTGTTGATTCCTAGAGTAGACAATTTTTGCCCATCTGAGAACTTGCTTTTTATGCTTCCTGATTAATGTATACATAATTTAATTTGCCAGGAGCAATACTACAAGTCTTGATGGGGGCTTATGTACTTTATGAAAATTGTTGCACAACTGGACCACATCAACAATATTTTAATGATAAGAGTCCAGTTTATTGCTAATGTTACTAATGTAAATAGTTATTTAATATTCTTGAAGTCAGAATGGTCTATAGTGTAATTTCTCAATGTTTTTGGAGTAAATAAACTTAGCTAAGTACAGATTTCTTAAGTTTCTCACTGTCCATCCAGTAGTGCAAGGACAATGATTTTATAAATTTATATAAAATTCAACAGCTTCAAAACCTGTCAGTAATCTATTCTGACTAGTCATGCAACAAAAGTAATTGGGATCATGTTTATTGCCTGGAATTGTTTATTAGTTGACTATGCTTGCTGTGAAGGATCACTTTACTTCTAATCTCTTGTCATCAAGAATGTCATCTTGGCACCAACTTATTAAACCGTTCCTTCCCAAAGAGATTTGTCGCTAACTCAACTGTAAAGGTTAATCTAGTTCCATTAAAACTACCAGTGAGAAAGCTTTCAGGGCTCTTCAGATGGATGTACTCACTTTTCATCTTAGCTATAATTTATGGAAGTGCTTCTCAACAAAATTTTACAAAGAATGGAAACTTATGATGTCCAGCTGATTTTCTATTATGAAGGAATTTGCTGGATTATTTTCTCAATAATTATAATTTTACAGAGCAAGTATTTAATAGAAATTTAAAATGTATTGCTAGTTTGCACTTAAAAGATCATATGCTTTCCAGATAAAATTTTTCATAATTTTAAGCTGATTATGTACAAGAATAACCTTAGTTAAAAGAATGTTGAGGGATAAACTCTTAATGCAAGCACTTAAACATCTTTATCACTGAAGAGGTCATCATACTGCTTTCTAGCAACAGACCTGTTTACTGAGATAATTGTGAAGTGGTACATTTAAGAACCCAGGCATGCAATTTCTTGGAATCAGTTCCCAGAACGCCATTATCATTTGCAAGAGCCATCATTCTTTGCTCAAGCTTTGATGAGTCGCCATTCCTCTCTTAAAGATGATCAACAAACTGGGTAAAAACAAAACAAAGTAGACAGCTTTCTGGTTTATGTTTCAAAAGAAAATTTGTTATCATCAAAGTATGTATATGTTATATACTACCTGGAGATTCGTTTTCTTGCAGGCATTTACAGGGGAAAAGAAATAAATAGGATTTTGTGAAAAACTATACATAAACAAAGACTGACAAACACCAGTGTGCAAAAGAAGACATATTGTGCAAATAAAATTAATACTGAAAACATGAGTTGTAAAGAGTCCTTGAAAGGGAGTCTATAGATCATAGAATCAGTTCAGAGTAGCGATGAATGAACTTAACCATCCCGGTCAGGAGACTGATGGTTGTAAGCCCAGAACTGTTCCTGAACCTGATGGTGTGGAACCTATGGCTTCTATACATCATGCCCGAATGCAGTATCAAGAAGAGGGCCTGGCCTGGATGGTGGGGATCTTTGATAACGGATGCTGCTTTATTGTGTAAGTTCCATGTAAACGTATTCAGGGGTGGGGTGGGCTGCATCCACCACTTTTTAGCATTGTTCCATTCCCAAGCATTGATGTTTCTATATTGGGCTGAGATGCAACCAATTGGGATACATGCCACTGTGCATCTCTAGAAGTTTGTCAAAGTTTTTGGTGACATACCAAATCTATGTAAACTTCAAAGAAAATAGAGATGCTGTCATGCCTTCTTTGTGGTGATACGTGATGGTCCCAGGATATGTTGACGCCAAGGAATTTAAAGCAACTGACCCTCTCCATTTTCATGTTAAATGCTATTCTCTCACTTGAGTTGATTATTGGGCCACTTGTCACAATGCTTTTAAAATAACACAACTATATTTATGTTTTAATATGATTACTTTGATTGTGAATTGCCGAAGGACTTGATTGAGCTCTAATGCATTACAGAACAAAGTTCTCAATTATCAAGTAACAATGGTTTATCAATGGAACTAAATGATATCAATCTATTTTTGGCGTTCTGGTTTACTGTTTACAGGATTTATGTAATTTTGTTTTTCTTTCTCCAGTACCTATATGAAAATAATAGGAATGAAAACATATTTAGTGACCCTTGTTACAAGGCCTTTAATGAAGAATTCAATATAATCTTGAGAAGTTGGCGACCAAGCATACTGCCAAACGGTAATAAATGTTCGTATGCATTTCTCCAGTAACAGTTTATCTAAGTAAATGTGGTTATTACAGCTTTTTGTGTACATTCATTCCATTGGGTACATTTAGAAAAATCAAGTGCTTTAAATACAGCATTATTTAAACTAACACACTGGGGCACACTTGCACATGGATTCATTAACAATTCTAAGTTATTAAAAATCAAGATCAAAACAAATCAAGCATTCAAAGGTATGCTGAGAAGGGCTCATTAGAAGAATTGCAATAACAATTGCAATTTTTGTTGAAATTTCATCCAGCCACGCATGGAAAAAGTGGTTAAGTACCGCTCATATTGGATATCTAGTCCTCAGAACAAGAAAACAGTTCTGAAAACATCTGCAAATTTTTTTTTAATATCCACATAAGTGGTTGATGGCTGTTCCCAATGCTAGTATATTCAATAAAATTAACAGACTCTAGTAGTTTTCAAAGATATGGTAGCAGTGCAGTTTAGTTACTGGTCCTGTATCCAGAGGACTAACCTGTGATGTGGGATATTCTGTGGTTTGGTTCCCACTACAGCTGTACGGTAATTTAAATGTTGGTGATTATTATCTAAAATCAAAATATAGTTTAAGAAATAGTGATCACGAAACCATCAGACTGTTGGGAAAAAAAAGCCAATTCACTGATGTCCCTCAGAGAAGAAATTTCATCTGGGCAATACCAGACTCCAAACACATGATTTTGATGGCTTTTAACTCCCCTTTAAAATGTTCCAACTAGCCAGTCAGTTCTACAGGCAGGAATGGACAATAAGTGTCAACCTTACCCTAATCCTAACCCGAAGAGAAATTAATTTAAAAGAAAGTCCATCCATACTTAATATATTTGACTGTCGATTAAGGCTGATTTATACTTTTGCGTAGGCTCTGTGCCATAGCCTATGCCATTGTGAGCGTTTATACTTGTGCGTGGTGCATCTGTGTCGCTCTGCAATTCACCGCCAAAACACTAGTTGGCGGTGGGGTTTCTGTGCCACTGTATTGAGTTTCTTCATGTGTACTTCAAACAATGGCGACTGAAACTGAGCACAGAAACTGCCGACACAGTTCAGAAAGTTCCGTAGTCACCAAAAATCTGCTGCAGTAGCTTCCCACTGGGTGACTGAAGGGCAGGGAAGGAACTCTTGGCTGCAATGCTTTCCTTAAGGCTTTACAGACCTCCAAAATTATGGTGGACACTGCTTGATGCCAGTTTGTTGTAGCTAGCTGCTACAGCCTGTTGACTTCCACCTGAAGCTAAAACTCGAAATGCGATGCTACCAAGCGGACCAATCACAGTTGTTGCGGTCTGCGTCGCCACGGCACGTAGTTACATTTTTGGGGAGGTGCGCGTCAGGCTACTACAAAGGGAATGCGGCTACGCCGTACCTACGGCGTAGATTCGACACAAGTATAAATTGGCCTTCACTGTCCTTCTCTGTAGTTCCCTCCATTAATATGCCTATCTCAAAAGAACTTGGCTTTATAGTTAGCTATGGGTTCTAGCTGAGCAAGACCTCACTGTCAGGACCTCTATTTCTGGCCCCCAGCATTGCCTCAGAAGACTTCCTCCTCCTCTTCATCTCTGAGATGAGATATTCCCTGAAGATGTTTGCTCAGTATACACATGCACACTGACAGTACCATGCCCTACCTCCAATGCCTGGCTGCTCTGGGACAGGTTGCTGGTCCAATATTCAATCCTAGAAGAAGCAGTTTCTTTTGTTTAGGCATTGGGAAGGCCATTTGCCCTTGGCATAAATATTATCTGCTGTTAATTCCATCTCTCCTGAATCTCATCGCAGACTCAGGCTACATCCACACTAGACCGGATAATTTTGAAAATGCTGGTTTTGTGTAAAAACAATAGGCGTCCACACTATGCGTTTTTGAAAAAATCTCTATCCACACTGAAATGGAGATTTCGGCGAATCTCCTTCTCCTGCGTATGCGCAGGACACATCTACCGAAAACAAGCGACATGTTTGGTGTCGAATCTCACTGTAAAAATGCGCGTTTGTGTAGTTACAGACTAGAAAAACTTAAAACAACGGACAGCTGTTGGCTCTCATGCAGGAGAACTTAAAACTAAAAAAAAACAATACTGAAGCGTACAGAGGCAATCGACAGGGAGTTCACGGACAGATTGACCTGGCTGATGACAAACATTGAAAAACTGACTAATTCCGTTGCATTAATAAAGCACCTTGTTAAATGTGTAAAACATGTCTGCATCAGTGTTATCTTGTATTTCCATACAATGTTACATTAGGCTGTTACACATCTATTGTCAGAGAAGTACTTGCATAAATAGGTAAACCACCTTCATACGAGCAAGGACAGAAAACAGGGCAAAGTGAGTACAGTATACTTAATTTATTCAGTAAGTTATGGGTCAAAGTATTTGGTGAGTACATTTCTAACTCTTCTGGCTTCAGTCTTGTTGCCGTCTGTTCTGAAATTCAAGAAAACAATGAAATAGCGTGCTGCCGTCTGACAGCGTTTTCAGAAGTCTCCGGTTACCCCGTCCACACTGATCCGCCCGAGCAGCATTTTCAAAAATACCCAGCCTGGAAAGCATTTTTGAAAAGCTCCAGTTTCAGGAGACGAAAACACCGTTTTAGTGTGAACGGAGGGTAAAAACAAAGAGAAAAGGCTTTGGTTACGGATTTATCTGGCGTAGTGTGGATGTAGCCTGAACCAGTGTAATTATCCTCACTAACTGAGAGTTTGTTCTGTCAGCCATGGCAGTGTGATACTAAATCAGCCATGATGGAATGGCAGAGCAGGCTGAATGGTCCAAGTGGCCTAATTCTGCTCCTGTGTCTTATGGGTCAGTCGGTCTGTCTGCTTTCTAAAACAAACGCTGTGCTTCTGCCCCCTTTCACGTATGGCTGAAACATTCACTGGAGTAACACACACAAAATGCTAGAAGAACTCAGCAGGATAGTTCAAATTTAAGGTAAATTTATTACCAAAGTACATGTCACCATATACAACCAGGAGGTTCATTTTCTTGTGGGAATACACAAAAATCCAAGAACCACAATAGAATCGATGAAAGGCTGCAACCAACAGGGAACGGACAAACAACCAATATGCAAACAACAACAAACTGCAAGTACAAAAGAGAGGAAATAATAATAAATATGCAATAAATATCAGGAACAAGAGATGAAGAGTTCTTGAAAGTGAGTCCATAGGTTGTATGAACAGTTCAGTGCTGGGGTGAGTAAAGTTGTCCTCTCTGGTTCAAGGGCCTGCTGGTTGAGGGGTAGTAACTATCCATGAACCTGGTGCTGTGGGTCTTGAGGCTCCTGTACCTTCCTCCTGATGGCAGCAGTGAGCATGGTCTGGGTGGTGGTGGGTGGTGGGGGTCCTTGATGATGGATGCTGCTTTCCTGCTATATCGTTCCATATAGATGTGCTCAGTGGTGGAGAGGACTTTCCCCTTGATGGAATGGTCTGTACCCACTACCTTTGGTAAGATTTTCCATTCAAGGGCATTGGTGTTTCCATTCCTGGCTGTGATGCAACTGGTCAATATATTCTCCACTACACATCTATAGAAGTTTGTCAAAGTTTTAGATGTCGTGCTGAATCTCCACAAACTCTGAGGAAGTACATCAGTACTATGCTTTCTTCATAATTACACTTACATGCTAGGCCTGGGATAGATCCTCTGAAATGATAACACTGAGGATTTACAGTCACTGTACCTCTCCACCTCTGATTCCCTGATGGCTTTTGGCTCATGGAACCTGGTTCCCTCCTCCTGGAGTCAATTATCAACTCCTTGGTCTTGCTAACATTGAGTGAGAGCTGGTGGTTGTGGCACCATTCAGCCAGATTTTCAGTTTCCATCTTTCTGTCGATTCATCCCCACATTTGATTTGGTCAACAGTGATGCCGTTAGCGAATTTAAATATGGCATTGGGGCTGTGCTTAGCCTCACAGTCATAAGTATAAAGCAATTAGAGTTGGGGGCTAAGCACATGACCTTGTGATGCAAGGCCTGTGGTTCGGTAGCAACTATGGAGGGAAATTAATAGTTGACACTTCTCAATCTGACCTGCTGAGTTACTCTGCATTTTATGTGTGCTGCTCAAGATTTTCAACATCTTTAGAATCTCTTGTGTCTCTGAAACATTCATTTGTGCTTTCTATTGCTTTTCCAAACTAAACAGTCAATGCGGTCAGCTTCACATTCTTCGCTCACAACCATTTTTGTGCCTGCTTCCTACATCTACTTTAAACGTGATCTTGGCTTGCCATTTTTTGAATTGGATCCTTGCCATTTCTCCAGTGCATCAGTTTTAAAAATTTTCATCCTAGTGTTTAAATCTTTTTGTAGTCCTTTCCTTTCCTAGTTTCTTCAGCTCTGTATTCTATAGAATTATTCTCCATTGTGCAATTTCTAAATAAATATCTCCCCTGCCTATTTTATTTTAGGAGCGATATTTTCACGAGTTGAAGAGGATTATCTATGGAACAGCAAGCAGCTAGGGCCTGAGTCACCATTTGTACTTCTTAATACTTTGCTTTATTTTAACACTAAACACTTCGGGTTAAGGACCATTGAGCAGCATTTGAGACTTTCGTTTGGAAATGTTGTCAAGAAATGGAATAAAAACTCTGACAATACTGTATGTATTCGATACGAGGTCCCTGCTTTGTGTACAAATGACAATCAAGGTAAGAAATTAGTTGGAGCAATACTGATAACTTTCTATTTACTCACTTATTCTTACACCAGTACATTTCTGATCTTTTTTCCCTTTGCCTCCTGGTGCAATTCTGCCTATGTGATGTAGCTGCTTCACAAGCTCATTTTTAATTTGAAAACATCTTGCAGTTTGCTGTCTGGTGATCTGAACAACAGAAGTCAATTGTACAAATGGGCATCAATTGTAACTTCAGGAGGCTCTGTTAATCATGTTTTTTTTCCAAATGGAACCCATAGAGCTAAAGGTACTAAACATATTCCCAGAGCTAATTGGCTTCAGTCCAAACCACACAATGTATTCACTCATACTACTACAGAGTAATTTAAATATTTACTTCTCCAGGGACTCTCAAGCCCTTTGCTTAAGGAGCTGAATGGTAAGTGCAAGCAAAAGAAATTCTGTTGCAGTGTGTGATCTGGTCAACATAAGCTCAAAGGTGCTTATATGCACTGCCACCTGAAGCCGGCAGTTCCTTAACTCAGCTGATAGCTCAGAAATTAGCACTGGGCCATAGTTGCTTGTAATGAAAGATTGACTAATGTCTTTTCTGCTGATACTGGCATGTTTAAAAAGTCCTGTAAGCAGATAATTAAAAATGGTTCCCCTGGTTTGAGTATTAGTGTTTTCTACAATTACAAACAATCTTGTGTTTAAATTTGGTGCTTTGAATGCTACCATCTTAGTTTTCAAGAAAACATAATATAAATGTTTTAATAGGTGACTATTTGTATTTATGTTTTCTTGAATACTTAGCTACAGGAATCGTTTAAAGATTGGAATAATGTAACACACATACAGAGATAAACACTACTAGATATACAATCTTATGATTTGTTGCTTAAAGACATGTTTTAACTATATCAACAGATTTAAAGTGATTAAATTGTATTTTTAGACAAAATTACACCAGGAAAACGAAAACGTGAGGAGGATGAGCTTATATTTGAACAAAGAGAAAATGCAGCTAATCCTTCAAGATGTCCTGTAAAAATGTTTGAGTGCTACCTATCAAAGTGGTAAGGTTAAAGCTAAGAGAGTCAACATAAACATTTTTTTAAGCGCTTGATTACCTTTGCAATGAAGGATATTGTTTTTCTTAATTCATTCTCTGGATGTGGGTATCTGGCAAGGCCAGAATTTATGCCCACTAATTGCCCTGAAAGAAGAATTAAATTAACTGTAGTTTGCCACTGCAGACTCTCACATTGTTGTGGTACAGGTAGCAGAAATACGCTGCATGCAATTCATGAATCACGCTCAAAGATGTTTTGGGATATAGAATAAATCTTTGCTGTTACAAAATTTATATGGAGAAAATAAGAGCTGTAATTTTCAACTCACTTTTCCTGGCACAACATCAGATGATAAGGCTTCAAATAATGGAAAATTATATGCACTGTCTTCTAGGAATGCAACTTCCCACAACTTGGGTCACCTATACTAAAGTTACATGCTGATTACAGTAGTCATGTCAAAGATGTCTCAATTATAGCATGCTAGAGAAAACAACATTGTACTAGCGCTGTTACAGATCTACTAACTGTTAAAGTACACCTGACCAGAGATTTAAAGCAAGGTATCTGTAGGCTTTTAGGTAATCAAAGTGAAGGAATTGTTTGGGAAGGTGGGGAAAAGCAACATGTTTGGTTGAAGGGGTAAATGATTTCCTTCAGTTCCACAATGATTCCATCATAAATACATCAACACAGACCATCTGGTAGAGCCTCTTCTTCTGGATTATTTAATTTTAATTTCCGTGCAAAACCAAGCCTCAACTTTGATAAAGGAATCATAAAGTCCCTCTTCATTGTTATACAGGCACAGGAGAGGCTACAAATGCTGGAAATGTGAAGTTACACGCAAAATGCTGAAGGAACTCCGTAGGACAGGCAGCATCTATGTAATCTATTTTAGACTTGCTTATATTATTTAGATATTATTTCCTTTCACAAAATTAAAATGTCATTATTCAATTATGTATATGTTTCTAGTTTAATATTGTTTAACTTAATTGTATACTTCCTGTGTTGCAAATAGTACAGGTAAACTGCTCTCATAATTTCTAATTAAAACAGATTAGGAATTTAAGAAACATAAGTAGCAGGTTAGCAAAGGTATTTCACAGAAATAGGGTGAGAAAGCTACATAAGCATAATGTACCTTTCTCACCTAATTTCTGTAAAATACCTTGCTAACTGTTGCTCTTCATGTTCCTTATCACCTGATTGGTTTGCCTCCATTTAGTTTTTTTGCCTTGCACTTGATTCTTTAGCACCTCCACTAAACTTCTATCAGATCTACCTGTTCCCCCACCCACCCAGTTCTTTCTGCTTGATGACTGAATTCTTCCAGCATTTGTTTTTGTTTCCACATTCTAGCAGCTGCAGTTTTATTTGTTTTGCAATTTAATCTGACTACTCAACTTCATTAATTAACTGAAAGTACATATGTTTACAAACCTGCAACACTTTACTGAATTCCCACGTTTACCATCATTCCTGACTCCCTCGTGCTTTTGAAACCACAGTACTTATAAGCAGCATTCTTGCAACCACAGAACTAGAATGCAAAGCTGTCCAAAGTTTCAAAAGAAATATAAATGAAAGGCAATTATATAATTTTCAGCTTCAACTACAAGACGTCAGATGGAAGAGGGGTACAGTCAGTTCAGCGGAAATAGTTGATTGGTCAAGTTAACTCTCCAAGTTAGACTGAAATAAAGTAATTGTCAATGAATCTATAGTGATTCATCAAATTAATTTATCATTAAAAATAGTAAATGCTAGAAATAGCAGACTTGATGAAGATCACTGACCTGAAATGCATAATCTGTTTCTTTCTCCGTCGATACTACGTGACCTGCTAAGAGTTTTTAGCATTTTCTATTGTTAATTCAAACTTTTAACTTGCACGGTATTTTGCTTTTGAGATTAATTTATTGTGCATTCTTAGCCATATAAACAGACATGACTCTTTCTTTTTCAGAAACCTTTTTTGCTAATATAAGCAATTAAAACCCTGGGTGGCAGTGACAGGAATTCTTTTTGAAATATATCCAGTCTCCAACCTGAATATATTCAGCCCTAGTACTGTGATCATAGATTTAATTCTGGGAAATTAATTGGGTAAATGTTTATTCATACAGCACTAAAAAAACACATCAAATGTGATAAACAAATATTGAGTTTGTCAGTGACGGTGATGTGTAATCAAAAGTGATCAGTTATGTGATAAGAGCAACTGGCATTGTGACAGTCCATTTAAGATAAGAATATAGAACAGTACAGAACTGGACAGGCCTTTTGACTCACTGGTTTGTGCAGATCTTGATGCCAGTTTATCCCTCATGTCCTTCTGTTTATCATCCATATCCCTCCATTCCCTTCATATTCATGTGTCCATCTAAATGCCTCTTAAATCCACCAAACTGCCTGCTTTCACTACAAGCCCTCCTAATTTATCATAGGCACATTGTAGTGTGCATAAAAGAACTTCACGCCACTCTAAACAAATCCTCCCCCCCCCCCCCCCCCAACCCCAACCTTAGAAGTATGTTTTCTGGTGCTTGACATTTCTTTCCTGGGGAAAAGATTCTGACTGGCTCTAATAATTTTTTTAAAACTCTAATTTCCTGACCTTCTCTCAGCCCCCGACACTTTAGAGAGAAATCACCCAAGTTTTTCCAACCTTTCCTTAAAGTTCATACCTTCTAATGCAGGTAACATCTTTGTAAACCTCTTCTGCACCCTCTCTAGAGTTTCCACATCCTTCCTCTAATGGAGTGACCAGATCTGCACACAATACTCCAAGCATGATCTGACTAAAGTTTCATATACCTGCAGCGTAATGTAAGGCCCTGGTTTAAAACTAAGTTGATAAATCAGGCTTGCTGAATTAGCCAGTGGGATTTGTTTTGTTAACATTTTTCTAGAGAGCGTGGGATTGAGGAAGAATAGAAGTGGCTGATGAACATTGGAGAAGAACATGGTGAAATGTTCACAGAACCCATGTGGAAGGACAGATGCTGATTTTGGGAAATCCTCGTACAGACAATGGTGTCACGGGGAATGTGCAGATAACTCTTAGCTAGTTAGCATACGATGTTGAAGAAAGTTCGACTTTTTTTCTTGGATATTGCATGAATATTTGTTTGCTAGGACAGGTTCTTCAGTGCAAAACCATTTCATGTGAATAAACGAAGTGAAGTAAACTGGATTGATTACGCAACAATGAGCTCCGATTACATGCACAATATAGACCATTAGTTATATATATCTCATGGGCCTTTATTGTGTGCTAACTAGCTAAGAGTTATCTGCACATTCTCCATGAGACCATTGTCTGCATGAGGATTTCCCAAAATCAGCATCTGTCCTTCCACATGGGTCCTGTGAACATTTCACCATGTTCTTCTCCAATGTTCATTGACAATTTCCATTCTCCTTCCTCAATCTCATGCTCTCTGGGAAAATGTTAACAAGACAAATCCTATTGGTTAATTAATAAGCCTGATTTATCAACCAAATTTTTATTTTAAACAGCAAAATTGAAAGACTTAATTGTATGTAATTAAAAGAATACTTAAAGTATTTTGAGAAAATCTGCTGAAAAGCATGGTCTTAAACCAGGATATTACAATAACTTCCTTACTGTCATACCCAACACCCTGGCCAAGGAAGAGAAGAATGCCATATGCCCTCTTTGCTGCATTATCCTTTTGCTAAGCACTTTCATTTGACTTTAAACAAGATGCTTCTGTACCTCAATGCTATTAAGGGGTCTCCCAAAGTGCAACAACTCATACTTACCCAGATTAACTCCATCTGCCGCTGGGACCTCAGCACTGATACTTGGGGAACATTATTGGTCACAGAACCCCAGCCAAAATAACTGCCTTCTGTGGGCCAGCCAGTTCTGAACCCAAACTTACAATTCCTGGATCCCACGCATCTTTATCTTTTAAATCATCTTGCCATGAGGAGCCTTAATAAAAGTCGTGTAAAAAAAGTTCACTACCTTACTGTCATGAAGCTTCTTTGTCATTACCTCAAACTGTCAAGTTTGTATGGCATGATTTGTCTCGCACAAAGCCAAGCTGATTGTCTATCAGCAGGCCATTCCTTTCCATATGTACACAAATCATATCCCTCAGTATCCTCTCCATTACCTTCCCTATCACTGGCAAAAGGCGCCTGGATTAGCCCTATTTACCCTACTGAGTAGCACTAGTAAACTTCCCAGTAAGGATATTGGTTCACATGCAAACCACCTTGTTTATACAAATCCCTGCAAGGAAGCTAAGTAATGCACAAATTGGAAGCCCTCCCTTCTGCACCAGCTTCTTAGCCATGTATTGCATTTCTCTCCTCACCAGCACCTGGCATGGGTCATATTCCAGAGATTACAGCCCTGGAATTTTTACTTTTTAAATAAACTTTCTACCTAGCTCCTAAAATCCCTTTGCAGAACCCCTTCTCTGCCACTGCCTATGTAACAGATACCTATATGGACCACAACCTCTATTCACCCTCCCCTCTCAGTATGTCCTGCATCCTTGACCTTGGCACCAGGAGGCAATGCATCATTTTGAAGCCTTGATTGTGCAGAAACACTTTTCTGCATCCTTTACTGTTGAATGCCCTATTCTCTAGAGGTGAGAATGGGGTAACTTAAGAGTTCAGAATGAGGCAGTAAGAGCAATTTATAGAAGGAAACATAGATCTCCAAGAAGGAAATCTTTGAATAGAAGTTTGAAAGAGTACAAAATAAATATTTCTGTCTGTAAACAGTACTGCTTGATATTATGCGGAAATGTCAGTAATCATATACAGTTGAGTTCCTAACTAAAACCTGAACACAACGTTCTAACTCTGAAGGATTGTGCCAGCTAGCCACTACTTTCAGTATATTTTATAATTCCAAAATATTGCAACCCAGAAGGAGTAGTTTGGCCATGAAGCCAGTACTAGCTCTTACTCAGTTATTCCCACTCCTGTGGTGGGTCTCCATAACTTCATTATTTTCCTTGATGTATATTGATTCTTGTTTCAAAGTTATTTAATCTATTTCTCAGTCAATTTATGTTTTTCATTTTCACAAATTGTATTTTTTATAGATTGTGGTACATTTTATCAAAATTATAAATGGGGTGGGTGAAAGGAATTGGGGAATGACTGATTTTATTTTACAATTGACTCTGATATATATAATTCTTTTGTCCTCTAGCCCTCCAAATCTACAACAGAGAACCGACCTCTTTTATCTACAGCCCGAACACTCCAGCACCCCTGATGGCCCAATTTGGTTCTCCAGCATCCCTTTGGACCGCAACATCTTAGAATATATGCTTGTACGGATTCTTGTGATAAAGGACATATATGAAGGAAATGAAAGGGACAATTCTGAAGCAGATGAAGATGATGTTGATTGAAATTTCCCTACAATAGTGACACTGAAGTTGGGCAAAGAATCATGACAGTGTATTGTGAGTAGGATATAATACAGGGAAGCTATGATGTGGATTTCCTGAATCAGCCCTCTATATAATTGAATTTGTAGCAATATACCCAGATTGGGTATTATGTAAATAACCCTAAATGAGAGGAGAATAGCAGATGTTAGCAGTCTCCTTAGTGACTTTTAGGACATGTACACTTTAAAACAACTGCTCTCAAGTTTTTTTAATTATTTATTGAATTGGTTTGTTGTCAGAATGTCAGAAAGCATTTCCTTTTGTAACTTTTTACATTACAAATTAAGGATCTCAAATGTGTTGTGTAATTTTTTTTCTGAACTTAAAAATTTGCATTAAAACAAACTACAGTGTTTTGGAATTCCCCTTAATAAGGAAGGGATGGTTTTAATGGGTGCTATCTCCACCAGATAGGTATGCATCTACGTAATTAATATAGTCTTAGCACTATAAATCAGTTTAGAGCTAGCCTCCTGATGGTTGTCCTTTCACAAATGTACCAGTTGGTGGAGTTTTCACCACAGATTCTGTAAGCATTAATTATTTGTTACACTGATGATGGTGCAGTCTATTTTAATTCTCTGTAAAATAACTGCTTTTATGGAAAGAAGTCATGAAATAAAGAATTAAGAGGATCACTGAAAGCTGGCTGAATGTCATAGTAGAAGAAAACCAGGGAAATAATCTACATGTACTCAATCTGTAGAGTAAAATAAATGTGCTTTTTTAATTAATATAGTTCAGCTGCTTAAGTAACTCTTAATAATGTGGCTCAAACTTGAAGTATACTCATTACCACAAGAGCTGAGGTCTGACTTCTGAGCTTTGTAACAGAATAATCAGAATTCTTGCATGTAAACATTTCTTCATTAATTGGATTTGGCTCCACTAACTCTCACCTACAGAGCGGGAATTTAAATGTATCTGAATTTTAAAGGTACAGGGATTCCCACCCTGGGTCTTGTTTAATAGTATTGGGCCAATGCATTAAAAAATTTTGGGAACTCCTTATATAGTAGGTATTCTATTGGAATAAAGCATCACATATCATCATAAATTAGAAAGTGCATTACCATTTCTTCATTGTTGGGTCTAAATCTTATAGCTTCCTCCTCACTGGCACAGAAGAGTATTAAGGTGGTGGCCCAGTTGACAGTGGTGTATCTGCAAAAGGTAGGTTGGTACCTAAATTAAACACACAGCTCTTCACTGTACTATTCACAGTTCACACAAGAGCATTGACTGTATAATGAATGATGTGTTAATATGTGAAACATGACAAAACAGAATTCTATGTTCAAGCAATGTTTCTGTTTTGCAGACTTTGCAGAACACTAATACTTAACAGCGATTCCCTATATCTATGGTGATATGCCTTGTGTTACACAGCCGCTCTAACCAAAAAGCTTCCATTTTTGATAGCAGGTACAAGGGAAGCTGCAAGGCTTGAAAATGGGAAGCTGCAAGGCTAGAAAATGGAAAGGCAGAAAGTAAAGAGCTCTTTTCATTCTGGATTGTCATAAAGCAACTCACCAGATGGTGTTACCAATAGATGCAGTCTAACCCCCCCCCCCAGTCAAGAACAACTTCCAACTTCCAACTTCCAACCCTTCTGCTGCTGTTAATCCAATTTTCATTGTTATGGCAAAATAAAAGTTGATGCAGTTAGTGTTAACTGTCAATCATATAAACAGTTAGTGCTGTGAAGACCCAACTTTGGATAGTACCATCTTGATACGTGTGCCATCTTGGCAATATATTTAGGCTAACAGTTAATCTGTAATCCCTGCTATCCCTTTCCGCTTTCTTAAATAGAAAAGGGTCATGGAGAATTATTCAATCTAAAGAAGTACTTCCCAAATCAAGAAGGCAGGTCATATTGATTGAATAGCCAAGCAAAAGACTACACCTGCTTATTCACCTCCTCACTCACTTCTAGTCAGGGCCCAAAACAGTCCTTCCAGGTAACTTCACCTGTAAATCCATTGGGGTCACCTTTTGCATATGGTGCTCCTGATGTAGCCTCAATATTGGTGAGACACTATGTAAATTGAGGGACTGCTTTGTCAGACACTTTCACTCCATCCACCTAAAGCGGAATTTCCTGGTGGCCAACTATTTTAATACCTATTCCCATTCCCGTTACAACATGTCCATCCATAGCCACCTCTTCTGCCACGATGCTGTCACACTTGGGGGGGGGGGGGGGGGGGAGGAGAAACACATCATATTCCATCTAGGTATCCTTCAAAGTGATAGTATGAATATTGACCGTGGTAATTTTCTCTTTCCTTTTCCCCTCTTCCTTCCCACTCTGGCTCCTTATCCATATCACCTACCCCCTGATGCCCCCTCCTTCCTTTTCTCCCATGGTCCAGCAGATTCCTTTTCCTCCAGTTCTTTACCTATCCTACCCACCTGGTTTCACCTATCACATTCTAGCTTGACCGCCTCTCTTCCCCACACTTATTATTCTGGCATCTTCCGCCTTTCCAGTCTTGGCCCATTTATTCATTTCCATAGATGCTGCTACAAATAATTGATCTATTTAAAAGGGTATTGTAAAATTTATTTTCAGATCTGGGCATTGCTGTAATATCAGCGTTATTGTGCGTTCCTAATTGCCCTCAAGAAGGTGGTGGTGAGCCGCCTTGAGCTGTTTTACTTTCAATATTCCCTTGGCGCCATTACGAAGGGAGTTTCCAGATTTAGATCTGGCCACAATGCGGGACCTGCAATACATTTCCAAGTCAGGATAGTGTGCATCTTGGAGGAGAACTTGCAGGGGCAGTGATGTTATGATGTGCCTACTGATGATAGTGGTGCTGGAGGTAGCAGGTCTAGGAGCATTTCTGAGTAGGCTGGCAAGCAACTGCAAAGCAGAGTGTACTAGTGCTAGAGGGATTGAGTACTCAACAGTTAATGGGGTGCCAGTCAAGAATGCTGCTTTGTTCTGGCTGGTGGTCAGCTTGAACTCGTTCAGGTAGGCAGGCAGATTCAATCACATTCCTGATTTGTTTCATGTAGATGATGAAAAGGCTTGATGCCAATGATTGTCAAGGGTGGACAAACTAAGCTCTCAATTGTTGCAGACAGTTTGGCCTGGATCTTAGTGGCACAGACGTATAATTTCAGGCTACTTGTATCACATAGGAATTTGGAGAAACGAGAAATTAGCTTTTTCTGAATGCTTTTATTAATGCATTAAATTGCATAATGGTGCTGGTGCTTTGCAATAGTTCAACGAAGCTAAAATGTCTTCTTGATGATTTTCATTTGTACTCAGTGTCTGAGGCTTCTTGCTTAAATGTCCAACAATAATCAACCAGCATTGATGGATTCCAGTTGCCCTGGTAGTTTCTCCATGACCACAATGTCCTGGTGAAACCTTTCACCCTGCCAAGTTTTGAAGGGAAGAAGTCTAAATGGGAATGCAGAAAATGAATCTTCAGTGACGTTGTGCACTTTATAGTTTTTCATGCTTGATACAGGCTGTCAACCACCTGCATGTAGTCTGGTGCTCTGTAGTTGCCAAGAAAATTTTCAACAACATCCTTGACTGCCTTCCACGTGATTTTCTCTGGTCCCTCTAGAATTTCTTCAAAGTGCCTATCCCGATGACCTGTTTGATTTGTGAACCACCAAAAATCCCTTCCTTAATCTTGGCATCAGTTATTCTGGGAAACATCTGTCTCAAATATCAAAATCTCTCAAGGAAGTTGTTGTATCTGGTGATAGGAGATTCCATCCTTGCAGTCTTGAACCCAGTAATTCTGCTTTTGCCTTTGACCTCTGACCAGGTCATTTAATTCAGATTGAGTTATCAGATGAGGCTAACTCAACATAAAGGGTTCAAACTCTTATCGGTTTCATTTTTCATTTCTGGCTCTCGGTATCGTTTTTCATTTCCTACTCGTATCATAGCATCTTCACCTGCCTCTTCTAGACTCCATATATCTGGTGGCTTTGGTACTGGAAGACAATTGTTATGTAGCACAGGTCTCATGGCTGAAGGGAGATTGAGGTATTCAATGGATTTCTTGTTTTTTAGCAGAGAAACCAGACACACTGGTCATTGGGACATCGAACGGCATTGACTAACAACTAACTCTGAACCAAGCTCACAGATCAAGAGCATGTGCGCAACAGATGTGAGGAGCCCAGACTTTATCTTGGATGTGAATTTTACACCAAAAGTAGAGCTCATAGGCCTTCTTAATATGAGGAGTCATGTGTATACTCGCCACAAATATAACAAAGTATCATGGCTGTTGCAACATTGGCAAGACATTTCGCTATCACAAATACTCCTGAAAATATAATCACTTTATTATAATGAGTACAGTACACACAAAATGCTATGGCCGTAGAGCATGCATATTAACATGCTCACAAACTGATACACATCTAAACACAATGCATGGAATTGAGTGTGTGCGTGTTGCTTTTACAACCTCTCTAAAACCTGCCCTGTCTCAGTATGCCTGGACAAGATAGAAAACATTTCAGCTTACATTGCGGGCAACATTTTAATTGACTTGAATTATGAACTGAAATAAATTCAAGTGATTTGGAAAAAAATGGTGCATGATAGGGAGATGTCATGGTTATTTTCATGATCAGCAGCCCAAAATCCATGATACACACAAACATATTCAGGAAGCAAAATCTTTATTGTCCAGTATCATTAATGAAGCAGCTGAAGACAGGTGGGCCTGACATTGTCCTAAAAAAAACTAATGTGGTGTGTGCCCAGGTTGAGATGAGTCAGTTTTGATGGCCACAACCATCTTCCTTTGTATGAAACGACTCCTAACACTTTTCTTTGGCTCCCGGTCATTTCAACATTACTAGGTTTCCTTGACAAAACACTCAGTCAAATGTTGGTCTGATGTCCACTCATACCACACCTCCAGAATTCAGCCCTAGAGTTAAAGTTTTCCCAGGAAAATACAAAATGAGTGTTGGTGAACAGGACGTTGGTAAATGTCACTCAACAGCATTGTCAATGACACCATCCTGTCAATCTGTTGATGCCTGAGAGTAGGGCTGATTGGAAATAGTTAGCTAGTTTGGATTTGTCCTGCTTTTTGTGAACAGGACATGCCCAGCATTTTCCATATTACTGGGTAGGTGGTGACGTAGTAACCAAGCTCTTCCCATACATTTAAAAGGCACTAGTTCTTAAGCACAGGTCTTCAGTAAAACAACTGGAATGTCATCCAGCTCTGTAACCAGTGCCCTCAGCTGTTTCTTGATGCTGAATTAGTTAAAGAATGACTTCTCTGGTGGCTGGTATAATCTATTCAGCACTTCCAGAGCTGAACACAGTTACAGATATTTCAAGCATGCAACTTACCCTTTCCTGCAATTTCTTTGAACTTTCACCTCTTCATTAGTAGCTACTTCTCCCACCAACTTGCATACTTTTTGAAACAAGGTTGATCCCCTTGCTTGATGACAATGGTAGCACGAGGTACTGTATATACCAGACGCAGATATTAGTGACACTCATTGTAGATGCTCAGTTTTTTGCTGTCAAATCTGTTCCGAGTGTAACCCTTTTACAGCGACCCCACTGGTGTCCTCCTTGTGGGGACAGGGCTTCATAGTTCTGCCAATGTTATCATCAGCCGGAGGTAGATTAGCAAAGATAAAATCAGGTAGGTTTATCCCTTATGGTGGTTCAGTCAATATGTGCCACAAACCCAATTTGCCCATTTTTGTCCTTCAGGGTTTAGCC
The DNA here is from genome assembly GCF_030144855.1 of Hypanus sabinus. Classification (NCBI taxonomy): domain Eukaryota; kingdom Metazoa; phylum Chordata; class Chondrichthyes; order Myliobatiformes; family Dasyatidae; genus Hypanus; species Hypanus sabinus. The sequence goes on along the minus strand of NC_082708.1, from coordinate 46,849,808 downwards.
AGTCTTTGATAGGTAACCTGTTTGAGGGACAGCAGTTTGGATTCCAACCTCCAGCTGTTATGAGGACTCTAAATGGGATGGAAACAACTTTACCATGCATGAATTAAATTTAATTATTTAATTAATTTCTTTCTCTGTTTAAAAGAAGCAGTAATGGCACGGGTGAGTAGCTTGCTGGATCGATCACCTCTTTGAAACCAAAGGTGCCCAGCCCAGGAAGGAGAAAGGGCACCTTTGACCATATATCCACCAGGCTGCTCTGCAGTTCTATTTATATACTAGATTTCCACAGTGTTCATCTCCAACAATTTTGAATTTATCATCCTAAATCTTAGTATTTTATTATTTACCAAGGTCCATAGGTTTCAATTACAACCATCTTCTGCTTTGCATTAAATGCACATTCTCAAATTTCCATCAATAACTGTTGAACAAGCCGCTGCTTTCAGATTCACCCATTAATATGATGTTTTGTGTGTTTTATTCATAGAATGTAAATTAATTTGTTTTACTGAATGCTTGCAATGTCTTGCAAGTGTTGTATGTCATGTGTGCTGGAGCATTGTAACATCAGTAGCCTTAACTGCATCACAAGTCAGTCATTAAAATGTCTACCCTCTCATCAACCTGGTTAAAATACCTCACTGATCGAATGGAATGCTCGTTTAAAGCATTAACGCATATGGGTCAATACAAAACACAGAAGAGTAACAGATGTATTTAATAATGTATTTTGGAAGTAAGAATCAGTGAAATAAATATAGTTTAAAATTTTGAGAAATGAGAACCTAATCCCATAGGGATGGATCAGACGATTAGATTAAATGCATACAAGAGCCACTGGGAGATGCAAATGAGCAAGAAAAGAATAGGAAAATATATTGATAGGATTAGATGTAAGGAAATACAAGAACCTCATGTAGAGCATAAATATACTGAACTATTCACAACATATGGGTCAGGAGAAAGCTATTGGTCTAAACCAGCTAGTTTTGTGTTGCAAAAATATGGCAGCCAAATGAAAATACAGTATTTTGTCCACTGACATGTTTTATCAGTAATGAATATATTATGAATGGATAATCTAGTCTTCATGGGTCCAGCATCATTCAAAAGTTATAACCTTACATTAAGTATGAATTAACAAGAACAGCAGAATTCATTTAATCAAATTTAAGATATTGGAGAGGTACAAACTTAACTTTTGTTATCACTGATACAAACCCTACTAATACAATTAAAGACTGTAAAATATCATTGTTGGTTGCAATATCTATTGTTATTTCACAAGATTCTAGAAGAATGAAAATTACAAAACCCTGTTTTACAAAATCTATAAACAGAACTTCATCATAGATTCCCTTCAAGATATTTATAATTAGTGACCTAAAATACTGTGGTTAGTTTTCCTAAGATGTGTTTCCCCTCTAGGGTCTGTTTTGTGGCGGTGCATAGACAGATGGCTGGAGAAAGTTCCAACCAGTACATGTGGCCTCCTGACAGCACCACTGTTTGTGAAGAAAGTTTGAAGAGTTTGGATACATTGGCAGGATTTAGACCAAAACTGACCATTGTGTCTGCTGTTTCTTCAAAAATGTTTGCACTTTTACGTGTCTTTGGCATTTTTTAAATTCCTTATCTCAGTCCTGGGATCAATAGGATTATACCAACCTGCAATATTTAGAAGATGATTATCAAAGAAATGAAAGATAAGTGCTGCAGTACAGTAGGTCCCTTCATCTAAAATCTCATCTGCAGATTGAGATACACACAAATGAATTTTGGGAGATGACTAACATCTTCACAAATGATAAGCTTAAATCTAATGAGATGTGTGAATATCTTGCTACCCGTTGTGCTGAGTGTTTATAAGAACACTAATCACAGCATTTCATGCTTTAGGATAGGAGTTCAGTGGGGCAAGAGCAGGCACAGACAATGAGCCTACTCAGGCAGTCAGTTGTTAAAATCTTGGATAAGGAGGTAGAAATGAGCAGTGCAGGGTAAGGGAATTGTGAGGTTGGTGGCAGTGGATGGGAGATCTCCGAAGTTGATGATTGTGCAGGGGGCAATGGCCTGATAGTCCTTTTCAAGAGGTAAGTAAGAGGAGATGTCTGAGAGTTGCCACCTGGCTTGAGATGTCTCGTTTCCACAGGAGAACCAAGATACACTTTGCAAAGGCAGAAGGTACTGATGAAGGGTCTAGCATGATTGAGATCAGTACAGCATCTTCAAATAGCATATTTCATCTGCTAAACCAGTAGCCTCCTTCACTGCTTAATAACTCACACCCAATGACTCAATTATTATCAACGTCAATCAAACAGGACCCATTAGAAACGTACATGCCCTCTAAAGGACTTTGATGAACATCAAACCCCGTCTCAGCTTGAACATAGTACCAGCTCTTCAAAACATTATCCAAAGACAAGCAGGAAACTCACTTAAACATTTACTTCTCTCCACAGGACAGAGTGGGGCATAAGTGTCAAGGGCTAACCAGCTCATCAAATAAATATATCCGCTACCGTACCAGTGATTGCCATAATTACATAAAATTACTAAACCCGTGGAGGTAGAGATCAAAATGCTGCCTTTATTTAACACATTAAATGCCATATTAACATTTAAGCAATGGAATGCATTGTTTGTGTCACAAGCAGAGTCCAGAGTGGGCTGGGAGCAGGCCACAAGTGTTACCATTCTTCCAGCACCAACGTAACACCAAACCTGACTGAACTGCAATTCTTGGGAAAGTGGGAGGAACCTGGAGTAGCCAGAGGAGACCCACACAGCCACATACAAACACTTTACAGATGGTGGCAGGGGCTGAACTCCGATTACTGGTGCTGTGAAGCATTATGCTAGCTGTTATGTTACCTGTCATTAGACTAGAGGAGAATTGAAGACAGGCAAGATGGAGTCCGTATCCCAGTCCATCCAACAGCATCTTTTAATTTCCAAATTACAAATGATGCATGCATTCACCTCCCCTCTCATTATTACTCTTCGTCACACCGTTCTCCTATCAGATAGCCAAGAATGGCCACCTGCCCAGAAGTGAGAAAGAAAATGGCGAGAATGAAATGTAAAGTTAATTGTCAAAGTACAAAGTTTATGTTACTGTATACTTACCTTGAGATTCATTTTGCTGCAGGCATTTACAGAGTCAAAAATCAAATACAGATTGGAGTTCACAAAAAGCTATGCATAAGCAAAGACTGGCAATCAGAGTGCAAAAGACAAAGGACAGGCAGTCCATTCTTGTGGTGCACCTGTGCAAATAGCGAGTGTGGAGGAGACTGTGTTGCCAATCTGTGCTTACTGGAGACTGGAGATAAAGGCATTCTCAGTCAATTTAGTGCTCAGTTTAACTCTCCAAGTCACAAGCTCACTTGCTGATTCTGCAAATTATTTAGCTGATGGCTTAACAAAGACACCCAAACAATGTGATTGCGCAAATTCCCAAACTGACCTTGTAGACAATCAGAACAGCTGACCAGCTTGTCTTCTTTACAGTTGATTAGGAGCGCTGAGGTATTCCACTGGAGTCATGGCAATGGCTGTATGGAGTACATACTGACTTCTCCTTCCAATGGTGACTGCATTTGTAATCTCACTGCTGCCATGCCAGAGTGGCTTTGCACTTGATAGGAAACAGTTAATCGAATGGAAATGTGTACAGGTAACTGTGTTTATTTGCAGCTGAACATAAGAGTTCAAGAACAGCCCAAACAGAAATGAGTTATCTAGTCGGCAGGGGCAAACAGAAGCCCTGAATAAACAGTGGAAGGAGTGTATCACCTCATAAACTACAAACCTACCTGCCTCATAAGGCATGTTCTGCCCTCCCCCTGCCTGCAGATGTTCACATATGATAGTAGCATTATGAAGCTCACTCCAATGTACTGCTAATTTTTCATGACACCCTACAGTGGTCCTCTAGTGTGTGCTAGTAACTAAGCTGTTGCTTCAGGACATATTAAACGCCATGCAGTGACATAGCTTGTTTGATATGAATGAATTGAACGGACTCTGCAGAAAGTGGTGGATGCAGCCCAGTGCTTCACAGGCTCCACCACTGAGCACGTTCACAAAGAGCCCTGTCACAGGAAGGCAACGTCCGTCACCAAGGGCCTCTGCCATCCAGGCCACGTCCTTTCCTTGCTACTACCTTCGGGCAGGAGGTACTGGATTCTCAGGTCCCACACCACCAAGTTCAGGAATAGTTATTACCCTACAGCCATGAGACTCCTGAACCAGCATGGATAAATTCACTCACCTCAACTCTGTACTGGTTCCACAACATACAGACCATCTTTTCAACTCGTGTTATCTTTTATTTGCACAAGTAGTAATTTGCACATTGGTGGTTTATCAGTCTTTGTTTATGTATAGTTTGTTCTATCGTATTTCTTTATTTTACAGTAAATACATGGAAGTGAATCTCAAGGTATATGATGACTTTGATATAAGTTTACTTTGACTTGAGATCAGGAGAGGCTCACTCATCACCCCTCATATGTTGATTCACACAGAATACTGCACATTAGGAAATTACTTCTGCAGCCAGTATGTCAGCTATTTCTCACTTATGTGCCAATAACTACTGTTGCATTACTGCTTGAGGTGGAGAAGGAACATTCAGGATGGTATTGGGAGTATAGAGATGCCCTGCGTATACAACATCTCACCAATTAACCATACACCTGCCTTGTTAGGCACTTTCTGCCTCCTCTGCAAAGGGAGTTAAGGTTCCTGTGTTGGCCTCATTAGCCAGCTCCGAACCCACAAAACTGGAGTGGAAGAAAGTCACACCTTATCCCGAGAGACTGCAAAGGGAGGAGGAGGAAGATGTATATCAAGGGAGTGAAATCCTTGTTCATTGTGCCACATGGAAGCTTGTATTCCTGAAAAGGTCTGGGAGGAGAGAAGTATGTTAATTTTTTTAAAAATTAATCATCACAAACTTTGGGAATTCTGTTTTAAAATACTGAAAATGGCTCTTCTGTATAAACCCATCTCAAATCTTCAGTTGTGGCTCAAAAATTACAGCACTCACCTTTCTCCTTTGTAGTTATTTTCATGGGGATGACTTGCTTCTACTTTTAAATGTGAGATGGTGGTTGTACTCCAGTTGCCAGTGGCAAGAGGGTGAAAGGCAACTAGAGATTAGGCTCAGCCACACTGATTTAACGCATACATTCTGTCCATGACCACTTGCATAAATAAAAGCATAGTTTTCCCCCACACACCATTCTCAACTTCCCTCCCTTCTTCGCTTCCTCTGCAGCAAAAGTGGGCGATCCGGTGCTGCTGGCAACAACCGAGGAAACACAGGGAAATACTGGAGGATGTGTGAGTGAAGCCTGAAAGATGACCTGGGCTGGGTGTGCTGTGCCTTCCATGTAGTTCAGTGTAAAAATAGACCAGAACCCAGCCATAGCCTTGGAATTATGATATCTGATAATGATAACGTATCCACCTTTATGCATGAACATTTGTCTCTAAACAAAAGCTCCATAACAAGAACTATTTTATTGTGAGACTATGGTGTTTTATCAATTCAAAGAAGAATTTTTGGCAAGATGCTATTTATAGGATCTAAAACACAGGCTATTTTGTGAGTTTCTTCAAAGGACATCAAAGCAGCTTAACCAGTTTCAGACCGAACCAGTTGCCCTCTACCACCACTCTCCTCCGTCTAGCGGAATTAGTCCTTCCTCTTAATAATTTCTCCTTTGGCTCCTCCCACTTCCTCCAAACCAAAGTGTAGCCATGGGCACCCGTATGACTCCCAGCTATGCCTGCCTTTTTGTTGGCTTTGTGGAACAGTCCATGTTCCAAGCCTATACAGGTATCTGTCCCCCTCTTTTCCTTCGCTACGTTGACGACTGCATTAGCGCTGCCTCCTGCATGCGTGCTAAGCTCGTTGACTTCATTAACTTTGCCTCCAACTTTCACCCTGCCCTCAAATTTACCTGGTTCATTTCCAACTCCTCCCTCCCCTTTCTTGATCTTTCTGTCTTCATCTCTGGAGACAACTTATCTACTGATATCTACTATAAACCTACGGACTCTCACAGCTACCCGAACTATTCCTCTTCCCACCCTGTCTCTTGCAAAAATGCTATCCCCTTCTCGCAATTCCTCCGTCTTCGTCGCATCTGCTCTCAGGTTGAGGTTTTTCATTCCAGGATGAAGGAGATGTCTTCCTTTTTTAAAGAAAGGGGCTTCCCTTCCTCCACCATCAACTCTGCTCTCAAACGCATCTCTTCCATTTCAAGCACATCTGCCCTCACCCCATCCACCCGCCACCCCAGTTGGGATAGGGTTCCCCTTGTCTTCACCTACCATCCCACCAGCTTCCGGGTGCAACACATAATTCTCTGTAACTTCTGCCACCTCCAACGGGATCCCATTACCAAGCGCATCTTTCCCTCCCCACCTCTTTCTGCTTTCCACAGGGATCATTCTCTAAGGTACTCCCTTGTCCACTCATCCCCCCCCCCCATCCCTTCCCACTGATCTCCCTCCTGGCACTTATCCTTGTAAGCAGAACAAGTGCTACACCAGCCCTTACACTTCCTCCCTCACCACCATTCAGGGCCCCAGACAGTCCTTCCAGGTGAGGCAACACTTCACCTGTGAGTTGGCTGGTGTGATATACTGTGTCCGGTGCTCCCAGTGTGCCCTTTTATATATTGGTGGGACCCGACGCAGACTGGGAGATTGTTTTGCTGAACACCTACACTCTGTCCGCCAGAGAAAGCAGGATCTCCCAGTGGCCACACATTTTAATTCCACGTCCCATTCCCATTCTGATACGTCTATCCATGGCCTCCTCTACTGTCAAGATGAAGCCACACTCAGGTTGGAGGAACAACACCTTATATAGCGGCTGGGTAGCCTCCAACCTGATGGCATGAACATTGATTTCTCTAACTTCCATTAACGCCCCCCCTTATTTATTTATTTTTTCCCCATTTTTCTTTTCTCTCTTTTTTCTCTCTCTGTCCCTCTCACAATCACTCCTTGGCTGCTCCCCCCCCCCCACACTTTTTTTCTGCCTAGGCCTCCTGTCCCATGATCCTCTCCCTTCTCCAGCTCTATATCCCTTTTTCTTTTTCTTTTTAAATCTTTTTATTAATTTTAAACAAACATAAATGAAACATGAATACAAAGTGTTTGAGAGTACATAATTAATAGTTTAAATAGACATTCATATAATAATAAAAATATATAACCTCACAAACTCATAGCATTGATGAACAAAGAAATAAAAAGAGAGAAAAAAAAGAGAAGAAAAAAAAAACACTAACCAACATGGGCCATTGAATAACGTTAAATACATACAGTAGTGCCAATAACTCCAAACTGCCATCCAAATAATTAAGGATAATACAAGTAAGATTTAGGAAAAGACAATTCAACTCATATGAAAATGTTGAATAAATGGTCTCCAAGTTTCTTCAAATTTAACTGAAGGGTCAAAAACAACACTTCTAATTTTTTCTAAGCTCAAACAATAAATGGTTTGAGAAAACCACTGAAATGTAGTTGGAGGATTAATTTCTTTCCAATTCAATAGAATAGATCTTCTAGCCATTAGTGTAACAAATGCAATCATTCGTCGAGATGAAGAGGATAGAAGCTCTATGTCCCTTTTGCCAATCACCTTTTCAGCTCTTAGCTTCATCCCTCCCCCTCCTGTCTTATCCTCCCATTTCAGATCTCCCCCTCCCACTTTCAGATCTCTTACTATCTCTTTTTCCCCGTTAGTCCTGACGAAGGGTCTCAGCCCAAAACGTCGACTCTACTTCTTCCTATAGATGCTGCCTGGCCTGCTGCGTTCCACCCACATTTTGTGTGTGTTGCTTGAATTTCCAGCATCTGCAGATTTCCTTGTGTTTGCAAGATTAACTAGATTAGTCTGTTCCAGTCTATTGGCACGTACAGTATACAATTTTCAAAAAGTTATCTAACATTTAAGATATACAAATGGGTGTCCAGTATGAAGTGAAACAAATTGTAAATGCTGGATGTGCACAAAGGCTGTTCTATCTGAAGAGGCAAACAAAGGCTTTGACATTTCACATGCACAGCAAATGTTTTTATCGAACTAATTCTCTTCCTTATGACCCCACTCTGGGTTTGTCTGTCTGCTGTGACTTTTCTGACTTCACAAAAGTAGACGTTTATATCTGCCACTAGATGGCGCTACAAAGAGCTCACGATTGTAGAACCAGTAGTCATATTTACACAAAATAACCTAATCACAATCTAAACCTCATCACAAACGAGAGAAAAATCGGCAGATGCTGGAAATCCAAAGTGACACACACAAAACACTGGAAGAACTCAGCAGGTCAGGCAGCATCTATGGAAATGAATAAACAGTCAATGTTTTGGGCCAAAACCATTATTCAGGACTGGAAAGAAAGGGGAAAGACAGTAGAGTGAAAGGGTGGGGGGAGGGTACTTGCTAGAAGGTGATAGGTGAAGCCAGGTGGGTAGGAAAGGTAAAGGGCTGGAGAGGAAGAAATCTGAAAGGAAAGGAGAGTGGACCTAGGAGAAAGGGAGGGAGGCAGGGATTGGGGGGGGGGGGGGAGGATGATAGGCTGATGAGAAGAGGTAGAGGCCAGAATGGGGAATAGAAGAAGTGGGGGGGGGGGGGATTTTTTTAAAACCAGAAGTCAAAATTGCTATTCATACCATCTGAGGGTTGCCTCATCAGGGCACAGGAGGAAGCCATGGACCAACATATCAGAATGGGAGTTAAAATATTTGGCCACCATAAAGTCCTACTTTTTGGCAGCTGGAGCAGAAGTGCTTGACAAAGTGGTCCCCCAGTCTGTGACAGTTCTCACCAGTGTAGAGGAGGTAACATTGGGAACACCAGACACAATAGGTGACACCAGCAGATGAGGTGTTGCCTCATCTGGAAGGACTGAGTGGAGGAGTGGGAGGTGGTGAATGGGGAGGTGCAGCATTTTGGTCGCTTGCAGGGATGAGTGCCAGGAGGGATAAGTGGACAAGGGATCCATGAGAAGCAATCCCTGCACAAAGTGAAGGGGGGGCAGTGCAAAGATATGTTTGGTGATATGACCCCTTCGGAGATAGCAAAAGTTCCGGAGAATGGTGTGTTGGATGCAGAGTAGAAGAGTCATGGATGTAGGTGGGAAGGGATAAAATGTAGCCGAATTCAGTGGGGCAGGAGCAGGCAGAGACATTGGGCCAACCTGGACACTCAAGCTTGTGGATCTTGGGTAGCAGGTAGGAGCAAGCTAGAAGAGTCATGGATGTAGGTGGGGTAGGTGATGTACTTTAGTATGCTGTGTTGCCTTTTCAAGCAGATACTCAAACAAAATAAAAACAGAAAATGCTTGGAATAAGGCATATAACAGCCATGTGAGTCATTGTGTTGTATTTACTTACTCCCACCCCACCACCATTCTTGTCACAATCAGAGATCAAATTTTCCCCAGGTGATCCAACATTTCACACATTCGTCACTGTAGTAAACCAAGACTTGAAAAAAAATTTTTTTTACCAAATTTGAGAGACCCTAGAAGTAGACCCTGTCTGATGCACAACTTTCAGCCCATTGTGTAGTGTGCAAGTATAGGACCTGGGATTGACAATTCCTACACATAATGCTTTGTTAAACTATTGCTTCTCCAAGCCTCGCATACAACTAGCATTGGTGTACCATGCTTCAAAGCATGCTGAAGAACATCTACTTAGAAGCTGCAGGTTTTTTTTGTAAAGAGGTTATTTCCTTGATGTATGACTTAAATGAACTGTATAGGGGGAGTAAAAATCTAGATAGAATGTAGAAACCGTTTTTCATTGGGGCAGGGGTTGGAATCAAAATGATTACCTCCCTGGCAACACATGGGGTAACATACAAGAATTTCACCACTGAAAACTCAAATGCACTTGCCTTACCAATTACCTCATGGACAAACTACAACAATCATCCTTAGAGTGGGGATCTGTGAAGTCAGTAGGAGTGATCCAGACACAGGTACGCAGATGAGGAAAACATGAGCAACACACATGAAATGCTGGAGGAACGTTTATTAAAATGAATAAACAGTCAACAATTCGGGCTGAGACCCTTCATCAGGATTGGAAAGGAAAGGGGAAAGATGCCAGATTAAGGAGGTAGGGTGAGGGGCAAAGGACAAGTTAGAAGGTGATAGGTGGAGGAAAGGGGATTAGTAAAGGTGCTGGGAGGTGACTGGTAGAAAAGGCAAAGGTCTGGAGAAGGATAGGAGGGAAGATTGGACAATGAGAGAAAGGGAAGGAGAGGCACCAGTGGAAGTGACGGGCAGGTTAGGAGAAGAGATGAGAAGCCAGAGTTGGGGAACAGAAGAATGAAGGGGGTGGGGGTAAAAAAAATTACTGTAAGTTGGAGAAATCAATGTTCATGCCATCAGGTTGGAAGCTACCTAGAAAGAACGTGGAGTATTGGTCCTCCAAACTGAGTGGCCTCATCACGGCAGAAGAGGTGGCCATGGACTAACATGTCAGAACAGAAATGGGGATGGGAATTAAAATGTTTGCCCACTGGGAAATTCCATTTTCTGCAGATGGTACAAAGGTGTTCAACAAATTGGTCCCCTAATCTACACTGGGTCTCTCCAAAGTGGAGTGGACCACATTGGGAGCACCAGACACAGTACAGGACCCAGACAGAACACTCTCTTACCTGTAAAAGTTTGGCATTTACAATTGAAGTACTATTATGTGGCACAACAACTTTTATCCAATATACCCATGTTGATGATTATCAATAGACTTAGGTAGTAGTAACACTGTTTAGGAAAAACACAAGTGATTGTGAGCACTTCAGCTAAATAGATGTTTACTCCCCTAAAAATCATTATCACCAAAAATCTAACAAACTCAACCACCATACGTCTTAAATATTAATGCTGTTTCTATCTTCACAAAACGATGTGACCCAAGGCTTTATGATGTTTCTGTTTTTATTTCTGATTTCCAGCATCCTTAGTAGTTTGATCTTGTGAAAGTGCAGCTACTAACGTCTGATATCTGATTGGTCTGAAATGCTTTGCTGTGTTGCAACTGTTTCATGAGCTCTGGCAGTAGATTGCACACTTTATAACTCTGCAGTTAGGAATGTCCCAGGAGAGATCATGGAGCTCGAAAGATGCTGCTGATACTGGTTTATGAAGGAGAAGTGCCGCTTAGACGGAAAGATCTGACAGAAGGAAGGAAAGAGTACACTCTTCAAAGTTCAAATTAAATGTATTATTTAAGTATATCCCATGTTATTACAAGAAAGATTCTATCATGGATAAAGCAGTGGCTGATTGGCAGGAGGCAAAGTGTGGGAATAAAGGGAGCCTTTTCTGGTTGGCTGCCAGTGACTAGTGGTGTTCCTCTGGGACGGATTCTTTTTACATTATATGTCAATAATTTGCACGATGGGATTGATGGCTTTGTTGCAAAGTTTGCAGATGATATGGAGATAGGTGGAGGAGCAGGTTGTTTTGAAGTAGAGAGGCTACAGAAGGACTTAGACAAATTACGAGAATGGGCAAAGAAATGGCAGGTGGAATAGTGTTGGGAAGAGTCTGGCCACGCACTTTGGTAGAAGAAATGGAAGAGTTGACTGTTTTCTAAATGGAGAAATACAAAAGAAAACTGAGGTGCAAAGGGAGTTGGGAGCCCTTGTGCAGGATTCCCTGAAGGTTCACTTGCAGGTTGAATCTGTGGTGAGGAAGACAAATTCAATGTTAGCATTCTTTTCAAGAGGACTAGAATATAGAAGTAAGGATGTAGTGTTGAGACTTGATGAGGCCTCATTTGGAGAATTGTGAGCAGCTGTGTGGCCCATATCTTAGAAAGGATTGAAACTGGAGAGGGTTCAAAGAAGGTTCACGAAAATGATTTCAGGTTTGAATAGCTTGTCATATAAAGAGCATTCGATGGCTCAGGCCTGTATTCACTAGAATTCTGAAGAATGAAGTGTGACCTAGTTGAAATCTGTCAAATGGTGAAAAGCCTTGTTAGAGTGGATGCAAAGAGGATGTTTCCTATGGTGGAAGAGACAGAGGACACAGCCTCAGACTACAGGGGCGTCATTTTAGAATGGAGATAAGGAGGAGTTTCTTTAGCCAGAGAGTGGCAAATCTGTGGAATTCATTGCTAAATGTGTCTGTGGAGGCCAAGTTTTTATGTATATTTAAGGCAGAGGTTGATAGATTCTTGATTAGTTAGGGCATGAAGGGATATGGGGAGAAGGCGGGAGATTGGGACTGAGAGGGAAATAGATCAGCCATGATAAAATGGTGGAGCAGACTTGATGGGCCAAATGGTCCAATTCTGCTCCTGTGTCTTATTGTTACATACTCTTCTGGATTCATTTTCTTACAGGTATTTCAGCAAGAAAGACACAATTGAATTTTACAAAAAAACTAAACAAAACAAGGACGGGAGGGGGGAGCATTGGGTGGGGTTTTGTTCTGGAAGCCTCAATAAGTCTTTCCACTAACCCTTCTATACCATAATATTAAGGCAAAGTATCAGCATAGTTCCTGTTTGTGTTGTATAATAAGAGAATTAAGCCCCAGATATTCATTACATTGAATATTTCAGTGATTTAATCCAATAATTAAAACGATGCTTGGTTTTGATGTGCTGTACAAATTTCCTCTACTTTTTTCCTTAGTATTTCTGCAAAGTGTCAGAGTTTTGAGGATGACTACAGAGGGGTGAAGCCTCAATGTGAAAGAGTCTTCCTTAAACAAGCCAATCCTGGAAAGGACAAAGCACAGGCTCGACCTCTGTGGCCACCAGGATCCGTACAAGCTTTTCGTGCAGACGTTCCCAACCTGGGCTCCACGGACTTGTCCGTTAGTGGTAAGGGTCCATGGCATAAAAAAAGGTTGGGAACCCCTGTTCTAGAGTAACATATTTTTGTGCTTCCGCTTACTTATTATAACAGAGCTGGTGGCCATTTGTCTCATTCGGTCAAATCCCCAATGAGGCAAATTCCACCCGTCCAACTCCCTGCCTGCAATATTTTTTTTTAAATCACATAGCACTTATCTACATTAAGGTGTAATCTAAACTGTCAATTAAACTTCAGCAAATCTTTGGGATTTGGAAGAAACCATAGCAACCAGTGAGGCCCACACAGCCACAGCTGGAATGTGAAGTCTTCATACAAACGGCACTGGAGGTTACAGTTCAATCCCTGGAGTAACAAGGAACTATTTCTAACTGCTGCAACACTGTGCTGAACCAAACTGCCTCTCCCACTCCAGTTGATCAAACATCCCAGGGAAAGGATTCTGGCTAGCGGTGGAGAATAAATATCATAAATTCAACATAGCATTCAAATCCCTGAATGAAGGTGAGCCGAATATCTTCTAGTTCCTCTCCGGGTTGTCTTTGCAATGCACTGACAGTGACACCATAGTCCTACCACCCAACCCCAGCACTCCAAACTTTTCAGTGGGTTTACGGTGGATGTGACCTCACTGGCCCTCCATCTGGACAATAGAAAACGGATTTGGATTCCCTATTTCTGTGGTTGCCCACCCCGGGGACAATAGATTGAGGATGGCCCTCGCCAGGGTCAACCCACATAAAGTGGTGGGGCCAGATAACATACCTGGTCAGATGCTGCTGGGGGGCTTTGCGGCACAGTTAACACCGGTTCGAACAGACATTCTCATCATCTCTGGAGTCCACTGTCCCCTAAGGCTTCAAGGTGCCCAAGAAGGCGACAGTAACCCGCCTCAACAACGACCACTGAGTGGCTGGCTGTGCGTCACACTAAATCCCGTCTTCCTGCTACACCCTTTAGTTCGTTTTTGCGCAAATCGTTCCGCTGATGATGCCATAGCCGGATTAATTTCTGTTTAAAGTTTCACTAAACACAGTTTAGCTTTTATCATTACTTGCTTTCTACACAAATGGCTCACGAGACCCAGGGTGACAGGTAATTCTCGTTTTGAACAGCGTAGTTATCAAGATAAATACTGTTAGTCAGAAGCTTTTCCCCCAGGGCTGAAATGGTTGTCACAAGAGGACACGAGTTTGAGGTGCTGAGGAGATGTCAGGGGTAAGTTTTTTATTACTCAGAGAGGTGAGTGCGTGGAACGGGCTGCTGGCAAGTGGTGGAGGCGGATACGATAGGGTCTTTTAAGAGGCTTTTAGGTACATGGAGCTTAGAAAAACAGGGGGCTATAGGGAAGCCTAGTAATTTCTAAGGTGGGACATGTTCGGCACAACTTTGTGGGCCGAAGGGCCCGCATTGTGTTGTAGGTTTTCTATCCCAAACGTACGAGTTTTACAGCCGCTGATCCCCAAAATACGGAAACGGGATGGTGCGCACAGGGTGGACACATGACGATCTCCGAGAGGGGTCCCCTTGCGGCAGCCTGGCCGCATAAACGGGATGGTGCGCACAGGGTGGACACATGACGATCTCCGAGAGGGGTCCCCTTGCGGCAGCCTGGCCGCATAAACGGGATGGTGCGCACAGGGTGGACACATGACGATCTCCGAGAGGGGTCCCCTTGCGGCAGCCTGGCCGCATAAACGGGATGGTGCGCACAGGGTGGACACATGACGATCTCCGAGAGGGGTCCCCTTGCGGCAGCCTGGCCGCATAAACGGGATGGTGCGCACAGGGTGGACACATGACGATCTCCGAGAGGGGTCCCCTTGCGGCAGCCTGGCCGCATAAACGGGATGGTGCGCACAGGGTGGACACATGACGATCTCCGAGAGGGGTCCCCTTGCGGCAGCCTGGCCGCATAGACTCCCGAATGTACGATTCTAATCCCGGCGGGTGTAAAATACCAGCTGGAGTAAACCCGTATGTAGTTTTTCTCTTGATCTGATCCTGGGGAAAATGGTAGCGTGGAAATGCGGTGTGCGCACTTCATAAAGCTGAGGCGGGCAGCCACCTTCCCTCCAGCTCTGCTCGAACCGCTAAACCTTTTCACCAAAAGCGCACAGCCTGGTAGCTAGAGCCGACCCGACCACACCGAATCTCACCCCTTCAGAACTCCGATAAGATACAGTGACCTAACCATCAGCCCTTTTTCCTGCTGTCTACTTACTTCAATTGCTGTAAACGATGAGAGTCATACTAACGGAGAAGATCAACTGTCTAGAGGAAATAAGCGAGCGGATACCTTTGCTAAGGCAGTCACAACAATCTGTATGCCCACAATGTGATCAGGCTGCCAATACCTCGCAAGCTCTTCGATGAAATAGTAAAACCGCAGCGTGATGGGCCAGTGGCTGACAGAGACGTTATAGACTAGAGCTACAGGGGATGATGGATAAAATTGAAAACGAAAGGGTCTTGACCATCACAAAGAAAGTAGCAACAACTGTACCAGTTGCTAGAGACGGGAGACACCCCGCCGCAGGGCCCTCCCCCAGGAAGTATTTCAAACATTCAAAGTACATTTATTATCAAAGAATGTATAAATTATACAACCCTCAGATTTGTTTGCTTACAGGCAGCCGCAATGAAAGAGACCCGTCAGAACCCAATTTAAAAAGGCCAACAAGCCTCAATGTGCAGAGGAAGATGAAAACACACATCATGCAAATAGGAGCGAACTACAGCATTCCGAACCAAAATGAGTCCTTGTCCAAACGGACTTTTATTTTACTAAACTGTAACAGTTCATTTACAACACATACACACAAGGTACGGTAAAGGTATTCAATATTTACAAGACAGTAAATCGACTCAGATTAAAATATGGTTACTACCGTCTGTCTCCGCTCCCGGAAGTCCCCCATTGTGGCCACTGCGACCGCGTGCTCCCTCCCCAAGGGCAGCCGGGCACGAACGAACCGTCGGGGAAGGAGCAGGCAGGCGGCCGGGCAGCGCCCTCCACTTCCCACCGCCTAGACCCGTGAATGGCCATCATGGCCAGGCCCACCGGGAGATCTTCGGAACTGGGGGCCCGTATACAAGGAGCGCGGAACTACTGCCCCCTGAGAAACTCAACCGGGGGCTGCGCCCTCTCACCTTCCGTGTACGCGTACCAATACCCTGACTCCTCCCGCCCGCAGAATGGGCAGGTGGACGGGGTATCGGTGAACCTGCTCAAGAATCTGTTGTACGGTGGGTAACACCTTCCATCCCAGGTCCCCAGCGTACAAGGGAAGCGCCCCTGCGGAAAGAGATTTCCACTGGGCAACCTCCTCCGCTGCCATTGTGGGGTGGCTGTGGTTGCTATTTTGGTGATCTCCACGGGTAAAAGCTTATCCCGCTCAGAGTAGTGATGTTGTAACTGTTGGTAATTTTTACTAAGAGAATTCATTCTTAGGTTTGGAATCCGAGAAAATGTCAAGTGATAACGAGTTTTCGAAAGCTTTGTAGGGCAAGCATCTTTTCACCTGCCCTTACCACCCTCATCTTACGGGGCAGCTGAAAGACAGAAGCAGGTCCTGAAATGCAGGCCAGCTGAGCCGCAGCGACCACTGGCACTGGTGACTATGCGCTGCGATCCAAACCGTATCAGGTATCTCTGTACCAGATGGTTTCAGGACATCCCAAACGCTTACCACTTTTCATTTTCGGTAAAACAGAGGGACATCCATACTCTGGAGGGAAAATATGTTACAGTATTGTGTGGCATTAATGAGAAACTCTTAAGGTTTCCATCACCAGGATATCAGGAGCCCAAAAAGTCATGAAAACCGCAGTGTGCTTTAACAACCAGCCGGGAGATTGGATACTTCCGAGAACTGGCGGCAGTTTCACTAAGAAGACCTGTTCCAAATGTTGCTGACCACACTTGCCTGGCACGTTAAGCCAGGGGTGCCACCAGACCTGGGAACAGGAGTGCAGAGAAATGATCGATTATCTTTGCTATTTGCCACCTTAAATGATCATTATATAGTATACACTGAGTAATCGGGAGATCTATGCTCTGCCGTCATCCAGACGCATCTCATGCCACTATACGCCTAACATTTTTCTCGCCTTTGTCTTGACTATGAGTCGCGTACTGACCGGTCAGGTTGTTGGGTGTGCCCTAGAGAGCATCCATATATTCGAAAAGTGGATTAACAATGCGGCCAATAACCGCATACGGAGTTTGAGTCTGTGTTTTGCTTTATAACAAAATTACAACTGTAAAGGGAGCGCTGGACTGCACCGCCCATAGGAATGATTCTTGCTAATGCAAATGTATCAACCCACAAGTTCCCCTACCCCACTGCGAAGCTGCTTCGGAGTGTGCAACTATCAAGGGAAGGGACTAGACTTAGTTAACAGTATGTGCAATGTCTATAATACTGGTGACCCTCCGAATTCGTCAACAGCACTTACCGGGAATATGGCTGTCAGGCACCCTTTCTAAAATGGGATCTTTGGCCTGAATCAAAGCCATGGAGGGGTTGCTGTTATCTGGCCTACACAGTAGTATTATGTAGTACCACATTATGTAGTAACACAGTAGTACCACAATGCCTACTCTCACTATATCCCACCGTGGGACTGCCATTGAAGGACTATTGAGAGCAAGTGTTTCTGGATTGTAATGTTCCTGTTTTAGGAACCTGCCACACTAGCTCCTGAAAGTATTAACATGGCCTCAGCCTTGACAGAGAAATTGGCTAACGATACAACCTTAGTGCTACATGATATGAGCCATTACTACCAATCCACACAGTGGCCCTTCAAAAAAAAAAAAGACTAGCACTAAACTTCATTGTCCAAGAGAGGTGATACTTGTGCCATTATTAGTCAGGAGTGTAGGACTTGTGTCCCTGATATCTACAGCCAACTGCCATAGACACAGCACTATTGAAATTCAGTAAGATTTATGTTGAGGGGAGCATTAGGGTCTTTCTGCCACACAGCTGAGATCAGGAGTATACACAGGGCCCTTAGCATTGTCAATGTTCAACAATCTTTTTGACCCCCCCCCCCCCACCATTAGATCAGGAGGTACCACAAGTATTAGGACAAAGTCTGTTAGGACAGGGAAACAGCTCCCCCCCCCCATCCATTCCTTGAGACTACTGAACTCCCACCACACAGGCATCATACTGTATGAAACAGCAGTAGTGTTAGGTTTACATTTAAACTTGTGTTGTAAATGCACCTTGTGCTAAATGGCAATCTTCTGGAATATATTTTATTAATTTATTTGTAGTAATATTACCTCATGTGGTGTGTGTGAATTATTTGTACTGTGTGGTGTACTTGGTCCGGAGGAATGTTGTTTCATGTACGTATGTAGACAGTTGAAGGACAATGAATTTGAGTTCAAGGTCGACTTGTCTAGATGCACATCTCGAGCTGTCCTAATATTCTCTGTAGCTGATGCAGAACAAAGCAGCTTACTGTGCATTTTAAAAGAAACTATGTAGACCCTCCATTATTGTTCAATCCCTCCAACTTTGCAGTTTTGCTTCAGAGCAAGAACTCAAAGTTTGTTGTTCCAGTGCTCAGTTGAAAGGGCTTGCAGAGATTGAAGCATCAATATTTAAAAACAGTGCAGTTAAATGGACTGTACCATAACCAAACACAAGCTAAACAGCTGCTTTATACATATCATAAACAATTTATAATCACTAAAATAATCAAATAGAACTAAATGTATTTATTGACATGTGGTTGTGCAAATAATGGATCTCAATCAGAATCAGGTTCATTATCACCCAAATGTGTCATGAAATTTGTTAACTTAGCAGCAGCACAATGCAATGCATGATAGTATAGCAATAAATAAAATCAAAGTATATTCATGTATATTGAATTTATTTAAAATAGTGCAAAAACAGATAATATATTCTTAAAAAGTGAGGTATTGGTCACGGGTTCAATGTCCATTTAGGATTGGTATGGCAGAGGGGAAGATGCCCTCTTCTCATTGTTACCATCAGGAAGGAGACCTTTTGTGGAAATAAGCATATAGTTGTGGGTCCAGATCCTTGCTGAAGCAGGAGTTCATTCTAACCATGACCAACCTCTCAAAGGATTTTATCATAGCAGATGTGAGTGCTACTGGGAAATGGTCATTAAGGCAGCTCACACTATCCTTCTTTGGCACTGGTATAATTCTTGCCTTTTTGAAGCAGTTAGAGAGTTTGAAGCAGTCCTTGAATACTGATTGGGACAAGTTTGTAGAGCCTTGCCAGATACTCCACTTCAGGTCTTACCTCCTTGTGAGGGGTCACCCTCTTGAAAGATAGCCTGATATTGGCCTGCAAGATATCACAGGATCACAGCTGTAGTTATATTCTGCCTTTCAAAGTGGCCATAGAAGGCATTGAGCTCATCTGGTAGTAAAGCATCTCTGCCAATCATCTATTGGCTTTCACCTTGTAGGAAGTAACGTCTTGCAAACCCTGCCGGAGTTGTTGTACATCTGATGTTGCCTCCAGCCTCGTTCAGAGTTGCCTCTTTGCTTTTGAAGTAGCTGTATGCAAGTCATACCTGGTTTTCTTTCTACCAACCTGAATCACCAGACTCAAATGCCACAGATATTGCCATCAGCAGATGCCATACCTTCTGGTTCATCCATGGAAATCTGTTCATTTCCTCACCTGGTGGCCTGACATTGTCTTATTTGACTGAAGTTTTATTGTATTAATCTATTGCTGGAGTTTCCAGGGTCAGCAAATGATCGGAGATAATTAAGTGAAGGTTCATATTAAATTAGAAACAACCGAGGACAAACGGTGGGAAACCTTTAATGTGATCAAAGGTTGTGGAGAGTTGACACAAGTGCAGCTTCTGGACCAAAGAATAATTCTACCATATGGAATCTCAAGGTGTATTATGTGCAAGTTAGATCAAGAAATATAGATACGGTTCTCTGCAATGTATTTGAGTTTGGTATGGATTTGAGTCCTATAGTGGCAGATGAAGTATTTAACTGAATTCACATTTAAAAAGGTAATTTAGTACTATTATAGAGCCTACAAAACTACTGGGTTGTTGACAAAGCCCACCTGCTTCATAATTATTCCTTAGTGGAGGGAAGGTGCTCTCCTTTTGAAATCTGGTCTATATGGCCAGATCCAGACCCAGACCCAGACTATTGATTTGCAAGTCAATATATTCTTGAGGCAATCAAGGATGGACATTATGCACAAAATACTAGAGGGTCTCTGCCCAAAATGTCAACTGATTGTTCCCCTTTAGAGATGCTGATTTGCTGAGCTCCTTCAATATTCTGTGGGTGTTAAATCAAGATTTCCAGCATCTGCAGAATATCTTGAGTTAGGAATAGAATATAGCTGCCATTCTAAGGAATTAATTTTAGATTCTTTGAACATATAAATAAACTAGGTTGTTCGTCAGCTGATAATCTCAAGATAATTGAGAATTTTTTAACGTCGTTAAAAAGTGCATTTGAAATTTCACGCATAAATATGGAAACTGGCATGTTGTTTTGCTGCATGTGATGGCCTCTGTTTTACTCCAATTATAGTGTTACACACTTGTCTAATTAAACTCTGCAACATCTATACAAATTCTGAAAAGCTTTGCAGTACTGTTCCCCATTTCAAGAGATTCAACCCTTTTAATACGAAGATTTCTTCCTTATGATACTCTAGTCCTGTATTTTGCACTCCCTTCAGGCATACTAGTGAGCCTATCAACATAATGGAACTGGTCTTACCATAGGGGTTCTGAAAATGTCAGCTTTTTTTCCATTTCATTAGACCTAGGGTTGCTGGAATTGCAGTGCTATAGAATTACCAAGAATACTAAACTGGGAATGTCAATCCATGCTGATTTTTTTTTCTTTAGTAAAAATCTGCCAAATGCATGTCCTTGAAACACTGTTATGACTAAATGGTATTAGTCACAGAGTACTTGTTATTCTATGGACCTATTTTTAACAACTTTGAGCACTTGGCATTGGAGTTACAAATAGATAGGCACTTTGTAGGAAAATCCCAGGTCTCAATTGTTGAAGGCTGATGCTATCTGGATTATATGATCTAGGCAATAATAGCGAAGACTGGTATTCACTGTCTCCCTTAATATTTACTCTTGCGCAAGAATTAATTTAGACAATGATTTTAATCCGTTACCGATGGCTCTTCATTTTTATCCCACGTCAGCAGCATCATTAGAACTGTCGTCTGTCCATTGCTTTCAGTGAACTTGGACAACCTTACTGCAGCAAACAAACTACAATTTTGTCTCAAAGTTCAAAGTAAATTTTATTATCAGAGTACATTATGTCACCACACACAACCCTGAGATTCTTTTTCCTGCAGGCATACTCAGCAAATCTATAGAATAGTAACAGGATCAATGAAAGATCAGATAGAACACAGAAAACAGCACAAATATAAATAAATAGCAGTAAATAACAAAGGCATGAAATAACAAGATAAAAGTCCTTAAAGTGAGATCCATTGGTTCTGGGAACATCAATAGATGTATGTAGTTGTCCTCTTTTGTTCAAGGGCCTGATTGTTGAGGGGTAGTAACTGTTCTTGAACCTGGTGGTGTGAGTCCTGAGGCATTTGTACCTTCTATGTGATAGCAGCGAAAAAAAAGCACGTGGCCTGGGTGGAGGAGACCTTGGATTTTGGCCCAAAACATCGACTGTGCTTCCCTCCTCCCCACCCCCGCCACCACAGATGCTGCCTGGTTTGCTGAGTTCCTCCAGCATTGTGTGTTCCTTGGATGGTAGATACAGCTTTCATATGACAGCATTTGATGTAGATGTAGTCAATGGTTGGGAGGGCTTTACTTGTGATGTACTGGGCCAAGTCCACTACCTTTTTAGGATCTTCTGTTCAAAGGCATTGGTGTTCAGGGCACCCTGTTGTCAGCTGTCACATTATGATTGCTCTAATCTGTCAACTTCAGACAAAAGCTTTCATCATCATCCTTCCCAAAGTCCTTTGATCTGAAATATTAGCCTCATTTCTTTGTAGTGCCTGAGCCTGCAGAATATTTCCAGCATATTCTGTTTTTACACTGGACAGTCAAAATAACTAGCAGACTTTTTAAAAATCTCTCATGTCCTGCAGAATAATGAAACAATGCAATTACAGTTAACAGAATAGATTAAAAACTGGCTAGCAACTGTATTTGTGCCAAGTCCTTCAAAATACAGGTTAAAAGTTAATTCAATATTCCATGCTCACGGCAGACCTTATCTAAATTACTTTACACTTTTCATTGATAAAATGCTGTTAGAGCTTCACCCGTCACTCTCCATTCTCAGAACAAGATTTTTAAGCAAATAAATTTCTCCAGTTTTCCTTAAAAATTTAAATGGTTAATTTCCCATGTGGGAATCCTGAACAAAAGTAAATGTCTTTCCAACTTAGCAGAACTCCTCCTCTCAATTCACAAAGAAAGCCCAGAACCTCTAGTAACCTGTCTCAGTGAATCTCTGTCCCACTCCCCGTCTGTCTTCTTGAGTTCCCAGCTCTTACCTTGCTGTAGTGTTATAACTATCTTCCATCAGGATAGGTCACATTGTGATTTGAATGATAGTCTAAGGAATATTAAATTACTTTCTATATGGAGATGCCCTAAACTTTGTGTGCTCTATTTTATTGTTTATAGCTTTCATTTGCTGTTATCATTACAGGATGCCATTTAGAGAGAAAGATTACATGTACATTGAAACATAGTGAAATGTGTCATCTTACATCAATGACCACAGTCCAAGGGTTGTGCTGGGAGCAGTGGGCACTGTTGCCACACTTCCAACAAAGCATGCCCACAACTCAAAGTGTCTTTGGAATGTGGGAGGAAACCCATGTGGTAAGTCATGGGGAGAACCTACATACTCCTTACAGACAGTGGCAAGAATTGAACCCTCATCAGTGATCACTAGCACCGAAATAATTGTGCTCACCACGACACTACCATGCCACCCTGCTGGCACAAAGTTAGAGCAAGTTTAAGACATCAGTTAGGGAGGCAATAAAATTTTTGACCAGGTCAATCATATTACTTCAGTCAACAAGAATTTAGAAAAGACGGATGAAAACTTTGGGATTTTAAAAGGCATTTTTGTCATGTTATGAATCATATTTCACTTAAACAATTTTCTATTAATTCACAAATTTTGTTTTTTTTTAATCTAATCTTCAGCACTGACTTATAATACTTCAATGCATCATTAAGCACTATTATAGGGGGAATTTCCATTACCAAGACTAACATAACATGGGAGATACTTGTAATCAGATGACCAAAAGGTACAAATTCAATACTTATAACAACATTTTGGATGATCTAGTGTTACACACTCACCCAAAACCAGCATCATACACTGTACCTTGTCATATTAAAGAAATAGCCAGCAGCTGGAATGTAACCAAAACAAAATAATTTTAAGTGTCTCATACATTGGGAAGGTGAACACAGGATTCATCACAGTTGGATGATGTCCAGTACACATCCTCAGGAGAACAGGTAAAAATTATGTTCTTGATGACTCCAAATCAGCAAGATATTTTGAGGTGACTTTACTGCCTAACAACTGGAAGCAAAGACTAAAACCGGACTCTGGTGTGATTGAAAAGTGAAAATTGCTGGAGCACATGATTGGAAGGTCAGGATGAAGGGAGTGCTGGACTGCTGCAGGGATCATGATGACTCAATTTTCTTTTACATCATAAATTACTTGTGTCCTACTTTGTGACCATTTGGTGCACTTTTGACAAGTTTACTTTGATCTGAAAGACAATAACATCCTATGTTTTGTAAACCCAGGGGGCAATTTTATTTTGGATTTGTATGTTGGCCTTGAGGCACTATCTTGTGTGAGGAATTTATTTTCTGCATTGAAAGACTGAACAGATAATACATTGTTTGTGAAAAATTAATTGTAAACTACAATCCCACATGCTTGCAAGAGAAATAGCTTTGTATACACCGTACTTCAAGTACTTTCTGAGACTATTTTCCCGGTGAAAGAGAAAATAAGGGTGATTCTGGCCACTTCAGTCTGATTATGTCTCTAAGAGGGGCAAAGAACCAAACAATCACCAGACTTTGGAAGTATAGTTTGCCAATCACAGTGCTAGTGATATGGGGTCAACTCCTCCTGCTGTCTGTAAGTAGTTAGTATCTTCTTTCCATGATCACGTGCGTTTCCTCCAGGTGCTCTGCTTCCCTTCCTCATGCCAAAGATGTACAGGTTAGGGTTTGTAAGTTGTGGGCCTGCCATGTTGGTGTCAGAAGCATGATGACACATGTGGGCTGTCCCCAGCACATTCTCAGACTGTGTTGGGTGTTGATGCATTTCACTGTAACTCAGTGTTTCAATGTTGATTTGACTAATAAAGCTAACCTCTTTTCTCATTGCAAGTGTCTCCAAGTACTTGGTCTTGCAAGCAGCTCTCTGTATGTTAAGTTAGAACCAGGAGCAGTCTGAGATCCCACCAACCTGTAGCACCATTTAAACATACCATGGTTGATCAGATTGTAATCTTAGCTCTATACCAGTCTGCTCATGGTTATCTTTCTTCTCTTGCATATCAAGAGCCAACCTTCCCACCAACCCTTAAGTAAAAAAAATCTAAAGACCCAAACCTCAATTTAAAAAACAATGCACTTCATCCCAGTACTAAATAGATGAATCCTTAATTGTAAACAGTGATCTCTGGAACTTTATTCTCCCACAAAAGAAAGCAACCCTTCCATGTCCACCTATCAAGGCCCCTCAGAACCCCAAATGTTTCAAATCACTCATCTCTTTAAATTCCAGGATATACAAGTCTTGTGTCTCCATCCTTTCTTCACACCTCTATTGCCCATTCTAGGCATTATTCTAGAAAACCTTTAGTGAAATATTTCCAATGCATGAACATCCTTTCTTAAATATGGAGACCAACACTGTACACAGCAGTCCTAGTGCAGTTTCACAAATACCCAATATAGCTAAAGCACAACTTCCCCAACTTTGGATTTAATTACCATAGCAATAAGAAATATTCTGATAGATTTCTGAATTACCTGTTTTACTTGCATACTTGTAAGAAAAACTGGTTGCCAGGCTGGGTTGAACCAGGGTAGTTATGGTGATGTTCAGCATCATGGGTCACCAGCAGCAACATAGACCAGGGGGACATAAGTACAGAGGAGACCAGAGGTGAGGATGGAGTGAAAGCAAGAATCTTTACTAAATATTAGTTCATAGGGAACTCAAGAATCAGCACGCACACACACACAGGCTGTGTAAGCTCAAGGCTGAGCAAAGAGGGAACTTAAATAAAGAAGCAAAATAAAGCACAGGTGCACTAACAACTGAAACAAAACAGATGGAAATAATCAACTAGTAATCAAGGGAGGAGCAGCATTGGAGCCTGGAGGACTCTGGCACCCCCTGGTGATCAATACAAAGTATGACAGGATACACCCCCCCCCCCACCACCACAGCCAGCAACTGACAGCTCTGGGTCATCAGGTGGTGGCATTGTCAGGTCCATGTCCAGATCCAGGATGTCATGGGAGGGAGCACACAACCTTTCCTCTGGGTCATAACCCTCCCAATCCACCAAGTACTCAAGCTAGCTGTGAACCAGATGATGGGAGTCCAGAAGCCCACAGAGAGCAAACACCATCTGACCATCAATGATGTGAGGGCCTGGGGGTGGTCACAGGACAGGTGCCAGCAGACTGTATGGAAGAAGTTTTAGACAGGAGGCATGGAAGGTGGGGTTGATCTGTATAGTACAAGGCATCTGGAGACAGTAAGTGACTGACAGAGAACTTTGAACAGTCTGACATAGCATGTTTCTGAGACTCAAACCTCAGTGGAAAATCTTTGCTGGGGAGCTAGACCCTTTCACCAGGACAGGACAAAGGCCCCAGCAGGCATTAACAACTGGCATGCCACTGTTGTTGCCAAGCTGCCCAAGCTTTCTTCTACTTCTGCCAGCAACAATGGAGCAGCTGTTCAGCAGATGTCCTGCTCACATAACAGAGCAGGTGGATAACCAAACTGACACTCAAAGGGAGACATACCTGCAGAAGAGTGGCACAGTGCTATGAATAGATGAACACTCCAAGTAGATGAGTTGGCCGACCCAAGGCACCTCAGGCTCATCTCCAGGTCCTGAATGGTCCACTGACTGCCCATTGGTTCATAGGAGGACAAACAGATACTCACACTGTCTTAGAGCAAAGATATCAACAGCACATTACAAGCCCTTCAGCCCACAATGTTGTGCCAACTCTCTTAAATGAAGAAACAAAACAAGGCACAGGTGCACTGATAACTGAAATGAGGCACAGGTGAAAGTACTCAACCCATAATCAGGGAGGAGGAATATTGGAGCCCAGGAGCCTGGAAGTCTCTAACCACCTCGTCCCCTGGTGATCAGTCTGAATCTGACATATACTGACTAGACGTGAATTGTGCACTAAGATAACCAGATTCCTCTGAATATCTGTATCTTCTCAATGTATTCTATAGATTATTGAAGAGTTCCTACAAATTGATGTTTGCAAATGTAATCCAACTACTTAAAGAAGAAGAGAGAGAAATATGACTAGATTAACAACATGGATTTCAGTAACACAGAGGGGGCCACACCAGGAACACTGGTGTAGGATGCACCTGTAGAACCTACCACATGTATAACATGGAAACCAAGAGTGAACTGTGCTTGAAGTGCTTAGACAAAGTTTCCAAGTAATGTGATTAAATCAGTAAGTGGCCATGATTCAATCCACTTCTGTAAAAAAAATCAGATACATTAAAATGGCAATGTACAAATTTTGGGCCTAAAACCTTCAAAGATCAGCTCTCTTTGGCACATGTACATCATAACTTACAGTGAAATGTGTTGTTTGCGTCAAATCAGCGAGTGGCAGCCTGGAAGTGTCACTCACCACACTTCCAGTGCCAACATAGCAAGCCTACGACCTACTAACCCTAACCCTAATCGTAGATCTTTCAAATGTAGGAGGAAACTGGAGCATCTGAAGGAAACCCACATGGCTGCTGGGAGAACGGACAAACTCCTCACAGACGGCATGGGAATTGAACCCTGATGAGTGATTGCCATCTCCGGAAAGCAGTTGCGCTAACCTCTGGTCTATCATGACAGGTCATTGTTAAACTGGTGAAATGGGCAGACAGCCGTGATGAAACTTAATGCAGGGGAACGCATGGTGGTGCTCTGGGGAAGGAAATATGGAAAAGAAAAGGTTATGATTGTAGAGACTTAGTGACTTGTGAAGGGATAAAGTCAATCAGATAAAGCTGTTCAAATATCTTTGGCTTAGCAGAGCTGCTGCCTCATGGCTTCACTCTTCCGTTTGGGTGCTGTCAGGGAGGAGTATCCTCACTGTGATACTGTATGTTTCCTCTAGGTGCTCCAATTTCCCCCCAGAACATGGGTTGGTGGGTTAATTGGTCTCTACAAATAAGTCCTGGTATGTAGGTGAGTTATAGAAGCTGAGAGAAGTTGATGAGAATTTGGGAAAAATAAAAAAGGGCACTAGCATAGAATTAGTGTAAGTAGGTGGTTGGTAGTCAATGCAAGCTCTGGGTTGAAGAGACAGTTTCCATACCTTATCCTTCCATGACCACTTTACTGTATAAATTGAGGCCTAAATTGGAACAGTTTGAAGTGTATGGAGTGCTTTTATCTTTGTACCTCAGATTATTTTGTCTAATTCTAGATAGCACATTTTAGGATCAATGTCAAGACCTTGGATAAAATGTAGAGGAGATTTGATAGAATGGTAAGAGGAGAGTGAAAATACTTGTTCAGAGAGACAGATGAAGTAGGGATCAATCTCCCTGCAGCAGAGAAAGCTTAAGGAAGGGTTTAGGATCATAGAATGGTACTGTAAAGAGAGAGGCCATTTTGTTAATCATGATTGTTCTGCTCCTTAGAAATGAAAATAAGAGCAGGTGCGGGCAACTGGGCCTTCGCATTCTGCACAAAATTCTTCAAATTCACTGAAAGTGTAAGAGGATCAATGCCACCAGGCCAAAATCCCCAGTACAGTGGCATTAATTGCTCACAGTTGTCGACCTTGGGTTGGGCACCTCATTCACATAGACTCACAAACAGACACTCTATTCCATGCTCTGTTATGAAAGGAGATTGTAGGGTGAACAGAAGAAAAGATCTGAGGCTGTGTTCAAATAAACCTTACAAGAACATAACTTCCTTGTGTACACCAGGGAACCTCATACTTAAGCTGCTTAAACTGGAACTGGAGTATTTGGGATGACTTTGAGGACCTCAAGGCCATCCAATAGGACTACATAGAAAGCCTGCAGGAGTATTGCACCACCTCACAGGAGTCCCATCTACTCGTTCTGTCAGCCACCTCTCGCACCATTTATACAAATGGCTGCATTTCTCACAATGGCCTCAACTGCCATCTCAAAAAGGAAGGGGAAGAATATCATCCTCAAACTTGAGGAACTGAATAGCAAGAGCATGGTAAATGAGGTTCATGGGACAATGTGAGATTGACCATTTTAGCAGGAAATACAAAAGGCATGATTTAATTGCTGAGATATTTCTGAGTCCTGAAATGGAAAATAGCAGTAGAAATAGGTCCCCTCTACCATGCTCCAGCTTTCAATGTTATGGCTGAATCTTTGACCTCAGTACCATATTCTTGCACACTTCCCATATCCTGATGCCTTGTTCTCACACACACCCACATCCTGATGCCTTTAGCATCTAGAAATGTTTCTATCTCCTTTAACATCCTCAATACCTTGACCTCCAATGCCCTCTGTGGCAGAGAAATCCACAAGTTCACCGCCCTCTGAGTTAAGAAGTTATAACCTCTCTGCACTGAAAGGTTCAGCTATTCCAGGAATCAGTCCGGTGAACACAAGAGATTCTGCAGATGCTGGAAATCCAGAGCAACAAGCCAAGTGCTGGAAGAAACCAGCAAGTCAGACCGCGTCAATGGATGGTAATATACAGGTGAGGCTTTGTTCATCGGGATTGGAAAGGAAGGGGGAAGAAGACAGAATAAGAAGGTGAGGGGAGGGGAAGGAGTACAAGCTGGCAGGTGATAGGTGAAGCCAGGCAAGGAGGAAGGAGAAGAAATTTCCAGTAATTTATCTCCCCTCCTCTTTCTCTGTTTTCCATTCCCCATTCTGATTCCACTCTTATTCCTCTTCTCCTTACTGGCCATCACCTCCCTCTGGTGCCTCTCCCCCTTCCCTTCTCTCATTGTCCACTCTCCTCTCCTATCAGATTTCTTCATATTCATCCCTTTACATTTGCTGCACTCCATCTATGGCAAGTATACCTTTTCCCAGATTAGGAGAACAAACCACACACAGTTCTTCAGGTGTACCCTTACGCTTTATACACGCGGTAAGCCTCTCAAGACCTCTTGCGTACACTATTGTCTTCTTAACACTTTGCTGCACCTACATGCAGCTTTCAATGTCTGCTGCACAAGGATAACTAGGTTCACATTTTCCAATCTGTCGCCATTCAAATATACACTGCCTTTTTATGTTTCTTCCTGCTGAAGCGGTAAACTTTACTTTTATCCTATTATATTGCATCTGCCTTGTATTTTACTCATCCAAGTGGCTATACAACCTCTTTGCAACTTCCTCTCAATTCATGAATTTTCCCATTTCATGTCATATTCAGATTTAGAAATATTACAATCAGTTTCCCTCATCCAATAGATGGGACCACAGCACTCACCCTGGTAGCATCCTGAACATATCCTGTTTAATCCTACTCTCTGTTCCTTATCTGTCAACCAATTTTCAATCTACACTCAGTGGCTACCAATACATGCAAATATCTAATCAGCCAAACATGTGGCAGCAACTCAATGCATAAAAGCATTGAGTTGTTCCCCTCTTACCCCTTCCTTTCTCTTCACCTGTCCCAAACCTCCCTCTGGTTCCCCTACTCCTTCCCTGATAGTGAAGGTCAACTGTCCTCCCCTATCACCTTCCCGCCTTTCAGCTCATTCCCCCAACCACCTTCCCCTCACCTGTGCTCACCTATCACCTGACAGCTTCTCACCCCCCCCCCCCGACCTTCTTATTCTGGATCCTTCCCCCTTCCTTTCCAGTCCTGATGAAAGGTCTCAGCCCAAAACATCAGCTGTTTATTCCTCTCCATAGATGCTGCCTGACCTGCTCTTCCTCCAGCATTCCTCCTTACCCAAATAGAACTCAAACGTGCTATCATTTTTGTTGCTATTATCCATCCAGCTCTCATATCAGCCCATCTCTGACACCTCTCTTCCTTTTTTGATCTCTCTGACTCCATCTAAAGAGATAGACTAGTCACGAGCATCTTTTACAAGCTCAAAGACTCCCACAGCTACTCTGACTACACATCACCTCACCCTGCTTACTATAAGAAGACTAGTTTCTTCATTTCCAGCACATTTGTTCCAATGAGAAGACCTTTTGCACTGGTGCCTCTGAAATGTCTTCTCCTTTCTAAACCAGGGCATTCCTCTGTCATAGCGGATGGCATTTCTCCTGCTCACCTGCTCTCACCTCCTCTCTCCTAGCTCAGAACAAAGATGGAGTTGCAGGGAATCTAATTTACACCCTCAGATTCTCCTCAGTCTGCAGCATGATCCCACCACCAGCCACACCTTCCCATCTCTTTTGACTCTCCAGTCTGCCTTCCATCCCCGCCCACTGTTCCCTGCCCCACAGCGCACTCCCATGTAGCTGCAGAAGATGCAACAGTTTTCCATTCCCACCGTGCAGGGCACAAATACTCGTTCCAGCCGAAATGGTGATCCAGTCGTATTTTCCTCCAATCTAACGTACCGTGTCTGGTTTCACAATGTGGCCTCTCCCACATCGGAGAAACCAAAGAGACTGGGTCACCAATTTGTGGAACAGTTGTGCTAAGTTCTCAGAGTGATTTTGCTGCCTGCCGTTTTACTATATCATCCCACTGACCTCTGACCTCTGACCTCTCTGTGGTTTCCTTCACTGCCATACTGAGACCCATCATAAACCAGAAGAATAACGTCTTTTCAGTCTAAGACTTCCCAACCCTCTGGAATGAATATTGAATTATTTAGCTCTCTCATTGATTTGCATTATCATGCTCACGACCCTTTCCCACACTGTTACTTCAAAAGGTCTTGCTGACACTCACTACTCATGCTGACGGCTCTTTATCATGTGAATTAACCAATCTGTACCATAAGGTTTTGTCTTTCACTTCACTCTTCCTGCCAGCTCTGCTTTAAAACTGTAAACCCTCCAAACTTACCCCAATTCTGAGGAAGGATCCTCAACCCAAAACGTTCCATGGTTCCTCACTCCATAGCTGGCTCTTGACGGGCTGAGTTCTTCCGGTATTTCTGATCCTGTTGAACCTCAGCAGGGAAGAGATATGCTATCGACAAATTATAAAGAAAGCATTTAACAAGAATATAAAGCTCATACAAATAGTTTCCATAAGATATTAGAGTTGAAAGTCAGATCATGTTCATTTATTTATTCCTTGATTTGCAGGGGGAGGGGAACCAGAGTCTTAGATAGTGAGGTGGATGAGGATAAAGGTCATGCGAGAACTGCAAATATAGTGCATGGAGTAAAGCCAGATCTAACATATAGAGAGGCTTTGAGGAAAGAGAAGCAGAATAAAGGGTGTAAAGGTAGTAAGGTAGAAGGGCTAAAGTGTGTGTACTTCAATGCAAGAAGCATCAGGAACAAAGGTGATGAACTGAGAGCTTGGATACATACATGGAATTATGATGTAGTGGCTATTACGGAGACTTGGCTGGCATCAGGGCAGGAATGGATTCTCAATATTCCTGGATTTCAGTGTTTTAAAAGGGATAGAGAGGGGGGAAAGGGGAGGAGGGGTGGCATTATTGGTCAGGGATACTACTACAGCTACAGAAAGAGTGGGTAATGTAGCAGGATCCTCTTTTGAGTCAGTATGGGTGGAAGTCAGGAACAGGAAGGGAGCAGTTACTCTACTGGGGGTATTCTATAGGCCCCATGGTAGCAGCAGAGATACCGAGGAGCAGATTGGGAGGTGGATTTTGGAAAGGTGCAAAAATAACACGGTTGTTATCATGGGCAACTTTAACTTTCCTAATATTGATCGGCACTTGGTTAGTTCCAATGGTTTAGATGGGGCAGAGTTTGTTAAATGTGAACAGGACA
Organism: Hypanus sabinus; assembly: GCF_030144855.1. NCBI lineage: Eukaryota > Metazoa > Chordata > Chondrichthyes > Myliobatiformes > Dasyatidae > Hypanus > Hypanus sabinus. Next base: position 46,817,682 of record NC_082708.1, on the reverse strand, counting down.
GATTCCTGTCACAGTATGTTGACAGGCCGACTAGGAGGAATGCCATACTAGATCTAGTATTAGGTAATGAACTGCCAGATCTCTCAGTGGGTGAGCATCTGGGGTGCAGTGACCACCACTCCCTGGCCTTTCGCATTATCATGGAAAAGGATAGAATTAGAGAGGACAGGAAAATTTTTAATTGGGGAAGGGCAAATAATGAGGCTGTAAGGCTAGATCTTACGGGTGTGAATTGGGATGATGTTTTTGCAGGGAAATGTACTATGGACATGTGGTCAATGTTTAAGGATCTCTTGCAGGATGTTAGGGATAAATTTATCTCGGTGAGGAAGATAAAGAATGATAGGGTGAAGGAACCATGGGTGACAAGTGAGGTGGAAAATCTAGTCAGGTGGAAGAAGGCAGCATACATGAGGTTTAGGAAGCAAGGATCAGATGGGTCTATTGAGGAATATAAGGTAGCAAGAAAGGAGCTTAAGAAGGGGCTGAGGAGAACAAGAAGGGGGCATGAAAAGGCCTTGGCGAATAGGGTAAAGGAAAACCCCAAGGCATTCTTCAGTTATGTGAAGGACAAAAGGATGACAGGAGTGAAGGTAGAACCGATTAGAGATAAGGGTGGGTAGATGTGCCTGGAGGCTGTGGAAGAGAGCGAGGTCCTCAATGAATACTTCTCTTCAGTATTCATCAATGAGAGTGAACTTGATGACGGTGAGGACAATATGAGTGAGGTTGAAGTTCTGGAGCATGTTGATATTAAGGGAGAGGAGGTGTTGGAGTTGTTAAAATACATTAAGACGGGTAAGTCCCCGGGGCCTGACGAAATATTCCCGAGGCTGCTCCACGAGGCACGGGAAGAGATCGCTGAGCCTCTGGCTAGGATCTTTATGTCCTAGTTGTCCACGGAAATGGTACCGGAGGATTGGAGGGAGGAGAATGTTGTCCCTGTGGTGAACTACATATACCTGTCTGGACACGCCCCCTGCTGACTGCTCCTGTGGCTCCTCCCACAGACCCCTGTATAAAGGTGATTCAGGTCTGAGCCCGGCCTCTCAGTCTCCAGGATGTAGTATGGTGGTCAACCACTGCTTGTTCCTTCTGCCGGTCAATCAAAGCCGATATCTCGCCTTTACGTCTCAGAGTGAGTTATTGATGGTGCATCAGTCCCCTTGTTCAAAAAAGGTAGTAGGGATAGATCAGGTAATTACAGACCAGTGAGCCTTATGTCTGTGGTGGGAAAGCTGTTGGAAAAGATTCTTAGAGATAGGATCTATGGGCATTTAGAGAATCATGGTCTGATCAGGGACAGTCAGTATGGCTTTGTAAAGGGCAGACCGTGTCTAACAAGCCTGATAGAGTTCATTGTGGAGGTGACCAGGCATATAGATGAGGGTAGTGTAGTGGATGTGATCTACATGGATTTTAGTAAGGCATTTGACAAGGTTCCACATGGTAGGCTTATTCAGAAAGTCAGAAGGCATGGGATCCAGGGAAGTTTGGCCAAGTGGATTCAGAATTGGCTTGCCTGCAGAAAGCAGAGGGTCATGGTGGAGGGAGTACATTCAGATTGGAGGGTTGTGACTAGTGGTGTCCCACAAGGATGGGTTCTGGGCTGAGAAATGGCAGGTGGAGTTCAACCTGGAGAAGTGTGAGGTGGTACACTTTGGAAGGACAAACTCCAAGGCAGAGTACAAAGTAAATGGCAGGATACTTGGTAGTGTGGAGGAGCAGAGGGATCTGGGGGTACATGTCCACAGATCCCTGAAAGTTGCCTCACAGGTAGATAGGGAAGTTAAGAAAGCTTATGGGGTGTTAGCTTTCATAAGTTGAGGGATAGAGTTTAAGGGTCGTAACGTAATGATGCAGCTGTATAAAACTCTAGTTAGGCCACACTTGGAGTACTGTGTCCAGTTCTGGTCATCTCAGTATAGGAAGGATGTGGAAGCATTGGAAAGGGTACAAAGGAGATTTACCAGGATGCTGCCTGGTTTAGAGAATATGGATTATGATCAGAGATTAAGGGAGCTAGGGCTTTCCTCTTTGGAGAGGAGGAGGATGAGAGGAGACATGATAGAGGTGTACAAGATATTAAGAGGAATAGACAGAGTGGACAGCCAGTGCCTCTTCCCCAGGGCACCACTGCTCAGTACAAGAGGACATGGCTTTAAGGTAAGGGGAGGGAAGTTCAACGGGGATATGAGAGGAAGGTTTTTCACTCAGAGAGTGGTTGGTGCATGGAATGCATTGCCTGAGTCAGTGGTGGAGGCAGATACACTAGTGAATTTTAAGAGACTACTAGACAGATATATGGAGAAATTTAAGGTGGGGGGTTATATGGGAGGTGGGGTTTAAGGGTCAGCACAATATTATGGGCCGAAGGGCCTGTACTGTGCTGTACTATTCTATGTTCTGTGAAATGGTGGAACAGACTCAATGGGCCAAATGGCCTAATTCTGCTCCTATATCTTATGGTCTTACAGTCTTATTTATCAGGTGTACAGCAAAATGTGTCATTTGCATTAAAACCAGCCTTACCTAAGGATGTGCTGGGGGCAGCCCATGCGTCACCACACACGCTGGTGCCAGCGCAGCATGTTCAGCAGAACAATACAACAACCGCAACAAAATAAGCCCCTTATTTTGAAACGGGGACACCTCTTTCTCCCTCATTAGGGAGAGAGGGAGCTTGTGGCATGTCGAATGCCGGGTGAACGAGTAGTCTTTGGTCTGTGTCTTTATTGATACTTTGCCGCACGCTTGAGTGCTCGGTGGGGGGTACCGATGCTTTTTTTTGCTGGTGGGAGGGGGTTGGTGCTTTGCTGCTGCTTATGCGTGGGAGGGGGAGTCGGGGGGGGGGGGACTTGAGGGTTCTAACACCTGACTGTCATTCATTCTTTGGGGAATGCCTGTTTTTGTGGATGTTTGCAAAGCAAAAGAATTTTAGGATTTCATATTATATACATTACTCTGACATTAAATGTACCTATTAAAACTATTGAAACCCTTTCCTCCCTCCCACATACCCAACCAATTACACACAAGGACAGGCCTCCTACTCCAGAACAGCCTGCCTCCAGGTCTCCAACATCCAGTCCCTGGACTGGACTCACAGACTCCCAGACAATGAGCCTTCGATTTCTAGGCACACTCTATATAGATTTCAGCAAGGCATTTGACAGGTACCCAAGAAAGGCTTATTGAGAAAGTAAGGAGACATGGGATCCAAGGGGACGTTGCTTTGTGGATCCAGAACTGACTTGCCCACAGAAGGCAAAGAGTGGTTGTAGAAGGGTCATATTCTGCATGGAGGTCGGTCACCAGAGGAGTGCCTCAGGGATCTGTTCTGGGACCCTTACTCTTCATGATTTTTATAAAGGACCTGGATGAGGAAGTGGAGGGATGGGTTAGTAAGTTTGCTGATGACAGAAAGGTTGGAGGTGTTCTGGATAGTGTGGAGGGCTGTCAGAGGTTACAGCGGGACATTGATAGGATACAAAACTGGGCTGAGAAGTGGCAGATGGAGATCAACCCGGATAAGTGTGAGGTGGTTCATTTTGGTAGGTCAAATATGATGGCAGAATATAGTATTAATGGCAAGGCTCTTGGCAGTGTGGAGGATCAGAGGGATCTTGGGGTCTGAGTCCATAGGACACTCAAAGCTGCTGCACAGGTTGACTCTGTGGCTAAGAAAGCACATGGTGCATTGGCCTTCATCAACCGTGGGATCGAGTTTAGGAGCTGAGAGGTAATGTTGCAGCTATATAGGACCCTGGTCAGACCCCACTTGCTCAATTCTGGTCATCTCACCACAGGAAGGATGTGGAAACCATACAAAGGGTGGAGAAAAGATTTACAAGGATGTTGCCTGGATTGGGGAGCATGCATTATGAGAATAGGTTGAGGAAACATGGCCATTTTTCCTTGGAGCGACAGAGGATGAGAGGTGACCTGATAGAGGTGTATAAGATGATGAGAGGCATTGATCATGTGGATAGTCAGAGGCTTTTTCCCAGGGCTGAAATGGCTAACAAGCAAGTTTTAAGGTGCTTAGAAGTAAGTACAGAGGAGATGTTAGGGGTAAGTTGTTGTTGTTTATGCAGAGAGTGGTGAGTGCGTGGAATGGGCTGCTGGCGACAGTGGTGGAGGCAGATATGATAGGGGCTCTTAAGAGACTCTTGGACAGGTATATGGAGCTCAGAGAAATAGAGGGTTATGGGTAACCCTAGGTAATTTCTAAGGTAAAGACATGTTTGGCACAGCTTTGTGGGCTGAAGGGCCTGTATTGTGCTGTAGGTTTTCTATGTTTCTATTACAGGGCCTAGAACTCGCAGACACAGACATTGGACCTTCCAATTCAGGCACAGCACCAGGCTTCCGACTCACAGACACCACAAACATTAGACCTCCAACTTTCAGACATGCTGAAGCAGGCACTTTGACCATTGGGACTCGATTTCTGCACCTACCCAATTCAGTCTTTGACTTTTGACCTTCGTACCTTTGTTATTGACCCCAAGACTCACCTATCATGGGAATTTGAACTCTGTGACTCAAACTCCAAACTTGCACAGTGCTCCGACCCTGGGACTCGCCAACCTGGGGGTTCACCAGCCCTCATGCCTCCTGCTTGTGTGGAACCACTGTTCCTGGAGCTCACCAACCTGGGGGGTGTCACTAGCCCTCATTGATCATGGTCTTCATTTTGATTTTAACTATCAGATTATTAACATAATCCCATTACTGTCAGAGCAGTTATTTTCCAAGTATATTGGCGCCATTGCTTTCTTTAAAATGATGGGAAATAAAAACATGGAGTAAAAAGCAAGCAGATTGCAGACACTCTGATGGTAATTCTACTTGGCACATTTTATGTTAGTGCTTCACAGGCTGGCATTCTATTTGTACCAGAAATGCACGAGTCGAATGAGTTTATTTTATTTTGATTTTACATTCAAATCTTTTTATCCCTGGTTAAGTATATCACTGCCCTTTTGAGAAGGAAAAGCATTCAATTATTGATAAGTATTATCCAAATTCTCAGAAAATGTGGGTTTGCACTCCCAGATGTACAATCTTTGTTGGTAGATGCATAAAACAACATTGGCCAGACTCCAGCTTTCTTTCCATTCATCTAGGACTACAACAGTACTGGGTGCACTCATTTCAAACAGCCATGAGTGTGAAAACAATTTTCACCCCTGCATTTTTGTTTCTGTTCAATCCCATGTCTTTTCTCCTGACATAATAAAAGTGCTGCAATAAGCAGGGTCAAGTATGATACATCAGTGAGAAACGTGAAAGTGAGACTATAGGCTGTGATTATGGGCTCAAATGTGCGATGAATCCTTTTTCATCACATGCTATGAACTAATGTTGCCATTTATTTATAAAACAAAAAGAAGTGTTCTGCTACGGGAGGAACAGAACGATGACAACCGCGGTTTCTGGTGTTTTGTTTAAACAATGATATTATAATATTTAAAAAATTCTTTTTATACTGAATGCAAAATGTACTTAGTTGTAAAATTAATTATGCTGGTGGTTATATTTTTTAATATTTTTAAGTGTTTTAAAATGGCCCTTTATTTTTCAAACTAAAGAAGCCTAAAAATAATTCAGTAATTTTATGAACAGTCTAACTGTGCTTTTTTTTAAAGTTTAGATTCCAAGTATTTGGAAATGCAGAGACTTTCTACTTTAGATGCAATTTATACCCAAACAAAGCTCAGACTGATGTCCAATTACATTGCTTTCAGAACATTAATGACCTTGGGAAAAAAAATCTGATAACTATTCAAGCAGATGTTGCAATTAAAATGTTTAGACATAGATATTCCCTTGCGTAGTCTTCGTGTGAATTTTATCAAAAACCTTCCATCTGAAGGTTTTGAGTCCACACTGCACTGTACTTATGGGAATTCATCCCAGCTCCTCCATTTTTAGAAGGGCAATAAACGAGATGTGCAATGTGATAACAATAACTAGAGAAATGAGACCATGCCACCGTTACTTAAAAGGCCCATCCCTAGCTAGCCTGCTACTGGAGATTCTGAAATGACAACCCTCTCTATATATTCTTTGCCCACCTCAATGACCAATCTCTACTCCCTCCTGATGCTCTATTGGCCCTCTGTATCTCTTTCCAGTACACCCCAATCTATTTTTGATCCCCTCTCTTACCCTATTCAAACATGTCTTTGGCTCTTTCGTTTTCATTCTGCTTCCCCAGTCATCTTCATGGTAACAAAGTTATTCCTATTCCCGGGTTGTCTTCTCAGAAATCCCTCCAGCTCCAAATCTCTGCCCAGTCTTGCCCTGGTCACCCATTGCATCCCCACACTCTACAACCCCAAGGTCATTTCCTCATTGCACACCAGTCTTTCCCAACAGTCATCTACCACACCCCCACCACTGTTTAGGATGTTATATACAGGAGACCTTTGGACCCCTGACGACATCTCTTTGACTCATTCAGGGTCTATCATTGCACTCTGAATATTTCATGTTCCTATTGCTTAATAAAGATTTACGAGCACAGATACTGACAGGATGTCGGTATCTGGTTTATTATTGTCACTTGTAGCAACAGGACTTAGTTTTGATTGCCACCCTTACAGATAAATTATGAAATCAGACTGTGAGATTTCACAGTCCCACCTGCTGTGACCAAATAACCAATACTGATAAATTGAAAACTATAATCTAATTACTATCTATTAATTAAACTACTTACTTATTAACCAACTAATTAAATAAAGTCAGATTTAATAAGGATGGCAGGGCAAGGGGATATGCTGTAACTGCACCCTGTGGAAGCTGCTGTTACTTTACTGGCATTAGATCAGAGTATCTTCTCAAGTATCAGACCAAAAGCAAATCAGAAGTGTTTCATCTCAAGGACTCTTAAAGCTGTTGATCTGGAGTCATTAATATGCCTTGCTGAGCAGGAGAGCTGCTAAGTTATGCCAAATAATAGTCATTAGTTTCTAACATCTGCAGGACTTGGTTTCTCCATCAAATTATCTGGACTGTTTGAATCAAGAAGTAGTTACATTCTTTAAGCTGGGGAATGATTTAGATTGGACTAGAGGACACTGACAGCAGGACTCAATAGTGAATCTGGTACCTATGGGAACAGTGATGCATTAGCCTCAGCCTTTACCCTTGTCATATATATGAGTAAAAGTCAATGTAAAAAGGTGTCGGGACAGGGTGGAGGAAGAATTGGCAGGTGACCAGGTGAGGGAGACAGAAGAATGGAAGTTATATCAAAAGCTGGAGGGTTATAGGTGGAAATGATGAAGGACTGAAAGGAGAGGAAGGATCAAAGTAAAATTTATCATAAGAGTGGATGTTGCTCTTCCATGAGGATGTTTCATGTAGGTGTCCTCTGAGGTTGGGAGGATTTTACACATGACGTACTGGGCCAAATCCACTACCTTTTGTAGGATTTTCTGCTCCAAGGCGTTTGAGTTCCCGTACCATACAGTAATGCAGCCAGACAGCACACTTTCCAGCACACATCTATGGAAGTTTGCCAAGATTTTGGTGACATGCCGAATCTCCGCAGACTCCTGAGGAAATACTGTTGTGCTTTTTTTGCAATTATATTTATGTGATGGGACCAGGACAAGTCCTCTGAGATAGTGACACCCAGGAATTTAAAGTTACTGACCCTCTCTACTTCTGATCCTCTGATGATTACTGGGTTGTGGACCTCTGGTTTCCCCTCTCCTAGTCTACAATCAGTTCCTTGGTCTTACTGACATTGAGTGGAGCACGGAATAAAGATAGGGAGGTGGTGAAGAGAACCGGTGGGAGGAGTGCATGGGTGATGGGCATATGGAGAAAGAGGGAGGGAGGTAAGAGATATGGTGATCAGGGCCAGAAGGAGAGAGAGAAGGGAAGATAGGAAAAGAGACAGAGGGGGAGTAGTTACTGGTAGTTTGAGGGTTTGATGTTCATGATACCAGGTTGGAGGGTGTTCAGGCAGAACATGAGGCGCTGTTGTTCTAGTTTGTGTTTAGTCTCAAAGTGACAGTGCAGGAGGCAATGGACAGAAATGAGGGCATGGGAATGAGGAATGGAATTGAAATGGCTGGACAGCCTAAAGACATACTGGGCTGAAGATGCAAGTGTCACCATACTAAACCTAACCATATGCCTTTCAAATGTGGGAGGAAATTGGAGAACCTGGACGAAACGCACATGGTCACGGGGAAAACATAAAGACTTATGGACAGGATGAAGAATTGAACCCCAATCTTCCCATCACCGGCACTGTAAAGAGAGTACTAGGTTGAATGTGTAGTCTGGTGGTGTGGTAGATGAGTACTAGGGATAGCAGTCCTTCCTGCTGATAACTAGAACGAGGTACTATGGAGCAAAAGGCATTGTAACTGAGAGGAACAAAACAGAACATAGTAGTTGTAGGAGTTTAGTTACTGGCATAGATTGAGCTTCTTGTTCCAGTGACTGGGTGTTTGGAAGATTATGTTGCCTACCAGATCATCAATTTGTAGTTGTAGAAAAAGTTGGAGAGAGGATGGAAGATTTGGTTGCCATATTAAATAAGAACTAACAACATAAGTGAAACTAGCAATGCGGTCACTCAGATCTTCACTGGTAACCACGTCTGGATTGTTTGCTGAGCTTTGTACAAACAGACTTAAAATCAGGCAGATCTGAGGGGTGGAAGGTCTTGTGTGGAAAATAGGGGACGGATTTATCAGCCATCTATGGTCAGTCTAGATCAGCCATGATCATATTGAATAGCAAGGGAGGCTTGAGACATCTTGTGGCCTACTCTGGCTCCTATCTTCTTGGGTTTTTGTCTTCTTGGGGCAGTGAGTTGCACTAAAGAACAAATTTCATTTAAGCCAGTGGCAAATCACTTTGAACATAATGGGACAATAAGGTTAGGAGAGTCCTGGGTAATGAAACAAGGTTAATTAGTGATTTTTAAAATTTGGATTCTTCTAACAAAGAATGATTATGATATAGAACATAGAACATAGAATAGTACAGCACATTACAGGCCCTTTGGCCCACAATGTTATGCCAACCCTCAAACCCTGCCTCCCATATAACCCCCCACCTTAAATTCTTCCATATACCTGTCTAGTAATCTCTTAAACTTCACTAGTGTATCTGCCTCCACCATTGGCTCAGGCAGTGCATTCCACGCACCAACCACTCTCTGAGTGAAAAACCTTCCTCTAATATCCCCCTTGAACTTCCCTCCCCTTACCTTAAGGCCATGTCCTCTTGTACTGAGCAGTGGTGCCCTGGGGAAGAAGTGCTGGCTGTCCACTCTGTCTATTCCTCTTAATATATGATAACACTGAGTGATATGCCCTAAGTAAAATTTTAAAAATGTCTTATTCATAAGTAAAGATGATTCCTTATTTGTGACAGTTGGGTTGGTATGACATTAAATTAAAAAGTGATGTGATAAGAGGGAAATAATAATTCTGGAGGAAAATGATATGCCCGCGTATAACTAAAGAAGTTAAGGACAGAAATTAAAAAAATGAATCTGGCAATGCTATGGACAGTAGTAACAATTCTGGTTGGCAGAGGTTTAGAAATCAGAAAAGAATAATCACAAAATATTATAAAGGGAGAAGAATATGAGTGGAAATGAGCAAGAATTACAAATGTTAAAAGCTTTTCCAAATGTGTAAAAAGGAAGGAAGTATGCATGGATTCACCAGGAATTGAGCTAGGAGGAATTACAATGAAGATCGAGGAAATAGCTCAGATATTAAACAAGTAACCAAGTAGCTTGTACTTCCCTTCAGGGAAGACACAACAAGCACATCAGAAATAATATGGAATCAAGGGCCTAATGAAAAGGAAGAACATAATTAAACTTATCAAAGAAACACACTGGAGAACTAAAAAAGGTGACAGACTGCATTCTAAGATTCTAAAGTGGGCAGATATAGTGAATGCATTGCTAAGGATGCCCTTAGCAGGCACAATGGAATATATAAGATCATCGGCCAGTGTCCACATGGGTTAATGAAAGGAAAGGGAAGAATGGTTAGAAAATAATGCTTTTTGTAGAAATAACTAACAAGCTGGACAAGAGGGAAACTCATTCATGCAATATATTTACATGTTTATTAAAGTGTGAGAAAGTATAAAATGTCGATGCTTAGAAGAACATGGATATCCTACAAGCACAGAAAATTACCAAGAAGGTACACCAAACAATTTAAAGCATGAAGGGGATTGGAATACTGTATAAGGTAAGCAAGTCTGACTGCAATTGGGTAAGATTTTGAAGAGATCACATCTTAGCTACCCCGTGTGGCCTAAAGTATTAGGAAGGTTCACTACATTTGCTTCTGGAATGCAGTGATCATCTGATGCAGCAGCACTAGGTTATACTGGATGTATTTAAGTCAGAGGTTGATAGCTTCTTGAATGGGTGAAGGATTTCAGGAAGAAGGTGAGAGAATGAAGTTGAAAAACTCAGCTATGACTGAAAGGTGGATTAGACTCAATGAGCCAAATGACCTAACTCTTGTCCTATTTCTTATGGTCTTGAGGTTTTATTACAGGGGATTGGGAGACAGGGAGACGAGCTCATTAAAATGATGGGTAAGGTGCTGAGAGTCTATTTCTACAGGTTGGAGAATATGGAACAAGTGGGTGACTATTTATGACTGAGGTGAGTTGTGGTTTTCTGGAATTCTTTGTCCCTGAGGGACGTAGGTGCTCAGTTTATTCATGGATGATACAAATCTACATTGCAATAATGTGGGAACATTGATCTAAGCTGTGGATCAGCCATGATGTTAGAAAATAGCAGAAGAGAGTCAAAGACTGCAATTTTTTGCACCAGCTTCTATTTCAATGTTATTGTGCTCTTTCGCTGCAATGGATGCATGGACTATCATCACGCAAGGTCAGATAACTGTCATGCTTTGATTGTCACCATCTTAGTTTTTAGGAAACGTCTTTAATGGACTCAGCTGGGAGTCACAGGAATTTAACAACCTGTCCTTGATCAGATTATCAGAATTGCTGAGGCAGTGGCCTGTTGAAGGGCAGAGCTGAGGAAAGTCTTTCTCCCTGAATCAATAACACTTATTTCTCTTTCCACAACTAGTGACTGATCTGCTGAATATTTCTAGAATTTTCTGCTAATGTTTGCTATACCCTCTATCTATTTTGTCATTGCTCTTCCTTCTCATGAGAGATTAAACTGCTCTTTTCCTTGAATGTCTTAACATTGGATAATGTATTTTTATATAATGTATTTTGGAGATTTTCCATGATTGCAATAGTCTCCAATGCTGCATTCCCAGAGATTAGTGCAATATAGAACCAGGAGCAGGCCTTTCAGCTTTTTAAGCTTGGTCTGGCTTTACATTGGTTGACAACTGTGTGTGTGGCTCACAAATCCCACTGTGTTTTTGTGCTTGACTTTTACAGTATTTTCTTCCTGCATTTCCAGTAATAAAAATCCCCAGTTACTGTGCATATAGAGCAAATTTAATGGAATAAAATATCTCAACTTACTTTATATGAGCCTTCTCAAACTAAGTTTGATGCTGTGCCATATAGGAGATATTTGAATAAATGAGCAAGAGCTTAATTAAAGACAATTATTTTAGTGGAGACAAAAGTAGTGAGATAAGGAACCTGAGCAAAAGAACTTACGATATACAGAGCAGAGAGTGTAGCCTCCAGGGTGAAGTCATTAGAAGAGACTGGAACTGGAGAACAGAAATGTAAGAGGATTATAAAGCATGAGGAGGTTACAGGAATACATCCATACCCATGGAACTCATTGAATTCTCTACCTTCTGGTAATTTCATCACCCCCCCCCCCTTTCCCATTCCCCATTCTGGCTCTCCTCTTACCCCTTCTTGTCTCTTTGCATGCTCATCACCTCCCTCTGGTGCCTGTTCCATATTCTATCTCAATAAAAATAAATAAGTAAACAAAGAAGATGATTATCGACTTCAAGAAAACCCATAGCACTCATACCTCTGTTCGTGTCAGCAGCGCAGCAGTGGAGACTGCGAGCCATTTCAAACTCCTGGGAGTTCACATCTTGCACAACCTCTCATGGTCCCAGGACATATCCTCCACAATGAAGAAAGCTAACCATCGCCTCCGCTTTCTGAGGAGACCGGAGGGAGCTGGTCGATGCACACCAATGAGTGCATAGATGTGCAGTGGGGACTAACCCAACGCGTGGGATCACTCTGTGGTACCTAAACTGTATTGCACTGCATAAGAGTGCTCTACAATGGGTAGTTAAAACTGTCCAAAATATCACCGGCACCAGCCTGCTCACAATCAAGAACGTGTATACAGAAAGGTGCCAGGAAAAAGGCCAGCAAGGTGAAGGATCCCACCCATCCCTCTAATGCAGAATTTGCTCCACTCCCATCAGGGAAGTGGTTACACTCCATCCATACCAGGACTACCAGACTTTAAAACAGTTACCTCCCCCAAGCTGGTCTCCATCCATTAATCCACCCTTCCAACCCCCACCACCAATGCATTCACATCACCTAGAATCACTTTATATTTATATAGATTCATCATGGAGTAAGTTAAAAGGTTGGAATAACAGATTGGGCCAAAGGCCCTGTACTATGCTGTACTATGTTCTGGAAATTAGCTCAAGAAAACATTTTCATTTCAATGTGAAGGATTCCTGCCTTATAAATAGTATTTTCTGAAAAACTCCACTTGTAGAAAGGTCTAGTAGTTACTTCATAATTATTGTTCCTTTTCTTACATGTAAACTAAGTCATAATATGAAGCTTAAATAGGAATTTCAAAGGTTTAATTTCAGTTCCATTTCAATTGAAATTAACTCAGTTGATGTTTGATGCTTCATTTATTCCATTGGATGAAGATGTTTGTTTTAAATAGAATTCTTTTTTTGTTCTTGCTTCTGTTCTCTCTCTTCAGTGATGACAGCACCCGGAGTTCACAACTAGGCCATAGCTTTCTGCAGGCAAAGACATACTTTCACACACTTCTGCTGATAGGGGGAGGGAAATGGAGGCTAAATATAAAGGTAATTATTTTATAGGCCCTGAGTTTGAAGAATGATTTCAATACAATTACACATTTTGTTTAACAGAATCACAACTTTACATTCCTTTACAACCCTATTGTTCAGAGAATGGAATGGTGCTTTGTAAGCAGATTCCCACTGCAAGTGAAATTTGTACTGGCTGCTGTTGTGCATTAATCTCCTGTTGATAATGCCTGACCTTGGAATCTATGAACATCTCGCAATTTCTGCCAGCAATGGCTTACAGTCATATGAAACAGACAGCTGTACATGTGTGTAGTTTGAAAAGTTTCAAATTAAAAGAACTCATCTTTAAAGTAACACAAGCTTTTGAGGAAAGTTTATTTCATGACAGACTAATCAACATTGCTAGGAAAAATGTACAATTGTTACAGACATTAATTTATTTAAGCTATTAATTTTTGTTTGGTGTTCTGAACCACTTTGCTTGTTGCTGTGAACTGAATTTGACAAATATTAAATTTGAACAAAGCTATCCAACCTGATAATAAGGAGAGAAACAGAAATAGCTAGAAAAGCTCAGCAGACTGGCCAGCATTTGAGGAAAGAAAGTCTGAGACCTCTCAGAACTTTATATCAAATATGAGTTCCATTTTAAATAACCACTGTAAGTTGTGCTGAATGTTTAAGGTAGAATCTGACAAGAAGTGATTGGAGCATGAGAAGGATAACATGGGATTAGTGCAGGGTTTGTTTAAGTGGGTGCTTGATAATAAACTCGGTGACCCAAAGGGGCTCTTCCAGTAATTCAGTCTAAACCCATGTTCAAAAATGATTTCAGGCTATTGAAACAGATCTCTTTTTATTTTTATTTTGAGCAGAGAGCATAGATTGATTCCTGTTAAAACAAATGTGGCTAGGAATTCAACTTGTATTTTCCTAAAGGCTGATGGACATACACAACGGGATGCTGAGCATTTCCAGATCTCTGTACAAAAACCTATGCAATGGGTCAACGAGACCGGTGGAGCACAGTTCAAACTTTACAGGTGGCTTTGCACCGGGACTGAAGATGCTGGAATCTGCAGCAACACACAAAAAGCAGGAGGTACACAGCCAATCAGGCAGCATCTGTGGAGGGAAATGGACCTTTGAAACTTTAGACCAAGCCTGTTTATCTGGTTGAAAGATAGTGGGGAGGTAGCCAGTATAAAATGGTGGAGCAGTGAGTTGATCAGTGGGTCAACAGGATGCAGCTCACAATAGATTATTTTCAAAGGTTGTGATTAAGGAATAACTTTGATTATTCCTCCATAACGCTGGCCAGGGAATGCTGAGTTTAGGAGATGTTTGTGCAAGAAATCGATGTATCATTGCCATCTCATTCCCAGAACCTAAGTTGATTCGAATTGGAAACTGCAGACGCTGGAGTCTGGAGCAAACAATAAGCTGCTGGAAGAACTTAATGAGTCAACCAGCATCCATGGAGGCAAAGGGATAGTTTGCATTTTGGGATGGATTCTCATCAGGACTAATCTTCCTGCACCATTGCTGATGCAAGGTCTCAATCCAAGACACCTGACATCCTTCTGCCTCCACAGACTCTGCTTGACCCTTTGAGCTCTTCCAGCAGTTTCTTGGTTAAGTAAGCTGGACCTGAACACTCTGTAATTTAGCAGGCTGTGTTTAGAAGGGCAGAAGGAATTCCATCGCATGGTGCTAAATTCTTCTGAGACTTGACGTGGCAGATGCAAAATGATGGTTTCTCCTGCTGAATTGCCTCAGACTAGGGCTCACATTCTTGCAAAATAATGGTCATGGAGGAAAGATAAAACTAAAATGTATTCACCCAGAGTAAAGTGAATCTTCAGAATTCTCTGTTCAACTGGTTCGTGGAGCCTCACCTGCTTAGCACGTTTGTGAGAGATTGAAAGATGTATAGAAACAAGGTATTGAAGGGATGTAAGGGTGAGGGTGCAGGAAAATACACGCAGAACTAGAATGTGAGGCTAATGTTTTATTGCTTTTGTGCTAGGGAAAATAAATGAAAATCCTGGCAATAAAACAGCATTACGCTATTGCTTTAGGCATTGGGCATTAACATTTCAAGGCCATTAAATCTTAGCATTACAGGGCATTACTTACCAGTGTTGGTGTTTCACAGCACCCTCAAGTTCTTCATTTAATTTTTTTTCACATGGAATCGTAGAAAAGTAGGAACATGTGTAGTTAAGCCTGGTCCATCATTCAATACAGACGTGGCTCATCCCACTCTTTCCTCCCATCCTTTGGTGCGTTTTGATGCAGGTGCAGCTGGGACTGCGCCATTTAATGGCCTTCACTTTTTGCCCTTGAAAAAGTATGGTAATCTGCCTTTTTGAACTGCTGCAATCTTTATGTTGAACGTACTGCTGTTTCAGAGGGAATTTCAGAATTCTGGCTCACATACAACACAGTCAATGGCCACTTTATTAGGCACAGGAGTAGAACCAGGTATGGTCTTCACTTCATGGTTAACCACTGCTAACTGTAACCTGTGTAGATGTAAAGATACTTCACCCATTTCCATTACTAATGTCAAAATTGGGGATGATTTAATAGCATCGCAATACTTGAACTTTATCTAGGAGCTTTAAGACCACTGGTGAGGCTGATTCATAAGCAACACATCCATAGTCAAAGACAGATCTGATTAAAGCAATATACATTTATTTAAGTAACCTACACACACTGCAATCACACCCAACTAAGCACCCGAGCACATTAACGGTTTTTTTTACACTTTTCTAGAATTTTATTCACATGAACCTTTCACGTTAGCCTTGTGAACCACCCACGTACCTGGAAAATTTACCACTGACTCTTGTTTTTACTATATAACTTCAGATCAATTGTTGGTGTAATGTTCCTTGTAGAAAAACAAACAACTTGGGTCTTTGCCACTGAAAATTTAAACCCTACCAACTTCCCTATTCCTCTACTTCATTAATAACTACCTGCATTTTCCTAACTATATAATTTATATTCTTGCCTCCCTTCCATATTGCACCATCATCAGCTATATAACGATCTGGGAGTTTTCTGAGCCAACATTTAAGAAAATATCATTAATAATAATATTAAAAAAGGAGTGGGCTACACACACTCCCCTGTGCAGTCTCATTCTCTATCTCATACTTCCTAGAGAATGTTATTCCCACCCTAACTTGTATCTTCCTATCACATGAAAAAAAATCTTGAACCCACCACCACCTATCCCCATTTTTTAAAGCAGCAATCCCTGTGTCCAGAGCATAACATAAACTTTCTCTACTTCAAAGAAAACTGCTACCACTGATTCTTTATTAATTGGAGCCTTACAAATAACGGATTCCAAACTTAATACCGAGTCCATGGTCATTCTCTCTTTATGAAATCTAGATTGATTTACAGCTAATTTTCCACTACTTTCCACAAAATTAGGAAGTCCTGCTATAACTATTTGTTCCATTATCTTACATAAATGTGAAGTTAGTGAAATAGGTCTACAACTGGGAGGATCTGATTGATCCTTACTAGGTCTCAATATAGCAACTGCTAATTTCCTGGAAGCAAGCGGTCACCTTTCAACTCATAATGTATTAAATAATTTGAAAACCAACATAAATTTTGAATCCAATAACCACGTAAACATATTATGTCAAATATCACCTTTCCCAGGTGTCTGACCAACACCATTAACAGCCCTTTTAATTTCACACAACGTAAATTTGACATCCAAGCAGGAACCGGAACTTTGGTTTTTTTTTGGCAGTCTGAGATTGCTTGCTAAGTCTGTTTCTCTATAAGTTCTCTCATAGAGAACACTGACACAAATTTTTACTAACAACTGGGCTTTTTCAGCATCAGCAACTGCAACCTTCTCCCCACCTTACAGAACTGGGAATGCATCAAGTTTTCTAACTCCACCACACCCCCCCCCCCAACATCTTCTGTATTGTGCCCCAAACTTCTGCTACCTGGATCTCTTTCCTAATGCTATCTTAGCACATACCCCAACATATTTTCTTTGCCCTTCTCACTACTCCAAACCACAGCTTCTCTTTTATATTGCATGAAAGATGAATAGGAGTAACACTGTCTAACTTCCTAAAAGCTTTATTCTGCCCCTTCACAGCTCTTTTACACTTATCCGCCCACCAACTTCCAACAATCTGGGAATTGATTCCTTAGCTAGTGAGTATTATTACTGAGGTATTATTACTCAGTTTGATATCCTCCAGAATCAAAAGATCAGGAAATCTACTTCCACATAAATCATCAAAAACATCCCAATTTGCCATTTTAAAATTCCATCTGGGGGTATGAGATCCTTTCCTCTGATACACATCAATTCCCATTGTACATCATTTCTAAAGGGGAAATGATCTTTCCCACTGTTGTATCATTATGCACTTCCCAGTTACAGACACTTGTTATATCCTCAGATTCCAGTTTGCCTGACAGAAACAGTGCTGTTAAATAGATTTATCCTTATCATCATTCAAGTGCACCAAACACTTTTCTTCCAGGAAGTCTTCCACCACCATCACCTTCTCACTGTGTCACTACCACCCCACATTGTACTATGAGCATTAAAATTCCAACACCACATAAGCTTATTTTTCCTATTTTCACCCACTTTCCAATATATCAGGTGTTAGCCATTGACAAGGGCTATAAAATTTTATTTTCTATGCTTTACAATTCTTTCCCCAAATTTCAACCACAGTTGACTTATATATAATCTCCAAAACTCTGTGTGCTATCCCATCGACAAAGGTAGCTACTCTTCCATTGCCCAGTTTCCAATCACGTCTTATATCAACATAACATTTTATCTTAAAACTTAGATCTCAACCAGGTTTTCTATACATATATAGCAGCAGGTTTATTCAGCAAGTCTTCACTAAATTTCTATCTCTCTGCTTCTGACCATCAGCTGACGGGCTCCTAGTGTTCCATTGTAAGACTAGAAAAAACCATTAACAGCCTTCCTTTGAAGTCTGAACTTATTTACTCTTCCTTGTAAGGGATCAGTAATAACTTCTATAGTTAAGGCTTTTATCTTTAGATGTTTTTCTGCAGTTTTTAATATATTTTTTCTCTGCCCTACTTTTAGTTTGTTCTATATAAATTAGCACATCTATCATGAAAGTGACAAACTTTAATTTATCAACAGAAAATCCTTTGTTTTATGATCATGCAATCTACACACTGTCTTTAAACTATCTGTGTTCTGAATATTAATAGGTACCATTGACACTATCATCTGTACTTTCTGCAGATTCTCTGTGTATAATATACTTGTTTCCACTTCAGCACACTGCACTTCCACATCTTTCTTATATGTAGGACACTCTGTATAAGCAGAGCTGTGCGCTCTTCCGCAGTTGCTAAAATGTGGGTTAATTCCTTCTTCACAATTGCCATAAGCATGTTCTCCACCATATCTACCTCACTGCTTTTTAGCCTTGCACACAGCTGCTACATGACCAAAGTTCTGGCATTGCGAACATCTCGGAGGGTGTGGCACATAGACTCAAACCATATAATTCATATAACCTAAATTAACCCTATTCAGCTCCTTTTCTCCCCCACTAAATTTAACCAACACCGATAAGCTATCTGTTCTAACTCCACCATCAAATCTTCTTAAATGTTTAACATCAACAACTTTTTCCCGACTAAATTATTTTAACTTGGTCCATGGATGCATCGAGTGGCACTCCAAAGATTACTCCTCAAAGCCACTTGGTGTTACTTTCCTTCCTCCCAAAAGCTTTCTCACATTGCTTACTATCTTTACAAAATACTCAGGGTGCCCCATCTCTTAAAGGTGTTCCACCCATAATATTTCCAAATGTTTTTTTCAAATCCTTAGTTTTTTAATTGGATTAATATTTTTTTAAAAGTTCAGCATTCAAAAGTCAATAAAGTCAATTGTGTACAGTTCTGGTCACCGAATTATAGGAAGGATGTCAACAAAATAGAGAGAGTACAGAGAAGATTTACTAGAATGTTACCTGGGTTTCAGCACCTAAGTTACAGGGAAAGGTTGAACAAGTCAGGTCTTTATTCTTTGGAGCGTAGAAGGTTGAGGGGGGACTTGATAGAAGTATTTAAAATTATGAGGGGGATAGATAGAGTTGACGTGGATAGGCTTTTTCCATTGAGAGTAGGAGAGATTCAAACAAGAGGACATGAGTTGAGAGTTAGGGGGCAAAAGTTTAAGGGTAACACGAGGGGGAATTTCTTTACTCAGAGAGTGGTAGCTGTGTGGAACGAGCTTCTAGTAGAAGTGGTAGAGGCAGGTTCGGTATTGTCATTTAAAGTAAAATTGGTTAGGTATATGGACAGGAAAGGAATGGAGGGTTATGGGCTGAGTGCAGATCAGTGGGACTAGGTGAGAGTAAGCGTTCGGCATGGACTAGAAGGGCCGCGATGGCCTGTTTCCGTGCTGTAATTGTTATATGGTTATATAAAACTTTAAACTCTTGTTTCTTTTTTAAAAATTTAAATCCTGTCTCCTGCCTTCATTACTGGATGATAAGTCACTACATTCCTCAATCAGACACATATTTTTCTGTTTTCCCAGAAAACTGCCATTCACCTTCCTCCATACAACTCCTCTGTCTTCTCCATCCCTTCCTGCCATCTCTAGCCCTCTTCCTGCCTGAGAGAAAACTCCCAATGGCAGGCTCAGTCCTTCGCTCCAACCCTGATCAACAGCTCCTCCAGGTCCTACCGCCAACTTGCCCTTGCGCAAAAAAAGGTGCCGTTTTGTTTCTACAATTTCCATCTGACCCACTTGACCATGTCTGCATATTTTTATGCATTGAGATGCTGCCACATGAATGGCTGATTAGATACTTGCATTAACATACAGGTGTAACTAAACAAGTGGCCACTGATTTCAAGTTTTAAAATAACTGGTTGGCTTTTCAGGGCTGAGATGAGAAAGAATTTCTCTATGTGTGGATAGTGAGGTTTTGGAATATTCTACCGCAAAAGGCCTGTGGAGGTTTAGTTGCTACGTAACTGTACAGGACAGAGACCAATAGATTTTTGGAATTTAAGGGAATTGAAACATATAGGATTAGTGCCGGAAAATGGTACAAAGATAAGAGGTAACCCGTGATCCTAGTGAATGTTGCAGCAAGCACATGAGGCAGAATAGCCACTCATTCAATATTTTATTACCTTATTTTCTTAAGTCAGAATGATGAACACTTTGGAGGAGAATTTGCGAGTGATGGAATTTCCCTGCATCTTGTCCTTCCAGGTGAAAAAGTCAACAGTTGAGGAAATACATCTTGTATGTCTTACAGATTGCACAATGGGGAGAGACTGTTCAGGCTGCTGTTCAGAGGTGTCATTTGAGTCTTGTCTTGGATGGTGCTGAACTTCCTGATTGTTGTTGATAAGCAGGGAACTTACATTATACTTTTGGCATTTGCTTTGCAGATAATGAAGAAGCTTTAAAGAATCAAGAGTTGTGTGATACCATAACGAGTCTCTGATCTTCACAGCAGCAACAATATTTGTGACTGCTCCAGTTAAGTTTCTGAGCTGTTGTGTGGGATATCAATGGTGAAGTGTTCAATGATGGTTGGACTCTGCAATGTTGGTAATGGTCATTGCCTGACATGGATGGAACTTGCCACATGCTTGAGTGTTGTCCCAGTACTCCCATATCTTCCCCAGCTAATTAGCTGAGGAATAAAAGCAGAAAATGCTGGGAAAACAGCAGGTCAGGGGCAGCGCGTGAGGAAGGAAAATTGCTCATTTTCAAGTCCTAGAACTGAGAAAGAGAGAAAGAAATTAGTTTAGGTAGCAGAGAAGGCAGGGAAGGGCAATGAGTGGGATAATGGAGGGAAAATAATGTGACTGTTAAGGGACAATGATGTGAGAGGTTGTGCATAGAACTTTGTGAGCTCTAGTGTGAACATTCCCACTTTGATCTTGTTATGAATGAAATATCATTGATGAAGCAGCTGAAGGTAGTTGAGCCTAAGTTGTCCTTCAGGTGGGATAATTAGTCTCAAACAATTATATCTTCCTTTGTACTAGGCATGAATCCAAACAGTGGAGAAGTTCCCTTCTATTCACATTGATTGCATTCTTTCTAGGGCTCCTTGATGAGACAGGCACTCTCCCCATAACTTTCTGTTAATCACAGAAAAACACAGCAGAGAAACAAGCCTTGTCAGCCTAACCCATCCATGCCCAACATAATACCTATCTTCTCTCATCCTACTCATATCCCTCAATGCTTTTCCCATTTCCCATTTAGAGCCTGTCGAAATGCCTTTAAAATATTGAAATTGCTTCTGCCTCTTTCACTTCTTCTGCAAGCTTATTCTAAATAACACAACCTTCTGTGCAGGGGAAAAGATCCACATCCTTTAAAATGTTACCTTCTCATCTTAAACCTGTGCTTTCTATTTTTAGGCTCTGTAATCTAGGATGCAGACTCTGATCATTTGCCCTCTCAATGCCCTTCATAATGCCTCCATAAGATCACCCCTCAGCCTGCAGTGTTCCTGAGAGAATAAACCTAGCTTGTCCAATCTCTCCTTTCACTACAGCCCTCTATGCTAGGATTCCAACTCATGTCTTTGTGTCATTCTGATTCTTCTGATTGCTAATCCATTTCCACAACCACTTTGCTATCATACCCTTCTTCATCTAACTTCATAAGTATGACCTTCTGGCCCTTTGTCCCTCTTATAATTATTCAGATTTCCCAAAGGTGTATCTATTCTATACACTGAATATTCATTCAGGTAAGAAAATGTCCTCTGTTTTCTGTTGGTTTCATTAATTATTTTTATATTTATGACATCTAGTGGAATAGACACATTTCCAGTATTACTTAAAAAAACACTGAGTTTGGATGAGGCAAGAAATCAACATGTTGTGTAGTTTGCAACTTTAGCCTTGAAAAATATAGCAGCACTCAGACCACCACAAATTCATTCACTTGCTTTGATCCCATTTTAAATGTAACTGAGGCAATGGCAGCCCAAATGGTAGCACTAACCAGAGATTGACACAGCTGCTTAATGTGAATGAGAAAGTATTTGAGAAGGGTATTGGTAAACTCAAAGGCATGAAGGCAAAAACTGAACTGGATGAAACAGCAACAACAAAATTCCATAAAGTGCATACAGTGCCTTGCGCATTATGTCCTAAAGTGGATGCTGAACTTCAGAACTAGGAGATGTCTGGAATTCTCTTCAAGATTGAGTGGGTCATGCCCATTGCCCCGGTGATCAAGAAAGAGAAGGCTGAAGTAGTTTGCATATGTGGGGATTTCAAGATGAGCATCAACCTGGTGCTGCATACTATGCAGTATCCCCTGCTACAGACAGAAGACATTTTTTTCATCTTTAGCAGGTGGGGAAGGATTTCAAAGATGAACTTGTCACAGGCCTATCTGCAAATGGAGATTGAGGAATCAAGCAGGAAGTTCCTCACAAGGGACTGTCCCATTATAGTTGTCTCGTCTTTGGCTCCAGCAACTTGGCAAAGAGCAATGGACTAAGTGCTCCAAGATACCCCAGGAACACAATGTTACCTTTGTGACATCACCGTGACTGGCAAGAATGATAAAGAGCACCTCCAGAACCTTGGTAAAGTGCTTACCAGGCTGAGTGAATGTGGTCTGTGGGCAAAGAGGGAGAAATTAGTGTTTTTCAAGAATGAAATTTCATATAGTGAACACGTCATCGACAAGCATGGCTTACACAAGTCACAAGAGAAGATTGAAACAGTACTGCAGGCACTCAAAACAGAAAATGTGTCACAACTTAGGTCAAACTTGGGCCTTGTAAACTACTATTACTGGTTTCTGCCAAACATTTCTACAGTGCTGTTCCCATTGAGCACACTGTTACAGACAGGAGCAAAGTGGGAATGGTCAGAAAGTTGTGAAAAAGCATTCAAAGAAACAAAGAGACTAATAACATCCGATGAACTGCTCACACATTATGACCCATCCCTGACCATCAGACTGGCGTGCAATGTGTTCCCTTATAACATTGGAGCCGTTTTGTCACAGGTTATGAAAGACGGATTTGAATGCCCGATAGCATTTGCTTCAAGCGCACATACAAGCACAGAGTGCAACTACACACAGATTGATTGAGAGGCCCTTAGTCTAGTATGGGGAACAAAGAAGTTCCACCACTACCTCTACAGACAAAGGTTTACGCTAGTGACAGACCATCAGCCCCTTGTAACCACTTTCAATCCCGGGAAGGGAATTCTATTGATGACTGCTACCCAGTTACAACATTGGGCACTATTCCTAGGAGCCCACTCTCTGACAAAGTTCAAGGGCACCAAACAACACAGCAACACTGATGGCTTGTCATGTCTTCTGCTGTAGATAGATGAAGAAAAGTCTTCATACTGAACACTTCAATAAGAAGAAATCAGAAATAAATTAAAGATTGTGTGCAACAGAGATGATAGAAAGGATAGGCAGGAGAGGAGGCATAATCACAGCTGGTGGGATGAGTTACAGGGCATTAGAGGCATGGCACAGTTAAAACAGAAAGCAACAAGTACTGGACTGAAAATGTTATATTTGAATGCACGCAGCATAAGAAATAAAATAGATGTTCTTGAAATTCAGCTACAGATTGGCAAGTTTGACATTGTGGCCATCTCTGAAACTTGGCTAAAGGTTGGCTGCCATTGGGAGCTGAACATCCAAGGATATACAGTGTATCGGAAAGATAGGTTAATAGGCAGAGGGTGTTGGTGTGGCCTTGAGTATAAGAAATAATATTAAATCATCAGAAAGGGATGACATAGGATCGGAAGGTGTAGAGTCTCTATGGGTTGAGTTAAGAAATAGCAAGGGTAAAAGGACCCTAATGGCAGTTGTATATAGGCATCCAGACAGCAGCTAGGATGTGGATTACAAATTACACCAGGAGATAGAAAAAGCATGTCAGAAGGGCAATATCATGATAATCTTTGGGGATTTTAACATGAAAATGGATTGGGAAAACCAGGCCAGTACTGGACCTCAAGAAAGAGAATTTGTAGAATATCTAAGGGATGGCTTTTTTTAACAGCTTGTTGCTGAGCCCACTAGGGGATCAGCTGTGCTGGATTGGGTGTTGTGCAATGATCCGGAGGAGATAAGAGAGCTTAAGGTTAAGGAACCCTTAGGGAACAGTGATCAGAATATGATCAAGTTCACTTTGAAACTTGAGAAGGAGAAACTAAATACCAATGTGTCGGTATTTCAGTGGAATAAAGGAAATTACAATGGCATGAGAGGCGAACTAGCCAAGGTTGAATGGAAAGGGACACTAGCAGGAAAGACAGCAGAGCAGCAATGGCTAGAGTTTCTGCAAAAAATGAGAAAAGTGCAAGACAGATATTCCAAGTAAGAAGAAATTTTGAATGGAAGGAGGACACTACAATGGCCGACAAGTGATGTCAGAGCCAAAGTAAAAGCAAAAGAGAGGGCAAACCAGGAAGCCAAAGCTAGTGGGAGGATAGAGGATTAGGGAGCTTTTAAAAACTTGCAGAAGGAAACTAAGAACCACATTGGGAAGGAAAAGATGAATTATGAAAGGAAGCTGGTGATTAATATCAAAGAAGATACAAAAAGCTCTTTTAAGTATATAAAAGGTAAAAAAAAGAAGAGTTGAGAGTTGATATAGAACCAATAGAAAATGATGCTGGAGATATTGTCAAGGCAAGTCAAGTCACTTTTTATTGTCATTTTGACCATAACTGCTGGTACAGTGCATAGTAAAAACGAGACAACATTTTTCAGGACACATGTGTTACATGACACAGTATAAAAACTAGACTGAACTACATAAAAAGACACAGTGCAGGCATTACAATAAATAATAAACAAGACAATAGGGCAGTGAGGTGTAAGTCCAAGCTCTGGTTAATGAGGAGTCTGATAGCTTGGGGGAGAAAACTGTTACATAGTCTGGTTGTGAGAGCCTGAATGCTTTGGTGCCTTTTCCCAGATGGCAGGAGGGAGAAGAGTTTGCATGAGGAGTACATGGGGTCCTTCGTAATGCTGCTTGCTTTGTGGATGCAGCGCATAGTGTAAATGTCTGTAATGGCAGGAAGAGAGACCCTGATGATCTTCTCAGCTGACCTCACTATCTTCTGCAGGGTCTTGTGATCCGAGATGGTGCAATTTCCGAACCAGGCAGTGATGCAGCTGCTCAGGATGCTCTCAATGCAACCCCTGTAGAATGTGATGAGGATGGGGGGGGGGGGGGTGGAAGATGGACTTTCCTCAGCCTTCACAGAAAGTAGAGACGCTGCTGCACTTTCTTTGCTATGGACCTGGTGTTGAGGGACCAGGTGAGATTCCCCGCCAGGTGAACACCATGAAATTTGGTGCTCTGAACGATCTCTACCGAGGAGCCATCGATGTTCAGCGGAGAGTGGTTGCTCCGTGCCCCCCTGAAGTCAACAACCATCTCTTTTGTTTTGTTCACATTCAGAGACAGGTTGTTGGCTCTGCACCAGTCCGTTAGCCTCTCTGTAAGCTGACTCTTCATTCTTGCCGATGAGACCCACCACGGTCATGTCATCGGTGAACTTGATGATGTGGTTCGAGCTGTGTGTTGCAGCACAGTTGTGGGTCAGCAGAGTGAACAGCAGTGGACTGAGCACACAGCCCTGGGGGGTCCCTGTGCTCAGTGTGATGGTGTTGGAGATGCTGCCTCCAATCGGACTGACTGAGGTCTCCCAGTCAGGAAGTCTAGGATCCAGTTGCAGAGGGAGGTGTTCAGGCCCAGTAGGCTCAGCTTTCCAATCAGTTTCTGAGGGATGATTCTGTTGAATGCTGAACTGAAGTCTATGAACAGCATTCGAACGTACGTGTCTTTTTTGTCCAGGTGGATTAGGGCCAGGTGGAGGGTGGTGGCAATGGCATTGTCTGTTGAGCGGTTGGGACAGTACGCAAACTGTAGGGGGTCCAGTGAGGGGGACAGCAGGGTCTTGATATGCCTCATGACGAGCCTCTCGAAATGCTTCATGATGATGGATGTGTGCAACGGGACGGTAGTCATTTAGGCAGGACACTGAAGACTTCTTTGGCACGGGGACAATGGTGGCAGCCTCGAAGCACTTTGGAATGGTGGTGCTGCTCAGGGAGATGTTGAAGATGTCAGTGAGAACATCTGCTAGCTGGTCTGCACATCCTCTGAGCAATGAGAGATGCAGAAATGGCAGAGGAACTGAATCTTCACCGTGGAAGATGTCTGCAGTATACCAGCCATTCAAGAGTGTCAGGGAAGTGAAATTTGTGAAGTGACAATTACAACTGAGAAGGTGCTCAGGAAGCTTAATGGTCTGAGGGTGGGTAAATCTCCTGGACCTGATGGAATGAACCCTCGGGTTCTGAAGGAAGTAGCTGGAGAGATTGCAGAGGCATTAACAATGATCTTTCAAGAACTGATAGATTCTGGCATTGTACCAGATGACCGGAAAATTGCAAATGTTACTCCACTACTTAAGAAGAGTGGGAGACAGCAGAAAGGAAATTATAGACCTGATAACCTGACATCAGTGGTTGGGAAGTTGTTGGAATCAATTGCTAGGGATGAGATTACAGAGTACCTGGAGGCATATGACAAGATAGGCCAAAGCCAGCATGGTTTCCTGAAAGGAAAATCCGGCCTGACTAACCTACTGCGATTCTTTGAGGAAATTACAAGCAGGATAGACAAAGGAGTTGTAGTAGATGTGGTGTACTTGGATTCTCAGAAGGCCTTTTGACAAGCTGCCGCACATGAGGCTGCTTAGCAAGATAAGAGCCCATGGAATTACAGGGGAGTTACTAGCATGGGTGAAGCATTGGCTGATTGGCAGAAAACAGAGAGTGGGAATAAAGGGATCCTATTCTGGCTGGCTGTCGGTTACCAATGGAGTTCCACAGGGGTTGGTGTTGGGACTGCTGATTTTTACAATGTATTTCAATGATTTGGACTATGGGGTTAATGGATCTGTGGCTAAATTTGCCGATGATACAAAGATAGGCGGAAGAACAGGTAGTGTTGAGGAAACAGAGCCTGCAGAGACTTTGATAGATTAGGGGAATGGGTAAAGAAGTGGCAAATAAAATACAATGTTGGAAAGTATATGGTCCTGCACTTTGGTGGAAGAAATAAATGAGCAGACTATTATTTAGATGGGGAGAGAATTCAAAATGCAGAGGTGCAAAGGGACTTGGGAGTCCTTGTGCAGGATACCCTAAAGGTTAACCTCCAGGTTGAGTCGGTGGTGAAGAAGGTGAATCCAATGTTGGCATTTGTTTCTAGAGGTATAGAATATAAGAGCAGGGATGTGATGTTGAGGCACTCGTGAGACCACACTTAGAGTATTGTGTGCAGTTTTGGGCTCCTTATTTTAGAAAGAATATACTGACATTGGAGAGGGTTCAGAGAAGATTCACGAGAATGATTCCAGGAATGAAAGGGTTACCATATGAGGAACGTCTGGCAGCTCTTGGGCTGTATTCCCTGGAGTTCAGGGGAATGAGGGGCAGATCTCATAGAAACATTCCAAATGTTAAAAGGCCTGAACAGATTAGTTATGGCAAAGTTACTTCCCATGGTAGGGAATTCTAGGACAAGAGAGCATGACTTCAGGATTGAAGGACGTCCATTTAGAACAGAGATGCGGAGAAATTACTTTAGTCAGAGGATGGTAAATCTGTGGAATTTATTGCCACGAGCGACTGTGTAGGCCTAGTCATTGGGTACATTTAAGGCAGAGTTAGATAAGTTGTTGATTAGCCAGGGCAACAAAGGATATGGGGAGAAAGCAGGGGAGTGGAGATGACTGGAAGAATTGGATCAGCCCATGATTGAATGGTGCAGCAGACGCAATGGGTCAAATAGCCTGCTTTTGCTCCTATATCTTATGGTCTTACTGTGTCCCAGCAGAATTGCTCCACACTGCACTGGTGGACCAGTTGCCAGTAATAAATTCTGAAATACAATGGGAAACAAGAAAAAACCCAACATTGTCAAAAGTCTATGAAATCAAACTTTTCAGGATGCCAAAAAGTTCAAAATGCACCCTCACAGGCACTGTTACACCTGTTGGAGTGGCTGTCATCACCATAGCAAAGAGTACATATTGACTTTGCTGGGCCATTCGTGTTTCTTATTGCTGTGGATACTTATTCAAAGTAGCCAGAGGTTATACCAATGAAGTCAACCACCTCAGCAAAGACTGCCTCTGCCTTGAGGACCATCTTCACCAAAAATTGTTACCAGACCACAATACATGTCAGAAGAATTCTGTCTGTTCATGAAGTAAAATGGCAGCAGACATTTCAGTTCAGCTCCTCACCACCCAGCAGTGAATGGGTTAGCTGAAAGGTTTATCCAAACCTTCAAGAAATTCATTCAAGCGATGAACAAGGAGGACATTTCTCGACAGCACAAGGTGGACAACTTCCTTTTAATGTATCAGAATTCTGTTTATGTAATGACAAATCAAACACCTGCAATACTGTTCAAGAACAGGAATCTAAGATCTCGCATAGACCTGAAATCAGACCTACATAGGGAAGTGCAGAATAAACAGTTCAACCAGTTGCTAAGTGAAGCAACAAGGAGCTTTGAATTTGGGCAGGAAGTCCTGGCATGTGATTACTGAGAAGACAAGTGGACACCCAGTAGGATAACTACAAGAACTGGACCACTGATATATAGAGTGGATATTGAAAATCAGATATGGAGACATTGTGTGGACCAGATACTGGATGTTCAACTGAAGAACACACCTGAGTCGACTGCATCCAACAAGACGGACACATTACAGTCACCAGACTTACCTCTCAGTGATGATGTCACTGATAGCAACGTGACACCGGAAACTGAGAACGTTGTCTTAGACAAGACTCCTACCAAATCTGATGGTACTCCACAGGTCCAGAGGTGTGACAAGAACGTTATCATTCTCTGCAAAGTGATCTAAATTAATTACAAATATTAAACACAAAATAATTGATTGCATAAGTATTCATTCCCTTCAAGTCAGTATTTAGTAGGTACACCCTTGGCATCCATTACAGCCTTGGGTCTGTGTGCATAGATCTCTATCAGCTTTGCACATCTGGACACTGCAATTTTTCCCCATTCTTCTTTACAAAACCACGCAAGCACTGTCAGATCATGAGTGAAGCCCTTTTCAAGTCCAGCCACAAATTCTCAATTGGATTGAAATCGGGACTCTGACTTGGCCACTCCAGGACATTAACATTGTTGCTTTTTTAAGCCATTCCTGTGTAGCTTTGGTTTTATGCTTGGGGTCATTGTCTTGCTGGAAAACAGATCTTCTCCCAAGTCACAGTTCTCTTACAGACTGCATCAGGTTTTCCTCCAGGATTTCCCTGTATTTTGCTGCATTCATTTTACTCTTTACCTTCACAAGCCTTCCAGGGCCTGCTGCAGTGAAACATCCCCACAGCATGGTACAGCTATCACTATGCTTCAGGATAAGGATGGTGTGTTTTAGATGATGTGCAGCGTTTGGCTTACACCAAACATAGTGTTTAGTCTCATGGCCAAAAAGAACAATTTTGGTTTCATCAGACTATAGAACCTTCTTTCAACTGATTTCAGTCTCCCACATGCCTTCTGGAAATCTCTAGTCGAGATTTCAAGAGAGTTTTTTCCAACAATGGCTTTCTCTTTGCCACTCTCCCATAAACTAGTGCAACTAGTGATGCACCCAAGCAACAGTTGTTGTACATGCAGTCTCCCATCTCAGCCACTGAAGCTTGTAACTCCTCCGGAGTTGTCATAGGACTCTTGGTGGCCTCCCTCACTAGTCTCCTACTTACACAGTCACTCAGTTTTTGAGGACGGCCTGCTCTAGGCAGACTTACAGCTGTGCTACATTATTTCCATTTCTTGATGATTGACTTAACTGTACTCCTAGTCGGTGATTTGCAAATTTTCTTGTATCCATCTCCTGACTTGTGCTTTTCAATTAATCTTTTTCACAGATTGCTTTGAATGTTCTTTTATCTTCATGGTGTAGTTTTTGCCAGGACACTGACTCACCAGCAGTTGGACCTTCCAGATGCGAGTGTATTTTTACTACAATCAGTTGAAACAGCTTGACTGCATACAGGTGATCTCCATTTAACTAATTACGTGACCTCTAAAACCAGCTGGCTGCACCAGTGATGACTTGGTGTGTCACATTAAAGGGGGGGGGGAAATACTTATGGAATCAATTATTTTGTGTTTTATATGAGGAAATCTGCAGATGCTGGAAATTCAAGCAACACACACACAAAATGCTGGTGGAACGCAGCAGGCCAGGCAGCATCTATAGGGAGAAACACTGTCGACGTTTCAGGCCAAGACTCTTCATCAGGACTAACTGAAAGGAAAGATAGAGATTTGAAAGTAAGAGGGGGAGGGGAAAATGTGAAATGATAGGAGAAGAATGGAGGGGATGAGGTGAAGCTGAAAGTCAGACAGGAGATTGGCAAAAGGGATACAGAGCTAGGGAAGGGAAAGGATTATGGGCCGGGAGGCATGAACATTGACTTCTCTAACTTCCATTAATGCCCCTCCCCTTCTTACCCCATCCCTGATATATTTTGTTTTTTTTTCTCTCTGCCCATCACTCTGCCTGTTTTCCACCTCCCTCTGGTCCTCCCCACCCCCCTTCTTTCCCCCGAGGCCTCCCGTCCCATGATCCTTTCCCTTCTCCAGCTCTGTATCCCTTTTGCCAATCACCTTTCTGGCTCTCAGCTTCACCCCACCCCCTCCGGTCTTCTCCTATCATTTTGCATTTCCCCCTCCCCCTCCTACTTTCAAATCTCTTTCCTTTCAGTTAGTCCTGATGAATGGTCTCGGCCCGAAACTTCATCAGTGTTTCTCCCTATAGATGCTGCCTGGCCTGCTGTGGTCCACCAGCATTTTGTGTGTGTATTTTGTGTATTATATTTGTAATTAATTTAGATCGCTTTGTAGAGATCTGTTTTCACTTTGACAGGAAAGAGTCTTTTTCTGTTGATCAGTGTCAAAATAGCCAAATTAAATCCATTGCGATTCAATGCTGTAAAACAATAAAACATAAATACTTCTGGGGGGGGGGGTGAATTCTTTTCATAGGCACTGTATTTTCTTCCAGGGTAGAAGAAACCAAAGCTAGAGGGCATAGGTTTATGGTGAGAGGAAAAGATTTAAAAGGGGACTGTGGGGCAACTTCTTCACTCGAAGGATGGTGTGTATATGGAATGAGCTGTCAGAGGGTGTGGTGAGGCAGATACAACAGTATCACTTAAGTAGCACTTGGATAGGTACATGGAGGGGTGGGGTTTGGAGGAATATGGGCTGAAAGCTGGAAATTGGGACCAGCTGGGTGGGCACCGTGATCAGCAGGTTCTTGTATCTGTGCCGTGTTCCTCTGTGATATTGATTCTATAGCTCTCGGTCAGGTAGGAAAGAAAGATCCCAAGGGCTGATGTGCCAGCCAATTGTTCATTCTGCAGAAATGCTATTTAATGTTTAAATTCTTGTTGATAGTAAATCTTATTTATCACAGTATACAGAGTTTAAATAATTTTGATTTAACTATGGCATGTATAACGAGTGCTATCAGGTCCAGTAGCTGGCTGGAGACCCAGTGTAGGGGTTCCTTTAGCCCGGGGGTCGGCAACCCGCGGCTCTTTCACCTCTGTGCTGCAGCTCCCTGTGGCTTTGGGAAATAATTGGTCAGTATTTAATTAAAATGTATTTTATGTTAGTTTGTTAGTTTTTGAAATGTAATTCTAAATTTGAAGATTATGGTGATCTTGTACAATCTAAATAAGATGTTGTGGCGACCCATTTCCTGGCACATTGGAACCGGCTCACAATTAGCCAGCGTTCAGGCTAAGGGAGATAGCCTACGGGGGTTTGTGAGTACGTGTCTTTTGCAGCATCAGCACCCATGGGGGCCGGGTTGAGGGAGGCTTAAAAGCAAGGCTGTTTAGTTCGAATAAAGTTATTTGACTGCAGTTTACTGACTGCGTGTCCACACCGCTACAACATGTTTTTATCGCTATTAATATACTGCCAATACCCGTCAGTGCGCAATTTCATTAATTTTTCGATCCAAGGTAGGCTAACAATGGAGAATTCTAACAAAAAGAAAAGTGACTGAAGAAAACAGAACGTTTAATGATACGTGGACAGATTCATTTGCTTTCACTGTTGACGAGACTGGTTTACCGGTATGCTTAATAGCAAACAACAAAAATTCAAATGTCGCAAGGCATTTCCAGAATAAACACGCAGCCTTTGCTCAAAAATATCCGGATGGAGATGAGAGAAAAAAAGCCGTTTCGGAACTGATGCGAAGATTGATCTGAGCAAAAATCATTTCAAGAAATGGATGAAGTCTGGAAAATCAACGACATACGCTAGTTATATTGCCGCTCAGGAAATAGTCAGGCACGGGAAGCAGTTTACAGATGGTGAATATATAAAAGCATCTTTCATTAAGATTTCAGAACATCTATTCACGGACTTTAAAAACAAGAGTGAAATTGTGCAGAAAATCAGGGATATGCCCCTCTCTGCAAAGACTGTCAAAGACAGAACCATAAAAATGGCAGAAGACATCACAAGACAGCAAATTAAAGACATCAATTCAGCTGTGGCCTACTCAATTGCCTGTGATGAGTCTAAAGACAAAGGTGATATCGAACAAGTAGCGCTGTTCTGCCGGTATGTAAACTCTGCCGGGCCACAGGAAGAAATGATTGAGTTGATACCTCTAAAAGATCAAACACGGGGGGAGGACATCTGTGAGGCTGTCTTGAATTGTTTAAGAGCCAAAGGAATAAAGACTACCCACCTGGTGTCAGTAGCTACTGATGGGGCACCGAATATGATGGGAACGCACAAGGGATTTGTGGCTTTACTGCAGAAGTCGCTGGACAGAAAGCTGCTGACTTTTCACTGCATCTTGCACCAAGAGGCACTGTGTGCTCAAACATTTCCTCCGGAATGCACTGAAGTAATGGATGTTGTCATTCAGATTGTCAATAAAATAATGGCAAAAAGTTTAAATCACCGTCAATTCCGTTTGTTACTGGACGAGCTGGAAAGCGCATATTCTGATCTCCTGCTGCACAACAAAGTCCGGTGGCTGTCCAGAGGGGAGGTGCTGAAACGCTTTGTCGCGTGTCTGGAAGAAGTGAAAACTTTCCTGGGCAGCAAAGGGCTCACCTTTCCTGAGCTGGAACAGCCAGAGTGGCTGGAAAAGCTATACTTCATGGTAGACATGACAGCGCACCTGAACACGCTGAACACAGCTCTTCAGGGGAAAGGACGTACAGCCCTGCACATGTTGGAGGATGTTTTGGCATTCGAGCGCAAGTTGACAGTGCTTGCCAGAGATTTACAGAAAGGCACTTTGTCTCACTTCCCCAATTTGAGAGAATTCAAACAAGGTCACGACATGATAAATTCGGAGTATTTACATTCTGCAATCATCGCAGTGCAAACATCATTTGCGAAACGCTTCTGTGAGTTCAGAGAGGTAAAAAACACATTATCCTTCCCGGTCACTCCCCAAAGCATCAATCCATCCCTACTGAATATGACTGCATTGGCAGGTGTGAGTAAACCTGATCTTGAGATGGAACTGGTCGACATAGCCGACAAAGACATATGGGTGTCCAAGTTTAGACACTTGACAGCAGACCTTGAAGATGTTGCCCGTCAGAAGGCCGTTCTTGCTCAGAATCACAAATGGAGTGATATTGAAAACCTCCCAAAACCGGACAAACTTGTGTTCGAAACATGGAATGTTATCCCCGACATTTATGTAAACATTAAAAAGTATGTGCTTGGAGTCCTGTCGATCTTTGGATCCACATATGTATGTGAGCAGGTGTTCTCCAACATGAACTTTATTAAAAACAAACATCGCGCACGCCTCACAGATGACAGCTTGCGATCCTGTGTAAAGATGAAGGTGACGTCATACAGCCCTGATGTGCAGACGCTGTGCGCTGAGGTCCAGGAGCAGAAATCCCATTAACCAAGTATGATAAATATTTTAATTGCCTATTATTTTACGTATATTCATATTTTTTCATTGTTCAGTGAAATAGTCCTTTTATTTTTCAGGTTGACAGCTGGCTGATGTTATTTTTGGTTTGCTGCTGGCAGAAAATTTAAGTTCGACATTTTTCATAAATACAAGAAGGACTCAAATAGACATTGAGTATTTTACTTAAAAGTAACCTTCAACCCAATGTCTTTTTTTCGGAGTTCAAAATGTTTTTGTTGCATGCAGAAATGTAATTTTGTTTTCTCTGCAGGAGTTCATCAATTTCATAAATGCAACACATTATAGTTTGTTTATACATAGCATAAAGGCAAAACAAAACGTTGTATGCAGTGTTATTTCATTTTAAATGTCAAATGGGTTTTGTGGCTCCCAGTGTTTTCTTTTCTGTGGGAAACGGGTCCAAGTGGCTCTTTCAGTGGTAAAGGTTGCTGACCCCTGCTTTAGCCTATGTTTTAATCTGTCCCAGCACCTATGTAACTTTGAAACTACAGTGCTCAAATGGTGGCGGACAGAACTCCTGCTGTTCACACCATTTTCATATTCATATGAACAGAATTGATTATAGGTGATTGACTTCCCAGTGACATTGCAACAGGGTTTTAGTTCTTTACAGTGTTGAAATGTCTTATCTCATTGCTCCACAAGAATGTGATACCATCACTGTTTAAAGTAGTTCATGACAGAAGCTGCTACTAAACTGATATGGACATCAAAAAGTAACAATAAACAGTAAAACCTTCATTGTTGGAAAAGGCACTATTGCTTTTGTTTGACTATTCACAAACTTGACAGAAAATTCAACTCTGACTAAGTTATAACAAATGCATCAACAGGTTACTAATTAACATTTCACCACAATAAATCTATAGAACTCTAGCAATCAATCACAATTGCATTGATAATGATACATAATGCATAACCTATGCAAATACACACATGGTAGCCAATTAATAAAATACTAGTGGGAAGCAAACTTAATACAAGCCAGTCCACACCAGACTTGCTGTTAATCAACTATTATTACTTGCATGCCTTCACAAACTTGGTTCATTATTTGTTTGCAGAGTATTAGAATGACTTACCAATAACTGTGCAATTAAAAATCAGTAATGTGCTATTGTTGCAAAGGCTTATGACCTCAGATGATCATCTGTCACTGCAGTCTTTTACAGCAGCATTCATTTATTCTGTATATAAATCAATGAGAATAATCTTGAGAAAGCTTTGCTTATAAAATTATTTTCTTCCTGAGATTTGAAAACATATTTATTTCCCCATTTCCAGTAACCTTGAGAGTATTTAGAGTTGAGTATTTTGAATATGACCGGGATTAATAATGGAGTAGATTGAAGCCCCAGATCTTTCCATGTCTGAAGGACAGGGTTGATCCATCTAGGTTTTTAATTGGTGGTTAATTTATGACTCACAAATGATCATATTTTATTTATTTCAATTTCATATATTTGGATGTGGACTCTCAACTGTGTCTTAAGGAGTTAACTACCATGTTTGTATAAATCAGAACAACTATCACAGTAATAAATAAGATGTTTAAATTATGATGCAAAGTTGACAATAGCATTCCACAGTACAATAAATAAATCAATTTAGTCCCTAAGTTTACACCCGAAAGTATAAATGAATTAATTTCTTAAGGACTAACATAGGATTGCACCTCAAAATAAGTTAAGCCTTCTTTATTCACCTATCCAAAATGGATTCAAAGTTTGTAGATCGGCTGCATTGGCGTTCAATGGAATATGGGCCACATGATCTGTGGAATGAACTGGTGGATTCCCATATCAGGGCAGTTGACTGGAGGATACTAATCTGAGGAACAGACTGTGAGCTAGGAAGTTCTTGCAGCAGCTAAAGATGGGCTCTGCTTGCTGTTTCTGCCACAACCAAGAAAGCTCACCAGCTCCCCTACTTCCTCAGGAATTTAAAAAGATTTGGCATGTCCCCTTTGAACCTCAGCAATTTTAATTGTTGCGCCACAGAAAGCACATTATCCAGATGCAACGCAGCTTGACATGGCAACCAATCTGCCCGTGACCACACAGCTCAGCACATCACAGAAGGCAGCCACCCCTCCATCAACTGTGTCTACACTGCTCTTTGTTTCTGTAAAGCAGTCGCATTATCAAAGACCCGACCTGTTCCAGAAATTCTCTCTTCTTCCCCCCTCCCATCAGACGGAAGATACATCAGCCTGAAAGCCCACACCACCTGGCTTAAAGACAACTTGCTGTTGTCTGCTGTTATAAGACTATTGAATGGTTCCCCAGACCATTAATGTGGATTCTTGAACTTACAATCTACCACATTGTGGCTCTGCACCTTATTGTCTACTGCACTGCACTTTCTCTGTAGCTGTAACACTTTATTCTGCATTCTGTTATTGTTTTATCTTGTACTACCTCAACGCCCTGTTGTAATGAAGTGATTTGTATGGATGGTATGCCAGGCAGGTTTTCACTGTATCTTGTTATATACGACAATAATAAGCCAATTTACCAGTATTTTTGACTGTCTGCAGGCACCTCTTTCAGGATTATTGGTTAGACTGTCGTGGGTGGTACGAATGAGTGGATGGTACAAGCTTCCAAAGGTTGCTTCAGGATACTGTTCCAATTAACATACGTCAGGCTTCAGTTGTGCTGGCTGCTCACTTGATTATTGAGATACCTGAAGTGTGAGGCAAACCTTGGGCACCAGTGACATTGCACGAGTACCCTCGCTGATCCAGTTTCAATTACTGGCTGTGGTTGTTTCTGCCAGTAATGGAAAATCACACAGAGGGCTCCTGGAACGTGAAGGTTTGGTTTCAGAGTTGTAAGTAGAAGATAGCTTAGATTCCATTCGGATGGGTTCAGACTGGTTGCAGAGTATACAGGAGAGATGTGAAGGAAAAGGACAGTGGAATTAAAATAACAAACAAGAGAAAATCTGCAGATGCTGGAAATCCAAGTAACACACACAAAGTGCTGGAGGAACTCAGCAGGCCAGGCAGTGTCTATGGAGTACAGTTGAGGTTTCAGCAGGACTGGAGAAAAAAAAGATCAGGGTTAGAGGGTGTGGGGAGGGGAGGAAGAAACACAAGGTGAAAGGTAAAACCGGGAGGGAGGGGTGAAGGAAAGAGTTGGGAAGTTGATTGTTGAAAGAGATACAGGGCTGGAGAAGGGAGTATCTGATTGGAAAAGGCAGAAGGCCATGGAAGAAAGGGAAGGGACAAGGTGAGAGGGGTAAAAGGGAATGGGGGGGCAATTACCAGAAGTTTGTGAAATCAATTTTCATGCCATCAGGTTGGAGGCTACCCAGACAGAATATAAGGTGTTGCTCCTCCAACCTGAGTGTGGCCTCATCACGACAGTAGAGGAGGCCACGGATGGACATATCGAAATGGGAATGGGAAGTGGAATTATAATGTTAGTCAAGGATCTCCAGTAACAATCCTCACACTATGTGTCTTTCTTTCCCTCCTCCTTCAATTTTTTGCTCTTTTCTGTATAGCCTCTTTCCATTCTCCTACTCATACAACAAAGGAAGGACACCAGGTCTGAAAGAGACCTGTCTTGAGGCAAGCAACTAAACGTACAAGTACTTCAGCAACAGTTTGACCATTTGCTCCAGGCTTTGAAATTTTAGACAAGAACAGGAAAGATCCGAAAACCAAATGTCACAGAACTAGTCTGTTTGATTTGTTTTAAATAGCGCTTTTGTTTAAGATGTCTTCAGTCTGCACGCAATTGCTGGTTAATGGTATTGAAAGTCACCAACATTCACACTAAAAACCCATTACAAGTTAATGGTGTCCCAAATTGTCTGCACTTTCAGTGCTAATTAGGCTTATGAAAACCCCTTTAGCAAGAAAGCAATTAGAGAGCTTTGGTAACTTGCATGGCATCTTTAATACCCTAACCCCCAACTAACAGGATAGGTGATTGAGGGGGGGGGAAAAACAAATCACATAGAGCCCACATTTACCCTTCACATCCTACAATCAAAGCAAATTTGCTCAAGAACATTTTCAGAAGTTTCCACATATGTAACCTCTTTTAATACTTCTGCATTGGCCCTGGTTGTATTATTATGATTGTTGACAATGTTCAGAGCAATAAGACATGGAATCAAAACTGCTTTAAATGCTGTAGCACCGAACATAGTTTGAGAATGACAGAGTGAACAATCAAGGTTTTTTTTTAATCATGTGTTCAATATGAGATCATTGGTATAACTATGGAAACGTCAGAAAAATTCTGTTCTTGAGTATTCAACTCCCTTTCTGCCCAGACTTTTTGTCTTGGGAGACACACTTGGGTTACTTGGGGATAAACACTCTCAAAATTGGGTCCAGACAAGTATAATGGTAGGAAGACAAATTATACTTAGAGGTTGGAGGAACTTGGGGGACCATCATTTCAGGAGTGGTTCACAGAAATAGCCAAAGTGGCAGCTTTTGAACACATGTCTTACAAACAGTTTGATAGATTTGACATCTATGCACACAAGTGGGGCAAATATTTAGGTTTCCTGGGGGGAAATAGTGGTGAATGTAGTGGTGAAGCATCTTGTTGAATGGTAGTCTTTTCTGTTATTAGAAGTCTAATAGACTCACTTGGTTATTATATTGATATTTATTTCTACCGTGTTTTTTATTTTATGGATAGTTTTATGTTTTGTAAGCTATGGTTTACATAATTTTAACACTGACTCAAGGGTTTGGAAAAAAAATTTCTAGAAATAAAATTTGTTAAAAGAAGAAAAATTCTATACTTGAAATTCATTGCATATTTTCCCTCGGAATCAGGGTGACAAGATCTTCATGAACATAGACCCTTTCAAGTTTTGAAGTGAATCATTATAACTGTGTCACAGAAGAAACACAGATCACAGCACTGCTTCTTTTGCCCCTGGCATCAGCAGTACTTACAGCTAACAACATCAGAAGTAATCAACTGAACAAATGCTATCTTAAGTTCTGAGTCACAAATAAACTGAGAGAATTGTTTTCATGCATTTATCCTTTGTGGATACACATACAGATGTGACATGATGTTGAAAGTGCTGCTTTGATAACACATTACCAAGGGAATTCTGTCTTCTGGAAAAGCATGATCACGCTCCATCAGCAAAGATAGACAAGAAGCTTATTATCGGAACTTTGGATGGGCATGATTCTTTTGTCTTATGGCCTTTCTGCCACCCAAATATAATTCTTCTGCTCATGGACTGTGTTTTGAAAAAGTTTTTTTTCTGACAACTTCCTTTATCATTCCTTATTTTTGGACTGAAAACAAGGATGCTCTTACACAAAAGTAAAATAATACATGTAATGGGACGATGAAATGAGATTTAAAAAATGTTTTAGTGCTCAGCAGCTGATGCAGCAGTCACACAGAGAAAACAGACAAATTTGTTACCCATATTATAATGTGTGAACACAATGCAGAAGTAGCACAGGTCTTGAGCAGAATAGAATCCTTAAAGGTATGTGATAAGACTTGCTGGACCACTAATTAAATTGGTCGTTCCTATCTGCACACCAACATGAGAAAATCTGCAGATGCTGGAAATCCAAGGCAACAAACAAAATGCTGGAGGAACTCAGCAGGTCGGGCAGCATCGATGGAAAGGAATAATCAGTCAATGTTTCAGGCTGAGACTCTTCATCAGGATTGGAGAAGAAGATGAGAAATTAGAGTAAGAAGGTGAGAGGAGGGGAGAAAGAAGTACAAGGTGGTAGGTGATAGATGAAACTGGGAGGGGCAGCAGGGATGAAATAAAGAGCTGGGAAGGTGATTGGTGAAAGAGATAAATGGCTGGAGGAGGGGGAATTTAACAGGAGAGGGTAAAAGACTACAGAAAAAGGCAAAGGAGGACGAGCACCAGAGGAAGGTGATGAGAGAGAGAGAGAAATAGGAATGGGTAATTATTACCTCAGTTGCTTTTGAGGGATACATACATGGATGATTATTTGATGGGCCAATGTCTCCATATGTTCCAGTGAGAATTTCTAGTTTCTAGCTGATTCCATAGAATATCCTATATCCATCTCAATACTCCCAACATCTGCTTATCCAATTCAGCCCTACTGTCTGCAGCAATCAGTAAACATGAGAATGGCTGCTTTAAGAGTTTTTGTCAGTAACTGCACATTAT
Organism: Hypanus sabinus; assembly: GCF_030144855.1. Lineage (NCBI taxonomy): Eukaryota > Metazoa > Chordata > Chondrichthyes > Myliobatiformes > Dasyatidae > Hypanus > Hypanus sabinus. The sequence goes on along the minus strand of NC_082708.1, from coordinate 46,777,387 downwards.
GTTCACTTTACCACATAGCACGTTAATATGTAGATACTTATCTTGACTAATTGCATAATTACTTTGGCTCCAAGTTCAGGTAAAGATAGGACAGTTTGTTCTGCAGAACTCAACAACCTGACACTACATGGCTTTCTGTCGTAAGTGGACTTCAAGCTTATGATGAAATACTCTCTAATTAGTTGAATGAATATCACTCCAATTACAATTAAGAAGCCTGAGACCATCCAAGACTATTTTATTTACACAATTTGTTTGATTTACACTATACAATATCTTGAGTATTTGCTTCTCCCACTGTCTGCTGGATTAGTTTCATTTGCAAACAGCATAGCAACTATTTACTCATGTTCCCAAACATGGAATACTTATGATCTCTACCACTAGAAAGATAAAGATTTGTGCATATAAGTGATTAAACCAGAATAAATTGTGCCTGACCATTGGAAAAGTGTACAGGAACTTCTGTTCTATTCACCTTAACCCATCTGATTTCCTTCTGGGGTCTCAGTAACACACTCAAATATATCTCAAGCTGAAGTTTACAATCTTCCTCCCTTGCCAGCATAAATTAGAGACTTTCAAAGGAAATTTATTAAATCGTCACAAAGTAACTTGAGAGGACATTGTACTGAGATCACCAATGGGATGTCAATTCCATTCTGTCGATATCTTGCACTCAGCTTCTAACAGTGTGCTCAGGACATTTCAGACCCCATTACTGCTTTCTCTGTTAGTGACCACAGCCTTTTTGTACTCTGCATATCATATCTACATCCTGCCATCTCTGCCTATTGATCACTGTGTACCTCACAGTGACTTGGGGCTCTTATGATACCAAATCTTTTCATGGCAGATGATCGTGTGGGGTGGTCTCCATACACAGATGGTCACAATTCTCATCTCTCCAGTAATCTTTCCACACTTCCCAATAATTTTTGTGCAAGCATTCTCTGGTTGCCATGAGGAGAGTTTCACCAGGGACTGACGCTTCCCAATGATCAGTACAGAGAAGCTGGTATGACCATGCGGTGTTTGTTGAGATCCACACAGGTTCCATTTTATTGCTTGAGTCTGAGTGCCCATTCTGGGTGAAGTCCAATTTCTAGCCATGTTCCTCAAACCTTTATCTCCATAACAAATGAAGGCTAAAAAGCTTCTCGCAGCAGGTTAGTGGTATTAACATGTGGGTCACATTTTGCTACCAACACGTCTGGTATTCATGAAGCAGGCTTAAACTAAACACTTCGCTGGAACCATGTTCATGAAAAATATACATGTACTGCCAGATAAACATAGAGGCTTTTTCTTAAAGCAAATAGTTTAGATTTTTTTAATTGGTGAAATAATCTATGGCCTCAGTTCTACTTGGAAAATTCATATAATGCTTCAATATAAATATAAATATAATCCCAAATATCTGTATTACACTTTTCAGTAAGACAAATTACAGCTAACTAACTGGTCACACTTCATCATGGAATTTTAAGGTGAAGTCAGGTAAAGCTAATTTCATTTAAACCGTTGTTTAGTTATGTTTCCTCCAGATTAACCTAGGAAACAGATCAACCTAAACAAATAACTTGTGCCAGAACAACTGGAATGGATTCAGCTCTGTGACATTATGGTAAACTTATGACTGATAACAAAAATTTTCATATAAGTAATCATAGTAACCTTATCTGCCCTCAAAAAGTTTCAATTTCCACCCCCCCCCCCCCCCAACAAAGCTGTGTCCCTGCATTAATTTTCACCCGGATACCTACTGTTGCTTCTGGGACCTTTAAGTGAACATAAACAGAAACTTTAAAAACAGGGAAGTTTTAGTACAATGCAAAGAGATTGATTTAATTTTGCCAGTATATATTTAGACCCGTTGTGTACTCCACTTGCTGTGTGCATGAATAGAGAACAAATTGCAGCTGATCAATGATAGCACTCCATGCTACACTAGAAATGTACAAATATCAAAGTCAATGCACAATTACCATTAGCACAAATTGCAGACAATAATATTATAATAAGAGTTGTCCACTCAATCTAGATGTACTTGATAGGAAAATTTTTTAGTAATTTGTTAGGAATTCCAAATGATAGAATGATGAAAATAGGAAGTTCATATTCTCAATGCCACTAAGCTGATTGAAAACATAATTCTGCTGAAATCATAGAAATACCTCAAAAATTAAATTACGCGACATTTATTATAGCTTCCTAAGTGTCTGCATATTGCTGGAATCGTGACTAGTCAGCTATCATATAGTGGTATTCTGTTGGAAATTAGCCAAAAATTCTAATGGAACATTGGATCTCTCAATTAATTTCTAAGACATTTCAAATTATACTTATAATAAAAACACCAAATGCTGGCAGAACTCAGCAGGCCAGACAGCATCTATGGGAGGAGGTAGTGACGACGTTTCGGGCCGAAACCCTTCATCAGGAGTGAAGTAAGATGAGATGGTCCAGGGGGGATAAGAAGTGGGGGGAGGGCTGAAGTAGAGAGCTGGGAAGTGATAGGTTGGAGGGAAATGGGCTAGGGGGAAGGTGGAGAATTATGGGAAATAAAAGAGAAAGAAAAGTAGGGCTGGGGGGAGATAATAGTGAGGGGGAAAAAGAGAGAGAAAGAGAACCAGACTAAAATTATAGATAGGGATGGGGTAAGGGTGGGGGCAGGGGTATCAATGGAGGTCTGTGAGTTGAATGTTCATGCCGGCAGGTAGGAGGCCAGATTATACTTATGTTTATCACTGCCCTGAGGTTGTAAGGAGGAATCAGCTGTTTGCAGTTAGCAAGAAAGTTGGTATTTTTAAAAATTCTGAAGTGTTAATACATTTACCAATAAATCATATGAATTATTTTTAACCTATAATCACACTATATTTGATTTGTGCTCTACACAGTTTCTAACTACAGCTGTTCTGAGAATCTAAATCTAAATGTTCATTCATGCTACAAAGTATCAGAGCAAGACAGCCCGCTTTGTAGCAATGAGGAGTGGATAAAACCTTGAAATTAAACATGTAACTATACTAAAGAATGAATTGAAAATTCACTTGACAGTCTGGATTTAATTTTGAATCTAAATATACCTAAACATTAGAATTCACCTTTGTTTCAGTGTTAAGTGGATGCTGCATTTGCTACAAAGGCTAGCCGAGGAATTTAAAAAAAAACACAACTGTGTTAGGAAAAATTTACTTTTAAGACCTGATCACAGGACAGTGTCAGTGCTGTAGGAATCATGGGAAAAGTGGTCTCAGCCTTAAAGAACAGAGCCTATGTCACCTGCTCTACAGCAGCAGAAGAAGCTGCCGTGAGATGAGAGCAGATAGCGGTAAAGTGGGGACTTGTCTTCAAAGTGTGTGGGTATAATCATTGGCACTAAACAAGTCTTCATTCCTGAGTAGCCTCAAACCTCACCTCAGAAGTATGAATCCCTGCTGGGTATAGCTACAATAAGAATTAAAGATTCAGCTGTGGTGTGAGCATTCAAAGCCCAGGTGATGTGGATCTAGACAGCTGTGCATTGATGCTCACTGGCTGATGCACCATCAATAACTCTCTCTGAGACGTAAAGGCAAGATATCGGCTTTTGTTGACTGGAAGAAGGAACAAGCAGTGATTGACCACCATACTACATCCTGGAGACTGAGAGGCCGGGCTCAAGCCTCAATCGCCTTTATACAGGGGTCTGTGGGAGGAGCCACAGGAACAGTCAGCAGGGGGTGTGTCCAGACAGGTATATGTAGTTCACCACATTGGGTACACTTTAATTCATGTATTTTTGCTGATTTCCTGTTATATTGGGAGTTATAAAACAAAAGTTTTAGGTTCTAGGTTCCACATTATTGACTTAATTTCTCTCAGGAAGGCAAAAATTACTCTGGGAAAAAAAAGCCAGCATTGCTAAGGTGAATCAAGGCTGCAAGACTGGTATAATTTTGTGAAGGAGAACTTCCAAAAGGAAATGTTCCTTCTCAAGGTAAAAAACAGTTTTACACATTTTACCCATAAAACACCAACAAATGGGCCCAATTTCCAGGTTGAGACAGTTGTTGAAAAAGCCATATAACTATGAGCAAAAAGTACCAGAATTATATTTGTTTATTCTCCCACAGTAAGAACTATAAAAACTGGGTTTATGTTCCATCTTAGTAGAAGTCTCCTGTTCTCATGAGACTTGCTCAGTTTGCAAACAGATTGCAGTATGCAGACGGGGGAAATCTTCATTCACACCACAGGAGTTTGAAAAGGCTGAAACTCACACTCTAACGTAGAGAAGGTCTTCATTATTGTGCCAGCAAAGGAGACACTCTGATCAACGGAGAAGGGGATTCAGCTTGGCATTGTGAGAAGGAACCCATCCAGAAAGGAGAGCTGCCAGTCCAATGATAGGAGAGGAGAGACCCTACCAAAAGTGGAGCTGCAGAGATCAGTCCCAGGAGTGGAATGGGAGGCCAGAATGCCAGTGGAAGTGGAAAGCTAGTTCAAGGAGTGTATGGGCTTGACTTAAGGTGAAAGTAGAGAACCAAGACCATCACGATGGCTGACGACAGACTGAGAGCAAGTGTGCAGAAGCCAGCAAGGGTGGAATGACCAGTCTGACGAGGGGGAGTAGCCTTTGCAGATGGGTGCAGAGACCAGACAGAGGGCAGCTAGTCCAGAACTGTACTGGAAACACCAGAGCTATGTCAGGAGGGCAAAGACCCATTGGAAATCAAATAGTTAGAGGTGTCCAGAGTCCAAGGCACACAACCAAACTTAACTCCAGCTGGTGTTACAATCCACACTTAGAGAAGAAATTGATATACACTCATGGATGTAGGTGACATCTATGTACGTCACTTCTCCCAAACCCTCATTACCATCCCATTCTACAAACATTTTGAGCCCTTCAATAAAAAAAATTCTTGCAAAACAGCATGCAATGGATTTTACATTTAGTCGATTAATTAAATGCGAACACAAGTACATTGTTTTCAACAAATTTTAAGAATAACTATTAATCTTTGCATTACAACACATAACTGTTCAAAATACATTTACCAACTGGCAAAGACAGACAGACATACTTTATTGATCCCGAGGGAAATTGGGTTTTGTTACAGTCGCACCAACCAAGAATAGTGTAGAAATATAGTAATATAAAACCATAAATTATTAAGTAATAATAAGTTAATCATGCCAAGCGGAAATAAGTCCAGGACCAGCCTATTGGCTCAGGGTGCCTGACATTCTGAGGGAGGAGTTGTAAAGTTTTGATGGCCACAGGCAGGGATGACTTCCTATGACGCTCAGTGTTACATCTCGGTGGAATGAGTCTCTGGCTGAATGTACTCCTGTGCCTAACCAGTACATTATGGAGTGGATGGGAGTCATTGTCCAAGATGGCATGCAACTTGGACAGCATCCTCTTTTCAGACACCACCGTCAGAGAGTCCAGTTCCACCCCCACAACAACACTGGCCTTACGAATGAGTTTGTTGATTCTGTTTGTGTCTGCTACCCTCAGCCTGGTGCCCCAGCACACAACAGCAAACATGATAGCACTGGCCACCACAGACTCTTAGAACATCCTCAGCATCATCCGGCAGATGTTAAAGGACCTCAGTCTCCTCAGGAAGTAGAGATGGCTCTGACCCTTCTTGTAGACAGCCTCAGTGTTCTTTGACCAGTCCAGTTTATTGTCAATTCATATCCCCAGGTATCTGTAATCCTTCACCATGTCCACACTGACCCTTTGGATGGAAACAGGGGTCACCGGTGCCTTAGCCCTCCTCAGGTCCACCACCAGCTCCTTAGTCTTTTTCACATTAAGCTGCGGATGATTCTGCTCACACCATGTGACAAAGTTTCCCACCGTAGCCCTGCACTCCGCCTCATCTCCCTTGTTGATGCATCCAACTATGGCAGAGTCATCAGAAAACTTCTGAAGATGGCAAGACTCTGTGCGGTAGTTGAAGTCCGAGGTGTAGATGGTGAAGAGGAAGGGAGACAGGACAGTTCCCTGTGGAGCCCCAGTGCTGCTGATCACTCTGTCTGACACACAGTGTTGCAAGCACACGTACCGTGGTCTGCCAGTCACATATAGCTAACCATACTAACCATAGACTAACCATACAGCTTTAAATCATATCACCTTCAACACACATCTTAAAGAAAATAGCAGGTTATGCCCATAAGTCCTAGTAACTTTGATTTATGCTTGCATATTAACTTTCAAATCTTAAGCATCTTTGTAATTTATAAATAACTTTTTTGAAAAATGTGGGGTATAACAATGAAGAACTCAGGAGTTTATTGTTACTTCTGAGTTGCTCCCAGTGGCAAATAGATGCAAATCAGCTATTAATTTTCAGAAGTCACTGTTGGAGGTATAAAGAGTGTAATATTCAATGTACTCAAATATAGTTCCTATGAACCAAGGAACACAAGTAAAAGTCAATAAAAGGAATAAAACTGTTACTATAGTAAAAGCACAGAGACATGCAGCCTATTTTATATGGCTGTCCTGCATAACTAATAATTTCTGCAGCTCATTATTAGGGCAGAGATAGCAGACCTCAAGACTTAACAATGTTCAATGGCAAAACAATTCTGCCCTATTATGTAATTCTTTGCAACAGTAACAACTTACATTTATATTGTTCTTTTAATGTAACAAACCATCATAAGTGACTTCAGAGGAGCATTATCACACAAAAAGTAATAACATAACTAGCCATGTGAGGGAAAGTTTGGATGGAAGCCAAATATTTAATCAAGGACATTTTACAGAACATCTTATAGGAGGAAAGGCTAGAGAGATAGAGGGTTTCTGAAAAGTGTTCAGGGCGTAGGATATGTCAACTATGGACAATGCACCTTTGGTGAATATTTAAACTCAGGGATGGGAAATTAGAGGAGCATGGTAATCTCAAGGCAGTACTAAGGTGGAAGGAGGTACAGAGAAGAACGTAAATGTAGTGCCTGTGTGGTTTCTTTGGTGTTGCCGCAAGTTCTTTCATTCAGTCCAGACAGAGTTAACAGCAAAATACCCCTCACTGAAGACAGCCTTTCTCAAAATAAACAGTTGCATCTGGCATATCAATGTAATAATGCCATTGCACGCATACAGTATTTAACACATTTGTTCACCTTTGAAACAAAGTGATAAACTATTGTATGTCATCAGTTATCTCCAAATACTAAACTATACCATCAGAAAACTGTGCAACTGAAATTATACAATAAATTTTCTTATATATAATACATTTATAATTTTAACCAAACAAAACATAGTCATCAAAATACTTCACTAGAAACTGTACTTGAATCTCTAAAGAATCTACTTCAAGCACTCATGATCCCAGTAAGTCACTTCTTCATGTACAGTAGGTCTCATGTGCCTCGGACTTCCCTGCAATTGTTACATTCATATAATCATCTTTATAAAGTTGAACATGTTGCAACATAAAGTTTACATTAACATAACATTTTAAAACTCCATATTAAAAAGTAATTAATAAATGTCTTGTAAGAGGCTGGGAGTGAGTGGGACAGTGAATGAGACTGGAGATGTGGGAAACAGTGTCATGAGCCTGGATGTGAAATTAATATGGAATCAGAATGTTATGGTAAATAGGAAAGAAATACTCATGTAATATGCATTTAGTGTTGCTTCCTGACAGCTCCAGCGACCTGGTTTCAATACTGACGATGAGTCATATTTGTGAGGAGCTGACACATCCTCCCCATACCTACACATGTTTCCTCTGTGTGCTCCTGTTTCCTCCCCCGTGCAGGTAGGCCAATTGTCCACTGTAACTTGCCCCTTACTATGGGTTAATGGCTACTAGTACCAAATGAGAGTTACAGGCTTCTATAAGGGAGAATTGGTGGAAGAAGCACAGAGAGATAAGGAGGGGCAATCACATTAATGAGATT